>NC_054602.1:30663660-33163660 GCF_004785595.1 Juglans microcarpa x Juglans regia | reverse complement strand
ATCTGAAACATGGAACTCATGCTTATTCCTTTTCTTAGCTTCTTCGACAAGTTTCACTATCCCCAAAACCTCTTTATGGGCAGTCTTGATTTTCTCTATCAATGTTGGTTGGACCATCAAGTTGGCCATGAAAGCCTGTTGTTCACTGGTTATCACTTCAATCCCTTCCCTTTCTAGATCCATTAAAACCTTGTGTTGAGTAAGGAGGGCGACAATTGCCCACCCCGTTGATTTCTGACTCAGAGCATCAGCTACGACGTTGGCTTTAACAATGTGGTAGCTAAAGGTACAAGCGCAGTCTTTGACCAACTTGAGCCATCTTCTCTTCTCATGTTTAATTCTTTCTGGGTGAAGAGGTCTTTTAAACTCTTGTGGTCTGTATAAATCTCACATCTTTCTCCCTACATGTAATGTCTCCAAATCTTCATGCGTGGGGTAGATCGGTTCATATGTCTTCAACTGTTGGGAAGCTTAGGCTATATAACCTTTCCGTGCTACATTAAGACGTAACCCAGTCCTAACATTTATACGTCACTATAAATCAGGAATCCTCTGTTGTCTATAGGAATTTTCAACACTCGGGTAGTCACCGACCTTTGTTTGAAATCCTAGAAAATTTTATCACATTCTGTGGTCCATAAAATTTTGCTATTCTTCCTGGTGAGGGCAATGAGGGGAACTTCCACTCTAGTGAAGCCATCAATAAAGTGGCGATAATAACCTACCATGCCCAAGAAACTTCAGACTTCATGCACATTCACTAGCCTCACCCAATTAACCACTGCTTCAACCTTTTTGGGGTCTACTAAGATACCATCCTTTGAAACTACATGCCCCAAGAATGAAATTTTCTCTAGCCAAAATTTACACGTTTTCAAATTCGAAAACAACTTCTTATCCTTGAGTGTCTTAAGCACATGTCTTAGATGTTTAACCCTACTGCGGGAGTAAATCCGTATGTCATCGATAAAAACCACGACAAACTTATCCAAGTAGTCATGGAATACTCGATTCATCAAGTCCATGAACGATGTTGGGGTGTTAGTTAGCCCAGAAGTCATGACCAAAAACTCATAGTGACAATACCTCGTTCTAAAGGCCATCTTGGGCATGTCCTCTGCCTTGATCTTCAATTGATGATAACCAGATCGAAGGTCAATCTTAGAAAATATATAAGCACCTTGGAGCTGATAAAATAAATCTTACATGCTAGGTATTTATTGTTTGTGATGACCCGATTGAGTTCCCTGTAATTAATGCACATCCTTATCGATCCATCTTTTTTCTTCACAAATAAAAATAGAGCTCCCCAAGGTGACACGCTGGGCCTTATAAAACCCTTGTCTAACAACTCTTGTAACTGTTCCTTTATCTTTGTTAGCTCAGATGGTGCCATTATGTAGGGGGCCTTGAAAATGGGTGATGCGCCTAGAACTAACTCGATGGCAAAATCTAACTCTCGCTCTGGTGGTTGTCCAGGCAAGTCTTCTGGGAACACTTCTGGGTACTCTTTGACAACAGGAATTTTTTTCAACTTCAATTCATCCTATGTGTTTTTGACCACCCAAGCCATGAATCCTTAACACCCATTTTGTAGTAACCTTTTGATTTGAGATGCATATATGACCCGTGGAAGAGACCGAACCTGCAATCCTATGAACCAAAATTCTTCTTTCTCAAGGGTTTAGAAAACTACTTCCTTTTTAAAGCAGCCACCACTGGCGTAGTTGGAGGCTAGCTAGTCCATCCTTAATATCACATCAAACCTGAACATCTAAAGTACTACCAGGTTAGCTGACATCAACCTACCCTCAATGGAGATTGGATACCCATAGAGAACCTTATTACAAACAACTGAGTTCTGCATTAGGGTTAATATTGACAAACTGTTTTCCAAGACTATAGTTTGTATGGTGAAGAATTTAGAAAAGTCCGTAAAAATGAATGAATAGGTAGCCCCAGAGTCAAATAATACTGTGGCCTTTTTGGAGAAAATAGGGAAAATACATGTGACCATGTCGTTATTGTCCTCAACCTCTGTGACAACCCGAAACTTGATAAAAATTACATCCTTATTTATTTTCATTGCCTTAGAAATATTTTAGGGCCATGAGAATATATTTAGTTGAACTTAGGCCTTGGTTTTGTTAAGTAAGAAGCCCAAGCCCAAAAACCCTAAATGCTTTTGGCCTATGATCCAAACCCTTGCCACTAGTGACATGTGTCACACATGAAATGTACTATGTATCTAGTCTTGATAGTGGGCTAAGGGGGAGAGAAAAGTGTTTGGGAAGCCAAAGGTAGGGCTTGCATGCCTACCCTAGTGGTTATGCCATATGTCATGCATGCAAGAAACCTTCTAGAAAAAAAAGGAGAGGAAAAGACCAAGAGAAGGCCAAGGAATTTTCGGCCACACTCCCCACCACGCCACTTGGTACAAATTTGAAGTTTCAATGTAGATTGCATAGGGAAGTGGCACCTAGGGAAGACAAAAGGGATTTCCAAGAGGGATTTGCTTGGGGAAGGCCAAGGGACAAAAAGCATGGTTCGGTATCCACCCCCACATGCCCATCCAAGGATTTTTCTTTAGAAATTGACACATGTCAACCATGCAAAGACCTTCTAGAAGGAATGTGAAGAGAAAACCACACAAAATGACAAGTCTACCCTCCCTTTTTCAGCCACCACACCCAAGTGCACACCCACGCACGCCACTTGTCACCCTAGGATCACAAAAAGGTTCTTGGGAAAGGAAGAGTCACCTAGGGAATAGGCATTGGAAGATGAAGGAGCACATGGGTTTTGGAAAGAGATGGACGGCTAGGGCAAGGCTCACACCTTTGCCAAGTGTCACACATGCAAAGCCTTATGTTGGAAGATGAAAAGACACAAAGAGAGAATTAATTTCTTACCCTAAACATACATTGTATCTAGACAAAGCAAGAGGGGCTTAAAAGACAATTTCGGCTAGGAAGAAAAGGGGCCACGTGCCCAAGAAGATCTTCCACCTTCCCAAGGCAAATCCAAGAGTGTGGAAGAAGAAAGGATTTTCAGCTAGAGGGAAGAGAAGGAGTGACACTTGTCTTCCATACATTGGACCAACGAGTAACCAATGAGGGATTGAAGGGAAATTCTATAAAAGGGGAGAGAATCACACACCTAGGGCCTTTCTTCTTGGCCATTTTCGGATTCCTGCATGTGCTCTCATCTCCTCCACACTTTCTCACACTTTTACTTGAAGATTTTCTCACTTCCTCTCATTTTATTTCCAAACAAACAAGGGAGACTTTACTCCAAGAGGATTCTCGGCACTAACAAGGAGGAGACTACGGTGAGGATCGCTAGTCTCCAACTTCTTCACCTCAACCACACCTAACTCAAGGAGATAATGGATCTCCAAAGAGTTTTAGAGTTTTGGCTCATGCACATGAAGGGTTGTTTCATCTTGAAATAACCTAGGGTTTTGAGAAAGAGAAGGAGCCGAGATTTTGAGGACTTAAAACGACTACACTTTCAGCCACTCACATGAAACACACACACACACGTCCAAGAATTCCTATGATCACATGCCTCTGAAGTTTCAGCCTTAACTATTGTTTAATATGCTTCAATTATGAATCATGTTAACTGAAGAATTCCTATGATTACATGCCTTGGATGTTTCGACCATGACATTTGTTTATGTTCATGAAGTTGTTTTGGATGTTTCACATGCCTATGTTAACATGCCATGATTTGAAGATGTTATGATTAATGAGTTCACGCACGGCATCTCATGTGTCACATGTCTAGTATGTAAAGGGTTACGTCTTAAGTCTTATGTCACATGCATTTGGGCACATGATTTTTTTTCAAAGAAAAGAAAAGATTCAAAATGTTTTATCACGACCCCAAATGTTAGGATGGAGGATTGTCCTAGTTAAACTCCGTTCACTCTAGAGTGTTTAAGAATAGATGGTAACCCCTGGGTTGACAAAGAATCGTCGGCATGCCTCGAATGGATCTTTTTTGAAAGGATGCCGGAGCAAGGTAACACCTAACGCTAATGGGTGTCATGACTAAGGCAAGTAACTCGATGAAGTACTATCGTGTTATTATGATATGAATATGTTTAATATGTATTCACCACGTTGTACGGACCGTTGGTGGTGCGTTAACTAGCAGAAACACGCAGTGCATAAGGGAGCCGTGATGTATCCACATGTGTTATAAGAACGAGGTAATGCGCCTACATGATATGTTATGGACCACATGATACCAATCATGTGATATGATCTGATACGATATGATATGGTTCACATGATATGAACCATGTGATATGATATAATATGTTTCGGATCACGTGATTAACAAGATATGAATGATGACAAAAGTATGTTTTTCCTAAAAGTTAAAAAATTATATTACATGTCTTTTAAAAAAAAAGTCAAGTGCATAAGTCAAGTTTTTAGTCACGTCATATGTCAAGTACATGTTCACTGATGCATTCCACGGTTCGTCATTTGTATGCTTATGTTAATCATTGTATGTTGTGTGCTTACTTGCTAAGATTTCTTGAGTTCTCATTGTGGTAGTTTTCACTATCATTCCTAATCGAAATGGTAGAAGTTGTGACAGGCATAGATGATGAAGTGCAAGAGGACCAAGGTGACCCCGACCAGTGAGGAGATGCCCAAGACCGACGAGAGCTCGTCTTAGCCCTCTCTTTTGGATAGAATCGAGAATGTCGAACAAATTATTTCCGAAGCCTTGCAATACATAGAAGAGGCCAAGAGGTTGAGGAATAGAGACAATGATCGCTTCCTAGAGAAGAGGAAAAAGCCAAATTAAGAAAGATACTTGTAAAAGAAAAAAAATGGGACTGGCAGAACTTTCTGCAGAAAATTAGTACAGAAATTGTTGAAATCACTACCCAAGCAAGCAGTCCACAATGGTTGCTTGCTGCTCAGCGGGTAACTGCATGCAGTTACCTATTCAATGCATATTAAGTGCATTCATACAGGTGAGGCGATATACGTTCGCGTATAAATTGAGGCTCCCAACAAGAGTTTCAGACACACCCAAGGAGAAAAGAAAAGAGAGGGAGTCAGGAGAGCTCTGAGAGAAAATAAGAGAGTTGAGTTGAGTGAAGTGTGATCCTCCTCCTCTATAATATTTTATTGTGTTCCATTATTTATTAGTGAAACTATTTTCTGTGGATGTAGGCAGTTGCCGAACCACGTTAAATTCTTGGTGTCACTGAGTGCGTGGGTGTGCTCTTTTATTTCTGCTTTTATTCATTCCGCTGTGTTGATTTCCCCAACAAAAATAAGGGATCGAAAAGAGCAAGAGTAATCGTTTTACTTCTATAGTCTTCACTACGTTCCAGTAAATACAAGTAGAACTTTTTACATGATGTTCACCTTACATGTGACAAGCCATTAGACGTGTACTTTGAAATGCCACTAATGAAAGTTCACGAAACACAACTCAAGTTAAAGAAATAACTCAAATAGCACACTAACCTACAGGTTCGATCTGCAAGAATCGATCTGTTACCGGTTCGGTAACGTCAACGCTTAACCAAATACCCTTTTTATATTGTGCTAACATGCTCAGGGACTTTCCAGGACAACTTGCACTCAAAAACTTAGTATGGCTTGCACAATTTATTATGTAGCAGAAAGCATATTGCCCGTAATGATCTCTTGAAATGCTTTTTTCTTCGTCTTTTTTCTTTTTAATACAGGTACTTTGACAAGGTTGGCATTATCGCCCAAATTCAAACTCCAAATCACGAAAAAGTAGAACACGTTAGATTGAAACTTTGCAAAAGAACAGAATTAGAGCAAGCCAAAATCTTTGCACGCATGATACCTTTGTGGATTACTTTCATTATGTGTGGGGTCGTGAGTTCCATTGGGGATACTTATTTCTTGGAACAAGCATACTTCAACATGCAGACTGGCAAGGTAGGACGATTGACGCTCTCCATTTTTCTACTACATATCTTCTATCGCATTATAAAATTCGTGTTCAGCAAACTGTTTGCAGTGGTTGCTAAAAAGATATTTGAGTAAGGGATTTGGAAATTCTATATTCCCTATTGAAGTCAAAGCAGCAATGTTATTTTCTATTCCTTGTTATGACACAGCTGCAGTAGTTGAGACGAGGAGGCTGGAGTTGACCAAGCTGCTAGGGGAACCTGAGGCGAAAATCCCAATGAACATGTTTGGAATTCTTCCACAGTATTTCTTTCTTGCTGCCTTGGTGGAATATCTCACTACCTTTGTGGTGACCTTGAGAAAGTCTCTGGCTATAGCATTGCTTGCTTCTCTATCGCTCCAAGAGTACTCTTCCTCCGTAAGCTCCTACTTGAGACTTTTCACTAATGCTGCATTTGGAGTAGGAACCATGGGCAGTTCCATTTCAGTTCATGCGGTGGGTAAGTTCAGCGTAATTGGAAGAAGTTCAAGTTGGTTTCAAATAAGCCCATTTGGATAGAAGAAGAGTTTTATCTCATTTTATGATTATAACTTTTTCAAATTTTCACACAAAATATAATAAACAATTTAAAATTTTCAAATCCTAAAATAATAATAATATTAAAAAATAATATTCTAACAATATTTTATTTAACTTTCAACTTTCATTTCAATTCATCTCATCTCAAGTCACTATCTAAACTACACCTAAAAGTCATTTGGATTATTACTATCTGACTCTAGCAGTATTGTCATTCTTAAATCTTGTGTTGTGCATCTTGGTGTCAATCTGGTATATCTATCATGTAACACCCGAATCCAGCACGAAACTTGCGTCCATATTTTTTTAGATTAATATGTATGAAAAGCCCACTTGAAATTTAACGAGTAATTTGGAATAAGCTGTGGGCTCATTTTTTTATTTTTTATTTTGACAGAGTATAAATTTTTATTAGACTTAATAATTAGGTTAATGTTTTTTTTTATGGACCAAGTGAGATGTATTTGTTTGGGAATTGGCCCAAAAGATTTATGGGATTAGTTGAACTATTTTTGTAATTGATTATGTGAACTGCTTAAATGGAGCCAACCCTGTTTTTTAAAGACCTAGACTCAGTTGCTCTAAACAAACCCAATGTCCAATTTCTTTAGAAACTCCCCACCATGCATGACTCCACACTCATGCACGTTTCTCCCCTTCCATTCTCTAGGATTTTCCCATCACCTATATATATACACATATATTATCTCATGCATGTAGAAACTGCCAAGCACTGTTACTGCCACCAGCCACTCCCTAAAGCCAAGCGTCTCACTGTTATTGTCGTCCCTGCACCACCACCATCGAAAGGTAGTCCACTACCTAGCTCTACGAAAAAACCACAACCACCATGTTGCTTCCGTTTCCTCCCCAAACTGCCAGCCTCCATCTCACATAACCACCCACTCACCACTGTAAACCACCTTAAAAAATATCTCCTCCTCCCACGGTTCCTGTGAACCAGTCACTCTCCACACACGTTTAACGGTTTTCAACCACCATGTCACACCCTCCTCCCTTTCAACCACCGTGCAACATCAAAATCCTCCACAATGCTACCCTACACCACCGTCCCCTAGCCATTGAAAACCACCAACGGTAGTGCTCTGCTCTGCTACACCGAAACAGAGTAATTCCACAACTTGAACCAGCCACCATTGCAACTCGGGAAAGCCACCTCACGTCGCTAGCCCCCACCTCAACGTCACCACCTACACAGAAAGTGTTGTCGGGTACCTCACGCCACCTCAATCCACCACTCTCTCTCGGTAACCTCTCGCTTCTCCCACACTCCTCTCTCTCTCTCTCTCTCTCTCTCTCCATTCTCTCTCTCATCATTTTCTCTCTTTCTCTCAGTGTCGTTCCGCCGTGTTGACCACCTTCAATATCCTCCCAGCAATGCCCCGTCGCGTCTCTCCTTCCCTCTCGATGAGTATAGACTCTTCTCTACTACATGGTTTAGCCTTGGTGTCTATGAGTTGCCTTTTAAGTTCCAGCCTTCCCAAAGAACCCATACATATTTATGGTCAATTTCCAAAATACCCCTGGTTATACGTTGGGCATGGTTTTTAATTTACTCTGTGAAGGCTTTGTTTTAAGTATAAATATTATTACAGAAGATAGTTAGGGTTCTAAAGTATATTACTTATTATTATATTATTTAGCATCAACATTTTTATAAATGAATTTTAGTAGTAAGTGTTTAATTTGATTTTTTAACGCTTTAGATAGGATTAAGTTTATTCTATTAAATGAAATTTTGATGTTTACTGTAATAGATTTTATTATAATTATGTAAAGTAAATATTAAGTTGGAGGTGTCTTTTCACGTGGGCTTAGTGTTAATTGAGAAATATGTTAGCCATACAATTTTATTTTATAGAAAATCATTTAGAATTTAAAGTATTATACGAAGAAATCAAGTGGATGTCGATGAATTTGGGAAGTGATAATATTTTAGGATTACGAGAATTTTAAAATTTTAAGAAAAATAAGTTAATTTAGCATTTCAGGTTTAAGTATCGAAATAGGTGTTTGATTGAAAATTTACGAAAGTTACATGACTATTTTATGGGTGAGGATTAATATTTGTTCGGCACTATTGCAGAAAATTTTTAAAAAGCTAAAAAGTTCGGGTAAGAGGGGTTCATATGCTATGCATAAAATTAGAAATGAACTGAGATGAATTTTGAAAAATATGCATGTTTTGTTATGAAAAGAAATTTAAAACAACTTCAGTTATTTGTTTTGCGTTACTCATGATATATGTATGAAAGATAAAAGTATTTTTTTCATGACTAGTATAGACATGAGTAAAAATTTTGGCATCCTGTTTCTGAACTGTGCAAAAAAAGCGAATGAAATTTGAAAATTTGTACATGTGATGCGAAGATGTATTTAATCTGCTTTTGAATATGTGAATTGATCTGAATATGTTCAATACTCTGTTTTGATATGACGTGGCATCTGAAAATCTTTGGCATGACTTTCTAATTCTGTTATGTTCCTTGTCTGTCCCGTTAAGGTCTCACCACAAGTATAATAGTGGTATACGGCCTAGTCACGGGTGATAATAGTGGTATACAGCCCAGTCACGGGTATAATAGAGGCATACGACCCAACCAGGGGTGATAACAATTGCATACGGCCCAACCACAGGTGATAATAGTACTATACGGCTTCGTTACGGGTATAATGGTGGTTTATAACCCTAGCATGAGAGTTAAATATATTTTCTGTCCTAATGTGATGTTTTGATATGATATAAAAAAAATGTCTTGGATTATGATGCGCCAAATGATTTTTGAATAAGAATGTTTCAGAAAGTTTCGCTCTAATGTTTTTTATAACATGTTTTGATTCTATATTCTGAAAGTAAATATTCTGATTCTGCATTATGAAACTAAAAATGTTTTGTTCTACATTTTGAACTCTGTAAATGCTCATGTTTACATACTAGTATATGTTCTCTGCTTACTGAGTTGTTAATAACTTACCCCTTATCTCCACAATATTTTTTTCAGATAATTTTGATGGTTCAACTGGAAATCAAGAGTAGGAAGTGTTAGCAAGATTTAATGATCACAGAGGAATAAGTGTCAAATGGTACAAGTATTTATTAGAAAGTCCTATTTAGTAGATTTATTGTTTCATGTTATTTTTGTATTTTGAGTCATGGATATTTCTGAGTCTTTGTAGAGATTTTAATTTATTTTTTTGAGATATTTCTTTAGTGTCCATGTGGAGGAAGTTGATATTTGTATTGAACAAATGAGTTAATATTTTATGGAGTCTCTGGAGTATATATAATTGTGTTATTGGAGATGATTTTAGGTAACAGGAGCTAACTCTTTGGATCTCCAGGACCAGGGCGTTACATATCAACACCTTACGGTGATGATTGGTGAAGTCTTTACCACCCAGATAGTCAGTGCTTAGCATAATTTTTTCTTTCCATCTTTTTTCTGTAAATTAGCGCAAGTTTACAATTTTTTTAAGAAGAATAAGATATTCTCGTGTGGGTTTGACTCTCCCTCAATAACTGAGCTCAACATGTCGAATATAGATATAAAATGGATAAAGTGTTAGAGTCTAGGTTTGAACTTGAAAACTCTGCTCTAATACCATGTAAAATAACAATTTATTTTAAAATTTTAAGCCGATAGAAAGAATTATTTAATTATTTGTATTACATTCTTTAATAACAATAATTAGATGTACAAATTCAAATATATATCAAGGTGTGTTTTCTTGGATCTCCACAAAAATATGTATAAGTTGTTCTAAAATCAGCAAATGTGGCTTCTAATCTCTCGATCTCACTCCCTCTTAAAAATTAAAAATTTTGAATGAGTATTGTGTGTACGTTCTCTACGCACTTGTGTCGATATGTTTCGACACTCAAAGTCTTTGACTCTTCCATTTAAGAAAACAAAAGAGTCAAAAAATATGTTCTTTAAACAAAAGCCGTAACATTTGTTGTTATTAGTACGTACTTCCCACTACAACAAATGACAGTTTTTGCAATGGAGTACAATGGTGGGAATAAGTTATGGACCAGTCTAAAAAAAACTTTTCCCACCAATTCTTCTGGTGGCTGGGTCGTGGAATATAATTCATGGAGAAAAATATATTACCCACCAAATATGTTTATCATGGCAAAAGGTAGTTTTTTTTCCCACGACCAAATCTTGCGGCAAATCAGTGTTTTGCCCGTGGGAAAATATGTTGCCAACCAAACTACTGTGGTGACAAATAGGTCATCTATCCATGGAAGCTACTGGTGGGAAAAACTCTTTATCCATGATGGTTTTTGTGGAAACTTTAGTGGCATGAAGTTTCTTTCCATCCACTAGTTCATCACTACAGTTGGTTTTTGGACGATAATTTTGGGACACAATTGTATAATAGTAACGCACACATCTGGAAAGGACTACTTACTACCCACCACAACATATTTTGGGAAATAGGTATTTCCCGTTACACAAGCTCCTTGCAAAATTCTGTTATCCATGTTAATTGTCTTTGACAATATATATGCGTAAATGCAAATAGCCTTTATTCTGATGACATTAGTGGTGAAAATTAGTCAGTCCCATGATGTTTATTGGTGGGAAACAATGATTCTCAGTGAACTTAGATCATTGCAACCATTTCATTTAATACCATACCTGTCCGTGGGAAAAAAAAAAACTCCCACAAGGAATACATTATTTATCCATGACAACCTTTTTGCGGGAACACACCAATAAACATTACCAGTTCTCATCGTCTATAGTCTTTTCGGAGTCCATGCAGCTCATTCCGTCCAATTTTGTTTTTCCCCACTAATCGATTAAATGGACAATTGCTGATTTCCCAAGACACCACTGGACAGTAATTTATAAATTACTGTCCAAATCTGTTACCTCAACCATCTGAACACGTTATAAAAGTGTCCTTATTACCAATGACAACTAGTACAAATTCAACCTTTTAAACTACAAGAAGTTTTCAGCCAAACAATCCAACAAAATTATCAACTTGAGGAAGATACCACACCAACATACAGCAAACAAACGAAATGGTTTGTTTAATAATAACCTGTCAATATACATATATAATCACCATCATAGCTATATACAAACCTGCCAACATTTTGTGATTACACCCTCATATAGACAAATATGCTAATATTCATTGAAACCAAATAGTTCAAAGTCATTTACAAACATAAGAGTTGCAACTGTGTATGGCAGTACATGAGGGAATTATAACATTCTTGCTCCAACAGCATCTATGATAAGTGCTTTGGATATATAGACAGATTACTAAGGGCAATAGATGTCCCCCTATCTTGTTCTCCAACATTCAGATTTACCAATCTTGCTCCACAAATTACACTCGGTGCTAACATGTTTCCTGAAATTTTCAACAAGCACTTTGTCAAACTAAGTTACTTAATTGGAGCATAACATGACAGTAGGGGTAGAGTAAGCTGCTATAGTAATTGTGCATCCATACCTTGTACATTAATTTTAATTAATTAACTCTTGCCCATACAACCATATTAGGATTTGCTTGAGTAATAATCCTAACTCTAAACATGAATTTCGAAAATGACATTATATCAATGAGAGTGATATTCCCGTGGAATATAAATGAAATACCTACTACCATTATTTTTATGCTATCTTAAGTACAATAGTTGCATATTCCTCATAATAGAGTTTGCAATAGCCTCATCCATGCGTGTGCAAAATATCAGTTCTATATATCTCTAAAAAGTTTGATCCCATCTGAATTCATAAAACATACAAGAGCAGGGAAAATTAATTGTTGATACTCTACTTGTGACTCCCCATCTATCATAGAAATGGATCAATGTTGTCAGAGAATAAATTGGATTCATTATTTGTAACCAAGTCTAAGTTTATGTATATAAGTATTAATAATATCACAATTGGTACTAACTAGGCACCATGAGGAGTTTTCTGATTTGCACATAATTAAACTATTTCAATCCAGTTTAACCTATTTGTGCTACTTAGTTAGGAGGTTATCTCACCATATAAACTAACCAAAATGCATGCACTAGAATTTAAAACCTGAAGCTTATGGAGCTCCAATTGGGGGTGTGTGTGATATATAGTTAGAACTGGAATTGTGCATACATGACTTGGAAAAAAGGGAAAGCAAGTATTAATTCTTACATTGCAGCAGAATAAATACAGCCCCAGCGAATAGTACATTTATCTGAACCTGCTCTTCATCTCCACCAACTCCTGCTTTGCATTCCATGATCCATATGGCTGATCAAAAGACTTGCTCCAACTTGTAAGAGGAGAATACTGGTGAAATGGAATTACTTGTTCAGTTTTCAGACTTTTGCAAATCTAAATATCAAATTCTAAACCAGTATATGTAATTGTAAGAGAACTTACCCTTTCATAAGAACCTAATCTGTCCCTATCAAGCTACTCAACCAAAGATTGCAACTCTTTTCCCCCAACCTTTCAAGAGAGACTACCAACAACTCAAAAGTCAACTCACTATCTGATTTTTCCACTACTGGTTTAAACTTATCCACCTTAACTATAATATGCAACTACCAAAATCTGTATCGAGGGACAAAACAGTTTGGCCATTGGATTGTTACATATCCAATAAACAATCCACAAAAAATAAAAAAAACCCCACAAAAAAGCCCTCCACAAAATAGTAAGAAAGTAAGATGCCTAAGCATCTTGATGAGTCTCTCTATGAGACTCAGTACCTCCCTCAATCTCAGTCATTCGATAGTTGAATAAGACTTTCTCATGCTCAGAAAAATTCTTCTTCAACGCTTCAATATCTCGCATCAGAGTGTCTAGTTTGCTCTTGTACATTTCCGCATCGTTCTTGTTGCGTTCATTCTCCTCCGAGAGACGAATAAATACTCTACTTTTCTTCATTGAAGGAGAGGGGTCGGGAATAACCATGTGTCCCATCCCTACTGCGTACCCAGATTTTTGTCCCAATACTTCTTTGAATATAGTGTCAGCTGCTGCTTCAACATCCTCTTTAGATTCTTTTTCACCTAACCTCTCCACCATTAGATTCTGAAAAATGTAGATGAAAGGAAAATCAGCATTGTTGTTAAATACCTATCATTACTATAGTCTAACTTAAAGTAAATTAAACACAATCTTACATAATTGTGTTCACTTGCTGCATTAATGAATTTATCCTTTCGAGTTGACCAATGTGTTTCCTTATAAAATGCAACCATGTTTGGCGCCGTCTCCCTCTGAAACACACAAGCAATAGTAAATATACTTTCTTATTTGAACATATTGTTGAGGACTTATATATACCCATAGTTATCACAAACCTTCTCCTCTAATATCCGTATAAAGGATTTTCGTCCACCGGTATGTTTGACTTTTAGTTTTTGTCTATTTGAACTGTTTCTTCTGGACTTCTCCTGCACTTGTTTCTAAGAAATTAAATCTCATTTCCCAATAGTGTGTTTCTCGAGCTTAACATAATTGGAAAAAACCCTTACTGTATCATATACTCCTATTTGAGGCAATAGAAAAATCAACCTATACTATTTTATTCACTTCATACTAATCTGAATAAAATTACAATATACCTTAAATGTCGAACTTGCCCACCGTTCACATAGCTTTTCCCATACAGGTTTCTCCACCATGTCCGTCCCACCACGTAGGGCCTCTTCATGTGATGCATATTTTAAATACACTTTGTGTAGTGCATAATGATATGCATTATACTTATCGCCCAAATGTCTTTCAACCATCTCACGATGGTTGTCCTTTGTCCAATCCAGAACAAAATCTGTCTGCAATATCAAATATGTACTTCATTACAAGGATTTGTCATCAAACATGACTGATTACAACAAATGAGTAAGTCACCAGCTTCATCACTTTCTTAGGACAAAGTAAGGTCCTACCCGCACATGGTCAACGAGCTCTTGCTTTTCCTTTTCGGGTACATAACTCCAACTAGCATGCCTCATGTCGGCATGTACTTTAATAATCCCCGTCAGCCGACCAATGAATATGGAGGCATTCTCGCACGAAGGCCCTCGATGACCATCTTGTATAACCAAAGGGATCTTACCCATCTTCCTAAGTCGTTCAAATAGCGTGCCTTTCGCCTGCCCTCGACCTCGTTTCTTAGTAGGTGGATCTACATTAAGACATTAATATCGTGTAACCCAATCACCTTTTTGCATTCATGAACCAGGAAAAATTATATACTTGTAAAGAAAGATATAATTTTACCACACCACATAGTATAAACTGACTCCTCAGGAACCAGATTGGAACCCATACCTGTATTACTGTGACTCTCTCCAACAAGTGCTCCACCCATTGCCTCTTTTGCGCACGCAGCTCCTACATCCTGCGTCGATTCATTTGACTCTGGCTCGTCCCGCAATGTGGTTCTCCGCGGCAACGCATCTGCTTCTTGATTGCTACCAATGAGAGCGCTACCGTGTCGAGCTCGGCCCCCCCGAAACTTTATAGATTTCACCATCCTTGGCTTTGCTGGAATTTCAAACCTAACTCAGTTCTAACATGCAACCAATTTGTGAGAGAATAGAGTAAGATGCTATTTAACCTACTAAATTTAATGTAAAATGATATTTCAACCTCTAACTATTATGTTGGTACCATTCATATATACTCTACTTGTAAGCAAACTAAATCCACATCTAGAAACAATCAAAGCAATATTAAGAGTTTATGGGCTCTTGCTATTAAGCACATGTACCCTTTCTTGGAGGATTTCCAACTGAAAAATATAAACACCAAGCTGTATGCCCAATCTGGGATAATGCAATGTATTCTCTTTCTATGAGAATACAAAGGTGTCAGGCTAACTAGTGGGAACCCAACTTGGTTTATGGCCAAGTATAGTACATTTGTAATGTGAATTTAACATTTTGCATGAAAACTGGAAACCACCTCAAACAACATGTGCTGGGTTGAGTCACCCACGTGTAATAAAAATGATAAATTTATTTTAAAATAAGATATCATTAAATCCAAGACTTATCATGGACACCTCCTGCTATTGTTAAAAACAGTTTTATAAGTGTACTGAAATCCTGAATAAATCAGGGAAACATCTACCCTTATGACATCCAATACATTTTCTAGCTTTTATAGTATGTATTTGAATCTACTTGCCTGTTTTCTAGCATGTAGATGTTTACAGGGCAAATCAGTGTTTTCTACATGCAAAACATTTGCCCAATATAGTAACTAAAAATCAAGTGGGGTAGATAACAAAAATAATATCCAGTATTCTAAAAATATAAACAACTTGTGAAGAGAAAACAAAATCCAAAAGTATGATGAAATGGTTGTAGGTGGCCTGTGTAAACCTAATCTAACATCTCAGTACAAAACACGTAGTCACAGAATAAGGCAAGAGAGACAAAAGGGTTGTTAGTACCTGGTTGTTGGTCTGGCTTTCGTGGCAGTAGGTGAATGAGAGGAACCATTATGTGTAGTTTATGTAATAGGTTTTAAACTTTTGAAAATGCTCAAATGGAAGTAAAGCAGTAGCTCCATGCATAGGAAGACAATTGTAAATAAGATAATATTGTTACAGTAATTCCATGTGAAGAAGATAGTTTTAAAGATCCAAAGTGGAAGAAAAGAATCTGGAAAATGCAAATCAAACTACTACCAAACCTGATGGCCCTGCTGGAAGCATAGTACAGATGCTGGAAGAACAACAGCAGCTCAAGAGTACCTTGGATATTTCTGGACTTCAAAGTGTGTCGTGCTTTTTCTGAACCAGATGTGGAGGTTTCCAGAACAAAATAAAGATTTCTCTAACACACAGGATTGAGGGACACCTGTCCATGGGAAATACCAACCAGCCACTAGGAGTTGACATCATGGCGCCATTTCCCATCTCAAAAAAATTACCCTCCCGCCCTTTACAACATCTCCCTCCCCTTACATAGGCCAATCTTGTTGTATATTATCATAAGAAAAATTACCATTTTGCTCTTCAACAGTATTCCAGAAATTTTATGGACCATTTTTTTAAATACCATTATCCAAAATTAAACAACACACTTAGGCTGTTAGTTGTGAGAATACCATCAATAATAAACATGGTTAGTTGAATGCTTCACTTATTTATTCCATTTTAAATAACAAACCAAATATCTTGGAGTTGTGGACGTCTATTTCTGAATCCCATAATCAGAAATTATGGCAACACACCTGGACAGGAGTTGGAACATATCAACAATATGAAACATGTTTTGTTGGCAGGGCTAATATGTTTTTAACTCCATTTTAAAATACTCAACTATTTTACTGCTCACGGTATGCTATGTAATTAAATCCCATGTTTCCAGCAACACCTCAAAATTGAGTGTTATTGGAAACAAACTTGAGTTCAAATTTATGACCACCTAAATGGGTGTGTGCATATAGATTGTAATTTTAGATATGGGTTTGTTTGCATTTCCTGATTTTGCATTATATGGTGTTGTATATATATTCTTTAGTTTATTGCATGGACTGGACAATACTCCCACTTGAACTTGTGCCACAACCATCATTCTCCAACTGGGTTGCAATCCGAGATGTAAGGCCAGTTCATGATCCCTTTGCAACCCTCTTAAGAGTTTGTGATCCTCCTCATGCATATACCTCCATTTGTGGGATAATAGTTTTGGATGCGGCTGTTTATCTAGATTCTTATGCTGTGGCAATTTAATTCACATTGGCATCATCCCCCTGCCACAACCTTCCAGCCACTTGACATCATAGAAATGCTTATAGGGGTTTGTAGCACGTTGCCTTTAAAGACCAGCCTAAAATCTGCATACAACGCAAAAACCACCTGTGAGTAACCTTTTGTCCTATTTTAGTAGCTATCAACATCTACTTAAGTTTTCCTTATTAGAAGCACTCCAACTAAAAAATACCAGTCCTTAAATGTAAAACATGTATCTTTTGCATTTAGTCCAGTCCTTTCAAAGCAACAAAGTCGAAATCATACATAACATGATGATCATATAAATAGGTATTTTATGCAATGTTCTTCTACTTTTATATAAACTACTTGATGATCTGTTGTGTATTGTGCAGTAGATAGGATCTCTATAAGTACTTGAACTTATAGTTATTTTGCCAATTTGTATTACTTAGAAAAAAACACAAAGAGATCCGGCTCAAACTATACTCACCAATCAGCACTAGCTAGGCTGCTGCCTTAATAAGAAATACATTCAACTACATGCTAGACCATGAGCTCTTTATATAATATATATATATATATATATATATATATATATATTAGCATGTCTAACATCATGGGGCTGATATATTTTTTCAATTCTAAAAACTTTATCCAACTTCTGACTAAGCTAGTTTTGTACATATATATTAGGAAAGGGAGATCACCTAAATATTAAGAGTGTATATTAAAAAATGTTATAAGCATTGTTCATGCAACAATATAAGCCACACTCTCTCCATTTCTACTCTATCTCCTGCTTCTTTCCCAATGTCTAATGACTAAAACCCTAATTAAACAAATAGAACAATAATAATAATAATAATAATAATAATAATAATAATAATAATAATAATAATATCCTTTTTTAAACCAATAGTCAGTCTTAGAATTGAATATTTGAGAACATTTATTCCAAGTGCATGATAAGACCATGCACCTCAAACACAGTGGATAAAGTTCTTGATCATAATAGTAAATATACATATCAGAATGGACAATGCATGACCAAGCTTCATTTCTTACATAATATTCTATCTTGATTTATTTATCATGCAATAAACATAAGGATTTTGGATTACAGGTCTCAATATAAATCAATCATACTTTCTCGAGCTTAACATTATGAAGATCTTATATTGGTTTTTGATCGGAAAAAGGCAAGCCCAAAAGCAAAAGTAAGAAATATGCACGAATTTAATTCTTAGAAAGAAGAAGCCAACCGAACTTCACATCTAAAATATTAAACTTATACAAGGATGTGATTTTGCATTAAGATACATCCACGTGAATTCAAATACTACACCGTACAAGTTCATTATCAACCAAGTCCCAAATACAAAGCTAGACATTTACTAATCATCATCAGCTTCCTCATTCAGCTGATTCTCAGCCTCGCTACCAGAGTTATCATCGGCACATACATCCTCCAGCCCCAAGTCATCGTCAGATAGTTCATCATCAATATCAAACTCTTGGTCAGATGATTGTATCGGGTCTTGACCCGATATGGAAGCTAGATCAACAGGCAAATTTTCTGAATCATCTCGATTCAATGGCTCAGTCATGGCTGGTCCACTCTCGAGAATAGGGGATAATTGTTAGTGTTATTGTCAACCTCATCATCTGAGTCACCATCTGATGTTTCGTCATTATCCATCCCATCCTCAACAGTATTACTTGCATGAATGTTGTAAACATTCCTACTTGTAATTTTATGGACAACCTGCCAACTTCCCCCCAATATTGGATCATTGAGATAAAAGACTTGACTTGCTTGGAAGGCAAGAATGAAAGGCTCATCTTTATACCATTGCCTAGCAGTATTGACTATCGTCAATTTGTCCCTAACACGTATCCCTCTTCTCGGGTCACCAATGTCATACCATGCGCATTGAAAGAGATATACCTTACGCCAACCCATGTAGCGTAACTCTATAATATCATGCAACACACCGTAGAAGTCAACATGGGATCCCTGATGCTCGCCATGCACAACCACCCCGCTATTTTGACTTCGGCGATGCCTTTCACGCTCATTCGTATGAAAACGAATACCATTCATTATGCATCCAGCATAGGACGCAACCCACGGATCTGGACCACATGCTAAGGCATATATCTCATCGGTTACTGCAGTAGGCCTAACTGAACGCACCTCTCGAATCTACCAGACAGAGAAGATTTAAGGTGAATTAGTTTTACAAACTAATTAGAGAAGAATGTAGTTATAATGACAGACAGTGTTCGTATCTTACACGTGATCTGAACCACGATGGAAATTGACTCTGGTGCCTACGGTCAATGTTCTGAGGGTTCTCTTCTTGGATCTTGTTATAGTGCTCCCTGTCAATATATGTGACCCAATCGATTACTAGGAGGGAAAGGTAGTTTTAGCAATAACAATTCATAAAGTGCATAAGAACTCATATATTGGTCCACTTACTGAATGTATTGCTCAATCTCCATGCAATTATTAAGTATATACCATCGAGCCTTGACCAATAGTGTGTCGGCTAATTTGTGAGAACTTGTTGTACCCAATGGTCTAACCTTTTGTGAGAAA
This sequence comes from Juglans microcarpa x Juglans regia, assembly GCF_004785595.1. Classification (NCBI taxonomy): domain Eukaryota; kingdom Viridiplantae; phylum Streptophyta; class Magnoliopsida; order Fagales; family Juglandaceae; genus Juglans; species Juglans microcarpa x Juglans regia. The sequence goes on along the minus strand of NC_054602.1, from coordinate 33,143,829 downwards.
ACAGATAAACTTGGCTCATTTCCCAAATCAGTTGTCCCAATACGAACATCATTGTTGCGTTCCTCGCGATTATATCTAGTTTCAATATCATGGAGGTACATAGAGCAAAATGTAAGACACTCGAGATGCACATATGCCTCAGCAATTGAGCCCTCTGGCCGCGCTTTGTTGTGGACGTACCGCTTGAACTTCCCTAGATACCTTTCGAATGGGTACATCCACCTGTATTGCACGGGTCCTGCCAGGAATGCCTCCTCTGGCAAGTGAATGGCAAGGTGCACCATGATATCAAAAAAAGCTGGAGGGAATATCATTTCTAGTTTGCAGAGAATGATGGGAATATTAGCTTGAAGACATGTTAACACTGATAATTTCAAAGTTCGAGAACATAATTCTTTAAAGAACGAGCTTAAATCTATTAAGGCTTGACGCACATCAGACCGTAAGAACCCACCAATCACAACCGGCAACAGTGCTTGCACGAAGACATGACAGTCATGGCTTTTCATTCCACTGATCTTCCCTTCACTAGCATTCACACAACGGGCAATGTTCGATGCAAAACCATCAGGAAATTTCACTTTTGATAACCAATCACAGAAAATCTTTCACTCATTTAAGTTTAACATGTAACAACCAAGACTCATAGTCATATGGTCCCCATTATGTTGTAAATGCAATTCTTTCCTTATTCCAAGGTTTGCCAAATCACGACGGGCATTGGCGGAGTCCTTAGTTTTTCCTTCAATATTCAGCAATGTTCCCAACACGCTATCGCATATGTTTTTCTCAATATGCATGACATCAAGGTTATGTCTCAAGCCCAAATCTAACCAGTAGGGTAGCTCAAAGAAGATAGATTTTTTGGTCCAATTTAGTTGATTCGGCGTTCGTTTCCTCTTCGAAGTAGATTTGCCAAACTGGAAATGTGCAACTTCACGTAATTGTTCTAGCAAATCCTCTCCCTCGACCCTTGATGGTTGGAGTCCATGCTCTTCGCACCCGTTAAAAGAGTTCTTTTTCCGTCTCCAACTGTGATTTGGTGGCAACCACCGTCGATGCCCCATATAGCAGTGCTTTCGCCCATATACCAACCACTGTGAATTTGTGTCAGATCTACATGAAGGACAAGCCAACTTGCCCTTCGTGCTCCACCCAGAAAGATTGGCGTATGCGGGAAAGTCATTGATAGTCCAAAGTAGTGCTGCATGCAAGCTAAACATTTGTCTACTGTACGCATCAAACGTTCGAATACCATCTTCCCATAATTCCTTCAACTCATCAACAAGAGGACGCAAGAACACATCAATATCATTCCCTGGTGACTTAGGGCCAGGGATTAGCAACGACAACATGGTGTATGGATCTTTCATGCATAACCAAGGGGGCAAGTTGTAGGGCACAAGTAGTACCGGCCAAATACTGTACGGCCTACTCATATTATTGAAGGGGTTAAACCCATCACTCGCCAACCCAAGTCTAACATTGCGAGGATCATGGGAAAAGACAACATGTTTGTTGTTGAAGTCTTTCCATACCCTTGAATCTGCTGGATGTCGCATGCATGTTGGATCGTCAACACGTGCATCTTTATGCCATCTCATGGCTTGGGCTGTGTTCGTTGACATGAACAGCCTCTGCAAGCGTGGCTTCAAGGGGAAGTATCGAAGAACCTTTTGTGGTATCATCCGCTGCTCACTTGTGCTTGCAATCCACCTAGATGCTTTACATTTAGGGCATTCATTATACGATGCATTTTCCTTCCAAAACAACACACAGTCATTTGGGCACACGTGTATCTTTTCATAATTAAAGCCCAAGCCACGCTCTAAGCGACGAGCATCGTTATATGAATCTGGAAATAGAGCGTCGGGAAATGCATCATGCAAAAGCTTGATCACCATGTCAAAGGACTTCACTGTCCAACCACCTATGCTCTTGATGTGAAGTAGCTTGACGATGAATGATAGCTTCGAGAACTTAGCACATCCAGGATAAAGTGGTTGTCGTGCGTCAGCAACCAACTCGTCGAAATTATAGTTGGTTGGAGCATTTGAGGTGGAGGGTTGATAATTATCATTTGCATTTCCTTCATTGCTACCTTCCTCATCCATAAACGACCCATGACGAATGTCATCTAACATCTCGTCGACATCATCAATGTAGTGATTATAAGAAGATGCATCATCAAATTCTTCATCAGAGAATGTAGAATTTAGGATCGGATCCTCTTCTCCATGGAAAATCCATTCCGTATAGGTTGGATCAGTCCCTTTTAAAAACAAATGATCTTCCACAATACGAATAGAGTGAAAAGCTCTATTCCGGCATCTCCTACATGGACACCTAATTTGATCAGTTGTCACTGCATGAACTTGTGCCATGGCTAAGAATTGCCTAACACCTTCATCATACTCAGTGGAATGCAATATGTCTTCAATAAGCATCCAAGACTTATCCATCATATGCAACTGCCCAGCTACTGTTCAATGCTAATTAGGATAGGTTTGGCACACTATGCAATGACCTTCGAAGAGAAAATTAATAATATTAGTCTTTCCATACCCCAGAGACCAGCTTTGTATCTCAATAACTCAGAAGGAAATATGCATAGTTTTGTGTATTATTATCATGCTTATAGCTATGATAGAATTGGTGGCTAACATGGTATTTGAAGGAATTAAGCAGTATTTGTTATAGTGGAGTTATTGTGATTACATAACCCACATATATGTAGATAAGTCAAAGATTCAAAAATAATCAACTCTAAAATAGGTGTAAAAATCAAATTGTGGGGTGTGGTTAGATAGAGGTGAACAAGGAAGTTTAGAAATTGGCACGTATGCCAATTTGGACCGTGAATTCTTGTGTGATGCACTGTTAAATTGGTGAGTGATTTCCGTGTTTTAGCCTTCCCCATTTTTCAGTCCATGTGCGCCAAGTAGATTTTGAGGCAGCTATCCAAATTAATAGCTGCTTAAGCAAGTATTTTATTTGACAAGTAATACTAAATAGACATGTCCATGTAAATGAGACTTCCATGTTTGAATAGAGGTATTTGATATGTAATTCCGTGCTCCAAAAGTAGTGTTATTAGTACTGGTGGGAAAAAAAAAGTTTAAGAACATATTATAATCAAGCTCTGGACATAATGTTTAATGCGATTAAACACACTCCATTCTATTTACAACATCATATTAGCTAGCAAGATTGTAGTAGTGTGATGGGACTAGCATAAACTAAACAAACAACTTATTGCGACAAAAACAATCCTAAATGCATGTATGATGATCCAAACTTCTACGAAATCATAAATAGGTTTTGTGTACTAAACCCCAAAAGAGACTATCTCAACACCAAAGGACACCATCTCAACTCTTCGTTCAAAAAACAGCATGGTTGGAGTATATCCTAGATCTCTTAAACCCAAATGCAAGGTGCCAAATAGACCATAAAAATATGCAAAGAAAATCTTTATAATGTTTGACTTGAGTAATAATAATATTAAAACCAGTTCGAGAAAACTATATACAATGTCTTATTTGAAAAGAATAGAGCTTTGCTCCTAATGGAAAATATCCACTCCATATAACTTCAAAGAATGAAATTTTGTTCACATGGAATCATATCATCAACTATCCCACTATATTATTATTAAATGACAACTACTGTTATAAAACCACATTATCCATTCATTTATGTTATCATGAAAGAAAAATTAAATAATATATCATTAAGTTAAAATAATAAATTACATATTAATATATCCTATTTAATGCCTAAATAAAATAAATTATACAACAAAAGTTACCACACTTAACTTGATTACTAATTATTATTCAAATTTAGTTTTCCTAATAGAGCAATAAAGGATATATAGGCCATTTAAAGATTTAATTGTTCAAGTATTAATTTTTGAACACTTCTTCTTTCTATGCATGGGACATGAACACCATATATAACCATAAGATAAAGAAAGAAACAAATAAATTATTGGAGGAAATTCAGATTGTGCTCTCTCTTTTGAACATATTAGCAAGTACTTGAATTAATTAACAAAGACATGGAAAAGAAGTTCACAAAAAAGGGTAAGAAAGCTTAAAAAAGGAATCTTGTGACCCATGTATTAGCCAAAATAAACACAATCTTATATAAGAGAATCCCCGGGTTCAATATTTTGCATTTTGTGGACATATCACTTAATTTCTTTACCGTGAACAAAAAAAACTACTCATGATTTATAACAATCCCAAATGCCAGGTTCAATCCCACTTGACTGCCTTCATAACCTCTCTTTATTAGAGAGGCTAGAGTACAAAATTTGTAAATCTGAAGTAGCAACTTAATAAGCTCCTTTCCAAATAGGCAACAAAACAAACCAGTGAATTAGGCATAGCCAAATTCAACTGAATTAAGTAAATAAAGGGCAGGCCTCTCTTGGAACCTTAAAGCATAAGAGTTTTGTAAATATAAGTCTCACCATCCTCGTACACATTATCTTACTATGTAAGCATCTTCTTCACATCATAAAATTCTCACATAACACAACTTAATAAAAGCAGTCCAAACCACCTTGCAAGGACCAGAACTGGCAAATTACACTCCCAAGGGAATATACCATCTGGTACCTAAAATATAGTCTACTCGACACGGACGTAGAAATAAAGACCTCAAAGATTTGGGCTTCACATAGGCTAATTAATTCAAATGCAACATAAAAGAAAAATTCTGGCACAAGAACATTCAGAAGATACCATACAAAATAATGTTGAATTCTTCAATAAACAAAAATTTATATATATATAGGATTGTAGGGGTCTAAGGCAAGGGAGGTGTCCTGCTTATGTTGTGTGGCTTAAGGCAGAATGTTGAACTAAGTTGGTGAAGACTTGCAAGAGGACAATGAAGTAAATAGATTAGAATTCAAAGAGTAGTTCAGTAGATACAGATATGTTGGAGCAGATGTCAAAAGCTACTGAATTAAAGGAAGTAATAATGATGCAAAATGGTTTAAGGATCTGTCTTTAGTGGAAACGTGTAGAAACAGAGCAGACCACCAACAGAAAATAATATGAGATTGGGTGAGGTCCCTAGTATATAAGCTTTCAATCAGAACAAAGGCATCATAAATTTCTTCGAAATTTATGTGAATATGTTTTACACAACCACATATCATCCTCTTCATAGACAGATTTTACACAACCATATAATGGCAAATTACACAATATGTTACACAATCATATACACAGATTCACAAATTTCACATATTACACATTACCGGGTAGAATCAACACAAATTTCACAGATTCACATTACACATATTAACAAATTACACAATCAGGAAAATCTACAAATTACACAAAGAGAAGGGGAAGGGAGAAGAGAGAGAGGCTCACCGTGTCGACCTAGTGCGTCCACTGGACTGCGACAGGAGGAGGTGGTTGGGGAAGGGCAGCAAACTGGGTCAGGTCGCGATGGGTGGGGGGATTGGCTCTAGATGACTGCGTGTGGTCTCGCTGCAGGGGGTAGAGGGTCGTAGTAGTTGCGAGAGACAGGCCGTGATGTTACGGGTCGAAATCGTAGGGAGAAAGAGAGACGAGAGCGACGGGGGGGGGGTGGGGTGGGGTGGGGGAATTGGGGGAAGAAAGGGAAAGAGGGAAAACGCGGGCGTATTAACTAATATGCCCGCGTGTTCATCTTTCGTTTAATTGCGGCGACATTGTCGCCGCAAGAAGTCAATAACTTCGTCGTAACAAAATTATTACCCACGAACGGATCAATTATTTTCCCAGACTATTTGTGGTGAACAAAATTCGCCACAATAAACCCTGTTTCGCCGTAAAAACATTTTTTTCCCACATAATTTTACTTGCGGACTAAATTTTGTGGGAAAACGCTTGTTTCATTTTCTATGAACGGCTTTCGTGTGATTCGGCAATTATTTGCCACCACCGTGTGTATTGGGAAAAGAATTCATGGCAAAAGCCCAGCATTCTTGTAGTGTCCTCTCTTAAGTTTTCACAATAATAACTTTATAATTTTATTCATCCGTAAAAAAAAAAAAAAAAAAAAAAAAAAAAAAAAAAAAAAAACGTGGACAAGAAATGATATCATGAGACTAATTTTGTATCATTCAAAATGAAATATGACAAGAAGTACGTGTGTACAATAAATATTTTGAATATTAAATTTTTTTATATCATATAAACATTTTATTTGATGTCTTATTTATACACCAATTTATAAATAAAATTCTTCACACGTTTGCAAAAAATTTCACAGGTTCTCAATCTTATCATATAATATTTAATCGGCCTTGGGTTTGAGACTTTTGTAATTATATATCATTTTCCTTTGGTAATTCATTAGGCAGAGTATATATGGTGAATCTTATATATATATATATATATATATTATATGCATGCTGATTGAACACACCATAGAGTATATATGGTGAATCTTATATCATGAAAACTTTATATTCAGACCATTAGGCAGAGGCCAAAAGCGTTAATGTGTGGGTCACATAAATTAAGTCATAAAGTTATCGCATTTACCTTGTGTGAGTCTCATGATAAAGTCATAAACAAAGGTATAGTTAATAGAAAACGGGATATAGGCATACAAAATATACGATGTATATATTAAGCCTATCTACTAATTCGCTTTGAATTTTTTGTTTATTGATGCAAATCCAAACTAACTAGTCATGAGCTAGATTTGTACGAGTCATGTTTTTTTTTTTTTATTATTATTCATATTTGATATTGCTTTTCTTTTTTTTTTTTTTTTTATTTTTTGAATCCTTGATATTTCTTTTCAGGGTTTAACAAATGTTGCCCTTGTACTTAATGAATTAGGTGGTTAGTTTTTTCAAAAATATTTCAGGGGAAAGATACAAAGTCTTCTGTACTGTCAAGAAAATCGAATGCTTAATTTTTAAGATTATCGTCAATTTCTTGAGATATGATACAGCTGCCTATTGATAAATGTTATATACCACTCTCATTCCATTGTATTGATATGAAATTGTTCGTCAATCTTGATTCCTTTTTTTCAAAAAAAAATAAAAGAAAGAAAAAGAGATCCCAAATTGGTGGGCAGTAATGAGACGAGAATGAGATAGATCAGGTATAGAATGAGATGTATCTCATAACGATGTTCAGAGGAAAAGTCCATATACTCCTTTGTCCATTCAAACCTAGTCTCGGCCCCTTTGTTAAATATCAATAATATAAAACAAAAGGTTTGGCGAAGTACTGCTGAAATTTTTAACATACATAAGCTGGTAATTAAGAATAATGAGCTTACCTTTTGTAGCCGAAGTTATGGCGTTGGAACTTCACCATTTGGGAAATGTCACGACTTATTTTCTCTTGATCATGAATACTCTCCAAGTGGCCAAAAAAGATGTGGATAAAATTCTTAATTAAATGGATTTTATAAACTGATCATCCAGTCCAATACGGAAACATACAGCCCATTAATGAAATTATCTTGGTGATCATCATCTCTATTTCTTGAGTTAAACCTGGGCCTAGTTATCTTAATCATCTTTATGTTATGCAGATTTGAAGTCAAAACCAGCTAATATCTTTTCATTTTTTTTCATACAGAACCATTTGCGCGCAGTTTGCGAGAATTATTCCCCTCGTGAAGGATATTATAATCCAAAAAATCTGCATCGCCTACTAGAAAAGCTGGGAAGTCCGTATGGAGGAAATGATATAGGTAATGTGATATTCTGCATGATTGTATCTGTTAGGTATGATGTATTTCTTTCACAAAGAGTTGCAATCTTGCTTGATGCAGGATTTTAATTGTCTTGAACCTTGATGATTTACAAGAATTTCCGAAAGTGGGGAGCTAGCTATATTCTCAAATCTTTCATCTTCCTTTTTGGATTTAATTTGGTTGGTATACGGGTCCTGATTTTATCATGATATTTCTTATTTCATCATTCATGGTTGCCGTAGACGTGGGTGGTTGGAAGGGCCAATGGTGTATATATATCCCATTTCTAGCTTGCGGGGACCTCTCTGGGTATGATTCTGACCGTTCATATCCGTTACCTAAAGCTGCCGATGGAGCTTAATTACAAGGGCTTGGATCCTGTAGAGCCCCCACTTGCCCCTCCTTGCAAGCTAAGAGAGCCCTTGAACTGATGAAAGCATCCAGTCGTGGAGTCCAAGAGCTCGAAAAGCTCTCCTCGGATTCTTGATCATGGTCATGTATAACATGACATATTTATCTAGAAACAGGCCAACCAACTCAAATGGATTGGAGTGCCAAATTTGATCACTGGATAGACAATTATTACTGTAAGCTGCCTTTAACATTTTGTTCTGCTAAAACAATAATTGCTCTTGCTTAAACTGGTTGGTTTTCGTGTCCCACTAGCTAGATAGTACCTGGAAAGCATTCAGATTTAGAGAGTGCAGCTTATAGGGATGGGATTCGCCTGTGCATATTTGGCAGTACTAGCTACTGTTAGGTCAAAAGATTGAAATAAAAGCTGGTATCAAATGGGATATTCGATGATTTTCAAGTAGTGGTCCTGACAGTGGCTTTTCCTTTGAAAATTAGACGGGTCGACATCTTCGGTATGGTCCATGTCTATGAGCTGTGAGGTGGTGAAGTATCATACTGTAATTTTCAGTGTAATTGATCCACCATCTTTTTATTTTTTGTTTCTTCCTGGTTCGGTAATGATTTAGATTGGACCAATGATCATCGATCCACTATATTATGTCCCAAGTTAAATTCCAGCCAAGACTCAGCAGGCTCTGTATTAAAAAGATTATTGAACAAGCTAGTGAGGTCTCCCCACTTACCATTCAGATCACTCTAGCTATATATATAGGATTTGCACAAAATTTGCTAGCTACTTGCTATATGTCATGTCCAACATTAATGACGTAATTTGCACAATGTTTTACTAATAATCAATGAATCGTACAGTACTCTTTGTTTATGATCAATGAATCATGAAATCTTTTTCATATACATCTTTTCAAAAGACAAGCCAGCCTGAATTCTAGTAAGAACTTGCAGAGACTGAGTTCGAACGCTGCAAGCAGGAGGAAGAATTCAAGAACTCGATGCAGTCCTCTATGGCTTCAGCTCGATGGGAGTCGATGGGATCTGATACCGAGCGTGACCTGACCAATGATGAGGAAACCTTGCGTGAAGACCTCCTTCTCATGGACATAAAACGTATTGCTCTTACCACCTTGACCTGCAGGCGCTGGAGAAAATCTACAGAAGAAAACCCTGAGGAGTCTTTGGGCAGCCTGAAAGTCCAAATTCCAATGACCCTTTTCCTCCCTCCAGCCACTCTAGTACCACCACCATGTTTGGGAAAGATGCTTGGCTTATCATTGACATCCGGACTGAAACTCACTCTTTTGGTTGCGTTTCTCGACATTTGATCTGTTCCCCAATAGAGAAAAATATGATAGTTCCTCCTGTTTGAGAGAGAGAGAGAGAGAGAGAGAGAGAGAGAGAGAGGGAGGGAGACTTCAACCCAAATAGAGGGAGGGAGGGAGGAAGGGAGGGAAATCTATGAGGAGAGGGGACAGTTCGTTAGGTTGTAGGGAGTATTTATTGATGAATTCATGCGAGGAAAAGAGAAAAAGTAAAAGAGGACATTGAAGAAAAAGATAAAGAGAGGATTGGGTAGGAAACAAATGTTTTTGTTCAAAGAGGCTGTGTTGACTGTAAGACCATATAGCAAAGCACATAATCTCACATATATATACGTGCATGACAGCATGAGCCATCACATAGATTTGATGCATGCTGCTATTTAGTGTAATTTACGAAGTCATACGATCCCCCAACCTTTTGGACCATTTATACCAGCTTTTGTGGGTGTCGTGTGGGTACTACTTGAGTATGACCAGCAGCAAGTGTTGGATGCTCACAAGAGTTTTTACAAGTTCAAGAATGAAATGGGGCTTTGGTCAAAAACAAAAAGAGAAATGAAGCTGTGAGGTTAAAAGAGGAACCAAGCACTTGATACTCTTCTAATCAGCGTTGCTTTTTAGGTGCTCTCTCAGGGCCTACCCTTTCCCTTTTTGTTGGCCATCTTGATTCTGTTCAGAATCAGAATTCTAAAACTCATGGCCCACCCATTCCATACAGAGAGAGACAGTCGACAGACAGAGAAACACATAGAGAGGACGATAGAGGGAATCTGTTTGAATATATATATAGGGGGTGTGGGCTTGGCGTGAAAATGAGGAAAATCTTTTTCTTTCTTTTGCCCCCTTTTCTGAAAGAAATTCCTGCAGTGAAGTCTGTTTGCTAGCGTGTTTTTTGACTGGGAGCTAAAAGGTACTAAGGCCCCTGGTTTCCTTTGGGGTGCATTCATTCTCAACAACAAGAAATAATATATATTGTTTATACATAAGAACGTGATAGCTAGAACTTGCTGCATGCTGTTGATAACACTAGTAGAATGCACCAAAAAGAACTCAAACAAATTATTATTGCACGTATGATGAGATTCTTACGTAATACCCCTCTCTGGCCAAGAGTTGAGAGCATTATAATTAATAAAATCTTACGTTACTTGAAAATGAGAAGTTATTATTCTTAATTAATTATAAAAATTAGAGTTCTAATTGTAATTTTGGCTATTTCTATTGGAATATATGTCCATATGTGACTTGAAAATTGTTACAAATGGTACTAAAGTTGATCCAAACTAAAAATGGGAGACTTGAACCATGCCACATTTCTCATCATGATAAAATGTAGTGATTTAAAAAGAGAGATCATGATTGTAATACTCTATTGAGATATGAAGACGTTGGTGAATGAGATCTCACATTATTTGAAAAGATAAGTTCTTACTCTTTACGACTAGCCCAGGATATCGAGGTTTTTCAAACTTGATGGAAATTGATCAAGTTTACATCATGTCTAACATGATGTGTAGTCATGTGTACTCATTTATGTATACATACATCCTATAATTTGGGTTCGACCAAATTTCTACTCTTTGAATCAAAACGTTGAATGGCCAGCGTTCCAAAAGAAAAGCATTCAAACCAATGTTTTGGGTTAAAATTTCCAGCCTTTGAATGAAAACGTTGAATTACCACGGCCAGTTAATTTGTTTGCAGTCTCTGCATTTAATTAATGCATTTGGACGAAAGAAAAGGAAGTTGGGAATGGTTGTCATTAAAAGTTGGAATACAGAAAGCTGTTGATTAAAGACTCCAAGCTCATATCAAAACCACAGATTTTGTAGTCTAATACAGATCACAAGTTTGGAGTTTGAATTTTCATTAAGAAGACTTAAATACGCCTTTGAAGACATGTCCATTATTGCATTTAATGAAGCGAAATAAAAGGCCAAAAGTGAAATTATTAGGGTTGAATTAGTCAGCCAAAAGTGAAATTATTATCCCATTTATAGAAAAAAAAATGATTTTTTATATTTTTTATCATGAAATTTATATATGCGAGAGTTATATAGTTGCAGGACTTTGAGATGGATTAGAATACTAATATCAACCAAATGTTGTTACAATTAATAGAATCATCAAGAAATAGAAATTGAGATAAACATAATTTAGCAATTATATAAAATAAGAATACATAATTAAATAGTTCGAATTTAAATGTCTATATCTACTTGAAAAAAAAAAAGAGAGAGAGATAGAGACTTCTCCCTCCATCTTGCTCTAACAATATAAATTTCTTAAAAGACTTCTCCATCAAAACGTACTAACGGTTATTACAAGAATAATTCTTCTTATCAGTTATTATTTCCTATTCTACACTCCACACATTATAAAAAAATTAAAAAAAATAAAACTGTCAGGTGTAGAGTATAAAAATAAATAGTGACTGATGTATAGCAAAATCCTTATCACAAAGTGTGAACACCAACTAAACCCAAGTAATATTGGTTGAATTGTTTTTGTGTTTTTCTTAAGTATTGGTTGAACTTGAACATGATTAAAATTCTAATGATGACATAATAGTAGAATTTGTCTGCATCGTGTTACCCTAAAGAAAATTGAGAACATCATTACTGATGTTACCCTTCATTACGACCAAAGAGTTTCTGCAAACTCTAATGAGCCGACCTTTACTAGACTTTCAATAATTTAGGGAGACTAAAATGTTCAGAGAAATGAAACTTTTTCTTCAAATTTGGGACATGTACTCGAACACAACAACTTCAAATCCTAACAATTATGTCGTGCTCGTGCATCCTTAATTAGATTTTATTTAGGAAAATAATTAACTTACATGATCAGCTACTTTGCAAATATTACCTACGAATTAAATGGAATTAAGGTGGTTTTGTAAAATCAAATTTCATTTTTTATGAAATGCATTAATATTGGTTGATTGCAAAATAGATTATAAAATATTTATAAGTGTATATATATAATTATCCTTTTATCAATCTCGACAATTTTAAAGATCATGTTGTTTCCTATTAAATTAGTTGAATCTTCATTAATCGACTCGTAGATAGCAAACCAATTCCTTTTAGGATATTATGTATAAAACGTATATGGAAAATTAAGGATTCATTATAAACTTTAGATATATACTGGTATCATCTCTCTCTCTCTCTCTCTCTCTATCTATCTATCTATATATATATAATCAGAATTAGTAATTTCTTCAATAACGCTAGCTACATTTAGAGGAATTTGCCGTATTTTTCAACTTTGGACTCTTGGCCTTGTGATGATCAATGGATTTGTGATAATAATTACACTTTCTCTATCATGGTAGAATTAGTTTATTAATTTTCCTGTCACTTTCTCTATCATTATAACACTACGTACGTATGCAATTCCTCCACAAGAAACTCCCGGCCTGTTGGACAGCTCCATCGGCACCAATGAAACTCCTAAGCTGGAATCTCCGTGAGTTTGGGAACCCACGGGATATTCGCAGTCTCCGTGATCTAATCACGCGAGAAGTTCCCGATGTTGTTTTCCTGCAAGAAACACGGCTGAGGTCTAGACAATGGGATTTGTGTAAGTTCAAATTTGGTTTTCGTAATTGTTTTGTTATTGATTGTGTGGGTCGTAGTGGAGGCTTGGCGTTACTGTGGAAGGATGATGTAAATTTGTCTATTGTTAATTTCACCAACAATCATATTCATGCGGTTATTACAAATGCTAATGGGGGAAATGGTTGTTGACAGGGGTGTATGGTCACCCAAAGAGTAGTATGCGAGCTGAAGTTTGGAGGTTGTTAAATGACTTAGGTCGTGGGGTGTTTGCACCGTGGTTAACATTTTGGGATTTTAATGAAATTCTTTCTGGGACTGGAAAATTTGGCAGCCTCTTAAGAAGTGAAAGTCAGATGAGAGAGTTTAGGGAGGTGTTAGCTGCATGTGAGTTACGAGATCTGGGATTTGCGGGTCCTCATTTTACTTGGAGTAATAGGAAGGAAAGGGATGGCCTAATTTGTGAGAGATTGGATAGATTTCTTGCAAAATCTTTGTGGTGTGATCTGTATCCGTAGATGAAGGTTCAACATGGGGTGGCAGCTTATTCTGACCACAATCCCTTGTGGTTAGAGACAGATGGGGCTTTTGTTCGACGAAAGGGAAGACGGTTGTTCAGATTTGATGCCATGTGGGTGGGGGAGAAAGAATGTTCAGTCATTATTGAGAAGGCTTGGCGGCAAGTAGATGGTTCTAATTCTTTGAGTCGTGTTATGGAAGGAATCTCAACCTGTGCTATGCATTTGGGATGATGGAATCCGAATTCTTTTGGTCATGTTGAGAAAGAATTAACTAATGCAAAGATGAGATTGAAGGAGTTGCAAGAAAAGGATCTGTGTTCTTTTCTATAACATGAACATAATAAAGCTAGGGAGGAGGTTCAAAAGTGGCTGGAGAGGGATGAACTTATGTGGAAACAGAGGTATTGTGTGAAGTGGTTGCGGGAAGGGGATCATAATTCCAATTATTTTCATTCTAAAGCTACTGCTCGCCGACGAAAGAAGAATATTGTACAGCTGCAAGATGACACTGGATATTGGGTTAAAGGAGAGCAGATGGATGTTCTAATCACTGATTATTTCAGTATTTTTATTTTCAGCAGCAGGGTATGTGGAGATGGAGAATGTGTTAACCGGGATAGAGACAAAAGTTTCTACTGAGATGAATTTTGAGCTGTCCAAACCGTACTTAGCTGAGGAGGTGGAGGTAACACTTAAACAAATGTACCCATCAAAAGCACCTGGACCAGATGGAATGTCGCTAGTATTTTTTCAAAAGTATTGGCATGTGCTAGGTAAATTTGTTACTGATTCTTTGCTGCTAGCTTTGAATACTGATGAGTTTCCTAGGAATTTAAATCATACTTTCATCACTTTAATTCCTAAGACAGCCACTCCTTCTAGAGTAGCATATTTCCACGCTATTAGTCTTTGTAATGTGCTTTATAAGATTTTATCAAAAGTCATTGCAAATAGACTAAAGAGAGGACTGCCTGTAGTGATTTCAGATTCTCAAAGTGCTTTTGTTCCCGGTCGACAGATTTCTGATAATGTGCTAATAGCCTATGAATTGTTGCACTTTCTGAGAAATAAGAGAACTGGAAAAAAAGGATTTATGTCCCTTAAACTTGACATGAGTAAGGCGTATGATAGGGTGGAATGAGTGTTTTTGGAAAGAATGATGGAGGCTCTTGGTTTTGCTAGTTTCTTAGTAAAGTTAGTGATGAAGTGTGCCAGGACTGTCTCTTTTTTAGTGCTTGTTAATGGATGCCCTAAAGGACCTATAATTCCAAGTAGAGGATTAAGGCAAGGAGACTCACTATCTCCTCATTTGTTTCTTTTGTGTATTGAAGGCTTGATTCTGTTGTTAAAGTAAACAGTAGGAAGAGATGTAGTGGAGGGTGTTAGAATTTGTAGAGGAGCCCTTAGGATTAATCACTTGTTGTCTGTGGATGATAGTGTGATTTTCTGTAAAGCTGATATTACTACAAATGTTAAGATTCATTCTTTATTGCATAAGTATGAGAGGGCTTTGGGGCAGTGTATCAATAAAGACAAAACTTCGATGGTGTTTAGTAGGAATGTGAATGCTGAGCTTAAAACTGAGATTATGCAGCTTTAGAGGGGCAGCTATACCCAACAATAAGAAAAGTATTTGGGTTTAACACCTATGGTTGGGAAATCCAAAAAACAAGCTTTCTCGGGTATTAAGAAGAAGTTGTGGCAGAAATTACAAGTGTGGAAAGGCAACTTGTTGTCACAATGGGGTCGGGAGGTACTTATAAAGGCAGTAGCAATGTCTATTTTGACATATGCTATGCGCTGCTTTTTGTTTTCTAAGACTTTGTGCTATGAATTAGAGATGATGATGGCTAACTTTTGGTGGGGAAATCAAGTTCAGAGAAATCAAATTCATTAGGTCAGTTGGAAGAAACTTTGCAGTTCAAGATTTAGAGAAGGCATGGGTTTTAAAGACTTAAGATTATTTAATTTGGCTCTTCTAGCCAAGCAAGATTGGAGAATTCTGAAGAATGAGGGTTCTCTCCTTTACAAACTTTATAAAGCCCAGTATTTTCCTAATACTTACTTATTAGAAGCCAAAGTTGGTTTTAATTCATCTTATATTTGGAAGGGAATTTGGGAAGTTGTTAAAGGGTTGGCAAGGGGCTGTAGGTGGTGAGTGGGTAATGGAAAATCAATTCGTGTCTTTAAGGATGCATGGGTTCTTGATTCTCCTTTGCTGGAATTTCAACAAGTTGATCATGAGATGGATGAGAATTGGAGAGTCCAGAATCTAATTGATGAAAACACAGGGTGGTGGAAGGTCCAAGAACTAAGAGCTCTATTCAATCCAAATATGGTGCATCAGATCCTAAAAATGAATATTTCTATAAGCTCAGATGATACTTTATGTTGGGTTCATGAGAAGAATGGTGTTTATTCTGTTAGAAGTGCTTATAAAGTGCTACATCAGTGTCAAATTTAGGAAGGGGTTAGAATTCTAGAGAAAATAGTCACAAAAGGTTTTGGAAGTGTTTGTGGAGTGTGAAGTTATCTCAGAAAATGAAGATTTTTGCATGGAAGACATGTCTAGAATTGCTACCCACTTATCAGAATTTGAAGATGAGATATGTGTTGGAAGATGACAAGTGTGGGGTTTGTGCTCGAGTTAGTGAAGATGGGGCTCATGCACTGTTTTACTATTCAGTTGTGAAGAAAGTTTGGGTGGAATATTGCCCTCTTCTAGGTACGGAAGCCTCTAAAATGTCCTTTTGGGATTTGGCAAATTTAGCTTGCGATAGAGGTGTTGAGGAGTTGCTGTCCAGGTTTATTGCAATCACTTGGGGGATTTGGTATAGACAAAATATGTTTATTTATGAACATGTCTCTTTGCAATTTAATGTAATAGTCAATAATGCTCTCTCCTTACAATATGAGTACAGACAGGTGCAAGTGTTTGATGTCTCTAATACAAAGATAAATAGTGTTGTCTCTTGAAATCCTCCTCCTATTGGTTTTCTGAAATTAAATGTTGATGGGGTTGTTTTTTGTGATAGAAATTCTGCTGGGGTAGGGGTCATTCTAAGAGACCATAATGGGGATGTTCTAATGGCTTGTAGTAAATCTAGAAAAGAAGTATCATCTGCAGAGTTTATTGAAGCTACAGCTTTGTTAAGGGGATTACAGTTATGTGTTCAAATGAGAGTTTCAAAAGTGTTGTTGGAAACCGGTTGCCTCTTACTTGTTCATGCTTTGAATGATGCATCTGAGTTCCTAACGGATTTTGAGTTTATTCTCCAAGATATCCGAAGACTATTAATGCGTTTTTAGGAAGCTAACGTAGTGCATATTAACCATTTGGGTAATATGGCTGCTCATAGGTTGGCAAGACATGTATGGAAAGTAGATGATGTAGTGATGTGGTAGGATTATTATCCTTCTTTTGTAAGTCAAGTTATTTGCCTTAATAAGATTTCTATTTGTAAGGATTCTAATTGATTTTAATGAATGTTTCTTGTTTATAAGGAAAAAAAAAAAAGGATTATAAATATATAGGAACCATAAAACCTCGAGATGATAATGCTGATAATGTATTTTTCAAAATCAATGGTATGATCGAATGACTCTCGAACTTCTCTCACATTGTTGCTCTTGAAGGTAGTGTGACGTACGTTGGAGGTGTTCATTCATCATGACTCACTTAATAATAAATTGCAGGTAATAAAGAAGACCAATATTTACGTACGTGGCTCGACGGTAAGGGCGCCTATGTCTACGGGTATATATATTGGAGTGTAAAATATTCCATTATATGTTGAGTTTGGTACAAATTCCCCATCCTCACTAAGCTCTATATAGTTGTCCCGGCCATGGAGTACTCTCTAATAAAAATGAGTTTGGAGCTTTCTCTGGATCTTCTCTTCCCTTCCACTCTCCAAATGAAGTCGACCCTCTCCCTTGTTGCCTCTCTCTCATCTTCTAGTCTATCTCTTGGCTGTATGTTTACATCACTCTCAGATTTATATTATTTCCCCTCAAACTTTATGTTCCTCTCCTTACTTTATGTCCACTAAAGGTAGGTTTGGAATTTAAACTCCTCTCAACTCATCTCAACTCATCATTATAATTTTTTCAAATTCTAACATAAAATATAATAAACAATTCAACTTTTTCAAATTTTAAAATAATAATAATATTAAAAAATAATATTCTAACAATATTTTATTATCTCAACTCAACTTAACTCAACTCAGTTCAACATCCAAACGCAACCTAACTCCTTGTATTTGTAGGTCCTCTCAGCTTCCTCTCTTCCTTCATAATATAGTGGGCCTTCAATGTTCCATGGGTCTTTAGTGGGCCTTGCACAAGTGCTCATTTTACCCCCAACTGATAAAATATCAAATATATTTATATATATATATATATATATATATATAAATCTTATACACTATATTATCATCTCATTTTTATTTAACTAAGTAAGATGTGATATATTTATTACCATTAAATGATTATTTATTACGTATTTTTTTATCATCTAATGGTGATAAATATGTTATATAATATTTAATATAATTAAAATAAGATAAAAATATGATATATAATATTATTCATATATATATATATATATATATATATATATAGAGTCGGAATATTTTTCATTAATATCTGCTAAACTGAAAAATACCCCCACAAGTCAGCACTTCAATTTTTTGGGGTAGTGACGAATCTGGACAGCTGGGCTGGCCTAGTGTAACTTGGACCCCTAAACAACTTTGGGAAAGAGGTCATGTTGATGTACAGTACATATTTGGAGGAGTTAGCCTAATAGTGGGATTAGATGATATGAAATTATTTTAGACAAAAATTAAAAATTAAAAAAAATATTATTAGAATATTATTTTTTTAATATTATTATTGTTTTAAGATTTAAAAAAGTATAATTGAGATTTGAAAAAGTTAAATTGTTTATTGTATTTTATTTGAAAATTTGAAAAAATTATAATAATGAGATGAGATGATATAAGTTGAGATCGTTTCTCAATCCAAACGGGTCCTTAATTTTATGGTCATTTTTACATCTAGAATGTTGAGAAAATTAAATTGAATTAAAGACATTCTTATTATTTTTATTGAGGTCTCCTTAAAGCAAGATTCCGGTCCAATTAAGGCCGCTAGATCCAGATTTTAAAGAAAAATTCAGATCTCAATCGTAACTTCATTAATTTCTGGATGAGTTTGAAATTCAAATTACTCAGTGCGCACCTAATCTTTTTCCTTGTTAATGATGAAATTTTCTAGTCTTGTACGTAACTCTTCTTCATCTATAAAACTAAGAAAAACAAAGAAATATTGACGCTCGACCTTTCCCATGCTTAAGTCAGAAAATGATCCCTTTGTATTTTAGAGTAAGCGTAGGCATATTGGAGTTGTTCATTACTCATAGCTATTTATGCCGATGTCTTGTATAGCGACAATCTATCCCTATAAAATTTAGGGTTGCATGGGATACGTACCCTAGATTTCCTGCAACTGTACGTTTTGGGAGTTTTCAAACAATCGGGTAATTGTTAGCAAAACAGACCAACTGTAGCACATGCATGCCGAGCCTAATTTATCCAACTTATAGCGTGCTAGCTATTACTCTTGGACTTAACATTAATACAGGCGCAACTAGCAGGCCCAGCCATTCCAAGTTGGTACATTTTGATATGAGTTTTGCTATATACAAGCAAGTTTGCGTACCAATCTACGTATTAATGTTATTGTCTTCATATTCTAAATTTAAATTAGTACTGTTTTCAATAAAATTTATTTTTTAACCAATCATATTGAATGAGTGCACGTATTAGTACATAGAATTGTTTACAATTATATTTTTCCTATATATATATTATATATATATACATATATATATATATATGTATGTATGCATGCATGCATCCACTGCTATTTCAATACATTTTTCAAAAACAATAGTTTCTTCTAAAAAAAAAATTAACAACAATTTATCAGAATGTATCTAATTCCTAACAAAAACTGAATCGAGTGATTATGATTTTTTATCTTCATTCTTTCCACTTTCCACGTACCAACATAAAAAGAGTGCAACATAATGGAGTGACAACTGATCATTGATCGTGTGCAACATGTTTATCGCAAGGAAATAGCCCAGCGGAATAATTGGCACGTATGGGTGTCGATGCGATTTCGAGATCTTGGGATAACATAATGGAATTGCCGCCGGCGGTGAGAAGTTTATTGAGAATGGATTATTTGAGTTTGCCGTATTTTAGACTCTGATGTTTAAAAAAAGAGTTATCCTATATTCTATTTCGATGATTGGGTTTAGATTTTATGATTATATATAATCCCCAAGTGTTCGGTTGTAACGTATTCCTCCATAATAATGAGTGTTATCAATAAAATTAAGATACCGTCTACTTCCTAAAAAAAAAAGACCAACATAAAAAGATAAATATATAATACTCATAGTAAAGCGAACAAGCTTATTTTTATTTTTTGAAAACAATAGACCTTCATTCATAAAGAAGATAAGTACATAATCCATCACATGACAATTACATAGCAGTATCTATAAGAACTCTAGAGTGAATAAATTCTGGACAAGAATGCCACTACCGTAACGTATCATCAATAAAAGAAGCATGTCTTGGAAGTAATGGGCAGCTTCATTCTCTTTGCGACCAATGTGGAGTACATCATATGAGACAAAACGAAGAAGTAAACTTTGAATTTCAGCTATCACAGATCCCTGATTAGAAAGATTAGTTTCTTTAGAACGAATAGCTTCAACAATATTATTTAAAGAATCACCTTCCAAAATTAGATTAGTCACACCCATCCGCAAAATTAACTGTAGACCCCTCAAAGCTGTTAAAACTTCAATATCATCAACTTCAAAAATACCATGCTCCTTACGAAGCCATCAAAACAGTTCCATGATCGTATCGTAAAATAAGTCCAATACCGGCCAATGCAGTAGAATGAAACAAATAACCATCAAAATTAAGCTTCATTATACCTTGAGGACGGGCTTGCCAAGAGAGCAACTTTTCTTTATATATCACCACTATTTGATTCTTCACATGAAGATGACTAACAACATAGGCAAGATAATTATCAACTACCTCTAAAATAAAGCAATAAGAATTATGGAACATAATGCTATTATATATGTTAACAAATAAAAATATATACTACAAGAAAAATGAATATTTATGATGAATTATTTACAATAAGAATGATTATTTGTGACGATAATATTAGACTCATTTTAATAGCAAATAGTTAATTTAGCAGGAAATAATTCACGATAAATAAGTAATTTTTTATAGTGATATAAGAGGAACAAAACTAGATGCAAAGTACTCGGAGCGTCTACCTAGGGTTTTGAATTATCCAGGAACAAGGATTGAGATAGTTGGCACGTTATCCTCTGCCATGTTATATGTATAAAGTTAAAGTTATATATATATATATATATGCATGCACTTTCCAAGATGTTAGATGAAAGTATAATATATAACATAATTTTTTTAACCGAATAATCGAGCCCTTTTCATCGAATTGATGATGAAAAGTTGCCAAAAGCTAGGCTACAGTGATAAACATGAATGCCAGCACTCACGTGCACATGTTGGCATTATTATTATTATTATTATTATTATTATTATTATTATCTTAATTAATTTGATACTATTCTCATGTGAGTCATGAGATGCTTTAGGAGTCCAGTCTAGACCAGACCAGACCAGACCACCCCCCTTTAATTTCTTCCAAGTTGACCTCAACTTTCACGTGTGGTTGAGTACAATTAAGTGAATTCGTGCGCCTATTTTTACGCTTTCGCTCACTCGATCTCCTATATATATAATATATATATATATATATATATATATGAAATTGAATATTGATATATATATATGCAGCGTAATTAGATGTAGGCAAGGTAATGCCTCGAACAGATTATCTGGCTCAACTTGCATCGGATGATGGTGCTATAATGTCTTCATGGAACAATTTGGAATTGGTTCCTCCTCTACTGAGGGGACTTCTAAGAACTGATAAAGTTGGTCTTTCTCACATTAGACAGTACTAATGGTTTTGCTTGTTGGAAGTTTGTTTGTTTTTTGTTGGAAGTCATTTCTGTTTTGTTTGTTTGGTTGGTCTTGTAACTACAGTTTTACTCCGCCAAAAGTGAGGTTTTGAATAAACTCGAGGACGGGTCACTATTATCATTTGACCCGGACTATTGAAAAAAAAAAAAAATTAGATGTAGTACAACCGGAGTAGGGGCGACTAACATAAGTCTATACTACACATATTAATTTATTTAGCTACAAATTAAATACCACACACGACACATGAGAGTCCCCACCTCCATTCTTCAAATCTTGCTAGCTCCAACTTCACGAGTTAGCACTGCAAAAGTATATATGTCCCCAGTGAGCCGCTATTGATTAATTAGGTGATCCAATTTTAGATATTAATCTATATATATATTTCAGCTTTTCAGGATCCATAAGAAAAAGATGCAAGAGATTTAATTAATTCCTTCTAAACCTTTGGAACAGTACTACGTACGTACTTGCATGCATGGTTGTAGTACTGCCCCTTCGAATCCTCTAGTTGGATTATAAAATCAATTCTTTATAAATGCCTTTTGAATACGAGTGATCCGAGTCCAGCTTATTGTATTCATTGTCTATTTATTTTGTTTGTTATATTTTTTATACAAGAAGTATTACAATCAAATTTTATAAAAATAAACTTATAAATTGATATGATTTTATGTAATACATTATATCTATTTTATAATAAAAATAAATTTACAATCTTATATACCACATCAATTTATATCAATTTGTAAGTTAATTTATGTGAAACCTCTTTTGTACGTACATAAAACATTTCTTTTTTTATGCTGCATCTAATATAACAATTTTTATTTTTATTTTTATTTTTGTTTTTGTTTTTGTTTAGGGTCTCCTATCTCCTATTTTTATTCTCCATGTGTTTATTCTTAATGAAGTCTTGTTTAGAAAATATTTTTATATATACACTTAAAAAATGATCTTCTCTTTCTTCTTTTACTTTTCCCAAAAAGATATATGCCAAAAAAAGAGAGTTAATTCTAGATTAATTGGAGAATTTTTCTTTTATTTGGGGTAAGGAGGGCCGGAGTAGTACTCGGAAGACTGTTAACTCAATGATCCTATGAATTTCCTATATATGCTTGGAGTACTAGACCCACACACTAAAACAACAGATTTCATTTATTGTGACGGACAAAACCGTCACATAAAACTTTTTGTGACGATTTGAGACTGTCACTACAACTGTCACAAAAAATGCGTCACAAAAAGTATTTTTTGACAGTTTACCATACAAGCGGCAATTAAATTTTTTTGTGACGGTTGGAAGTCTTCCGTGAGATGCAACGCTCGAATATGAAGAGATTTTGTGACAGTTAAGTTCCATCACATAAAGTAACGTTCGAGCATCTACCCGACCGATTAGCATTCGAACGATAAAAATCTAACATTCGAACGTTTGTACTGTGACGTTTAAATTTTGCATTTATGCGTTATTAGGCAATTGTTTGAATGTCATAGATCTAAAATTTGGATGGTTAATCAGTACATTTGAACATATCTTATTTAATCTTTCAAACATTAAGAAATATTCATTGGATTTAACAAAATAAGTTCGAACATTTGTGGAGTGTATACATTCGAACGTAATACCTTATGTTCGAACATATTTATTGCACATCTGTATAATAATATTCGAACGTGAATTCGAACATAAATCTATGTTCAAACGTTCTATTTTTACATTCGAACGTACTGATCAGAATTAATAATTTCATAAAATTAAAAAGCATACCAATTATATCATATTACACAACAAATAATATCATCTTATGAAAATATTTGAGAGAGTTGCAAAATTAAAACACAAAAGTTTTGAACAATGATAGGGTTTATTTCTCATTTTTTTCTCGTCCAACACGATCCTGCTGCAGTGACATAACACGTTCCATCTGGACTTGCATCTTCCTGATATGTACTTGCTCTTCAACTTCAATGCGTATTCTTTCATCTTGGTCTCTTTGTCGCTCCTGCAAATGCGTCTCTAAATCACAATATAATCCTACAAATCACAATAAAATACAACATAAACACAACATAATCTCACAAATCACAATATAATCCTACAAGTCCCACGAAACACAAAATAATCACAAAGTAAATCATGACATAAACATAATATACCTTCCCACAAATCACAATATAATCACAAAGTAAATCACAACATAAACACAATATACATTTCCACAAGTCACAATATAATCTCACAAATCCCATAAATCACAATATAATCCAACAAATCATAATATAATCAAAATATAATCACACAATCAAGTTTAAAAATATATCTCGCTAAAATCACAAACTTTTTATCACACAACCTTCAACAAGCTCCAACAAATATTCCTTCAAAATAAACACAACATTAATTAGTTTAAAAATAAATATAACATATATTCATTCAAAATAAAACAAATCAAAATAAACACTACAATTACTTTTCTCCCTCTATCTCTCTCGGTCTCAACCTCTCACTCTCTCTCACAACACTACACCCTCTCTCACTCAATCACATTACAACATAAATGGGGAAAAATGCATCAAACCCTCGTCTTAAACACACCCTAAATTTGTCTAGGGCGTTAAATTTGTTTTTCAAAATTTTACAACTACTGCAGCGACTTTTATCGCTTCAATAGGTTAAACTAAACAGAATGACGGCGTTCTATTTAGTACATGACCCTTTTGCAACGACTTTTTAAATGTAAAGTTGTCGCATCAAATTGTCGTAACTTCTGAATGTTTATAGTAAAAGTTTGAAATTTTTGTAAAATTTTCCAATCCCGCTAAGTGTCCTGCCAAGTCTGTTTGCATACATAACATTCGAGCGTACATCTATGACATGCAAACGTATATGAAATTAAGTCTCCGTATTGCTATAGAGTTAACACAGGAAATGTGTTGCCAATTTTTTCACAAACGTTCGAACTTAACTATTTCACGTTCAAATATACCAAAATAACATTCGAACTTAAATTTATTGACATGCGAACATAGATAAAACTAGGTCCCCCTATATGCCATATAATTAACAAAGGAAAGGTCCCGCCAATCTTTTTTTAAAATGTTCAAACTTAACTAATCCACATTCGATCGTACTAAAATAATATTTGAATGTAATGGTGTTGACATGCGAACGTAGATGAAATTAGGTTCTTGTATATACCATAGAATTAACGCGGGAAAGGTCCTACCAATTTTTTCAGAAACGTTCAAATTTAATTATTCCATGTTCGAACGTACGGGGATTACAGTAGAACTTAACACTGTTGACATGTGAACATAGTTGAAATTAGGTCCCTCGTATATGCCATAGAAATAACGCGAGAAAGGTCCCACCAATTATTTTCAAAAACATTTGAACGTTCATTTTAACGTTCCAACATAAATCCTACCATATTCGAACATATATTTAATTTTCGAACGTGGTTTTATGATAGTTATACAGTATATTTAACATAATTATATAGCATAGTAATGTATATAGTATATATTATATGGTTATATAATATAATAATATATATTTATATTGTATATATAATATAATTATATAGTATATATAATAATCTATATAATTAGTATAGTAAACTATATAGTATATAGTAATCTATATAGATAATATAATATATATAGTTAGCATAGTAACCTATATAGTTAGTATAGTAACCTAAGATAGTTAGTTAGTCATTCAGTATATAGTATATATAGTAATCTAGTATATAGTATATATGGTAATCTACTATATAGTATATATAGCAATCTAGTATATGGTATATATAGTATATTATAGTAATTTAGTATATATATAGTATATATGGTAAGTATAGTAACCTATATAGTTATTAACTATATAGTATTGGAGTTTTGGTAACTTTTAAAAACATCTTTAATACATGATTATAATTGTATTTTTCCCACCACTTGACAGAAACTTGGCGGGCTAAAAACATAATGGTTTTGAGAGAGGGATGAGGTTTGATGACGTATTTCCATTTCATAACCCAATTTAATTTTGTTTTGAGAAAGAAGAGCAGAAGTAGTGAACAATAGTTTAATGCTGGTGGACTGTCAATTTGTGAAGAAAAAATTCGGAGACTCTTCTGGAGGGGAAGAGGAAGGAGAAGAGGTTCAGGTCCGTAATATAACCTATATAGTTATTAACTATATAGTATATTAAATTACTATATAGTATATTATAATAATCTATATAGTAATATATAATATTTTTTAATATTATATATTATATTAAAAAATATATATATAATGTATATATATATATATTATATTACTATATATACTAACTCTCTCCCATACTCCCAGGGGCCACTGGTTACTTCAAACTTGATTGACTGCTATACTCCCAAGGTGGTGCGTGGCTCTCACGCACCATTACAATCACTTTGTTTGTATTTTTTTCCTCCAAAGTTGAAAATATAGTTTTATGTCTTTCCAAGGTTTAATTCGTTTTTTTTCATGTATCTTTAATTTCTGTTATGTCTTTTGTTTTTAGAAAAATAAAAACAAAAAACACAATCTCTTGGACTTTTGTCCATAAAGTGTGTTTTCTACTCTGTCTTAGACAGAATATGGGGTTTGTAAACTCTATCTTAGACAGAGTTGTGTTGTCTCTCAGACGGTGGTTTGTAGCATAGACTAGACCATGTCAGTCACAGTTGTGTACTAGGGAGCTATTAATGTTATAGTCGGATTGTTATGTATATTTCAGATCAAAGTTGTAATATCCATTATTAATAAATACAGTATGCTTTATAATATATATATATATACACACTAATTCTCTCCCTTTTATTGTGTTTTTTTAACGTATATAGAAGATTTTGGTATGAGCCGGAATAAATTTGAGTAGTCGGAGTTCATTCTTGATTTTTCGGCTACCATTAGTGGCCAATGGCCAAATGGCTACCGTAGTAATCTACACTCAGTGTAAACTTCATTTCTACGATGACAATTACAAGATTAACGTCCTATTTGAGGAAATTGGAAATGGTTGAGTCAACTCATTCATTTCTGGGTTTAAATGTCCGAACGTCCTACAGTCAACGTTCTAATGATCATTTGTACTTCAAATGTATGTTAGTCTACATTCGAATGTATTGTTACGTTCAAAATTTATACACTTAAATGTTCGAATGTAACTTTTTCATAGCCATTTGAATTCTAACGTTCGGATGTAACATTTCTATAGTTTGAATGTTTATATTTACGTTCAAACTGTATACATCAAACATTCGAATGTAAGGACTCGGGGGACATTTTAGTCCTAACGTTCGAATGTATATTTGCATAGGTTCGAATGTTAACTTAAATATGTTCGAATACACTCGCAAGTTTGAATATAATGTTTTGTGGTTCTTTTTACTCCTAGCATTCGAACATGATTACCTGTACGTTAGAATGTTATTCTTTTACATTTGAATGTTAAGTTATACAGTCGAATGTATTTCAAAAGTAGATTTAATTTGTTCCCCTTTATACAGATGTATACCTTCAGTTAGACTCGCACATAGTTCCTCATATGAATGGCATGTAGACAGCCCATCGACTTGCCACTGTGAATATTTGAGAGGATCTGTTACGAGGCAAGTATCATATCCACTGACAACCTCCCATCTGGGGTGATCATTACTCGGCTATTACTGGACCAGAGAGTGTCATCCTAAGCGGAGGAGTAGTTGACTGAGTACATGAACCCCCTAGACATGACCTCACATCGTCAGAGTATTGGACAGGGAAGGGGGCGTGCTTGGCTTGAGCCTGGGCCCACACCAGATCTTGAATGAATAACTTACACATTCGCACGTAAGTGAGCTTAATGTTCGAACATACATAAACCGTTCGAACGTAACAGTTTATACGTTTGAATGTAATCATTCCAAAACAACATCGTCTGAGTGACGTTCGAACGAAATATTATTATAGTTCAAACGTATAACCCTTTCTCATCTATCTTTAGTGACGATTTCTTAAAACTGTCACAAAAAATGATTTTTGGTGACGGTTTCAGGACTGCCACAAATTTAAAATCGTTACAAAAACTCAATTGTGTTGTAGTAGCAATTAACACTTGTAAGTCCTCCAATTAATGTCTTGAAGCTGGCACATTAATCCTAGTCATGTGCAATTTTAAGGTTGTTACAAAACATTATCGAACGGGAAAGGAAAGAAATTAATCGGTTGTTAATCTTGTATGTTATTTTTATTCACGACAAAGACAAGCAATTAATTACTTGAAAAAAATATATAAAAAAAACCAAACGCAACTTGACGTTGCATGCTTTCAGTCAAGTCGGGTGCATGCGCCAATTCCCCATAAAACACCACAAAAATTTCCATTACGTACGTAACAAACAAATTTCTAATATAATAAAAATAAAAATAAAAATAGTAATGATTCATTACCAGTAGAGTTGGACTCTTGCATCCACCATTCATTTGTGACCCAATACAGAAAATTGGTAGTTGGAGGATATTCATAGGAATATCTTATGATTCTTAGATATTTAGCCTCCAATAATGTACATAATAAGACTTAGAAGTACAGTCATGCACCTGACGTAATCTCAACAGTTTGAGCCTTATTATATATATATATATATTTATATTATTTTGCATTTGGAGCATAAAGGAATTGTTTAAAATTCTAATATTTTATGTTATAAATAACTCGAAGTAGAATAGGTTGCCCAGACAGACAAAAATTGCCAGTCACATGAATGGCCTCAAATAGCATATTATTTATTATGTGGGAAGGGAAGGTGCGTACGTAGGAAAGAGGTTTGTGTGAAATTAACGAAGACCAAAGTTTTACCTCATTTATTTTTACAAATAAAATGAGATGAGATAAAAGTTAAAAGTTGAATAAAATATTATTAGAATATATTTTTTTAATATTATTTTTATTTTGAGATTTGAAAATGTTTGAATTACTTATTTTATTTTTTATGAAAATTTAAAAAAATTATAATAATTAAACGATATGACAATGGTTACGAGAATAAACGAGACTCTATATCATAAGATATATCATATATGGATTAGAAGATTAGTATATGAATTCCCTGGTTACTTTCTTTCTAAGACTGCCCCGCATGAGCAAGCCAAGCTACTCACTAAGACTGCCCAAGTTACTCATGCCAAGTAGCTAACTTCGAGACAACTAAGGACAAACTTCGAGCTAGAACTAATGGATTACTATTAATAGTCAGTTTCCCGGGGGGATTTCTTTCCTATGCTTGCTTGCTAAATAGAGTTGCCTTACGCAAGCCTTCTTACTTTCACTTATCGGACCGAATAGTTACGTAGGCATTTAACCTTGAGTTTCAGGTTCAAGTCTCAGTTCCGCTTGAACTGTACTCACTAATGGAAAAGTAGTTGTTTTCTATAAGTCAAGTCTAATGATTTTTTTTTTTTTGGATTGGGCATGATATTTGCCCTATTCGATGAGAGTACCGCTTGCTAATGAAAGTAGTTTATCTACTAGCTAAAGTTATGGTTTCCTCTATCTTCTGTTCTACTTGGCTTGCAAAGAGGTTGACTTTCAAGTAGACTTCAATCAAAGTAGCAGCTTTTCTTCGAGTGCCGTTTAAGAGAAATTTTATGGTTGCAAAAAGATTTTATAAAAATAAATTATAAATTAATATAATTTTATATGATACGTTAGATCTATTTTATAATAAAATTATCAATTTTATAATTTCATGTACTATGTATACACATAAAATCACGACAATTTTTATATATATATATAATATATTTGTCTAATTTCTCTATGACTAAAATCTTTTCCGGAAAAGAAACATTACGTACCAAACTAATAAAAAGTTGAGTGCTTCTACTCCCACCAAGTGGAGCCCTAATAATTAATATTTTCAAATATTATTTTAAACTCTTTAAATATTTTGAAAAAAAATCATACACTTATTAAAAAATACTTCCTTAGTAATAATAATAAAAAAAAACGACAGATTTTCTCGGTGTGGGAATATTGTTTTCCTTAATAGTTTCCCCAACACAAAAAACAGTATATATGCATACTTCCAAACGTAAGTACAAGGAACCGACAAATGTGAAAATTATATTATAAATGGGACCCATATATAAATCAACGACTTTTCGTGATTAGAATATGATTCTGTGACGTACAAGAACAATTCTAGACAGCTTGTTACATTCATCATGTTGGTACGTCCATACGAGAAATCCAGCTTGTTTCTAATTGAGAATCCTTTTAAGTAAATCAAATCTAATTTTTTTTCCAAGGCAAATATATTATTCCTCTCAAAGAGAAGGTTCATGCATGATTCATATTTCGTTTATATGTAAGTGCTGTGAAGAATATAATCTGATTATAGTCACACTTCAATACATTTCTTACAAAAGGGTTAAGGCACCATACTTTAACGTCTAAAGTTTATAAAAGAGCGATGGGACATAGCATGCATGTCTGTCAAAATGCCAGACATCATCTGCATGATAAGGTTCTCTTTTATTTTGGCTTGGACTTGTCTTGTCTCCTTTACATTTTCTTCCCTGGCCTGATCTTCCTTGTAGCAAATAAAGATGAGAATGAAAAGATGCATATATATATATATGTATGTATATATAAAGTGGATTCTTCTTCCCCAAACTATTCTTTTATCATACATCCTTCTCATATTATCTAGTTAGTTAATTATGGCTGCACGTATCTTCCTGCATTGACATTTGACACCCTCTTTTTGATCATTCGACCAACTAATGACAATTGGGTTTGAGATTTTCTAGCATCAAGAAGTGCTAATTAAGAATGAATTCATGTTAATCTAAATGCAGACCGAAGACAAATTAAAAAGATTAATGCTATATGTAGTCATGAAGTGTGTAAATATTATGCAGTTATTTTAAAAATAAGTAAAGTCTACTATTAAAAAATTAATTTTTTCATATAAGTCTCTTATTTATTCACTTTTTTCAAAGTGATCGCGCGACGCTTGTACACTCGCGATTGTAACTATCATTTTTCAGTTAAAAAATCTATCAAAATGATCTCAAGGGAACACCTTGCCATCATGAATTAATTAAATGCTATTCATGATGTACCCGTTTTGAATTTTTTGAGTTACTTTAGATTTAAAAGAGGTTCACATGAATATAATGTATTTCAAGCTGCATCTATTTATGAAATTATTTCATAAAGTCCTTTTATAAACTAAGCATTATATTTTGTGAGACTTTGTGCAGATATTCTCAGCCCCAACCCCAGCATAACACCGCCCACACTCTAAAGGCTTACAGAAACATTATGTGTGAGAGTTACGACACTCAAATCTCATACACTCTTCGTGCAAAAAAAAAAAAAAAACCGACACTCCAAATGCTAAAGACAGTGCCAAGACGACGATAATGGCAAATGGATTTTTTTAAGAAAAAGTGTTGGTGACAGTTCATTATTACTACGTTAGCGGAATCGTACGTAGTGATAATAAGCTTGGAATCTGTGTGGTGGTCATTGGCTCCAAGGACAGTTAACATACTTATGGTCAATGACAGCATGCGTAGTTAACTAACGAATCATACCATAAAAGTCGAATGTAATTTCTTGCCCTGAAATCCTAATATTTTTATTTTTATTTTCCTTTGATTTCCTATTATTTAAAAAGTTACCTCGTATTTTAAAAAATATATATGGTATGAGAATGTTTAGTCTTACACACATAAATCTTATACAAAAAATTTACATACTAACATGATTTACTATGATCTATAAGATTATAAAAACTCTTTTTATTATTTAATAGATCTAACTTATTATGTTGAACTGCAACAATATATATATTTTATTGAGCAATATAATATACATTTCTAGAGTGTATAAACTCTGCGTATTTCTATTAAAAAAAGTAAGAGAAATCTTAGACCTGTGATAAAAGATTAACTTTTATTTATAGTGAATTTTTTTTTTTTTAAAAGAAATATATGAGACTTGTATATTCGAAACTTATAACATTATTCAATTTTATTATATAAGATTCAATTATAGTATCATATGGTAGAGAGAAACCAATAGGTATAAGGAAAGTAGGAGATAGGAGAAGAGAGAGGGGAGGTGGTGAATAGCATATGCCGAAAGACATTTGGTTTGATACCTCCAAGGGGCCTCCTAGTTCCTACAGGCTCGGCTTGGGAAAAGAATATCCGATAAGAGAAGTTCCTTGGGAGCCTCTTTCAGATTCCCTTCAAAAGCAGTCTGAAATCTCACCCGCTATACGAATATTTATCAATCAAAATTCCGAAGCCAACTCAAACTCACACGCACTCTCAACATTACATGCCTATATTTATAATCTCATCACCATCATGACCACCACTTCTCTCTCTATAAATCAATCTCTCTCTCCTCTCTCCTTTTGTACCTCTCCTTCTCCTTCTGCTTCGTCTTCGTCAGCTCTGTACGGTCCGGTGTCTCCTAAAGCTTTGTGCTTTATCTCCCAGGGAACAAAACCCGTTTCCTTGTTTTGCAAAAGGCGGGCGGAGAGGCAAACGAGAGATTTTTTTGTGCCTAAAGCAAGCGATATGACTATCGACGAAGTCAGGGAAGAGGAGGAGGAGGGGCCTCCGTTGATTGACTCCGAGACCAACTCTAGGCCCCGCCGCATTGCGCTCTTTGTCGAGCCTTCCCCTTTTGCGTGAGTCTCTCTTCATTTTCTTCTTGATTTGGTGTGCTGGAACAGAGTTCGTCGTGCTTGTTCTGATGGGATCTTCAACGATTAGAGATCCGGTTTCCCTAATGCTTTGCTGCTTTTGTTTGATCTATTTTTTCACTTGGTTCTTGAATTTGCGATCGATACTTGCGCCTCCTCCAAAAAAAAAAAAAAAAACAGAATTTTCGATCATTTGTGTTATCCGTGAACTTTTGTTTTTTTGGGTTTCGGATACGTGGAGCACCGGATGCGAAAGTCCCTTTCTTGCAATTGGTGTGAGTTTAGTTTAATTGGTAAATATGGTGTGGGGTCCAACTATGGAAAGTAATCACTTCTTCTGGTTTCCAGTTCTTATATGTCATTCGGCTATTAGTTAGAGCTGTAAGCTGTTTTTTTTTTTTTTTTCCTTTTTTTCCTTTTTTGAAGTAGCTGTAAGCAGGTTTTAACCTTTTTATGGAATTCATGTTGGGTAATCTAATCTTTTGCTGCTCTTTGGCCTTACTTTATGGCACGGTCAACGGTCTTGGAGGTACAATTAGTCCTTCATTCGAAAACAAAAAGGCCTAGTATGTCATGTAATCTAACTGGTTGCTGAGGTTAGATCTAATAGAGTCCTTTCTCGATTATTGGGATGGCGTTACTAAAAATATATTCAACTATAACTTTCTGGATGTTTTTGTTTTTATGTGTTGCATCATTGATATTTTTCTTTTAGTATAGCATCATTAGTATTGCCTTTTTATGTGTGATTGTGCCGATTCTCAGCCAACTGCTGCTGTAGATGTCATTTGATGAGAGTGTTTTCTTGGATGCATTTAGTTTGTGCATAATTTTCTATAAAACTAGGCTATTTAGCTATAACAGTTATTGGTGCCATCATTTCTGAAGGTATGATGCTGTCTCATAGGCTTTGGATTTTGTAGCGTTTTTCCATGCAGTGTGCATCTTTATTCCATGGCTTTAGGCACTTCTGTGTGATTTTCCATGCCTTAGATTAAGTAGTCAGTGCTGTGACTGTCATGCGTAATTGTTTTGAATGAGGATCTTATTTATAGTAGCTGCTAATTTCTTCAGCTTATCTATGAATATGAATGTTTTCAAACTTGATTACTGCCGGTTTGCCTATCTCGGGTATGAGGTATGAGCTATTGCCTTCATTTTTCTGTGAGCTACAATGAGGTCATGGAAGGGGCATAAGCTCTTCAAGGAATCACAATGGTTATCCTTATCCACATCGTGTGTATATGCATGCATGATTTTAAAGATTTTTTTGGTGTTAGGCATCAGTTGAATATCTTTTTTTCTTGGAACCCCTAAAGAGGGTATCCATTTGGCACAGAATTGCTTATAGCCCAAAAATCTGTTCAGACATTCTTAAAATTGTTTTAACACAATTATGTACTTTGAGTTAATGTGGTTCAATAATGTAACAAATTAGGGTTTTTCTGGTATTATTGAAACATATGGTGAGGTGCAATGAATTTTAGCAATATGAAAGTTGAATGATCATTGAAAGCTATCTGTTCCGTGTTTCTCTTGCAGATATGTGTCAGGGTATAAGAACCGGTTCCAGAATTTTATCAAATACTTGCGTGAAATGGGGGATGAGGTACATTCTTTATATCTCTGCAGCCCTTTATTCTGTTGTCTAGGTTATAGGTATATTCTTGACTTAATTTTTTAATGTTAAGCCATGCGAGCTTGACATAAGCCTCATTGCAAGTTCATTTGGCTTAGTGCGCATTAGCATCTTGTTTCCTGATGTGTTATTAAAAATTCAATCTTCACGATGATTTTGATTTAAGTTTTGTTTGATAATTCCGGTATGTGAGCCTTTCAGTCATTCTAACTATAAAAGCATCCTGGTCAAGATTGACTTTGAACATGAGCATATTCTTGTATTATCATTTTCTCTTCAAATTGGCTCGTAATGCCCAGGGAAAGTTTTAACATTGGTTTTGTATTGGATTCTGAAATGTCCTTGCATGATTGACTGAATTTTGCTCATTGATGCATGGTGTAGGTGATGGTGGTGACCACACATGAAGGTGTGCCTCAAGAGTTTTATGGAGCAAAATTGATTGGATCACGCAGGTTCCTGTCAACCTAATCTGAAAAGCTTTCTCCTTAGAACCTCCTCATATACATAATTATGCTTCCGTTATATAAAGTAGTAGGGAAAAAAAACGAACTATAATCAACCCTTTTTTAACAGATATCATTTGACTCTGCTATGGCTGGAAAAAGGGGGGGATACAGTTTTCAAAAGCACAATATAATACTATTTGATTAAAAAAGCTGAAAAAAATAAAAGAAATTGACAGTTGGCCACCAAACAAAATGAGAAGCATTTTTCTTTTTAAAATTTTTCTGCTTTTTTTTTTTTAAATTTTTAATGAAGGTATTTGTGCCGCCTTTATTTTTTTTAAGATAGTGTAATTGTTTGAGCCGCCACCCCCCTTCCTCCCCAAAAAAAAAAAAAAAAAAATTATTTGACTCTGCTGTGGGTTTCCCCTTGGCCACACATTTCAATGTTTTTGTTAATCAAGTTCTAGATTTTACCAAGGATAACAAAAAATACAGTAGACCTAGATACTACAGAAAAACCTTTTCATGAATCTTTTTCAGCTAGCCATTTCTTAGTCCCTGGCAATGGAATGTTTTATCCGAACTTAGTTTCTTGTGTTTCAAATGGTGTTCCTTTTGTCTTTTTCATGCTTTATCATAAATCAAGTCACTCATGTATACCTGCATCCAAGATATTTACATATGCTCGGCGGTCTATAGTGGGTCAGGGTTATCAATAGGTCACCTTTTGCTAACTAAAAATTTGGTCCTTATTCTAGGTTTCATCACATTCCTACTCATCTTTCTTGCACATTTTTCCATCAAGCAAGCATTTAGTTTATTTCTACCATTTGTGCAGTCCACCTTTGGATGAATTATTTGATCTACATAGCTGCAAAGTTTGTATGTTTTGATTTTGAATAAGGGCCTAGCTGTGAAAACTTTGGTTTTCTGCCTAACCTTCTGATTTGCTTATTATCATTTTTCCAGCTTTCCCTGCCCCTGGTATCAGAAAGTGCCACTTTCCCTGGCACTTAGTCCTAGAATAATTTCAGAGGTTGCTCGATTTAAGCCTGACATAATACATGCTTCATCACCTGGGATAATGGTAAGTTTTCAAATGCTTCTTGTTTCTGTTATTTGGTAGAAATTTTGTTTCTTTCCTTTTCTCCTCTTCTTTCTTTTTCCACTCATTGACTTTATTGCAGGTTTTCGGAGCTCTTGCGATTGCAAAACTATTATGTGTCCCCATAGTGATGTCTTATCATACTCATGTGCCAGTGTGAGTTTTGTTCTTGGCTTTTCCACTTTGTTTGCATGTGCTATTGTAATCAACTTCTCATTATTAAATGAGTGGAGCACCCACAAATTCATGGCCATATGCTGCTTCTCTTATAAACTATAGTAGTGTTCCTAATCCAAAGAGTGAACTTTTTCTCTAATATAATGCTTAATTTAAGATATGTCAATTAGCACTGTAGGGAAGGCTGATTCTTGTTTTAATTTCCAGTTACATTCCAAGATACACTTTCAGTTGGCTGGTGAAACCCATGTGGTTGATTATAAGTAAGTGAACACTTTTTTTCTTGCTTTCTTTTTAACTATTGATGCCAGGAAATTTAGTTAACCTTTTGGCCTTTCAATTTCAGAATTCCTACACAGAGCAGCTGATCTTACACTGGTGCCCTCTGCTGCGATTGGTAGGGATCTTGAAGCAGCTAGTGTGACAGCAGGTGAGTATAAACTATAAACCTACAAGTATATTGTTAAATTACATTATGTAATTGGCCTTAATCATTACCTGTTTGATATATTAAGTTATGCTCTTTTTCTGTATGCTTTCCATTTTTTAGATTTCTTTTTTTTTTCTCCCTAAGCATAGTAGACCCACTAGATGCCCTTTGTGCTAGTGTCACACCTTGTATCTGGGCCTGTGCCGCCGTATCCTATTCTGACTTGTTTCTTACATTGCTTGTTTCCAGCTAACAAGATTCGTCTTTGGAACAAGGGTGTTGATTCTGAAAGCTTCAACCCCCGTTTCCGCTCACATGAGATGCGAGTAAGACTAAGGTAAGGCAATCCTCTAATCCTTTGTTTCTTCTGTCTTTTCATTCTGATGTCCTAGGAGTTTCACTTTAATGATATACATTTATCTCCTATGCAGTGATGGTGAACCCGAGAAACCGTTGATAGTTCATGTTGGGCGACTTGGAGTTGAGAAGAGTTTGGATTTCCTCAAGAGGTAATGCTCAAATATAGCTCAGGGAGGGATGGTCTTACAATTTCTGGTATTTGGGCTGTCATAGTTGAAGTTTCAATCATGCTGTCCTTTATTTTTGTAATGTTTGACATGATCCACCCCCCCACCCCTCTCCCGGGGGGAGAATGCAACTCTTGACATATGGAAACACGTTTAACAGGGTTATGGACAGGCTTCCAGAAGCACGAATTGCTTTCATTGGAGATGGCCCATATAGGTACTGTACTCTGACACATCATGGGTTTCTTAATTTCGTAATGTAGTTGAAGGCCACCATAGTACAATATCAGTAGTCCTATGTCAATTTCTATCTCTATCATGACTACACACCACCTGCATTGATTGTCAAAATAAACATTCTTTCTTGGCAGAGAGGAGCTGGAAAATTTGTTTACTGGCATGCCTGCAGTATTTACGGGGATGCTTGGAGGTGAAGAGCTTTCACAGGCATATGCCAGTGGAGATGTTTTTGTTATGCCTTCAGAATCTGAGACACTCGGGCTAGTTGTTTTAGAGGCCATGTCCTCAGGAATTCCTGTGGTGGGAGTTCGTGCTGGGGGAGTCCTAGATATAATCCCTCCAGACCAGGAGGGCAAAACTGGTTTTATGTTCAATCCTGGTGATCTTGATGACTGCGTGGGCAAATTGAGGACTTTGTTGCACAACCAAGAGTTGAGAGAAATCATGGGGAAAGCTGCACGTGAAGAAATGGAGAAGTATGATTGGAGGGCAGCCACCCGAAAGATACGAAATGAACAGTACAATGCTGCCATCTGGTTCTGGCGCAAGAAGAGAGCGCAACTATTGAGACCTCTTCAATGGCTGGCAAAACGCCTTTTCCCTTCCCCAGAAGTTATATAAGTGATGCAAAAATTTCTTGGGGGTTTTCATTACTGGTTTTTGCCACCTTTGCTCTTGGACTGCAGAGGAGACCTTATGGGATGTACGTGTGATTGATTGCCAGACATTCATTTGTTGTATATACTGGACCATTCTCTGTGGTCAAATCTGTTGTATTTTATGGCATGATCGACTTAGATGTCGATTTGATGCTATATAACAAGGCAA
The DNA here is from genome assembly GCF_004785595.1 of Juglans microcarpa x Juglans regia. Lineage (NCBI taxonomy): Eukaryota > Viridiplantae > Streptophyta > Magnoliopsida > Fagales > Juglandaceae > Juglans > Juglans microcarpa x Juglans regia. Next base: position 33,106,063 of record NC_054602.1, on the reverse strand, counting down.
AGTTTTTCAGCTTCTGTGTTCTTGTGGTCGTCCTCTGACATTTTCGCTTGTTTCAAATAGATGGCTATGCTTTCTCATGTGTACATATGTTGTTAACAAAGAAAGAAGTATAACTTGGCCTCTTACTTCACAGGCCTAGATATTTCATATGTTTGCATGAGTTCATGTGGATGCTTTAGGCCATTCTCAACTTCCTTAAGGTAGCCATTCAGCCAATCGAGAACTGTTATAGACAAATAGATTATATAAAGTAAACTTACAAACTGATATGGCATCGAGGAATCTGTTAAATTTACTTTATAATAAAAGTAACTTTACAATCTGACGTATCATATCAAGCTACATCAGTTTGTGGGTTTATTTTTATATGATCATTTGTAGCTAAAGTATTTTCCTTTTCTTAAATATATATATATATATATATATATATATATATATTCTTCGCTTGAATTTAACTGGAGCGTCCGTTCTGAAACTCCAACAAAATGTAATATGTTGTTCATGGTTGCCTCTCTTGCATTGGACAGACTAGTAATGCAATTTTGAACACTTTAGGTCAATATGTATAGATTTTTTCTCAGGATTACGTAAATGGATTAAAGTAATCCCTTGAACGAAGAGCTCTACATTATATCCAAAGATCCTTTTGAAATAGTTTAGAGATTTGTCTGTGATGGCGAGGATAAATCTCAGCCTTCCATACAGACTGACTAAGAGGTTCATGCCCAAATTCCATTAAAAGATAAAAAGGCATAAAAGCACAAACAGAAACTAAATAGTACCCAAAAAAAGGCCCTGACTTGGAAGGCAGGCTCGACCCAATAGAGTGAAGGGCTCACCGGTCAAGCTGCTGCTCTTGGAGAAGGAAGTGATCCAACAAATAACCTACGGGCTCAAGCAATCTACTACCACGCAGTAATACATTTCTTCTATACTTTTTTTTTTTTTTTTTTTTTGCTTTTCAGAAAGAGGACGGTACTCTAATTTTATTGATAGCCCTCACTTGTGGCGGGAGAAAACCGTGGTTACAATTTTTTGACGCCTAGGAGGTACAAATAAGCAAAATAAAAACCAACTCCCAGATATTAAGAGCAACAAACAACAAACTACAAAACTAAATGATCAGAAATACAAGACCAATACAAAACCAAAAACAAATCCAAACCAAAACCAAAACCTGCAAGAAGAAAAAGCAACACATGCAAAAAATGATAGAAAAGTTAGATGGAGTAAGACCAAAAAACCGTACCTCAGGTAGAATCTACGAAATGCACAGAGAAGGAAGTCCAATTCTATCCATTCTGAGAAGACCCCATAACTGGCTAGGCAGAAGATCACTATCATTGTACCAATCCATGTCAGAACCCCCTGCACCTCTCTTGGCAAAAAACTCAGTCACAACATTTCCTTCACAATAAACATGACTCACTCGATACTCCATGCACTCTGAATAAGCAAGTAAATCATCCCAATAATCCTCTAGATACCAAATAAGACAAACACCTTCAATAAGCCAATTAACAATAAGTTGAGAATCCATCTCAATCTCAACCCAAGAGAAGCCAAGCTGATAGCACCTCCTAACCCACTCCCATAAACTTCTCAATTCAGCAAAATTATTGGAGCCCTGACCTAAAAAAAAAAAAAGAATAAGCCACTTTAAACCGACCAAAGTCATCACGAATAACACCTCTAGCACCAGCCGGACCAGAATTATCCAAACTACTACCATTAGTAATCAGCTTCACCCAACCCTGAGGAGGTCTAGACCACCTCACCACACGGACCATCTTAGGCTTAGGAAAAACTATAGGAATATCCAGTCAATTCAATATAGCGACATCCTGATTAGAAACACACGAAATTTTCATTATCAATTGCATGATCTTATGAATCCAAACTTTAATGACATGCCAAATAGAAACAACTGTATCAATTTTATCCACATAACAAGCTTTGCAGCGCCTGTTCCAAAGCTGCCAGGAAACAATAGAAGGGAGAAGACAAAAAATAATCCAAATCTGAGAAGACTTTCCAGCACGCCAGAACCAAAAGTTAACTTGCTCATTCCAAGTATGGAAAACACTCATGTTCACCCCTAACTAAATAGCAGCCATACACCAAATATTTCTAGCGACATCCCCAATACAAAGCACATGATTCAAATCCTCAATATGACCCAAAGAGCAACAATTACACTTAGAACAATAGGAACAGCATCAGATTTGATCTTCTCATCAACACTCAAACAGTTATTATAGGCCTTCCACATCACAATAAAAATCTTCTTAGGAAGGGAGTTATGCCAAATCCACTATGCCTAAGGTAAGGAAGGCGTCCCAACCCGAATACAATCCCAAGTACTTTTGGTAGAGAAATTTCTATCACTATCTTTCAATCAGATTAAAACATCCTGCCCGTCCTTTCTCATGGCCAAAAACTGACACAACTCAGAATCTTTTTAAAACCCGACTAGTCTTTCCAGTAAGGGAATATCCCAACCATTATCAATACGTCAATCTTTAATCTTTAATAGAGGCTAGTCAAGAACAGGATAATGGGAACTAAGAGGACCCCCATCTTCCCAGTTATCAAACCAAAAGGAGATATTCCCCTCGCGCACAATCCACTTAGAATTTCTTAAAACCTCTGGGATACAGCGAACAACGGATTTCCAAAACCGAGTGCCCTTATTAGGCACCAAAAGAGATAATTGATTATTCCAGGCATACTTTGCTCTAAAAAAGTATCCCCATAGTGACTAACCCTTAATAAGACGCCAAGCAAGTTTCATATGTAAAGCCCTTTGAATGTCCTAAAAATCTCGAATACCCAAACCACATTCCTTAGTAGGCTTACAGATACTAGCTACTTCTATACATCAACCACTTTTTACTAACGCCACACACCTCACGTGGTGATATGAACCCGTAGGAAATAGAATCATTTGAATCCAAAATCAATTTGAAAACTCACCAAGAAAGCCAAAATCAAGTCAAATGGATGAAGAATCTAAACCCGATGAGAACTCGTTTCAAGAACCTAGATTATATTGAAATTCAGACCCATTGAAGAACCCGTCTCAAAAACCCAGATTACAAAGAAGGAATGTCACAAAGTTGGTGACTTACCTTTGATAAGTTCAAAAGTTCTATCAAGAACAAGAGGAGTAAAACTCAACTCACAATGAATAAATTCACCAAATTTCATAAACTTCTTAACATGAGGCAACAAAGAGTATTTAAAGCAAAACCTAATTAAACCCAAGCCAAAATAAAGCCACTTTTCCCAAAAATACCCCTGATGAATAGTGTCGCGACTACAGTACGCGTTACAGTACTTGCTACAGTAAAACCCAAACCCTAGTTCAATAAAATAATAACTTTTCCAACATGCCCTTACATAGGCCCCCCTTAAGTCCTTCCCATAATAAACTCAATTATTCTAAACTAATAAAATAAATCATTTAAATGAATCAAACATGTTGAAAGCCTTCAAGTGCCCAAAGTCTTTAAGTCATGTTGTTGCCCTCTTCTATAGCTTATCAAATGAATCAAAACTTGATCTTCATCCTTCAAGCCCATCTTGACTGTTGGTCTCTTGCTAAACTTGTCCCAAGTGGATTGCATCAATCTTTCCATTACCTCCTTGATCTTCTTGACTCTTGACCTTGTAATTGGCCTACCTGAAAGTTGCGAAGGATCTTTAAGACTAGGCTCACCTTAGTTCCCATCACGTTGCACTTTTTTTTCCCTTTGCTTGAATGAAACGTGCATTTTGGGTTTTAGAAATCTTGAAGTATTTCTTCACAGTTTCTTCTTCATTGTTGCTCAGTTGAACTAGTGTGTTTCTCTACCGATCTCTGTGCTTATGTGAGTCTATGTTTTTGTGTGTGTGAATCCATTCCTTTTTTGATTCCTTACTCAAATTAAAAGCCAAAGTTTGGATTTAACTAGAGGATTTATATTCCATCATAATGAATTTACCAAGTCAGAAGCTAAAATTATGGGAAAACAAATCCTCCATTTGTAACAAGAACCTTCTTTCCCAACTTCCATCCTTGAAATTTTAAACTTTGTTAAGGGGGGAAAAAAAGCAGAACCCCAAATGGGCTTTTGACTGGTTTCCCTTATGATTAGAAGAGAGATAAATCAATTTGCTGTAAAAACATTTCTAAAGCTAGTTGCTACTCCACCAAAATCTTATCACCCAATTCTATTGCACTTCATGGGCTTTAAGAGAAGATATTATGATCAGCTAAAGAAAGATAATTATGAAACATTTTTTCTTCAAGCAATTGAACACAAATATTTACACCAAAGCCAACACTCCCAAATCTATCTTACATAAAGATAACATCGTTTAGAACTTGTAGTTCAAGTCAGTAAGACAAACCACTTCAATGTGACTAGTAGACAAACTTGTCAAAGTAATAGGTTGCACGTTTTTTAAGGCTCTAGGAATTTGGTAGAATCTCACCTTGCGACAAGTTACCAAATAAGTACACAAGTTGCTTCCATTGCCTGAATCATTTTTTCATATTTATTTTCACAACCCAATCTTAAGTATAGCACGAGAGGCCAGTGCTGTGGGGAGGAAAAAGCTGCACACATTCGATCGATTTCGGGATTTTGGGACAGAGGTCGATTTTCGAATTTTGGCTCACATTGGGCTTCATAGAGAGAAGCGACTAAGGAGATTAGTGCTCGCGGATCATCAAGTCTTAGGCAAGCTAGGGACGAAGGCACAGAAGATTCACGAAGAAGAGGAGACAAACCCCATTGGGGAGGAAGACGTGAAAGGGAAGATGTTGGGGCGAGAAAGAAGAGCCAGTTCATTTGTTAGTGAACCTGATTTGACACATCAGGCGTGGAGTGTAAATTAGATAAACCGGCTAATGAGAAGAATTTCTCTCTCTCTCTCTCTCTCTCTCTCTATATATATATATGTGTGTGTGTGTGCATGAGTCATTTCTGGTCAACAAAACCCTAAAAAAGGGCATGATCCAAGCAATACTTGAGAGATCTCTGGACCCCTTACAAGATGTAAGAGCAAGTTATAGTAAACATACAAGAAGGTCTTCCGATTCAAAAATCAATGAAAAAGCTGGAAACATCGATCTCCAAGGAAAAATATGAGAGATTTTTCAATTGTAGACATTAGAGGTTCAACTTGGAAGACTCCCAGTTGGCCTCTGACGGCCTCTTTCTTGTTTTTGATCTATGAAAATTTTCCCTGGGCTATGTTACTCATCATCAGACACCACACAACATATCATACATATTTAAAATTTTATTTATATTTTTTTTTATTTCATTCTTACTAAACTAATTAAGTTGTTCTACATATCATCCATATACCACATACTTGTTATGGGAAAAAGGAAAACATAAATTAAAAGAAGTGTGATGTGTGGAGATGCTAGGGGACACATGAAACTCTAGATTTGTTTGGTATCGAGTACTTGAAGTTTAATTCAAGAAAAATTTTACTCATCATCCTTACACCACACATATGTTTTTATTATTTTTCCTTAACAAATGTGTGACACAAAGATCATGATGAGTAGAAGAACTCTTAATTCAACGTTTCCTACCTTAGGTACTGTTGGCTTAATCACGAGTGTTTTTTTCAATACCGAATATATTGCACCCACATCTCGCGGCTTCCTAATGTGCTTTATGCGGATTAGTCATTAATTGGCTTAAATTAAGAAGATGAAACATGCAAAAGGAAGAAACTTGATTTCCTATGTATTCTTGGAGGTTGTAAAAAGAGATTGATTTTTTTTTTCTTTTGTATATTCTGATAAGAGGGAAAATGGGAAGACTCGATTGTATGAAGAGAATTCTAGAAGCTTGTATTATATCATCAAAAAAGTAAAGTACAGGAATATATGTAGTAGAGTAACTAATGTACACCATAACTAGTGTGCACGTGATACATATAATTACAAATAATCATTATCAAATAGACTGGTAATAGCCCCCATCCAGCTGAAATGTATAAGTTAAGAACACCCCGCTTGCTAAGAAAAGTATGAAATCTATCTGAGGCCAAAGGCTTGGTGAAGAAATCAGCTAATTAATGTTCAGAAGAAACATGAAGAGTCACTACAGCTCCAGCTTGAACCATATCCCTGACTAAATGACAATCAGTTTCAATATGCTTAGTTATTTCATGAAAAGCTGGGTTAATAGCAATATGAATGGCCGCTTGACTATCGAAATACAACACAGAATGAGAAGGGAGTAAAATGCCAAAATCAGCAAACAGAGAAATAAGCCATTTAATGTCACAACAAGTAGAAGCCATTGAACGATACTCAGCTTCAGCAAATGAGCAGGAGATAGTTACTTGCTTCTTAGACTTCCATGATATTAAAGAATCTCCACTGAAAAGGCAAAATTCAATAACAGATCTTTGAGAATCAGGACATGTGGCCCAATCTGAGTCACAAAAATCTCGCAGCTGCAGAGAAGATGATCTGGTAAAGAATAATCCTTGACCTGTAATAGCTTTAATGTATCTGACCACCTTAACAACAACATCATAATGTGACTATCAAGATTGATAAAAAAACTGACTCAAAGTATTAACAGAATAAGATAGGTTAGGTTGAGTAAGTGTCAAATAAAGAAGATGACCAAACCTTTTGTAAGAAGCTGCGTCAGCAAGCAAAGGGACCTGCAGAATCTATTTTGGAGAGTCGTAAGTTCTTATCCATAGGACAATTAGCAGGCTTAGCAGCTAAAAGACCTGAATCAGAAACAATTTCAAGAGCATATTTTTTTTGAGAATGAGATACGCCTTTAACAGACCTTGCAACTTCAAGACCCAAAAAATACCTTAAGGCTCCCAAGATTTTTCAACTTAAAATGTAAATGGAGGGAAGCCTTAAGATCAACAATAGTTTGTGAATTATTGGAAGCAATAACAATGTCATCAACATAAACCAATAATGCCACAGAAGAATCACCAGACTGCTTTGTAAACAAAGACTAATTAGGTTTAGACTGATAAAAACCATAGGTGACCAAAGTTGAAGAAAACTTAGAGAACCACTTACAAGAGGTTTGCTTTAAGCCATACAAAGACTTGATTAGCTTGCAAACTCAAGAATCTCCAGGTTTAGAAAAACTAGGAGGCAGTTTCATGTAAACTTCTTCATCTAAATTTCCATGAAGGAATGCATTGTTTACATCCAATTGATGTAATTCCCAGTTATAAATGGCAGCCAAAGCAAGGAAATAATAAACAATAGTCAGCTTTGCAACAGGAGAAAAAGTATCAGAGTAATCAATTCCCTCACGTTGAGTATAACCTTTGGCAACTAACCGATCCTTATATCTTTCTAAAGTGCCATAAGATTTCAACTTGCTTGTAAAGCCACTTACAACCAATATACTGCTTGCCAGGAGCTAACTCAATTAAAATCCAAGTTTTATTAGCTTCAAGGGCATTGATTTCAGCTGTCATTGCATCCCTCCAATGAGGATATGCGATGGCTTGATGAAAGTATTTAGGTTCATAGAGAGATTCAACTGATGAACAGAAATATTTATATGATGAAGAGAATTTGAACTATGAAAAATATGAAGAAATGGGATAAAGGGTACTTGAATTGGAGGAACCATCAACTAGAGGAGAAGTGGGAGTAACTTTATTATTAGAGATAGAAGAAAAAAGGGACAGAGAACCAATCATATGATCGGTTGCTCCAGAATCAAGAATCCAAGATTGTGGGTGAACGATATTTGCATCAACATTAGAAAATATTGGAGAGGCAGCAATGGAAATACCTGAAAATGGAATAGAGAGTGCAGATGAAGTAGATGGTGCAGATGAAGGAATGGGCAATATTGTACCTACTTGATTCATAGAATAAATGTTAGGTTGATTTTGAACGAATGTAAAGAGTTGTTGGCATTGCTCTTGAGAAAATGAAAAATTTGGAGTTAAAACTGAATTTGAAATAGGTTGGCTAGCAGTGGCTTGATTAACAATAGGGTGCTGAGGTTTGGCTTTGTATCCAGGTGCATACCCATGAATTTTGTTACACTTATCAATTGTATGACTTGATAAACCACAGTGTGTACAGTAAGGACGTTCCTTTCGAGTAGCAGAGTTCTTGCTATTTCTTGATCCAGTAGAATCATTCATATAATTACTAGAATCACGATTAGTCAACATAGTAACAACTTCATTTGAAGATAAAGAATATGAAGCAATTTCTCTATGTTTTTCTTCTTGAAGAATGAGAGAAAAAAACCTTATTGATTAGGGGAAACAGATCAGAAAGTAAGATCTAACTCCGTAAATGAGTCATATCTTATAGATATGAAATTAAGAAGAACTGCAGACATAATCTTCTTGTTGAAAATCAACAATCTTCTTGACAACTCCACACGAACATGGAGGCATAGGGCAAAAATGAACCATCTCTTCCTAGTAACTTTCCAAGCGTGTAAAGTAAGAACTTACAGATGAGTTTTCTTAAGTCAGGGAGGCAACAACTCTCTAGATTTGGAAAATACAAGGTCGATTGCTTTGAGCAAATCTCTCCTTCAAATCATTCCACATCTCCTCAACAGAGTTGATGTAGATGACTAAAGCAGCAATTTCCTTGGACAAAACGTTGAGCAACCACGACAAAGCAACAATATTGCATCGGATCCATGCATTATACTTCGGATCTGTGTCAGCAGGTGGTGGCAAAGCACCATAACAAAGCAGAGTTTGTTCTTGGCAATAAGTGCCAAAGACATGGATTGATTCCATGTGAGATAGTTATCTCCATTCAATGGCTGGGAGACAAGAATCGCTCAAGGATGATCACCACTTTGAAGATAAAACGGATTGGAATAATCCTCAGAATTGTGGCATTGAACAACGTAAGAAGATGACAAATTGTCGAAGGAAATGGCCATGAGGAATCGTCACTGATGGATTAGGGTTAGAATTACGTTTGATGCCATGATTAGAGGGAAAATGAGAAGACTCGATTGTATGAAGAGAATTATAGAAACTTGTATTATATAGAAAAGAAAAGTACAAGAATATATATATATATATATATATATATATATATATATATATATATATATATATATAGTAGAGGAGTAACTAATGTACACCATAACTAGTGTTCACGTGATACATGTGATTAAAAATAATCATTATACAATAGATTGGTAATATATTCTTTGTCCCCTACCAATTAAGAAATGATCAATTAAGATCCTTATAATTCAATATTTATAGGGATCTTCAACCATTTCTAATTCAATATTTATTGCTCTAAACGCAAAGGGAATGAGCCCCATGCTTAAGGTATCCCCACTAGCTATGAAGATTCAAAGACCCAATAGAGGGCCGGAAATACATAGAATCACTTGCCGGATCGCCATCTTTAGCAACTCATGTAGTACTACTCCATCTGCTTCCAAATTGAATAAAAAAAAACTTGATATTCACAAATTGAGGAAGAAAATTAAAAAGAAGAAGAAGAAGAATCATGAGTTTTGCTCCCTTTATCCTTTATTCGAAAAATGCTTTCATGAGTATTACAAGCTGGACGTACGTATAATATAGTTCACTATTATCATAAAACATTCCATTGCTATATTTTGCTGCCATATTAATTAATATTGTGCCATAAATGCTAAAGGTGCTACCCGCCCCTTACGGGGCAGGGCCACACCTTCCCTGCATGGGGCGAGGGGTGAGGTTTTCACCCCTGTCTCCCACCCCTGAGATGTGGGGCAGGGTACCCCACCCCAGTAGGTGGGGTGCGGGGCGGATTGAGCATCTACTTAAAAAAAAATACTACATTTACCTGGTTTAAAAATTATTTCTAAGTGTAAAAGTAATTAAAAATATATTTTTAGAACTAAATTACAAATTTAAATTTTGTAAATATGACTATAATTTAAAAACTATGTAATTGTTAAATTTACTAGTGTATATTTTATGTAAAGTATAGTATATTAACTTTTAAATTATGTAGTTTTAAAATTTATCAATATATATTTTATAAACAAATCTAATAAATTGTAATATATATTTATGTTTATATATATATATATATATATATAATAATATATATAAATATAGGCGAGGGCGGGGCGGGATGGGGTGGGATTGGGCCCTCCCCGCCACCTGCTCCCGTTAAGGGCCCTATATGCGGAGTAGGAGGCCCGTCCCAGCATGGGCGAAAAGTGATTACCCGCCCCACCATGCGGAGGCAAGGTAAATAGTCAGGCCTGCAGCCCACGCTTAATAAATACTACTGCTTCTTTAAAAGGCCAGTCAGTGCTTATCATATCATGTACGTATAGAGTTATTATTAAGTTTGACCCAAATGAATTGATTTATTAGCCTTTAAAACGTAGAACGTGCACAGACACGGATGATATATATACACACACTAATACACCTCATGTTTTACTTACGTTTGCAGATCAAGTACTACTTTACTAGCTGGCATGTAATAGGACATGATGATGATGTGCATGGATGCATGCCCATATATATTTATTTCAACGGCGCGACCTTGGCATGTTTTTGTTCACATTTGGGAAAACATGCATTAATTCACAAGCACTACCGCGTATTCATGGTAGAAATTCCTTCATGCCCATAATTAATGTCATATGTATCACATTGCAAGATTCTGTTCTATCTGCATATAATTATATGATGCGCTCATCATTATCTATCATCATCTTGAGAATTAAACAAAAAGTATATATACTGCCAAAATCATGGGACAAAGAAAACCTCGATCGAGACGTACGGATAAGATCTATCAGAAAGACCGATCATCATGCGCGTGATCTGCCCAAAAGTGGGGGAATAAATAAGAAGCAGAATGATTAAAACGTTGAGGGTTTCTTAAAAAAGATATCCAATAAACGATGATCATGTGTGTGAACTTGCTTTTTCCCGGCCTGATCACTCACTGCTCTTTTTAAGCAAAATCAGAGATAAAAAAGAAGAAAATCATCAGTTTATGTGCTTGGTGACGCGGATTGTCACTAGTACGTACCTAGCTTGATTTCAACATATACAAGTCACGTTTACTTTTAGTTATTTAGCTTATAACTAGCTACTATCATATGACAAATATATATTTACAAGGTCGTGTGTGTATATATGTGTGTGTGAAATTATCATTTATCTAAAAATTTAAGATGATGATCGAGAAGATGTAAATTTAATTATTTGTATTATATTTTTAATAGTATATAAATATATTCTCTAGTACCTTATTAAATTTAATTAGAATTTCATTATGAAATAAATTTTATAATGCCAACAATATAAAATATATATTCTTTGTAGTCCACTTGCAAATAAAATAATTTCATGCATTTAGAATCGTATGATGCGGTAGTACCGACCATTATAGTGGATTGGGTTAATCATGTACTATATATATATATACACACACACATATATATATATGTATATGTATATGAGAAAATCTTATAACTGGTCCTGCCGTTTACCCCAAAAAAATAGCCTTCCAATAGATTAGTGCCACGTAGGCTTTCCATTTGAGCTGCAATGTGACCGCACCCTAGCAAGAAATACCTCTCACTTCAGATCTCATTGTCCCCTTCATTCCCCTCGCCCACCCTCACCCACCTCATGACAAAACTCTTCAAACACCCTCGCCCACACTCATCTCCGCAGCCCACCTTTTAGCTCTGCAATTTCTTGTTCTTCCGGACCATATTGAAGATGGCACATTCTAAGAGGTAATCTAGCATTGGCACCAAGGCATCCAAGTTGAAATTGTTACATCCATAGCGCAACCCATGCACTCTATTTTTGCACTGTGTACGTATGAAAGACTGAGAGTGGATCCATTTTTGCATTGATGGGTTGGGTTGTGTTCATATAAGGGAATGCTTTGTTTTAATAAAGGAATGCAAGGAATGTAAGAAGTTGTTGTGTTGAATGTTTGTATTTAGGAATTGCAATGGTTGAGATGAAGCTACAATGATGAATTAAAAGGAAAGCACAATAGATGTTTGAAGAAAAGCTCAAATGAGGTATTGGATGAAAAGCTAGAGTTTTTTAATCCTGAAAATGAGCTACCAATATTTACCCAAAATGCTTATGAGCTGTATGTCCCCTTATTTGAAAAAGACGACCCACTTTACACTCTGTTGTGACACTTTACATGACCCATGACATAGAAATCCGCCACAAACAGAGACTTTTTAATATGTATTGGTATTTTGATTCTTTGTTTTGAATATAATGCAAGGGTCCTAGAAAGAATTAGTGATGCATATAAGATTTGTAAACTAACATAACTCATGTATATTTTATTGGGTAGGGGTCTTCTGAAGTTTATACTTGCTTTTAAATAAAAGTCTTAGCTTTTATGAATAAAAGTCTTAGCTTTTACTAACTGAGATAACTACTGCCTACAAACACAATGTTTGTCTTATTATACGTGCAAGATACAAAATAGCCCTTAGCAATCCTGTAAGCACCTTGATCAATATTTTGAATCGATCACTATCCTTTATATCTTTTTTATTACTAGCTTTGCAAACCAGGGGGAGCAATACAACATTTTATTTATTTATTTATTTATTTTGTGTGAAGAAGTTGTTTTTGGTTAGAGTGCTTTAGTTTTTATGTTCACATGAAGCTCTACCACATGATAATTGTTTTTTGTGTTTGGAAAAGGGCCATTAAGATCTAGCACCCACCAGCCATATGCAGCCTATGTCAACTGTGTATTAACGTACGTGCTTAAAAGGGGATGAAGAATGAAGCTTTTCAGCTCCCTGTTGTGAGGCAAATTTACCATGCATCCAATTCACTTCAGTCGAATCTTTCTATTTTGTCATATTGCTATAAGATAACGTTGGAGTTAGCGCAACGAATGAATAAGATGGTACTTCATGAACGTGTTGCGATTGAGCAAGTCAAATTTAAAGCAATAGAGAAGAAGTATAGTAGAACCTTGAAAGTATTGTTGTTGTCATGGGTTACTTTTATTGTAATGAACATGTGGTGGCGAATGTAATGAATGTAATGGACATGTGGTGAATGTTGTAATCTTTTTTCCAGCTAAATGTAATGAAAATATTGAATGTTAATCTCTTTTCCAACTGAATGTAATGAAAATGTTGAATGTTGTTCTTTTTATATAAATAGTAAATGTTGTATTCTTTTTGTACCTGTTTTTGGACATGTTATGAAAATGTTAGCTATAGATGTTTCGAACACAATTTGGATAGCAAAGCTTCAAATCATAAAAAATACCATATCAAGACAGTCACATAAAAAGATAGCTTCGAAACATTCGGCATTACATTGAATAATAAATAAAGCTCTTGATCGTTTCATAACATTCAGATTTACATAAAGCACCAAGGCATTCACTCCCAATTACATCCACTCTCAATTAAAGACTATGAAAGAAAAGTAGCAAAGCTTCAATCCACTTCACTCTTCAAACCTTCAACCCATTCCACTCTTCAAAGCTCACAATCTACTGCGTTCTTCCTTGTCATATCAAAATAAAGAGGGGTTAAATTAACTTTACAGTAAAAATAGGTTAAATTAACTATCCATAACATAACAAAGGACAACAAAAAATTTCATACTGCATTTAAGTAACTTCACTAAAAATCCAAATTTTGCGATATGTTGTCGGATAAAAAAATAACAAAAAGGATTGAAAACTGAAACAAAGCATTTCTTGGCGTTAGTTTAATTATTATCAAGCATTCAATGGCATAAACTTTCTCTACTTTCTCATTTATCAAGTAAAATGGAACTGAAGCTAAACGAACTTTCTGATTAGGGGCATGCCACTGCCATATATTTATCTCCTTCACATAAACCGATAGACCCAAACAAACTCTTTTTTTTTCCCATTTAAACAAGAACTCTTTTTATATTTCTCTCGTTCACATAAACTGACAAATCCAAAAGATTTTTTTTTTTTTTTCATTTTGACAAACCCAAATGAAATCAAGTAAGCTAACAGACCCAAACAAAATCAAGGCAGGGATGGGCACTTCAAATTTGCGATATACAGACCCATACGAAATCACTGCAGGGATGGAGACTTAAATTTTGCAATATACAAACCCATACGAAAAAATAGAAATTAGAAGATTACCATGTAAGTGGCTATGGGGATGGCAGACAACGGTGATAACCAACTCCCAACCGACGGAATTTGGGTGTGATAAGAGCTACAGCGGCTTGATGGATGAAATAGAACAATGAAGTTTGATAAGAGAAACCCGTTGGGTTTATGAATATTATTTTGGTGTGACAAGTTTCATCCAACTTTCGATAGAGTTGCTTACGTGGCAAAGTTTACTTTTATTTTTCTTTTTTTTTTAAAGGAAGAGTTGGGGCCACATGTCCAAGAGTGACCCCTCCTCAATTTTATTCATAAACCCTCACTTATGGCAGAGGAAAATAGTGGAAATAACAACACACTTGGGGGGCTACAAGATAGGAATAAAAGAACTCCCAAAACCCAAGTGTAAAAAAAAATATAACCAAGAACCAACAAGAGCAACAAAATATTACAAGAAAGCAACCAGAATTAAGCAAATCTAACATGAGGAAGACCCATTTTGTCCATCTTCAACATTCCTTTTAGTAAATGAGGGAGTAAAGAGAAATCCTCCCATATAATACTATTACCATCTGAACCCATCCAAGCCAAAAAATCCACAGGAGCATTGCCTTGTCTATACACATGAGAAATAGAATAGTTCAATGTACCAAGAATCTCAAGAATCTCTTTCCAAAAATCTTCAAAATACCATAGACCACAATGAGATTTTAGCACCCACTGGAAAACAACCATAGAATCAAGCTCAATATCAACATTAACTAAATTCAGACTTTTTACAATCCGTAATCCAAAGAGGAGCCACATCCCTTTAGCATAGTTACTAGATCCGAGGCCAATATGTTTCGCAAAACATCTAATCAACTTCCCACTATGATCTCTTATTACCCCTCCAGCACCTGAACGACCTGGATTACCTAATGAGCTGCCATACACATTTAGCTTCACATGATCTTGAATAGGTTTATGCCACTTGACAATGCTCATAAATTTTGTTTTCGGTGGTTTAATAGGAATCTTGAGAGTTTGTAAGATAACCTCATCATCATGAGAAATAGGGATTGTACCTGCTTTCAATTTTTCACCCACTCGTCCAATCCAATATAAAATCTCCCTCCAAGCTGCATTAATAGAGCTGTAGAGACCTTCCATACGACATTTACATCTTTGAAGCCAGAGTCGCCAAGTGATAATCATAGGAATAATTCCCAAGAGTTGGCCAAATTGAGAACGTTTGGACGCCTTACCGAACCACATAGAAATAGTGTTATGCCAATCTTGCCAAGGCACATAATTCAAACCAACAAGCACCGCAGCTTTCTTCCATATCACTCGAGCAAAATCACCACCTGCAAAAACATGGTTTTGATCTTCATAGCTGCCATTAACACAGCAATCACATTTGGAGACAATATGAGTGCCCACATTTCTCAACCGATCATCAACACTTAACGAAAAATTAAGAGCCTTCCAAATAATAACAGAAATATTATGAGGTAAAATAGAATTCCTAACCCAGTGCGACTACTGTACCTTAGGAGATCGAACTCTCAAAATGTCCAACGCATTGTGAGTAGAGAATTTATCATCAGAGTTACCTGTCCACACTAAAATGTCTTCCCCTGCTTTAGCATTGTAAAGAGTATTAAGAATAGCAGCCGAATGTATCTCCCCAATTAATCTTTGAATCAAAGATACATCCCAACCAGACTCCACTCTACAATCCTTCACTCTCAGCTTCGAACAATCAGAAATTGGAAATATTTCACAAAGCAAGCCCTCCTCAAGCCAATTGTCCCTCCAAAAGGAAATATCCTTTAGTTTCCATTTGGAATTTTGTAGAACCTCCGGCATACAGGACATAATACTTTTCCAAAAACTACTTCCTTTCGCCTGGTTGACAAGAGAAATATGATTATCTTTTATGTATTTGCCCTAAAAGAAATTCGACCACAATGAGTTCTCCTTAAGGACTTTCCAAGCAAACTTCGTATGAAGAGATTTTTGAACCTCTTTGAGGTCCTTTATACCTAACCCTCCCTCTTGACAAGGCTTGCTAATAAACTGCCAAGAACACCAATGTTTCTTTGGTTTGCCCTCTCTAAGCACCAAAAAAAAATTCGACATACATTTTTGAATCATGGTTAGAACTGACGAAGGAGCATGAATAAGAGAGAGAGTGTGAATGGGAATACTAGCAAGAATATGTTTAATAAGTAATAGTCGATCCCCATTAGATAAAAACTTATTTTGCCAACCCCTTACTCGGCGTCGAATCCTGCTCACCAGATCATCAAGATGAACAGCCTTAAGTCTTCCAGATATAATAGGAATGCCGAGATACTTGAATGGTAGAGTACACAAAGCCAGTAATACTAAGAATAGATATTCTCCTATGCAAAGAAATCCTCTTGGAAAAAATAATAGAAAATTTAGCTTTACTCACTATTTGGCCCAACCAATTTTCATAAAGCTCTAAAATCTCATTGATCGACTTCATAGAAGCTTTATTCCCATTTGCAAAAATTGCAATATCATTGGCATAAAGAAGATGAGAGAAATAGGCCTACCTCGAGGGTGATAGAAAGCCAATATCTTGCCGTCCCGAAAGGTTTTCTTAATCATGCATGAAAGAATCTCCTCCACCATAATAAAGAGATATGGCGAGATCGGATCACCTTGGCGTAAACCTCGGCCAGTTGGGAAAAAACCTTTAGAAACTCTATTCATCACTACCGAGAACCATGGAGAACGAACACATTGATTTATAAGACCACAGGCCATTTCCGAGAAACCTAAGTGTTTAAGCAGATGTAAAAGAAAATCCCAGTTGATGCTATCATAAGCCTTGGCAATATCAATTTTTGATTGCCCCCTCGATGAGGCTTATTAATACTGTGAATCATTTCCTGAGTCAAACTTATATTATCAAAATGCTTCTTCTAGAAATAAAAGCACCTTGCTCTGGAGAAATAAACTTAGAGAGAAAAGGCGAAAGACGTCTAACCAAAATTTTGGAACAAACCTTATACATCACGGTGCACAAACTAATAGGTTTGAACTTATCAAAACCCGTTGGATGATCTACCTTCGGAATAAGAACCAAAGACGTAGCCGAATAGTACCTCGGAAGAGTGGTACCTTTAAAGAAATCTTGTATCGCATCGACAACATCTTTACCAACAATATCCCAACAAGAACGGAAAAAACCCAAGCCAAATCCATCCGGACCTGGACTACTGTCCACCGAGATAGAGAAGATAGTCTCTTTTATTTCTTGGATTAAAGGGAGCTTACAAAAATCAATAGTGTCAGCTTCATAGAACACCGGACTTACCAAATGAGACAAAACCGGGAGCTGACTACCAGGTTCGAAAGCAAGAAAGTCCGCAAAATAATTCACAGCCTCATTGTGAATGTCTTCTGGAAAAATAAGCTGACGACCATCCGGAAGAGATATCTCATGCACCATAGTGTTATTCTGACTCTTCAAGGCTCGGAAGAACTGAATATTAGGATCACCATTCGACAACTAGTTTTGTTTGCATTGTTGAGCTAACTGAATGGATTCCCTTTGTTGCCAGACATTTAACTCCAACTGAGAAATCAATAAATCACTTTCATCACCTTCTGAGTACCCATGTTGTAAGGCTTCCTCTAGATTTTCAATACGAGTCTCTAGAAAATTTATATTAAGGTCTGTTCGCCCAAAGGATGTTTTATTCCATGCACTCAAACATCCCTTAGTTTTTTTAAGCTTCCAAACCAGTCTAAACAACCCCTTATCATTAATATCATCATCTAGCCAAGTTTTTTTTACGCAATCAAAAAACGTTTCATGAGAAATCCACATTTGTTAGAATTTAAAAGAGGAGAAACTATATCGAGCCATCACCTTTTCCATCCATATTATCATTGGAGCATGGTCGGAGTTGGTCCGAGGTAAATATTGCATGTGCGCACTTGGAAAATTCACAATAGCTGTCGAGTTCATTAAGGATTTGTCTAATCTCGCCCAGCTACGCGACAAGCCAGATTGACCATTACACCATGAAAAAGAATTGCTAAAAGACCCCATTTCTAATAATCCCACCGAATCAATAAAAGAATTAAACTCTTTCATTGCTAGAGGCGATCTATGTCTACCTCCTCGACGTTCAGAATCTACCCGAATAATGTTGAAATCCCCAGAAATGAGCCAAGAGGAACTGCTCGGAATATTAGTAGCTAAAGTAGCCCAAAGTTCTCTACGGTCTATATGCGTACATCTAGCATATACAAATGAGATGCATAGCACTTTCCCAGCTTCCGGATATTCCATTGAAATGTGTTGAGAGCCCTGATGAAGAACTTTGACATTTGAGGCCTCGTTCCATATAACCCATAATTTTCCATTCCCAGATTCATTAAAAATACCATTCAACAAGCGGAGATACCGTTGAAGACTCCACATTCTACTGTCAGACAAGAAAGGCTCAGCAATAGCAATCATACCAGGTTTAAATTTGCGTACCAATTTACGAAGCATCATCTTAGAGGTGCCAAGACGTCTTAAATTCCAGTAGAAAATGGAACTTAACATTGATTAAATTTGAGAGGCCTGCTTCGGGACCTGGTAGAGCTCCTCAATTGTATAACTTTTCCATCCTTGATTTGTTTCTCAGTATCAGAGGCATAACTTTTGCCTTTTGCTATGTGTTCTATTTTATCATCCAGCTCATTTTCAAAGCCAGCACATAGATGTATATCATTTTGTTTCCCATCTCTAGAACAAGGTCCCTCTACACGTATGTCTTTAACTAAATTCGCCAAATCACCCTCAGCCTGAGATAACATTTCCACTACCCCCCTTGCCTTATTACTTTCAAATGAAAAAAATTCCACAAAAGGAGCAAGGACCGACGTCTCAACATGATCAACAGAGCTTGACGTCACAATACGATCTACCCCATCAACATTCTTCAATGCTGTCAAACCTATACAGACTTGCTACATATCAGTTTTTTGATTCTCATTCATCATCTCAGGACCTGTCTTATTGATTAATAAATTCCCCATGTCATGGATACCATTGCTATCAGTATGTGAAAGTATACACATCACTGCGTCTCTAGAGAACTTCATGCCAACGTCAGTATTCGCCTCACTCAAATTTTCATTAGCCTTACTTTTTGGGGACTCATTCATATGTTCATTAGAACTTGGATCACCATTCTGAAAAATCCTATCCGCAGTAATCGGTTCAGGATCTTCCTCTATCTCCTCTATAGTAATCATATGGACTTGCTGCATCTCACCATCAACAACATTTTGAAGAATCAGATTGGGCTCTGTTTTAATACAAACAGGGGGAGGCTCAACCGTCTTTTTCTCCGTCTCTTTTTGAATCCATCGTTTACCATCCTTGGTGGTATCCGACACAGCTTGTGCACCTTTTTGTTTCACCCATTTACATTTCTGAATATTATGCCCATGCACCTGGCAGTGACCACAATAAGCTAGAAGATTTTCATAGATCACTTGTTGAAGCCTACTACCGGTTGATGAAGGACTCCAATCCAGAAAGACTCAATCGGTTTTTTTGCGGCATCCATTTCAATACATACTCACGCTCCATCAGTGCGGGTTACACAATGAGTGCAATTATCACGTTGAACGAACTTTCCAATTGGCATTGTTATATTCTGAAGGAAGGATTCATGGTAGAAATTAGGGGGGAGGTCTGGCAACGAGATCCACACCGGCACCACTGAAGATTCTTTGGCATCGTTATAATCGAAGGACCAGTGGAACATATGGAACGAGACTCCATTAACATCAAGTGTTTCCCTGGAAAAAGCTTTCTTAAAGTCCTCTTCGTTTGAAAATCTCTAGAACACCAATCTGGGCTTGGCCGTAGCCGAAACCTAGAACACTGATCTGGGCTTGGCCATAGCCGAAACCACTGGTTGGGATTCTAAGCCCCATCTGTTGCATATCATTGAACGAATGATATCCAAGGAAGGGCACTGGTGTAGGAATTTGAGAACTAAGGAAAACGCAAATGGGGATGCCGATCTCACGAGCTCCTTCTTTGTGAAACTGATGAAAACTTCACCATCCAAAATTTGAGGCGGCCTCAGAGGAATCACAACCTCAGGTAAAGGTTGTGGAGTTTGAGCCACCATGTCGGCAAAAGACCGACAGAAGGATGACGCCGAAGGGCCCCCGGCAGCAGGCATAGCACACAATCGAAACAAACCCTAGCAAAGCAGAATTTTAGAACAGGGGCAATAGCGTGAAGTGTAAAATTAGAAGCTTTCATTTTAATTGAGGGCTGTTAAATACATAACACCAGCCGGACCGCTCCAAAGCGGTCTTGTATGTGTTTATATATATATATATATATATATATATATATATATATATATATATATATATATATATATAAATGTAGCGCGCGCATGCAGAGCAGAAAGCAATCTTTAGTTCAAGAAGCGCAAAGTGGTTTAATTTTCTTGAGTGGGCATTTGATCGATCAATGCGCCTTGATGATCAGCCCCATTTCAGTAAAATAAATATTATTGTTTCGTATCTAATTATAAAGGCGAAACTGGCCGCGGGATCTCAAATCTCTTTACATCCCTCTCCCATGCACCAAAGTACTGCTGATTTATTTATTCGCCTCAAACAAATAAGTATATATATATATATATATATATATATAAATATTATTGTTTCGTATCTAATTATAAAGGCGAAACTGGCCGCGGGATCTCAAATCTCTTTACATCCCTCTCCCATGCACCAAAGTACTGCTGATTTATTTATTCGCCTCAAACAAATAAGTATATATATATATATATATTATATATATAGTTAGAGATAAAATGAGAATTAATTCGTACAGTCCTACGATTAGATATATGGTCATGAGAACTAGGCGCTACTTCCTAATTATTAACAAAGTTTATTAAAGTTAACAAAAGATCATTAATTAGTTGATAAATAAGTTATAATCTTTTGGTATCACAGAGATATGTTAATTAATTTTAGAAAGAGGCTTCGAAAAAACTGAAGTGTTTTCTGAATTATACGAAGCTGCATGGTAAATAAATAAAAACAACAAGTACTTAATTCATAATATATATTTGAAGGCAATCGGCCATGAGTATTACTCCAGGAACCTCTTTAATTTATAGCGTTAAATATCTGAACATGATTGATTATGACATACTCTTAATTATAATCATTTAGGGCCGGCATGCACGTTCTGCACGCTCTCAAAATAAAAAATGAATTTTTTGATACAGACCATAAATTTATTTATTTATTTTTGAATATAAAAGATTTACAGCCTTAAAAATTCCCTAATCATTTTCCAACGTCGTGATAAAACATTCTCGAAATGGAAATTATTAGTTAAAAGAAGACACTGATCTGGATTTATTTATGCATCTGCTGCATGCCTTCTTTGACGTTCAATGATCTTATCAAAGAAATGGGCCCCGTCAAAGACATGTACGTAGTTGCTCCGAAGATGGCATATTGTTTCTATCTACTGCATGCAGATCTAGCTACCTACGAAAGAGATCAAGCAGATATACAGCAATTAGCTCTAGCTCCCTCATGAGTCCCTTGAGCTCAAAAGACTATGTAAAGGGCTTAATCCTCTCTTTAGGGCTCGCTGGGCATTATTGTGGGCTTGGGTCGCATGTTCCAGTGAACTTGTGATTATCAGGTCTACTCCCAGACGAATCTAATCTGAATAAAGTCAAATCCCTAACTGTCCAAGTATCTTGGGATGATAGGATGATTGGCTCGTTAGAAATAAGATAAGTCCTAAATCTCTAAAGACTTGGATTTCAAATAACAAGCGAGACAGTTATTTAAAAGTATCTAATGAAATCACAAAACTCTATTTATAGGGGTTAGACTACAATCGGATCTTAATATTTTGGCTGAAAAAGTTATACTAACATTAGTTGACTTAGACATCGGAAGTGTCCAATCAAACCCTCCAAATCTCTATACTTTTTGGTTGTGTAGGTGATCGCATCTGTGGAATTGTGAAACATGTTGGCAATCTACTCTGATCATAATAGGTTTTAAAATCACAATATTACTTTGCTCATCCCAAAATTCCAAACTTTTCTGACCTAAAACTCACAAACTTTGGTACACATGATATATAGCCGAACCCACTTGGCTTTGGAGCTCATGTGATTATAATGAATGAAACCAATAGGAGTCCTACTTTTCACCATGAATTTCGTATGCATGCAGCTAGGATACTGAAAAGACACAAAGTCAATTGTACATGTATCCATGTTCATGCATCTGAGGACTGAGGGAGATTGCTTGGGCCCACCTGTCACTCGAGTAATTCCAAATAAAAAAGTTAAATGCCACTTGCCATGATCTTCTTATTATCTTTCTAGACTAAAAAGAAAAGGACATGGAAGGAAAGAAGCAGGAAAGAAGGAAGGAAAATTAAGACTGCACTTTTAGCAGCATTAGATTTTGGTAGGCCGAGTGAATCTCACACGATGTTCTCAGTACCAAGGAATTAGATATAGATATTAATGTAGTCGGAGGCTAACATCCTTACATATATATCTCTACATCAATACAAGATCATGTATATATTTGTGCAATAATCTTATCGGATCAACCCTCTTATGGCTCAGTGGTGGCTTCTTGCATAGCGGACTCGTGGATTATCCAACAACTGTGGATGCATGGAAGGATTGCATGTGCATAGGGAAAGTAAAAGAGAAAAAGAGAGAGAAATAAAAAATAATATGATAAAAACATAATGCTATTTACCGCGTTGTTTCGAAGGATAGTGATACTTTTGAGATTAAGGTCTGAAATTTACACACATGGGTCACGGGTAGGATGTGTAGATAATTGGGAAGTGAAGAAATTAACATGTGGAAAGGGGATACTACGTGTAGGGACATTTTTCATACAGCGCGTGCATTTTGACCCTTTGCGGACACCAAGTGATCATAGTTTTTGAAAAGCTGAATTTCTGAATATAGTCATTTCATGTCCTCTCATGGTCGACTTCCAATGGCAACAAAACACATATACAGAGAGAGAGATGGGTGATAAGATTCTATGAATCTTCATATGTTTTTGTTTGATATGGTTGAAAATTATATAATGATCTAAATCTACTAACCTTAGCCTTGGAGGAGGCAGCAAAAGACAATGGCAAATAACAATACTTAAATAAATGGATTCCTAAAGACAAATGAATGATGATCATGTATTAATTAATTGTTAGGTGATGATTTTTTGGACAAAGGTGCTAACTCCCCACTACGTACAATATATATTAGTCTTGGTAGTGTGATTCCATCATTAATTTGGCAATGACAACTTAATTATTGGAAAGTGTATGATTATTAGTCCATGGTTCATGAACTTAATGATGCCCTAGCTAACAGCTAGAAACTATTCCAATCTGATTGCTGCATCTTTGCACTGATATTTATAATTTGTTCAATTACTTCTTGATTTTGGGGCTTGTTATCATAGAGAGTACAAAATAATAGACTCCTTGTTGAGAACGTTGAGTTAAAATCCCCCAATAGATCATTATCGGGTTTGACAAAATTGTATTTTATGAGTGGTAAGTATTAATTGCAGCAGTTACATCGTTCGTATCTTAATTTCCATACTTTTGAGTTCATGCTGGCAGGAGAAAATAAAACTTTTTTTTAGTGGATCACTGTACATGGAAACAGTGTTAACGTGGTTTTACGTAAGGTTTTAGGCTAGGATCTAGAAATTCAGGTCTTTAAAATTAGACTTTCAGATATAAAGAAGAAAGACACTAGGAGAGGGTGGCCTTAGGGCCGTGAAGTCTCCGATGCTAAGATCAGTAGAGTATTTTGAAAGTTTGTAAATAATGAGAGAGTTTAAGGATCAAAGAGCATTTCTCATATCTGAAAATTACTATTTATACCGAGAGTCTCGGGGACAGATCGTGTCTGCCTCTTGTGGAGTCCATGTCCTTTTTACTATTCCTTTTGTCAGAGTTCTTTAAATGTGGCATGTCTCTGTGACAATGCCATTAATGTGATGTGTTGCTCGTGTAGTGATGACATATTTGCGGCATGGTTCCCTGATTTGCTTTACTTTACTGGTATTTTCGGTGGTTCGTCGATGTTCTTATGTCAGAAGATCAAAAGTTCTTCGTCTTTCTCGTTCTGCCCTGTACAAGTCCCCATGAGCGGGGTGCGGCCGAGGGACGTCAGGCCTGTCCGTCTCATCAGCCATCGTTGTTTACTTTTCCTTGCAGGCGGCTTCCTTCATGGGCAAGTTTAGCTCCTGGGGCTGGATATCGGGTCAAAGTCCAGTGGGCTTATGAAGTGGGGAAATCCTCTTACAGTTACTCCGCCAAGAAATCTTTTCCTTATGTTGTTAATGGCTCCCAAGAAATCTCCTTGTGTTGTTAATGGCCCCCAAGAAATCCTTCCGTCCTTTTGGGTTGGCTAGATCTTCTGACACTGCCCGTGCTGCAGACAGAGAGGGCGACACCGTTCCAGAGGAGTTTGCTGGTTTCTCGTGGCGTTTGGAGGTGACTCCCGTTGAGTTGGAGTCATTGAGGGAAACCTACAGAGTTCCTCAGACTATAGAACTCGAGGTGCCTCCACCTACCGAAAGGGTGGTAGAATCTAAGGGTTACACCTCCAAAGTGGCAGTGTACTCCGCCATGTTCTTTAGCAGCCTCAGACTGCTCTTCTATCATCCAGTGCGAAAAATGTTGAATTTTTTCAAGTTGGCATTTGCTCAGCTCCCTCCTAGTGCGTGGAGGATCCTTGTGTCGTGCTGCGTCATTTGGCATCACGCGTTGGAGGAGGCCGAGGCTAAGTACCCAAATCTCACGGTGTGTGAGTAATTCCTCACCCACATTGGTTCGGTTGCAGTCGCAGTATATTGATGCGAGGGGGTGGACTCGTCTGCTCTTCTTTTTTGCTTGTCAAGGGGTGAGAGTTCTCTACTGGCCAGGCCAATTGGCACGCATTCCCTATTTGTGCCATATGGGGGTGGTGGGCAATGATAAGGATCGTCGTCCTACCCCAACCCTAGTCGAGACACTCAGGATCAAGGTCGTCCGTGCTTGGGTGCAGGCCCATCTGGAAGAAGTTCTTTTGGAGGTTCCGTTAGCTGAGGACAGCCTTTGTCGGCATTTGGCCCCCCCAGCCAATTTGTTCTTTGACGTAGCCTTCCCACTAAGGGAGGTCATGTCCCGAGTCCGTAGCTGCTCTCTTAGCCCGCTAGTGGAGAGGAGAGGGAACTTTGGAAGATTTCCCCCATTAGAGTTGACTTCAATGACCTTTTCATTCCTCCAAGGGGTCCTTCTGCGGAGGTGATCGTTATTCAGCCAGAGTTGTCATCGCCCAAGAATGGGATGACAATCGCGAACCTTCCTCGTGCTTTTTTTTGGCTCTAGGAGTTGTCGCGAATGTTCAACCTGAGTAGCCAGTCCTCGGGTCTGCCGTTGAAACTATTCCTAAGACCCCATCGGGCCCTTTGGTTGCGAGGGGGCTTTCAATAGTCTCATCATCCCTCGGCATGGCCTTCAAGCAGGATCCTTCGTCCTCGCTTGCAAAGCTTTTTGTTGAGGACGGGGGATCCCTTGAACAGGTTTTCATCCCGAAGTCTCCTCTACTACACTCTCCAGAGGTCAAGGTCACCTCAGCTAGTGATGAAGTGGCAGGGGTCGTTGCCTGGGTCAAGGAGGCGATGGCAGGCATTCCTTTGGCTAAGGTAGCTACGATGTCTGTAATCCTTGGCACATACGAGGAGGCTGTTGATGAGATCTCAACGGACTTTCTGCCAACGACTGCAAAGAGTTGTGCCGACCATATCTGCAAGGCTGATAGCATGCTTAAGAGGGTTTTCACTGGATAAGATCTTTTTGTGTAAGCTCTTTGCACCTCTTTTTCGTTTCCTTCTTTGATTCTGACCCAGACTTTTGTGGCAGGGCTTGGAGCGTCTGGCAGCGTTCATTGTGAATGACCTAGAGGAGGTGGTGAGCTAGAATAGAGCACTTCATTCGCTCACACAGATAGCTTTACGCTGTGCAGCGGAGGAGCGGAAGAAGAATGAAGAGGTTGAGGATGCCTTTGTTGACTTGTCGAAGTCTCACGATGAGGTTGGCCTTCTTTATCTCGAGGTGGTGCTTGGCTCTGAGGAGAGGGAGAGGCTACAAAAGTCTTTTATGACAACTGTCAGCAGGAGCTTGAGTGGCTGCGGGCCGAAAACTTGGAGTTGTGCAAGCAGCAAGACTTCGAAGATCGATCATATAAGTGGTTGTCGGGGCAGTACGAGCAGGTTTCCCAGTCTCTGACGGACAAGAGAAATGCCCTGGAAGGCAAGAGGAAACGGATGAAGGATTTGGAGACCAATTAGGCCGAGGCAAGGCACGCTTTAGAGGCCTATGATGCTACCATCCTGGGTTTGCGGGAGGAGCTGTCGTATGTCCATGGTGTCCGCGATGATGCCTGGCACTTTGATTATACTGACAGCTTGGAGAGGATGAAGACTCACATCCTCTGGAATTCCCGATGCAATTTAAAGGCTCTAAGTGTGTGGGAGCTTCCTCCGGATGAAGTGCCCATGGAACAGACTGCCCTCCTCGGGAGGGATCTAATCCCAAACGCCCTTAGGGGTAGCTCTACTGGACATAATCCTGCCTGCAGATGGTCGATTCTCCTCGGCAGCACTTCGATCAACTCATTTGATGGGTCTTGCACTTCTATGCTGTTCGAGGTTCCAGTTTCAAACCTCCTCTTCCAAAGCTCAACCTCGCTTTCATCCTTCATTTTCGCACACTCCATCACGCAACGCCTCTTCTCACGCCCCAAGATTACCCCATATCGTCATCTTGCCCTCATGTTCACTATTTCTAATGGAATATGATCTAATCAAGCTTTGGTTTGCTTGCGCCTTTACAACTTTCTATTGTATCAACTCAACTTATGTTGTATGTCGCTGTAATTTGGCTTTTCACATTGTAACTTGCCTTGTTCTTTGTACCTTATTCTTTGTACGCTTGTTCTTTGTAACTTGCGGCTTCATGTTGTAACTTCTGATAATTAATGAAACTATCTTATACTTTGTTGTGCCAGGCCACTTGTCTTTGCATATTCTTCTCCGATGTTTCCTTATTATTCTTCCCTCTCTTTTTTTATGGCCAGCCTAGGCGTTAGACGTGGGGGATTGTCGTCACACAGAGCTTTATGGTCTACCCCGCCAACGCCTAACCTATTCTCGACAACCTCGCTGGCCATAAACTCTTTTGGTTATGTCGTCTTCGTTCGCCCTTATTAGGTAGTTGTCCTCTTAGGGCCTTTAGAAATGTTGTTTGACGAGATCGATGTCTCTTCAATTTGCGCACCAATGACGAAGAGACTGCTTGGGGGGAGACTAACAGGTACAAGGTCAGTGTTTCCCCATACCTGGGTTGGCTGGAGCGGTGGGCTTGTGAGGTACTTTTTGAGTACCTCGAACCCCAGGTCATACTCGTCGTCTCATGTCTATGCCTTTCGCAGAACTTTGAAGAAAAGTAGGCACTTGTTGGTGAATCTTGATATGAACCTGTTGAGAGCTGCCACTCATCCGACTAATCTTTGCACCTCGTTTATGCTTCGAGGCGGGGCCATGTTGAGGATGGCCTCCACCTTTTTAGGGTTGGGAAACCATGAATCCAAGGAACTTCTCCGATCCAACGCCAAAGGCGAATCTGGGTTCATGTAAATCTGGTTATTCCCAGAGTAAGCATCTATGAAGCTGAGTATACAGTGACCCATTGTGGAGTCAACGATCAAATTGATGCGGGAAAGTGGGAAGCTGTCTTTTGGGCAGGCTTTATTGAGGTCGGTGAAGTCGATGCACATTCTCCATTTGCTGCTCGGATTTTTTACGAGCACCATGTTGGACAGCCATTCTGGATGGTGGGCTTCTCGAGTAAATCTTGTGGCTAACAAACGGTCCACCTACTCAGTTATGGCGACGTTCTTTTTTGCACTGACACTTTGACTTTTCTGCCTCACTCCTTTGGCCTTTAGGTCTACGCTAAGGTTGTCTTGTATGACTTCGGGAGTTATTCTGAGCATGTCCTCGTGGCTCTAAGCGAATACATCATAATGCTCTGTGCCTCAGGTGCCAGTTCAATACCAAACCTTGCCATGGCTTCTGACCGATCCGAGTTTAGGGGAACGAACTTCAACGGCTCATTTGGTTCCACTTTTCTAAGCCTTTGCTCATCTTGGATTTTGCCTTTAGCTGGGGCACAGACAGGCGGTAGTGGCAAGGTGTAGTCATCCACTGTAGGGCATACTGCGTTCACCTTGCCACTCGGAGGCACCCCTTCCTAGGTATGTTCCCGCCTCTCTTCCGCGATGTCTCCTCCTCCAACCCTAGGAGTTTGGCTTCCTCGTTGGTTAATTTCCATATTCGTCAGCACTATTGGTGAGCTTCCTAGTTGTCTAGAACGGGTTGTTGCAGGCATATAAAGTACACGTAAGATCTATAAGGATCGTATAGATAGCGCCACTGTTAACATCATGTTTAGTACGCTGTTGGGCCAGGTTCCAGCAATTTAGCTATTCAGAACTAGGCTTGCGAAGATAGAGAAGAAAGACACTACGAGAGGGTGGCCTTGGGGCTGTGAAGTCTCCGATGTCAAAGTCAGTAGAGTATTTTGAAAATTTGTAAATAATAAGTGTCTAGGGATCAGAAAACGTTTCTCGTATTTTGAAATTACTATCTATATCAGGAGTCTAGGGGGGACAGATCGTGTCTGCCCTTGTGGAGCCCATGTCTTTTTTACTACTCCTTTTGTCAGAGTCCTTTAAATCTGGCATGCCCCTGTGACGGTGTCATTAATGTGGCGTGTTGCTCAGGAAGTAGTGTCATTAATGTGACATGGTTTCCTGATTTGTCTTACTCTGCTGGTATATTCAGTGGTCCGATATTCATATATTAGAAGATCAAAGGTTCTTCATCTTTTTTGTTTTGCCTTGTACAAGTCTCCATGAGCGGGATGCGACCAAGCGACATCAGGCCTGTCTATTTCATCAGCCATCATTGTTTACTTTTTCTTGCAGGTGACTTACTTTATGAGCAAGTTTGACTCCTGGGGCTGAGTATCAGGTCGAAGTCTAGTGGGCTTATGAAGTGGGGAGAAATCCCATATTCCTAAACCATCACATTAAAAATTAATGTAATTTATTGTATAATTTTCATGGGATGGTTAGTATAGTATTTATTATAAGAATATAATATTATAGGAATTATATTTAGATATGAACACAACTGTTTTAAGAATTTTTCAAACTAATCACAAATTATTTACTCATATATATTTTATTATTATTTTTATTATTATTTACAAATCATCTAAAATCTATATTTAATCAGTAAGATCACATCAAACTATCTCAATATTATTATTTATTAATATTCACAAACTATTCACTATCTTTTATTACTGTTCATTATTTTTAAATTATTATTTATAAATCATCTAAAATTCACGTCAACTTTACTGCGTAGCTATATATATCCAAACGGAGGCTCACGGGATCTTGCTTGGATTTGTTTGTTATCTTAAAAACGAAAGAGGGAGAAAAAGACGAGCCCCGGCCCTCTGGTTTACCGGCGATTTCAGGTTGTGTGATTTTATTTTCCCCTCGTACTAACGCTGAGAAAGTACCTTTTATTAATTGTGTTTGGTCAAAGTGAAAGCAAATATAATAATAATTAAAAATTAAGACAAAACACCAACACTACACTTTTCCAGTAAACAGCCAAATCGTCGTTTGCTTAAGCGGTCGTTTTCTACGAGAATTAATTTATATGAACAAGGAAAATCAATCACAAGTTCACAACCCTCCAAACCAGCAACCTCACAGCGCCATACCACTTGAACTTATCAAGATCCTCATCCACTACAACCAATAATGAACGATCGATCAAACTGCAGCACCTCCCTTCTCGCTCTGGTATAAACCTCAACCTCACAAAGTTCTGATCACACGGCGGTACTGCCCGATACGTATTGCATGAACTCTGTATCCTTCTCAAGCCCCGCCATTGTTTCTGGTGCCAAAACCACCTCAAGATCCACACTTCCCTTGCCTTCTCTTCCCGGAAACGCCGAGATCTTACCATCGAACTTGTTCGCCGCACCGCTACGCACCGCCAGAGGCCGTCCCCACCCGAAGTCGTTTTCGTACATGGGGAATCTTGGGGAACTCCCCATCGTCATCGATGCACCGTCGAAGTTCCCCAACGGGAATAACCTCGGCTCACTCTCCCAATCCGCTACTCCCCGACGGACCGTGGCGTCATCGTGCGCAGCCACGTTCCGGTGCAGAAGATCGGCGCACCATCGCAGATCCCGGGACAGAAGCTCGCCGGCCGCGGCAACTGTCGGGATGCTCTGTATCGCGTTTCCAAAGTAGTACGGGTCCATCTGCGGTTCGAGCCGATGGCGGCAATTCACAGCCATTCGAAAGGTCGTCATTTTTCTTGCCGTCAGCTTCCTCGCACGTGTCACCGAACGCCACAGCTGGGCGGAGAGCGATTGAAAGGACGAAATCTCCATCGTCCGATTCGAGAGGTTGTTCCTCAGCAGACCCTCCAAGACAGACGATATCTTACCATTAGGCATACTGTTATCTCCATTAACCGTTTTCCAGCTGTCATTACATTGCTTTCCGAGTAATTCAACAGCGGACTGATCAACATGACCGTTTTGCAAGTGATTATAATTATTGGCCCTGTGTTTCAGCTTCAGAATCGCTTCCCTGCTGAAGTGAAAGATTTTCTCCCGCAGCGGCTCGTCGCCGGAAAAGGTCAACTTGGGACCACCGGGTGGGAATTTGAGCACCGCCGGCGAATTGAACACAGTGTTGCGAGAAAAATCTGGTGCTTTGGGTAACTTCTTCCCTCCCCTGCAAACTTCAGCGAATGTGTTGAAGAAATGCCAGAAGGAGGTCCCGTCCGTTACGGCATGGTTGACTGTACAGCCGATGAAAACGCCATCATTTAGCTCGGTAATCTGGACGGCAGCCAAGGGCTTGAAGTGGCCCAAGTAGCTGAGAGTTCTGTCGAGGGCGAAGAACTCTTTGAAACAGGGAGGGACGTCGAGGCCCGGAGAGATGAGGGCGTGAAGGGATAGATGCTTGGCTTTGGCTTGGATGAAATCGACGCCCTCATCATTACAGACGATGTGGACGTGGCCATCGGAGTCGGTGGAGAGACGGCCGGCAAGGGCGGGGAAGTGGGTGAGGGTGAGAGACAAAGAGCGTTTGAGAAAGCAAAGGAGGTCATCGATGGAGTAGGGAGGAAGGGTGAGCAGAACGCCCTTTTGGATGTATTGGCATGAGAGCATGGGCATGTCGGAGACAGACAGCTTGAGGGGTTTCATGTCGGATTTTTGTTCAGGGCATATTGTGCATTTGGAAACAAGGGTGACAGAAGAAGAAGGCATTTTGCTTAATATGTATGTATGTATATGCTTAGGGAGCGAGAGAGTACTGCGAGAATGAGAGGGAAGTGAGGGGCTGAAGGAGGGTTTAAATAGATCAGGATCGGAGGAATTAAGGGAACAAAATTAAAATGATCTCATGCAAAAATAAATTAAAAAAAAAAAAAAAAAAACTGGTGCTTTGGTTTCGTACACATAGGAAGCTCGATGGGGTGGTGCTGATGTGATCATTACTCGTAAGAAAGAGTCGTACTAAATACTTTTCAGAACGATTTTCCTATGCGAGATAGTAAAACGACACGAGTGAATTGTAGGTGTATCTATGTCAAGTGCATGCATCTGAGTTACCCAACCCAACCCAACCACTAGCTGACTGTATTTTTTAAAATCGTGAACTGGGCCAGCCCTTAGGCTCGCCTGTCCAGTCTAGTCTCGAGTAATTCCAAAACAAAAAGTTTTTTAACCATCTCCAGGCAAAAAATAAAATTAAATAAATAAAATGAAGAAAAAGCAGAGTCAGTCTTGCACTTTTAGCCGCGTTAGATTTTGGTAGGGCGAGTGAATCTATAACGATGCTTTAAGTACCACGGAATAGATTAATGGAGTTCGATATCATTGCGGTAGCAAATAGATAGAGCTTTCATTGTACGTAGAATCTTACCAAAAGTTTTTACTATTTATTGTTTGGTAAAAATACGTAAACATTAGTATGGTAGATTTTAAAAATGTTGGGTTATCCGAAAGAGATGTTCAATAAAACCTTCAATTTGGTGCTTTAAAAACACTGAAGTAACTTATAAATATGGCTTGCAATACCACGAGTATTTCACTCGATCTCTACACTCTAGTAGTTTCGAACCACCGATCTTTTTATAGTTTCACTGAGAGCACCAACCCGATCTTTACACCCAAGTAGCTCCAAGAAATCCTTCCAACCAATTATGAATAAGTCCACACAAATGGACTCAACAATACTCTAACACAAGTACAATGTGGTGGAGGTTTGTTTATCAAGAGAAAAATCAATTTTCAAGGAGTAATGGATCTTCTAATTAGGGTTTTCTCTTAATAATACATTGAATAACACAACTCTGGCATCTCTCCAAGTCCTAGAAGTCATGAATATTATTTTATCAGTTCGTCTATGAACAGTCGTTGTGAGTAATCGAGGGGCAATCCGCTTGCCGTGTCAGCCGATTTATTAAAAAAAACAAAAGAGACGAAAATTGAAAAAATAGAAAACATGACGATGAAGAAGACATATCTTTGCTTTTCTTTTCTCAATCAAATACTAATCTCAACTGAATCTTCGTGGGTAATTGATTGAGTTGTCTTCACCGTCTTACTAGGCTGAGTTTTTCTTCGCCATCGTACCAGGCTGAGCTTCCACTATCTTCGTACCAGCTTCAACAGAGATTCAGTGCTTGTCGTTGGTGGGTTGTTGCATTGAAGCCAAGAAAGACCAAAGAACATATCTGTGTATTACGGGTTCGATTGGGTAAAAATCTTCTTTACTTCAGAGTGAGGTTAAAATATGAAAGAACCCTAACTTTTAGAAACTTAGAATGCCCACACTCGACCAATCTTTGAACCAAATACTCACTTTACCAACTCTGATTTTTCAAGAAAACTCGAAAACTATAACAGGAAGAAAATGTACAATGAACTTCCTTATAATTGAACCAGAAAAATCTGGCATATTATTCTTGGGTGATTGTTCCGGCCTCTCCTCTTATATCAAGCTCTAATTGAATCTTATGGTCTAGAGGGGGAACATGAGACGCAGTCTGTGTGGAGGAGGAGGAGAATGAAAGGGAGAAAGAGATGGGGGAGAGGCAGTCTTCGTGTGTCGTCTTGAACAAAACAATTCGTTTAGTAAAAGGGAAACGATGCGTTTTATTTTCCACGCGGGCACCGACTCTCTCGCGGTTTCCCCAACCAACTGTATTAAGCATTTTTCTTATTTTATATACACTTAGAGTTTGTTTAGGCCACTTGGAGAGTCCAAACACTAGTGAAAAAGTATTTCTCGAGATTTTGCTCGACCCAACTGTCGAGTGAACTTTCTGTCCAGTTTTTCAGTTGTGACATTATAGAGTTGTTTTGACCCACTAAAAGTTAAAATTTGAAGATCCTTTTGAAACATGAATTTTTATATAATTGAGTTAATTAGCTGTCCATTATGAGATTCAAAAGCTATGTATGATTTATTCTAACTAGACCGATATGGTCAAGTGTTGTGAATTTACAATTTTTGCACTACTTGTATTCTAATTGCAACCTAGATTCCATGCACTCATCATATTTACAATTCAATTGAATTAAATTTTTCTTAAGATCAGCATGCATGGCAATATATTATTTTTACAGTAACAAATTGGTCAAGTGAAAAAAAGAAAACTTGGTCTACGTAGGGACAGTTTTTATGGTCAAAATGCGTCGTATGCATGTATATATATATGTAATATTATATGGAAAATTAAGCTAGATGATCAATGTCCGAATATGGTCTTTTCATGTCCTCTTATCTACTTGTAAAAGGCAATATAACACACACACACACACACAGAGATGGCGCCCGAGATGCTGGATAAGATTAACTGAATCTTCATAGTTTTTGTTTGATATGGCGTTGGGATAATCTAAATCTATTTTACCTTGGCCTGGAGATCATATCTAGGAGGCGGCAAAAGACAGTGGAAAACAACCAAACTAAAATAATTGGTTTTCTACAGAGAAAAAAAACTAATGAATGATGATGATGATGATGTTGTTGTTGTTGTTAGGTTTAGCTTTATTGACAAGGTGCTTAAAACTCCCCACTATAATATTGGTCTTAGTGGTTCCATCATTTTAGTAAAACTACTACTTAATTTAATTGGAAAGAAAATCAATAATTATTATCAATAATCCATGGTTCATGAACGTAATGATGCCCGACCCAACAGGCTGTAGAAAAAGATCGATCGAGAGAATCTAGTGATCAATGATCATCATATAATATAGCCGGCCTGATATTTGTTTAGAGATAAGTTTGTTCAATTTCATCATTTTGTACTTGAATTTGTGCTTTAATTGCTTTATTAATTGGCTCATGACTAGCTAGCTAGCTACTATTCGTTTCCACTTTCTTATATATATATATATATATATATATATATATATATATATAATATCATGATGGGGGTTTTGGACTTCTTGTTGAGAGATCATTATGTTGATCAATGAAAGGCCCTAAATTTTGGAGAGGCTATGACCAAAAAAATATAAAAATGTTTCTAGGATGATGATCAGTTAATATAATTATTAACTATAAATTAATTTCTTGTAGTAATTACATATTATATATATATATATAACTTATCTTAGCTTCACCCTCGTTTTAATTCATTTTGGCAGGAGCTAGCTAGCTGCATGCATGAATGCTGTATATATATCTTCTTGCTTAATTTGATCCCTCATATATATAGTAACAGAGGCCTAGAATTTCCTGAGCGTAACTTATAATCATTGATGATCACCAACTAGGAGTACCAATACTACTAATTAGGGCTGAAGCATGCTCAAATAGTTGTTTAAGGTATTAATCCGACCAATTTTTGATCTACTCTGTTTCAGATTAATCTGCATCTTGGGATAAGCCCAGCTGCCATGGAATATGTATGTGTATATATATATATATATATATATATATATATATATATATATATATAAATATGTATATATATATGATTAATGCTGCTAGCTGCTGCTGTCAGTAGGATTATGCAGGGGCAAAGTTATATTATGGGGGCCGGGAATTGTCTCCAAAAAAAATTTAATAATATATATATAACAACGCAACAGTACTCATTATTTGAGCCCCAAATTAAAGAAAGCCCTAGCTGGTCCCCCTAATTAAATATGTGAACGAAGATGACACATATTGCAACAATTAATTATTATCATCAATGATAACCATCAAATCTTAAAAATGAGGAAAACTATGACATTTTAAAAGTCGGTGACAAAGTAATAACTATATAGGATAGAATAATTAATTAGTATAATAATATTGATAATAATAACAAACTGATCTTTAGGCGAGTAAAGAGTTATAGTATTCCTTAAATTTAAAACGTACATTAATTCTGATCTCGTCTTCACATACACTTTGATCCATAGCTAGCTAGCTATCGTTTTCTGATCTGTGAATGGGGACGGGTGTTCTCCGATGCATGTGTCCCACAGTCCATGATTTGAGTAGCAGGTATGAATATTGTATTGAGAACGAATCCAATCCAATCATGCTCTTCTAATCTATCTCTTATTAGTTGCCTTAGTAAGATTCAATGCTTGGAGATTTTGTATGGAAATTGCAAGATCGGGACGGGGTCACTCGTAAATAGGTGATTCTTGACTCTTTATCAAAAAAAAAAATCACACCCATTTCTTCATTTCTGTGATTGACAATCGGACAATAAATACCCCACAAATTCTCCCATCATGCCATGCATCTTGCTAGCTAGCTAGCTAGCTATATATAGGTAACAGACAAATTGGCACCTCCCCCACCTCCTACCTATACATCTCGTGCTCATCTATATGTCTGTGTATATATTATTCTGGCCATATTGAAGACAGCTATGGGGCATTCTCTCTCTCTCTCTCTTCTCCAGCTGGACGAGGGTAACCCTAACAAGTTGCAAGGCAAAGAATCAAGAGTACTTCCGTTTCTCTTTCGATTTCAAGCCACACTTAAGCCAACTACTCTTGCAAAGAAAGCTAGCGATCGAGAGGCCCTAAATGTTTTGTAGACAGGACATATGAATACAGATATACGTACACTCAACATGTTCTTCAAAAGCAAACAAACAATCGGGACTAACATCAAGTTGGTCGACTGCGTTACACTTTTCTCCTACTACCACTTGTCGTTGATCATTGAGGTGGGTCTAAGTGTGTTGAAGTCATGGATCCAGAAAGCCTGGACAATTAATATATGTTAGACATGGGAGATCAATACAGAGAAGCTCCACAACCATATAATATACTGTATATACAATATTGCTTTTGGTTTGGTTTCCGAGGGTGGAAAATTTGGGGTCACGACAAAACTAAATACAGTCCTAGACTGCTAAAAAACGCCACTATATAGATGAAAGAAAAGGCCGCCTTAATATTTACTCTAATACAGTCCTATACTGCTAAAAAAAAGGTTAAAATAAAATAATAAAGGACCAAAGGTTGATCCAATATCTTCTTGACCAATAGGCCGCCGCCGGCGGCCAAGAAGCGGATGCATGCTAAGAATTACTTTGAAGAAATCTTAAGGGGTGGGTTTGCTTTGATTGGACAGAGAGACAACATTGGTGAGCAACTTCACTTCAATGTTTGCTAAAAAGGTACCTACTATATATAGAGAAGATATAGAGAAATCACAAATTACTGCTTAGGAAGGCGACATGTACGTGATTCACGCACGTTGTGATATGCATGGTGCATGCCACATATATTATATATATATATATATATATATATATATATATATATAGTGGATTTACAGGTGGAGAGGTTAAATCAGAGATCAAGAGATCAGGCCTACCAGGGATGGACAATTAACGGATGTATATAATGTGTATTCCATGACAAAATGGCAAAAAGTAAAAAGAAAATAAAGATATTTTTTTTTTTTTAAGAGAGAGAGAGGAAGCTGGGAGGGATCAGAAGGGTCTCTTTCGACCTAGTCCAGATTGGAAACTGACAATTAGCTAGGGAGGTGGCCGGTGGGGGTCTTACCACTAAAGGAAGTACTGTTCATTCCAATATCAGAGAGAGAGAGAGAGAGAAAAAGAGGGCAAAAAAAAAAAAAAAAAAAAAAAAAAAAAAAAAAAAAAAATCTTACACTGTGATGAGGTATATATGGTCTATAATAGCACACATCACTTGGATCGGGTCTTATCATATATGCTTCAAATCCACGTTAAACGAGTACTACATGTACATGCTTATCATATATAATTAGCACATGTGTTTTGTTGTTACATTTAAGGAAAAATGATAGGGAGCCCGTTTTGGGCTCCCGTTAAGTTTTCCCGATTATTGTTTTTTTTTTTTTTTTTTTTTTTTTTTTTTTTTTTAATTTTTGTTTTTAGTTTTTTTTTTAATTTAATCTTTTTGTTTTGTTTTTCACATTA
This sequence comes from Juglans microcarpa x Juglans regia, assembly GCF_004785595.1. Taxonomy (NCBI): domain Eukaryota; kingdom Viridiplantae; phylum Streptophyta; class Magnoliopsida; order Fagales; family Juglandaceae; genus Juglans; species Juglans microcarpa x Juglans regia. Next base: position 33,068,262 of record NC_054602.1, on the reverse strand, counting down.
TTTTTTTAACACTTTTAAATATTTTTTAAAAAAGAGAAAAATTCACAATATTTTCTTAATCATTAAATTGAAAAAAAAAAAAAAAAAAAAAAAAAGCCATCGGGAAAACTTAACGGGGCTCCCTGGCATTTCCCTACATTTAATGTTCTCCTAAAGATTGCCGATGGATACTTCGGGTACGTCAATCTCAGTACTGCATGCATGCATGCATTATCTAGGGACCGGAGTTAGTACTGATCACATGGGTGTACGTGTGACATGCAGTCATCAATGATCGTGATCCGAGTGTTGTTGTGAAAAACATCACACCCACACAATAATAACGAGATGGGCAGTAAAATAAATGTGAAAATGCAAGAATAAAATACACACATGACACATTTAACGTGTTCGACAATTTACCTATATCTACAGAATTGTAAGATATTTTATTCTAAAAAAGATTATAATCACATAGCGAATTACAAAAACTTCACTCTACTCACAAATCTCAACTACCTATCTCTCTCTAGGTTTTTTTCTTTCTCAAGAATATGCTCTACACGCCTCTTACCTCTCTTTGTTCAACTTGAAGTGTTTAATGAACAAAACATTATATATATAATGATGCTTGGAAACCCTAATCAGGGTAGCTCTTCCATTAGGCAAGTTAGGCAATTGCCTAAGGTCCCCAAATATATATATATATATATATAAAGTAGAATTTTTTTAAAAAAAATATATATACCCAATAAAAAACTTTAATTAACTCAATGAGAATGAGAATATAAATAAGATCAAATAGATATTATATTATTATTAGTTTTTAAAGGTATCACATATAATAATTATTTTACCTATTCTCATTCTAAGAATACACTTCTCTTTTGTCATTATTAGTTTAATATATAATTAATGTGAAAATTATAAATAGTAAAATTTAATTTTCCAGTATTCATAAAAGGTTTTTGTATAATCTTTTGAAGAGGCAAGGGCCCATTTTTTTTTCAAATGTGTAAGTTGTTTATAGAACTTTATTAAAAATAATGATTATAATTGTGTCTAAGAGTCTAAAATACTTGTAAAGCTAGATTTGATGAAATTCTCTCTAAATAAAAAATTTCCTAATAAAGATTAAAGTCAGTTATTAATTGAAAATGTGGTATAAAATCTTAATCAATAATTTTACTTTACAAAATGATAGCAATTATTTTTAAATAAAAATATAATATGAAAAAAATAAATTTATTTAATTTTACTTTTAAAAAAAAAAAAAAAAAAAGCCTCACTCAGAATTTTAGCCTTAGGCCCCAGAACGTATTGAGCCGGCCCTAACCCTAATGCTTCAAAACTGGATTATTTGCTCAAGTGGAGTGTTAAGTGCACATTGAGCTAATATTTAATCCAACATTCGCTCGAGCCAACCATTGAGAGAGCAAAATTTTTGTCTTAGTTTCGCTTGAACCAACTGTCAAGCACACCTCGAACAAATTCACTGCCTGAGCTTCGCTCGAGCACCTTGTTGAGCAAGAGTTGATTGAATTCTCGACTTGATGTATTCTCAACTCAAAAACCAGACACCATAACCCAAAAAATGTGACAATGGGTACTCATGCAGATCGATCGAAGCAATACTGAAGTAGCCATTCATGATGAGTACTAACTAGGTCACGAATATTCTTGTACATAGTACCTTTTCTTCGATCAGCCGTAATTTTTTTTTTCTTTTTTAAGGAAGAGAGATATAATATATGGTAGTTTTAATTTTATTACAAACCTTCATGATTTTTAGAGCGCGGATCATGAATATCGTTTATAAATGAATATTACTTATAACCTCCCCATAATTCTTATATATATATATATTCGATCAGTGCTGATCTATATATATACATTCATGACTCAGGCAGCTGATCTCTTTTTCTTGTGCTTCATTTGCGTGTCGTACGCGCGTTGGTCGATCTTGCTGCTCTGTTGTTCTTTTTTTCTTTTTGTCGGTTATATATTTATCATGTCTGTTCTTTTCTTGTTGGTGTTAAAGCATTCAGTGTTTGTTGGTTTGCTAGGATATGATTATGCTGGGTTAATTAATGATGATAGAGATCTTCAAGATAAATGTATGTGGGGCTAGCTAGCTGTTTCTTTCTTGTTATTTTTTCCCTCAATGTGGGAATACTTCATGAATCATGCGAAGTGCTTTTTGCTTGACCAATCGATAGTTTTGATTATTAGAAATATATATCATGTTACCGTACGTTTTGAAAATATGAGCATCGAAAGAAAGTATAAAACGATAAAGATCAATTAATACTATATATTGAAAAAGAAAAGAAAATAATAGATTTGTTAGTTAAAACATGGCTTAATTATTTGCGTCAGACAAGCAGCCATGTATTAAATGTACGTACATGCTTTGTTTTGTTTTGCTTTGTTTTGTTCCATACTACAGCAACCCTGTTTTTAAACTTCACTACATGATATAATTTATCGACAAGGAAGATTAAGATTATATGTCTCTAGCTTGTCATCATGTCACTACCATGCATGCATACATTCATGATATAGCGACGTCTAAGCTGCTATATATATATATGTATATATATATATATATATTAATAGTACTTCCTTCTTTGTTGCTCCATCAAAAAAAGTTATAGTTCTGTCATTTGCTGTAAATTTAGCTGCTTGTCTGTGTGCTATTTATGCGGCGGTATGCATGCATATGTCAATTAATGGTCGTTTACAATGCAACTTTTTTAACAACAATTAATCATCATTTGTTGATTTCGCATTAAAATTATGCGTACGTTGTACGTATATATAGTTACACATGAACACTGATTTCCTCTGTCACTGACGTTAGCATGCATTAATCAGATCATTTAGAACTTGGTGAAGAACGTACGATTTCTTAAAACATGTACTCGATCGGAGGCAAGTTGTGTCCACTGTCAGACTCCACATTAATTTGGAGACTACATTTTTTGTCAATTATATATATATATATATATATATATATATATATGTGTGTATGTATGTAGTACTGCATGTGTCATGTGTGTGTGTTTGTGTACGTGTACTACGTACATTCAGTACTCATGAGATCCCAATTTTTATTCCTTCTTTTCATGAGATCCTATTCATTCATGGTTGGTAGATTGATGTTCATGATTAAGACCCTAATTTGAAATGTTAATATTTCATTGCGTGAAAAAAAAATAAAAAAAAAATAACCTCATGAATAAGATCAGTCGAGGAAATTAAAAGAAATGCTTGAATGTAATGTTTAATTACATCTGTACACAACATGCATTAAGTTATCTGACTTTTTGTAATTTTGATAACCCAAATTATAATAGTGAGAGGTTTTGAACCTTTAGACGTGGTTCGGTTTCACAAGAGAGGAGATGAGATGATAAATATGTGAATAATAGTGACATAGTTTGTAAATAATAGTAAAATGATTTGAATTAAGATGTTTTATGGGATGTTGGGAAATGAAAGAGAAAAAGTTGAATAAAAATATCAAAAAGTTAAAATATTGTTAGAATATAATTTTTTAATATATAGAATTAAAACCAAACGGGGCCTTAGTGTGGATTCAATATAGAGTTTTTACATGGTCCAATTAAAAATGACTAATTTTTCACATTAATTAATCTTGTTTTTGTAAGCTTTGAGGTTTGGATTTCTGTACGTCTTCCTTGTTTTACCATTCCATTGTTGTAGGTAATTTGGGTACGTGTTAATATGTTATATATATGGACTTGTTATTATTATTATTTTTTTTCAGTTCGTTTAATATATATTCTTACATGTGAGATGGCCAGACTAGCTAAATTTAAAAAATAAATTAAAGATCTCATAAAACAAAATAAGTATTAAGATAAAAATTTATATTACATAATAATTAATTTAAACCTCATATATGGTTAATATCCTATCTAAGATTCTAACAGATCTTGAGATGATATTTGCCATTTGGATATATAATTAGGTTCTGCGTGTCAAGCCTGGCATAGATCAGTGGATCACCACCTTATGCCCAGATCAGACCAACCCAGCTGGCCTGGGTATTTTTTCACTCTTCTATTCATGTCATTAGGATTTTGGGTTGCAGACAATCTGGGCTGGCTTTGTTGGTGTATGGGTCATTGGATCATATGTTCTTTAACTCCAATATCTGATCTATGAAGGAAAAAAGAAAATTGATATACAGTTGGTTTACTTACGGTCCATAATATCTCAGTATATAAAATATTTTGAATTAATATATTTTATTAAGTTTTTTTTAAAAAAAAAAAGAGAAAAACAATTGAATAAAAATAAAAATATTATTTTTATTTTAAAATTTGAAAAAAATAGTATTGTTTATTGTATTTTGTTTGGGAGTTTGGAAAAGTTGTAATGATTAGATAATGATTCGATGAAAAAATTAAAAATTAAAAATATGAATTTAAAAATATTTGTATTTAAGTGATACTTAAAGAACAATTATGTTGCCAAACATACCCTTAATGGTACTAAGAAGTGCATTGGCCACTATTTTCGAATTATAATAATATTTAAAATGTCCAAGTTCAACTTTATATTTTTGGTGAGAAGTATAATTCATAATCTTTTTATATGTCATTCTCTGATGAATCTATGTGATGCAACATCAAGATCATATAATTAATAGGGTAACGAATATCATTACTATTAACAATGAATCTTGATATTAAGCTATGATTAGGATAGTAACACAACTTCTAAATGGTTTGAAAAGTAATGTAATAATTGTTGCATTATTGTAAGCTAGCTTTCCAGAAGCCTTTTTGCCAGTTTAGGTCAATCTCTATAATATCTATCCAATGGTTGAGTAGTGACATGAACTTTCCTGCATATAATCTTCATTGATTAAGGTTGGGAACAAGCACATTGGCAGCAAGTCTTAACTTTTACTGTGAGCAAATCTCCTTTTGTTTTGGTTAAGTACTGCATTGATGATATATTGCATGAGGCTGCAAATGCTTTTTCCTTTTAGAATAATTGCAGCCCTTTTTGTTGTCTAATGAATCTTGAGAAATGTCAACTGGTACCTTGTGATCAAGAAATCGCTATTATTATAGACGAGATATAGTAATTAGGCATATAGAGAAAAGATATTTATAACTGTGAATTGTGTAACTATCGCGTAATCGTTTTGAAAAAAGTAAATAAAACATGAGACCCACATAAATAATAATAATTTTTTAATAGTAGACTCCACTCTCAGATTGAATATAACAAAATTGAGAATGAAAAATTATGGTTTCTTCTACTAATTAACAATTATATTACTCGATATATAGAAAAGGGTAGCCGAAGTTATGACAACTTGCACCAATATAATGAAGCATGACAATTAAGGAATGGCACCCTCAAGCAATACCTATGCAAATCAGACAGATCACTGATCAGAATACAGAGCTCATATATATGGTCAGGCTGGTCAGCTTTGTTATGTATTGGTATTTCCCAACAACTTACCTTTCCATTAAAAATATAAATTGAAGATTGCCCAAGTGTTTTATGTTCTCTCTTCCCTGAATACATGATCTTGCATATATATATATATATATATAAGAAACTAGTTTGATTGGTTTAGGTACAAAATGTCCAAGTTTTTTTATATGCTTAATCGAATATAATGACATTCACATGCTTCCACTATATTTCTGTCTTATTAATTACTGTTCCTTTCTTTAATACGAGTATACTCAAAAGACCCACAAGAGAGTATCCTCAAATATAGGTGGACCTACATTATTAATGCATCATGGAGAAAGAAACAATATATATAAATAAATATATATATATATATATATATCTATATAATATCTATATAATGGTACTAATTATTAAGCATCACTTAGGCATACATATTTTGTTGTAGTATTGGAGGGGAAGAACCAGAATATATTTAGGAAAATATTACTTTGCCCACCAAATCTTACCGCTCTACTTGATTGCTTGGTAAATTTATTTATTTATTTATTTTATTTAATGATTAAAGAAGTGATTTTAAATATATTGATGTATTTTTTTATTTTTTTAAAATATTTAAATATATTAAAAAATTATGAATAGAAAAATAAAAAAATAAAAAAATTATAAAATAATTAACGGTCAAATCGAGCTAGCGGCAGTGTAGACCGACTCATATATTTAAGCCAAAAAAAAAAAAAAATACCCAGAAACTGGTGGGTGTGAAATTAGGTATGTGGTCTCAAATCAAGCATATAAAAGTGTTGAATAAAAAAAATAGAATAAAGCAGCCAAAGTGCTCCCTGTACATGCAACTTGCAAAAAAGCAAACTCCTTTTTTTTGCCTTTCACATTACTTTTTCTTTCTTTCTTTCTATCTTTATTAATTTTATTTATTGTTTTTTGGTATAATTAATGCTTTTTATATTGTCATGGCGTCATGAGTGTTTGTCGAATGCTGCGTGGGACAGGAAAAATTAAATGCAAGCAATTACAAAGTAGGCACTAGTGGGCCTTTCTGATGAAAGGTTGCAAAATCAAAATTGGCAATAATGCCAATACCAGCAATTAGCATTAATAGCAACAACCAATAATAAAAGCAAGAGAAAAGAAAATGTGCTACTCTTTGATATAATTGAGATAATTTTATATTATATATTATATCTATTTTATAATAAAAATAATTTTATAATCTAATTTATCAGTATATCAAATTATATCAATTTATAAATTTATTTATATAAAACTCTTAATGGCTAAAACAATTTTCAAGAGAGAAATAGAATGAAAAAAAAAAAAATCAACAATAGTATTTATAGAAAATTAGTCGGTTGTGATCATTTGTATTTTTTTGCGGCTGATAATTAATGTTATTTTGAAAACTTTAGTACAATATCATATATGCTTGACTATAATTTAATTAAGCTAGTTAGTGGTGGAATCACAACGTTTTGAACCTCTTTCGTACCATTTGGAGACGGGAAATGATATTTTCAGTTATAGGGTGTGCAAGTTTCAAGTTTTTTTTTTTTTAAAGAAAATAGATAAATATGAAATCTGTATAAAAAAATTTATTTTTTAATGATGGACTCAACTTTTTTTTTAAAAAAAAATATGCGGCACTTGCATAATCTATTAGTGTATTTAGTTAACTAGTTATACAAAGACAAACCACAGGGCATAGGACCCAGAGGGTTTTAATTTATTTTTTTTAAATAGAACATGTTTTTTTATGAAGAAAGAACTTATTTTATGTTCATTTTCTATATTTTAAGTTTTTACAAATCAACAAAATAGAACGCAAAATTATAACATTAATTCTATATGAATATAAATAATTTTACTTTGTAGTATATTACTTGCTAAAATTATTACCAACAAAAGAGCACAAAAATAATAAGATTAAATTTATCTAGCTGATTAAATTTATCTAACTCTAATACACCCTTCTCAAGCTAGAGCATGAATGTCAATGAGGCTCAGCTTGGACATCATAATATAAAACAAAGGTGATCCTAAAGCTTTTGTGAAACAGTAGGCAAGTTGATTCTTGGAAGAAACATGAAAAGTACAAAGAAAACCATCTTGAATCTTATCACGAACGAAGTGACAATCGATTTCAATGTGCTTGGTTCATTCGTGAAAAACAAGATTTGAAGTAATATGGATTGCAGCTTTGCTATCACAGTATAAGGAAGCAACAGTTGGAGGGACTTGAAGATCAGACAACAAGAAGGATGAAAGCCAAACTAATTCACAATAGCCTGCTTCAGCAAAGGATCTAGAAACAATAGCCTGCTTCTTGGACTTCCATGATACAAGTGAGTTACCAAGAAAAATACAAAAACTGGTGAGAGAACGTCTAGTATCTTGGCAGCCAGTCCAATCATAATCTATGAAGGCAGTCAAGTCGAGAAAGGAACTAATAGGGAAGAAAAGGCCTTGGCCTAAAGCTAATTTCAAATACTGCAATAGTCGATATGCAACATGTAGATGAGGCTGTCTAGGTGAGTCCATAAATTGACTAAGAATATGAACATCAAAAGTAATATCGGGTCTTGTTATGGTGAGATACAGTAATTGACCTACCAGTCTTCGATAAACCTTAGCATCATCAAGAGGAAGACCATCAATCCAAGACAGCTTAACATTTTGTTCTATGGGAGTCTTTACTGGTTTACATCCCAAGTAACCAGTGTCAGAAAGTATTTCCAAAATATATTTCCTTTGAGAAATGGATATACCTTTGGAGTTGCGAGCAACCTCAAGTCCCAAAATTTTTTTTAAAGATCCAAGATCTTTTAATTTGAACTATTGATCAAGAAATACTTTGAGAGTGTGAACTACTGCAGTGTCATTGCTTGCAATCAAAATGTTGTCAACATAAACCAATAAGGCTATAAAAGGATGAGCCTTGAGATCGAGTGAAGAGGGAATAATTTGCTTTTGACTGTACAAAGCCATGTTCAATGAGTGTGGAAGAAAACTTAGCAAACCACTATTGTGATGCTTGTTTTAAACTATACAAAGATTTATTGAGTCGACAGACTCTAGTATCTCATTTTTCACCAAAACTAGGAGGTAAAAAGGCATATAAACTTCCTCTTTCAACTCACCATACAAAAAGGCATTGTTGACATCTAATTGAATTAGATGCCCACCTTTGATAGTAGCAATGGCTAACAAACATTTAACTGTAACTATTTTTGCAACTGGTGAAAAAAGTATCAAAGAAGTCGATCCCTTCTTGTTGAGTGAAACCCTTAGCTATCAACCTAGCCTTATATCTTTCAAGAGTTCCATTAGATTTATGTTTGACCTGATATGCCCATTTGCATCCAATTGGATGTTTGTTGGGTGGTAGAGTGGTTAAGGTCCAAGTATTATTTTGTTGTAAATCTTTTTTGCCATAATAGTCCTCCAATGAGGAAATTTCACAGCTTGATGATAGAATTGATGCTCAAAAATTGAAGAAATGGCTAAAGCATATGCTCGGTAAGATGAAGACAATCGAGAATAAGAAAGAAATGAATGGATAGAATGGTGCTTACCTGATTCAGGACCAATCAAATGAGAAGAGGATGGAGAAGGATAAGTGGTAGAAGAAGCCAAATGGCAATGGTAGTCCTACAAGTAACCAGACGGCTTATGTGATCTGGATGATCTTCGACATGAAGGAGATGGAAGTGTTATGGTAGGTGTGGGATCTAGAACAGATTGATCAGATGATGAATTAGAGGGAACATAGTTAGAATGATCAGGAAGAGGATTAGGAAGAACAACAGATGAAGGAGATGAAGGATTAAAAGCTAAAATATGACCAAGATTTTGTGACATAGATTTGAAAGGAAATATTTCTTCATGGAAAATAACATCACGAGAAACAAAGATGGAATAATTATCAATGTCATATAGCTAGTTTGTAACCCTTAGAAGCAAGAGGATATCCAAGAAAGATGCAACGACGAGCTCTTGGAGCAAACTTTGATCTGTTATGTGTTAAACTAGATGCATAACAAAGTGAACCAAAAACTTTCAAATGTGTGTAGGATGGTGACTTGTTGAAGAGTAAGTCATAAGGAGTTTTATTAGAAATGATAGGAGAAGGAGTTCATTAATAAGGTATACTGCAATAAGTATACAATCACTCTAAAAAATCAAATGGATTTTGGATTGAAAAAGAAAAGCATGAGCTACATTTAAAATGTGTTGATGCTTCCGTTTGACAACTGAATTTTGTTGAGGGGTGACTACACAAGACAATTGATGGATAATTCCTTTGCTAGAAAAAAAAATGATTCATAGCAAATTCATTTCCTTGATCAGAACGAATGATTTTGATGTTGGAAACAAATTGTGTTTCAACCATAGCAATGAAATACTGCAAATGAGTCTGAGCATTAGATATAGATTTAAGTAAATAAATCCAAGTGCTACGGGAGTAATCATCTACTATGGTTAAAAAGAAATGAAAACCTTCTATTGATGGAGGAGAGAAAGGACCCCAAATATCAACATGAACAAGTTCAAAATGCATTGAAGAACTATGTTCACTAACAGGAAAAGGCAACCTCTTATGTTTAGCAAGAGGGCAAACATTACAATGTCTATAATTATTATTGGAAACAATGGAAGAAAAGATGGGCAAAAGCTTCATACAATAAAGGGATGGGTGACCCAACCTTTGATGCCAAATATCAACAAAGGCATTATTAAAAGTGCTAGAAACAAAAAAAATAGAAGGAAGAAAAGACACATCTTTAGAATTAAGGAGAGTCAAAAGCTGCTGACACTATGAATGTGAAAGAGGCAAAGAATGAACAAAATCAATGGAAGTAACTTGATGGGCAAAAGGAACCGAGGACCGAGCTTGTGGTCGATGATATCTTGGTGGATATCCATGAAGCTTAAAACATTTGTCAACAGTATGTCCTCGTAGTCCATAGTGAGAACAAATAGGCTTGTCCTTCCAAATAAAACTCTTATTTCCAATGGATGTTTTACCAGAAGAACTGGAAGATAGAGCAATAGATGGAATAAAAGGGATCAAAATAGATCGAATATCTCGTTGTCTTTCTTCTTGAAGAACAAAAAAGAAAACCTTGTTAATCGGAGGAAGAGGTTCAAGAAGCAAAATCTGACCTCAAATATGAGAATAACTATCATTCAGTCCCATCAGAAAATGCATTACATAATCTTGTTACTCAGATCAGATATGGAGCGTAATGCGCCACAAGAACATGACAGTAGTGCATGGTCTGTAATTGACCAACTCATCCCATAGTCCATTCATTTGAGTGAAATAGGCACTAATCGTAAGATGATCTTGCATGAGAGAAGCAATTGCTTTTTGTAGCTAGAAAATTCGAGGTTCGTTGGCTTGAGAGAATCGATCCTTGAGGTTCGACCACATCTTCATTGCAGAGTAGTCATAAATCACACTAGCTTGCGATCTCTTTGGAAAGAGAGTTGAGGAGCCAAGATAGAACCTTATTATTACATCTGATCTAAGAAGAAAACAAAGAAGAAGAATTGGAAGGCTTCAAGATAGATCCATCAACAAATCCGATCTTGTTATTCGCAATTAAGGCCATCAACATGGAGCGGTGCCAGGTATGATAATTCTCACTATTGAGAACTTGTGTAACCAGTAAGGAGCCAGGACAATCACCATGATGAAGGAAGTAAGGACTGGAATGATCTTCAAAGGCAAGAGGAGGATCAGAGGAAACAGACGAAGTACTAATGTTCGTAGCATGAGGAGAGAAAAAACTTCTGATACCAGATAAAGAATAGAAATGGAGAAAATACTTCTGTATATTACTTGTTGAAAGTATTACATGTATGCCTTTATATACAATTTGACAAAATAGCGAGAAAATAATAAGATTAAATTTATCTAATTGATTAAATTTATCTAACTCTAATATACTTTCTATTATTTTATGCATTTGCTTGGATTTTATGCACTTGTTAATGAAATAATATTTGATCTTGGGTATTTGTAAATTTTAAATTTGGTACCATGTCTCAAAATTCAATACGTCTTTAATGGACTCAGAGTATAATTAAATAAGCATGAGTAAGACAATGTTGTTAGGCACTGTCGAGATATGGATGCCTATTAAAGTCATTTTTGACATATTTATCTCATTTCATTTAATTTTAAATAACCGTATTCCTTTTTTTTTTTTTTAAAAGTCGAGTTTGGCTTTTCTTTTCTTTTTTGATTAAAGAATACACATTTTTTCTCGACCATGAATGAATATTTATATTTGCAAGCATTTAACAACTTTAATGTCACACGATGACTCAGCTCCCTAATCTAAAATATAATTTTTAAAGAGATTATTTTTTATCTTAAATTTTATCATATTTGAACATTTTAAGTACTGGTTGTTTATTTAAGTGGCTGACATATAAAATCAATTAAAACGGACCTCATTTGCACTCCACTGATATTATTGGTCAAACCAGTTATTTTATATTAAAAAAAAAGTGACGCAGCCAATCACATTATAGAATGCACAAAAAATATGTAAAAGTGACTGCATATAGAGATTTTGAAAGAAAAAAATGACTAATCCTATATAAACTACTCATTGCAAGTGATGAAAAGTGCAATTGAGGATAATAAAATTTAGAATTAAGAGTACCATTAATTACTATTTTTAAATCAGATACCTTTATTTATGGCCCGGGAGAAAAGAAAAATCGCTAGCTCTACTTAAAAGCTACTCATCAGGGATGATGGAAAAGAAAACTGGAGAATGGAAAAAAAGGAGGAATTATGACACTGATCTATCTCTATGAAATCCATATAATAAAAATAATAAAATAATAAAATCCGTGGGGAATCAGATTATTCTTTCCACACTGCACTTGATGACTAGGTAGAGAATTCTTGATTTGGCAAGTGTTTTCCATGAAGTGGAAGGTCATTATAATATTTCAGCACCCTATTGGGGAATCTTAATGAGAAATATCTAACTAATAGAAAGCTAGATACTCAATTGCAATGAGACACAGTAAAGTGCAGTTGCATTGACAATTTTCAAAGATTCTTTAATTGGAATGGGACATTAAAGAATCACGTAAACAAGATTCCTTTGATTACCACTAGACAAAAGGGTCCAAAGAAATGCAAGTCTTTGGTATCATTGCCGTTTATTTAGAGTGAAGAAGAAGAAGAAGTGAAGAAGAACTTGCAGTTCAAAAGAATATGCAGAAGAACAAAAAGGAAAGCACAGATTACAACTATTGTTGCATGAATTGTTTAATGAGATCATGATATTCACCACTGCATCTGATTAGATCTTTACCCTCAGCATGTAATCTTGAAAAACAGAATAACATATATGGGGAAGGGAAAATAGATAGTCATGTCATATGTCATCCTCATGAAGAACAAAGGGAAGAAGATTTTAGCATAAGATGCTTAAACTAGTGGCCCTTGGCCATGGCTTGGGTCAAGATTCGATCGTCAAACTCAGTCATGCAATGCTATCAAGTGTTGAAAAAAAAACCCATTTTGTTAGAAGTGCACAAGAGAGAAGCTGCAATCAGATTTAAACATTGTCATTTGGAGAGAGGCATTGTGAATCAGCATTTTTGGACGAGGCATCCAATGACATGGCCTGCTGTCCAGATCAACTGCTTCCAATTGGGCTAGTAAAGCAATTATATTCCATATGATGAACCATGTCCAGATGCTTTAATACTACAGTTCATCCTAAAGAAAAAAGAACAGAAAATAATGCTGTGTTCATCCATCCCCTTCTCCCATGCATAGGAACTAACAGTAAATAGAGATTAAAGTAATAGATAAAGTTGATACTTGACAACCACCAACTTGTTATTTTATTGCATAAAGGTCGTTATCATGCAAGGATCTAGATGTCCAGCAACAAACAGAACATAGCTCCAAGGCTTCTATGTGTTTTTAATATCCAAGAAATTTACTAAGAGCACGAAAGGAGCTGCCGCAATGCTCATATACAGGAAGTAGATCTTCAGAAAATTATTCAAATCTTATTGACAAAGCACCACCAATGATATCAACAAGTTTATAACAAAGCCTTCTAGCCTAAGACACCCAAAAGAGAATTATCTCACCAATGCAGACTTGAACACTATCCCCCAGGTCATTTCATGGAAGGCTCCTAATTGAGCAAGAATTTGTAACGCATGCAAGCTCAAGCAAATGACTTCTTCCTACCCACAAATCCCAACACACAGCCACCAGAACAGCGTAGTGATGAAAACTAAGCTTCACATAGATAACTTCCTTCAAGTGTGAATGTCAATCACAATTTGCACTAACTGATGTCCTGATGTCTTTGTAGATTCTAATTACTAAGGACGGACTAACTAAGTCCTCATCAACATATTCACATAAAACTTGGGAGTGGCATGGATGGTTGAATCAAACATCCTAAATAATGTTTGATCTTTCAATACCATCAGAACTTACTTCCTTTTATTTTTATTTTTCCTTTTTATCTAGAATATTGTCGGAGTTGGGCCAGAACTTCCACTCATGGCACAATTTCCCTGATACTGCATCGGGTGCATCTGAAACATTGTATTGTAATGTCCAAACTGAGATCCCGGAACAGCGCCTCCGAGCAAATTTTGCTCCTGCAGCTTAGGTCCATAGGAAGAAATCCCACAGAATGGTGCCACGAAAATGTTCCCATTTGCCGGGTTGAAAACCATGGGCGTAGCTTCATATGGCGGTTTCCAGTCATGTTGCTGTCTGTCGTCCATGCCAGCAGTCTTTGGACGCCGCAGTGGCTGCATAACCATTACAGGGTGATCTGGTGATGGAGGTCTTCTACCGTCTAACAAAGGAGGTTTCGTGTCTGGAACATTGACAGTGGTGATATCATGGATGCTAGATCTCCTCTTATCCTTGCCCCCTGTAACCTGCCTGATAAAGTACTTTTGAGCATGACTAGCCACCTGAGTAGGGGTCCTTGTGGTCACAAAATTTCGAGAAATATTTCTCCAGTCACCTTTACCATACTTCTGAAGACCCATCAGAAATTGCCTGTGGTTTGACAAAGAAATAACACTGTTTGAAAAAACTGGAGGACACTAATACGAGCACCTCATCTACAATTATTGTAACGATTGACACTAACTTTCTAGATCTAACACAAAAGTTTACACCTATACATCATAATTCCAGGTTATCTTCAACATCTCGACCTAACCACTTGTAAGTAATAAAACTGAACAAGAAAACAAATCTCAATATAGTTTCAACTAGAATCCGGGCTCAAAAAAATTATAAAGCACTTGTTTTCTCAATCAGGGTATAAAATCTAGATAAAAATATGTACCGATTGAGGCATGTAATACCTGTGCTCCTCTTCTGTCCATGGCACCCCTTTCTTCCTTTCCTGATCAGAAGGCCGAATCAGCGTGCCCCTCTTTCCACCAACACTATAGAATTGTTTCAAACCAGCAAAGCCTTGATTATTCACCCACTCCAATGTGAAAGAATTATTACTAGTATTATCATAACCAGAAATTGGAATCAGCCCTGCCTCTATGTCACTAACATCTTCTTCCAATTTCTTGTACTGTTTCTTCACATCGCCTATAGTCTTTCCGGGGATCATGGCTGCCACCTTAAGCCATCGATCCGGGGTATCCTTGTCATATAGAGCAAGAGCATTCTCAAACTGCTTATTTTCTTCAGGCGTCCATTTGGTTCCTTTGCTTTCCTGAAACAACCAGTTAGAGTTCTGCAGATAGGATGCCGGAGACAGGATTTCAATTTCTCGATTCATGGTTCTAGAAAGTCAAACTGTACAATTCAGGCAGAATACCAATCTCGCATTGAGGCTCCGAGTCTCTGTCTCTGTCTCTGTCTCTCTCTCTGAGAGTTCAAAGAGAGAGAAGTCAGATGGGAAATGCAGGAAGTGGAAGTTTTTAAGGACAAAGACGCACTATATAAGAATCATTTGAGAGGAATCCGAGTGCCCTTTCCAAACAAGCGTAAGGTGAGGAATCTAGAAAATACCCCCCAACTTTCCAAAAGGCAAGGAAATTCCGATAAACTAGGGAAAAAAGTAGATCTTAGTTCCTTAAAGATAAACCCTAGAGCTCCATATCAGATCCAAAAACACACCAAATAAGCACAAGGACAAGGGAAGAAAAACCCAGAGTTGATAAAAACAGAGAAGTACACAATAGATTTAAGAACATGAAGCTCGCAAAGTGGTATTTAGAACTCGCGAAGATTCACAACAAGAAGATACCAAAGTTGATAAAAACAGAGAAGGCAGAGTGATTCTCCAGAAACGAAGTGGTACAAGTGGGAAAGAGTTGGGATTTCCTGTTCTTTTCTACTTTACCTTGGGGAGGCTAAAGCAAAAGGAAAGGTAAGAATGTGAAGAAAGCGAATCCGAGTATGTCAGCGCTTTTGTACTCCTCTGCAAGACAGCGATCTATGGAACAGGGATGAGCATAGTACTCTGAGAGAGAGCGAGAGATGGGTCAAAGCTGTAGAGATGTGATTGGTTTATAATGGTACTTGTGGGGGGTGCGTTGCGGCTAAAGAAGCTAAGAGGGATACACTCGAGACGAAGACCCAATCAAACGTGGGGGAGTTGAAAAGGACAACAGGGGTGATTGGCCCAACTTTGCATTTCGCAATTTTGGTAACTCGAGGTGTGAACGACCAAAGCTTGATAATGGCGTTGACAATTAACTGAGCTGCATTCTGATTTCTGCGTGTATATGTGCGAAGTTGTTGTATCAATTATTTCGTTCCTGCAATAATTCCTAATTGCAGTGCAGCATCATCATTCTATCAAATCTTTTCCCATTAGAGTCCTTCTACAGTCACTTAAGAAATCTTCCGAAGATTGTCCCGAGCAGTATATTTCTTCTTTTTTTTTTTTTTATATATTTTTTTAATCATCATAAATATTTTTTTAAAAAAATAAAAAAATCACAACATCATTAAAAAATACTTCCTTAATCACTAAGTGAAAAAAAAAATTCAAGACAATTTCAGAACCCAATTTTCAGTAAGTTTAGCATTTCTTTTCCCGTTAACAAGACTCACCAACATTACCACCTTTCCAATATCATATATGAGAAGTGATATATATATTTACACTTTTACTTATATTTTTCCTTATAAGATTCATGTTGTTAGCTTTGTTTTGAAATTCAAATTTTGATTTTAAAGTTTTATGACCTTCATCGTATCAATAACTGATATGTCGAAAAGTAAATTTTTTATAAATTTTTCTTAAATATACTGTATTTTTCTATCATATATATATATCTGATAGAATTTATAGCATTTGATGTGAAATTGAAAGAGTGAGAAAAGGTGTCAACAAATAAGTGGAATACATTATTGAAGGAGAGAAAAAGCAAAAGCAGAAAGGTCAGGAAAAAAAGGGTTTAAAACTTTAAATTATTGATGCAAAGAGTTTAGGCTGTTACTGTAGCTGATTTGTATATTACAGTCCACAGTTTAGGATCCAAGTGAATGGGACTTCCGATATTGCTTAATAAATTATAAAGACATATTATAAAGTACGGATATCCAAAAGCCACCTTCTTTTTATTCATTTTTTTTAATTTTTTAATTTTTTATTTTTTTAGCATTTCCACTTTTCTTGCAAGTTGGAAACCTTAACCAATGGAAACCAACACATTAATATAAAAAAATAATTAGGCTCTAAATTATAGGAGAAGGAAAAACAAAATGGGGGGTTTGTTTGTTTGATTAATTATTTTGATAAAAAAGAAGATTTGTAATTGTACTTTGGGCTATGATTAGTCAAAGGCACGCATGTTTAAGGTTGTTGTTGTTATAAACAAACTCCTAGAGATTACCTAATTACAGGTTAGGTATAGAACAATAATATACTAATCATAGGCTACACCATGGAAATCAATACACTAATCCATGACAGTACCAGCTTCAAGATATTATAAAGACAGTACACATACATTAATATATTAATAATCCTTTTTCACAAGTATAATGAAATATTTTCTGTCAAATTGTCCATTTAATAATCCTCTACTGATATGGCATTTCAAATTTGAGTTTGGCTTCCATCTTGTTAAAATTTTATTGAAAAATAAGTTAACTTTTTCATCAATCTTTTATCTTTTAATTTTGTCTATTTACTTTTTAAAAGGATAATTTTTAATGTGACCGTAAACCAAACCCTTTTAATTAATTCCCTATTTTTATACTCAACGTGTTGATCAAGTCATAATTCCCGGCAAGTTCCCCAACCACTTTTCTATGTGCTTCTTGAATATCTTAAATTTTTTTTTAAGTGAAAGATGCATTAAATAAAAGAGTAAATCTATTTATCATTTTTTTTTTATCATTCTCTCATTATCATATGATGTGGTATTAGATAAAATTAATGATATGAGAGAAAGGGTAAAGTGTTCAAACTAAAAATCCTATTTCAAACTTAGAAGGCAACTGGTTTTCTTTTGCCTCTCTCTTAAGATCAGACAGAAAAAAAAAAAAAAAATTTGAATAATGCTACCAGTCTATCTGAAGCTTACACTTAAATAACCCTTTTGACATGGAGTTAGGTGATTTATCAAAAAATATATAAACATAAAAAGAGCAGAGAGAACCTAGAATTTTAGTCTTCGTGTCTTATATTTTTAGATTGTATTTATTTTTATAATAAACCATGTCGCACCATATCAAAAGAATCATCTGAACGATAAGCTTTAGATGGCTCGACAATATAACTAAAAAAAATTAATATGTTTTTCACTATCATCTTCCTAAAATAAATAATTTACATTTTAAAATTGTCCATTACCATTCTATTTACTTTTTTTGGTCATAGGTGGTTGATGTTTGCATAAAATTAACGCTACATATTAAATACCCCTTGAGTTGAGGGTGTTTGCGAGTTAATTTTGACAAGTGCTCTTAAAAAAAAGGACAGCTAGGTTAATTTAAAAAAAGAAAAAAAAAAAGTAGTTTGATCCAAATTTCTTAAGGTTCTGAGTGTATAAATCATGTGAAAGTGAGTAAATTAAAAATTAATACGAAAAAATTTAATTTTTAATGACGGTTTTATTAATTTTTAAAGTGAGTATATAAATTTACACATTCTAAAACTACATATAGCATTATTTTATGAGTATTGCTACAGAGCAGCCATTGTAACTGTGCACATATTGCACACACTATGTGGCTGCTTCTAGTCTTTTATTTTTATTATTTTTTTTGCGCAAAACGTACCAGACCTTCTGGCTTCTATCCTTCTCTCGCTCTTCCTCTATCTCTCATCAGATCTTTCTCTCTCTCTCTCTCATCAGTTCTCTCTCTCACCGGCTCTTTCTCTCTCCTCGACTCTCTCTCTCATCCCTCATCGTCTCTCTCTCATTGTCTCTCTCTCATCCCAACTTTCTCTCTCATCGTCTCTCTCGCTCTCTCCTCGACTCTCTCTCACATCAGATCTCTCTTTCATTCTTCATCGACTCTCTCTCTCATCTCGGTCTCTCTCTCGCCTGCTTTCTCTCTCTCTCTCTAATTGTCTCTTTCTCATCAGATCTATCTCTCATCGTCTCTCTCTCTCATCTGTCATCGACTCTCTTTCTCATCTCCGCTCTCTCGCATCGTCTCTCTCTCCTCGACTCTCTCTCTCATCCCTCATCGACTCTCTCGCCTGCTCTCTCTCCCATCTCGGTCTCTCTCTCTCTCTCATTATCTCTCTCGCTTGCTCTCTCTATCTCATCGCCCTCTCATCTCAATCTCTCTCTCTCTCTCATTATCTCTCTCTCATCTTCGCTCTCTCTCATTAGCTCTCTCTCATTGTCTCTCTCAGTCTAGTAAAAATTTTAAATTTAAGAGATGTGTAGTTTGAATGATACCACATAAAATATGTAAAAGTGACTGCTCCCAATATTTTTTCTTATTTTATATATAACTTTTGTCCTACTTAAATTTAATCATAAAATACCTTCCTCAGCTGTGTTGTCTGTAGCGAATGATGTAACTGCATGCTTTGGTAAGAATTAAACAAAATATTAACTAATAATTGTACCCATAAACCTTATTATTCGAAAATTTAACCGGACGCCGTAGCACCAGCGTGCCCCTCTGTCAGCTGTCCATCCCTAGATATCAACAATATTTATTTATTATTTATTTATTTTAGTGTAGCCTGGCGTTTGTTGGAAATGACAGTGACCATTTAGAGCTCTCCATAAATAAAGATTCCTTTCCTTATTTAGAAAAAATAAGTAATTTGATTATAATATTCATACCTCCCCATAAGGTTTTTTTTTTTTTAATTTCTTTTTCTCTGTAATTTCTTATTCTTCATGTTTGTTTCGAACAAAATAAATTAGTTTGCTGAATGGTTGTACAGCTTGCAAAGCATATGGCACGCTACTCCCAAGAAAATGCTGTGTTCCCTACCCAATTCCACGACAGTGTTGCATGCTATCTAGTGTTGTCACCACTCTGTTCGGAAGTTTGTGAGATAATTTCTCAATTCACATCATCTTTAATTTTATTGAAAAATGACAAACATTACAAACTTTTTTATAACCATTTATATAATTATGTTTTAAATGAAGATATATATAAATATCCATATTTAAAAATATGATTATGGTGCAGTTTTGATAGTGAGATGAGATGATATGATTTTAGGTGAAAGTTAAAAATTAAATAAAATATTATTAAAATATTATTTTTTAATACTATTATTGTTTTGAAATTTGAAAAAGTTGAATTATTTATTATATTCTGTATGAAAATTTAGAAAAGTTTTAATGATGAGATGAGATAAGATAAAATGAAAAAAAACACTCTCACTATCTAAACGGGGCCTATAAAAAAAATTGTACATATATCATTACTCTTAATTATTTAGTAGATAAAAAAAAAAAAAAAAAAAAAAAAAAAAAAATTGGAGATACAACATTAACAGCTCATGTAGAGTCCATACTATCAGGAAACCCTTATGGGCAATATTAAAATTTAACTATGGAATTCATAGAAGTAACTGGACTCACTCTCATTATGATCAAGCGCGCATCGATTACCCATCTGAAGGAAATACTATGCAAGTTACTCAACGAAAATCCTTTGGATTAACCGACATTAAACTTTCAAAAAACGTAAGTACATGATTGCATCCTAAAAACAAAAATCACTGTATTCCTTTTATTCACCCTACTCAAAAAATTCCATTTCCTATAAAACAAATTGAATATTATATCTCACTTGTTTATTAATTATCACTATAATAGTTCATCTTTCTCTTCTTTGTACTGTTTATCTCTTGTCTCTGATCTGAATCTTTTTTCTTCGAGTTGGAGATTTTGCTACCAGTAAGGTAATCTTGTACGTAGACATTTTGGATAACTTAGCATTTTGGAAGATCACTTGGAGGAGGTACAAGTGACTGATTAGGTCCTTTTCCATTGTCCACCAAGAATGCCATCTTAAGCCCCCATGTTGTGTGCACCTCCAAATGACAATGCATGAACCAAACTCCTACAATCGTACAAAGGATGAAAACATGTTTAAGGTTACAAGGATCTGGTGAAGAAAAATTGTGTAAGGGAACTGACAAGAAAGAACAAACGTCAAGCCAATAAATGAGAAACAATTGAAGAAATGTTAGAAGCAAAAATCATGTCAAAACCATTGTTTAGACTCAATGTGGTACCTGGATTATCTGCACGAAATCGGATTGCTACCCATCCACCAGTTGGCACACCAATGGTGTTCCTCTCAACAGGATCGACCAGGTTAAATTTTTTAGGATCTGTCTTTGGGTTATAATTCCCAAGTCCCCTACCAACGGCAAAGAAATTAAATCCATGAAGATGGACCGGATGGTTCTCGGGGGCAATGATCCCAGTGTCTTGGAGAACAAGTTCAACCGTAGAGTTGTAAGAAAGCCTATAAACTTTGGTACCAGTAGTGGTTTGTAAGTTTGAGGGTGGGGTGCCAGTATAGTTGAAAACATGTAGTGGGTTACCAGGAAAATTGGTGGTGAACACCCCATTAATATTGAAGTAATGTGCTTGAAGTACGGCAGTGGTTGGCATAACAAACGTGACATTGTTGATACTGGCTACCACCCGGCTTCCATTACCGGCTTTGCAAGTCGGACATGGGTTGATTCCGAGCCCCACAGTGAAGAAAAGTTTATGATCAACTTTCAATGGTACCTTGGCAGGGTATTTCTTTGAATTAAGGCTTCGTAGAGAGTTTATGAATTTATTTGCAACTGCAGTGGCATTTTGTGGAGGTGGAATAGTAAGAGTAGTGGAGGCGCTAGAAAGTGTGCCTGAATAGTGCAAAGTGGCTGTTGCCGTGAGGTTATCAACAGCAATAGGAGAGTCCATGAATGGAGAGGCAGCAACCAAGTACTTGCCAGAGTTTTTATTAGCATTTAGAAGGACATTAGTGGTTTGGCCAGGGGCAATCACGATTGTGTCAAGCTTGACTGGCTTAACATAGGTTGCATCCACTTCGACTACAGTAAGCTGGTGTCCTGCTATCTTGAAGAACAGCTCCTCATTGAGTGCTGCATTGATTATGCGTAGCAGGTAGGTGTTACCACTTTGGGCTGGCAGCTTGAACCCACCTGTGCATGATGATTAAGACATGTTATAAAAAATTTCTTAAAATGAATCTTGAAGTTTAAGAAAAAAATATCAAAATTAAGAAGTTTCATTTGCTTTTATGGCCATGTTCACTAGAAGTACCCTCTGAGGAACAATTAGAAATTGGCCCTGGATGGCCGTTGATGGTATGAGCATCTGACACATTTGGCGCTAATCCACCTTGAAGAGCTTGGTTGATCACAGCTTCAGTGTCCGACTTCCACCATTCAGCTGCAATTTATATGTTTATGTTGTTAGTGTCAAATAGTTAAATATAATTGTATTCAAGCACCATAACAACTTGAAAATCGATTATATTTTTTAGACCTCACCTAATACAACAACGATTTCCTTGTGGGGTTTTGGGAAGGGATATGGCACCCCACGCTTAGGCAAGATAACCAAGGCACCGTGTACTGTCGCCCTAAGCCAGAGAATATGTGCATGCCAAAGAAGTGTGCCCCTTTGACCCGTTATGGTGAAATTGTACACATAGCTTTGCCCTGGCTGGATTGGGCATTGAGTGATATATGCAGGTCCATCTGACCACCCTGTTCGGAGTTGCCTAACACCATGCCTGAAAAAGTAAAGTTTAGCAAAAATATGTATTCAAGATTCGATTTCTACAGAGTAATTTGGAGTGATGAAGTATATGCTTTAATTAACAGCTTACCAGTGGATGGTGACATTGTATTTGACATTGTTGACAACCTTCACAAGCACAGTGTCATCTTCCCTAGCATAAAGGGTGGGTCCTGGGAACTGCCCATTCACTGTCACAATGGGCTTGGTCGAACACAATCTTGTGGTACTTTTCATCACCACCTAATTCCCACGTTAACAACAAGCAAAATCAACGTCCGTTTAGACTAACTGGCACAATATTGAAAGATCTATTTCCTCATGTTGGTGTTAGGAAATGATGACAATGCACTTCTTTTGATTTTTACTTTTCTTTAGGTGATGGAATTTTATAAATGTTGATAGACTTTACCTTTCACATAAAGTGAAAAGTGACATGATCGTGGCAAGTTATTTTTCACATGACCTGAAATAGTTGCCGAAAAATTTTTGAAAACATGAAGTTGCCTTATACATATCTATCTAAAGAAGGACAGTTTTATTAAAAATGAGGAAAGAAGAATTCATGTACTATGACTTACATTGAACTTGTAGTGGCGAACTCTGCACTCAATCAAGGCTGGAAAAAGGCAGACCAAAACAAGTACCAGAACTCGAACCCAAGAATCCATTTCCCACACTGATCTTTCTTCTGATCTAACTCAGTATCAAACTTGTTTGTACTTGTTTTGCTTGATTTCTAGGTTGTTGCAGTCATGAAAGATCACTGGCCAACGCATGCTTATAAAGGGCTTGATCAGGGGAGATGGGAGGCATTGCTCTTATGTCGTTTTTGCTTAGTGAGGTAAACTTAAGGATTCTTGATTAACAAGGTAGACAAGCGGACGGGCTTCCTTTGATATCGTGCATCTTACATAAAGTTGTTCTTTAATGAACCAATATTGTAGTTTTGGATATATATATGGTTGTTATGCCTGTCAGCATTTAGGTTGTTATATATGCTCATGCTCGTTAATTCCTTTTCAAATTTCCTTTTCACCCCAAATTAATGCTCACTTTATGGAAGACAAACAGCAATTCCCATAACTTCGATCTGTATTTTATATATTATTTTTTTTTTCTCTTACCCGAAAAAGCCATATGAATCTCTTTCTGGCAGTTGGTTTGTTAACAAGTTGATAGTATAGTGGGGTTGACAGAGATTATTTAATACTTCAGTAGTACTTTCTGATGGTGCCAACAATTAGGAGACGCTTGAACGGGTAATCTAATAATTGCTTTACGTGTAATATTCATTGTCCCAATTAACGCACAGTTTGAAGTTGAAGTCCCTCAGCCATTAAAGATGGCTTCTTTAGTTGCGCATGGGTAGGTAGAATGCAGCATTCCAAACCAGCACATCAAAGAGACCTATCTAAACGGTGGAGGTTATCTTTAAAGATGAAGATCCTAGACTCGAGCATGAGAGGTTTGATCAAGGTTATAATTCACAGCTAGAAATTCTACTAGCATGCAATTAAGGTTTCGTTTGCTTTCAGAAAACATCTCATCTTATCTAATTATTACAATTTTTTCAACTTCTAATACAAAATAAAATAATCAATTCAATTTTTTCAAATTTCAAAACAAAAATAATATTAAAAAATATATTCTAACAATATTTATTCAACTTTTAACTTTAATCTCAACTCATTTCATCTCCTCTCATCTGCGAAAATAAACGAGACAGTGCATATGAAAATTACGTCATGTCAGCACACGACCAACTAGCTTACAAATGTAAATTTTCTACTCCTTTATTATTTATATAGTTGAAGCCCAAGACTTTGGAGAAGTGTTAAAAAAGAGATGGGATCCTTATAATTCGGATTAATATCATTGAAGTGGTGACATATAGAACCAATTAAGAAGAGTGAGAAACTTGTATAAAGAGCCTAGTAGAACTGAAGGCAATAAGCTGTGGGGTACTTAACAACCAAATTACTTCATGGATTTTAATAAATCATCGATCAAAACCACTAATCATTTAATTGGCCCCTATTTTGTACTTCTTTAAAAAGGTCTCTCGGGTTTTAGAGGGTAACTTTTTCCCATTTGCTTTTTAGATTTGATTGTTATTTGGGTATTCTTTTTAAAAAAAATAATTTAGTCTTTAATTTTATTTTCTTTTTTTATAATAATTATATGATTCTTATAGCTAGTTTATAAATGACTTTTTGCTTTCAAAAAGGCTTTTTATTTATTTATTTATTAAAACCTAAAGAACATTTTGTTCTATGGTTTTTTAAAAAACTTATTAGGTGTATGTTTTTATAATAATTGTTTGTATAGCTAGCTGCTAAATTTGATTTTTTTAAAGAATAGAATAATACTTCAATTTTATTGATAAGTCCTCACTTATGACAGAAAAATACCTTATACACAGAGTTGTAAGTGGTTACAAAAGGAAATCCCAAAAACAAGTTCCTAAAATTTAATAAAACTTCTTCCAAACCAAAAGCATGCAAATTATCAAAATTTAAAAATACTAAAGGTTAACGACGAAACAAGGGAATTCTTGCACAATCCATCTAGAAAATACCAATTATATGCTTAGAAAGCTCAAGAAGAGAAGAAAAACCGACTGTACTACCATGGAGCCAAAAGAAGCAAGGCTATCGGCCAAGAAATTACATTCTTAGTAGACATGAAAGATACTAAAAGGAAAAAAGAGTTTAAACTGAAGAATATCATCACAAACATTAAAAAAAGACCAAGAGGAGAGGAAGTACTATTATTAAGCCAATTAACTATAAGAAGAGAATCAGTCTCCACAATAAGATTGTTAGTAATGCTAAGTTGATAACATAAAATAGGATCCATCTTCAAAGCCGACAACTCAACAAAAGTATTAGTACCAACTCCCACAAATGGAGAAAAACCAACAATAAAAGAACCATCGTCGGAACGTGAAACTCCCCTACAACCTGCATGACCAGGATTTTCTTTAGAAACATCATCAATATTCATCTTAAGAACATTAGTATTAGATTCATCAAATTTATCTTTAAATTTTGATAAAAAATACATATTTTTCATATATCTAAAATCTCTTTATCCATAACTCCACATTGGATTAGTCATTTGATTCATCAAAATAATAATACAATATTATTTTTTTAATATTAATATTTTTTATTCTTTTTCATATTTTACAATTATACTAACCATATGTTAATTAATAATTTAATTTGATACTTAAATTATTGTTTCTCAATTAATTTTTTTCTTTATCCTAATTATTTAACAAATACATTTTGACAACCCTTCTTCTACCCACAATCGTATATAGAATTTATTAAACTAACAAACACATTTACAATTCTTTCATCCAACAAACATATTATGCCAATATTTCTTCTACCTAATTGTCACATCTAAAATTCTTGAAACTAACAAACACTTCTACAAACCCTTTTTCTCTACCCAAACTTCACATCTACAATTCTAAAAACTAACAAACACATTCATTCTACCATGCACAAGCTAGATTTGCATCAGGAGTCTGCAAGAAAAGATGTGGAGCATGCCTTCAGAGTACTCCAAGCTAGATTTGCAATTGTGGGTGGACCTGCTAAGTCTTTCCAACTCCAAAGTCTAAAAAACATTATGTACGTATGCATTATCTTGTACAATATGATCATTGAATATGAGTGTCATCAATATCTCGGGACTGACCAGTTCATTTCTGAATCTAATGATAATACTCCACATGAGCCAATTTCACGAGATAATATATCTGAATTCATGGAGTTCATTGCGCAATATCATCGGATTAGAGATAGAGGCACTCATTCTCAACTCCAAGCTGACCTTATCAAGCATTTATGGAATATGCATGGCCGCTCATAATTTACGAGCTAGAAAGTTTATTGTCATTGTTTATTGTCGAACATTTGTGGAATATGCATGGAGTTCATTGTCGTTGTTTCTAACTATTAAATAAGTTTATTATTTAGGATGTGCCGTTGTTTATTGTTTTAAGCTTTTTATTGAAATACGCATGTCATATAGAGTATTGATGGGAGTGGAAGGCCAAAATGCCTTTAATAATAACATCTCTATGCACATTTAGATTTCTTTCTTTTTCTTTTTCTTTTTCTTTTTTTTTTTTTTTTTTGGATATGCAAATTTACTCAAGAGAGACCACAAAGTACCTTTATATAGTATGCCAACAAAACTCTACCTATCGAGAGACGTAAATTCAAAGACATGCTTTAAAAAAATATATAAAAGACTATAAACATTGCCTACACTTCATAATTATAGAAAATTGCCTAAACTGATTCTCAGCAGAATATAATAATCGGGTACAAATGCAAAATAATAATAATAGTCACAAAGTCGAGCCTAATTTTAACAATCACTGCTTGAATGAATACATTGGTTACACAATGTGGCGCCCACGACCTCATGTAAGGAGACACAGGAATCGAGACACAGGATGGTGACAACACAGTCACACATCCCAACGAAGTGCCAGTGTGTGTACATGCAACAGTATACAAATAAAATAACGCAGCGGATAGTCAACTAAGTACCAGAATTTATTTACAATCAAACATCAGTAAAAATTTAAATAGTAGTTATACAGTCATCCATAAAAATATATTACAATAGTTTTCAAATAAACAAACGAGTGATCCCAGATCACTCCTCGGGCGGAGCCATCTCCTCAGGCTCGTCTTCCTCCTCCTCATCTGCATTAAAATCTGCGTTACCACAAAATGGTATCGCAGGTAAGTATGATCCAAAATAACAACGTAATATAAAATGCATCAAATGCAAATAACATGCATGCACATGAAAAATATGCATTTTACTCAACACATTATTTTCTCCGAAAATAATTATTTCAACGCACGCCAAAATCTCATTTTGGCCAAATTATCCGTAAAACATTTTCCCAGAAAATGATTTACCCAGAAATCCAACTCGCACTATTTTCCCATACAATAGTGCATTAATTCCATATGCACCATGCATTAATTTCTATATGCACCATGGCCTCCCCTATGGACCATCCGCATGTCCTGGCTTTGTAGCGGTGCTCAGTTCCGCGCCCGGCGTGTATATGGCCAAATACCCACACTACGCAACGAGCGATGCCCAGTTCCGCGCACAGCGCGTACGTGGCCAGACATCCTCTAGTCCCCGCCAGCAGAAGGACCATGGAGTCGGCACGAGACCATCTCGTCCGATCCCATTGTCGCTCGGCGACAACCCAGGGGACGTTACTCAGTATATTCCGCTCCCGAGTAACCAGAAGAGCTCTACCGAGTTAATGCCCCATCTCGGCTCGGGGTCGTGATACACACGCATCCAAAAATAATATCACATAAAATCACAGCCTTTCAAATCACACATGAGCATGAATGCAATGCACGAAAACCCAGTTTTCTTTACAAACATGATCATGCATGAAATAATGATATGAACATACACCAACACTGATCCAACATCCATCCAGAACCAATCCCAACAAATCCAATCAAAACAACTCATCAACAACCAAACCCAAATAAACCAAACAAACCAAACAACTCCAATCACAAATCCATCCGACCCCCGAACTCCTCGGACTCAGTCCGGCATGCTAAAAAATACAGTAAAATGGGTTAGTGCAAAAATACATTTAAATTACGAAAGTTCTTTGGAGAAATACTTACAGCACTATATAGCAATTTCCAAAGGATCACGAAGTTGAAAAAGGCGACGTCTGAGCAACACCACAGTGTAAAATACACTGTGGCCGTGGGTCACAATAACCAACTTTTCAACAGGTGCAAACGAAGACTCAAGATTGATAGGGTAGGGCCTAGGGAGGTCGGTGAAGCTAGTGGTGGTGGTGGTTGGCCATGGGTGGCGGCAAAAGGGGTGTTTTTAGGCCAAAAATACCCAAAACGAAAATGGAGTTGGATGTGTTTCACCGGTGATGGATTGGAGGTGGGGTTTGGTCCAATGGGTTGCTAGGAGGTTGAGGATGAAGTGGTGTGAAGATGGTGGCCAATGGTGGTGCGACGGTGGCGCTGGAGCGAAAGTGACGGCGCGGCTTTGAAGGGCTACTGGTGGTTAACGGCGGCGCGAATGGAGGTGAGGTTGGTGGGGTAAGGTCGCCGGCAGCTGGGGAACCAAATGAGGTGGGCGGTGACGGTCATGGTGGCGCGACGGCCGCGGGTTGGGTATGGGAGACGGACGCATGCGAGAGAGGGAGAGCAGACTGGGTCGCGCGGGAGAGAAGGCCGAAGGAGAAATAATGGGAAAAAGAAAAGAAAGAGAAAAGAAAAGGAGAGGAAAGAAAAATGGAGGAAAAAGAAATGAGGTCCAATTCCCATAACTTGGGTCACAAAAATGATCCAACGGAAACGATTTCAAAACCTCAAGTTAAATAAAATAATTTAAACGTAATGGTAAAGTCAAATTGAAATAATTAAATCCCACATCAATTAATTAAATATGAAAAATAATTTAAATGCACAACAATAAATAAATATTAAGAAAGCACATAAAATTTAATTTTCACCAATTAAAAATTCTAAAAATAATCCAATTAAAATCCAATAATTTTAAAATAAGAGAATAATTTTTGAATAAAATAAAAATAATCCTTCAATAAAAATACACTAAAATATGGGGTGTTACATCCTCCCCCCCTTAAAAAAAATTTCGTCCTCGAAATTAGCAAGGTCAAACATTAAACCAAGACAGGATCAAGATTCAACCGAGAGCAAACTTAGAACATACCGTCAAAATCAATCAAACAAGTACGGATATTGCTCCCTCATGTCGGCTTCTCTCTCCCAAGAGAATTCTTGAGCCAACGGATCACCCCATGACACTTTCACCATAGGTATTGTCTTGGACCTTAACTCTTGCTCTTTCCAATTCACGATCTGTGTTGGGGCAACTTCATAAGTAAGGTTGGGCCGCAGTTGAATGTGTTCGGGATCCACAAAACATGGCTCTTGTTGTTCAAAACTCTTCTTCAATGAGGACACATGAAACACATCATGAACATCCTCAAAATAATCTGGCAAGGCAACTCTATAAGCAGCAAGCCCAACCTTCTCTATGATCTGAAAAGGGCTAACATATCTTGGACTAAGCTTTCCTTTCTTACTAAAGCGCTTAACACCTTTCATAGGAGAGACTTTGAAATAAACCCAGTCATCTAATTCAAAGGATACGTCTCTTCTTCTTGTATCTGCGTAACTTTTCTGGCGACTTTGCGCTTCAGCCATCTTCTTCCTGATAAACTGAACTTGATCCTTCATTTCTTGAATTATCTCGGGCCCAAACAATTTGTTCTCGCCAACTTCATCCCAACATAAAGGCGATCTGCACTTCTGTCCATATAAAACTTCATACGGGGCCATCTGAATGGAGGAATGAAAACTGTTATTATAAGATAACTCAATAAGCGGTAAGTGATTCTCCCAACTTACTTGGAATTCCATGACACAAGACCGCAACATATCCTCCAGAGTCTGAATAGTACGCTCTGATTGGCCGTCTGTTTGGGGGTGATACGCCGAACTAAACTTCAATTTAGTGCCTAATGCTGCCTGCAAACTCTTCCAGAAATGGGACGTGAATCGCGAGTCCCGATCTGACACGATACTCTTGGGTATTCCATGCAAACGCACTATTTCCTTGACATATATCCGAGTCAACTTACTCAAAGAGTCAGTATTATTAAAAGGCAAGAAACGGGCACTCTTGGTCAACCGATCCACAATCACCCAAATGGAGTTCTTCCCACTAGGAGTCCTTGGCAAACCCACAACAAAATTCATAGAAATATTATCCCACTTCCACTCAGGAATAGGGAGAGGTTGAGGTCTACCTTGATGCTCAACCTTAACTTGACGGCACGTGACACATTCCTCAATGAACATGGCATTATCCAACATACTCATTTTAGTCCCCCAATGACACATCACAACCAGTATTCCTAGAGTGACTGCTATCCAAAAATCTCATTTCTTCGAGAACCTTAATACAACATCCAATAAATTCCAATGATCAAAAGCCCTTACAATAATATGTGCCAACTGCAATCAACTCCTATGCTCCAACTTCTAAACCTTCATTGAATTCTACTATTAGAAACCTAATAGCCACTTCCAATGTTAACCATCAGTAACAGATTTTGTACAACCAAATGATTAATCTTCAATTACAAGTATCTTCTCAAAATTCAAGTCACCATTAATTCTTCAAATCAGCACAATTTGAACTCCTGACTACAACAAAAATACAACGCTTCTGCTGCGCACTCCGATATTCGCCACATGCATAAAACTTACGTCCTCATGAAACTAACACCATCGAGTACAAGGTGGCTCCATTCTTACTAACCAAAACTCTTATCACAATTTGGTAGAAAAATACCCTCTCCCAAAACCACGAGTTATAACTCAAATTCCTCAATTAACTCCAGCTGCCTGGATAAAATCAAATTCCATAAAATACACCCATGATCATTGACAGAAAATCAATATCAAACAACCTCAACATCTCAAATTGAAAATAAGCAACTTCAACCCAAAATATATTCATCTCATCTACAATAAGAAGCATACTTTAAAAGACTCAATTCTAACCTAGCGAACCAAAAAGAGTGCCTAGAGACTTCTACCTAACAGCCTAAACCCGAAAGCTCATCATCTACATTTTGAACATCTGATCTAGCGGTGACTAAACTCACTATGAACCACCATTGACTACACTAAAACATTATCAAAACCTTCTTGGTAACTCGCCCACCTATTTCTACTCCTATAAGCTAGCATTAAAACGACTAGTTCCTTCAATAGCATTTCACTATTTAAACCTTAATGCAAACCATACTGGTTAAATATTCAATCTACCAAAAGCCATTGCAAAGCACCCAAGGATCCTATTGCTTTATTAACCCACATACTTGATCATATTATCCACCGTTGATGCCTAAGCTTCAACTTCGAAGATCTTTTCATACACCATACATGATGTCCCAACAATCTCTCTTCAAGTTAAATAACAATGTCCTTAATTCAACCAATTAGATGCTCAATCTCCAAAGGTAAATATAGCCTCAAGATAAAAATGAAAATAAAAAATAAAAATAAAAATAAAAAATACCTAAGTAACCTCAAGTCACAATTAATTTCTGAAAATAATCACAATAACTAATATCAACCATGATTCCATTAAGTAACCCACTTGACTACACACTTCGATCAACTCATCAAAAATTCCAAGCCAAGGTATCCTGAATTAGTACTATTGTGTCGACTCATCTTCAACACTTACCAAAGTTACTTTCTCCAAACCAAAATAAGACTAGAACCTATACCCTCCGAAATACGTACACACACCATTTCTACGCATCAATCTCATGCACCTCAGCCAAAACCAATAATCCTCCAAACGTGCAAGTGATCATCCTTACCATTTCCATTACTAGACCTATATCCTTGAAATCAGAAAAAATCATTTCCTAAATCCGCACCATCTATTTTCCTTAAAATTTAATATGGATTAAATCCTCAACCTGACACTGTAACCTCAAGCTAAAAACAATTATTAACTGAACTAGATCAACATCATCCATCTCCAAAGAAATTCTCCCTTAAAAAATTCTCATATCAGTAACTTAACTCAGATCAATCCTATTTTAATTCAGCTATTCCACTCTGCAATTCTAAAACCTTAAACCAAATAAAAAATCATTTTCCAAAATCATGAAAATCAATGACCTTAAATCTAAAACACTCACCTTATAAAACTCGTAAATTCTAAAACCCCAAATGTTATCAAATTGCTTATCAAGGTCGGCAAAATCGAAAACTTCTACTCTAAGTAATCCCTCAAATGCTTGTTAAACCTACTAGCTTAAATCCCATAAACTTATTTCCTAAAAACTATGGGCCTCAATCCTTAGATGAACTTCTCATAAATCTAACATTGACATTCCTTGAACTTACAACCTCCTACCCATAGACTCACTACATAAATTCTACAGAACCTAAAACCTCAATTATTCTAAGCAATTAAAAACTATTCCCCTCCTTAGCAGCAACTTGAGTACCTAATCCAAAGAGTTCACCCAAACCCTGATGCTCGAGCCTTGGTATTAAAACAACCAATCACCAAGAGTTCAGGCCTATTACACCAATGTTTAAGCCTAACAATGACCTTCTCAGTCGTACCACCTTCCTGTCATAACATAACCCTTAACCCGCCTTTCAATTTCGAACAAAACAAAATAAAATAAAATTCCATAAATAAAATAACATACGACAAAATGCATAAAACCAATCAAGTAGTTCACAATAAAATAAATAAAACAATAAAATAATCCGCCATAAAATAAAACAATTAAATTAAAATGACATACAATAAAATAAATAAACAACAAAATTATTATACAATAAAATAAATAAAGCCAATAAAACCATACTCAACCAAAGGTAAACACTAATTAAAGCAATAAAATAAAATAAATCAAATAACATCAATTAACATAAAATAAAATAGCAATAAACTCATAATATAAAATAAATAACTTAACTTACACCACTTAAACAAAAATTTTATTATTTTAAAATAATAAAAATAATTTTCTGGTACTATCCTAAGCGACATGTGGTTTTACCCAGAGTCGAACTGCTCTGATACTACCTGTGGCGCCCACGACCCCCATATAAGGAGACAAGGGAATCGAGACACCAGGATGGTGACAACACGGTCACACATCT
This sequence comes from Juglans microcarpa x Juglans regia, assembly GCF_004785595.1. NCBI lineage: Eukaryota > Viridiplantae > Streptophyta > Magnoliopsida > Fagales > Juglandaceae > Juglans > Juglans microcarpa x Juglans regia. The sequence goes on along the minus strand of NC_054602.1, from coordinate 33,034,759 downwards.
CAACGAAGTGCCAGTGTGTGTACATGCAACAGTGTACAAATAAAATAACGCAGCAGATAGTCAACTAAGTACCAGAATTTATTTACAATCAAACATCAGTAAAAATTTAAATAGCAGTTATACAGTCATCCATAAAAATATATTACAATAGTTTTCAAATAAACAAACGAGTGATCTCAAATCACTCCTCGGGCGGAGCCGTCTCCTCAAGCTCGCCCTCCTCCTCCTCATCTGCAGCAAAATCTGCATTACTACAAAATGGTATCGCAGGTAAGTATGACCCAAAATAACAACGTAATATAAAATGCATCAAATGCAACTAACATGCATGCAGATGAAAAATATGCATTTTACTCAACACATTATCTTTCCCGAAAATAATTATTTCAATGCACGCCAAAATCCCATTTTGGCCAAATTATCCGTAAAACATTTTCCCAGAAAATGATTTACCCAGAAATCCAACTCGCACTATTTTTCCAGAAAATAGTGCATTAATTCCGCATGCACCATGCATTAATTTCCATATGCACTATGGCCTCCCCTATGGACCATCCACACGTCCTGGCTTCGTAACGGTGCTCAGTTCCACACCCGACGCGTACATGGCCAAGCACCCACACTACGCAACGAGCGATGCCTAGTTCCGCGCCCAGCGGGTACATGGTCAGACATCCTCTAGTCCCCGCCAGCAGAAGGACCACGGAGTCGGCACGAGACCATCTCATTCGATCCCATTGTCGCCCGGCGACAACCCAGGGGACGTTACTCAGTATATTCCGCTCCCGAGTAACCAGAGGAGCTCCACCGAGTTAATGCCCCATCTCGGCTCGGGGTCGTGATACATACGCACCCAAAAAAAATATCACATAAAATCACAGCCTTTCAAATCACACATGAGCATGAATGCAATGCACGAAAACCCAATTTTCTTTACAAACATGATCATGCATGAAATAATGATATGAACATGCACCAACACTGATCCAACATCCATCCAGAACCAATCCCAACAAATCCAATCAAAACAACTCATCAATAACCAAACTCAAATAAACCAAACCAACCAAACAACTCCAATCACAAATCCATCCGACCCCCGAACTCCTCGGACTCAGTCCGGCATGCCAAAAAATACAGTGAAATGGGTTAGTGCAAAAATACATTTAAATTATGAAAGTTCTTTGGAGAAATACTTACAGCGCTATATAGCAATTTCCGAAGGATCACGAAGTTGAAAAAGGCGACGTCTGAGCAACACCACAGTGTAAAATACACTGTGGCCATGGGTCACAATAACCAACTTTTCAACAGGTGCAAACGAAGACTCAAGATTGATAGGGTAAGGCCTAGGGAGGTCGGTGAATCTAGTGATAATGGTGGTTAGCCGTGGGTGGCGGCACAAGGGGTGTTTTTAGGCCAAAAATACCCAAAACGAAAATGGAATTGGATGTGTTTCACCGGTGACGGATCGGAGGTGGGGTTGGGCCAATGGGTTGCTAGGAGGTCAAGGATGAAGTGGTGTGAAGATGGTGGCTAATGGTGGTGCGACGGCGGCATTGGAGCGAAAGTGACGCCGCGGCTTTGAAGGGCTACTGGTGGTTAACGGCGGCGCGAATGGAGGTGAGGTTGGTGGGGTAAGGTCACCGGCGGCTGGGGAACCAAATGGGGTTGGCGGTGACGGTCCCGGCAGCGCGACGACGGCGGGTTGGATATGGGCGACAGACGCACGAGAGAGAGGGAGAGCGGACTGGGTCGCGCGGGAGAGAAGGTCGAAGGAGAAATAAGGGGAAAAAGAGAAGAAAGAGAAAAGAAAAGGAGAGGAAAGAAAAATTGAGGAAAAAGAAATGAGATCCAATTTTTATAATTTGGGTCACAAAAATGATCCAACGGAAACGATTTCAAAACTTCAAGTTAAATAAAATAATTTAAACGTAATGGTAAAGCCAAATTGAAATAATTAAATCCCACATTAATTAATTAAATATGAAAAACAATTTAAATGCACAACAATAAATAAATATTAAGAAAGCACATAAAATTTAATTTTCACCAATTAAAAAATCCTAAAAACAATCCAATTAAAATCCAATAATTTTAAAACAAGAGAATAATTTTTGAATAAAATAAAAATAATCTTTCAATAAAAATACACTAAAATATGGGGTGTTACACACAATTCAACAATTGATACCATGGAGTCATACAGGCTGCCCAGATCAAGCAAAACATGAAATGAACAATTCAGATTACAAGTCACAGTTCCTCTTCCAAAATCAAGTCACAATTCCACAAAACATCAACTAAAATTCAGATTACAAGTGGATGCCCAGATCACAGTTTCCCTCAATAAAATCATAACACAATTCCACAAAACATGAAATGAACAATTCAGATTACAAGTCACAGTTCCCCTTCCAAAATCAAGTCACAATTTCACAAAACATCAACTAAAATTCAGATTACAGGTGGCTATCCAGATCACAGTTCTCCTCAACAAAATCATATCACAATTTCACAAAACATGAAATGAACAATTCAGATTACAAGTCATAGTTCCCCTTCCAAAATCAAGTCACAATTTCACAAAACATCAACTAAAATTCATATTACAAGTGGCTGCCCAAATCACAGTTCCCCTCAACAAAATCAGATCACAATTCTACAAAACATGAAATGAACAATTCAAATTACAAGTCACAGTTTCCCTTCCAAAATCAAGTCACAATTCCACAAAATATTAACTAAAATTCAGATTACAAGTGGCTGCCCAGATCACAATTCCCCTCAACAAAATCAGGTCACAATTCATATTAACCTTTCAAAAATACGTTCGTCTATTTAAAACGAAACAAATTCAAATATCATAGTGGCTGCCCAACCACTAAAAACTGAAATTTTTTTTATCATAGCCAACATACCTCCATGAGGTGTGGATGGAGATCTGTCGAATGTACCTTCAGAATTATTGAAAGAGTCCTCATAAATTTTTCTCTGAATATTAAGGAAATAGACTTGTTGCATGATAGTCATGTTAGAAAGATTCTTGCTAATGATCTCTGCCTCGAACTTTCTCTTATCAAGTTCCAGTTGTGCACCTCTAACTTCATCCGCATTTGTCACCCATGCTCTCCTCTCTACCATGAACAACCGTCTATCATCGGTCAATTTTTCTAACACACCGTTGAACTCAGCATCACATGATTCCTAGGCCTTCCGCTTCCTCAAGTTATCTTTCTCAGTTTTTTTGCCTGGAGGCCTCTCAACATTGTCGACAATTTTACTTGACTGCTCATTGGCTGGACATTTATCGTGTGGTTTTCTCCTTGTATTCAGATTGTTCATATGTTGCTGCCATTTGGGTTGGTGTCTCAATTGAACCAACAATGCTCCAGTGTGAAATTCTCCTTCTCTATCTCTTTGTACATTATTTTTACTTTTTCAATATGAAAAATTGAATGAATATTATCAGAAAATAAATCATAGATAAATAAATACATTATTAAAGGAAAATGATACATACCTTGTATTCCTTAGTCACACCACTTGGGTGCAATGATTCTACTTGCACAAGAAATGCACAAAACTTGTTTGTGCATTTTTGAATCATGGATCAATGATTGATCAATGACCCTATTGAACGATTTGTAGTTTTTAGTTTTTTATACTCGTGATAAAACTTATAAATTTTGTCCCACATTTGCGTGGATTTTTTATCGGTACCCTATATGGCATCAATGCTAATGTTGAGCCAACCAGAAACAAATAAGTTATCCTACTCAACAGTGAAAGATGCACCTCTTTAAACATTTTTTATCGAAGGCCTTTCTTCATCGTGAAAGGGAGTTGTTTGGATCATAACATTAGAATATTGCCCATATGTTGGAGTGCAACCTTCTCCTCTACTTTGTAAGAGAGTGGTGAAGAAGGGGTCCTCCTCAGATGGAGTGTCCATCCTTTAACAGTCAGACAATAGATACAAGGTAGCACAAGAAAATAAATACCAGGCAGGACAAGAAAATAGATACAAGGCAGCACATTTTTAAAAAATATCAAACCATGCTGCATGTTGGTTTCCCAAAATTCATTTAAAACTGTTAAGTAGTAACAGTTACACAGCAAGTTCATTTACACATCAAGTTCATTTACACAACATTACAATTAGCAATACCAAAAAAAACTTAGCAAATAATTAGCAGTAATGAGGATGTATTTTAACAATTTCCTCATCCAAATTCATATGAATTTAGTAGAAAAAAGCACAAAGAAATTCACAATTTCTTCATCATTTCTATTAATTTCATTACTATAAAGTAAAAAGCAATAATAAAAAGTGTTCCACATGATAAAACAAAATTTTATCAGTTCCAGAATTTTAACTATATTGCCATTGTTTTGCAAAAATAGAGTTTTATCAATTCCAACATTGAATAGAGCAGTATACATTATAAAAAAAATGTCTAAAGCAACTTCCTGAAAATGGGATAATACTTTGAATATGTTTTAATCACAACAACCCACAAAAAGTCACAATTAATATTACAATTCAAATCACAATTCAGATTACAAAAAGTCACAATTAATTTCCAATGTAATTACAGATATATTAATGAAATATGAAGAAGGCAGTATTTATTCCTAGTGCTTTCACAAGAAGCACCCACTTTTGCACTTTAAGTTCACTTCATTAAATGCACTTTACTGTAAGATTAAGAAACAATTTCTCTTGATGCCTTGTGCTTGCATGTAAGCAAGCACGCATCCGCAACATTGGACATATTATTTCTGCTCAAAATGAAACTTTTAGACCCCAGAACAGCAAGCTTACAAAGTTAATTTTGCATATGGGACACAACACCCACTTAACAACTTTTAACTACATAAATTGTAGTTAAAATGTCATCAAAGGAGAAACATCCAGTAATAATGAAGTTGATAATAGATGGAAGGGCTTATGGGATTTGAATATACTAGAAAAGGTGAAATTATTTCTATAAAAGGTTGCGAATGACTACCCACCCACAAAAAAAGAAACTATGTGCACTCTGTCCAATATGCCAACAGGATAATGAAGATGTTATGCATGTTCTCTGGAAGTGCAATGCTACAAATGATGTATGGTATGAGTCACTAATCAAAACTCAAAAAGGGTGCACTGATGAGAATGATTTTATGGACCTTTGGGGAAAACTACTCTAGTTGCACATTGCATAAAAATTACTCTAGTTGCTAACACCAAAGCAAAAATGTTGTCCTTAGTCCTATGCTTTCTCTATCACTTGACAAAATAAAGAATCAAGATTTAGTTCCATGAAAATTTGAATTAATCAGTTACAGGCTTGATTTCATGCCCACAACATGTACCAATTCTACTCTGCCAGCAATTGAAGTTTCTTAATTTCACACACAATACATTAGAAATTAATTGAAAAAAGCATCTATATTTTGAAAAAACCAATCGACTCAATACAAAGTTCTAAAAAAATGAAATTAATTGAAAAAAGCATCTATATTTTGCCCATGAAGAAACAATAGAAAGCCAACAAAAAATAATTGAAAAAACAACCCTTTCTTTCAAACAACTCAAACAGGAGAAGGATTGAAATATATACATGGAGTTGAAAATTTCTTCACGGGCAAAAATACATACATAAAGCATACAAATGTAGTGTAAAATTTCTCATACATGCACATATGATTTATATATATATATATATATATATATATATATATATATATATGAGAGAGTGAACTCACAGGGATAGAGAACGTTCGGAGCAGAACAGAAAGGAGCAGCAACGGTGAGCCTATAGAGGTGATGGAGGTCCTCTTTCACTTGTAACACCTCGTACGGACTTGAACATCTGCTTCACAAAGATGAACTGATCACTTTCTCGACAAAGGATATGATACAAGTTTTGCAAAAAACAGGAGAGGAAACGGAGGGAAGAAATAGAGAGGAAGAAAGGGAGTGGAAGAAGGGAAATCTGGGAATCGGGAAAACTGGGAGAGGAAGAATCGAAAAGGAATTTCGAGATTTCGAGATAGAGAAGAAAGAAAATAAGAGAGGGAATAAAGAGCGAAATTGCATGCGAAAGATTGATTTTCATAATAAAATAATCTGACAGATGTTAATTAGTAGTTCTTTAAATTTGAAGATAAATGAGATTCTACTGTAGCTGAAAGCTTCACATTTAGATAAAAGATGAATCCAATGCCATATGTTTAAAGTGAAATTCATCAAAATTTAAATACTGGACTCATTTGATGAGTCCAATGCCAATACTCTAAGAGAGCCAAAAGGAGTGGTGATCCATTTTATCAAGAAATACCTTTTGGATCTAATTGTTGAACATGAATATGAAGAGAGTCCAAGGTAGATGTGTTAAAATTAGATGCAAAAGTTTTCAATTTGAAAAGATGGTTAAGATCTCTCAATCATGTTTTAACTTTGTGAACAATAGAATGAAAGTTAACCTGGATATTCTTAGAACGGGCTTTGTTCCTGGCAAAACAAATCTCCCAACAAATGAGGGCAAAAGAGAAACAATAAAGTGCAGCTGAGTCCCGAAATGTAAACCATCAAAAAATGGGAGTGTACCAAAAAATGCAATTAAAGTAATGTCAAACCGTGTCACTAAGGGCACAATCGAAAGAGAGATCATTAGTACTTTCCATGGAGCCAGCAGCACAACAATTGCACTTAGAAGTGATAGAAATCCTCCACTTCTAAATCTTGTCATAAAGAGGGATACGATTATGCCAAAATTTCCTAATCAAAATGGAGATTTTCACAGACAACTTTTTGCTAATAAAAGAAACCAAAGGAAAAGTGGTGGAATGATCACTTAGAAAGTTCTATGCCGAATTAGTAATAAAGTGACCATCTAAGAAGTGATTCCAAATTCTAATATCACAACCAGATTTGCTAGTAATGAAAAATTTTCTATGCTCCTAGAAGAGAGAGAGATCTCATAGCCTAGAAACTTTATCCCAAATCCAATTAGAAGAAGAACAAACATCCTTTAATTGTTGGGTGGAAATAGAAACATGGAAGTCTTTCTGGGAATGAGAACCATCACCAGACCAGTTATCATGCCAAAAGCTTAAGGTTCCTTCATGAATGACAGACATGAATTTACGAATAGTTTTCCAGGAGCTAGAATGATAAGCTTTTAGCCTCGACGTAGTTAAGAGAATGTGCATTTTGTATGTATTTATGATGTAAAAAACTAGCCTAAAGGGTATCAGACCTTGAAAAATACCAAGCAAGTTTACAATGAAGAGTTTTGAGAGTATCATGTAAATTCTAAATATCCAGTCCACTTTTAGACAAAGGATGGAAAATATGAGTCTAAGAAACCCAGTATTTATTAGAATAGTCATCAACTCCCCCTATAAAAAAGTAGCAAAAGCTTTATGTAAGGAATCGATCACTTTTTTCAAAGTGTTAAGGACTGAGAGAATATGGATATGAATAAAAGAAAAGTACATATTTGAGTAAAGTGAGTATACCCCAGAGGACAAGAGGTGCCCTTTCCAATTGGCAACCTTCTTATGAATTTTGGAAAGGATGAAATCATAAGTTGTAACGCCCCTATCCCTTACGTTAGGGATGTAACATACTTTCATAAATAAAGCTAGAAAAGAGATTATATAGTTAATAAAATAATTAATTATTTCATAAAAATAATTACTAAATAAATCATGCCTTGAATAAAAACTAATCAAAGTTTTCAAATAAACTAAATATAATAATTGTCGTCATAATGTAAAACTAAACTAAGCCGCCTGAGGCTAAATGTTATCAGACTACTTCATATAAACCTATCTGTTTGCTCATTCTCATCTTCTTCCTCATCTTGATGGTTAAAAAACATAAAATAAAACTAAAATAAATAGAAAACTCAATAAAAAAATCCACCATAACGTAAATATAGTAAACATAAGGTTTTCATAAAATATTTCGCGCTTAAAAGAATCAAAATCTTGACAATTTATATTAATGCTTATGACATGCATGACTTAGAAAATATCATATTCTTTTATCTTATCATAACTTATCTTGATTAGCCAACATACTTTAATCATGTGTGCAAAGTTGTGCACCGGTTCTATTGCATGTTCCTACAATTGTATTGATGGACCATTTTTAGGTTCGTGGCTTGCACACCCACCCATAATTGAATTGGTACCATGCATCTCTATAACCATCTTATTAGCCATAATTTGTATCTTATACTTGACATATAAATGATTGCATATCTTATACGAGGTGAGATGCATTATATACAAAATGACATGACTAGTAATAAAATCTAAAATATATGTGATCATGTAACATGATGAATGACATGCTTTCATATAAGGGTGTAAGTCTACCAATCAGGACCAGAAAACCAGACTGTTTGTTTTGGACTGGACTGATAAGTATATTGGTAAATTTTGATCCATATAACCTTAGAATTAATTTTGATTTTTGCTCTGGTCTTGGGGTGCGGTTCTTTTGGACCAAACTAACTGAAATATATTTATATAATTTTTTAAAATATTTTATATAGTTGTTGTATAAGTTAATTATGTAACTTTCATAAAACATATCACCATTGACTATATGTATTTGGAGTTTGGATGCTATTGCATTTTTTAATTTCATTATCTCTATTTTTTATTTTTAACTTTATTATAATGATTGCTAGATCTTATGAATGGATAAGGATAATTTTGATAATTTTTCTAACTTTTCTTATGCTATTTTCAAGTACTAAATGTGTATATAAAATTAAATAGTTAATATTAAAAAAATGAAAAAATTGTAGTTAGGCCGAAAATACATATTAGAAGTGATTTTGGGCTTTTTGTATGTTTGGCTCATTTTACACTAGCCTAGACCGAATTGGACCGATCGAACCAATAGCTAACGATCTAATCCGATATATAGGGATAATTGATCCAGTCTCAGTCCAAAAAAAAAATGGACCGAAATTTTTGGTTTGGTCGAAAAATCTCCTTATGGCTCGACCGCACCAGGCCGATTACACCCTTACTTACGTATCTCATATCATGCATGGTACCTATATGAAGTAATATACATCGCAAATTTTTTTAGAAAAGCATGTCATAATATTCTATTTAACTAAACACATACTATATTAATGACAATCATTTAATTTTCTTTTGATTAAAATAATTATTCAATTTTAAAAGAAATATAATAAATACTAATATTAAATAAATCCACATAACTTATAACTATAATAGAATAATTACATTTTATTAAAATTTTTCAAAATAAACAACAGAAATTCGTTTCATAAAATAGACTTAATCATATTTGAAGTGTTAAAAACAAAAATCAAACTCTTGTGACTTATTAATGTAATCTAATTGTAAAAATATTAACACTTAAAAATATAGATTAAATCCCATAAGTAGTATCTATACAAGTTTTTAGACTAAGTGCTATCCCATAAGTACCATCCATTGGCATGCCCCTTTATTTTGCACACCCCGCACACCCTTCACGTCACCTAGTGTAAATTTACAATTTTACTCTTATTTAAAACTCCTCATTTCTTTCTCCACAAGCTTTAAACAATTCTTCTCAAAGAAAAAACTCTCTTCACCCGCAGGAGGAAAGCTCTCTCTCAGTGTGCATACTTTTGAACTTTTGTGGGCTTTTTTACATAATCAAAACAACTTTGTCTCAAAATAATAAACTTACACAATAATTAGAACGTCCTAACAAATCCCTATAAATCCTTAATAACAAAGAATAGTCAAGGAGAAAGATCCAAACCAAGAACTTGAAATGAGAATAGAGAAGTTTGTGTGAGTGGTGTGCTCCAACCCTTGCCTATTTGTAGGAGTAAAATCACGTTGTTTCACTCGAAGATTTGTTAAGATCATAGTTAAAGAATTGGATTAATTTGAGGAAATCCAAACCTCCAAGATTTAATTGTTGCAAATTTTTGGATGGATTTTCGGTAGTCACTACAACTTTAATACAACGAGAATCAGCAACTTCACCGGACTTACAGAACTCCACTACAACCAACATGCTTACTGGACTTAATGATGGAAATAACAGATAGACCTATTCAATGGTTGAAAGACTAGGCCATGAATCAGTTCACTTAATAACAAAAGCTAACTTTTAAAGGGAAACTAAAAGACTAAGTCAGGCTGAACTAGACTTAACTCAACTGAAACAAATAAGACTCCCACATCAACTTGGGCCTAGGCCTGATCATCAACCCATAAGCCCACGTACACAACATTACTCCCCCTTAGAGGACCTTGCCCACAAGGTCAGAGAACTCTTTAGCCAACAGAGAATATTCCACCCAAGATGCCTCTTCACTGCAAAGCCCTTTCCACTTCACTAACAGCTCTGTGACCGCTCGATTATTCTTCTTCTTCAACCTTCTTCCTAAAATTTATTTTGGTTCTGGCTTGACACAACCATCTGAGCTTGTGGGTGAAAGTGTGGCGACCAACTAGTGGTGATCCCCCAACTTCTTCTTTAGGCATGAGATGTGAAGCACGACATGTATCTTGGCGTTAGGAGGAAGCTCAAGCCGATATGCTACTACACCGATTCATTCAAGGATCTGGTAGGGGCCATAAAATCTTGGGGATAATTTCATGGCATGACGTTGTACCACCGAATGTTGTTTTTAGGGTTGTAAACGAATATAAACCCAATCTCCAACATTAAAACTTCTCTATGTTCGCTTAAGGTCAAAAAACTTCTTCATTCTCTCTTGTGCCAACTGTAGATTAAAACGTAGGATAGAAATAATTTCATCTCTGGTCTTTAGTGCATCCTCCTCCGCTTGTATGCTTGTTGTTCCTAGTGTATATTGAAGTAGTTTAGGAGGAGGATGTCCATAAATTGACTCAAACGAGGTTAGTTTGTTGAAGCACGAACATTGGTATCGTACCAATATTCAGCTGGTGCAAACCATTTCACTCATCCCTTCGGCTTGTCTGCAGAGAAACACCTAAAATAGTGTTCAACCATCTTGTTGACAATTTCTGTCTGACCATCTGTTTGAGAATGGTATGTTGAACTAAACTTTAGAGTAGTCCCCTGCAATTTGAAAAGTTCCTTCCAAAAGGTGCTAGTAAATGCAGGGTCTCAGTTAGTAATAATTGAATTATGCATACCATGCAGTTGAAAACATTTGTGAAGAAAATATTTACAATTTTGTTGGAAATGTAAGGATGAGAAACTGGAATAAAATGAGCACACTTTGATTGCCGATCCACCACTACCATAACAATATTGTACCCTTCAGAATTAAGCAAGCTTTCAATAAAGTCCATAAATATATCAGTCCATATTTTAGAAGGAATTGGAAGGGGCAATAGCAAGCCAATTGGGTGAATGATTTCAGATTTAATGTTTTCAAATTTATGTCGTTGACAAATATCGCATTCTTCGAAAATTTTTTTATGTCGCCCCTCATTGCTTCCCAATACAACTCATTTTTTGCTCTATTTAGTGTTTTATGATAGCTAGAATGGCCTCCCTAAGGACTGATATGCAACAATTAGAGGATTTGACTCCTCATATCAACAGAAGCCCCAATATACAATCTACCTTTGTAGAATAATAAGCCATCATTCAAAGTATATTTATGTTGGTCCAGAACTCCTTGCTCCAATTTCCGTAAAACCTTTTGCAGCTTAGGATTTTGAGCATAACTGGTCCTGAGTTGGTCCAACCAAGAAGTAGAAGGCAATGTAAGTGCAAACAATGCCCCTTCTTACTTGAGTTCTGCTTGAATTTCAATTTTATAGATAAAACATCTTTGTTGAAGAGGTGTACCTACTTTATTTTCCTTCCCTAGCTTATATTCCACCACAATACCCCAAAATCTTTGTAATCCATCTTTATTGAAGAGGTGTACCTGCATTTCGCTCCAGCAAGTATTTGAGGCTATACTGATCTGTTTACACCTTAAAGGTATGCCCAAGAAGGTAAGATCTCAACTTTTTAACTGCTAGGACCAATGCCATTAATTCTTTTTCATAGATAGATAGATGTAGAACCTTTCCATGGATTGCTTTACTCATATAAGTAATTGGCCTTCCCTGTTGCATTAAACCAACCCTAACTCCAACACCAAAGGCATCACATTGAATAGTAAAAGGAATAGAAAATTTGGTAAAGCTAGAATAGTAGGATTAATCACAACATGTTTAAGGTCATGGAAGACTTGTTTTGCTGCCTCAGACCTATGGAAAGAGTCTTTTCTTAAAAGGGTTGTCAAAGGGACAGCTATGAGTTTGTATCCCTTAATAAATATGCTATAATAGCCTGTTAAGCCTAGAAAATCTCTTAGGGGTTTTAAGCTAGTTGGGAACTACCAATCAAGCATAGCTTCAATTTTTGTAGGGTTGGCCTTAACCCTTTCCTTAAAAGTTAAATGACCAAGGCATTCTATTTCAGCACATCCAAAACAACACTTGAATTTTTTTGCATAAAGTTGGTGCTGTTGCAAAATACCTAATACAATTTTGCAATGTTGTACATGGTCAGATAAAGTTCTACTATAGGCCAATATGTCGTCAAAAAATAAAAGAACGAATTCTCGTAAGCATGGTTTAAAGACAACATTCATAAGACTTTGGAAAGTAGCTTAAGTATTGGTAAGCCCAAAGGGCATTACCAAAAATTCATAATAGCTTTCATGAGTTCTAAAGGCTGTTTTAGGAATATCTGTATGATTGACTCTAATTTGATGATAACCGAACCGTAGATCTAGTTTGCTAAAAATAGTTGACCCGTGAAGCTCATCTAAGAGTTCATCAACTATGAGAATGGGAAATTTTGCCTCGATGGTGTCTTTATTAAGAGTCTTATAATCAACACAAAGTCTCCAACTTCCATTTTGCTTTCTCACAAGCAAAACAAGAGAGGAGAAGGGACTTTGGCTTGGCCTAATGATCCCCGATTCTAACGTATCATGAACCAATTTCTCTATTTCAGTTTCTTGGAAGTAGGGATGTTTGTATGGCCCAACACTTACTGGTCTAGATCTTGGTTGTAACACAATATGGTGATTAGGGCTATAATCGAGCCAAGCCGAGCCAGTCTTTGGCTTGCCAAGCTTGGCTCGACTCAAAATACTCGAGCTCGAGATTTTTTTTTATTCTTCGTTCGAGCTCGGCTCGATAAGCTAAATGCTCAATTCAAGCTCGAGCTCGAACTGTGTATTTTTTTAATAAGATTTAATAATTAATAAAATAAATAAATAATCTAATATTGAATTTATATAATTAACAAGTAGAACCTTTATTGAATTATAAAATTTTAAAAAATTTATAAGTAATTAATATCTAACTAGTCGATATTTATCCAAAATAATAATATATTATATGCTTACATATATTATTAATACACACACTTAATATGATAGTATATATCTATTTCATATATGGTTCCCACATACTAGTATATGAAATTGTTAAATTTTATCTACTAATTATTATACAAATTATAAAATATACTTTTGAAGTATATTCACTATATAGACATAAGTAATTAAATTACATATTATATATTTAATTATAAAAGTGGTATGCTTATATTATTAGTTATTACATATATATATGTGTGTGTGTGTGTATATATACATAGGTGTATGTATATATTTATTAATATATAAATGAGTTTTAATCGAGTCGAGCTAACGAGTCAACTCGAGCATAAACGAACGAGCCTTAACGAACCTCATCCAAGTCAAGTCGAGTTTTGTTGGGTATGTGTCATTTACAATTTGAGTAAGTATCTACTTTCACAAACGAACTTTTTTTTTCATGAGTCGAGTTCGATTCGAGTTTAACCGATCGGGCATCAAGTGGACTATCGAACAGACTGGTTCATTTACAGCCCTAATGGTGATCTTGGTCTCGGATAGAGGGTAGTCCTTTTGGTTCTATGAACACACTAGTATATTGGTTTAATAGGTTCTGAATTAGTGGTTCATCTAAAGATGGTAAGAACATTATTTGGGCAGGTTCAATTAATTGAAGGACTAAACTTCTGTGTTTTTTCCTAATCAACTTACTAAATTTTTCCCCTTCTACTAAAGAAATGACAGTTGGTGTAATACCTTGCAAACAACGGCTTTGCCCCAACACAGAAAAAACCATTTGAAGCCTTTCAAAATCCCATAGCATTGGACCCAATGTTTGCAGCCACTAAATCCCTAGCACAACATCACATCCCCCAAGATTTAGAATATAAAAATAAGTAGTGTAAGAGTTACCCTGTATATGGAGAGCTACACCAGCACAACTTCCTTCACTTTGAATAGTCTGACCATTAGCAATCTTAATTGAGAGGCCGTCAGTTAATGTAACTTGTAGTTGGGTTTTCCTGAGAACTAATGGGTCCATGAAGTTATGTGTGCCCACAGTGTCCAATAAAATAACCACCCTACACTCATGTACCCTTCTCATTAATCTCATGGTCTTTGGGTTGGGTGATCCTGCAAGAGGATGAATAGATCTTCTGGGCTCCAGTTCCACAATAGTTTGCTCTGTTGTTGATTTGCTAGTACTGCCACTTATCACTTCAACCTTAGATTCCTCGATCTTGTGTTCTTCATCATCACTAAGACCATCACATTCCATGATAAACAATCGAGCTGATTTGCATCTATGGCCTGGAGTCCACTTATCATCACAATTGTATCACGTCCTTCCTTCATTTGGCTGGGTTGGTGATAACCGTTGGACAGGTGCAATAGCACAGTTCTCCTTAGGACTTTGGGGCCCAATAGCCAATCTGTTTGGACCGTTAGGTCCCTGCCCAATTCGAGCCATTCTCTTCAAAGTCGCTACATTCTCTTCCTACATTTTAGCCAAGCCAAATGCCACATGTAAATTTTGAGGGCTCAACATATGTACCATGAAACAAATGTCCTCCTGAAGTCCAATTAGGAAGCAACTAAGTTTGTAAGGCTCAACTAATCCTCTAAGTTGATTTGAAAGGGTCTCAATTTGACTTTTATTATTCTCCACTGTCGCAAGTAGGTAAGGGCTTCCATTCGAAAGGGTCCAAATAGCTGAATTGAGTCTGCAATGCTTTCACAAACCTTCCCAACTGGTGATACTTCCAAAGGCGTCAAGCTCTTGGAACCATACCAAAACTTTTCCTTCCATATGGAAGAATGCCAAGAGGACCCCGATAATACAGATTGTTCTGATGGTACGCAAAAAATTGATTTGCACGATAGACCCATCCATCAGAATCGTCCCCATCGAATTTTGGAAAGTCCAAGCGCACAGGTCGCGATTGAATTCCTCCATGGTCTTCAAAAAGTGCATTAACTACCTGTTGACCAGAGCCTTCTGGTCTGTTGACACCTTGTTTCCCAACAGTGTGCACCAAGGTCTCCACGTTAGATGCCACTAACTGAAGTTCCCTTGCTCAGCCATCAATGCCCGCTACAGGGAATTCTAATTTTGCTGGTAAAGTTCCTGGTTTTGTTTGACAATAGCCAAGGACTTCGCCAATTGGGAATAACGTGTACCAGTACCCTTGGCCATAGGATGCTTGGTTTTGGATACTAATTGTTAAGATCACAGTTAAAGAATTAGATTAATTTGAGAAAATCCAAACCTCCAAGATTTAATTGTTGCAAATTTTTGGATGGATTTTCATTAATCACTACAACTTAATACAACGAGAATTAACAACTTGACCAGACTTACAAGACTCCACTACAGCAAACATGCTTACTGGACTTAATAATAGAAATAACAGATAGACCTATTCAATGGCTGAAATACTGGGCCATGAATCAGTTCACGTAATAACAGAAACAAACTTTTAAAGGGAAACTAAAAGACAAGTCAGAATGAACTAGACTTAACTCAACTGAAACAAATAAGACTCCCACAGAAACCTAGGCCTAAGCCTGATCATCGACCCATAAGCCCACGTACATAACAAGATTCAGCATACTTGGAGTAATTTCAAGTGTTATGGTCGGTGACTTTAAACCCATCAGTTGAAGTCGGCACCAAAAATGCTTGGGTTTCCTTGCGATAGTTATGAGAGAGAGAGAGAGAGAGAGAGAGAGACGGTGTGTTTCACTAAAACCCAAACGATGTATTTCTTCCAGTGCCAACCCTTGCTTCTTCAACAAAGAAGGAAGCGTTGGGACTGGAAGAAATACATCGTTTGGGCTTTAGTGAAACACACCGTTTCACTCACTCTCTCTCTTTTACCTTTTTAACATGGACTAGATTTAAGAGTCGGATTGGGCTTGGGTATTACATTTGCATTTTACACATTAATCATATGGTTTATCCTTTGGAAAATGCTAGTTTAACCAATAAAAATGACCAATTGAATTTTTAATTTTTTTTTTTTTAATGATTAAGAAAATGAATATTAGTGAATTGATATTTTTTATTTTTTAAAAATATTTAAAACTGTGTAAAAAATAATTAAAAGAAAAGAGAAAAAAAATTAAAAAGTGCATTTGCACTTATCGGTCCACTTCTTCGGTTAAATCATTGGTCCCAATGCCACGGTCCTTATCCTTCTGCACTCATATTCTCATTGGAAACTCTTCATAGGTGAGGTCATCTTGATACTTTTCTAGAGTAGCTTGTACTCTGATACATGTGTGGTGTCTGGGACATATTTTTGGAGCATAGAGATATGGAAAACATTATGAATATCCAATAATTGAGGAGCATGGAAGTGTTAGACTATACACTGCAGCTTCATCCTATTATTTCCAAGATTTCGAAAGGACCTATGTATCTAGGGTTCAACTTTTCCTTTTTATTAAATCTCATTATCCATTTCATCGACACAACCTTTAGGAATACTTTATTCTATACGTCAAATTCTAATTTTTGCTCCATTGGTTCACATATTTCTTCTATCACTTTTGCACAACTGTAAGTTTCTTTCTAATAATTGAGATTTTCTTGCACATGTCTTGCATAATTTCTTATCCAATATCCTCTGCTCTCCTACTCTAACCCAGTAGAGGGCGACCTATACTTCCATTCGTAAAGAACCTCATATGGCTTCATATGCAAGAAAAAAAATATGTTAAAAGAAAGAGATAATATATCTTAAGTGTAATATGGTGACACCGCGCGCCATATTCTCCTAGCAAATTCACATCATTCTCCTCAAAATTTAAACCATTAATGAATACAAAGAACAACAAGTAATATGATTTCATATCACAAGAAAGAAATGAGTAAAGAATATATACAAACTCTTCTATACAATTCTTCAATAAAATATTATTATCTTTTAAGTTTTTATTGATTTTGATGGGTTTAATTTTAAAAAAATATATTATAGAGTTATATAAAAGTTGTAAAACAGTTATCTTTGTGTACTTTGACTTCTCCAAAACCCACATGCTTGCGTATTGTGTCTAGACTCTAGAACTCCACAATCTGTTGTCTATAAACGCAGGCTAACATGCATGTCGACTAGTAAGTAGTTAAGGATCCCTGACGTGGTATAACTTTAATGGTCAAATCCTAATAAAGATAAAGATTGTAATTTCTTAATAATTTAGGGGGCTTTCGTACGCTCGACTCAAGAAATTAAGAGCTTTTTGGATTGAGATTCTCAATTTATTTTATTTTATCTTATTATTTTAACTTTTTTAATTTTTTATTTAAAATATAATAAATAATTTAATTTTTTTAAAATTTTAAAATAAAAATAATATTTTAATAATATTTTATTTAATTTTTAATTTTCATATCATCTCAACTCACTATTTAAAGCTTTCCTAAGTATTGTATTTTGAAGGTAATATAAAGTTTTTTATTTGAGTTTTGCAACTCATTATCTCTATACACTACATATTATATTTATTTTTATTTTATATATATTTTATTTTATTATTTAATTTAATTAAATTTTTCTATTCATAATTCATATACCACACATTTAATAAGAGAGAAAAAAAAAAGTTTAGTATGTTGTGGGAAAAGTGAAAGAGTGCTTGCAGAAGGTCATCTTTGTTTAATGTGTGGAACGATCAATAAAATTTTTCTTGTCGTTAATGTGATAGTGCTTCCAGGAGAAAGCATGCTTCTCAATCGGTTGAGAGGCTGAAAATTATATAGTCATGGATAAATTATATCTTATTATTCAAAACTATCCTCATTTATTAATTTACATACGTACCCTCCAAACTATATATATGTCAAATGGGCCTCGTATTATTCCTTTATTAAAGAAATTGGGCTCTCTATATAATTAGTCATAGACTTAGGTCTCGTTTGTTTTCAAGAAACATCTCATCTCATCTCATCTCATCTCACTTCATTATTACAACTTTTTCAAATCTCCACACAAAATAAAATAAACAATTTAACTTTTTCAAATCTCAAAATAAAAATAATATTAAAAAATATATTCTAACAATATTTTATTCAACTTTTTAACTTTAATCTCATCTCATCTCTAAAACAAACGAGCCCTTAATTCCCTTATTGGGAGATATACATGATGTCTACATCAGACTCCACAATATTACTAAATTATAATAATGTCACATATCACATTCTTATCTGGTTTTTAATTTACTATATAAAAATTTGTCATATTTTATTTTATTAAATAAAAATTCAAAATTTGTTGGATACTCATGGAGTACTGGAAAGAATTTGGAACGAGTGTAATATTATATAAAGAAAAAATTAGGTAATTAATTAAGTGACTTACCAAAATATCTTTGAAATGTTTATAAGATAACAAAATAATTTTGGACATACAAACTGCAATATATTTTACTTCTCTGCCAAAAAAAAAAAAAAGTACATTTTACAATATCGATCCTACCACATATAAAAGGCATATTGTATCCCCACAACAAAAATGCTCGAGCATTTTATTCAAACATATACTCAAAAACAAATTCCATTTACTCTAAAACCAATTGAATCTTTGATCTAACTTGTTTATTAACAATCACTGTAGTTCTTCCTCGTCTTCGTCCCGTTATCTCTCATGTATTATCTTCCAACTTTTTCTTGTTGGAGATTTCTCTACTCGTAATGTTATAATCCTCAAGCGTGCATAGCTTAGCATTTTGGAAGATCACTTGGAGGAGGAAGAAGTGACTGATTAGGACCTTTGCCATTGTCCACCAAGAATGCCATCTTAAGCCCCCATGTTGTGTGCACTTCCAAATGACAATGCATGAACCAAACTCCTACAATCGTACAAAGGATGAAAACATGTTTAAGTTAAAAAGCTATAGTGAGAAGGTATAAGGAAACTAATGAGAAAAAACTATCTTCAAACCAATAAATGCGAAAAAAATGGAAGAAATAGTGTAAGCTGTCAGAACTTAAAACTGTCATGCCCTGACTCAACGTGGTACCTGGATTATCTGCACGAAATCGGATTGCTACCCATCCACCAGTTGGCACACCAATGGTGTTCCTCTCAACAGGATCAACCAGGTTAAATTTTTTAGGATCTGTCTTTGGGTTATAATTCCCAAGTCCCCTACCAATGGCAAAGAAATTAAACCCATGAAGATGTACTGGATGGTTCTCAGGGGCAATGATACCAGTGTCTTGCATGACAAGTTCAACTGTAGAGTTGTAAGGTAACCTATAAACCTTTGTGCCATTTGTGGTCTGTAAGCTTGATGGGGGAGTGCCAGTATAGTTAAACAGATGTGGCGGGTTACCCGGAAAATTGGTGGTGAACACCCCACGAATGTTGAAGTAATGTGCTTGAAGCAGGGCAGTGGTGGGCATAACAAATGTGACATTGTTGATACTGGCCACCACCCGGCTTCCATTACCGGCTTTGCATGTCGGACATGGGTTGATTCCTAGCCCCACGGCGAAGAAAAGTTTACGATCAACTTTCAATGGTACCTTGGCGGGGTATTTTTTCGAATTAAGGCTTCGTAGAGAATTTATGAACTTGTTTGCAACTGCAGTGGCGTTTTGTGGAGGTGGAGTAGTAAGAGTTGTTGAGGCACTAGCAAGTGTGCCTGAGTAGTGCAAAGTGGCTGTTGCGGTGAGGTTATCGACGGCGATGGGCGCATCCATGAATGGAGAAGCAGCAACCAAGTACTTGCCAGAGTTTCGATTAGCTGTTATAAGAGCATTAGTGGTTTGACCAGGGGCAATCACTATTGTGTCAAGCTTCACTGGTTTCACGTAGGTAGCATCCACTTCTACAACGGTGAGCTGGTGCCCAGCAATCTTGAAGAAAAGCTCCTCATTGAGCGCAGCGTTGATTATGCGTAGCAAGTAGGTCTTACCATTTTGGACTGGCAGCTTGAACCCACCTACAAATGATTAAGACAAGTTGCCCAAAAGCTTTTAGAACTAATCATATATACAACAAGTGTCATGAATATCTTTATTATATGTTCGTACCTTGTGAGGAACAGTTGGGAACTGGCCCTGGATGGCCGTTCATGGTATGAGCGTCCGAGACGTTTGGTGCTAATCCTCCCTTAAGAGCCTGGTTGATCACAGCTTCAGTATCCGATTTCCACCATTCAGCTGCAATTCATATATATATGCATGCTCTTATAAGTGTCGTGAATTAAAAGTTATTTGTACAGGGGCATCATATTATAATATTGTTAACAAAGCTGGAAATGGATGTTATCTTTAATTATCCACACCTAATACAACAACGATTTCCTTGTGGGGTTTCGGGAAGGGATATGGCACACCAAGTTTAGGCAAGATGACCAAGGCACCATGGACCGTCGCCCTTAGCCAAAGAATATGTGCATGCCAGAGAAGTGTTCCCCTTTGGCCAGTTATGGTGAAATTGTACACGTAACTTTGCCCTGGCTGGATTGGACATTGAGTAATATATGCTGGACCATCTGACCACCCTGTTCGGAGTTGCCTAATACCATGCCTGCAAAAGTAAAAAATGAAATCAAATATGTAATCAAGATTTGGATCTCTATAGGAATTTGAGTAATATAGAGTACTGGCGAAGTAGTAGATAGTTTAATTAATAGCTTAATTACCAGTGGATGGTGACATTGTATTTGACATGGTTGACGACCTTCACAAGCACATTGTCATCTTCCCTAGCATAAAGGGTGGGTCCTGGGAACTGCCCATTTACTGTCACAATGGGCTTTGTCGAACACAGTTTGGTGGAATTCTTCATCACCACCTAATTCACATGAGGTTAACCAGAATTTAGAAATATATTTTGCAACATTAAAAGATCGATTTCCTGATAAAGTTGGTGTTAGATCAAATTAAGTGGGATGGATTACTAATGCGCGCACTGTGGTTAATGTGGTAACAACTAGAGGGAGGGTGTACCTTCCATGTACTTCTTTTGACTTTTATTTTCTTTTAATTAGGTGATGATAGGATTGTTGATCATGTGTAAATCATGATGATAGACTAATTTTCCATTCAAATGAAGTGAAACGTGACAAGATTAACTTAAACACCTGATGAAATACTATCTATCAAAACAATGATAAATCTATTCAGAATGAGGGAAGAAGAAGAAGAATTAATAAATCTGGCTACTTACATTGAACTTGTAGTGGCGAAGCCTGCACTCTATGAAGGCTGGAAAAAGGCACCCCAAAAGAACAAGAACTCGAACCCAAGAATCCATTTTCTCACACTGAACTTTCAGTACTAGTGCTCTCAAATATCAAACAGCTAGCTTGTTAATTTGTCCTGGCCTTGCTTGCTTTCTAGCTTGCTGCAGTCACATTGGAATATCACTGGCCAACGCAAGCTTATAAAGGGAGAGGAGGTGGCCGGGGATAGAGGTATTGCTAGCTACCATGTCGTTTTTGCGTCATAAGGTGAACTTAGGGCGATTCTTGATTAACAAGATAGACAGAGAGACAGACAAGTGACTGCAACCTGCCGGGGGCAGCTTCTATATTGATATCGTGCATGTTACATAAAGTTGTTGTTCTTTAATGGACCATTAATAATATTTGTGGTTTTGGATATAAGGTTGTTATGCCCGTCAGCATTAAGGTTGTTATATATGCTGCTTAATTCCATTTCACATGTCCTTTTCATCGCCCCTCCCTCCACCCCAAGTTTAATGCTCACTTTATTATATCAGAAAAGAATTCATGTGCATCTTCCCATCACTTGTTCATGTATTTTATCATTTTTCCCATCTCCAAAAATATTATTTGAATCTCTTTCTTGCAGTTGGTTTGCAGCTTATCGTACAGTAGGTAGGGCCGGAGGATATATGCCATAAGGTACTGATGAAAAGGAGGGTTGGTGGCATTTTACCCAAACTCGGTCCCATGCTGGATCGAAGGATTAGAGTCTTGCCGCGCACCTCTGAGTTCACGTCTTATTTATTTATTTATTTTAATCTTCTAAAAGTAGACAAATTCTACATAAATTTTTTGTAAAAAAGTAGATCCTATTAAAATATATATATATATATTTATTACATTTTTAAAGTGAAGTTTACCTTTTTATAAAGACTTACACAAGACTTATTTATTTTAGACTTATACATATAGTTTCTCAAATGATTATTGCTATAATATTATCATTATAAATTAAGATGAATAACTTCTCCAAATTTCATATACCATCCAACTCATAAATCAGTACGGGGTATCACAGTATCATGAATCTAAGGACTATAACTCATCAATCAGGACAATACCAATTTGGTTAAGCAATTGACTTGCATATTTCTATGGTCAAATTACTTTTGGTCATAAAAAATAATAGCCTAAGAGCGAGCTAATATCTAATGTTAATACCTAATCATGATGCTTATAATTGGGGAAGTATGTGTTCATATTATATCTTCGTACACATCTTATGTTTTTTTAATATTTTTCTTTAGATGAGTTTTATTTTGTAATCTTATTAATTTATATTAGATGCTTGGGTATAAAATGAAAAGTGGTATATATACATTTATCTGTTATGTTTATGAATATCAATTATCAAAATCATGATGTTATCATTAATATAGCTATTAAGGATATGATTGATATAACTCATTCTTATTAAATATGTATTTTTGCAAATCAAACTATCAAATCAAGTATGTGATCAATTCGGTCTAAACAAGTTAATTGAAACATGTCATCTTCAAGTCAATTTAATATAATGAATTTATTAATATATAAGAAAATTGTTGTATACCATAGTGTCATTGTGCTCGTATCCTATTATGTTGATTTGGCATTATCCATCAACATTGAATTTATTATTTAAAAATTTTGCATTGATCTTGTGATTGGTAGACAACACTACATCATTTACATGATAATAATGAAAACCCAACGATGTCACTCCATGATATTTATATTTAAAAGGCCCATGTGAGAGTCAAGGGATTGGACCCATATGACAAAGTTGGGCTGGATTTAAGAAAACAAGATGAGAGTACATATACTCCTAAACAATGTTCGGATCACTCAAATTTCTTTGAAATTTAGTTATTGTCTTTATTTTTTATTGAAAAATGTTAGGAGCCCGTTTTAGGTTCCGATTGTCCTTTTTATTTATCTTTTTAGTTTTTTTTTTACTTAGTGATTCAAAAAATATTGCTTAATGATATTGTAATTTTTTTTCTTTTTTAAAAAATATTTAAAAGTGTTAAAAAAAATAATGTGATAAAAGAAATTCTTATTTTTTACATTCTTTTTTTAACACTTTGAAATATTTTTAAAAAAGAAAAAAAAATCATAATATTATTAAACAATATTTTTTTAATAACTAAGTAAAAAAAAACTAAAAAACATAAAAAAAGAAATCTGGAAAAAAAAAAGGGAGCCCGTTTTATTTTTCTTTTTTTTTCCCAAATTCAAAAAAGTAATTATATTTTCCACAAAAAATTAAAATTAACACCATCGTCCTCCAAAAGTTTTTGAAAAATGTATTTTTCCTTTAGCTTTCTATTCTCTTAATTTTCTTAAAATAAATTTACAAAAGTAAATTTTCTTGTCCCAAAAAATTAAATAAACCCCATTGTCCTCCCAAGATTTATTTGAAAAAGAGCATTTTACCATCAACTCTATTATATCCATGAATTTTGTCCATTTTTCCTTAGTGCCTTTTAATGAGATTCATTAAATTGTAAAGTAGATTTTACATATTAAGTGATATGAAGGGGTAAAATTTTTTGTGTAAAATTTATATCACGTACTCTGTAATTATAAGTACGTTATTGAATCAAGTAAATCTCATGTCACACGTAATTATTCCACTTTTTGTTTTTTTAACTTTGTCTCTTATCCTTCCTGTCTGCATTTTGTATGGTCACCATAAGTTGAATAATTTTGTTAAAGCTATTAAAAAAATAATAAACTTATTGATCTATAAATGACTTTTGCTCGGACAGGTACCCATGCATGAGCCCTCGAGCAAAGAGACCCACAAGCCCCTATAGTCTGCCTCTTTTTGGTCAAGTTTTTTGGATATGCAGAGGAGTTGATTGTTTTGTTGCGTTTTTTAGACTTTTTTTTTTTTTTTTTAAGTTTGATTTATTGATTGTCCTCACTTTTGACGGAGGAAAACTATGGTTACAACTAACAACTCAGTACACAAAATCAATTAAAGATTTCAAACAAGCAAAAAGCACCAAAAAACATTATACTCTAATATATGGTAATCCCAGGAGATCCAATCTTAGCAAACCTCTCACCACCCTCGACACCTCTATTATATTATTCCACTTTTTCGACTGCCCATCCGCACCCAGACGAGCCAAACAGTCAATTAGGCTATTACCTTGTCAGTAGATATGTTGCACTTGATAAGTAAACAATTGTAACAATTCCATAATCTCCTCCCAATAATCTTCAGCATACCAAATATTACATCGTGCACCTTTGATCTAGTTAACCACCACCATGGAATCAAGCTCTAAAATCACCCGAGAGGCCCCTAGGATTTTCACAAGCTGAAGACCAAGTAAGAGACCCATTAATTTAGCATAGTTATTCGAACCCCTCCCTAGTGAATTTGTAAATACCAACAACATTTTCCCATCCTTATTTCTCACCACACCACCTGCTCCTGCACAACCAGGATTTCCATAGCTACAACCATCAACATTGAGCTTTAACCAATCCTCCTCCAGTTTCATCCAATACACCAATTTTGGGAGCGTTCTTTTAATCGATTTGATAGGAATATTAAATGCTCTCAATGTGGATTCACCCCAACGCGTTATGCTCTGTCCAGCATTAAGTTTCTCCCCTATACAAGCCAGCCAAAATAAAACATTTCTCCATACCTTGTCTACCGGATCTTGAATGCCTTCCATACGAGCTTGACACCTACTAATCCATAAACACCATGTGATGATTGTTGGCAAGAGACCAAACACTTGTCCCATTTGAGACTCCTTGGTAGCTTTACGAAGCCACGTTTCCACCCTTTCCTTCCAACTCCCACCTGCCACATAAAACATCCCCACCTGCACATAGTTTCGTCTCCAAATTTCTGAAGCTATCTGTCCATCCACCAAAACATGCTCCAGGTCTTCATAACCCCCATCTGTGCAGCAGTTACATTTTGACACCATAGGAATCCCAACCTTTTGTATCCTGTCATCCACACTAAGGCCATTACGAATAGCTTTCCACATAGTCACCGAAAATTTTTTTGGCATATAAGGATGCCAAACCCAATCGGACCATCTATTTTTTGGTGCTTTAATCCTTATACATTCCCAAGCGCTTTTAGACGAGAACTTGACATCCACATTCTCCAACCACACTAGTAAATCTGCCCCTTTCCTACACTTATTCAAAACCTGCATAACTTGTTCAACTTTACCATCTCCCACAAGACTTCGAACAAGCTGAGTATCCCAACCTGCTTCAAGTCTACATTCTTTAATCATAAGGTTTGGTCTCTCCACAATTGGCTGTAGCTGCACCAGCGGACCCTCATCAAGCCACAGGTCCCTTCAGAAAGATACATTCCCCTCCTTTATCCTCCACTTCGTCAACCTAAGAACATCAGGCATGCATTGAATAACTGATTTCCAAAACCGTGTTCCTTTGTGACAATCCACCAATGATACATGCTTATTCCGAATGTATTTAGCCGTAAAAAAATTAGACCACAAAGAGTTATCCACAAGAATTTTTCAAGCAAATTTCATATGCAAGGATTTTTGAATATCCTGTAAATTTCTCAGCCCTACTCCTCCTTCCGCTACTGGTTGACATAAAGAAGACCACGCCAGCCAATGCTTCTTGGGTCTTCCAGCAACAGACCCCCAAAAAGAATTACTGAAACACCTATTAATACTCTTTAATACCGATAAAGGTAGATGCAAGATAGACATCAAATAAATTGGTAAGCTCATTAGCACATGCCGTAAGAGTAGAAGCCGAGCCCCATTAGAAAGCAGTTTATGCTGCCATCCCTCCAACTTCCTTTTAATTTTAATCACCAAATCTTCTAACTGAATAGCCTTTAGCCTACCAGAAATAATAGGAACACCCAGATATTTGAAAGGAAAAAAGCCTTCCCCAAAACCCATCAACCGCAGCAACTCGCGACGCCTACCAGAAGGCATATACTTAGCAAAAGTAATAGTTGATTGTAATGTTTGAATGATTGTCGAAGGGTTGTGATATCTTTTGGTTGCATAAACTTTTTGTGTGATTTCTTGAGGTTACGGCCAAACGGTGGTAGTGCAAACCTACTGATTCGGGTGGTTGGGGGTAGGGGGGATTATGGGGGTAGGGTACAGGCCAGGAGGCCTGAGGGTGGCTACCTACCTACAATGTTTAGGTAGGTAACACTTCAGACATCGAATCCAAACTAAAATCGCTACGCATCCTTCATACAATACAATTTAGTCTAATTAATCTAGAATTCATTTAGATAGATTCTACCCAGCTTTGAAGAATATCATCCATTTATGGGTTAGAGCCTCACAAAATGGTTGTCCAAAGTTTCACTGTTAAAGGTACGGTCGGGACAGAAGCATCTCACAAATGGGCCTATCCACATTACATTCATTTATCGGCACAAATTGGGCTCTCAATAAAGTAACGGCTTTGATGCAAAGATGGAAAATTCTTACTAGCCAAATATATATACAAAGCTGCTACAGGTACCCGGGGTGGAGGATCTTTCGGGGAATCGACTGCCACGTAGCAAATATACTAGAAAAAAATATATATTTGTAACTATAAATTGTGTAACCGTCGCGTAATCGCTTTGAAAAAAGTGAATAAAACATGAGATCCACACAAAAAAAATTAATTTTTTAATAATAGACTCCATTCTTTTTCAAAATGATTACGCGATGTTTACACACTTCACGATTGTAGAATTACTTTTAAAAAAATAATAACAAAATCAGACGAAAACCCAGCCGAATCTATGTCCAAGAAGAAAAACATCTAGCATCTCTCAAGAAATCCAGCCAAAGAAAAACTTTTTCTAAGAGAGAGAGTGCCATCACTCGAGGAAATGGCTTATATTAGTTGGATTCAACTTGGGATTTTCTGGGATTCGATCTGGGAGTCTCCAAATCAGTGAGAACCTCCCAAATTATTATTAATTCACTTAGTATGAATCTCGTGATTGTACCTGTAAAATATCATTCTTTGAGCTTAGTTTTTTTCCCACTAAATGAGTAAATGTTCCTTCACTCTTCAAAGGGGAGTGAATTGTGAGTACTGAACAAGTGATAGAATTCATAGTACATTAGTTTACAGCTTGTGGATTAACCATCCCTCTGTACCAAGAAAGATTTTTAGAAAGGAAAATGTAATCAAAGAAGCTATAAATAATTTTTTAAGATAAATTTTACAGACAAGAACTTGACCTCAAATTTATACGAACTAGACTTCCATTTCTTTCTTGATATATGTTTACATATCAATCTGCTACTTATGGGATGTTAAGAGATGTGTCTTAGTGGTTAGTGTGTACTTTTCAAACAATGAGAAGACAATATTAAAAAGCAGAAGACCAACATTTGACTTCACTATAGAACGAGGAAGGGGGGAGTGGTTATGGGTTCATGGAGAAGACGAAGGGGATAGGAGGCGTTTGTGGGTTCATGGAGGCGTCTGGGGTAGGAAGGTGAGGAAGGTTGAGAGAGACCACGAAGGGAGATGAAATCGCAGATCTAGAACACAAAGGAGAATACGAAGTGGAAAACCAGAGCTTGCTCACATGGTAGACGACGTTGTGAAGATGAATGACTCTGTTTGGAAGATGCAAAGAAGTTGAGAAGAAGAAGCTGCGAACTCGAAGCTGTGAAGACGAAAGACTCTGTTTGGGAGGAAGGCTTCAAAGGAATTTGTATTACTCTGATGGTAGATGAAGGGAAGGGAGGGAGAAAGCAAAGACACAATCGTTTAGTGTATATGAAACACACCGTTTCATTTGTACACCTGGAGGGACAGGTATGTGGGGGTTCCCCTGGCGTGTACGAGTAGAGTTTTTGTATATATAACAAATGAAAATCCTTCGGAGCTTCCATAGGATAACAAAAGCTTATACATTCGAAATCTGACATAATTTATAAATACCCCCTCCAAAAAAAAAAAAAAAAAAAAATAGATAACTAGAATGCTTGTACAATTTTATTCAAACATTTGCATGGAAATTTCTCTCCAATTACTCTAAAACAATTGAATCTTAGATCTCACTCGTTTATTAATTAGCTATGGTTTTACGCTTCCTCTTTTTCGTCTTCGGCCATTTCCCCCATCATGTTATCTCGATCTGTCTCTCCCTCATCTTTTTCGACTTGGAGACCTCCCTACCTGTATATATAGCAATAAATATTTTGGGGGTGGCTTAGCATTGTGGAAGATCACTTGGAGGAGGTACAAGTGACTGACTAGGTCCTATGCCATTGTCCACCAAGAATGCCATCTTAAGCCCCCATGTTGTGTGCACTTCCAGATGACAATGCATGAACCAAACTCCTACAATCATACCAAGTACAAAAACATGTATAAGATACTTTAAAAAAGCTACAGAGAGAATGTTTATTAAAATCTGGTCTGGAATCAACGTGGTACCTGGATTGTCTGCGAGAAATCTGATTGCTACCCATCCACCAGATGGCACACCAATTGTGTTCCTCTCCACAGGATCAACAAGGTTAAAATTTTGGGGATCTGTCTTTGGGTTGTAATTCCCAAGTCCCCTACCAACGGCAAAGAAATTAAAGCCATGAAGATGGACTGGATGGTTCTCAGGGGCAATGATCCCAGTGTCTTGTAGAACAAGTTCAACCGTTGAATTGTAAGACAGCCTATAAGCCTTAGTGCCATTAGTGGTCTGTATATTCGATGGTCCAGAGCCGGTATAGTTGAATACATTTGGTGGGTTACCAGGAAAATCTGTAGTGAACACCCCCGAAATGTTGAAGTAATGTGCTTGAAGTAGAGCAGTGGTAGGCATAACAAATGTGACATTGTTGACACTAGCCACTGCCCTACTTCCGTTCCCGGCTCTGCATGTTGGACAAGGGTTGATCCCTAAACTGACAGTGAACAACAGTTTATGATCAATTGTTAATGGGACCTGAGCAGGGTATTTTTTCGAATTAAGACTTCGTAAGGAGGTTATGAAATTGTTTGCAACTGCAGTGGCATTTTGTGGAGGTGGAGTAGTAAGAGTTGTGGGGGCATTAGCAAGTGTGCCTGAATAATGCAAAGTGGCTGTTGCAGTGAGGTTATCCACAGCAATGGGGGAGTCCATGAATGGAGAGGCAGCTACCAAATACTTGCCAGAGTTTTGATCAGCTGTTATAAGGGCATTAGTGGTTTGGCCAGGGGCAATCACTATTGTGTCAAGTTTCACTGGTTTCACATACGTAGCATCCACTTCCACTATGGTGAGTTGGTGCCCAGCAATCTTGAAGAACAGCTCTTCATTGAGCGCAGCGTTGATTATACGTAGCAAGTAGGTCTTACCACTTTTGACTGGCAATGTGAACCCACCTGCACATGATCATTAGGCAAGTTAATTTCTAGAAAGCTCTTAAAAATGAATCCAAATCAAAGTAGAAGTTTCATATGTGATTCCAAAGCTAGCTATGTTTATGAAGTACGTACCCTGTGAGGAACAATTGGCTACTGGCCCTGAATGACCATTAATGGTATGTGCATCTGAGACATTTGGTGCTAATCCACTCTTTAGAGCTTCATTGATCACAGCTTCAGTGTCTGATTTCCACCATTCAGCTGCAATTTATATATTTTTTAGAACAAAATCAAACATCATGTTACGTATATACTGCCCTTTTCTTGTACGTTGTTAGTTGAGGAGATCAGTACAAATGTTATTGTGCCAACCACCCCCAGATACTATTAGCAGATAGAGAAAATGGGTATTATCTTTTTGTTTTTTTGTTTTCGAACTCACCTAATATAACAACGACTTCCTTGTGGGGTTTTGGGAAGGGATATGGCACGCCACGCTTAGGCAAGATGACCAAGGCACCGTGGACTGTCGCCCTTAGCCAGAGAATATGTGCATGCCAAAGAAGTGTGCCTCTTTGGCCTGTGATAGTAAAATTGTACACATAGCTTTGCCCTGGCTGGATAGGGCATTGAGTAATGAATGCTGGCCCATCTGACCAACCCGTTCGGAGTTGCCTAACCCCATGCCTGCCAAATTATAATTAAGAGAGTAAATATATATGTTGGGCGTGATCAAGATTAATTATATATAAATGACTTTTGCAGTCTTAAGGTGTGTAAGATCTAAACTTATTTGAAAAAAAGTTGATAAATCTGTTTTTTTCAAACAGATCGAGATCAGTGCAACGCAGAGCTTGCAAACGTTAAAACTGTATATAACACTACTCTTAATTATAATTGGGTATTTAAGAGAAATTTAGAACGATGAAATAGAGAGTTTGGGAGCTTACCAGTGAATGGAAACATTGTATTGGACATGGTTGACGACCTTCACAAGCACATTGTCATCTTCCCTAGCATAAAGGGTGGGTCCTGGGAACTGTCCATTCACTGTGACAATGGGCTTGGATGAACATAGTCTGGTGGTATTCCTAGTCACCACCTAATTCACACAAGGCCAGCAAACGAACTTTTTAGAATTAATGTTATTAAAAGTCTGCGATATATGCATTAAGTTGTTGCAAAGTTTTATTCATGATTTACAGCTAATTTGGTAGCAAATAGATCATGTTATACCTTCTAGTTCATTGTCGAAAATGATTGAGGAGTACTTTAGCATTCACACTAATTAAGTGATCAAACATTACTAAAATTGGCTTTCTATTTTGTACAAGTAATTATATCATTAATCTTATTATAGAAAATTATAACGTAAAGGCATAAAAAAATGCTTTAGAAATGTGTTTCATAATTTTGATTACTTATACTAGTACCGAATATTAGTGCAAAATCAATTGGCACTCCAAAATTTGAAAGGTGACAAGTTTTATATTGGTTTAAGGAGAAATCTCATTTCTCATTCTCAATTTTACTGTTCTCAATCACACTGGTTGGCGTGTCGCATCTTAAGTAGTTAGAAAATGCTGGGGAACCGATGAATTGGACCCCCCAAATTGACCGATACAATTGTTTTATTATTATTTTGTTTAAAAAAAAATATACGTTTAAAAATGTTTAAGAAATATGTAAAGAAAAAGATTTTACACTTATCGGTCTAGCTATCGGTACCATTTAGCAGGACAAGTGATTAACTTATGAAACCACTTAAAATTTTCACATCAGTTAGCTAGCTAAATGTGACAGAAATTTTAAAAAATAAAAATGAAAGAAAAATATTGTTCTAACTTAAGTACTTACCCAAAAGTCGAAAAAAATGATCTAGGAAACATTTCTCAAAAAGAAAAGTAAAGGATAAAGCTAGATAACATGCATGCAAGAGAAAGGAGAGAAATTATAAAAGGTGACAAGTTTCATATTTGTAAATCTCACAGTATGATAATTATTAATTATTGCGCTTTCAATGTCAGGCATGCATATCACATTAACTAAACTAAATGAGAAAGGAGAAAATAGAACAAAATCATCAAGGAAAACTCCGGCCAATACGATAGATCGAAGTTCTTTATATTATATATATCCGACCATATATATATGCATGTTCATGGCCGGAAGCCTGGCTTTCCATGATCTGTAGCATGCTGCATGTATGGTTTGAGCTAGCTGCGTAACGACACAACTTTCCTCAGCACCAAACAATATTGTATGCATGCCAATCATAATTAGAATGATGAAGAATCATCAGCACGTAATATATATTAGTACTGTAAGTACTTACATTAAACTTGTAATGGCGAACCCTGCACTCGATCAAAGCTGGCCGAAAAAGGCACACGACCAAAAGAGCCAGAATCCGAACCACCCAAAAACCCATTAATTGCTGATGATGAACCCCTTTTCTAGCTAGCTCTCTTTCTCAATATCTCACTAGCTAGCTGCCAGTTCGATCTTGGTCCTAGTTTTTTGTTCTTCCTTTTAGCTTGTTGCAGTCATGAAAGACAGGCCAACGCATGCATCCTTATAAAGTGGGCGATCATAGTGGCATTGCTCCCCAAATGTCGTTTTAACTTGGTTAGGTGAACTAAGGGATTCTTGATTCAGAAGCTGATTATCACGATCATCATGGACGACAAGCGGCTTCGATCCCTTCATGAAATCGTGCATGTTACATAAAGTTGTTTTTGTTTCTATTGTTGGACCAATGTAGTTTTGGATTTAAGGTTTTTAAGCTCAACAGTCCTATTTTCTGATTAAAACCCTACACTAGAATATTGCAAACTAATTACCTTTTAATTAAAATTTAGCAATTATCAGCAGAATATAATTATTATTTCTTTTTACCCTAAAAGCTAGCCTAGTCAAATTTCCTTTTTTTTTTTTTTAATTTTTTGGGTCAAATCAACGAGTAGGTCGGGACAATTATTTACAATTTTTTGGCCTTCTTAGCAAGCTACTTCTACGTGTAACTATCCATATATATGTCATACGAGAATTAAGTATAAGAGGGCAGTCGATCGATCATCCGGCCACATTATATATATATATATATATATATATATATATATATATATATATATATATATATATATATAATATATTTCTTTTTATATATTTCTTTTGTGGACATAATTTTAACGTACAAGCTGATCAAGTGGCTGGAAGTCAACATATTTTAGGAAGATCATGAGGTCCCATTAATTGGAGATCGATCAGTTCACCAGCTTGGCCTTATTATAAATTAATTAATTAATATTCACTAATTAAATATACTAGATGATCCTGATGTATCTGTCAAAATTAATTCAGTATATATTAATTGTAATTAAATAAATTATATAGTGCTAATTAATTATAAATAAGTTGGCCGGGATGGATGCTTAGCAAATAAAATAACTTACAGTTGAGAAATGGCTTTCAGAGGTCGTACTGTATCAGATAGCAGCCCAACATGACGGACTTTATGGTTTGTTTGAAAGCCAAGATTAAACTAACGGTGGGTAAGTACCAGCTACTGATGATCAACACCCTAGCTCTCTCTTTTTCTTTTTAATATTTTTCCTAATTAATTCTCCCTTCTAGAGCAATTAATTAATTAATGTTGATATTGGAAAAAAAAAGGTAATATATTATATAATTAATTTAATTAGTCTTTAATTAATTAAAATATAACGATCGAGGTTATACGTAATTATTCATGATGATCAGTAGATTCATCAGAGATGCCAACACAGCAACCACCTCTTTTCTAATTATCCCTCTTAATTAATTTTCTTTATCGTAGATCAGGTATTTTATATGATAGCTGTCTACTCCAATATCATACTGCATGGTCATTTTCTATGAAAATTTAATTGGCTCTTTTCAAAGATCAATTAATGGATTAGTATATTTGATTTACTTTGAATCTTGTTGGTTATTAATTATTATATATATCTACTCTATTATAATAAATGGCTATCTAAATGTGAATAGTAATTTTTATTATTTTTTCATTAACTTTTGTTATTTCTGATCTGTTAAATCTTATTTTACTAAAAAGCCTTTAAAATTCTTGATCATTTGACGTGTAGATCTTTTGTAGAATTTAATGAATGATCATATTTTACTAAAAGGTCATTAAGACCCTTAGTCATTTAACGTATAACTCCCTTATAGAATTTAATAAAAGATCATGTTTTACCAAAAGATCCTTAATAGCCCCACGGCGCATATGAATTGACCTCTATTTTTCATGTCCTTTTTGTTCTGACAGTGTACTCATTTTTCTTTCTTTTTGTTTCAATTTTTTTAAAATTAAAAATTAATAATATTTTATTATTATATAGATAGTAAATAGATAATCCAATATAGATGCAGACCAATGCTCATATTTTGCTGAAGTTTAAATTTTTTATTAATCTTGATTTTTTGTTTTTCTTTAACCTTTTATGTTCTTTTTCTAGACAAATAAATTACAGACTTTTTCAATTTTTTTATTTAAATCATTATATCAAGTGCATTCCGGAAATAACGCACCCAGGGTCATTCCCTAGTATGTGTATATATATATATATATATGCATGCAAGTAAAGTTATCAATAAATTTTATTTTTACTACAAATATATATGTATACGGCCTTCAACACTCTAAAAATATATTAATATATTCTATCTTTGAAGAGCTAATATATATATATATATATTAGAGTGTTGAAGGCCGTATACATATATATTTGTAGTAAAAATAAAATTTATTGATAACTTTACTTGCATGCATGTCAATCTAATGATCTTCTAAAAAGATAATTATTACCATAACATACACGTGTTTAATTTGTCTCAGATTCATGATCCGCGAATTGCTATATATCTCATCATCATCAGATGGCGCGCAGGTTTGTCTACATATGTTTATTTATTTATTTATTTGGCGTAAAGGGCAGATTTATTTCATGTTTTGGCAAATTGTACATGACAACTATATGGATATGACAACAACATTTAATGATTAATTTAGATTATATTCTAGTATTGCCGGTGTAGTCTCTATAACTACTCATGAATGGAACAATAAAAATAAAAAGTCTACGTACTATTAATTGCTCGCAATTTCGAGATTCTATAAACTTATAAAAAAAATATTAGATACAATTTTAAAATACATATCTCTCGTATCTTTTTTTTTAAAGAAAATAAGAAGCACCGTTAAATAAAAAAAATATATATATATCCTTAAACGTGAGTTCCAATTTTTTCCAAATATAGCATTGCTTGTTTATAATTTCTCTCATCTCATCTCATCTAATCATTATAATATTCTCAAATTTTTATACAAAATAAAATAAATAATTCAATTTTTTTAAATCTTAAAATAAAAATAATTTAAAATATATATTTTAATAATATTTTATTCAATTTTTAACTTTAATCTCAATTTATCTCATTTCATTTTGTCTATAAGTTAAAACAAACGAGCTTAAGGGTGTGTGTGGATGTTGAAGTGAGTTGAGTTGAGTTGTGATGATAAAATATTATTAGAATATTATTTTTTAATATTATTATTATTTTAAAATTTGAAAAAATTGAATTGCTTATTATATTTTGTATTAGAATTTGAAAAAATTGTAATAATGAATTGAGATAAATTGAGATGAGTTTAATAACCAAACGCATCTTAAAGATCAGCACGCTCATGTAAAAACTCATTGCACTTTAAAAACGCGACTACCCAATTCTATTCCGAATTTGCACGTATCCCAAACAAATCTCCAGAGGTTATTTCAATTTTTGACCTTAAGATATATTATAGTTCGGATCCTATGCACGCAGTTTTTGTTTAAAAATAACTTCATATACTGCGTGTTTATTAGAAAGATGGTCTTCTATTAGCGATAAAAGTACTGGGCTATATCTATAAATGTATGCATGTGTATGTGTATATATATATAAATATATATATATATATATATTTTGGTTCATAATATAAGTGTTAGCGTTGTATTTCATATGCTTTTAATCTAGGTTTCAGCAACTCGAATCTTTAGAATTGGGCTTGCAAAAATAAAGAAGAAAACAACTGGGAGAGGATGGCCTTCGGGCCAGGGAATTTCCAATGCCAAAATCAGTAAAATCTTTTAGAAGTTTGTAAATGAGTAAAAGAGTCTAGGGTCAGAGAGAGTCTCTTGTATCTAGGAGTTACTATTTATACTAGGAGTCTAGGAGGGGGATAGATCGTGTCTGCCCCTATGAGTCCGTGTCTTTCATACTGTTCCTTTTTTTAGAGTCGTTTAATGTAGCGTAACTCTGCAACAGTATCATTAATGTAGCATGTAGCTCGGGTAGTGGTGTTATTATTGCGGTGTGGTTCCCTGATCTTGCTTAATTTTTTGTGGTTCGTCGATGTTCCCATGTCAGAGGATCAAGGGTTCTTTGTCTTTCTCACTCTGTCCTGTACAAGTTCCCACGATCGGAGTGTGGTCGAGATATGTCATGTTTGTCCGTTCCATCAGCCACCCATTTGCTTTTCCTTGTCGGCGCCTTTCTTCATGGGTAAGCTTAGACCCAGTGGGCTTGTGGAGTTGGAAAAATCTTCTTACAGTTACCCCGCCAATTACTCTCAAACGAGTCCGAGGGGAATTCCGACTTCACTCCCTTGGCTAATTACCTTTTGCACTTGAGACTGCACGGTTTTTTCTTTCCAGGAGTAGGGTTCGCAAACTTCTTGGCGCTCACCTGCATTGGTTCGTCTCTAGCTTTCTTAGCTGTGTTTTGACAATTATGTTATGCATTAAATGGTACCCCCTCAGTCCCTTAATCATTACTCCACATCAGGCGATTATTTATTTCCGACGTCGCATCATTGGGTACGCTCTGTTGGACTCACTGTGATCGGGAGATTCTGGTACTCCATGGGGCGCGAGAGTTCCTATTGCCTCGGGATATCAACTGTCAATTTTGCCTATATATAGTCCTTTTCCCTCTCAACTATAGGTTACTTTGCTCATTCCCTTTTCTACTTGGCATTCTAGGTCCTTTTTCCTTTTCAAACACCTCTCTTCGTATCATTTTCCTTAATTTGTCTTCTTTCCCTCTGGTTACCAATGGCTCCCAAGAAATCCTCATGTCCTTCTGGATTGGCTAGACCTTTCAAAACTATACGTGCCACAAACGGTCAGGGCGACACTGTTCCGAAAGAGTTTGCCAGTTTCTCGTGGCGTTCGCGGGTGACTTCCGCTGAACTGGAGTCGCTGAAGGAGACCTATAAGGTTCGTCGGATGGTGGAATTCGTGGTGCCCCCTCCGACCGAAGGGATGGTAGATTCTAAGGGTTATGCCACCAAAGTTGTAGTGTGCCCCGCAATGTTCTCTTGTGGCCTCAAATTGGCCTTCTATCGACCATTGTGAGAAGTGCTGGGTTTTTTCGAGTTGGCGCCTGCTCAGCTCCCTCTCAGCGCATGGAGGATCCTTGTGTCATGTTGCGTCATCTGGTGTCGTGCGTTAGAGAAAGTCAAGGCTGATTACCCAGATCTCACAGAGCGCGCGAGTTTTTCCTCACCCACAATATTTTCAGACAAAATAAAATAAACAATTCAACTTTTTCAAATCTCAAGATAAAAATAATATTAAAAAATAAATTTTAATAATATTTTATTCAACTTTTAATTTTAATATCAGCTCATCTTATCTCATGATCTCATATGCAAAATCAAGCGGGATTAGATATGATCCACACACATGTAAAAGCTCATTGCACTTCAAAAACGCGACTACCCATGAATTCTATTGCGCGTATCCCAAACAAATCTCCAGCAGTTATTTCAATGTTTGACCTTACGATAAATTATAGTTCGGATCCTATGCATGCAGTTTTTGTTTAAAAATAACTTCATATACTACGAGTTTATTAGAAAGATGGCCTTCTATTAGCGATATAAGTACTGGGCTATATCTATAAATGTGTACATTATATACATGTGTGTGTATATATGTATATTGGTTCACATAGCAAATTTTATAATTAAATATATAATATATAACCTAATTACTTATGCATATATATTAAATATATTTCATAACTATTTTATAATTTGTATACTAGTTAGTCGGTAAGATTTAATAATCTCAAATACTAACATATATTTGTAGGAACCATATATGAAATGTTGATATATCATATTATCCATATGTATTGGTAAATTATTTAGGCATATAATATATCGTTATGACAAATGATATTTACAGTCATGGAATGTATAAACGTTGTGCAATCTCTTTAAAAAAAAGTGAATAAATATAATATCCATATAAAAAAACTAATTTTTTAATAATAGATCCCACTTTTTTTTAAAGTGATTATGTTTGCGCATTCTAAGATTGTATATAACATTAATACTCATTCGTTATTATGGATAAATATTAACTAGTTACATATTAATTTTTTATAATTTTCTAATTCAATAAATTATGGGTCTACTTGGTAGTTATAAAAATTTCATTAAATTTAGATTTTTTATTTATGTAATTTCTTAATTATTAAGTTTTATTCAAAAAACTAAAAAAATAACTCCGCTCGCTCGACTTGACTCGACTAAAGCTCATTTTTGGATTGAGCTCGAGTTGAAAACTTAGCTCACCAAATCTAGTTCAAACAAAAATTAGATAAAAACCTTAAGCTCGAATTTTTTGAGTAGAACCAAGCTCAGGCTCAAATTTAAGCTCGAGTTTTTTTGAATTAAGCCGAGCTTGATAATCTAAAGACCAGTAGATTGTCAAGCTCGGATTGACTCGATTACAGTCCTAGAGGTTTATGTATATTTACAAACCGAAGTAACATCATTTATTTCTTAATATGTAATTAATACGAAAAATTAATTCACAAAATAAATAATATCAAAAAGAAATTTTGTAAGATTATACTTTTTGATAAAAATACTGTCAATTCGTGACTTTACTCATATGCATGTGTGTGATATGTTTACAAAATTAGTAGAAATTAAAATGTTTTCTTTTTTAGTCGATCCTAAGAAGGTGTGCTAGAGATCATGAAAGAGCTGAAGAACCGAAAGTGAATATAATATATTGAAAGGTTGGATACAGTCCTTATGCAATTTGATTTTATACATTTAAATACATATCTCAATCTATTTATATTCAAACATATTTCAACTTAATAATATCTCAATATTAATATTCACAAATTAACTCAAATCATCTAAAATTATTTTAACATTCAAACACATCCTAAACAATTCTCCTCTATAGTACTTCTTAATTAGTTTAATTTTTTTCTTAATTAGTTTAATTACCTGGAAGCTGCAGTACCAAAAATCTTCGAATAAATTAATATATGTCGGTCAACCAATCAACTAATATCGCATCGTATTCATGAATTTGACGTTCTATCTGTCCACCTTTTTCTTTTTCCTCGTGAAATGCTCCATCCAAAACATGTCGTTTAACCTAGTTTCAAGGATACTACAAGACAATTGAGGAAAAAGATCAAGTCAAGTTTCGAGATGATTGAGATCACTTGATTGTTTTATATACGATAGAATTATGTTATTTATAAAGTATACTGGTTTTTAATATAACTTTTTAAAAGTGGGAGACGTAAAATGTAGGCATGGTGATGGACTCATAAATCCTTCAATGCAAGCAAGCTGTATGATTAGTTTCGTACTTTCAATGTCCTTTAATTTGAAACTGAAGCCTGCTTGACTTTAACTCTTGAAATTGGTGATCACCACTGTAGCTAGCAGTGCTAGCTAGCTAGCTTTATATATATATTATATGGATAATAATACACTTATAATTATTTTACAACTAATTTACATTAACTCATTTTAAATCAATTAATATAATCGTGATACTTCATTAAAAGGTAATTTCAATTTTACTTAACTAACATTTATTTTAAGTAGAGTAGTAAACTAGTTGTAGACAGTTGTAGACAGTAAAATGAGATAAAAATTTTGTAAAGGCCGATGCTACAGCTCCCACTGGGGACTCTCACTAGGAGCTCCGGCTGGAGCTATAGCATGTGTTTTCATATATTTTTATATGTTTTTTTTAAATTATTTTTTATATAAATTTTTTAATTTTTTTCAATATTTTTTAAAAATAAAATAAATTAAAAACATTATTAAAAACACTTCCTTAATTAGAAAGTAAAAAAAAAATTATTAAAAAATACTTCCTCAATCACGAAGTAAAATAAAAAATCTTAAAAAAATATTTTTTATTTTATTTCGTGATTAAGAAAGTATTTTTTAATAATATTGTAAACTTTTTTTATTTTTTAAAAATATTTAAAATTATTAAAAAATTTTATATAAAAAAGAACTTAAAAAAAACACATAAAAATACATGCTAGAGCTTCAGCGGGAGCTCTAACATTATTTTTTTGTAAATAGGAGTAAAATAGTTTGTTAATAGTAGTAAATAGTTTGAGTTGGATATTTTTTGGGTTTTGGAAAAAGATAGAGTAAAAGTTGAATAAAAAATATTATAAAGTTAAAAAAGAATATAGTTTTATAATATTATTTTTGTTTGGAGTTTGAAAAAGTTGGAATTTTTTTTTTACTTTTCATTTAAAATTTTAAGAAAATTTTAATGATTAATTTGAAAAAGTTGTAATAATTAGTTTGAAAATTTTTATATTTGAATTATGTTTAGGAATAAGATGAGATGATATAAAATAAGATTATATGAGAATTTTATGTCTCATCTCATGCTTCAAACCTGCCCTTAATTGTCAGTTTATTATTTTCCCATAAATTTTGATAAAAATACATTATAATATAACTTTATTTACAAATTATGATAAATAATCTTTAGGATTTTGGAAGTATATATCTTTACATAGTTTAAATATATATATATCAATTATTATATTATGAAAATTTGAACAATCTGCATCATATTAAAAATATCGATTGTTTCTGCTTATACTTTAAAATATTAAAAATGTTCTAGTTGTAAAATTAAAAAACAAATACTATAAAATTAATAAATACAAAGTTATTCGATTTTGTGCTAATTAATTATATCTTTCAATAATCATTAATCACAATCTTTATTCACGGATGGGTAGGCTACGTTTGGGTATTAAGAGTACCTCAAGTACTCTCATTACTATTCTTTACTTTATTATTACTTTTCACCTACTTCTTTTATTATTCATTACTTTTTACCTACTATTCATTATTCTATTATTACTTTTTCATTAATTTTTCACTACTATTCACAAACATTCTCAACACTTCTCAGGTATTCTCACTACCCAAACGTAGTCAATGAATTGAGCCGAAGTGATCGATTGTGATTGAATCGATCGTGAACAGTTTCACAAGTAGTCGACATGATTTACATTAACCCTTCTTCTTTTAACAGTACCATGCATCCTCGGTTTCTAATTACTTGCGTTAGCACACGCATTGATCTCTTTACTGGCCTTCCATTAATTAGGTCTTGTTCATGATTTGGTAATCTGCAGTGACATGTATACATATATGTTTCTGTTAGGCAATATATACATATAGTTAAGAATAAAATACAAATATAAAATCTAACTATTTCTATTGATTTAACCTTTTAAGATAATTGATGATTTAACATAGTATCACAATAGAGATTTTTAGTTTGAACTCTAACTCTAATTTATATTCTATTTAATTAAATATTTTATACGTTGAACT
The DNA here is from genome assembly GCF_004785595.1 of Juglans microcarpa x Juglans regia. Lineage (NCBI taxonomy): Eukaryota > Viridiplantae > Streptophyta > Magnoliopsida > Fagales > Juglandaceae > Juglans > Juglans microcarpa x Juglans regia. The sequence goes on along the minus strand of NC_054602.1, from coordinate 32,993,083 downwards.
CACTCATTAAAAAATAGTCTGACCGACACGCAAAGGAAGTATTAAAAATATAATATAAATAATAAAATATGTCTCCTAGTTAGCTTAATCCGATTTCAGATATATATGTCGTTGCTGATTCATAATTTCTTTTTCTCGGTTTCTTTGACAAGGCTGCAGTGGGGACTCAATCAGATGGAATCAAAGGCTCAGTGAATGATTGGAGACTGTGCACAGTGACGCAGGCTGAGGAGCTCAAATCCATAATAAGGCTGCTCCCAGTATGGGCCACAGGCATTATCTTTTCCCCAGTTAACAGTCAAATGGGCACCTGGCCTGTTTGTTCTTCAAGGCAACACCATGGATCTTCACATGAGCCGTTCCTTTGAAATCCCCTCTGCTTCCCTTTTCATCTTCGACACCATTAGTGTCATCTTCTGGGTACCCGTCTACGGCCGTTTCATCGTTCCGTTCGCCAGAAAACACACCGGCCACAAGAACGGATTCACCCAACTCCAACGCATAGCAATCGGCCTCGTGATTTCAGTCTTCGCTATGCTAGCTGCAGGGACTTCAGAGCTCGTGAGGCTCCGCGAGGTGAGAAATCACGATTACTACGATCTCAAGCACATACCCATGTCGGTATTTTGGCAAGTGCCTCAGTATTTTATCATCGGATGCGCAGAGGTTTTGACGTTCATCGGGCAGCTGGAGTTCTTCTACGAGCAGGCTCCCGATGCGATGAGGAGCCTGTGCTCGGCTCTCTCGCTCACGACCGCTGCGCTGGGAAGCTATGCGAGCACAATGCTTGTTAATATTGTGACGGAGGTTAGCACTAGGGATGGCCGCGGGTCTGGGTGGATACCGTACAACTTGAATTATGGTCATCTTCACTATTTTTTCTGGCTGCTGGCAGTGTTAAGTGTGCTGAACTTGGGGATTTATCTTTTGGTGGCCAGGTGGTACACTTACAAGAGGCCTCTCTACTTGGTATATGTCTAGCTATTGAATAAGAATAATTTACCCTCACATTATACACTTATAATTTTTTTATATGATTTTTCATAGAATAGAATATGAAGTGAGATAATGAATAATGACTGATGAAAAGAATTTTTTATTAAATAAAAGCAACGGTAGTGTTGGAAAGTGATTTTATTAAATTAAATTTATAAACTCTTTTTATGTAATTTATTCGATCTATTTTTTAATGAAAATAATATTATGATTTAACATATCGTATCGAATAATGTTAATTTGTGAATTTAATTTTTAATTAATTCAGTAATGGTCATGCATGGTTCTTTGATGCTCTTTTATTATTATCATCATCATCAAGCTCTTGGTCGGGATTTTAAAAGTGGAAGAAAAATAATCTATTTGAGTGGGTTTCATCCACTTCTTCTCCTAATTAATCAGGAAACTACTGGGGGACGAATGAATTGGACCCTCAATTAAAAAATAAAAAAATAATTTAATAGTTAAGAAAGTGATTATCAGTGAATTGATTTTTTTAAAAAAAAAATATTTAAAGATGTTAAAAAAATATGTAAAAAAAATAAAAATTTTTTTTTTTCTTTTTTGTGGGGGGAGTACACAGTTGTGTTATGCAACAATAGTAATGATTTTTAAGTGATTAATTTACTTTAAATGAGATTTAACTCATCAAATACGATCCATTCAATCATGATGTTATTTCTACTTCTTAAAAGATATTACTTCTTTTGAATCGTACTACATATACTATAAAGAGAAGTGAATTTTACAATCAAGTTATCAGTATTCAATGCGTACACCACTAAAGGCCAAAGTCCAGATACCACCCCCCCCCTACTGCTGTGCGCGACACCGAGAAGAACTGCTCTTCATCCTCTCCTGGTTTTGCTCTCTGTTTCCTTTCTTCCGTATTTTGATATTCGTTTCCTCCACGATCACGGATTGACGATCATCTATCTCTGTAGGTCTCAGGTATGTGACAGCCTCATCAAAACTATAAGAGAACTCTCTCTCTCTCTCTCTCTCTCTCTCTCTCTCCCCCCTCCCTGTGTGCGAGTTATCATCATCTGCATACATTCATGCAAGGTATCTACAACTACAAACCTTTTATGGCATGACCAGGGACCAGTCTTGTGGGTTCTATATCTTCAGTCTTCCGTTTTTTGGTTCTTGTTTTTGTCTGTCTTGGGGGTTTCTGTTTGTACCTTCCCGAGGCTTCAACCCAGTTTCCTAGATCCATAATTATACTCAGATTTATAAGGCTCTCATTGTATCAAGATTGCTTCTTCGTTTTTCAAGCTTTATTATAATATTAACTACATGCGTAATCTTGTTCTGTCGTCATCTGTTTATTGTAATATAGAGTTTTTGTTTATTAGAATATGGGTTTTTGACCCTGCGAGACTCTTTTCATCTACTCTTTATCACCCTCTCTCTCTGTTTGTTTGTTTTTTTTTTTTTCCTGGAATCAAACCTCAATTTTTTTTCTGTGATACCATTTTCGATTCCAATACTTTTTGCTGATTCCATATTAATTCTTTCATCATATAATAAAAAAAGAAATAAACAATAAAAGTTGGCTTTCTGCACATGGGCCCTGGCTGGCTTTTAAAATTATGGTAGAATGTTTGGTTTTGACGCAAGGTCGGAACTAGATGTATCCGAAATTTCAAAAAAACTATGAAAAAGTAATCTTTGAAGATTTTCTTGATAAGATAAATCCTATAGAAATAAAAATTTTCCCCTCCCAAATTAAACTCTTTTAAACTTTGACGCATCTTTTGTTTGTTTCTTTAATTTGAAATGGCAAAATCAGATACACTTGGATTTTTTGACAATGGCCATCTTGTTCTCTAGTGCTATCGAGTTGTTAACGTATTTTCATGAGTGTTGAATAAATCATATATACTGCTCTACTAGGTATGTATGGTGTCTGTTTGAAGTTTCTGAAGTTGCTCTGAGTAAATTATATTATTTTGCGTAGTTCCTTTTGAACATTATATGATTTTTGCGTAGTTGCTTTTATACATTATCTTATTTTTATGTGGTCCATTCGTCGAGGGGTCAACCTCATAAATCATTACATCGCGTGACTTAAACCATTTTGGAGCTAATGATGTGTCTTGGACTACTCGAATGATGGTTAGAATTTCTTTGTACTTTTCTCCGTTCTCTGAGTTTCTGCTACTAATATTAGGTAATGATACTTCCCATCTCATAAAATCTTGTTTCTGGTAACTTTTCTCGTGTGATATGTATGTTCAGTTTTGTTGGTTCCATCCGTGTGAAAAGATCTTCAGCATTGTTGATCCCTTTTCTGATCCATATGGTCCGAGTTCTTGATTGGCTTTTAAGATTATATGCAGTTTGTGTGCTTCTAGTTTACAAACTTTTCAGAGAAATCGGATGAGAATTGTCCTAAATATTTTGAGCTTCTAGGACTATGTGGTTTATCTAGCATTCCAATTTCCTCCATTTTTTGTCACCTTTCTACTACATAACAAAGCACTAGCAACGCACTCAACCACAACCAAGAGAAATATATGTCTATGTTTTTTGCCACGTACAATTAAGACAAGTATTTAGTCATAATGTCTGGGATTGCAACCATGCATGCCTAATTCATTTGAACGTTGATTGATATTGTAGGTAAGCCTTTGAGCGAAAATACTAAAGTAAAACAAGGCCCAAATTAAGCACGAGCATAACATGGCAGCGGATGATATCTACACACAGGATGGCACCGTGGACATCAACAAGAATCCTGCTGACAAGAGAAAGACAGGAAACTGGAAAGCTTGCCGCTTTATTCTTGGTATTGTTTAAATGTTTTTTTCATTAGTCCTTGCTAAATCATTTATGATATGTGATGATGATCCTGAGATTTTGGACACTGAGTGATTTTTTGTAGCAACTGAGTGTTGTGAAAGATTGGCATACTACGGGATGAGTACCAATCTGGTGAATTATCTTCAGCAGCGTCTCAATCAGGGAAATGTGACAGCCTCCAACAATGTAACCAATTGGTCTGGGACCTGCTACATCACACCATTGATTGGAGCCTTTCTTGCTGATGCCTACTTGGGAAGATATTGGACGATTGCTAGTTTCTCAATCATCTATATATTTGTAAGTTTCTTCAAACAAACTCCTCATCTATACATGTACATGAAAGCTTGAATTGGAAATGGTGGTGGCCGGGTTCCTGTCAAGCTTGAATTCTCAAGGTTTTGAATGTGAATATTAGCATGGTTCATTGTAAATTTGATACATGTATCAATTTTTTAACAGCATCAGGTTTCAATTTTGGTCATTCTCTTCCTTTTGAGTTGTTATGAAAACTTTTATCATTCAATTTCTTCCAATTTACAGTCTCCCTGCAGAGAAAACTATATGAAAAAAAGTAGGAGGACTTGGTTCCTCTTTCTCAGTGGGTTTCAAATTTATCTCAAGTGATGATTATCTTCCCAATAAGCATAAACCGTGTTGCCTAGTATGCTGACTTACCCAGAAATGTTTGAAGAACTCCAATTTTTCTTGTAGGGGATGACATTATTAACATTAAGTGCTTCTGTCCATGGACTAGAGCCATCATGCGATAAGAATGGTTGCCATCCAACAACAACACAAAGTGCAGTCTGCTTTGTAGCACTTTACATGATCGCTCTTGGGACTGGTGGAATCAAGCCATGTGTCTCTTCTTTTGGTGCTGATCAATTTGATGAAACTGACGAGATGGAGAGGAAAAGGAAGATCTCTTTCTTCAATTGGTTTTACTTTTCCATCAATATAGGTGCACTTATTGCTTCCTCAGTTTTGGTTTGGATACAAATGAATGTTGGCTGGGGATGGGGGTTTGGAATCCCAGCAGTTGCAATGGCCATAGCAGTTGTGTCTTTTTTCTCAGTTAGCCGGTTATACCGGATTCAAAAACCTGGAGGGAGCCCACTTTCAAGGATTTTCCAGGTTATTGTTGCATCCTTTGGGAAACATAATGTTGAAGTACCTGCTGATAAGTCTCTCCTTTATGAGACTGCAGATGAGGAATGTAATATCAAAGGAAGTCGCAAGCTTGAACACACTGACAAGCTAAGGTGAGTGGGTTGGCACCAGGATTATCATAAGCTTATCAATTCAGATGTGATCACTTGACCGGTTTGAAATAATGATCTTCTTGCCTCCACAAATTTGATATTTAGTGATTCAAAGTGGTTATCTAATCTTTGCATTTAAGTTTCTTGTCATGATGCAACATGAGATTAAGTCTTATATGCTCATATTGACTTCCCATGGAGGAAGTACTTGTTGTCGATCCTTTTATATTTGATCATTTGTCTTTAAATCTGATTGATTTCTAATCAAGATTGTCGATTTCCAGGTTCTTTGACAAGGCTGCTGTGGAGATCCAAAGTGACCATATTAAGGGCTTTACAAACCCCTGGAGACTCTGCACAGTGACACAAGTTGAAGAGCTCAAGATTCTCATTCGGCTGCTCCCAATATGGGCATCAGGAATAGTCTTTTCTACGGTTTATAGTCAAATGAGCACCATGTTCGTTTTACAAGGCAACACAATGGACCAACACATGGGTGCTCGCTTCAAAATTCCATCGGCATCCCTTTCCCTTTTTGACACTCTTAGCGTCATCTTCTGGGCTCCTGTCTATGACCAAATTATAGTCCCATATGCAAGGAGGTTTACCGGCAACGAAAGGGGATGCACCCAGCTGCAACGAATGGGCATTGGCCTTGTCATTTCCATTTTCTCCATGGTCACTGCTGGGGTTTTGGAGGTTGTTCGTCTAAAGATTGTTAAGAGGAACAATTACTATGACCTCGAGTACATTCCCATGTCAATTTTCTGGCAAGTACCACAGTATTTTCTTATTGGATGTGCAGAAGTATTCACTTTCATTGGACAGTTAGAGTTCTTCTACGACCAAGCACCCGATGCTATGAGAAGTTTGTGCTCGGCTCTGTCACTAACAACTGTGGCATTGGGGAATTACTTGAGCACTCTGCTTGTAACCATTGTGACAAAAATCACCACAAAGAATGGGAAGCTTGGTTGGATTCCAGACAACTTGAACAGGGGCCATCTTGACTACTTCTACTGGCTCTTGGCCATTCTCAGCCTGCTGAACTTCTTGGTGTATCTCTTTCTTGCTAAGTGGTATACATACAAGAAGACCACAGGGCCAAGTCACTGACACGACTGATTGTTAGTGTGATTCCAACCCGCCTATCTGTTCCCTTATTGGAGCCTGTTTAGTCTTTGCGATGTCTTCTGAAGGTTTTATTTATCTCTTTTCCTTGTGTTTGTAAATACTGTTGGTTATTAGGTTTTTTATTCCTGCATAAATTTATAATGTTCCTCAGTTTCCTTATAAAAATTTGCTATTGAGTTCCAATTAATATTGGTAAGGAAAATGATATATATTTAGTACCTCATTTGACAACCATGGACAAATCCATATTAAATTGCCAACTGCTAAATAATATTATGTTTCATGCACTGTAATTCCAATGTAATCTCAACAATACTTCAAATTAGCACCCATTACTTATGCCAGATAATTGTCTGTCTAGAACATTATATTCTGGGTGATGTGTAAAAGTGACATAATGAAACTAAAAGAAATCCAAGAAGAAAACAGAAACACCCGAGAAATCCGATCTTGTAAAGATAAACTGTGAGTAGTGTGAATGTTAAGAATCATTCTCATGAGCAGACCCTGTCATCCCTTTAATGACAAATCGTTTTACCTTTTTCGATTATGTTCATAGCATGCTCGATTGATAGATTAATTCCTGTCGACAAACTGCTCACGACAAGGTCCTTTGTTTGAGGAGATAAAACACATGCTCAAGTCTTTTAATTCTTGTGAAGTATCCATGTGGGTGGGACGAGATGATGCAAGGGTATCCCATAAGTTGGATAGACATGCTCGCTTAGCTGAAGACACTTGATGGTATTATGTTTTAGGTTTAATTATGCAACTAGTCGCAGACTGTGCAATGAGTGAAAATAATTAAGAGTAATGCTAGGTATAAGTCTCAAATAAACAAGTCTAGGGCTAGGCAAAATTCTGAAATTTCCGACTCCGCCCGACATCCGCTCTGATTCCGACTCCGACTAAGTCGGAGTGGTTGGATTTCAAAGTCGGAGTTCGGAGCTTCTTGGAGCTCCGAACTCCGACTCCGAATTTAAAAAAAAAAAAACCCAAATGTAAAATGACGTCGTTTTACATTTGGATTTTTTTTAACAAAAATAAACGACGCCGTTCTACTTAATGTGGAACGGCATCGTTTTGGTATTTTGTTTTGATTCTTGTGAATTGATTTTGTAAATTTGTAGTAAGGAAATGTGTTTAATGAAATGAATGATGTGTTTGTAAGTTGTGTTGTATGCATGCATAGTGTTTGATAAAATGTGTAAGAGATGTTACTCCTTTAATGAACACTTGCAAGTATAATTCTCAACACTCTTCTTTAAATTCATATATGTTCTTTATAATATAATCTTAATTTAGTAGTTTTCAAACATGAAATTTGGTCAAAGTGTAACTTCGTGATTTCGGGCTGGGCAAAATTCTTCCAAGATTTAAATGATGTTTCACCTATAATTTCTTCCAAGAAATATGGCCATAGCTCAAATATGGGGTAAATATTAGAAGACCCTTAGATCGTCATGCTCGGTTCAAGGATACAATGGAGAAGAGTTTAGGCCTTTTTTATTTTTTTGTATATTGGAGCAAGTATTGAACATTATAAATTTTGTGTAGTATTATTTTCTAAGTACTAGTCTATCGATGCTCGTTAAGTTTTACTTATGTACATTGATAAATATAACTATTAATTACATATTTGAGAGTAACACAATATTTACCAACATTATATTACAAACCAGAACAAGACATCCCACTTTACATTCAAATAATGCTTTTTACAAACATTATATACTCTGTGTTATATATTTTTGATCTACCTTCCTCCATTAATTGTTGTGCAGTTCTCACACGTCCCTCGGCAAGGATATCAACATTTTGCTTTATCAAATGGGGTCTTTTGGCATGCCTCATTATTGGTGCATGAGACCCACGTACCATCATTGACATGAATAGTATTTACACATGCCCTCTTGCAATGAATAATTTTATATTAAATAGAATTATTAAAATACCTTATATTTTATATTAAATAAATACCATGTTACGAACAAAACAAATAATCTATTCCCGAGCAGGCTACAACTGAAATTCATTTAGAAAGAGATACTCATGGTTCATCCCAAATTCAATACAAAATAATAAAGATAAAAGAAATGATATTTGTAATCGTTAAATGCACAAGCGCTATATAATCTTTTTGAAAATAAATAAATAAATACGAAACTCAAGTAAAAAAAAAATGTTTCCAATGGAGTCTATATTGGAAGACCACATATATCTTTGCGTTAATTTAAATGTTTAATATAGCCTAGTTATTTTTTAAACTAATTTTTTGCTTCTAATTTATTTTTTCAGCTTCTTTGATTGTGATATGGATCGTCCACAAGGAGATGTGACGGATGCCAATGCTACAACTCTTATACCGGTGGATACTTGCACCCCTAGAGCCACATCTAGGGCAGCTACATCTTGTGTGAGTAGTCGACTCTCACTCCCATTAGATATAGATGATGAGGATATGTTCAACGAAGAGGAGGAGATGCCCTTTGAGCAAGATCAACCACCACGGCCTTCTAAAAAGAGGTCGTGGACATGTGAGCATTTCACCAAAATTCCTGGTGATATTACTGTGGATCATTTTGTGGATGCCATTCGAAGAAGCAAGGCACCAGTGTGTTAATAGCACATCTAACTGTTTGCCAACGATATAAGATATCGAAAGGCTTGGCAGCCACTGATCAGACCAACCTCAGTTACCAAACTTCTACATGATGGTACACAGACTATGAAATTGGTCATCCCTCAATACAGTAAGAAGATGTTGAGGGACATGCATGCAAATATGATAATTACTGATGAGATGCCCTTTACCACAGTCAAGAAAAGAGACTTTCGAAAGTTTCTAAATTTTGTTGAGCCACGATTTCTCATTCAATCACGATATATGGTAATGCAAGATTGTATGAAGAGGCATGCGAAAGACAAGGCGGAGATGAGGAAGATGTTTATTACCACTGGCCAGAGAGTGTCGTTTACGACTGACACATGGACTTCCATACAGAACGTCTGCTACATGTGTATCATAGTACACTACATTGACAATGAGTGGATTTTGCATAAAAAAATTATTGGTTTTAAAGATATTGTGGATCATAAAGGTGCATCCATTGGGGTGAAGATGGATAATTGTTTAAAGGACTGGGGAATTTGAAAAGTGCTATGTATTATAGTTGACAATGCCAATGCTAATGAAACAACAATTGATTGGTTTAAGCGGAACACAACTGTGAGAGATGATGTCATTTGGAACCACGAGTTTATTCACGTTCGATGTTGTGCTCTTATCACCAACCTCATAGTTGTTGAGGACTTAAAAGAGGTTGATGATTCCATTACCCGAGTCTGCAGCATTGTACGATATGTGAGGGGTTCCCATCAAAGGCTTGCCAAATTTAAGGCAATAGTAAAAGATTTTAAGATTAAATATTCTAATATGTTGTGCTTGGACGCTCCGACTCGATGGAACTCTACATTCATGATGTTGGATGTGGCACAGAAGTACCAAAAAGCATTCGAGCAGATAGAGGTCGAGGATGGGGGCCTGAGGTATGCTTTGTTGGAGCAAGCAGGACAGGGGTTCGGTGCGCCGAATGCACATGATTGGACCAGTGTGAGCTACTTTGTTGAATTTTTAAGAATTTTTTATGACATAACCATGCGGCTATCTGGATCCGAATATACGACTGTGAACTCATTCTTCAGCGAGCTCTCGGAGTTTCACTTTCACTTGGAAAATAGTTGTACATAAATATTGGGGAATATTGAGAAGATAAATAGATTGTTATTTGTAGTTGTGATCCTTGACCCCCAATATAAGCTGACTGTTCTAGAATTTTGGATAAATTCCGTCCTCGAGGTAGTGAAGGCTACAAAGTTTATTAGAGTGCTAAAAAGTGATATTGATGACCTATATAATCACTACAGCAATAGTTGTCAACCTTCATCCGTAGCTGGTAGCTCCTCACATTCGAGGCCGACAAGGTCAACAGCTTCCTCAGGTGATACTGACCCATCTATAGGGGTTAGAGGCCATCGTATTATCTAGTAGTATCATCAACTCATGTCAACAAGGAATATTATGCATTGTACATATGAGGTTAAACGATATTTTATAGAAACTGTCGAGGCACCTGAGAATGTATTTCAGCTATTAACTTGGTGGAATGTTAATTCCACTAAGTATCCAGTCATTTCCCGTGTAGCCCGAGATGTGCTAGTCATTCCTGTCACTACGATTGTCTTAGAGTCGGCATTTAGCACTAGAGGTCACATGTTGGATGCTTATCGGAGTTCATTATCACCATCAACCGTGAAGGCCCTCATTTGCACACAGAATTGGATAAGTGAAACGCTCATTGGACTAGATATCGTTGGCGTTGATGCCGAGAGCTTCAGGCTTGAATTGAGTAAGTTTATATGCTTTTAAATAATTATTTAATTATTTTTAATGTTTCTAATTTCTACTTTTTATGATTTTATAGATCTGATTGTAAACCCTAACATAATTGCCGATGACTGAGAGTCTAAGACGGACACCCCTTGAGAGTTGAGATGGAGTTGAGAGAACCTCCTTTTTTGGTAAGAATGAAATTCTACTTTTACCATTTTCAGTTTTTTTTTTTTCATTTATTGATTGCAACTTTCTATCTTTATTTCAAGCATGATCACAGATCAATGGACCATTGAGATTTGAGTGAAATGAGCATTTAATATTTATAATAATGTTGTTATTACGTTATAAATGAGACTGTTATAACTTATAGTTACATCATACATTTTATTTAGTTTTAAAATTATTGTATTTAAGCTTTTTTTTTTTAATTTTTTATCTTTTCAGTATTTTTTTTTCACAGGTTTGAACTTGGGCTTTGGTGATCATATTTAATAATTTATGTAGTTACATTACATTGTGCTCTATCCGAGCAAAAACTGAAACAAAGACCCACCACATAGCACATGATACTCTTATTAGTCTTAATGTCTTATATTTATTTTTAGATAAAGTCGTAGACACATCTACCTTTGTTAATAGTGCTATGTCATGTAATGGATCAAATTTATTTAACAAAAGAAATTGACCACATTATTTATTTAAGTACTTTTTTTTTTTAGTCCAATAGACGGTCGGAGTTTTGACCTCCGTTCGGAGCTCTGATCGGAGCTCCGACCTCTGATCGATGTCAGACTCCGATTCCGTTCAGAGTTGGAATTGGAGCAAAAATTTCGCTCCGAGTCGGAGTCAGAACTCAGCCCTAAACAAGTCTTGTGTAAGTCTTTTATAAAAAAGTGAATTCTACTAATAAAGAATAACTTCTTTTACACTTTTTTTAAGATGTAGTCTGCTTTTTTACAAAGTTTTGCGCGAAGTTTATCTATTTATGATTTGCATAACTCATTTATCTATAATTGTTTGACCATTGTGCATTAATCATTTAAAATCTCTATCACAAAGAGTCGAAGATGTAATAATACTTTTATAATATTTTTTTTCTAGAAACGGGAAAACTAACCATGAAAAGCATTTAAACTTTGGAAAGTTATACATATACTAGCAGTAGAGTGACGTCCAAGGGTCGTTTGCCTAATTCAATAAAACTTTATCTTTTATTTAATGATGAAAATTTAATATTTTATAAATTAAAGTTAATTTTAAGTATATGATATAATATTTATATTTTAATTATCTATTTTATGTTAGTTTAAATCAATATTTAAACTTCTACCATTAGATTAAATCTGAAAATTTAATATGAATGGTTGGGATTTAAAACCCAAAAACTAACATTTTCCCTCACTTTTCCTTTCTCCCTCTCTCTCCTTCCCCACGCACATTTGCCTAATTTAGTTAATTAAGAATATTATCATATTTAAATTATGTTAAAACTCTAATTATTTATATGGTTTTAATTTCTTAAAAATATTTAGTAAAATTTCATTATTTATTTAATGATGGAAGATTAGTATTTTCTAAATTAAATTTGATAGTTTATGTATCATATGCTATTTATTTAGTTAATTAAGGATATTATCATACTTAAATTATGTTAAAACTCTAATTATTTATATGGTTTTAATTTCTGAAAAATATTTAATAAGACTTAAAATATTCATCTAAGGACTTAAAATGAAGGGTAGAGATTAATTTCTTAAAAATATTTAATAAAATTTCATCATTTATTTAATGATGAAATATTAGTATTTTATAAATTAAATTTGATAGTTTATGTATGATATGTTATTTATATTTTAATTATTTAAATTTTAAATTAGTTTAAATCAGTGTTTTAATAAGAGAAATTATTTATATATAAATTTTAACAAGAGAAATTATTTATTATAGTGATAACTATTACAGTCTTATAATTGTATCTCTAAATTTTAATAGAAATTATTTATATAATTTTAAAATGTGTAAAATCTGCACAATATCTTTAAACAAATTTTAGATCCCAGACGTTGGATTTTACAATAAAACCCCAGACCCTTTCTCTTTCTCCCTCACTTTTCTCCCCCCAGCTCTCTCTCTCCTCCCTCTCCTTTAGCGTACGTCGTACGCAGCTCTCCCCATGCCCAATTCCTCCACTACCCAACCCGGCGCAACCGTGCGCCGGTGAGCCTCACCGCCCCTTCCACCGGCACCACTTCACTCCGGCGAGTCCCCCCACACCGGTCTCCCTCTCTCACGCTCTCTCTTCCTCTCTCTCGGCAGTGCACAGCCCGAATGGGCTTGATGTTGCTGTGTCGCCGTGCACCATCCTCCGGTGCCACCACCTCCATGGTAGCCTCCCCTTCCATCGGCCATCCTCCTCCAGCGAGCTCGGCCTCCATCTCCATGCCGTTTGCCCCCACAAAGTCCACCTCTCTCTTGCACGGGTTCTCCACACCCACGGCGAAGCTCCACCTCCTCTAGCCACTGCACCACCACCGGGACCTCCTTTGGCCACCGACCACCTCTCGTAGCCATCCCCACGTCCAGCCAAGCCACCATGCATGCTCACCTTCCCTCACGGATGCCCACTTCCCCTTAGGCCACCTCCACCACCGTACGCCGCCACCCACGGCATGTGACCACCCTCTCCGACATCCTCGAGTCACCACCGACCCATCCCAACCACCCATGGCCCCGATCTGCCACCTAGGCTCCCTCACTCTCTCACGGCATCTCTCCCTCTTACACATAGCCAGTTTCCCCTCCACCACCGTGATTTGTGTGGTGATTTTTTTTATTTTGTGGCATTTTTGTGGTGATTTTTTTATTTTGTGATATTTTTGTGATGATTTTGCTGTGATTTTGTGGTGATTTTACCGTGGTTTTACTTTGAGGATGTAGAGAGGGACGCGGAGATATAGTGATTTTGCTATGATTTTGTGGTTTTGCCGTATTCACCACTGTTTATTACTGTTTATTACTATTTACATTATAGCCTTTTTTAAGTATAAGGAGAGCATGAAAATTACTTTACTGAAGTGAGAGCATTGGGAGGGATGACGAATTTTATCGCTACAAATATCGAAATTAACTTGTGAGAGTACAAGAAGCTCAAATTAGAAGAGTTTAGTAATGAAAAAGCCAAATAGATAATAATGGAGAGTCGATAAAAATAATAAAATAAAGATGATCCCTTTTTTACTATACTAGAAAAGTAATAATAAAATACAAGAAGAGTTAAGTGGCGGAGGAAGTCAAATGAATAACGGAGAAGTAATAACTACGACAAGATGAGAAGTCTTTTTTCTATTTTTTAACTAAATAAATAGTAATAAAATGATAGGAAAACTTAAGGTGCCGTTTGCATGCTAAATTAAGATGCGACGAATTAAGATAAAAATAAAATAAAATATTATTAAAATATTATTTAGTAATATTATTATTATTTTGAAATTGAAAAAAATTAAATTTTTTATTATATTTTATGTGAAAATTTAAAAAAGTTGTGGCTGGTTTAGATTCAGAAGTAAAATGAGATCATTTTAGATGAAAGTTAAAAAAAATATTGTTAAAATATTATTTTTTTAATATTATTATTATTTTAAAATTTGAAAAAGTTGAATTGAGATTTGAAAAAATTGAATTGTTTATTATATTTTATATAAAAATTTAAAAAAATTATAATTATGAGAGGAAATGAAACACTTTATTTATATGTTATAAAGTTGGATGACAGGAGCAATTTTGTTTGTTACAGAGCAAATTAAATGATGTGGCGACATTGGCAAGAGTAATACCCATCTGACGTGATTATATAGAGTATGTAGAACCAAGAAGGAAAATGCCTAATTCGTCCTCTGTCTCTGCGTCTCCCTCAATTTCTCTGCGAGTAAATTCAGACCTATTAAAACAAATGAACATTAACTCCCTTCTAAAGACCTACAGATCTGTAAAAAACTGAAAGAAAAATAAAATAGTCAGATCTGAACACGACCTCTTCGCATATATGAAGATCTGTTCATATTGTTAACAAACCTAATAGGAATAAAAAAAGAGAACAAAAAAATAGATAACAAACAAAATAAATAAAACACAGCAAATATTGGAGTGGAAGTAAAATAAAAAAATAAAAATAAAAAAATAAATAAACTGAATCACCAAAAAAAAAAAGTATCCACCTATTTCTTCATCTACATCCAAACACACCATAGAAAGAAAAATAAAAATAAAAAATGAAATAACAGAAAACAAAAACAAAAAAGAAATTTGCAAATCAACCAAAAAGTAAAAAAAATTAAAAATTAAAACCACTCAGATCTGGACACCATGTTTGTTATAAGGACAAGTCTCTCAGAAAGAAACAATATTAACATCTCACACGTCAAGTACTTGATTTACATCTCAGAAAGAAAAATGGAGAATGAAAAAAAATAGAAAAAAAAATTGCAGTGAGAAAGAAACAATATTAATATCTCATACAATAACATCACAGACTTACATCACCAAAAAAAAAAATTTAAAACCACTCAGATCTTTAGAGAATTGCAAAACAATATCAGAAAAGCCTTATTCACACGGAGAGAGAGAGCAGGGCGAGAGCAGAGAGGGAGAGAGAAAGAACGTAGTTAGAGGGAATAGAGGTGTGAGTGGCACTTTGTTGGTGACATGCTGTCACCAACTGTGTATCTCATATGAGCATCATGATGATCTGCAATCTAGATTCTACAAGATCACTAGAAGCTAGCCGGCTTATCAAGTCATGAGTTGGTATAAGCTAGATAATAGATAATATTATAAAATATATTATAATATTATTATACGTAATGGGTAATTATAATAAAGCTCATATATATATATGTATATATATATATAATATATATATAGTTCGATCCATCGAGTATGCAATTAATTCCTGTGATCGGATAGTTTCAAAACTAATGCAATTAATAAACCTAATAGGATTTAAACAGATTTTTTTTTCTTTACATATGAGAGTATTAGTATTGGTTTCATCAAATTCATTTTTAAAATTTGATGAAAAGTACATATTTTTCATAAATTTAAAACTTATTTATACATAACCCACATTGAATTAGCCATTAGATTAAACAAAATAATAATATAATATTATTTTTTAATAAAAATATTTTTAATTTTTTTTATATTTTAGAATTACACTAACCATATATACATTAATAATTTAATTTAATACTTAAATTATTGATAGAGGCTCATTCATATTGTTAAGGCCAAAAAATGCAACAACACCCATCATACAGTAGTGTTAGTAAAAAAGACACTCAAAACAAAAGATGAAAGATTTTTAATTGATAAAAGATTACTTCCTTTCAAAAGCAATAATCAAAACAAACTTTCTTTTCCACCATTTTTTGTTTCTCCCTCCATTTCAAAAAGTAAAGTCAGTACAAGTCAACTATAGATGATTTAACTTTAACTGAGTCAACCAATAGCAGCACAAAAATTTTAACGTCGTCTCTATTGATCCGGTATAAAATGACACAAAATGAAACTTATCGCAAGAAGCTTTGTTAAAATTATGGATGTTATAAACATGTATTGAATTGAATGATATTTTGAACTAATGTTTTTATTTTCTCCACTATGCCTTAAATTATTTAGGTATGCAATGATCTATTTTACTTGTGATGTTTATTTATAAGATCATGTTAAAGCTTCTATTAATACTCTTCTTTTATAATATATCACAACGTGTAATTATTTATAAATTACATAAACATTACATCGTTATTTAATTAACTAAAATATTACGTCCTTATTAATAAAAAATTAGTTCTTAATAAAAATAAATAAATATAAACTAAGCCAACGTACATTCAACGTTGCTTTCACCTAGTGCAAATATTATATATATATATATATATATATATATATATATATATGTTGTGGACATGTTTGCAGTGATTCTATGTAATTATTAAAAAAGAAAATATTTTTCTTTTTCAAGAAATAGAGCTGTTGAACGGCACGTCGCTCAAGGTGAAATGACGCCCTATACATCACAGCCTCTTTAACAATATAAACATTATGAGGCTCCAAACGGATAACGCATAAATAAACGAGAGGTTCAAAAGGCTTAATACTAAATACTGTACGTATAAAACATCTCATACCATATATCTCTCTATCTCTCGTGAAGAAGAAAGCCATTAAAAGATGGTAGCCATCAAAACCATTCAAACCTCTTTCACTGCAACCAAACATGGAATTTTCCACACAAAAAGACCCCTCAACACAAAGATTTCTTTCCTGTGCCTCAGCAAGCCCAACGATGACTCAAATTCAGAGGCTTCTTCGCCCAAAGGAGATACCCGCAAGCAAGAGCTGCTTGCCAGAATAGCAATGCTTCAGGCTCAGAAAGTCCGTCTCACCGACTACTTGGATGAAAGGTCAGCTTATCTCTCACAGTTTGGCGAAGAAGCCAATGCGGAGTTTGACAAGATTGGAGAAGATGCCCTCAAAGGACTGGATGAAGCTAGTGCCAGGGTTTGTTGAACTTCTTAATTCTGCATGCAAATCATAAGATATTTTTTTTTTTATATAAGTAAGAAGTAAATTTTATTCATTCGAATGAACTAGGCATAGCCCTGCAAATCATGCAATATGATTATAGACCAAAAAATATAACCCACTTGTTTTCAATTTTCATTTCTGTTTGGCAGATAATGGAGAATATAGAGAGCCGCATGCAGGCCTTTGAGGAATCCTCAGAATTGAACAGACTAGAGATTGAGAAGAATGAAAACGAGGTAGCAGAGTTTGAAGGCCAAATGGAGAAAGACCGGAATGAAGGGCTGTTCTTCAAGAACCTGAGGCAAAGGACACCTGCAGAAAAATCAGAAGCAAAAGAGGAAATGGAGAAGATAAAAGAGGTTACTAAAGAGAACGCCGGATCAAAAACCAGGAGGAATATTTACCTTGCATTAATAAGCCTGATAGTCATTAGCATTGCAGATTCTTTCCTGTCCTCTTCTTCTGATTGGCGAAAGGTCGCTGTTCTTGGAGCAATTCTAGTGGCTTTGCTCTCTCAGTTCATCTACGAGCAGAGGATTTTATCAGAAACAGAAGATAAGTAGAAGGGAAAGACCGATGAAGAAAAGAAGTGAATATCCTTGGCTATGCGCTGATAGAATTTCTAATATAAGACTTTTAGCCATAATTGTATTGATTGAATGTGGCATGATACAATAACCCCAAGCTGATACTAACGACTTGGGTCTGATACATCAAGCTACTTCACTTTGGCATCATCAACATCTGAACTTGGTGATATAACTACAACCACCAAGACCTGGGCAACCAAGTTACCCTATCTGATGCTTTATGAACATTTCTCCTTGGCTACGCGCTGATAGAATTTCTAATATAAGACTTTTAGCCATAATTGATTGATGTGGCATGATACAATAACCCCAAGCTGATACTAGCGATTTGGGTCTGATACATCAAGCTACTTCACTTTGGCATCATCAACATCTGAACTTGGTGATATAACTACAACCACCAAGACCTGGGCAACCAAGTTACCCTATCTGATGCTTTATGAACACATTTCTCCACTGTAAAATTGATACAAAAGAACTAGCTAAAGGTTTCACATTTTGGTAGCTGGATGAATGGAGATCCATGTATCTATATGTACGATCATCCAATCCTGACTTTTATTTTCTTGTTAATTGTTGAGAAGACATTATCCCTATGGACCATTGGATGGTAAGCAACTTCTTGTCTACTAGATGTGGAAAAAAAAAAACTACTATGATCGTTAATTAGCTTTTCCGGTCATACATATGAACTCAAAAAGCAGCTGATATACGTAATGAAACGTTAGGAGCTTAAACTTACTTCGAAGCCATTTTAAGTCAAAACAGATCATGTCGAAGCCCCATTACTTATTTTGATAATCATGTCGAAGCTCCATTGCTAAGCACCGCTCTTACAAGTATGTTCCATGTAATGGCAGTTGGAAGAATTCCGTGATCCAAAGCATGGTTTAAGTACCCAATAGCATCTGATATCCTCAGGCAAGAACAAAGCCCCTTCAGAGTAATATTATAGGAAATGATATCCGGCTGTAACCCATTTTTTAAGATGAGGGCCCAGATCGCTGATGCCTTCTCACAGTCTCGGGCTTTGTAAAGCCCCTCCATAAGGGTATTGTGGGTTACAAGATTTGGAATACAGTTCCACTGCTTCATCTTGAAATAGAGCTGCAAAGCATCTTCAACTTTCCCAGCAGAGCAGAGCCCATGAATCATAATGTTGTACATAGTTACGTCAGGTTTGAAAGCTTTGTTGAGAAACTGGTGCCACAAGTTGAGGGCCATGTCCATTTTATTGCCTTGAAAGAGTCCGTCTATCAGCAAGCTACATGTGATTATGTCTGGCTTCCAGCCCTTCTCCAGCATTTCCTTCACAAAAGAATACGCCTCACTAAATCTTTCAGCTTTGCATAATGCATTTATGAGAATGTTATAGGAGACAACAGTTGGAGAGAAACCCTTAGCTCCCATTTCCCCAAAAATGCGAATTGCATCCTCAAGTTTGGAAGCTCTGATGTACCAATTAAGAAGTGCATTGCAAACATGAGGATTCATTTTACAGCCATGCGTATCCATCTGATCCACAACTTGAGCCACTTCATCTAATCTCCCTTCTTTGCTTAGGCCATTGATAACCGAGGAATACGCAAAAGCATCGAGATCACCTTCCCCATTTCCAGCCTCTTTCAAAATCCATAAAGCCTTGGACAGGTACCCATTCTTACACAACCCATGAATTAACACTCCATAAGTGGTTGAATCTGCACTGCAACCCTTCTCCGGCAAGAGTTCCCAAATAGACATTGCTTCATCAACCTTACCGCTATCAAACAACCCTCTAAGAAATATGTTATAACTGACAACATTACGGCAACCATCCTTCCCCATCATCTCCCATAACTCAAATCCCTCCTTAACCTTCCCTGCTCGACAAAATCCATTAAGCATTGAATTATACAATACCACATCAGGAGAGACCCCACTCTCAACCATCTCTTTATAAACTCTTTCAGCCCCATCAACATTACCCACTTCGCACAAGCCATGTATCAAAGTACTGTAAGTAAACAAATCGCAATGCCGCTCATTTTTCTTCATCCTATTCCATATTTCCAAACAATCGTTGAACATCCTACATTTACACAATCCATTGATCATAACATTATACGTAACAACATTTGGATACACTGAAGATGCCCCCAATAACCTCTCCCAAATCTCCATTGCCTTGACAAAATCTCCTTTCTTGAAAAACCCATCAATCAAAATGTTATAACACATAACATCAGGTTCCATCCCTCTGATGGGCATTTCGTCGAACAAGTCCAACGCATTTCGTGGATTCCCAGCCTTTGCAAGGCCATTAATCAAAGTGCCGTAGCTAAACACATCAGGCTTCAAACCCTTGTTCCAAATCCAATCCAGCAACGCCTTTGCCTTCTCAAACTGCTGCTTTTTACACGAAATCTTGATCAAGATATTGTACGTTTGTAGATTCGGGGTCACACCAACCGTCTCAAAGTACGCCAAAAACGACTCGGCTCGGTCCCACTGGCGTGACTCAATTAAAGCATTGAGAAGGGAGTTGTACGATCTTATACCCGGTTTACAGCCAAAAATATCGTCCATTTGTTGAAACACAGCCAAAGCTTTATCGGCCATAGAGTTTTTCGCATAGGCCTTGATCACCGTCAACGCAACGTCTTCTGAGCACTGGCATTTCTGGGTTCGGATCAGTTCGACGACCCGACTGACGTGGGCAATGAATCGCGGGTCCACGAGTCGGCGCAGGATATGGTGGAACACGCTGGGGGAGTGAGCGTAACCCGGGTGGCGAGTCGCTGAGTCGAATAGAGCGAGCGCAGAGTGAGGGTTTTTCTCCGCTTTGAGGAGCTTCAGAACTCGCTTCGGAGAGAGGGATCTGGGGAACTCGGCCATTGAAGAGATGATTATCCGTTGGAATTATCAGACTCATTCTTATATCATTTTTTATGAGCTTCCCGGCACCGCTTATGAACAGTAGAGATTTCCAGCCAGAGGGAGAGCTCAAGAAACAGAAGGCATTATAGAAGTCTCAGAAAGTCTTATCCCCTTTCAGACATCGAGTATCATTACGACTACGAGTGGATGCCATCCTTAGGAAGGAGATGGCAATTTCCTTAGGGCTCGAGTCATTTCAGAAGAACGGGAAAGTCGGAACTCCAGATATGAGTAGGGAGTAGAAGTAAAGGAAAATGCCAAGAGCCGCTGGCGCTTGCATTAGTGTGTAATTTTTTATGTGTTTTTTTTTTTAATTTTTTTTATATAGATTTTTTTAAGAATTTTAAATATTTTAAAAAATAAAAAAAATCATAACATCATTAAAAAATATTTCTTTAATTACGAAATAAAATAATTTTTTTATTTTGTTATTAAAAAATTATTTTTTAATGATTTTTTTTTTACTTTATGATTAAGAAAGTATTTTTTAATAATATTTTAAATTTATTTTATTTTTTTAAATATTTAAAAATATTAAAAAAATTTTCTATAAAAAATAATTGAAAAAAAACACATGCCAGAGCTGTAGCTCCAGCGGGAGTCACTAACGATGGCTCCAGTAGTACTCAAAAATAAAACCAGTGACCAGTTCGGAGATCAATAGCATTGATTTCACTATATATGCATAAAATATAAATAAAAAAATCTCACGTTAAATTATATATTTTTAAAATAAATAATAATAAAATATTTTTTTTCTAAAATTATTTTTTTATATACTTCAAATAAACAATTATCAAATTATTTTTTCTTGATATGCTACAAATAAGCAATTATCAATCTCATTCGATCATCTTTGATTTCTTTGTTTGCATTGCTGTTGAGAGGGAGCAAAGGGTAGGAGAGAGAAAAAATAGTAAAATAATATTTGGAGAGTAAACAACGTTTCTTCAAGTTTAAAGAAATAATGTTCATAACTATACAAAATTTTAAAGATGCATAATTCAATACAGACTAATTTGAAGAGATATTATACAAATATGAATATGAATATGGATAAGTCATTACCTGCTCTAGCATTAGCATTGGTTTCTCCATATGCATATTTAAAATCATATTTTTTTAAGATTGATTTTGTATATCAAGAAAAACTCACGCTTTGGATATGCATCTTTAAACCAAATAATAATAAAATATTTTTATTTTTTCATTATTTTCTTAAAAGTATTATTTTTATATATTTTACTATTAGCACCATGTGCTCAAAAATACAAATTTCATATATCTAAATATTACCAATTTTATATATCAAAATAATCAATTTTATCAATAAATATTAATAAGTACTAAAAAACACTTTGTATCATCAACTTAATATAAATTTTATATATTAAAATCATCTTAATACAACTTTCACAAAGTTAATTTTAATGGGTAGGAGAGAGAAAAAATAGTAAAATAATGTTTGGAGAGTGAATAGTATTTCTTTAAATTTGAAGAAATATTATTCATAACTATGCAAAATTTTAAAGTTGCATTATCTAATATAGACCAATTTAGAGAGATATTATACAAATATGAAGATGCATAAACCATTGTCAATGCTCTATGTTGGTTTAAATTTTGTGTTTTAGTATGATATAAATAAGTTCGGCAAAAACGGATTGATTCATTAATATATTAATTAATTAATAAATGGATTAATATGTAATAATTTGTCTAAACTTTATTTTAAAATTATAATTTTATTATAAAGTATAGTTTTATTATTATTAGATTATGATATTGGTATTTTTTAATACGTTTATATTTTTATTATCAAGATTGTACTTTTAAACCTATACTTATATTTGTTATTGTTAGGTTTGTTAGATTAGTTTTTTATCATAGGTTAAAATCTAATAAATATTAATTTTTTTTAGTAGGTAGTCCTATTGCTTTTTTTAGAGATATTACGGCTACTAATAAATATATATATTTTAACTTTTATGGGAAATTATATTAATTAGGTCAAATGGGTTATGTAGATTAATTCAACCCCTTTACATGAAATGGATTGAAATGAGTCGTGTCGTTTTGACTCATTTTTAATTAATTATTAAATGAATCAAAACGGGTGATACGACACGATCTGTTATTTAAATAGATTGTGTTAGAGCTTGAAGGTTTGATCCGTTTAACTTAACAGCTCGTGTTCTGATGGAGTGAAAATAATGTATTAAATAAGCATGAAGTTGAGGAATTTCAAATTAAAAATATATGTTATATGCTTATTTATACATTAGAAAAAAAGTAAGAGTAATTGATTCCGGACCAAGTGAAACAATGTTTTTTATTCAATTATTCTCACTTAAGGGACACGACCACATACTTCACACTTGTATTCTAAGTGCAATTTCGACTGATTCTCTCTCTCTCTCTGCTTTTCCCTTTTCATCCCTCACAGCCCTAGCCTTCCAGATCACGCACCGCACGAAACAAGAGAGGATAACCAACCTACACATGGAATATTTGAAGGGGGATCTGAGGGAGCACAGAGGAGGCACGACTGGAGGATAAGAAGGGGATAGCAAGAAGCATTCGAGAGGTAGAAAATCAAAGAAGGGTTTTTTAGCAGAGCAGTTTTCGGAGATTGCATCTTTTGTTTTTCTTTCCTTTTCGATTCAAGCTTGTTATGTTTGTGTTTTGCATGGCTGATGTCATAAACACTATATGTGAGTAATTTTCTAAACCTAAGCTCAGGAATCCTTTGAATGGGTTGCGTTTCATGGGATTTTTTGCTTCCATTCTGTTTAGTAAAGTTGTATCTAGAGAATTTCTACCATATGTTGCATGATGCTGTTTTTAGGGTTTTCTTACCTACCCTTGGTTCATCATCGACTAAAGGGCGCGATGGATTCTTGGGTGTTGTAGGACTGTGGTCTTTAGTAGCACTCTTAATGTCAATTTGGAATTAATTTGATGGAGGTTATTTCAGAAGTTACTTTGAATGCATGAATTATATACGCTACCCAGACACTTTGTTCTTGATCGAAATTGTGTTTGAAGGAAATAGAGAAGTCTCAAGTCCTCTTTGGAAACCAACCTATGACAGGGAAACCTGTGGCTTAGGTGTTCGATAAAATTCTTCTTAGAAATTTCAAAGTTTTTTTAATCCCATTCTTTAATATATTGAGCTTTAAGTATTGTTGAAACTGATTTGAAAAATTCATCAAAGTTAGATACATTGTTTTGAAAGAATTATTTCTAATTCTTTTTTCTTGTTTTAAACCTGTGCAAATTGGTTCAGACTCAATAGCCAAGAATTTGGAGTCATTCTTTGATCCTTTTCACTATTATTTTGTTCCAAGTTCCTTTTGGTAAATAAGAGCATCATCATTCTAATTGCAAGGGTATCACAATTCTCAAATGCTTTAATCCATGTGAATTCGACCTTGAGACTCTCCCTAGATAACAACTACACACCTTCTGCACTTGGGAGATATTTTAATTGGAGAGACAAGTTTTTGGCGCCGTTGCCAGGGATTAAACGCAATTTACAAAACAACCAAGTTGCTGCTGTGAGGATGTGTGATTGAGTTGTGAACCTCTTCACACTCTGGTGACATCTAACTCTATCTTTTACATTTTTAATTTTTAAATACATTTCTTTTCTATTGTTATCAATTACTTCCTTTATGTTGCACACCTCTGGTGTTTGTCTAGTGAAGTCATTTGGGTTATTGTATGTCTATTTGGAATCGAGACCACACATCTCGTTTGGTCAGAACAAAGTCTATGATGTACTCTGACTGTGCATCCCTTTCATTTGATTCATCCTTTGATAAATCTAGTACCATGGCTGAAGAAGAGCAAGGTGAAAGGAGAGAGGGTACTCATAACATAGCCCTTATGGATTATTTGCGACCTATTAGGACTAGTTCACCCTCATGCATCATCAAACCCTTAAAATGCAAACAATTTCAACTTTAAACCTGGCATTATCCCTTTGATACCTCACTTCCATGGAATGGAGTCTGAGAACCCATACTTGCATATCAAAGAATATGAGGAGGTATGTTCCACATTCATAAAGAGAACTTCCGCTGAAGAGGTAATTAGGCTTAAGTTGTTTCCATTCTCATTGAAGGACAAGGCCAAAACCTGGTTGAACTTCTTAAGGCCTAGATGAATAAGGACATGGCAGGAAATGCAAACTGAGTTCTTAAAAAAGTTTTTTCCAATGCATAGAACTAATGCATTAAAAAGACAAATCATGAATTTTGCTAAAAAAATACTGAAACCTTTTACCAATGTTAGGAGAGATTCAAGGATTTGTTTAATGCTTGTCCTCACCATGGGTATGAAAATTGGAGAATAATCAATTTTTTCTATAAGGGTTTACTACCCAAGATGAGGCAATTTAATGTGCAATGGAGAATTCTTCAACAAAGAACCAGAAGAGGCCTTTTAGTACTTTGACTATCTATCTGAAAATGCCCAATCTTAGGACACTTCAGATATATATGATAGAACTGAACCTTTAAAAACCATCATTAGAGGGGTTAAGTATAATTTAAGGGAGGTGGATGATGTGCATGTTAGGAAATTAGAAACCATAGATATGAACAAAACCAATGAGATTCAAGCTATACAAAAAGTTCCAGAAAAAGGCAATATCTGTGAAGATGTAGGGCATGCAACTAGTGACTGCCCTACAATTTCAACTTTTAAAGAATTTGGATCAAACTAATGCTGTTAACATGGTTGCTAAACCTTTTGCGGGTCCATTTTCAAATACATACAATCTAAACTGGAGGAGTCATCCAAGCTTTAGCCGGAGAAATGAGCAACCAACTTATTCCTCACCTCATGCACCAGTGCCTCACCAGTATGCACATGCCCTAATGGGACAGGGGCCATCCCAATACCCTGCACTAGTAGTCTTGGGCCAGAGGAGGAACCTTGAGGAAACTGTCCACCAAATGACAGCAAACCTCCAACAAGCAAGGGCAATCAACTATCAATAACCAAAACTCACAAGCTATCAATGACATTAAATGATCTCTAACAAGGCTAACAACAACTCTGAGTATTCAGGAGAAATGGAGGTTCCTAGCACAGCCACAACCCAATCATCAAGGCCAAATCCACCAAGTGTCAGAAATGGCTGAAGACTCAACCCTGAAACAAGTGAAAGCTGTCACAACTTTGAGAAGTGTTAAAATTCTGGAAAACCCCACTCCTAAACGAGACACCACTAGTAATAACTCTAATCCATTGCATATTGAAGCTGAAAAAGAAAATTGGCAAGCACCTGCGCCTTTTCCCACTAGACTAGCTTCTTTGCACAAAGATAAAAACCAGGCTGAGATTTTAGAAGTTTTCTAACAAGTGAGGATTAATATACCTTTGCTAGATGCCATCTAGCAAATTCCCACTTATGCTAAATTTTTAACGGATCTGTGTACCATCAAGAGGAAGTGGAGTGTAAAAAAAAAAAGGCTTTCCTCACTGAGCAAGTTAGTGCCATCATCCAAAATAATATCGCTCCCAAATATAAGGATCCTAGCTCTCCCACTATAGCTTGTACAATTGGAAATTCCAAAATTGGCAACGCTTTGCTGGATCTAGGCTATAGTGTTAATCTGCTGCCCTACACTGTGTATGAAAAGTTGGATTTCGGAGAGTTAAGATCTACCTCAATCACCTTGCAGTTAGCCAATAGGTCCAAGATACCAATAAGGGTGGTAGAGGATGTGTTAGTTCAAGTTGACAAATTCTATTATCCAGTAGATTTTGTTGTCCTTGATATGTAACTGTTAGCCAATTTTGTTTTCCAAGCTCCAATAATTTTAGGAGGACCATTTCTTGCCACTTCAAATGCCTTGATAAGTTGTAGAAGTGGAGTTTTAAAATTGCATTTTGGAAATATGACTCTTGAGCTAAATATTTTTAACATGTGCATACGACCTCAAGAGGTGGAAGAAGCTTAGGAAGTAAACTTGTTGGAGAGCAGCATCTTAGAATCTTTTCCACCATATCACTAGGGATTTAGAAGAAGATTATGAGTTTATGGACACTTCTAACCAATTTCTTTCTGTTTTATATGCAGGAGGAGTGGCAGAGTGGATACCCAAGGTTCAACAGCTCACTCCAAATCCAGCAACAATAAGACCCTCAGAGGAGCAGATCCTAACATTGGATCTCAAGCCTCTACTAGTGGTAATCTCTTCTTGTCTAACTAATAGACAAGAAGATGAGCTATTGGAGGTCCTAACAAAACATAAAAAGGCCATAGGCTGACCTTGGCCGACATTAAGGGTATTAACCTTTTAATCTGCATTCATAAGATTTATTTGGAGGAGGATGTCAAGCCATCTAGACAAATGCAAAGAAGGCTTAATCCTTCAATGGAAGAAGTAGTGAAGAATGAGGTCCTTAAGTTGTTAGATGTGGGTATTATTTATCCCATCTCTGATAGTAAATGCGTTAGCCCCATACAAATGGTTCCAAAAAAATCTGGATTGACTGTGATAAAGAATAAAGAAGATGAGTTAGTGCCCACACGGGTGACTATAGGTAGGAGAATATGGATTGACTATAGGAAGCTTAATGCTTCCATTAGAAAATACCATTTTCTTTTACCATTTCTTGACCAAATCTTGGAGAAAATTGCTAGCCATGCATTTTATTGTTTCTTAGATGGGTTCTCGGGCCATTATTAAGTTGAAATAGCATTTGAAGACCAAGAAAAACTACTTTTACATGTCTTTGTCATTTGATCCAATAGCATTCTGTTAGATAGGAACAGATTTGATAAATACTGATAACTCTCGGATGGAGTATTAGAACGGAAAAATCCATTAGATAATGAACTATTGGTTCTAAGCCATCTTTGGCGATAAATCAACAATTCGAATTGCTTTTCTTGTGTATTCTTGCTAAACCAGTGTTTATATATAGATGTAGGAATATCTGTTTGGGAAGTAAGAAGCCCCTTTGGCATCTCTTCATTTACAACGAGTTCTCGATGTGAAAACACAGAGACAAAGGGCTGATTTTTAAATTGAAAAAAAAATGATATGCAGGGTCCCAAATGAATTGGCTTATTAGAAAAAAAGCCTTGTTCTTTAGAAGATCTGTTATTTGAAACTTTTACATTTAGAAGAATGTCTTTTGGATTGTGTAATGTAATGCCCCAGCAGCTTTTCAAATATGCATGCCTAGTATATTCAGTGATTTAATTGAAAGGAAAGTAGCTTGAAGTCTTTATGGATGATTTCTCTATTTTTGGGAGCACTTTTGAGAAATGTTTGACTAATTTACAAGCTGTTTTAGCCAAGTGTAAGGAGAAACACTTACTACTCAACTGGGAAAATTGCCGCTTTAGGGCTAAACAGGGTATTAAGGCACCTAGTGCCCTCAAAGGGTATTGAGGTGGATATGTCCAAAACAGACTTGATTTCTAAACTCCCCATACCTAAAACTGTGAAGAACATTAGGTCATTCTTGGGGCATGCTGGGTTTTATAGGAGGTTTATTCAAGGTTTTAGCTCAATTTCTAAATCTTTATGTAAATTGCTCATGCATGACACTATTTTTTAGTGGACCACAGAACATCAAAGTGCATTTGACTAACTAAAAAACTTACTGTAACAGCTTGCTAAAAATTCAATGGTGGAATTTCTTTAGGCTTTAGAAACCTCGTGAAAACCCATAAGCTTTCACGATTTAACCAATCGTGTAGGTTTTAGTCTGTCATCATAGTCAGTATTGACACTCACTATGGTGCCAGAAGCGCGATTTTATTTATTTGAAATAGTTACAAGTGTTAGATTGCGATATGTTCTACTCCATTAGACTCAATTTATTATTTGGAATTGATGACATAATAATCCTATGCCAGTTTTCGAAAGAAACACTTGTTCGAAAATGCATTTTGATTATTTCAAAGGCACTTCGGGGTGAATTTTGATAAACGAATTTCACGAATAGTTTAGTATGTCTATTTAGGATTTTGCAATGTAAAGTTTATTCTACACTTTCCTGGAGTGAATAGTAATCTCAATAGTAGCACCTAGCGTAGTGTTTTCATAATCATAGTGTGGAATGTCCAAATTAGGTTAGAGAAGTTTTATTTAAACACTTGGCAAGATCTTAGCCACACTTGGTGAATAGTATTGAACACTTGCCACCAAGAGAAACCATGAGATGGATTGTGAACGAATCAAGGTGTGAGATCAAGCCACCTAAGCCAAACCCTAATTGATCTGATTTCTAGCATTGTGTTTAATCACTTCCACATGCTATTAATTCTTCAAATTCATGTTATGAAATCATTATCTACCATATAAATCTTGAAAATTTGATTGCGCCAAAAAAATTAGATTTGGGTTTGATAACATCTCAAACACCAACCAATCCCTCTCAAAACTCTAAATGAAACCCATTTGTTTAAGAATTTTGGCCACCTGGCAAAACTTCTTGAGTAAGTTTTCCCTCAGCCATGCAGACCAATCTCTACCCAAAGCATGCCCCAAAATTCAAGTATGATGTGATGCCCAAGGCCACCTCACCACCACCCTACTCTTGGATATGTCTTTGGTTGAAAACCACTCACTATTGCCCACTGTTTTGCCCCTTGTTTTGACCAAACCCATCATCACTCAAATGTTACTCAAGCCTTCCTTTTACTCTTCAGAATGTGTAAGAAGTGTGCAGGCCATTTCCATATTCACTTCATCACTTTGCACTCACATTCTTGCACATAAACCTTTAAAAGCTCTCTCGGGCAGATTTCAGTGGCTTTTTACTTGTATTTTTTGGAACTTTTGTAAGTTTAGTCTCACAATTATTCCTTCACGAAAGTTGTTCTTATTTGAGTCTAGTTTCTGTGGGTATCTCTTTTGTTTGATTTCATGGTCGTTTCATTAGTCAAAAGTTGTTTTAACTATATAAAGGTCAATCTGGATAGTGTGTTGTGTTTTGGAGTTTTTGACCAAGCTAATGGAAAAATCTTAGTCTGAAATTTTTATAAAGTGTTTTTAACATGTATATATGAATGTTTATTGGACATTAGTTTCATGATTAACGTTTTTGATGAAATATTTTCTCAGATCTAGAAATTAAGAAACCGGAAGAGGAAAAACAATTTTTATTTTAAGAAAATTTGAGTCTTTTGTCGTTTAATCTTATTCTAATGGTTTTGATATTTTTATTTGATGACCCTAAGCCTTTTACATACATGTTAGGATGTTAGTTTGAACATTTTTAACATTGGTTTCAAAAATGTGAATTTTTATGCAAGAAATTATGCTGTTGAGTCAAAAGTTTGATGTTTTTAGTTAGATTGTTTTGAAGCTATCACCATAGAATGCCTTAATCAAGTGTTTGTTCAAAGCTAGTTTGGAAAGAAATTTTGTTTTTGGCTAAGTATGGTGCAATACTTCAAGTGATATTTTGTAATTTTTGGTGACTTTTATATGTAGATTCAAAGCATGTTAGTTCTTAGATTTGTGTTATGAATATGTTAGAAGAAAGTTTTAGATTTCTGAAGTTTTTGGAAATGCTTTGAAATAGGTCAAACCTTGAGATTCAAGAGTTGTATTTTAGTTAAAAAGTTTGAATCTTTTTACTGAAGAGTTTTGCGATTATGTGAAGTGTAATTTTGTTGGATGTTTTAAGCATGTTTTTAAATTTAGGATATGATAATCTTTATTGTAATATTTCGGTTTGATCGTGAGTTTTAGAGTTGGATAAAATTGCAGCAAAAATAAAAGAGAATGGCCATTGATAATTTCGGCTCTATGGTGTTTCTCATAGTTGTGTTTGGTTTTAAATTTTTCTAAATTTATATTTGCGTTAAGGATAATATTTACATGAGGAATGTAAATTTTAGTATTTTTAGAGTTAGGATGTAAAATCCTTAAGTCAGGAGTAAAATGATCATTTTTCCACATATAGGTCAAGCACCCCTTACGAGCGTGGTTTGATATTCATTCATAGAATCTTAATGTATAGTCAGAAGGAGAGTCATAGGACCAGTGGAAATGAACAAGCAAGGAGAGGAGTAGGACAACGTTTCTATGCCTCCCAACAGTCAGAGAGTCACTGGACAACGGACTGCCACACAATGAAAAGAAGAGTCAATGAGTTGAAAGGAAGTAGAGAGTTGGAGCAACTGATTGTGGAACATTCAGAACCATCGAAGCAAGTGACGGGACAAAGACCGGAGTGAGATTGAAGTGCCCGTCGAAGCAGAAGTCCTAAAAGGCAGTGAACAATGGGGGAAAACGATCGAGATGCCCCTCGCTAGAACTCAATCCATAGCAGCACACCCTTGGGCAAGATATGCATGATAGTAGGAGGATTCACCGAAAGGGGAGCCTTCGCATCCAGTAGAAAAATGCACACTTGTAAGGTCAGGTACAAGGAGGTGTACACAACAGAGAGAGCCCCCAAGCAACCAAGACATAAGAACTCGGTGAGCATCTCTTTTAGGGAGGACGATTGTGAATAAGTCCTATATCGACATGACGATGCATTGGTAGTAATGTTGTTAGTTGCAAACTACACTACTAGAAGGATTATGATCAATAGAGGGAGCTTGGCCGATATCGTCTACTGTGATGCGTTTGGCAAAATGGGCATTAATCCTAGTAGCCTGCGACCATCATCCACACCACTGAAAGGATTCTTCAGAGATGCAGTACAATCTCTGGGCGCCAGAACCTTACTAGTCATGGCCGAAAAAGGAGCACACCACCACTACAATGACCAACTTCCAAGTGGTCAGCGCTCCCTAATATTACAACAGATTGATGTGCCCAACCTTGAACGCTATCAAAGCTGTCACTTCAACATATCAATTGAACATGAAGATCCCAACAAAGGCAAGAGTAAGAGAAGTACAGGGTGAACAAGCAATAGCACGAGAGTGCTATGTACAAGAACTCAAAACAGTGGGAATGGATGTTCATACGTTGGAAAATCAAAGTTTGGGTGAGGTTCCACCCCCACCACTAGTCGTCCTTGATCGTGATGTCGTGATACCCCAAGCCCTCGCTTGGGATTGAGTGGTGAATGAAGCGTCAGGATATCTAACTTATGGCTACATACTCTCGTACATGCCCAAGTTCACCACCCTCGTTAACACATAGAAAGACACAATTCCCTAGCGATATATGAAGTTCCGTCTATCGTATCCCCAAACTTTGAGTGACCCTCTAGAATTCCATTGTGTACTCCCAAGCTTGTCTTATATAACCGGTTACATAGCCCATTCGGTCTCATATAGTGGAGGCCCTCTTGAATTCGAGCAACTCTTGCGATGTATGTTACTTATTCAGAATGTCTTGTGTTTCCTTAAGGTAAAGTGATGTAGTCCTTAAACAAGTAATAAAAAAAATGGTCACGAGCCTCAAGTGTGAGCTCATCCTCAATGAGGTCAAGCAATTTGTCCATCTTGACCAGAATCTTGATGTCTTGTTACAACTTTTACCATTCAAAGTAGAAAATGATAGTGGAAACTACCAGTGTGAGATTTCAGAAAATCTCAGTAAGTTAACACATAACATACAAACAGATAATATCAGCATATAAAGGCAAACCATAAGAATGTATGCAGGGACATGTACTTGACCCAAAAACTTGACTTATGCATATATGTTACAGAAATCGGTGACAGAAAATCACGTTGGACCCTTTTCCCTTTTTAGAAAAAAAAAAATTGTCTTCTTTTGCTAACACATATTACTCATAGCCGTATAGTCCTTGTAACATATTGGTGGACACTTCACGGCTCTCCTACGCATCGTGGGTTCCCTGCTAGTTACCACATCACTTCCTTGCCCACTTGACTAGTAGTTGGGACTGTAATCAAGCCGAACCAAGCTGGTCTTTGGATTGCGACTCGACTCAAAAAACTCGAGCTCGAGATTTTTATTTAACCTTTTTCGAGTTCGACTCAATAAGCTAAACTCTCAACTTGATCTCGGCTGAGATTTTTTTTTTTTAATTTTTAATAAGATTTAATAATTAATAAATTAGATAAGTAAAAAAATTAATATTGAATTTGTACAACTAACAAGTAGAACATCTATTGAATTATAAGATTTTAAAAATTTATAAATTTATAAATAATTAAAATGTAGATAGTTGATATTTATTTATAATAACAATATATTATGTGCCTACATAAATTATTAATACATACACATAATATAATAGCATATATCTATTTCATATATGATTCTAACATACTAGTATATAAAATTATTAAATCTTATCTACTAATTATTATACAAGTTTTAAAATATAGCTATGTAGCATATTCAATATATAGGTATAAGTAATTAGGTTACATATTATATACTTAATTATAAAAGTGTTATGCTTATATTATTATTATCTAATACATATGTGTGTGTGTGTGTGTGTGTGTGTGTACATAGATGTGTATATATTTATCAATATATAAATAAGTTTTAATCGAGTTGAGCTAACGAGTCGACTCGGACATAAACGAGTGGGCATTAACGAGCCTTAATCAAGTCGAGACTAGTTTAGTCGGATATATATCATTATTAATCAAGCAAGTATCTGCTTTTACAATCGAATTTTTTTTCACTAGTCAATTCAATTAGAGTTTAGCTGGGTGAGTAGCTAGCGGGCTATCAAACAAACTGGTTCATTTACAGCCCTACCGGTGGTGACTACGTCAGAGTTCTTATCATTATGCGACAGTTCGCAGTTCGCCTTCACCACATCCATCTTATGGCACCCACCAGCGTTAGGTGCTATCTTGCTATGGAGCCCTTTAAAAACAACTCATTCAAGGTCTGCTGCTTGTGCTTCATCAATCCAGTGGTTACCACTTCCAATTTATGCACTCCAAAGTAGAGAGAGAAGTTCCATTAGAATATTCCTCCATCCTAACATTTGGGGTCGTGACAAAACATGTACAAACTTTTCTTTTACAAACTATGCACAACCCCGAAATGCATGTGACATGTAATTGAGACTCTTTTTCTTTCATGTGTAACTTGAACATGTAGATGTCAGGTACTATGCAATCATGTCATGTTATCAAACAAGACATCAAAGCATCTCTTGTTACGGCTTGAAAGCATTAGAACATGCAGTTGACTTGTCACAAAACATGGGCAATAACAATAGGTGCTTGTCATGGTAAGAGACAATTTCCTAATCATGTCAACTATATATGGCCGAAACATTATAAACTTCATATGTCAAGAATCACGTGAAATCGAATGCAAAGCATGATATACTAAAGATCTCTTTATTTATTTGATTTAACAAGCAATAAAAATACAATACTAACAAACAATGCAAAGTTCATACGTCACATACAAATATTATCCGAGAGTAGGTTAAAAGTCAACAATTAGCAAGCTGAAAATATATTAAACAATATTAGACAACGAAACTCTAACTTGAGAGTAGGTGTGTGTTGTGTTTTATAGCTTCTCACGTGTTCGACATTAAGGGGTTGCCATAGATCGATTGCCCTTTCATGTTCACTATGGCTTGGTCCTAGTGGTGTGCATCTGTGGTGCGTGCCATGCATGGTACTCATCATTCCCTTGGTTGAAACTCTCACTAAAGGAAAACTCTAATTTGAAACCCTAATAGTGGTCCAAGTTCTCTCACCCTTTACGAGGTCATTTCCTCTCATATGTGCTAGTGAAGGTTCAGTTTCTCCCCTTAACGATAAACCCTAGCTCTCTAAACAACACTTTTGCAAGGCCAAACATGAATTGATTTGTGTGCCCCTCTCCAAGTCAGGGGAAGACCCTTAGACCCGAGTCCTCCATCACCCTCCATTTCACGTGGCCATGTGTGTGTGTGTGAAATGGTTAAGTAAAAGTTCAAGTGATTCTCACCATACGAGCTCCACAGCCTTGGATGGACTCTCGGCCTCATCCTTTCACTTATGGGGTTGGTTAGATTGAGATGGGTGAGACATGCGTAGTGTTTGGTTGGTAAGAAAAATGCGAGAAAATATGGAAGTGGGCTTCCTCCTAGCGTGGTCGTGTGAGAGAGAGAAAGAAAGAGAGACAGACAAAGAGAGAGACAGAGATAGAGATAGACACACACACACAGAGAAGTGATTTGAAAATGAAAAGTGGCAGAGTGACCCCTTGGTGTGCCCCTTGGGCGTCGACCTCTTAAGCTTCTCTTTATATAATTCCTCGATTTTCCATGCTAGCCCCTTTTTCCTATGTCATAGAGAATCTCAAAGATTTGAATGCATGAGTGCCAAATGTCACAGATCCTCTAACCTTGGCCGAAACCCCTTCCTCTTCTTCTTCTTCATGATTGCCTTTCCTTGGGAAATCCAAGTGATCCTCACGCATGAGTGACATGTGGTTTTGTCATATCTCTAAAATTTTGAAACTCTAAATGCCCTTAGGGTGTGTTTTACTTTGTCGTCCATGTTCATTGAACCTTTGGGGCATATATGTCTTTTGATGAAACCCTAAACCTAGACTTGGACCTCTTAGGCATGTGCATTCTTGCCATGTGGCAAGTGGCGTGTGAGTGTTGTCCTAGCTCCCCATCTCTTGCTCTTCCTCTCATAAAGATTCTTCTAGAATCTCGATGAGTGTGTGTGCCTTACCTATGCGTCTCTTCCTTTTTCTAATCATTACACACTTTCTTAGAACTTGCCAAAATCCTATAGGTGGCGTGTGCATGGTGAGAATGGCGTGTGCCCAATTTGTGTTGAGCCTTCTCTCCTCTTCCAATCTATTTTCTTCTTCTAAAATCTTATGTGCATGTTGGCCAAGTGTCAAAGTGTGCTAATCGAGGGTGCCACTTCCCTAAGTTTTCAAATGATCAGCTTCTAGGGAAACAAAAAGGTTTTTCCCATCATGTGGTGCCTCCATTCTCAACCCTAAACCCTAACTAGGGTTTTAAACCCAAATCCCCTCTAGTGGCTGAAAACCCTATGGGCTGCTGGGGCCTTCTTGTGGGCTTGGATGCCCAATGCACTAAGAACAAAAATAAGACCCATGTTCCTAAGTGAAATCCTCCTCTCTGCTTGGCCTAAAGATTAAAATTAGTGGGGACTAAAAGATAGGTGATAACTTAACTAAGTTCGGGTCATCACAGATGTAGAAGTGCGGGATGAAGAAAACTCACAACAAGTAGAGACAAATGAGTCATTGGAGCTAGTGACATTACATCTAGAGTGACCGGAGGCTACAACACGAATCGAGACCAAGCTCCAGCTTGAGATTCGAGATGGACTAAAGCAGCTCCTGGTCAAACACAGAGACGTGTTTGCGCCCACAAAGATATGCCCGAAATAGAAAACGCAATCATTGAACATCGCTTATGTGTCAACCTCGAGAGTAAGAAGGTCCTCCAGAAGAGAAGATCATTCAACACGAAGAAGTACACGGCCATAGCCAATGAAGTCGATCAACTACTTGTAGCAGGATTCATTAAAGAAGTCCACTACCCCGTGTGGCTATCCAACATTATACTAGTGAAGAAATTCAATGGCAAATAGAGGATGTGTGTGGACTTCACCGATTTAAACAAAGCCTTCCCAAAGAACAGCTTCCCGCTGCCACGCATCAACTTGATTGTTGATTCCACGGCCGAACACGTAGGCTAAGTTTCATGGATGTCTAGTCAGGGTACAATCAGATCCAGATGAAC
Source organism: Juglans microcarpa x Juglans regia (assembly GCF_004785595.1). Lineage (NCBI taxonomy): Eukaryota > Viridiplantae > Streptophyta > Magnoliopsida > Fagales > Juglandaceae > Juglans > Juglans microcarpa x Juglans regia. The sequence goes on along the minus strand of NC_054602.1, from coordinate 32,956,715 downwards.
CTGGCCGACGAGGAAAAGACCTCATTCATAACGGATCAGGGACCGTAATGCTACCAAGTCATGCCGTTTGGGCTGAAGAACATCAAGGCGACATAGCAAAAGCTCATGAATCGAATGTTCAAAAAACAGATCGGGCGTAGTATGGGATATACATTGATGACCTATTGGTTAATAGCAAAAAGTCATCCCAACACCTAAAGTATGTAAGGGAAGCCTTCGCTGTATTGCACCAATACAAGATGAAGTTGAACCTAGCCAAGTGCGCTTTCAATGTTGACTCGGGAAAATTTCTGGATTTCATAGTGTCCGAGAAAGGGATAGAGGCCAACACGAAGAAAATTAAGGCGATCATGGAGATGAAGCCCCTCAAAACATTGGCGAGACACAGAGGCTAACCAATAGAGTGGCAACACTGAACAGATTTGTATCTAGATCCATAGATAAGTGCCAATCATTTTTTAGGGTCTTATGCAAAGTACGCCCTTGGAACGATGACTGCAATCAAGCATTCCAAGCATTGAAGCAATGCCTATCCTGCCCTCTACTACTAAGCCAACTCAAGCAAGGGGACACACTTTACGTACCCACGCATTGTTGATGGCTTTGGTCAAAGAAGAAGGAGCAATTCAAAGGCCGGTATACTACACGAGTCGCACCCCACTGGGGGCAGAGTCAAGATACCCTCGAATGGAGATACTTGCCTTCGCGCTGGTAACAACCAATATACTCTTGCGATTGTACTTCCAACCTCATCCCATCAAGGTCCTGATAGAGACTCCTCTAAAGAAGGTATTACAAAAGCCAAATGCCTTTGGATGCCTGGTGAGCTGTTCAATCGAGCTAAGTGAGCTCAACATCGACTACCTGACAAGACACGTGATGAAAGGCCAGGCCCTAGCAAACTTTATCGCTAAATTTACCAACTTTCCCAAAGAAGTGTCGACCACACCGATCAGAAAGCCCTGACTAGTCTTCATTGATGGCTCATCCTGCCATGCTGGTGGGGGAATATGAGTCCACATAATACACAGTTCGAGACAAGAATGCCATTACATGGAAAAACTCACTTCCAGAACCATTAAAAACAAAGCTGAGTACGAAGCATTGGTAGCAAGACTCTCGATAGCCAAGCCACTGGGAGCCACCGAGGTCGAGGTAAAAGCAGAGTTCCAGGTGATAGTTAACCAAGTATTTGGAGTATACACGGCTAGAGGCAAAAATTTGAAAAAGTACTAACAATTTGTGTGGGAGAAGCGTGACCGATTTTGTTATTTTGGCATTGAGCAAATAACAATGGAGGATAACAGTATAGCGGACAAGTTGGCATGAACAACCTCAAGAATGGAGGAATTTGTCCTACCACGGGAAGTGATAAGCAGAGTGGTGGAAGTCCTGACTGTCAGGACTGAGGTCGCTGAAGTAAGACCAGGGGAACCAGAGTGGGCTTAAGAGGTGATAAGATGCCTAGATACCGGAGAGCTCTCAACAGAGAAGGAAGAGGTGAAAATGATCAAAAGAAGCATCGGACAGTTCACCAGGATTGATGGAGTCCTTTATAAGCGAGATTTCTCAACCCCTTTATTGAGGTGCATCTCCCTACAGGAAGCCTAATACGTCTTAACAAAGATACATGAATGAGTGTGCGAGAATCAATCCGGAGGGAAAGCCTAGTAAAAAAGGTTGTAAGGGTAGGTTATTATTGGGCCCGCGCCCTCAGGGACACAAAAGAATTTGCCAAGAAGTGCACGAAGTGCTAGGTATTTGCTCTGATACCGCACTACCCGCTAGAAGAGCTAACCTCCATAACGTCCTCTTGGACATTCCTGCAGTGAGAAATTGACCTGGTGGGACCCTTTCTGCTAGGATTAAGAGGCATGAGGTTTGTTGTCGTTGTCGTAGGCTCAAAGTGGACACAAGGAAAACCCCTGGCTACAATCACGGCAAGTAGCATCACCAAATTTCTGTGGAAGTCCATTGTCAGAAAAAGTAACAGCATCACCTTTTCATCAAGGACTCTCCCCCAATTAGCACGGATTGGGAATTCAGCCCTATCGCCCTCACTACCAAGGAACTCCCATCCCTGGCTAGAAACTAAAAAGAACTTTTTCTGCCACTATGTGGAATTGGAATGCTGACCTTTGAATCACGCAAGACGATATCTAGAACTAGAACGAAAACTGTAAATGTTTCCTTCCAGTGCCCTGACAACATGTGTAGCAATAAACTCCCGAACAGTCAAATCGGGATACTCCTCTCAGGAGGGCTCCAAGGCCATTCTCCAGGCAACACAATAGCCCATCAGAATTCTCCAAGCATTGGAGGGAAGCTTAACTGGTGCCAACATCAAGAAGTCAAGAAAGTCACGTACCGACCAGCAAGAAGAGAGCCCCAACCCATGCGAAATGGCATAAGTAGTAAGGGCTATCTTCTCAGCGAAGCCCTCGGAGTAGACAGCCCCACGATGAGGAACCTCAAGAGTCACCGAGTTGGGAATTCCATATGAATTCCTTAACTTCCTAAGGTCGATCGTAGTAAGGACAGAGGACCAATCAAAACCTTCATGATAAGGAACGTCACGTTGAGATGAAGATTCTAGTGCTGTTGAAGACCTCGATGGAAGGGGAGAAGGAGATCCACGAGAAGGAAGTCGAGAAAAATTCCTGCGGGCCATTGACCCAAATAGGTGACGCGAAGGATATTTGATAGGGTTTTGATAGAGAATGCAGACAAAGGGAAGATAAGTAAGCAGAAGAAGTGAGAAAGGATAAAAGAGGAGAGAGAAAGTTATTTATAAAGGAGGAGCGACGATTAAGTACTCCAGGAATAATGCAAGCGGACTGACAGCAAAATCACTGTAGATAGATCCCACAATCTGGTGACATGACCAGGAGCAGACACGGAGGCATTACCACTACCCCAAGGCATGGGAGCACGAACCGCCAATCAGAATTGACAATGTGATAAGCAAAACCATTCATAATTATTAATTCCTACCACGCCAACGTAACGTGAATTTGTGGGATAACTAGAGAGGCTTTTCTAACCCTAATTGACGGGCCCAATAGTATCGATTAAGGCCCATGTGGGAAGTCCAATAAGTTGGAAGACCAAGGGTGTGCTCTATTCTTGCCGCCAGGAAATTGCACCCCTAGCAGGATTAATATAGTAACCGTCGTCGATAGCTGGAGGTGTCTCCTGCTAAGGAAAATAGCGAGATATTTACCTAAGAATAGTAACTCCTTCCTTCTGCATTCAAATCTCAGGATTCGATATATTTATATTCATACCATAAAAGTCATCTATGAAATTGCTAATGTGGAAGTTTTCCACATCAACCATGCTAAAAAAATATTGGTTTTTTATTTTTTTATTTTTTATTTTTAGTTATAATGTATGCCGCTATAAGTGATGTGTTAACATACCAGCTTATATATAGCAAAAATCTCCACTAAAACATTACATTTAAAAATGTCTACTTATATTTATATGCATTATCTCAAGAAACTCCTTATCCCTTATGGCATCTTTTGTTTTATTTGTTTGGTTTGCTTTATTTTAGTGTAAATCCACATACCCTAAGATTAGAAAATATAAATATGGGAAATATTTTGTTTACTAGTTTCTATAACTTTTCTTTTGAGATATTCCCAAAACTTTATTGACGAATTAATAGTGTCATTAAGATCCCTCATTTGGAAGTGAATCCCAGCACATAAAATATTTCCTCCAATTCTAAATTCTGAGGATAAACTAATTGTATCACCAGAATTCTCTTTTGAGAGAAAACTCTGATATATAAATTATTTGCTCTAGCATTAACTTTAGTAGATAAACGAGTAGTGCTATCAGAATTCTTCATCTAGGAGTAAAGTCTAACACACAAATTGTTCTCTCCAATTCACTAATTATGTCATGGATCAAATTATCAAAAAAAAAAAAAAAATTAGCTTTGTACCTTTGTTCAAACAATACATTCTCGAATTTTTGTACAAATCATTTTCCATTATTATTCACAATATTATGGAGTTAATTATTTGCCGTCCAAAGCCAAGTAAGGTTTTGTACATTTTGGCAACCAATCATTTTCTCTGATTTTGATACAAATTATTCACTCCATTCAAATGAACAATTAGATGGGCAACCATACAATAAAATTAATAAGAAACAATAATTAAGAATTTAAAACTAATAGCTATAATAAGAGAGAGAAAAAAAATTTTATAATTTTTTTATTAAAAATATATATTAAAATAATAAAAATAATATTGTACTCATTTGGTTGGTTTTGGATCATAATCTAGATCTGGGTCAACTCGAGGATCCAGACTGCGGACAATTGCTGCGTGACCTAGTTCCATAATGGGTCTTATACGGGTCGGGTCTTAATTAACATCTTGAGTTTTTTTTTTTTTTTTTGGTCTCTCTCTCTGTGTCGCTGCTATTGGGCTTTTAGCCTCTTGCTACCGCCGCGTACGTGTAGTAGTGTGTAGTAGTTCGACTCATTCCGATGATGTGGTTTCCAGCCGCCTCCTTTCTTTTGGATAAAAATAATACCGCCGGCATTGTTTTGGGCTTTACAGCCCTTTTATAGCAGCACCAACACCACCCAATGCAGTCCGATGACAGCCTCCTTACACCACCTTCCACCCTATTATTATGGCAACAATTATCTCTCCCAAAATGGATCCACTCGAAACACAACCATATGACAATCTTGAACAAGTATTCACATAAATGTGAACATAGATAGTATGTAACGCACTCATACCTGCACGTGTTAAATATTTTAACATGAAACTTTAATTTATAAAAAGATCTTCGATAATCTATGCTCCATAATATTGAGACTAATAAAATAACATGAGATTGAAAATGCTCATCTCTCCTAGTATTTTGATGAAGAATTGATCTAATCATGATAATGATCACTCTAACAACTCTATTTCTGAGTGTCTCATGATAGTTAGAGCTACAATTATGTTATAGGAAGAACCCTTAACCCTTTCAGTGTTTCATAGATCTCCTTGCCGTCATGAAAACTCTAAAGATGGTTTTTGTTGGAAATAATCTTGATTTGATTTTCATAATTATCAAACTCTAAAGGTGTGGCAATGAACCCAGTTGAGCATACTCAAGGAAGAGGTAACCACCAGTTGCGAGAGAGAGAGAAGAGGGAAAGAGATGGAAAATAAAAAAGAAATCTGGTGCATATGAGTGTAGATGGATATTTATTGTATGTCCTATATGGCAAAATCCTATTAGCTGGTATGAAAACTGGGTTTTCAGCCATCGCTTTTCCTTTTTAAGAACATTATCATACCTTGCAGAATTGTGTGCAAGCCATATCTCCCAAATAATAACTTCAGGTACCGGCTGGTAGTTGAAGTTTATCAGAACCACGAAAACTATAGGAATATTAGATCCTCTTTCAATATAGAAATGTTTTTAATCCATCTCATCTCATTTTATTATTATAATTTTTTTTAAATTTTCATACAAAATATAGTAAATAATTTAATTTTTTTAAAATTTTAAAACAAAAATAATATTCTAATAATATTTTATACAACTCATCTGAAATTATTCCATCTCATCTCACTATCATTCTAGCTATAAAAGACAACAAAAACCCCCAAACAACGATGAGAAATGCACCCAGACTTTATGAGCAAGCTCCATTAATGCTACTGCATCATGCCAAAGCTTCTACAGAAGATATGATCTTTCATAAGATACAAAAGAACTATCTCTCAACAGAATTTAGAATTTAATTCCAAAATAATAACTTACAAAAGAAATAGAGAAACAAATCTCACCATGGTAAGATAATAATAAATAATTAGATAAGGACGTTAATGAGGTATAGATATATGTGAGGTAACGACGTAACGTCTCATATTCACAAATCTCATAATCAATTTTATAAAATCAGATATACATGCACTTTGCAGCCTCAGGCCCTCGTACTACGAAAATTTTACAATTTATACTCCAAGCTACCAAAACGTCCCATTACACTTCAGAAATAATAGAAAATTGATATTTTACACCTTTTATTAAAGCATAAAGGTTGAGATTGTGTCAAGACTTGGGTTGTGCATTCGATTTTTTCCTGTCCAGTCTGAAAGTTGAGAAATTTGGTTCATTTTGGTAATTATTCATTGAATTTTATCTGGACAAGTATCCAAATTTTGTACCTGTCCCTATTTAGATGCAAGTGCGATTACTGTGTACTCTTTTAAAATAGTTTTTTGACAAATCCAGATATTCAGTTGCAATTTGAGTAATCAAATATTCAAATTTTGTATATCTAGATATCCAGACGAGTACTCGGACTGTAATATAAATTCGGATGGGATCCCGATATAGCCAGGTACCTAGATCCGCATCCGAATTTACATCCCTAGTCAAGACACCTATTTTCCATCCATAGTAACAGTTAGAATTAGATTGAGATGCAATGTGCAAATTTTTTAGTGTAATGACATTGGGACCAAATTGTGACCCCTTTTTTTTTCCAATTTTTTTTTAATTTTTAAATTCAATTATAAATTTTTTTTTTTTAGTTATAAAAATATAAAAACCCCATTCTGTCTACATTATTAGTCAAAGAAGCATTTTTTTTCAAATTTTTATAGTTAGAGGGTGCAAAGTGCAAACGGGAGGACTTTTGATAGTTTTGGGATGCACAAGTATATAATTTCTTCATTTAATGAAAATAAAAAATTTATTTCTTTGTGTGTTTTTATCATAAATATAACATCAACTCTTGAGGCATATATATATATATATGAAATTAGTTTTACTGGAAGCTTCCAGAATCCCAACGCACACATATATAAAAGGATTTAGCTTCATTCGAATCTTTAATTCCTCTCAACTTATCTCAACTCATCATTTCAATATAAAATATAATAAATAATTCAACTTTTTTAAATCTCAAAATAATAATAATATTAAAAAATAATATTCTAATAATATTTTATCATCTCAACTCAACTCACTTCAACATCCAAACACAACCTTAATTAGATAAGAACCATGCTTGGGGCCACCCCTAGTGTATTTGAATTTTCTTTTAAACATTTTTTTCACATCTTTAATAATTAAGAAAATATATATATAATTTTATTAATAGTCACTTTCTTAATCATTAAAAAAATTAAAATTAAAATTAAAATACCAAAACAGTAACTTTGAAGGTGACAAGTATCATTTTCTATTTGGTAATTGTTAACTCAAATTTCAAAGTATAGATAAGGCAGGAGTATCTTGACTCTTGAGTTCCTTTCCCATTAAAACTCTCCTTCAATGCTTTTTCCTCTAGGGTTTCCGTTCTCTATATAACCACAGACACAAAGTGAAATATGAATAAAAACTTGGGAGGTGCGAGAGGCTTGGTTTTGAAGATTCTAGGCCATCATCCAACCAAGAGGTAAGCAACTTCTTTCTAATTTACGAAAACGAGCTAGTTATATGAAAGAGAAATTGATATTGGTTAATATGATACGTTAAATTTATTTTATAATATAGCTTATCAGGTATCAAACTATGTCTGTTTATAAATTTATTTTTATAAAATCTATTTGTAGATCTAATACTTTTCTTCTCTTGTAGATACAAAGTTTCTTTTTAAGAAAACGAAACAAGACATAATATACCTTTTATAATTCGGAGAGATGTATACCCTACAGTATTAAATGTTGTCAATGGACAATATGAAATTCAATATTAAATACATTGAATTTTCCTACCGTGCTTCTCTTTCTGAATTGTAAAAAGTGTTTAGATTAACAAATTGTAGGAAATCCTCAACCGCTCTTCTCCATACCTAAACCCTAAGGCCATGTTTGGTTATGAAATATTTTGTGAATGTTTCCAAAAAAATGTTTAAATTAAGTTTAGGTAATGGTGAGAGAAAATTTTGAATAATTTGTTTTTTTAAGTAAGTTTTGTTTTGACGTTTGTGAAATTGAATATGTAGAAAAAGTTATTGAAGTAAAATTTCTTTAAGAGTATTTTTGTTTTGAAACTTATAAACATTATATTATTTTTTATATTTAGATAATGATTAAGTAATGATTGGATTGAAAATTGGAATAGAGCCAAAAGTTGATATTTGAAAGTTAGACAAAATTGAAAATGTTTGGTTAAGCGTGGACTAAGAGCACTAGCATTGGCTTAGCCAAATGCCAGCGAAAGTCATATTTTGAAGAATGTCTACTAAATTTCTGCTACATTAAATTAGCTAAACACAATTCATTTAGAAGATGAGCTACAGTAACTTCATCTCTAGAGTCATGTATGAACTATGAAGGGAACTGTAGCATCTTCATTTTAATAGTTTATTATTTCTTGTGTTTTCCTTTTTCTTCCCTCTAATATAACTTCATCCCTACAGTAACTTCATTCTTAGAATTACGATGCATTTTCCTATTATTAATTATATTTTTATAGAATAATATTAATCATCTTTCTTTTAATATTTTTTAAAATATAAAAATAATTAAGAAATTATTTTGTGCATCTATCTATAATCATGCAAAAGTTATAATAATATGAGAAAATATAAGTAAACTTTTTATTAATTATTTATAAAGTACAAAATAATGCAATAATCTTATCTTATAACAAATTATAATATAAGTAATGTTCATCTATATAATTTAATTAAAGAAATATTAATGATAAAAAAATAAGAATATTTTATTATTATAGAGAGTATGATGTCTAATCTAACGTAGATTTCAAGTTTTTAGTAATTGGCTAGAAGTAAAAGAGTTTCATGTTAGTCAAATTTTGAAGATTGGGATGAGTAATCCAATACCAATGCTCTAAGATTCTGTTTGTCCTGATTTCAGCACTGATTTCAAAAGAATTACATAGAAGATTGCTAAAATGGGAACCTTGCGAAATTGTAGTAATTGCGACAAGAGGAGTACTGAAAAAGGCATTTTGCCTAATTCACTTTCTCGTATAGACATGTTGTCATGGACCAAAGGACTTGCCTTGGACCCTCACAATCCAAAAGCATCCCAATATTCTTCCAAAAGATTATGCAATCAAACTCTCAAGGTGCGGAAATTCTTGTTTTCATGTAATGGGGAATCTCCTCCGGTAAGCTCCCAATATGAAATTGCTTATTCTTCTTTATCTCATTAATTTCGCTGCAAACTTAATTAAACTTGTATTTTTGCTAGTTCTTTTAGGGCTGTAAACCTTGATGCTGAGCCAGATACCCGATTATACCAGTATTCACATAGATCTGCATTCGGGTTTATATTGAGGTCCGAGTACCAACTTGAGTTAACCTGGGAGGCTATCTGGCCTTAACCGGTTATAAAAATCTGGATATCTGATTTACTCGGGTTGTAATAAGATTTGTCGAAAAATCTTCTTAAAGAAGAGGGCTACAAACACAAAAATGATGTAGTTTTGAAACCTAGATGATGATCCTGGTAACTAGTTATATATACTTGGATTCGTATATGATTTTATAATGAAATTCAGGTACCAGTCTGGGTTAATCCGATATAATCCGAGTGGATACCTGGCCTTGACCAATTGTAAAAATCAAGATATCCAGTTACCCAAATTGTAACCGAATTTGTCAAAAGATCCTCTTAAAGAAGAGGTCTATAAACACAACGAAAATATGTCATTCATTTATAAGGCAATCTTTTGGTAAAATGGGAAACTTGGTTATAGGTATCGAGTATTACATACCAAGACCTGCATTATATAACCGTATTTGAATCCGAATAGAGGGGAGTAAGAAGTTCAGATACATATCGGAATAAAATCAGAGCGGATCTCTGCCCGGAAGAACCCAATTTTTCGAGTTCTAGATGCAGAGCCCTGGGTTAAGCCGATACACCAAACACACCACTAAAATATAAAAACTTTTCATATCAGATAATATAAAAAAGTATTTGTGTTTTCACTTTCTTTATTAGTGTAATGGATTATATGTTAGTAGTGACATTATGTGTTGAGTTATAAGTAGCAAAACTCTTTAAAGCTATATCAAAACTTTGTAAACATAAGCCAGAGAAAGATAATGTTATTATAAAACCTTTTATTAACATTATTTTCCCATTAATTATTTCTACCAAATTTAGTGCCCATCCTTGTTTACTTTTGTCATTCCTTGTAAGAAAGCGAATTTTGCCCTCTTTTATTTAGAGAAAGAAGAAATTTGAACGGTTTGTAGAAGGTACCAAGTTGAGAGTCGCTTCTTCGTTGGCTCCAAGAGAATCTGATATTGAAAACCTCTCAAAATTGGGAAACACCCGATTTTCTTCTGTTTCGCGGTCACTAAATTCAGGCGACACGACTGAAAGCTGTAATCAGCAAACAGTCCTAAATTCACATATTGATACAGATCACAGTACATTGAGTTTTGAGGATAATTCTCAAGGGAGGCCCGTGAATATTGATATAATCTCTCTGGAAGATGGAACAAAATGCAGTTCCACAAGAAATGATCTTTCTCACTTGAATATTAATATGGACGGATGGGTGGAAGAGCTAGCCACACAGGACACATCATTGATGGATATCAGTGATTTGGTGGAAAGTTCAGATTCATCAAGTTCAGAGGACCCGAATCTGAAATCTCGAAAAGTAGGGATCATTGATAGTGTTCAAAAACCTCGATCTGTGGCTGATTTCATCCATTCAGCAGTGAGTTTGATTTCTGGAGATGATCATCTTCCAAGACGGCCTGTTGTTCCCATTGGGTCAAAGTTTCAGGCTGAAGTTCCAGAGTGGAGACGCCATGAAAACGAGTCAGAGAACTTGAAGTGGTTAGGCACTCGAGTCTGGCCCATGGAAAGTCAAATCAAGGAAACTAGTACCATGATGAAAGCAGTTGGGAAGGGGAGACGGAACTCATGCTCTTGTGCCTTTCCAAAATCTGTTGACTGCATTAAACGCCATGTTCTCTTAAGCAGGCTGGTTTTGGAATCAGAAGTTGGTCCTGCATTTTTTAGTTGGAAGTTTGATGAGATGGGAGAAGTTGTTTCGAAGTCATGGACGTTGAAAGAACAACGTAGATTTGAATCTCTGGTGAAAAAGAACCCACTATCGGGGGGAAAAAACTTCTGGGAGCTAGCATCGAAGCAGTTTCCATCAAAGTCTAAGAAAAACATTTTAAGCTATTACTACAATGTGTATATTCCTAGACGCATGAGGATGCGAACCCGATCTTCCCTTGATGAATCTTACAGTGATGATGACCAGGCTGCTTGATGACTGACTGATTGAGGGTGAAATGCTATATACAATTATAGATTATGTAAGTATTGCATACTTCTTTTGAAAAATAGTAAAGTTTACTATTAAAAAAATTAATCTTTTCATATTTATTTAATTTTTTTAAAAAGAGTGCACGACGCTTGTATATTCTGTGACTGTAAATATCATTTCTCATAATCAATAGGAAGTTATTGTATGAGGCCATATAAGAGCACTCTCATTAGATTAGCTAAAGTTAAATGACATTTTTTATGAATGTAAGAGAAATTTGACTTTTGGATATTCTATTCACATAAATCTCCACATTAGAATAGCTATTATTTCATTATATAACAATAAAATAATATAAGATGAATTTGATTTTAATTATTCACATCAAATCTCCACATTCGATTATACATTTATTCATTATATAGTAATGAATAACTAATAATTTTAAAAATATTTAATTTTTTTAATTATTAATTTATTTTATTTTATCATATTTTACTATTCTACCTATTATATATTAATTAATAATCATATTCTTATTAAATTAATATATCACTAACTCAAATTAATATACCAATTGTGATCAAATATGTGATAGAAATAAAGGGAGAGATAAATAATTAATAAAATATGTATTTGATGTATGTACATAGTAACTTTCAAATTTAGAAAAAAAATGTAAAGTCAATGTGGCTAAATTTCAAATATTTAGAATTTAACTAATCTATTATGAGCATATTTTGCTCTCTAATAGCTAAATACTCAATAAATTTAACTTTTAGCTAATCCAATGAGAATGCTCTAAGTCGAGCTCATTAATTTTGTACCAGTTGTATCATTTATCAGAATTTTGTGTTCATGACGACTTAGTTCGAATCGAGCTAAACTGGAGTTTATCTGGACCAATTGTTCGGAAGCTTCTAATAGTTCAAGGTTGCAACGAATCAAAGTTGTGAATCAAGTTGTAACGACTTGAGTCTTATCGGCTCTGTCCCATGTATGTATCATTGTATGAACCTGTTTATAAGTTATATAACCAAGGTTTGAGAGAACGGTTTGATTAATTGATTTGAATATATTTTAAAAAACGTTCATTGAATTAATTCAATCGATCGATTCTAGCCGATTTCACGCCAATTTTAGTTGATTCCAACTGATTTAATTTCATTTCTTTTTTCTATTGTATCTATAAATGATTTTTTCTTCTGTGCAAAATTAAATGTGATAAAACTAAAAATATATGAACTTTTTCATCTTTGTATTTACTAACAAGGGGTGGAAAAGTTGAAATATAAAATTGGGTGATTGTACACAAAATACCATCGTTGCCATGTTCTTATAATTTCATGGAATTTATATTCTTTGTAGATGAAAATATTTATAGAAATGATATTTACAGTTTTAAGATATGCAAAGCTCACGCACTCTCTTTGAAAAAAGTGGATAAATTTAAAATCCACATGAAATATTTTTTTTAAGTGTGGATTCTACTTTTTTTTAAATAGAGTTAAGAGTATGTGGAGCTTGTACATCCTAGGGCTAATCTAGCATTACTCAAACATTTAAGGTAAAAAAATGAGGACAATTAAGGTCTGATACATGACTTATATGCTTATTGAAATTATTTAGATTTTCATCATATTCTTATTGAAAACTATTCAATAAATTCATATTTTAAACTCTTCCATACATAATTTTAAATGCTTAATATGTAATATATATATATATATATATATAAATTTATTATTAATACCGAATAAATGATTCAAAATTGTTATGAATAGGCTAGTTGAACTCAATGATAGAGGCCAACCACCTTGTAATTGTATGCCCATCTTCCGCATCATCCTCGATGCCGGGAGATGTGTCTAATTGGGGAGAAAATCTCTAATCTAAGAAGGCAGTAGCTACCTGTCGTTAGTTTCCTTTTTTGTCATTATCTTGTTGCTCTTTTATTTTTAATGACACATCTATGTTAACAGAAATATTTTAACCATGAAAGGAGGGTACTAAAACAGTAGTCTTCTCTCCTCTCTAGAAAAAAGGGGTGGAGTGAGGAAGTGCATGGCACGTGAGGTAGTTATAATAGAATTTTGAGATTCTAGCGATGGTCCCAATGGTTGAAATAATCTCACTAACGGTGGTAGCAGGTGTTGAAGGAAATTCTCTCAATGGTCCAAGGGAGTTGACATAGGGAGAATGGGTGCTGTTGACACAGAGGGGTAGTATGGGAGAGAAACTTACTGGTTTCTTCCTGGGCATGACAGAGAGGAAAGTGAGTGCAATGGAGGAGATGGAAATGAAGTGGGAGAAGTTGTCTCATTGAGGAAGAAGACTAGGCAGTTGTGGTGGATGATTGTATTCCGAATGAATTGGAAGACAGAGGGGACAAGAACCTTGTGGGAAGGGTGACAACAAAAAAAAAGCATAGGGAAGGGAGTTCTTGAATCAACTATGGGGAAAGTATGGAGAGTTTCTAGACCTGCTTCTTTTCGGGAGGTAAGATCAAATGTCTTTGTAATTACATTTGCTACACAGGCTGATAAACAGAGGGTTTGGGAAGGAAAACCTTGGTTGTTTGATAACTGTTTGATTGTACTTAATCTGTATGATGGATTTATTCAGCCAGATGAAATATCTTTCGCTATAGAGAGGTTCTGGGTTCAGCTCCATGACCTTCATTTGGCCTGCATGAACAAGGATTGTGGGAAGCAAATTGGAGGAGTGATTGGGAAGGTAATCAATGTTGATACTAGTGAGGATGGTTGTGGATGGGATATGTACCTGAGGATTCATGTGGAAGTGGATCTATTAAAGGTATTGGTAAGAGGGAGGATGATCTCAGTGAAGGGGAAGAGTCTGTGGATCCCATTTAAATATGAAAAACTCCCTAGAATTTGCTTCGATTGTAGAAGGATCTCTCATTATGGTGGGGGGTGTCCTAACATGGAGGATGGTTCTATGAAGAAAAAAGGTGGAGATGGGCAGTATGGATCTTGGCTTAGGGTAGATTCACTTGTGAGGAGGATATGCTAGAGAGTCCAGTAACGACCACTCGAGGGATCCAAATGAGGTGGAAAAGGGTCCTGATTTAAATAAATATACTGAAAAGACTAGAAGGGAGGAAGTTAGGAGTATGGATGAAGGAGGGGGACTGAGGAGGGAGAAGGGGGACAGGCTGGGAGGATTGGGAAAGACAAGTGGTGAGAAAGAAGGGACACTACTTCTAGTGGTACTCAGAATTTAATTTCTGAACAGAATGCCTTTACCTACCGACAGAATGTATGAAAGGGAGTGAGGTGAAAGGGGATAGAGGTCTTGTTGTGGCTGAGTTGTGTTCTAAGAATGTTATCAACCTATGCAAGTTAACATTAATAAAGGAGGGGGGAGATGGAAAAGGAGGGCAAGGGAAAAAGGGGTAGATTCTGAATCTAGGTTGGTTTAGGTTAGCTCAAAACGTAAAAGGGGTAAATTTAACTATGGCCTTCAGGCCTCACCTGGCCTTTTTCTTACCCATTGGAGTGGGCCAAGAGACTATTGAACCAGACCAAATATTTGGTCAATTTTCTTTCTTTTCTCTTTCTTCTTCAATTTTTTTTTTTTTTTTTTTTTTTTTTTTTGTATCTTTTATTAGCACTGTGCAGGTTGGTACCACAGGTGATTGTTGGGGACCTCACTCTCCCTTTTAATTTTAAACTATTTATTCTTGCCAAAGCCAAGTAAATGAAAGGAATGGGGAAGCATTTAAAGAGGAAAAAAATACCCCAATTTTATTTATTTTTATTATTTTTACAAAAATGTAATCTGGAAGAATGTAAAGAAATGTTCTTAATAGATTTCATATGGAATGATGATGTTGCTATTTATGTCGACTGCACATCCACTCAAAATGATGGAGAGTACAGTTCACCATCAGTTTGCCCTTCCAGCCGATGGCCAGATAAAACACACTTGGAAATGGCTTTCTTGAATAAATAAATTAATCCAGCAGTTTAAATACTCAATAATTCCAGAGGAAATCAAAACTCCTCAATAATTTTAGGGTCCTAAAATCCTTATTATGAATGAACTTGACAAGGCAGATTAGCCATTACTAATCCATGCACTTGCTGTTCTCTCTGCTGCTGTGTCAAAGTTCTTTCATTCATTCCCAACCATATCCAAGAACTCCCTCTAGTCTTTGCTTTTCCATGAACAGATTCACCAACCCCCTGGTTATCTTTCAGAGGGTTAAAATGGTTTTGTTGTCAAACACAAGGCAACTTTTCACTTGCATTTGAGCACCATACCCAGTATAAACACTCAGTATAGAATATCAATTTCATGGATTATTGTAGATTTACAATCTCATCAGCCAAAACAAAGTCATTGTCAATTCAATGGTATAGAATAGACAGAAGAGGTCATTTAAGAGGGAATATGTTACTAGAAATCGATTTGATTAGTCAAAGACATAATTTGAACCCTAATAGCCTGAGGACAGACAAATATTTTTCTAAAATGTCACATCAGGAATGGACAAAGTCATAAAACATTGATTAAGATTTTGCCTTTGTGAATTATTGTTTATTAGAATGGCACATGGAGCACTACAGTCCATGGCACCCAATAAAAACTAAACAGTTAAATATATTTCAATTGGTCTTCCAAATCTGAGATTTCCATCTTCTTTCCACGTTAAAATGGCAAACCTTCAGATGGGTTGTACTCTTTTTTTTTATTATGTTATCGATACCAAGAACAACATCTAGCATGCCAATAGATGCTAAGTTGGGTTGAAAAGTGTTAAATTTTCAAAGTTGATTTGGTTAAATCAATAAGAAATGAAAGTTGCAGTCGTGAGTATACAAGTACCGCGTAATCACTTACATGAAAAAAAGTGAATAAAAATAGGATCTACATGAAAAAAAAATTAATTTTTTAATAATAGACCTCACTCTTTTTCAAAACGACTGCATGACTCTTACGCATTTCACGACTTTATATAGCATTACTCAAAATAATATATACCTTAATCTTTAGTTTTGTGAGTTGGCCAACACATTTTGGCAGAAGAAACTATGATCGTGAATTGCTGCAGTATACAAACAAGTGATCGCAGATCAAGATTTCTGTATCGAAAGTGGCACAAAGCAGTCCTCAAGGGGGCAGGCAGGCAGGAGTACACAACCGTTGACAATTATGCTCTCAATTACCTTAAACAAATTATTACTCACCCACTTGTCATAGAGGCTAATGGGGGAGTAAATCAAAGGCATGCCATTGGGTTATGAGCCTCACTTTTATTTATTTATTTTTTTCTTTTTTAGATCTTTTTTCTGTCATCCTTTCTTTCTTTATCCTCCATGAAGAAGCATGTTGGGATGTTTTCGTTGCAACTTTTTGACTTTGGAGGCAGATTGTTTGTTGATCATAGAGCTTTTGCAAATTATAGAAAAAGGAAAAGGCCATTATCTCAAACTTAAAGAGAATAAAATGTCGATCGATTTGAGAAATAATCATTGTCAAACTTGATTCCTTTGATTTGCTGATGGGATTTTTGCCTACTGTAGACTGTAGTTAAAGAGCTTCTTTGTGCATTATGCGGTCAAAATTGCCTTTTTGCTATGCTTTGTAATATTTCATCAAAGATCTGATTAGCAAGTGAGAATCCAGTTTTAACCCATTTCACGGGAAGGATTTCATCCAGTTAAATCCTATGGATGCAAGAAATTAAACTATATCATTCGTTAAAAAAAAAAAAAAAACATATACCTCTTTTCCAGACTCTTTTCAGAGAATATAACATGTTTCGAATTCTATAAACAGAGAAAGAAAAAGTCAATATCAAACTTTCTACAAGCAGTGGCTTCATTCTATTGGATTCCTCATGATATATTTCATTGCTGTTTCGAACAACAGTAGACAACCATGGATCTGTTGGACACTTAAAAGTTATCATTGAACACAGTGAGACTGCCCAGCATTTTACATTCTGCACAGCAGAAATAAATTTGGAATAGATTGTGTAGAAAGGACTGATTTTTTCAACTGCAATCTCTACTCAGTTACAATTTCTGCAGAATTCTCAACTGTTTCAGGCCCACTCCACCATTGGCTTTTGTATTTGTTCACCATTCCAGATGTTATCTTCCTCCTTGCACCTGATTAATCAGGTCTCTATAGATTCCTTCTCGAATCCCCAGGTGGCCTCATGCTTGTCGAGTAGTGGTAGATTAACCTTGTAAACTCCTTAAACACATTACAAGCAGAAGCTAATGGGTAATTGCCATTGGCAAGAGCAGGTACTCCTCTTCTTTGTTCTTGAAGGACACCAATCCCTATGCATATTCATAGAAACTGACCTTGTTGCAAACCACAGAATCTCTCCAGCTCCAAGAAACACTCATCTTAAGGTTGCCCAGATGCTGGCTGGACAGTCTATAGAAGTTTTATGGACTTCAAAGCAACATGGTCAACATAACCATAAACATTACAGAGTTCTGATTTGAAGTGTAAAGTTCACCATAGTTAATATACTACTAATTGTAATGAAAGAATTTGACCAACAGTGTTGGGGTCCAAGCTTATATATAACCTTGGTGTTTATAGCGAGTGATAATAAAGTTTCCAACGGATTACACATGCCTTCGGAAAGAGATCATATTGTTCAAATTGCAAAACACCAAGTGATGCCGCATTGGGGAGCAAGGCCTGGAACATGTCACATGTCACAAAGTTGGATTAACAAATACCAAAGAAGAACAAGATGTCGACCATAACTACTGTTTGTTACAGAGACAAATTGTGACAAGAGGCAAACCCAGGTGGCATGAGCCCACATTATCGCCACTTTTGCCAGAACACATAACATGCCAAAGACTAAAGAGAACATACTCCAATGCAAGCCCTCACCAATCAGCAAACTTTGGGCAGCATAAAGACAGAAAAAGCAACCTGATATCATTGATAGCCATATTCCCATACCATATGTCCCAGCAATTTCTGGTAAGAAGTAGAAACTAACATAAAAATTGAAGAAAAAGATGCAAGCCAATTGACAATAGTAAAGATGAAGACAATATAGTTAGGAACAAAAAGAAACACTGAAATCCTTGTTATTGGAGTGATTGAAGAAGCATGCTACTCACAGGAAATGAACAATGCAAAAGATGTGATTTTATCCAACCCACCACCCAAGAAGAAGAATACATAAGCATCATGTGTGGTTTACACAACAAAATTAACATCATCAAACCAAAAGTAACACCTTAATGAACCTTGAAATTTCAGTACAATCGCAAAACGCTTCTCGTAATAGAATGTGCGTGATTCGACCTACTTTTCCCCAACCCACTTCTCCAGCTGCTTCTCATTGGCGTCAAGTAGAACCGCAACAGACCATTATCGATGTTGGTTGGTGAATATCTTGCACTCCGATTCCGCTCCAACACAAACTGATCATCCCTCTTCTTTTTCCCGCTCCCACTTCCCTCCAGACCATTCTTCCTTGCGCTGCCAAAAGACCCACCAAAGTTATGTGAATTCCTCCAGCTGACACTGCTATTGCTTCGAAACACCTTTGGGTTGAAAGCACCTCTCCCTTCCCCGTTGCGTTCCCCTCTCAACTCAGGCCAAGACTCCGAAAGCGATCTCTCCACCCCATTTGCTCTAGCATACCCATTATCCTCATCCTCATCTTTGTTCCCACCTCGCCGGTGTATAAAACCCCAAATGTTCCACGCCTTACTCCACCTCTTTGACTTCTTGGAAGACCCTTTCCTTTCACCATTTCCAACCACGGAAGCAGTGTCTCTTAACCCCATTTCGAATGTCTCGGAGCAATCGTCCCGCAGAGAATTCGAGTTCGAGTCCCTCAAAACTCTATCGGGCGCTACCAACTTGGGTCCAGGGAGGAAGTAATCCGTGGTGGTGGCAGGAGACACCTTCGCATTCGAAACCGACTTCAGTTCGTCGATCTCAGCCACCACTGCCGCCGCGGTCTTCCTGATCGAACTTGACCTGTCCAGGCTCCTCCTCCGCCTCGACGAGGAGTCCGAATAATAGTCCCTCGTCTGCGCCGATCCACCCGGCAAGGCAGTCTCGTCCTCATCGATCGCATCCATTGCCGGTTCTTCGACTGGAATCTGCGTATCGGACCTCAAAACATGGACTGGAGCGTCCTCGACCACCGAGAGCATTGGGGGCATTCTCGGGAAGGTTCTACCGATTAAATACCCATCCCAAGATGCCCGAGCCTCGTCGAAGGAGCACCGCGGATCGTCGAGCGATATCCGACTGGCATCGAAAGATATACGACCCGCATCAAGGGAGAACCTTGGATCGGTATCGCAGGATCGCCGGCCGAACCCATAATCAGCAATCTCTGACTGGGTTTCCCTGAACTGGCGGCCAATGGGCTTCTCAACAGGCAATGTGGCGGACCCACCGCCGTTTCTGCGCTTCTTGAGCTTCTGCTTTTGCCTCCATTGCTGCAATTTCTTGCTGAAAACCGAAGCGGCGGACCAGAAACTGCCGGCAATTTCTTTAAAATCTCTCCCAGAAGGTTTCTTGGTTTGCGAATCGAGATCTATGTGGTCCTTCATGGTTTTCAGTTCCTCCGTTTTTTGTTCCTCTTCTAGTTCTGCTTCTGCTTCTGGCTCTGGTTCTGGCTCTGGCTCTGGCTCTTCCTCTTCCTCCTCTACGATTTCTTGAACTCTTTCTTCAACTGTGGCTACATTTGGAATGTTCGTCTCCTGGGAAACCCTAATCTCGTCCTCGTACTGATCTTCCTCGCTGTCGTTATCTTCCTCGTCCTCGTCCTCGTCCTCTTCTTTGGACTCGAATAAGACGATGGGACCTTGTTGAATACTGGAAGAAGCTAACAATGAATGTCTAGGGTCGACCTCAATGTCAGGAGCAGCCCAAGCAGAAGTAGAAGGAACTTGTTGGTCTTTTTTCTTATAAGGGTTGCGCTCGTCGTCGAGAGTGAAGAGGGACCAGAGGGTGTTCCGGACCCTGACGTCGCAGGACTTTCTCTGGGGCTCGAAAACCCCGGAGAAACCTTCGTTCTTGGAGGCCGAGAACGACTTGGTTCGCCGAAGCTCGGGAAAGAACGAAGAAGAAGCACTGGTGGCAGTTCCGTTCCTGTTGCGGTTGGCAGAAGAAGAGGGTCCGCCGCCGCCACCGGAGGGTTTGAAGATGGCTTTAAGGGCGGCGGCGGTGGAGGAGGTGGGGGGTTTGCGAGAGGAAGATGCGGAAGAGGAGGAATTGGGATCGAGGACGGCGAGACGCTCGCAGAGGCATGAGGGGCAGAAGCCTGTGAAATGCTCGTCGGGGTGGCGGTCGCAGGATGTGGAGGGTCGGTGTGGCTGCGGAGGTAGTGGAGGTAGTGCTGCTGATGCTGCTGCTGCTTCGGTGGTGTTGGGATTCATAACCACACTCTTCTGCTTCTGCTTCTGCTTCTGCTTCTGCTACTGCTACTGCTCATGTTCCGGGGATACTCTCACTTTGAGTGAGAACCAGAGTGTAGACTTTAGAGAGTGTGTTCGTGAGAGAGAGAGAGAGAGAGAGAGAGAGAGAGAACTGTTTGGTTCCAACGGACAGCGAAGAAAGTGTGTGTGATAGATAGAGAGAGAGAGAGTAGAAACAACGGGAAAATGAAAAAGAAAACCTGAGAAATAGAATTTGAGGATGCCCCACACGCTGTCCCTCTCTTTCTCAGTTTCTCTCTGTCTTTGCTTTTCCGCTCTGCTTTTTTTTTTTTTTTTTCCTCTCTCTCTCTCTCTCTCTCTCTCTCGCTCCCCCTCTCTTCCTCGTCTCTCAGTCTCTCTGTCTCTCTACTAGAGAGAGAATGTATTAAGGGGGCACACTCGCTTAGTAAAAAGACAATTTTGCGCCTACTTGTCTAGGCATATCCTTATCCGAGGTCGGATTACCGTAACATGGTATCAGAATTTCCATATATCCAACAACTCCCAATCTCTGTTTCCGTTTCCATTGATTCTATATTTTATATGCTAATATTAAATAGAGTTTAGTTGTGATTAATTCTCTTAATTAAAATATTTGAAAAGTCATTTCTCGCGTACCATCACAAACCTGAAAATTATAGGAAAGCTCTTAACATTTTCTCCTCTGCCAATTTAATAAATAAATTTGCAGGTTTCGTCTTAAAATATTGATTTACTGTTTAATTTATTTGGTTCATTTCATCGGACTAAATTTAAGTTTTAATTTAATTAATTACATTATAGCGAAATGGTCTTTTAAAGTATCAGTTATTATAATTATAATTATTATTAAACAGATGCTAAACTGAGTAATTAATTTATTTATCAATAAGATCTCAAATTAAGCAAATGACAATTAATACTCAAAAATAAGACAAATGTGTAATCTAGCTTGACAGCTCTAAATATTGTAGGGATTTTTGTTATTATAAAAATCTCGTTATAAATATTACTGTCGACTTTGAACACTTTTAATTTAATATGTTTGTTGTAATACGCACTTAATAGTACAGGCCAGGTGAGTGATCAGTATCATCCATCGGTATATATTAACACCTCTTTATTATTATTGTATTTAATACATAATTTTTTTTTTATATTTATAAAAAGTAAATATACAAAAAGGTATTCCTAATGAAACCTATAAAATCTTAAGCATTAGTAACCAGTACAATTGCAATATTTCATTTATAGAATTTTATCTCTAAATATATTTATTTATTTTTAAAAAGAATTATATGCATCAGTCACTATTTATTTTTAAACTTTTATATCTATAATTTTTTTTTTTTTTTTATAAAATATAGAATAGTAAATAGTAAAAATGATGTGGCCTAGCCTTGCAAGCAATTAACTGGAGTCTGATTGGCAATACAATGAACGAGGGCACCCAAATTACAGGCCAACTTTCCTTTCTTTTTGTTTTCTTTTTTTTTTTTTTCTTTATTTTTCCACCTTCTTTATTATTAAAGTGAATTTTTATTCTTCTTTGTTAATTTTTCTTTTGGTTTTTGGGAGGTGCTTTCCATTTTCAAAGATTCCTGTCGAGAGGAAAAGCAAAAGTAAATCATGCCATCACTATGCATGGGGGGTTGGATTGGGTTGGGATGGATTGCTGTTAGCTGATCTCTCGTCTCTCTCTCTCTCTCTCTCTCTCTCTTTTCTTTCTCACGTTTCGCTTTCTTTCCTTCTTTCTTTCTTTCTTTTCTTCCTTTTTCTTTTTCCTGTATCGGGGTTCTTTTTGTTTTTCGGCTTTCTTTTCATGCCAAACAGATCCAAATTCTTATATGGTTTTTCCCAGTACTTGTTGGCCGGCCGGCACTGTATTTTGTAAGCAAATAAAGTGATGTTTCATCTGTGGATGCAGTAGTAGTGCTGCAGGTGCAGCCTAGCATGCTGCCTCAATTTATATATATATATATATATATATATGTAATGGCCATCCTAATGCAGACACCAACAAATGACAAAAAACGGTGTCGTTGTTATATGCTCTTTGCCCGAACTGAATCAATCAGAATGACGTCGTTTTGGCGTTTTGCGGTTTTAATGGTTTTGGTAATAGCTAGACTTGGGCATGCACTTACCCTAATTGCGGGACTTCCCGTTGGGTTAATGCATGCAATGCCTTTTATATATATATATATATATATATATATATATATATTGGGAAAAGGTCTTTGTGGTGACTAATATTGCATGCATTTGTCGACTTACAAAGACTCAGAAGAGTACGTATGCTTAACACACATCTAAACGTGAAGTGTATAAATGTTGTACAATTTTTTTATAAAAGAGTAGAGTATATTATTAAAAAATTAATTTTTTTATATGAGTTTCGTATTTACTCACTTCTTTAAAAGAGATTGCATAATATTTACGCACTCTATAACTACAAATATCATTTTTTCATTTAAAAACACTCAAAAACAAACGGTGAAGGTTTCCCAATTCATTACTCTTTAAGTACAAACTTCGAATAAACAAATCTCTTATAGGCCCTTTTATAAAAAGGTAAGTCGAATAGTTTTTTTTATACATTTTTAAGATAGGATCCACTTTTTTATAATGGTCTGTACGAAATTTGTTTATATGAGACTTGTACAAATTATTTCTCTACGTTTAAAGACAAAGATATATTGTTCTTAAATTAAGATAAATGACATTTGCAATCATAAAATGCTCAAATACCGCACAATCGTTTTAAAAAAATGAGTAAATTAGAAATCCACATGATAAAAAACTAATTTTTTTTATAAAGAATCCCACTTTTTTTCAAAAATATTACACGATACTTGAGCACTCTACCATTATATTTAGCATTACTCTAATGAGTATATATTTTCAAAGTAGAAGTCAGTTTATTTGCAATATTAAGTTTACACAATATAACATCGACTAACTGTCTTCTAAAGCCCTCCTGTCAAATATTCTCTAACTATTAGGATACTACGTACTATTATATATGATCGCGTCTAGATCACTATTACTAGGGGTGGCAATATGTAACACGACTCGTCAACCCAACACGAACACGACACTATAAAAGCATGTTAGAGTTTAACCTTAACGGGTTCGGATCAAAAAAGGTTGACCCGTTAAGACACAATAACTTAACGGGTTGATAACGGGTCAACCCGTTATGACCCGTTAAGAAAGTTAAAGTTACAATTATACCCTTATACCTAAAAAATAAAATTGTTGAGATTTTAATTTCGATATTTTTATTGTTTGGATTGTAATTTTGGACTTGTAGTTAGTTTTATATTTTTTATAGATATTGTGATTTTAACATTTATATGAAATTAAGCTAAACTTAACTAGATCAAACGGGTTAATTTTGGGTTTGTTTAACCCATTTACATAAATAGGTCAAAACGGGTTGACACGACACGACCCGTTATGTTAATGGGTAGTGTTAGGGTTTGAGATTTTGACACGATAAGTTTAACCGGTCGGGTTGGGGTTGACTTATATAGTATAATATATATGTCTTGACACGACACGAACACTACCCGTTAACACGATTTGACACCCCTAACTATTACCCATTTAATATGTATGCGATTGCATGCATGTAAGGATGGCAATATGTGACACGACCTGTTAGTCCAATACGAACACGACACGATAAAATCGGGTTAGGGTTTAGTCTTAACGGAATCGGGTCAAAACGGGGTTGACCCGTTAAGACACGATTGCTTAACAGGTCACTAACGAGTCAACCCGTTTTGACCCGTTAAGAAAATTAAATTTACCTTTATACCCTTAGACCTAAAGGGCAAGAAAGACGCTCCACTTCCTTCTTCAAGTTCTAAATTTGTTTAGATCTGTGTTTTAAATTTTTTATTATATTTGGGATTGTAACATTAATATATTTACATTGTATGTATTGTTTATTATATTTGAGATGTAATTTTAATAATGAATATTATTACAAATTGTGTGGATCATATTTGTTTGGATTGTAATTTTAGACTTGTAGTTAGTTTTTTATTTTTTATAGATATTATTTATATAAATTAATTAAGTCAAACGGGTCGTGTCGTGTCGTATCGTGTCTGTTCAACCCATTAACGTAAACGGGTTGAAATGGAACGGGTCGTGTCGTGTCATTTCGTGTCAATTTATTTATTATTCATTAACGGGTCATAACGGGTTATGTCGTGTCAACCCGTTATCTTATCGTGTCGTATTTGGGTTTGAAATTTTGACACGAAATTCTTAATAGGTCGTGTTCGTGTTAATCCGTTAAATGTAATATACATACTGTGATACAACACGAACATAATTCGTTAATACGATTTGACAACCCTACAAGCATGCGAGTAAATCAATATTGGGTAATATCAAATTATTAAATATAGCCTATAAATATTTTTGTTTCAGCTTGCATTGCCACTTCCCTTTCATGAAACTTGTTATCTAGCAGCTCGTTGCTGAAACCGAGGAGCTTGGCGTGGCTATTGAAATTTCAAATTCTTGTCAGAAACTAACAAAAACAAAAAATAAATTATAAATGGCCAGGCCACGGCCATACCCCCCAATCAAAAAGGCCAAAGATGCTGCATGGAACCTGGCCTCTACATATACGGCTGCCAACTGAGAAGCCTAGCTTTTTCTTTTATGTTTGCAGCATTATGCAAAGCTTTGCTCAGTGCCATTTTCATGCAATTAAATTAGGTTTTCTCAAGCAGTACTGGGTTAAATATAGAAAAGAATTTCGAGTTCTGGAGCTGTTTGCTGGCTTCGGAAAATACAATAATCAATTATCTAATAGTAATAAATATATCATATTTTATATAGTAGAATAAAAGTAATTACGATGAAAGTATGATGTATAACATTAACCATTTATATATATATAACTACAGTCATAAAGATATCTCATAAAAATAAACTCACAAACTGACATGACTTTATATAAAATATTAGATCTACTTTACAATAAAAGTATATTTACAATCTAATATATCACATTAAACCACATTAATTTGTAAATTTATTTTGTAGGATTTTTTTGGAAATAAAGCATTTTTGTATATATAGACATATAAATGATGTACGTTTAGGTAGGGCTATATATGAACTAGTCTATTTAATAGTTCACTTGGTACTTATCCGATTAAATTGAATTGAATTCGACTCGTGAAAAAAAGGCTCGCCCGTGAAAGTAGATACTCGTTCGATTAGTAAATGACACATACTCGACTTGACTCGACTAAGACTCGTTAAGGTCCGTGCATAAAACCTAATTACTTATGTCTATATATTGAATATACTTCGTAATTATATTTTATAACTTATATAATAATTAATCGATAAGATTTAATAATTTCATATACAAGAACGTCGAAATCATATATGAAATAAATATATGATATCATATTATGTGTATGTATTAATAATTTATGTAGATATATAATATATTGTTATTATAGATAAATATCAACTAGTTAGATATTAATTATTTATAAATTTTTAAAATTTTATAATTCAATAGAGATTTTACTTGTTAGTTGTATAAATTCAATATTAAATTTTTTATTATTTTATGTATCTAATTTATGAATTATTAAATTTTATTTTAAAAATTAAAAAAATAAACAATATTCGAGCCAAACCCAAGCTCGAACTCGAATAAAAAATTTAACTTATCAACTCGAGTCCGAATAAATAATAAATAAAAATCTCGAATTTAAACTCAAATATTTTAAATCAAGCCAAATAGCGGCTCCAGTCGGGTTGATTACAGCTCCTACGTTTAGGTACTAGTACTCAGCTTGAAACTGAGGAAAATGTTCTTGTTTTTTTCTGCAGACAAACTGAAACAATTAAGCCATCTAGAGAGTATGATCATTTTGACTTTGGAGCTGAATGCTCCCGCCGTACGTGCACCCATGAGATGATCAATTGATTACAAGTTTGCAATAATGTAATTGTTTTTTGTTTTTTATTGTTTGCCAGATTGAAATGGAAAGCAGGTCAAATCTTGCGACTGCATGTGACGCGCGTAAATTATATATTAATTAATTAATACAACTAATTAGGTAATAAGATATATATATATATATATATATATAGAAAAAAAAAAAAAACAAATGTAGGATCTGCATGCAATATGCATGGGTCAATATATGCGACTCATGATCAGTAATTAACATGATATATACACTTATATTAATGTGATGCCAGAACAAATTTCCCTATTAAATTAATATGAATGCTTATATTATATCAGATATACAGTACTTATAATATTGTATAAATATCCCATATTATCACATACTGACCTAATTGTATTTGCCTATTATTTACACCTTTGCACGTATAAACTGTTACCTATTTATTTATTTATTTATTAATGGTTATATGGATATATGCCTTAATTAGGGTACAGATAGAAGTTTTTGTAATTTATAATGCAAATGAAAATATGAAGAGACTATTTTGTGGATCATGATCAAAACAAATAGCATTTTCGGTATTTAATTTAAAAAAAAAAAGATATAGTACTATGAGCAATACTCTTCATTCGTTTTTTCTTGAGAACTTTTACAAATTATCATCACATAATATTGAGGTACTTTTTTGTTCATCGATATTTAAAGTGACTATCTAACTGTAAATAGTAATTTTTGTTATTTTTCGGTTAAGTCATGTTTTACCAAAAAGTCTTTAAAACCCTTGATCATTTGACGTGTAGCTTCCTTATAGAATTTAATAAATGATCTTGTTTTACCAAAAGGTCCTTAAGACCCCTAACCATTTGACGTGTAGCCCTGTAACACACATAAATTGACATCTATTTTTTATGTACTTTTTGTTCTAACAGTGTACTCATTTTCCTTTCTTTTTGTTTCAATTTTTTTTAACCAAAAAAATTAAAATGACTTTACTCTTTAGAACATGAACGCTTTATAGCATTCTCATTGTAAAATTTAACTTTAAGTAAATTTAACTAATAAAATACTTAAAACACTCAATATATAATATTAATTATTAATTTAATTAGAATATAATTATTATTAATATTAATATTGAATATTATTAATTTGATTAGAATATAATTATTATTAATATTTTAATTAGTAGAACTATAAAATATGATAAAATTAAAAATTAAAAAAATTATTAAATTATAAATATTTTATTATTATATAGAGAGTAAATAGATAATCCAATATGGATGCAAACCAATGCTCGTACTTTGATAAAGTTTAGATTTTTTTTTTAATTTTGATTTTTTGTCTTTCTTTGACCTTATATTTTCTTTTCCAAACAAATAAGTTACTGACTTTTTCATTTTTTTTATTTAAATCATTATGTCAGGTACACCCCGGGTTAACGCACCCAGGGATGTTCCCGTGTGTGTGTATATATATATATTAACGTCTAAAAATAACACCACAGGTCGGAAGGAAAGAAATAGTCATTCATGGCCTGCTATAGCGATTCAAGCCTTTATTAGTGTGATTTGGAGCCCCTGACGGTAGTCCAATACGGTTGTACAGTGTACATGCGTACATCCATGACAGTGAACAAGAAATAAATGCAGGAAAAATAAATGAGACGGAGATACACAAATTTACGTAACTTAACATAATACATACGTCCACGAGGGTTTGGGAATGAGAATCCACTATAATATAATTGTTTTACAGTCTCTCATCGTCGCTGTACAATGGAGATTATAGGTCTATTTTTTGAAAGAGACCTGTCGTTAGTGCTTTGGTCATGAGGTTGAAGAAGCTCTTCCGGAAAAATTACGTTTGGCCCCCTAAAATTGTCTGATACCCGCCCTTCTATCTTTTATCCATTGTTCTTTTCTGTCACATTCCCTCTTCTTTATATCACATATCTCATTTTGGAAAAAACTACTTGCCTCCTTATTATACCGTTGCATTTGACCGCTAGATAGAAATTTGTTTTTCACTTAGTGATTAAAGAAATAATTTTAAGTGTATTGTGATATTTTTTCTATTTTTTAAAAATATTTAAATATATTAAAAATGTGAAAAAAATAAAGAACAAAAATCAAAAAAGCAAAGTCGGTCAACTTGAGCGGGCTACTTTGGATGGCAGAGTAGCCCGACTCATCTCATTTTACTTCTAACACCTTGTCTTTGTCAACCTTTTATCTCTTCCTTCTTATTCTCCTTCTTTCGAGACCCTCAATTTTGGACTAGACTTAGAAAATCAATTTGGGCCAATGATATTTTATCCCCTTCAATATATATTTTTTATTTTTCGTTTTTATTATATTGATGTATACAAAAAAAAAAAAATATGGGACACAAAACAGTAATTGAATTCTAAAATTTCCGAAATCGAAAATAAATTTTTGAGTTATGAGTGCACACCTGTGTACGTACGGTTGACGTTGTTACATAGATATATGCACGTATGTAGTAAGTAAAACACACGTCATCCTAGTTCTTTGATGATTGGACGAATGACCGAGGTATACGTCACACGTGCGTAGTTAAGGGTATATATAGCACGTACGCTTTTGACAGATAGGACCAAACAGAGACACAGGCAGCAGATTCTGGGCCCCACCCCCACACTCGTGTCAGCACTTATAACTCATCTCATGCACGTGATTCCCACGTGTTGTAACATTGGTACCTCACATATTTCCGAAATTCGAGGTATTTATTTCCTTATAATGTTTGCTTTTTTAATATTCTTATTGAAATCATGCTCCGTATTAAGAGCATCACAAGAATAATGACATGGGGACGTGCCTTTTTTTCTTTTTCTTTTTTGGGCACGTGCCATCAATTAAAGATCTATGCTTCAAAAATTTTGTGTATATAAAATTATCTGAATTGTTAAAAATATTTTTTTATATCTAAATTATTGGAATAAAAATAATATTAAAATAATACTAAATATAATTTTAAGATATGCAAATTGCACTCCCTTTAAAAAAAGAGATTCATTATTAAAAAAATAATTTTTTATGTGAATCTCGAATTTAACTTTTTTTAAAAAAAAAATACACGCGTAGACTTTAGATATCTTAAAACTACAAATATCATTTAAAAAATACGGCATGGCAGGTAGCTAGGAGCACAAGACCCAACTACACATGATTAGGTTATAACCCAAAGAAGCCGTGAGTTGGCAATGCATAAGGTGAGATAAAGAAGGCGAAATGATGTGTTCCCACTAAGAATGAGGAGGCGAATCGACAACATCCATTGAAACAGAAAAAATGGGAGCAGCAATACAGCAGTAGTACTGATGGAGGTCATACCAAACTTTCATTACAATCGAAGAAGCTGTAGTATTCAAGAGATGCATGGTGGGAGGCATTTAATACATTATTAATATTGAAGCAATGTTACGTACAGTCTCTAAATGAAGATTGTATTATAAGTCTAATTAATTTTATCTTTAAATTTTTTTAAATTATAATAATATTCTTATTAAAATTGTACTTTTTTTCATTTAATAATGACCTTACGTATCCAAACCCAAATAAAAACTGCATATAAAATTTATACTAATATTGAGACGTAAAGAATGCACATTCAATATTGATGAAACTGAACATTAATGCACCGATCGAGCACTCGCAAACTGTCTTGATTAAGGGATGAGATTCTTGAAAAGAAGCATTAAATGCAGCCGGCAAAAGTATTAACGTACCCAAAATAGGTCAATGTATAGGATAAAACTCTTGAATTATTCACTTAAAAGATGATCAGTTAGTGCCCTTACTATACATATATAGGTCCACTTACATCAAAGACTCGATCACCCTAAAGAGAGATTTAGATATTGTTCTCAAAAGACATGAATTCGTGATTAGGAACACAGGATCCCACAATATCATTCATGAAGAATTCGGTGGAAGTGCCAATAATTATGGGGTTGGCTGCATGGGCCAACCTGCAAAATCGTCCAACAAGATTTGACTAATACAACAAAAATTACACATTACTAGCCTTGATTAAGCTTAACATGAATAGTCCATGCACGTACATTATCTGAAACCAGAACTAATTATCCAATACATGAATCTACATGATGAGTAAGTCGTTTCATCTTTTGGTTTTCTACTTTAACATATTATCGATTTTTATTTTTTTGTTGTACTTTTTTAGTTCTTATACCAGGGTGGATGGGTACGTATCTAACTGTACTTGTAGTTGTATATAGTGCTGTTTCATGATGATTTAATCGTAATGCATCGATCATTGGGAAAAATACGGATGAGATAGAAAGATGAAAACTTGATTGATGGGCACAAAAAAGAAAGAGGTAGCTGGTGATCAGACACGAGAGATTGTCCGCCCCGCCGGCTGAGTACCGCGTAGAGTTAACGCCTATTTCTTTCTGGGACGTTAATTCTCTTTGTTTGCATGAGGGTCCACCCTCCACCTCCACCTCCACCTTCACCCCTCCAAATCTCTTTTTCGCTTGCACATCACGGGGCCTCCATAAATGTCCTTTGACTCACATGGGGAGAGAGAGAGAGAGAGAGAGAGAGTTTCTTTTTGGTTGGCGTTGGGTGGTCGTAGCGGTGCTGATGGTGATGGGGATTGCAGCCAATGTATTGCTATTAATTATTATGATTATTATTTAGTGTATTTGTGCATGGAATGAGGCGTCTAAAGTGTCATCCTGTCCTATACCTTTTCCTTTTTCTTTTTTATCCATTCACACAGAAAATAAAACAAAAATATAATAGCCAAAAACAAAAAGGGCTATAGGAAATGGGAAATGGGGTTTGTGACGTTTGTCTCTCTCTCTCTCTCTCTCTCCCCCCTATATAATATCTCTGTCTCTCCCTAGCTAGGGTTTGTCTTTTCAGAGTTTTGTTTGGTTGGTGGATCTATCAGATAATTCCCATATCCAAAGTGGATATGTTTACAAGTTTAATGCGTAACAAAGATTGCATTTGGGACAGACCGAAACACACTCCCTCCAGGCCCTCCTCTTGTGCTGTACGTGGCCCCCTCCATCCCAAGATTTCCACAACCACCTTTGTGTCTTCCTTCCTGCCACTCCGAAACCACGATATACATATATTTAAGTACTCATTCCTATATGCCTCCAAACATGTCTTTTATCGTACGTAATATACTCATGTATATATATATATATATAGTACTGTATAGTACTTCCCACCAAGGTCTTGTACATAAATATACTTAATCTTTTAAGAGTTTTTCCTCGCTTTTTTTTTTCACTTTTTTTTTTCCTCTCATCAAATCAACTGCTTTGAGTTAAGTATTGTTGGTGCTTTTTTCCTCTCATGATGATATATATATATATATATATATATCTATATATTAATGTATCTTTGTGTAAAACAAATCGGTATCTTTTGTTGATGCTGTCATAGAATTGGATTTGGTGCCACATCGGTGTTAACACAAGCTACAGTTCTTTTTCTCATTATTATTAGTATTATTTGCCTTTGAGCACAATGGCTACGAAATTGGGTAATGTAAAGATGTAGCTGGTGTTGTCAGAATATACACGTGATGGAAGATTTTTAAATCCCACTAAAGATAAAAGTCACGATAATTGATGAAAGATTTCACATTAGGAAAATACTACTTTATCCTCTTATTTGTGCAGTTCTATTTGATCGTTTGATAAATAATTTTTTTTATTTTTATTTAATGATTAAAAAAATAATTTTTAAGTGTATTAAGATTTTTTTTATTTTTTAAAAATATTTAAATATATTAAAAAAAATATGAAAAAAAATCCAAAAATCAAAGGTGGTAAAGTTGAACGGTCTACTCTTGGCAGCAGAATAGTCCGACTCTTCATATTATTGTATTATTTTTAACTTTATATTTAAAATTTTAGACTAAAATGGTGTGTTAAGAATTTGGAAGAAAGTGATCCCTCCATGGGAATAACACTCGTTGAACATAATACTCAATCCAACTCAAAATAAATAACTAGGTGTTTTTTTCTTTTTTGGGCACAAAAGGGCAAATTGGTATCTATCAGAGGTGTAAGCTCAAAAGGTATAGTCGACGTAAGGAAAATCGTGTTATGATATAAGATTTGGTCTCTAAATGAGAGAATCAAGTTCGAATCCTCCACTCTTATAGATAAAAAATAATAATAATAATAATAAAAATAAAAAGATATAAAGAAAATCATAACCGTGAATGATCTCGAGACGAATTTGAGCCATAGTTTGATCTCAATCCCACTAAACTGTGACCCGTCAAGAAAACTATTTCTTTAGAGTGACTGTTATAGCTATAAGCCAGAATGACCCTCCATAATAATTTAGTTTTTCAAACTTTATTGGGTTTGTTTCGATATTTTAGTATATTATATATAAGGATGAATAGTACCGTGGCTATCCCTAAATGATACAAGGCAATATATATAAACGCAAAAATAAAATAATGTTGTTTGCATGTTGTGGGGATATTTCTAGATGCATTAAAGGGGCGGAATTAAGCTGAACCTAGCAGCCTTCATGATCTAGTGGTGTCAATTTTTTCCTGGTGATGACATGGAAAGGAGCTGATTACTACAGCTCAAGCATGCAAAGGAAAGATTAGCTGAGCGGGCGATGAGACTTTTTGGATGTTTGAGGGTTTATTATTTTAGGGTTGTTTTCTGTTGTTTTGTGAGGAAATGAAGATTCGGTAGACAGAGTAAATAGTTGTTTGTCTCTCCAAAGCCTTTATGCAGTGTGAATGAGCTTTCTTTCCCCTTCTTTCCTTTATTTTTTTTGTCATCTTCTCAATGAAAAGAGCAACATTATTTACAACCATTCATCGATCAGTCCTTCCTGTATTTAAAACTCGAAAAACATGCTGCATGGTGTACAGACGCTATAGAATATCTGACAATGACAAAATGACCGCGGTGATTCGCTAGCTTAATATTGCTACCTGCAGACTTCTCATACACACATATATTATATATATAAATATATCCTTGTACACCATTCTCAACATAAGAGTATTGATATATACATTCTCGATATAAAATTTTATGTAGTCTTATATATATTTCAATTATTTGAAAGAAAAATCATATCAAATGTGTTATTATAATATATATATATATATATATTTATATATATATATTTGATAAGGGGGGTGGGGGGTTTGAATCCAGATTTTTTATTTGGAGAACCGGGCTATATACTATCAGGCTATTAGGCTCTTGGCGCGCAGGTTCCGATCGAAATGCACGATAGCAGCCATTGTTGTGCTAATCAAATAATGTAAAGATAAACATGCGCAACCATGCATATAAAAGAGTCCACAAATCTCGCTGAAGCCGTTGATAATGTTGTCTTATAATACGTCTAGATCATTATTGACAATAATTACACACACAAAAAAGTTATTCTCTTTGAGACATAGTTCTTATTAAGATACTTCTTTGCTCTTTGATATTTTACATCGATGGCTAAAAAGAAGATGGGTTTGCAAAATACACGTCTAACAGTGAGAAAAAGTGTGGGGGAAAAGCAAGGCCATCATCATTACATGAGAAAAATGAATGCAAGAGGACAATCTAATTGATGAATCCTTTACCCCACCCACACACACACATACAGCACATACAGATCAGAGGCTTTTTCTTTTCCCAATTTAAAAACAGTGTATAAAATGATAAGCCACTTTAGGCAAATTAGCCCCCATTTTGGACTCAACATTCCTGTCCTCTGCTATAAACTTCATTCACATTTTGCTTGCCCCATTATTACAAGCTAGCTTGGATATGTTGTTTTGTTAGCATTTGTGTTACATGATATACATAATATCTAAATCAAAGGTTGATCTTAATCATGCCAAGGAAGAAAATTCGGTGCATACATGCCATAACAGGTAATATATTGTTTCCTTTGGATGTCACAAGTGATCACGCCATGAATAAGATCATGATTTTGTCTCGTTTGTTTTCGCAGATGAGTTGAGATTAAAGTTAAAAAATTGAATAAAATATTATTAAAATATATTTTTTTAATATTATTTTTGTTCTAAAATTTAAAAAAGTTGAATTGTTTATTTTATTTTGTGTGAAAATTTGATAATGTTGTAATAATGAGATGAGATGAGTTAAGATAAACTGTGAAAACAAACGAGGCGGATGTACTATATATATTATCAACAACACCTTCATAAAAAATATTATCAAATTTAAGAAAAAAACTATATTCTTTTTGTATTTACTGTGGTTATAACATATTGTCAAAATTAGATATGGAAAAATATTATAATAGTCACTGATCTTGTACTATAATTTGAGTGGTTATTCAAAGGCAGGCCTTAATTGGACTACACGTTCTCTATGAGGCTGTGTGCAAAGTGGCCATAATTAGATTAATCGTGTGGAATACGGCCACACATGGGGTAGGTTTATCATGGGCCATTGGTAGCAGTCCTAAAATTCCTCATGGTAAAACCTATCATAGGCTTTTGTAAAACTGCATGATTATTCAAGCAGAGTGAAGGAATCCCAAGAAAGATAGATCAGTTTGGAGGAGCAGTGCATTTATTTTGCTAAAGCAACAAGACGACATCAAAAGGGAAAACAAGAGGCTAATTCTAGGCAATAGGCATACATAACTTTCTTAGGGATTTTCTAATATTCCAAACAGATATTTAGTGGATGTTATTCTAAGCGTATAGAGTGCTTCATTATTCACTGGCATGCCTTGAAACCTACAAAAAAAAAAAAAAAAAAAAAAAAAGAGGTTTCTGTATATTTTTTAATGTTAGAATTGCATGAAAATCATCAGTAGCAATGGATTTTAAAGGTGAAGGGATAGGGAAAAGAAAAGATGGTCCTTGCTTTTTCTTTTTATTTTCCCCTTCTTTTCTATATATATATATATATTTTTTTAAGCTAAAGTGCAGAGAGTGAAGAATTTAGAGTTGGAAAGGATGATGAAACGAGAGGGGGGAAAAAGTGTTCCCACGAGAAAGATCTAAATTTTTTTATTTTTTCTTTCTGGGAAATTCTTTTAGGCATATAGATCCCAGTCTGTTGATTTCTGTGCAACTTGACCTCCTTTTTCCCTTCACTTTCTTTATTGTCTGTCGTGCTGTAAGTTTGTTTCATATTTTTGGTCTGGAAGTGATAAAAAGATCATGGCTGGCTAGTCATTCGTTTTGAGAGCAATGCTACTGATCTCATCGTCAATCTTCATATATACTTTGAATCGTTGATTTTAATCACTTGAATGAAAAATAATTCAAAATGTAATACATCAAGCGACTGAATCGTTGATTTTTCAGGCTGAACATGGGCTGCGTCAAGGTTCTTACTTCTTAATGAAGCTGCCATTAGGTTACTCTTCCTGACCCATAATTACGACCCAAAAAACACAAAACAACAAAAACTGGTCTATAATCTCGCCACCATATAGAGGCTTTCTTTCTTTCATGTGTCCAATGATTTTATATTTTTCATAATTCATTTCAAATATCTCAA
Source organism: Juglans microcarpa x Juglans regia (assembly GCF_004785595.1). Taxonomy (NCBI): domain Eukaryota; kingdom Viridiplantae; phylum Streptophyta; class Magnoliopsida; order Fagales; family Juglandaceae; genus Juglans; species Juglans microcarpa x Juglans regia. Next base: position 32,920,527 of record NC_054602.1, on the reverse strand, counting down.
GAATGACCGATCACCTTGCTAATCTCATTCATTCATTCATTCACATTAATAATTCAATACATTTTCTCATCCCAGCTTCGCTGAGAAGCATGGAAGCAAAGGCAATTCCATGGTGATTATTTACAAGACTTGAGGATGGCTGGTTATGTGAGGAAAACAGACTTTAGTTAGTTGAGGTTTTCCTTCAGCCTTTCGTGAGAGACTTCCTGAAAACCCACTCTGCTTCCACAAGAATCATTATTCCTAGATTGCATCAATCTGGCCAGTGAATTGACTTTCCCTGTAATTGATTGAAGTAGTTCGGCTGCCTCATCATATAACTTAGCCCCCCTTTCTCCTGAGAACTCTTCTCTGGAACCCAAAATTCCTAATGTCGAAAACAAATCGACTGTGTTCTCAGCTGCAGCATTCAAACTGAGTAATGCTTCCTTGCATGCAAGTATTCTTTTATCGACCTCGCTTTCTATGGGTGCACATTTCTTCTGGTCTCTGACTTCTGTCAATTTGAAGTTTTTTGAACTTCCCATGACGGGGCCTTTGGCCAATTCACTTTCTGAGGAGGTGAAACTTGGTCTCAGCATGCTTTGGACTGAGTTCTTCTCGTCCTGCAGTTGTCACCATAGCAGCACCATTAACATACGATGATCCAAAGTTGTCATTTTTCAAGTAATATGACAGTGCTCTCAGAAACAATATGGATCATCATGATATTTTAAAAAACAAATTGAGTTTATCGAGATAGATTTAGATAGATTTTAAATTACACTCTGCTACCAACTGATTAACAAGATAGCATTTCATGTTCTTCACCAAACAGACTATCTCAACTGACAACTTTTGACATGCTTCAGGTGGTTTAAAATATTATGGAAAATCCCCTACTAAATGAAATCTTACCAGACCATAACATTACCTTTGGTAAGTCAGTATTTCAGTAATAGACAGACCTATTTACACCTACCATTTTCTGTTGTTCCAAGACATGGAATGATGCATCTTCAAGTCTGACATGCATAGCAGCTTCTTCCTGGCAGTTCAAGGTTTTGCCAGCTAATTCTAGAACTGGAGTGCCAAAAAGTTGAGTGCGGTCTCCAAGATAATCCCGATGCACAACATATTTCGTGGAGTACCTTCTCCTCGCTGATGATTTTCTTATCTCTGTCTGTGTAAAGATAAACACTACACATCAGTATAATACTCCCAAAGCTTCATATCAAAATTACTCAAGAGTCAACTTTATGACGTTCCCTTTTCCTGGGCCATCCAACACCGTCCTGAGCTGTCTTCTGTAAAAAATTTCATTCATTCTTTCTTTTGCAAGGTATCATTTTTTCACTCCTGTGACTACAAGTTTTCCGGGATAACCTTCCTTTGGATAACTGGTTACTCACACCCGATACACTTCAGAAGTATATAAAAAGAAAAATATTCTAAAGACTAATATGTGATCTTAACCAAACTCCTTTGTCTTGACAAATTTTCAAGATTGAGTTGAGTTACAAGCAATGCCAACAATTTAGAAGTTTAGAAGTGTTGTGTCGAATGTTTACCAGAACTGGATGTAAAACTCCACCTTAATAAGAAATTGATAATAAATAAAAATAAAAAAACTGTAAAAGTTTCTCTGAAATTCATAAGAAATGGTTTAAGACGATATATTGCTTCAAAGATTCAGGACCACTGCCCTCCCCCCACCCCATTCCCAACACTAATAATAATAAAGAAAACTAAAGAAAAGTCAGACTTATCAGCTAACATTGCATGCAAGATTACCAACCTTGTGTGTTGTTGATAAACTGCCAAAGTGTTGTCTGAACAGATCACTTTCTTCAGACTCCGCGTCGCAAATCTTAACATCCATATTTACTTGCAATTCACTTCCAGTTTTAATTGAATGCAAATTCTCTGAAACATCACGGGCAACTACCTCATGGCATTTAGTTGTATTATGTGTGTCAAGTTGACCACCATTCTTTAAAGAGCATTGACCATTACCAGCTACCTCATCCACATCTTTTCCTGCAAAAAAGTCATCATTTGAAGAGCAAAAAAAGAACCATATGTGACTCAGATTATTGTCAATATTATATCTATCTACGTCCTTGTGCTCAATATTCTGAATTTGACTAGACACTTGGCATCCAAAACTGGGGATTTAGTTCCTTTTCAGTTAGTTAAAATTGCCATTGTGTGAGAAACTGCCATGTGAACATAATAAAATAACTAAATAACTAAATAACATTAAATTCAACAGGAACGAATGTAAGGGTTTCAGCCACACTAAAGTATTATATCATGTGAACATGGGGGTTCATCGGGTTCATCCTTACTCAAATCTGATGAAGATAGTGTCATATTTGTGTCCATTAAAGTCCGCATCTCAGGTGAATTAAGTAGATCCAGACACACAGTATAAATGGAGCGCCAACGCTTGTCCATGGAAAACATGCTGAAATGCAATTACAATACTGTGAGTGTGAAAATTAGCTGTAATTCCTGACAATAGAAGAAAGATATAGTCAATTGCATGCTGACCTAGGAGTTTCTTGAGGTATTGGAGAACTTTCACTTTTGTTAGTATTGGGAGAACTTTTGGGCAAGCTACTGATGCATGACTCACTGCCTCCCATATATAAAATTTGAGCTTCAGGGGACATGGAAGCATATCCATGGCCATCACCAACTGGAGAGAAATATTTCTGGTCTACTTGCTAGCATAGTCAGAGGGAAGCATGGCAGAGAAGGAATAAAATCAGAACCAAATTACAATAACCTGCTAGAGGATGAACTACACAAATATGAATCAAAGAACAGAAGTTAGGTGGTTCCATGAAATCAGAATATTGATGACAAAATAGGGCATGCAAATACCTGGGATAAAGTGAACTTAAGCTCAGTAGGGACAATATCAGAGATTTTTACTTTGGCCTGTGCCCATCTTGGAAGTCTAGAAATACTAAATTTAAATGTCGAGGTCTCTCGATGCCCCTCACTTTGACAAGGGATTTTTTTTCCTGTCTGGTTGGAGTTCCCCCGCAACAACACATCTACAGCATTGATTCTGCTTTGCTCGTCCTTCTCTTCATAAAATAATATTTGACTAAAATCTACTGACTGAGCCAAGCTTGATGGAGACAATGAACCTAAATTTTCCTTCATTTTCTGCAGCATTCTAGAAGACAAAGGAGCAGGCACTTTCCATACAAATATACAACCATCACCACCTACCTGAATGAATCGATAAAATTACAAGCACACATATGGTGGAAAAAAATGAAAGGCTAACACCAATCAGCTGCTTCACATTTGAAATTTGAAAATTTTTAACACTTCATTATGATCTCAATTGTAACTAAGAAATTTCTTTAAAAAGTGCACAAAAGTGGGGGCAGCACAACCCTAATACATGGAATGCGTACAAGATATACAAATCTAGAATCTAAAATATCAATAAACTCCCACAAATTTGAGTAATAAATAACTTGGAACTGCTGTTCAATTATTGAGACAATGCAATAACAAAAACCTCAATTTCAGCATGGGTAATATACACCCCTCAACATATTAAGTTAGTTCCTCTCTCTAAGTACAGATACATAAGGGAGCTACCTCCAGATTTTGACACCATAATGTGTTTGAAAATGCTCCTTTCAACGTGCCAGTAAATCAAACACCAGTTTGAGCATAACCCACGAACCCCAAACAGGTCAAACACCAATGAACACACTCGAACAATTAAATACAAGAATTGTAAGACTAGTTTGCATGGGAGGTGAAGTTTCCTACCCCCTTCATGTACTAATTACTAAGAGTATGTAGCCTGGCCAGGGATACTTTTGAGCTAACTAAGAAGTACAAAGTCTTCACATAGCATTAGCATAGAATGCATCCATCCACATGCTCGTGTTATAAGAATTGGATTAAACATAGCAGAAACTCACAGATATTATATGCTTGCAGTCAGGTACAAAGATGACACCAGTTATAACTTCACCATGTCCCATGGCTTGAGCAACCATCTCTCCGCTGATAAAGTCATATACAGAGATGGACTTGTTAGAGTAGGAGCAAACCAGATAGCTGCCGCTTGGGTCCATAGTAACCTGCAAACATTAGCAGCTTTCATTAAGAGGACATGAGGATGGTCTGATGCTTTGCTGACAAAGGAGATATCTCACCTTAATCGGCTCTCCAAAATCTTTATCATGCCTGAATGATCTAATTAGCTTCCCAGCAGCAATGTCGAATGTGTTTATCTTCTTATCCTACAAGTGAAGGTACTAAATCATCAATTCCATATACTGGAGTTCAAAGAGTGGGGAATCTGCCAGTGATACCATGAGGCTAATGAACCAAGTTGAAACTTTATTCACATGACCTACAAGGGACCATTTCTAATTCAATCAGCGTATAATAAAATTTATACTTGATGTTTACCTGCCCAACTGTAACAACAGTCTCCGCTGCTGGATCTACAGCCATATCATACACAGTTCCAAGAGATGCCATTAGATGATGATGACGCGAAATCATATGACCACTATCTGTTGTAGCAACATCACGAAACACCAAAGACCTGTATGACCACGATCAGCTGTATGGCTAAAATCTACTAGCTGAGCCATGATGTCATACACAATTACAAGTATAAAGCTTCATTAAAAAGCAAAAGGCTTGAAAATAGCACTTTTTGATATTTTATAATCATTAGCAAAACATGCAAAAAAAAAGATACATTTTAAATGTCGTACAAAACTTAGATACAATTTGAAAAAACAAAGAATAAATTTCAGGCAATTTCTTATAACCATTTCACTTTAAGGCTCCAAAGGTTCCATGATGTATATGAAAACAGAACTTGTAGGACATACCTATCAGCACTGCAACTGAGAATCTTACAGCCATTGCAAGCAATCTTAACAGAAGTCACAGCAGCTGAATGATCATCGATGCTCTCAATAAGATCAAAATTCCTGACATAAAGATAAGCCTATTAATGCAACCCAACAAACTAGAAATGGCTAAAAGTTGTGCAGTCAAACCTTTTGACATCATAAAGATGGATCATTCGATCCCGGCCCCCTGACACAAGGAAGGACTGGCTATCCATGGCTTCTTCAGAAACTCTTTTGCTTGAGAGGCTAAAGCTCAATGAGAGGATCTCTGCGTCATGAGCACCCTGCCACAATTTGAAATAATTATATATCTATGAAGCACTAGTCTTAAACGTCTGTCATATAAAGCATAATCTTTGTCTCCAAGTTACATTTTTTTTTTTTTTTTTGCAAAAATATTTCTAAATGGAATCTAGGTGCCTGTTTTTACCTGAAAGCAGGTATATTCAGAAGTTTGTAGGTTATAGATATGAAGGTTTCCTTCACAATCACCAGCACTGAGAAACTTGCCATCTGAACTAATTGCCAAAGACCGAAATTCTTGAGTGCCAACACCCGCCTCCACAGAATCACGTTCAAAAATCCCTGCACTTACTGCAGCAGGATATGTCAAGATACAATCAGAAAACTATAAGGTTCAGATACAGTACAAATTATTAAAATTGCATAAGAGCTTAAAAGTAACCAAACACCATGTTTGCAAATGTAAGTAAAGGGCCTCACGAGCATGACAGTTACCTAAATGTGTTGTACCCACAGGTCCAAAATCAAGAGAATGATGGTTTGCAGCATCTTCTGATGGATTAGGTTGCAAAAAAAGATCCCATAACCTTATAGTGCCATCTGCCGAGCAAGTCGCAAAAGAAACTCCACCAGAACAACCTCTTGCCACACATGCAAGAGATGGATCATGCATGTTTTCACAACAGAGATTCTTGATATCCCATATGCATGCAGAATGTGAAACTAGCACACAACAACGGGTTGCCTAAAAAGTTGCATAAAGGTTTAGTAGCAGTAGGCGTGATCTATGTATAAGCTCCAAAAAATAACTCGGGCTAAACTGGAGAATCAAAAACCCATATGAAATATAAAGAAGGAAAATATTATCAATGTGGTCTTTGGAGAACGAATGAAAATAAATGGAACATTAGATCAAATATTATAATAAATCACCTGATTCACATCATGAATGTCCCAAAGATAGAGACTATGGTCTTCATAAACAACAACTGGCCAAGCATAAAGATAGAAAGATTAAGGTGCAAGTTCAGGTGAAATCCCATGATCAAGATATTTTAAAGCTTTAATGCTCACCAAGCTTATCTGAGGTTGAAAACTGACAAGCAATTGCATCTGGAAGAGCAGGAGAAATTTGAATACCCTTTTCAGCAGATTTAGAACAGCAAACGACATCAATTTCTCCTAGGCTTTTTTTGGACTTTGAATATATAACACTTCCTTCATATTTGAGAGTTTCACTGGCTAAGAGTTGTACTATTCCATCACTGCATGCACAAGCAACTAGCTTGTTTGATGAAGATACTGAAAAACCTTTTCGTACCTGAAAAATATGTTTTGAAAGTTGTGGGAAAGTTAGAGAGGATCAAGTGGTTCAATTAATGAGATTTTTCTAACAAGTGTAGGACAGACATTCCTGATGTTCGACAAAAGCAACCAACAACACTCTTATGGTTGTCACTTTAGCCTTGTTGGATGCCACATTTGTGGAGGTGTCCATATCAGAACCAAGTTTCATTTCCCAAGATGTCACCATGTTGAGGACCTTTTTATTTATGCAGCCAACCAAGTATGTGTACTAATAAGAAAAGAGATTTAAGAAATCTTTGTCGAGACAACAAATTTTTTTTTTTTTTTTTTTTTTTTTTGATAAGTAAGAAAGATGATTTTATTAATCGAATGAAATAGGCAAAACCCATGTACACAAGACGTATACAAAAGAAAGCACCTAAATACATTCTAGGACGTAGAAAACGACAACAAAAAATCATGAACTGAAGCTGCATTAATCACTGGAGCAGAAAACCATTGCAACAAAGACTACACAAAAAAAATTCCGAATTTCCTCCAAGGTGCACTCCTTATCATTAAAACACCATTCGTTCCTTTCCCACCAAATGCACCACATAAGACACAAAGGAACCATCTTCCACACAGCAGCCACTTGGGAGCAACTATATAGCCCGTTTCAACACGCAAGAAGATCCACCACTCTCAAAGGCATCACCCAAGCCAACCCAACTCTGCTAAAAACTCCATCCCACAAAGCCTTTGCCACCACGCAATGCAAAAGTAAATGATCCACAGATTCTCCATACTTCTTACACATGAAACACCACTCCATAACAAAAAGGCCACGCTTCCTCAAATTATCCATCGTCAAAATTTTTTCAAGCGATGATGTCATATAAAAAAAGCGACTTTGGAAGGCACATGGGACCTCCAAATACACTTCCAAGGAAAAGGAAGACTTGCTGAACAGTCAACACCTTATAATATGACCGAACCAAAAACTTTTTACTTCCCATAGGCTTCCACAACATTCTATCCCTCTCATTACCCCCAATACTCAGGGAATATAGGAAGCTGAAAAAAATCTGAAACATCATCAAGTTCCCAAACCTGTACAGCTCTAGTAAAACAGACATCCCACTGCAAGGATCCATTAGAACGGACTAAAAAATCAGAAACAGATGTGTGCCAATCAGATACCATACGGAAAATAGCCGGGAACACCCTATTAAGGGCCTGATCACCACACCAAGCATCAAACCAAAAACAGATCCCCCTCTCCAACAACATAGTTAACATGTTTAACAAAGCTCTCCCAAGCCTTTCTAATAAACTTCCAAAGACTCACACCATAGGCCCCCCTAGCCTCCTTAGAACACCAACAGGGAAAATATAATGTTATCTCTCTGTGAATTTAGAACAATTTCCAACAGGGAACTTCCTGTGTCCGTATAAACCAGCTAAGTATATATCATGTTTCTAGGCACACCGAGTTTATATAAATCAGCTAAGTAGATAGCATGTTTCTAGGCATCCCAAGTTCATATAACCTATTATTCTGAAACAAAAATCGGCACCCCGAGTTCTATCATGAGAATATTACAGTCAAACATACCTTTAAATCGAATGATTTTCTCAGTGAGAATCCTGAATGTACGAGGCACAGAACACCTGTAAACAATGAGAAAGGAATAGACTCGTGAATCATTCCAAAAAACTTGAATGCAGGGGGACTATTAGATGAAATTCAACCTGTCCCGGTCAGTGCATAGATAGGAAAAAGGTCGCTAGCCTGTTCACCGTTTACAAAACTACCACCACTCCAGAAACGGGACGTAACAGATACGAATGAGCTTCCTTTCTGAGGTCCAAGGTCAACAGGCTTTCCATGGATTGCCAGTGATCCTGTCCCTGCATTTAGGCGAGTCCTTGGAGATGATCCAACTTTCCAGAACTTCAAATGCTTCTTCCCAGCAGTAACAATGAATTTTGCATCTCTTGAGAAGTTAACAGAAGAGACCGCAGAACAAGATGAATTTGCTTTAAGCTTAGTAACCAACGTTCCACTCCGCCAATCCCAAAGGTATATGTATCCCCCAACAGACACAAGATGTTTTCCTAGGAAAAGTATTTCAGACAGAAAAAATGATAAAATATAAATAAAAAATAGCATTTAATATTATAACAAAAAAACCAAGCATAGATTGATTGATTCTACTAACCATCAGGTGAGAAAGCAATGCATGCAACCCCATAGAGATGACCTTTTAATTCAGATACAAAAGCCTGAGAGGTGCAGTCCCACACTAGCACGGCAGGTTGAGGCCCTGACTGGAGAACCATATTAGATGATGCACGTACAGAACATAATAGAAGTAAGTCATATGCAATTCCCAAGTCTGTTCCACATCAATAAGCAGATAAACAAGCAAACATTTTTTTAGCCAACAGAATGATTGATTAAGTATCCATTTGTTTCAATTCAGATCGAATTCCTGAAATCTTGACATTGATGTACTCAATGTTCTTGCATCTTAAATTTGTAACAGGTTCTGAAATTATTCAATGGTCCCATTAGATACATCCCTCAATCCATACATTAGAAGCCCCAAGAAATATACCGACAAAAGTCCTACAAACCATATGGGATTGAAACACGGACACACTATCTTCTAATTTGCAGTAACCACTTCAATAGCTATCACTTTTCAGAAAAAACGGATATTGATTTTCAAAGTGTACCTCTCCAGCTGCGACAAAACGCCCATCCGTTGACATTGCAACACAGCTCAAAGGCTTAGGCAATCGATGAGACACCGTGAGGTGAGACTGAGTGCCTGAACCCACATTGTAAACCACCACGACACAACCCGCCATGTAGGCAAAATTCGCGGACGAGATGTTCGAAGCCAATCCATTTCCATTCTTCGTCGTCAACCCTATAATCTCTTCCAAAACTAGCTGCAGAAAGTGAATAAAAAAAAGTAGGAACAACCGTGCAGAATAGCAATTTAGTTAGGCCCTGATTAAACATAATGTTCAGTAGCAGAGAGAAAAGAAAACGCAAGGAAGCCTTCTAGAAAATTTCATGATAATGTGTTTTTTCTATTCTGATCGGTATTCTCGGAAAACAAACGGAGGGGGTTAGGGTTTAAAGGTGATGGATATAATAAATGAATGAAGAAATGCTGTATGCATACCTTTGATGATTTATCATGTTTCTTGAGCTTGCGATGCGTTTTCATAGTGAGTGGAGAAAGCCCTAATTGCAAATTAGAGAGACAGGAATAAGATAGAGCTTCGACTGAAACGAGAGAGTTTGAACTTCGGAGTTTGAAGTTGTTCAGTTCTCTTGGCCGTTACATGCTTTCAGATCTCAGAGAGGCGGTAATTCGGGCAAAATGAAGTTTGGAATAGTGGGACCCACTACTTATCCCAGCCAAAAATATCTTAGGAGTGGTTTGAATTCATAGATGTTGAGATGGATTGAGATAGTTTTTAAATAATAGAATAAATGTTAAATTATTTATTATATTTTATATGAGAATTTAAAAAAATTATTTTAAAATTTAAAAAAGTTAAATAATGTGCGATAACATGTTCTTTTTCTAAAAAAATTTTTCTAAGACCAGCTGACAAAGGTTTAAAAAATCGTTTGAATATTAAGTTGAGATAATTTTAGATGAATTAAATAAAATATTATTTTAAATTTTAAAAAAATTAAAATATTTATTATATTTTATATAAAAATTGTAATAATGATATAAGATAAGATGAGATCGTTTATCTATCTAAACAAGTCTTAAAAGATAAATAATATTTATAATTGTAAAACATTCAAGTATCACGTAATTTTTTTAAATAAAATTAAGTAAATATGAGATTCATACAAGTGTCACGTAATGTTTTATACTTGTAGTTGTAAAACATATAAGTGTCGTATAATAGTGAATCTCACTGTTTTTTTAAAAAATGTGTAACGCTTATACAATTAATGAATGCATCTAACATTATTCGGTTTAAAATGACAAAATGAATGTAATGCATTTTAAAATGTTAAGGAACTTGTACAAATTATTTTTAAAAAATAAATAGTCAAAACATATTATATCAATCGGTTTCAATCGGTTTGGTCAAAAATGAAATAACATGGGTCCGTTTTCAACTCCAAGCATAAATCATAAAAACCTCAAACCAAGCTACAATATTCTAAACGCCAATCCAATGCCATCCAATTGATTTTTTTACTAATATACACTTAGAGAGTATAATCATTTGCATGGTCCGACGGCGACGACAGCTTCTAAGAAGCACAATCTCAAAATAAAAGCATAGATAAAAGAATAAAATTACTATACTTCCCAACTTTGACCGCTCCATTTGACCACTGGTCAAATTTTTTTTTTTTTTTTACTTAATGATTTTAACTGTATTGATATAATTTTTTATTTTTTAAATATATTTAAATATATTAAAAAAAGTTAAAAAAAAAAGACACGCACAACAGTAAGAGTGGAGCGGCATAATAGCCCCACTCTGGATAAAATATGTTCATAGAGGGATTCTATTAGGTATGTACAAAAGTTTAGTTAATATATTTGAACTTGAAGCCTTGCCTCTCCACCTATTTTCATAAGCGGTAGTGATAGGATTACTATTCTCTTACTATCCATTTATTACTTATAGTGTATTTGAAGTTTTTTTATTTTTTTATCATTTTCTTTTAAGTATTTTTTTAACATCCTTAATCATTAAGAAAAAACTAAAAAAATATATATATATAATTTTACTAATAATCACTTCCTTAACCATTAAGTAAAATTAAAATTAAAAGAAAAATCAAATACAAAAAGAATAGTAAATAGATAATAGGAGGATAGTAGCTATATCATTATCCATATATGTAGTGATAGGCTTACAACCCAATCACAATTAATTTACCATTTTTAATAAAATAGTATATTTTAAATATTTAACAAACATCAAATCAAAACAAAATTCAAACTAAAATTTAAAAAAATATATTATTTTAATTTGTAGTTGTTAATAAATTGTTAACAAGTAGTAGTCATTTTTTTATACATATATACAATTTGAGAAATGCTACTATACCATCTAAGTTATATCGCTTACTTTGTTCCATTAACGTGGCAATACCACGTAGTTCCATGTAGCTTATTAAAAAAATTAAAGATAAAGAATATATATTTAAAACAAAATGACATATAAAAATACAAAAAATGAAAAGACTAAAATTCTAAGTTTCTTCTAACCTTTTATGATTGTGTTTTTATTTTTATTTTTTAAAAATTTTATTTACCTTCCAATCATCCGCACTAGGGGATAATAAAATGACAATAATTAAAAGACTAGTAATGCTATTTTGCTTCTTTTAATGGAGTAGGGGGGACGCGAAGGCAGATTTGTGAAGGATTAGGTAGTGGGGCTTCATGGAAGTGCAAAGCTAGGACACATGGTGTTCAATATTAGAATGTTCGCCACATTCTTGAAAATTCTCAAGTTAGGGTAATATTTTTTCAAAATCATTGTCATTTAAAGATCCTAATATTTAAGAATTAATAAAAAAAAATCAAATTTGTGTTCATATATTGTAAATTGTTCAAACCTATTTTTGCCACTTTTCTTTCATTGGATTTTATTTATTTTTGAGAAATACTTTAGTCATAAAGAAATTACACAAAAATAAATTTACAAACTGATGTAGTTTGATGTAGTACATCATATTATAAAATTATTTTTAATATAAAGTAGATCTAACGTATTATATAAAATTATGTCAATTTATAAATTTATTTTTATATAATCTTTTTATATCTATATAAGTTCTCTTTATTTTTTATACGACTTTTCATCTATCCACAACTTTCATTAATTTTTTGCCACTATTGATTTATTTGGAAAACCTTTGGTCTTCCTACAACAGTCAAAACCTATCCGTCAAATTCATTTTCTAAGTGACACGTTGTCTTTTTTAACATAATTTTTTTATTATTTTAAAAGATGAGGACTTAACTTTTAATAAACCACGCGGTGGTGGTACCACGTAATTTATTAAAAAAAAATACAAACATATAAGAGATAGAGCAAATTTAGGATTTGTTTGAACGATGAAATAAGATGAGATGAGATAATTTTAAATGAATTGAATAAAATATTATTAGAATATTATTTTTTAATATTATTATTATTTTGAGATTTAAAAAAATTAAATTATTTATTATATTTTAAATAAAAATTTAAAAAAATTATAATAATGAGATGAAATGATATAAAATGAATAATAAGAATTTCTATAAGTTTCAATATTAAAAACATGGATGCAAAAAAAACCATTTCAATACGATAAAAAGGGGAAGAAAAATGGTAGAATTGCACAAACTGAGCGAAAATAGGGGAAGGTAGGAAACATTGAGATAAGCGGTGCTACTCTGCCGCGTAGTCCACTTTTCCAGTGACTTTTTTATTTTTTTCTTAATTTTTTATTTATATTTTTTTATTATTTTAAAATATTTTAAAAAAATATAAAAAAAAAATCAATACATTAATAATCACTTTCTTTCTTAACTATTAAGTAAAAAAGAAAGTTAAGAAAAATAAAATATATAAAATATCAAAATAAAGAGATAAATTAAGAGAAAATGATAAGATTACTACTCTCCTACTACTTATTTATTATTTATTTTATATTTAATTTTTTTAATTTTTTATTTTACTTAATAGTTAAGGAAGTGACTATTAATAAAATTATATATTTTTTTAATTTTTTTTTAATAGTTAAAGATGTTAAAAAAATATTTAAAAAAAATAAAATAAAATAAAAAATTTGAAATAAAATATGAGTAGTAAATAAACAGTAATAAATTAAATGGATAAAATAATATTTTTTTATAATCTTTTGAAAATGATATCATGCAGTTGTCAGATGCAAGCATTTAAGTCCATTTTTGGTAATTTAGGTCATAGACTTTGAGCCGGCTGTGTCATTTTCTATGCCGGTAGCTGGAAGCTTTCATCATTATCATATTCTTACCTACCACTTTAAGGGATATTTCTTGCAACATTAGTTTTGAGTCCCTCAAGTCTCAACAGTCAAGCAGCTACTTTTGCTCTGGAATTGGGTATGAACAAGATCATTTTGGAGGGAGATTCTGAGTTAGTAGTAGCAAGGATCCAGAAGTAAACACTAGATCAAAGCTATTTTGGGATGATCACGTCTGACATAAGGTCTACAACTAGTATATTTGATGTTTGTATCACTAAGCATGTTAATAGAGAGGGTAATGTAATAGCTCACACTCTTGCTAAAAATGCTCTTCTTGTTTCAGATTGGAGGAAACTCCTTACTGTGTAAGAGATATGTAATAGTTTCAGTATCAATGAAATGAGTTTGTTCAAAAAAAAAAAAAAAAAAAAAAAAAAGTCTCAACGGTCAAGCACACATTTTCAACCTAGGAGATGGCATTTTAAGTTTTATCCATAAATTTGTGCTCGGTCTCAAAGTGCGTGCTAAAAATTTTAAAATGATAAGAAAATGTAAATTTAATTATTTAAATTATATTTTTAACACTCATTTTTACATATAGGTTCCATTTTTTCTCAATTAATATATATAATATTTGGAATATTTAATTAAAAGAAATATAAAATAGAGTTAGAATTCGAACGCAAGACTTTTGTTTTGATATTATGTGAAATCACTACTTATCTAAAAAATTTAAAAATATATAAATTTAATTATTTATATTATATTCTTAATAACCTTCGTTGAAAATGAAATTCAATTTTATAAGACTACAATTTATTACCCTCTAATTTGTATATTTTTTATGAAAAATTTTATTCATCATCTCTACACATCATGTTTTTTTTTTTTTTTTTATCAAATATCTTGTATATATATAATGAGTAGAAGAATTCAATAAGTTTAAAAAAAATAAAACTAATAAAAAGTTTTAAAAAAATATAATGCATGGCATGTGAAAATAATAAGTAACAAAACTCTTTTTTTATTTCTCAACTGAATTCCTTTGAATTAGAACTTTAAACAAGTGGTGTAATGTTGAGTAGTTGCAACAAAAGTGAAAATGACAGTCTAGTCTCTATATATGCAAATCGTGTTCTACGCAGCACCACCCATTAATCTCTCCAACCTGACCATCTGACCATAACATCAGCTATCTATATGTGTGTGTGTATATATATATATATACACGTATGTATGTATATGTACGTGTGTGTTCGTAAGACCCTCACATGATGGCGTGCGACGTGCCTAAGGCCTATTGGTCGTTATATATACATGTTAATTTCCAATTAAGCATCCTTTTTTTTAAGGTCGAATTGGGATTTACATTGGGTTTAGTACGTTTTCTCGATATAAAACATTTTCTTAAGGGTAAAACGTTTCAGGTAAGAGAAATGTTATTTACCAGTTATTATTTATTTTTATATTTTATATTTATAATCTTTTAATAAAGTGTAGGATTATAAATAGTGACAGATGATAAGAGATTTTCTTAAAGTGATCCATGATATAATAAGCAACACTATTTATTTTTGTATTTATTGGTTTTGAATGTCTAACTATTTAAATAGATAATTTTTAAATTGTGTAATATAAGGTCTCGCTTGTTTTCATAAAAATTTTCAATTTATTTCATTTAATTATTACAATTTTTTTAAATTTATATATAAAATAAAATAAATAATTCAACTTTTTCAAATTTTAAAAATAAAAATAATATTTAAAAAAATATATTCTAACAATATTTTATTCAATTTTCAATTTTAATCTTAATTCAGCTCATTTTATCTCATCTGTAAAAACAAACGAGACCACATAACAATAAATAATCGTTTATTGAATCCAGATGTTTATTGAAGCCTCGGAGAGAATTAAAATGAGACATTATTTTTCTTATTTTCGGTATTATATTAAACATTTAACTTTTTTAGCTTTCTAAACTATAAGAGGCAAAATTACGTTTGATAATATATGAATTAATGATGTCAGGTAAAATATGAGCATATGGAGGTAATATAATTTGAGAAATATTTTAGTCACAAATAAATTATATAAAAGTAAACTCACAAAATGACATAACTTAACGTGATAGGTTAGATTGTAAAGTTAATTTTATCGAAATTAAATCTAACAGATCATATAAAATCACGTCAGTTTATGAGTTTATTATTAAATTAAAAAAATTATTAATTCAAGTAAAAAAAAGAACTTATGAAAGGAAAAGAGGGATATAAAAAAAAGACAAAGCAAAATTTAAAGCTGAGTTTATGACTAGCAAACAACACAAGTAATAGATTAGAGAGTGAATGATATGAAAAATCAGTTTTTTTATTTTTCATATGCTTTTCAAGCCAGGTAGGAATAAATTGAACATTTTTCTTTTTCACATTCAAACGTCTATGTATTTTGCATGTAAGTCCTTTCATTGTATCTAAGCCCGGTTTGGATTAAGAAATTCTCCAATTTATATCATCTCATCATTATAATTTTTTTTAAATTTTCACCTAAAATATAATAAACAATTCAATATTTTCAAATTATAAAACAATAATAATGTTAAAAAATAATATTCTAACAATATTTAATTCAACTTTCAACTTTCATCCTAACTCATTTTATGTCATTTTTCAATAAATTTACAAGATCATCAAAACGTATATAAAACTTATCCCTCCACAAGTATAGGCACAAGATAACAATCCTTTTATTATAGCTTTAATTAGTTTTGCGTAAACTTGGACATAGGCAAACCATTCGTCTCACAGTAACTAAAATTCAAACGGTAAAAATCAACGTATTTTAGCCGTGATTAAGAACATTCTCAATAGATTTTTCATCTTATTTTTTAAAATACATCATCAAAATCTATTTTTTTTTTTTATTTTACATACTAATTTTTACAATATACTATATATTAGTTTATATATTTTTTCTTCATATCATTTGAATATTATACTTTTTAATATTTTTTTATTCATTTCAAATATTTTCTCTAACTATCAATAATATCCTCAAATCTTTTGATATTTACAATATCTCTCTATATACAATGTCATATAATTATATTCTATTTTAAATTAATCCAAATTTATAAACTAAACTAAAATATAAATTAATTCAAAAAATAAAAAGAAGAGATTACATATTGAAAAAAGAGATTAATTCAGCTTCAGATTTTGTTTTTGGCGCCCAACAAAGAAGAAATTGTGGGAATGAGAGAAAATATCTGAAATAAAAATAAATGATATTTGAAGAAATTGAGAAAATCAAACAGTAGGAGAGAGAAATTAATCATTGTTCATACATGGACTTTTTTGGTATGAAATGAGTCACTTTAAATAGGTTTATTGTTCCGGCCTAAAATACTATTAATCCGGCATGAGCTATATGAACTCTCAGTAATTTACCGAATAAATTGATAAGTCGGGCATTCCTAACCCACCAAGTGAAACCGGTGGTTTCTTGGTCACGACCGGATAAGGCTAAAATTCTTTTAAAGAGCGTTTCTATGGGGTAGAACTTCCTTAAGGAATATAAGGTTTTCATGAGGCTGATCTTGAGCCGCCATCAAAGCACGAATACTTTCATTTAAAAGAATATTTTTTTGTGTGGGATAAATAGTTCTCTTCACATCTAGTATGCTATTATAGCATAATATAAAATGAAGGATGAAATACAAGATCCGACACTTTTAAGAAAATTTTTTTATATTTTAAAAAAAATGTATTATACAGCATCTATTAAGAGTGCTTTAATGTGAAATCTCTTTCAAAATTATTTTCAACGATCAAAACCCGAAATTTAACCGATCGCATCGCCGCGCGCATCTCAACCTCGTGATATTCTCCCAACCGTACGATTTCAACGTAAATCAAATAGAAAATGATCAAATACTGTGCACTTTGCGAAAAGTCGGCAACGCCATTTGGTAGTTGAGGACTTCCTATGACCAGTAACCCGTATCCCGTAGGGGGAAGGTAGCAATGCGCATCGGTTCGCCTGGCTCTCAAGTAGTTGCTCTCGTCCTCGTTGTTGTCGGTGGACATAAGCAACGACAGCACGTGTTGCCACGTAGAACGCATTTCGTCGTTGACAAACTAGGTTGCGTTTGAATTTTAAATTGAATTGAAATAAATTGAATTTATAAATAATAATAAATTAAAATGATAGAATAAATTTTGTAAAATTTATCTAAAATAAATTTAGATATATTTAAATGTTAAGATGAATTTAAATATATTTATAAAAAATTAAAAAAAAATACAAATATCCCGTATAAAAAAATATTGAATAAAAAAAATATTATAAATTTCATATATAAAAAATTCTTGAGTTGAGTGATATCAATTATTTGATAGGTATGTCTTTAAATACTGGATTAAACTTAAATTTAAACCCAATTCAGAAGAGCACTATTCCAAACGTAGCTAAGTCATGCCTAACAGAAGACCAGGTTTTCTAAAATGACGAGAGAACCCTTTTGAGACCAAGTCTGTGCGCCTCTGTGGGACTGTGGCCCCTTTCTTCCTTTCTCACCAACCCCGGAACCGAAATGTGTTTTTAATTTTTCCAGCTTTCTTTAAATTTAATCCCACTTCTCAAGAGTCGTCAAGACGCCAAAATTCTCCCCCACCAAACATCTTCTGTTCCGTAACCTGGTAATATAATAATCGATGCTGCATCTAAGAAAGTCATTTCGACATCTTCTCCATCAATGCACATCTTTCTGATGGGTCTCTGACGAGTAATATTCCTTTTCCCTCTCTCTGTTTTTTTTTTTTTCAGAGCGAGAGAGAGAGCGAGCAACTCCCATGGCCGCTCCAACATATTCCAAATGCCCTTCGTGTTTTTTGAGCTCCAAGTCCAGTTTTGTCGGCTTTAAGAGAACCAACTTCGGGTTTGAGTCTGGACTCCACGGAAAACCCGTAAAATGGGAGTGTTTGTCACTGAGGTATAAAGCAAACACTGGAGGAGGAGTACTAGAGCGGTTGCAGCAGAGGAAGGAGCAGAAAAAGAGATGGGAGGTGAGGTGTACGGCGGAGGGTATAGAGAGGGGGATGATGATAGGAAGGAGAGGAAGAGAAGAAGCGAAGGTGACCGTGCCGGAGAGGTTCAAGGTGGTGGCGTTAATGGCGTGCGTCATGTGCCTCTGCAACGCTGATCGAGTCGTCATGTCTGTCGCCATCGTCCCCCTAGCTGCCAAACATGGGTGGTCCAATTCTTTCTTAGGCATTGTTCAGGTACTCCAAAACTTGAATCTCTCCGTTTTTTTCAAGTCATTCGATGTTCATTCATTGGCTTTGTTGTTTCTGTTTATCTGTTTTAGTTGTCGTTTCTCTCAGTTTTCTGAACACATGTTTCTTTGTATGAGAATTTGGGACGGCTTTTGCTGGAGAGAGTTATGGTTTTTTCAGATAATCATATCGAAACCACCAGTAAAATTATTGTAAATTAAATGAAAAAGCTTGAATTAATTTACTATTGAAAGTTTCCACTAGATTAAACTCTTTTTTTCTTCTCTTTGGGTAACTATGATAATAGTCAGTGATTGACACTTAAAACTGCTATGGATTAACAAGTGAACTAAAAATAAGAATTTAGGCTGCTTTTAGATGATGAACTGAACTAAGTTGAGTTTTTTATAAATAGGAGTAAGTTAAATAGTGAATGGAGTAATGTGGAACCTATTTAAATTAAGTTTTTTATGAAAAATTGAAAAAAAATTGTGGGTCTCGTATATAAAGATGTTTTAAGTTAAAAAAGGTTGTGAATCTCAAATGTAAAAAGATTTTGAGTTGAGATGAGTTAATAATTTAAGAGTTGAGTATTTATATATTAAACTTAACTCAAAATTAAATTCAACTCAGCTGTTCAGTAACCAAACGGAACCAATATGATTAACAAAAATATAAAAAAAAACATTGCTTTGGTCTTACTGTAAGTAAAAGTTGCATTTTCTTGTCTTGCCTAACTGGTTTGCATTGAAAATCAAAGTAAAAATATGTGGTGGTTGGGAAGGCGAGTGATCTCTCGTGGGACCCTACTGTATATAGATAGCAATAACTGGAAAGAAAACCTTTTTTTTTTTACTTTTCTCATCTGCTAAAAGGAAAGTTCCGTCTTTGAAAAAGGGGTATTTAACTCTGACGCAAACTAAGAAGTAGGAATGCTTGGACGGCGTCCCTGACTCTGTCCCAACTCAATCGACCCAAATTTACACTATTTTCATCACATTATTGACTGCATAAAAAAGTTAAAAAAAAAAAAAAACCTTCTTTTAATACAGTTAATAATGACACATGAAGAACCTCATGCCTTCTTATGAATTATATTGAAATAATTTAATAATTAAAAAAGTGTTTTTAAATGATGTTGTAAATTTTTTACTTTTTTAAAAAATCTTTAAAATTGTTAAAAAAATACATGTGAAAAAAAAAAAAAAAAACACAGAATTTAATATGGGTAATCGGTCCAAATAGAATAAAACAAAGGAGAGTCTACTAAACGAGCTAACACATGTTAATAGAATTTTTCATAGGGGGTAACAAAGGTGTTTTTCTTTTGGACCTGTTCAACAGTCATTCGTGGGTCCATTGTCTAAAATCTGTATTTTAAGATTGCCAGAGGGAGGAAAATAGTGGCCACTCTCCTGGTTTCATGCTAGGAATACATAAAATCCTTTTATCTAAGCATTTCTTCTTTCTTTCTTTTCTTTTTTATTCTTTCTGTGTCTGCTAGTGTTTTGTGTCTAGACGTTGATGTTAGATTGACATCCTAACAAATTTACTGTGAATATTACATGTTAAAGTCATCATTTCTTTGGGGATACATATTTTCGTCGTTGGTCGGAGGAGCATTGGTAGACAGGTATGGAGGGAAGAGAGTGATCGCAGCTGGTGTGGCTTTGTGGTCATTGGCCACCCTCCTCACCCCTTGGGCTGCCAATCACTCCACAGTCTCTCTCTTGGCTGTCCGTGCATTCTTTGGATTGGCCGAAGGTGTAGCTCTACCCTCCATGAACATCCTTTTGTCAAGGTAATGCCTCCTTAATTCTAAATGATTTTTTTTTTTTTTTTTTGGACTGAGGCCAATCACATATTTGTGGCCATGTTCAACTTTGAATATAAGACGAGCCAGTTCAATCGGTTGGCAAACTTGCTATTTCCCTCAGCTGAGGTTGAACAATGTAGTAATTTTTTTTCTTTTATAGGCGTATTGGCTCCAACTGTGTATCTACTAATTTCTTTGCATAATCTGTTGGTGGCGCAATGCTTTGAGGTGGTTAATAGGCCAGGTTGAAGAAGGGATTGTGCCACCCTTTAGCAATGTTATAGCTG
Organism: Juglans microcarpa x Juglans regia; assembly: GCF_004785595.1. Lineage (NCBI taxonomy): Eukaryota > Viridiplantae > Streptophyta > Magnoliopsida > Fagales > Juglandaceae > Juglans > Juglans microcarpa x Juglans regia. Next base: position 32,899,717 of record NC_054602.1, on the reverse strand, counting down.
AGCTATTCTAATGTGTTCAGGTGGTTTCCAAACCATGAACGAGCAACTGCAGTGGGTCTCTCCATGGCTGGATTTCATCTTGGCAATGTTGCTGGTTTACTGCTGACTCCAATTATGTTGTCATCAATCGGAATTACTGGTCCTTTCATTCTCTTCTCATCTCTTGGTCTACTCTGGTTGACGACATGGACAAACGGAGTCACAAATGATCCACGAGAAAACCATTTTATTAGCAAATCAGAGCTACGACTAATCCAAGCTGGGAAAACCGACTCTCCAGTGAATGATGGAAAGCTCCCACCCATAAGCCTCTTATTATCAAAATTACCAACATGGGCCATCATACTTGCTAATGTGACTAACAATTGGGTGAGCTGCTTCTCTTTAATTTACTCATTGTCTGCGGTAAATTTTCATAATATTTATGAAGAATCTAAAAATGTTCCATTTTACAGGGATACTTCGTTCTTCTCTCATGGATGCCTGTTTATTTCAAGACTGTATGTAATCGTTTCCTCATTTTCTACACTTTTTACTGCTATTCTATGCGTGAAGTATGTCTGATCTCATATATAAACATCGACTTATTTTTGCTTCTACCACCTTTTCCAAGTAATTTAAGAAGTATTATTTAAGCCCTCCTTCCCCCATGGAAAATAAAAAGAAACTCAAAAAACGTTTCCTAGTGTTGACAATGCACTAGAAATAGTGGTGGGTGTTTGACACTAATTCTATCCTATTTTCTGGTGTTTTTAGGTATTTAATGTGAACTTGAAGCAAGCCGCATGGTTTAGTGCTGTTCCATGGGGCACAATGGCAATTTCTGGCTATATTGCAGGTGCAACATCAGATTATTTAATCAAGGCTGGATTCTGTTTGACCTTAGTCCGCAAGATAATGCAGGTACCTCCTCTGTTTCCATCCTGTTGTAGCACATTGTAGTTCTGGTACGTGAGAGTTTCCTGCAAAATGGGATTTTGATTTTCTAATTTTTTTTCTGAGTTTAAATGTGTTTGTCTATACGTTCTTTCCTCTTATTTAACTATCACTATACTGATGCATGATCTTTAAATAATCAGTCCATCGGTTTCATCGGGCCTGGGGTGTCATTGCTCTGCTTGAATTATGCCAATACACCTGTAAGCGCAGCGGTACTCATCACGGTAGCCTTGAGCTTGAGTTCCTTCAGCCAAGCTGGCTTTCTCCTCAACATGCAAGTAAGTTTCATTTTTTCAGTCATGAGAAACTGTAAAACTTAAACCATCATTTAGATAGTAAACTGTAGCAATTCAGTGGCACTAATGCTAATTCAATTCTAACTCAACTACTGTGGTTTCTTTGATCAGGATATAGCTCCTCAATATGCAGGATTTCTGCATGGTATGTTGTTGCCCATGTATTCTCTGTCAGTTAAGAAAATGATACCTTTTCCTTATTCAAACAAATTTTGGTTAACATTCTCCATTAACAGGAATATCAAATTCAGCTGGAACATTGGCGGCGATAATTAGCACAATTGGAACTGGTTATTTCGTACAGTGGTTGGGATCTTTCCAAGCATTCTTAACTGTCACCGCCGTGCTCTATTTCCTGACAACCATATTTTGGAACCTGTTTGCTACCGGAGAACGAGTCTTCTAAAATGAAAATCGAACATTCTAGTATCCTTCCATTCGCTAGCATAAGTCGAATTGAGAGTGAAATTTTTTGGGATGAATGGTATAGGTGATTAGTGATTTGATCATGTAAAGTCCATTCATTTGTATTTCTTGCAAGACAACATTATGTTACTTGCCATTTTCTTTTTTCCTTTTTCTCTCCTCTCTGATGGTATATATCGCATTTGTTTATAAGGAGAAATTACAATCATGTTAGAATATAATATAAATAACTAAATCAATCTCTTTTCATCAACATAAACTTAATGTACAAGTGATGATTTTATATAGTATAAGAGTAGAAGTTTGAGTTTGGAATCCTGACTCTATACTCTATCTCATGTAATTAAATATTTCACGTATTGAGCTCACTGATGGTATATATATATATATATATATATATATAGACACACACACGTATACATATATATCATCTATCACCTACGTAATTCTTGAAGCATCTATTTTTCTCGTATTAAGCCACGTCGGGCATTCTCCTAATTAATTCTATCATAATTCATAATTATTCAACCAATTTTGATTTATGGTGCTGTTACTTAGTTCTATGGATTTGCCCCCTCAAAGTTAACACTAATGCAAATTGCACATTTTTTTCTTTCAAACATTTTTTAAACATCCTTAACCACTAAGAAAAAAATAAAAAATCACAACTTATTTAATATTCACTTTCTTAATCATTAAAAAAAAGAAACAAAAATAAAATACACGAGCGATAATTTTGAGGGGGCAAATCCATGGGACTATATATAGTTTTCCTTTGATTTATACAAGAAATTTGTAATTTTACAAAAGATTCTGGTTCTTATTTTAAAATAAATAATGCTAGGATGCCTTTTCATTTTGCTCCCTCATTTTAGTCGCTCATATATTTATTTATTTTTTTAATTTTTTTTTACTTACTGATTAAAGAAGTGACTATTAGTGTATTGATATTTTAATTTTATTTTTTAAAAATGTTTAAAGATGTTAGAAAAATGTGAAAAAGAAAAATGAAAAAAATACTAGGCGGCATGCCTAGCAATCACTGCTGGGCGGCATCCTAGCATCACTCTTTTAAAATATCCTTCAATTTCTATTTCTACTTCTCCAAATAAATGATCATAAAGTTAAACTAATTTAGTTAAAAACACTTCACATTCTTTTTATCTATATTTCATCTTTTTAGTTCTTTTGGTTGAGCCACGCCATCCATTCAAGTGTTAAATGACTAAATTTAAAATAAAATAATATTATTATGTTGTTTCATTTTGTCTACTTATTTTGACCGCTTATACATTTAATTTAATTTTTTTTACATTTTTTTCTTTTACTTACTGATTAAGAAAGTGACTATTAGTATATTAATATTTTTTTTTTATATTTTTTAAAAATATTTAAAATATTAAAAAAATATGAATATGAAAAATTAAAAAAAGAAATTTTGCCTAAGGCACCCCAACTGTCACTGCAGGACAACAACCTAGCAGCACTCTCTGAAATAATTTGAAATGTTACAAAATTTTAAATATCGAAAGCACTTTGTCTTCTTTCGTATATAATAACCCATCTTCTTTTATTTATATCTATTTCATCAAAATATTCGAAGAATTCATTTTTGACCAACTTAATAATGAGGTTATAAACAAAACTGAGTGAATGGGATTATGGTAGTTAATAGAGTTTTTTCATAAGAGAGATTTTAATAATAGAGCTTTATTAAAAAGCTCTATTTTTAAGATAACAATTTCAGCTCTGTTACGTACAGTCACAAATGGGAGTCGGCGTGCAATCGTCTGACATAAGTATCACATCAGTGTTATTGAAAAATTACAAAGAAGAAAAAAGGAAGGTTGAGGAAGAATTTTTAAACCCATTGCAAATCTCTCCCAGTTCGTAATCTGTAGATCTCTCCTTGTTCGTAAATCCAATTTCAGTTCTCCCTGTTCCATTGCAACTCAAACAATCCCTCTTTGACCAGATTGGTGCCTCCGTTGAGGAGCAGAAAAGTTGTACAGAAGAGTGATGGGCTAACAAGTGGATTGAGAAACCGTCCAACTTGAACTCAAGTGGTATATAAGGGGAAACTTGTTTGAAAGCTATTGATTTCTTTTGAAGCGTTTGGTTTGTGATACTGATACACCTTCTTGTTGTCTATAGTTCTATTATTTTTCTTCCTCCTTTGTGTAGTGTGAGTTTGTCCAGTCCAGTTTGATGTTCTTGTACAAGTTCACAAAAAGAGTTACCAAGATCTCAATAAGTTGTGGATTCTCTCTCTCAAAAAAAAAAAAAAGAAGAAGAGAGAGAAAAGGGAAGAAGAAGAAGAAGTGAGATGGTCGAGCTTAGAGTTCAAATTTACCAAAGACGTAGAGGGAGAGAGAGGTTGAAGGAGAAGGGGGGAGGGGGCATATAGGGAGAGGTGGGCCCACGATTGCACCACGGTTGCATTAGGCGACTGTATTTAGCTTTTTTCTAACACTTTTTATGATGGGAGAACACCTTTTACAGACGGGGAAAGAGTTCTAAAGTTACACAAATCTCAAAGCTAAAGCCTTCGCAAAAATCCTATGCTCTAAAATACTAAATCGTACAATAATTGTTTCAAACTATCTATTATAACAAAAAAGTATAACACTGATGTCGAGAGTAAGGAAGTCTTGTTTTATCCAAGATACATATTCTGTATAAATTCTTTGGCAAGTGGAAAACTAGGTGAAAATAAGCATCTATTCCAGCCGCTTCCAAATTTGCTCAAGCATCAACCAAGCTAATCTCTTCTATGTTGGTATGAATTAACTCAAATGGAAATAAAGAATGGATGCTAAATATGTTAGTCCACATTTCAAAATACTTCCAACGAGGTTCTTGTTTTTTGTTAAATCAGTTCTTTAGCAAGTAAAGAGTCTCCACACTAATTCTAAAACACGTTGAGATGGAGAGAAAATTCATACTTACCCTAATCTAGTTTGGAGTTTCAAATAATTTGAAACCCAAATTAGATTGTGTGATTTTTGTATAATTTTGATTTTTGTGTGATTCTAAAAATCCTAAATTAGTTTAATACTTTGCATCTGTAACGCCTTGGGTCTCGGATGAGTTGAAAAGTTACTTCCTGTCACTTAAACTCACATCTCACAGTACATATATAGACTACAATTTCTCAATTACACATAGATCTCATTGTTTTTAACTCAACTACTCTAAATAATTTACTAGGAGCACCACAAATTCTCAATATAAGCGGCAACCTCTCAACATACCACGTCACCATAATATAACAATTTTATTGAATAAAATTCTCCAATAACTATGACATCCTTTTGTGTTTAGTCCAATGTACTTAACTAATCTCATCCATGCTCTCTAATCTCGATTCTCAACGGAAACATTCAAATTATCTGAAAATATTTTGTAGATAAAGAGTGAGTTATCATCAACTCAGTAAGCAGAGACCATAATACCAATATGTAAACATGAGCATTTACAGAGTACAAAATGCAGAACAAAACATTTTCAATGTCAACATGCAGAACAAAATATTTTATCAAAGTTAACAGAGCGATGGTTCAAAATATTTATATTCCAAAGTCTTTTGGCATGACATAAACTGAGTATCATCATATCACACCAGAGCATCACATCATAACAGAGGCCATGTTTAACTCTCGTGGTAGGGTTGTGCTATTCCCGATGGCCAAACCAGGCAAAGACAGAAGTGAATCTTCTCCTTATTATATTATCAGAGCTTTGAGTGTACACACAAGAAATATACACAGAAAATTACTTTGTTTCCAAAGTGGGTGCACTCAGAGATAAAGTAGTTGGTACCAACCCAAGCAGAGGCCACAATTTTACACCCGTGGTAAGGTCAGAGCAGAGCAGAGTCAAATACAGAATCAGAATGTCATGCCAAAAGTTTTCAAATACCACATCATATTAAAACAGAGTACCAAACAAAATCATATCATTTTTACATAATCAAAATAGATCCAGGCAATCTTCTCATAATCATGCACAAATTTTTAGATTTCATATTCGCTTTTTGCACAGTTCAAAAATAGAATGCCAAAAATATTACTCATGTCTATACCAGTCATAACAGAAATACTTTTCTCTTTTATACAGATTTCATGTGTAATGCAGAACAAATAACTAAAGTTGTTTCAAATTTCTTTTTATAACAAAGCATGCATATTTTTCTAAAATCGACCTCAGTTCATTTCTTTTATGCAAAGTCTAGCATATGAATCCTGCTTACCTGACTTTTAACTTTTTTGAAATTTTCCACAACCGTGCCGAATGAATATCAATCATCACCTATATGAAATCCTAAACGTTACTAAATTTCTAAAAACACTTGCTAAAATTCTCCATTTACTTAGATACTTACCACAGAAATAGCTTTAATAATTATTTTGTCATATACATAAATTAATAGATACTAATATTATTTAATTTCTATAATAACTTATCTACAATTTCAATTTACAACTTAAGAAAATAATTGTATCAATTTCAATTAACGTAACCGGCATAAGCTCATTTAATAAGATAGGCTTAAATCAGACTTAAAGTGTTTAAAAATAAAAATAAAATCTTATTAATTGCTACTGAAATTTAGTTATAAGAAGTAATACTTAATAATGTAACTTAAATTCTTAAGTAATTTACTATAAAAATATGAGTTTTTGGCTAACAAAAATAAGACTAAGCCCAACTTAAACAAGTCCAACGTAAAACTCACTTCCTGTCAATGATTTTCAAGTTAAGAGACAAATACGTAATTTGGGTATGGTTGCTTTACGGAGGCTACACGATAATCTTTCACTTGTAAAATGAGAGTGATGGTGAGATAGAGACTCAACGAGAAGGAAGAGACCGTGCGGCCGTCGGTGGCTGGACCTTTAAAGTAGCAAGTGCGACGGAAGAGAAATCGTTGTTGGTCGGAGTTGGAGGGGAACCACATCTTCTCCGACGTACGATGGACGCCAAACTGATCTTTAGGCCTCACAACTTTTTAACGTGAACAACCGTTCATGAGGATTCCTTGGTGCAACTAATTGGTGGTTAGGCCATTGGTTTAAGTGGACTTGATGGTGCAAGGTGAGTATCACAATGGTTGCATGGTGGTTGAACGAATGAGGTTGGCCACTGCTTGTGGCTCACGTGGTGCATGCTTGTTGCTTTGTTTTGGTGAGCGCAAAATAGGGGCTGTGAATGTGGCAATTGTGGCAGTTTTTATGGCGTTTGGCCTCGAGTGTTGGCTGGGTAGTGTGTGTTGGAATAGGTTGCAATATATATTTAAATATTGAAGGAAGAGAGTTTGAAAAGATTTAAAAATCTATGTGAACCAAGCCTCTCAAGTTATTGAAAATAAAATGAAAAGGCGCTTGGGGCTAGTGGGATTTGAACCAGTGCATGGGCTGGGGAAGAGACACGCCTCAACCACTAGGCTGGCACATCACTTCATTTGTGCTTGTAATCATTATATAATTTAAACATAACTTTAAACGGTTAAGTTACAAAAATGTGCAATTTTTCATAGGCGTCTCTTCAAGTCTATAAAATATATCTATACGAACGCGAGAAACAGTTCGCCTTCTTCATTCCAGTTTCAAACTTCGCAATAGAAACTCAAGAACTCTCCAAAATTGCTATTTGTAGAGTTATAGGCTTTGTTGTATCCTGGAGACGATTTGGTAGGAACCCATTAGCAAACTCTAAATGAGTGGAGGCAAATATTGTCTTAAAGACAGTATTTCTATATGCCTCAAAGCCTACAAATTTCTCAGATTCTCTTTTCAATTATTATTTCCCAATAATTTTAAGATGATATTTCAATGGAAGGAGGGTCTGATGCAGTAACTTTCAAAGTCATGAATCAAGATTTTGTGAAATTAGACTGATTTGATGGAACCAACTTCACATGTTGGCAAGACAAGATGAACCAACTTCTCACTGCACTGAAGATTTTCTATGTTTTGGATCCAAATCCGAAGCCAATTTCTAATCCAACTCCTGAAAATATTGAAAGTATTACTGCAGAGAGGAAGAAACGTGAAGAGGATGAACTTGTCTGCAGAGGTCACATTCTCAATACTTTCTCTGATCATTTATATGATCTTTTTACTACTATTAAGTCTCCTAAAGAAATTTACAATGCTCTAGAAGAAAAATATAAGACAGAAAAATTATGTACTGATAAATTCATAATTTTGAAGTACTTTGAATTCAAAATGGTTGATAATCTGTCTGTCTTAGACCAAGTGCATGAGTTGCAAGTCTTGGTTAACAAACTCCGTGATCTATCAATTAGTATTCCTAAGTCTTTCCAAGCGGGAGCAATTATTGCAAAACTTCCACCAAGTTGGAATAACTATAGGAAAAAGCTTATGCGTATGGCAGAAGAACTAACTTTAGAACAAATTAGAAAACATCTACAAATTGAAGAACAGAGTATAATTCGTGATGAAAACCATTTTGATTCTGAAGTGAAGGTTAACAGTATTCAAGAGGGAGATGACAGAAAACAGAATTATCTTAAGACCAAGAAGGGAAATACCTTTAAGAAGAATTATTCGACCAACAAAGACAAGAAAAATAAGCCATGTCTTAACTGTGGAAAAAAGGGCCATTATATTCATGCAGATTCTTAAAGAATAAGAAGAAAGAAAATGACAGTAGTTCAAATATGGCAAATGCAGTTGAAGAAATCATTGCGATGGTAATAGAAAAGGAAATTAGCATGATAACTAAGGTGCATTTCACTTTTATTACAAATTCCTCTGATTGGTGGTTTGATTTTGGTGCTACTATGCATGTGTCCAATGATAAAGCACAATTCAAAAACTGTGTCGTGGCTACTGATGGCCAAGAAGTTCTTGTGGGAAATCACAATTCTGTTCGAGTTCATGGAAGAGGAAATGTAGAGATGTTGCTTACTTCTGGGAAGAAACTAATTTTAACCAATGTTCTTCACAAATATTAAAAAGAGTTTGGTATCTGCCAATTTGTTATGTAAAAAGGGCATATAAGGTGTCCTTGAATCTGATAAGTTGATCTTGTCAAAGAATGAGGTATTTGTTGGAAAGGGATATTCTTGTGATGGGATGTTAAAACTCAATATTATGAATAAAGATGTTACACATTCTTCTTATATTGTTAAGTCATTATCTTTATGGCATGGTCTTTTAGCACATTTAAATTTTAAATATATGAAACATATGTCTAAGCATGGTTTAATTTCTTACAAGAATGTTGATGATACAAAGTGTGAAATTTGTATTCAAGTTAAAATGACTAAGAAACCATTCCCTACTGCTAATAGAAATTCATAAATTTTAGAACTTATACATTGTGATATATGTGAATTAAATGGCATTTTGACTAGTGGAGGTAGAATATATTTTATTACATTTATAGATGATTTTTCTAGATATATTGTTGTATATTTAATGAAGACTAAAGATGAGGCTTTTCACATGTTCATTCGCTATAAATCTGAAGTAGAAAATAAAAAGGAAAAGAAGATAAAAATTCTTAGAATCGATAGATGTGGAGAGTATTTCTCATGTGAATTTTCTAATTTTTGCGAAGAACATGAAATTGTTCACCAAATGACTACACCTTACACAACACAACAAAATGGTTTGGCTGAATGGAAAAATAGGACACTTGTAGATATGGTTAATACTATGATTTTAAGTGTAAAGTTGCCTTTTAATTTGTGGGGAGAGGCATTGCTTACAACATGCCATGTGCATAATATAATACCATCTAGAAAATTACAAATGTCACCATATGAACTATGGAATGGAAGAAAACCAAATCTAGATTATCTTAAAGTGTGGGGGTGTCAAGCCTTTTACAGAGTTCCTGATCCAAAGAGGACTAAATTAGGACCTAGAGCAATCAAAAGTGTGTTTGTTGGTTATGCTGAAAATTCCAAGGCATATAGACTATTAGACAAGCTCTAATGTCATAGTGGAATCAAGAGATGTTGAATTTATTGAAAATAAATTCAATAATGATACTGAATTTGTTTAAGAACCTAATCAAACACAAATTTCTAACTCTAATTCGAGTATTTCTCTTAATAAAAATAAGAGAAAGTCTACAGATTTGCCAATAGAGCAAAGAAAGAGTCAAAGAGTTAGAAAAGAAAAATATTTTGATCCTGACTTTATTTCATCTCAAGCTATAGTCTTCCTTGTGGAAGGAAACATACACATAATCCTTAATAAAATACCCATTGTTCTTAACACAGAGGATGATCCAAAAAGTTTTGATGAAGCCATGTCTTCTAGAGATGCGGCTTTTTGGAAATAAGCCATAAATGATGAAATAGACTCAATATTATATAATAATACTTGGGTGTTAATGGATCTACCTCCAAATTCAAGAACTATTGGTAACAAATGGGTATTAAAAAGGAAGTTTAATTCTAATGGATCAGTCCAAACTCTTAAGGCAAGGTTAGTTGCAAAAAAGATGTTAGTCAAAAGGAGGGAATAGATTATTTTGATACCTATGCACTAGTAGAAAAGATCACATCTATTCGTGTACTTATAGCTCTTGCATCTATATATGACTTACATGTACATCAAATGGATGTAAAAACTACTTTATTAAATAGTGATCTTGATGAGAAAGTATACATGGAACAACTTGAAGAGTTTGTTCTGCCTGGAAATGAATAGAAAGTATGTAAATTAGTTAAGTCATTATATGGTTTAAAACAAGTACCAAGACAATGGCATGAAAAGTTTGATTATGTTATTTTATCTGATGGTTTCTAACACAATAATGCTGATAAATGTATCTATTCAAAATTCACTAAAGATTATGGTGTTATCATTTGTCTTTATGTTGATGACATGCTAATTTTTGGAACTAATATGAAAGGCATATGTGAAACCAAAAAGTATTTGACTTCAAATTTTAAAATGAAAGATCTTAATGAAGCAGATATCATTTTGGGAATCAAAGTGAAAAAACATAGTGATGGTTATGCACTATGTCAATCTCATTATATTGAGAAAGTGCTTCTTAAATTCAAACATCTAGGAATAAAAGAAGCAAATACACCATATGACTCTAGTGTAAAATTAAGTAAGAATTCTAGAAGGGCAATAACATAGCTTGAGTATGCTAGTGTAATTGGTAGCATGATGTATACTATGCATTGTACCAGACCAAATACTGTCCTTGCAGTGTGCAAACTTTCTAGATACACTAGTTGTCCTAGTATAAGTCATTGGAAAGCAATTGTTAGAGTCCTTGGATATTTAAAGAAAACATTCTACTTAAGACTCTTTTATTCAAAGTTTCCAGATGTACTAGAAGGATACTCAGATGCTAGTTGGATTACTAGCACAAGTGACAATAAATCCACGCCTGGTTGGATATTTACCCTTGGTGGAGGTGTTATTTCTTGGGCATCAAAGAAACAAATATGTATTTCTCATTCCACAATAGAATCAGAGTTTATACCATTAGCAGCAGCAGGAAAAGAAGCATAATGGCTTAGGAATATGTTATTGGATATAAAGTTATGGCCACAACCTATGCCAACTATTTCCTTGCATTGTGATAGTGAAGCTACTATGTCTAGAGCATATAATAAAGTGTACACTGGAAAATCTAGACACAGAAGTCTAAGACATGATTATATTAGACAATTAATAATTGATGGAATTATTACGATTATCTATGTAAGGTCAAGTTGTAACTTGGCAGACTATTTTACCAAAGGTTTATCGTGAGAATTGGTAAGGGTTACATCCATTGGAATGTGACTAAAACCTTTTCAAAAGAATCACCAATAATGGTAACCCAACCTTTTTTCAAATTTAATATGAAAAAGAGTTTAAAGGGTAATAACAAGTTACTGATTTGTGATTAGTTGAGCACTGCAATAACAAAGTCTCATTCAGGATGGATCAGTACAGATTGTTACGATTAAGAAGGATGAGTTTTACTCTTAATGAAGTTCAAATATAGATGTGTCTCGGTAACAGGGACATAAAAGGAACTTCACCTATATGAACATAGAAGTGGTGCCGCTTCTAACAAGAAATTTGGGTTTATACTTGTAAATGTTCATCAAACCAGGGCGTAGCACAATGCCATAATAGTGTCAATAATTATGAACCTCTATTGTGAATCAGATATTCTCATGTGTGTGTTATTTTTGGTTTTGAGTTAACAAGTTTTGGTTTAAGTCGAAAGATACCTTCTTTTATGTATGATAATATCAATACTGAAACTAGGGGTGCTACCCGCCCCCTATGGGGCGGGGCCACCCCTTCCCCGCACCCCTCCCTACATGGGGTGGGGGGTGGGGTTTTCACCTCCGTCCCCCATCCCCCGCCCCCAGGATGTGGGGGCGGGGTACCCCGCCTCAATGGGTAGGGTGCGGGGCGGATTCCCCCGCCTCTATCTGCTTTAAAGGAAAAAAAACTACATTTTACTTGGTTTAAAAATTATTTTTAAGTGTAAAAGTAATTAAAAATACATTTGCTAGTGTATATTTTGTGTAAATTGTAGTGTATTAGCTTTTAAACTATGTAATTTTTAGATTTGCCAACGCATATTTTGTGAACAAGTCTAACAAATTGTAATATATATTTATATATACATAATTTGTAAAATATAAATATATATTTATATTTATATAGAAAAATATATATTTATGTTTATGTGGCGCCCCCAATCCCCCTTATATAAATACACAGGGATCGAGACGCCAGGATGGTGACAACACGGTCACACATCCCAACGAAGTGCCAGTGTGTGTACATGCAACAGTGTACAAATATAATAACGCAGCGGATAGTCAACTAAGTACCAGAATTTAAATACAAATATTTAACACAATTTATCTTTAAAAATTATATAGTCATCCCAAATATAATACAAAAGGTAAATACAGTAATTGATAAAAACACATGTCACTAAACAGGAGCAATCCCAGATCACTCCTCCACCGGAGCCAAACTAAGGCTCGTCATCATCGTCTGCATCAAAATCTGCGATACCATAAAATGGTACCACAGGTAAGTATAAGCCAAACAACTCTCGGGATAAAAATACATTAATGCAACCAACAATATAGCAAAATACATTTAGCCATAAAATATCATTTTTTCCCAGAAAAATGATTATTTCCAACACACGCCAAAAATCCCATTTTGGCCCAAAATAACCGTAAAACATTTTCTCATAAAATGATTCACACAAACAATCCATTTATCGGACACTGTAGGTGGGAATCGCAGGCGGGACCAAAGATTTAAATTTCGTACCGTACCGGCCGGTACGGCCGAAATTTTTCGTTTCGGCCGTCCGGCCGGTACCGGTACTATACCTGTTCCGTACCGGCCAAAATACCGGCCGTACCGGCCGGTACCGGTCATACCGGCCTCAATTTCGGCCTGTACCGGCCTATATTTCGGCCGGTACCGGCCGATATTTCGGCCTGTGTTTTTTTTTTTTTTTTTTTTCGTTTTTTCAAACTACAAACTTATTTTTTAACCCTCAATTCAGACTAGACTATTTATAATTTATATATATATGTATTTGTATATAATTTATTTATATATAGACTATTATTTTAGAATATAATTTTTATATATATTTATATATATAATTTATTTATAGATCGACTATCCCGAAACGTTATCCCGAAACGCTATCCCGAAACGGTACCGGTACCGAAATATTTCGTTCCAGTGCCTTGACCGGTACGCTGTCCGGTACGGTATTCAAAACATTGGGCGGGACTCTACCACCGTCCCTGCTTACCACCATCCCTACCGCGTGCACCGTAGGCGGGAATCACAGGCGGGACACAACCACCATCCCTGCTTACCACCATCCCTAACGCGTGCACCGTAGGCGGGAATCACAGGCGGGACTCTACCACCATCCCTGCTTACCACCATCCCTACAGTTCCTTTACACACAATGCATACTTAACAGAGCACTGTAGGCGGGAATCACAGGCGGGACTCTACCACCATCCCTGCTTACCACCATCCCTACAGTCTCTTTTCCTTTTACTCATATGAAAATCCAATTTCCAATAAACACATGAACATGTATGCAATCATGCGAAAACCCAGTTTTCTTTACAAACATGATCATGCATGCAATATGCGATGTACGTGAACAAGTCATAACCAACAACCAACAACCACAATTCATAATGCAAACAAACACACAACTCCGTCCACAATCCATCCGACCCCCGAAACTCCTCGGACTCAGTCCGGCAAAACAAACCAATTCACAGATAATATGTGTTAGTGCAAAAATATATTTAAATCACGAAAGTTGTTTAAGGAAAATACTTACAGTGCAATATAATAATTTTCGGAGGATCTCGAAGTTGCAAGTGGTGATTTCTGAGCAACACCACAGTGTAAAATACACTGTGGCCGTGGGTCACAGATACCCACTTTTCAACGAGGACAAACGAAGACCCAAGATTGATAGGGTAGGGCCTAGGGAGGTCGGTGAAGCCAATGGTGGTGGTGGTTTGCCGTGGGTGGCGGCAGAATGGGCGGTAGAAGACCAAAATGCCCAAATCGGAAATGTAGTTGGTGGAGCTTCACCGGTGACGGATCGGAGGTGGGGTTGGGTCCAATGGGTTGCCAAGAGGTCGGGGATGAAGTGGTAGGAAGATGGTGGCCAATGGTGGTGCGACGGCGGCGCAACGGCGGAAAGAGTGCCGCGGCTTCGAAGAGCTACTGGTGGTTAACGGCGGCACGGATGGAGGTGAGGTTGGTGGGGTGAGGTCGCCGGCGGCTGGGGAAGCTAGTGGGCTGGGCGGTGAGGGCCACCGCCGGCTCACGGCGGCGCTGGCGTGAAGGTGGCCCGCGGCTTCGTGGGGGGCGTGTGGGCTACCGGCGGCGAGGTAGGGGCTGAGATTTGGGAGGTGAGGTCGCCGGAGGGAGGGGGAGCTGGTCGGCTGGGCGGTGTCGCGCACGGCGTCGCGACGGCGGCGGGCTGGGCGGTGAGGAAGAACGGACGGAGAGAGAGGGAGGGAGAGGGAGTGCGCGGGAAGGAGAGGAAATAAAGAAGAAAAAGAAAGAAAGAAAAGAAAAAGGAAGGAAAGAAAAAAGGAGGGAAAAGAAATGAGGTCCAATCCTCATAACTTGGGTCACAAAAATGATCTAACGGAGATGATTTTAAAACCACAAGTTAAATAAAATAATTTAAACGTAATGGTAAAGTCAAATTGAAATAATTAAATCCCACGGTAATTAATTTAAATATTAAAAGCAATTTAAATGCATAACAATAAATAAATATTTGGAAAGCACATAAAAATAATTTTCACCAAATTAAAATCATAGAAATAAACTTACTAAAAATCCAACCAATTTTAAAATAAGAGGATAAATTTTTGAACAATAAAAAATAATCTTTCAGTAAAAATACACTGAAATACGGGGTGTTACATCCTCCCCCCCTTAAAATAAAATTTCGTCCTCGAAATTTGTAGGCCAATCATCACTCTAGAGCAGGATACCAAATACAACCAGAACACTCTTAAGAAAATCACACAACCTCCAACACCCAACGGGCATGGATACAACTTGCATAACTTTCCAAAACCCAAGAATAAACCACACATGGCATCCATTATGAAAGGTAAGATTAGACCCATACCTGCCGTAACTCCAGCGTCCTGAGTCCCTGGAATCTCGTCGCCAGCACTACCAGGAGTCACTGCATACACCCGAGCCTGAACTAGTTGCCTCTGATTAGTCCTACCACCGCGATGACCACCCTGATTTCCTTGGGTCCAATTAGGGCACTCACGAGCAAAGTGCCCTGTCTGACCACACTCAAAGCACTGGTTCCAACCCTGACGACACTCGCCCTCGTGGGCTCTATTACATCTACCACAAACTGGAGCTCGGCCCCCAATACGTATACCGGAAGCTGCCTGCGCTCTAGCCCCGATCCTTTGCACAAACTTCTGTGGCGACCCGGAGCTGCTCCCTTCACCATCAACGTTCAGTCGCTTCTTACCCGGAGGGGAATCTACCACAGCACCTCGCTCTCGCTCAGCAATTGAGGCCACATTGACCAACCTCTGAAAGTTTTGGATTTCCAAGCATGCGACCTGCCTGCGAATTTGAGGGCGCAACCCTTCTTGAAAACGTTCAGCCCGCATCTCTTCCGTAGCAATGAGGTGAGGAGCAAACCGTCCAAGCTCCATAAATTTCCTTGCATACTGCTCGACAGTCATGTCTCCTTGAACCAAATTATTGAAATCCCGAGCCATTTGCCGTCTCACCGAAACAGGAAAGAATTGATCATCAAATTCTTTCTTAAAACGCTGCCAAGACACAGCAGCCAAGGATCCCAACTCCATCTCTAAAAGTGACCGCTTGGTCTCCCACCAATTTGCCGCTTCACCTTGCAGCATATAACTCCCATATAATACCCTCTGGGCCTCAGTGCATCCACAGACTTCAAACGTTCTTTCCAGATCTTGAATCCACCTTCTAGCCCGTAACGGATCCTCTTCACCAGAAAAAGCAGGGGTCCTATGCGCTAAGAAGCGCTCATAGGTGCACCCGGCCTGCATCGCCCTGAACTGCTCTCCTTGCTGTGGACGAAAATTCTGCTGAAGAAACTCCGTCATCCTATTCAACGCCCTCGCCATGGCATAATTTCCATCACCCCTCGGTAATTCATCCTCGGGCTCATTAGCTTGCCTTCTTGGTCGTACCATTTTCCTGCCATAGCGTAACCCTTAACCCCACTATCAGTTTAAAACAAACTAAAAAATATAATTATAGTAAAATAAATTACAATACAACCATATCACATAAAATAAAATAAAATAAAACCAACAAAATAAAATATCATAAGACAAAAGGAATAAAACAAATGGAATAGTACACAAGAAAATAATTGAAACAAGTAAAATTGCCTGCCATATAATAAAATAACTAAATAAACTAAAATAACAAAAATAAGATAAATAACAAACAATTAACGTACAATTAAAATAAATAAATTAAATTAAAATAATGTACTCCCAACAAAATAATTTCAAATCAAAATTTTAAAATTTTCTGGTACTACACCTATGGGACATGTGGTTTTACCCAGAGCCGAACTGCTCTGATACCAACTGTGGCGCCCCCAATCCCCCTTATATAAATACACAGGGATCGAGACGCCAGGATGGTGACAACACGGTCACACATCCCAACGAAGTGCCAGTGTGTGTACATGCAACAGTGTACAAATATAATAACGCAGCGGATAGTCAACTAAGTACCAGAATTTAAATACAAATATTTAACACAATTTATCTTTAAAAATTATACAGTCATCCCAAATATAATACAAAAGGTAAATACAGTAATTGATAAAAACACATCTCACTAAACAGGAGCAATCCCAGATCATCCTCCACCGGAGCCAAACTAAGGCTCGTCATCATCGTCTGCATCAAAATCTGCGATACCATAAAATGGTACCACAGGTAAGTATAAACCAAACAACTCTCGGGATAAAAATACATTAATGCAACCAACAATATAGCAAAATACATTTAGCCATAAAATATCATTTTTTCCCAGAAAAATGATTATTTCCAACACACGCCAAAAATCCCATTTTGGCCAAAATAACCGTAAAACATTTTCTCATAAAATGATTCACACAAACAATCCATTTATCGGACACTGTAGGCGGGAATCGCAGGCGGGACTCTACCACCGTCCCTGCTTACCACCATCCCTACCGCGTGCACCGTAGGCGGGAATCACAGGCGGGACACAACCACCATCCCTGCTTACCACCATCCCTAACGCGTGCACCGTAGGCGGGAATCACAGGCGGGACTCTACCACCATCCCTGCTTACCACCATCCCTACAGTTCCTTTACACACAATGCATACTTAACAGAGCACTGTAGGCGGGAATCACAGGCGGGACTCTACCACCATCCCTGCTTACCACCATCCCTACAGTCTCTTTTCCTTTTACTCATATGAAAATCCAATTTCCAATAAACACATGAACATGTATGCAATCATGCGAAAACCCAGTTTTCTTTACAAACATGATCATGCATGCAATATGCGATGTACGTGAACAAGTCATAACCAACAACCAACAACCACAATTCATAATGCAAACAAACACACAACTCCGTCCACAATCCATCCGACCCCCGAAACTCCTCGGACTCAGTCCGGCAAAACAAACCAATTCACAGATAATATGTGTTAGTGCAAAAATATATTTAAATCACGAAAGTTCTTTAAGGAAAATACTTACAGTGCAATATAATAATTTCCGGAGGATCTCGAAGTTGCAAGTGGTGATTTCTGAGCAACACCACAGTGTAAAATACACTGTGGCCGTGGGTCACAGATACCCACTTTTCAACGAGGACAAACGAAGACCCAAGATTGATAGGGTAGGGCCTAGGGAGGTCGGTGAAGCCAATGGTGGTGGTGGTTTGCCGTGGGTGGCGGCGGAATGGGCGGTAGAAGACCAAAATGCCCAAATCGAAAATGTAGTTGGTGGAGCTTCACCGGTGACGGATCGGAGGTGGGGTTGGGTCCAATGGGTTGCCAAGAGGTCGGGGATGAAGTGGTAGGAAGATGGTGGCCAATGGTGGTGCGACGGCGGCGCAACGGCGGAAAGAGTGCCGCGGCTTCGAAGAGCTACTGGTGGTTAACGGCGGCACGGATGGAGGTGAGGTTGGTGGGGTGAGGTCGCCGGCGGCTGGGGAAGCTAGTGGGCTGGGCGGTGAGGGCCACCGCCGGCTCACGGCGGCGCTGGCGTGAAGGTGGCCCGCGGCTTCGTGGGGGCGTGTGGGCTACCGGCGGCGAGGTAGGGGCTGAGATTTGGGAGGTGAGGTCGCCGGAGGGAGGGGGAGCTGGTCGGCTGGGCGGTGTCGCGCACGGCGGCGCGACGGCGGCGGGCTGGGCGGTGAGGAAGAACGGACGGAGAGAGAGGGAGGGAGAGGGAGTGCGCGGGAAGGAGAGGAAATAAAGAAGAAAAAGAAAGAAAGAAAAGAAAAAGGAAGGAAAGAAAAAAGGAGGGAAAAGAAATGAGGTCCAATCCTCATAACTTGGGTCACAAAAATGATCCAACGGAGATGATTTTAAAACCACAAGTTAAATAAAATAATTTAAACGTAATGGTAAAGTCAAATTGAAATAATTAAATCCCACGGTAATTAATTTAAATATCAAAAGCAATTTAAATGCATAACAATAAATAAATATTTGGAAAGCACATAAAAATAATTTTCACCAAATTAAAATCATAGAAATAAACTTACTAAAAATCCAACCAATTTTAAAATAAGAGGATAAATTTTTGAACAATAAAAAATAATCCTTCAGTAAAAATACACTGAAATACGGGGTGTTACAGTTTATATATAATATAATATATATATAAATGTAGGCGGGGGCGGGTCAGCGGGGTGCAGGGCCCCATTACCCACCCCTAATTGAAATTGAATATAAAATATATATTACAACCTAATGGGGGATCGTTGGAATAGATTGCAATATATATTTAAATATTGAAGGAAGAGAGTTTGTGAAAAGATTTAAAAATCTTTGTGAACCAAGCCTCTCAAGTTATTGAAAATAAAATACAAAGGCACTGGGGGGCAGGTCGGATTCGAACCGGTGCATGGGTTGGGGAAGAGACAATCCTCAACCATTGGGCTAGCACATCACTTCATTTGTGCTTGTACTTGTTATATGATTTAAACATAACTTCAAACGGTTAAGTTACAAAAAGGTGCGATTTTTCACAGGCGTCTCTTCAAGTCTATAAAATATATCTATACGAACGCGAGAAACAATTCGTCTTCTTCATCCCAATTTCAGACTTCTTAATAGAAACTCAAGAACACTCCAAAATTGTTATTTGTAGAGTTATAGGCTTTGTTGTATCCTGGAGACGATTTGCTAGGAACCCATTAACAAACTCTAACCGAGTGAGGGCAAATATCGTCTTAAAGACAGTATTTCTATACGCCTCAAAGCCTACAAATTTCTCAAATTCTCTTTTCAATTCCTTATTTCCCAGTAGCGTGATCATGGTGCAGGGTGGCAACGTAGAGGGGCTGGGTAGTCACGATTGTTCGTGGAGGAAAAGGCTCACGGTGTGGCGTTGCCATGAAAAGTTAAAAGTGCGACCGAATGGACGTGGGCTTTGGTGGAGGAACTGAAGGGTTGAAGCGGGGGGGCAGTCGGTTAATTTGGTGGTGCTGGTCATTGTGTTTGGGTCTTCTGCACAAGAGATAGGGATTGACTTAGAGAGAACTCAAAAGAGGGAGAGAGAAACTCATGGGAGGGATTGATGAGTGTGGGCCATGGTGAGATAGAGTCATGGCTACATGAAACAGGGGGAAAAGGAAGTTATTGGGGCTGGGGAGAAGAAAGGAAGGAGAGAAAAGCTAAAGGGGAACAAAACGGTGTGTTTTACACCTTTTTTCTTTTCCTCCTATCGGACTAGGTTTTCTATTTGGGATTTGGGCCCTGGTCTTCAGCATCATGTCATGTGTTTGATTATTTGTTGAGGCCATGAATAGTGGTGATTGTGCTAGTGTAGGTGATCGTAATACAACTTCAAGTTTGAACACTCAAGTTTGAACACTAGCACTAGTGCTACCTCCTTTACAAATAGCGGTGTAATCCGGTCGGTCCGAACTGGAGAAACCGACCGGACCGACCGGACCGAAAAAATGCATGGTCCGGTCCGGTCCGGTCCAATAAATAGGGAAATTTTGGTCTTCGGTCCGGTCCCGAAGTGGAGATTTCTTGGACCGGACCGACTGAATAAAAAAAAAATTATATATATTATTTATATAATAATTGTACAATTAACAATATAAAATTTTAAATATGTTATTAATACTTGTTAATATTCTATAAATTTAACAATATTTTTTATATATCTTCATCTAACTTATCACTATTAACAATATAAAATTTTAAATATGTTATTAATACTTGTTAATATTCTATAATTTAACTGATATATAATATCAATTAGTTAATTATATAATAATTATATAAATTAATAATGAAATTTTCATCTAATTTATTATCATTGACCATATAAAATATTTTTCATTGAGTTTGTTACATAATCCACATTAATAAATCACTTAATTTAATTTAGTATTTTCAATAATTTTTTTTATTAATTGATTTAAAAAAATAAAAAAAGAAAAAAAATTAGGCTGACCGATTGGACCGGACCGGACCGGATCGGATCGATAACTATCGGTCCTGTCCGGTCCCTATGGGTATTCGGTCTGGTCCGGACCAGACCGAAAATATTCGGTCCATCGCCGGACCGGACCGGACTGACCGGATTACACCCCTACTTATAAATACCCTTACCTCTACACCCATGAGTCCACCAAAGAATAAATCTATTACCATCGTGTGGGAACATTTTACCAAATTAGAGAGTGGTGACCCACTGACCTCAATGATCCACAATCAAAATGTAATCATTGTGGTGTTGTTTATAGATGTCACTATAAACAACATGTACTTCCTATTAAAAAATCATTTAGAAGAACAATGCAAGAAGAGCAAGAAGAGTCCTCCTATAAGATATTCAATACTTGAAAAGAATCAGTCTAGATTGGAGATTAGACCTAAGAAGATGGCGGATGGAAATAGTGAGGGCAATAAATTGAAAGGGTATGTGAAGTTTGACCTGGAGAAGTGTATGAGGAGTTTATCTTGTATGATCATAACAGACGAGCTACTATTTCGATTTATGAAGGGAGAAGGGTTCCAAGCCTATTATAAGGACTTGGAACCTAGGTTTAACATTCATTTTCGTCACACAGTAGTGAATGATGTTTTTAAAATATATAGTCTAAAAAAGGATTTGTTAAAAAATTTATTGAACGGTCAAAGAGTTTGTCTCGCCACTGATACATGGACATCGGTCTAAGATTTGAACTACTACATGTATTTGACTACTCATTTTGTAGATAGTGATTAGAGGTTACACAAAAAGATTCTTAAGTTTTGTTTAATCGTTAATCACAAATGTGACACCATTGGAAAGGCGATGGAGTCCGGAATAAAGGAGTGGGGTTTGGAGCGGGTGGTGACAATAACAGTTGATAATGCATCGTCTAACGATCACGCTTGATTATTTGAATAATAGGGTTAGAGGAAAATAAGTCTATATTGGGTGGTGAGTTTGTACATGTTCAATATTGTGCACATGTCCTTAATCTTATTATGATCGACGATTTGAAAAATATTCATGAGTCGGTTGCAAGAACAAGAAATATGATGAGATTTGTGAGATTTTCATCGTCTAGACCTGAGATATTCAAGACCTTTGTTTATGTCATGTGTCTTAAATGTAAAAAAATGTTGTGTATTGATATTCCTATAAGATGAAACTCAACCTTCTTGATGTAGAAAACGACTTACCAATATCGAAAGGCCTTTGATGCCATGGGTGGTGCCTACATGCAATCTGTCCGCCACTTTGATAATAACGAGATCGAGGCAACCCAATGATATTACTTGGGAGAATTTCTAGGTTTTTGTAAAAAAAAAAAAAAATAGGCATTTTTATGATGTCATATGCACCATTTCTACGTCTTTATATGTAACATCCAATGAATATTTTAACAAGTTCATTAGGTGAATGAGAAATTGGATGAAATGTGCGAAAGTATTAATCCTACTTTACGCATTATGGCATTGAACATGAGACTGAAATATGATAAATATTGGAGGGATTTGAGTATGATCAACATTTTGTTATATATCACTATTGTTCTTGACTTGCAGTACTAAATTGATGGAATGGTGTTGGGTTGGAAAACACCAGTGGGAAGGGATGTCGGATCAACTTGTGCTAAGGGTTAATGACACCCTTATTAGGTTGTATGATGAATTCCCCGCATTCAATGGCGTTAATATAAATGTTCCACCATCCGTCGCATCGCCATCTCCTGAAGCCGGTAGGCCGAAAAGGCATAAGTGGGGTATGAGGTTTGACGATACCTACGATGTTAAAAAGAATTTAGATAGCCAATTGAACTTAAAAAGATACTTGTCAGCAGAATTACACTCATATGTGGAGGAATTTGATATTTTGACTTGATGAAAGGTAAATGTCGTCCAGTATCTCATCTTCGAAGAGATAGCTTGTAGTGTTTTGGTTATTCCTATTTCTACCGAGCGAATTTATTGGACAATATTAAATGTTTAATAAATATTATAAGACTCACTTTATATGTCCGTCACTCCCACACTTACTCTAGAGGTTCGAGCGA
The DNA here is from genome assembly GCF_004785595.1 of Juglans microcarpa x Juglans regia. Lineage (NCBI taxonomy): Eukaryota > Viridiplantae > Streptophyta > Magnoliopsida > Fagales > Juglandaceae > Juglans > Juglans microcarpa x Juglans regia. Next base: position 32,876,730 of record NC_054602.1, on the reverse strand, counting down.
GAAGGTTGCAATCGCCTTGAGAGTCAGAGTCCCCTTACTTGATCCCATTATATATATAAAATTTCGTCATTCTTATCTTTAATTTCGAACTTTAGCTTAATTTCTTAAAATTTACGTAATCGTTTTTAGTTGATTTCACAGTGTTTGTCATTTTCCTTAAAATTAGCCTAAAAACATATACAAATAATGGACCTTCTATAAATAAGGAAGATGAGAAGACGAAGAAAAATAATGATGTCCAGTGCTGATTGTTTGCGGAACGAGACGGAAAACCTACTTTGAATTCTTGACATACACAGAGAGAGAGCTAAAGTCCAACCTTCGTACCCAACGCCACTCATCTCCACCACACAGAGAATAGGTGAAAAGATAAAAAAATCCGTGTAAAAAATTCAGTCAAAACCCGGGAAAGTTTATGGCTTTTGTCCCTAATGATGATTTCAAGCATACCTAGGACCAAACTAGGCTCAAATCCTCTTCGTTGAAAAATCAACCAAACCCGGATCACATCGTTGGGTTAATCACTGATTACGAATTTCCGGAGCACCCCAAAAGTCAAGATTCTGATTTGGGTATTTAGTCTTGATAAGAATTATCAAGAAAGAGGTTTCGGAGATAATTTTATATTTTTCGAATTGGGTTTGTTTTGTTTACCGCAAGACATGAATTTTAGGAACTTGGACGAGTTCTGGACCTTCTATGTAAATCAGCACTCCAAACCATCCACGAGGCGTTGGCATTTTGTGGGCACCCTTATTGGTATATTCTTCTTGCTTTGCTCAGTGGTCTTTAGCTGGTGGCTCATGTTCTTTGTTCCATTCTTCGGGTATGGATTGGCGTGGTACAGTCATTTCTTCATCGAAGGCAATATCCCGACAACGTTCGGGCATCCAGTTTGGTCCCTGGTGTGTGATTTGAAGATGTTTGGATTGATGCTTACTGGGAAAATGGATAAGGAGATCAAGAGGCTTGGAAAGAGGCCTGTCTTGCAGCCTTTTTAAATTGTAAGTTCTTCAAATATCGTTCAAAGACATGCTATTGTTCGAAAGCAAAATCAGTTCCTCTTCCTGGAACTCTAGTTGTTGGTTTTGCTTTCAGTCTTTTTTTTTTTTTTCCCCCATATACGTAATTGTTTATTCAAGTACATATCGTATCATTGGATACAACATTGCGTCGAGAATTTCTGTTAATAGGGCTGGATTGTTTGGTTGCTGCGTAAGTTTGTGGTAATATCGATCTGAAGAATGGATCTGTTTTGCATAAATTTAGTGCAATTATAAATGCATTCATTGCTATTCAGAAGATGTAGTGATGAGCACATTACGTAATTTTGATATGAAGATTTTGGAAACCGAGGGCTATCTTATGTTCTCCTTTTCTCTAAAATTTTCTTGGAAAGCTAGCTCTGGAATTATGATATAACCAAATCCTAGATGGTCAATACATCATGAACTGGCACAAAAGATGAAGATTCAAATGATTTACCAATGTTCCTGCTTGAATGGCGAAGAAAAAAGAATATTCTTTACCTACTGTCTTCCAATGGATATTCTCAAACCTTACTATAAAAATAAATGGATATTCTCAAACCTATTTCTTTCATCTCAAGTGAACAAAGCAACATAAAAATCTCAATCAAGTAAATTATGGCTTAAGCAAAGGTTATAAAGCTTGAGCATGGAGGATTCATTTTCATGAGGCTTCGATTGGTTTCAGGTTTTTTTGGTTACCTTTTTGCCAAGCTGAAGGTGCCTGTCTGTAAGTGGTGAGCAACATGCATTGCAGGAATAACATCTGCCACGCCACAGTTCCAATGTTGTTTATTTATAGTTTCCCTTGCTGATTCCAGCACCGGTTTTAAACTGAACTGTGAAGTGCATTGGGTTGCTTTGTGTAAGATCTTTTTAGTCGAATAAAATTTCATAAATATTTCCTAGGTGATCCCATTGCTTTAATATGATAGTGTTTTTCAGTTTCTAAGAAAAAAATTTGAATCGCCGCCAAGCTATAGATCAAGTAGACGGTATTTGTTTAATGACATTTCTGCTCAGGTGAGGTTGGTAGCATCATTGAGATCAACTTGTTCATTTGTAGAAAGTGAATGACAGAAAGAAGATCCGATGCGTCCATAGCAGCTCAAGCAGAAGGCAATTCATTTTTCCTTTAGTTTTTACACATGTTTGTCAGGAATTTGTTTACTAAAACAAGTGAAATATTCAAGCATACAAAAGCAAGAACTGCGTGGAAGGACAGTGACATAATTTAACGTTGAATCAAAGATATTATTTTTCCAATTTGAGAATTTCCGGTTGAAGGGAGAATATATAACTCCAAATCATTTCATTGGATGCAACCTGTTTGTCATTATACTTTTCCATTACGCGGGGAAAAGCAAGCAGTGCAGATCCGAAACAAATATCACCCTTGGTATAAATCAGATCTCCACTTTGCAATAACTACTAAAAACTCACATTCCTGCGTACCATTTAGAAAAGAAAAGCAGATGTAGAGAGAGAGAGAGGGGTGGGGGGGGAGTAGTAGCAGATAATGGGAGCCAAGAAATGATTTGGAATTAAAATTCAATATCCCAAGACTCAGATCTCACTACATTACAAATTCCTACTTTCTATCATTCAGAACAAAATAAAATCCGGGCCAACTGCATTTTTGGCCTGATGAAGAGACCCATTTGAATCCACACCATCAAAACTGTTGCCTGTGTCTAATTCTTGATCGCACAAGTTTCTGGCTTGGTTCATGTGTAAGTAATCTTACTACATCTTATCCTTGCGCAGGGATAGGGTTTCTTACAGGGTAATCATTACAGGTCAGTGTTCCGCGAAAATGATGGCAAAGGCATGGCCTCCTGTGGACGAAGGATGACGAGCACACCAAACATTCCGAGCATTGGTAGGACAAGCAGCCACTTCAATAGTTTATAGTAATACATATGGAAGGTGAGCGAGAAGTCATCTGAGAAATAGAGCCCATTTTTGTCAACCATCTCCACTAAAACAGTCCCTGTAGTCCTCACAGCAACTGTTGGCAGCTTTATCCTATATTTCCCAGGCCGGTGAAAGATCTCAGTTTGCTTTATCCTTCTCTCACCTTGGTAATTACCGGGAACTAACAAGGTTGTCTGCAATGTTATTAACAGTAATTCACATGATTAAAAGATTTGATTCACTGAGAGAGACGAGTTGTTAGCCATGTAAATTGATGCATGGAAAGGACTTACCGTGACATTGTATGGTGCTAGAGACCCAGATGGTACTCTGTATCTGTCTACAATCTCAATCTCTACCCAGAAACTCTTGCCTTCCTCATCACGGAAAGCTCTTGATGGATGTGTAACATAAATACCTTCACGGTTATACCGAGTAGCCACGTTGTTTCTTCCTTGATTATGTGATCTCCACGCCTGAAAAATAACATCATGCAAGGACCATCAAAATGAACTGGGAGAACATAGAATAAACTAACCAAAAATCAGCTTCAGATCTTAACCAACCTTGAGAGGATGATACTGAGCAGGAGTGGAGAAGCAAAACACATTGCCATTCATGGTTGTCACAATAAGGTCAAGATCATCTCCACCATCAACATTTTCTGCCAAGACCATGCTATATCTGTCATGAAGAGATGCATGATTAGATAAGTTGTGTGAGAGAGAGAGAGATGGAAACCAAAAGATTAAGCATATCTTACGAGGTTTCACCAATGTCCACAACATCAGCACATGAAGTGGGTCCATCTATAAGGTACAAATATCCATCAAATGATGTTGTAACAAGAGTGAGGCCCTTCTTTTTCTCACCACGTTTATTTAAATCAACAAGAAGAACTTGATTCATCACTCTGCCATGAGTTCTATATGGGTAAGGACGAATAATTGACCCATCCTTGCCACTGAGAACATATATGTTTCCTGACACCGTTGGAACCACAACATCAGTATAGCCATCTCCATCAACATCACCAACAGTGGGCCGCTGAGGAATATAACCAATGTGTATCAGTTTACTCTACCTTGAATTTTTCAAATTACAGGGCAATGTATACCAAGTCAACCTACTAACGAGCCAAAACAAATGTTCACTCATCTAGTGACTTCAACCAATATTATCTCACAATCTAGATGCATAACAGAACAGCGGAGCTTTCATTAATATATTTTTTGGTAAGTAGCTTTCTGGGATATATGACAACCGTAAATTTGTGCATAATCAAAAGGGGTGTCGACAGAACCTATTTCCTATGTCATATCTTGCAGAGAGAATCCAGAAATCTTGAATGGACATTTGTCAAAAGAGTTCTGTAAGTTACAAGCCAGTGTGTAAGCACACCACTTATTGTGGAAGTCATTAAAGCCATTAAAAAAAAATTCAAAACACCACTACTTTTTAAACTATCTAGTGCGACAGGCTTCCATATCAGTGGAGTGTCTTATGTGTCAAAAAAGCAGACTTGCAAATAAATTTTTTCTTGTCATTCAAAATTCTGCATCAAATACAAGTCCCCTGCAAACCAGGCTGAGTTTAATCTGAGATAATTTCAGATGGAGCATAACAAAAGAATCTGTTTCAAAAAATACACAAGGAATCTTTCCGTTTCGCTAACACATGGCCTTTTCCCTTCCTGTAAGTAGCAAATCCCCATTGTATAAGCTTCTTGGTATTTTCACAATTCTTAGATTTTTTTTTTCGTTCATATTCATCCAATTGGTTGGTTTTACACATTAAAGGCCCAATTCCATCATCAGAATTTAGCATTTTGAGTTACAAAAATTAGGGGAAAAGTGTCAAACATATAGCTTTATACCATGCAAGGAACTTGAATCTCCTAAACGATGCCATCAACAATGATAACACAGCTCACATTTATACGATGGGGATTCCAAAAATCCATGCAGAAAAGTTGCAGTAGCATATATAGTTATCGATCAGTTCGACTCCAGTACGTTTATCACAGCTTAGTTGCTAGAAGAAAAACAACACTGAACCTTACCTGTGGAACAAGACTCTTAAGATGAATTTCCCAAATTTCCTCTCCTTTTGTACTCCAAGCAGCAACATTTCCATGTACATCAGCAGTCACGAGTTCAATTTTGCCATCGTCATTGATATCAGCAGCAACAACAGCTCCTTGAATCTCAGCCATTTCAAGTGGAAACTTTTCTCTCACTTTGCCTAAATAAAGGAACAGTTGAGTGTCCAGGATGTCAAAGAAAACCATACACCACAAAAAAAAAAAAAAAAAAAAAAAAAATCAAAAGCACAGTTTGAGAACAATGTTTAGTATAGTTGGATAGGTGAGATTCCAAAAGCAAACTTGTTTTTTTTTTTTTATATAAGTAAAAAAAAAAAAAAATATTCATCAAATGAAATAGGCAAAGCCCATGCATAGAGGAAGTATACAAAAGAAAACACCTAATTACATTCTATAAAGAAGAAAACGAAAACAGAAAATCATTAGTTGAAGCTCCATTAAGCACTATAGCTGAAAACCATTGAAAAAAAGAGAACACGAAGAATTTCCAGATTTCCTCCATAGTGCGCTCCTTATTATTAAAGCATCACTCGTTCCTTTCCCACCAAATACACCACATAAGACATAAAGGAACCATCTTCCACACAGCAGCCACTTGAGGAGAACTTTGAAGCCCAATCCAACACACAAGTAGATCCACTACTTTCATAGGCATCACCCAAGCCAGCCCAACTCTACTGAAAACATCATCCCATAATACCTTTGCTACCTCGCAGTGCAGAAGTAAATGATCCACAGATTCCCCATGTTTCTTGCACATGAAACACCACTCCATAACCACAAAACCACACTTTCTCAAGTTATCGATCGTCAAAATGTTCCCGAGCGATGCTGTCCATATGAAAAAAGCGACTTTGGAAGGCACATGAGACCTCCAAATACGCTTCCAAGGAAAAGGAGAACAATGCTGAACAGTGACTTTGGAATGCACATGAGACCTCCAAATACGCTTCCAAGGAAAAGGAGAACAATGCTGAACAGTCAACGCCTTATAGTAAGACCATACCGAAAACTTTTTACCACCCATATGCTTCCATAACATTCTATCCCTCTCATTACCCCCAATCCTAAGAGGCTGAAAAAATCAGAAACCTTGTCAAGTTCCCAGTCCTGTATAGCTCTAGTAAAACAAACATCTCACTGCAAGGTACCATTAGAACGGGTTAACAAATCAGCAACAGTAGCATCCCAATTGGCTGCCATCTGAAAAATAACCGGAAATGTACTAAAAAGAGCCCGATCACCACCAAACATCAAGCCAAAAAGGGATCCTTGAACCCTCACCAACAGCAAAATTAATATGTTTAGCAAAAATCTCCCATCCCTTTCTAATAAATTTCCAAAGAATCACACCATAAGCCCCCCACGTCTCCTTAGAACACCTACCCCCCCCCCCCCCCCCCAAAAAAAAAAAAAAAAAATACTCACATATTTCCAAAAGCAAACTGAAAGACAATGAGCACGATTTTTTCATCAACATGTCCTATAAAAGGAAATTGAGGGTCGCTTCGTATGGTAAAAATCTGATAACCCAGGTGCTATTTGATCAATGAGAATACACATGCTTATAGACCAGATGTGTTGAACACCTCAAGGAGGCCCATCCCCTATATTTTGACCTCAAGGACAAAGGCATAATAATATAGTCTGTAGAATCATACGAAGGATACAATCAAAATAACCATCCGTGCAACAATTTTTAATAGGAAAAGGGCACAATCTAAATTAACTACCCATTACATGGATGCATGAGGGAAAATATGGTCACAACACAAACAATAACCAAGAACTAAAAAAATGATGCAACTTTGGCTACTGCTCGAAAAGCCAATGGCAAGTCATAACATCTGACTAAAGAATCATCAACAAACTTGCAAATTAAAACACAAAAGCATACACTCTAATCCTGAACCCTAATCCTGAATGCAAATTAACTCCACATTGAATGATATAATTTTTATTTATTTATTTATAAGTACATTAAATGATAGAAATTACCGTGATGATCCAAGACATAGAATAAGCCAAAAGAGGTCCCAACAAGAATGTCCATATACCCATCACCATCCAAATCGACAACAGTTGGAGAAGAGTATATATAGGCACGGAAGTTTCCGGTATCTGTGCTTAGATCTAGCTCAGCAGTCCACTTCACTTGCTTTGTATCAAGATTGATAACAACAATAGAACCGGCTACATATTTTCCAATATTAATATCACCCAAATCCTTCGAATGCTTTGAGTCAGCATAATACCTGTCAACTTACAAGGTGGCTAATTACTTTCACATCAATCAGTAATAAAAGAAGCCCAATTCTGTACTATCTACAAAGCAAGAAAATAATGCCATCTTAAACTTATTATATTGGAAAAGGAAACATAAAATATTGAACTATATCTCGTACCAAAGAAGAAGCAAAGAACTAGATACTGTTACTGTTTCACAACAATTAGTAGATACCCAATGGAGTTAAAAAAAAACATTAAAGCAAGTATCTCACCATGTAAAAGGTTGATCTGCAATCAGGGAGGATAAAAACAGGCCAACTCTACAACCTTATCAGCTAAGAAGTTTAGAGTGAAGATGCTAGACAATAGTGGAACTTGAACCGTGTAATAGAGAATCCAGGAGACTCCTAGTGCAGCATTGAACCAAGGATGTCTGAGCCTACAACTCATCCTAAGCCCACCCTTGGACAACTAGGCTGCACTCTAACGAGTGGAGCTTGGGATTAATATTCCAGTCAAGCACTCTTTTTAGGTTGGGCATGGGCGAGGCATATGTCAATCATTAATTGAACCCAACCCAACCCTGGTCTACCATAAATTCTCACTTATGAGTGAACATAACCATGTTTTTTTATAAGTAGTGAACATAACCATGTTCATGTGTATTAATTATGAAAAATGTAAGCCTAAATTCATAACTATAGACATGACACAGCAAGAATGACCACTCTAAGCTTTAGTCCCAATTGACTTGGATTGGATTCATGAATATTTTTTCAACTAATTGGCATCAGCCAGTTATTGTGAAAGTGCTAGGCGCACTTTAAGCTCAAACACCGTCTGGAACCTTGGTGCAAAGTACAGAGTGCAAGCACATGCCTAATTTAAATAAAACTCCAAACTTTAAAAATGGTTTTTAATAACAAGTTCATAAAATACAATAATATAAAGGTTTAAATTGCAAGATGCTCATATATTTAGATATTAACTCAATTTATTAGAGTATTATACAACATGACTATCAAATTAAAGTAATTGATAGACATAATCAAATTACATAGTTTAATTAAAATCAACCAAAAATCCATGACTAAAAAAAGCTCAAGAATTGTAGGTAGTGACTTATATGCAAATACAAACAATCAAATATCAATCCATTTAGAAATCCAAGTTGCACAATCGTATTGGGTTGAAAGTGTATACATCACATGCAACAACATACGGTGCCAAGGTACATAACTGATCATTAATATCAACTGGAATATTTGAAAAAAAAAAATATCAGTTCCAGGCCGAAAAATTTAAAAAAGCGTGTTTTTCTGCACTTTAAGCTCACACAAAAGTGCCAAAAAGTGTCTTTACTAAATGCAATTCACTTTTGGTAAGCGAAGCGCTTCAACCTTGATGCTTGGCACTTTGCTATATACATTGTAACTAGATTTTAAAAAAAAAATGTTAGATTCTTGGTTTGATAAATCATTCATAATTGATTATAATAATACTGAACATGCTTTCGTGAAGCTCAGACTCAATAAATTTTATAACACCAGAAGATAGGCCCTTTAATGATGGAAAGTGAAATGTAAGTGGTGATGAGATTAGACTTCAAAATCTCCGCTGTTTTGTTTTCTTGGAGAGATTTACTTATCTCTAACACATAATTGTATTGTTTGAGTTCATCTAAATAGGCAGCAGTCAAATATATAAATTAAGGTTCCAAAGAAACAAAAAGATAATAAGAAGTGATACCATGCAAGAGAACTCACTCGTGATCAAAGAAATAAGAAACTGCAACGACCATCTCTGATACCCCATCCTTATCAATGTCTGCTATGACCTGAAGAGAATAAGAAGACAAGATTTCATGTCCTAACTTACCTAAATTAGACATGCCAATATGGTTATCCGTGACTCGATAAAAAAGATTAATCACCAAAATTTTAAGTTTGGACTTACAGGAGTGCACAAGATGTGTGAGTCAACATTCACATAATCTTCCACTGTCTCGTGTTGCTGTTCTGTCCACTCCTCGTCTCCCCACATTGATTCATCAACATAATCATCATAATCGTAACTATACTCATCAGCTAGCTCCTCACTCTCACGAAATAACTCAAAGGATGAATCAGCATCTGCTTCCAAGCTTTTATGCATTTCCACAGTTGGAACATGATGACCTACACTACTGTTCTCTTTCAATTTAGAGCCATCATCCTGTGATCCTTTCGAGTTGTTATCTTCCAGAAGTCGTCTCGCAGCATTTGCCCCATTCTGTGCATTGACAGTTCCTCCTGACCCAGAATTTACAGAAGAATTATCCACGCCCGTGGGCAGATCAATGTTGGATTGCATTTGACTTTCATTCTTTTTCTGTTCATTTCCCGCTGATGTTGTTACTGAAATGTTCAGCTCAGGGTTACTTGGTTGACTTCCATTAATTTTTCTTTCAGTCTCTGTATTGGATGTGTTCACCGTACCAAGTTTACTTTCTGCTGATGTAGTTACTGACATGTTCAACTTAGATGTACTTCCATTTGTTTCTACATGTATAATCAACAATTATGAATAGTCAGTTCTTATTAGACTATGTTAAAGAAGTCGAGCATTCTTTAAGCTAAGAGACTCTAAAATTTCCCTGTAGGAGGATGAAAGGTAAGGACTGTAGAGAAAACCTAGCCAAATCTGAACATATAAAAAAATGGATACAAATGTAAGAATAACTCACTAGACATCTTAGCTTCCAGGACAAGTAGATCATCATGAACATCTGGATGCAACCGGTCCACGTGGTGGTCTGAGTCCAAGCCCACATACCAATTTTTAGGTACTCTTCTGCGAGGTATCTCTATTTTATCGGCCATCAAGTAACCTGACACCCTAAATACATATATAAGTTGAAATGAGACTGGGCATGCTGGCATACTACAAAAGGATAAAATCATAACTGGAAAAAAAAACTACACACACATACACAATCAGAGCAATTACCTGAAAAAGAGAACTTCACCATTGTATGTTGCCAAAGCTATTTCCCTCACACCATCCTTGTCAATATCATACAGTAGGGACTGGCATGCACAGTTGACTGATGGAAAGCAGGCCAACCTGATATTTCATTTAGCAAAAACAAAAAATATAAAAGAAGCAAACACCACCCATTAGCTAAGTTTGCTAATTCCTATGCAATTCAGTTATCCCATGTATTTCAGTTATCTTTATCTTCTGAAAACATTTCTCAGCAAGTTATAATAACCATTTATCATATATGCCCAGTTGAACATATTGGATGGGTAGGAAAGAAGTTTTACAAACAAAGCCAGCGCTCCAGAACCAAAACCAAATGATACCTGGCATTTTGTCTCCATCAGAACCTTCTAGAACTTCAAGGTAATGGACAAAAGAAGGAACCACCACATCTAGCTTCCCATCACTGCAAACCAAAACACAAACGTTGCAGTCACCTAAACTAGTCGATCAAAATGCAGATTCATGTCTCGCGCAAATGTGGAAGAATGGAGACCGCTAAAACCTGAATCCAAGGCAAGGCTAATATTGTTCAAATCGCGCGAGTGTGATCTCTTGATTATTATACCTGTTGATATCAGCGATCAAGGGTGTAGCATATATACTAGAACTAACTTCAGTTTGCCATCTTAGCTCCAAATTCCTAGGGCACCGCGTATTCAGCAAAGCATCCTCATCTCTGCATCAAGTATATAGCGAAAAGCAGAGACAATCGAATGAAAAAAATAGGAAAATTAACACATTTTCAACCACAAGATTTAAACCGGAAATTCAATTAATTTAGAACTTACACGTCGGGGTACGCTAGTGCATCGTCGCTGGCCTCGCGTTCACGAAACTTATTTTTCTTGGACTCGTCGCCATTGATGAAATTCAAGGACGACCACAGAAATAAGCAAATCAAGAACAGCCTGATAATCGCCGAGGATCTCATATGGGCGAGTCCTCGTTGCTCTCCAAATCGCTCGTAACCAATTCCAATGCTTATAACAAAAAAATTCAAAAAATAAGATATATCGAAATGGATAGAGGGATGGATCAGTATCTTCCCACAGAAACACCTAACGACGGTGCAAATATTTGAGTGATTGGCCAAGATGGAATCAGCATAAAAGGGCGGACATTAATCCATTAGCTAGGGTTCTAAACCTCGATGCAAGAGTTTTCAGCCGGAAAAAATACTCTTAGGACATTGACGTACGATTGACCATTGGGAAATTTCCGTAAAAACAACTCGGAAAATACAAAATTGGTTTTATAGTTTCACAATTGAAATTCTGTATATTATATTATTACCTTATTTTTATCTCATTAAATAAAATGTAATATATTTATTATTATTAAATAAAATTATTATTAAATAATTATTTATTATTTAAAAATATATCATATACTATTTAATATAATTAAAATAAAATAAAAATTTAATGTATAGAATTACCAATTTACTCCTTCAATTTTACATTGTACTTACCGTAAACTCATATACAAGTTATAAAATTCCTTTTCATCTCTCGTTCCAATTAAATTTGTCATATAAACGATTTGTGTTATCTGACTTATAAATAGATTTTTTTTAAATATTTTTATGTTTTAATTTTTAATAAAGAGTATGAAATTTTAGATAGAAAATTAAAATGATATGATATAAAAATTTAAATAAAATATTATTAGAATATTATTTTTTAATATATTTTTATATTTTTATTTAAAAATATTAAATTATTTATTTTATTTTATTTAAAAATTTAAAAAATTATAATAATTAAATAAAATAAGATGAATTGAATTCTGAATCCAAACAATACCTAAATGGCTAAATTGATCCATCTATCAAAAACTTAGCCACATCATCATTAATGGCAGTTGAACACGTCATTGGCAGGCCACATGTATGCCATGTATTATAAAAACTGAAAAAAAGAGAAGAGGATAAAACTAACAAATATATTAAAAGGATAAAAATTTAAAAAGCCAAAAACTAAAATACAAAAAATATGGCGTTATCTTAAAAACAAAATAAAATATGAAAACATGAGAAGATAAACATAATCTACAAAAAATAACTAATATTTAACAAAAAAAATTATAAAACATTACGTCTAACAAAGTTAAACTAAACAAAACTTAAATTTAAACAAAATATTCATAAACTACATAAAATAAGTTATAACAAGGGAGGTCATGCAGCCACTTCTATTTTTTTCAATTTCTCTGTTGTATTTACTTCAAGTTTTCAGCCTATTGCTTCATTTTATTTTGAATCTTGTATTTTTTTTAATATTATTTTATTTCAAAATGATTATTTGTATTTTTTCATGTGTTAGTATCTTATGGCCAATCGTCACATGAATTTTATTTGTGAGTCCATATAAATGATACGGTTTTCACATCATTAATATGATATAACTTAATTTATAACAAAATTTTTAATTTTGAATCTTGCAAATGAAGTTGTGCCACATCAATAGTGTGGATGGTATGCTATTTAAAAACCAACTTGCAAATAGAAGAATTCTATCTAAATTTCCTTAAATTGTTTGAAATTTTATCGCAAGACTATTTAGAAAACCTAATTAATGAAAGTCGATTTGAATCAATAAAAATATAAAAATTTCTTTTTTAAAAAGTAGTTTCAACTTGGAAGATTCAGAACAAATTTCCAATCTTACTCAAAACAATAAAAAAGAAATCGAATATTTTAGCCCTAACAAAAGGGGGATCTCCTGGAACAAGAGTTGTCCTATGAGTACTAGACTACACACTCTAATATATTAAACTTCATACTATTATCTTAGTAATCTATCAAAACTGATATGTACACCCCAAATTATCAAACATCTATAACATACTTCAAAGACTACCTATTTGTACTTAAGGTTGTGCATCCTGATACAAATAAGGATACAGATATCCAAGAACATTTGGATCCATACCCAAATTTTTAAAACTGCGTAGCCGGATTGTAACTGATATCCAGTTTTAACTCTCTTTTTTTTACTCTATTTTTTTTAAACTATAGTTTTTATACATGCAAAACGATGTCATTTTGAAACAAAAATTATGTTTTTATAAAAACACCCAATTATGGATAACCGGTTACATAACTTGATCCGAACAAATAGTTGCCCAAATTCACTCAAATTTCCAGGTTCCGGACCGGAATTCGAACCCCTATTTGTACCCATTCATCTCACATATGGTCGGGTAAATTTCGTATTTAAATGGTACTATTCATTTTATTAATTTGGAAATAATACTTCCCCCATCTCTTTTTCTAGCTTGCATGAATCTTCTCAAAGACTCAGAAGTGAGGGGTTTTATTTTGTTGAAAATGTTTGTTCAGATCTACGGCTCTAAGGAACCAATACCGCTGAAAAATACCCTACATATATATATATATATATATATATATATATATATATATATATATATATATATATATATAACATCAACAGGTCCTACGGATCCGATAACGAAGCTACCAATACTTTAATCAATAATCATTGAGCTCAGCCTTCAAAAAAGGAAAATAAAGTACAATCGAAAATATAAAGGAGTAAGCTTCGAGAAAAGGGTGGTAAAAGATAAACAGCTTAGAAAGCCATGGAAATTAAAGACAGAAAGGGGAGGGGGGCAGACCAAGATGAAAACAGAGGCGACAAAGACACTCATCATAGTACAGCTGCCCAAGGTGATATTCACACCTATCGATTTCCCCCTCCCCAAAAATGAAAAGCCCTTGTTCTGAAAAATGGCTACCTTCTAAAGAACTTAGCAAATCGCTACATTTAACGAATCATTTAAACAAAAAAGAAGAAATAATAATATACATGGTGACCCTAATCCTAACTCTCCTGAATTGGACAACTACCTGGAAGAAATCATTTCGGGCCTGATTTTGGGTACTACCAAGTGTACCAACAGGATCATACGAAGCAATGCTACAAGATTACAGCGAAGGATAGCTAATTACACAATATCTCAGTGACCCATCCGAGAATGCCAAGTACATACCAAACTCCGGTATATACAGAACTTGCAATGACCTGTGCAGACAGACATCGGAGGTATTCTTGAGTATCTGGTGTCTCCTATCACTAATAGACCTCAAGGTATTGTGTACATCTATGACTAAACCCTCCCAGCCATCACCTTCGTCGCACTGAATTTGAATGCTGGTGGGCTTTACTATCATTCCGTATCCTATCAGCATACATGGGCAATCGAATGATCTCATCAATCTCATTCAACAAGACTTCCTGAGTGATATTGTCCTTTATGCTCCGCATCACCTGTTATTTAAAATCACCAAGGCTTCATCAAGTGCACTTGGATCCAAATGATATGGGTAACAAATTATACAAATTCAGTGATGAGGATGACCTTCATGTAAGTATTGAAAGCATTTGGAGTTGATTTATCTGGTCTGATCCGCATAAAGACCCATTCTTCTTCTTCGGAATCCCACGAACACTCGATAATTTTTCCGGAATACAGTGAGGGTTCTGAACCATCTGTAAATTCTTTAACTTTGGTCAGAAATCAGAATCTAGACAATATATTACCTCTACTTAAAAAAAATATATATATTACCTCTACTTATACCTAAGAAACAATACCATAACCAAGATATAATAAAAAGCATATAACAGCAGCACGCATGTCAGTAAATTAACCAACTTTGAGAGCTCTCTAGAGACAATTAAATATCTACAATATCCATGTTCTTATGCACAGATACCGGACAAAAACATCCACAAAAAATGCAGTCTCCCAAATTAAATTGCAGCCATTCCTGTTCTCTATTCTTTCTTTTTGGTGCTAGAAATTACTTGTCTCAACCAAATATTCAAACTTGACGATCTAAACCATACATCATCTATCCAAAAAAGGAACGAAAGGGAAGTAGAAGATAATAAAGCATAATGCCATATTACATGAAACTTCCAATCGCTAATGATGTGCACATGGTACTGCCACGTGCACTTCAAATCTTACTTATCAAAAAAATAACTACATTGTGAACTTCATATCTTCTACAGTATCTCTAGAATCCACTAGGTTGACATTTTCTGCAATACAGAAAGGTCAGACACTAGCATTTGTTGCATTTTTGCCATCGTAGGTATAATGCAGCCATCACATCAACGTATGGTGATATAAGGAGTGGTTAAATAAACATAACCAAAATTTACAGGAACATAAACGGTCCATTGAAAATATCAATTATTGACAGCCTATTCTCTGCACGCACAGCAATGGCATGCATCAATGTCACTTCTTAGCCCTTCAAGGGCAGGTAGTGTAAGCTAGTCACCTAAAAATCATATACGTGTAGCATAAGAATGCTTCCAAACCCTAGTTATACGTGTTACAAAAATTCCCACGCTACAGCCTCTGTTAGACCTTAAAGTCTGGGGAAAGGAAAGGAAAATATAGGTCATGCATCTTTGATGTAAAAGAAATCTTTCAGCAAAGGTGTAAGGGTACACATTCCAAAAGAACCACAGGCCTCGAAAGCGAACTTTTGAACACTATAGTAAAAAACATGTCCACTGTAAGGACTCCACAATTATAATGCCTAGTTAAAAGATGGTGAATTCAGAAAATCATTATGTAAAATGTTTAATGGGGCACAGAATGTGTTTTGTCTATATTGTTTAAGCCCCTACATTATACATAAATGATAAGTAAAAAAGATCGGACACTGGAATCAAAACCCTAGTAAAGTTTTTTGCCAGTTACTGATCAAAAAATAGTTTTTTGCCAGTAGTTTATGAACACTTGTAAGTGTATTTTTCTATTAAAAGGGAAACATTTCAGAGTAAAGCTAATCCAAGATTTTTGCTTAACCATTGATTCATGAGTGCAGATAAAGTTATCAACAGAGAAAGCAAGGTACATGATATAATGTGGAAAAATAAAAGAACGAAAGAAAAAAAAAAAAAAAAAACAAAAAAGGCATTGACCTCTGAATGCAACCCTACTTCCTTTCCCTTCTATTAGCTTCTTCTTCCCCCGCTCATGCAGAAAAAGTAGTTGACGATTATCACCTTCAATCTGTCCACAAAAGTAGCTAATATTAAAAGGCCAGCTCCAGCAAGAACATGAAGCCAATATGGAGAGAAAAGAAAGAGATGCCCAAAGCAATAGCTTAAACTAACATAGTACATAAAATGGTACAACCTCAAATAGAAAGTCAACTGAATTCATTTCAGGGTATTTCCACTTCAAGAGGCCTTCATGTGTGCGTGGAACATAAGGATCATCCCAACCCTGCAAACAAAATGATCAATAATAATCATTGCTCCAAACCAAAGGTGTTCTTCCACAAATGATACAGAATAAGACATGGACATAGCATTAAAATATTGCAGGCACCAGAGACGATGCTCGCTAGTTCCTACGAGCTTGGTATTTGGTAACTCCTGATTTACATGGTAGTTAAGGGATTAACATACTTTTAGTAGTTGAAAGGTCATCTTTATGGCACTGAAACAGACGTTTGCATGAATGATTTACTTCATCAAATACATTCAGGAAAGTTTTTTCTTTTGTCAACAAGATTTTCAGGAAAGTCAGACAAACAAGCGAGAAACTTGGCAGAAAGTTTTAACAGAGATTTGAATTCCATAGTTTGTTCACTCAAACCACCTGAAAAATAAGACCATCTGCAGTATGTGAAAGCCTTGGAATGAATTCCTTTAAAAGCTTGGTAACAGTAGAGAGCAACCAAAAGTCTTTCCTTCTCACCTGATAAGAGTTAAAACCAAATCACCAAACAATCAGCAGAAAAGAGATGATACAAGATGGATTTCAATGTTGACAGTCAGATAACACATACCCTGAACGGTTCAAGGTCGTATCTATAATAAGGATTCCTACACTGGTAAATATTGTGGCGTTCATAATTCCGCGGTTCAATCACTTCTTTCTCAAGCATCTTCCAACGTTCATAAAAAGGCCGCTGGATTGATATTAAATTAGCATACCATGCAATCAATATATTATACCAAAAACATTAATAAATACAGAAGACTACGGACATGGGACATATTGATTTGATATGTCATGTGCCACAGCAATGTTTGAACCAAGCCTCGACTTTCAAAGGTAGAAAGCAACTGATACAATGCAATATTTTATGAATATGAACTCAGACTACTCAGTGAGCAGGGCCCTCTCCATTATTGGGGGTCCTACATCCAATACCCCAGAAATTTGACAATAAAATATCTGATACATGATTTTACTGTACCAAACAAATAATGTTTCTAATGTACAAAACAAACAAGAAGCTCCCAACAACTTGATGCAAATTTCCAATCGTTTATCAATATTTAACTTAACTGAACCAAACCATACAGAAATCCACTTTCTTAATATACAGAACTCCGGGTAAAAGAAGTTGCATTTGCTCGGTCTCCAGGATTCCTCGTCATAATGAAGAAAATATAAGGTGTCACAATACGATGAGCCTAGATAGGATAAACAACAGTGTGTAAGATGTTTCATCACCAACTATGTGAATTCGTCAGTAATTTTGAATATTATGTTAGCTAAATTACAAGCAACTCTTCCATGTAGCTACATAACTTATTCAAATCTTAAGCCAAACAGTGAAAAAGAACCACTTGACAACAAAACATGTCATAATGAGGACCAATAAACACAAGTGGGAAGAAAGTGTTTAACTATACATCTCAAACAGGTGTTTCAATATTGATGACTTTTCTATTCTCGTGGCATAAAAAATATCCTGTAATATCAATTTGAAATTTATTAATGTTGGTAGAGTTATGTTAATGTGGCATTATCCATTAATCCTTGAGTTTTTTTCCTAAAAAAACAAAAGAATTTATTCAAGGGTTGTGAATAATGTCACATCAACCCAGCGGGATAGAAATGGGATGATAATTTAGTGTATAGCATTTTCCATTTTGTTATTCCTTTCACAAGAGGAACAAAGGAGATAAATCAAAAGTCAAAATCTAAGGAAAAACTTTCATAGTCTAAGGGTTTGGCACAATTAAGAGTATGCCGTCTTTCAAAATTAAGAATGTGAAATCACCATTTGTCCCAAAATCAAGCTGATGGAAAGAAGTAGATTTAATTATTTGTATTATATTCTTAACACTTCCCCTCACGTGTGGATAGAGGTGCTACTGTCACCCGCCAGACAGGGGGTACCCCTGTCTCACCCTTGTATGGGCGGTAGGGGTGGGCAAAATTTCCAACCTCCGAACTTCATCCAAGTTCCGACGAGGCTCTGACGGAGTTTGCACAATTCGGAGTCGGAGTTACTCTTAACTCCAATAGTCAGAGATGTCTCCGAACTCCGAATTTTTAAAAAAAAATACAAATGATCAAAACGACGTCGTTTTGTAGGCCCTGCTGACGTTTTGTCTTGATCAGGTAAGTAAACGATATCTTTTCAAGTGGAACGACGTCGTTTCGTGAAGGAAGGGAATCCAAAACACAAGACCCCCTTCTTCCCCCCTCACTTTTGCACAACAATCCTAGTGAATCACTTTTGCACAACTCAGATGAACTCTAAACGCCGTCTGCCGTCACCTGAGGCCACCATCTGCGACTCTGCTGTCACTGGAAAAATTGTGAGAATGATTTGTTACTTCCTCCTCCAATAGATTTGTTGTTCCTCCGAGTAATTGTAAAATGTGATTTGTAACTCTCTTGGTAAAATGTGTATGATTTGTTGTTCATTTCAACTTTTTTGTTGTTTTCATTTCAATGATTTCGGTTTTTAGGCTGTTAAATTTAAGAATTGAGAGATTTAGGTTTTGTAAAAATTGAGCTTCTTGTTTTCATTTCAATGTTACACGCTCGAGCGCCACTCGAGCAAACGTCACACAAATTGTTTGCTCGAGCCTTCGCTCGAGTGTGGCTCGAGCGAACATCACACAGATTGTTCGATCAAGCCTTCACTCGAGTGTAGCTCGAGTGGACATTCATTTTTTGTGTTTTATGTATTTTTAAAACCACAAACACGACTAGACACATGTTTTTTCCTTTTCAATGTGTTTCCAATTTGTAGATAATTATCATAACATTTAAAATGATGGTTGTTTGTTAATTGTTTCAGATTATTTGCTCAAATTATGGATGCTACACCACCTCATTCTCATTGCAATTCTCCACAAGAGGATGACGCACAGCCGTTAGCGTCACCAACTGGTACTTCAGGCTGTATACCCCCATCTAGAGCAGATACCTCCTGTGCAAGTAGTCGAGTCCCAATAAATCTAAAAACATGTAGATATGCTTAATGAGGAAGAGTTGATGAATGTTGAGGCCGATCCATCACCATGACCTACCAAAAATAGGCCGTGGACATGAGAGCATTTCACTAAAATTCCTGGTGATCGTGAGAATCCGTAGGCTCGATGCCACTACTGTGGGCAACTATGCGGTTGTCATTCGAAAAAACAAGGCACGTCAGTATTAATAACACATCTTACGGACTGCTAGTGGTATAAGATATACAAAGGGCTGGTAGCAATTGATTTGATGAAGCTGAGTTACGAGAATTCTACGGCCACCGATGGCACGCAAATTAAAAGCTATCAATCCCTCAATATAGTGAGAAGATGTTGAAGGATGTTCTTGTGGAGATGATCATCACTGATGAAAGGCAAGCTTCCGCAAATTTGTGCATACTTTAGAGCCACAATTTTCCATGCCTTCACGGTATACTGTGATATGCAACTGTCTGAAGAGGCATGCCAAGGAGAAGGCAGCGATGAAAAGAAATGTTTGTCGCCACTGGCCAGAGTGTCATTTACAACTGATCCATGGACCTCCATACAAAATGTGGGCAACATGTATATCACAACCCATTTTATTGATAGTGAGTGAATACTACAGAAGCGGATTATCGGCTTCAAAAAAATTGTTGATCACAAGGGTTCATTCATTGGCAAGGAGATGGATGACTGTATAAAGGATTAGGGGATCAGAAAAGTACTTTGTATCATAGTTGACAATGCCAGTGCGAATGACACTACCACTAATTGGTTCAGACGGAATACGACGATAAAAGAGGATATTATTTGTGAGAACCAGTTTATTCATGTTCGATGTTGTGCCCATATCATCAACTTCATAGTTTCTGGAGGGTTCAAGGAGGTTAATGAGTCCATTATTAAAGTCCAAAACCTAGTTAGATATGTGAGGGCTTCCCCTTAACGGTTCTGCCAGTTTAAGGTAATAGCCAAACAACTTGAAATCCCATCTTCCAGTATGTTACAACTAGACGTTCCGACTCAATGGAATTCTGCATACATGATGTTGGATGTAGTACAGAAGTACCAAACAGCATTCGAGCGGATGGAGGTCGAGGATTGGGACATGAGGTATGTTTTGCTGGAATCAGTTGGGGGGAGGAGGCTCGATGCGCCAAACACAGTTAATTGGGCCAATGTCAGGTATTTTGTTCAATTTTTTAAGTTATTTTATGACATAACTATGCGGAGATTTGGGACAAAATATTCTACTACGAACATGTACTTCGAGGAGCTCTTGGGGCTTCATGACCACTTGCAAGAGAGTTGTGCTGACAGTGTGGATTTGTTGAATGCAATGGCTAGAAGGATGAAATACAAATATAATAAATATTGGGGAGATGTGGAGAAGATAAATAGATTATTATTTGTGATTGCGATTATTAACCCCCGATATAAGTTGACAATTGAAAAAGATTGGATTATAGGTACGTCCTCGGTGATGAGAACGCTAAAAAGTTTATTAGATCGCTTAAATGTGATATTGATGATTTATATAGCTATTACAACAGTAGTAGTCAGTCTTCAACCGAAGATGGCAACTTCTCTCGCCTAACCGGCTCGACATCTTCCTGGGATGACACACATGCAGAAAGTTCAAATTTATTGCGGCTACGACGGTATTATCAAAACCGTGCATCGAGGAATATATGCAGTGTAAGTCTAAGGTTGAGCGTTACTTTATAGAAGATGTCGAGGCACCTAGTGATACATTCTAGATATTAACTTGGTTGAAGGTGAATTCTGGTAAGTTTCCAATCCTTTCCCATATAGTTAGGAATGTACTAGTCATTCCTATCACTATGGTTGCCTCTGAGTCGGCATTTAGCACTGGAGGTCATGTCTTGAATGCTTATCGGAGTTCATTGTCTCCGACCACCGTCAAGACCCTCATTTGCACATATAACTGGTTAAGTTTAATGCCTATTGGAGTAGATACCATTGATGCCGAGAGCTATAGGCTTGAATTAGGTAACTTTATGATTTTAAATGATTATTTACATAATTTTAATGTTTTCATTATTTAATTTATAATTTATATGATCTAGTAGACCTAGCTGTGAACCCCAAACTAATTGTGGATTGCTGAGAGTCTGAGACCGACGCACCGTGAGATGATTACCATCATGCAAAACTCGTCAGGGTTAGAGGTGGAGGTGAGTTCATAATATCACTTGGCTGATGGTTTAGAAGTCTATAGTTAAATGACTAAAGAAAGATAGTGCATCTGATCAATAAAAGTTAAAACTTCATGTAAGAAAATTGGAAATCACTATTGAGTCATAGACTCAAATGCATGGACTGTCAAGACTAATGTGGGGCATTGTGGCTATTTCATATTTGAATGAAATCTATGACATTATTCAATATTTTAGTGCTGTAAATTTAAATTTATTGCGATTTGTAGTTTGATTTAGTTATTGTATTTAAATTTTAGCTTTTTAACTTATTTTTTATAGTATTTTAGATTTTTTTAATTATTTTTTTACGTTATTAAACAGGGGTTGATATTAGGCCGATTGGAGCCCATTTTCTCAGTAGGGCAACTGGGATTGGAAAAGCCCATTTTCTATTCCGATCAGAGCTCCGACTCCGAGCTTGGAACTTCGATCGGAGTCGAAGTCAGAGTCGGAGTTGGAGGGGCTTTTGACCTCCAACCCCAATCGGAGTCGGAGGTCGACAGTGGTCATTCCAATTCTGTCGAAGTTAGAGCCCACCCCTAATGGGTAGGTCCCTTTGGGCCCCTGAAACCTAGCACCACCCCCTTGGGCAGGTGCCCCAATCCGGATGCCGGGGGGTGGATTGGCCCCCACGACCGTCCACCACACCCCACCCACCCACGGCGTAAAACAACCAGAAAAGGCCAAAAAAATCCAAAATAATTGAAAAACAACAAAAAAAACTACATATCAATCCCTAAAATCCACAAATCTATCATCCCACAACTAATCCAAGAAATTAAAAAGTACAAACAATCAAACACAGTGACACATGGCACAAAAAAAACTAAAATCACGGCCACGGCCCACGACAAGACCACGGAGTGGCTATGGGTCTGAGCAAAAGAACTACGGCTATGCTTCAAGAGCAAGACGCAAAGCTGAAAATATGAAAAGGAGGAAGAGGAGGAGAAGGAGAAGAAGAGGAGGAGAAGAAGAAGAGGAGGAGAGAACAATGGAGGGAGAGAGAGAGACAAGAGAGGAGAGGAGAGAAGTGAGAAGTTAAAAATGGCGGACGGAGAGAGAGAGAGAGAGAGGAGAAGGAGAAGAAGAGGAGGAGAAGAAGAAGAGGAGGAGAGAACAATGGAGGGAGAGAGAGAGACAAGAGAGGAGAGGAGAGAAGTGAGAAGTTAAAAATGGCGGACGGAGAGAGAGAGAGAGAGAGAGAGGAGAACGAGAACGAGAATGAGGGTTTTCTTATTTATATAATCATTCGTACGTCGTTTTATACTTATGAATTTGTTTATATATATATATATATATATAAATTTGGGCTGAACTATGTGGGCAGGTGGCGAAGCCTTCCGCCACCCCTACATGTGGGCCAGACTCCCCCTTAATGCGTGGACCCAACACGTAGAATATTTAATTAAATTGGGTAGAGTATAGAGTCAAGATTCGAACTCAGGACCTCTTCTCTAATATTATATAAAATCACCACTCATCTCAAAAATTGAATAGATAAGAAGAGGTAAATTTAATTATTTATATCATATTCTTAACAAGGAACAAAAATGAGGCCCTGGATGACACTATTTTGAGAGCCAAAGTGCATTGGGAACTCAATATTTACCACGCCAAATACTTTTTTTTAAGATATAAGGTTAAGAACCACAAAAAAAAAAAGTCAGTTTAACGAAAAATGGGTATAACCAAATGGGGAATGGTGAGATGCATAAGTGACAATATAGAAAACATTTAAGGAAAACAAATAAATTCATGATCGGCTGAAATCAGCACAAGTCAAGGACAAATGAAAAAAAAAGCAAACATAAAAGAGCTCTAACAAAAGACTGATCCAACTCAAGATAAGGTGTAAACAGGATATAGTTTGAGGCTGACATATGAGCCTTGATTGCCAAGGGCTTTATGTTAATATTGCTGTATGTGAAATCAAGGGAAAAAATCCTCATAACAGACCGATGTGGCTAAGATAAAAGCTGCCTCATGTTGGGTGACTGAACATGAACCACACAACCAAAGGATCAATGTTCCATACATTTTTAGGTGAAGTTACTAGATAAGATATTTATTTTTGAAAGGTAGAGAAGGTATTAATAGATTAACCTCGTTTGCCAATGGCAGTGTGGCACATAGGGTTCATATACAGCTATGCTCGCGCAAAAGGATTAAGGCAGAAGAATCGTGTCAAAGGGTGAAAAAAAAGGTCTCAAAGAAGTTATTCAATTGGAAATTTATGCAAACACCATATTATATACGGTCAAGAGCCAAGCAGAATGATACAATCAGAATATTTTTTCCATATTAATTTTAAAATCAAACCTCTATGACAGACACTTGATTTATTGCCATCATATCATAGATAAGGTATCTTCTCTCTTGCTTCTGTGAGTCAGGTAAAGTATCAATTATCATCTCTCCATCAAGTAATGTAAAGTGATGAGTCTTGTCAGCTAAACCCTTGCAAGCCAAAGAAAGGAGAACATCAGATTAGATCTCATCTAAGTAAAAAAAAAAAAAAAAAAGACCTTTGCATAACACTAAGGCCCCGTTTGGATACACAGTTGGTCTCATCTCATCACATCCCATCTCAACATCCAAACACTACTCAAACACAAATACTTTTCAATTTTCCTTTCATACTTTTTTATCTAATCATTACAACTTTCCCAAATTTCCACATAAAATACAAAAAACAATTCAAAATTTTCAAATCCCAAAACAAAAATATTATTAAAAAATTATATTCTAACAATATTTTAACTTTATATTTTTATTCAATTTTTTCTCTTTCATTTCCCAAAACCCAATAAAAATATTAACTAAAACTATTTCACTACTATTCACAAACCATCTCACTACTATTCATATATTTCTCATATTATCTCATCTGACTATCCAAACAAGGCCTCAATAGAAATAACTTGATAAAGACA
Source organism: Juglans microcarpa x Juglans regia (assembly GCF_004785595.1). NCBI lineage: Eukaryota > Viridiplantae > Streptophyta > Magnoliopsida > Fagales > Juglandaceae > Juglans > Juglans microcarpa x Juglans regia. The sequence goes on along the minus strand of NC_054602.1, from coordinate 32,852,007 downwards.
AACATATATGCATGCATACATCATTTGTGTTTCTACAAGGAAACCTCATTTGCACCCTTCGAAAATTAAAACTCCTGTCAATCAAGTAGCATCCGTCAATGGTAATTAGCATCATATAACGTGTTCCATCAGCTTTCCATGTGGCGTAATAATAACGCTGCCTTAATAGTTGTAGATTGTCCCTGCATGCCACAGAAAAATAAACTCAATCTAACAAATGATAAGGCCAGAATGAAGAAGGAACACTGAGTAGACAAGTAATTTCACAATCAATTGTGACAGAAATTTCACAATCAATTGTGACAGAAAGTACGTCTTGTACAAAAACATGAGCCACTATTATATTTAGAAGGTTCTTTTAGCCTTAAAAAATTGGTTTCTAGCACCACATTCATTTTGATGCTAAGGACAAATATCTCAGAGACTCAGTTGCATGTACCACATGCATGTGTTTAATGAGTGTCTGACTGATCTACTATTCAAAACTAAATCACTATTCCGTGGTGAAGAAAAGTGATGGCAGCCATGGAAAACAGAAGTGGCAGCTGTTTTTATTGCAATTTCCAATTTCATACCGAATTTTGTTTGATAAGTTAAAAGGAAGTTAACTTGCTCTTGTTGAGAGACAAACCCAAAAAGACCTCCCATTACTTACAGCACGTTCAATAAGCGGAAGGTCTTGAGTTTGACTCTCAATGAGAGCAATTAACTGCCTCTTAGCTATGTATGTCTACACACACACACACACACACACACACATGTCCAACAGGGATAAGGGTCTGATGGTTCCAAAATTCATGCCTCGAGGAGTCTATTGTTAATAAATTAAATAGTTTAGTAATGAAGGACGTTTTGCACTAAGTGACAGAATTGTGACTTTTACATCTTTTGAACTTGATCTTCATACTACTAGTGGTGCTTCTATAATAAGCCTAGACTATGGCTTTCCAAGATTAGCTAGTTTTTAGGAATGTTTCGTAGGGTTTCAATTTAGTCTATTGTTTTTTCTATAAGCAGTTCCAAAGAGGAAGTCTTGAGGTGGAGTGTCCAAATCCTAGTACAACAACAAAGGCACCGTCTGCCAATTGTAGTTAAACAAATTCAGGCTTTGCTTAAGTGCATAGTTTTGATAAAAGAAAGTCTGCTCCCAGTCCCCTTTTTTACTCTATGTTTTTCTCTTCTCTCTCTAATTCTCTGCGTATAATGCAGTAATACTGAAGCGGCATTATGTCAGTCACATTGAACTTTAGTTCAAGAACACCTCCTCTCAACCCCTCTCCAACAGAAAAGGGGAAATGTCTGCAACCGCACATAACAGGCACAATTTAAGGAGAAAAATTCAAATACATCATCAATTGATTGATACAGTTGGACATTACAGGAAAAAAAAAAATGTAGACAACTTTTGGTATGCAACAGAAACAATCACGGTTGATACCAATTTGTTCCTTGTTCAACCATCTTTAGAACATCTCTGTGCTGATTAATTCATGCACTGGATTAAAGAATATAAAAGCTTACGAGACAGTAGAATGGAAATCATGGCAAACATATTTCCTTCACCAAGCTATAAAGACATTAGAAAGGCAAATCTAAAAGGTCACCACTTCTGAAGTGAATCAAAACTTAAAATGCCAATCACCAAAAACTTTTGACATGTTTATAATTACTAACTGACATATTCATTCAAGAGCTAGCAAATAATGAGAACAATTTTTTTTTTTTTGGTTGGAAAGGGTCAAGCATGCTAGTATAGCACATGTTGAAAAGAGGGTAAAAGAACCTCAACTCTATAAGGAAATAAGAGCTTCTCACATAACTACCATGCATTAGAAGGCTAAGTAAAGATTCAAATGAATAGCCAGATAAAAGTTCAAGTTCCACACTGCTTCATCTAAATTTCATCAAACTCCATCTGCAGCCATTTGTTTTTGTACTCAAAATTTTTTGGGAAAAAAAAAGAAATCAAAGATAAAAATCATCCGTTGTTGTACCGAAATTGCAGGCAACAGCAGTAACGCCGCTAAGTACTACTACTACCATTGTCGATTATATTTTTGAAATTTGACAGTATGGCAATCTGCATCAGTAATAAATTTTCTCCTTTACATAGTGACGGCCGAACATGTGAAACGTACCAGTCACACTTTTAGTTGCTTAATTGATAAAACATAAAAGAACCACAAAAAAATAACCATCAACATAATCTCAGATAAACCGAACCTGTCAAGAGAAACTGGGTGAGACCCTGGAAATTGTGCATTTCCTCTTGCCTGAAATTAAAGAAAAAACCTGTCAGAACAGCTATGAAGCATAACATGTACATGAAATAGAGAAAACACAACAAGATAAGGTAGAAAGTACATGAGAATTTTCTTGGCTGTTTGAAAGAAAAAATTGCACTGGAAGTCAAGAAAAAAATGAAGTAGAATAGGACAACACAACAAATTAGCAGAAACTATGTGTATAAGAAATGTCTGAATGATCTAAAGAGATATTGAAAGAACAATGGAATGAGTGTGCTTGGAAAAGTTCCGGCAACATAAATATTTAAGAACTAAAAACCAAATAATGTAGCAAATATAGTGATAAAAATTAGACAAACAAGAAAGTCTGGTAACCAAATCCTATATATGAAAAATGTGAACCCACAAAAAATTGAAAACTCAAGTGAAAAAAACTAAAGAGAGGTACTTGAAGAGCCTACCCCAACACCCAACTTAAGTGTTTGATAGCAGAAACGCCGCATTTCATCTTGCTGGTCCCTAGGTATCTCGTCTCCTAATACATCGTCATTGGTCATCGCTACATCTATTTCATGATTCTCCTGAAAAAATGAAGATATGTTAAAACTGAAGAACAAAGCAAATATGTAAGGCAAACAAAAACCATATAGCAAGTGAAAAGAAAATAAACAGTCACTGATTTTATGGATTAAGCAAAAAGTACCTACCAAATATGTCCACTTAGATAACAATCTACAAATGCGGTACCCTACCAAGGTTACAAGCAAGGTTATCAATAAAAAGTATTGCTCCCACAATAAAATCAGTAACTATACAGCCATGCACATGAACTTCGCAACAAATTTCCAGCCATCGTTTTACTATGAGCAATTCATTCTAACTTAATTTTCTTGTGAAAATTTTTACATGTAATGACTCAATCCTCCATTTATGGCTTTTTAATGATAGTTCATTAGGCAGGATCAAGCGGATGATGCCTTCAAGGGTGGTGGAGCTTCTGACATGCTGGAAAGAGCAGTTTTGCCGCCATCTGTGTCCCTCTTTGCAAGTTGGTTACATTGTGTGCATTTTGGCGTCTATGAAAAGAAAGGCACCAGCATTGTTTTGAAGACAGTGAAAGATTGGTGTTGGAGTTAAAGTTTTTTGTTCCTACCACCTTGTATCATTGGATAAAGGCCCATTATGGTGCTCCTTTTCCATATCTAATTTTCACGGTTTTATGGCACTTTTTCCCTTTGATTGTTGAGTGGAGTCATGTGCACTTCCTGCACACCAGGATAAAATCCCTTCTCATCATCAATCAAATTATCTTATTCATTAAAAAAATCATTCTGAAAGGCAATCAGAGTATACACTGTAACTGCACCAGTTTCTGGATGTATGGCTAGCTCATTCATGGGACTAGAAGCAACCCAATAAAAAGGGCCCCGTTTGGTTTCACAGATGGTCTCGACCCATCTCATCTCAATATCCAAACACCATTCAAACACATACAATTTTCAATTTCAACTTTTCAACTTTTTCATCTAATTATTACCTAATCATTACAACTTTTCCAAACTTCCAAACAAAATACAAAAAATAATTCAACTTTTTCAAATCACAAAACAAAAATAATATTTCAACCCTCTTTTAACTTAATAATTTTTTTATTTAACTTTTTCTCTCTCATTTCCTAAAACATTAGAAACAATACATCAAACCATACATACATTCAAAGGAGCAGCTGAAACTCCATCATCATCATCATCTGGCACTGCTTCACCATTAAGGTCAAGATCAGAAGATCTTTTCCATTCTGGAGTTGGTGGGCAAACAACCATCTCAGGCTTTTTTTCATGATAAAATGTATACAACGCATCAATATAGTCTGGTTTGTAGATTCCTGGAGGGCGTGCTTCAGCAAACATTTTTATTGCCTGCACAATAGGCAAAGCAAAACAAAATTGCATTTAGAAATGTTTATTCAATAAACCAATCAACACGCTTATAAAGAACATACCTGAGTAACAGAGGTTGGATGTGATCGCATGATATAATGAACTATCATATATCCCGTCCGATTATGCCCATGTGTACAATGGACAAGTATGTACTTCTTTGAGTGCTTTTGACGAAAGAGGAATTGGGAAACCTAAAAAAGAACAAGTTTTTACAAGACATCTATACAAGTTTCATAAGCAATTTATATTTTATAATAGAGCATGGATACACTTGTAATTCAAAAGAAAAGCACATCCTAATCTTTCAGAGATCAATCCAATTGGAAAACTCAATTATACAAGAGAGAGACAAATGACTAACCTCTGTTTGGCAACACAACTGTTCTCAAGTATTCTCATATATTTCTTTCCCATACACCACTCAAACACAAAACACTTTCAATTTCAAATCTTTAACTTTTTCATCTAATCATTACCTAATCATTACAACTTAACCAAACTCTCAAACAAAACACAAAAAAAAATACTACTTTTTTAAATTTTAAAACAAAAATTATATTCAAAAATTTTTTGAACTTTATAATATTTTTATTCAACTTTTTCTCTCTCCTTTCTCAAAACTCAATAAAACATTTTAACTCAAACCATTTCACTCATATTAACAGATATATTGAGATATTCTCAGTATCCAAACAGGCCCTAGATTTAAAAAAAAATGGTGCACATATTCTCACATGAAAAACACAAGACTCTAGACAATAAATACAAATGCTCAGTGTGGTTCAACTTATTACACGATACTCGAGCACAATATAGAAAATAGAATGATAATAAGTTAAAATAATGAACAACAGTCAAATACAGAGAGGACAGGCAAATGAAAGAAGAAGCAAACCTCAAAGACGAAGGTATTTACAGATGCATTATCAGGCACAGCATCCCTCCCCTTGCATTGAATCTAGACCACAAATCAATTTTGTGGAAAAAAAGAAGAAGAAAGAATCCAATAATAAAATCAGAAAAGAGCCTAACTAGGAAAACAAAAAGTAAAAACAATAAGAATTGAATAACCAAAATCACAAAATCACAACTAGGAAACAACAACTATGTCACAGGCCACTGATACCTTAACATGCTTGATACCCTCTTTCTTTAAATCTGACGCAGGATAGTAACGAGAAGTATTCGTCAAATCGATCACTAAACCAAGCTGAAAAACCAGTGAACAAAATACATATCATTCAAATGACAGGTCCAGGAAAATAAATTAAAGTTGTTACTTATAAAAAAATCTAGTTGTTTTATGTTACTTTACGTTGGAGAAGTGCATGTTTTATTTCTTCACCTCCTTTTTAGAAAGAATATCAGCCCTGATTGTGTTGTATGTGAGCTTAGAAAGATATACGACGATTCAAATAGAAATGACTGGTTCAAGAACTATTTCCAAAACAAGCCTATTGTACTCTTCTTAGATCAAGAAAGTATACCATTCACATTGGCGCAAAAGAACGGGAAATAAATTCAAAAGTACAGATTACTTACTTTTCTTCCTAAAACCCTCTGCTGTTGGATCACTTGCTTAAATGAGTATCTTTTACCAGGAGCAACATAGCCATTATAATACTCACTGAGTGGAACCTTGGAAGGAATCATGTAGCATATTTCCTGACCAGCTGCAGGACAGTCCAACCAACCTGCATATGACGAACAAAGCATCTGAGAATGACAATAGACAATGTAGCAGTCATGACAAAACAGACTTTCGAGAGAGGGGGGGGGGGGGGGGGGGGGGGGGGGAAGAAAATCAGATTATTCTTTATGGTCAAAACTGTAATTTCAATACCTTGGTCCACTTAACTTCTAGAACAATCTGTCAGAAGGAATATTGAAGAGAAAAGAACAGCACAATTTTTTTTTTTTCTAAGTAAAAGATTGTATTAATATGAATAGGCATAGTCCAAGTACACAAGATGGTATACAAGAGGTAACACCTATTTAGGAAGAAGCAAAGGATACAAGAAAGTCATGAACATCAAAGCCATTAAAATCTACAGCTATGGCCCAAAGAAAAAGAGTTCTAATTAAAAGAGATCTAAGTTCCTCTATTGTGCGCTCCTTGTCTTCAAACCAAAGTATTGAATTCCATTCCGGTGACCGTTTCAGTTAAGGCACTGGAACGAAATATTTTGATACCGGTACCGTTTCGGGATAGTCTATAAATGGATAAATTAATTATATATGTATAAATTATATTTCAAAATAACATCATTGCAAGTCTTAAAAAGTTAAAACACATATTTATAAAACTCAATAATACTTTTAAGTTCTCAATCCAACTATTAAAAAAAAAATAATCACTCATCTTCATCACAAAAAGGGGAGTAGGGATTTGATTTTCAGTCCATGAGAAAAGGAGATTGAAAAAAGTTAAGGAAATAGTCTTCAGATATGAGAATTGGAGTGAAAATTATGAAAAAACCAGGATTTTTACATTAATTACAAAAATACCACAACCATGCTGGTATTGACTGAAACGCACCGAAATGGCCAATCACCATGAAAATTAAAGGAAATGGCCACACATCTGATATAGAACAATATGATGCCCACAAGAAACCCACCTCTCCATTAGTAATCCAACAATCATTTTATAGTTTTCATTAACAAAGTTCATGCCATGTCTCTTGATAAAGAAAAATTATTTAAAATTATACATATAAAGAAAAAGATAATTCTTAATCATGCACATATATGTTTGAAATAATAAACCCACTATTTTTTGTGAAGTTTGATCCAGTTACACACCAATGCTCGCTTTTTTTATTCCACATTGGAGCCTTTAAATACAATTGAGTACACCCAATTCATCAATTATTAACCGTACTGAAAGTAACATTCAAGCACTTATAATGACAAGTCCCACTAATCAGCCATTTAATATCTACAACAAACCCAGGTCCTGCAAATTAGATACCGTAGATGCCCAACAAATGAATAAATGGAATTACGCATTTTATTGGGGTAACTACACTTTTCATCACAAACTATCTCCTATTTTTCACTTTGCACCATATGCGACAAAAAAATTCCATTTTGCACCATAGATTACCTATATTTTTCAATTTGCACCTTCGGTTAAAATCGGACCACCAATAAGACGACCAAGAAGCGAATCTCTTGTATACATAATATGCGCTCGGGAGGCACCTTTTGCAATTTAATGAAATTTTTATTGCTTAGCAAAGTTCCAACTTATTACTTTAGCAATGCATTAAGAAAAATTGCATGCCAGTAGTTCCAATAGCAAAAAACACAAATCAGCCCTTCAACTCATATAAAGAAAAGAAAATCCTTGAACCCTGTTCCCGTACACAATGAAAACTCCGTGTTGGTGAAAGCGCCAAGAGCACTTGAGTGCAAACACACCCTAGAGCCTACGCACAAAGCACAAGCGTGTGCCTGATTGAAGTAAAGTGTACATTTTTAAAAATTTAACCTATAATAATAAAACAAAAAAGGTTTTAAAAAAGCAAGTGAGTAATATATTTAGCATACAAATCCAATTTGTTAAGTATTCTCAATTAAATTAAGAACTATGCAACATGACAATCAAGTGATCAAAAAATTTTATAAAATCTAAACTTAACATTTTATATAATTCTATTGTGCTTTACAAACCATAAATATACAACCATGCTACTTAATATCCATAATCAAAATAAAGTAAATGGTTGAATCATATATGGCCAAAAGGACCAAAAAAACCACAATTACTGCAGGCATTGACTTCTAGGCAGATATATGCAATACAATCCTAAAGTATATAATCATCCTCATCATTTTTTTAATAAGTAATAGAAATTTTATTAGTATGAACATAGGCATAGCCCAAGTACATAGGCCGTATACAAGATAAGGCACCTGATTAGGAACAAGAGATAGATACAAGAAATTCATGGAAATTAAGACTATGAAATTTAATAGTCTTAAAGATAAAAAAAATTTAAGATCTTCCATAGAGCGCTCCCGATCCTCGAAGTCCAATCATTCATCTCCCTCTAAATGCACCACAATAGACAAATAGGTGTAATCTTCCACACAAGGACAATCTTAGGAATATCCTTAAGGCCTCTCCAACTAGCTAAAAGATCAAATACTTTCCCATGCATAACCTATGCTAGTCCAAATTTGCTAACAAAATCATTCCACAAGGCCCTAGCAATCTCACAATGGAGGAGTAAGTGATCCATTGTTTTCACCACTCTTTTTGCACATGCAACACCATTCGACAACAATAATCTAGTGTTTCTTAGGTTGTCAATAGTCAGGATCTTTCCTAAGGAAGTAGTCCAGACAAAAAAGATAGCCTTAAAGGGCACCTTCCTACTCCAGATGCTCTTCCAAGGGAAGCAATTGTTATACTAAGTAGTGAGAACCTCATCGAATAAGCGTGTGGAGAATTTTCCATTGCTAGAACTAGAAGTCCAAATAATCTTATCCACCTCTTCATTACCAACTCCGAAAGAGTACGGCAAATAGAAAACTTGTGTGAAAACACCAACCTCCCAGTCATAAGCCTCCTTTAATAAAGCTAACATTCCAATGTTGAGAGACAAACGAGATTTCCCTTAATTCAGGCAATGAGGCCTCTTGCTCCTGTGCAATCCTGAAAACTATTAGGTAAGCATCCTTAAGAGCCCTAGCCCCTATCCCCACACCATATATCATACCAAAAACTCATATTAGAACCATCACCCACCACCAATCTAGTATGGCTAGAAAAAGCCCCCCTTCCCACCCCCTCCAGATATCTTTCCATAACCCCACTCCATATGCCCCTCGAACCTCACTTGAACACCATCCCCCTAGCACCCCCATACTTATCTTCTATTGCAACCTTCCATAAGCATAGGCTTCTCCCTCATAATTATAGCGCCACAACCATTTCCCTAGGAGCGCCTTGTTGAATGCCCTCATGTTACGAATCCCCAACCCTGCCATCAATAATCAGAGAACACTCATTGTCCCAACTCTCATCATTAAGCATAGGACCATCATCATTTTCATAAAAGATTTTGCAACCCTCATCATCTTCCTCATCTACTTATCTAAATTAATGATCTAGCATATTTTTATATATACTTGTAAAAAAATTAATATAAAAGCGCTTTTTACTCTTTAAGCTCACTTAAAAAAAAAAAAGGAAGAAGAAGAAGTTGACCACTTTTTATATTGGTAACAATATAAGATGTAGACTACTCATTCATTGAATACAAAAGAACACCACAATGTCATGATCCATGGCTGAATACATTCCAATTCAATAGGAGATCCTGGAATGCATCAATTTTTAAATAAAATATAAAAAGAAAAGAAAAAATACCAGGAGGAAGCCGGCTTTTCTCGTAAGATTTGAGGTTTCTTGTCTGAAACAATTGATCATCTGCAGGTGGTTGAGATACATGCATTGGTCTGTCATCTGGTCTTTCTCTTTTCAGTCGTTTACGTCTTTCATCACGCTCCTAGCATGAGAAGCACACTAGATTAGCTATCACACACAAATTGTGCAAACACGAAATTAAAAAAAAAAAAAAAAAAACAACAAAAAGAACAAAAAAAATATAAGATATTGAGTTCAATTACAAAATATAACTACTAATGTAAATGCTTTGTTCTATTCTAGGTACACTTATTTGTGCATTTGATCTTACAGCTTAAACTGGTCAAGGATGGCATCAACTTCATGCATAAATAGAATTTATAACAATAAAAATATCAAATTTACACTTGTTATAAATGAATCACAAAAAAAGTGAGCTTTACTTTGAGCACACTATTCTTAAGTCCCTTGTACGAGTAACAAAACCAATAGGGCCTAATTCATTGACATGAAGCAGGTAACCATGCTCATTCTAACTCAATCAAGTGTGGTTCATCCTCAGTATTTGAGCATTGCCAAGGGTTTTATTTCATGGTTTCCATAAAGCCAATAAAAGGCAAACATATCAAGCATCAATAACAAAGCCCACACATTCTGCTCATCTGCACTAATAAGGTATGCATCTATATATTATTATGTATGTAAACCTATACCTCTAGATAGTTGAATGGATGGACGGACGGGATGGACGGGTATACAGAGTGATTGAAAGATTGATATTTTAAAATAAAATAAAAAACAACAACAACAACAACAACGAAAACAAAAATAGAAGGCTAATTTTTATGTTGTAAGTAATTGAGAGTTAAAGCATTGATGATACTTGCTAACCAAAGGCCTCAAGATGGAATCCTCAAAGTCCTAGATCAATGAACTAGTAGCCACTAGAGCATTTAAATTCTTAAAAAGAGGAACTGTGCAAGAATATTTGGTATTAGGAAACGTGCAAAAATGAAAGCTATCTTTAGTTTTCAGTAAATCCCAGGAAACACTTGAGGGCCATTACAAAAAACATTGGAATGGAAGTGTTTCTCTGCTAACAAAAAATGATAAGAGGGTATTCGGTGTAGTTTCCTAAAAAATAAAAAAAATATTTCCTTTCTTTTTTCGATAAGTAAAAGGAATTGAACTTCCTTTCTAAATGAGTACTAAAAAGGAACAAGAAATGGCCCCCCGCGCACCGGGGGGGGGGGGGGGGGGGGGGGGGGGGTGGGGGGCATTACAGTAATGTCGGTTGATGGTTGTTTCTACAGCTTAGCTAATGAAAATGACACATAATGGCTGTGGAAACAACAAACCAACTAGAAACAACTATGAAAAGCCTCTGTTATATGATTTTAGACACTAGGGACGATCAAATGGCCTTCATAGATTACTGGAATAAGTGGAGAGATTTCAATTATCATGATTGACAACATTATTATTCAAGGGAAAAGGTGCAGGTATGTGAAAGGAGAAAAAAGAGTACCCGGCGTGCTATATCAACAGCGGACTCTATTCGTTCTTCTGGTGCAGGGTATTCTTCAATGTTCTGTTCAAAAGTGTCTTCATCTTCTTCAGGTACAGGTGAGGCATTTAAATCCATGGAAACAATCATTCAATATCCACAAAACAATATTTGCCACTGTAAAATCCCAAAATTCTATAAGTCTACCGCTTCGTTAGAAACAATGAAGAACAAATTTCTGCATCCTTTAGGCAGTACTTCGCATTAGGCCAACGTGCCCAAGTACCAAAACTACCAAAAATTTACTAGAAATAAATATTTTTATATGGTAATATTTTAGCAACCATGTCAATTCAACTGAAATGCAAAGTAAGGTGCTGAGAATTGTTTTAAAATAAATATAAAAAAATCCCGTGTAAGGACTAACTAGAATACAGACGTCTAATCAGATACAAGTGGAAAATAACTGAGACAGACTAAACGCTAACTTTATGCGTAATTGTTCAGGAAGTATATACTACTTAATTAAGACGGATAGTTATAAAATCTGCGCCATTTGACAACAAAATCTAGTTTCCCTCAGCTCCAATCAACCAAAAACCTAAAATATTCAAAATTCCATTTCACCCTTCCTTTCTCGCATTTTTTCAGCACAACAAAGGCACGCGAACTAGGAACGACACTCAAGTACAACTCCATGTAAGAAAATTCAAACTAAAAAAAGAAAAGAAAAAAGAAAAATCCTCCAAGGATACAACCAAGAAGAGCAGCAAACCTGAGCACAGGGAAAACGGAATCGACGACCCAACTGTCCCCGAAACGACAATCCCACTCGCTCCGACAGGTCAGAGGGCAGGAACCTAAATCTTACGTGACGTAGAAATTGAAGGCTTCCGGGATCAGTAACGAACAAGATGGTTTCTCCAATTGTAGCATGGAAAAACTAAAGCCTACAATTGCCGTACGCTCGCCCCTAAAGTTTCTCGCCCAAACCCTACACACACACACAGCAGAGAAAGAGGAGGTTTGTTGGATTAGAGGAAGAAGTAATGGCTCTTTATAATTAATCAATCCATGTCAAATTGTAGAGAGAGAGAGAGAGAGAGAGAGAGGATGACATCCGCGATTTGGAGTTGGTAAATCAAATACCAGGGCATGTAATTGAATGGGAATGTAAAACTTTGGGGCAAGATTTTTAAAGTCACAAGTTATAGGGACTGTGTATGGATGAAAAGATAATAAAATTGTAAAAACTAGGGACCTTTCTTCAAAACAAAAAAAAAAAAAAAAACAAGGGACCAAATTTTTAAAATTGCAGGCTAGGAAACGTGGAAAATGCTTTGAGCGGGGGAGACGAGTTCGTAATTTTGTTTATTCAAACATCTAATATATTATTATTTATTGATGTTTATAATTATTGATGTAAAATGTTTTCATATTAGTTTATAAAAAAAATTAATATTTGATTTCTTTTATAATTTTAAAAATTTATTATGTATCAATTATTATTCACTCTCACAACCATACCCTTAGATCACATCCTAACGAGCCAACTTCCCTTGATCATGTATTTAGCATTACTGAAAAGGTCCAGCATTCATATTCTCAGCTTCTTTGAAATTTTACTTATTCCTAACGGTTCGCTAGAGCCTGTAGGTTTATGGATTCTGAATCAATTATGTAAATATCTTTGGATATATCCCTTATGTACAGTTTGTGGAGCTTCATGGAGACGGGTGGGTACGATGATCCGGCTATTGTTACTGGTGTTGGAACAATAGATGGTAGGAGGTACATGTCATGGGTCACCAAGAGGGTAGGAACACCAAAAGAGAACATTCAACGGAACTTTGGGATGCCTACTCCCATGGGGTATGTATGTAGAATGAAAGAGAATTCCATGTTTCAACTTGTTTTCCAAGTTCCAGGATAGTTATCTTTTTCGTAACTGACACTGACGGAAAATTTTCTACGCAAACAATTACTGAAAAGCTGTGCGTATGATGTATGAAAAATGATAAACATACATTATTTTATACAATATTATTTTAAAAGGATGGCTTTTGTAAAATACTTTATAAAACTAATATCTTCTATATATATAAGTGGCTATTTAACGAAGCTTAACGGAAATTCTTGTTTTCCGTTAAGTGACTATCAAACGGTGTTAAAACGTAGCAATCTGTGTTTTTATGGTCCATTCGAAAATGCCTCTCTCAAACCCAGCCTTCTCTAGAAAGTTCCTTCTCTGGAAACCAGACATCTCTCTCTAAGAACTCGCTCGCCCGAACGGGGAAAGGAGAGCTTCGGCTCCTTCTTCCTCTTCCTCTCCTCCTTCTTCTCACAGGCCCTTCGTCGTCTCCGGTGGTCTCGTTTGTTTGTTTTTTTTTTTTCACGTTTTTTGCCGAATAAAGGAGTAGCCGTTTCGAGCTTCTCCGGTGACCATCTTCCGACACGCGTACCACCGGGAGAAGCCTCACCCGCCGATCTTGCGGTTGATAGAATTGGGAGCCAATCGGAGAGGCGCGTTGCGCCGACGCGCTGTTAAAGGAAACGCGTGGGGTTCTCAAACCACCGCGTTTGTTGCTTCTTGATTTGAAGATCTATTTTGAAATTTTTATTTGCTTCTTCTGTTTGTTGTATTTTTCTTGCATTGTATTGTTATTTCTCTCGTCGAGACGGTGTGAATCCAAAAGCAAGTTTGGATTTTTTTTTCTTTTTGTTTTTCTGTTCGTTGTGGGTTCCGTTTTTTTTTCCTTGCAGTTCTTCTTGAAGGAGCTAGCAGCAGCTCTCTGTCGATTTCTGCGTAGCCACCGTGCTGTCACCGTAAGAAAGATCCATCGAGCTGCCAACCACCGTCTGCAACAGATCCAACCTCTGGTTCCTTGCTTTTCCATTTGAGCTTCTTGTTGTTGTTGGTATCTCTTAACTTTCTCAATTTATTTAAATATGAAGTTGCTTATATGATTTCATATTTGTCTTTTGTATTTATATTTGCATCTTTTTATTATTTGTGTTTATGATTTTCTAATATATTTGGTTTATCTAGCGGATTTTTTGTTCGTGGGATTGATATAGGGAGTTTTTAAAGTATTGTGTAAGGACTTTTTACAGAATCCTTGAATAGGGATTACTTTTCTTGCACTCAACAGATGCACATAAAGAATTTCAATCATAATGCTCTTATAGGAATGTGGGAAAATTTTAGCAAAGTATAGCAATCCAGATTGTTGAACCTGGAAAATTTTGAAAAAACCAATATTTCAATAATAGTGCACCTCATTATTTGGTCCTGCTCATGTGTAAAGCAAAGCAAAATGAGACTAACTTTAGAGTTGGACCCACTTGATAATCAGTTTTCACTAGCAGGATTTTTTGATCTCTTGCGATTGTGTATATTGCCTTTGTATGTTAAGAAGTTAATCTCCAAAATTGGAAGTACTTTGGTTTGTGATTCCGCAATGGGATTATGATGTTTTCTTTCCATGATATTGAATCTTTTTTACTTGCAGGAGATAGTTTCAATATACCCTGTTTTATCACCACCAAATCTTCTGGTTCTCTTCATGTAACATCAAACTATTCAAAGCTGGAGTCTATTGTCCAGCTTATCTCAATGTTTACGATCTGACGTCGATTAATGGCTACGCATACTGGCTCGGCCTTGGGTCTACCATTCCGGCGTGCAAGGTGAGATTTTTTTTATAGCATGGGCTATATTATATTTATCTGTTTATTTTCCTTTTTTAAATCATGGGTCGTTTATTTATTTTAAACGTTTTTTAGGGTTTTCGATGCTAAGATAGTAAAGGAAGATGAATGAGAGAAACGAAAAGCTAGGTTTTTAACGGCTAATTGAACTTGGGGCTGTCATAAGATGCCTATTATTCCATGTTTTGTTGCATTTTTCTTCTTGGGTTCAAGTTCAGATCTGTAGTCTGTTTGTTTAGGAGCTGAGTGATGGAAACCCAGATTTTTTTTTCTTCTGGATGCTTAGAAATTGATGAATTTACTGTGGAGATTTTTATTAATATGCATGCGTCTTTAGTTTTTTTTTTTGTAGGATCGAGTAAGGAGTGATATATTCCAAAGAAAAGTAATTGTGTTGTATGCATGATTATTTCTTTGTTTGGAAAGTGAGGAAAAGAAAAACTTTAATTAAATAAATATATCTAACTATGTGGCTTTATTTGGGTTGGCTCGAGTTTCTTAATATTCTAGCAAACAAGAAAATCATGGATGAAACTATTTTGTGACCCTTAATTTTCGGCAGCCAAATAAATGGTAAATGAGGGAATTAAATTCTGTAGTAGATATGCTTTTTTTTTTTTTTCTAATCCTGTAGTAGATATCCTTATTTGTTAACTCCATCAAATCCTAAGCAGTTCTAGATTTTTACTTTTTCGATGGTTGTGAGATTTTCTTGTTAATTTTGGTACAGTTCATGATGTTGAATATGCATTTGGAGCACACGATCATGGAACTTCAGGGGTTTTTGAAGTGGAACCTGAGCATTGTTCTGGTTTCACATTCAGGAAATCGATATTGATAGGAAGAACTGATCTAGGTCCCAAGGAGGTCCATGCCTTTATGGAGAAATTAGCTGAAGGGTACTGTGGAAACACTTACTATCTTATCACGAAAAACTGCAACCATTTCTACAATGACGTGTGTACCAAATTGATAAGAAAACCCATTCCTAGGTGGGTCAACAGACTCGCCCGACTTGGTAAGAAACTGACCATAAGATTGCATTTTTTTACATTTTTGTTGTTGTTGTTTTTATGTATGAACCGTTTACTTACTTGTTAGAATATTGTATAATGCTTTTTTTCTTTTTAAATCTAGAACTTTAACAATGTAGATTTTTTGTTGACAAAGGTGGCAAAACACCACATTTTTCGCCAGAATTGACGCCATTGCTCAAACTCCACCTTTCTGCAACTGCCGTTAGTGCTGCAACTGCCAAGGTGGCAAAGTCATTGATGCAACAATTGGAATAGACCCTTTGAAGTATTACTGCTGCTTGCATAACAAAAGACCTTCAAATTCATAAACACAGCTTTCTTCCTTTTGAACGTGAACATTTTTTGGATGTATATATTACTATGGTTGATGCATATATTACTTTATTTTGAGATGTATAGTTGAGATATATGATTAGCTAATTTTATTTTGGCATGTATATTACTACGATTGATGTGTGTTACTTTATTTTGGCATGTATATTATTTTATTATTAGGTTATTTTCTCTCAATTTCTTATTACATGTTTTTACAAGAAATTTCTATTTTTAAAAATATTTTTCATGTTTTTGCAACTAGGCACACGTGCATTGCACGTGTTTGCCCTTACTAGTTATTTTATAAAAATATCTTTATTCTATAACATGTGTTGTAAAAAGTATTGTGTGTTTATCATTATTCACGATATATTATGCAGATCGCCATGGTTTCCCTATAGCTACTTTCATTGACACCCCTAAGGCATTTGAAGCAGTGTTTTTAATTTCATACCGAAAACTTTCGTACCGGCTTAGTGGCCGGTACAGGTATCATAGGTGTTTCGTACCGGCCTATATTTCGGTTTTTATTTTATTTTTTATTTTTTATTTTTTCAAACTACAAGCTTATTTTTTTATTTCTAATTTAGATTAGACTATTTATAATTTATATATATGTATTTATATATAATTTACTCATATATAGATTATTATTTTAGAATATAATTTATATATATAATTTATTCATATATCGATTATCCCGAAACGGTTCACAAAACGGTACCGGTATCGAAATATTTCGTTCCAGTGTCTTGACCGGTACAACACCCGGTACGGTATTCAAAATATTGATTTGAAGACCTTAAATCCGAAGAACTAGGCCAAGTATGTGGACAATTCTAACTTGAAATTTGCATGATTATCTTTCAATACAAGCTACTAATACGCAAGCTTTACATACCTATTAAAAAAAACAAAAAAACTAATATGCATGCTTTACATGCATGCAGGGTGAAGCCATTGCGCACAATTTAAGGACTATGTTTGGTTTGAAGGTACCCATTGTTTCTATTGTCAATGGGGAAGGTGGCTCTGGTGGTGCACTTGCCATTGGCTGTGCTAATAAATTGCTAATGCTCGAAAATGCAGTATTCTATGTTGCCGGGTGACTTGAGCTTGGCTTTCCTCTCATTGCAACTCATAAAGATAGTGCCAATATACTGTCCGACATGTGCCTTAGTTTCTACAGCATATTGGCCTGCCTTTGCTTGTGGTAAAATTCCTTTTGGTTTCAGTCCTAAATTATCTGCTCTCACAAGGCCTGATTCTAGACTTTGTAATTTTACTTGAATCATCAAGCATGTTTGTATTTATTTATTTATTTGGTAAAATATGAAATATAGTAGTTTCTTCAGATCAGTTAGAAATATAAGATGGCAAGAGTAGGTAGAGCTGCTTGTTTGTCTATCCTGAAGGATTATTGACTGGCCGTGGATGGCATGGTGGAAATGCATCGTTCCATCGAATTAAAAATTAAAAGATGTCCTGCTCGGCTGGAAATTTACCATCCGAGTCAAGATTTTGATTGTGGAATTTGGCAATTTGCCACAAATGCTGACTTCCAAGTTTTCATCGAGTATACCCTGTAATTATTGCTTGTGAGGCTGCTGAAATTTTCTTTTTGATATTGATAATATACGCATGCTCATTTGTAAAATGAGTTCAATCTCCTTTTTTAAGTGATAGATGTTACAGCATAGTTCTCGGTTTTCATTCATTTTGACACATGCGGAGTTATCAGTTTAACTAGCAAAAATAAAATGATTTGTCAAGGACTCAGGTTATACAAAATGAGTTTACTGATCTCTAAAGGCAATTGGTTGCCTGTGTAAGACTACAGCCTCATTTAACATATTTTCATGTCTAGTTTTGTGTGGCCAGACACGCATGTGCACAAGCGTTTGATATGAATATTGCTATGTACTACCTGGCCACACATCTTCACAGTCCTACTCATGGATGAATCATCTGGTGCGGTTTCTTTCTTCCTTTTTTCCTGTTCGGATATATGACCTTGTTGATTTAATTTATGTATATTTTATTTTATTTTATTTTTATCTATCATAGTTGTACGTGCTTATTTTTGTTCTTTTGGCGTTGTCTCTAATCTTGTCATGGGTCAGTCCGGAGGCAAGTGCAGCAATCTTGTGGAAAAGTGCCAAAGGTTCAGCCAACATCACTTTAAGACTTGTTTGTCAGTGGTTTAATATTAACTCCTCGTAAGTTTCTTCTTTGCAGGCAGCTGAGAGGCTAAAGATTACTGCTCCAGAGTTGTGCAAGCGCAGATGGCATTATTCCCGTAAATTATCATTTAAATCCATGGAGTCATTGCTCCTCTATTCTCTTTCTTTAGATGACTTCCATCTATCTTATCCATGACAGTAGCTAGGCACCTTCTCCAAACAGTAAATGGATGTGAAACATGGGTGTTTTGCATGCATACTTAACTAGATGGATTTTACTCCTGTATTGGGGGGGGGGGGGGGGGGGGGGGGGGGGGGGGGGGGGGGGGGGGGGGGGGGGGGGTGGGGGTAGGGGGGAGCTTCTTAGAATCAACCGTTTTCATTTCTTGGGCTGTCACAGCCTAGTAGCTTTCCATCCTGTTCAGTTTCATAGTTCTTTAATCTTTTTGGTAGAACATGTTACTCTTTCTATATAGACACAGAAACTCTGTATAGGTTGTGAGAATGTTAATGGAGGCTATTAAAGCTTCCGCTTATTTGAAATAATGTCTTTTGGTAAATATTCACGTCTTTTGTTTAGCATGTTGTTGCTACTGCTGCTGCTTTCATTGCTGCGCCATTATGTGAACCGATCAAAGTCGGTCACCAGGGAGATGACAATAACACAGTTCTATAAAAACGGTCCACTTTCATTACAACTAGGGTGTGGTTTGAAAACTAAAGCAGCTTCAAGCCAAGGTAGATTATGAGCACCTTTGGGTCTAAAATGCTTGCCTTTGTTGTTCTTTGATGCCGGGTGCGGCTACTATGCCGGCCCAAGTTGACCGCTGGGCATACCGCCCAGTGTAAAGTTTTTTATTTTTTATTTTCCTTTTTCCTTTTCATATTTTTTAATATACTTAAAATATTTTTAAAAAATAAAAAAAAAACCAATATACTTAAAATCACTTCCTTAATTAAAAAATAAATAAAAAATTTTTGACCAGCGGTCAAATAAAGTGAACAAAGTGGAGAGACAAAGTAGCTTTTTCCTTTAATGCGTGGTATTTTGGCCAACTGCTAGTTTGCACAGCTAATTTAGACAACAATGAGGGGTGGATGCGATCTAAGGTTTTGGTTGCTGGTTGTAGCATCAATTGTGCGGCACCAGTGGTTGCCACTATATAAATCAGAATAGCTAGAGCCTAGAAGCTAGATTAACCTCAAGAATACCCTGGGGGAATTCCGCTTCTAATTTACAAGCTTTTATTTATTTATTTATTAATAAATCGATAGTATAAATGGAAAATATAAATAATTTATCAACAAATTCAAACTTGTACTAGTTTAAATGCAAATGGTACTTGTCCTAATCTTGTTTATTTCGTATAGGCAATAGAATCAAGTGGAGTCAACCCAAGGGAAAGTTTAGCAGGTAAGAGTTTTAAATAAGTAGCAAACGGATCTTGAATACGAACTCACAAATTGTACCTCAATTTCTCAAATAGTTTGAAATCTTATTAATTTGTTCGATCGTCCCAACCACCTTCAGGTCTCTTCAATAAAAGAAAATGAAATTTGGAGAACCCCGATGTTAGAAACCATTTGATCTGTCGAATAGGCGCATAACGGCTGCATAATATGGCAGGAAAGATGCATAGATATAGCATACTCGTATCAATTACAGCGCATATTTTCTACAGGTACTACATACACAAGCTATAAAACCTTACAAAAGACGACCAATACGACCTGTGAAAATGTCAATTGCTAAATCAAGTTTTATTAAAAAGCTGCTGCAAAAAGGAGAGTTGTAGCCACCGCACATGATCCAAAGGACCCAAAGCCAACAAACAAAAGGAACGTTAAATTGTCAATACAAGAAGGGGATAACAGCTTTTCTACCCTTTGGATAGTCCTCCCCAAATTTCTCCAGATACCATCTATGGTTCGCAACTGCCCTGGGTACCAAGTTGGCACACGTGTAGAGGAAAAACCCTAGCCCCACCCAAGACCAAGTCATCACCGCCCAACCCAACCACTCCACGATCTCCCCAAGGTAGTTTGGGCAGCTGACCAACTCAAACCACCCTCCTCTTGGCACCTTATACCCTCCCCGACCTTCCTTTTTCAGACCCACCAAAACTCCGTCCGACCAAATGTTCATCGCCATGCCACCCAAAAACACCACCAATCCACCAAAAAACCGCCACCAAAACCACCCATCATTCTCGTAATCCTTGTAATGAGACACCCATCTGGCTTGTAAGTAAGCATTCCAAATGTTAAACACAAATGCCAACACCGCCATGCTGATCGGGAATCCATGGGCTGTATTCAGGTGAACGGAATTGCGGTGGAGGCGAAGTGGATAGATGCAGGTGCGGTGGAAATAGTGGAAGAGGAATGGAGACATGAGGACGAGGGACTTGGCATTTGAGAAGTTGAGACCGAAGGAGAAGAGTAGGAGGGTGAGCCAGATTGTGGGGCTTTCCATGAGGAACCAGGCCAAAGGTGGGTAAATAGTGGGGCCCCACCCGGGACGGTGGTGCTTGCCGTAGGGGGCTTGGAGGAACCGTAGTGCGATAAAGGTCATTGGAGCTATGAGGTAGAGGGACAGCAGGCTGTAGTGGAAGACCCTCTGATCTGAGACCATATTTGTTTGTATTCGTGTTAATGTCCGATCTGGTCGTAAGGTTCGACAGAGAGAAAGTGACTTTAGGGGCGGAGAGATTGAGAGCGATGCGGAGCAGTGCGAGAAGGGAATGTGATTAGGATATGACTTTTGTGGAAATTCTGGTCTGGTTTTCCGGACCTACATTTATCGGCCGTCTTCTTATTAATGATTGTACTTGACTACTAGGTTGCATCTCGTGATAACTAGATTCTAGAAACTTTCTAAAATAAAATAGGGAAAATTTTACAAAGAAAGAAAACTTTTGAAATGAAAACAGAAAAGTAAAAGGAAAACCTTGGCTGACTCTATGCGTAATTGTTCAGGAAGTATATACTGCTTAATTAAGACGGATAGTTATAAAATCTGCGTTTGACAACAAAATCTAGTTTCCCTCAGCTCCAATCAACCAAAAACCTAAAATATTCAAAATTCCATTTCACCCTTCCTTTCTCGCATTTTTCCAGCACAAAAGGGCACACGAGCTAGGAACGACACTCAAATACAACCCTATGTAAGAAAATTCAAACTTAAAAAAGAAAGGAAAAAAATAAAATCCTCCGAGGACACAACCAAGAAGAGCAGTAAACCTGAGCACGGGCAAAACGGAATCGACGACCCAACTGTCGCCGAAACGAAAATCCTACTCGCTCCGACAGGTCAGCGGACAGGAACCTAAATCTTACGTGACGTAGAAATTGAAGGCTTCCGGGATCAGTAACCAACAAGATGGCTTCTCCAATTGTAGCATGGAAAAACGAAAACCTACAATTTCCGTACGTTCGCCACTAAAGGTTATCGCCCACACCCTACACGCACACACAGAGCAGAGAGAGTGTTATGAAGCCGGCGTTTGGAAACCCTAGCAGAGAAGAGAAGAAGGGGCTGTGAGTAGTTAAGTGGAGAAAAAGAAATGAAGTGTCCGGGTTCGAAGTGAAGTGAAGTGTCGGGGCTGGAACTGGGAACGACGTCGTGCGAGTAGAGAGGGAAGTGAGATCAAAACGGGGCGTTGCGGCTAAAGTGCATTTAATAATGTAATACGCACCGTTTGAGTTATAGACTTCAAACGGTGCGTTTGAGCACTGGGTTTGTAGAGTCTAGTGTAGTTATACGCAGAGTTTGGCCTTAAAGCCAAACGTAGCATTTTGGGTTGCACCCGCGTACAGTCTTTCCATTTCATTTCTAAGGGTGAGTTTGGATATTGAAGTGAGTTGAGATGATAAAATATTATTAAAATATTATTTTTTAATATTATTATTATTTTGAGATTTGAAAAAGTTGAATTGTTTATTATATTTTATGTTGGAATTTGAAAAAGTTATAATGATGAGTTGAGATGAGTTGAGAGGAATTTATGTTCCAAACGCACCCTTAGAGTCTGTCAGCTAAGTCCAGGTCTTTCAAGGTCAGTTTAGCAAATGGAATAATTAGTTACGTGTAAGAGAAGGAAAATAGAGAGGAAAGAGAGGATCATCGAGAATATTGTAATAAGTGGAATTTGTAAGGAGGTTTGTGAGCCCTCAAAGCACTGTCCTAGCAATTTAATATTTCTTTAGTATTTTATCAAACAACTTGTGGCGTCTATTTTTCCTTGCAATAGTCGTAGACTTCCATTGTCATTAATTAAGACTGTTCATCCGGATTCTAACCTGGAAATCCAAGTATATCTGAACCAGATTCCGGGTTTCAAACCCAGGCTAGAACTCGGATGAATTCGGGTTTAAAATTCAGAACCCAGATTTAAAACCTGGAACTAGATTTTTTTTTTTATTCCAATTTGAATGTTTTGATGTTTGAATTTTTTTGTTTTTTGTTTTTGATATATTTAGTAGTTTTGGATGCATTTTACATAACTAGATCGATGTGGTAGAATCTCTGGGCTAATATGCACTAATTCAGTAATTTATATCATATATAGTGGTAGGATTAGGGATGTCAAATCGTGTTAATGGGTCCTATTCGAGTCGTGTCAAAATATGTATATTATACTATATAGGTCAATCCTAACTCGACTCGTTAAGCTTATCGTGTCAAAATCTCAAATCCTAATACGGTCCATTAACATAACGGGTCATGTCGTGTCATTTCAACCCGTTTGACCCACTTATGTAAATGGGTTGAACATACTCGAAATTAACCCGTTTGACCTAGTTAAATTTAGCACAATTTTATATAAATGTTAGAATTACAATATTTATAAAAAAATATAAAACTAACTGCAAGTCAAAAATTATAATCTAAATAATAAAAATATCAAAATTAAAATCTCAACAATTTTATTTTTAAGTATAAGGGTATAATTGTAACTTTAACTTTCTTAACAGATTATAATAGGTTATAACGGGTCAAAACGGATTAATCCATTATCAACCCGTTAAGCAATCGTGTATTAACGAGTCAAATTATTTTGACTCAAACTCATTAAAACTAAATTTTAACTCGTTTTTATCATTTTTTCTTCGTGTTAAATTAACAAATCATGTCACATATTGTCAACCTTAGACAAGATGCCTATCATATCATCCATATAGGTAGTTTGTAGAAGCTGGATGTCATGTCCATGGGCATTTAAAGATTTTGTTTGTACGTAAACTTTTTTATTTTTTTTCCCGCATGTTCTCAGCCATTTTGAAGAAAAAAAGAAAAACATAACTATTCAAAGTTTTGTTTATTTTGTTCGTACGTAAACTATTTAAAAAAAAAAAGTTTCGGATTCTAAACTTGGGTTTTGGATTTTAAACTCGGTATTTAGATTAAGTGTTCCTGAGTTTTGCAACTTTTCCAAAACTCAAAACTAGAATCCAATTTTCTAGATTCCAGGCAAAACTTGATTCGAATGAACAGTCCTATCATCAACTTCCTCGTTACACAGAAATCACAGGGGGACCATCACTCCTCCATTCCCCTCATCTTCATAACCGGGGGGGGATTAGAGGGAGAAGTAAAGGTTCTTTATAATTAATCCATATCAAATTGTAGAGAGAGAGAGATCAAATCCGCGATTTGGAGTTGGTAAATCAAATAAATGTCAGGGCATGTAATTGAATACGAATGTAAGGCAAGATTTTTAAAGTCGCGAGTTATAGGGACTGTGTAGGGAAAAAAAACTAGGGACCATTATTCAAAAAAAAAAAAAAATCTAGGGACCAAATTTTTAAAACTGCAGGCTAGTGGAAACGTAGAAAATGCTTTGAGCGGGGAGACATGTTCGTAATTTTGTTTATTCAAACATCTAATATATTATTATTTATTGATGTTTATAATTATTAATGTAAAATATTTTCATATTAGTTTATAAAAAATTAGTATTTGATTTTTTTTATAATTGTAATAGATCTCACAATAAGTGATATGTTTATACACTGACTTAATAAAATTTTAGTAAAAATGTTACACATAATTTAGGATAATAAAATTTAAAATAATTTAAATAAATAACAAAAGTTTTTTTTTTGTTATTTTATGTGACGCGTCAACTTTAGTTAAGAAGTTTTGTTCCCTTTTTTTTAATCTAATTTAAAATAAATAAATGTGACACATCAACAATTTTATTATTTTCTTCAGTTTCTCAATTTATGTTTTCTCTATATTTTTTTTACTTTTAATGATTTTAGATTTTAATATATATTTGTGTTTATATAAATTTTAGATATCTCGTGTTAGTTCTTTATTAATTAATACATGCAATATTAACCACGTGGTATATTAATTGAGATGTTAGAAACAGAGAAAATGATGTAGAAAACTCATAAAGCTTTGTGTAATGGCGTTGAAATTCAAGGCCAAGGGCCAATTTCATAAATAATAATCAACCTAATAAGAATTCCTCGTAAAATGCCAATAAAAATAAAAATGCCCGCTATAAAAAATGTTGAACCCAATATTTCAAGTCTCATATAATTACATATCTACATATAGATTTTGATGATAACAAATGAATTCAAGCATATAAGAGTCTTAAGTTCAAGTTGTCTACGTAATGAAACCAAGAACATCAATGAACTAAGCATGAGTGAGAAATAGAATAAGCTCGCAAATGAAGCTCTTAGAATAATTTTGTACATCTCTTGATAAAATTAGAAATTGGATTAAGGTTAAAAATTAATCTTTTATCATAAAACATCAAATTGCATTTTCCACATGTGCATGACATATTTAAAAACTAAATATTTGAATTTTGAATTTTTGAAAGATGATTGATTGTCATCTTTTACATGTGCATATTTTGTTTGAAACTTTTCAAAAGTAAATGATATCGTTTTTGATAATTTCAAGAAGGTAAAACTTTGATTTGAATATTTTGAAAAAGTGAATGATGTTGTTTTTGACAATTACGAAAAGAAAAGCTTTGATTTGAATATTTTGAAAAAATGAATGATGTTGTCTTTAACAATTACGAAAAGTAAAATTTTGATTTTAATATTTTGAAAAGTGAATAATGTTGTCTTTGACACGTGAAACCTTTTAAATTTGAAAATGAAATCTCATATGCCTATAAAAATCTCATTTGAGATCTTCAAAATTAACAATAACAACAAGAGCATACACACATCATTGCAAGTTTTACAACATTCATTCAAAGTTTTCACTTTCTCTTCTCTAATTATTGAGCCTTAATCTTTGTTTATTTTGAGAGAGATATAGTTTGCGTTGTATTGTTTTTATTCCACTCATTGAGAAGTGTTTTCAGATAACCTACCCACTCTCAGTTCTTGTATCTATAAAAGGGTGTGTATAACCCTTATGCATGTAGAAGGTGTTCCACATAGGAAATAGACGTTGAATTACCACGTGTAAGGTGATTCCAAGTGTAGAGGGTGTTCTCTATGAATTCTTTGTAGCGGTATTGCTCAAAGGTGTAATATGTTTCTATCTCCATCTGAAGGAGGTTGAATAGTAAATTTGAGAATCCTCAAGGGATAGCTTGAGGCGAGGGCGTAAGCAGTAGGGCTAAACCTCATTAATATACTGAGTTTGCTTTCTCTTTATATTTATTATTGCTTCGTATTGTGTTCATATTTTATATTGTATATTTGATTTATAATTGCAGATTTTTAAATACAACTCAATTAATCCTCTCTCTTGTGTTAGTCGTCTGGGCAAAAAAAAAAAAAAAATTGAGATTTTTAATATGAGTCATACTTTTTTCCAAAATGTTTACACTCTCTAAATTTACACAAATAATTTTCTCTCAAATTATGTTATTCTTAATCCCACTAAGTTCTCTTTATTATGGTCTTTAAATTATCACAAAGTCAAGATACACATGGTTAGAGACGGTTAGAACTTAGAATTAATTAATATGAACATCTTCAATGCTAGCATTCGTAACATCATTGCAATTGCCAATTATGTACTCAATTATTTGGCAACATAATAATTAAAAACATTAATGTTCATGTAGCCTTATTAAGATTACACTTAACATTTTACACTCAAAGAAAGTAAAATACGTGTAGCATGCATGTATGTTCAAATAAAAATTACTTTTGCATATTAATTAGGTAGATAAGTAATGTTAAATACAGTTATAGGGTCTGTAAGGTTCGCGTACTCTATTTGAAAAAAGTGATATTCACCGTGAAAGTTTTTTTTTTTTTTTTAATTTTATCTAAGTCCCTAATTTCTCTTACTTTTTCCATAGAAAATACGTGAAATTTATACAAATTAAGACTATATAAATCATTTTTCTAAATTAGAATATGAAAAGCAAAAATAGTTTGCATATTTACAAGCAAAAAATTAAAAATGGATCGTTCCTATTTTGGAATCAAATGAATCAAGATTCAAAGCTATGTCTTGGCATATGCTAGTATGGTCTAAATTTTAAAGCTAATATTTTATGGAATATATATGGTCGAAAGTCAAGTTAAGTCCTACAAGTAAAGGTGTAATAGGTCCGATTAAGTCTAATTTTAGACATATTTTATAATTGAACTGATATATAGTGGTTTTGAAAATTGAAGAATCGATACCGGACTGATTCATTATCAAAACCAGAACTACGAATTTTAGTGGTTCCTATCAGGTTCGGTCCAATTTTACCAATTTTTCCAGTGTGATTTTAATGAAGAAAACCTCATAAAATTTTTCTAGAGTAGAGAAAGATACTAGTATAATATTGAATTTAACTATAGTCTATGTAAGTTAGATTATACACTTTTTATATGAATACATATGATCAAATGTGTATAAATGTATTTATAAAAAAATATATATACTATAACTCATCATGCCATAAAATGTATTTATCCTTGATATGTATATATATATATATATATATATCAAAAGTTAGTTTATATTAATAACTTAATATTAATATTCATGTTTAAGATTAAAATTTTATAATATATTAATTTTAATATTTTATGTTCTAAAATTAAAATTTATATGCTATATAAAATGTTATAACTTATATTAAGATTTATAAAACCAATTTTATGTTATATCAAATGTATAACTTATATTAAGATTTATAAAATTAATTTTATGTTATATTAAATGTTATATTCGTTTTATGTTATTAGATTAGTAGACATGAATAATAAGATTTTAAAAATTGATATTATATTAATTAGTAATTTAGTATATAATATAATATAATATAAAAAACTATATATATAAAAAATTCATATAAAAGTATTTTATGTATAAATTAGATATATAAATTATGTATAAATTAGATATATATGAACTAATTTGGTCAGGTGTTATAAATAGTAAAACTGGAATATGACTGGTTTTAAACTGGTTTTACAAAATTAAAATCGGTATCGGACTGAACCGGTTTTACACTGGACCGATTTGGTCCGGTTCACTGATTTTTCGATTTCTTTTTTAGCCTAACTGCAAGTTATCAAATATAATGTTACGATTTTATCACATAGAAGATTAAATGGAAGAAGAATTAATTAAATGATTTGATTGAAGTATTAAAACTAAAATAAAAATGGCACACTCAGAAAGAAAAACAATTTATATATATATATATATATTAATAATTATTCCTCTATGACCAAGGTGTAACAATTGATGGATGTTTTTCAGAAGATTAATTGAAAAAAAACAATACAATTACAAGATCGATCTTCAAATGTATAGTTTTCAACTAATTTATTAAGATATAAAAATAAATAAAACTCTCTGATATTGGAACAAGGATAAAGCTCTCAGATGAGAAACACTCAATGTTACTCGAGGAAGCATGCATTATTTTTCCTTTAGGTCTCTTGTAATTAGGACACTCAATCTGAATGTGCCTAAAACCGAGACTCATGATATTGTACATCTTAAGGTATTTTGTCCTTAGAGATTCTAGTGTCTTTCTTAGAGCTCTTCTCTCTACTATAAGAACTAGAGTTTTCATTCATCTTATTAAAAACTTTTATGCTTTTCTTGATTCTTATCCTTCCTAGATGTGAAGATTTTTCACGAATTTTTTAACATATCAAGTTATGTCCTCATCATTTATTGCATTATCATCCTCAAATAATTCAACAAACTCTTTACTAATCTTAAGAACAACTGACTTAATTTTCTTTGGTTGGGGCAATGTGTATTCATATGTTTGAAGATAACCTACCAGCTGTTCAATCCTTATATTGTCAAAGTCTTTACTCTCCTCTAGTGCTGTGACTTTGGGTTTAAAGCACTCTAGGAAAGATCTGATAACTTTTCTAACTATCTTAACAGGGATTTTTTTCACCTATATTGAAACTTAAATTTACTATATCATTCAATCTAGTATAAAAAGCATCAAAACTCTCATCATCTGTCATTTTTATTTCCTCAAACCCAGTGGTCAACGTTTAGAATTTTTCACTAATCTAGTTCCTGCAAGTGTGACCCCTAATATGCCTGCAAGTGCATCTTTGGCAATTTTACATATTGAGATTCACTTAAATGCAAAGAAATAGCTGTAAAGATTGCATTTAAACCTTTACTATTCCAATTGCACTCATTGACCTCATCCTTAGACCAATTATTGATATCCTTGATAACTTCTACACCCTTAACAATTGAAATAGGCCTCTTCCATCCTTTTTCTACAATCACTCGCACTCATTCATCTATGAACTTAAAAAAAAAAAAAAACTCTCATTCGAATTCTCCAATAGGCATAGTTGTTGCCATCAAAATAAAAGGCTGGCAAAAGGGATTGGGATCTATCCATTTTAACTACCTGATGCAAAATCACACTTAGGAACTGGATCGTAGTGGAATGAATCCCGCTCCGATACCAATTGAAAAATCAGTGGTTCAAATCTTAGATACACATAGAGATGGGTGAATGTGTTTTTCAAATTTATTGGACTATTTAAATTAACAATCAATCATTCAAGCAATTAGTGAATCAGATCACAAAAAATAATCAACACATCAATTTTAGTAATGAAGCGAAAACTCAATGCCTTCGAGACCTAAAACCACTTTGGGTGTAAGTCACTACCTAAAATGTACTACATAAATTTAATTCGATACCACCAATTTAGAAACACTTATAAGGCCCTTAAAGTAACTAAATTTGGCATGAATACCACGAGTATTCCACTTGATCTTTGCACCCTGGTAGCTTTAGACCAACATGCACCAACTTGGTCTCTATATCCAGGCAATTTCGGAAATCCTTTCGGCCAAAGTGCACATCCACCCCAATAGACTAAGTAACACTCGAAATGAGCTCAAATGATGGAGGTATGTTTATCATGAGAGAATCAATCTTGAATGCTCAATGGATCATCTACTTAGGTATCCACTCAAGAATACAAAGAATAACAATAGCTTTGGTCTCTCTCCACACTCTAGAAGTCATGCATATTATCTTATATATATACTTAGGCTCTCAGTAGGCCACTTAGAAAGTTCATACCTATGTGAAAGTGTTTCTCAAAGTTTTTGCTCGAGATAACTATTGAGTGAACTTTCTGTCCATTAATTTTTTATATTATATTACATGTTAAATTGCTAATTAATATAACATGAAATTTTAATCTTAGTATTCATGTCTATTGATTTTATAACATAAAATTAATATAATATTTGATACAACATAAAATTAATCTTATAATTTTTAATATAACATTTAAATTTTAATCTTATAACATAAAATTAATATAACATGAGATTTTAATCTTAAACATGAACATTAATATTAACTTATTAATATAAACGTACTTTTGATGAGAACAAGCATTAGAGGAACTGGCTCTTAAATCTCATAACCACATGTGTAAACGGTAAATCGAAAAAATCGGACTGGACCAAACCGAAATTGAAGAAACCAAAAGTTTAAGTTTTGGTGATGACTTGGTTCGTATCGGTTCTTAAATTTTCAAAATCGGTGTATATCGGTTTGGTTCTAAAATTTATCCAAAATCGGACCGAATCGGACCGGTTACACCCCTACTGCTAGTGTTGAGGGATCATTTACCAAGACTCCTCTATATATTACAAGTAGTTTAAGAAATTAGATAAAATTGTTTGACACACCATTTCTTTCAAAATAAGTATTATAACCACAAAGAGACCCACAAATTAACATGAATTCATAGGATACGTTAGATTTAAGGAAGGTTTGGATAGTGAATTGAGATGAGATGAGCTGAGATGAAAGTTGAATAAAATATTGTTATAATATTATTTTTTAATATTATTATTATTTTGGGATTTGAAAATATTGAATTGTTTATTATATTTTGTGAGAAAATTTGAGAAAATTATGGTGATTAGATTAGATGAGTTGGGGGATTTCTTAATCCAAACTGAGCCTAACCTAACACATCAAGGCAAGTTAGTTTATAAATTTACTTTTTTAAAATCTCATTCTATTCGTAGCTAAAAAATTTCTCTTACTTTCAAATCCAAGTTACTCTCGTCAAAGCCTAATTTTAAGTATAGGAACCACTCATTCCATAGAAGAGAAGGCTTATTATCAGAAACGCCACAACAATAGCCATGCCACGGTGTTGGCAAAAGACTTGGGGACAGAAGCACAACAAAACCAAATGGTAATTCCAGCTCCAAGAGCAGTAATTTCAAATTTTCATGGGCCCACAGCGACTAAACTTTTGTACTTATCAATTATGTTTGGAAATCACGAGACGTAACGTAGTAGTCAAAGTACAATCATTAATAAGAAGATGGCTGATAAACGTAAAAGCATCCCCAATCCGGAAAACCAGACCGGAATTTCCCCAAAGAGTACTGCTACAAGCCGTGCCTGCCCACGGACGACAAAGACGTGGCAAAATCCCACGTCATCAATTAATTAAAAAAAAAGAAGAAGAAAAACAACACAAAAGCTGAGAAGTAGTGACAACGAGCGTGAGAAAGGAAATTTGACGTAGGGGGTGCCCAACTCGTTCAGTTGAGAAGGGGAAAACGCCGTGTACAACCATTTCATTTTCTTCCTCGTAACTTCGGCGTGCACTAGTTGCCGCAACCGAACTCCACCTGGTAATACTCTTTCAATTTCAAACTCATTGCATTTTATTATAGTATTTTAGACTTTTTATTTTGTGGGAAATGGCAGCTGTAAATTCGGTTTGGATGGATGGAAAAGTTCATAGAAAATTACTTGTTATTTATATTATTTATCATATATAAATAATGATATATGAAAAAAAAACTAAAAAAAAAAAAGTTCTGCAGTGAGAGTGAGAATCCCATCTTGTTTTGTTTTGTTTTTTTGTTTTGTTTTGTTTTTTTTGTTTTGTTTTTTGTTTTTTGTTTTTTCAGTGGGCACGGTTCAATCTAGGTGCCTATGCATGGATTGTTGTTTGAAAAAAATGGAAAAAGAAAATTTCTATTTTTCTTTTTTTCAGTGGGCACAGTTCAATCTAGGTGCCTAGATGTTTCTGTTTGTTTATTCTATTTTTTGTTGTTGATAAGTTTAAAGGAAATGGTTAGCAGTACTCATGGGAGATTTAACATTGTCTAGGAAATGGTTAGCCTTGTTCTGCATCTGAAAGGGGGATTTTTTTTCGAGATGAACATTTGCATTTAGTTTAAAAAAGTTCCCAACTTGAGTGAAAAATGCTGAGTGAACAAATGCTGAGTGCCCAACTTGATTGTATATTTATGTTGCTGCAGATTTATATAAAGATTTATGGTAAAAAGTTGCATTTAGTGTTGCTGCAGTATTTACGTAAAAAGTAAGACCCACTTGGTTTCATTGTTGAGGTAAATGGAGAAAGAGAAAGAAGATGCATCCCGCATAACAGCTCCTATCACCAATCCATCAATCCAGGCATTGTAAACCTCTTTTAACAATTGGCGTGTGTTTATTTCATATATAATCATTGTCCACTTGGGTTGATTAATATTATGTTGCTATATGTTAGGATCTATCAAGACCACTGTATCCAAATTTATCAAATTACATGCCAAGTTACTACGGTCCAGTGCCTCATGCGTGGTTACCACCTTTTTTGCTTCCTCCAAGTGCCAGTCCATATTCATGGAACAACCAAGTGATCGTTGGATGGTAAAGTATTTCATGTGCTTTATTTTATGAACTTGAATATTTGATCTAATTATTATTTTTTTTTAATTTTTTTTTTTGAGAACTGCAGCAAGACCCATGGAGCTCTAGTGTCGCTGCCACGTCAAGTACTATTGCCCTAAGCAGTACCGCTACCTTGTATAGTTCCGCCATACCAATGATGGAACCTCCTCCAACTCCCTATCCATATCCATGGAGCAATCAAGTGATGATTTCTTGAAATATTTATTGTAGTTAGTATGCTTTAATTTTCTGAACTTGAATATTTCGTCTAATTATTTATGTTTAAATTTTTTATGGAAAACTACAGCAACAGCCATGGAACTCTACCTCTGCTGCCACGTCAAGTATTGCTGCCTTGAGTAGTTACGCTGCCGCATCAAGTACTGATGCCTTGAGTAGTTCCGCTGCCACATCAAGTACTGTTGCCTCTTTGTATAATTCCTCCATACCAATGATGAGACCTCCTCCAACTATGTACCTATATCCATGAAGCAACTAGGTGATGATTTTTTAGAGTATTTATTGTAGTTAATGTTAGACTTGAATATTGGTCTAACTAGGTATGGAATGCCATTTTTTTGGAAAACTGCAGCAACACCCATGGATCCCAACTTCCGCTCCCATGTCTAGTTCCGCAAGTAGTGTCAGCTCTAGTGTAGCTGCCAGTTCTAGTGTACAAACCAGCGGTAGTGTCGCTACTAGCTCTTGTTCGGCTTTACCAACATTTATTCCTTCAACTTCTACCAACCCATATCCATGTGGCAGTGAGGTGATGTCTTGAATTCTCCACATGCACTGTCTTTTACATTATCCAGAATATATTTTTACATATAATACTTTTTTCTCCTATTTTATAAGAAAATAAAGTGCAGCAAAGTAACTCTGTTGGAGAAATTAGTGAGGCCACATTAGGCTCGATAGAAGTTGAAGCGCAATCTACTGCCTCTTTGAGTAATACGGTTGATACCAAGGAGGCTGGCACTAATGGAGGTGATATCACTGAGGAGCCAAAGCCAGGGATGCGCTTTGAGTCGGAGAATGAGTTAATGAATTACTATAAACATTACGGAAAACAATGTGGTTTTTCGGTAATGACACAAATGAGTAAAAGAGAGAAAGATGAGACTGTGAAATATGTGACTGTGGGATGTGCTCGGGGTGGCAAGGCACGAAATAGGGCGTCAAACGTCTCCAAACCTCGGCCAACAAGCAAAACAGACTGTAAGGCAATGATGAATGTCATGTTAAAGGATGAGAAGCTGTGTGTCACATCCGTATTTAACACACACAATCATGGGCTCAGTCCAAAAAAATCCAGATTTTTCAGATGCAACAGAGAAGTTAATGAGTCTGTTAGAAGAGTGTTGGATACAAATGATGAGGCTGGCATACTAATTAATAAGAGTTTCCATGCTCTTGTCATTGAGGCGGGTGGGAGAACGTACCATTTGGAGAAAGAGATTGTCGTAACTACATTGACAAGGCACGATACCTGCGCCTTGGTAAAGGTGGTGCTCAAGCGTTATTTGAGTATTTTAGAATGATGCAATACGAGAATGATGGCTTTTTCAGCCTCATGGAATTGGACGATGATGATAGACTGAAAAGAGTATTTTGAGCGGACGCCCGTAGTAAAGGGGCCTACAACTACTTTGGCGATACATTCGATACCACATACCTAACAAATAGGTATAGAATGCCATTTGCACCTTTTGTG
This sequence comes from Juglans microcarpa x Juglans regia, assembly GCF_004785595.1. Taxonomy (NCBI): domain Eukaryota; kingdom Viridiplantae; phylum Streptophyta; class Magnoliopsida; order Fagales; family Juglandaceae; genus Juglans; species Juglans microcarpa x Juglans regia. The sequence goes on along the minus strand of NC_054602.1, from coordinate 32,817,809 downwards.
GGTGTAAACCATCATGGAAAGTCAATCCTCTTGGGTGCAGGCCTTATTTCAAGTGAGGATACAAAATCATTTGTTTGGTTATTTAAAGCTTGGCTTGATTGCATGGATGGAAAAGCACCGAATACTATTATTACAGATAAAGATCGTGCAATGAAAAATGTCATCGCCATTGTCTTTCCCAACACGTGGCATAAATATTACTTGTGGCGCATATTGCGAAAGGTCCCTGAGAAACTTGGTTTCCATGGTCAATACAAATGTGGCCTGAAAAGTAAGTTACTATCTTGTGTATATGACTCCTTTACAATTGAGGAGTTTGAGAATTCTTGGAAAAAGCCTCAATGATACTTTCAACTTGCATGAAAATGCATGGTTGCAAAATTTATATGCGGAAAGAGAGTTTTGGGTGTCGATATATTTAAAGAACTCGTTCTGGGCTGGAATGAGTACAACTCAACGCAGTAAGAGCATTAATGCTTTCTTCGATGGCTACGTGCATGCTAGAACAAACCTTAAAGAATTTGTTGATCAGTTCGACAATGCTCTCAAGAAAAAAGTTGAGAACGAAATCTAAGCTGACTTCAATTCATTTAACTTCACCATTCCTTGCATATCACACTTGGCTCTTGAGAAGAAGTTCAAGATATATACACAAATGCAAAATTTAAGAAGGTTCAACAAGAGATAATGAGAATGATATATTGTCATTGTCGTTTCGAGAAAATGAATGGAGTAATCGCAACTTACTCGGTCGCTGATCAAGTTAAGGCTGAAGATTTCATCAAGGAGGTTACGTATACTCTTTACTTTAATGAGGCCGAGTGTGAGGTGAAGTGTGTTTGTGGGTTGTTTGAGATGCGAGGGATAATATGTAGACATATTCTTGCCATCTTTTCAGCTAAGAAAGTCCGTGAGTTGCCAGAAAAGTACATATTAGACCGGTGGAGGAAAGACATGAAACGGGCTTATACTATTATTTCGACCAGTTATGACGCTGTTGATCAGAGTCCTGAAACTGTTAGGCATAAACGTATTTTGAGAACTTTCAATGAGGTAATAACAAATGCAGTTTCGTGCGATGGGCATACTGAGGAAATTATTTCGAACTTGTATGCGATGAATAATGTATGGCACACATGGAAGCCCTCCAACATAGACTCCAATGTTGGAGGAAGTACCATGAATGCAGTCAAGGAAAGAAGTTCCAAAAAGGTGCTAAGTCCCCATGTTGTCAAAGGCAAGGAAAAACCCCCGTGCAAGAGAAGGATGTCGACCATGGAGGAACAAGTGAAGAAAATTAAAACTAAGGTTGCGAATAAGAAAAAAGATAAGGGAAAAAGCAGACTGGTGAGAGCATATTTATTGTCATTATTACCTAATGTAAATATTCGAGTATTTGATAATATACTATTACTTCCACTTGTGAATTCTAATTATTTTTTACGTTGTCAGAGGCGTAGATTGAACACCGAACTATTGGAAAGCAGTGAAAACCAACTCAGCCTATCCGGAATGAGGATGCAAGAAAATGTACAAACTCCCATAATGGTCAATGAAGAAAGTGGACAACATCCAGTGATGGGGACACAAGAAAGTGTACAAAACCAGCTCCTTGAATTCATTTTATTGTATAGTTCATTGTTTTTTATGTGGGTTTTACTTTGTCTGCTATTATGTTCACAGATGCAACTAGGAATGGATGGAACGCAGCCAGAGACGGTAGATGGAACGCAGCCAAGCAGCTTCTTGTAGCAAGATTTTAAAGATCCATTATGTTTACTTATGTTGTATGTTGATGGAATTTGGGTTGGATGTGGTTTGTTGGCATGTGTGTGTTAGGGGTGATTTGTAGAAATTTACGTGTTGGTGTTGGTATGTTGGAGTAGGTTATGCATTAGTGGTGAAAGTGTATGTTTTGTATATGCGGCTTAGTATTTGAGCCCACATTTTGCACATTTTGTATCCAAGTATGCTATATATGTAAATTTGAGTTTATATCCAAGTACTCAATTTATGTGGTTTTGATTGAATGTGACTGGCATTAGTTTATGAGTTGAGATTATATTGTGTTTGACATTGCCTCTTATGTCCACGTGGAAAAAAGTAAATCAATAAACCTGTAATTTAGTCCTGTCAAATATTCTGACAAAATGATCAGGTTGGTAAGTTATTTTCACGCATATACATACTTTTTTAATAAGCAGTGGCACGTTCAGACAAAATAAAATCTCAAGATTGAAGATCAAATACAAATAAGAATATTGTCTCAAATACATAATTTTAAAGTCTCGACTTACAAACACTAAGTTTGTATAAATTACAAATACAAACTCGTCAACGCAGTGAGAGTATCAAATACAAGTAAATAACTATGGCTATTAGCCAAAGTACAAGAAATAGTTTGCGTGCATGCAGCATGTCGGCTTCTTGACTGCGAAACTGGGCTTGATCGTTATGGAGTGCCAACTCCCTCTTCCCGAACTCTGCTTCTCTCTTTTTAAGTTCTTCATCTTTCCTTAATATTTATGCTTCTCTCTTTTTAAGTTCTTCCTCTTTCCTTAATTCTGCTTCTCTCTTTTTAAGTTCTTCATCTTTCCTTAATACTTCCGCTTCTCTCTTTACAAGGGCTTGCTCTTTGTATTCACTACTATCCGACCACTTGAAAAACTTGCACTGTGGTAACCCCTGATTATAAATAAATAATCAAGTATGTTTGACGTCAAAATTTTTGAATAAAACATAATATGAAAACATAAACACGCAAGTACTATTAATTGCGTCTACCTCTTTGTTGTACACTGGACACCCAAAGAATGCTCACCCCGGATTTCTTCGAGTATTTGATATTCTAAGTACAGCTTGATTCCCACAGTTACACATTAGGACGTTACTCGATGTATGATTAAGCAACGATGTTGAAGCAACTGATGACGACATTCTAAATCTGTCAACCAAATAGAACAACACCTCCAACAATATAGTCACTGTGAGTTTTTGTATATTGTAGTGTGCATGCCCTTCTTTTGTAAAATGTGTTAAGACTTTGTGTTATGAATAGCATGTTTTTTTCACTAGCTAAAGTTTAAGGGGAAAAAAGAAACAAGTTGTATTTGAATGTGCAGAGTCAGCAAGTTAGTTGGGGCTTCCTTGTATTATGATACTTTTGCTTCTTCAAGTACTTCCCTTTTTGTTTCCCAATCTAATGTGTCTCTGTTCAAACAGATGACGTCAAAAAGTTTAAGGCCATCCAGGCTTGGTGGCAAAATATGGTTGAACAAAATTACAAAAAAGTTACAAAACCAGCTCCTCGTTCACCATGCTTATCAACAGTAAAAGACATTATTAGCATTCACAGAGGTAATAGTCATGACCTTCTGTAGCTTATTGTCTTGTGATTGTGATCTTTTTCATCAAGTATGGTGATTTCTTGCTACCGTGTTTCCTTATTCTTTTTATTAACTGCTGCTTGTTTCAATGACTTGTGGAATCAATCTCCTCAATAAAATGTTGGTAGTCTGCTTGAAATTTTATCTAAAACAGTTGTAAAGTTTATTTTCTTTTTCCCTCTCTTTTCTTATCATATCATTTGTTTTGTTATCTTATCTGTATTTAGAATTTTTCTGGACTAATTGATTTTATTTTTTATTTGAAGTAGTGATAGGTTGGACAAGAAAACTAGCACACTAATACTTCACCTATACGACGGAGAAAAAATGTCTAGATTCACAATCTCAGTATCAAATTATCTTGTTACCCAACTTCTCTTTAAACTCTCTCTCACTCTCTCTCTCTCGGCTACTTTTCTCATTTTAACAAATGACTATGGAAGTCAGGTCAAACCTCTCATTCACTCACTTTTTTGACAAGTAACTTCTCTTGGCACTTATTCACAAAAGCAAATCTGATCATTTTTCACTTTCGAACATTCATTTCATAGGTAGTATTGATACACCAAAAGTGAAAGGATTATCTTTAAAAACTTACACAGGATGTCAGATCTTCAACCAAATCAACCACCATCATCACCCATATACAATAATAGAATAACTGATAAAATGTCAATAATCAAGACCCCCGAGAGAGGGAGAGATGATACCAGTGATCCAATGGCAACTAAAGCACGGAACTTTGAATCAACATCTACATTTTCCTCTTCCGCAATCTGCCAAAAACCATAGCTCCCTATAGCTAACATCCAAATTATTGGCCTTGATCCCCTCTCTAAAATAATTAACATTAAGAATTCATTGAACATGTCCCATCTAATATAGTAAAATCCCCTCACCACCAAAAGAAACTAGTTATATCACAGAAATGTCATCTAAAGTGCTAGCCATTGCTAAATGAAAAATCTGAATCATTCAAGGGTCATTGACATAACCAGCCTTAACCAATAAAAATCAGAAATAGCTTCTTTTTGGAAAGTTAGAAAATAACTACAAAAGAAAGTTAGAAAATAGCTTCTGAATCATTCAAAAGAATGTCGTCATCAGTTGCTGATGATGTAGATACTGTGGATAAAAATAGACTCAATGAAATTTTACAATTCCATCCACCAACTTTCCAATTTCAAATAAAATGTACCATACCATATTCATCTAAGTTAAGATATTGGATATTATGTTCGACATAATGCCAAATGATAAAAAAAAAAATATCTTCTTTTTTACTCTAATAAATGAATAGCATGAAATTGAGAGATTCTTAGGAATTAATACACGTATATAGGGTTAGGAAAGTTACCTAGGATGGCGCCGCTTGGTGGATAGCTGGAGTGCAAATCTTCCTCGGTGTTGCACATGTGCGTTAGGGTTAGGTTTAGGTTTGGGAGAGAGATCGGGCAGGGGAGAGATTCCTGAAAGGAGAAACGAAGAAGAAGAAATGGGAAGAAAAATCGAGAAACGAAGAACTCGAAATGAAGAAGAAACGAAGTCGAAACGAAGAAGAACTCGAAATCGCCCTGGGGAGAGCAGAGAGTTCTTGGGAGGGAGACGGATCGAAGACGAAGAAATCAAAATGCCGCGTTTTGATTAAGCAAGGCAGCCATATGAGTGGAAACAAAACGCACCGTTTTATTTACTCCAAAACGGTGCGTTTTGTTTCCATGTAGGATGTCGTCCGCGGGGAGGCCTCAATCGTGCCTGCGTTTAGAATTTTCCTTCCTGAAAAGTCATATCCCAACCACATTCCCTTCTCATAGCGCACTGCATTGCATTGCTCTCTTCGCCCCTAAAGTCATTTTTCTCTGTCAAACCTTCCGACCAGATCTGACATTAACACGAATACAAACAAATATGGTCTCAGATCAGAGGGTCTTCCACTACTGCCTGCTGTTCCTCTACCTCATAGCTCCAATGACCTTTATCGCCCTCCGGTTTCTCCAAGCCCCATATGGTAAGCACCACCATCCCGGGTGGGGCCCCATTATTTACCCACATTTGGCCTGGTTCCTCATGGAAAGCCCCACAATCTGACTCACCCTCCTCCTCTTCTCCTTCCGTCTCAACTTCTCAAATCCCAAGTCCCTCGTCCTCATGTCTCCGTTCCTCTTTCACTACTTCCACTACACTTGCATCTATCCACTTCGCCTCCACTGCGATTTCGCTCACAAGAATACAGCCCATGGATTCCCGATCAGCCTAGCTGTGCTGGCCTTTGTGTTTAACATTTGGAATGCTTATTTATAAGCCAGATGGGTGTCTCATTACAAGGATTACGAGAATGATGGGTGGTTTTGGTGGCGGTTTTTTGGTGGATTGGTGTGTTTTTGGGTGGCATGGCGGTGAACATTTGGTCGGATAGAGTTTTGGTGGATCTGAAAAAGGAAGGTGGGGGAGGGTATAAGGTGCCAAGAGGAGGGTGGTTTGAGTTGGTGAGCTACCCAAACTACCTTGGGGAGATCGTAGAGTGGTTGGGTTGGGAGGTGATGACTTGGTCTTGGGTGGGGCTAGGGTTTTCCACTACACGTGTGCCAACTTGGTACCCAGGGCACGTGCAAACCATAGATGGTATTGGAGAAATTTGTGGAGGACTATCCAAAGGGTAGAAAAGCTGTTATCCCCTTCTTGTATTGACAATTTGACGTTCCTTTTGTTGGTTGGCTTTTGGTCCTTTGGATCATGTGCGATGGCTACAACTCTTTCCTTTTTGCAGCAGCATTTTAAGAAAACTTAATTTAGCAATTGACATTTTCACAGGTCGGATTGATCATCTTTTGTAAGGTTTTATAGCTTGTGTATGTAGTATCTGTAGAAACTATACGCTGTAATTGATACGAGTATGCTATATCTATGCATCTTTCCTGCCATATTATGCAGCAGTTATGCTTAGGGCTGTGCAAATCACCCGTAAATCCGATGAGCCCGCTTAGAGTAACCCGACCCGATCCGCATTTTGTCGGGTTAGTATATGATCGGGTCTCCAACCCGACTAGTTAACGGGTTTGCATTTTTATTTCAACCCGTCCGCATTTTCTACATTTCTCCCTTTTCCATTATTTAACTTCGTGAGCAGCTTGTTTCAGGATTCCACCAGGAGAAGTAGAACGTTGGTCTTTCAATTACATAGGCTAGGGAAGAAGCTTTTGGTTTTGATATGGGCTACGCTCGGCTGGTAGAGATTGTTTGGTTTCGATATCATCTTCCTCGGCTTTCGCTCCAAGTTCCACTTCTGCTGGATGGCTCTGCTTGCTTTCAGAGCTCACTGCCTTTGGATCGCCCTCACGGTCTTCGCTCCAAGTTCCACTTCCTCTGGATGGCTCTGCTTGGTTTCGGAGCTTGCCGCCTCTAGATCGCCTTCACGGCCTCTCCTTCTTCTTTGTTTGTCGAACCATCTGGTCCAATTTTAGATGCAAAAGCAAGGGATTGGTGCCGACATTGAAGCTATTAATCCCAAGATTTGTCGACGTTGTTGGGCAAGTATTTTTTAACAGAAAATCTAATATTTTTTGGCTTTTATTTATCTTGACGGAGAGGGGACAGCCTTATGTGTAGACCTTGTTCTTTGGAATCCACTTGCGAAACTTGGATGTGATTTGTATTGATGTCACAGCGCAAGAAGGAGATGTGAAATGCAGATTTCGGTTCTGAAAGATTTCGACCCGACCCGAATATCGCGGGTCGGGTCGGTCTAACACCATCCTGAGGTGTTGATGGGTCGGTTTGGGTCGGCCCAAATTCTGGTTTCGGTGGATCGGGTTGCACCCCTAGTTATGCTAGCCTATTTGACAGATCAAATGGTTTCTAACATCGGGGTTCTCCAAATTCCATTTTCTTTTATTGAAGAGACCTGAAGGTGGTTGGAACTATCGAACAAATTAATAAGATTTCAAACTATTTGAGAAATTGAGGTACAATTTGTGAGTTCGTATTCAAGATCCGTTTGCTACTTATTTAAAACTCTTACCTGCTAAACTTTCCCTTGGGTTGACTCCACGTGATTCTATTGCCTATACGAAATAAACAATATTAGGACAAGTACCATTTGCATTTCAACTAGTACAAGTTTGAATTTGTTGTCTAAATTATTTATATTTTTCATTTATACTATCGATTTATTAATAATAATAAAAGCTGGTAAATTAGAAGCGGAATTCCCCCAGAGTATTCTTGAGGTTAATCTAGCTAAGACTAGGCCGTAGCTATTCTAATTTCTATAGTGGCAACCACTGGTGCCGCACAATTGATGCTACAACCAGCAACCAAAACCTTAGATCGCATCCACCCCTCATTGGTGTCTAAATTAGCTGTGCAAACTAGCAGTTCGCCAAAATACCAGGCATCAAAAGAACAACAAAGGCAAGCATTTTAGACCCAAAGGTGCTCATAATCTACCTTGGCTTGAAGCTGCTCTAGTTTTCAAACCGCACCCTAGTTGTAATGAAAGTGGACCATTTTTATAGAACTCTGTGTTATTGTCATCTCACCGGTGACCCACTTCGATCGGTTCACATAATGGGGCAGCAATGAAAGCAGCAACAACATGCTAAACAAGAGACGTGAATATTTACCAAAAGACATTATTTCAAATAAGCGGAAGCTTTAATAGCCTCCATTAACATTCTCACAACATATACAGAGTTTGTGTCTATATAGAAAGAGTAACATGTTCTACCAAAAAGATTAAAGAACTATGAAAACGAACTGGAAGGAGAGCTACTAGGTTGTAACAGCCTAATATAAATTAAAAGCATTCCGGCCTAAAAAATATGCTGTTATGCCGTGTCCCTTGATATTTCTATAGATGCAAAACCTTGTGAACCAGAGCAAGAGATAGCAGTAGATGCTGGTGGCAGTGAAGACAGCTTAAGGTGATGTTTTTCCCGAAATTAGCCAGCTTAAACTCACTCTCTTATCAAGAGCCCCGTTTTCTCAATTGGCAAGATACAAAATACTGATATCATTCTGCACAATGTCGTAAAACCAGTGACCATGATATCCAAATGGAGAGTTGAACAAACTAAGATATAACACAACTAATTTCACAAGTTTTCAAGTCAGGATGAAATTATCTAAGATTGTATTCTCTGAAGTCTTTACGACAAAAAGAAAAACTCAACCAATGTTTTTGTATTTAAAAAACCATGTAAATACCAGCCATTCTGACCAAAAAGTTCAAAACGAAAAAGAATTTAACACATGATGAAAACAGATGAACTCACATTAAGCAAAGGTGCGATTTGCACCGATCTCTACTCTTGGTTCAGCATATGTAGAATCATCTTCTTTTGCATATTGTTTTTCCAGACTTCCATCCAATCCTTCAGAAGATTCAATGGTTTTGGAAATCTCAGCCTTCAGCTTCTCATGCTTCTCTTTTAAGTTAGAAGAATCCAAGGCCACTGCAAGGCTCTGCTTAATTTGTTGCTCTAAAGCTGCAATTCTATTTTTGGAAACAGCATTGGGTGTCTTTCCTGCCTTTGCAACCTCCAACTTCAGTAACTCAATTTTGTCCTTCAGATCTGATGACTTGATTACATTTTCTATTCCTTCCTTGATTTCTTCGTTTAACTCTTGTATCTTGACTTTGACATCTGAGAATGAAGTCTGTTGTTCACTGAGCTCCTTTACTTTCGAATTTACAACCTCAACATCCAAATCCAAGGATTTGAGAGCATCAACCAGTTCCAACTCTATATCTTTCTTCACCTTCACAATTTTCTCCCTCAGCCCATGGTCTAAATCCTGAACCACAGACACCCCAGAATTTTCAATTTCAGCCTTCAGTGCCCTGTATTTCTCCTTTATATCAGGCCGATCCATAACTTCTGCAAACTTTTTATTGATCTCCTGCTTTAATGTGGATGCCTTATAATTCTTTTCAGCAAGACTCTTGGTTTTAGATAATTCTTTCAGCATGTCTAATTTATATTTCAAGCTTTCATAATTAGGAGCTGCAGGGAGACACTGGTTCAACTCATCCCGAAGCTTTTCGATCTTGTCCTTTAAGGCTGGATGCACAAGGTGGTCCACCGAATTTACTTTGGAAAACTCCTCACGCAACATCACAAACCTGTCCTTCAACCCCATGGTTTTAACAGCCTCAAAAAATTCACGATTGACCTCTCTTTTCAATTTATTTATCATCTCGTCCAGATCTGACTGTGGAGGCGTGACCGAGGACTCTTTAGCATCTAATCTTTGCTGCATAAGTTTTTTGACCTCATCCTCAATATTTAGATCAGAAGTCTTCCTGATGGGCTCTTCTTTCTTTTTCATGTTGACTTTTTTCTTAGGATCTACTGGAAGCCCTTCTTGAAACCCACCAATTTTGCGGAACTTAAGCATGCGATGCTTCAGAAGCTCTGGTGTGTCCATCTTCATGAGCTCCTATAGAAAAGAAAGATCTTAAATAGGACTAATACTTGATGTCGTCAATTCTTTTAGGATTACCATGAAAAACGCACTTACATCCATTGATTCATTAATTGCCTTCTTTATCTGTTTTGAGGTCCAAGATGGATCTGCATGTGCACCACCAAGTGGCTCCTGTTAAAGGTATAAAGATTTCTTAGTGATGTCATATAATAGACCGAAAGATTGTAAAAGGATTATCAAAAGGAAATGGTAGTTGTTATTGAAGTTAAGACGATATAAAAGGACAGAGATCTTCTAGATTTCAATGATAATCTATCAAGTAAACTTCGCCGAGTCCAAATCGTTTGTTTCTAATTTCAGTGATAAGGACTTTGCCACATAAGCATTTTTATCACTATCAAATTCAAATCCAATGCGACAAAATCCCTACATTGAATTTGAAAGCAATTATTGTGATTCAGAGAAATATACCTGGTTAGAGGATACCGATACAATAGAAAAATAATTAAAATATGCTACTCCAGTCAAATACTACATAAAAATAGATGGACTAAATCACACATCTATCTGATCCAGTGATGTTTTGGTCCCAAGAAATGAAAACGGTTGATTCTAAGTAGCTCTCTTTTCCCCACCATACAGGTGTAAAATCATCTAGTCAAGTATGCATGCAAAACACCCATGTTTCACATCCATTTACTGTTTGGAGAAGATGCCTACTGTCATGGATAAGATAGATGGAAGTCATCTAAAGAAAGAGAATAAAGGAGCAATGACTCCATGGAACACATAAGAAATGATAATTTACAGGAATAATGCCATCTGCAATCTGCAGCTTGCACAACTCTGGAGCAGTAATCTTTAGCCTCTCAGCTGCCTGCAAAGAAGAAACTTACAAGGAGTTAATATTAAACCACTGACAAACAAGTCATAAAGTGATGCTGGCTGAACCTTTGGAGCGGCTTTGGCACTTTTCCACAAGATTGCCGCACATGCCTCCGGACTGACCCATGACAAGAATAGAGACAACACCAAAAGAACAAAAATCAGCACATACAACTATGATAGATAAAAAAAAAAATTACATAAATTAAATCAGCAAGGTCATATATCCAAACAGGAAAAAAGGAAGAAAGAAACCAGCACCAGATGATTCATCCATGAGTAGGACTGTGACTATGTGTGGCCAGATAGTACATAGCAATATTCATATCAAACACTTGTGCACATGCGTGTCTGGCCACACAAAGCTAGACATGAAAATATGTTAAATGAGGCTGTAGTCTTACACAGGCAACCAATTGCCTTTAGAGATCAGTAATATATACTCATTTTGTATAACCTGACAAATCATTTTACTTTTGCCAGTTAAACTGATAACTCCGTATCTGTGTCAAAATGAATGAAAACCGAGAACTATGCTGTAACATCTATCACTTAAAAAAAGAGATTGAACTCATTTTACAAATGAGCATGCGCATATTATCAATATCAACAAGAAAATTTCAGCAGCCTCACAAGCAATAATTACAGGGTATACTCCATGAAAAAACTTGGAAGTCAGCATTTGTGGCATATTGCCAAATTCCACAATCAAAATCTTGGCTCAGATGGTAAATTTCCAGCCAAGCAGGACATTTTTTAATTTTTAATTCAATGGAATGATGCATTTCCACCATGCCATCCACAGCCAGTCAATAATCCTTCAGGATAGACAAACAAGCAGCTCTACCTAGTACCTACTCTTGCCATCTTATATTTCTAACTGATCAGAAGAAACTACTAACTTCATATTTACCAAATAAATAAATAAATACAAACATGCTTGATGCTTCAAGTAAAATTACAAAGTCAAGAATCATGCCTTGTGAGAGCAGATAATTTAGGACAGAAACCAACAGGAATTTTACCACAAGCTAAGGCAGGACAATAAAAATAAAGTAGCAAACAAAGAGGCTGATAGGAAACACAAGGAGCAGGTTGGCAAGTGGCAACTAGTTATCTATTTTATCATAGGACTTCATTGAATTCTGAATTACAATCAACATAGTAATTATTCCAGACATTGGGTCAAATCCACCCTTTCCTTCCAAGTCATTGGCAGTTTGGGTTAATAACTCATAAAGATGACATACTAACATAGCACCTCTTTGGGACCTACACAATATGCTGTAGAAACTAAGGCACATGTTGGACAGTATATTGGCACTATCTTTATGAGTTGCAATGAGAGGAAAGCCAAGCTCAAATCACCTGGCAACATAGAAAACTGCATTTTCGAGCATTAGCAATTTATTAGCACAGCCAATGGCAAGTGCACCACCAGAGCCACCTTCCCCAATGACAATAGAAACAATGGGTACCTTCAAACCAAACATGGTCCTTAAATTGTGCGCAATGGCTTCACCCTGCATTCATGTAAAGCATGCATATTAGTTTTTTTTTTTTTAACAGGTATGTAAAGCTTGCATATTAGTAGCTTGTATTGAAAGACAATCATGCAAATTTCAAGTTAGAATTGTCCACATACTTGGCCTAGTTCTTCAGATTTAAGGTCTGCAAATGCCCCAGGGGTGTCAATGAAAGTAACTATAGGGAAACCATGGTGATCTGCATAATACATCATACGCAGAGCTTTCCGGTAACTGTTTGCATAGAAAATTTCCCATCAGTGTTAGATACGAAAAAGATGACTATCCAGGAACTAGGAAAACAAGTTGAAACATAGAATTCTCTTTCATTCTACATACATACCCATGGGGAGTAGGCATACCAAAGTTCCGTTGAATGTTCTCTTTTGTGTTCCTACCCTTTTGGTGACCCATGAACATGTACCTCCTACCATCTATTGTTCCAACACCAGTAACAATAGCCGGATCATCGTACCCACCCCTGTCTCCATGAAGCTCCACAAACTGTACATAAGGGATATATCCAAACATATTTACATAATTGATTCAGCATCCATAAACCTACAGGCTCTAGTGAACCATTAGGAATAAGTAAAATTTCAAAGAAGCTGAGAATATGAATGCTGGACCTTTTCAGTAATGCTAAATACATGATCGAGGAAAGTTGGCCTGTTAGGATGCCGTGCAATATTAACACGCTGTATAGGAGTTAGATGCGTGTATAAATCCTTTAACGCCTGAGAACAAAAATGGAGAGCCGTGAGAGCATTTCAGAATCTGTAACTATTTCAATAAAATTCTAACATCTGCTGTAGAGCATCAACTCCCCAGAAACGTTTGTTAAGCAAAATGCAAGAGGCATCCCCACGATCAAAAGTTAGTCATTATCTATAGCAAGTTCTTCACATCATACACATCCAAATTCGCGTTCAGATTTTCCACAAATCCATATAAAGTTAAACATCAAGTTTTTTGGTTTATGCAGTACGGTTGCAATATTGAGGTTTACAACTCAGACTACCATGAAACAGAAGTATGACTTCTCACCCTGGCACGCTTGAAAGAATTTTTAGGGTCTACAAAATAAGGAAAGAATGATGAGGAATTCCATTACTCCTAACAAACTAAATTTCTGGATAAATTGGCATTTACAGGCAATAGAACCTGTAACAAGGCACGAAGCCAACATCTATTGCATGGAGGGAGCCGAAGAATTAATAAACCCCATTAATATTTGAAGCTTGAATCAATTGTTGGAAAAATAGCGAAATCATCTTATCAAAGATTACATCACCAGACTGTTAGAATTAAGACTGTTTAATGGCCACTGTTTAGGTCATTTATTGAATCTAACGAAATGCAAGTCTCGTCAACATATGGTTTATCGAACCTGCTGATACTTTTTCTCTAATGAAATAATTTGATCACTGAAGTCCAGACCAGTTTCGTTCGCCATTTTCCGGACCTGCACCCAAAAACAAAAGCTAATCATTGAACAAAACCGATAAAAGTTTTCAGCTCAATGAACAAACTACAACTGCTACAAAAGGGAATTACATCAATGATTTTCTTCTCTAGATCGACAAGCGGTCTCTCGAATTCCAAAGTTACGGGCTTCGGCTTATCCTTCAACGGCTTGAAATGCGATAGATGGCTAAGGATCCCACCTTTAACATCAGGATCCGCATTATCGGGCCACGGATACTCATGCTTCTTCCCCTTCCTAATCTTTGCGACGACGGCGAAATCCCTCCTCCTTGCACCCAATCGCGCCCTTCCTAGTGTTCTCAGAGGAACTCCACTGATGCCGTTGCTCGAGCTCCGGAGAAGATCCGAAGCCGAAGCTCCAACGAATGCAACCGGAGAATAAGATAGTGAAGAAGCCATTCTCCAACTCCGAAAGCCGACTTCTCCGAACTCTCAGCCGAATCCACCAATACTATCTAATTCCAAAACATAGCTCCAGAAGTCATAAATCTCGAAAAAAAATATCAGAATAACAACTTAAACAAAATGACTGGACATTGAACAACAAGTTTAGTAGTGCCTACTTAGGCTGCGTCAGGGAAAAAAAAAAAGGAAAACAAAGAAAGCGGAAAAACGAAAAAGAAAGTGACATTTCTTCACTCGATTGTAGATTTCTCACAAAAGCTTCCAATTAACTATTCCTAACATAACTATTCGGTACTAATTCAGCTAAAAGGAGATTTCACAATTGTAGAAAGCACCATACAATCACAAAATTCTCATTTTCGGGAAGCTTCTTCCATTTTCCCAGCAAACAGACAAAACAACAACATAGAACGAACACAACAATCTCAAGTAATGACTCAACACGCACCGTACCAAAGTGAAAGATCGTCACAGGAGAAAGCAAAGCAGATAAAAAAAATTACCAGAAAAGTGGAGAGAGAATCTATAGGAGGGAGAGGAAAAGGCTAGAAAGTAAGCTAGGTAAGGGGGGGGGGGGGGGGGGGGGGGGGGGGGGGGGGGGTGTGAATGGAGATTCTTAAGCAATGAGAGAGAGATGGAGGAGCATCGTAGAGATCGTCGAACTTTTAGAGACGCCTTCTGTTTTTGGGGTTTTTTTCTTTTCTTATGTTTGAGAGCGAGAGTGTGTGCGCGAGGGGTGGATACGTGGGCGAGACTTCTTATGTGAATCTTTTGGGAGGGACCCTGTCACTGTGCTGTGCGCTAATAATAATGAGCCAGCTTTTTTCGGTTTGGCCGTTGAAGACGACCCCGTCTCGCTTGTTAGAGACCTCATCTCCACGCGTGCCTTCTCCATGCCTTCTATGATCTCTCTCCTTGGGCTCCATTCCACTCTACTCTATTTTCACAACAATCTTCTTCTAATAAGCATATCAGCAGGCTATCTGTACTTGTCCAAATTTTTGGTATTGAAATAGAAATCAATGACACCTTGACAACCAGGTTTTTGCTCAAATTTCCTTGTTTCGGGTGTTTCAATTGAGAAAAATTCTACTTTATCATTTTTTTTTTTTTTACGAAATTTTCAAATTTTATTGACAAATCCTCACTTTTAGCAGAAAAATACCGTAGTTACATCAAGGCCCGTAAAACTCAAGTGATAAAACACAACTCAACAAAGATAAAGGGTAAGAACAGACCCAAGCAAAAGATAAACCAGCACCATCAAACCATTCTCAAGTAATGCAAACTAGCCTTATCAGTTCTTAGAAGACCTCTCAAGAGCTTGTGGAACCAAGTTTGATTCCTTCCTTTGGAGCCCATACATGCGAGGCAATCAGCCACAGAGTTTCCTTCCCTATATATATGCTTAACTGAAACTTGCATACCCCGGAGTAAACCAACTATTTTCTCCCAAAAGTCCTCTAGGTACCACACTAGACATTTGTTCATATGGATCCATTTAGCAACAATCAGCGAGTCCAACTTAATTTCTAGGCACATATATCCTTGCAGAGGAAATCCAAGAAGAGCGGGTGTAGGGGAGTTATTCAAAATGAAAAATGAGAGATGTGGGTGCATTTGCTGCACATAATTTCTACTCATTATTTCTACACTACACGATATACATATTTTTTTTCATTATCAAATATATGGTGTATGGATGATGAGTAAAATAACTTAATTAGTTTAATAGAAATAAAACAAAAAAATTAACAAAAGTTCAAAAAAAAATTAAAACATGCGTATTGTGTAATGTAAGATGATATGTAGCAAAATCTTTCAGTCAAAGTCTATGTTTCAGTTTAGTTTGTTTGCTAAATGACATGCTCTGCAATTTAAGAAAATAAATGATATTTTCAGTTTTAGAGTGTGCAATCTCCACGTACTCATTTTGAAAAAGGTGAATGAATTTAAGACTTATATAAAAAATTATTTTTAATAGTGGCCCCTACTTTTTTTAAAGGAAATTTGCAGAGACTACACATTTCAATACTAAATATGGGAGACATGACATGCATTTTGGTAATTTTGCTTACATTGTAAAAGAAGCCATTCTCCTCTTCTTCTTCCTTTATAAACAATCTTCATAGTTCACTCTGTCAGCTCTCCTTCTTCATTAGTCTCACAAGTCATGCCAGCAGCCACACTACCTCATTGTCACACACTCGTCTGCAGCCACCGTCTAGACTGCTTCTATATATGTCTCTCTCCCAGTCTCTATATCTCTTTCTAGAACCTCACTAAGGGTTTATGGCATTTAAGTGCATTAGATGCCATGCATTCATATCTCTCCCTCCAAGTGCATTAGCATTGGAGTAGCCAATTGCCCTTAATTGGATTAAGTATATAATAGCCATCTAAGCTTTTAGCTACAGTATCTCAACATATATGTAGATGAACAGTAACTTAGACATCCATGTTTTAAGCTTATTTTCTCTCTTTATGAACAATCATATTATTTTTCTCATTCTTTGTACAAAATTGATTCAATCATCTACCAATTCTTCCATTTTTCTCCATCTCTCCTCTCGTGAGATGGAGAGGCGCCCACATAGGCAAACACCTCTTGTGCCATAATGTTACATGCTTAAGAATTAAAGTGGCAAACTATTTTTTTTTTTGTTACAATATATTTTGAACCTTTAAAAAAAATGTTGAGTTATATTTTGTTACAATATAAATCATATAAATCACGTGGTTAGACATTTTATGAGTTTTATTTTGAACCTTCACGCATAATATAACAGTATGCGTTATATCCTTACATAATATAACATTATGGAATATAACATTATGGTATCAGAGCATGTTTTTAGTTGTTCCCAGTTTACCAAAAACTATTTTTTTCGCATATTTTTTTTTTTTTGGATCTGTGATAATGCCATTTGTATTGTTTTAATTTTTTTAAGGCTGAATCGCTTCTGTGTGCACTGTGGTGGTGTTGCGCTCACCAAAGAGGTGGTGTGGCGCCACCTAGTTTCTGGATAAAGGCGTGTCTCAGCAGCTGAGGATAAGGATGCGGCTGCAGTTGAGGCTGAGGTTGCATCTATGGCTGAGGCTGCTTGTGGCGGCGGCAGCTGCCTTGCTATGAAGAGGCACTATTCACGTGAACAATGCCCTAGCTGAAGGTAGAAGATGAATCAAAGTCATCTGGGCTTGGACCATTCGGCCCATTTTGTTTTTTTTAAACTCATATGGGCTTGTGCTATTCAGCCCATTCTTTAAAAAAAAAAAAAAAACGGGCTGGGCTTTTTTCGTACCACCTAATAAAACTAAGGAATTGGGCGCATCACTGGGCTGCAAGTTTCTTTAGTTTAAGTGTGGATTATAAATGTATTTATTATACATTTGATTTATAAATAATAATAAAAAAATTGCATAATTTATATGCTTAGATACATGCTGTTTTTTTATTCCATAATGTTATATTACATATGATCTTTTATTTAATATTTTAGATTAAATGTGATTACATATATATGTGAATTGAACATATGGATATATGTTTAGATACATGCTTCTTTTATTATTATTATTCAATAATGTTATTTTACTTGTGATCTTTTATTTAATATTTTAGATTAAATGTGATTACATGAACATGTGGATATGTGATTATTTTATCAACTGTGTATGTTAGGCTTGAATGTTTAGACATTAGCCTTCATTTTTTTTAGTGATAAAATAGAAAATTCTTGCTAAATAGTCTTAGTTAGTATTGTTAGTGTGAATGATAGGCTGAAAGAATTGCAGTGACTCCAGAAAGAACTGTAAATGTAATGTATAGCCAAAAGACTATAGTGGCCAAGTAAGAAATGTAAATGCACTGTATAGCCAAAAGACTACGGTGGCTCCAGTAAGAACTGTAAATGCATTAATGGAACAAGAAAAATAGATTGTAATGGTCTTAAAAGAACCATCTTTGTAGATTGGCCCAACAGGTTGCTTAGTCTGAGTAACTGTCCTTATAGGCTGGCCCAAAAGGTTAATACGGTTTTAGTAGGTTCTGTCTTTACATGTGACTAGGGCTAGATAACTACTAAAGATGAGTGGATGAAAACACTAAATGATGAGATGGAATCTATGAGGACTAATCAGGTCTGGAATCTGGCAGATTTACCATCAGGGCGCAAGGCTATTGGGAACAAATGAGTTCTAAAGGTGAAGTGTAAGTCGGATGGATCAATAAAAAAGTATAAAACTCGTTTAGTGGGGAAAAGATATACCCAACATGAGGGTATAGATTATGAGCAAACTTTTTCACCAGTATTGAGGTTTGTCTCAATTCGCCTAATTTTAAGTATAATAACATACATGGATTTGAAACTCTAATAGATGGACGTTAAGACAACATTTCTCAATGGAGAACTAGATAAGGAGATCTATATGGATCGACCCACGAGCTTTGTGGTCAAAGGTCAAAAACGCAAGGTGTGTAAGTTCAAATGATTTATATATGGCCTAAAACAATCATCTAGACAATGGTATCTTAAATTCCATCGAACCATTCTCTCGAATGGGTTACGATGATCATGGAGGACCATTGTGTATATGTCAAAAGGTCCAAGAAGAGTTTCATTATGTTGTCATTGTATGTTGACGATATATTACTGGCTGGAAATAACAAATAGTTGATAGCCACCACAAAAGAGTGGTTATCCTTCAATTTTGAGATAAAGAATATGGGTGAAACAAAATACATTTTGAGAGTTAATATCTATAAAAGATCAATAAAAAAAACTTCTATGTTTA
Source organism: Juglans microcarpa x Juglans regia (assembly GCF_004785595.1). Classification (NCBI taxonomy): domain Eukaryota; kingdom Viridiplantae; phylum Streptophyta; class Magnoliopsida; order Fagales; family Juglandaceae; genus Juglans; species Juglans microcarpa x Juglans regia. The sequence goes on along the minus strand of NC_054602.1, from coordinate 32,798,896 downwards.
TCCTAAGAGACTTACATAAAAAAAGTTCTCGAGCGCTTCAAAATGAGTGAATGTAAACCCATTGACACTCTTGTTGCTAAAGACGAGAGCTTGTTCAAAGAGATGTGTCCTATGACTCAAAGGGAAATGGAAAAGATGAATCGTGTCCATTATGCTAATGTTGTGGGTAGCCTGATGTTCAAAATGATGTATACTCGGCCAGATATACGCTATGCAGTTAGCTTGGTGAGTAGATTTCAATCTAACCCTAGACTGACTCACTGGAAAGCAGTGAGTCAGTCTAGGGTTAGATATCTTAAAAGAATTTTAAGATATCTCAAGGGAACTGTGGACTATGTGTTGTGCTATCAAGGTTTGGATTTGCAGCTAAAAGGATATAATGATGCTGATTGAGTTAGTGACCTAGGTGAGAGTAAATCAACCACTAGGTATGTCTTTCTGCTCAACAATGGTGCCATTAAATGAAGCAGTAAGAACCAATCTTGTATAGCTTTATCCACCATGGAGGTAGACTACATAGATTTTTCAACAATAGTTTAAGAAGCTGTTTGATTACGGAGATTCCTCAAACATTTAGACATTAACATGGATACTTCAGATCCGGTGACAATATTCTGCGATAGCAAGACAGCTCTAGCATATGCTAAGGACTAAAAGTATCATGGAAGAACTAAACAAAGAGATATTAGATATCACTACATTAGAGACATGATAACACAAAAGGAAGTGATCTTGAAACACTTTTCTATGAGTCACATGGTTGTTGGTCCCCTCACAATACCTGTTGCAAGAAATATTTTGTGGCTCATGTTAGGAATCTAGGATTGCATAGATTGTAAATGTAATTTGTGTTTCAGTTGATATTGAGATGTAAAATTTCCTTTGGGATATTAATGCAATATGATTTTATTCAGCTCTTGTCTTTATCGTATTGTTTTTCGAATACACACACAAAAGTTATGTCAACAAACTTAGATCGGCCAACTCACACAAATGATCACTTTTGGCGCTTGAGTAACGAGTGAAGATGAGACATTGTGTTCCTATGTACTTGTCTAAAATGATAAGTTGGTTGACACAAAGATATCTTGCCTTTGTAGGGGTTAAGATGAGGTCTATTGTATTGAGAGGACCATGCATAGATACCTCACAATCTATGTAGCTTGTGGTTAGCCAAATTTGAGATACTCTTTGAAGCCTTGGAGGCAAGCAAATAGAGGAACTCGGATTAGACGCTTAAGGAACGGCTAGACTAAGATCTGTACGATGTTGATATAGACATATGCTCTTTGAGGAAGAGAAATCCACTGTAGTATGTATTTCATACTATATGTGCTCATTCGACCAAATGAGTAAGTGAGTAAATGGTTCCCTTCTTTCTCACTGTGTGAGTCTCATATTTTAACAAGTGTCATTTATTTACCTTTGACTATGTCATAAAATGGAGGTTATGATACCTGCTACTTTGGCATGCTGTCTATGGCCTTGATTGATACGGTCTAAAAAGGCATTGCTGGGAAAATGGTTTGACCAAAGTTGAATGACATAAGGGTAAATGGAAGACTATTCAACATCGTATCTTCGATGATTTTGCCGACGTCGAATTATGACGCTACACGTTGGTAGCGACTAAGGTTGTGAACACATCGAAATGATTTGGATGTAATCAAACATTGTTTTAAGTTTTTAACTCAAAAGGGTTTGAAAACAAAGTTTTGAAAATCGTTCTGTTCTGGCTGGAATGGTCAGAATTATCCGTTCCAGAACAATGACCCGAATGATGGAGAGCTGTGTTTCGTATTGGACAGAATTATGGGTGTTTCGGCTCGTTTCAGTCCATTTCGATAGGATTTCGGCATTCCAACCATAATGATGATTTCAGTTTGAAATTGTTTGGAATGGTCTTTTTGTAAATATCACATATGCTCATTTCTTTTTTGTAATTATGCCAACAAAGTGATGCATTTTCTCCTTTATGGGTTCTTCGATTCTAATTCTTCCCCTTGATAGTTGATGGCTCGCAGCTCTCCAAGTCCAGTTTCAATGAAAAAAATGTGCAGATCCAATCTCCATTGATACAGCTGCAGCTCCTCCACAACGACGCCAACATCGCTCCACAGCCATCGTTCTCTACAGCCAACGGTGCAGCTCTGACAAGTCGACGACCCCAAAATCCTGATTCCCAGATCCCCTTCTTTAACGTCATTGTGGGCACTGGGTATTCCCTTATTTTCTGAAAGCACCCACCCACTACCTAGTATTAATCAATGTTTTTTTATTCATTTTTGTTTGGAAGTGATGAATAGTTTCTCTCCTCTGATTTTACAAATCTTGAGTTGTCAATTTGTCATTCTGCTATGAATTTATATTTTACACATCATTGTATCAAAACTGGGCCATTCTTTTTATGCACATTGGAATAGAACTTCTACACATTGATACTTGTCTTCATTTCTCTTTAAGATGGTTATTGATTGATTTAAATAGGAAGGCGATATCTGAAATGCTTTTACTTTGGGTAGGTTTTAAGGAAAAATAAAAGAATAAAGATAAATGAGTTTCTTTTCAAATTTTTTGCTCTCTTAAGAAATACAAAGCATTTTTTTTCAAATTATTTTAGAATATAGTTATTATATATATAGTTTATTCATATAATGTCTATCCTGAAACGGTATGCCGAAACGTACCAGTACCAAAATATTCCATTCTAGTACCTCAACTGGAACGATCACCGTAATAGAATTCAAAACTTTGTTCGAAAATACTTGATCTGATACGATCGAATGAGTCTAGGACATGATAAGACACTTTATGGATGTTGCTATGCTGGTCTTCTCTGGGAGAGATTCGGTATAATGCTCCTACCTTTCTTTTTGCAAGTGTGCTTGGTGGTCGCACAATCTATTTGCTTATATGAACAAAATTGAGAACGTTAGAGAGATGCAAGCTTGGGGTCATGTCCACTGTGTGCGAGTAATAGATGTAAGATGGAGGGGCGCCCGCATGGCAAACCATTCATGTGCCTTAACAACATGTCATGCGTTACATGCTTAAGAATTAAAGTGGCAAACAACCACTTATTATATGGCGTAAAGGCTGGCTTTTAAGGGTAGCCATATGAGATGCATAGGGAAGGCTATACATAGCCCCCCTCAAATGGTTCTCAAATAATTTCATAAAAAGTACAAAATCTCTCTCTTTTTGTTCTTCCTTGTGAAAGTATCTAAGCTGGGGATTTCTTAAGTATTACTCTAGTTCATTCTACGTAATACACTTCACCACCAATAGAAGATGCTTGAGACTTGCTGGATTATTTGTTCAGGCTAGATAAACTTATAGAGCAACTCAATAAGTTGTGCTTGAGGTATTTCACTGAGTTCTCTAACACCTCCAATCCAAACAGGGGTAAAATATGTGTTGAGACTTTATGGATTAGTTTCATTTAGAAATATAAGTAAATAATAATAATTTAATTAAAATAAACGACATTAGTATTATGTTATTAATTATAAAACTATCGAGAAAACGCGCGTTATAAATTATGATAATTCAAATAAAATATATTTTATTTGATTAAAAATTATAATTAGTACATATGTAAAATATGATAAAAAAAACTTACAAAAATAATAAAGAAGTTGAAAATTAATAATATTTTATTATTATGTAGAATTTAGATATATAATTCAATGTGTGACTAAGTTTTGAATGGAATAGATAAAACTAAAAGTGTGATACGAGGCAAATAATGAGATGACCAATCCAATAAGACTGTTCAACTGGGCCGGATTTTTTCCAGGCCCAGATCAAATCCGGGCCGGAACCCGGGTTGAAAAATTCAGAACTTTCCGGCCCGGATACGGGTTACAAACCCGGGTACCGAGTTTTAAACCCAGTACCTGGGTCTTTATGCCTCCTAAGAAAAACCCCCCGCCCCCCTTCCCCCCCCCCCCCCCGGAATTTGTCTCTCTCACTCTCTCTCTCTCGTACGCTTGCAAGAAACCCTAAGTCTGTGCCTCTTCATCGCCGCAACCCCATTGTTGCCGTCACATCTCCGTCACCGTCGACCTTTCTCTAAGTCCCTGCCTCCATCGTGACCCGTGAGTCTGCTCTATCTCTCTCTCTCTCTCTCTCTCCATTGGATTTCTGGGTTTCTCCGTGAGTCTGATCTGGGTTTGGGTGGGTTTGGGTGTTGATTGTGTAGGTGATTGAGCTTTTTTCTTCTTTCAGATATTGACGGATATGTACATTACATTTGTTACTAGAAAATTTGAATGTTATAATCCCTGTTTCTATAGATTTTATACATATATCCTTAGGCCCAATAGACTTCTGTAATAGACCTCATATATCTGGGACTGATGTCCTTAGAGAGATTTGAATCTTTGTTAGATTTCTTAAGTACTGAAATTGAACTTTCCAATGAAGTTTTAGAACTTAGAGCACCTCATAAATTTGAAAAAAAAAAAAAAAAAAAAGAACCAGAACTCACTAAAGGTCATCATGACAGTAGACTTGTTAAGGTGAAGGGTTAATATTGAGCTTGGGCTTCATGCTTTCTGCAGGTCTTACAAACATGTATGGCTATGCAAATGATGTTAGTTTTTAAACCTCATAATCAACAATTTTAATCTCCCGTCATACATGCCTAATTTTAACACTAACAGGAGGAATATGGAATATTAGCTCTAAATATTCCATGAAAAGATTCCGATGGTGCCATTAAAGAAATTGGATATGCAGTTTGGAACTTAGATGCGGTCAATATTCATCAATTTCGATTAAAAATAAATAAAAACTGGAATATGAAGTCTGATGTTATTGGATTAAAAAAAATATGTTTTTTGATATTATTGGTTCGAAATATGATTATCTCTCTCTCTCTGTGCCTATATGCCAACATGCATGATCATTATCATTTGGTTGGAGTTTAAATTTGGAGTAGAAAAAGGAACAACACATTTAATGCTAATAGTGGATAGTATAGACTACAAGAAATACATGAGTAAGGTCTATTATCTGTATATATACGGGTTGGTGTACCCGTATTATGCAACTCACTTCTGAGATAGATACGTGTACATCATAAGTCATAAGGCTTCAATTCCTTTCACTTTCTAGTGACTTGCTTCTGTTTTCTGATCTCCTGGAAGATTATATATTGAATGAAAAACAATATATATGTTGTTTGTTGAGTTCATTATGTTAAGTGTTAATCGTTAGAATAATCCAGATTATATTAGTGTTTGATTATTTATTATATTGTGTTTGGTTCTTTTTATTACTCAATAACAGATGGAAGAAGATTATGTGAGTTGTAATATTGGTACGACCCAAGGGGTTGGTGGTGACTCCTCGTCTATTCTAGTGGATATGAAGGAGCATGGGAGTCTTCCAACTCATTCATCCACATATACACAACAGACTACCCATTCCATCCTACATTTACCCAAGAAATAAAAAAAAAAAAAAAAAAAAAAAAAAAAAACCTAGTAACCAATCGGTGGTTTGGGAACACTTTACTAATGTACAACCTATTGACCACGATAACCCAAAAGCTCAGTGTAATTATTGCGCTAAGCTATACAGTTACTACTACAAGAATGACACTTCATCTATGCTACATACCTCCAGAATGCATGTAAAACTTCCCCTCTTAGACTTAAAGGAGTTGGAAAAAGTCAATCTAGTGTTAAGAGGGATGCGGAGGGAAGAGTGTATAGCCCACAAGGTATAGTGAAGTATGATGCAGAAAAACTTAGGGTGTCAACTGCTAAGTTTTTTATTAGGTGTGAATTACCTTTTAGGCTAGTGGAGCATGAAGGGTTTGTTAAGTTTGTGACTGATTTAGAGTCTCGATTTATTTTGCCATCCCGAATCGCTTTAAAAATGGATTGTATTAAATTGTATAACGAAGAGAAGATACAATTAAAGAAATTGTTGGATAGTCAAAGAATCTGTCTTACCACCCATACCTGGACGTCGGTGCAAAATATGAACTACATGTGCATTACCGCACATTTTATTGATTGAAATTGGAGATTGCATAAAAAAATACTTAAGTTTTGCCAAATTCTTGACCATAGGGGCGAAACTATTGGGAGGGTGTTATACTTGGGATTCTATGAATGGGGTGTTGATAAAATTTTGACCATCACAGTTGACAATGCCTCCTCAAATGATGTTGCTATTGATTATATGAGGAAGAGAATAAAAGACAATGATTAATAGTCGGCTTAAAGGATGTTTATGAATTTGTAACAAAGATTAGGGATGCCGTCAGGTATGTGAAATCTTCATCGTCAAGATTTGCGAAGTTCAAGGTTTGTGCGGCAAATGAAAAGATCATTGGGAGAATGATTTGCTTGGATGTTCATACTAGATGAAACTTCACATATTTGATATTGTGTACCGCTGAAAAATATAAACAAGCATTTGATCAATTTGTTTTTGTGGATGAACATTTTGTGAACCCCACTAGTGATAATTGGAAAAATGCACGAATTTTTGTAGAGTTGCTAAAAATTTTTTATGATGTTACATTGAACATTTCTGGTTCTTTGTATGTGACTGCTAATGTATATTTTGAGCAACTTTGCACAATTGAAGATATATTAAATGATATGTGTTTGAGTAGTGATATTATCACTTGTACTATGGGCATAAATATAAGAAGTAAGTATGACAAGTATTAGGGTAGCACAAATAGGTTCAACTTAATGATATATGTCGCTTTTGTGCTTGATCCACGATACAAAATGATGGCAATGAAGTTTTGGTTGCAAAAGTGCAAAGGGTATGAGTTGGCGGATAAGATAGAGGATAGGGTTAAACTCTTTTTAGGCTGCTTGATCGAGCAGTATAACACATTTCGTGTGGTTAGTGGAGGGAGTTTTAATGTGGCTCAAGGGAGGCCAAACACTATTAGTGGGGGAGTTCTAATGAGCCAACACCGCCTTCGACTAAATTTCAACTCTCAATAGTTTTGAGGTTGCCAATCTCACAATTGTAGGCTGTAGCTCTATTTATAGAAAAATTCTTTATAGTATTAATCTAACTCTATTTTTCTTTTATGCCAGGAGACTGTAATGCTTGTAATTTCAAACGTGGATTTTTAATTTTTGTTATTGGATGGTTTTATGCATTAGTTAGTAATGGATCCGAAGCAGAAACAATTCTAGCATCTAGTAGATAATTCCATGAACTCTGTTACGGCATTTTTTATGTTAAGTGAATTGGGAATAGGCATTTTGACATTTTGTAAGTTTTCAAATGTGATATTTAATAATCTTAGCATATAAAACCTACCAAAAATTAAAGTAATTTAATGATTTTGTTCCTAGTTGATATACAACACGCTATTTTTAAAGTTGTGTATTGGTACGTACTGGTATTGAAATATTCTTGTACTTGAATTAAAATAGTCACTGAAATAAAATTCAAAACTTTGATGTGAACGGTAGTGCCAGATACAAGTATAGAGCGTGCAAGTCCCGTGCAAGCTTTTTGAGGGAAAAAATGACCCACTATAAAAAAGTTAATTTTTTTGAGTGAGTTTCATTCTTTTTCAAAAATTAAAATGATTGCACAAACACTTACACGCTATAAGGTAGAATTTCATTATTGTTTCATCATAAGACATGTGAGCCCTTTGTGTAGTCTCATCATTTGTAAATATGAGAAATGCTAGGTCTACATAGAAATGTTATATAAAAAAGTTTACAAATTAATGCGATTTAATGTAATTCATCAACGAGTCGTGCTTGGGTATAGCACGAGGATGGCTACCGACAAGTTATAATTTGTTTTTTATTGTTTTTGATTCATTTTTTTCATACCCTTAAATATTTAAAAAAAAATCACAATATCATTTAAAAAAATACTTTTTTAATCATTAAGTAAAAAAAAAAAAAATCATCAGGACCCATCCTAAGGATAGATCCTTGATGAGTGTAGATTTATTCTTCGTCAAACTGTGAAGTTCTTTTATTGTAAAATGGATATGAGGTATCACATTAAGTCACATTAATTTATGATTTTTTTTATATAAGATTTCTATTTAAACCAAACATTTATATCACGAAATTAAGTTCAATAAATGATTATAAAATAATCAACCTAAAGGATAATAATTGTAATAAATGTGGATATCAGATTCAATAAGGTCTCGTTTGGATAGTGAAAGTATTTTATCTCATCTTATCTTATCATTACAATTTTTTCAAATTCTTATATAAAATATAATAAATAATTCAACTTTTTCAAATTTTAAAATAATAATAATATAAAAAAATAATATTTTATTTAATTTTTAACTTTTATCTCAACTGATATCTAAACTTACTATCCAAACCGCACATTTTAGGCCCCCAATTGTAAGCAAGCCTTGCCTACTAAAAGAACAACAAGTTTTCTATGTACAGTTAGTTCATGCAAACGGTGCGAGTCGCTGAGGCCACGTCAAATAAAATATAAAAAAATGACAAAAGACCACGCCAGTGTGAAACCGAAATGAGAAAGAAAAAATCAAATGAAAATACTAAAACAGAGCTCGCGTTCCTCTGGATCTTGGTCTTCCTGCTCATCTGGGTTTTCAGTTGCAAACTTGATTTGTATTTTCTGCTTCCATTCTTAAATCTTCCCATGGTGGCTTAACTAATTTTGGCAGATCTTAAGAAATAGCTTTTCTCGCAAACTGAATACTCTTTTGAGGAGCCAGTGATATGGACTTTCCTTTTTCATCAACATACAATATTCTAGTACATATGTCAATTGGAGGTTGTATTTGGTTACTTGTTTTTTGGGATCTAGCTTCCAGCTGACTTGGTCCCAGGTTTTGAGTCTTCAAGTTTTTTGCAGCAAGTAGAGAAGGCACCAAAATGGAAATGAAGGAAAATCCAGAAAACCCACTACCAAAAATTCATATACTCAAAAAACCCACCACCAAAAATCAAACAAACATTGAAATTAAGGAAAAAAAAAGTAGATAATCGGAACCTTATTTCTGGTAACTCAGAAATAAATCAGCGGGGAAAAGAGACATTTTTTTAGCGTTGGCGTAGGCTTCAGCTTTGCATTGCTATATTGCAAGGAACCTACGAAGTAGATGGAGGATTTTGGAAGAATCGGAGCAACATACTTTTTTGAGCATTGGTGTAGACTTCTGTATTTTCTCTTTTCATTTCGTCTTCAGAGAGCTAAGAACTCGAGAACAATAAAAGAGAGAGAGGGAAATGGAATGAGGGATCACTAAACGGGGCGTTTCAATATTTTGCCACATCAGCCGGTGTTTGCACCGCGTTTACACAAAGCGATTGCCTTTAACTTTTTCAAAAAACAATAGTGTTGTTTAGATTCGAAGATGAGTTGAGATGAGTTGTGAATAGTAGTAAGATAGATTATGAATAGTAATGAGATGAATTGTGAATAGTAGTGAAATTTGTGAGTTAAAATTGATGAGTGGTAATGAGATGAGTTGATACGGGTTGCGAATACAAATCGGGCCAAATAGATATGAACTGCGCAATTTTTCTTTCAAAAAAAAAAAAAAAATGAATTGCACGTATCACTCAGAGTGGGACCATGTGAACCGACCTCGTTTTGACAATTGGTAAAGAACAAGCAAGGCCGGAGTCGAAACCCAAACGTCGTCGTTATAGTTCTCTCACCCTTTTTCCCCTATCTACGTTTCGCACTCTCACTTCGCGGAGTGAATCTATCATGGCGGATAAGCTTTCAAACGGTAGTATCCTGAACATCTCTCAAACTCCAAACTTGCATTCCATCCTATTTTCGAGTTCCGGATTTCGTTTCAACGTTTTTCCATTTGACTGAAAATCTTAGATAGGAAGATTCGGAATTCCTTCTTTCTTTTAACTTTGGTTTTCTCCAAAACCAAATAGAGCACTAATACATACATACATATATTAATATACACTATCTTTCGATAAAATATATGCAGAGGTTATTCTTGAGCAGCTAAAGAATGGGTTTGCTAACTTCGAGCTGGTCTCTTCTCCGGTTCCTTCGATTTCAATTCCGAATTCGCAACCATGTCCTACGGCTTTCCTTGAATACAATAGCCATAGGTTCTTTGCTAAAATTGGACCACCATTGTAAGTTATTTTTTCTTTCCCCGTAACTTATTTTCTTCTAGATATATGTATGAGCATGTGTGTTTGTAATTTGCTAACAGACACCCTAAATCTCAACTTTAAAAACTTCTTTAGTAGCACAGTTCCTGTTTTTGGTGAATTTCTGTTATTGATAGAATGATAAGTGTGAAATCATAATCGTTCTCACAAATGAGCATTTCGTTTGCTTTGTTTTTCATTCTTTACCCCCACAGCTTATATGTCCACCACTGTCACTATAGTTTGGATTTGTGAAAGTTACGCTTTTCCACGATAATGTTGCTTACCAGGGGCATAGGATCACCGGCCATGAGGAAAGTTGAGCGCTATTCGATTCAGAGAGTTGCCGGAGATGGCCGCTGTCTTTTTCGTGCCCTGGTAACATCTCTCTGAATATTGATTTTAAAAAGGTTTTCATGGCTTCAATTTAATCTTTTCACCTCGAATTCTGATGAAATTTAAGCTTTGAATACTATAGGATGAGTTAAGTAACGCTTTTACCTAGCTGGACTGAAATTAAAAGTTCAAACTTAAGACCAAGTTCTAGGGAGTGGAAGAAAAATTTTTTGATTTAGTTTGTGACTGATTTAACATTTTGAGCTTGCAGCTACTGCTATAAGGTCGCGATAGGGCAAATAAATTAAATACATGACGTTTAAAGCTCATGGTTAGTAATGCATATATTGGAAATTGATGCATAAAATTTAATGGGTAAAAACTTTGATGATCCATAGGAGGGGCCAAACTAGTGTATTTTGAGGCGATATGTAATGTCCTGTGAAAAACTAGTGGTTTAGATCCCAAAGACACATAGAGAGGGGTGAATAGGTGTTTTCTAAATGTACTGGACTATTTAAATTTATAATCACAATCAATTAAATAATTAATTAGATCACTGTAAATAATTAATACATCAATTTTGGTAATGAAGTGGAAACTCATTTGAAGCACGTCTTTAAAATCTAAAATCACTCTGATCACCACTTAAAATCCACTATAGAAATTAAGTTTGTTACAACCAATTTAGAAACAATTACAAGACCCTTAAAGTAACTAAATCTAGCTTGTAACACTACGAGTATCCCACTCGATTTGTGCACCATGACAGCTTCGAACCTCCGGCCTTTCTATAGCTTCACCATGAGCACCAACTCGATCTCTGCACCCAAGTAGCTCCAAAAATTCTTCCGGCCAATGAACACATCCACACCAATGGACTCAATAGCACTCGAACACGAGCACACTATGATGGAGGTATGTTTATCAAGAGAGAACCGATCTTCAATGCACAATGAATCTCCTTAGGGTTTTCTCTCTAAAATACACTAAATATGGCAGTTCTGGCCTCTCTCCCTACCCCAGAAGTCGTGCGTATTGTTCTATATATACTTAGGCCTTGTTTGATAACAAGGTGTTCTCAAGTATTCTAAGATATTTCCTTTCCAAATATCACTTAAACACAAAACACTTTTCAATTTCAAATCTTCAACTTTTTCATCTAATTATTACAACTTTCCCAAACTTCTAAACAAAACATTAGAACAATATAACTTTTTCAAATTTTCAAAACAAAAATAATATTAAAAATTATATTCGAACAATTTTTTTAACTTTATAATATTTTTATTCAACTTTTTCTCTCTTATTTCCCAAAATCCAATAAAATATCTTAACTCAAACCATTTTACTACTATTCATAGATATTGTGAGATATTCTAAGTGTCCAAACGAGCCCTTAGGGTTTGAGAAGACCACTTAAAGAGTCCAAACCCTAGTAAAAAATTGATTCCCGGAATTTTCACCTGAGCAACTGTCGAGCGAACTTTTTGTCCAGTTTTGACCTATATGTTGGAGTTTGAAGATCCTTGTGAAACATGAATTTGTAAATAATTGAGTTAGCTTTCCAACAACACCAATATCACCTCAATCCAATATGGGAATCAAAGTTATGACTGATTTACTTCAGCTAGATTGTTCTCATCAGATCTTGTGAATTTGCAATCCTTGCATTTTTTTGTTCCAATTGCAACCTAGACTCTACTCAACATATTTACAACTCAATTGGACTAAGTTTTGTCATAAGAACGTGTCAACATATTATTTTTACACTAACACCCCGAATTGAGTATATGAGAATGGTGAATGCGATCCTTTATTACCTAAGGGGGAGAAGTTCTTGAGGCTTGTAATGATTCCAAGGGACCTTGGTTGGAACATTGACTAGTTATTTTGGAGCATTAGCTCATATGTGGATTAGGCTTTTTTTGGGTCATTATAAGTGGTATCAAAACCAATCCAACACGTCAAATCCCATACTGGCTAGTGAGATTTAAGGGGGGGAAATTGTCATACCTGGATTGAATATTGGAGGGTGGTGAATGAAATCCTACATTGTCTTGGAGGGAGAAATTCTTGTGGTTTATAATGATTCCAAGTTTTCAAATTGTAACATTGGGCAATCCCTCCAAGTATAAGCTAATATTTGGCTTGAACTTTCCTTGGATAGTTACACGATATAAAAACTTTGGTCTTTTGTAAGAGAAGTAAGAGACATATAGAAAGAACACTATCTTGGGGAAAGAAGGAACAAAGTTATCCACTAAATATAACACTAAAGAATATCATCCATGAAAAGATGGAAGCAAGATGAGAGGAAAATCCCATTTATGCTAAATAAGGAAAAAAGTTGGTTATTGTAGTTATTCATGTATGATATGATCAATGGTACATAGGGCATGTGGCAATTTGTAGAACAGAACAAATAAAAAGGGGCTAAAACTGACGAATTAGGAGTTTTTACGTCATTAAATCATGAATAGTTAATAACAAGAGAGAGTGTTCCAATTCTTTTCCTATTTAAAACAGAAAATAAACTTGTTTTTATGGCTGTCTTCACTTTTATGAACAAAATGGTTGTGGTATATCTGAAGGATCATTGAACTGTATTGTAACTTACCATTGCCTCCTAACTAACTTTTAAATGATAAAATCAGGTCAAAGGTATGGCTTTCAACAAGGCTATTTCTCTAAACCCACGAGAAGAGAGAGAAAATGCAGGTTTGCTGGAACTGTTCGTGTTCATAAAAGCTCCATTCCAATCTCAAGGATATGTTCATTCAATAAAAAGGAGTCCATGATAGCATTATTTTTCATTGCCTGTTCCATACCATCTCAATGTAGTTATCAATTTGTAGTCATGACACTTTCTCTTTACTCTAATGAATGAGTTCAAGGTAGCTAGATTCATCCCTTTTTTCCTTCTTTACCTCATAATTTTTTTTCTGGGTTGGGGGGGGGGGGGGGGGGGGGGGGGGGGGGGGGTGGGGATTTTTTTATTTTATTTTATTTATATAGAATTTTAGAGCTCATAAATTGGATTATAGTTGGTGTATGACCTCTAATCTATGTAGGCACCATAATATATGTCAGCCAGGAGTGCTTTATAATATACTTTCAACTACAATTGACTCCCTTTTCTTTTCTTCTTCTCCTTTTTTATCAGTGCCTAGATAGTCTTGTTTAAGTCTCAGTGGTTAGTTGGTGGGCCCATGCAAAGAAAAATATGTAATAGTAAGACACAGACTTGTATGGACCATGTGTTTGATACTCATTATGGCCCTTTAAATGAGATTGTAAACCTACTGCACATAAATTATTCTCCCGGAGCATGCAAGGAACATAAGGAGCAAGGGGTTATTGCCTGGCTTTCATAGTTTGGGCTTTCGTATATATATTTTTTGTTTATTTGTTAAATATTAAACAGACAACTAAACCTTCAGAAGACTTTATCTTTTGTCCTTCTGTAGAGGCTGTTAGGAATAAATTTCAACAAATCCTAGTACAAACAAACTGTCGTAAATATGCAGATGACTTACGAATGGCTGTGAGAGACGTTATATGTGAAAATGATAAAGAACGCCATCAGTATGAAGAAGCACTGGTTGCAATTACAGTTGAGGAATCTTTAAAACGGTAGGTCCTTTATCTTTCTATCCATTGTGGATCTTCTCTTAAACTTCTGGCAACCTGATGTATGTTTTAGCATATGCTTATTGGTATTAGTGGTTTTATGATGTATGCTTATTGCCAAATACTGTGGGCGTCTATCCATTTATTCACAAATATCTTTTTGTAGTTACTGCCAACGCATTGAACAACCTGATTTCTGGGGAGGAGAGTCAGAGCTACTGGTTAGTTCTTTCTGTTAGTCTAAATAGTTGTTTTAAGATCTTTGTAATGGGTTCAGATCCCACTTCTGACAACCACTAATTCTTTCCTTTACTTGTAAAAAAAAAAAAAAAAAAGATCTTTGTAATAGTAGGCATTGCACTAGTTTTGACGCAATCTATTAAGTGGCAATTGGTGTTAAGTGCTGAAGAACCTGCTATAGGATTATATTTGCATGAACCTAATGAGGCGTGCTTTGGACTGCTGCATATGTATTAAACTTTTGTTGTTACAATAAAAAAGGAAGACATGATGCCACTTTTTAACTGTTAGATTTATTGTTGATGTCACATTGCTTGTTCTCTGATTGTTAAATTCACCGTGAATGTTTTTTATTCGCACTAATCTGTATGTGTCTGAGTGGGAGTGCGTAAATGCAAATGTACATGTATGTACAAACTATATACCCTTGTTATTAGACATTGCATACTGACAATTTACCATTATTATTCTGCCAGGTGCTTTCAAAGTTGTGTCGGCAGCCCATCGTTGTTTACATACCGGAGCATGAGGTATACTTTTACCTTCACAAACTATGTATACTCGGATGCTTATATTTACTAGTTTTGGCAAATGACTCTTTACTTCTTTTGCATTTACGATTTTCTTTTTTTTTTTCCAATTTTCAATTTGAATTGGTTTCTAGTGATTCTGAAGTCGCTTCAGTTGCTGTCCTCCCAACTATTATAACTTTTGTTTGGAAATTTGTAATCAAGTCTAAAGCTTACAAGGGGACAAGGAAATTTTACAAGGGCATGGAATTTGTTTATCAAGAAAATGTCATCTCATGGTCTTAAAGTTACCTGTGTTACATGTAATAATTTTGGGCCTTGGAGATCTCCAACTTAAATCTGGAGGCTGGAAGTAAATTTTTTGTTGTGAATTACTTGCCAAAAAAAAAAAAAAATTTGTTGTGAACTGTGCCTTGTCATGGTTCTAGGCATTGATTCCCTTGCCACACACGCATACACATTGTGGTATTTTGGATCAATGCTGCTGCTTCCAGTATTTATGTCCCCACTCTCTCTCTCTCTCCCTCCTTATAGACGAGCAGGGGTTGTAAAAAAGGTGCTGTTTCATGTACTAACATCCTCACGTTCAATTCAACTGCAGCACGCAAAGGGTGGGTGGGGGTCTGGTTTTATTCCCATTGCTGAGTATGGAGCTGAGTTTGGTAAGGGCTTGATAAAAGAAAGAGCCAGGAAAGTTGTGAGGCTACTGTACAGTGGGAAGAACCACTATGATCTGCTTGTATGAGAACTCATCTGAAAATCCATTTTGCCTGAGGGGAATAAGCTAATGATGCTGCAGCACCTGGGAAAAAAGGGGGAGGTGGGGGGGCCAAAGGGCAGGGAGATACCTTTTTTACTACTGTATTAATGAAAATGTATAATCTTTCCTGTGGGATTTACTATTATTATTATTTTTTTTAATGATAATATCTGAAAATAAGAACTCAAAAAAAGAAAAAAAGAAAAGCGGAATTAAACTCAAAGCGTGGTTGATTGATAAGGTGTCTTGGTTTTATAAGTCTTGATTTAAAAAAAAAAAAATTAGGCTTTTGAGTGGGTATCATTCTAAAAAATGAAAATTTTATATACCATACTACCATCTTACTTTCATCTTATTAAGTAAGATGTAACACATTTATCAGCATTAAACGATAATTTTTTGTATGTTTTTTTATCATTTAATGATGATAAATATGTTACATACTATTTAGTATTATTAAAATAAGATGAGAGTGTAATTTATAGTATTACTCATAAATAGTTGTTCAACACGTTTCATTTGCGCATATATGACAAAATTGAACATCTTTTAGTAATTAAATAAAAAATAAAAGAGATAGGAGAAGGGTCTAAGCCATGTTCAGTTCTACTTATTAAAGGGGTGGAAGGAGACATGAGTTGTACATGAAGGTCTTGCCCTAGAATGTAGTGGCCAGTGGGAGATCTCCACCCTTGATCCGCTTCAATTGATCAGTGGTTGTCCAATAGATCCATCGTATTCATTACCTGATCATGTGGATGAGAATCACTATTAATGATGCCCCTTATGTTATAACAAATAAAGCCTTTCAATCTCTCATTGAGTGAGGAGTTACACGTAAGACAATTGTTGAATTACTATTTATGCTATCTAATAGTTTATTAGGAAAAGTGTCGAAGATGTTGATTTGATCAATCGAGAAAATTCAACAAGGAAAAAAGTTCAGTTTTAAAACCTAGGTAATTAATTAATTAATATGTTCATTAAACAAACTACAAATCTAACACTAGTATTGGATTAAGCATCTATATATGTATCTACATATTTGTATAATATGACTTTAAATTGGGCTGTATTTGATTATGCATCCAAAAATTTGTATAGTTATGAACAATATTTCTACAAATTTAAATATGCAATGTTCCCTCTCCAAATCTTAATTCATTACTTTTTTCTCTCTTCTCTCTCCCCCTCTCTACCAACGGATAGAATTTACAGTGGTGTTAATTGCAATATATATATATATATATATATATATTATAATTTTAGAAAAAAATAAATAATAATATTTTATAATTATTTAGCTCAAAGGTGCATAATTCAATGTGAGAGTTTTTCTTGATATGTAAAATCAATCTCCAAAAGATGTGATTTTATATATGCATATAAAGAAACCCATGCTAGTGTTCTTAAATTAATATAGTATCTAGCTTTTGTTAGTATTTATTCTATTTTTCTTAATACTTATATTTAGATATAGATACGGATACACTTACAACTCTCTCGTAACTCTTTTACAATTCAGTTTTACAAAACCATCATTCATTTAATAGAATTATGAAAGAGTTATAAAGGTTAATTATTTTTCTTTAATATAAGGTAATGTGATTTTTAATATGATTGCTATAAAGTAAAATAAAAGCATTCAATTTTGTTATAGGGATATTAAAGCAAATCCGAAAGGTGGTGTAGTAATATGGATGTAAAAAGACCGATTCTCAACCATACCATTTTACCAACATTTTTTTTTTTTTGAAGTATGATGCCATCATTTCTTCTACGACGAGATTTATCGTCTTAGAAACATAAAGTCGCTTCAACATATGCTAGATTGACCCCAACGGCATGTCTAGCCTCTATAGTTTCTTTTCTGATATCCCCACCATTCTCTTTTCCTCATCGTTCCTTCTCACGCACAAGCATATATACCCCACACGCAGAAGAGAGGGAAAGAAGACAGAGATACATAAGAAACACGGGTTTTTCTTAGGCTCTAGGATTATCGATTTTTACAGTTACTCTGTTTTCCTATTTTCGGGGTCTGTGAGAAAGAGATTGGAAAATATTATGGAGGGAGCGAGCAATGGAGGTATGTTGTACCACGAGGTACAAGAGTCGAAGCTGTGCGCGGTGCATTGCGTGAACACGGTGCTGCAGGGACCTTTCTTCTCCGAATTTGATTTGGCCGCACTGGCCACCGATCTTGATCGCAAGGAGCGCCAGATGATGCTCGATGGGGGCGCCGCCTCCGGCGATTTCCTCTCCGTCGAGTCCCACAACGTCTCTTTAGACGGAGATTTCAGCATCCAGGTTCCATTTCGTTATTTCTTTTGCCAAAAATAAAACATTTTTTCTTTCCTGTATCCCTTGTTTGGTTACTGTGAAAAACTAGGAGAACTGTATAGAGAAAAATGAAGTTGTGGATATTTGAGTTTTGTTGGTTTTAGAAGAATGGCACAAAGCTATTTCGATTTGCATTGGGTTTAGTATAGGGGTTTCAGAATTTAGGTTTTAGTTTATTCTAATTATGGAAATCAGTCAAATTTGCATGCTTTGCTCGGTTCCTTTTGGTTGCTTATTAATAGTTGTGAAGAACAATGAATTAAAACTATGTTTTTTTTATAAGTAGAATTAAAGTTTTTGTTCAATAAAGAATGAATGAATAATTCTGATAGTGGCATTTAACGTGAGGGATCTGTTTCTATCTATTTTGTAACTCTATGATATAAAATTCTTAAATGTGTGGAGCTGACTATGGAGGACATAAACTTATATGTTCTAGGTTTCTTAGACTCTAGACAACTTAGCTTTGCGGTTGGTGTGGAGGAGACTAATATAAGCCAAATTGTGGTGGTAACTTACTTTTAGTGGGGGTTTTATTTTATGGGCCCAATTCATGGATGGTTGATGTACCTCGACTGGATATTTTTTTGGTACACCTGTTTTGGTGGGCTTGATGTTTACTGATAATAGTTGAATATGGAATTTTACTTTTGCACATCATTGATCTACGGCATACTTTAGCTAACCAAGTGTGTCGCTACTGGTTATTCCTCTACTTGTTTTTTACGAGTAATAATCAGTTTAATAAGAAGCACTAAAGGCTGCTGGATATTCCTCTACATAGGCATGTTAAGCACCTTTTATCATAGGTGTGATTATTACTAAGTAATAGTCATCACAGGACCTTGACTTGATTATTATGATCTATTTATCTACTTTCCATGTAGGGTATGCATGCAGGCTTTAATATGCAATTTAAGAGTAGTGGGAAGTGTAATGTGATGTCTTTGCGGTGTTCGATGATTGAAACTTCTAAATTAGATGCAACAAGATTATGTGTTTCTCCAGTAAAGTATATTTTGCCTTTTATTTTTGGATCTTTAAAAATTGAAGGGCTGAAGGGATTTGATTTTTTTTTTTTCACTGTGCCTTGCAGAATGCAAATGCCTTGCTTTGTTCTTTTGCCTTTAATGATATTGGTTATCAGGACTTGAAGTAAAGGAAAGCCATTATTGCATTATGTATGTTCCGGACATGATTTGTGGCTTGGAAAGTATTTCTTGAGGCTGTTTTTGTTTTTTTCCTAACAAAGTCACGTCAAACAATTGGTCCAGTAAACCTTGTACTGATATAACATCAGCATGTCAGATATGTTATTAGGTTGCGAGTTTGGCAGTTTGACCAGAATAAGGTCAGCCTGAACAAAATGAAAGTATGAAGCTCTAACCAGAGGTTGTTTCGAGTATATAAATACCAGCTTTTTCCTATTTTTGTATGTTGCCAGATTTACTAGATTCTTCCAAAGCCATAGTTTGTTCTGACACATCCATCTAAATTATTCTGGGATTATGGTGGACAGCATTACAGTGATTACAACTACTTAGCTTGATTTTAATTTTTGGGCCCGAACTGAAGAGGCATGAATTGGCTTGATGAAATTTTAAGTTAGACTATTTGAAGCATGTCCCATGGTCCTTTCATCGTAGCATATTGTTAAGTAAATATAAACGAACCCCTAGGGGGTTGGCTCAAGTGGTAAAGGTCTTGGGCTTGGTGGTATGCTCCCCCAAGGTCTAAAGTTCAAATCCTCTTGAGTGTAAACAATCTCTAGGGGCCATTGGACTAAGGTGTTTCCCCTTGAATTACCCTAGGTGCACTTGCGGAAAACTCCTTGTTGAGGGCCTGGGCACCCCTGGAATTAGTTGGGACGTTGTTCCTGCACACCTGGTGCCAATAAAAAAGTAAATATAAATGATTAAATCTATCTCTTCCCATCAGCTTAAGCTTTTGAAACAAGTGATAATTTCACAAGATATCAAAGTAGAGGTCTTGAGTTCAACCCTGATAGACACTTCACTCAATTAATTAACTGTTTTATGTGTTAGGCTCACTTATTAAGGGAGAGTCTGACCCACACGTGAGGGGAGAGTGTTAAGTAAATATAAATGATTTTATGTATAAAAAAAAAAAGTAAATATAAATGATTAAGGCCATGTTTGGCAAACTAAGAATTTCCAAAATTTTCAACATTTCTCAAATTTTTTCATAACTTCATTCCCATACATTACTCAAATACATATGTATCAAAAAAAAAAAAAACATAACTCAAATACAAAAATCTTTTCTATTTCAAATTTTCATCTAATTATTACTCAAACACAAAAATCAATACAACTTTTTTTACAAATTCCAATACAAAAAATAATCTTAAAGAATTATATCCAAACAACTTTTTAATTTTATCTATCCACTTTCACAAATTCCAATACAGTACTTATTTTAAAAAGGTTTTTATTCAAAATTTTCTCTCCTTCCAAAACCAAATCTCGAACATATTCTTTTTTATTTATTTATTTTTATTTTTATTGGCACCGGGTGTCTAAGAACAGCATCCCGACTAATCCCAGAGGTGCATAGGGCCCTTGGCAAGGAGTTTTTCACAAGCAAAATTCTAAAATCTTTCCAAACATTTTTTATATCCAAACATGGCCTAAATCTACCTCTTCCCATCATTTTAAACTTTTGGGATACGTGGTTATTTCATGCATATTATTGTTACATAAGGCTTGATTTTGTTAAGGGGATTCATAGATTATATGTAATGTTATGCCTGGTTTAGGAAAAGTGGCATTTAGAAAAGGGCAAAAAACCTATTTAGCGATCGACTCTCCGTAGAGTTACTCCTCCATTCTCTCCTCATATCAAAGCTTAGATAAACTTAGAATTTTGGTGCCCTTCCCTTTGAACCACTTCACCAAATTAATTCTAAAGCATTTTAGGTGCATGCTTGGTTTCAAATATTGGACGTAAAGATCTCTGTCAAAAAGGAGGATCAAGATATTTAAAAGCTGTACTTGTCAAACTAAAACCTATAGAAATGCCAACATCAGAATTTCATACTTCTTTTTCACACTTTTTGACAAGTACAGCTGCTACATATCAGTGACTCATTTAGCACATCAATGGATGATAAGAATTTCCTTTACAATCCAGAAATCTACTTATTTGTTGAGAATTAGTTGGCGACAATAGAGGTTGGGATATGTTTGAGTTGCCAGAAACTCAGCCTTAGGCTTAAACCTAGGCCTGAATTCAATCTTGATCAAAAGCAATTTATTCAATTTTCCCACCTCCTATATGTCTGTTTTTTCTACCTATAAAAAAAAATGTCTGTTTTTTCTATACTGGCTGGTGTGACCAATCGTATAGAAAGGCTTTCAGAGATATTTTATGTTTGGTGATGAGTTCAAGTTTCATTTGATTAGCTGGCCCAAGATATGTCCTCTGGTTTCTTTAGGGGGTTGGGAGTCAGAAATTTGCTGGTGTTTAATTGTGCTTTTTTGGGCAAATGGCCGTGGCACTTTACTACCGAAAGGGAGGTGTTGTAGCTGTGATAGAAGTCAGGTATGGTGGTACATGGGGATGGTAATGCTCTAGTAAAGTCAGCGGACTTTGTGGGGTTGGCATGTGGGAAAACATAAGGATGATCGGGGGATTTTCTTGGGCTTTATCAGATAAGGTGGGATACAGGCCAGAGAGAATTTTGGCACGATGTTTGGTGCAGCAATCAACCATTGAAAGCAGTTTTTTTCGGAACTTTTCAGACTTTCCCAGAATATGGAGGCCTCGGTGGCAGATTACCGACAACCCTTCATCAACACTAGACAATGAAATTATGAGCCTCGATATTCATCTTTTTAGTGTGGGTATGCATCAAAAGTGGTAGAGTTGTTGGCTTGGAGATGTTAGAATGCTGATCATTGCAGCAGGGAAGTTTGGCGATTGGTCTCACCATGCCTTATCTGGTGCGTGTGAAGTAAACACAATGCTCAGAATTTTGATGATTGCAAGAAGACAGGATGAACTTTGATCCAGAATGCCAAAAGCTTTTTGTTTAGATGTCAGCCTGGAATAGTCATGGCTATTCTAATTATATTGATTTTCTCTCTTTGTTCTCCCTCTATCTCTTAGTTTGGTGTTCTTTATATACCATGTGTACGTGGATTGCACCCTTTCACCCTTTCTTATAATATTGTCTTATAAAAAAGAATTTGCGCAAGTTGATCTCAGCTCAGATCCTGTATGCTGACTTTAGCCCATTTCTTGGATGTCTTTCAATGTTCTATACAGCCATCATTAACATCTACCTAGTTCAATATTCTGCCGGAAGAACAAAATCTTTGCTGTACATATTCAGTAAATTGTAAATTCTGCACTAATCTGCCCTATAAAAAATTATAATTGTAATAGAGTTGTGCAGTTACACAAGATTTCATGTTCTAGGGGTCGGTTTGGGATATGAGCTGAGCAAAGGCTGGTGTGAGATTATCCGAATTTTAACTTTTGGTACCAATGCGAGCCTTGAGAAATACATCTGAAGCAGTGGCAGAGAACTTACTTAGTTTCCCTTTATTCATGTCAAAATTCACATGGTAAACCAACAGCTCTACCTTTTCTTTTGGGACAGGAACAAGGATTTGAACTCTAGAAAAAATGTACTAGAAATGCACTTGGTCTAATATCAGAATCTTGAGGAAAGCCTATCGGAAACCATCTGAAGCAATAAGCACAGAGTGTGGTGTCCTCTCTTACGATTGAGATGGATAATTTTTTATCTAATTAGTTCACCTTAAGGCAGAGATCTAATTTTATTTAGCTTTATTTTTTTCTGGGAAAAATATACACCTGCATTCTTTTTCATCATCATTATTGCTTGATAATAATTTTTAATATGTCCTATTTTGAACCGACTAATTAGAAAGACATTCATGCAGGTGTTGCAAAAGGCTTTAGAGGTGTGGGATTTGCAAGTCATACCCCTTGATTCTCCAGTCGCTGAGCATGCCCAGGTTGACCCTGAGTTGGAAAATGCATTCATCTGTCACTTGCAGGATCATTGGTTCTGTATCAGGAAAGTGAATGGAGAATGGTATAACTTTGATAGTCTCTATGCAGCCCCGCAGCACCTCTCCAAATTTTACCTATCAGCCTATCTGGACTCTTTGAAAGGCTTCGGCTGGAGCATTTTCCTGGTGAGAGGAAACTTCCCAAAAGAGTGTCCCATCTCATCCTCTGAAGCTTCAAATGGTTACGGGCAGTGGCTGTCACCTGAAGATGCTGAGAGGATAACTAAATCCTGCAACTCAACACTGGCTCCTCCTCAGAGAATCGATCCGAGTCAACAACAATCAAACCAATTTCTTCCATCTAGGGAAGGAGAAATTATTTCGGAAATGGAAGATGAGGACTTGAAAGCTGCAATAGCTGCTAGCTTGATTGATTATTTCCCTGCCACGGCCAGTTCTGAAACTGGCCACCCACAAAATGAAAATCAGACCAGTAAAGAAGAACATCAATGAAAAGAAAAGTTCTTTGGATTTTTATTCAGTTGTTGAGCACAATGATCCTTGTCGGGTTAGATGCTGCAACGCAAATCCTTGGCACAAGGTCATTGAACTGTGCGGTATACATCTTGGTTATACTTTGCAAACCTTAGTTGATTTTGTAAAAACATTGAAACAGCCTCAGCTTTGCCATGGATGATATGTGTATTTTTTTTTTCTCTACAGATTAGCAATAGTTTATATACTGTTTTTTTCCCTCTATTTTATTCCTCCTCGTTGGGAGATTGGGGAGCTTTGGCCTTTTTGTGTTGCTTCCACAGTCCTTGATCGAATGCTTTTTTTTTTTTTTTTTTTTTTTTTTTTTTAAGGCTTGAAAAAGCGTAGGGTCAAAATTGGTAATTGGTCAGGATGAAGTATGATATATTTCTTTGGTAAATCAAGATTCCCTATAATATTTTTATTTAAGTACTTTTTAACAATTGAGAGAGAGAGAGATAAATACAATATGTAGATCCCATTATAATCCAAAAGCATTTAATCCTGTAAATCTACACATAGTATTTATTCTCTTTTTGTAGAAAATATTTACAGGTCCCATTAGGCTTCTCCCGTTGAATGGCTGTTAAGCCTGTAATAGGCCGAGGTATTTACAACCTATGACTGTTACATTGATTGGCAAATGTCCATATTGGCCTACAAACGACACCCTCTTTAAATGACAGGAATAACCTCCAAAGTTCATCCCGTCGAAGAGAGAGAGAGAGAGATGAATATAGAGATCAATTCTTTCCATGAGTGACTGACTGCTAACTGCTGCCCATGTTGTTTTGCCTGCCCTTTGCTCTCTCTCTCTCTCTCTCTCTCTCTGTGCATGTAAATTGTAAATATTTGAATATTCTACAAATTTAGCTAACAAATACTAGTAAACTCTACGTTCCTAGATGTATTATTCGTATATTTTTTGAAGAAAAACGAAAGAAAAGATAAAAAAAAAAAAAAAAGAAGAAAAAAGTCATGAGTGGCATGATGCTTTTAGGCTGGAAACTGAGACCACCAACCCCACTTTTCAAGAATCATCCATGTATACTATACCCATCGGGCTCTGACATATATATAGTAAAGGTAGGTACATGGCAAAAGAGGACCCGTTGCTTTGCTTTTTCCTGAAAATCATCTTAAAGCTACCTGTTTCTTTTTGGGTTCTTAAGATCTCGATTGGATTCAAGCTTCTGTCTCAGTTCTATCCAAATGAGTTCATCTGGCCGATTGTTTAACAGGCAAAGAAGTGTCCATGAGATTCTTGGAGGAGGTCTCGGTATGTGAGTTTCTCTCTTCTTGATCATGGCTATTTTTTTTTAATAATATATAATATTAAAATTTATTATTCGATCCAATTCAGCAGTCTAAATTCCCAGCTCTTCTTTCTCTCTCTCTGAATATTATACTTAAATTTCATCCTTAATTTAGATCGTTATCAAGAATTCTCTCTGGATGTTCAACATTAACTTCAGCGTACTTAAGATTATGAATGTGGGTGGATTTTGCATTGATCTCCGGTTTTATGTTAAAACAGCTGCAGATGTGATACTTTGGAAGCGGAAGGACGTGACCTTGAGCATATTATTAGTTACTCTGGCTGCTTGGGTGGTGTTTGAGAAATCTGGTTATACTCTGTTGTCGCTTGTCTCAAGTGTTTTCCTGCTTCTCATTATCATCCTCTTTCTTTGGGCCAAAGCCGCGTCGATTCTCAACAGGTATATATAAACAATTGGTGCTCGATAAACTATAGTTTTGATCTAAGTTGTTTTCTTTTTTCAACTTTAATATACGTGGCAACTAACTACGCCTTTTAAGATAATAAATTGTCATGGCACAGATTGAGTTATTTTTTTTTTTTTAATTTTTTTTTCCCGTGGTTTTATTATTTGATCCTTGTTTTGGTTAGCTAGTGCTTCCTCTCTTGTTAACAACTTGTTAATTCACCTTGGTTTCCTTACTTGGTTTAGGTTGTCTAGAGATCATGCACGTTTTCTTCTTCGAATTTGCATTTTGAGCTGCTGCTGGCTTATCATGTCCCTGGTCAAATCGTTATAGGTTTATGCATTATTGTGATCTAGCTCTTCTTTGATGCGGAAGATGTCTTGTAATTTCGAATCCACATTTTTTTCTGGTTAAATACGTTGGAACAATATTTGAGAATCAGTCATCACAGATGGTTAATGGTTTCATTGTGCCTGTCAATTTGTGTCAAACCCAAACTTGCTTGTCATTCTTTAAGATGAATGCAAAATATTCTATGGGAAATAGTCTATCAATTGTAAAACATCTCATTGATGAACTAATTCTTCTGCCAAGAAAATAACATGTTTTTCAGTGATAAGATTATCCAAATTGAATTTCTAGGATGATCTAACAGGTGCACTTTTTAGCTATGATTAGTCTTAGAGGCAACCTTTAATATGATGTTTTAGATTATCAGTCAAGAAGGCATTTAATTTTCAAGTCTTGGTGTCTTCTTGAATTTAGTTGTGGACATTTCTTTTTGGACTTTGGTATGTTAATAAAGTAGCAAGGGGGTACATGTAATGAAAAGGGTATCTAGGCATTAAAAACTTTTGAGGTCTGTGCACAAGAATTAGGTATAAAATGATGTCATGGGCTATAACAGTTGTGGTTCTTTTGTTGATTATCTGCAAAGTTCTCATACTGCATATATAGTTTTCAGTTTTGGTGCCATTGTTGCTTCCTGATAGATCATTTTATATTAGAAGCTAGTATTTGATCCGTCATCCTCGGTAAACATAAACCAATAATCACTGGACTTTTTTTTTTTTTACTTGTTTATAACAAAACTTGCCACTCAATTTATCTTCTCTTTCTTCTGAGCAGACCTGCTCCACCTCTACCAGATTTGCATCTGTCAGAAGAAATGGTAAATGAAGTGGCAAATTTCATCCGCCTGCATGTCAACAATTTGCTCTCAGTTTCCCAGGATATTGCCCTGGGTAAGGATTCAAGGTTGTTCTTCAAAGTAGCTGCATATCTGTGGCTGATTTATTTTGTTGGTGGCTTGACTGATTTCCTTACCTTGGGCTACACCAGTAAGTTGTAGCTATCATTTGATTAAATGCAGTTTTGACTTATGATCTGTCCTTAGATATTGAAAAGGATAATCTTAAGAATCAGGTCATTCTTATAGTTTCCTCTGTTGCAGGCCTTGTTATCATTCTCACGATTCCAGCACTGTATGAAAAGTTTGAAGATCATATAGACAAATATGGCATAGTGAGCTGCAGGAAATTGCAGCAATTGTATGTGAAATTAGACCAGGACTATATCAGAAGAGTCCAGAAATGGATTTTAGAGAAAAAGAAGCTGAGCTGATCTTTCTCTTCTTCCCTTTATTTTTTTCTTTTTCTTTGAAAGTGTTTTTTTTCTTTTTCGTCCGGTTTTCTTTTCTGCTTACTTTCGTTTTCTGCTATGCCATGGGAGTGCTAAGAGTGTGGGAGATTGCAATTTTCTTTTCTTTTAAAAAATGAGATCTTTTCTTGCATATTTGTTTTCATTCTAGATCTTTTAGATTCCCACTA
The DNA here is from genome assembly GCF_004785595.1 of Juglans microcarpa x Juglans regia. Classification (NCBI taxonomy): domain Eukaryota; kingdom Viridiplantae; phylum Streptophyta; class Magnoliopsida; order Fagales; family Juglandaceae; genus Juglans; species Juglans microcarpa x Juglans regia. The sequence goes on along the minus strand of NC_054602.1, from coordinate 32,771,827 downwards.
TAGAATTGATGAAGGCGATTGTATACAAGAAACACAACTGAAAAAAGGTTTTGTCAAAGTGATACAAGTCATATAATCTTGTCTTGAGAAACATATAATACAAGGAGTCCCTTTGGGTTTGAACTACATGTGGATGTAATTTGAAATTAATTAGGAGAGCTTGGAGTTTTTATTACCAAAAATACCACAAAGAATTCAGCCATCAAGCACAACCATCAGAATCTCATGATGGTGCATGGTTCTGAGGACTGTTCATCCGAGTTCCGGTCCAGGAACCCGGGTATACCCAGACCGAAACTTGGGTTTCAAATCCTGGCTGGAACCTGGACTGGGTTAGCCTACAAATGTCAAAATTAAGCTGGGTGTACCATGCAAAAACTCCATTATATTGACTACATGCAGATGAGGTAAATTAAAAATAAATGGGCAATAAATCATAGATTTGGGTCCATGTTTTTTGGAAGAATGGGTCGATCTATTGTGCCTTGAAGCCCGAATCGGTAGAATGATACCACAATCGTCTATTTTGGCGAACAACTCCCATTCACATGAATGTTTACCTTGATCTCAAGGCCAAGGGCGGGCCTTTTCTGCATCAGAACCGAAACCTTAGCTCATCTTAACATCAATATTAAAAGGGAGAAGCCCCAGCTGTTGCATATATAAGGGAGTTTTATTTAATCTCATTGCTAGTACTACTAGTCATACAGACATCAATGGCACTACATGTAATATATATTGTGATCGTACATGGGATCCGAAAGCATGTACGGTGCTCAAAAGCACGATCTTATAGGCGTGCCAGTGCCCATCAATTTTCTGTAGTCGATTGCCGAGATTGAACTAAGAAAACTAGGCATGGCTTGATCAAACAAACCATCCAAATTCATGACCCCAATGTTCAAGATCCCTTGATCAGGCTTGCCCGATGGAGTACGCACATGGAAAGCCGCAACCTTATATCCAGGTACTGTTGTACTTTCAGTATCCCATCGACCATTTCTATCTATCAAACAATCCAATAAGACGTGAACTCTGCCAATGACCTTGTCCTTCCAGCAACGCCGCTTGCAGTAGATTTCAAGTATCAACGTGGAGTTGGGCTTCTCGAAAGGCAAATCTTCATTGATTGCAAATATGAACTTATCATTCCATGAAGGGTTCTTACCTCCGGCTGCGTCGACCCTTGAAGTTAGCTTTTGTTGTGGGTTAATCCACGCGACCACGTACGTCTGCATGCTACTTTTCGATGCTTTGCGTGAAGGGCGCAGTTCCTGGGCTGAAATGAGATTGATCTCGAGAAGTACTGTTGCTTTCGGTGCGCTTGTCATGGAGGGCATGATCACAAGAAGAAAACTAATTGAATCGATCAAAGAGATATAAGGAAGAAGGTAGGGCGGGTTCTAGGTGGTATCGTTCTTGCTGCAGTGAACCACCTATATACGTACGGCTTAATATTATGAGATAAACCTATATATCGATCATTTGCTAAAGCTTTGTTTTCATTCTACTTAATAAAAAGGATGTGGGCCTTTGGGGGTATATATAGAATATTGCCACGTCGACCTTAATTATTAGCATAGAATTGTAATTTAATTACGTGGCAGAATTCTATTGGTTGTAGACTTCTAGTCATTTAGTTGTGGAAGGATTAAATATGTCACTCCAAACCGGCAACTGCCATTGAGTTGTGGAAGGAATTATATTCATTATGTCATTCCAAAACCCTCATTGAGTCGTGAAAGGTTTTAAATGGAGTCTTTGGACCATTTTAATACACACACACACATCTTCTGAGCCATGCATAAGCTCATGGAAAACCTACTTATTTTTTATACATGTGAAAATGACAATATTCTGGTTTTTAATTGTCCCAAAATATTTGAAACTTAAAAATTAAATCATTCCGTATTCATGTCTGCTGCTCCTTTTTTCCCAAAAACTTAACAAAAATTTTAGGAAAATTTTACATCAAATGTTTCAGTCAAACTACATCATCTATATCAGTGTCAGTGATAAGGGGAAGCACTGTAAAGAATATGCTGAAGATATTCGCAAGATATCCAATCAAAATATACGAACAAACTGGACCCACAGAGCATGAGATCATCGACTAACGCATTATCGGGAACAAATAAAAGGCACAACGGGCTAAATTAATTGATTCAATGAGTTCAAATGTAAAAAGGTTCTGAAGTGAAAACCGGCATATTTGCTATTCCTGGCCACTCCCATAGCTATCACGGTTTTCATGCTGCCACCCATAGCCCTGTCCATCACGGCTAGCATCGGGATAGAACTTTCTTTTAAGTTGCGAGGAATGAGGTCGGGGTGGAGGTGGTGGCGGGAGTGTCAGGGGCTGTGGTGCTAATATACCCTTGCCATCCCTTGGATCCATTAAGTTGCCACTCTGCACTTGTTCCATACCCTTACTAGCCATTGGCGGGGGAGGATTTGAAGGCAAACCTCCAGGACTGCGTCCAAACTCACCTTGATGAAATGCAGCTTTCCCATGAGAATCTGATGCATTTGTGAAACCATCTATAATGCCTTGACCACCAGGTGGATGCTCAAAAGGCAAACCAACAAAGCCTGCATTCCAGGGCTGAGCATACGCAGCTGGGAAATTTACACCACCTGCTTGAACTGGTGGGAAACCCAACAATGATCCCTGTTCTGCTCCTGCTTCTGATGCTGAATCCTGCCGCGTAACCTCATAGGTAGTGCCATAAAATGGTTGACCTCCCTCAGGCTGGAAAGGAGGATATCCATAAGGGAGAGGAGGATTTAGCATTGGATTTGAATTAACTGGCACGGCAAAATTAGATGGCTGAAAGGAATGCATGGGTGGGTATTCAGGAAATGGACTCTCAGATAGGATTCCTTGCTGTTTGTCTGGAAACTGGCCAGATTCTTGTTGTGGGGTGGCGTGGGTGTCAAAAATCTGTTGATGGAAGCGGTTTTGGGGGCCCAGCCTGTCAAAGCCTTGGGGTCGGTTGTTGTCGGGTTGCAGCTCTGAGGGGTGATTTTGTACTTGGCCAAAACTTGGTTGCTTTGGCTGTATGACTGGCCTTGGAGGCGGCGGTTCCCTAGGTTGCTGTCGATGAGTTCTGTCTTCACGATCATGAAGTTGGGAATTTGAACCAGGAGAAAAGACTGGTCTTGGAGGACCACGGGCAGTGGAGTCCGAAGCAGTAGGTTGTTTAGCAAGTTGAGACTCTGACTCATTTCCATCTTCTTTCTCAGCATTGGGTTGAAGAAGGTTAGCATGGCTCTCCTGGATATGAGATTCAAAATCAGACCTCTTCAAAAAAGACTTGAGACAATGTGGTGCAGCACAGATGAATATCCCTTCCATCATTTTAATTGTCTGAATCTTCTGTATACGCTCATCACAACTGTATTCCAGAATAGATGAGAAAGAATTGCTTAGTTCAGTCATCAATCATTTCATACATTTTAGCACAAAAGACCTATGATAGAAAAAAAAAAATGGCAGGAAGTTAACAGTAAAGTAAACAACCCTTCATTAGAAATTTAATTTCTAAGAAACAATTGATTATATTTTTGAGTGGCTCTACAGCCACACATGGGGGATCCCAACAGAGCTTTTTTTTTAAATGCATTTTTTTAACACTTATTTTAAAAAAAAAAATCACATCATCATTAAAAAACACTTCCTTAATCATTAAGTAAAAAAAAAAAACTGTCAGGATCTCTGTTGGGATCCCCCATCTGGAACAGCAACATTTCTCTATAGTTTTTACTAGATTAAATTTTAAACAGTATAGTTTTTACCCGACACATCAGCCAAAAGTAACAAGTCAGGACTACTAATTTCTAGCAGCACTACGGTTTCAACAGACCAATCTAAAACTTACAAAGAATTAGGTTAGGAAATCTTAAGGGCTAACAGACGCAACATTGAATTCATATGAGATGGGCTAGACAAGAATACCAAATCATTTGCAAAGCAAGTTCAAAATTTTCTTTTCTATAGCAATGCCCACAAACCAACAGCAGAGAAACTTGATGACAAAATTGTAACTCCCTGTAATGGTCAGCAGTTAAACACAAGGGCAGTGGTAAGGATGAGAATCCTCCTCCCTCTACTAGCCTTTTGGTTTTAGGATTGTGGGGAAGGGTGATGGGCATTCGGATTAGGACCCATCTGAAGGATAAAACACATAGGCATTCATTTCTATGACTTGAATCACTTCTTAGCAATGTTTTGAATACCGTACCGGACACCGTACCGGTTAAGGCACTAAAACGAAATATTTTGGTATATAAATAAATAATAGTCTATATATAAAAAAATTATATACAAATACATATATATATAAATTATAAATAGTCTAGTCTGAATTGAGGGTTAAAAAATAAGCTTGTAGTTTGAAAAAACGAAAAAAAAAAAAAAAACACAGGCCGAAATATCGGCCGGTACCGGCCGAAATATAGGCTGGTACAGGCCGAAATTTAGGCCGGTATGACCGGTACCGGCCGGACGGCCGAAACGAAAAATTTCGGCCGTACCGGCCGGTACGGTACGAAATTTAAAATTTTGCTTCTTAGACTCAGTGCCAGCATTTGTAGATAAGTAGTCCTCATATAAAGGGGCTCAAGGTTCAACTGCATGAAATCGGCGTGGAGGGGTATCGGAGGGCTAATCTCTGGTTGTATGTGAGTCGAAATAGTTGAATCAAAAGACTCTCTCTCTTCGGGAAGGGTGGTAAGTCAAAGACAAGATTCATGAATTCATGTACCAGCAATACTCTAATTTCCAGGGAAACTTCTGTGTGTTTCATACTCCAAGGTCCTTGGGAATTGAAAAAATTATTACTGAGTTGCAAGTTTAAGCACTTGATATTGACTGTACGGAGAGGACAGACTGAAATAAGTTCATTGAAAGAGTGAAAGAAATGGAGGCAGAAACTGGAGATGAATATCATGAATACTACAAAACAGTTAAAAACAAACACAAAAGGAAATCTTGCAGATTTGTTTTCAGTAGGGTGTTGCAAGGAAAGAAAAGTTGCATAACCTAACCATTGAGTTAGTAGCAAAAGATAGCCATAAAAAGTTCAGATATTTCCTTACAGGTAGCATATTGAATCACTTCTAGCACAATCGAGACAGAAGGCATGCTCACAAGGACTCTGCAGGGCATAAACATGTTAGACAACATAAAATCCATACGAAGCCACCAAAACACTTTAGTAGACTTGTACCGTGCAGCACACAAAAGGCAATGAATATAAGCAGCCTTCATTTAGATAGGGCACACCTTCTTACATGGGATTGGCAATCAGTACCTAACTACTTAACATTGCTGTATTCTTCCTTCATATGTGTTTCACACTAAATAAAAGCATTGAAAATTATATGGACTAAAATATCTGAGCAATCAGCTAAATAAGGATAGAAATTGAATTAGTATTACAAACTTTCCAAACTTGCCACTACACTGAGGTATCTACAGGAAACAAAGTGAAAGGCTTGATTAGGAATGCAAGAGTTTACCTTTTGTTATATATCTTACATCGCATCAGCTGAACAAAAATCACATTATAACTTAATATTTCAAACATACTTCAAGGAAACTGAAAGGCATAAATTGCTGTTCAAGGGAATGAAAACAATTGAATCGCTAACTAACTATATAACACGTTCTGAAACCTTAAAATACAAGACAGTGGTTTCCATTTTTTCAAGGTTTCTTTTAAAATATATTTTTATAAGTAATTTGAAGATTATATATATATATATATATTTTTATAAGTAATTTGAAGATTATATATATATATATATATATATTTTTATAAGTAATTTGAAGATTATATATGTCCATTTCTTGTAATAAGTAAGGCAATCTTATTAAAAGCAAAGAGGGACACAACCCAAGTGCATAGGAAGTATACAATATGTCCATTTCCAAACCCTAATGAAACAAAGTTCATTCGCCTGATGTCCTATATCGTACAAGGACCTTAGAAAGGGTTGACAGTGTGCATCAGTTGTGAATGGGGGGTTGGGAGTGTGTAACCTGAGAAGTTTTAATAAAGCTTTATTGGGAAAATGGCTCTGGAGATATCACCTGGAGAGGGGATCATTGTGGAAAGAAACTATTATGGCTAGATATGGGGTCGATTGGGGTGGTTGGTGCTCTATGGAAGTGAGAGGGAGCTATGGTGTGGGTTTATGGAAGTACATAAGGAAAGGATGACCATGTTTTGTAAATCAAATACGCTTTGTAGTTGGTGAGGGCGCTTGTATCAGATTTTGGCGGGATGTGTGGTGTGGAGACTATGCATTGGAAAGGGTTTTTCCGGCCTTATACCGTATAGCAGTTAATGGGGAAGCTTCAGTGGCGGATGTGCGTTTATACTCTCATGGTGTGCAGCAATGGAATGTTCTTTTTATTAGGGATTTCCATGATTGGGAATTACCTATAGTTTCAGAATTTTTCAGCTTATTATATTCGATGGAGACTCCTATGGCACAGCGAGATAGTTTGAAGTGGCGGCTTAATAACCACAAGATATGTAGTGAAGGCGTATTACAGCATCTTAACAACACAACTTGGTAGTATTCCGTTTCCTTGGAAGAGTATCTGGAGGACTCGTGTGCCTTCGAAAGTAGCATTTTTTGTATGGAGTATTACTCTTGGGAAGATATTGACCACAGAAAATTTGAGAAAGAGAGGGTGTGTAGTGTTAGATTTGTGTTACATGTGCAAAAAGAATGGAGAATCTGTGGACCATTTATTATTACACTGTGAGCTAAGAAGGGAGTTGTGGGATGAAATCTTTCTAAGGGTTGATGTTGCTTGGGTTATGCCTATGAGGGTGGTGGATTTGTTGGGTTGTTGGCCAAACATGCAAGGCAGTCTTCAAGTGGTAGCAGTATGGAAAATGATCCCGTTGTGTATTATGTGGTGTATTTGGACGGAAAGGAATGCATGTTGCTTTGAAGATAAGGAACGCTCAATGACCGAGTTGAAGAATTTTTTTCTCCATACTCTAATGTGTTGGTTTTCCACTATTGTATTACATGGGGATAATGTTCAAGATTTTTTGTCGTTATTTTACCGTCTTTAGAATGTAATTAGGAATTCTTATGTATATTTCCTGTATTACAAGGACTATGTCTATTTCATTCATATATATAATTCTTTCTTTTACTGATAAAAAAAAAAAAAAAAAGCGTTGACAACATTAAATTTTTCATTTCTCATATTCTAAATAAATCTAGCATTCCTGATGAGATTAAACAAGAAAAGTTAACAGATTGCCTATTACCTTGATCTTCTATAAAAATAAAGAAATTTGATATAACACAAGTCAGACAAGAGACTATGTAATTAGAAAAGAAAACATCCAGAGAGAGTTCAAAAGCAACTAGGAGAATGGTAACAGTTATGTTTAGTAAGTACCAGGCGCCCATAGATAGAGATGGGAAAATCACAACGAACACAGAAATGGACTCTCTCACCAAGAGGGCGACGGGACCTACGACCAACAGTCTTGACAAGGGAAGCAGAAGTTGCTGCACCAATACCCTTTGCTACAGGGAGATCAGCAAGGACAAGGTGGTCAGGGCATGCGACTGTCACAGTTTCCACAGGCAAGGGCTTCGCCCCTCCAGCACCTTCTGAGGATGGCCTAAGCCGGATCTGAAGCATCTTTCACCTAGATATGTTCACTCTCCTTCGCTTTTTCTCCAAAACTCCACTTCAATTCTTCGAGTCCTATAAATCAAAGCCTTTCCTCTAGTCAAACGATTGAGAAGAAAAACCTTACCATCATAGTCATAGAGCGAAACAGAAGAGACAATCAAATTTAAACTAATCAATATTATAAATCAAACCATAACAAGTGCACATCACTAATCACAATCAAGGGCGTATTTAGTTTTCAAATTCAGAACCAAATTCACATGCATTATTTTCCCTTAATAAGTACAAGTATGTCGAACTATAAAGTGAGGAACTTGTTAAAGGTGAGAATTAAATTGCAGCAAATCACAAAACGGTCCCAATTCATAATTTAGAGAACAAGATTAACTAAATAAACTACAAATGCACGAGTCCAGTAAGTTGGCAATTCGACAAAGAACTAGTTTAATAGAATTAATCCAGTAGAATTCGCATAAATTATATCTGTAATCATGGTTTCGCAGAGAATTAAAGGGGTATTATGTGCTATAGAATTTCTTCCCTTTTTCCAATTTTCTCAGATAAAACCCTAAGAGAATAATAAGGATTTCAGAGCAACAAGATAGAAAACCATATGAAAAATAAATGTGAGAAATGCCGAAGAAAACTCATGTAAAGCCCCGGTCTTGGATGGGTTGGAGAGTTACTTCTTGTCACTTAAAATCATATCTCATAGTACAAAAAAAAAAATTAAAAGATTCCATAAACATAATTTCATCTATTTTCATCAACTATACATATATATATTCCTCCACAAGGTTATCAATGAAATGATCCAACAAATAAACCAATAACTCCTCAAAGTCTTAATAAACGTGTCAACATCCCAATAAACTAAATCAACATAATAAATCAAATCTACTAAATAACAGTCTCTAGTAATCTTAGTACTTATCCCCTACACTCAACAATCTTGTCCCCGCATCTTATTCTGGATCCTCTGCTGAAGCATTCACATCATCTGAAAATATTATGGAGATAAAAGGTGAGTTATCAACAACTCAGTAAGCATATAACATATACTAGTATGTAAACATGAGCATTTACAAGGTTTAGAATGTAGAATAAAACATTTTTAGTTTCAGAATGCAGAATCAACACGTTATCAAAATATCAGAGCGATAGTTCAAAACATTCATATTCAAAAATCCTTTGGCATAGCATAACTGAGCATCATCATCATATCAGAGCATCATATCATAATAGAGGCTATGTTTAACCCCCGTGGTAGGGTTGTGCATCTGCGGATAGCCAAGCAGAACATAAATCACTCTGTCACCAAAATGGTGTGCACTCAAACAGAGGTCATTACTATAACCCGTGGCTAGGCCGGAGGCCACTACTATTACCTCTGGCAGGGTCATAAATCAGAGCAAAACAAAATCAAAATCATCGGATCATGACTAGAAATAGAATCAGATACAGAATCCGAAAGCTATGTCAAAGGTTTTTCAAATGTCACATCATATTAAAACAAAGTACTAAACAGATTCATATCATCTTCACGTTATCAAAAACAGATCAAAAACAGATTTAGAGCATCTTCACTTAGTCATGCATAAATTTTCAGATTTCATATTCGCTCTTTTTTTACACAGTTCAAAAACAGAATGCCAAAAATAGCTCATGTCTACACCAGTCATGATAGAAAACATTTCTCTTTTTATACGGATTTCATGAGTAATACAGATAAATGACCGAGGTTGTTTTCAAATTTTCTTTTCATAACAAAACATGCATATTTTTCATAAAATCAACCCCAGTCCATTCGTTTTATGCAAATTCTAGCATAGGAACCCCGTTTACCTGATTCTTGCAACGTGATATCTAAGTCTTGTGTCCGACCCCTAATAGTCTCACAACCTAAGGTCCTAAACCAGAAAATATTCACCAAGTATTAATAACCAAACAAACACAAACTAACTTTACTAACAAAAATCCATAACTCAAATTACAAATTCAGCATGTACAATTCATCATAATACCCTGACTCTTAATTATACAACACAGCCCCCAATAACGATACAAGACTAATTTCGCCCATCCTCCTCAATTTCACTTCACCATCACAATTGTACGTCAACCCATCAATCACATGTTCAAGACACTTATCCCTCACTTTCCAACCAATCACCAAACTACATTTGCCCGACATGACAAAACGACGTGTCCAACAACAACATGTAAATCCCCATACAGTCACACATCAACCTACACCGTCACAGATCAACACAACAGCCACACAATCAGGTCATCTCTGCCCACAATACTACAACCAGCAACACCCCACGTCACACACAATCTATACAGCAACCCAAACAGCCACACTACTGAGTCTTCTTCGCCCACAACACCTCAAATCAGAGGCTATCCACACATCAACGCAACCAAGAAGTCACAACTCTAAAGTTTCTTACACAACCAGAAACCAAAACCTCCTTCCAAAAAGCACTAATGTGCAAGTCACGAAAAATACAGTATAAATACAATACTAATGCTCGGATTTTCTTACCCTAATTTCGTTACAGTGAATACGGTGAATTCAATAGTGAGAAATTGAGAATACGCAGTCTAGGACTGATTTCGATGCCTTTGGCAGTAAGAGGTTGACTCCGATGGCCTATGTTAGTCACGGTTCAGGACTTAAAGGGACTACTGTGGGAGGAAAAAAAAAAACCTAGTCTGAAATGTGAAAACACACAACAGGAAAAATAAATTAAAGAGGGGAATGTGTACAGGGGAATACGGACACCGGAACAACAACCAAAAGCATGGAATTTGCCAAGGCAGTCCTTTTTAGGAATTATAACAAATTGAAAAACAGAAAAAAAAATTATAGAAGATAAAGAGAGGTACGAACAGGGGCAGCGAGGTTACCGGCATGAAGAGGGGCGACCGAAATCGGGGAGAAGGGATGAGCGATCGGCGTGGCGACTGGCGTGGAGGCGCAACCTGGAGAGGATGAAAACGACGGGGGAGATGGCGCGGCTGAGCAAAACGGAGGACGAACAGCGACGGCCTGCGACTTGGTGGCGCACGACAACGGCATCGACAAACCGAAAGAGGGAGGCGGCGGCACACAGTCTGGCGGAAAAACGGAAGAGAGATGCAAACGGAGGAGAGAGATAGAAACAGAGGAGAGAGATTAACGGAGGGTTAGAGGGAAAGAGAAAGCGAAGGGAAGAGAAAGCTTACCGGCGTCGTGGTGGAGGGCTTGGCCGACGGTGGTGGGTGGAGGTTACAAGAATAGGGAGACGCAGAGAGAGTGGCGGGATTGAAGGGAGAAGGTGAAAAAAAAAAATGGAGAGAGGCCGAGAGGAAGAAACAGAGGAGTGAGAGGGAGGTGGGGGGTGGATCTGAACTTGAAGTGGTGGCTGCGTGAAACAGGGAGAAATTGGGGGAGTTATCGGGGGCTGGGGGAAAAACAGGAGGGGACAAAAATTTCAATGGGCCTGGGCCTGGGCCTTGGGCTAGGGTTTGGGTTTTATGGGCCTGGATGTTACAGCTTACCAAGGGATACTCCGGCGGTTTCTGTGCGTTGATCCTCTTCGAGTAGTATTGCTCATTAACAAAATAAATCAAAATTGCAATTTTATTTTGGGTGCCGACGAACATCACAGAAAAATCTGTCATACAGCTCAGATGCTCTTACTCAGCTACTAAATAGAGAAAGGTTGAGCTGAGAAAAAAAAATAGAGAAAGGTTGAACCTCATTTCTGGGTTTCCATCGGCAAGAGAGCAGCTCACCATCAATCATTTATTTTTTACATATAATAGTATCTTATTCTATCAAGTCTCTTCTATTGAATGGAGTAGATTACAAGGGTTGATTGGACAGTATAAACCGGCCTCAGAGATTAAACAAAGAAAAGTCCTCTCCATTTTTTAGCAAGAATATAAGAGCAGTTGCTACAGACTACATCCTTAGCATAGCAGGTATGAGAACAACATCTTCCTATGAAAATTATTTAGGATTACTTGCTTTGTTAGGAAGATCAAGAGTGAGAGCATTTTCTACTATTCTAGACAAGATGAAAGCTATATTAAATAGTTGGAAGTTGAGGTTTCAATCAAGAGCTAGCAGAGAGACTCTTTTAAAATCTGTCATACAAGCTATTCTAACTTATTCTATAGAGATTTTCAAACTTCCTAAAAGCCTATTACATGAGCTTAACAAGCTGATGAAAGCTTATTGGTGGGGACAAATCAATCAAGAGAGGAAAATAAGTTGGATTAATTGGAGTCAGATGGGGAAATCTAAAGCTGAAGGGGGACTAGGGTTAGAGATTTTGAAAATTTTAATATTACTCTACTAGCAAAACAAGGGTGGAGAGTGTTGCAAAACCCAAATTCCCTCGCACTGACTTTTTCAACGCAAAGTTAGGCAATAGTCCATCTTATATATGGAGAAGCCTTATAGTTGCCAGACCTCTACTAGAAGAAATGACCATTTGGAGGATAGGGAATAGTCACTCAGTTAGAATCTGGATAGACAAATAGCTGCCAACACCCACCACTTTTAAACCTCAGAGTGGTTTTCAGATGATGGACGCAGAAGCTAAAGTAGTAATGCTTATTGATCAACAAACAAGAGAATGAAATATCAATTTGATCAATACCATATTTTCAAGGCAGGAAGCAGACATTATCAGTCAAATACCTATTAGCCACTTTAATAAGACTAGATAAACTAATATGGAGGTGCTCAGCTAACGACATTTTTAATGTCAAAAGTGCTTACTACTTACAGGGAGAGATTTAAGACAGAAAGAATGGTCAAAGCTCACAATGCAATCAAAACAAAGAAGAATGGCCCAAAATATGGAATCTTAGTATTCCCCCTACTACAAAAACTACCTATGGAGAGCTTGCCTCAACATTCTACCTACTAAAGAGAATCTCTGCAAAAAGAGGGTGATGGTAGATGATAGCTACCCCATGTGTTTTATTAGCTCCAGAAACAACCAAACATATTCTTTGGGAATGCATTTCAGTAACTGATATTCTGGGACAATGTTAAAAAAATATCTAGGAGAGCAAGACCATATGTCAGAATATGAAGGAGCTTATTGCAGATATGATTATGAAGTTACAGCAGGATGGAATGGAAGAATTAACTCTGATGTTATGGAACATATGGAGGAGAAGAAATGATAAAGTGTTCAATAATGTATTGATTGATCCTAAGACAGTATCACATCGAGTTATACAATGCAACATGATCTAGTTGAATTAAATTCAACACAGACTCTCAGAATCAAAGTAATACATTGAGAATTGGTACATGAGAATTTCCTCCATCAGGGTTTTGTAAGATTAATTGTGATGAGGCAATTGACAGATTGCATTACAAGATTGGCATTGCCATTGCAGTTAGAGATGAAGAAGGCAACTACTTGGGTATCATGAGAAGGAACCAGATCCTTTGTCCTGATCTATTAATCGCAGATGCAATAGGAGCATTAATAACTGTAAATTTTGCTCTTGATATAGGAATGAGAAAGGTAATCTTAGAGGGTGATTCCAAAAGAGTGGTAATAGAGATTAAAAAACAGGTACCAAATGACAGCTACTTTGAAATGATCATCTCATATATAAAAGCAAGAATTAGCTTTTTGGATGTATGTGTTACTAAGCATATCAATAGGGAAGACAATATAATAGCTCACTTACTTGGTAAAAATGCTCTAGGGAAGACAATATAATAGCTCACTTACTTGGTAAAAATGCTCTGATTAGATCAGAGTGTATAGTGGATTTGGAGGAAACTCCTTATTGTCTTCAAACTATGTATTAACTACAGTTCAATGAATGAATCTGGTTTAAAAAAAAAAATCACAGAAAAAACTCATTGAACATGCAATTTTTCTTTTGTTTTTTTAAACAATTTTTTAAACCCCTTAATCATTTTTTTTAAATGACGCATTAAAAAATATTTCTTTAACCATTAAGTAAAAAAACCTAATCAATAGTTTTGTCGGTGGGAATATCATTTCCTTTTTCTTTTCTTTTTTTTGTGAGATTTCGAATTCCAGATTTCTATTTTGAAGGCTGAAGCTTATGCCAATCAAATTTTATTTTATTGCCAATCACTCAAGAATGCTCTTAAGGGTTTTTTATTTTATTTTATTGCCAATGACTCAAGAATACTCTTAAGGGTTTTTTTTTTTTTTTTTTTGAATAAGATTTCACTATATAGATGGGAAGCAACAATAAAATACCACGTTACAATGAATCAATACATCGCATATAATTAGAAGTGAAAAATAGACAAAGGAACCAAAACATTATTTCAGACCTATATTCCTTGAGTAGCACATAAGGATAGAGTTACTACTGTAGAACAATTTGTTTATAAGAGAAATGATATTTGAAATCGTAGAATATACAAGTGTCGCGCAATCTCTTTGAAAAAAGTGAATAAATACGGAATCTACATGAAAAAAAAAATAATTTTTTAATACTAGTGGACTCCACTCTTTTTTCAAAAGGATTGGTCAAAGGTGGACTGTAGCTGATTGCTCCAAGGCATCTGATAGAGTTCTATATCCTCATTCTCTAGAATCCTAGAATTATTAGAAGTAAAAGACAATAGTGGAGGGGATAAAATATCCTATTTCCAAATAATCAAGTCCAATCCATCACAGGGCCTCTACTAGAAGACAAAGGGAGGAGAAAAGAAGAAGAGAGAAGGATGAGACAAAGACTGAGGAGGAGATAAAGTAGGCAAGGGGCAGAGGATAAAGCAAAGGGACTAGACCACTTCTGGGAGACTTCTTTTTCTTCAACTTCAACGACTTCAACTTCTTGAACCTCTGGGCAAGGGAACGAGCGGGGAGATCTATATTGTACAGAGAAGAAGAGAGACCACAATAGAATGTAAATAAGCATATTATAGTGAACTCTCATCTCTTCAAAACTCTCGTAGACGTAGACTTTAAGCCGAACCACGTAAATTTGGGTGTCATTGTCTATTTATCTTCTCTACATTTATTTACTGCTCACTACCACATATGTACGCACCAGCGCCATACAGCCACACTTGACTACCGTCAAGATCTCCATTTTACACCGATCAAGGCTCAAGTAGTCTCAGCAAGCCGAAAATGAATCTTTCTTCCATTTCGGCCTGTTGCGCTATTTTTAGAAGTTAACAAATAGAACATTGCCTTTTGGATATGGTGAAAAAACCTAATTAAGAAGTGTCGGTGTATATGGTGGCACTTGGGTTTCACTTACCAAGTGTATCCCCGAATTGGTGGTGAGAGATTTCAAGGCCAGAGAGGAGGCGCATGTTGAAGATGGAGCAACGGACGGTAGCAAAACTAGGGTTGTTTCTTCTAGATAAAAATGAGAAAAAATTGAGGACAAAAAGTGCATGCTAAGAATGTAGGAATTAAAAAGGTTGAGAAAACACAAGAAAAGTCCTTAATTGCACCATGATAGAGATCGGGTGGTTTTTGCGCATGTTGTTTACAACATGTGAGGGCCACACGCCGGTGATATAAGGTTGTAGAGGTAGGTTGTGGTGGAGCTTGGGGAGTGAGTTCCATTGGTGCATGGGATATGAATGAAGATGATGGGAGAAAAACAATAGATCTAGCCTCTCAAGTTTGATTGAAATGGGACAAGACAAGCAGAAATAACAGAAAAATAAACAAAAAGGAAGATATAAATTAGATGCAGTTGCTTGGAGAAGACAAGAGAAAGAAAAAATGAAATGAGAAAACGAAGGAAAGGTAGAAAGGGGGCTACCTTTGCTCTCCTTTCACTGCTTTGAGGTGGGTTCAAGAGGGAAGGAAAAGTTTATCTCTCTAAAAAGTCGGCCTCTCAATATAACACTAAAGAATGCCCTCAAAAGAGCCAAACATCTTTTAGAATTTTTTGTCAAAATCTCAAAGCTGACAATAGAGAAGAGATAGATATTATATAAAGTGGAACTCATTTCATTATTGTTGTAAATAATATTAAAATGTTCAATAAATATCATCAAGTCCACTTATGTGTCTAATTAAGTATAAGTTGCTTCCATTTAAACTACATATCTTCCTTTAGAATAATGTTAGAAACTGTATTATTATCACATAATTATCTTACTTTGTTGACATAAAAATGCTAATTAATAACCCTTGGATTTAATCTTTTCTAATAAGAATTATTCTTAAGATTAGTGAACATTATTCTAGAATGTCTAGCATTTTCCCTCTATCTAGTCTTCTTGTCATTCATATTGTTTTTCTTTTAATATTTTCATTATCAAAATTTTATGTGCAGTCACTTTTACATATTTTTTACACACATTTTGATCAATCACATCAATAGAATGCATAAAGAATAAGCAAAAGTGATTGTATGTAGCAGTACTCAAATTTATCTATAAAGTTAAAAAACATAAAATATGGGATTTTATCATAAACTCTCGTTATTCTTGGACCAACTCCTTAGTCATTTCTCTCTTTCTTCTTCTTCCCCTTTCTTATTAAAAAGATATATATAAATATATATATATATATATTTTCCTCTAATTCGCTCAATTTACCAACTCATTTTCGAGCCAAATATTTCATTCCTTTTATGGGCTTTATTAGTTCTCTTTGGGCTAACCTAATCATTTCCTTCTTTTTTGGGCCAACAAGTTCTTTTTTCAGCTATTCAACATTTTTTGTTTTTTTAATTTTTATTCGTTAAGCCAATGTAAATTAAAAGGAAAACTAAAATTGATGCGAATGCTCTTATAACTATCGACAATTCCTTATTTTTAGCTTGATCATCGGAAATGGTCTTAGCTTTCTCCAAAGAAACCTCAAACTAAATATATTGAAAGTATTAGAGAACGTTCTCTAGCTCTATAGCCTTCAATGTAATTGTAAAATAAATATAAGGGAACATTTCAACATACCAATTTACAGACCCTCGCATGGGAGAGGAAGCTCTCTATGAACTTGCATCTAGGGAGTGAAAGTCGAATTCTCCTAAATCCGACTCTGACTTGTGTAGACTCCGATCCGACTTGTCGGAGTGGAGCCAGATTTGAGATTTTTTTTTTTTTAACTTCATATTTAGTCCATTTTTAAAAAGAATATTTTGTGGGCTTTCAAATTTTAGTTTTTTAAAAATTAAAAATTAAAACTATATCATTCACTGATAATTTACCTCTATAATAATATCTAACTTATTTTTATATTAGAATTATAATATAGTGTCTAACTTATTTATATACTAGACTTACACTATAATGTCTAATTACATGTTATTATACTAAGTATCACATCATGTTATTATATTATACTAGTGTCTAACTTATTTATAGTGTTTAGTTACATGTTATTATACTTTAGTAAATTAGTATTATGTATTATTAATCTATTATACTAGACTTATTTCAATACTAGTGTCTAATTTATTTCTACACTTGATTATGTATGATAGTAATATTATAATATTTACATATACTAAACTATTATTAGTCTATCTATATTATAGTATAGATATATTATTTTATAATAATTAGTTCATACTAATATATTATTGAATTTAACTATATAAGTTCTAGTGATAAAACTCTTTAACTATACTAGTATATATGATAAATATATAAATAAATACATATTTTTATAACAAATGTATAATAACAGAGTCAGATTCGAAGTCGGAGTCGGAGTTGGAAGGCAAAGTAGTCGGAGTTTAAGCATAAAATCGGAGTCAGATCAGATTGGAGTCAGAGTCGGTCTAACCTTTAACTGAAAAATAAAAATAAAAAATTTGACTCCAACTCCGTTTTGTCAGAGCGGAGTCGGATTTGAAGTTAGATTTTTAAACTTTCGCTCAACCCTACTTGTATCCACCCCTCATAGAAGAGATTGACTGCTGTGAAAAGAGTGGATCCTATACATGACCTTGTCTTTTTATATATATATATATAAATTGTTAGGAAATAATTTTCGTTTCAAAAGGATTTAATTTTAAAAAAATTGACAAAATATCAAGGATGAACCTGATCATCCACAATTAATTGTGTAAATATAATAGGAGTTAAAGATTAGATGACTTGGGAGTCAAGAATCTTCTAAAGTAGATAAATATGAAGTTATTCAAGTTATTAAACGAGCCACTCGTGAATATACATACAAAATTGTGAATATCGATGATTAAATGATACAAACTTATATACAACTTCGAGTTTAGCCTAGTCATTGATCTCAAGCAAAATATTGAGTAATATTATTTAATTACAACCCTAAATGATCCATCTAATCCTATCTGATAGCCAGTCAATGCTATTTAATTTTCGCAATTGTCCTTATTGCAGATGATGAACTCAAACTTCTATTATATATCCTGTATAAACCACAATTAGCAAAGCAACCGGTCGATCTTCATCAAGCATCTGATCAACATACCCCTAGAAAAATTACAACACATGATGCACTGAAGAAAATGCCATTGGAAAAACAAACACCATTAAGTAGTACTGAATATGATTCGTAGGAATCAAAGGTACAGATTCCTACGAATGTGGATAATTAACCATTGGTGCAGATATCCGTATGGGTATCGTCCCGGCCCTAAGGTCCCGGCCGCGTGATACAACCTGCGAGTACTTCTCCATTCTTGCTTTCTGTGATTCAACAAAATGAATGAAAGTAATCTTCCTGCCATGGCAAGGTACTGGAGCTTGGAGTAGAACTCCGAAGAGAAACACGGCAAGAAGCATATACGAATTATATTGATCAACCAGCTTCATTGCTACCAGCTTCCTTGATAATGGTGGATCAGGAGGCGTACGTACGTGCTGCTAGGGCGTTGTCTTTATATATGAAGGCGATCGAAGATATCAGACTATGGGATGGATGGAAGGAATATATTGCCAGTCTGCATCGTTGACTAAAGCTCCATTTTTACGCTCTCAAAGTCCTCGCAGCTAGCTAGGAAAGTGAAAGAAAAATTCTATTAGTCATATCAACACACCACATATTATATTTTTTTTTATTCTCTTATTAAATATGTAATATATAAATAATAAGTAAAAAATTCAATAAGTTTAAGACAAATAAAATTTAAATAATTTAAATCATAAATTATAATAATAAAATATAATATGTGGTATGTTGAAATGATGAACAGTAAAGCTCTAGGAGATGCCATGCTAACACCATCTACTCCCAAATAAGAGAAGAAAAAGGAGTCAATTACTTCGCCAAACCGCGTTGGTTCAAACGTTTTATAGATCAAGGACTACGGCGATACCATCCATTACGCAACGACGATGAAAAGAGAGTGGTGCCCACTGATATATACGGATGATTGCCGTGATTTATGATTTATCTCAGCCCCGTTTGGATGTTTAGGTGGAGTTTGAATAATAAGATGAGATAAAATGAGATGATTTTAAATGAAAGTTGAAAGTTGAATAAAATATTATTAAAATATTTGTTTTAATATTATTATTGTTTTGGAATTTGAAAAAATTAAATTTTTTTATAATATTTTATGTAAAAAATTTTGAAAATTATAATAATAAGATGAAATGAGATGGATTGAAATGGTTTTGATATCCAAACCTAGCGTACCCCACTACTTAAATCAAAATTTTCAAGTTTTTAACCTTTTCATTTAATCATTAAATTTTTTTTAAAATTCCAAACAAAAACTAAAAAAATAATTCAACTATCAAATTTCAAAATAAAAATAATATTAAGAAATTATATCGATGTAACAATATTTTAACTTTATAATATTTTTATTCAAAATTTTCTCTATCATTGTCCAAAACCTTACAAAACATCTCAACTCAAATTATTTTATTGTTATTCACAAATTATTTAACTATTATTTATAAATTTTTTATCTTATCTCAACATTCAAACGAGGCATCAAATATATGGTTTTCCTATAGTTATGTACCGTAACTCATGCCTCGTTATTATATATATAATATTTTAAAGTAAAATAATTTGTACAATTCTAGATTGTGCAAGCTACGTGCACTCGTTCTGAAAAAAGGTTAAATTTGAGATCCACATAAAAAAATCTAATTCATTTTTTAATAATAGGCTCCACTTTTTTTAAATAGAATGTACGAGACTTACACTAAACTGTATATCTAGTACTATTTTTTTTAAAAAAAAAAAAAAACAACTTCCATCTCAAATTATTTCTATTTTATAATGTGCTACCCATCTCAAATTGAGTTTTAGGAATGCTTCAAGCTGCTGTTTAGGTTTTTGAGTGATTACTTTTCAATTTTTATAATTTGATAGTGTGAAGTTTCAAAATGTTCATTTGAGTAACGCATTGAAAAATGGGCTCTTATAACTTTTAAGAGTGAAAATAATAATTTTGCGCTCTCAAAACTATACAATTTTTTAACCCTACCTGACAGAAATTTGTAAGTTTATTCACTTTTAATATCAGAATTAACAGAGTAATTGAAGTTAATTTATCAACTTAACTTGATAATTTTAACTGGTTGGTGCATTCTACCATCAATCCTAGTTATCCATCAGTTCACCGGTTCATAAAATTTATTGTAGTGGTCCCTAAGGTTTAGCCTTATTTCAAACTAGTCTTTGTGGTAGAAAAGTTTTATAACAATCACTGAGGTAATGCTCATCTATTAAAATGGTCTCTCTTTTGTTACAATTCCTTTGTTATGTACTCTTAACCCCTCTTTGATCATATTAATGCTGAGATATGGACTTGGATCAATGATGAATTCAACCAATCATACTATTATAATCTCTAATTTATACCACTCATTTTACTGATCTCTTGGCGTAACACCACGTGACTTATTAAAAAAATATATTCAAAATAAAATAACTCGTGAAAACCTAAAAAGAGAAAAGACTAAAATCTTAAATTTCTTCTACCCTTTTATGTTTGTGTTTTAAATATTTTTAAAAAAATCAAGTGGTATTAGAGGGGCATAATAAATTATATAAATTAGGAGGCATATTAACATTTTTTATTTTTTAGAGTCGTGTACTCCTGTGTAGTCTCAGGACACGAGCAGGAGGAGCCCCGTTCACTCGCATATTGGAACATGTTTTCTTGTATTAGGGATGATGCATTGGACACGAAGCACAAAGCAAAGAAAGCAACAGAAGCGTAAATCAATGATTAGAATGCCATCAATAGGAATGGCAAGAAAGCAACATGTCGTCCAGAAAAATGACTTATTGCCGTTTTAAAGATTAAAGTTTCTAAAAATCTCCTGGAGTGTTCCTCTTGCAGGATCCTTCCTCCATCTCAATTGGCAAAAATAGAAGACTGAAAACTGATCAAAAGTTTATTATATTCTAGCTAGCCAGCTTCAACCGACTGCTGATGCAACCCATATGCAGTACCCAACGCCCCTGTTTGCATGTAATGTTTGGGTCTCAAGATGATTCTACACTTTTGACAAACTTCTTAGCCTGCCATTGGGAAAAAAAGCAAAGTGGACAAAGAATGATGATCAGGCTTTCCAAAAAGACAATCAATCCATATGTGTGTGTGTGTGTATATGGAAGATTCGATACACCATACTACCATCCCACTTTCATCCTACTAAGTATAATGTGGCACATTTATCACCATTAAATGATCATTTATTGCATACTTCTTTATCATCTAATGGTAATGAATGTGCCACATATCACTTAGTAAGATCAAAATAGGATAAGAGTGTAATATATAACATTACTCCATATGTATATAGCATTACTCTTTCATTTGGCATTAGAATACCTCCAAAAGGTATCTCCAATTATTATATGCCAACACAAAAGAATCTCAACCCCCAATTGCTGAAAGGGGGTTTCTGATCCAAGCATACAATGTAATATCTTGCTACAGAAGTGGACGGTGAAAACTGGTGTACAGGCCAAATGCAAGAATCTTGAAAGGGAGGAAATGACAAGCACCAATATCAATATAAATAGGTTGCATTTTATACCTGTTCTAATGTGAGAAACATGATGACATTCCATGATCCGAGCCGTCCAAAATTTGGGATAAAACCCTTGTAAAAAGCCAAAGGTCCCTGCATAATAACATTAAGGTCTGTAAGTTTACATGTTTTTATGTAATAGGGCACTTTGAAATGAACAGTAATTGCTCAAGTGTATCAAGATGCAAATGAGTTAAACAGCATATGCTACCAAGCTCTCTATTGGTCGTAAAGAAAAAAAATAACTTTAGGCCTTTAGCACCTTAATGGTATCTTCCCCACAATGACCCATCAAGAACAAAAAGCAAAAAGAAGTCAGAAATCAACAAATGTTAAACCCCACCCCACTTCCCCTTTTTTCCCACTCCTACACCCCTCTCCCCCAAAACAAACAAAAAGAATAAATAAATAAACAAAGGGTCAAATAGTGCTAGAATGAAAAACATACATCGTTCTTCAAAGTTTTGAGGAAACAATCAAGCGTGCTTTTGTAAGCAGAATCTCCCATCATTCTTGACTTAACCTACCAATGGAAGAACCAACAAAGCAATCAGATTAGTCTAAATTACAACATGAAATGGAGGAAGCAATTCTTTTACTCCAGCAAAAAGAGAAGGAACAAAACTAGAAAGAGGAAGAAAGTTACATAATAAGCAGACAAGAAAACAGGAAACAAATCAATTACCCCTAAAGACATGAGAATCAAGTCTTGATTTAGATATACTTTAACCTGGGCAGAATGGATCTGCTTATCGACCTCCCAAACGGATGCCAACACTAATTCAAATCATCACATATTTATGGTAACAATGGCAATATCAGAAGAATGGGAGCAGGGTGGAATCTACAATTCACATGCTAATTGTCGTTAACAAATACAAAGGAACTCCATGTAACCTTGTACAAACTGCATGGTCTGATCCTAAGTTAACAGGATCATTTAATTTCCCATCCAGTTACCAAATAAAATCACACCATATACTCGAGGCGCCAAATATACAGCATAGCAAAGCTGATCGGAAAGAGGTCATATATGCAAAGCACCATGTTGCTTAATTTGTTGGCAAGTTGACACCGAAAAGGTTATGCATCAGTCTGTAAAAAAGAAAAAACTGTTTGAAAAAAGTGCATCTGTGATAGATAGAGTACCACATCAACGGGGGAGCCAATACAAACAGCAAAAAACCCCGCCCCGAGACCAGCAAAGAGATGAGTGACAACATTATCTGTGAACCCTGGAATTTTCAAAATTGTCTGCATTGAAATATATCAGCCTTGTTAGCCAAGAATATCACAAACAGTTGTGCTTCAAAATATAGGAAAAGTTTAAGGTCACTAAATCAGTCCTTGAGTTTTGACTTATTATCAAACACCTACTTTATACTTTCAAAAATAGAGAAGTGCTACAGGCTATAACCACAAAAAGATTTCAAAAAAGTAAACTCACAAATCGACGTGGCATCATATGATATGTTAGATCTACTTTACGATAAAAGTAACTTTAAAATTTGACATGCCACATCAACTACGTCCGTTTATGAGTTTACTTTTGTGAAAACCCTTTGTGGCTAAAGCATTTCTCTCAAAATTATCATTGCAGTCCTTGGGAGTGTTGACATCATCAAAATGGTTCTTGCACCCAACTTCTGTACAAAAAAACCCTAATAGAAAGATGCTCACATGTCCCATTCTTCATGTAATGACCAATCAAAATGCTACAGATGGCTAAACCCATCGATTATGGGTTGATGTAACAAGTTGGACACCTTTTGTGTTGTGAATTGGTAATTACATGTCTAGTGAGCATCTCTCCATTCTTTCTTTTTTCTGATGATTTTGAAAACCCAGGGAGTTATTTGATAACAAGTCAAAACCGAGGGACTGATCATGTGTTTTGGCATATTGAACTCACTTGCTTCACTTGATCGTAGCTAGCTAGTTCAGCAGCATTTATAATTGCGTTTCTTGCTACATTGGGCCCTAGTCCAGTCCAAAGAGCACCAAATCCTTCCTAACAATTGTGAAACAGGTTAGAAAAACCAAATAGAATTATCAACTGAACGGAGGCCTAGTGACT
This sequence comes from Juglans microcarpa x Juglans regia, assembly GCF_004785595.1. NCBI lineage: Eukaryota > Viridiplantae > Streptophyta > Magnoliopsida > Fagales > Juglandaceae > Juglans > Juglans microcarpa x Juglans regia. The sequence goes on along the minus strand of NC_054602.1, from coordinate 32,748,100 downwards.
TCCAGGTTAAATGTACAACCTTTCGCACAATTGTCGAATAAGCATTCAGAGCTCCACTATAGCGCCTTGGCACACCAGCTGGTAATTTTCCTTCAGCCTGAAGTCTAACTTTCACAAGATCAGTTGGATTTGCAATTGTGATTGCTAGGGCACCTGTTTATTAGGACAGAGACAAGTAAAATAAATTTTCAGAACTAACAAATGTATACGATATCATTAGCATCCAACAGTTTGCTCACCAGTTGTAAGTCCAGCAAGTATTTTCTTGGATAAAGGAACATCTCCAACAAAGTCATTGCCCACATACAAATTTTTAACCTGTCAAGTTCACAGATAATATACCGGTATCAGACATCAGCAAGCAAAAAGAACATATAAATTTAAACTAAGTTCCGATAATGAAAGATAGAAGACCTACAGGTTCATACAATCCAATTCTTAAACCTCCAAACAGGCATTGACGATGTAATCCCGGCACAATGCCTTTCCACAGTGCCGATAGACCTTCTTCCCTTGCAATGGTACCAACAGTGCCCAGCATGCCCTTGTATTTTGGTAAGGCCACTACATCACCTGCAACAGCTTTCTTTTGGAGCTGAAGCCTAACTTTAGCGGTGTCCAAAGGAATGGTACATATCTGCAGCAAGTTCATGTGCATGCCACTAAATATATGAACTCTAAAACTCAAATGTACCAGAATTCAGCAATTAAAAGGACTATATCACTGGTGAACTGAGCACATGAAATATGGTAGAGAAACCAGCATGACTTGGATTCTGAACTACCATATTGTTCTCCAAAGTTCAAGATTGAGTTCTTATGAAGCAGGGAGTCATTAACTAACTGAAGCTTTACCATGTACATAACTGCAATATCACTACATGCACAATTTGTATCACTACAACATGAATTATAGACCACAGTATAATTAGTCATTAGAGATTATAGCCACTTCAAGTGCTTGATTCATGGTGATAAATATTATGATATAAATGGCAAGGTTCAAAAAGTTACTGTAAATAGGGTCAGTACAGAGGTTGTAACCATTTTTCTTTTCAGGCTTTCTGCAAGCCTAGCACATTTGAAAGCCGCAATTGTAAGGCTTCCCCTGGTGCTCCGTCACCGTGGATGTAATACTTGATAAATTACCAGTTTTCCACAAAGATCAAGCAACACGCAAAATTTTAACTTTCTTTTTTCCCCCTTTCTTTCTAAGAACAGATAAATCACAGGTTGTTCCAAAAGCTAGGAATCCGTAAATTTAATCACTTAATCAGCATTCTAACACTACCACCAAGATCTAGAAATCGGTTTAAGAATTGATGTAAGAATTGTAAATTGTAATGGGTCATCAACCAATTTAACATAATAACAATGTAAAGCCATGTTGATGTGCTATCTGACAGTGCCTCGGAGAGCAATATCTCAACCATGAGAGCCAATTATAGCTAACTTTAACAAATTTCATTAGTGTTTGAACATATTCAGGACAACGATCCAAGGTGACAATACTAACTAAAACACCCAAACAAAAATGTGATTAATTTACATAATTCTAACTGGGATAAAAAAGTAAAATAACAAACCTCAGCGGAACAAGCGGCGAAAGCACTGCTGGCGAAAGTTCCAGCAAAGGAGATACCGGATTTCGACTTGTTATCTGCCACCATTTCCTTCGCAACCCCACAGGTCGATAACGAGTCAGAGAGGAACCAATTTATGGGAGAAAATGGGAGAAGAAGAAGAAGAAGAAGAAGAAGAAGAAGAAGAAGAGAGATCAACAAGGGTCTTTCGTAGAAGAATAAAAGAGAGCGAACGAGGGAGGGGAGGGAGGGAGGGAGACAGAGAAGAAAGCGAGTTTTTATAGGGAAACGGGAATCTCGGGAAAAGGAAGGGAACCGAGCATGGTTGAACGAATGAATCGGGTCCCCTATTGAGGTCGGTCTGTTGTTTCGCTGTTCTGCCTCACCCCTCGTTTATTCTTCGGCTTTATGCCAACTTGCGTACGTTAATTTATTTCCTTCCTTCAATTCCAAATACGTATGTTGTGATGATAATATTGTTTCACTATCATGTTCTAATAATCATTCAATCATTAATTTTTAAAGATATATATGGTATTATAGTGATTGAATGTGATTTCATCTATCTATAATTCAAGACTATTCAATAATACTCTTATAATCATGTAATAAAAAAGTTTTATTCTAATCACGAAAGTAATTAGAGAAATTATTTGATGTGTTATATAATACGTAAATCATGCGCATTTCTTTTAAAAAAATGGGATAAAGATTTATATGAAAAATCTACTTTTTAATAGTAGATTCCACTTTTTACAAAATAAATATGTGAGATTTGAACTCTCTGAACGGTATTTAACATTACTCTAAAGTCTAAAATATAAAAATGATTTTTTGTACCTTAACCATTATATGTTTAGTCGTCTTATATTATGTAAGTTTTCTACACTTATTTTTATTTAAAAAAGTAAGAAATCTATAACCTACATGAAAATCTATTTTTTTCATGATAGACTCTATTTTTTAAGAATAATAATAATAATAATAAGTATGCGAAAGTTGCAATGCACATTATCTCTATCAAGATATATGACAGTTTTTATACCTTAATGATCAAACTAATACATTAAACCACCAAAATATTAAAATATTGCAATGTACATCACCTTGGCTGTCAAGATAATGTCATGTCCGGTCAAAATCAGACCATTATTTGTCATTTTGTATGATTAGAATGATAATGTTTAATAATTTGATATTTTAAGGTATGAAACATAAAACGTTAGTGGTCAAATGCAAAGCTTCTCTAATATTTATTTATACTGAACAAAAGATAAACAGTAATATGATTGAAGATAGACCCTCGGGATGCAGATTTCTGAAGGGAATATTAGTGAGCAATTAGAAACCTGAAAGATCAATTAAAGATAGGATGTTCCTTTTTGTGAAAATGATTCAAATGAACACTGACTCGGTCCAAATAAAGTTGTTGTGATTGGTTATTGTAAAAGTAGAAACGAATAAAAGAAAGGCAAAGGAGATATAGAGAAAAATGGCGTCCACATGGGCCAGTTGGGATGTGGCAGTGGACAGTGAATCACATTGCAGATTATTTAAATTCCATTCGGCTTCTTGCTTCGTTGCATTGTGCAGGTGCACCGTCCAAGTCGTTTGTGAAGAGATTTATTAGTTTAATTCATCTCATAATATCGATTTTATAAGTAAATACGTTCAAGACCTTATTTGCAGGTAATATGAGATTATTCTTTAATACCCTTCCTCACATATATATCAATATTTTTTTTCTGATCCTTGTCACGAAATTAGTAGTGTGTATCCCAATTCATCCTGTGATAGATTCTGATATCATGAAAAAATTTATGGATCTAACTCATCTCATAAAATCGGTTTTACAAAAGATAATTGCTCATTCTTTATAAACATATCTAAGACCTTATTCACATGCAATGTGTGTTATTCTAAAGGGTATAATCACCAAACAATATACCCGTTAAAATGACATCTTCTAACATGGTGATGGTTTTCATAATGGGTAATATTTAAGTAAGTGTCAATAGACACGACCTTTTGATTTATTCAAAACATTGTGTGTGACTAATCAAGTATCAAGAGACAAAAGATTGTGTGTGACTAGTCAAAAAGTTGTGTCACTTCTTAAGGTCGTGACTTTTGGGTTACCATTGATTTGCCTATGATTGTGCCCTTTAACAATATGTTGTGTCACTTCTTAATATTATGACATTTGAGTTACCATTAGTTAACCAATGAATGCGTCACTTGCCAACCGATATATGATGACTTATAAATAGGAATCATTAGTGCACAAATAAATGTACTCAATTTCTTTTGTTTATCACCAACTTGTGAAATAAATACTCTCACGAGAGTGTCACTATATTGTCAAAATTTTACTTTCATTTGTTCTTAATTCTACGATATGAGATTATTTCTCAATAGTACGATGGAGTTTGACTCGTGCGCTTTATTTTCTTTTTAAGTTAATAGGTACTTGAGTTTTATTTTCCGATTGAAAAATATTTTAGATTACATAAAAATAAATTTACAAATTAACGTAATTTGATATGGTACATCAGATTGTAAAATTATTTTTATTATAAAGAAGATTTAATAGATTTTATGAAATCATATTAATTTGTGAATTTATTTTTATCTAATATTTTCTTTTCAGTTTTTAAGTTTAACAAATTTGTAATTATTTACCTCTATCAATTTTTTGTTAGGAAACTAGCAGGAAATTAAGTTTCAATCTTTAATTGCCTGACACAAAATATTAATATCCATGTCAACCAACCGAAGATTGGCATAGGGTATCAGTATATCACGTGTCGATCCTACCGTTAGTTTTCTAATAATCGTTGGTTTTCTAATAATATAGTTTTTTTGGTCAAACCCTCTGCACTTTGCCCCTTCGAGGATTCGTTCCTTGTGCTTTTACAAGTGGTAGTGTTCTTGACTGCCTCATGTTTCTACCAAATAAGGTTGGACAGAAATTCTAACGGAATAAGTATGAAATGACTGAAGTATAGGAGGTCAAACCTGAAAAAATAGGACATGGGGCAACTTCTGAAATGCGCAAAATATGGGGATTCGGCCAAAAAAACCCCTTATCAATATATCAACTTCCACAACATAATTTTCCATGCACTTATCAGCCTTATCAGCATATGGCTCATAACTTGCTTATTTAGTGTTAGTTATCCTTGGGAATTAAATTGCTTTACTTCCCAGGAGCTCACTCGCTGAGAACAAGCAGCGTAGATGATTATATACTTCTCATTGTGGGACGTGGAAAATTCTAAAAATGACTTCAATGCATACTATAGTCATATCTCTATACCACTACAAAGGCGCTAGATGAACCTGTGAAATGGCGGATTGACCAAAAAAGTGATTTTGAAGCACCAAAATGGCTAATCCGATATACACCTGTAGCTGCAGATGAAGGAATTCTCCATTCTATGGTTGCATGGCTCTGAGGACTAAGTTTTGCAGGCCTTGACCACTTAAAACGTAGACAGAAATCATCATCATCATAAGCTGGGGTCCATGTCTTTCGGTTCTGAAGGATCTCAACCAATGCAAATGTGCCCTCAGTCATAAGGTCATTTCTTGGGCAAGCGGACCAGAAGGTGACTGTAACCATTTCACCCCTTCTGAAGGTGGAATTTGGCGGAACATCAGTTTCAACATCTCCAAAATTTATGCCGGGAGGAGTAGAGTCTATTACAACTGGTGGAAGTAAGCTAATTTGCTTGTCAAGAAGATCTGGGGGCTGCGGGCCAGGTTCAACAGTTCGGCCACTGATGAGAGCAGCCGCTAATTTTTTGAACTCTTGGATGTAAGCATCAAGTGTGTGTGGACCATACAGTGTGGAGGCTCCCTGACAATCAAAATACGAGTCAGAAGAGAATTTATGAAACCTTGGGGTTTCATTCTGTTTGAGGAAATAAAAAATGGTGTTTGTACAGATGATTAAGCTTAAATGATGACACTGGTAGGGAAAATGAATTGTATAGCTAAAAAGCATGAGCAGCTATGCCAGATTGTTGTGAACAAGATTGTGGAAATGGAGAAAACTAAAAAGTGTGACACAAACCTCATATCTTTGCACCATGTACTCCTCAAAGGTGGTCACGTATTGTGAATATGTATTGGTCAGCCCTGCAATGACTATATGGACATTGCTGTTAAATTCTCCATTACCTCCAGATGTAAGCACTTTCTTGACAGCATCACGAAGGCGTCTACCGGCCATGGTTGTAAATTCTGCAAGAAATGATATCACCAGCGACCTTACATCAATTTATGTCACCAAATCTTCTGTGCTTAATATGACAATGTTGTTACCTCCAGGAACGCTAAGAATCACAAGTTGCCCTATCCGCAAAATTTGAATTGGAAGTATTGAGGGCTGCATAAGTAATTTGATTTATATGCATCAGTAACACCATTAAACCCCTGCATGACGAAATTTAAAAGTACTAGCCTATTGATCTGCAGACACCAATCTATAGAAATTGATCAAAATGCTTAAACAATTATTCAAAAGATCAAACTCTAACCACCTTCGGGTGGTAAATGTGTTCCATTTATAGAAAATAATAACATAATGAAAATATATGACAAAACATTAAATGCTTCGTATTCCGAAAATCAATTCAATTAGATTGTTGAAAGGATTCACTAAAATGTGCTCTAAGAGGGTAAGCTAAAAAAATGGCATATTGACAAACAACTTCGGCTAGTAGTCTGATTCAATATGTGAGGTTTCCATACAGTGCCATTGACTTTGCATGGGTTTCTATGTGCAGAACCTTGACACAGTGCTACTCCACAATGTCAATGTGCTGGTTTAGGCTTCCTAAATATTTATATTAAGCTAAAAAGTAAATTAAATTACTCACTGCCCAGTCATAGGGTTCCTTCATTTCCCCAGTATCAAGTAGAATAGGCTTTGGATACTGACATTTGATCTGTTCCTGACTTGGTGTTTTTATCAAGTCCCTCACCAACCTCCAGAAGGCATTCCCCTGAATATGCACCCAAGAAAATAAGCAACTGACAATGTAGGTGTTTTATCATTCAAGGGCACCGTATAAAGATGGGTTAAACATGTATCGACTACTTCCTACCTTCTCATCTCCCTGCTTGAAATCAAATGCTCCAGGACCATCAGTGGTCCCTGCAGCAAAAGAAAAGCCCAAGGCAGCTGGGCATGTTTTCGACACCTCATGACCCCCACCAACTTTAGGAAGTGAGACCTCAAGATTGGAGAAATTGAGATATGCATGCCTGTAGTCAACTTTCCCTGTCAGCGGCTCAGTTGCTCTATCAAACAGTCCAATAGCTTTTTTGAATTGCCTTTCTCCAATTATACGAGTACTCTCAAACTCATCAGGGTAACTGCCAATGATCATGAACGGTCCATAAACAATACAAGTACTAGAAAATAGAACGTTACACTTAAAAAAGGAGTTTTAGAGTTTTAAACTACATACCCCGGTCCCCGACCATAGCATAATTCATTTTTACCATTACAGGTACTGTGATCAAAATCACAACTCAACCCGGTGTCTATGCAGTATGCACCAAGAACATTTGGGCTTACATCACCACAATTTGATTGACAGAATGCAGATACAAATTGAGGCCGGTCAATTTGCATGAAAGCATTCCTAACCCGACTTGCAAGACTCAGAAACCTTGTTGTCGGCCGTCCTTGAGAAAACGGAAAGTAGGTGGCAAGACTAAGCAACTCATTTCCTGTGTCAAATTAACTGCACACAATCAAGTTGGAAGCAATTTATGTTTCCCAAGGAAAGAAAGTCCTTGTACAATATGTCATGCTATGCACCCGGTCTACATATGAAATGTTGAGTCAATCCAATCCTTGAGAAAGTGAGCATAATCCAAAAATACTATAGGGTAATTATATTTTGCACCTGCGAACTACTACCCTTTTCAATGTGCACCTAAACTACAAAATGTTGCAATATACACCCTTAGGCATTGATAGGTTTCAATGGACACTGTTCGTTAAGATTAACCTTGAAGATTATGTCACATTATCTATTTTTCCTTATTGTTAGTAGTCAAACGTTAACCAATGGTGCACATTAAAACATTTTGGTAGTTTGAGGGTGTGATTGCTTTTTTACCCAATTTGAAAAAGTACGATTGTTTTGAGTTTAGGAGTAGGAGTCTTTAAAACAGTATATTTGAGCTGATCGGTATTAACAAGTTCTAAGAGTTGGTATACGCCTAATTTCTCTACATATAGATCCTCAAGTCATATTTTCTAAATGAACCAAAGCCAATGCAAATGTATCTTCCCGGAGATTAGTTATTGATTGGTGTTGATAGTTCTTCAATCAGAATTGGTTTCAGTTGGAAGCTAGAATATAAGATTCATTGGCGTTGTTATCAAGTTAGAAACCAACATAGCGTTTGCAATGTTTTCAACACAAGGACACTTTTTTTCACCTGGACACCTAGTCTACCACATGATAACAATACAATAAGAATGTTTAACTGCAAGAAATAAATTCCTGCAATTTTCAAATTAAGTTTAAAGGCAGGCTTGGTACATTAGGTTCTTATTAACATAAACTAAATGCAATTGATATCAGGCCGGCTTCCATGAGGAGAAAACGTAGATGAGCAAAGCACATAATAATTTAATGAAAGAAAATTTAACTACAACTTTGAGTAGATTTTAAATGCAATGCCCATTTGTGGGCCTTGATTTGACTAGCATTCACTTACGATTTTTGTTGTGGTTAGGAACTATGGTTGAGACTCTACGAGGGATCTTTTCAGTTCTAAACTTCTTGAAGTACAGAGCATCAAAATCTTCCTGAGAACCCTTCTGTTCAAACCAGTCTTCCATAAACCGTGCTGCAGCTCCTTTGTTGTCACCACTTATTAATGAGTTTGTGCGGCTCATTGAAGTTCCATGAGTAGCAAACCAGTTGAAACTACCTACTGGTCCCCATTTATCATTTACAAACTTTAAGAGGGTCATTTCTTTGTCAACATCATACTTATATTGAGCCCGCTCTGCCGCAGGATTATTGAGATAAGCACTGGGACTACGATTCACCCCTGCATCTAAAAGCTCTCCTGCAGAACCATGAAGAAAGTTGTCATCAAATTTCAGAATAGTACGCAACATACCTCAAACAAGAAATATTCAGAAACATGCCAAAGTCCCACTCAACCTCATGAAACTAATAAGCCAGGGAAAGGAGAAAAATGCGTTATCACACACTAAGAAACATGTTTTTCGTGGACAGAAAACACCAGGTAATGTATGGAAAGTTCAAATATACAGAAATACTAATTGATTGATCAGATACTAGTTGATTATAGTTATAAAGTTAAAGAATTAGGCATTAATTGTCTCGATGCCAAAATCTTTCAAAATGATTTTGATTATTCAGTTAAACTTCCCAAATAAAGTGGTGCACTTATTCAGCATATACATCCGCAGAACCACTTTGCTTGATCAATTAAGTATGTTCCTAACACCAAACCAAAAATAACAATAAAGCATCTTCCTTATCATTATCATCACCCAGGTAATACAAGTAAGTTGTATGCATTTTTTCTTTCTTTTACAAATATGCCTTTTGGTAAACCTTTTGGTGGAATGTGTACCACCTAATATTATCTAGGAACAAAAAGTGTATCAGTTGAGATTGAGAAGCAAATATGTTTCTTAAAGATGCAGCAAACAGAGGTATCTTCCTTACCTTTATTTACGAAAATTGACCCTGGTTGAAGACTTTCATGAGCTTGTACAATGCTTTTCTCGATGCCGTCAACAATCACATCAAATGACTGGTGTACAAATCCAAGAGATGTTACAATATATACAACATATTGAAGATAGCCTCCAGGACCAGCATGAGTGTGGATACCACTGATGGCAACATTCTGCTCTGTATAAAGGTCCCCATACCTAAATAAATGGTAATATGTTATGATGTCAATCAGCAAGAGCATCAGTAATAAGGTGAGAGCAAAAAACAAGGGGGGTGAGGATGCAAGTTCCCATGTACTTGATAAAGTATATGTTTAGGATGTGCCAATTTCAAAGCAGATTCTTCCTTGGGATTGGGTTGTCAGACATGCTAAAAGAAACACTATCTTATCATGAGAAAATGAGAGGCTTTCTTTGCAACCATCAACATATTTAGCAAGACAGAAATGAAAGGATATAAAAAAACACTCAGCAAGTTCAGATTGTGTAGTTTGGGAAAGTAGGATGATGTTAAGATGAATCTGTCTAGGATGGAAGAGGTAGCTGGCAGTGGGAGGTAACATTTGATCGAATGGTTGAACATTTGCGTACAGTTCATACAAGATAATTGAAGAAGAGAAAAGTAGGAAGGTTTCTGTACAGATTGCATATGCGAAGCTTGACAGAAAGACTAATTGTTCCATGATTTACATTATATTTTAGTTAAGTTTTGGGTACACGGCGTGTCTTTTTTAGATATTATTGAGTTAATTATAAAATCAGCCTGTGGGATTTTGCCGGTTTACAAATCACTCATTCGGTTTCATTTTTTGATGAGTTACTCCCTTGCTATGCAAATGTTTGCAATTAGCTCCCTTAGTCCATCTTCCGTCAATTCGTTTAACGGCCGGCCAATCAGAGTGCGACACATAGCACACTTTTTGATATTTTTAAAGTGTGCCATGTGCCACTCTGTGATTGGCCCGCTGTTAAACGAATTGGCAGAAAATGGATGGAGGGACCTGATTGTAAAAAATTGCATACCTCCTCTTGATAGGAGTCTAGCTAAAATTTTACCTGCAAAAGAAGCAAATGTCCAAATATGCTAGGTGATATTTATAGCATGTAAGCATTGATTAATATTCAGAAAGGTTCATGCCATGTTTCAGTTCAGTTAATGAACGGATGCGGCTGCAGTGAAGGGAAGAAAAATGGAAGATTGAAGCATAATGTGAGTTCTATACCTTACTTTAAGTCTCTCGAGCACTTTAATTGTAACAATTTGTGAGGCCATGCAAGCATCAAGATTTACAAATGCTAAACGGTTCCCCTTAGGATCTACCACAATAAAAGTTCGAGCTCGCAACCGGAAGTGAAGTCCAGATGCAATTTGATCCAAATCTGCATAACCCATCATATTAACATCTGCAGCAGGCCCTGTTATGTCATAGCTTCCAAGACCGATCAAGTAATTGGAAGCTGATAAAGCCCCTCCAATATCATATTGTAAGAATGATAAGAAAATCAGGAACGAGATTGTTGCAGATGGCCAATGTGTAAGGCCAACACAGAGAAAACCAAGCATCCCAGTGCCCTCTTCTGAAAAAAAACAAAGTGAAAATAAAAACCCATCTTTTCATTCTTCACCTCTCCAAAAGAGGAAAGACAAACCATGAGAAGATATCAATTCATTCATGCATATATATCACTAACTTGTAACATCAAAGTATCTTAGCCAACAAAAAACTTTTGAGTATGAAAAGCAATATCAACAAATGGCATCTCAAAAGAGCACAAAAGTCCAAGGATTTATTAAGTAAATATCATGAATTGAGAACTTGCATTTCTTCGATACAAAACTAGCTATGCGCTATCACAATTCTTCAATTCAAGTCCACGGCATTCAAGTCATGAATTCTCAACTCATCATCCAACTCTTCTAAACAAATCCAGAATTTTATAAACGAAAATAAAATCAGAGAACACAAGCCAAATATAAGAGACTTTTTTGAGTTACCTTAGCACATAAAATATGAACTCAACTCAGAGCCACAATGGGAAGAAGAGTTTCAACAGATACTTATAAATATACATGTTGTACACAGAGGAAAGTGAGAAGAAGGTGAAGAACTCAACGCATCACAAAGTGACAAACCCCAAATTTGTCCACTGTGGGTCACTGGGGTCGGCGAGAAGATAGAATCTCTTTCAACCGTAGAATCTCTTTCAACCTTTTCTCTCCCGCAGGATAAGAAGCCGTGAATAACGTCGGAACCAACGTCGGAATCCTATGACCAATATATTTGAACTGAAAGAAATTTGTAATCTTGCCGGTTGCTTCGATTGAAACGGGCAGTGCTCCACTGCCAAGTATTCCTGTTGTTTGGGACCGTAGAGTTCACACAAAAGTAGCGTAGAGTTTTGGACTCGCATTCAATGCAGTAGGTAGTGGCCGTGAATAATGTTGGTGCCAGATGCAATGTTAACTCCGCAATGAATTTGCACAATCAGAATCCTCTAAGGGAGCCTGAAAAATGGCCCAGCAATAAATCTGATGTAGAAGAAGCAAGAACCAGCCCAACTTCTCTGGTGACAACGTCAATTCGGCGTTACGCTTCAAGCTAAACAAACCAAAGTGATGGTGTTGATGCATAGAATAAACTCTTGAAGATCATTCTTGTTTATTAGAGATATCATGTTTGGGTGCACTTGGTAGTTTACATTCTCATGCAAACAACTCTTCTTATAGACATGGGAAGGCCCATACGGAGCCCAAAACGCAGCACCGATAGAAGGGGGAATAAGACGAAAGGGCTTTGTCCCAGGCACATCTTGAAATTAAATGATACATCAACTATTAATATACAGCTTTAACACCATCAAAATTATAATAATAATAATAATAATAATAATAATAATAATAATAATAATTTTATTATTTCGACTCTATGATCTTGTGTTTGAATTAAAAATGAAAAAAGAAATTAATTTTTTTAATACCAATTGTGTTATAGTAGTTGTTGTATTATACTACGAAAAGCTGCAAGCAAAAGTGAAGGATTCAATTATATTATCATTATTAAAAAAGGGAAGGCAAAATAAAACTATATCAGCAAAGGTCATGCCAGGCCATGTACATAGGGCCTCCAAAAAATAGCAAACAAAGTCCTAAACTTTATTTAGGATGAACAGGACGACAATCTCTCAATAAAAATAAAAGAATAATGTTAGTATGTCTCTTCATTTTCTCTCGTTTTGACCGTTCATATATTTATTTTTTAATTTTTTTTTCTTATGGTTAAGAAAATAATTATTAACGTATTGATATTTTTTTTATTTTTTAAAAATATTTAAATATATTTAAAAAATATTTGAAATAAAAGCAAAATAAAAAGCACAATTTGCACTAGGCGGCACACAAAATAGGCACATAGAAGCAGCAAAGTAGCACCACTCAAAATAAAATCATGATGATAAGAACAACTTCAAAAAGTAGAAAATATAAAAATGGGGTTGGCATGAGAAGAAACATTCTGTGAGTGAGGTTTGAAAAAGGAGCCACGTGATCTTTCTCTTAAACTTTGAATTTATCTTTCTTGCATGTATAGACTAGGCACATTTGGGATAAGAATTATGAGATGAATATGTGTTAATGGTTTGGTGGGTAAAGAATGCTAATCTGCCAAACTATTGTGGGATTATCTTGACCCAATCAGGTAAAGCACCACTTGGTTTAATTAATTATGTCCATTTACATCATTCAGTAGTAACGTTTTATTTGAGAATGGAAAATCATACAAACACTCGACTAAATCTATTTAAAAAAAAATTATGAAAAACAATATCCTAAATGTTAGAGATGGCTAACCACCAATTGGGTTAATAGTCTAGCCTTCCCATGAAGAATAGTTGGGATAAGTTGACCATCCTAGTCAGTCCTGTGGGTGGCCGACGCCGCCGACCACCTCATGGATGGTTCTCGCTACCTTACATGTCAGGTCATGGCTAGAGCCTCATAAGGAAAATAACTTCATACGATTTTCGAAAAAAATTTGAAAAGAAAATCATCTCAGTGGCAAGTCTACAACTTAAAAAATCCCAAGTCATTACAACAAACTAGAGCCTCAAAATACCTTTGCAACATGACTTTCAAGTTTTAACAAAGAGTTTTGCTATACATCAGCCACTATTCACTCTTACACTCCACATCTCACAATTTTTTCTTTTTTCATATAGTATGGGATAATAAATAGTGACTGATGAGAATAATTATTCTTCAACAAAAATATAGTATTGAAAATAAGGTGTGTAGCCCCCTTTTACATGCGTGATAGAACAACCTTGACTATAGTATAGTGCTTTGACATTGTCATGGACTAAGATTTCATTAGTGGGAGGTTCGTTTCCATTTCCATACTCTCCCCAACTCCCAACTCCATTCCAATTATAATTGACAGATGGACTCTTTAGCACCCATAAAATATATTATATACTTATCTTTATATAAAATATATCGTTGAAATCGAAAATAAAATTAGAGAAAGATCCCATTCATCAATTCCTTGATTTTATAGAATATATATAAACCCACAAAACCAGGCCGGATGCATGCTATCATAGACGATCGATACAGGCATGTACACCCTTGGCGGTGCCATATGTTGCCATTATAAGTAGCGTTGCTTGTATGGGTTGTCTTTGGTCACAAATTTACAAATAAAATTATTAGGGATTCTTTCTATTAATTAATTAATTAGTCCATCTAAATTTAATATTATTAAGGCATGATTAGTGACAAAATACATTCCACTTTAGTTACTGTCTTCACTACTACATCTATACATTGCCAACACAAAAAAACAAAAAACAAAAACATTATGGTTAAGAATATTATTGGGTGCACCAATCTCCAATGCAATGAAGCTCTACATTTGTCTCTCTCCCTTTTTTGGTTCAATAAAATATGCAATTTATTCCGACAGCAAACTTTATTATTAGTATTATTATTTTTTTAAAATTTGGTCTCTTGAGTGCATATAATTATTTGTTTAGCTTGAGTTTGGTGACGGAAGTTCTTAACATAGGGATGAAGTTAGAATTAAAGTACCAAACCATTTTAGAAGTAAGATTTTTTTTTCCTTAAAAAGAAGTTAAAAAATAATCATAAAATCATATTAATTTAGGAAAAATAATTTAGCAACAAAAAGATTATACAAAAGTAAACTCATAAACTGATGTGGCTTAATGTAGTACGTCAGATTGTAAAATCACTTTTATTTTTAAAGTAAATCTAACGGATTTCATGAAGTAGGTTTACTTTGTGTAATTTTTTTATGTTTGTAGTAGTTCTCTTATTTTTATTATTTTTTATTATTTTATTCTTATTAAACTAATTAAATTGTTCTACTTATTATTCATATACTGTATATTTTTTATAGAAAAAATGAAAAAGAAAATTAAAATAGATGCGGTATGTGGAAATGATAAGTAGAATTATTTGTTAATTTAACAAGTTATATTAATTATTTTTAATATTATTATTATTTAAAAAATTAAATTATTTATTATATTTTATATAAAAATTTAAAAAAATTATAATAATAAAATAAAATGAGTTAGGAGAATTTCAAATCTAAAGAAAACCTCTATGACAGAAACGGATTACAACTTAATTGCATTATATTGAAGCATAAATAAATTATTAATTATATTTTCAATTTTAATAATTTATTAAATCCTCCGACAATGGAGCCGGACAACGTGCAAGCTTTTACACTAGGATTTAAGTGTCCGATTCTCTCCGCGTTGAAGTCGTCATTTCATTATCATACCAGTATGGCAGTGGGCACCGCACTCTGTGAGAAAACACCCCACACACCGCAACCCATAACAATCAATGCTCTCTCACGTCCCATCACCGCCAGCTCCCCGTCAAACCAACCCTGCGCTGAGATTGAAATCAGATCTTACAGGCAATACCGAATCTAACGGTGACTCTTGTGAGTACGTGGAGGCATTACGCTACTGGGACACAACTAAGCCATGTGGGGCTAAGAGAGTGGTACACGTGTCGTATTTACAAATTATATATTTTTTCAACTGATGAATTGGATCGATGATTTATATTATTTTATTTTAAGAAAAACTTTAACTATTAAAAAAGTGAATATTATTAAATTTTCAATATATATTTTTAAATATTTAAAATATTTTGAAAAAGAAATTGCAATTACTGTGATTGAACTCTCGTTCAAATAGCTATATCTTTTTTTAAAGTGTAATATGGGTAATGATATTTTTATATCTTTTTTATTATATTTTTATTATTTAAATTT
Organism: Juglans microcarpa x Juglans regia; assembly: GCF_004785595.1. Lineage (NCBI taxonomy): Eukaryota > Viridiplantae > Streptophyta > Magnoliopsida > Fagales > Juglandaceae > Juglans > Juglans microcarpa x Juglans regia. Next base: position 32,732,456 of record NC_054602.1, on the reverse strand, counting down.
TTTTTAGCTCTTTAAATTTCGACTAAAATTTTTAAAAGCATAATATATAAAAATAAAAATTAAATCAATCAACGATATCATGTAATTTAATTTAAAATAAATTTAATTTTATAAAAAAATAAACCTTCTTCTACTCTTTGAATTAATTTTTATAGAATTGAATTATTTTAAATTAATTTATATGATTATATTGATTAATTAAATTTATTTATTTTTAAATTATGCAAAAAAATTATATTTTAAATAAGATTAAAAAAACTAATTGGAATAGTAGTAAAGGTTATAGTTATGTCTTTGGAAAAAAACAAGTCAAGTCAAATGATTGAAAACGACAGCATGGGATTTTGAAAAGAACGCGGATCGAGGAACGTTCCAATCTACCAGGTGCAATACGGATGTGGGTACGAGAATTTGTTTCGTGCCGCCAAATATCCATCCATATCTAAACTGCCCCTGTAAAAAATTGTATTTCCAGTCCAGTCCTAAACGTGGCGGCGAGTCTAAGCTCATTTTTATAATATATAGTTTTTTTTTTTTTTTGATAAAATATTTATAATATATAGTTGAATGATCAAGTTTAGGTTCTAATAAAAAATGTTAGACTTTTCGGAACGGCATGACAAGGGGGTATTGGAAAGTTTTATTTTCACGTCTAAATTCGGAATATTTGAGACAGACATTGAATTGTAAATAAATAATTTTTATTTTTATTTTTTAAATTTTGAGATAGATAATAATACACATACTATCATTTTTATTTAAATGAAGGGGATTTATATAAAATAACTTATAATCTCGTTACTCAAAAACTCTTTGAAAAATCCACTCCTTTTAATAACCTCCCTTAAGAGGAATTTTTTTAAAAAAAATGTCTTAAACCTCTAAAAAAAATTGAAGTAACCACTGACTTTAAGAAATTTGTAATAACACATAATTTTCACACAAAATCTAAAAATTTAAATTTAAAAATCTAGAAATTCTCTAAAAACTTAAAATTTTTACCCAATTTTCTTAATTAATAAAATATCATTTTCTAAAACTCTTATCTCAAATCTTCATTGAGTATATTTAATCCTTCCCTAGTTATTTATTATTTATCTTTAGATACTTATTTTATTTTCAAATATGTTTATCATTTTTATGTTCAGATTCTTGGATTTGCCCACAAAAAGGAAAATAATAAGATTACAAAAAATAAAAAATAAAAATAGAGAGGTTAAGTACCGTGGAACAACCTAATTATAACATTGCTACTGTCTCTAGACAATTAGCCCACAAGATTTTAATGTTATGCATTTATTTCAACATTGTCGGCAAAGGATGATTTTAATTACCTATCTATACCAAACAATCGGCTTCGTTTGGATTATCAGCTCATTTCAACTCATCATTACAATTTTTTCAAATCTCAATATAAAATATAATAAATAATTTAACTTTTTCAAATTTTAAAATAATAATAATATTAAAATATAATATTCTAACCATATTTTATCATCTCAACTCAACTCAATTCAACATCCAAACGTAACCTATAATCTCTTAAGCTTCGTTTGAAACCTTAATCTATCTCAATTCATTTCATCTCATCATTATAACTTTTTCAAATCTCAATATAAAATATAATAAACAATTCAACTTTTTTAAATTTTAAAATAATAATAATATTAAAAAATAATATTCTAATAATATTTTATTATCTCATCTCATCTCAACTCAACTCAACATCCAAACTCACTCTTAATCTCTTCTGCTTGCACCTTTTACACTGGACTAGTTTCAGGATCTTCGCGAATCCCATCGGCTCTAGTACCTAATCTTTTCATTGTTCAAATGATTTATTTGAGATATGCCTTAAACTCTTATTTTGCAGTTAAAAAAATATTTTAAAAGTCGTGAGAAGGACATACCCTCCACACTGCTTACGAGATAATATCTTATTTATAATAATAAATTTAATTTAAAAAAAAAATTATATTCAACATTTCTATATTATATATTTAATTTAATTTTTTATTTTTTACTTTAACAATATGTAGTGTAGAGACAATGAGGAGAATAACTCCAAATAATTCATCATATTCATAAGAGTTTTGTTAACCAATTGCTTACACTACACATCATATTTATTTTAACTTATTTTATATTTTATTCTTATTAAATTAATTGAATTCTTTCATTCATCATCTTTATATTATATACTTGTTAAGAGAAAAAAAAATCAAAAGATAAAATATCAAAATAAGTGTGTGGCGTAGGGAATAAGGAATGATGAATAGAATATCAACTCAATTCATGATAAACGTTTAGATACTATTATCAAGGTCTATTAAATATATATATAGAATATTAGACTCTTTTAACAGTGGTGTTTTCTTAACTAACGATCACGTCGAGCACGATCCAAGTCAAAAATATGTTTAGTTTGATGTGGGAAAATGACCTCACACACCTCAGATCAGAACCCTTCTAAGTCCTAACAGTCCTGTCATTGGTGTTCTAAACTGCATAATACGCGCTTTTGCTTCTACGTCTTAATTAACAGCATTAATCATGAATCGAGGTGGAAGTAAGGGCTATGATAAGAGTTGTGAAGGAACTTGGGCCATGCATATCAGCTCGATGAGAGAGAGAGAGAGAGAGATTTGCTATAGTTTGCTTTCAATATTAAGAAATACTTTTAGCTAAAAAAGCGATCTCATGTCAAACATAAATACTTGTAAGAAAATTATTTATTTGTTGTTAATTATTTCTTATCAAAATAATTATTTTTTATTAAAATAAGTTTATTCTTATCCTAAATAGTCATTTTTGTTGTAAATATCTCATCATAAATATTCATTTTTCTTGTAGTGAATATATAAACTGACATGACTTGATATAATAAGTCACATTATAAATTTATTTTTATTGTAAAGTAAATCTATCGGATCCTATTAAGCCACGTCAGTTTATAAATTTATTTTTATATAATTTCTTTATATCTATAATAAGTCTCATCATATAATATTTATTATTATTATTCATATAAATATTTTAGATATTATTAAACGAACAATAAATATAATAAGATTTATTTCGTGTGTCTCAGTCAAATCATTAAATTTGGTCAACGTGAACTGGAGCGAATCTTTTCTCAATATTGATATATGCACTTTCGTAACAATCATGTATAATAATTTTAAAGTTGAAATATTGATAATTTTATAGGGTTTAAATTATATTTAATATGTCCTATTAGATAAGTTCACGGGTTAAGTTATTGAGATTGATTAGGAGTTTTAATTAGGTTCAATAACTAAGTTAAATCTCATTTATTATTTATTGAACGAGTTATACTCTTTTTAGAATTTAAAGATCGGTCATTAAAAATTTATTTCAATTTAAAATCATCATTAATTGAAGTCCTCTACGCAGTCTCAATCACTGTCAATCCTACATTGAATGAATTACTAAATCATGTTTTTAAATTCAAACTCTCTTATTGAATGATCATGACTGAGTCCAACTCGAACTCTTTGGCACGCTTAAGGGTGCAAATTGGTTGGTACAGTGACATCATTTTTCCGGACTAAACACTCATAGAGACCGGACCGGACCGGTAGCTATCGATCCTCCCGTCTGGTCCAGCCTAATTATTTTTTTATTTTTTCAAAAATCAATTAATAAAAAAATTATTTAAAATAGTAAATTAAAATTAAGTGACTTATTAATGTGGATTATGTAACTAACTCAATAAAAAATATTTTATATGGTAAAAGATAATAAATTAGATGAAAATTACAGTATTAATTTATACAATTACTATATAATTAACTGATTGATATTATATATTAGTTAATTGATAGAATATTAACAAATGTTAATAACATATTTAAAATTTTATATTATTAATAGTGATAAGTTAGATAGAAATTTCATACTAAATTGTACAATTATTATATATATATATTTTTATATATATATAAAATATATATTTTTATTTTTCATTCGATTTGGTCTGGTCCGGTTCAGTCTTGTCCCGGGTGAAAAACCCTAGACTGAGACCAGACCGAAACTTTTCTGTCCTATAAAACGGTCCCGGGTTTTCCACCCGGGACCGAGACCAGTTCGAAACTTTTCAATCCTCTAAAACATGGACTGAGACTAATCGCTCTCAGTCTCAGTCCGATCTGATCCGGTTGGCTTCTCCTCTCCGGACCGACCATGTGTCACCCCTAGACACCCTCTCCCAAATCTCTCTATAAATATATTTCATTTTGTGTATTATTTGAAAAAATCATAAATCTCCATAAGTACAATGACCGAACCCAAGATATCTAGTCTATCATCACGCGTGTCCCATGTTCATCACGCCAATAGCCGACTGCCTCATTCCTCTTACACCATCCTTCTTGTTTTCTCTCTCATTCTCTCTCGCGTTTGCTTTCTCTTAAGCTCTCGGTTAATTTATTTCTCTCTCTAACCAGCGTCGAGCCCATAAAAGGAAATCAATTGTGCCCCGAAAATATCGAATTAGCACTATAAGGTAAGTAACATGATAAAAAATTATGATTGGCATACGTTAGTTAGTTATATATACTATTATTAAAGTCAATTCTTTGGAGGTTAGTGTCTACGTATCACGCATGTTATGATATTTGCAAGTACGCCATTCATCATATTTCATTATGTATAATATAGTTATGTATGTATTATGTATTTCATGCATCTCACATTGTATAAAATACGTAAGCATTCATAAGGTCAAGTGAAAGATAAGCTTATAACAGTTAATCAGATGGTTATTTAGATGCATGGTACCAATGTAATTTCTGGTTGAATGCATAAGCCACGGATCTAGGCATATATTTATGTTATGATGAGTTTCTTACTGAGTCTTCAACTTATTTTAATCGTTTTATATTTTTAAATCACCCTAAGTCAGAACATTTATGAAGGTAGAGCTACAAGACGGGACGTGATATTGGGAGGCATGACATTGGCCTAGATCATGTATAAGGATTTTAAGTTATGATTTTTATAGCATAGACTTTGAAATTTTTTAATAAATACTTCCGTACACTCTTTCTTATAATCTCAGTATTTTAATAAATTAAAATAATAATTTTATTTATAAAATTTTTGTACCTGATACTTCCTCTAGATTAAAAGAAAATATTTTTAAATCATGTCAATAATAGTGCTCCGGCTTCCGTAAATTTTTCTTTAAAAAAATAATGCATTTCTTTACTGTCGGGAGCGAGATGTTACAAAGTTTCCTTGTAAGTCATAATTAAACAACGCTGATAAGTGAAAGTAAAGGTTTTTGGATTGTGAGTTGAGGGGCTCGACTCTTGAGCTCTGCCTGATTCGTTAGCGATGATTGAAGTTGTGGATTTTGGCGTATACTTGCATTAATTATGATATTATAGTTTTTAGGTACTTAGTATTATCGTTCAATAATTGCCACACGATAGCTGCAAATCTAGTGTACATTATAACCAATTGAATGCCTATATATCTTGAATTTCTTTTGGTACGAAAAATTCATTAAAAAAGTTTCAATTAAGTATATATAATATCAATGGGCACACTGATGCTGTAAAAAAAGTCTTAACAAAAGTTAAACCAATAACATACTATGAGTTATATTACACAAAAACTCTACACTCTGCACATCATTTAAAAAATATATTATTTTATTTTTTTATCTTAATATTTTATATTTTATATGATGGTAAAAGATTAAAATCACATATTTTTAAATAGTGTGATGAATGTTGGGCTTATTTTTAAAAATTTTTAACATAATATATATGTCTATCACTATAACACAAAAGATATATATACAAGAAGTCTCATAAGCTGCTCAGTTAATTCAATTAGAAGTTTTTTTAGTCTCTATGTTCTTAATTGCTATATCGTTAATTAAAAGAGACAATAAAAAAGTAATTATGTTATGCAATTTGTTTGCGATAGATTGAGAGAAAGCGGATAAATGATTTGTACGAGTCTTAAATAAATAAATTTTCACTATTATAAAAAAGTAAACCCATTTTTTAAAGTGTAAAAAAAAAAAAAACTAGTCTTTATTAGTTAAACTCACTTTTTTATAAAAAATTTGTATATCAATAGACTTATAATAAGAGTTGGAGTTGTGCACATGATAGCTTTGCGCTCATACCGTATAAAGTATACAGATGTCGTCGCCAAAGAGAGACGGAGAATTTTGCACTTATCACGTAAAAGAAAACAAGTAATACAGCTCAATACGCCAAATGAAAAATGGTCCGTTGCTTATCTTGAATTTCATTTGTTTTTTTTTTTTTTTTAAAAAAAAAATCTCATTCTTCAACAATCTTCATACCATGCATTGGCGGAACCAAGTGGGGACCATAGGAACGATCAGGTGAATTTCTTTTTTTTTTTTTTTTTTTTTTAAGGTTGTTTGTTTTTATAGATGAGATTAAATTAACTGAGATAAACGTTAAAAATTAAATAAAATATTATTATAAAATATTTTTTAAATATTATTTTTATTTTAAGATTTAAAAAAATTAAATTTTTTATTTTATTTTATGTAAAAAATTGATAAAATTATAATAATGAAATAAAATAAATTAAAAAGAATTGTAAAAATAAACGAAGCTTTAATTGTCTTTAGTCAGATTGCTTTCCTACATGTAAAAGTGATCTAGTCTCTTTAGTCGATTTTTTTCCTCCATGAAAAAAATACATAAACAAAAAATTTGATGCAACTTGTTATTTTCCTCAACTTTACAAATTTTAATACGACCAATTTATACTTTGAATGCATATGAAATGAAATTGCATCCATATATAATATGTATTTTTATATATTTATATGTACATACATAACTACAAATTCACAAATGTACAATCAAAAGTATGTGACTTGATTGACATAACCCCTACCTTCTAAAATAGAGGTCTGGAGTTCGAAACTCCCTTCTCCCGATCAAAAAATAAAATAAAAAAAATACACAAATGTACATACACATAATCATTATGTTAAAAAGTTTGGCCGCCTAAGCCAAGTTTAGTACCAAACGGCCAAACAAATGAAGATAAAAACAACCATCTTTTTTGGTACTTTTCTCCCCACCAAAATGGATTAAAACCCAATCAAATAATTTTAATACGTTTTATATATATTAAATAATATTTTATTCCACTCATTTAAAATTATCTCATCTCTTCTCAAATTATAAACATGCGAGCTCTTACGGATTTTTTAATAATTATTGAACCGTCTTTTCTGACGTGTCTATATATTATTATATACAAAGAACTTTTGTTGTAAAAAAAAAACAAAACAGAGAGTGCAATAAAAGGAAGTAAGTAATTATAATTTTTATACATTACATTGGTAATAATGCTTGAAGCTAAATGTAAGAACGCTTAAAGCAAAATGGAAAGCTTAACAACGATCTTAATAGTATTTAATTATATGTTTTCAGTGTTTTGTATTCCTGTTGGGCTAAAGAATAGCAAGGGCAGTTACGTCATTGTGGTCTTTCAACAAATGATAAAAAGCCCATAGAGATTCAGACTCCTATACAGATAGAGAGGAAGAGAGAGAGACAGAGGTGTCTCTGTACAGAAACACTTTGGAACAGAAATAGTTAAAGTTTCTATTGGCCATAGAGTTCGGAACCCGAACAACCAAAAGCCAAAGAAGTCTCAACCGACGGTTCCCTCCCTCTCTTTCTCTCCTTCACTCCCTCCCACACCGCTAAAACCCTTTTTCTCTCTTTTTTTCCTCTCTCTTCCGCTCTCTTGTTTCTGTTTGTTTCCCATTATTTTCTCGTTGTCTGGATTGGTTTTCGTTTTTTTTTTTCTTTGCTTTTAAAACTGGTCCGGCCATGTCGTCGTCCGGTGTAGTCCCGAGCAACTCATGCAACGGTAGCCCACGACCCGCCGGCGGGGTTCCCACCACGACGAGGAGACGCGTGGCCGACCTGATGATTGACGCGGAGAGATCCTCCAACTCCTCCGACTTCTTTGACCACGAAGGCGGCGATGGCGACGACTCCATCGGTGGGACACATTTTCAGAACCTCCACCACCACCAATATTACTTCCACCACCCCGTTATAAGGTATCTGCTGCTCCGCTCTCGGGCATTCTTCTGCGTGCCCGACGCGTGGCTGCTTAAGATTGAGAACGGGTTCATTTGGGCGGCGGTGATGGCGCAGTCGTTGAGATCGGGGAGGAACATTGGCCGTAAGATATTCGGGTTTCTGATGCTTTTGGCGGTCATATCGGTGTTCTTGAAGGTCTCCTTTCCGAGTGGTAACGTTGAGGTAAGCGAGAAGAAGATAGACAACGGGCTTTTGATCATACAGACGTTCAAAGATGATCGGGCAATGGCTCAGCGCGCTGTCACTGAGACCCACACCGCCATGCCCAAGCGCGTTCTCGAGAGGTTGTCTGTAAGTAAATAAATATCTAATTTCAACCTTTTTTTTTTTTTTTGAAGAATTTTATTTTGGGTCCCAATCTCCAAATAATAAGGAAATGAAAACTTCCATGTTTGGTCTATTTCTTTCCCTTATAAAGATCAAACGCATACGGAATTCTTCTGATACATAAAATTTCATTATTAATTTTCATTTCCTTTCTTCTTTATCTCTTCTGTTTTAGGTATACACATATCTCACTTTCCTTTTTTATTCTCATGGGGAGGTTTGGATGTTATTGAGACCACAGACAAGAGTTGAATATTTTAATATTAATTTTATTTTAAAATTTGAAAAAATTAAATTATTTATAATATTTTATATAAAATATTAAAAAATTATAATAATTAAATAAAATAGAATGAGATAAGAAAAATTGAGAGGGTCAAACAATGTTTTTTGGTTGGCAACTTAAAAATGGCTTCTTCTTCCGTTGGGTTTCGGAACGGTGTGCTTTGTCCGGTTATTGCCTTTGACTTACAAGATGTAGTGGGTCAGGGTGGTGGAAGCTAGTGCTTTGAATTTTCGTGGGCGTGGGGTGGCTATGACCAAACATAGCCACCGCGTATTCTGCTTTCATGTGATGATTTTTTGGACACTTATGTTCCTTCTTTTCCTGTGCCTTACTTTCGTGAGGACAGCATATGATACGTTAATCTTTGATACGCGGTATTGTATGTGTTCAGGAATTAAACGGAGCTATGCCCCGATTCCTACGTAAGAAGAAAAGGAAATGTTGTCAGCAATTTTACTTTGTCGGAACATTTAGCCCGATATGGATATTTTATTAACTTTCATCTCAAACTTACTTCATCTCAACTCACTATCCAAACTTCTCTCAGAAAGATTTGTGGGTTCAGTTGTTTTCTTTTTGGCTCCCTTTTTGGGGGCTTGTCTATGTGTGGCTGAAATATAGAACACTTTTTCCTATAGCTTTCAGATCAGCTATCATGAATTTATATGTTTTTTCCTTGTTTTACAGACTCCGGAAATATGGATGAAGCCAAATAGTGACAATTTTTATCAATGCATTGTTCGACCCCGGAACCGAATCAGTATGTCTAAGTTTCTATACCCAAATTGGTTAACCACGCATGCATTTGTTCTGTTTTTTTTTTTTCCTTTCTCTTTTCTGGGTTCTGATTTTTACCAATATGAATTTCTCCTAGGAATGGGTACCGCAACAAATGGCTATCTTCTTGTTCACGCCAATGGTGGATTGAATCAAATGAGAACTGGAGTAAGAATTACTATCACGCGTGTTTTCTTTTTCTTTATTTTTTTTAATGGGAATTAAGGAATTTTTGTTACTTGCAATGGAGTGAATCAGCACATTGTCTCCCCAATGATTGTTTTGATGGCTATCTCCTTGTTCACGCCAATGTTATTTTAATAAAATCTCGCAAATTGTCTTCTCTTCTCTCGTCTCCTTATTAACTTATGAGCTATTGCATTTCCGTCCCTTCTCACATGATTAACTGTTAACTTGCCAAGCAGCAGTCAAATGGTTTCGCATTGCCTTTACTTCGTCCAGAATGTGTCCTTGTCATGATGGATTTGGTGTGGAAGAGTCGAGAGCATTAATAGTCCCCACAAAGAATCCTGTTCAGTCACAATATCCTTTGAGTCGAGGTTTCTGGCCATTTGGATTCCTCTCAAGATTGCCATAGCCTCAATGTAATCTGCTTCATTGACCAACTTCTCTTTTTTGCTCATTGCCGCAATTACACCACATCTATAGTTTCTACTAAGTGCTCTTCAAACAAGGCTCCATCAAAACTCAGCTTAAAAATTCCTATAATGGTTTCCATGAAATAGCATGCACGCTATCAGATATGTTCTTTTTTGCACAAAGATACTTGAATTCCTTCGGAAAATCATCGCCCCTTAAGCTGTCTTTCTCGGATAATCTAACTTCCCTTTGTGAAAACCTCTTTTCTTCTGTTCCATATCCCCATGCAATGGTAAAAAAGAACTTCATATTGCCACTATCTTTATACTCTGCAATATCACATTTTAACATGCAAAATTCTGTCGCTGGATTCCATGGAATCATAATATTGATCTTGTTATATTCAATAAAGATTACAGTATTCTCAGTCTCGTGGATCTGATTTGTTTTTTCAGCTAACTTAGTTAATTGACATCAGATATGTGATATGGTTGCTGTTGCTAAGATAATGAATGCCACTCTGGTTCTTCCTTCGCTTGATCACGAGTCATTTTGGACAGATCCAAGGTATTATTGTAACTTGTTGTGGTTGCCTGATTAATGATTTTATCAGTTCAAACTTCTTTCACTTCTACCAAATGAAATATTCTAATACCTGTGCAGTGATTTTAAAGATATCTTTGACTGGAGGCACTTCATAGAAGTTCTAAAAGATGATATAGAAATAGTCGAGTACTTGCCATCCAAGTATGCAGCAGTCAAGCCCCTACCCAAGGCCCCCGTTTCCTGGTCAAAGGTCTGCAAATAAATGCACTCAAAATATACAATTCTCCACCCCATTTTCTTTTACCGTATCTGTATCTCAGATGCTTCATCTGCAGGCTAGTTACTACAGGAGCGAGATGCTTCCATTGTTAAAAAAGCATAAGGTGATAAAGTTCACCCACACTGATTCTCGACTGGTCAATAATGGCCTTGCTTCCTCCATCCAGAAGCTCAGGTGCCGTGCCAATTATGAGGCTCTTCGATACACAACAGAGATTGAAGATCTTGGGAAGATTTTGGTTGATAGATTAAGGAACAATAGTGAGCCATATATCGCCTTGCATCTAAGGTCTCATATCATGTGTGAAGTCTTTTAGTTTTCTCTGAATACAGCTACGAAGTTACCCAACTAAGTTAGATCTATTGTAACTGCAGATATGAGAAAGACATGCTTGCTTTCACTGGCTGCAGCCACAACCTTACCACAGAAGAGGCAGAGGAACTTAGGGCTATGAGGTACAATGTTAAGCATTGGAAGGAGAAAGACATAGATAGCAACGAGCGGCGACTCCAAGGGGGATGCCCAATGTCCCCTAGAGAAGCAGCTCTTTTCCTTAAGGCCATGGGTTACCCTTCCACTACAACTATTTACATAGTTGCAGGAGAGATATATGGCACCAATAGCATGGCTGCATTTCGCTCCGAGTACCCTAACGTATTCTCTCATTCAACTCTTGCAACAGAAGCAGAGTTAGAGCCCTTCAATGCATACCAAAATCGCCTGGCCGCCTTGGATTATATTGTGGCCCTTGAAAGTGATGTCTTTGTTTATACGTATGATGGAAATATGGCCAAGGCAGTGCAGGGACATAGGAGGTTTGAAGGATTTCGAAAGACTATCAACCCTGACAGGTTTGTTTATGTAAATGTTAGGGTTTCATTATTATCAAAGTCTTTTACTTTTGTAAAAAGTTTGGATATAATACTTAATTAGTCTACTGATATATAATTTAACCTGTCTTGCAGATTAAATTTCGTTAGACTGGTCGATCAGCTCGATGAGGGAGCAATATCTTGGGAAGAATTTTCTTCTGAAGTTAAGAAGATGCATTCTGATAGGCTCGGAGCACCATATGTTAGACAGCCAGGAGAGTCACCAAGGCTGGAGGAGAATTTTTATGCAAATCCATTTCCTGGTTGTGTCTGTAATCAGCCTGAGGAGCAACTTACTAGACTGAAACTTGACCAGCGACGTCTTAAGGCTGCAGCACAAAGATAGGGTTTCAGTTTGTTAAGATTATGTGGCTCATAGATTAGACTGTTTGATAACCATTGCTCAAAGGCGGCTGATAAGGGTTTTTTTGAAATGAACTGATTCTTCACACTGTATGGAAAACCATAGCTGCCAACAGGGTCTTCAGTTTTGCATCTCATGAGATTTGAAGAGACTCTTTAAGTTTTGGATACCAGCTGTGGAGAACTTGCCAACAATTTAGGGAAGTGAGGCAACCAGATTAGCTAAACTGGCACAGAGACATCATCTCTGTCATACTTCAGAGTCATATAGTATTGCATTGATTCATTATTTTTTTCTTGATTCGGTTGTCAATCTGTAGCCAAGTTGGGCACCAAAACGAACTTGATATGTAATATTTTTTGTTTATATAGTTCAACACATACGTTGATTTCCGCATATTCCTGTCAGATATCTTTATAAAAGAAATTTTCTTCATTCGTTCGGTTACAATAAGATGATGGTCTCATCCCAATGACATTAGTGACAGAAACCCAATCTGGAAGTGAAAACCAAATTCAGTAGTTCAGGCTGGCAGCGAGAAGCCAAAAGCTGGCTATTTTTTCATTGAAGAATTGCCACTCAGAATAAGAATAGGTGTAATTTCGATTGGCTGTGAGACATTTAGTTCAAAATGAGAGGCACTGCGAATAGTACTTGTGAGACATTTAGGCAGAAGACTGGCTGGTTCAACAATCCTGGTAAAATGGAAACAACAAGACCAAGGGGTTGCTTCCATTTAATAATTTTTTTGTAGATCAAACATTTCTTTTAGAAAAAAATGGTGCAACCACAGAGGATTATCCTAAAAACACATTCTTTAGATGCTCAACATGAGAGAGATGGTGGAGATACAGACTACAAAATCTCTGTTTCCGCACAATCAACGGCAAATTCAAGATCACTGGGAATCCAATAAACTTGATCGGTGAACACATTTCACGCAATCTGTTCCTTAAAATTCTCCCTCAGCTTCATCAGAGACAAAGTTCTCAAATCTCCGGATAGCATATGTAATAAACCCCTTAGAAATTAAGAATCATCACGCATTGGGATCAACTCTGCCTCGTTAAAGAAGATCAAACCCGTTATGCTCTACCACAATGAAGGTACGTAAACCTGTTCTTTCAAGTTTTGAGTTGCACTTTCTGTAGGAAAACCTCTCACCGCACCAATAGTCCATTGTGATATGATTCCTGCAGCAATTGCAAAACGAAGCTGCCTCTCCAAAACATCCTGATTTTCAAACATCTCAGGGTGCGTGGTCAACTTTCTCATAATCCCTGCCACAACTGCGTCACCTGAACCAGTCCGATCACATGTGAATGGGGTGATGAGCACATCTTCTGTTCCAACCACCACACCATCAAATGAAGAGGCATAGTAATGAATCCGAAGAGTTCCATCGGTTACAAATAAAAGTTTAAGACCATCGTGCCACAGAGGAGAGATTTCCTCACGAGTATAATGGTAATAATCTCGCCGGTTCTTGGTTTGCTCAAAATTTTCAGCGTAGTATTCAGGCTTGTAATTTCTTTTCCTCTCATAATAATCTTCGTCTAGAAGAAATTCCAGCTCCTGCCTTGAGACCTCAATAATATTTGCTTTATTCCAGGCTTTCTTGATTATTTCCCATGTCTCATCACGCGATCTCCACAAAGGCAAGGGCAAATTCAAATCGAAAAATATTAGACCTCCAAACTTTTTGGACAATGTGATCGCTTTAATAAGGGTCGATTGCATTGAAATGGATGCCAGAACTTCCGAATTGAAATGGAATATCCTAGCCTGAAACAGAAGAGATGAGAAAATCATTCAACATTCAGTGATTGCTACAATTTTCAGAGACAGTGCATTAATTTGAATAGTTTTCTTCACATGCTAGGTACTTTCCAATTTCATGATAGCGGTCAATTATATCTGTTGCAGCATAAATATATGATTTTTAAGAACCAAACATCTCAGGGTTTACTGGTAAATGGGTCTATCTTTCTGCCTGAATGCCATTAACTTCGAATAACGGCAAACTGAAATAAACACTTTTGAGTAGCCAAAACGGGGACTTTAATGCAGCATGTTGGACTTAATCATGTTATTCAAATCACTTCAATTTGTTGTTTCACCTCACAATTCAAACTCCAACAGCAACCTGAATGAATGAGACAATTTTCATTCATTTGAATAGTTTTCTTTACATGCCAAGTACTTTCCAATTTGATGATATCTCTCAATTATATCTGTTGCAGCAGAAATATATGATTTGTAAGAACCAAACATCTCAGGGTTTACTGGTAAATGGGTCTAGCTATCTACCTTAATGCCATTAACTTTGAATAACGGCAAACTGAAATAAACACTCGGAGTAGCTTTAATGCAGCATGTTGGACTTATTCATGTTATTCAAATCACTTCAATTTGTTGTTTCACCTCTCAATTCAAACTCCAACAGTAACCTAAATGAATGAGTAGCACGTATTTCTCCTCTAAATGACTAGAGAAAAATGCTATAGACTGCAAGTAATTGTTAACCCAACAACGTAAAGCACCAATTTTCTGTGTTACTGACCTCTTTGAGCACAGCAAGGTTCAGCTCAGAGCTAAGAAGGAAATCTTCGGCCGCCTCTTTCACCGTCTCGGTTCTCATCTTCCCATCCTCAAACTTTATTTTCACGTACGTGCACGCCGTCTTAGCACTCGTATCGAACTTAACAGCCCGCGTCTGCACCTTCTCCATATTCATCATCAACACCAACTCGTCCCCAAAATTATCCTTTCCAACTTTCCCCATGAACGCGGCTCGCCCGCCCAGCCTCACGTGCGATATCGCCACGTTCGAAGGGGCTCCCCCAGGAGCTCTTACGAACTCCGGCGGGTCCCACTGGAGCATTTTCCACTGGGAGTAGATGTCCGGGTGCATCTGGTTGTCGGAAACCCGGACGGTGGGTACAAACTCTTTCCTTACGGCGCCGAAGCAGCAGATCAAGGGTGGGTCGTCGTAAGGAAAATCGATGCCATCGTCGTAATCTTCTAAATCTGGAACCGGGTCTGTTTCCTTTTCTTCGTTGGTTTCAACTGTGCCGTTCTCGGATTGGGTTTTTCTCGAACGCTTTGTTTTCTTCGGCGAAGAAGTATCTGAAGAAGAAGAAGACGAAGTGGGCCCCTTCTTTCTGCCTCTGCGAGCAGGTCTCGGCGATTCGAGAGTACCATTGGTGTCGCCGTCAATGGAAGCTCTAAATAAGCTGCGAAATGGAAGCTTGAGCTTCCGCTCTGAGCCTCTGTCGCCTCTCGAATTCTTAGGGTTTAGGAAGAGTGGAGGATAGTAGCGAAGGAAGGAAAGTGAAGGAGAAGGAGGAAGGAGTAGAAACGCAGCCATCTTCGATCTAAGAGGCTATCTCGACTTGCCCAAAAATTCGGGTCGGTTTGCGAGGGTGCTTTTTGTATCCAACGGCCATAATCTCTTGGTTATAGCAGCAACAAGTGTGTAATTGATTTGGTTAGGTCGGATTTTGGATGTGTTTTACAATTGAATAGGGATGACAGGGTTACTATTTTATTACTATTTATTTATTATTTATATATATTTAAATTTTTTAAAAAATATTTTTTAACATCCATAATCATTAATAAAAAATTAAAAAATATATAATTTTATTAATAGTCACTTCTTTAACTATTAAGTAAAATAAAAAAGTTTAAAAAAATTAAATATAAAAAAAATAATAAATAGGTAGTAGAGTATTCTCATTAGATTAATCAAATGTATCTTCAAATTTTAGCTAATATCATATGAATTTATATTTTCCTATTCTATTTAAATTTAATATCCACATTGGATTATCTATTTACTCTCTATATAATAATAAAATATTATTATTTTAATAACTAATTAATTAAATTTATTTTTATCACATTTTGTAGTTCTACCAATTAAATGTTAATAATAATTATATTCTAATTAAATTAATATTAAAAAAATATTATTAAAATTTAATAATAATTATATTCTAATTAAACTAATATTAAAAAAATATTATTAAATGTTAATAATAATTATACTCTAAATGTTAAATGTTAATTATATTCTAATTAATTTAATTTGTTTGTTTGGAGTGAGAAATTAATATTTTAATATTTGATGAATCAATTGTAGTTAGTTATATTTGGTGAAGTACTGTAGTTGAAATCCAAATTGTTTTAGAGATGCCCAATCCAATGTGAGATCTTTTTGACACAAATTATCTAAATTTTAGCCATCCTTCAATTTTGGCCAAGCTAATGAGGATGCTCTAAGAGGGTAGTAACCTTATCATTTTTCATATATATATATTTTTTAAATTGATACCACATCGGTTAAACTCCTAAATCGATACTTTCGATTTTTTGATATATTATATAATATATATAATATAATATATAATTATATGATATATTATATAATAATATATATTCATAATATATTATAGTGATAATATATAATATATTATAATATAATATTAGTATAACTATTAATACAATATATTATAGTGATAACATATAGTTATTTATATATGATTTTAAAATTTAATATTATATTAATTAGTAATTTATCATATAATATAAAATTATTTTATATATAATTATATATAAAAATGATATATAATATAAAAAATTAAAAAATATATATATGAAACGGTCTCATCCAATCCGATCCGATTTGATTCGGGGTTACAAAAAAAAAAAAATCGAAACCGAATCAATTTGGACCAATTTTATAAAAAAATAAAATAAAATGGATATCGGATTGGATCAAACCCACCGGTTTAATTCAATCGGATCCGGTTTACCGTTCACCCATCTCAAAACGTTCAGAGTGCTCTCTGCAGCACATCTCAAAACGTTGGATATAAAAGGACATAATTCTGATAACGTGGACCAATAAAAATTGAAAACTTTCTAGAAGCGTCATATTCGGAATTCTCTGCTCCTTGGTCTCTCTCTTCCATCTGTTTTTTGTTCTGGAATTCAGTCTAAGGGAGTTGGGTCGAGCCTTTTGCAGGGAAGCGTTGTCTTCATTCACTGAGTCAGTTTTTGCTTCGGAGGTGAGACTTGAGATCATTTTGTACGTAGAGTAACAGTAACCAAGATATAATTATATTTATTTATGGGTTTTTGTTTGATTTCTTTTAACCATTTAGCTGAATATGTTCGTGATTTCTGCTTTGATAAGCACCGGTATGTTTGTTTTAAAAAGTTTCCCATATTGATGGGGATTTTAGATTATTCTGCTATCGTTCTGGCTTTTATTTGGTACTGATCGTAGGGATTGATGTGCTAGTTTAGTATCGAAGTGAGGTTTTTCAAGGTAGAATTAGCCGGCTCTTTCGAGGAAAAAAAATTGGGTTTTTTTAATTGTTGAGTTGAGGGCTAAAACGACTTGTGAGAGCAATTTGGAGACAAATGGGGGGGGGGGGGGGGGGGGGGGGGGGTGTGGAGAGTATGTGATGTCGTTAATGTTTAGATTATTTTGCATTGGGGCAAAGTGCAAAAAGCCTACCTTGTCTTGTAGAATTCTCAAGAAATCCCCAGAAAAGAAAAGTTTGGGGGGGAGTATGTAGTATTTGTGGTTAAAGGATGATGCTTTTACCATTTCAATCAAATGCATTTGAAGTGCTGTATGATACTTTAAGCATTCAATCGGAAGCACTTGAACTTCCACAAGATTTGGGCAACTCCGTACATGCTTGTGCTATGCTGCATAATGTATGACTCAAAAGTTTCCACAAATACTCCACTCCACTTGGATGTTAACTTGGGACTGTTTTTATCCTGAAACTGAAATCTTGAATGCTTCATCATGCATGCAGGAAATGGGTTTCTGGACTTTGCTCGAAGCCTTTCTGCTCTTTGCAAACGCGATGGCAATACTGAACGAGGATCGGTTCCTTGCTCGAAGAGGATGGACCTTGGCTGGGATTGCAGGAGGTGGGAGAAATTCGATTAAAGGGCAGATCATAGGGCTAATACATGCATGCCAGTTCTTGAGACTACCCCTCATGATTTTGAATATCATCACTATTGTTGTGAAGCTCTTTAGTGGGTAAGGTTGATGTATAGGTTTCGTTACGGATCTCATATCTATCTATACTCGTTGTAAATTAAGTGGTGTCTGTTCAATTTGTTGATCAGAGGCTGCAACACAGAGTGAGTGAAGTCATTGCCAACTATATTAGGTGAAAGCTCATGACTTGTACTGAATAGAGAAATTTGTTTCAAATATCTTTGGTTCTTTCTTTTGAATTACTTAACACCATACGCTACCAATGCTGTCATGGGATTTTTGTGGGGCAAATAGGTGCATGAACTCATTATCTGACAAATACTAAAATGGTATACTAGAAGTTAAAGACCCCTTTCAAGTTGGGGATTCAAATCAATAAAGGAATGAAAATAATGCTCAGTGGAACTTCGCTGAACCCAATCTATACTGATCAGGTATGATTCAAATGAAAAATGGAATAAAATGGAGCTTTGGTTGCAACAGGATAGTCAAGGTAAACAGAAGCATATCATATCATATCATTTAGTTTACATCTAAACCTGAACGGAAGAGAAAAGCATATCATACATATAATTTAGTTTAGGCTGCAAACTTCA
Organism: Juglans microcarpa x Juglans regia; assembly: GCF_004785595.1. Taxonomy (NCBI): domain Eukaryota; kingdom Viridiplantae; phylum Streptophyta; class Magnoliopsida; order Fagales; family Juglandaceae; genus Juglans; species Juglans microcarpa x Juglans regia. The sequence continues at coordinate 32,713,627 of NC_054602.1, read as the reverse complement.
CTCAACTGGGACCATAACCTCGTTGGTCCTGAATGGAGGCAAAGTCCAAGGTGGGTTATACCTTGCCAACAAGAACTGCCCAATTACCTTATACCCATCTTCCTCCAAGCTCTGCTTCAGCTTCTCTACCTTCCCCTTCACCACCTCCTCAGTTGCCACTCCCCCAAACTTCACCACCCCATACTTCCTCTCCCCCTCCTCTCTTATAACCACCCGTTCATCCACCGGCCTTGGTGCCTCCTCTGCCTTCCGATACTTTGCTGGCAACAAAAACTGCATAGTCACCATGTTCTTGAGCTCCTCTTCTCCGGCGCCACTGGTCTTGGTCACGACCGGGGTTGTCATGGCTATCTTTTCTGGGTTCTTTGTTATTACTGGTGTGGTCATTGCAATTTTTTCGGGCCTTGTGTTTTGTGGGTTTCCTAGAGCGCCAATGTAGTTGGCCAATACGGTAAAGCCACCATCTTTGTTGCCCTTAAATTGTGATGGATCATACGTGATTTCAGCTATCACGGACGGTACATATTTACGAATTTCGTAAGCGGCTGAAGATTGAATCACTTCGTATTTCGGGGTTTCGACGCAGATCCTTCCAAATACCATACCCATCTTCAAGAAGTTGGGTCGAATTCAAAGATTTGCTGGAGATGGGGCTGCTACTTTTGGTTCCTTTTAAAAGGGATTTTTTTTTTTCTAGATTGTTCATGGTCTATTTTGTCTTCGTATATATAGAGAGATCTTAACTTGGAGAGGAGGTTTAGTATAGGCTATGGAATTTTGGTATTGAACGAGTGACTGGAATTTGGGGATATTTGTGGATTATATTTGTCCACGACCTCCATGCACTAAGCTCTCGTTGACAGATAACCCTCGGCTCTCACGTACCACGAGTTCTGCTAAGAGCATTCGCATTGGTGTCTCGTATAAATGCAAAATCACATGGTTTGAAGATTATTTTTGCCATTCGCTGGTTGATTTTGTGTTTTTATTTTTTATTTTTTTAGATGTATTTTTTTTAACATTTTTAAATATTTTAAAAAAAAATCACAATATTATTAAAAAATACTTACTTAATTATTAATTAAAAAAAAACTCAGTGGTATCCAGCAGGGCTGCAGGAGCTACCTGTGGGATCCCAAGCATTTTTCATCAAGAAAAATTTTCACATTGAATTATGTATCTTTAAGCTAAAATAATAATAAAATATATTTTTTATTATTATTAATTTTTTTCTTAAAATTAATTTTTTGAATATATGTTTTGTAATTAAAACCCACTATATAAAATTTATAAATATACACCAATTGCATGAAGGCTGAATAGTAATATGTAAATATACACAAATATACACAAAAAAGTAATAAAATAAAGGAGGAATGGTGAATAGTACATGTAAATATCCAATGATAATGTTCATAGTAAGTTAAATATTTGCATATGGCTAATCCAATACAGTAAAAAATATACACTTATTATGTAAACATGTATTTGTATTTACATATGCATACACTAACTGCCAATGCTCTTACATGCAATTGATAGAAGTAAAGCTCTGCATTATATAATTTAGTAGTAATGTAATTATACCTAATTCTCATCTCATTGTTATAGTATTATATAAAATATAATATTTTATCATCCTTAAGGAGTGGTTTGGATTAAGAGATAAGTTGAGATGGGTTGAGATGATTTGTGAATAGTAAAATAAAAGTTGAATTGTTTATTATATTTTGTGTGAGAATTTGAAAAAGTTATTTTAGAATTTGAAAAAGTTGAATTGTTTATTATATTTTGTGTGGAAATTTGAAAAAGTTGTAATGATGAGATGTGATGAGTCGAGGTGGGTTTTGAATGCAAACGAGGCCTAAGTCATTGTTTTTTTAAATAAAAATTCAAAAGTTAAAAACAATAACATCTTGTCGCAGTATAATTAAAAGAGTGATGCTAGTGTGCCAGCTGCCCACTAGTATAAATTTCACATTTTATTTTATTTTTATTTTTTCATGTTTTTTAAATATCTTTAAATATTTTTAAAAAATAAAAAAATATACCAACATACTAAAAGTCACTTCTTTAACCATTAAACAAAAAAATTTAAAAAAAATTAAATATATGAGATGTCAAAATGAGGGGGTAAACTCATGTGGCATATTAGTATTTTCCTAATAAAATTTAGATAAGAGAGTAGTATATATAATTTTGAGAAGTGCTACAACTACAAAAAGATTTCATTAAAATAAATTCACAAACTGACATGATTTTATGTGATATATTAGATCTATTTATAATAAAAATAATTTTTACAATTGAAAATACCACATCAAATTATTTCAATTTAAAAATTTATTTTTATAAAATTACTAAAAAAATATTTCTCCAAGATTTTTCATTATGTAGATCTATTGAAAATTGGGCCAAGCCCGATTATAGTTTGAGCTCAAAAGGGCATATGGCTAATAAACCGAGGAGAGCAAGGTAACAACGAACAAGCCAGGGAGCCATGCTTCTTAGCACGTACCTTATGTATTGGTTGCCAATCCTTGCACGTTGGTCGCCTTGTTTCGATAGCGTATTATTTCATCTAAATAACTAAAACCCACTTTTATTATTTTAGTTAACCAGTCTTACAATATACCTTATTCATTATTTTTCTATATTATTTAAATATTATTTCTTTTCTTTTTTTTTTTATTCATTTGAAATATTTTCTCTAACTACCGTTAAACTTTTAATAGTATTAAATTTTTTAATATTTTTATATATTAACGTAATTGCAAGATCTCTCTATTGCGAAAGTGATATCAATATCCCAACTAACCAAAACCACTTTTTTTATGAATTTGTTTCTTCTTTTTCATGTTTTCTAAGGTTTTTATTACGAGTATGTTTCTTTTTATTCAAATAAAATTATAAATGCGAGAGATGAAAATAAGGAAAAAGAAAGAAAGAATAATAAAAAAAAGGTGTGTATATATATATATATATATAGTGCATGTTAAATACTGAAAATCACTTTATATATATATATATATATATATATATATATATATATACAGTGCATGTTAAATACTGAAAATCACTTTAACTCATATGTATTTTATGTTGAATTTACATAATCCAACGAAGACTTTATCTTGACATGTTGCTAGTCATTTTACGTGAAAAATACAAACATAGATAAGACATCCTGAATGCTTGGATGTTGATGTGATTGGTAAATAGTATTTTGTAGATCTTATTGAGATGTATTTGAATGTATGAAATAAGTTAAGATGATGTTAACTTTTTTTATGAAAAATTAAAAAAGTCGTAAATCTCATTAATAATTAATTTGAAATGAATTGAAGCATGTTTGTCAACCTAACATAACATGCGGGCCCGTTTGGATGTTGGAAGCATCTAAATACAATTCATTTTTAGACTTCATGCAACATCCAAACAAACGTTTTAACCTTCACTGAGTGCAATTCAATTTTAAACTTCATGGGATCCACAACTAATAAGCATAATTAAAGAAGTGGCCTTGTTTCCATCTCTCTCACACCAATTTTACAGCAATGTTCTAAAGGGTGCTGTGCCGGCTTTGAAACCAACTGAAGAAGTCAGGATGTGGCCTTTGTCAGCTGAACAGTTTGTTGATTGGTGGAACCATATGTTTTACAACTTTTCTATATCTAAAATTATCTTAACATTTAAATACATTTAAATTTATCTTAGATGGGTTTTATATAACTCATTTCATCCTCTCAACTCACTACTATTTATAAAAAATTCAATTTAACTTAATTCAACTTAACATTTAAATGTAACCTAAATGTGAGAGGGAGGACGATGACATTTACCATTAATATGAAAAGACTATTGTGAAGTGTTAAATTATCATGTGACAGAGGAAAATTGTGTGAACATAGCATTAAGTATACCAATAACAATGCGACTCACGTTAAGGTCCACTTAAGGAGATCATTGTTGGGTTGTCATTGCAAATACACACAAGTTCAAGTATAAGTAATATTAGATATAAGTTTAAAATAGACAAGTTTCATATAAATCTTTTATAAAAAAGTAAATCTCACTAATAAAAAATAATTTTTTCTACTTTTTTTAGTTGGGGTATACTTTTTTACAAGAATTTACATAAGATTTATCTATTTAGAACTTATACAAGTTATTTCTTTAGTATAGACAGACCATTAAATTTTAAGGATAGTTGCTCAATCTCTTTTAAATTATATTCAAATGATTTAACATGTATTAAATCTTAGTTTCGAATCCGAATATGAATTTTCCTCCAATTGGTAAAATCTCTTTTATCCAATTTTCAATAAATGGAATGCTACCATTTTTATTTAATAAGCTTTCGTCTGGATAGTGAGATAAGATGATATGATTTGAATAGTAGTGAAAAATAAGTAAAATAATAATAAACTAATAAATAATAGTGAAATATTTTAAAAATACAGTATTCTCAATATTCAAACTAGTCTGTCTTCTTGATTGACTTTCACTATTTCTTCTCTGTTTCCTCTGAAATTTTAAACTGATTTGCAAAGTCGAGAACACACTCTTTCTATAGCTTGCTATGTGCTTTTTTTCCAAACCTCGTATGACTTAATTCATGTCCTAGGTTGAAGAAAATACTCGTGGCACATTATTTGATCTTCGTCTTTCGCTTGTTTTTTTTTTTTTTTCCTCATATGAGTAGTTGTCTTGTGAGGAGATTTTTTGTTTTTCACGTCCGGACCTATGATCGTTTCTGTGGTTTTCTATTTTCTAAGCATCGATGATGAGTTTATCCCATCTTTATTTTTTGCACTTTGATTTATAGTGAAGATCAAATTTATGGGGAAAGATCTCTTTGAGATGCTCTTCTTTCATAAACTCTAACGATATGAAAATGTTTTTTTTTTTTTTGTCTTAATATTATGTCCTCCCTTATTAAGGCAGTTGACTCATCACCTCAAAATGAATCTTGCAACGGAATTCTATAAGCATCTGGACGCCCTCTGCACTAACAGAATTGATACTGGTGGTCCCAAAATTAGTTATGAAATTACAATGAAATTCTATACAAATGAAATTCATCTTTATTTTGAGTAGCTTGTATAAATAAGTCCACTGGACTATTGTAAAAGTAGCTTTCGTATACTTGTAAATTATTTTCAACAAAAATAGGTCTTTCAGACCTTTCCTTAAGTACATGCTCTGCATTTTTATTCTTCTCTTCAATATGGTATCTTAGAGCCCGTAAAAGCCTATGCTCCTTCCTCCTCCTCAATAGAAAATGGATTCCAACAATCAAAACTCAAAAACATCATCACTTTCTTCCCCTCAACACCTCTATAGCCACATCTGCCTCCAATTTCGTTGCTCTCAAGCTCACCATCAACAACTACCTTCTATGGCAAGCACAGATCACTCCTTTCCTCAAAGGCCATCAGTTGTATGGTTACATTGATGGCACTATCCCCGCCCTCCTCCCACCATAAATGATCAGCCCAATCCCGATTATTCTCGTTGGGTCTTACAAGACCAACTCGTGATTTCAACTCTAAATTCTTCTCTCACAGATTCAATACTCTCTCATGTTTTAGATTGTTCTATATCACAAGAAGTCTAGACCACCTTGCAAACCTTATACGCTGCCCAGTCCTCAGCTCATGTCATTCAAACACAATTCCAGCTTGCAACCCTTAAGAAGGGCTCTGAAAGCATCTTTGAATTCTATAACATATCAATCTGCCTTGCTGCCTCCCTTAATGCAGCAGGTCACCCCATCTCTGTTTCTCAATTTTCTATTTACCTCATGGCTGGTCTCGGTTCATATTATGAGACCGTAGTCTTAGCCATTACAACACGACCATATGCCCTTTCTTCCCAACATATTTATAGCTTTTTGTTGGATCATGACGCTCGTTTGAATCACCAAAATCAGTCTCTTCTTGCTGTTACTCCACTTGCTGCACATGCCACTCAGTTTTGACCTCCCTTTTCACCCAATAACTCGAACAGAGGCCGAAATGATTTCTCTCGTGGTGGACGTCATGGATGTGGCCTTGGTGGTCAACCACCCAATTTCTTTTCTCGCCCAGATAACCGCCCTCTCTGCCAAGTCTAACAAAACCTTGGGCACACTGACCTCTCTTGTTATCACCGCTTCACTCACACATACATTCAATTACCATATCTGGCCATCATTTCCTACCACATCACGTCTCACGCCTTTAAACCCATCATCCGGTCCTCACTCCTTAAGCCCTAATCTGCGTAACCCAGGCCCTCATCCCGTGTGGCCTATCCCTTCGTCCAATTCTTCCTCTCCACTCAACCAGAGCATTTCAATCCCTTCGACAAACCCTAGCCTTCATCCTGTTTCTTCCCTACCGTCTTCACCTTCTCATAAATCCTCCACCGAATCACTCCATCTTCCCTTGCCGTCGTCTTCATCCCATCCTCCTTCGGCTCCATCTACTTCTACTCTCCCGAATATTCATCTTCATCCCAAGGTCACTCGCTCCAAATCTCAGATTCATTGTCCTTGTCTTCGCACAAATGGTACAATACTATGGCCTTAGCCTAAGCCCTCTCTCTCCTTCACGGTCTCCTCCTCAATTTCAGAGGATCCATCTTCATATGCAGAGGCCTCAAAATGGCCTGAATGGCGTGCGGCCATGGTGGCCAAATTTTAGGCCCTATTCCAGAATCATATTTGGATTCTGGTGCCCCATTCCTCTAATACCAATGTCATTGGCTTGAAGTAGGTTCTCAAAACAAAGTGTAGGGCTGATGGAACCCTTGAACTTTGCAAGGCACGCCTTGTGGCCAAGGGTTTCCATCAGCAACCAGGGCTTGACTATACAGAGACTTTAGTCCTGTAGTCAAGCCCGTCACCATTCAACTCATATTGTCTCTTGTAGCTGCTTCTCACTAGTCGTTGTACCAACTAGACATCCAAAATGCATTTTTACACGGTGACCTCGAAGAGGATGTGCACATGGCAGCAGCCACCCTAGTTTGTGAATCCCGACCTTTTTTCTCATATCTGTAAGTTGACTAAATCCATTTACGGTTTGAAATAGGCCCCTAGGGCCTAATTTTCTTAGCTTACAGATCGGTTATTTTGCTTGGTTTCCATTGCTCTAAATCTGACTCATCGTTGTTTATTCAAATTGTTGGTTTTGATTACATCTATGTTTTAGTATATGTTGATGACATTGTTGTCACAAGTTCAAATAAATTGCTCATCACTAATTTTATTGCTACTCTTGGGTCCTATTTTCTTGTGAAGGACCTTGGTCCTTTACACTACTTTCTAGGTATAGAGGTCACTAGAAATGCCATGGGTGTGTCTATTTCCCAGTCCAAATATGTCACAGATTTATTGTTGCGTACAAATATGCACAAATCCAAACCAATTGCAACCCTTATGTCTTCCACGACTCGGTTCACTGCACTTGAAGGATCTTATTTTGAGGACCCTCAGCTGTATCACAGTGTAGTGGGCAGCTTTCAATATCTGGCCTTGGATATCTCCTTCGCTGTTAATAAGATTTTTCAGTTCATGCACTATCCACGACTGCCCCACTGGCATGCCGTTAAAGAATTTTGTGTTACTTAAATAATACACAACATTTTGACCTTCATTTTAGTTCATCTTCTTCATTAACATTGTCGGCCTTCTCCAATGCAGACTGGACGGGTTGCTTTGATGAACTGAAATAACCTATTCTGCGTTATTTCCACAAGTGGGTTTTGAAATTATTTTGGTTCTCACCTTCTCTCTTGAGGCTCTAAGAAACAACCGACGGTTGCACGGTCCTCCACTAAGGCCGGATACAAAATAGTTGCAAATACTGCTTGTGAACTCATTCGGCTGTAATCTATTTTAGAAGAACTTGGACTGTTTCTCAAAGATTCTCTGGACTGTTTCTCAAAGATTCTTCAACTTTATGGTGTGATAATCTAGGTTCCACTTATTTAACTCTTAAACCCATTATGCACACTTGTACTAAACATGTAAAACTTGATTATCATTTTGTTCGAGACATGTGACATTTAAATCTCTTCAAGTTTCTTTTTTGTCAAGTAAATATCAACTTGTAGATATTATCACTAAGCCATTAGCAGCAGCTCGATTTGCACAATTACGATCCAATCTTACTATTCGTCCAGCTGAGCTTGGATTGTACGGGACTATTAAGGCAGCTGACTCATCACCTCAAAAGAAATCTTACAATAGAATTCTGGAAGCATTTGGACACCCTCTGCACTAACAGAATTGATACTGGTGGTCCCAAGATTAGTTACGAAATTACAATGAAATTCTGTACAAATGAAATTCATCTTCATTTTGAGTAGCTTGTATAAATAAATCCATTGGACTATTGTAAAAGTAGGTTTCGTATATTTGTAAATTCTTTTCAATAGAAATAGGTCTTTCAGACCTTTCCTCAAACACATGCTCTGTTTTTTTATTCTTCTCTTCAATATCCCTTTATTCTTTTTTCAGATTTTATGGCTTTCAATATTTGAATTATCTTTGGTGGATCAACGATCTGGTCCAAAAAGGTCCTCATTTTTTCTTCCCTCATAGTTAAAACATATTATTTTCGAGCTCTTTGGTCTAATCGTTTATGATTATATTTTGTTAAATTGGTAATTATTTCGTGCAGAAGTCGGTTGCAGAGAAAGCTGTAGAAAAAAGCTTGCATCTTTGTCATTTCGCCTGAATGAAAAAACTCCGAACCAGGGGAGAAAGAATTGAACAAAAAAAAAATATTAATTTACTCTAATTTCTGTTGCACTGGTACTGAGGCTTCTGCTGTGCAAGCATTAATTTGCCTGCTGCCTAATCTAAATGTGCTGAATTGAACATTATCAACCTAAATCCAAAAGCTGCACATGGAATCCAGAGAAACCCACAGTTCCCGTGAGGTTTTTGAAGAAATAACATGACAAAAATAAGGAAATCTGTGGGAGGTGCTGTCGAGCTCTCAGCTGCCATGACGTAGAAAAGGAGAAAAAAAAAAAAAAAAAAAAAAGGGGGTGGGAGAAGGATCAGAGAGACTGCTAGTCTAGCAGCTTTTCTGAATATTCATGAATTAAACATCAACCATCTCTATGTTGAGTTTATCCCTGCACTTTGTTATAGCAGGATACACAAAATGAACGTTTGCATCTGGTTTCTAGCTTTTCATCTTGATGTCCAATATGAAGCCTAGCAATCTTGATGGCCTTTTGTTCCATCATATAATTTCTATAAATCTTTAATCAGTCGTATTTGATCTTAGTTGGATTTTATGAAACATGAGTATCTGGCGAACCATTGATTGTATATTCAATCAACGGCTTGGATTTTGAAACATGTTTTAGGTAAGATTGAGAGTAGGTAGATCCTTATTGGAGTGTCTCCAATGGATCAATGATTTTTGTTAGAAAACTGCGTTATCTTAATGTAATTTCCTTGATGGAATTGAAGATAATCATAACATACTGAGATCCATTATTCCCATTATATATCATTTTAGGCTGCGTTTGGCTTTTAAATTCAGCCGAGCTCAATTAATATTAGTCTAATTTTAAACTGAGTCTAACATTCAAATACCTAACTCTCAAATTACTAAATCCATCCCAATTTAAAATCTTCTTATATGTGAGACTCATAACTTTTTTTAATTCAAAACTTTTTTATACGTGAGATCTATAACCTTTTTCAATTTCTTATTAAAAGTATTAAACTCATCTTAACATCTAAACACATTTTAAACTCAGTTTAAATAGGTCCCACATAACTCTCTTTACTACTCAACTCACTATTATTCATAAAAAACTCAACTAAGCTGAATTTAGCTCAACATCTCAACACAACCTTAAATTTTTTGTAGAATATGATTTCGGAAACATCAAACCAAGCAATTTAACAGAGTCAGTGGGTTTTGGTTTTTTCTGTTGTTGAAATGATTTCGACTGTTTGATATTCAAGAGTTTAGGTTGGAATGGCTGCGTTGTATGTAGTATTTACCCCTCTCTCTCTGTCTCTCTCTCTCTCAGCAGAATTGGTTGGTAATTGGCAGGGATTCTCCTTGAGTGGAAAAGGGCGAATCAATGACTGTATGTGAAATATTTTGTCGGTCGAAATTGTAGCCTTCAACCGGTCGCCTGTGTGTATTCATGACTTGATAATGAAATCATACATAGGCTGTGAATGCAATTGTGTTGCTCAATATTCCTGCATATGGGACACAACGCTCTCATAATCTAATGACCTGAATTTGATTTCAGTGCAACTAAGAAAGATGAATCAATTTCAATTTTTTTAAGAGTAATACTACATATAGTCCTCAAACGCTACGCAATCGATTTGAAAAAAAAATAGAGTCTATTATTAAAAAATTAATTTTTTTTGTTTATATAAATCTTACATTTACTTTTTTTTAAAGAGATTATGTAGTACTTGCACACTTACGACTGTAAATATCATTTCTCTTTTTTTAATATTGTACATTAGTCCTTTAGATTAATTTTCCTATATTTCAATTTTGGAAATCAAACTACTTTTTGCTTACCTATTTTAATGTTGTCTATATAATCTGCTATTCATTTATTCTTTCTTTATTCCAAGCTAGTATTATGCAAATCAATTTACCATTCATATGAAAATATGTAATTTTCAAAAGAAACAAAAAGCCCCCGATGCCCATCAACACCTCAAAAGTAATTGACAAGTACAAAAAATAGTGAACAATTTTTTTTTTTTTTTTTTTTTTTAAAAGAAGATAGAGAAATGCTAAATAATCCTATCATTTTGACCATTTTTTTTATTATATTTTTTTAATGCTTATGGGAGTGATTAGAAAGAAGAAAAAACTGAAAGTTGGTTGAGAGTGCACTGAAGGCATAACCTGACCATCACATGTGCCAATTTAAGAGACTGAAGCAAGTTGGGGAGTGTGTCGGAAAGAAAATGGTGCCACATGAGATGGGAATTTTGCATCTAGAATACGTGTGAAGAGGTCAAGGTTGTTGCAGGGTTTTATGTTTTTGAGACGCAGATATTTCCAGGCTGTTTTTTTTTTTTTTTTTTTTTTTTTTTTTTCAAGGCTGTTGTTTCTACATATACATGTGCCTCTTCACGTGCTTACACATTGTCATTGTCTCTTTGTGTGTGATAATTTGGACTTCACAATTCACATGCACACACATCCTTACCAATTGAATATACACCTTTACCACATGCCCTGCAACCCCACTGTAATCAATATAGTATTACAAACTAGGGGCCCAAAGTCCAGGAGGAGGACCCTTCTATTGTCACCTCCATTTCTGGTTTCCAGATTGATTGTAAGTGAGTGATGAAAAAACTTTATTCATAAAAATTAAATAAATAAAACACAAAAATGAAATGCAACACTTTCACAAATATATAAAAAATAATAATGCTTTATGTTTTCTTTTCATTTTCACAACTCATGCATTTAATTTTTTTTTTTTTTACTTATTGATTAATGAAGTAATTATTACTATATTTGTGTATTTTTTATTTTTTAAAAATATTTAAATATGTTAAAAAAATGTAAAAAAAAGATAAAAAAAGTAAAATTTATACTAGTAGACATGTCTAGCGATCAAAATGGGCAGCATACTAGTACTACATATCTCTCTTATTTTATAGTATCGTCTCATTATATAAAATGTAACATATTTATTATCATTACATAATTTTTTATTGAATGATTCTTTATTATTTAATAGTAATAAATATGTTACTTGTTATATAATAAAATGAAAGTGTGGTATATGATATTATTATTTTAGTTTTTATGAATAAAATCATTATATATATATATATATAGGCATACAATTATGTAATTAGAAAAAACTTAAAATCTAATATGATAACAGTACTTAACCACCGACGCTTAGTTAAACCCTGCTAATTTACACCTCTATTTAATAACACCTGTGAAAATTATTTCTCATTATTAAAATTTTTAAATACGTAGCACCGACAGATGGATGAGTTGGAAGGATAAAGTTTGGAAGGGATGATAATGATACGATAGGTGTGGGAAGGGAAGATGAGATCTAGAAATATTTTACCCTATTTATTTGTGTTTTTTATTTTTTGACCAAACCTGTTTAAATTTCAAATTTCAAATTTAGAAGGAGTGTGTTTGTGTGATTACTGATGATAATGCCATTCCAGCTCTATGTTTAGGAGCCTCACTCTGTCGTTTTCCCTAAATTTGCAGGAAAAAAAGCCATTAATTAAGGAAAGCTTCGCTGGTAGGTCAGTAGCTGTACCCTAAATTTAAAAAAAATTTGAAAAAATCTGCACAAAACCCCATCAACATCACTCAGCAATAATACTCCTGTGAATTTAACCGTTAAAGATCTCATCTTTCTATAAAGAAAGCTCCCTTCGTCCCCACGCATCATTCGTTTCCATTCATTTCTTTGCGCACGCTCCCCTTCTCTCTCGATCTATTTTTCTCTCTGTTTCGCTTTCTTCTTTCCCGACTTCAAGCGAAGATGCGTGAGATCCTTCACATCCAAGGTGGGCAATGCGGCAACCAGATCGGTGCCAAGTTCTGGGAAGTGGTGTGTGCTGAGCACGGCATTGACCCGACGGGGAGATACCAGGGCGATTCTGAGCTTCAGTTGGAAAGGATTAACGTTTACTACAATGAGGCTAGCTGTGGCAGGTACGTCCCTCGCGCTGTTCTCATGGATCTGGAGCCTGGTACCATGGACAGCATCAGGACCGGTCCCTACGGCCAGATCTTCAGGCCGGACAATTTCGTTTTCGGTCAATCTGGCGCCGGAAACAATTGGGCCAAGGGTCACTACACAGAAGGCGCAGAGCTCATCGATTCCGTGCTCGATGTGGTCCGTAAAGAGGCAGAGAACTGTGATTGTTTGCAAGGTTTGTGCTTCCCAGATCTGATCTCTCTTATCAATTTCGTCGCTTTTATATATTTGTTGATTATGGTGTTTATGGTTTTGCAGGGTTTCAGGTGTGTCATTCTCTAGGAGGAGGAACTGGATCTGGTATGGGTACCCTTTTGATCTCGAAAATCAGAGAGGAATACCCAGACCGAATGATGCTCACCTTCTCCGTCTTCCCATCCCCAAAGGTCTCCGACACCGTTGTTGAGCCTTACAACGCAACCCTGTCCGTCCACCAGCTCGTCGAAAATGCAGATGAGTGCATGGTTCTTGACAACGAAGCTCTTTACGATATTTGCTTCCGCACCCTCAAGCTCACAACCCCAAGCTGTAAGTTAACTGGCCTTTCCCGTATGTGGATTTTGTGTGAGAGATCTATGCCTTTCGGGTTACTGATTGTCTTGTTTTTGTTCGTTCAGTTGGAGATCTAAACCATTTGATTTCTGCTACCATGTCTGGGGTCACATGTTGTTTGAGATTCCCTGGCCAGCTTAACTCCGACCTTAGAAAGCTCGCCGTTAATTTAATCCCCTTCCCTAGGCTCCACTTTTTCATGGTGGGTTTCGCCCCTTTGACATCCCGAGGTTCCCAGCAGTACAGAGCCTTGACTGTGCCTGAGCTCACCCAGCAAATGTGGGATGCAAAGAACATGATGTGCGCCGCTGACCCACGACACGGCCGCTATCTCACGGCCTCAGCCATGTTCCGTGGTAAAATGAGCACCAAGGAAGTGGATGAACAAATGATCAATGTTCAGAACAAGAATTCCTCATACTTCGTGGAATGGATTCCCAACAATGTCAAATCCACGGTCTGTGACATTCCACCGACAGGGCTGAAGATGGCTTCGACATTCATTGGGAACTCCACTTCGATCCAGGAAATGTTCCGCCGTGTGAGCGAGCAGTTCACAGCCATGTTCAGGAGAAAGGCCTTCTTGCACTGGTACACAGGGGAAGGTATGGATGAGATGGAGTTCACCGAGGCGGAGAGCAACATGAACGATCTGGTTTCCGAGTATCAGCAGTACCAAGATGCCACCGCCGATGAGGATGAGTATGAGGAGCAATACGAGGAAGAAGAAGCTCAAGACATGTAATGCTGTTAGTTATGAATGCGACCTGCTGCAACTTCCGGTTGCCATTGAGGCTATTCCGGATAGCTGTAGGCCATATTTTAATGTCGAATCTTCAAGTTTGTTTCTTGTTTTTGGGTTCTTGTGTACTTGGAGGCATTTCATGTGATTCTGTTCGATCATATGTTGTTCATTGACATAAACTTCTCTATCGATGTATTAATGCTGCTTCTCTGTTATATTCGCCGATCTATTGTCGCATGTTGTTCATTTCGGCAACTTCCTTTGCGGGAGTTTATTTTGCGCATACTTGTTTGTAGACTGCAGTGTTTCAGATTTGCAGAGAGCAATGGCATGACAATGAGATTTGCAGAGAGCAATGGCATGACAATGAATTGCCAGACCCTCCCTCTGACCATTTACACATTTCATTACATCCATATCCACAATGTTCCATTTTGCACAATACTCCCTCCCCCATTCCTCTCTTTTCTGGAGACATTTCATATAACTCTGGTTGGGGGGGGGGGGAAGGCAGTTCTTTAATTGTGAGAGTATACGGGTATGATTCCAATCTACCAACCATTTCTTGGTTTTCTGTCTATCAGAAAATAGCCAATGTCAAGATCTTCTTCTTAACTAGAAGTGCTCCTTACCATCTGTAATCTCAACAAAAACATTGGACAAACGAAGTTTCAACAGCTCAAATGTTATCCAAATCTTTGAAAAGTGTTTGTGTTTGTGGCCTTTGAATATTGAGATAAAATGGGATAGGATGAAAGACTCTTGCCATCCAAATCAGGCCTGATTGTTGCCTGTTGCCAAAGCTAAACTTAGCGAGCGGTTCTTATCATCAAAATATTCACCTTGAAGGCTAAATACATAATACTGTTAAGGCATGCAGTGACCTCGGTAATAATAGATTTACGATTTGATGTTTAGCCATTGATTACTTGCAGCTAGTGCCTCTGTTACCACTTAGTTCTCAAAGCTATGCTTACTACTCGGAAATACAAAAGACGCAATGTGGAAAACCATTGTTAAGATCTCGTGACTGTTTGTAATGATTTAAATGGCTTGCAAACAAAACCCAGCCTGGATTATATTGCTTCACCAGCAGGGCCTAAACATGGGGAACACAAACCAACCAAGACTGATCCGCTGCTCGCACTGCTACTGTTATGGGTATTGTCAATCAAAAGTTTTGGAAGACTTCAGAGTGCAAGAAAAGCCATGAACCGAAGTATGGCTTTATAGAACAAATCTGGTCGCAAGAGGCGTCCTCGTTTTTTTGTTGGGTTGGTTCACTGGGTGTCGAGTGTAATTTTATTCAATCGAGTTATGTTATATACTAGGCTCTTATCTCAAATCCATCTTACACCAATTGTCCCTAGACCTCGTTTATTTTCACAACTGTTCTCAACTTATTTTATTTCATCTAATAAGTACAACTTTTTCAAATTCCAATACAAAATAAAATAAACAATTCAGTTTTTTCAAATTTTAAAATAATATTAAAAAAATATATTCTAATAATATTTTATTTAATTTTTAATTTTTATTTCAACTCATCTATCTGAGAAAATAAAAGAGATTGAACAAGGGTTCATAGATAGCACCACATTCAGAGTCGGATTATAGTGGGATGAAGGAATATATAATATTTTCCTATGTAAGTGGCTCATAGTATCAAAAGAGTCATGCCAACCATGGGGTTAAAACCTACAATATTTCAATTATCTGTTCAAAGCACAGTGCTTCCCAGATTGAACAATATGTAACAGAACTACATTTTGACAATTGATCACCAAATTACAACAAAACAATAAAACGTGAAGATAAAAGTAGAAAAGACACTGATTTACAACACAACATTCAATTGAACACCTCAAACTCCTACTTGCCACCTTCGATTGCTTTATCTACAACTACTTTGACTTTCTTGTACTCGCAACCAATGGGCTGCATGGCAAACTCCTCCGGCACCACCGGACGCCTATGGCCAAAGACTGTCCACAAATACAACACAGTGAATGCCGCCAAAGCTCCACAGGCAGCACCGAATATCATTGCAGCCAGCACTCTTGAGAGACAATCTCTTCGCTTTTCGGCTTCCAAAGTTTTGGTGCTTTTAGCAAATGCCTTTGGATCCAATGGCTCCGAATGCATCCAATTCGGAACATGCCTGATCTTAAAACTCCAGGAATGCAGAAAACATGCATCAGAAGAATTCCCAGTCGAGGAGCTAAAGCCCACAAACACTTCTTCATTCTCCCACACCTTGGACAGGGCAATTCGATATGAGAGCAACGGACTAGAAGGCCTAGAGCTACCATCTTGGCCCAACCTAACCTCTAACCGCTTTGAACTCGCTTCGTAATCTATCCAAGCATGGATTTTTCCACTACTGCGAGCCAAATTATAAGCCGACGCATTGCTCAATTTCTCTGATACAACACTACCCACACCTATTCGTGCATGATTCTTCAGCAAACCATCATTACTGTCCCTTAACGTATTAAACTTAACAGAAACAACCTTAAAATTGCTTTTCCCAGATCCTAGAGAAAGTCCATATGAACTATTACCAAACTGGCTAACATTGAAGCCACTTGGAACCATAAAGAAATCTAAACCATCACCATTGCCCGTAGTCGAGAACGAGAAGTAAGTCGAAAAAGAAACGAAACTTCTAGACTCACCTCCGAAAAGTTTAATGGGGTTCTTGTACATGACTCGTCCAGCACTCGAACTCACCCGATCAGTTAGTTGAATCGCAGAGCCGCCATCAACAACTTTTGCAGCCCCATACAGAGTGATTTTGGATTCGTTTTTTGGATCTTTCTGGAACCGTGTGAATGAGAAATGAGAATCTTCGTCTGCAGCTAAGGATTTGAGGAAGAAAATGAAGAGAGTTAATACAGTGAGATGCCTGGAAATGGGTAGTGCGGCCATCGGTGAAGTGGGTCTTTGCTGAATCTTTGGTGTTGCGTGGAATGGTGGGTTTCTAGGGTTTGTGGGGTGAACACATTGCATCTGAAAGTGAATTTTTTCCTAGGGTTTGAGAGCGGAAAGCAGAGGAAAGTAAAGAATAATGGGGGGGTAGGCTAGGAGGTTGTGAAAATTAAATACGTTCAGTCGTTTCTGCTAAAAACTGTGACTTGCTTTCTCTGAGTGGTTGCTGACTGAGGGAATATGATAAAGGATATATTTTGCATTTGTGCACTCGTAGTTAGATAAATTTACAACTTTGGTCCCTGTACTTTCTGTATTCACATTCCTCCCCTTACATTTTTGAAAAAGACTATTGGCATGTGACGCTTGACATTATGAAGTTTTAGGTTGATGGATATTTAGGTTGTATTTAGATAATAAGTTAAGTTGATATAAATTGAGTTTTTTATGAATAGTAGTGAGTTGAGATGGTAGAGTGAGTTCTGTGAAGTCTGTTTAAGATGAGTTTAGATGTGTTTGGATGTTAAGATAAGTTGAAAAATATTGTAGGTCTCACGTGTAAAGAGGTTTTAAGTTGAAATGAGTTTAGTGATTTGAGAGTTAAGTGTTTAAAAGTTAGATGAGGTTTAAATCTTAATCGAACGCAGCCTTAAATTCGAGTTCGGTCAAAAAACCAAACGCAATCTTAAATCTGAGTTTGGTCAAGGAACTAAACGCAGCGTTAAATCACTTGTATTTTAAGCTTTTGCACATGAGTTAATAGCTCTTTGAGGTGCATTTTTTTCTATTAGAAAATGTTTGGTTTATAACAAGATCTTTATAAGTTAATATAATTTGATATGATATATTAGATTATAATTTTTTTTATTAAATAAGTTTAACATTTTATATGAAATCAAGTCAATTTGTAAAAAGTTATGTATATGACTTTTTTTATAGACATAACACTTCTCTTGTTACTTGATTTGATTGAAATGGTAAAAATGCAAATTACCAAAACTCATGTGGTGAGTCAAGAGATTTTATTAAAGCTTAGATACAAAAGTTATCCAAAGTGGAGTCCTATCGTGACCTAAATCAAAGACAACTTGACTAAGTTTAACCTCCTTCACGTCTCAACAACATGCTCTTTTGCATTTTAGCATAAAACCAGCTTTTATGCTTAAACGTATTCTATAAGATTTTAAAAAAGATATTAGTTATTTCTTGATCATCATTCTTTCAATATGATATTAATTAATTAAAAAACTATTTATTATCTTTTATTTATCATTTAATTATTTGATACTATATTAACAATAGACGGTTAAAATATTGATAAATAATATTTCTCTCAAATTTAAAATGCAAAAAGGATATCGATTTCATTTCAATTGCATTTAGTGGAAAACAAAAATACTTTAGTCATCATGTTTCTAATAATAGTATTAGATTTACAAGTGACATGACCCAAGACACCCATATTCTACAATAAATAAAGATTATATTCAATTTAAATAGAAAGAATTCTACAATTTTTTTATATAAAATTTTTATAATTTATTAATTCAATAATATAATATTTACTAACATTTATGGATATTTTTTAATCGATATTTAAGTATTTAATAGATATCGATAAGATCCATCTCACAACCTCTAGAAAAAAAAAATATATGAAAGGGGAAAAAAAAATCCTAAAGAGACTCCCCTTGTAGAGGGACCATTGCATAGGTTGCGCACCAACGACGCAAGAGAAGGGTGCGGTTGTGCGCTGTCAGTTGTGCCTACTTTAGCAAAACTCTTTTCAGTTAAAAACTAGAATGGGCGTGCACTTTTGTCGTCTTGGTATGCCAACTGTACTCGTCGGTCTCCTTCAATGTTTTTTGATAAAAAAAACAGTGTGTCAACTTGTTGCTTCATCTTCTACTCCGTGATCCATCTATCTGGTCGCATATTCTTTGATTTTGTTTTGTTTTTTTCCTGGAAAAGAAGTTGGGAATGGAATCGATAAAAAAGAGTAACGATATGTATCACACTGTTTGGTTGTTAGACTATACTCAGTTCAATTGAGTTCAATTTCGATTTAGATATCTTCTAACACCTAACTCTCAAATCACTTAACTCATCTGAACTCAAAATCTCTTTACACATAGGATCTACAATCTTTTTCAACTTCTTATAAATACATCTAAATTTATCTTAACATCTAAATATATTTAAACTCATTTTAGGTAGATCCCACATAACTCACTTCACCATCTCAACTCATTACTATTCACAGAGAACTCAACTCAGCTCAATGTCTAAACGTAAGCTGAGTCTCATTTTTATCACATTATATAATATGTGGTACTTTTATCACTCTTGAGGTTAGGATAGTGAATTGAGATGAAATGAGTTGAAATGAAAGTTGAATAGAATATTATTTTTTAATATTATTATTGTTTTAAGATTTAAAAAAAATTTAATTATTTATTATATTTTACATAAAAATTATAATGATAAAATGAGATAGATTGAGAGCCCCTCTCAAATCTATCCCTAGTTATCCTATATTTTTTTAAAGAAATTTTTTTAAAATTTGATGGGCAATAATAACTCATTATCTTTTCAGATGATGTAAGTGGGATGTAAAATTGTCCAAATAAAAAAGGTAGTTGGTACTTGTAGGACATTATTTAACTATTGATAGTAGGACTTTGTTAAATTACTGTTTATTTTAAAGGAAAATGTTGATATGACTTCTAAATGTGTCTACTTATATTTTTTAAATTTTTAAATTTTTTTTCTTAATGGTTACGGAATCGATTATTAGTGAATTTGTGTTTTTTTTTTAATTTTTTCTTAATAGTTAAGAATGTTTAAAAAATGATTAAAAGAAAAGGGAAAAAATAAAAAAAAAAATCATTTGCACTGGAATGCATATTTGGGGTGCAAATTTGGTGTGCACCCTAACATTGTCCTATTTTAAAATCTGAAAACGATAGCAATAGGTTAACTTAATTATTTTTATATTTTATTTTAATACCTCATTCCCGTGTAAGTTAAACTTTTCCTTAATAAATGAGAAATGATTCTTGCAAGAGCGGTGCTACTCTCATCACTGGGAGCTCTGCTGGGGCTCCCGCTAGTGGTTTTGGGATGAGTTTTTTTTTTTTTTGTATTTTTTTACATGCATTTTTTAACACATTTAAATATATTTTAAAAAAATAAAAAAATTCAGAATATTATTAAAAAATACTTACTTAATCATTAAGTAAAACATAATAGTAATAAAAAAATAAAAAACTCACAGCGGTAGAAACTAGCGGTAGAAACTAGCGGTAAGAGTAGTATTTTCTTACTTGCAATGTGGAGTGCGCAAACGTCGCGCAATCCTTTTAAAAAAGAGTAAGTAAATACGAGATCTACATGAAAAAAATTAATTTTTTAATAATAGACCATACTCTTTTTTAAAAAGTTACATAATATTTTGTGCACTCCGTAACTATATCTAACATTACTCATCTTAGCATACCAAAACCTTTAAAGCTACAACAACTTCGTGAAGTTGCACTAGTTTGAGCACTAAATATTTGAGCATGGACCACTAGGCTTTTGAGCTGTTTATCACACACTTGTTAATATTTTGAACCTTAAGAAAACCCTCCATCAGCAGTTCCGCACATGGGAGCTGGTGGAGTGGTAGTGATATCCTTAAGCCATTGACCCAAATATATAAATAAATAAGCCTATGCGAGCTTGGAAAAGGGTGAACTCTCTAATATATTAAAAACATCTTTATAGAAAATTGAGGAAGCATCTGCACACATGATGCTTTTACTTTGATATTCGCCAAGTTTTGATAAATGGGGCAATATTTAAATGGAAGAATTCTATGTAATAGTCACTATTTATTCTCACATTTTATATTTATAATTTTTTTATAGATTGTGTAGATATTTTTATAAAGTGTGAGAGTATTTTTCATAAAATGTGGATTGTAAGGTGGTAAATAGTGATCGATGAAAAAAAAATTTCTACATATATGTTTGTTTTTCATTTATTTATACAATGTAGACAAGACCAACCAATTAAGTATTATGTATGGTAATATACAATTAAACCCACATATGTCTGAACTGTCATCTGTCAGTCACCTAAGAGAAGTTCAGTCAAGAAAGTAAGATTTTATTTTTGATTAGAATCAAGAAAGTGAGATTGTTTAATATCCCACTTACTGGACATTATCAGGGAAAAGGACCTTATCCAGAATATGCTTCTTCCAACCAGAGAGAGCCATCAACCATCAAAGCCAACTCATCATCATCCGGAAATTGAAAATAACAGTCACAACTTATATAGTGGACCATAATATCTGATGCTACTAGTGTGCATTCATACTAAAATTGGGCATTTAAAGTAAGAAAATTTTTTTTATCAGTCACTATTCATCATCCCACATCTCACGTCCTATGAAAAATATATCTGCACCTATGAAAAATACATCAATATCTTATGAAAAAACTATAAGTATGAAGTGTGTAATATGAATAATTACTTATTTGTAGCAGAACTCTAAGGTAATATACCCACCCACAAATTTGGGCAAATATAAATATAATATCCGAAAATTTTAAGGTCACTTGAAAGAAACAAAAATTGTTGTCATTTTAAGCGAAATTGATAGTATTTTTGTATAAAATATAGAATATTTTGATTATTTCATTTATCAATATAAATATAAAATGATTAAAGAGATCCTATTTCTTAGAATCTAAGCTCTAGGACAGTAAACAAATAAAAACAAAAGAGAGTGGAGATGTCACAAGCGTTGCAGTGCCAAAGACAACAGTATTGTTCTGTCAACTGCAAAGACAACCACCTTTAAAAATTGTGCTGGCCAACTTTCTTACTGCTTTGGTGCCCTGAAGATTTTCACAAGCGAAGCATGTTATACAGTAAGTACCATGCAGAAGGGCCCCCAACCTGTTTTTCATCAAAATTTCAAACATTAATTGAAGCAGGAATTAACAAAAGAAGGAAAAAAAAAAAAAAAAAAAAAAAAGGACTGAATCCATGCCACCGTGCGTAAACAGCATGAGGAAGAGGGCCAACCTGAGGACTGCAATTGCTGGAAATTCTCCGTCATTTAGAACCAAAATGAAATTGTTGTCAAGAAACAAAGGAAACTCAGAGATCATGCCTATGTGCATGCTGCAAACGTTGTATGTTACTGTCTTAACTATAAATTAAATCAGTGTCCTCACAGGGTGTTGAACCCAGTTACATTGGGTGGACTTTTCACTTGATCTATTTAGTTGAGTGGATATCTTCCTATTTCTTACATCTTGTAATTTTGTTCTTTTTAATGTAGAGTAGAAAAAATAAAGAAGATGAGAAAAATCCAGTCTCTTTCACCAAAAGGGGGGTGAAAAGAACTGCGGTTAAAAACCAAATTGATAATGTCTCCCACCTTGAAAAAGGTAGATTAGATTCTACTCTTTTATTATTGATGAGATCAAGTGCCACCAATAATGAATTGATTTGGAATTGGTTCCATCTTCTTTAACCACTCTTTTAACTTCAGTAGTAATGTTTCAAGATTTGGTGTTTGTAAATTGAGTATTTCTATTTACAAGTAGATGTGAACATCACATCATTGACATGCCATTATGGCATGGCATGGCATGAAATATATGTTTTACAGACTTACAAATAGAATTTTTCTTATAAATTGCAACCAAAAGAACAAAAAAAAAAAAAATTCTCCTTCTATGCGACGATTTTGCCCCTAGATTGTTATATCTTTGAACAATCACCACCAGAAGCTCTCTTTTTTTGGGCACACCATTAACCTATCCTCTTGAAACGATCAGAAATTAATAGATATAAGTGAACAACTACATGAACAGTAGAAAAACTTGCCCTTGTATTTCTGTTTCGTACAAGTTTCCGTGCATGTAGCACTGTTCTCATTCATTCCATGTGTAAATTTCTTCTTGTTAGCGTCCTATCTTTTTGTTTAGTTGAAGACCTGGGAAACTAAGCGGTGATATGTCTTTGTTCTCTGCTTTACTGGGTGTTGTACTTCTTGTCTATAACCGTACATTTTTATGGAGGTTGCTGCTAAGAAATTAGTAGGAATGTTGGATCCCTAATCAAATGTCCTAATCTTTTTCCTTCCTATCTGTTCAAATGTACTGAAATGCTTAAACACGTTCAGAAGAATGGACAGAATACAAAATAAAGATATCTAGGATCAAACAAAGTATGCTTGCAATTTCTCTACTGTATCAGTGTTTCCAATGAAAATTGGTGTACTTTGGTGAATCTGCCAGAGAAACAAAGTCAATGTCAGATGTGGTTGGAAGACGTCTTTTGTTCAAAGAAGTTTTGATGTCAAGTATTCTTTGGTGACCATCTGTTGCTACACCTCTAGCTTGCTCTGCTATATATCTCATTGGTGCAATCTGCCCAAGTCACGTTTGGGTCATACTTCTTCATATGGATTAGTTAATGGTACAATTGAAGCTCATTTATTGAAAGTCAATGAAATTGGAGAGTTAGCATGAGCTACATCAGCATTTGATAGAAGCAAAGAGGGAAGAAGAATTTCTAGAAGAAACAAGAGAGGAATCTTCTAGAGGATGAATTTTTTTTGTCCTTTTGTACAACTGGGCTCTTTACTTTTTTTTTATAAAGGTTGTTAGCTAATGTATATGGATAGAAGATTCTGTAAGTAGTGAAATACTTGTAAAGTTATATAAGCCTGTTCCTTGTAGGAGAATGAATACAATTCTTTTCAATCCTTCTCCATCGTTTTGCTCAAACACTAAGTGAATTTCTCTACATTATTTTGTATTTCTTATATGGTACCAGAACTTGGTTATAGAAGATCCCAACTCAGGCAACAAAACCAAAACCAAAACCAAAACTCAAACCTAAACAGAAACCTAGACCTCATTTATGACCCTTCTCATCCAAGCAGCTCATACTTTATTGGAAGCAACGATGACATTGGCACCATGCTTGTTACTCATAGCTTGGATACCAGTAACTATTACTCATGGGCTCGATCAATGAAGAGAGCATTACGAATAAAAAATAAGCTCGGCTTCATAGTTGAGAGCTTATGTGAGCCAATAAAGCCAAACGAGCCCCTCATGGAGCATTGGTTGCATTCCAGCGACATGCTCAAACCAACAACAAATTTCTCACACTTGACTCCCTCAGTCAATAATGTTCAGAGTATTAATGCTTCTTCCTCTTCTGATGGAAATATCCATCAAGTTTCTGGTTCATCATCATGTTTATTTGTTTATAATTCTAAGTCTTCAAATATTTTAGATATACCTTGGATTATTGATACAGGGGCGACAGATCACACGATCTGTTCTTCCTCATTATTTTCTTCAATTCAATCCCAAGTATCCTATTCTGTTGCTCTATCTAATGGTGATGTAGCACCTGTTACTCATATAGAGACAGTGAAAATCACAGATTCTTTAATCTTTCGTGATGTTCTCTGTGTTCCTAGTTTTTCTTTCAACTTGATTTCTGCCAAGAAATTAGCTCAAATGCTTCATTGTTGCCTGATTTTCTTTTCTCATTTTTGCTACATCCAAGACCTTTTAATTTGGAAAATGATTGGCATGGGTGAAGTCAGGCAGGGGCTGTACCATATGCTGCAAGAGGAGGTCTTTTCTTCAGCCTTATCAGATGTCTTAACCAAACTAAACCTTCCGCCTTCAATTCCTGTTTATGCATGAGTCATCAACAATGATCAAAACTTTGACATTTGACATTATAGACTATGACGCTCTTCCTATTCTGCTTTTAATATAGATGGTAGTGTTCATGTTTCCAAACCACCTAGACAAACTTTGATCCATATGCCCTTTAGCTAAACTTCACAAATTGCCTTTCCCTATAAGTACACACAAAACAGAAAAATGCTTCGAATTACTACACTATGATATTTGGGGTCCTTGCAATGAGATTGACAGTGATGGTTCTAGATATTTCTTGACTATTGTGGATGCTTTTAGTAGGTGCACTTGGGCCTATATGCTAAAATTCAAATCTGATGCCACTACCACTATTCAAAGTTTTTGTGCTATGGTAGAAACACAGTTTGAAACCAAAGTAAAGATCATTCGAAGTGACAATCGGGGGGGGGGGGGGGGGGGGGGAGGGGGGTTCAATATAAGAGATTTTTATCTTGAAAAGGGCATCATACACCAAAGAACCTATGTTGAGACACCCCAACAAAATGTTGTTGAGAGAAAACATTAGCATATTTTAAACACTGCCAGGGCCTTGAGATTTCAAAGTGGTATTCCCTTAAAATATTGGAACCATTGTGTTCTAATTATTGTTCATCTCATAAACAAGACACCTTCACCCATAATAAATAACGAAAGCCCTTATCAAGTTTTGTTCAACAAGAAACCGAATTATATCTATCTTAAGGTTTTTGGTTGTTTAGCTTTTGCTACAAACCATTGTCAATAGAAGGCACAAGTTTGATCCTAGAGCCAAAAGGGTGTGTTTATAGATTATCCGTTTGGGATCAAAGGATACCCTCTGTTGGATTTTGAAACCAAGAAAATATTTATCTCTAGGAATGTAGTTTTCTATGAAAATATTTTTCCTTAAAAAAAGGGACCCTCACTAACAACCATACCCAACCAGACCAAAGCAATGTCAGTTTCACTCAAATTCCTACCATTTTTACAGAACCTATCACATCTACCTCCAATAGAAATTGAGGCAAATTCTCAAACTACAATCTCTGAAGGAGAAATTCCAGAAACCTCTGTTCACATTGAACTAGATGGTAACCTTCAAAATCTTCCTACCCATGACCTTACATCAAATACCACAGTTGTCACTCATTTACCTTGCAAATTAGTGAGGATTCGAAAAGTACCATCACACTTGCAAGACCTTTATATGTCAACAGGCTGTCTCTTTTCACTCATCTCAAGTGTTGGACAAGCAAAAGGGCCAGAATTCCTCAGGTAATGCTTTCTCTCTTAGTGATAGTATTTTTTATGAAAAGTTATCCACTCCACACAAAGCTTTTGTTGTTTCCTTTACCTTCCAATCTGAGCCTAAAAATTACCAAGAAGCTAAAGATTCTCCTGAATGGTGCACAGCCATGAGAGCTGAGATTGAGGCTCTTGAACTTAATGACACTTGGGTTTTAGTTGATTTGCCTCATAATAAGGAAGTAATTGGGTTTAAGTGGGTGTATAAAATTAAGTTTAATGCTGATGAGAGTATGGAGAGATTTAAATCAAGGTTAGTAGTAAATGGGTACACCCAACAAGAAGGTCTCGATAACCATGAGACCTTCTCACCCGTGGCTAAATTTGTTACTGTTAGAACTTTGTTGGCTGTAGCAGCAATAAAAGGACGGAGTCTTTACCAATTTGATGTGAATAATACTTTCTTACATGGTAAGTTAGATGAAGAAGTGTATATGAAGCTTCCTCCTAGGTATTCTAATGCTAATGGCAAGAAAGTGTGCAACCTTAAGAAGATTTTATATGGATTGAAACAAGCGTCATGCCAATAGTATTCTAAGCTCTCCAAATTTATTGTTGAGCAATGGTACAATTAGGGGTGTAAAACCGTCGGTCCGGACTAGAGAAACCGATCGGACTGGAATGAAAAAATGCATAGTCCGGTCCGGTCCAATAAGTGGAGAATTTCGATCTTCGGTCCGGCCCCGGGGTGGAGATTTCTCAGACTGGATTGGACCAGACTGACCGAATAAAAAATAAAAATAAAAAAATATTATATATATATATTATTTATATAATAATTGTACAGTTAACAATATAAAATTTTAAATATGTTATTAATACTTGTTAATATTCTATAAATTAACAATATTTTATATATATCTTCATCTAACCTATCACTATTAACAATATAAAATTTTAAATATGTTATTAACACTTGTTAATATGCTATGAATGAACTAATATATAATATCAATTAGTTAATTATATAGTAATTATATAAATTAATAATATAATTTTCATCTAATTTATTATCATTGACCATATAAAATATTTTTTTATTGAGTTTGTTACATAATCCACACTAATAAATCACTTAATTTAATTTAGTATTTTAAATAATTTTTTTAATTAATTGATTTAAAAAAAAAATTAGGCCGGACCAATAGGTCCGGTCCTTATGGATATTCGGTCTGGTCCTATCCAACATCGACGGATCGGACCGGACCATTTGCACCCCTAGGTACAATCAATCTAAAGCTGATTGTATTTTCTTCACTAAGAGTACTAACAGTTCATTCACAGTTATTCTGATATATGTAGATGATATTATTGTTGCTAGTGATTACATAGATATCATTAACTATCTGAAAACTTCTCTTCATGACAAGTTTAGAATCAAAGATCTGGGTAAGTTGAAGTACTTTCTCGGAATTGAAGTGGCCAGGTCTGAGCATGGTATTCATATATGCCAAAGGAAATATGCTCTTGATATTTTAAGTGACTTGGGCACTATTGGCTCAGCACCAACTAAGACCCCTGTGGACCAAAATATGAACTTAAGTAAAGAAGAAGGGAATTGCTCCCCAAACCAATACTTTACAGAATGTTAGTTGGTCGTTTACTGTATATAACAATAACTAGACCTAATATTTCATATCCAGTCCAGTTATTAAGTCAGTTCATGGATAGTCCTTGGGTTCCACATCTACATGCAACATACAAAGTTCTAAGATATATCAAAAAGGCTCCAGGCCAAGGGTTGTTTTATCCCACACATTGAAAGCTATAGTTACATGGTTATAATGGTTCGGGTTTGGGTACTTGTCCTGATACCAGGAGATCCGTGACAGGATATTGTGTTTTGATTGGAAACTCATTTGTGTCATGGAAATCTAAGAAGCAGTATGTTGTTTCTAGGTCTTCTTCATAGGCGGAATATAGAGCTATGTATAATGTGTGTTGTGAATTAACATGGCTCAAATACTTGTTTGAGGACTTACAGGTAGCACATCCTCAAGCTACTTTTCTATACCGTGACAACAAATCTACTGTATATATAGCCACGAATTCAGTCTTCCATAAAAGGACCAAGCATGTAGAGCTTGATTGCCACCTAATTCGAGACAAACTACAAGATGGAAGCATTGTCACTAAACATGTGTCCAGCAAGTCACAGATAGTAGATATGCTTACCAAAAGCTTTTGCTCATGTATGCTCAAGATGGGAGTAGTAGATATCTACTCTCCATCTTGTGGGGGGCTATTAAAAGTCAATGAAACTGCTAAGTTGGAGAGTTAGCAGCACAGTTAGCATGAGCTACATCAACATCTAATAGCAGCTCAGCAAAGAGGGAAAAAGAATTTTTTAGAAAAAAAAAAGAGATGAATCTTTTGGTGGATGAATTTTTTTGTCCTTTTGTACAACTGGGTTCTTTCCTTGTTTTTGATAGAGGTTGTTAGCTAATGTATACAAATAGAAGATTCTCTAAGTAGTGAAATGCTTGAGAGGTAATATAACTTGGTTCCTTGTACAAACATTTTAACAATGAGGATGAATACAATTCTTTTCAATCCTTCTCCATCGTTTTTCTCAAGCACATAGTGAATTTCTCTACATTGTTTTGTATTTCTTATACCATTGGAATCATTATAAAGAGCAAGAACTTCTCTCTCCCAAATAATATGAGATCTCATACATCACCTACACTCTTGTAACTTGTAAGAATATCACACCTCAAGTTCCCCCATTTTTGCTGTCCATGTTCTCAGGGATACCACCACAAAGCAGCATTCTTTGGATTAAGGCATTCTATGTAACGACCAGAACAGTGCCTACCATTGAAGCCTGGCTACCTGAGGTGGGTGGGGGTATTTCTTCAGTTTTCCATTCCATAGGTCATAATTATCTTCATTGAATGATATATTTTTTCTGATTCTGGCATCTTTGTAGTTATCTTAATTTCCTTCGTTGAAAGGATAGCTATTCCCGTAGAAATTAAGGCTCTGCTTCTTTGGATGGGTCATTTCCCAGCCAGAACATTTGTCCTTGTTGGTTAAAATTGTGTCAGCTCATTACAGATTGATCTGGAGTCTGATGGCAGTTCAAACAGGTTGCAAATGACATGATATCTTAATTGGTATGTTAATCTAGGCAGAAATGTTGTTTATAAAACTGCATGAAATTCCACCATTTCTCTACATAAAGGATGGAACACACGAGCAAATCACTTCAACATCCAGTTGATCTCAGACTGTGCAGCTGCATCTTAAGCGTACTCTTTGTTTTTATGCGTTCGTGATGCGCACTAAAAGACTAAAAGCCATTCTCAGGTTCGAAAATTGGATTTGAATCATATTGCTGAAAATATTCTGTACCCCTTTTCTTCAGAAGCTTGCTTAAACCCTGGTTTGAATCCTACATACACGACTCTGTTGCTGTCTTAACAAAAGAATTCAACACGAAGAAAAAATACAAAGTTCTCTTTTTTTTTTTTTTGCTTTCTTTATAATTCCAATTTTGAGTATTTCTTGCATGAAAGATAATCTTCACAGACAAAATTACTCTTTTCTATGACATGTTAATCAAAGTAAATACTTCTCCAATTTCTCCACTTCCTCCACGCTTCCAATGTATAGCGGAACACGTTGATGGATCTGTGCAAGAAATTAAAGGAATCAGAAATAGAATCACAGTTATCAAATAGGCTAGGTACTTGCACAAGCTCAAGGTTTTTACACATTTGTACTCACCTCATTTGGTATGATGTCAAGTACTCTCTGATGGCCATCTGATCCTTTCCCACCAGCTTGCTCCACTATAAAGCTCATTGGTGCACATTCATACAAAAGCCTCAGCTTCCCATTCTTGCTCTTCTTGTCTCTAGGATACCCGTAAATTCCACCATACAGCAGCGTCCGGTGGAAGTCACCGACCAAGCTACCGATGTACCGAGCAGAATAGGGCTTCCCACTAGGACCTGGGTCCTTAAGATCATCAATATACTTCTTCAATTTGTCATCCCAAAGCTGATAGTTCCCTTCATTGAATGCATAGATCTTTCCTGATTTGGGTATCTGGATATTCTCTTGAGTTAACACAAATTCCCCATACATTGGGTCCAAGGTGAATGCAAACACCCCATTTCCAATTGTGAGCACAAAGATTATGGAGCTTGAATACATGCAATATCCAGCAGCAAGGAGGTTGCTTCCTGGTTGGCACACGCTCACCACACACTTCTGTTCCGCATTGTCAAGCTGCCAAATGCCATGTACAAACGATTAGGAGTGTTTGAGAAAGAGAAAAAACAACAATGTTTCGGGATTAAATGAGGAGAAGGAATTGGAATTACGGTAGCATCGTCACCAATGTCGGCGAGGCACTCATCATTTGGGCTGTATATTCCAAAGATAGAGCCAGTGGAAACTGCTGCATCAATGTTGGAAGAACCATCAAGAGGGTCAAATACAACAATATAATTGCCCGAGTAACTTTCTTCCACTGCTACGGGCACGTCCTCTTCCTCTGATGCTATGATTCCCGTTCGTCCACTTGATCTCAGGCAACTGGAGAAAACCTGTCATTTATTCATAAAATGATCGAACTCGTTTGCTGGTACAGAGTACTGGAGTGGTAGCCATCAATCACTACCAAACACGAATTGATGATATGAATGAATTCGGAAAAATATCACTTCAATTTCTTATCCAAACTTGAGTGCAGCGGAAGAAAGATAAACACATAAAATTAGCCCTACGAAGAGCACCAAAATACCATATGGTCCACTTTATATACAGGAACCTTGATCCTAACACACAATGAACTGCAAAGCCAAATTAATGATGTTGAGTTGAAGTGAAGGAAGACTAGCAACATCATGGCACTGATGATAGTTATTGATTATCTCCTATACAACTGCTCAGGTTCGTAAAAATTATTGTCTATTTTGCAAACCATTTTCCTCTTCCTAGTATGTAGTAACACTAAAGAACAGGGTGTATAGCTGCTACAAACCTCATTAGAGATAACGTCAAGTTTTTTCTGGTCCTCGCCTTGAACATTGACAGCACCCTGCACTCCAGTCATGTTGGCAATGCTAGCTCTCTGCACCAAAGAAGCAATCTGCTTACACGCCATGGAAATACTCGACAAGACAATAGTGAGCTCGGCGTCAATCACGCCCGCCTGTTCTTGCTTCAGCAGCCAGTTGGTCAGCGTTTGAATCTCAAACCCACCCTTCTTCTTTGTCTCCGCGTCAGCTGTCCGCACTGCCATGCATCGAACCCCGGGAGAAACATTTTTCTTACTCCTACTAAGATTAATGTTATTGCGACACGAGAGAAGTGTAGTGTTGGAGTCAAAGAGAGAGAGACGAGAGAGGGAACGAGAGCTTGAGAATAGAAGATGGGATGGTGTTCTTGTTGCTGTAGCTGCTGCTACTGAAACCATGGTTTCTTTTGCTTTCGTTTGATTTTCTCTACACACAGTTTTTCTCTTCCAGGAAAGGGGACTGCAGGCAGGGATTGTGTTGCGCAGTGAGGGGAGGGATTGTGAGGTTGGTAACCATTTCTGATACGTGGGGTCCCACTTATCTCAGCTTGTTTTGTGATCGTGGTTTCCTTTTGGAGTCCAATGGGAAGAGGGATTACACATAACGAGTGGTGCAGTAGAAGGGTTGGGGTTGCCTTGTGGAAAGTCCCAAATCCAAAACACAAGTGTCAAAGTAAAAATAAATTTATAAATTAACGTGATTTAATAATATATTAAATTTATTATATATTTTTAAAGTATGACGTAATGATGCATTATATTAAAGTATGTCAATTTATAATTTTTTTTTTTTTAAATCTTTCTTATAGATCAATCAAAAGTTGTTTTTATGTTTAGCGGCAGTTGATCCAAAGTTATACCGACATGATCACATTAATCCCTCCATTATCTTCCCTTGAGTTGAGATGAAGGCATGTATCTTACAGACATGTACAAGTCCTTCGCTCGAAAGGGTTCTACGTACGGTCGGTCCAGTTGGTTTGGTCGACGTTGAGTTTTGGGCCTCTTTTTGAGTTAAATTAATTTGTTGGGTCTTAAAAAGTAGGCTTTTCTTTTTTCATTCTTCAGTCCAATAGAAGAGTCAAATTTTGATATCATTCTAATTTTAAAAGCCCACTTTAATATTTAAGCTCAATTAAAACACTAGGTCCTATTTAAGTTATTTGGATTAGAAAAAGAGTAGACAAAAATGAATTTAAATTGTAAAAATACTAAGCCAATTTTTAATTTTGGCATGGGGATTTTAAGTTATTTGGATTAATGAAGAGTAGACAAAATAAGAAATAATATTTATAGTCTTAGAATATAAAAATCCAGCACATTCTTTTTTAAAAAAAGGTAAATATGAGACCCATGAAAAAATTATTTTTTTTAAGGATTTTACTTTTTTTTTTTTTTTTTTTCAAATGGAATGCTTGTATAGAGCTTGCATATCCTAAGTCTGTATTTAGCATTACTTTTATAAAATGATCTAATTTGATATGATATGTTATCATGTTCACTTTGTATCATATCAATTCACGCTATTTTATGAATTCAATTTTGTAAGATTTGTTTATAGATCAAGTATTTCTTATGTCAAAGTCTCTTTCTTACTAAATCACCTCCCAAATTTTGCTGTTAGTGCATTGGAAAGAGGGAGGAGCCCTCCCATTTCCCTTAACTATGTTTACAGTCATCTTAGCGACATTAATCTTACCATTTATGGATTTCAAGTGACTTGCAATTTTCTCTCCTATAGACTAGTTCAAAAAAGGTAACGATACATTTACATTTCTTTTACTATTGCTTTATTATCTAGTTATTTTTTTCTTTTACTCTTTAAATTTAGATTAAAAATTTCAGAACATGACATTCTTACCTAATCTAAAAATAAATAAATTCAACAACGTAATAAAGGGGCCTCATTCTTTCTATAGTGTTTTTGAAACTCAAAGAGCAAAAGAAAGTTAATTTTTTATCAAATTGAATTTATTTTTAATTAAATTACATGATTACGTTGGTTGATTGAATTTATTTTCTTCTAGATTATGTAAGAATGTCATGTTCTGAGATTTTCTAATCCAAATGCTAAGAACAAAAAGAAAAATAATAATAATAACTGGATAGTAAAATAATAGTAAAAAAAATGTAAGAGTATCATTACCCTAAAAAATGTCAAATAGTATTAGTTATTTTATTTAGCAACCTTATACCACACGCTTGCTTAGTAGAACAATTCTTTTATTTTTTATTTTTATTCGGCATTTGTGTGGTGTAATGTTGTTGACTAAAATTTTTCAATCGTGTGTGTGTATATATAATCGGGTAGCTTAAACGTTTGATTAATTTGACGAATTCAATGTAAGTTATTGGGGCTTTAGCATGTTTATTAAAAAATCGCATTAATTAATACGCTACTAATATTTTCAAAAAATAAAAATAAAACATTTTCTATAAAATTCTTAAAAAATAATCAATGAAGTAGTTGGGCCTCGAATCGACGTGGCCTGTAAACGAGGCATGTTTTAAAAAGTTGTGTTTCATGTCGGTTAGGTAAAGCCGCGTATCACTATATATATATTTTTGATAGTCGCGTATTACTTCTAATTGAGACCTGTTGGGTTCGGAATTGTGGCTTTCTATGAAGGGTAGCGCTAGTATGCCCTCTCAAATTTGTCTATTTGGTGTGTTATTTTTGTAAATTATACTTTTTTTTCAAACATTTTTTTAAATATATTTAAACATTTTTTAAAAATAAAAAAATACCAATACATTTATATTTACTTCCTTAATTGGTAAGCAATAATTTTTTTAAAACAAAATTAAATATATCAATAGTCAAAATAAGGAGACATACTAATATTATTCTTTTATGAAATGAGGCAGTAAGAACATTCTCTTCAAGAATCGTAAGTACCATTACACGTTTGAGAAGTTGTACAGTCATAAAAAAACTTATACAAAATTAAATCTAAAAGTTAATATGACTTCATGTAATTTGTTAGATATACTTTATTATAAAAATATATTTACAACTTGATATACCGTATCAAATCATATTATTTTATAAATTTATTTTTATATAATTTTTTTATGACTAAAATATTTTTCTTACACATTTATATCTATCTCATCGATAATTCCTGAGTGGATGCTCAACATCTTCGGTACAGCTGAATCATTACGTTTGTTGTTGAGTTAAGTTTTTTTTTTTTAAACAACTTGTTTATTGATAAACTGTGTTAAGACAGAGACAACAAATGTGCTTAAAGCACTTCTCAACACAGACATGTTGGAGTCTCCTCCAACTCGATTACACACTCACTCACTATTCAAGCACTTCTCCCCAACAAATGTGCAACTAAGTTGCCTTCTCCATTTACATGCTTAAAGTAACTAGATTTGACTCTATTGAGTTGGACTTTGATATTTGTGATGATAATTCTAACATAATTGTTTTGTTGATGCCTCATTTGTATTTCCTGGACAATTAGCTAAGGAGTCTCCTTCCATCACTACATTTGTCATATCAAGTTCAATTTCAAAATTAACTACTTCAAGAGCAGCCTTTGCTTCTACAAGTAAAGGATCTGGAATAGATGTCATCTTCTTTCTCATTGTAGCCAAAAAATTCCCTTTATCATCTCTTACAGCAACTCCTATACATATTTTACATAATCTTGATTCAACTGCAACATTCCAATTAATCTTGCAAGAACTCTTTGGTGGACATTCTC
The DNA here is from genome assembly GCF_004785595.1 of Juglans microcarpa x Juglans regia. Lineage (NCBI taxonomy): Eukaryota > Viridiplantae > Streptophyta > Magnoliopsida > Fagales > Juglandaceae > Juglans > Juglans microcarpa x Juglans regia. The sequence continues at coordinate 32,678,881 of NC_054602.1, read as the reverse complement.
ATATCACTCAGTTAGTATTTTCAGAATTGTTATTGCCTTGTCTTCTGGTATTTACAGTAGCTGCTAAGTCCATTCTTAATTGGTTTACTCTGTATATCACTTGTTGCGGTTCAATGAAAATGTTCTTAAACACCAGTTGGTTCATTCTCTACCATAAATTCTATAGAGTCAAGGCGAATTCTACCATTTTCTCTTTGTCAAGCTTCTGTTGCATTACCTGCATGATTTGTTTGAAATTACTTTGTGCCATGAAGCTCTTTTGAATCGTTTTGGAGGAGACACATCAAACATCATAAGCTTATACACAATTCCATAAAATATGTTCCACTGTTTTAAGTTGTTATAGGCACATTGGTCAAGTTGAATCTGTCAAAACTTTTTTTTTACACAAATTATTTTAGTTGACAAAATGTTTTTACAGGCTATCCACAAAAAATTCTTCGAGGCTAGTGGAATAGGGAGCTTCTATAGTTTACCCCAATCTTCTTTTAGGAATAGTTTGTTGAATTAAGTTATTATAAGCATTCCATGGAAACTAGAAAATTTAGAGTCTAGAAGTAGACTACGTATTGATAATTAGAACCGTTTTTCCTAAACAACGGGAAAAAACCAATAAATTGACTACATTAATCCATATTCAAAGTGATTTTTGAACGGATAATGATACCTTACACTTCTTTTATTATTACTTTACTATCAATTTTTGTTTTCTTTGAATTTGGATTAAAAAATCTCAGAACATGATCTTTTATATAATTTAAAAAAAAAAATAATCAACCAACGTAATCATATAATTTAATTAAAAATAAATTTAATTTTATAAAAATTAATCTTCTTTTATTCTTTGAGTTTCAAAACACTGACAGAGAGAAATATGTCCTTTTATCGCGTTGGCTAAATTTACTTTCTTCTAAGTTATACAAAAATATCATGTTTGGATATTTTTAATCTAGATTCAATGAGTAAAAATAAAATAAAATAATTAGATAATAAAACAGTAATAAAAAAAAGTATAAAAATATCATTATCCTTTAACATTACACTCAATTGCCTTATTTTTTTCCCTATATGCGAAACTTATAATTGTTTGTAATATCAAATAGTTGCAATAAAAATGATTAATTCTGCATACTTACGATGGATCACGTACGAACAAGTCAATCAATCATCTAAGTCGTCCAGCATGATGGGCACGTCTGATTAAACGTCAATAATGCAAATGATCATAAAGTTAATGCGGTGTTTTTCATGCGCGGAGGAAACTCCATCCACTTCTACCTATCAACTGTCTGGAAATTTCTTGCTTTTCCTTAATTTCTACGAACAGAGCCCTCTCCACCATGTCAAGTCGTCTTGACTTTATTCTGCAGGAAAGATTTTATTCCATGTGCAGAGTATATTTAATAAAATATATAATAACATAATTTAATTTAAAAATATGAATTTTATAAATTAAATCTTATTGTATTTAAATGTAGGTTGTGAACAGAATAACTCAATTTTGAGAATTAAATCTGTCGTCGGCCTTCGATGTGAACAAGAAACCGAACGTTACAGTTCGGGGAATCTGAAAATTCCAAGAAAGAAAGTAGTCGTAATTAATTTATGTATTAATAATTTAGTTGACCCATCAATGTCGGGCCAAACTATCTGCAGTTCGGCCTTGGCCTGTTTATAATAAATTTCTGAATAATTATTCTTATCAGTATTTATTATTCTACATCTTATATCTTATAAAAAAAAATAATTGTATATCTATACTATTATATAAGTGGCTATTAAACGGTGGCTAAACGGCGATTCTTGTTTTCCGTTATCTTCCGGTTAAATCAACGTTAATTCCCACCGCAGTTTGTTGTTCACACTTTTATAATTTTATAACTTTATTTTGTTCGTTTACCCTTTTTATTCTTCAGTTGATTTTGTTTTATTCGTATTTTTACCTTTTTATCCCTCACTTTTATCGATCAACCCATCCATCTGACATAACACTTAAAAAGAATGAAAGAGAAAAAGATTAAAGATGAGGAAAAAAATAAAGCTGAGGAAAAGATCCATAAAAAAGACTTTTCTTTCGCGGGTCAATAGTCAGTGTATAGGGAAGAGATAATTTTGTTTGTGTCAGTGATTTTGTGTCCTCGTTAAAGAACGCAGCTTTCGTCCATATAAGCGAAAATTTTCGACAATTTCCTTAATCCTCAGGGCGCTTCTTGTTCCATTGAGGTGCGGCATCCTCATCTTCAACCTCATCGTCTTGGTGACTGTGCTCATTGTTTGGGCCATTCGCCAGCCAAGCAAGCCCAGGTTTGTACTCAGGACGCTACCGTCTATCTGTCTCACCGAAGTGACCTTCTTCTCTCATCTTCTTCTTCTCTCTATCTCTCTCTTCTTTGTATCTTCTCTTTTCAAGTTTGTATTCTGCATCATTGAGTTTTTTATTTCATACCGTTGAACTGGTTTAAAGATTGTAGATGAATTTTTGTGATCTTATCATTCCGCATTTTTTTCCTCTTCCCCTCACTATCTGGAGTCGTGGCTTTCTTTTAGTTGTGTGATTTACAGATTTATGAAAAAATAGATCACAGCGGCGGATCTAGGCGGGGGAGCACGACTCTGCATCACTTTCAAGTGGCTGAGTTGGACTACCCTGGGCGTCTTCCCTCTTCCCCTCTCTCTGTCCAGAGTTGTAACTTTTTTTATGAAAAAATATATCTTTTTTCATGTTGTTGAAGATGATCCAAGATCTGATTTTGGATTCTTTGTTTTTTATTTGCATGTTGAGGGAGGAGCTCGAGGAGAGAGGGATTTGGCGAGGGGTTGTCAGACGACTTCGATGCTCCTTGGCTGATCACAGCGGTAGATCTGGGGCCTGGGCTGGGGGCACGACGCTGCGTCACTTTTAGGTGGCTGGGCAGGATTATCCTGGTCAATGATTTGACTCACGGAGGAGCTACGAATAGGCACCGCACCTCATGGACGAGTGGCCCTCGATCGGTGGCAACCGCAAAGCTTGTAGGTTGGGTACGGTGCCATGGAGAACCACAGAGAGAGACAGCCACGGTTGAAGAGAGAGAGAACCAGAGACGATCTGGTTTTTGAATTATCGGCATTATATATAGCCTTTATTGATCAGAGAATTCATGATTTCATCTTGCATCTCAATTAAAATCAAGAAATAGTGCCCGCTTTAATTATGCTAGCTAGTTTTAATATTTAAGAAACTATATTTGTTGTCGTTTCTTTTCTTAATTGCTCCTCTTTAATATCATTCAGTTCTTATTTTTTTTCCTAATATTGCTCTATAATTGTTCTTCAAAATTGTTTTTCCAATTATCATTAAGTTCTTCATAATTGTTCTTTTTCAAAAAAAAAATATATATATATATTTTCCCCGGGTTCATGGGCAGCCCAATGAGCATAAGAAAGATCCAGCATATTTTTTTTTAATGACATTTATTATTTATTTATAATTTGATTGTTTTTTGTTACTACAGAAAAGAAAAAAGAAAAAAAAAACTAACCTCAATTAATAGGAAAAATTGGCCCAAAATTCTAGCCAACTACTACCTATTCACATTCAGAGGCGGTCGAGCATATAAACAAAGTATCCTCTATCAATCACTGAGCCTGACACAACTGATGAGAATGAATTGTTTTTTAATTTAACAAGTAATAATAAATGATGATATTGATCTCCGGCAAGCAAGCTGCAGGCCATCATGGTCTTTCTCCTATATAATTCTATATATAATTTCTGTTCTGACCATGACTATTAACAAAGGATACTATTATAAGATCACCCTAATAGATGGATTTTGAAATTAACGACATAAGATATTGATGGGCACTAGGATTTAGGCAAGAGTACAGAATACAGACAAGTAAAAGTGATTATCGAGGTGTAGATCAGCTGGCATAGAAGATATACTAAGACTCGATCTTGATATTTTGTGTGCTCTGGTTGATATCGTACGTCATCTTTCTGCACTGCAGCTTTACGTATAAATAGATTTTTCAGCAAACTCGCTGGATATATTTGCGAGACAGAGCAACACTGCCAAGGAAAAAAAAAAAATTTAAACCAATTGACTGCTTTACCAATACTTCTTCATTACCAATATTTTAAGCTATTTATTTAGACTTTTAGCTTCTTTATTACCGATACATATAATCACTAAATTATCAATTAATAAATAAAAATTAGTTAATTATTAATATAACTATGAAATGTCAGCTAATCAAATGTTATAATAAATATTGACATTGCTATTGTTGAAAAATGTAAAAAATATGCTAAAAAATATAAAGAGTTGGTCCCTGCTTATAATTTTTATTAGCGACTTGCTTTGAACAATAAATAAATTTTGACAAATATTTTATTGAAGAATTCTCATGTGATATTGATATATTCTTTTATAGGTTTCAAAGAATAGGTTTTCTTGTCTTGGTATTTTTTGATTTGATATATTATTTTGTTACTTTCGTTTTTTTTTATTTAAAATATATATAATTTGATTGTTTGTATTGCATAGAAATCAATGAAATCGCAATACAAACAATCAAATTGTTTATTAATTGTTTATTGAAATTAAAATTGTTTATTGATTGAAAACTATATTTTTTTTATAAAATTCATATTATTTCTTAAGATTAATCATTTTATTAAACTAGACAAACGTGCTTAGCAGTTGCTCTGCACTAGTAATATAAAATATGGGATGTAGAGTGATTGATGAATAAATCTCTTCGTTACATGTGTGGGGTCATGCGTTGGCACGTTAGTCTTGGGTAGTGACTGATGAATAAATTTCTTCGTTGCTTATGTGGGGTCATGTGTTGGCACGTTAATCACGGAGCGATCTGACCCATGACCAAAATGCAGGTCAAGTTGACGGCAGGGCCAGGTTAATTTATATATATATATATATATATATATATATATATAAATATGAGATGTAAAAATTCCGTACATTTTATATGAAAAAAAAAATATAAATATAAGACCTACATTTGATTCTATTTTTTTTCAAATAGAATGCCGCATGTATAGAGCTTGCATACCTTCAACTTATATCTAATATTACTATTACAAAATGACCTAATTTAATATGATATGTCGTTAGGTTCATTTTGTATCATATCAATTCATACTATTTTATAAGTTCAATTTTGTAAGAATTTTTTGTAAATCAAGTATTTCTTATGTCAAAGTCTCTTTCTTATTAATCTCATTTGGATTTAGAGATAAGTTGAAATGATTTGTGAATAATGAAATAAAATATTATTAGAATATTATTTTTAATATTATTATTAGTTTGAGATTTAAAAAAATTAAATTATTTATTATATTTTATATGAGAATTTAAAAAAGTTGTAATAATAAGATGATATGAGTTGAAATGATTTGCTGTTATTGCATTGGAGAGAGCGAGGAGCCCTCCGACTTCCCGTCATTATTTTTACAGTCATCTTAATAAAATTACTCATACCCTTTATGGATTTCAAGTGGCTCACAATATTCTCTCATATAAATGAGTTAAAAAAAGATATGGATACCCTTATACTTTTTTTATTAGTGCTTTATTATTTAATTAATTTTTCTATTCTTTAAATCTAGATTAAAAATTTTAGAACATAATTTTTTTTATAAAATCTAGAAGAAAATAAACTCAAGTTTCAACTAGCATAATAAAGGGGCCTCATTCTTTCTGGCAGTGTTTTTTAAACTCAAAGAGCAAAAGAAGGTTAATTTTTATAAAATTAAATTAATTTTTAATTAAATTACTTGATTAAGTTTATTAATTGAATTTATTTTCTTCTACATTATGCAAGAAGGTCAAATTTTGAGATTTTCTAATCCAGATTCAAAGAACAAAAAGAAAAAAAAAGATAGTAAAACAGTAGTAAATGAAGTTTAAAAATATCATTACCCTAAATAATGTCAAATAGTATGAGTTATTCTCTATAGGGGTGAAAAGAGATAGCGGTGAATTGGTAAACCAGATCGAACTGGTGGGTTTGGTCCGATATCGGGTTTGGTTTGACACGATACCGATTTCATTTTTCTCAAAATCAGTCAAAATCAGTCCGATTTTGGTTTTCATTTTTCTAACACCGGATAGGATCGTACGTATATATTTTAATTTTTTATATTGTATAAAATATTATTGTATTATATATATTTTTATATATAATATATATAATTATATATAAAATAATTTTGTATTATCACTATAGTCTATAATACAATTATAAGGTATATTATAATATACTACAATATATCACTACTATATTATTATATACTATAATATATATACTATATTATATAATATATAAAAAAAATTGGACTGAATTAGACCGGAACCTGTAAAATTGAAAATATCAGTTTAGGGGTGTAACTAGTACAGTATCAGTTATTCAAATCTAAAAATCGGTATATATCGGTTCAGTTATAAAATATATTAAAAACCGAACCGAACTAGACCGGTTATACCCTTAATTCTGTTTAGCAGCCTTATACCACACACTTACTGAGTAGAACAAATCTTTTATTTTATTTTTTTTATATTCAGCATATGTGTGGTGTAATACGGTTGAGTAAAATTTTTCAATGGTGTGTGTATATATATATATATATAATATATAATATATATATATATATGTATGTATGTATAATCGGGTAGCTTAAACGTTTGATTAATTTGACGAATTCAATGTCAGTTAATTGGGGCTTTAGCATGTTTATTAAAAGATCGCATTAATCGCTACTAATATTTTAAAAAAATAAAAATAAACCATTTTCTATAAAATTCTGAAAAAATAATCAATGAAGGCAGTTGGGCCTCGCATCGACGTGGCCTGTAAACGAGGCATGTTTTCAAATTTTTTAGTTAAAAGGTTCTGTTTCATGTCGGTTTGGTTCTATGGCTGTAAAAGCTACGAAGTCGCGTGTTACTTTTAATTGGGACATGGGTTCGGAATTGTGACTTTTTTAAGTTTCTTGTTGAATTAAGTTATTATAAGCATTTCATGAAACTGGAAAGGTTAGAGTCTAGAAGTAGACCACATATTGATAATTAGAACTGTTTTTCCTAAACAACGGGAAAAAACCAATAAATTGAATACATTAATCCATACTCTTGTCATGAAAGTGTTATTTGAACGGTAATAATACATTACACTTCCTTTATTACTTCTTTATTATTAGTTTTATTTATTTTTTGAATCTAGATTAAAAAATTTCAAAACATGACCTTTTTACATAATTTATAAGAAAATAAATTCAATCAACTAACTTAATTAAATAATTTATTTAAAAATAAATTTAATTTTATAAAAATTAACCTCCTTTTACTCTTTAACATTCAAAAAAAACTATTACAAAGAAAGATGCCCTTTTATAATTAAATGATTTAATTGTTTGTAATATCAATTGGTTGCAATAAAAATGATTAATTTTGCATTAGTACGATGGATCAAGTATGTACAAGTCACTCAGCCATATTTGAAGGGTAAGATCTGAATTTTGTATTTTGTTTTAAAGTTTAAAATATTATATTTTAATATTATTATTGTGTTAAAATTTAAAACAATTGAATTAAATTTTAAAAAAATTGAATTATTCATTATATTTTATATAAAAATTTAAAAAATATATAATTATAAAATAAAATGATATAAGAATTTTTTATCTCACCATACTTTAAACCTGCCAATCGTCCAACAAATGGTTGGCACGTTTGACCAAAAATACCAGTCGTCTAACAATAGCAAAAGTAATAGCATAGCGTGAATTTTATATCTCATTCCATTCCAAACCTGCCAGCGTTCAGTTTCCAACAATAACTTGGTGGGCACGTTTGATCAAAAAGTCAATAAATAATGGGATGCGAATGATCATAAAATTAATGCGGTCTTTTTAATGTGCGGAGGAAACTCCATCCACGTCTATATATCAACTTTCTGGAAATTTCTTGCTTCTCCTTAATTTCTATGAACAAAGCCCTTCGCCTCACCACCTTTGAATTTTATTCTATGTACAAGATTATATTTAATAAAATATATAATAACATAATTTAACTTAATAAATTCAAAACTATGAATTTTATAAATTAAATCTTATTATATTTAAATGTGGATTGTGAACAGAACAACTCAATTTTCAGAATTAAAACTGTCGTCGGCCTTCGATGTGAACAAGGAACCGAACGTTACAGTTCGGGGAATCTGACAATTCCAAGAAAGAAATTCGTTGTAATTAATTTCTGTATTAATAATTGAGCTTATAACTAATTTATAATTTATAAATAATTTTAAATAAAAAATTATAATAATATTATTTTATTACATAATTATAAATAAATTGTTATATAATAGTAAGAATATCAATTCTCTTAATAATTTAGTTGACCCATCAATGTCAGGCCAAACTCTATAGTTCGGCTTGGCCTGCTTATAATAAATAGTATAATGGTAGATTACAATTTTTTTATTACTATTTTATTACTTTTAGTGTATTTTTTTAAGTATTGTTTTAATGTCTTGAATCATGAAAAATTTTAAAAATATATAATTTCATTAATAGTCATAGTTTTAATTATTAAATAAAAGAAAAATTTTTAAAAAATAAAAAAATATTAAAAGAATAGTAAAAAAGCGGTAAGACTACAATTCTTCTAATAAATTTCTTCGTTGCATATGTGGGGTGTGCTGGCACGTTCTTCACGAAGTCTGACCCATGACCAAAATCCAGGTCAAGTCGACGGCGGGGCCGGGTTAATATATATATATATATATATATATATATATGTATATATATAATTACGAAATAATTCTGCATTTTAAATCCTAATTAATATGGTTATTGAAATTTTGAGGTTTCGTTTCCATAGTAAAAGATCTCATTTTATTTTTATAATTTTTTAAAATTTTTATATAAAATATAATAAATAATTTAATTTTTTTAAATCTTAAAATAATAAAAATATAAAAAAATAATATTCTAATAATATTTTACTCAATTTTAAACTTTTATCTCAATTCACTATCAAATGACAACTAAGCTTGCAGATAAATGTTTTCAAAATCAAACATATATATATATATATAGAAAACATTAATGAATAATGTGTAAAACTAGATATTCTCTTATTATATATACACACACTGCTATATATGTATGATAAATAAAAATTAGTTGAAAAATTTGAACCAAACCAACATGTTTCGATCCTAATCCATGCACTAATTTTTGTAAAAAAATAAAAATCCTTATACGGAATAATTTGTTGGATTGGAATTAGCTAGCTAGGAGGGTACGTAATATTGATAGGCGCTAATGTCAAAAAGGGAAATGCTTTAGGTGTATAGATTAAGATTTCGTTTGGAATTTAAAATTATCTCAACTTATCATTATAATTTTTTTAAATCTCAACATAAAATATAATAAATAATTTAATTTTTTTAAATTTTAAAATAATATTATTATTAAAAAATAATATTCTAACAATATTTTATTATCTCAATTCAACTCAATTTAATTTAACATCCGAACGCAGTCTTATAAAAATTTATTAGACTTTGAAGTAATTTAACTTTTTATATATCATTATTTATTATTAATGTTTGGGGCATGCATAGAAGATCAAGAACCAAAAGAGGGAGGGAATGGACAAATTAATAACAAATTCATTGATCGAGAATTTCAACATGAAGGGCGCGGCTGGCAGGCAGGCAGGCATCCAATATCAATTCGAAGATGTCCTACGTACTAACCTAGGCGTGAATTTCAATAAAGCACATTTCAGGCCAGCTAAGCCAGAAACATTCTTACGTCTAGTAAAAGTCAAGTCAATAAGAAAGTTTGACGGAGTAAGTTCTAGAAAACATATTTATTAAAAATCGGAAGAATAAACAAAAGAGCTTAAAAATAAATTAAAATAGAAATTAAGGGCAGATATTTTCGATGGAATATAGTTGCAATAGGGTACATAACTAACCTTAAACCTACCAAACGCGTCTCCAAAAATAGAAACGCGTTAATTAATTGACTGGATCCGTTATAAACAATTACGCAAGGGAGCTTTCAAAGGCGGTGACTTCTCTGAAAGTAGGTCCATAGATACTGTTTTGGCTCATGTATACGTATAGTCCGAATCTTTCACCTATATATACATGCCCTTCTCCATTCACTCCCTCTCAGAAAAAAAACATTACTTTCTCTTCTTTCCATTTCCCTTCGGTCGGAACCCAAAGCATAACACGTACAGTACAATTCATTTGCAAACATCTATGGCTTCTTCTTCTTTCTCAACCAAATTGCCTTTGGCTCTCTTCCTATCTTCTCTCTTCCTCCATGCAGCAATAGGTACGTCTACTTGGAACGTTCTATTAATTCTGGGTATTGAGTTTTTTTTATTTTTATTATTATTATTTTTATTTATTTTTTAATTTGCTTGTGCGAATGCAGCTGAGCTGGTCTGTGAGGATTTGCCATCGAATGTTTGCGCGTTTGCAATAGCCTCGTCGGGGAAAAGGTGTTTGCTGGAGACGGCCGTGGGTGGAGAAGGAAGCGTGGAGTACCAGTGCAGGACATCAGAAGTGGTGGTTGAGGGCATCTCTGAATACATAGAGACCGACCAATGTGTTAAGGCTTGTGGTGTTGATAGGAAAGCTGTCGGAATTTCATCGGATGCCCTTCTTGAACCCCAAGTCACTGCCAAGCTTTGCTCCCCGGATTGTTACCAGAAGTGCCCCAACATCGTTGATCTTTATTCCAACTTGGCTGCTGGGGAGGGTAAGAATTCTTCATTTATAAATTTATTATTTCCAAACTCTCCTGCCTTTATTTATATGATCTCCTGCGTTTAACCATTTTAATTATGATGTGATTTATTATAATTAATATCTTTCGAGACATAATATAGAATTTTAGATGGAAAATGTATTAATTCTTACTACAAGAAAAACAAGCATTTGTGACGGATTGTTTGAAACAATAACGACTATTTGCGATAAAAACAGACTCATTTAGACAAGAAATAATCATTTTTACAGAAAATAACATTTTACAAATTATAAGTAATTTTTTTATAGTGTCCGGATAATTCATGGGATTGATGAATGTCACGATCGGATGTCCCTAATTAAGTTTCTTCTAACATGATCGATCCTCATCATGTGTTGTTTTTCTTTCGCAATCCCGTTCTACTCACGAAAGCTATATATATAGCTCTTATATGCACGATACCTCATCAGTACCACTTTAATGTTTTTTCATTTTTGAAGCTTTCCCTTCAATCAAAGCATTGTTCTTTCAATATATTCAAATAAAATGTTATATATTGAGGTTTCCTTTTAATTTAATCATTTATATGAGAGAATATTATACTTTAGCATCCTACAATTACAACTCTTTTTACGATATAACCAACAAGGTATGTATATACATATACATATATTCATGAAATCGTGTCACTTTATCTATTTTTGGTTTATTTAATGGTTAGATTTTAACAAAAGAATAAATTGAAATTTAAGTTTTAAGAAGGGGGGGGGGGGGGGGATTTTTTATTTACATAATCATATTTTGAAAGATCGTGACTAATAATTACGATCTAAATTAATTTATAACATAGCTAGGTAAGACGTTAACTCATGTTATTGTATTAATTATGATCTTGATCGATTGCTTGTTTTGATACATGCAGGAGTATCTTTGCCAGATCTTTGTGAGAGGCAACGCACCAATCCTCACCGTGCCATGAGCGAGCTTTTGAGCTCTGGTAGTACTGTAGCCCCGGGTCCCGTTGTTACTGATCAATATTCAGGGGCGGCAACGTCAGCGCCCACCAGCAGTCCTGCTCCAGCTCCCTTGTAATCATCTTGATCAAGACGGCCATATTGATTGATATTCCTTTGAGATTAGTATAATTGAATGCGGAATAATTATTATAATTAATTCCGAATAGAAAAATGAGGTACTGTTCATTCTTATGTGAATCGAGTCATGCGTTTGAGGAATATTTCTATTTATGTAACTTTGTTGATATTTCGCAATCAATTTTATATTTGTTTTGGAATTAATTTTCCCAGAGATCTATTAATTGAAAACTACATATATATATATATATATATATATAAACGAAAAGGGATTGATATTCGGCCTTAAAATACATTATATATGTAATTATAAAATTATGATCATGATCTATTGGTTTCAAATGAAATGGTGCTTGTGGTTTTGTTAGGCCGCTAAGGTAATTAATTAACTAACAACTAGCAAGGCTTGCAATAAAATAAAGGGCTACAAAAAGAACATTAGATTTTCTCACTATATAATATGGGCCGACCTATAGAAGTGGATTAATAAAAATGCCCATCGCCTACAGACTGAAATATTTCACCATCTCCTCAGCAACATCCATAAGCTTTTTAGTATTTTCCGCCATTAATTTCACGAACAATCATGTCCGAGGTGGATAGTTTTAAGTCTCCAGAACTACCTATTAATTTGTTAATTACATGGTAAACGTGATCATGATGACCTTGTCCAAATAAACCAAATTGATTAGCCAGCTTTGTCAATTGTACTACTGCTTAATTGGTTTCAGGGTTTCCTATGTAGCTAGCTAGCTTGCTCTAATTAATTCACTCCATCTTAATTATTAGTGGAGAAAATCGTTACTAATTAGACCAAGAGTCTTTTAATTACTATTAGGATCTATTAGATTGAAATTAATGGAATCAAGAATTAATATTATCTTAGACTAGCATTTGATCAACAACTAGCTTGTACTTATTTTATATAATCTACCGGCTTATTAAAAATATAAAAAGAAACAAAAAGTAAAACAACTCCCCTCTCTTTTTGTTACAATCGAAAGAGGGCCGCGTACCTGTAAACATATATAATTAAAGATTACCTGCAAACACATTCAAGGGCAATACTTTTAGTGAAAAAAATTTTATTCATCATTCTCACACTACACACTACACATAATTTTTTAATTTTTAATCTTTTTTCTTTTATCAAATGCGTGTTGTATGAATGTTGAGTAAAAAAATTCAATTAGTTTAAGAAAAATAAAAAACTAATAATTGTGATGTACTATAATGTGTGAAGATGATGAATAACAAAGTTTTGAGTAAAGATAAATGATATAGACAACCATCTTGAATAATCTTTGCAAAACCGTTGCCACATGAAAATGAAACGGTTAGCTGATATATTTATTTTTGTTAAAAGTTTGAGTGCGTTGCTATTATGGCAGAAGATGATATATATGCAAATGAAAACAAATTACAAACAAGAAAAAGGCTCCAGCGAGTGCGCAGACTGCATTTGGATGCTGAACTGAGTTGAGTTGAGACGATAAAATATTATTAAAATATTATTTTTTAATAATGTTATTATTTGAAATTTGAAAAAGTTGAATTGTTTATTATATTTTGTGTTGAAATTTGAAAAAGTTGTAATGATAAATTGAGATGATTTTAGTTACCAAACGAAGGCTCCACACAAGTCTCATTTCTCGCCACATCCACTACTGAAAAGGACACACAGCACGCTCTTTAATTTGCTTGATTCTCCATTCAATTATATCATTACAACTTGGTTAGCGTTTTTCATGGAGTTATATTTTTCTTGTCCTTTTTGAAGAGAAAGCTATATGAAAGAATGAAATTTGAGACCCAATTTACAGATTGATCAGAATATATATATGAGAGCAGTACACATATAAGAAGATGACAACAAATTAGAGTGACACAGGAAACAATTTCTTAACATTGGGGTAGATCGACAGGTGGTTGAGGCAGCCTCGAAGGCAGTGTAGGCCCATTCTCAACCTCGAACGCCATGCCCAAGCCCCATGGCAAATGCACGTCCAGATGGCAATGTGCCATCCAGATACCTGCGTGCATGCATTAATTGTTAAATATATCTTTCATAATATATATATATATATATATTTATATCTTTTAAAGAAGCACATTAATAAAATAAAATAAAAAAAGAAAAAGAAGCACATTAATATATATATATATATAGATAGATAGCCATATTTAAAAAATAATAATAATTATAGCTTTATAAATATTAATGCATGTAATTATTACCTGGATTATTTGCTTTGAATCTAATAACAGCCCAACCTCCAGTGGGCACCGCGATAGTATTACGTATTTGGGGATTGAAAAGGTTGAACTTTTTGCGATCATTTACTGGGTCATAATTTCCAAAACCTTGTGCCAACACATGAAAGTTAAAACCGTGAAGGTGTATAGGATGATTCTCCCTTGCTATAAGAGCCGTGTTCTGCAGAACAATCTGCACTACTGAATTGTACTTCAATTTCTTGACTTTGGTTGATTTTGGAGCAAATAGCAGTGATTGATCAAAGCTGATACTGGGGTCGGTGTAGTTAAACACCACCGGAGGCTTGCTGGGAAAATCAGTGGTGTAGATCCCACCAACCTTATTAAAGAAAGCTTCCAACATAGATAATCTGCTAGGAAGTTCAAACGATTCGTTGTTCATACTCGCAGAAATTCGCTGCCCAAATGGACCTGCACAAGTGTCGCCGCCGCCGCACGGTGCAAGATTCAATCCAAATGTCATGAACATCTCCACCCCCACCTCTTTTGGCACAGAGACCCATGTGGGCCAACTTACAAGGCCAGTAAGATTGCTGTAGAACTTGTGGGCAGTGGTTGTGTCGTCGAACGCCGGAAGGTCAGGCATCAGGGGAGTAGCTGACGTGGCATCCTCGTAGACGAGGATGCCTGTCGTGGCGGTTTCAACAAACGGTATTGATATGCCTTGAACGCTAATATAAGGACTTGCAGCCATGTAATAAGACCCCACGGTTTGGTTAGCGACGAGGAGGACGTCGGTGGTTTGTCCGGGTGCAAGGACCACAACGTCGGTGACATAGGGCATGGTGTAGGAGGCGTCGATGGCGACAACTTCCATCGTATGATTGGCTATCTTGAAGAACATCTGGTTATTGAGTGCAGCATTGATGATCCGTAACATGTAAGTCTTCCCTTCGACTACCGTCAGCTTATATGTATCTAATAAGATGCACATGATGAAGAACAACCTTAATATTAATTTGTTTATGTCCTTAATTGTTAGATTATTAACTTTTAATATATATTTAAAAGAATTTATTTGCAAATTATTCGATTATTGATCCACCCAACACATACTTTCTTTAGAGCATGAGTAGAGATCACCGGGCTGTCCGTTGATTGTGTAAGCATCAGAAATGTTGGGAGGAGCACCGAGGGCTAGGCCTTGGTTCTCCACGTCAACGACATTTGCATTCCACCACTCACCTGCAAATTAATCAAATTATATAATTAATTTATAAATCTCCATACATAACTTAATTAATGCTATATATATATAAATATTACACTTTCAAAATTAATCAAATATCTTTCAAATTAATGCACAATTAATTAAATAAGTAAAAAATTACAAACCCAAGAGAATGGAAACGTCTTGGTATGGCTTTCGAAATGGGAACAAAGTAGGGCCGAGTCTTGGAGTAACGATGAGTGCCCCATAAACGGTTGCACGAAGCCACGACACGTGAGCATGCCACCAGAGAGTCCCCTCCTGTCGTGTGATTTTGAATTTATAGGCGTAAGTTTGTCCAGGGCGTATGGGGCATTGGGTTACATACGCAGGCCCGTCTGCCCACGCACTCAGTAGTTGAAACACTCCATGCCTGCATGCGCATGATCAATATATATATTTCCATCCGCCATATAATTTGGAATTAGCAACATTAATACTGATCATGATGATCAATAAATTAGGATTGATCCTTTTAATAATTTGAGGGATTATGGATCTAATTTGATGCATGTCCTAACAAGTCAAAAGGTACGTACGTACCAGTGAATAGTAATGTTATATGGGGACTTATTTACTACGTGGACGACAAGGTCGTCACCGTCTTGAACCCGTATTTCTGGACCTGGCAGGCTTCCATTCACTGCTGTTATCACTTGTTCACGGCATAGCCGCTGGACAGTCAGGCTTTGCACCTGTAACAATACCAATAAGAATATATATAAATGTTACATATATATATATATATGATGATGATGATGTTTTTCTCACATAATTAATTAGGTACTCATGCATGTCTTTACATAAAAGCTTATTACAAGTAGCAAAACTCGTAATCTTAAAAGGCATTAGTACCGTGATACCCAAATGACAGTAACAGTAATTGGATGCAACTAACTCAAATTAATCTAATGAAATGGATCACCCAATGACTCAAATAGTAAAGGGGAAAGCCCGCTACCGACGAAACAATGACAAAATACGAGATAAGCTACAATAATATTGCACATCCAGGCCAACAGGAATATATATAAAGGAAAACTTTCCTCTCGGGCTTGCATGCAGACCATGATATTGAGGAGTCCACAACGTTTGCATTCATGTGTACATGATATGCATCATGCATGCATGACATGACTGGATCTAATAAAAGGGAATATCTTTAAGATTGCCCGTAACTTTGGACGTGATCTCATGTTCATGCAGATCAGAGCTAGCTAGCTCATGATTAATGCAAGCACTTTTCCTAATTAATGAGTTCTCTGCACGATTGCACTCGCCCAATTCGATCTAACACAAGTACGTACGTAGTACTTGACTCAACGTACGGCCATTTCCCCCAAATCTAAAGACTCGGCCTATATATTATATATACAAGAATGATAAAAGCGAGATGATCAAGTACTAGATCAAAAGCAAGATAAGAGGGATAAAGCTAGCTAGATGCGAAATTATAGTATTACATGGAAAGTATGTTCCATAACCGCAGCCGAGATTATTGAAGAAGCTAGAAGAGCTAAAGCACATGCCAGAAAAAACTGAAAGCGAGCGCCCATCCTGATCGATGAGTACTATTTGAAAGAGAAGAAGGACTTTTCAAATAAAGCTAGCTAGCTTAATGTAAGAGATGAAGAGGGAAATAAAAAGGAAGGTTTCTATTTATAGCAGAGAGCGCCATCGATCGAGATATATTAATATATAAAGCTCCCCGAAACGCGAGGATATACTAAATATATAATGGGCGTGTTCCGTATGTTGTATTTAAATACACACCGCTTTTAATTTTCCTGTGCCACTAGTACTATTCCATTAGTCATATATACTAGTTGTACTAGAGAGCCTAATTGTCAAATCAGCGGCCAATTGAGAAACTTGAGCATTATCTAGTTATAATATTTCTTTTATGTATAATATGAAAATGTAAGTCAGAATCTTGTTTTTGAAGCAAAAATACTACAACCTTATAATAATAATAATAACATATATAGTGATCTGTATAGGAAATATTCAATTCTTGTATGAGAGTGTAAAAGTTGTATCCCGATCATCATTTCTCTAATGATTCTTAGGTTTCGTTTGGAATTATAATTCATCTTAACTCATCTCAACTTATCTCAACTCATCATTACAACTTTTTTAAATCCAAATACGAAATATAATAAACAATTCAACATTCTCAAATTCTAAAATAATAATAATATTAAAAAATAATATTTTAACAATATTTTATCATCTCAACTCAACTCAACTCAACTCACTCTAACATCCAGACATAACTTTAGTGTCCCAAAAGACGAAAATCCAATCTTATAGTACGAAACTTTTCGTCCCAAAATATCTTATTTGTTGTCGTATTACTTCCTCCACAAAAGTGGTACGAACTTATACATGAGTTATAAAATTTAATTTTTGCATTAATTGGGTTCATCAGTAATGCATAGCTAGCATTTATGTACTCTGATAATTAAAAGTTATAGATTTGTTAGCGACGCCGATCGATCGAGCTGGTTTTTGAAAGTTATTTTTATTTTATTTTTTATAAAATGGATATTTGTTTTGAAAAAGATAAAAGAAATGAATATTTGATCAATTAATCACCCATGCATGCATGTGCTTTTATTTTTCAATGAGCTAGAGTGGACCGGATTTGCAACGACGAAACTGATCATCCGAAAAAAAAAACAAAAGCTGCTAATTAATACGTCTCAACTTTGACAAATTAGCACAAGGCTGGCCGGCTGATGATAGAAAAAAATTGTTAGAATGATGCTGTTTTGCCAACTAAATGGTGGACAACTCTCTCTCTCTCTCTCTCTATATATATATATAAAATGTGCACACGCTAAGAAAAGTGGTTTCCATTCTTTTTGGAGGGAACTGTCGATATATTTCTATCTAGAAGCCGGCGTCACGAGTGAAGGTCGCTGTATAAACTTACTACAAGAAAAATAAACATTTGTGACGGATTATTTGGGATAAGAATGGCTATTTGGAATAAAAACAGATTCATTTTTATAAGAAATAATCATTTTCGCAAGAAATAATTAATCACAAATAAACAATTTTCTTGTAGTTCTAGCTAGCTTAGTGTGGCGTTTGCTATTTGGATTTTGGCCCACACAAATAGATTACTTTCGCGTGTGTGTGTGTGTTTGTATCCATTTTGGGGAAAATAAATTGGTTTTCGATCGTTTTCACTTTTGCATTATTACAATTATCTTGATTTTCTTTTTTTCTTTGGTAATCAAGTAAATTTCGTTTGATCAAGTCAACTATATATATATATATATACACGTAAAAATAGTGTGTATAATATCTCGGAAATCCAACTGATCTCGAAAGTGTCTTATACGTACTTAAATTGAAATGCGAACTCAAAGAACAAAACAAATATATTAAGGTCTTTGATTAACTGATCACCGAATATTTGTCCAAGCTAGCGGCCTGTATTTCGCGATCCCTTATAAACCAATTCAAGCTAGTGATCTGTGTAAAATACTAAAATCGGAAATTAGATGCAGGACATGTTACATGCATGTCATGTGTATATATATAATGAATATGTATTCTTCAGTTTACCCATTTCCTTAAATCCTCTATTTATGAATTAACTCATGTTAAAGATTTATCTATTAATTCAAAAGTTCTAAAATTATTGGATACTAATTAGATTAAACTTTTAACCATCTAGAATATCCTATTATTATAGAAACAAATTAAAACTACCGTTTTTTCATCTTATAAGTTAATAAATTAAAGACCTAGAACGTACAAAATTATTCAATAACCACTTGGATTAATAACACAACATATATATATATATATATGTTATATATATAATTAGGGATCTGGACAGGATGCACGTACACGTGTGTATATGTATGTAGAATTTACGTGCATGAGCCATGCATGACCAACTATTAGCTTTAAATTTCCTCTAGCTAGTCGATCGGCCATGCACTATTTATGGCTATGTTTTACTTAAGAACACATGATGCATATGCATGCTCACGTAAGCTCAAACAAATATTTAAACGTGTCGGATATTTTTGTTTGCTCCAAATCCAAATATATATATATATATATATATATGATGCGAAGTGATATTTGTTGGGAACCTACCTAGTAATAGTGGGCTGGACTTTGAACCCGCCTTGACAATTTTGGATCATATTTGTGTCGTTTCAAATCGCAAACATTAAACTAAACATGTCAAATTTTCAAAACTTAACCCGACTAATTTAGATAACGAGTTTAATTACTTTCACAGACCGCAGCATGCAAGAAGTAATGATTAATGCATGTTAATTACGTACGTACCTAACCTCAATATTCTAGAAGTCAATTAGTTTATTAGGAAATTGAAGATCAGTTAGTCCCTCGAGTTAATTTGGATTTGGCAAGATTCCAGCCTTTCATTAATTTCAGAGAATTATCTGTCTTCGAGTACTTTTATCCCGTTGTCGGAATTAATGAGAAAAACGGACGGCAAAATATTATTATATATTGTTCATTTGCTGTTCATGTAAAATCCCCACATGATCCCAAATATATTCCTTAATTGGTTTTTTAAGAGATCACTTGGTGCCAAGTCATGTGTATATATATAATATAATATATATATATATATAGCTATAAAAAGTACTATCTGAAAATTATAGTATATTTGAAAATTAAATTTTTTTTATTATTTTTTTAAAGTATTTTTTTAACATCCTTAATCATTAAGAAAACATTAAAAAAAAAATATACAGCTTCATTAATAATAGTCACTTCCTTAACTATTAAGTGAAAAAATAAAAAATAAAAAAAAATAAAGGGAGCAGTAATTGAGTGGTAGGAGGTAGTAAATCTATCATTATCTTTGCATTATATATAACTTGTGCGCGTCCAATTAATTTATTAATTTGTTACTATTTATGTTTTTTACATTAATATCCTAGTTCTTCATCTCCAATATTTTTTATAAAAATTTAGAAAATCATAGATATTTTTCTTTTTTTAATTATGATTCTCAACTAATTAATTAATTAATATTTCAGACGATCTTCACGTTGTTGCTCATGAGCTAGATTTTGATATTACAAATATATTTGTATTACGTATGCAGTTTTCTTTGTGAAACTAGTAATAAAAGAATGGTGAAAGAATCAAGTACTCATCACGATCTACCACCCTAGCCTGTGTATTACATATATATGCTGTTAATTTCTTTGTTCCTTTGAATTAAATAAATTGACCAAAGCGGAAGACAGATTACAGGCAATATAATATAAAGAAAAATAAGTGTGCAAGTGCACATTTTTTATTATAAAGTGAGTCTTGCTTTTTCTCAACAGAAATAATACATTGAATTTGAACGCTTAATATTAGTCTAATATGAATCATAGAATAAAACAATTAATAGTAATGATAATCCAACAGTGCATCATGTAGTAGTCTAAATATTAGAGCTTGATCATGATGATCTAGCGCTAGCTAGCATTGTGGTAGATCGGCTGGTGGTGGAGGCAGCGTAGTCGATGGAGTTGGTCCATTCTCAACCTCGAAACCCATTGCCAGTCCCCACGGCAAGTGCACGTCCAGATGGCAATGTGCCAGCCATACACCTGCATGCATGCATGCATAAGCATATATACATTAATATCCATTAATTAATTTACATGTACCGGGCGTTCTAAAAAGAACTCCTTTTCATTCTCTTCACTACTTTTGTTGCTTTCTATTCTCTAAAAAACCTTCCGGTACCCATCCTTGTACATGCATTCAGATATGTATAAGTTAGCTATATACGTACGTACATATATATATATATATATATATATATATATATATATATATACTGATCTCAAGTAATTCTTAATATAAAGTAACATTTTTCAAAATAAAAAATTTAATTTAGTTAATTAATTTAATTGCTATATATCCTGATTTGATTTCATAATACCAACGAATTTGATAATTATGAAAAGATTTGATAATTATAAAATTACCTGGATTATTTGCTTGGAATCTAATGACAGCCCATCCACCAACAGGAACGCCGATGGTGTTACGTATTTGTGGATCATCGAAGTTGAACTTCTTGGGGTCATTAATGGGGTCATAATTACCAAATCCTTGAGCCAAAATATGGAAATTGAACCCATGAAGGTGTATAGGATGATTTTCCACCGCAACAAACGCTGTGTTTTGCAAAACCATCTCCACCGTTGAATTGTACTTCAATTTCTTCAACTTGGTTGCCTTTGGTGCGTATATCAACGACTCATCCAGGCTGATGTTGGAGTTTGTGTAGTCAAACTTCACCGGAGGGTTGCTCGGAAAGTCTTTGGTGTAGACCCCACTCACATCGAAGAAGAATGCTTGCAGCATGGACACAGTGCTATTGCTGGGAAACACAAACGATACGTTGTTCATGCTCGCAGAGAGTCGCTGCTCGAGTGGACCACCACAAGTGCCGTTGACTTCACACGGTGCGAGATTGATCCCAAAGGTCACGAACATATACTCGTCCACTTGACGTGGCACTGGGACCCAATGGGGCCCGCCGGCTAGTCCTGTAAGGTTGGTGAAGAACTTGTGGGCCGTGGGCGTGTCGTTGAAGGCCGGTTGGGTCGGCATCAACGGAGCAGCTGACGTTGGGGCACCCTCATAGACGATGATTCCCCTGGTGGTTGTGTTGTCGAAATCCACACCTTGAGCGCTTGCGTACGGACTTGCAGCCATGTAGTAAGACCCAACGGGCTGGTTAGCCACGACAAGAACGTCGGTGGTCTGTCCGGGGGCAACAATAACGACGTCAGTGACGTAATGTTTCGTGTAAGAGGCATCTATGGCGACAACTGTCATATTGTGATTTGCTATCTTGAAGAAGAGCTGGTTATTGAGTGCAGCATTGATGATACGTAGCATGTAGGTCTTTCCTTGCACCACCGTAAGTTTATATGTTTCTGTTTAAAATAGAAGAATTAATTAAATTTCAATTAAACAAAATGTAATTAATTATTGACATGCATGCATATATCACATGCATGGTGCATGTTGTACATGATGAGTTTCTACTTACTATTTTGGGAGCATTGGTAAAGATCGCCGGGCTTTCCATTGATTGTGTAAGCGTCGGAGTTGGCCGGAGCACCGCCGGTAGCAAGTCCCTGGTTCTCAACGTCGACGACATTTGCATTCCACCACTCTCCTGCAACAACAGAATTTTGGCTGCACTGTTAACCATCTAGTACTTACAAATAAAGAAGACGGAGAATTATGTAATCAAGTAGGTACCTAATAAGATGGGAAATTCCTTGTGGGGTTTAGGGAAAGGGTATGATCGACCGGATCTGGGGTGGATGATGAGTGCACCATGAACTGTTGCACGGAGCCAAGATGAGTGAGCATGCCACCAAAGGGTCCCCTCCTGTCCGGTGATCTTGAATTTGTATGTGTAACTGTTTCCAGGACGTATTGGGCACTGAGTTACATATTCCGGCCCGTCTGCCCAGCCACTCAGTAACTGGAACACACCATGCCTGCAAGTACAAACCGATTAAGTTCTATCGTAATTGTGGTTTAACAATCCCTTTCTGAAGTAGATTGCTTGTTGCAGAAGATATATATATATATATATATATATATATATGCATATAAAATGTAAATCTGTTACATATATATATATATATATATATATATAGCTAATGATAAATATTGAGATTTAGAGCTTCGTTTGAATTAAACATGCATGAGAATAACCAGAAACAATTGACCAAGTACGTACAGTGAAGTTTCACAGACCAGTTAGAAAACATGATGATAGGCTAATGATGTAATGATCATCAAGGATTAATTTACTGGCTAATGATGCGATCGAAGTACTTTTGAAGAATTGGGATTTGTGAAGAAAATGATTTCGTGTTTTATTTTCAAAGTCATGATGTTAGAGAGACGAAATTAATGTGAATTATTTTCAAAGCAATTAGATACACGAAATTAATGTGCATTATTTTCAACTTTGTATTGCTTCTGATCATGAAGGACTTACCAATGAATAGTCATGTTATAGGGTGATTTATTGAATACGTGGACGACAAGGATATCCCCCTCTCGAACACGTATTGTCGGGCCAGGGAGGCGTCCATTCACTGCAGTAATAACTTGCTCATTGCACAGCCGCCGGACGGTGAGGTTTTGAACCTGAAACCAAGTGAATAATTAACAAGCTGTCTATCATGCATGCATATTTGAACTTTGAATACAATAAATTAGAAAAGAGAGAGAGAGAGAGAGAGAGAGAGATCATTGGAATTAACTAAAGTAAAATGGGAACTTAAAAAGCCTTGCACTCATCAATTACTTAATCGAGTCTTTGATAAATACAGAAATTAATGAAGTACCTTTAGAGCAAATCAAATAAAAAAAAAATAGTAAATTGGTAAAGCAAAGCTAATTACATTGAATGAATGTTCTACTATAGCTGCGGAAGCCATTGAGGATGATAGAAGAGCTACTAAAGTGCATGCTAGCAAAACTGCTAAACGTGCCATGTTCATGATGAAGAGAGAAAAAGGTTTAGCTAGCGCTTGCTAGATATGTATGAATATATAGATAAAAAACCTATAATATTTATGGCAGAAGCTGTGTTTTTGGTTGTTCTGAGAACGTGTGCAAATATACTATGAATGAGAGAATGTGTTAACTGAGTTCTTCGATATCCCAAAGAGATGAGATCTCCGAATCGAACTAAATACGTATATATAGAGAAAGCCTGGCCTGAGTTAAGCTGATCTAACACGATTGCGTGAATATTTGGGCAAAAGCTAGCTAGGTTCCATGGGCTTTGACAAGGTAAGGCGCGCTTTTGAATTGATCAGATTTCATTTTCGAGATACATCAGTAGAAACTTCTCATAATTCAGCCAATGATCTACTAAAGTTGGCCACCCAATCCATAAAGAAAGTAGATTATAAAAGTCAGAGAAATTGGTTAATGTCTGAGGGAGCAGGCAGTACCATTTTGACTACTTTAATATTAATACTTGTGATTATTATGGCCAATGCAATTATGGCATTTTAGTCCGACGTCGTGTCATGCATTTAGCTAGCTGATGATCTAGAGAAAAAGCTACTGAAGGTGAAATTTCTACGTACGTACCCATTTCATGTTGTGTTCACTGAGAATTTTGTTTCGTTGAAAGTACGATATTATGGTAGAAGTTAGTTTATAACTACTCCAGTTTTGAAGAGACCAAAGAACGTTCTCGTGTACGTAGCAATACTGTTTGAATCATGTCTTGACTAATTCAAATTATTTTAATGTGAAATTTCAATTTCCATGGGCCGGTTTATTAATTAATAACGGGACAGGATGAATTAATATATAATTAACAAATCCATGAGCTAGCTTGACTCATTCATTAATTCACGTATTTTCAAGCTAGGTTTGATCTGATCATATGTAGCAGATATATACATTGCTTGGTCATGAAGGTATATATTAGGTAGGGGGTAATTAGTCTGAATTTTCAACCAAAAAATGGGATTATTCACATGAAAGGCATTAACAATCGGGTTGAATTCAAGCTTGATGAGCATTAATGCGTTTAGTATCTTGACTTTATATATGTTTAATAAGTATGTCATATATACACAAATAATAATATTGCAAAACATTAATTTAGTACATATATATATTAATGTTTGTGCAAAAAACATTAATATATATGATGACCTTAATTTGGACAGGACTATTGTTATCTCAAGAGACAGGAAAATTTGACGTTGCTGAGCCGTAGTACTTAGATTAATTCGGAGTTAATGACAGTACTAAAAGACGGCCTCGGCTTGGAAATTAAACTGGCCGTATAAACAAAAATAAGTAAAAGAAAAAAGAAAAATTCTACTGCATGCCTACAGTACTATATATACATCTATTTTTATTTTTTATCATATTAAAACTTTAAAATTTTTTCTCTCAACAAGGATATGGTGCAGGAGTGAGAGTTCTAAATTATAGAAACTTTTGATCTTGGATTGGGTGTATATTAATTATAGCCTATATGGCAATACTTTATTGGTAACTTAATTAGATATGTAATTCTAAGTAGGTGTGAATCTGTGATCATCAAACGGTGTATCCCTTGGAATGACACACTCAATTTCTTTTATTCATCACCAACTTATGGGACAAATGCTCTCACAGAGTGTCACCATATTGTCAAATTTCGCTTCTATTATTCTTCATTATTCTTCAAGATAATATTGGAATCTTGCATGTATATATAAGGCCCCTGCCAAGTCATCAAATTAAGTACGTACCTACGTACTATCTTCTCAACGAGCATATAATCGTTTAATTTGATGATAATGCAGCTATATATATGCCTAGTGAGCAATGTTGTGGAAGAATCTAAAACAGTTGCATGTTTCCATTCCAAATTAACCAAAAATTAGAGATTTAGTTTGTGTAGATGTAAAGTTTGACTAGGACTAGGTAACTAAGTTGATAAGTTTGTATAAGATTAGGTGACTAAAATGATAGAGTTTATCTTATGAATAAGCTTAAATTTGAATGAATGTAAAATAATTGTTGACTTTATTTTAAACAACATTAAGTTTATCTAGGAGTCTTTAAGGTTGGTTAGATAAGTCAGCAACATGAAATTTGAATTAAAAAAGATCTGCAATTATCCAGAACAGAAGTTGAATACAATTCAGTAACTACAAAGAAGAGTTATCGGGACATGTCAGCAATTAGTCAGGAGACATCTTCGCGACAGATTGAATCTGTCGGCAGAATCCTACTGAAACTGAAACTCTTTTCAGATTGTTTATTTAAAAGATCCTACTGGTTAGGATCCATATAGATTCAGATCTACATATTTTCTAGAGCACTTTATAGTGCATTAATTCTACAAGAAAAATAGATTTTTGTGACCAGTTAATTTCAGCGAAATGACTATTTACAACTAAAATTAGTTGCGAATAGTCTTTTGGTTGCAATAAATTGATCACAAAATCTCCTTTTTTCTTGTAGATATTGTTTGGTGAGAAAATTCCTTAGTGAATTTTCATATTTGTGATCTCTCTTTAAGTGTGATCGTGCTTCGTGTGTAGAGGATAGTGTGATTGGATTTCACCCCCTAGAGTTCTAGGAGGAAAGGCAATATTTGAACATCGCCAAAGGTTCTGGCTGCTACTACGGTAGAAGACAAATGAGTTGTTTGTCTGGGCAAGTAAGAGAGTCAAGATTCAATGTTTTTGTAATTGATGAGTAATTGTAATTGATTTTCAAATAATAAGATTGATTTTCCTGAGTTTGGCTGCCTCATAGGGTTTTACCTTTAAAGAATTCTTTAAAGGGTTTCACTTCAATACCAATCTTAGTGTTATGCAATTTATTTATTTTATGTTATTGATTAATTATTAAATTAATTGCATGCTTAACAACTAACTAATTTATTGAGTGAATTGGTAGATATTTTCACTGCATTACAGAGGTACTTGAGTAAATTCAGTTTGGATTTTAAGGAAATATTTCCTTCTGCCTTGTATTGGCAGTACTCATGTTTCTAATTTCGAATTTAGCAAACTCCCTCATGTTTTTCTACGTATTTAAAAATTACGTCACTAATTATATGATCCAAAAGTCCGCCGGCTTGTGATCAGATTAGTTTAGATTATAAGTTGAATATTTAATCATGTCTTAAAGTTCTTTTCCTCATGTATTAATTCTTTCACGCATCCAGCATCAACAATTTATTAATTAGCTAGCTAGGATTATTAATTGGTTTTTAAAATTACTTAGGCTAATAATTAAGTACTGATCAGTAACTCAAAATTTTTTGAAGGCCGGAGAAATTAAGGCGAGGTTTGAATAGTGAGTTGAGATGAAAGTTGAAAATTGAATATAATATTATTAGAATCTTATTTTTTAATATTATTATTGTATTGAGATTTGAAAAAATTTAATTATTTATTAAATTTTTTTTATGAAAATTTTAGAAAATTGTAATAATTATATTTTTGTGACAATGGGCCATGCACGCATATTAAATTCGACGTACGTCCGTTGACATGACTCCCATGCATGTTAAGCACTGATGCTGGTTGATCATCTACAACGTTAATTTGAATATCCCCATTGATATATAATATATGATAATGAACACCGATTAAACCAAATAAAAAATAGAAAGGAAAGATTACTCGACACACAATTTATTATATATGCATTTATTTGATTTGATTTGATGGGATCAGTCGAAGATCTCTTGATCAAGTAGAGATAACGATTTTAATTTGTTCCTAGCTACCTATTTCAAATAGAAATTATACAACGAAAAATAAAAGGTCGATAAGTGACATGGAACTGATCCGGAGTGTACGTCGATCAATTGAAAAATAAAATATATTACAAAGTACTATTTTTTGTATAATTATTATTTGTCTCAAAAAAGAAAAAGTTAAATTTGATTATTTATAACCGTAACATTCTCATCTTAAGTATCATTATTTCATATAATATATATATATATATATATATATATACACATATATATTTGCAATCTGTCAATTAGTAATTTGAGCTGGCAATTAGATCTGATCTATATATCTTCGCCCACCAATAGCAAAATGGATTCTGGCTTTGACCATTTTTTTTTTTAAAAAGAAAAAAAAAAAAGAAAAAAGAGAAACAAAAATATACAAGGCACGTTTCCTCGATCGATCGTGTGTATGTTTAGTTATGCGACTTTGAAAATATATTGCGTCGTCCCCAAGTTCGTTATCTTCGATTTTAAATTAGAATTATTCGCAGCTTGTTCCGAACTGATCATGGGAAGAAACGTTTAGGAGTTGTCCTGGTGGGTTTTTCGTAAGGCAGCCGTTGACAAGAATGGATGATGATCTGGTCACTTGCCTAAGTTGCCTTGGCAATAAAGCCAAGTACTTGTTGATCATTATCATCATGATCACGTAATTCAATATATATATATATATATATATATATATATATATATATATGGTAATTAATTAAATGGGTGAATTAAATATCTACGATCCCACATCGTATAATTAAATGAATTAAATCCAACTCATGATCATCATGCAAATATGAATTTAAAAACTTTGATCTAATATTGATCAATGATATATATATATATATATATATAGAAGTATTTCTAGCTAGCTAGCTAGCTATTTCCCATTTAATAATTTACAACCATATATATATATATATATATATATATGTGGTAAATACATGTGCAATAATATTATCAAAGTAAATAGTTGAATTGAATATTTCAACTAATTCGTGGACTTTAGGATCTATATATAGCTTTAATTTATGTAATGTTTGAACTTTGAACAATTAATGAGGTGGTTCAAATTAATTAATTAGTTGAAATGATTCCCAAAGTTTGTTTATTAAATAATATATATATATATATATGCAGAGATGGATGGATCTAGAATGAATTGAGTAATGCTACATGTAATCGTAGAGTGCGCAAGCATCATGCAATCGCTTTGAAAAAGAGTAGGGTTTACTACTAAAAGATTAATTTTTTTTCCATTTAGGTCTCGTATTTATTTATTTTTTTCAAAGTAATTGTGCAGCATTTGCGCACTCACGACTGCAATTATCATTTCTCATCTAAATAATTAGGTGTAGAGTGATCTTCCTCACGTTCAAACTTCAACGCGGGTTGCTAGTACTAGTTGTTCGCGACTATTGCTAATTCCATGCATGCTGGCGTAGCGCTGCTTCCGGTTGATCGAAGACAAAAGCTAGCGGCTATAGCCAGCATGCAGTAGTTTATAATTCTAATAAGAAAACATGAGCCTCCTCAGACTACTGTTCAAAGTTAACATTCATGTATAATACATTAATTATATATACAAAAAGAAGAAAATAGTAATAATTTGGAAAGTGCATGGATCCATCATATAGATATAGTCTAATTGGCCAATGTGATCAGAAAAAACGTCTATATATATATATATATATATATATATATATGAATATATATATATGTTGACAGCCGACGTACAAATCGAAAATTAATCTATTTCTTATTAATTCAGAAGTGGTGAATTAACCACACTTAATTAATTAGTTAATTAATCTATCTGCTACTGATGATGATGATCCATCTGTATCGACATTTTTATTACATTTTTCTAGTTTATTTTCTCTGTGCAAGCATTTCATGACTGCACATTTCATGATCATGTGGATACATGAATTAATATACATTGGTTTCTATATAAGAAACTCTGTTTGAATATCGAAATATATATATATTTTTAATATTCAGAGCTTTTGGATATAGAGACGGAAAACATTTAAGAAAAAATTATTAGCTGGACTGATATCGATAGGCCATATATATAAGGGTTTACTTCGAATTCCGTGGTGTATATTTATATACACACACATATGTATATATATTTATTGATCTTGACCAAATAAGAAAAAGTTCCGTTCGTGGTCACCTTAAATTTTGGCCAATGGCAATGTCGTTGAAGGAAGCTGCAACAGCTAGCCAGCCGATCATGATCACGATAATATAAATATATATACGCATGCGCACACAAACACAGCTGTTTATGTAAGAGAAACTTTGATTAAAATTTTTCACTCTCCTTAAATTAATACAGTATTATAAGAAAACTGTTTATTTGTTATTAGTTGTTTTTAATAAAAATGATTATTTTCTGTCAAAATGAATCTATTTTTATCAACAAATAATTTATCAGAAGTGTTTATTTTTCTTATAGTGATAAAGTTTGTGTGGCCCGGTGATATATAGCTAGGTTGGCGGATTACCGATTAATACCTAGAAAAAAACGCACGATCTCAAATCCACACACGGCAAAGACCTCCGGCTTCCCTCTAGATGATGCATGAGGATCGAGGAACTGATCTACTGCTCTTAACTAAAGATGTACGTGTTTATAATATCCTTGACTTCATAAGTAATTAAGAATTGATCTGAAGAAGATGACGACGACGATGATGATGTAGCTGCTGCACGCGCCTCATGATCTTAATTGGTCCCAATAATTAGTAATGGTTTTTCATTTGTTTACGGTCGTATTCATAATTTATATCAATTTATTTTAATTTATTTTATTATTATTTAATAATTTTAATTTATAAATCTTATTATTATTTATAATTTATTTTATTATTATTTATAATTTATTTGAACTCATCTCCAAACCTAAATAATCCTCAAATTCAACCAAAAGAAAAGTCCATTTATGTGAAACAATGGACATTATTAATTGTCGTAGCTTTATGTGCAGGTTTGCGCGTGCGTGAGATCACTGTTTACTTTTGTTTTTTTCTTGATCATGACCACCGCCCTTTAGAAGTTTCTAAGGCCGAGAGAGAGAGAGAGAGATTGCCTTTGGATATAAGCAATCGGTCGAAATTTCCTTCAAAATTCTTTTGAAATAGTGTAATAAGATAAAATATTGGCGAATTGGATCATTAACAAAGTTATGTAATTTGAGAACGAAAGAACGGTATTACCTTTCCACTTGATATATATATATATATATAGAGTTTTCGGATATGCAAATCCTGCATTTTTCATTTGAAAAAAAAATAGATAAATTTAAAATTCACATAAAAAATTATTTTTTTAATAGTGAGCCAAGCTATATTTTTTTTTTAAAATAAATATGCGAGACTTACATACTCCTTAATTGTATCTAACATAACATAACATTACTTATATATATATATATATATATCTATATGTATATGTATACAGTAGTGTAGATATGCATGATCATATACGCACATACATGCATGAACTTCTTTGTAGAAAGTTGAAAGTAATCTGAATTAACTTGATCTTATCTAAGAATGTAAAATTAATAATCTGTTCATGAGGAAGCATGAGTACTTATACTTTGATCGAGTTAGATGCTTCAAAGCTAAAAGAAGGATCATAAAACCCAATCAAGAGCCTGAGATTTTGAAAAGCATATTTACCCAAAGCCACAGAATTTTGAAATTTTCATCTTTATTAAAAATGTACAGCGAGAATTACAACTTGAAAAATGAAGAATAGTAATTATACCCTAAATTAATAGGCTCATTATGTATGCAGAATACATGCAAAAGGCTTCCTTAGCTTTTATGTTAGGACCTAATCAATTGGTCCCTTCATTTCTAAATGAGAAATTATTTCTACAAGTTTCAAATAGATAAATCTTGTGCAAGCCTCTATAAAAAAGTGGAATCCACCTTAAAAAATGTTAAAAAAACTATTTTTTATTAGTGAGACTTACTTTTTTACAAAAAATTTGCACAATATAAAGAACTTGCATTACGCTTTCTAAATGACAAAGACAAGAGTGAACTATTTAAGAGATTATAAGCTTCGTTTGATACTTAAACTCATCTCAACTCATCTTAACTCATCATTACAACTTTTTCAAATTTCAACACAAAATATAATAAGCAATTCAACTTTTTCAAATCCTAAAATAATAATAATAATAATATTAAAAAACATATTCTAACAATATTTTATTTTCTCAACTCAACTCAGTTCAACATCCAAACACAGCCTAAGTCTAAAGCATACTACTAGCGGGCCGCCTAGTGGTTACTGCTGGTGTGCCCACTAGTGTATTTAAAACTTTTTTTTTTCTTCTATTTTTTTTCAACTTTTTTTAACATCCTTAATCATTAAGAAAAAAATATATATAATTCTATTAATAGTCACTTTCTTAATTATTAAATAAAAAAATAAAAAAATAAAAATAATTAAAATAATCAAATGGTAATTTTGAACGGTAAGTTTGAAAGGCTTCACTGGCATTTTCCAAAGCCTAAATACTAGAACTGTCTTTATGTTGTTGGCCTCTTTATATCGTAATGGTAAGTTTCTGTGGGCTCAAAATAAAATGAAATGAAATGAAAGAAAAAAAAAAATGGATGATTTTATGGAGTGCCCAATGCCGTTAGGCGTTAAAGGGCCCATCACCCTCCGAAATTTTCGGGGGGAAAAGTTCTCAAAGGCCGAAAGGTTCTTATATGGCCCATGGAGCGAGAGTAAATTATCCAAATGAGGTGTAGGTTGGTGGGCTTCCATCATTAAGGAAAAGAAATAATTCTGTACTCAAGAATGGTATCTTTTACTGTGTATTGTTTAACTCATTTTCTAATCACTCCAATTGCAAAATACTTACTGTGGTTGGGCCCATGTCCCCCATTCGCAGCCCAAGTCTACTTACATCCGTACGATATTTCAATACCTTAAATGGCAACAAATTAAAAATACGTAAATCGCAATCCAAACATAGCTCTCAGAGAACACTTCGCTTGACAGCTCAGGATCTTGTTCCAAAGGCTTGGAAATTGAATATGATGTAGTTATTGTATAGATATATAAAACTTTGTATATTTTTCAAATCAACCTGAGTAATATGATTGATCTACTAAGCTGGGATTTACTAAAATTAATAGAAAATTTTTATTCTCAAACCGGTACATAGAGTACATCATCTACGTCATTTAAATGATAAGATTAATTTAGAAGATAAATTTTAAATTTTAAATCTTATCAATTAACTGACGTGCATGGTATACTCTACACATCAACTTGAGAATAGAATAACTCAAAATAATTACTCTCACTTTTTATTCAACCCAATTTGATTAGATTTTTTAAATGGTACAAAAATCCAATTTCAAAGTTGCATGTACTAGAAATTAGAGTTTGGATTAAATATTAAAATTCATCAAAGCAAGTATATATTTCTTTCAGTAAAGTTTGTGTACGATGACATCTATAAGGTATTAAAATTAGTGTCCAACAGCTAAAAATTACAATGCCTCTTTTCGATTAGGGTATATTTTTTTATTATAATTTTTATCCAAAATTCATTACTAAATACAAAATATAAGTCTTATAACATTGCTCGTTGTTCCGTACATGTTTTCAAAATAATAACAAAACAAAATATTATATTGAAAGTGATGCAGATTGTGTCCATTAATTTTTTTTTTTAATGACAAATTAAGATCATCTCTAAACTACTTTTATTGAGAAAAAGTCATAATAGTACAAATTTATTTGGAATTTATATTGTCCAGAGATCAGATCAGTCTCTAGAATTCTAAGAACAAATCTAAAATAAAAAAATGTGATATATATATATATATATAAATAATTATATTTGAAACTATTTACATCATACATCATTCATGTGCTATAATTTAATTTAAAAGATAAATTTTAAAATTTGAATGTTACGAATCAAATTATATCACGTTGACGGTGTGCGGTGTAAAGACTTTCAAATAACACTGCTCATATATACATATATATATATATATGTATATATAAAGTGAGTGTGATAATATTTATTATTGTCTATGATACTACTACTTAATAAATATTATGAAATGCAATTTTATATGCTTGTCTCTTTCCTTTTAAATTCTAGATGTGAAGTGTTATCTATATAAAATGATTATATAAAAGTAAATTTATATAGTGATGTGATTTCAGATGATCTGTTAGATCGATTTCATCTCATCTCATCATTATAATTTTTTTAAAATTTCACACAAAATATAATAAATAATTAAACTTTTTCAAATCTTAAAATAATAATAATATTAAAAAATAATATTCTAATAATATTTTTTTAATTTTTTAATTTTCATCTCAATTTATAGTCAACTCACTATCTAAACTACAACTTAGACACTATTTAGATGTTGAATTAAGTTGAGTTCTTTATGAATAATATTTTATAGGATCCTCCTAAAATGAGTTTAAATATATTTATAGAAAGTTGAAAAAGATAATGGATCCCGCACATAAAGAAGTATTGAATTGAAAAAAATTATGAATCTTATATATAAAAAAATTTAAAATTGAAATAAATTTAATAATTCAAAAATTAAGTATTAAAATATTAAACTTAAATTAAAATTAAACTGATATGAATTGAGTCAATTAGTCAAACTTCCATGTGATAGAATCTACCATCTTAAGATTTCTATTTGAAAAAAAAAAAAAAAAAAAAAAAAAAAACGTCGTGGATGAGAGCGCAGCAGTTTTCCCGCCACTCCAGGAAGTACAGACGGGTTCACGCGCTATGTAGATAATACATTTGAACACTGTACTGTCAATTTAGTAGAGAGCATTTCCTTCGACAAAACTGTCATCCCTGTCACGCTTTCATAAAGGACTTGAGGGCAGTTTCGTCATAATAAGCCATTACTGCTCTGTTTAGATTTCAAAATTACGTTAATAACCTTTTCTTCTTTTGGTTTTGCAAAATATTTATTAATTAATTTTCTTTTATCTAAGCTCCAAAAAAAACTTGTTCCTATCCAGGAAATGAGATTTAGTTCATCATTTCGCATGATTAACAATCAGTCAATACCCATTATTAAGTGCCAAATTAGGTTTTAACAAAGCGACTGTAATGGTTAACTATAATTAAATCTAGTTTAAATAACCAGTTTAGAGTGCAAATTGAATTTTGAAGTTCAAGCCCTTAGAAATCTCAACCTATTTATTAAAAAAAAAAAAAAATTATTCAAATACTGGTTCGCTGGAAATAGGAAATCTTTCAATTCTTTCTTCTTTCTTTTTTTCAACTGCAAGTGATTCAAATATCAGTATATCAAAAGGTGAAGCAGGGCTGGCCTCAAAGATATTCAAAGCTATATTCAAAGCTTCAATCAGGTCCATATTTGATTAAGAATTATATTCTTCAAGAGAAACAATTTAATGACTGATTTATTTATTTATTTATTTTTTTCGGGAAGGGGGGTCGAAACCAAGACTTCCATTTTAGAGGTTTGAGTATTTTGACTATTAGCATATAACATTTTGTCACTTAATCATTTATTCATTTACTCTAAATAGGCTTAGAATACCATGTAAGCCTAGGAGATTTTCATGAATTCCTTCATATATTCATTGGTGAGGTATGGTGTATTTATACACATACAAGAGAGAATCAAATCTGTTACAAAAGGCAGGGATATTGCTGACAATAAACAAAACCTAACTCTAGAGTATTCTGAACCTATTTACAGTAAATGAATAAATGATTAAGTGACGAAATGTTATAACGTATCAGAGTTGCTCGACTAGCAGTCTTGTGATCCATGGCCTCACTTCCTTCTCCTTTTGCTTCTATCATCTCTTCTTTCTCACACGTAGTCACCCTTAAACTTACTACTGAGAATTATTTATTATGGAATGTGCAAATATCAGCTTACCTTAGAGGCCAAGATCTCTATTGCTATGTGGATTTCACCTTATCCTGTCTAGCAAAATTTCTTCTTGCTGCTAATAATGAAATACCTAAAATCAGTCCAGATTATAACACTTGGATGAGAACAGATCAACTGGTTCTCAGTGTTCTATTCTCATCCCTTTCCAATTCTGTCATTGGTCACGTTTTATCAGGCTCTACATCTTGCTCTCTTTGGAATTCCATTTCCTCCATGTTTGCCTCTCATTCACAGGTAAAAGATTTTCATCTTCGTTTTCAGTTGACCAATCTATCTCGTGGTGAGCAGACCATCACTGAGTATTTTGGTAAGGTCAGGTCCATAGCCGATAGCCTTGCCTCCACAGGTAATCCTCTACCAGACAAAGAGCTAGTCATGTACCTACTCACTAGGTTAGGTCATCTCTATGAATCCTTCGTCACGTCTATGACCAACTGTTCTGACCCCATCTCCTCCCATGAGCTATACCAGATGCTTCTCATCCATGAGAGCAAACTTGCTCACACCTCTATACAAACTATAGAGCCCTCGACCAACTTTAGTTCTCATGGTTCTCCTGGAGGCTGATACCAGAGAGGTAGATCTTCCTCTAGAGGTTGACAGGGTAGAGGTTGAGGAAACTACTCGAGCCGTGGTGGTCATTACACACCCAACTTCTCTGGGAACACTCATCAAACACCTAGTGGTGCCTGGCCTGCCCCACTTGCCAAGTTTGTGAAAAACCAGGGCATGTTGCTCCAATGTAGGCAAAGGTTCAACCACTCATACCAAATGTAAGCTCCCCCTTACTTCTCAGCCAACTATACATCTAGTTCTCCCACCCAAACTTCCCCATCCAACCACCAAAACTACAACTCGGATACCACTTGGTACCCTGATTCTACCGCGACCCACCATATCACCAATGACCTCTCTAACCTCAATTTGTCTAGTGAGCATTACAATGGTACTGAAAGCATTCGCGTGGGTGATGGATCGTGTCTCCCGACTGAACACATCAGTGACTCTACTTTTCTATCTAACTCTTCCTCTTTTCTTTTACATAAATTGCTTCATGTTCCTCATATCTCCAAGAACCTTGTTTCTGTGCTTCAATTCTACAAAGATAATCTCTGTTTCTTTGAATTTTATGCAAACCATGTTTGTGTGAAGGACACTCGGACGAAGAGGTCCCTCCTCACCAGACCAACGCGTAACGACCTTTATGCTTTTCCTTCAATAAAAATGACCTCTGCTTCAGCTCATCAGGGAGAGAAAACCTCCATCTTGTAGTGGCATAGACGACTCGGGGATGCTTCCCTTGATCTCGTGTCTAAAATTCTGCACACTAAGTGCTTGCCCTCATCCCGCAAAGAAGATGATACATTTCAATGTTCAGCGTGCCCCCTTGCAAAAGCCCATAGGCTTCCGTATACCTTGAGCTTGGCCCAATATAAAAGGCCTTTAGAAATTGTTAGTGCGAACCTTTGGGCCCCATCTCCTGTAATCTCCAAAAATGGGTTCAAATATTATATATCCTTTGTGGACCACTTTACTCGTTTCACATGGATTTTTCTATAAAAATTAAAATATGATGTTATTCAAGTCTTCACGCAATTTTTACCTTACATTGAACGTCTTTTTAATTCAAAATTGCTTGTACTACAAATTGATGGTGGTGGTGAATTTACATCACTCAAATCATTTTGTTAAACACTTGGAATTACACATCATTTTTCATGCCCACATGCTCATCAAATAAATGGGCTTGTTGAACGCAAGCATCGATATATTGTTGAAACCGTTCTTTCACTCCTTGCCCATTCTTCTCTTCCAAAACATTTTTGAGTCGAGGCCTTTGAAACTGCAGTTTATTTAATTAACATGCTCCCTTCAAAACTTCTTAAAAATAAATCCCCTTATTTTTTGTTTCACCAAAAAGACCTTGATTACACTTTTTTAAAAGTTTTTCGTTTGCATGTTAGCCCAACTTGAGGCCCTATAACAAAAATAAATTAATGTTTCGGTCAACATCATGTGTTTTCTTGGGCTACAGTACCTCTCACAAAGGCTATAAATGTTTTGACCCAAGCTCTCACCGCATTTACATTTCACGAGACGTTACATTCCATGAGACATCCTTTCCTTACTTTCACCAGGAGTCCAATTTCTCAAGCCCACCTGCATTACCCAATACTTCCACACACACGACCCTTCCTTTATTGTCTCCATCCATTTTAGGCCCAGGTCCAAGTTCGGCCCCCATTTCACCCATGTCTCCCGATACTTCATCACTTTAACCTAACCCTAATTCTAACAATCAACCTTTGCCACTCCGAAATCCATCGATCATTCCATCTCTAGAAAGCTCCTCATCTTCTCCTTCTCTCCCTTCTACTTTTCCTTCCACTACATCGATGGTTCTTCGTCCTCTTGTTCCCCTGTAATAATTCGGAGTCAAACTAATTCTTCTAGCCCTCACATCTATCGGGATGGAACGATCCCTTACCCACGGCAGCGAAATTGTTTTCTTACTATTGCAGATGTCCCGGACGATCCCTTCAGTTTCTCAGTCGCGAGCAAGTTCCCAAAATGGCAAGCTACCATGGCCTATGAGCATCATGCCCTCGTCAGTAACAATACATGGAGTTTGGTACCCCATGATCCCTCTTTTAATATTCTAGAATGTAGATGGGTGTTTAAAACTAAGTGTCACTTAGACGGACCCTTCGAAAGAAGAAAAGCCCAATTGGTAGCCAAAGGCTACCATCAACAATCTAGCCTGGATTTTGCATGATACCTTCAGTCCTGTTGTGAAATCCACAACTATTCGTTTGATAATTTCACTTGTTGTTACGAATGAATGGCCTCTATACCAGCTAAATATTCAAAATGTTTTTTTACACTGTGATTTACATGACACATTTTACATGCAACAACCCCAAGGGTTCATTGATTCGAAAAATCTTAATTTTGTATGAAAACTACACAAGGCCATCTATGGCCTCAAATTGGCTCCACGAGCCTGGTTTGCACAGCTTAGTACCTAGCTGCTTAGTTATGGTTTTTCTCAAATTGATCCTTCTTTGTTTATACTGAATCATGGTGACTTGAAAATGTTTATGCTCATATATGTTGACGATATTGTGGTTACCTCATCAAAACCAAGTGCCATTGACTCTCTGATTAGTGCTTTGTCTCAAGTTTCCCTGTTAAAGATCTTGGCTGTTTATCCTACTTTCTTGAGCTTGAAGTTGATTATTCTAGTTCTAGACTATTTTTATCTCAAAGGAAATATATCAAGGATTTGTGACCTCATTGATGGCATCCTCAATTAAACTGTCTCAATATGACTCACACAGAGTTTAAAGACAGTACACTGTTTCGTAGTATTGTAAGAGGCTTACAAT
This sequence comes from Juglans microcarpa x Juglans regia, assembly GCF_004785595.1. Lineage (NCBI taxonomy): Eukaryota > Viridiplantae > Streptophyta > Magnoliopsida > Fagales > Juglandaceae > Juglans > Juglans microcarpa x Juglans regia. The sequence continues at coordinate 32,639,842 of NC_054602.1, read as the reverse complement.
ACTTATCTCTTACAAGACCTGACATAACCTTTGCAGTCAACAAGGTTTGTCAGTTTATGCACTGTCCTAAAGTCCCTCATTGGCCTGCTGTCAAGAGAATTCTTCGGCACCTTAAGGCCACTCTTAATTATGGTTTATTTTTTAAATTTCAATCTTGTGTCTCTGTTCAAGCCTACATGGATGCAGATTGGGTAGGGTGCCCTGATAACAGACGCTCCACAGGAGGCTTTGCTGTTTTTCTAGGCACTCATCTCATCTCTTGGAGCTTCAAGAAACAAAAGACTATAGCAAAATCCAGCACGGAAGGCAAATACAAGTCACTTTCATCCACTGCAGCCGAGCTTATATGGCTACAAACCATGCTGAAAGAGTTGGGGATCTCCTTGTCTATAGCTCCTACACTTTGGTGCGACAACTTAGAAGCTATGTACCTTACCGCCAATCCAGTTTACCATTCACAAACCAAGTATATAGACATCGACTATCACTTTGTCCGTGATAGAGTTCCTGCACAAACTCTAAGGTGTGGTTTGGATTCAAAGATAACTTCAGAACATCTCAACTCATCTCGTACGGTAAACTCTTCTCTAATTCAAACAGTGTATTGACGTTATCGAGTGTTTTTTTTATTTGTTTTCATATACGAAAAAATAGCTTACTGACCGTTGCTTTTTATTTTTCTAAGGACCCACGACTTCACCTAGCTCCCTTCACATGGGTGTAAAATATAAAATTATTTTATATATGATAGTCAAAATTATTATTTAACGATTTTGGAAACAATTTAAAAATCATTTTTAAAACAATTTCTATTAATCAATTTTTATTTGATATTTTACAAAAAAATTCTGTTAGAAAAAAATATTGTAATCCGGAAAATATTATTATAAAATATATTATAAAAATTAAAAATTGGGTAGGTAATTTATAAATTATTATTACTTAAGGAATAAATATATTTATAAATAAAACAAATTTATTAAAAATACTATGCAATAATTTGTGGGACCCACATCTATCTTATCTCCAAAAAGTTTAAACCATCTCAACTCACTCCCAATCCAAACACACAACATTTTCAAAAACCATCTCATCTCAACAATCTCACCACTATTCAACTCATCTCAACTCATCTTCGAATCCAACCAATTCCTGAAAGTTTCTTTTTGCAGCTCCAAGGAGCAACTGGCTGATATGTTTACTAAGCCATTAGTCTCTGATAAATTCTTTTCTTTTCGTTTGAGTCTCAATGTAGTTGACACCCCACTAGACTCGAGGGGGCATATTAGCACATAACATTTTATCACTTAATCATTTATTCATTTACTGTAAATAGGCACAGAATACTCTAGAGTTAGGTTTTGTTTATTGTCGGCAATACCCCTGCTTTTTGTAACAGATTTGATTATCCCTTGTATGTGTATAAATACACCATACCTCACCAATGAATATATGAAGGAATTCATGAAAATCTCTCAGGCTTACAATGCCATCATGCCATGTCTTTGGCGTAATGACTGATCTTATTACTGATAAATGGATGAATGCCTGGCTTCAAGAAAAGAAATTAGGCATGCATACAATTTTTAAGACTTCAATTGTCGCATTTGACGGTACAAATGAATTTTTATTTTTCTAAAAAAATAGTAAAAAGAAAAAAGGGAGAACGATAGTAAACAAGAGTGAAAGTAAGGGAAATTATACAAACTAACCCAAAACAATATATTTAGTTTTTGGATTAGACAAGTTAACTTGATACAATCCATATTAACATGTTTATTTCTCAATCAGTGTTAAAATAAATTATTGTATGACTCGATAGTACTCTTTTTTTTTATTAAATTGTCAATGTTAAAATGGGTCACTTCTTTAAGTTGGTCTAAAATTGTATTAAAACTTGTTAGTTCTAAGGATGTGGATGCCCTTGAAATTTGTCAAATAATATGCCTATTATCTTTGGCCTAGTAATAGGCATATGTTAAGTTAGAGTTTTGCTATACAACAACCATTATTTACCCCACACTCCACACTTGACAATTTTTTTTTTTTTACAATAAAGTGTGGAGTGTGGGATAGTGAATAGTGGCTGATGAGAAAAATTATTCGTTAAGTTATCAAATACCTTCATATTATAAGAGATTAACACTGCTATTGGTTTGAGAAAATTCTGAACTCAAATTGTATTGATGTACATAGCAAGTTTATATACAAGTCATTTGAACAATCTAACTATGGAAAGTAGTAACGTAAATCTATAGTATTTAAACTATTACAGAAAATTAAAGACATTACTACCAAATCAGAAACTAATCCTAGAATTATGCTTCCACAAATCTTTGCTGATTTTATTGTGTTTGTTGACTGTGGGCTGGCATTGAGTTGGCTGTAGGATCTTCTTTGATACGCCCCCACAAGAATGAGCTACCATCGGTAAGTCCGATCTTGGTTTTGAGTTGATCTGTTCTTTGACGCAAGAGAGGCTTTGTGAGTAAGTCTGCCAACTGATCATTGGTATGTACATGACGAACTTGAAGAGCATTTTTTTGAACCAAATCCCTGACAAAATGAAAGTCTATTTGAATATGCTTCATTCTTGAGTGTTGAACTAGATTAAAGCTAAGATGTGTGGCATCTAAATTGTCACAAAGCAGTAGGGGAGGCTAGTTGAGTGTGAAGTTCCTGAAAAAGAGAAAGTATCTATATAGACTTAGACGCTGCAGTGGCCAGCACTCTATATTCAGTTTTGGTGGATGACCTTGTAATTGCTCTTTGTTTCTTCGAACTCCATGAGATGGGATTTGTGCCAAGTAAAATGAGATATGCTGAGGTGGAGCTTCTATTATCCAAATTTTCTGCCCAATCGGCATAAGAGAAGCACGTGAGTGCTGGACTTATGTTTTTCCGAATGGTTATTCCATGAAAGATTGTGTTCTTCAAGTATCGAAGCAATCGTTTTGTGACTGTCCAATGAGTCATTATGGGACGATACATGAACTGAGATAACTTATTGACAACAAAGCTGATGTCAGGTCGAGTTAGAGATAGATACTGCAATGCTCCAATGACACGATGATACTCAGTAGAATCTACTACTGAAGCTCCATCATCCATTTTTAAGGCAGCCGAGGTTGATAATGGAGTCATAACATCCTTAGCTCCATCCATATTTGTTTTAGCCAAGAGATCACAAACATACTTATGATGTGTTAAGAACAACCCATGATTTGTAGGAATAACCTCAATGCCAAGGAAGAAATGCAATGGCCCCAAATCTTTGATTGAAAATTTTTGTCCAAGCTGAGTAATGATATTCGCCACAAAGTTTGAGTCATTTCTTGTGATGATTAAATCATCAACATACACCAAGTAGTAGACAATTAGTGAACCAGCACAATATACAAACAAGGAAGAGTCAGATTTAGTGTTCAAAAATCCAAACTCAACCAGTGCTTGTTTAAGAGTAGAATACCAAGCACGGGGTGCTTGTTTGAGACCATATATAGCCTTGGGAAGACAGCAAACATGGTCTGGTTTTTTCGGGTCCCGAAAGCCCGGTGGCTGCTTCATGTAGACTTTTTCTATAAGATATCCATGCAAAAATGCATTATTGACATCAAGTTGTCGCAGTGACCAACCCTTCATTACAACAATGGACAACATAGTATGAATTGTAACGGGTTTCACTACGGGACTAAAAGTCTCTTTATAGTCTAGACCGGGTCGTTAATTGAAACCCTTTGCGACTAATCACGCTTTATACCGTTCAATGGAACTATCATCCTACCTTTTGATCCAAAAGACCCATTTACATCCAATGATGTTGCATCCTTTTGGAGGAATTTCTAACTGCCATGTATCATGGCGCATGAGAGCGGTTAGCTCAGAGGACATTGCTTCTCGCCACTGAAAATTAGATAGGGCCTCACCTACTGTGTTTGGTTCCAAGGATGGTTGGATCGGATGCCTAGTGACCAAAACCGATCTTTTAGGTCTATAAATGTTATTCATAGAGCGAGTCACCATATTATAGGTTTGGGTCACAGTGGGAATAACGGGATCAGAGGGTGGTGAAGTATGTGTGAGGGAAATGTCATGCAAGTCAGATAAAGAGGAGTGCAGAAGACATACCTGGTGAGGAATCGTTGGAGAATAAGACTCCATCAGAGGCCCCGAAGAATGATGAGTACCCGATTCTTGAGGAACAGCTTGCGACAGGGACTGAGGCGTATTTGTCGGCAGAGAGAGCATCACGGAAGGGTCAATTTCAGCAGGGGATGGAGTAGCGTTGGTGATCTCATTGATTTTAGGGCACAATTCGGCAAATGAGAAATTGCCTTCATCAAAGAGGACATGTCTTAAGTGATAGAGATGATGGGTTGTGGGCTTTAAGCATAAGTAAGCATTTTGAGAGAGGGAATAGCCCACAAAGATACACGGCTTGGCTTTAGGCTCAAGCTTGTGTTTGTTATATGGCCGGGTCAATGGATAGTAAAGACAACTGAATTGTTTGAGTTTTAAATTGTTTGGAGTCTGATTAAAAAGCTTCTCAAACGGGGTTCGATTTTGCAAAGTTACAGTTGGCATTCTATTGATTAGATATGCAGTTGTTTGAAATGTATAAGGCCAATATGAACGGGGTAAATTTGCATCTGTGAGAAGCGTGAGCCTAGTTTCAACAAGATGGCGATGTCGTCTTTTAGACATGCCATTTTGTTGGGGATTGTGAGGAGCGGTTGTGTAGTGACCAATGCCATGAACCGAAAAATAGGATTTGAGAGCAATGTATTCACCTCCATTGTTAGAGTATATACTCTTGATTCGGGTGTTAAATCTATTTTCCACAAGATGTCGGAATTGAGGAAAAATAGTTTGAACACTTGATTTGTTAGACATTAGATAGAGGCAGATGTATTTAGTGTAATGGTCAATAAAAATTAGATAATATTTTGAACCATCAAGACCAATGTCATGTGAGGGACCCCAAACATCTGTATAAATTAACTCAAGTGGTGCTTGACTAGTTAAATCATGAGAATGAAAATATTGACAATGAGCCTTATTTTGGGATCACGCATTGCATAAAACGTGTTTGGTGAAATGATGAACAGAGATCAATTTTTTTTTTTTTTATTATTGTTGGAACACATAAAGTATCTTTGAGATGAAAGACACGATTATACGATTTAAAAGATAATGAATCAACATGAGATACAGGCAAACCTGATCCATCTCCAATTACCCATTCATCAGAACCATCATATTCTGAATGAATTGAAAGTTTGGAAAGATCAGTTGTCATGTTGTGGGATGCAGCTGAATCAATGAGTCATTTTTTATCTCTAGTATTGGAAGACGCTGCACAGTTAGCAGTGACTGCAGTGGATCCAAGTTTGGAACAGGTTTTGGCCATATGGCCCACTTGGTCACATAGTTGGCACTTGGGCTTGAATTTTCTGGGACCCGAATTTGAAGCCCACTTTTTCTTGTTGTCTCGGCCTTTGTTGGTGGAGGATGAACTATGCTGACTTTCATGGTTGCTGGTTCCTCCATGCCGATAGGAATAATTTGCAGTTGCAACTAACTGCTGTGCAGAGCTGGTTTCCAGTCACCGAAGATAATTTTCATGACCAACAAGAAGGTCATGAAGTTCTTCAAAGTTCAGTGAGGATTCTCGAGCATGAATTGGTGTGACGATCTCACGGAACTCAAGACCTAGTCCATTTAAAATGTAGAGAGTCAAATCATAATCCGAAATGGGATGATCGATAATCTTAAGCTCGTCTGCAATTATCTTGACTGCATGGAGAAATTTGGTGACTGAACGGCTACCACGAGTGTGCAATGTGAGATTCTCCTTGAGTTGCATTGCACGGGTTCTAGATTTTCCCGCATAGAGACGGGTGAGTGCTGTCCAAGCGTTATGTGAGGTTTTGCAGGATGCAAGAATGAGAGTAATGGTAGTGGAGGTGGACGCAAGGATGGCATGAAGAATGAGTTTATCTTGGCGAATCCAGTGGGAATTCACTTCGTTGGAGGTTGCGGAATTTTCTGCATCTATGGCAGGGCATGGAAGCTTGCCGGTAATAAAATCGATTATATCGTAGCCAATTAACAGTGCTTCGAATTGGGCTCTCCATTAAGGGAAGGTAGCGGGAGTGAGTTTTTCGTTGATTGTAGTGGAAGCGTTGATGGTAATAATCTGGTTGGCAGAGGAGGACCCGGGGATTGTAGTCATTTTAGAAGGAAACTAAATCTCGTTAGAGACCGGCTCTATTGATACCATATAAGAGATTAACACTGCTATTGGTTTGAGAAAATTCTGAACTCAAATTGTATTGATGTACATAGCAAGTTTATATACAAGTCATTTGAACAATCTATCAAATTGTATTGATGTACATAGCAAGTTTATATACAAGTCATTTGAACAATCTAACTATGGAAAGCAGTAACGTAAATCTATAGTATTTAAACTATTACATAAAATTAAGGACATTACTATCAAATCAGAAACTGATCCTAGAATTATACTTCCACAAATCTTTATTGATTTTATTGTATCTGTTGATTGTGGGCTGGCATTGAGTTGACTGTAGGATCTTTCTTGACACATATAGATTAGCATATATAGGAGAGTTGCTCTTTTTACCCAAATCATGTACGACTTAAATCATTTGCATTTTTCAATTTATAACCTCAGTTAAGATTGGACTATGCTGTCACTTTTTTGTTTATATTAATGGTCAAACCTCAATTGAGGGTTTGCATAATAATAAATATATATATATATATATATATATATATGTTGTGATATATTTATAGGTGAAAAGTGTAATTCCCGCTATGGTTAATTGTTAAAATAATGAAGGTTAAGGGATTATATGAAGTTTCAAAAAAAAAAAATAATAATAAGAATGGTCTCAGAAAATAATGAAGGCATTTTATTTGAAGTATTTCAAAACTGTCAAAATGGTTCCTAAATTATAATTGGGTTTTAGATATAAATAATATTATATATAGTCATAGATTATGAAAGTATCACGTACTCATTTTAAAAAAGAGTGGAATCTACTTCATGATTACAATTAATATAATTTCTCTTTGGATATTTATCATTCGGGTTTTAAAATTTAAAATTTAATTGAATCTATATTTATTAGATTCTATTGTTTAGAATCTAGATAGATATGATTTGTTTTTTTTTAGGCTATTGCTCAGATCATGTTTGATGGCTTTGGATAAGGAGAAAAATTCTGCTTATTATCTTCTACGTAACACATTAATATATAATTTATTATTTTTATCATTCAATTTAAAAACACACATATTTAATGCGTAAATATCTGTTTATATGAAGTTCGATTAGAAATCCGGAAAAGGTCAAATGAGTAATTCGACGAAGGACGCGCAAGTCAATTAAGGAAAAGCGCCGGGTTAAGGAAAACTGACAACAGGAAAATCCCGAAAACACTAGACCTATAAATCTATTCAGCTGTCGTTCTTGGAACACACTTAACACTAGCAGTTAATTCCGGTAGGTACTATTGTCCAACAAAAACACCTTCTTTAGAGAGAGAGAGAGAGAGAGAGAGAGCGAGAGAGGCAGAGAGATGGAAGTGGAGGAAGTAGCAGTCGCCGACGCTGGAAAAATGGAAGCTTCTGAAGCCAAAGAGGGCTGCGTAGACGCCGGGAGCGGCGACGAGGAGGTGGTTGTGGCCGTTGACGGGGGCGGGAGCCGAGGCCGAGGGGGCAGAGATAGGGTTAAGGGACCTTGGTCCCCCGAGGAGGACGCGATTCTGAGTCGGCTGGTCAGCAAGTTCGGGGCGAGGAATTGGAGCCTTATCGCCCGCGGAATCTCCGGGAGATCCGGTAAGTCTTGCCGGCTTCGGTGGTGTAATCAGCTAGACCCGGCCGTAAAGCGCAAGCCCTTTACTGGTACAGTGCCCATTTTTCTTGATCTAAACCCCTCATTCTCCTTTCTTCTTCATTTTTAGTTTCTTGTTTTGAATAATTTACGAATGTAGTTTTATTTTTCGGTTATTTCGATATTTTTAGGAATTTTGAATCGTGTTAAACACCAATTTCAACACTTGCTGGGTCTGCAAACATTAGGCTATGCCTTGGTTCAAAAAGCTATCAATTTTTGCAACCAATTGGGGTTTTTTATGCTTAATTTGTACCCAAAAATATTGAACATTTGATTACGTAAGTTATGTTTTCTTTTGGAGAAGATGATGGAGTGGTTGTTAAAATGTTGAGTTAATAGGGGAAACCACATATCCCTTTAACAATGGAAAGGAATGAGAAATGTAGCACTCGATCTCTGGGGTAATATTCTTTCTTTACACAAGATCATCCTGGATTTAGTGCTTACCAGATTAGAGTTTCGATGTTGGAAAATATACATTTAAGACATTATGTCTTTTGAATAGTTATTGTACATGATTTTTCTATATTCCTGTAAATTGTGTGGACTGTAGTCTGCATCACCCAAAATCTTCTTGGTCCTGAATGGTTCAAAACATATAATATGCTGATCCTTCTGGAGGAGTTACGTCTGTATCATGATATAGTGCAACTTTTGAGGTTAGATTAAAAACTTTAAGAAAGTGTTGGAAGTGTCCAGGCTAGACTTTGCCGTCTGTTGAGTCACTTCTTGTCCCCCGGCTCAATCTTCTTAAATAGCCGGTATGTGTGTACACGGCATTCTACATTTGATAATCGATCACAGTTAATATTTGAGATGTTTGTTCAATTTATCATTCTGTACAATTGAGTTTTATAAGCTCATTGCATCTGGAAGCGATTGACTATAATGTCCTGTTGATAGATCGTTATTGGTTGAGATACCATATCTGGTGTGTTTCCTCTATCTTGTTTTGACCCAAATTTTGCTATCGGCATGGAATTTCACTTATATGCTACCGATGAGTTCCCTGACCTGAAGCAATTCTGATAACTGCATAGACTCATGTTCATCATCTTGATATGCATGTTCACATACAAATGGTTATCAGCATTTTCATGCTTTCTAAAAAGATGGGAAACATGCATTACATTGATGTTTGATGGCAATTAAAGCTCAATCAGATTGTCATGTTACTCTTGTATAATGAGCATGCACCTTACAATAATGGCCAAAATGTAGTTGTTTGTATTTGTAGTCATGTATATATGACTTATATGTAAATACAATCCTTTTCGGCCTATCATTTAATAAATTTTGAATCAATGTCTTTCATTCTTCTTGAAGAACAAGGCCTGACAAATCAAAGTTGTCACAGATGAGGAGGATCGGATTATAGTTGCAGCACATGCAATTCATGGAAACAAATGGGCAGCAATTGCAAGGCTTTTACTAGGAAGAACTGATAATGCTATTAAGAATCACTGGAATTCTACACTAAGGCGGCGGTGCATGGAGTTTGAAAAGATCAAATTAGAATCTGGGAGTATGGCTGAAGATGTTAGCATAGACAAAACCAAGGCATCGTCTGAAGAAACCCTGTCGTGTGGGGATGTCAATTCATTAAAATCTTTCGAAGGAAGGGATACCAGCTCTCTGGAGAATATGGATGATCGGAATGAAGACAAGTTACCAATAGAGGGTCATTTTAGTCATGAAGCCAAAGACCATCCCACTCTTTTCCGGCCTGTGGCACGCCTTAGTGCCTTTAGTGTATATAACCCTTCAGATGGCCTAGATCTTGCATCATCTTTCTCAAGGCCAGTTCCAGTGCAAGGACCTCTGATTCAAGCATTAAAACCAGATGTTGACATTTGCAAATTGTTTGGAGAAGTTTATGGTGAGCGGTCGGTGCCTCATAATTGTGGCCATGGTTGCTGTGGGACTCAAAGTGAAAGAATTACTCCTAGTTCTTTGCTGGGACCAGAATTTGTTGAATTCTCGGAGCCTCCATCCTTTCCCAGTTTTGAATTGGCTGCAATAGCCACGGATATAAGTAACCTTGCTTGGCTTAAGAGTGGCTTAGAGAATAGTAGTGTCAGAGCAATGGGTGATGCAGCTGGCAGAATAACATCTCATTGAGAGTAGTAGAGCAAGTGGACATTTTTGTCTTGATGAGCGAAAAAAACCGGTTAATGGGCATGAAGACCAATGTGCTACCAAAATAGTAATAGTCTGGTAATAAACAATTTTATTTTTATGATTTAAAGTTGAGGGGATAGGATTGAGTTCGATATTGTTCTCCATGTTAAAATGTGAATCTGCAGGGTAACAGAAGAAAAATTGTCTACTCTATAAACACTCCTGCTTTGCGATTGGTTGTGTATGTGATGATCCATTTAAATAGTCCCCTCAGAAGATGAACTAAGGCAACATTGCAATTCATGGATATAGGAAAGATAAATCAATTACAGATCAAACAAGGACCCTTCAACTGGCTTGGGCACCCGAATGATTCTTCTAATCTGATGCTGGGATGGTGGTTAGTTTCCTGATGTGTTACTGAAGGAAACTCTTATCTTGTACAAAGTATGAAGCATTTCTTTATGGTTAGATTAGTTGATGCTGCAAATGAACGTTTCATAAGTTCTGGTTTATAAATGAGACGTGGTATTTCGATTGCTCGTTAGTTGGAATGCGAAGGTATGGTAATCTACAGTGTATTAGTAGGTGGGGGTAGAGCACTTGCACGAGTCTTTTCTTATAATCCTGCTTTTTTTGTTTTGGGAAGTGTCACCCTGCATGGAAGAGGTCGGGTTGCAGGGACCAGATCTACCTCACAGGGAAGATATAATATGGCTGTGGAGTGGCTGTGAGCCACCCCATAACCAGATCTGCTGCTTGCGGGGTTGCCCTCCATTTATTTTCGTCTTAGGGTGGTCCACAACCACCCCTGCCACCAATTGGAGAGGGGACGCCCCACCCCCATTTTACCCCTCTCAGGGTGGCTGAGGGGTCCTCTCTCCATCAACTTTTCATCCTTCAGAGTTCCTCAGCTGGAGGTCTGAGCAGTATCTTTCCTTCTTCATGCCACATTCTATGGACTTTGTAATTCATATGCAGGCACACTTCTACGTGCCTGCATGTATTCTTTCACAACGTGCATAGAGTGCACATCGTAAGAAGATTTAGAAAAGTTGTAGAGCTCTTTTAGAGTGCATAGAGCTCTTTTAGAAATTCGTTTATGGGTCTCGTCCTCTCTTCAGACAATCACCTGGCAAAAAGATGCCTCGGAAACTTTGTGACTAAGGGATGTTTAAATTCATCCCAATTCATCTTATCTTATTTAATTATTATAATTTTTACAAATTTTAATATAAAATATAATAAACAATTTAAATTTAAATTTAAAAATAATAATAATATTAAAAAATAATATTTTATTTAATTTTTAACTATCATTTCATTTCAATTCTGTAACTCCCGCGCTAGTCGGGAGAAAAGCTCCTAACAGGATAGCAAAATATTCGAAAGTTTTTGAAACCGTAAAAATCGTTTTACATCGACCCTAGTAGGTCCTACCCACATAAGGAATACCTGGACCATGACCAAGTCTGATTGAAACTTGTTGACTGTCCTTTTCTACAACTCTTTTGTCCATGAATTGTCACTGTTTCTTATCCTTTTTTATTTCCTTGTTTGCTTTTGGTGGACTGCTCTCGCATTCAAATTGAGTAGGTGAGTTCTAGATCCAGATGAAGAGGGATAGACTTACCATTTATACCCACATTTAACACAATTAACATTAAAATAAAATAAAATTTTCACTTTAATTTAAACTCATCATTGATAATAAACAGCTGAAAACACTAAAAATTATTTTATTTAATAATAATTATGTTAAAGTTGTGTATTAGTTGTAAGCCTGTCATTTTTTTCACGAATATTTGTTTATTGGTTGGTGAACGAACACAATTAAATCATGCACTCCGGAGTCCGAACCCATGAAAACAAAACTGCTGCTTGTGTTTTCTGTAGTTGTTGGCAACCGCTCCTTCGAGCTGTACTGGCTTGCACAGAGACACTGCCCCACCAAAATGTGTACACAAGACTATGAGAGTGATGAAGATCGCCAACCCTTGACCAGAAAGTGCATCGGTTCTACCTTTCACACAAGCGGAAGAGAGGAGGAGCTTCTCTCTCTCTCTCTCAAAAAAAAAAAAAAAAAAACAGAGAAAAATTCAATGGCCATTGTCGGTATTTCAGATTCACAGCGACCCATCTGATCTCTAACCATTATTTTCACTGTTTAGATTGACCCACTGCACTCCCGAGACTGTGTCGAGCCATATAGAAATTGACTTGTGAGCAGCCGAATAATATATATTAAATATTTATCAATTATGTTATATACAGTCATTTTTATATATTTTTTATACACTTTATTGATATGATTAGTTACGTCACTTTTTTTTAATATAAATAAATGATGAGTTTTACCACATCAATCGAATGCGTAAAGAGTATATAAAAGCGACTGTATATAACAAAATTGATAAATATTTAATAATATTTTGAAAACATTAAATGGATAAAAATTAACGATTAAGTTTAACTTTTAAGATTATGTTAGGATGTTAAGAATATCTCATATCATAGTAGATCTCACTCTTTTTTAAAAAGATTGTGTGATTTTTGTACAATCTATAATTGTATTTAGCATTATTTATTTTTTAAACTCAATTTCAGTCATAGAGTGTGCAACCGCAACGCTATCTAGAAAAAAAAGTAGAGTCTATTATTTAAAAGTATTTTTTTATGCCAATTTCATATTTTTTCAATTTTTTTAATAAAAATACAAGACGCAGGATGCTTGGGAATGAGATGAGATGATAATTTTATAAATAGTAATGAGATAATTTATTAGATTTATTGGGAAAGAAGAGAGAGAAAATTGAATAAAAATATTATTAGAATATAATTTTTATTTTGAAATTTGAAAAAATTAAATTGTTTGAAAGTTTGAAATTTTGAAAATTTTGAAAATTCGAGAAAATTATAATGATTAGTTTGAAAATATTTGTGTTTAAATGATATTTGAAAAAAAAAATGAAATAAGATGAGGTGAGATAAAAATTATTTTCAAACATTCTCTACACACTCTATACCTTTTCTTTTTATACATGGAAGGGGGGGTTTCAATCTTTAGCTCTCTTAGCGAGAAACTCGCTAAACCAAGGTGTTCTCAATTAATCTAAATAATCTTGGCTACGCACTCCATACCTCTATATAGCATTTTTCACTACTTTGAGATATACCAATTAATGAATCGTTATTTTATGTAAACTCTTACTGGTTAGCAACTCGCACATCAATTAATATAAGTAACGAGAATTAAAATTGAAGATGGATAATTAAAATTAATTAGCTCCTTGTTTTATAATCACTTTGAAATTATCCAAGTAACCATATATCATAACGCAATGAAAATATCTATCAATTCACTTAATAAATTGATTAGTCGTTAATCATGCAATTATTTAATAATTAAGTAATAACATAAAATAAATAAATTGCATAATAGAAAAATTGGTATGGAATGAAAACCTTTTAAAAAACTATTTAAAGGTAAAACCCTACCGGATAGCCGAACTCAGAAAAGTCAATTTTATTATTTGAAAATCAATTATAAGTAAAACTCAAGTACAAAACTTTTATCAATTGACACTCTTACTTGACCAGACAAATGACCAATTTGTCTTCTATCGCAGTAGCAGCCAAAACCTCTGACAATCTTCAAACATTAGCTTTTCTCCTGGATCTCCAGTGGTTGAACTCGATCACCTTAACTCTGACATGAGGTATGCACGCACTAAAAAAGAGAGATAAAACACTATCTCACACTCAAGTACCACTCTCTGAGAGAAACAGTATGAAAATTCTCTAAAGAATTTTCTCACCAAAATATGTACTAGAAAATGCTCTAGAAAATATGCAGATCTAAATCTCCATATATTCTAACCAATATGATACTTAAAATAAACAATTTGAAAGAAGTTTTAGTTTTATTAGGACTTTGCTAACAGAGCGAATCTAATGCTGACGGACTGCTGACATTTCGCGATAAATCTTCTCTACAGTAATAGATTTCAGATCAGCTTCTGTTTTGAATAAGTACAAATCATTGTGAACTCGATTTTTACATAAATGACTTATATAAACGATCTCTAATACCTCTTAAATAAACTTAATATTATTATAGATAAAATCAATAAACTTAATTTACATTCATCTAAAATTATCAATTTAATAATATAATAAATTCTATCATTTTAATCACTTAATCTTATACAAACTTATCAAGTTAATCGCTTAATCTAGCTAAACTTTTATACCTACGCACACTGTGAAACACTGTCTGCAATCCAGAAGGAAAAATTTAAGATATTTTTTAATAAAAATATTATGGATCACACGCTAATTACGTTGATTAGAGAGGATCTTCAAGTCACAACCTCAAACACGCAGAATCTATGGACAAAAGCTTTTTCTTTATCTTTTTTTTTTTTTTTTTTTTTAATTCCCTTTATCTTTTTGTTTTTTTTATTTCTTTTAAAACCTTATTTATTTTCAAGAAACATCTTATCTCATCTCATTTTATCATTATAATTTTTTCAAATTCTCACATAAAATAAAATAAACAATTCAATTTTTTTAAATCTTAAAATAAAAATAATATTAAAAAATATATTTTAATAATATTTTATTTAACTTTTTAACTTTAATCACATCTCATTTCATCTCTAAAAATAATAGAGTCCTGTTTCACTTCTTTTTAAAATCTGCTGTGCCTCAGTGCACCCACTGGATGTTTCTGTAACGTCTCGGACCCTCGGCAGTGCCTCACTCCAAGACTTCTTCAAACGCATCTCTCTCTCTCTCTCTCGGAAACCATTCATTCAACTCCTTCAAACTGTCCAACCCTACTCTGTTGTCTTTTCTCTCGGTTTTTTTTTCAGTCTTAACCTGAAATTCTATAATTGAACTTTCAATTCTGTGCACTTTTTTTTTTTGCTACGAACATTAATGGAGTTGAGAAATTCAGGATGGGTCACCTAATCCAAATTCCAATACCTACTTTTTTATATCCCTTAAACAAACAGATGCAAAACCCAAAGTTCCGAAATTTCCGGTGCATTTGACACGGCGTTCTTTTTGTTTCCTCAACCAAAACTTTTTCCGATTCTGGGTGTCTTCCTAATGTCGACCGTGGAAATGTCCCACCACATCGATTTGGAGCAAGGGGGTCACTGTCGCTCCGGCACCGGAAGTGACGTCAGCGCCGACGCTAGTGTCTGCTTCTCGGACGCCGATGAGGGCTCCTGCTATTCCCAGTTCTTTTCCACGAATGGTGGGTCTTACGACGAGTACAGCTTCGCTTGTGTGTACGATCCTGAGATTGGGAACGGCTCGGGCTCTCGGAGGGACTCTTTGTCGTCGGCCTCGGATTGCTCGGTGGAGGTGGAGATTGAGACTGGGGTCCCCGAAGTCAAGGTGCATTTGGCTAAAGCAGAAAGTGATTGCAGGATTTGTCATCTCGGTTTGGAGAGTAATAGCCATGAATCCGGGTTCCTATAGAGTTGGGTTGTTCCTGTAAAGACGATTTGGGTGCAGCCCACAAGAACTGTGCTGAGGCCTGGTTCAAGATTAAGGGAAATAAGTGAGTAAAATATCGTTGCCTTTTTTAGATTGTTGATCTTAGTGGCTTGGTTGAGTGTTAAATTTTGCTCTTTTTCTGGGAATGGCGAGAAGTCTTTGGTGATTCTTCGCATATTGGCCTTTTAGTTTTATTCATAGGACTGTAAATTATGATCATACTCGACTACTCGTAATTTTGTACACTTTGAAACCCTTTCTTGTTTGGGGTTTCCTCTTCGTGAAGGAATGAAAATTGTTCTATACACCATAAGAGAAAATAAATGATAATTAAACAAGGTAGTTTCGTGAAATTTAGTTTTGATTAGTTTACTAAATCATAATTGATGACCCAGTAGCTTAGAGAATGTGGGCTCAAGAGCAAAGTTCTTAAAAGTTAAAGAAGAAACTTTTTTCAAAGATGATGGCGGATTTGTTAAAAGAGTAAAGAACTAAAGCATTCTGAGGTCTGGTGATATGTCCAAGTACAATGTACACCGACGATTCCTTGATACTCTGTGCTTTTTCGAAGTTTAGGAATCTCTCTGGACCTTCTTTCTGATCTTTCAACTTTTATGAAAGTGAAGACTTGACCGCTTAATCGTGAATTCATTTGTCTTGGTGGAAGATTATTGCTTGCCGATGTGGCACTTAAATCTGGTTGCTGATGTACTGTTTCAAAATGTCGTATTCATCCATTGATTCTAATGAAATTCATATAATCACAAGTTAGAGCATCTTAGGAGAGTAGTATTTATATATTCAGTTAGGGTATCTTAGAATACGGTATTGTTTGTATGTTTGTCCTGATCTCTGTTTATATTTGTTAAATCGTTTGTTGTTACTATTTTCTGTCAAAATAAGGTGAAACACTGTATGAATGGCCGAATGCCCTGGCCTTGAGGATTCCGTATATTATATAATCTATACAAAGCAATTCTATACATGAAAATAAATCATTATGCGCCTAATTCTAGCCCTATACATGGAAGTTACAATCTGTCAAATATTAACTAGAGAAATAAGGAAAGAGTTGAATAAGGAAAGAATAATGGGCAGCGTTGCTGTCCATTGACATTTTCATTTGTCATAATGTCTGTAATTGTGTCGCTAATGTTGTTTGCTGACCATCAAGACAATATCCAATGTTTACTCAAAACCATTGTTGAACTCATTGCCAGCAGCCATTAGTAAAATTTTTCATTGACTAAACTGAGCAATTGATTGACTACCCCTGTTCTCTGCATACTGTTTCAATCAGATGGGATTGAATTTATGCATCTAAAATTATTTCATCATTATCCAAATCCAACCCAACTGCACTCTATTGTGGCAGGTTTCTTGTCTTAATAGATAATTGTTGAACTGGCATTACCTGTCTCTCTCTTTCTCCGCTGCAGATGATTGTTTCTAGTCAAAGAACTTGTTATTTGTTTAGGACCAACAGTTTATCATAATTTAATTAATTATGAGCATATACACAAAAAACAATTTTGATTTCCATGATTTGATTGGCATGTGACAGACAGAAATATTTGCTTTAGGCCTTGCGTCTTCCCTGCTTTGATGTCAACTAACAGGAAAAATGTCACGTTTGTATTTTGAATTCTAATTGCAGAAGTCAGAAATAGGTTTTTTTTTTTTTTTTTTTTAATGGTTTTTATAGCACCATCCAAACATGAGTTGTTTTGGCCATTGTTAAATCCGCATCTATTTATATCATGTTTTTATTCAATTTTCCTGTTCCTGTTTCCTGTTTCCTTTTCAGTTTTCAAGTAATACTTTAATCTTTATGTGTCCCAGACCTTGTCAGCTCTGCCCTATGATTTTTTCTTTTCCCCTGATTGGCCTGTTATCTCTTTTAGCTTTTTCAATTCCTGTTCTTGATTGTAAGCTTTCTGGGTATTGCTTTGCACCTTTCTTTTTTCACATGGGAGAGAGAGAAGCTACCCATTATCATACTCGGCAACAGGACGGATGATTTTAATCCTCCTATTCTTCCTGTTGCTCTCCCTCCTTTTCACTGCTTATCTTCATCAAAACTCGAGTTGGTTGAGATTGCATAATTGCACATAAAATGTGCCACAAGTTTTGCACGGTTTTTTCTTTCTTTTTTTTTTTTTTTTTTTTTTTTTTTTTTTTTTTTTTTTTTTTTTTTTTTTTTTTGCGTGAAAAAAACCCTGTATTAAAGCTGTGAATTCTGGGTGTTAGTATTTATTTCTAGTTTACCCCATTTGAACAATGAAAAATTCTATTTACCATCTTTTTAACCATCATATTCTCAAACATTTCTTGATATGACATCAAATGATTGGTAGACAAGTTAAAACATAATAAATGTTTTTCCAATTGTTTAATGCCACATTATAGGATGATGAGTAGCATTACTCTTTGAACAATAATACGAGAACGAATGTTAGCCACTTTTCTAAGACATTTTCATTACTCCTCTACAATACTAATTTCAGTTTGCTTGGTTTTCTTTTAGGACCTGTGAGATATGCCATTCTGTTGCACATAATGTCTTTGGATCAAATGAGATTGCATCAATGGAGAATTCAAGCGAGGCCAACGATGCCACAGCAGCAGCTATAGTTGCAGCAGTGTCCATGGCAGAGACACGAAGCTTCTGGCGCGGCCACCGATTCGTGAATTTCCTGCTTGCTTGCATGGTATTTGCATTTGTCTTATCATGGCTTTTTCACTTCAATGTTCCATCGTAATAAGATTCTGTGAAGGGTCATTGAGGAAAGGGTTCAGTAAAAAAGAACTATACACATTCTGTAAAAGGTCGTGCCAAATTGTAGCTATGATGATGGTAATGGGAGAGTCTCAGTCGTCAAGCCTCCCAACGTTTATAAATATAGAATACAACTTAATCTGCTCTACAATACTCGTAGAGAGTTTGGTTTTCAGTCCTCATTTATTACAACAAATATACAAGGTTTTTGCTTTTCAAGTTTTACAAATAATGTATTTGTTTTTTTTTTCCTGGAACCATACCAGAAGGTTATATTGAACTGCACATTTGTATTGTCCCCCACTCGGTCTTCTTTCGTAGGTTTTTTTTTTTTTTTTTTTTTTTCGTTGAGCCTTCTCCTTTTTGGGTTTTTATTAGTAAAAATTATTCCCCAAAAAAAAAAAAAAAAAAACTTGTATAAATGTATATAATTGTAGTACAAAGACATACCCAGAAATGGATTGAGAGAGCAATATAAGCAATCAAGCGATGAATGGATCTTAGAGGGTTCCTTCCAAGTGCCTCATCTTGCATGTTAGAGGGTTTACAGATTGAATGGATCTTCTTTTAAAAAGGAAAAATATTATGGGTGGTGGTGTATGCATGGCCATTCTTGGTGGATGGAGTTATATTGTAAAGTTGGTTAACAACAGGACCCTAGCCTGCTAATTAGTCACATGAAGTTGATTTTCATTGGGGTTTAAAAAAATTCTTTGGGTTTCATCATCGCATGGGAGGATCAATGTTCCATGTTGTGACTTGTCCAGTGTTGACAAATTCGTTTCTTCGTTCTCCTTTTTCTTTGTACAATGACAAACGAATGGGCAAATAAAAACAAGAAACAACTACATATCTCCATGTGCTTGATTTATGATGAAAAAACAAGCAAGCATTAACACTAACAACAAAATCTCATCCATTGAACTTTCATCGCTAATATCAATTCCTGATGATATTGAGATTAAATCAGCCATCTAAAATATCCCATCCTCTAAAGCTCCTGGTCCTAATGGATTCACTGGTCTTTTCTTTAAATTCTATTGGGATGTGATCAACACTGATTTAATAGAAGCAATCAAAAGCTTCTTTCAACAAGGCAAGATTCTAAAGAAAATAAACCAGACACATTGCACTCATCCCAAAGTCCCAATCCCCACGCTCAGTGCATCACTTCAGACCTATCAACTTACCAAATGTCTTTATAAAATCATTTCAAAAATTTTAGCTAACAGAATTAAAGCTATTCTTCATTCAATCATATCTCCTTTCCAAATAGTCTTTGTTCCTAGCCGCATAATCCAGAAGAATACCATCATTGCTCAAGATCTATTCTCTCTTACGAAAAAGAAAAAAAGACTCCATGGAATGACTCTTTCTTATAGGGGTGTACAAAAATTGCCTAAACCGGCCGGGAACCGATCAGATCGGCCACCTAAGTAAGGAACCGGCCGAAACCGGCAAGGAAACAGTCAGCGAGCGGTAGGAATTTATGAAAACTGATATCGGCTGGTTCGGCGCTAGTTTGAACCCTTGGAAAACCGTTGAACCAGCCGACCCTTTATATATATATTTTTAAATATATATATATATAAAACGGCGCCGTTTCCCTTGGAACTTTAAAAAAAAAAAAAAAAAAACATACGGAACAGCGCCGTTTGGCTTTAAATGGATGCCCCTCTTCTTCTTCTTCCTCGCGTCTTCTTCCTTCCTCCATTTCACCTGCAAATTTCTTTTGCTCTGTCATGGTAAACGTCGACGCATCCCTCCTCCATCACAGAGACGCTGATGGCAAACCGAGGAACCGAATCGCACCGCGTCGAGACTGATAATATCGGTTTTCTCTCTCTCAGTTGACCGGATTCGGCCGGTTATTTCCTCTCATGGTAGGGGTCGGTTTGGCATTGAAACTGCGCCGAACTCATCGGTTTTCAGCCCTACTTTCTTATATATATTTGACACAACCTGGGATTTAGTCTGTAACACTCTGCTCCTTCTCTGTAACGCTAAGCAAATTTTGATGACGAAATTTATTATAAGGAGGGGAGGATGTAACGGTCTGCTCCTTTCAAGTAATTTTGAGTCTTGTCTTGCGTGCCAAACTCCAAAAATGTGTTTTGAATGTTAGCAGTTGATTCTTAGAGTATGCCTAGAGTTTTAAAGCCCTCAAATATTTTAAATGTCCTGAAAATATTTATATGGGGTATTTTTAGTATTATTGGACCAAACTTGATTTTAAATAAGACAATTATAATATTTTTGAAGAGCTCTAAAAATATTATAATTGTGAAAAATCATTTTATCTAAATGATTTTAGTTATTTAAAATACTATGAGATTTAAATTATGTTGAAAACTCTATTTAATTAGATGGTTTTATTCTCTTGAAAGTAATTAGCAAAACTTCATCATTTTATTAATGATAAAGGAATATTATTTTATAAACTAAAGTTAAATTTAAATAATATTCTATCTTAATTCCTCTCAATGCTTTTAGTTAAGTTAAATTTACGCATTTTCAAATCAGTATTTAAAGCTCACCGTTAGATCGTTTTGAAAACCCCAAGGTAAATGGTTGGGATTAAAACCCAAACCCCTCTTTTTTTCCTCTCACTTTTCCCTTTCCCTCTCTCTCCTCCCTTAGCTCATGCACCTGATGGCCTCTCCTTACCCACACGGCTTCTCCTCCAAGAAACCCCACCTAGAGCCGTTGTACACCACCAGCGACATCACCGGCCACCACGGCAACTCCCCATGATGCTGGCGAGTTCCATCCCACCAAACCTAGCCCCCACGCACAACTCCTTCTCTCCTTCCCGAAATGGCTCTCTCCACGGGTTATTCACCCATTTGGCCACCATGTGTCGTCGCAGCTCAGCCCATCCACCACCACCAAGCCCCACGACCTCCTAACAACCCCCACCGTCGAACCCAGCCGCTGTAGCTCTTCCCTAGACCACGCATGCAGCTTTTCCACACGCATGTGTTTCTCCCCGTACCACCGCCGTTAGCCACCCCCACGCCACCGCACCACCACCATCAGACTCCTCTCTCACTGGCAACCTTCACATAGCCTCCCCATGCCCAGCCAAGCCACCTAACCTCCACATGCACCCTCACTCTCTCGGATGCACTATACACGGCTAGATGTCGTCATGCTCTGCCCCTCACCGCCACCACGAGGCCACCATGAGTCTCACCATGGCCACCACTTCAAACCCACATGCCCAAACAGCCTCAACCACCATGAACAGCCACTGTATGTATCTAGCTGCCACTGTACACGATTTTAGTTGCCACCCATGAACTCCCACCATGTAGGCCTCCCTCACACAACCTAGATCCACCCGCTAGAACCCTAGATTCAGTCTCCGAGGTAGTCTCGTTGTGAGGTCACGACATTGGTCACAACGGAATGGTCATCCCCCAAACCAGTGGCTTTTTACCATGCTGGGTAACGAGCAATGCACGGGTTATCCCGACGATGGTATAACTCTCTTTCCCTTATCCTCGTTATTATGTTAGTTGGTTGGCTAGGTTGTGGACTGTGCTGTTAGTATTTATGGAGTTCGTTGTGTAGTGTGGTGATGTGATGTGTTGTGTACGTGAAGTGTTGGACATAGTTGGGAAGTGTGTTGTGTAGTCGTGTTGTGGACTGTGCTATGAAGTGTGGTTGTGAGGTATGTGGCGTAGTGGTGATGTAGCGTGGTGTAATGTGAAGAGGGTACACGTAACGTGTACTCTCGTGGCGTAGCGTGGAATAAGGAGAGTATACATGGAGTGTACTCTCCGACGTAATGTGATGTGAAAAGAGTATACGCAGAGTGTACTCTCGTGGCGTAGCGTGGAATAAGGAAAGTATACATGAAATGTACTCTCTTGTCATAGTGTGATGTGAAGAGAGTACATGCGGAATGTACTCTTGTGGCGTAGCATGGAATAAAGAGAGTATACGTGAAGTGTACTCTCCTGGCGTAGTGTCAGGTGAATTGAGTACACGCGGAGTGTACTCTCGTGGCGTAGCGTGGAATAAGGAGAATATACGTGAAATATATCCTCTTAGCATAACGTGGAGTGGAAAGAGTACACGTGGAGCACACTCTGTGTGGGCGTAGTGTAATGTAAAAGAAGTACACGTGGAGTGTACTCCATGTGAAGGAGTGATGCACCATACAGCATGCGTCGTAGTAGTGCATGATGTAGTGTGATGTAAAAGGAGTACACGTGGCGTAGTGTAGTGTGAAGGGAGTACACGTGAAGTGTACTCCATGGGGTGAAGCGATACACCGTGTGGCGTGTTGCGAAGATAAGGATGGTTGCGTAGTTGAGGAGCGTAGAGCGTGATGAATAGTATCGAGAACTGTGGAACAGTATCCTGAACTAGTTATGATGTAACCAGTAGTCCCAGTGACTGGTGTTACTGTGTAATCGTGTTACGTCTGGGATTACATGTGAAGCCTGTGGAACATTGTCCCAAAATAGTTGTGATGTGACCAATAGTCCCAGCAACGGGTGTCACTGTGTAGCAATGTTATGGTTGTTGTACGTGTGAAGTGACAGAATGGTGTAAGAGTGACGTAGTGGGAACGTGACGGGATGTTACGATGTAGCAAGAGTATGTGAGAACTCATACTTGTGATGAGTGAGGAGTTGGCATAGAAGTGACGTAATAGGATGTCAAGTGGCGTGACAAGGTCACGGTGTAGCTTGAGAGTAGTTTCAAGCTATGTGACATGACGTAAGGTGTAGTTGTGAATAGAGTTTTGTTGTGTTAAGTGTTGGGATGAACTTGTAACTGGACGAGAAGTAGGAAGGGTCTTGCCAACCAAGTAAGGGAAAGTTGGTATCAGAGTATGGAGGTTATTTATACAAGTAGATGTTAGTGGATTATATGTTGCTCTTAAGTGTTAAAAGGGAGTAGGGTACATGTGTATTTGGTTAGACGCGTGTGTGCAGGACGGATTTACCATATGTAATGAGTAATCTTTCCTAAGACGAGATACACGATGTTTAAACCTCAAACTTGGCTTAGAGTCGTGCGATATGCATGGATGAGGAAGATGACAATGACGAAGAAGCATAGCTCAAACGTAGGAAGCAACGTGTGTATTGCCTAGGATTGGGATGCATGACTTAATCGGTTTGAGTCATGCATCGAGATGAGGTTAATAAGAAGAATAAGATGAAGGTCTTAGTGTTTTAACCCTAAGGTGAATCATGGGATTCACTCTAGTGGATAAGCACTTAAAGTGGAACGTTGAGTTCTGAAAAAGTAGTGACCGTAAGTGGATCCACGAATGTTTTAACATAGTAAGGGACACGTAAGGTTTGGGATGTAGCCTTTTTAAAAATGAAAACGTGAGGCTTGTGCCTCATGCTTTTAAGAACCAATGCTTTAAGCGATGCGAAGAAAGCGTTTTAAAATGTTCCTATGAACTATATGCTTTATGGATTGATGGTTCCAATGATGTCTCAATGTTTAAGTTTGTGCTCATGCTTTTTAATGATGTTTTCCATAAATGAACTGTCTAATGAAAGAACGGAAGAAATGACTGAATGAATGAATGCTATGATGTATGAAAACACGTAATGGCCATGATGAACGAACGAACGCATGAGGGTACCAATGAATGGGTAGATTGTCATGCCGGGTAAGTAGTGTTGTTAGTGCACCCAATACTGCCCTCAAACTGATGGATTCCTAACCCGCAGCTACTGGCAGAATCATGGTCCAAAGGTAGATCTGCTAACCCTAGCACATGGGGCATAATAGTGTGTAACGGTCGATGGAAAGTGATAAGAGAATGCACAAGTCTTCGAACTCTTTAAGAAATGAAGGTACTGGTGGGAGAAATATTTTACGAAAAGAAAACCGTCCCTTTTAATAAAATCCCCGCCTAGTGACGTTTTCAAAACGAATGTATGCTTCTTGTCTTTTATGTATGTACGTATGAGTGATGAATGCATAATTGAAATCCTATGCTGCTATATCTTTACAGTAGAAGTAATGCTTATTGAGTATTCGACTCATTTTAGTTTTTATGTATGTCCCTCTCCCTTTAGGAACTAAATGAGCAGAACGCGTCTGGATGGACATGGCCATAGGGGAAGAGCACATAAGTCTAAGCATGAGAGTTTTAAAAGTATGAGAGGCCCTTTTTATTCTAAGTTTGATGTTTTTCCTGTAAACCTCTTTTATTCTCAAATCACGTTTTATTTTATAACGTAAAGTCTTGCATCCTGGGTATGGAAGTAAAATTTTTTAAATCAAACAATAATTCCCTTCGTCCTTTGTAAAATCATTTTTATAAAAAGTCTCACCACAAGGATGTGTGTTACATAGTCAAATTTGAATCCAATGGAAAACATAATGCATCTCCATTGTCTCTTACTCCATCCTCATAAATGGTTCTCCTTATGGTTTTTGCAAACCCACATGAGGAATAAGGCAAAGAGACCCACTTTTTCCTTTCTTGTTCATCTTAGGCAGTGAAGTTCTATCTAGGCTCATCACCAGAGAGGTCAATAGAAACCTTTTTAAGGTATTAAGTTCAGCAGAGATGGCCCCATAATTTCCCATTTACTATTTGCTGAAGACCTAATCATCTTTAATAAAGCCACCATCCAATTTGCTCAAACAATTCTTAACTGTCTAAATACCTACTCTTCATGGTCTGGTCAAAGAATCCCCCCATCCACTTCAGTGCTAACACCTGCCCCAACACAATCTCCTCCATTACATTCATTCTCCAATTCAAAAAAAAAAAAAAAAAAAAAACACCCCTAAAGCGTCTAGGACTCCCACTCTCATTTAGTAAATCGAAAAAAACGTCGGTTCACTTATATAATAGAGGAGTTCAAACAAGATTGAGTGGCTAGAGCTCAAAACTTCTATCCCAGGCAGGTCGTACCACACTGCTCAAATCAATTGCTAGCTCAATCCCATCGTACACCATGTCTTCTTCAAGCCTTCCCAAATCAACATGCAAAAAAATAGATTCTCATATGAAGAATTTTTGGTGGGGTTTCAAACTAAACAAAAACATCCAACTTCATTCCAAAAGCTTGGCACTCCATATGCCAACCAAAATCCAAAGAAGGACTGGTGCTCAAGCTAAAATCCAACTTCAATCAAGCTCTTATCTCTAAGATCGGATGGAACATCTATGCAAAAAAACCAAATCCATGTCACCAATTCCTCTCCTCAAGATACTTGAAATCCTCATCATTCCTTGAAGTAACTCCAAAATCCACTAACTCTTAGGTCTGGAAATGTATCCTAAAGGCTAAACCTCTTATTCAGGCAAATTTTTGCTACCAATTTGTGAATGGTACACCAACCAAAGTGTGGAATGACCCTTGGATCCTCTCACTTGAATCCTTTAAGGGTGTGTTTGACAAGTGAGAGTACTTGAGGTACTCTCATTACTATTCTTTACTTTATTATTACTTTTTACCTACTTTTCTACTATTCATTACTTTTTACCTACTTTTTAATATTTTATTATTACTTTTTTATTACTTTTTCACTACTATTCACAAACATTCTCAACACTTCTCAAGTATTCTCACTACCCAAACCAAGAAAAGACACGTCCATCTTTATGAACCCAAACCTCATTATCTCAGCATTGATGCTTAACAACTCCTCGCTATAATGATATTCTCATTGCTGCCCTTTTCAATCAAGAAAGTGCCAAAGAAATCATCAAAATCCCCTTACCACAATTCACACTACCCCACATGCATGACAAGCCTATCTGGCTCAACCACAACTCATGTAACTTTTCTGTCAAATCAGCTTATGAGTATATCATCTCTCAGCAAAATGGTTCCCAACCTATCAGATCTCCTTTTTCCAAATCTAACTAGGAAAAATTATGGAAAATAAAAATTCAAGACATAATGAAGTTGTTCCTTTGGAAAGTCATCTCCAACATTCTTCCCACAAAGAGCTAGGCTGAAACTTCCATAGTCACTATCTGAAAATGATTATCTCCGTCCCATATGTCATACAGAAGAAGAAACAACTGACCACCTCTTCCTAAAATGTGCACACTCATGTATTCTTTTGAGACTTTCCCCTTGGCCACTCAATATCTCATCGTTTGCTACTTCTTCTCTACAAGAATGGCTCAAATTGATCTTAGATCCCACAAAACTACTGAATTCCAACAGAGAGTAGTACCATAATTTCCAACTTTTTTCAATTATTGCCATAGATTTCAATAAATCTAACTTTTGGAGAAGCCATGGCAACTAAGCTGGCAATTGAGGAAGCTACACAGCGATATCATCATTGAAGAAGATAGCCAAGTGATTACTAATACAATTCTAAATCTCATTACATCTCTAGATTGGACCATCTCTAATATACTCACATACATCTTAGTGCCACTCAAGTCCTTCCAGAGTGGGAGTGCACAGAAAATTCATCGAAACCAAAAGTGATGGCCGCATCAACTAGTGCAATGGGCCGCAACAAATAATGTGTTTGGCTTTATACTCTTATAAAATTACCCAAATGTTTTAAAACCCGCCCCCCCCCCCAAAAAAAAAAAGGGTCTGTAATAACTTTTTAAGGTGCCTCTATATTATTCTAATACTATTTGTCAAGAAAAAAAAAATACCTTCTCCCAGTATCTACTAGAAATGACGTAAACCTAACTTTTAGTCTTTTACACCGTCCAATTAAAAGGGGTGACCGAATCCCGGTGGATCCAACCAACCTAGTGCAGGGTGGTCAAAGATCCGCCTTGTCCACCACGGAGCCGGAGCAAGGTATTGGGGTGGATCTGGTCACTTCTAGGTTATCTTGCTGCTGCCTTGCAAAAAAACTCATTTATTTTGTATATTTGTTACGTTTAATGGAAAACAAAAAACATAACATTGCTCTTCTTAGGACTAAAAACGGCAGTCGCATGCCGACAATTACAGGGTCGTTGCTAAAAACAAGGCCGAAAAGGCCAGTGCCTCCCCATCTGAAAGAAAACTTAGCAGTCATCTCAATAACCCAAAAAACAACAGGTGGAAGGAATCCACGCATTTGCAGAACTATACGACGGAGATCTTCCCATTATGATCATTGACAGGGACCAGTGGACTCTTGCCAGATTACAATAAACATCCGAAACATAATAATTAACCAACAGTGATTTTTCCGAGAGTCTTTTGATGCAGCAATAAGCTCAAAATGGCAAAAGACAGCAAATGAAGGATAGATACAAAAGACTAAGCATGACTATTTGGAAAATTAAAAAAGTGAGGAAAAAAAAAAGCCACTAAAATGAAAACTGAAAAGAAAATCTATACACTATTAAGTTTTGTTTCTTTTGGATTCCAAGTTTGTGCCATCTTTGAGTGTCTCTTGTGCATCATTATCCATCCCAAGCTTGAAGAGACAAGCTGCTTGAAGATATAAAGCAGTAGGCCACTCAGGAGACACCACCTGAGCTTGCATAGCATCCCCAAGAGCTTCCTGCGGCATCTCGCACATCAAGTAAGATAAACAGCGCCTAGCATACACAGTGGGTGATACCATGGTCCCGCCATCTATGAACTACACAAGACAAAGAACATCTCAAGCCTTTTGCACAAACCGGCAAGATTTGAAAACAAAAAGAAAAAACCCGGCCAAATGAACCCAATTCTTAAATGTCTATGACTACATGCACTTCAGATGCTACTAACCAGAAAGCTCCTATACCTCAACATGTACTCAATCTTATGCACATTTTCCATGTCTCTATGCTTTTGCAAATCACTACATTTTCACAAATATGCTCTGCAAAACATTCTAAAATGTATCATACACATAAATGAGACCAATTTAGTTTGGCAAACCACTACTCAATCTGCCTTTCAGATGCACATGACAACAGAAAGCACATTTCTTTGCTCTATAATTTTGCATTGCACAAGTTATGTGCACCCAATTAGCCAGCCCAGCCCAAAATGATTTCTAGAGAGCTGGGGACTTACTTTTGTATATCGATCAATGGCAGTCTCAAAGTCCTTAGCTCGAAAGGCTGTATCTCCATGCTTCTTACAATTCAAGGTCTCCTGCATTTGACTTGTCCACATTTGAAAAGAAAGCTGCAACTTGAAAAGTAGTCGAGCAGAATCAGAACAAAAGTGTAGTGAAAAGAGGAAAAAACAGTTCAAAGGATAAAATACATTAGCGTTGACATGTCAATAATATATTGTCCAAGGAAATGGCATTTTGTGATTTTACATTTTCGGTTTCCTTTTTTTTTTTTTTTGGGGGGGGGGGGGGGGGGGAAGAGAGAGAGAGAGAGAGAGGGAGAAAGAGAGAGAGAGAGAAGAGAGTAAGTGGAGAAATGAAAATTCAGCTGATAATGTTTATTCAAAAGTTGATATCCACATATTTCAAAATTTAACAAAGAAAATGGAGTGCAGGAAATGCAGTAGCAAACCTCATTGGCAATCCCCTCATCATCCTTGTATCCCAGCTTCTCCAATATTTCATGTATGGCAGTAAGATCCATTCTCAAGCAAGCATCACCGAAAGGTGTTAATGTCAGTTGCTGTATGGAGGATGCAGTTTCTTGCCGGATACCCATTAAAACATATGATGGAACCTGATAGAATAGGATTGAATGAGAAATTAGTCTTCCCAGGGGAGTTTTAACAAACAATATAGCTTCTCACGGATATTTAAATTTGAGACAAACAAAAATCATGAGCAAAGACCATGTTAAACTTCGCTTTTCCATTGGTGTTTTTCTCTTGTTTACTACTTGCGTGCATGGGTTATGCACCCTTGATGTTTATATATAAATTTTTTATTGTTCAAAAAAGAAGTAAGAAGAAAAGGAACAAGGCTAAACCCATGATTGAGAAAATTATAACATCACTTTTTTAGAAGAATAAACCACATTGATGATGGGAACATGGAAATAATGTTCCCATCATCAATGTGGAAGATACAAAATGGTTCTGATGAAGAAACAACAAGACAAATCTACAAACTATGACACATAAAGAGATTTATCAAATATTGGGGGGGAGTACCTCTGTTTCTTTCTGAAGGGACATGAGAGCAATGACAAGGGACTTAGCATTTGGCCTCTCACGAGCTTCGTACTGCAAACAACGGGAAGCTAAACGCACCAGCTCAGTTCCATCATCATTAGAGAAATGACCCTCCAAAGCAGAATCCATCAGCATTAGAAAATTCTTGCCACGGATCAGGTCAAGTGCCTACGAGCAAAACAGAGATTGTGGAAACCCAAATTTTGAAATGTACTCCAATTTAATTGAAAATGATTTTACTCATGCACCTTATATCAAACTAATATTGAACAATACTTATGACATTGTATGCTGTACAAAATCTGTCTATTTTGCAACCAATAAATACAGGAAGATTTGAGAATGAGAACTTCGAAGAAAACCTACATGACTCGGTGGGATATGTTTCCCACTCAGAAGATCTAACAGCATGGTCCCAAAGCTGTAAACTACACTTTCTGCAGTCACCCTACCTGCAAAGTATAGAAACAAAATAAATTCTGAACTTTGCTTTTGCTTTAACTGAAAACCAAATGATGCATGTGTACACTTATTGTTTACACTTGCTTCATACCATATTACATAGGAACTTCTTGATTAGCTTTTCTTTTTGTATTGCAGTAACCTTTATAAGAGCCACAATTTATGTCGATGAATATGAATATAGCTATGTTGTAAAAGAAAAAAATTATTCAAGCTCCATGTTTGAGAGTTCTAGATAAAGAAAAGACAGAGAAAGAGAGAGAGAAAGAGTTTAGCCGTTTATTATTACAAAGACATATCAAGCTGCCAACTGAAGTATCAAATTAGATAAGGAAAAACCTAAAAAATATTCCAAAAAATTAGACAAGCAACCATAATGCAGTTACTAATGCAATTAAATCCCATATGGCTCCTAGTTCGTTCATATTTACTAAATATGCTTCTAATCTGAAACAGAACTTTCTTTGATAGTGGCACAACATTTCCAGTCTTAACCCTTGCTCATTAAATCCAAAAATACTGTATCTTGATTAAAAATGTGTTCTAACATTCATGTAAAAAATAACCGATTGGACAAATCTTGTAACAAAGTATATGTACCAGTCCTCAAGTACTCTGGTGGGGTGAAAGCCAAGTTCGTGCTGTAACTCTTGCCATCTCTGCTATTCTTCATAAGGCCAAAGCAAGACAACCTCGGATTGCCATCCTGTTCAGCAGCCGACCCAAAATTAAAAAACCAAAGCAATATCACAGATTTGAAAAGCCGAGCAAAATATTTGTGTAGAAAACCACCATAACCTGATCAAACAAGACCCTGTACGCATTGAGATCATGGTACAATGCCCGTCCTTTGCTGCTGCAATATTCCAGCGCTTGTGCCAGATAAAGCGCCACCCTCAACCTCATTGCCCATCTCATGGGCTGGGCCTCCCCTATTACCAATTCAAAGGCAGAGTCCATAACCCAAAGCAAACAGAACGGACCACTTTTAGCGACAGGTTACCATGAAAAAATAACCAAATGCTGGGTACCTTAGTTCTACTACTACAGGTGGTCAGAGGATCAAGATCTTCAGATTCGCAAATTCCTAACCATTTTTTTAGAAGTTTCATACTTAATCATCAAAATATGAACCCTTTAAGTAAATATTATGGTAGATTTTAGAGTTGACTAAAAGAACTCAAGGATCCTAATCATCCAGGGATGGAAGCTAAAACGTTCAATGTAAGGAGATGAAGAAAAGAGACAGTTACTAATTACTTAGGTTTTTCTCGTTAAACCCAGATCAGTTCAAACACTCACAGTGAAAGAGATGCTTCGCCAGCGTTTCATTGGGCATGAACTCCGCTATAAGCAACCTCTCCTCCCCTTCACAGCAACATCCGATCAGATTCGCCAATCGCTCACTCCTAAGATTCCCCACCGATCTTGCTTCCTCCTAAACCACATTCAATGCCATCAATTCAAATATATTTCTTTGAAAAGTAAAACAGATAATTTGGCGAAAAAATAAAACGAAGTCGATAATCGGGAGCTGGTAAACGGACAAGGAATTGGCGAGAATCGGGCCATGCCAACTTGTTGAAGCGCTTAACGGCGACCCAACGGCCATTATCGAGCTTTCCTTTGTAAACAACGTTGGGAGCTTTGAGACCATGCTCCGAGACAATGTTGTCGGAGGAGAACCCGGACGTTGCGGCCTTGAGTTGCTCGTGGCTGAACTCGATGAAACTCGGCCACGAGTTTTTTTCACTTTTGCCCCCATTATCTGCCACCAAAAACAACGGAACCGGTCACTGTTAAACACACAAGCTCAAAAAAGAAAAGGGCCAGAGAAAAAATATGATTATGATGATAATGATACCGAGATCAGAGGATTCGAGGACGGAGGGTTTAAGGTGGGAGTGGAACCAGCAGAGAGAGAACTTGGAGCAACGGGCTCCCATTGGACAGAGGAGAAATCGGAGAGGTCGAGAGCAAATCAAATAAGAAAGGGAGGTGTCAAAGAAGGATTAGGCGGTGCTCATTTGCCTGAAAATGAAAGAGGGTGGCGAGTGCGTGGGTTTTGGATCCGAAGTTGCTTCCTTGAACTCAGCTTCTCTCTCTATCCCTGTCTCTGTCTCTCTCCGTCTATAAATCTCAAGCCGTAGTGGCAGCAGTGATAATGTGGATTACTGATTTAATCAGAGAAGGAAAAAAAAAAAAAAAAAAAAAAAACACAAAGAGAAGAGCCCATTTTTCATCTCATGTCATGTGTGTTGGAATGGAGTCTCTCACGTTTCATGTATGTCTCCTAAAGCACCCTTTTTTTTCATTACATTCTGCTTTATGCTTTTCTGCATTTTCATCATTCCTCCCTCTCTCTCTCTCTCTCTCTCTCTCTCAGAGTTCGTATTTATTCTATATTTTTAATATTCGCTCGAGCGTCTACGACTCATTGAATTAAGCTGAATAATTCAAGGATGAAATCACGTTACAGCTCGTTCTACTCAGAAGAAACGTAGACTTCCCGTATAAACTATGCAGTTTTCAAACACTTATCCTTCAAGTATTCTCAAAGAAATTCAAACCTCTTCTGATGATCTTACAATATTCTAAACCAACTTCTCAACCATATAATTAAAACTTTCATATAAGATATTAGTAAAAAAAAAAAAAAAGAGAACAACTTATCGTTGGTTGATATCATTGGATTTAATTCACAAAGCTCTTAAATTGCTTCTTTTTTAACCGTCTTTTTTGTGTCTTCGTTATAGAATATGTGTCCGTACTAATTTATTGGTATTATTATTATTATTATTATTATTTAATTTGATGCAATATTTGATGATTAGAAATTAAACAAAATTAAGAAAATATTCACGTGGTGTGTTTCATCCCCAATCTAGTGCTCTCTCTCTCTTTTTAAAAAAATAAATAAAGAGAGAATGAGTGACGCCAACGTGGCAGGGTGTCAAACTCTTTAAGTCTAGCCTATAGATTTTGTTCCTATAATATTGGTCGATTTGGATACGCGTTTCGTTTCGTTTCGTTTTATTTTATTTTATTATTATAATTTTTTTAAAATTTTAATATAAAATATAATAAACAGTTTAACTTTTTTAAAATTTTAAATTATAATAATATTAAAAAATAATATTTTATTTTATTTTTAATTTTTATCTAAACGAGCCCTAATGACTTTCAACGGGGGAAAAAAAGAAAGAAAATAAAAGAAAAGGAAAATGAGGTGTTAGGCTGGTGATAGAGAATTAGTGGGTAGGTATTAACAATCGTTATCCTCTAAGTTTGGGTCAAACAATAAGACGATGCAGAATCCAATTAGTTCAGGTAATGTTGGATTAAGACACCACTAAGTCATATCGAGAAATCATATTTGAAGTTTAATACGTGTAAATCTAGCTCATTCTCTTTAAAATATAGATAAATTTAAAATTCACATAAAATAAATTGTTATTTTTATAATAAACCATATTTTTTTAAATAGGTATACAGAATTTACATGCTATAAATGTATACAAGCATTCCACATTCATATCATACTTTTACCATCCACTAGACCTCCCTCTTTAACAGTTACTTTCCTTTCTTTTCTTTTTATTAGTTTTGCTATGATCTTTGACCACCATTTTTCCTTTTTTTTTTTCTTCTTTCTTCTTTTTCCTTTTTTGGATTAAGACATCACTAAGCCCCCATTTGGGTTGCAAGATCATCTGACTTCATCTCATCTCAACATCAAAACACCAAGAATACAAACATTCTTCAATTTTAAATTTTAACTTTTTTATCTAATTATTACAATTTTTCTAAACTTCCAAATAAACCATAAAAAACAATTCAACTTGTTCAAATCTTAAAATAAAAATTATATTTTAACTTTATAATATTTTTATTCAACATTTTATCTCTCATTTTTTAAAACTCCATAAAACATCTTAACTCAAATAATTTTACTATTATTTATAAATTATTTCACTATTATTCAAATATCATCTCATCTGACTATTCAAGTGAAGCCTAATTCATGTCATACCTCCAAATAGCAAATCAATGGTTTGTTATTTATTTTTTTTATTTTTTTGTGCAAGTATTTCAAAATGTCTAGTTCTTCCTTTACTTTTCCAGAGTGTATTGATACTCTCTTTTGCAAGGAAATAATTGTTGTCCAATTGCCCACATCTAAGAATGCAAAAACAATGCATGAAGGAAGTTCTTTAACCACCTCCTAGCACAATAAAGGGTAATGATAGGTACAAACTTCAAATAGATAAGTCTCATACAAATTTTTTATTAAAAAAAAAAAAAGGTCATACTAATAATAAATAATTTTTATTTTTTATTTTTTTAGGTATGATCTATTTTTTTACAAAGACTTGTATACGACTTGTCTATTTGAGACTTGTACAAATCATTTCTCTTAACAACTACCTCTACGACAACTACTATGAGACCAAGCCAATTGTTTGTCAAGTTTTACACTATATTTGTTGTTTTACATTATATTTATAATCGTGACATCATATTCAATTAATAGGAGTCATTCAAAATAACTCCTCCTTGAATTGATCAAAAATTAATGTGAGAATGAATGAAACCAAATCATTTATTATTGTTTTTAGGGTGAATGTGATATATTCAAATCAGGAAATCATGCATTCTACATTATAGGAAATCATGCGTATTAAATATGGCCTCATAGACCCTCTCACAATTACTATGCCAAATTATTCACAATTTAATTAATTAATTTTATACCAACTCACTTCTACCTTTACAAAATGTGTTATATATTACTAATTATTTATATATATATATATATATATATATTTCCACTTTCAATATTACTCTTGTAACGCATATCGAGAGCAGGAGAGATCCACCTTCCACCCTTTTGTATCCCTGAGGCAGACACAACCAAAAGTAAAAAAGAAAACAATTTAACAAATAAAATAGAAAGTAGTACTCATGACAGTCTCAACCATTTCATCAACATAACCACAAGTACTATTTCTTTGTAGCTGATTTTTAGGTAGTCAGTCACTCACACCTTCATTTTAAGATTTACAAAAACAAGAATAAAGCTCAACATCTCATCACGAAAAGAAACATAGAGATGAATGAAATTCTCATAAGTATAAACATCTTCTCATCAATTTTTACTTTTAGGACAATTGGTAGCTTTATATTGCATCACTGAAGAATTATTGAATTGTGAAATCACCGTTTGTCATAAAAATTTAAATTGATAGGAAGGGATAGATTTAATTATTTATTTTTACCTGTCAATCAATGTTTTTTATTCTTAACAATGGCTATCGATATAGATGTTGTAATACAATTAGGAAGTTATAAATATGACTCCTAAACAAACAAAATTCTAAATAAAACTCCTAAAATCATGAGAACAAAAATGGAAATCTGTCATTCCCCACTTACTTTAAATTTTGGAAACCTCGTTGTCATAGAAACCCGTTCATTTTGCCGTGACCTTATTAATTAGTACTAGTCCCTTCTCTCTGATATTGCTTCTGCAAAACTTGGGACCAGAACTGAGCAAACACTACATTAAGATCCGACACCCCGGCAAGGATAACCAAAGTTGAAAGAAAAACAAAAAATCATACACAAAGTTTAGCTGCTATGTGTTTGACAGGTGGTGTTATTATGAGTACCACCCATATGGGGTTCAAGAGGACCCCTCCCTTTTTACAGAGAAAAGATGGAGCATGTGGGGGAGAGAGAGAGAGAGAGGTGGTGGTTACTTGGACATGCTTCAAATGATTATATTGCATTGCATCACTCCCTTGTGAGACATAAACATGCTCTATCACTCCATCTTGCTTCTCTTTATTGACCATACTTTTTTGGTCTTTTTAATTTACAGCTTAAATTGCGCCACAACTTTTTGTGGCCATGGCCACAAGGTGGGGGGGCATCACCGGCCTTTACCCTAATATAGGATGACCCAGTTATGGGACCCCAATGTCGTCGAGTGTCAACAGAAACACGCATCATGGCATCATGAGAGAGAGAGAGAGAGAGACCACATGAACAGAGCAAAACTAGCTGTGGTACAGCCCATATCCTTGAAAAATAAACAGAGTACAGAAAGGGTAAAGAAAATAAAGATCCAACATATCCTGGCTCTTTCATTAGTGTACTTTTCAATAATGCTATAAATTACCTTATCCTTATTTGCCTGTTTTTCTTGTTGCTGACGAGAATTCACTTTTATTTTCCTGCCAGTGATAGGAATTCCATTGGACATTTGTTCCAATTCCAATGTATCTTTTATTTTATTTTATCATGACCAAAAAGTGTAGAAAAGGTAACCTAAAGGTGTTGGTTTCAATCTCGACCTAACTATAGTAAACTATAGTAATATCCATTTACAATATATATATATATATATATATATCATGATCCAACGAACCAACTTGGAGCTGGGAAAGATCTTGAATACCTCTCTCTCTCTCTCTCTCTCAAAAATGAGATTAATAATTCTATAATCCAAGCTTGCGCAATTAGTAGCAGGAGAGGGATGCAAATTTTAATGACCTCAGTCAAGAATCCCAAAGGCCCAACTCGCATTTAACCAAGGATACGCAAAAGGAAAGAACTTCCATGTGCCATGGGCTATCATTTGTATGGGCTTGCTGCAAACAACCCCATACATCAAAGTACTAGAAACAGTTTCAATTAAAGAAACTCTTTGTAACGGACGTGGTGCTATTTGGGGTTTAACACCCTCTAATAGAAAAAAGTTCACCTCAACCTTCAACAGCTTTACTATATGAGCCTTATCGTAGGGAATATATTAAGCACAAAAACAAAAGACCTACCCACGACACCACAGAAGAACTTGGAGAGTTCATCTGGGAACCAAATTGCTGAACTAAAATAGGGGAGCCTCCTCTGGGAACCAGATTACTGCATGACACCACACCAGCCGTTGCCCACCAAATCTCGTCGCCACCACACCATACATGTTGTCGTTGCCCACACGTCGTCGTCCTCCTTGTGTCCACAACAACAACGGCGTGTGGGCAACAATGGCACGTCTAGTGTGGTGGCAACGAGACTTGGTGGGCAACGATTGGTGTGGTGTCATGTAGCGATCTGGTTCCCAGATGGCTCCCCTATTCTAGTGCGGTGGTTTGGTTCCCAGATGAGCTCCCCAGTTCTTGTGTTTTTGTGCTTAATGTATTCCCTGTGATAGGGCTCATAAATTTAAGTTGTGGAAGGCTGAGGTGGCGTTTTCTATTGGAGGGTGTTAAACCCCAAATAGCACCACGTCCATTCTAAAGAGTTTCTTGTGAAAAAAATAATAATTTGTAGATTTTTTTTATTGACATATTCAACACATCTATGATGTGTAGTTCACAACGGTTAATATACAATTGAAAAATGTCTCAATTTAATGTGGTGCTTGTCACGTCCCCATTTTTTCTTAAAATTGGAGGTGAACCAATTGATGTTACAATAGTAATTTAAATGATAAAAATAGGAAAATAAACTAAAAAGCTCCATATAAAATAAATTGAGTTCAAACCATCAAACTAACTCAGATTGTTCTTTCATAAAATTTCAAGGAAAAATAGCACTAGACTATTCCATAGACAACACTTATTTATAGCTTTCCTTCTAACCCTCTCATGTATCTTCTAAGGTTCCCTATTTGCATGCTCCTCTTTAATATATGTTAAATAAAAAGTTGTACAAGTAGAAAATAAGTCAACAGCTTAATAAATAGGATCGATTAAGCCGGGTGTAACATAGGAGCCTCAGTTATCAAATCATGCATAAATATTGAAAATAAAAATGAGAACTAAAATCATAGTACTAAACGTGAATTGAGAATCTTGTACCAAGTGTAAAAGCATTTCCACAAATACCTCCTCAAAGGGAATTACACCTTATAATAGTAGTTATCATTCCTATAAACTCATCTATATTTGGGATCTACACATTCTCAATATCATTCGGTGTAGTTCTCCTTCCCACTTACTTCTTTGTTTAGGGTCTACACATTCTTGGTGCCTTTCAATGTAATTATCATCTCCATACATTTATCATTATGCAAGTTTCCCCATTCTCAAAATCATTCAATGTAGTCATCTTCCCTTATATAATATGTTAACGATACCGTACTAATATAAACATCATATATCATATCATGCGATTAATTCCATAAAAAAATTGTAATACATATTTTAATGCAAATATAATCGTACCATAAATCACATGAAGTTTTTTAAAAACTCTTCTATGAATATGCCATGACAACATAGGTAAAAGTTCATGTTATGAAACCATTATTTCCTTATAAGCTCAAGCCACACATTTCATAATATACTAATTTGCCATGAGATGTTCCAACATTTATTAAGCAATGCAAAAAACTTTTTTCATCAATAACATTTCATAACATGTTCAATAAAATGAAAGTGCCCGGAAACATTTAATAAAAATACATATTAATTAAACACACTTACCTAGATACACGATAACCACATGATAACGACAACAATATCATTCAAAACCTAAATAAAAGATTAACATATTTGATAAGATTTAGGTATGCTGTCCTTTTGCAGAAACAAATAAGAATCCAACACCCTTAACAACACTAAGCGGGAGTTGCAACACTAGAAAAAAATCCAAATACCCTCTCGTAAAGTTATTCCATAAGCAACAATGATGCAGAGCCGTAAGACTTGAAAGTCTATTTTATCAACACTATACATCGTATTCTTTGGACCTTTGGACTTTATATAATACTCACTAAAATCAATTAATTTGTGCCCATATTCCTCCAAAACCATTGATTTAAATTAATTAACAATACGAGATTTTCAATTTATTATCATTTGCTCAACCATTCTGTTCACAGCACCAAGTAAAACTCAACTTCTCATATTAGATTATGTTATTTTCCCTCTATAAGTCATGTCTCAATCGCCAAAAAGATCATAAGACCTACGAGTCTACTCTCTGATGGCGATTCCAGAGGAGGTTGTTTTTTTAGTCTTTCGTGATCTGGTCATAGTCCTTAGTCTGGAGGAGTCGTGAGTGCACCATCGAAGATAGAGAAATTGTGTAGTAATTTAAGGCTGTCAGAGGAAAGAAGAGTTGGTCCTTGAGATTGCACAAGGGAGTGAAGATGAAGTACAACGAAAGGGAGAGAGAAGTCACTTTTGAACCACATCATTCCCTTGTTGGATTTTAAATAAAATCCGAAAACACTCATATCTCTTGTCAAACACATGTAGAAATATAATAAAGAGTGCATACTTATAGCCATTGGATAGAAGAGCACATCGGTATGATCTTCTACGTCCAATATTTACTTTCTAAAAAAACTCACAACGATGGAATGTGTAGCGTAAAAAGTGAATTTAGAGTGAGGGTCATGACCTTATATGACATCCAGAATTCCAGTTTTGTCCATCATAAAATAATGGAATTACATAAGTCCTCAATGAATCTCTACACATGAATTGGACCCATTCCACTTTATACTCATGACCTGACCAAATCATGGGTTTCAAGAGATGTGTTGGCTCAGTTATGTCACTTTTTTGATCACATTTATTGGGCCTTACAAATATTATCCAAACTTATATTAGGCAATTATACAATGTGAAATTCGTAATCTATGTAGGTCCATTAATTTAAATAATGTTAAAATCCCTACTATATCCTAGTGATCTTGAAAGAAACTTGCACTGAATCCATCGAGGCTAGGGGATTTGAAAGGGAACATTAAGCAAGTTCAACCTCAGCAATATTATAAATGTGGAGTCCACGTTGTGTGATGAGACTTGCATCAAAGAAAATCACACAATCAATACCAAAAATAATATTAACAGAAACTAACTAGAAGAGGATTTACCAAAACGTGGAGAACTAGAGAGAGAGAGAGAGAGTAACAAACTGAGAAACACGAAATGAGAAGAGATGACTGGTGTGAGTTGTGTGCTTCGTTCTATGCCTATTTATAGGGAAAAACCCCATTATATCGATCGGTGACTTAGCATCCTAGGAGTAAATTTCGTGCGTTACGATCGGCGGCACTATACTCTCCATGATGAAGTCAGCACTGAGAAACCTTTGGGTTCTTCGTAATAGTTATGTAGTTATGAGAGAGAGGGAGAAGTTTCGGAAGAGCTATTGCTGCAGATGAGTGGATTTTGTAGCAGCATGCATGGGAAGGAAACGAAATGAGGAAGCAGGGTTATGGACGCAAGGGGCTTTTCGTTCAAGTTGGATGAAATTTAAACTTAGGTGAAACTCACCATTTCCCACTTGTAGCAGATTGGGAGGGGAACGAAATATGGAACCAGGGTTACGGACGTAACGGGTTTTTTCATTCAAGAACTTGTCCATCACACAACGTGGACTCCACATGAATAACATTGCCACAAAAGAGATTTACTTTATGGACGAACGTGAATGTGAGTAGCTGAGCAGAAAAGAAGCATTTCATGCAGTACAGAGTTGTGAGGTGTGTCAGACGTGGTAAACAGAAGAGAAGAGAGGCAAGGAGCGGTCGCAGACACTCGTTTTAAATGAACACATTGCCTAGTAGTGCCTACCCAAATAAGTGTGCGAACAGATACAGAGCAGAGCAAAATATCGACAGGAGGGTGGGGTATGGGGGCCAACAGACAGGAAGCATTAACTTCATAACTTAGATGTAACATCGGCACATGTCGGAGCCATATAAATATGTAAAGAGTCATGTGCATCCTCGTGTCCACCTAGTCAACATTTGCAACAAGATTTGGATTTCCAACCTCCAACTTTGAGGTCATGCTCATTGCCTCTCTCTCTCTCTCTCATATTTTTTCTTCTCATTTTCTCCAAATTCCATACACCTTTCCCTTCTTTTAACTCCACTCTTCTCCTCCTCTTCCTCCATCTCTCCTCTTACTTGTCCTTTTTTGCAAACGATCTTTTTCTTGGTTTCTTTTTTTTTTTTTTTTTTCATTTTCATCATGTCCAATCATGTTTGATCCCTCTGATGCGCACTAGATCTTCAAGATCCATTCAAAATGTCAATGCACAAGTCTTTTGAGCCGCCCAAATTAAGCGTGAGACTCATATGTCGCTGCATATCCGGATCTCTAATGTGTTGTATGAATCGACTTTCTTTGACGAGTCCCATTGACCTGGATCGGCCAATCCTAAGCCATATTTCAACTTTGACAACACCAAACAATTGGCATGCCCCTTCCTCGAATGAAATCTCCAACCAAATCCAAAAAAGAAAAAAAAAACATGAGGAACGATTGGATTTCTTATTGCGGCTCGACCTCCATTCCCCCCCCCCCCCCCCCCCCCCCCCCCCCCCCCCAAAAAAAAAAAAAAAAAAAAACCAAAAGAAGAACAGACGGTATAAACAACCGACCCCTCTAACAAAGTGGTACCCAACTCTTCTAAAGTAGAAATTAAGGTCCAATGGCAAGGGGATGAATCAAAGAAATAAGAATCGTAGTCCCAAGGTTCTGCTTTTGCATCACAGAATAAATACTGGTCACTCCCAAGAGAAAACAGCCTTTGGCTCCAAATACGCTTAAAAGATTGTGACGATGGGTAATTCACCAAAAACAAAAGAGGATAACATTTGCATGGTAGAAATATAATCGAACTAAGAGACACATGGAAAATTCAAAAGGTACAAGCCGATGCTGATATTAAATTATGTTAACTAGAACATAAATGGAAGCAAAAACCACAAGCCAAATCCCATTTCCGCTGGAATAGAAATTTAGTTACCAGTAACATTGGAATAACAGCCCACCAGACGATCAACTAGGCTCCTTACAGAGCATGATAATCTAACCAGCAGTCCTTGTAGTAGTAGTTCCTGTCCTTGCAGCGGCTTCAGCTTCAGCTTCTCTACTATCTATACACTTCCATTCATTGCAGCGTCAAGATGGCCTGTGTTTCCATCTTCCAAAGTCTTGCCATTGAGTTGAGTTCTCAACCTCTAGAAAGCATGTAATGCTAATCCAAGTCACGGTCAAATGCAAAAATATTTTAATCATGAGAACAGATAAAACTAACAGATTCACTATACCCTATCTGCAGGGTCTCCTGAGTTTCCATTCAAGAGCTTATGATTCTCTTCTTTGGTCCTGCTATCCTTGTCCTTGATGTTCAAGGGTAACAATAATGATGTTGCTCCAGTACGATCAGGCATTTCTGGAGTACGAGCATCAGTTAATTCAATTGTTCAAACCCAATAAAAAATTGTAGCAATAACTGAGTCAAACATCCTAACCTGGCAATTTCTTGTCTATAAAGAACACAACCAAATTAACAGTATACCTGCACAGGAACCATTTAGTGAGCTACTAATAAATTGAAAAAAGAAATTCATTCAGAAACTACAAAAAAAATCTAAAAAAAGCAAAGTAAACTGTACCATGCAACAACGACGTCAACCGTGTAATGTTTGCGGGATGCTACAATCAAAAAACTCTGGACCACAGCAAGAAACCAAATAAACTGTTTCATCCACCTGCAGTGATGCATAATGACAATCTAAGATCAGTCAAAACCACCTAGTAAGGCAGCCTTTGGTATGATCAGCCAGCTTGGAAGTCAACCTTGATTTAGAAGTATCTACAAGCGTACTTTACCTTCGCATGCCATATTTCTGGTATGTTCGCACAAAGACTAGAGTAAAAATCATGTGCGATGAAAAAATCAAATCGCCACAACCATAAACTGTGCCCCGAGGAACTACATATTCAAAAACCAAAATGAGCGAAATTTGAAATATCTCCTGCCAATAAACCAAAGCACTTCAGTAATACAAGAGTCACTCACAGTTAATCAAGAGGACTTCAAGTACTCCGTCAGGACGAGGCAGCCTAGCAAGTTTTGAACCCTTCATAATACAACAGGAGGTTATTTGGTAAAAAAAATTATAAAAATGTTCGACATAAACGGTTACTTTCTGCAACATCAGGCCACACGGAAAAATCATAAAAACTGCCAAGGAGGCTACCTCACGACAATGATAGTTTGGACCAGGAAGCTGGGTAGAATAGAATGTGATGATCCGCAGAATTTGAGAAGCCTGCGGTGAATAATTACACAACAAACTATCAGAAAACTTGGGATGTCACTTCAATTCATGATATCTTTCCAATATAAATCCCAGAGTTGACACACCCATCACAACCCAACCCAACAAATAAATCATGCAGAACAACAGAATGAAAAAATCACTGAAAGAGACTAAGTCTCGATTCATCAAGGCAAGAGTTTGATTCACTCTTTCTTTATTATAACAGGTTGGTTTCTTTATAATAACATGCAGAACAACAGAATGAAAAAAATACTAAAGGTTGGTTTGTTACAGCTACAACACAAGTCGTATTAACTTATCATTTAGTTTATTAAGCAAGGTTTTAGAGCTACACAAAGGCATGGAAGCATGCATGATGATATTAATTAGTACTGCTAAGTACAATAATACCTAATCGAACTTTTCTAAAAGAAAGTTTGCTTCTAAAAGATACAAATTGTTGTAAACAAATGGATAAAAGAAAGTAGACGGTTATCAATCAATCAAACGATCAATAGCGTAATAGTATACTCTCCAAGGCGAGCACCTATCACAACTCCTTTTGCCGAACGATACACATTAGTGAGTGGTACGAGGCAGGCTCTAAAAATTTGAAACAACCAATAGATTGTCTAACACGAAACTCAGATACCATAATTTTACCATGAGTCGGCATCAGTTCAAGACAAAAAGGATTCTCAAAACATGGACAGCCCAAAATGACATACAAAAGATAATTGTCACTTACAACTAAAAATGCTAGAACCCTGCACCAAACTAAAACTGTGTAGATCTTTTTGCCCTTCAAGATGAATGGATGGAAGCTCCACTGCAATACAACATATGCATTAACAAGAAATAGTAAATATACTTTTCAGAGTAAAAGGGTCCTGCAAAATCAAAACTCAAAAAGGAAATAAACAAGAGACATCAGATATGGTGAATGAAAACAACCATATGATCACAATTTATAGAGCAGTTTAATGAAATGAAGTCTTATTTTTACTAGCATTCAGAATTGAGGCATTAAGCAGCTCATGGCTAAAGAATCTCCTCTATAGACTAAAAAAATAGTACTCAAATAATTTGTAGGCATCTTATAAGAAAATAATTGCTTTAGAAACCTCAGAACAAGAACTTCATTCCTTTAGAATAAAATCACTTGCCCGACCACTAATTTAGCAGGTAATTTCTTTGCAAGCCACCCCTCACGCACCTTATCTCCATGCCGGAATATAATACATGTTGCTCCAATCCAAGTTTGTCCAAATCCCAGATAACAAAGACCTTGATGGACAATCAATACACTCATGGAGCCAAAACAATGTAGATTGTACATTTACGTGCAAGAGATAGGCAAGTTTCACTGAGCATCAAACTTAAATTTATTGACATTGACTTCTATCAATGTGGATACAAGAGGCAGCAAGAAATGGAGAGCAGTTTGAATCTATACAAAGATGCGGCTCTTCAAACGGGAAAACATCATGGTGAAAGATGCAAACTGCCAAAGAAAATATAAGCAAGATAGAAAATGCAATGGGGAAGAAACTTACCAAGATAAAAGACATAAAAATGAAGGTGAACAGAGTCTCACTGATGTATGCTTTGTCTTGCCCAAGCTCCTATGTTCACGAAAAGATTAAAAATAAGAAAAAATCCTATAATAAGTACATTCCACAGAAACGGAAAAAAAGAATAAATTAATACAGACCGGAAGAAG
The DNA here is from genome assembly GCF_004785595.1 of Juglans microcarpa x Juglans regia. Lineage (NCBI taxonomy): Eukaryota > Viridiplantae > Streptophyta > Magnoliopsida > Fagales > Juglandaceae > Juglans > Juglans microcarpa x Juglans regia. Next base: position 32,595,181 of record NC_054602.1, on the reverse strand, counting down.
AAAGAACCCAACATCCTGAAGTAATGGCCCGGGTTGATGAAGATAATGAACTCCTCGGGCAGCCAGACCATGTACATACTGTAGACAGAAGTATGCTTGTGATTTCTTAGACATGTGTAAGAAAAGAAGACGGCAAAAAATTAATCGCAGCAAACACGAACTTGAGAGAAAATTTCAACCGTATAAAGGTAGGATCCTTTTTTATTTACAAGTATATAAATGCAGTATCTGTACTTCTAATAACATCCAAAAACACAATGGGATGCTATGATGAAGAACTTAGCTGTAAGAACTAGAAGGAAGACATGGCAACAAGACTACCGTATTCAAACATCCTAGCTAAGAACCGATGAAAGTCAAAAGCAAACAGTAGTAGTAGTAATAATAATAATAATAACTAAAAACATTTAAAAGGGGCTTCTCGGATCTTGTTGAATGAAAATTACGCCAGATTGCAAAGAACTTCTCCTTCGTTCACAAACAAAGAAATAGACACAAAACGCAAGTTTAAACTTCCCCAAAAATGAATCGGAGCAAACATATCTGAAAGAAACCCAACAACATGACCAAATCGATTCCTGCATTTCAAGAAAAGTGCACAATATATACTCCAAATTATTTCAGTCAAGAGTAAAACAGTGAAAAAGGAGTTTCAAAGGTTAAGGATTTTTTTCAAAAAAAATCTAACATGTTATTTTAGAAAAATGAATATATGTCTGTGAAATTGAAACTGGGATAATCCATCAAAATAGAGAACCTGAAAAAGGAGACCGGCGAGAAGGTATTTCCAGTTCTCTAAAAGAAGATTGATCTCTGTCGACGTCTCTGCGCAAACTCTTTTCCATAGCTTCGCATCCCCAAACAGTAACGAATCAAGCCAATAAAAAGGAATCCAATTAATTGCATAATTTCGCAAAAGACACTACCGAATAAAGGGGTGGTAAGTGGGTAACCATTAACCAACCTTGGAAGCCTCGCGACCAATGTAAAGCGTCATCGTTTTGGTGTGCAACAACAACTTCCATACTACTTCACGACCAAACCAATGAGGTCAACATCATTCATCACCGCAAAATCCTCAATAGAGTCTCGCCCAATCCCGCTTCCTGAACGACGTAAACCTCAAGAGAGGAAAAAAAAAAAAAACCCACAAGAGTCAACCGGAAAAAAACAGCGATATTCAAAGGATCAAACAACGATATGGAGATTGAGATCCGATTAGAAAAATAAAACGATGACGATGAAGAAGAAATGAAAGGGCTTTGAGACTTCAAATTGGTGGCTTTAGACCCAGCAAGTTTATTAGATTGAATACAAAATCGAAGAAAGATAAAAGAAAAAGGGACCCTCTCTGATTCTCTCTCTCTCTCTCTCTCTCTCTCTCTGGCTGACTGCTCGGGCACGCGAGTTGAACACGGAGAGAGTTGAGAGAAGGGGGGAAAAAGAGGGACTTTTTATAAGAGTATTGGCAATGGCGATGGCCAAGTCTAAATTTAAGTTAGAATTTCAAGTTTTAGTTATAATATTTTTCTTTGGTTAGGTGAATTTATATTAGATTAGCTATTAAATTAGTCAAAATAATAATATAATATTATTTTTGTAATAATAATATTTTTAATTTTTTTTTTTTATATTTTACAATTACAATAACTATATGTTAATTAATAATTTAATTAACATACTTAAATTATTGTTTCCTAACTAATTTTTTTCCTCAACCTATTATTTTTCACCTATAAAAAATATAGAAGTTCCAATCATTATATATAGAAGAACCTGAAATTATTAAACTAATGAGAGAAATGTGAAGTGAAAAAAACAACCAACAAGATTGTCATGGCAGTGTCCAAACTTAGTCCAAAATATAACCATATTATGCATCTCCATAATACTACATCAGTGGAGTATGTGTGTCCATCTATACTAAAACATAACCATACACAAGCCATACACAAATCAGAGTCCAAACTTAGTGCAAATACAAAAGAGTCTCATTCAAATTTAGCAACACAGTCCCATAAATAGTCCGGCAACACAGTCTCAAACTAAGTGCAAATACAAAATAGACCCATACAAAAGAGTCCCACAAATAAATACCAACACAGTCCCATTTAAGTCAGAAATTACCAATAGTCCACAAATTATATACCAAAAAAGTAAGAAAAGTTATCAAAACAGTCCATAAATTACCAACAAAGATAATATCCACAGTCCATGAATTTAGTTGCTACTCAGCCACATATTTATCCAGCCCACATGTGGCTAGGCAGCCACTAAATTCTCAAAAAAATTAGTTTTATAAATATTAGAAGTTAGATATCTACATAATAAGGTGTCGAATGAGAGTTAGATCTACCTCAGGAATGAAATTTCGAATTCTAAAAAATTGCTAGTTGAATATTACGGAAATATTATTGTTGCATGGCATTCATGCCGCGTAGATCTAGCATCATCATCTTGCCTTCAAATTTCTTATTCTCTAGTTCAAACTTCTTCTTCTTTAGTTCAAATATTTTATCGCTTTTTTGGTCTGCCTTCAACGCAGCATTTCTCCGCTCTTCTATGGTCGTGGCTCTATCCTCGGTCATTTTAGCCAAGGAAATGCTGATCTCAGACTCTTTGCCTTCCATCGACTTCCACTTCCTCTCCCTTTCTTTTTCAGCTCTTTGCCTAGAGGTCTCTCAGCAAAAACCTCCATGTTCTCCTCCATCGTGTCAATAGCAGCTTCACCTTGTGGTCTTCTCCTCTTCCTAAGGGTAGAGATATGTTGTTGTCATTTTAGTTGATGTCTCAGAAGACACCAATAATGCTCTATTGTGAAGTTACTCTTCTCCATTTCTTTATACAAAATTTTTCCCTTCTCAATCTACAAATACATAAGAATATTGTTAGTTCATAAATCAGTCATATATATTTGTGAAAATTAAAGGATAATGTTACATGCCTTGTCTTGCTCCGTTGCACCACTCGGATGCAATGACTCTACTTGTGCTAAAAATACACAAAACTTATTTGTGCATTTCTGAATCGAGGACCACCGATTCATCAAAGAAACTACAGAACAGTTCACATTATTCTGTTTTTTATATTCATGATAAAATTCTGAAATTCTTTCTCACATTTGAGTGGACTTTTGATCAGTACCCTTTATTGCATCGATACTAATGTTGAGCCAAGCTGAGACAAGGAGGTTATCCTCCTCTGCAGTGAAAGATGCACCCCTTTGAACTTTTTTTGGAGGATGCCTCTTTTCACCGTCATTGAATGTTACTTGGAGCACAACATTAATGTTGCGTTGGGGTGCTATTACAACCCTCACCTCCACTTTGTAATAGAGTGGTGAAGAAGGGATCATCATTAATTTTTGTGCCCATCCTTGAAAAATATTACATTTTCAAGGAGTCAGAAAAGTTTAGAAATTTTCAAGTCCCACAAAACAACAAATATTACATCATCAATTTGTTTGGATAAGCTGGTATGCAAAAAAATATATATAAAAATATGAAGAAAAATAGACAAGAAATCATCTTCTTGTTCTGCTTTGCAAAGAAAAACAGCAACTTTGCAAAATAGCAACAAAAATCAACTTCTTGTTCTGTTTTGCAAAGAAGAGCAGCAAACACAATTTATTCATCATCTGTTTTGCAAAGAACAGCAAAGTAAACTCTGTTTTTGGTTGTAGAGTCAGAAAAGTGTCTTAACAATGATATCAAATAATATATGTGGTGTTTCCAAGATCTAATGGCATTGAAAGAAACCATCGATCGGTATAGCCACAAATGTTATATGTAGCGTCCAAGCCATTACCCACATACATATACTACTACATACACACATAAATACACTCTAAAGCATGCTTACATGAAAAGAAAGAGCAAACAATAATAGCAAAGTGATAGAAAACCAAGTACTGTATAGCAAAAAAAAAAAAAGAATACAAAAAAACTCAGCAAGATAAAAAGCTTATGGAAAGAGCTTTTGGACCACCACATTATTAACTATATAGGGTATGTAATATGTTACTAGATGCACATGAGGTTGCAGTAAGAAGACTAGCAAGAAAATTAAAAAAAAATAGCTCATCAAAAATTGACAATTGCTCGAAGAGGTCCAAAATCAAACCCTGAATTAATACAAAAACAATAATAGCAAAGTGATAGAAAACCAAGTACTGTATAGCAAACAGAAAAAAAAAATAATATAAAAAAACTCAACAAGATAAAAAGCTTATGGAAAGAGCTTTTGGACCACCACATTCTTTACTATATAGGCTATGTAATATGTTACTAGATGCACATGAGGTTGCAGTAAGAAGACTACTAGCTCATGTTCAAATAATAGACGCTTATAGTTTGAAGTTAAAGAGAAGAAGCAGATTCTGAACAAAACCGCCTAAAGACTATGATCATGCAGCTGTACTGATGTATTCATGAGCAGACAGATAATCTGTGAAGGCTCCCTAATGCTACGAATAATGGACATTTTTTAAATATGTTTTTAGGTGTATAGAAAGGTATGCATTTCAGCATCAACAAGCCTGATTTCCATAAGAATTTTACAAGTCAACTTCACAGATGATATTCACCTTATTGCACGTATTCTAAAAGATTAACAATTACTTGAAGAGGTCCAAATCAAACCCCTAAATTAATACAAAGACAATAACAACAAACAATACAAAACCAATTATTGTATAAAAAAAAAAATAACCGAAACAAACTTAGCAAGATAAAAAGCTTATGGAAAGAGCTTTTTATCTTCAACTCAATTTGGGTATATGATCTTATTTCTAACACTTAATAAATTTGAGAATGTATGTTGAAACTATACTGGAAAACAACAACACAATTTGCATAATCCCTTATCCACCAGAAACCATTTGCCTTCAAATAGGTAATGGAGCACATGCAGTCAAAGACCGTGTCAGCTTGGATTTATCCTATGAAAAACAAAGCTGTCCAAAGTAAAGAAAACCAAGAGACCAAATGAGCTTTTCGACCACCAAAATGACTAGTAAACAAAGTGAGACACGAAAAAATGGCTATACACGAAAAGCAAACAAACCTAAAAACAACAAATCAGAAACAAAGGATTGTAGTTACCGAAAACATAAAACAAAAAAAAAATATGGGGGCTCAACTCTAAGACTCTGAGAGGAGGTTTGGCTAGACGCAATAATAAACAACACCAGAAAAATCATACCCATTTCAGAAATTCACAAATTCATAAAAATCATACTCATTTCAGAAAAATCATACCCATTTCAGAAAAATCATAACCAGCTTACCTAAACAAATTCATACCCATTTCAGAAATTCACAAATTCATACTCAAAATACTCAATACAAAGCTTACCCAAATAAAGTTTCGGTAGTTTTACCAACCCAAACCGAGAGAGAGTGCTGCGTTGTTGAGCCAAGCCGATAGAGAGAGAGGAAATTGCGCAACCGTGGAAGATCGACCCAGGAACGGAGATAAAATCGATTGAGAAAGAGAGAAGAGGGAGCGACGAGCGAGGGAGAGAAGAGGGAGAGGAGTTTCAAAAAAGAGAAATGGTGGATGGAGAGACGAGGGAGAGACGAGCGACGGAGCGAGGGAGAGAAGAGGAAAAAGGGTTTTAGAAAAAAAAATGGTGGACTGAGAGAAGAGGGAGAGACGAGAGACGGAGCGAGGGAGAGAAGAGAAAGAAGGGTTTTAGAAAAAAAATGGCGAGAGAAAGAGGGAAAGATGAGAGATGAGAAACGAGGGAAACACGAGGGAAATGGAAAACACGAGGGAAAAAGAGAGGGGCAGTTGGACGGATAGTGATAAAATATTCATTTGATCCTACTACAGGAGCTCGCCAACAACAACGAGAGAATGAGATTTACTGTAGTATAAATTAGAAAATTATGACTTTACCGATTTCAATGCCGGGGATTTTATCTCAAAGTCATATGTAAATTAGACTTGGACCTGGCAATGGCTAGTCCATTTCTGGTGCTCTAACAAGGGAGAAAATGGAGAAAATTGAAAGATGGCGCTACGCTAGGACTCCCCCCCAACATCATATGCGCTATTACAATGAAAGATGACAGTGACAGACGGACACAAAATGACTCCCTCACAAAAGCATATTTTATTTTTATTATTAATTATTTTTGTTTTTTGTTTTTTGTTTTTCATTAATTATATATTCGAAAATTGAATTGAGAAAACGAGGAAAAAGCAGACGTTCTCTCCCTCATAGGTATTTACTTGACTGTAATGTCGGGTCATACATTTCAAAGGACGACATCTCTCTTTTACCGGTGGATTAAATTGGTTCGGTTCGGTTCGTTCAGTCGGTTTTTGTCTATTTATAGTCCGGTCGGTTCGGTTTGGGCGAGCCATTGATCAAAAATTTTGATCAATCATTTTTGTGAAGTCGGATCATTATCTATCGATCCTATCAATCCATTTGGTCCGATTAGGTCTATGAATACTTTTTTTATTGTATATATATGGTTAATGAAATTAAGTGATATCTTTAACAATTTATACATAGTTAATGAATATTAAATCATTTCATTATATATATGATCAATGGCTATTATTTGGATGAAAATTACATAATTAACTTATACAACTACTATATAAAATAATATATTATATATAAAAAAATATAGAAAAATATATATCTACATTCAGTCGGTCTCGACCCGGTCCGGTCCAAAAATATACACTCTGAGACCGACAAATAAGACTCACGGTCTGGTCAATTTTTTCAATCCGATTTGGTCCTCTTACAGCCCTATAACACTTCAATTTTAGTCAATTCAATTCAGTTTATACATATTATACAAGTAATAGCACGATACTATATAACTTAGTTATAATATATCAATACATTATATATTTATGCATAAGAATAAATATATTTTTTTGAACTAGCATAAGAGTAAGTTTATGTTAATATATTAATACTATATATTATGTATAGATAAGAAATAAAGAACTCATTTTAGTTAGGTTCCATTGGAACAAACTGATATATAATGTGTGTCTGTGCACGTATATAGAGTCTAGACATATAATGAAAAATTATACTCATCATCTCTACATCACATACTACGCATGATGTTTTTTATATATGTGTGTGATGTATCATGTATGGATGATGAATAGAAGAATTTTAACAAGAACAAAAAATAAATAAAAAATTAAGTGTAGTGTAAGGAAATATGAGTAGAAGGGCTCTTGCAACAAATATTAAAAGAGATAGACACATGATGAATTATATATTTCATTCATTGCACGCATTATATAAATAATGTCAATTGAAATAGAAAATTCCAAAATTCTAATAACCAAAAAAAGCAAGAATAATTAATGGAAAATGAAATGATTTTTTAAGAAGAAAATGAAATGATTAAGTCGGATTTAATTACAATTTACGCATAGGGAGGAGAGCCCTCGGCATGCCTTTCGCCTTTTTTTTTTTTTACCTTTTTATTGACTTTGATTCATGCAATCAAGCATTATTAATATAATAAGAAATGATAGATTTAGTCGTGAGTGTATAAGTACCATATAATCACTTTGAAAAAAATAAATAAATACGAGATTCACATAAAAAAAAAGAATTAATAGTAGATCTCACTCTTTTTTAAAATGAATATAAGACACTTGCGCACTCTATAATTACATATAACATTATTCTAATAATAATTTATCTATTGAGGACAACATTAACTTTGCTATATGGCCGTACTATCTAAAACTTGCCCAATATGTGAAAAAATTGGTATAAAGTCATTCGAGTTATCAGTCGCAGTAGTTGTCCATATATGTAAATAACAGTAACTTAGCCATCTAAATTTTTTATATTATTTTTCCACTCCCTCGAGCCAAACGGTAACATTTTCACATCACATTTTTTCACAATTTTTAAGTTTTTATATGTTTTGATTTTACATATATTTTGATACTTCATGTTTGACAATGAAGTTAATATAGGTTGTTAAACAGATTTTATATATTTTGATGTATGAATTGTTGGAAGAGAGAAGCAATGGACCGGTTGGGTGTTAGTTGGGTATTTACCCCCTCTAATGCACTTTTGACGCATAAGCCTTCCAACAAGTAAACAAATAGAAATGAGTACAACAAAACAAATCCCATACACTCCTAGTCCCCATGGCTCTCTCTCTCTCTCTCCCTCTCTCTCTCTCTCTCTCTCCTCGAGCCCAACAAATCCCATAGACTCCCTCATCGCTCTCTATCTCCTTCCCTCTCTCTCCTCGAGTCCAAACTCTGCTTTTCTCCCCTTTCCTCAATCACTCTCCTCAAAAGCTTTCTCTCTCCTCAATCTCTCTCCTCAAATTTGTTAGCCTCTCAAAAATATCAAATGGTTAAATTTTTCAACATTAACTTTTTTATGGGATTGTCAATGTAATTACCAAAAAGCTGCCCAAATTTTCCAATTCAACATCCTCTAGCAGCATCACGAACAATGGATGACTAGCAAACTTTTTCTTGACCACGAATGCTTGTCTTTGAGATCCAACGTAGACTGAGAAACAACCTTCCAGAGATACTTGCCAATTGATATGCCCTTTTACTGATCTTGTTGTCCTTGGCCTCGAAACGGTTCCATGATTTGGAGATGGAAAATAAAGGCTAAGAGGGAGAGGAGAGTTGGGCGAGAAAGGGGGAAAGAGAGAGAGAAATAGAGGCTTCAGAACTCGGAATGAGAGAAAAGAAATGTGGAAAAATTATTCCCTCAATCGATTTTAGAGGTGAATAACATGAATCTCTTGCGTGTATATTCTTTATTGGCAGGTGTAAAACACAAATATACACCTCGTCTGATTTGAAGCTTTCCTCTTGTTGAAAATTATGAAAGTGGAGATACAAAAAAAGTATTTAATAAAACCAATAAAAATATATGCATTTAAAAATTAGAAATAAATTATTATTATTATATAAAGTAAGATAGTTAATCCAACGTAGAGTTCAACTTTTTAAATGAATAGTCAAAGAACCAAAAGTTAAAAAGTCTTGTATTAGCTAAATTTGCTTAAGAATTTAGTCATTCTTAATCTAAGTTTGTCTAATATAAGAGTAATATTAGATACAATTTTATGATGTATAAGTCTTGCATATTCTTTTTTTAAAGAAAATGTGAAATTTACTATTAAAATATTTGTTCTAATATGGGCGGTTAAAAGCCTAATTAGTGGATTGACGAAAATGGGCTAGCAATTTGTTGAAAATGACGAGAGAGTAGAGTGGGCTTCCCTAGTCACGTGTCTTGGGTCCTCAAAAGTCGAGACTCCCTTGTCCAACCCAAAGTTTTGAATACTATTTTGGTCAAGGCATTGGAATAAAATATTTCGATATCGGTATCATTTCTGAATAGTTTATACATGGATAAATTATATATATATATATACACACACACACACACACATAAACTATAGAATAATGCTACTTTGACACCTTGTTTTGCCACCTCATTTTGACACCTCATGTATTTTAATTTATTTTTAATTTTTTTTCTTTACTTAATAGTTAAGAAAGTGATTATTATTGTATTGATATTTTTTATATCTTTTTTAAATGTTTTAAAATGATAAAAAAAAATTGAAAAGAATGAAAAGCTGATTTTGACCTAGCAGAAACTTACAGCGAGCAGATATGAGCGGTAGAGTAGCATCGTTCTAAACTATATTTCAAAATAACAACAAAAATAAGTCATAAACTCAATAATATTTCTCAATACAAGTCATAAGTTTTAACACACATACTTGTAAAATTAAATAGGTTCTCAATCCAGCTATTAAAATAAAATCATTCATCTTCATTAATAAGATAATAAAGATCAATATTCGAAATATAAATAAATAAATATATATTTTATTTAGTTTGCTTAACATATTCGTGGTCACCCAAATTCAACGGAGCAATCGAACGGTGATATTCTCATATATCGCTGACACCAGCCTCCTCAATGTGTCTCCATCATTGGCTGCCAATAATATATTAATAATGTAGGTACTTGTAGGCAATTTGGAGAGAGAACTCAGAGAATTACAAAATGGGAAAATGTCCCTCACATTCTGTTTAATTACAAACCTGTCCAAGACTCCAAACAGCTATCAGCCCATGTACCGGCCAAAATGATCATATCGGCCGAAATCCGAAATACTGGTTGAAACAACCCGGTACATCCAATATTTTAACCGATACGAAGCATAACCCTTTTCCGTGCTGATTATTGTTCCGGCACGGGAAAAGGGTTCTGCTTCTTTTTTGAATAAAAACGTTGGTCCAGCCTTCAAATTTGAATAGTCTCTCTCTTCTTTTTTCTTTTTATAAAAATCTTTTGTATGGTTTTATTTTATTGAGCCGTTATTATTCTTATTTTGAAATTTGTAATAATGCTACTCACCATTTTAATTCTCATCATTTCATGATATGTCATTAGATGATTGAAGATTATTTATTATATTTTATTTGTGAACTTATTACCACATAATGGGATGATGAGAAAATGAATGATAAATATATTTTTTCTTTATTATTATAGACAAACGCAACTATGAAATGCAACTGTATAAAATTTAAAATTAAAATTCAAAACAGATTTGAAGATTTGAAATTAAAAAAGATAAAATAAAAGGTGACATTATTATATTAACTAATTCTAAAATAATTACCTTTATATTTAATTTTTTTAGGGAAACTATCATCACTCATTCATCAGATAAATTTACATCCATAACCGGATACGGATATCCCCATATTAACCATTACCTCATAAATGAATTAGTGCATTTAGAGCTCTACCAGTACACTATTTTCATTTTGTGACTAGTATGGTCTTCACTACTACTGATACTCTCTACAGACAAACGTCCAAGAGACAGCACTCTGACAAAACAGAGACTCAACTTCATCCTTCATAGAAATAGATGACTCAGTCTCTACAAAGAAACGTCTAAGAGACGAACTCCTTTTTTCTTTTTTTTTTTTCCTTACTAAACAATTTTAACTAAACAATAAGAAAACTGTAAGATAGATGAAAAAAATGATGGATTATAGTTTGAACCAACTTCGATAGACTTCAGAATCTGTGATGGCACATAAAGACAACACGCTTGTCTCCTTTTAGCCACAAAAGTCAGATTTAAAGATCTAATGGTGGCGATTCCAGTGATTCGACGCGTGTGACGAGAAAAACTATTGAAATGAGTGACATGTGAGGACCATATGCAGTTGTGAGCAGCGTGTGAGGACCACGCACCATGATTTTTGCAAAACTGCCATTATCCTCAAAACGATTTACGACCTGTGAGTCTTCTTGTGTTGTGCATGTATCTCGAGAGTTGTCGAAAAATTGTAGATTTATCTTTTTGACCTTGAAGGAAACTTTTAATGTCTTAATTCGCACAACAGACTGTAATGTAGGAAAGAATCATCCCATTCCCATGAGATGATTCAAACTTCAATACATTGTTATTTGCGTTCATCTATAAAATACGTAATAAATATAAAGAAACACAGGGATTTACGTGGTTTCGGCATAATGCCTAAATCCAGGGGTTGTTTGGGGGCAAAATCCATTATAATGGGTGATTTTACAATCTCTATAATGGGTGATTTTACAATCTCTCGTAGTCTCATATATCGCTCAATATAATTGAGGAATTTAGGAGAGATCCTTTGGAGTCGCTATGTGTGGTGGAGTTTGGCATATGACGCTTCTGTAGAGATATTTTGTGTAGAGAGCTTGTGGAGAGTCTGTCTGATTTATGGGGGATCTCCTCATTATATAAAGGTCTATTCTCTTGAAGTGATTGAGTCCAATTTGTCTTGTGAAACATTTTCCTTTTAAGAGTTTGAATCTCTTTTCTTTTAGGAGTCTGAGTTAACTTGTCCTATCTCTTATCGATTTTATTTCTTAGCTTGATTTTTGGCCTTATTTCGAGGCTAAATTATAGATTGTTGATTTGACCCCTATAGATGCCCATGATTCTTAAGAACAATTTGCAAGACAAAAAGACCTTCAGAATATTCAAGTCAATAATCTGCAGAATAAATTTTGAAAATTGGTCATTGGTTTCTTGTTTGGTCCCTGATTTTCTGTTTGTTTTGTGCTAAGTGGTGAGGAGTTCAACTTGGAGAGATAGGCAGAAGATATACTCGACTATATTAGGTGCGAGCAGGGAGCTCGATTTCAAGTTTGTTTATTTGTGTAAATGTTTGTCATGAGAGATTGTTTATTGTCGGCGAAGAGTACATATTTCCAAGATTAATTTTTTTTGTGTATTTTTGTAATCATTTTTGCTTTTGTTGGTAGTGGTAAATTTTTTGCCCCTTGGTGTAAATTGTTGTTAGTGTTTTCATTTTGTTGTTTGTTAGTAGTAACTTGGTCTTAAGTGGTTAGAAAGCCCATCGACTCTCTAGGTCCACACTAGGCGGTTGCCGAGCCCGTCGACTCATTCTCAAAGGAAACCCATGTGATGTGGTTGTAGAGCTTGGCAGCCCATTCCCGAAGGTAACTCGCTGGCTGCAGTTGTGATGCGTGCATAAACACTCAATATTTGATGGAGAAGATGTTGTGCTTCTATTTCTGTTCATGTGAAAGGGGTCGGACAGTCCAGAGGGTTGCCTGCCTGTTAGGCGCCTGGGAGGTCAGACGGTCCTTGACCTTTCTTGCCAGTTGGCTCGTCATGAGGGAGGTCAGGCAGTCTGATAACTTGTCCTGCCTGTTGACCTTCGACGAGAGATGAGTGGGGTCGGGTGGTCCCTGACCTGGGCACCGCGAGTTTTTAGACTCGTCATTAGTGTTTAAGAGTCACATGGTCTCTTGATCTCCACACCATTTTTCATGGGTACCGAGAGTCTTTTGACTCGTCATTGGTATTTAAGGGTCGCATGGTCTATTAATCTCTACATTCTTTTTTTTTGGCATTGCAAATCTTTATACTTGTCATTGATGTTTAAAAGTTGCATGATTTGCTGACCTTCGAATTATTTTTTTTTAGTATGACGAGTGTTTGTATTCCTCATTAGTGTTTAAGGATCCTGTAGTCTGTTCGTGCCATTTTTTTTTGACATCACAAATTTTTATACTAATCATTAATGTTTAAGAGTCGCATAGTCTGTTGACTTTCGGGCCTTGCTTGGTATAAAGAGTTATCTAAAATTATTAGTCTTGACAGAGAAGATTCATATGGCAAGAGAAAATTAGTGTCAGTACTGATAGCAATGATTACGATACTTTAATTAGCTATTTTTTATTTTTTATTTAAAAAATACATAAAGAGAATAAATTAATTTGATTTCTTACTTTGTTTTAGGATGAGCTGGTTGATCATTCACATCAATTCGTTTTCTGAAATACATTAATAACAATCTTACATGCCGTACATTTGATTAGCAAGGAATTTTTTTTTAATATAGTCCGATCAATATTCATTCCACGACAAAAGGGAAGACAGCAAAGGTACAGACCCACATGAATGTATGTGCCGAAAGAGCAGTAATCACTACATATACTTTTCAACTTTGTCCACTACCACGTACTAACTCAAATAATTTATTATCACAAACAACCCCACCGAAAATACATTAATCATTCAATTCCTAACATAACATATATATGTATATATGTCTTTTGTTTTAAGACTTATAATTTATTTATATGTTGCTTATTGATACACCCAACAGACCAGTACTGTGGTGAACAACCAATAACAGAAGAGAGACGAGAAAGTTTTCGCTCTAAAAACTCTCTCCATTCTCTCTAAAACTCCCTTCACAAATCCGGCTAGAGGGGTGGGAGCTTCATCTCCCTTCCCCTCCCTTCCTCTCCTCTTTCCTCCCTCCCTTTTCTTTTATGTAGTATTTTGTTTTTGTATATTTTCAGGCGAAATAAGAGAAAATCGCAGATCTGGGTCTTCCCGCCACCTACAAGCCAGCACGCGCCCCGCCATGGTGTTGCCCAACCGCCGATCTTCAAGACCACCGAATGCGGTACCAAACGGAGCAACGAGTAGCTCGCACGTGTGGGTCGAAGTTTCGGCGTCGTTCAGCGCGTGGCATTCACGCACCACCGGGGAGCCCTCTGCCAACGCCACAGGCGGCATTTCTGAAGTCTGTGAGTTCGGGATCTCCAAGGTCGACTGTCGGTTCTTTTCCCAGAGTGGCGCGTGTACTGCATGTGTCACAGCAGCCTTTGTGCACTACTTTTTCCTTTTTGTGCAGTGTTTTCTTTATAGTTTCTTTTGTGTAATGTAGTTTCTAGATAAATAAAAATCCAAAAAAAGTAGTGCCTTCGGACTTTGGTCCGAATGGAGTTGTAGTCCCCCCTCCGCATTGATGGGTTTTGGTGGGGTTTGGTATACCCTACCCTGCTTAGTCGGGGTATGGAGCTTTGTAACCTCTGTCGTGGACAGAAGTGGTAGTTTCTCTAAGATCTAGGTCTTTAGAGATTTACCGTCTGGACTAAACTATGTCAGTCACGAAAGTGTACTGAAAAGTTACTAACGATTATAATTGGCTTGTTTTTCAACTCAACTTTGTAAGTCCTCTCTTAATGAAGGGTAATATCTATTTTATCAAAAAAAAAAAAAAAAAGACCAATACTGTTGTTAATTTTACATCTATTAGAATATAAATAACAAAGATCTTCGAAACAATATTACTCGAATCTAGTCTAGTTTAGTTTATGACTTGTAATCTGTAATGAAACTTGCATTCATTGAGATTTGATTTTTTTTTACAAATAATCTCATTCCATCTCATCTATTATTATAAATTTTTTTAAATTTTTAAATAAAAAATAAAAAATAAATTAATTTTTTTAAATTTTAAAATAAAAATAAAATTATTATAATAATATTTTATTTAACTTTTAACTTCATCTATATGTATAATTAAACGAGACTTGGATTATAGTCTTTTTCATACGTGGTTTAAGACTTTTTCATACGTAACTTGATAGGTTGGCATGTTTGTGGCTTAATTCCATTACGAGGAAAAATAAGGGAAGTTCCATGGAAGTACGTACGTGGCCCAATCAGGTCTACATGCACATGACTTGTTCACAGCTATATATGGTGCAAAAGATTCCCGGAATCAGAACCATTCTGCCGAAATGGATGCACGTACAGCTGACACATGATGTCTCGTACACAGCTATTATTATTCTCGTACATGTGATTGTGGATGCATTGCCATTTTTACCTTCGATTGGGGGTCCCTACTTGGTGCATGTCGAGTGGAAAAAAAAAAAAAAAAAAAAAAAAAATCAGGGTAATTAATTGGTCAGGAAAAGAAAAAGAAAAAAAAAAAAAAAACTAAATATGGTACTTCCCTTTTTACCTTACAACATCTAATCTGATGTCATCTCTCTCTTATGATTTATGTCGGATACGAAAATAAAGGGTGAATAGATTGAAGAGAGATGGCGGATGATAACTCAGCCTTCCCCTTTTCTAAAAGAAACAACAACATGTGTCATCAATTGCATGTATAGTTTTAAATTTTATACTGTAACGGTTGGTATGGTAAAAATTTTTTGTTTCGACCATCTGATCAGTACAGGTATTATATATATTTTGTATCGGCCAAAATACCGGCCGTACCGGCAGGTATCGGTCGTTTCAGCCTATATTTCGGCCTGTACCGGTCTATATTTCGGTCGATACCGGCCGATATTTCGACCTGTGTATTTTTTTTTTTCATTTTTTCAAACTATAAGTTTATTTTTTAACCTCCAATTCAGACTAGATTATTTATAACTTATATATATATGTATTTATATATAATTTATTTATATATAAACTATTATTTTGGAATATAATTTTATATATATTTATATATATAATTTATTCATATATCGACTATCCCGAAATATTATCCCGAAACGCTATTTCGAAACGATACCGGTACTGAAATATTTCGTTCTAGTGCCTTGACAGGTACGACATCCGGTATGGTGTTCAAAACATTGATTTCATGTACTCTTTCAGACGTTTCATGTCGATTGAAAAAAGCAATTTCAAATTAGATTGTTGTAATAAAAAAATTAAATATATCTAAACATAGGAAATATATTTAGATATATTCAATAGAACTTATTAAATATTATTATTTATAAATCAAATCAAATCATTTTAGATCACTTCAATACTCAAACACAACTTCATTTTAACATTTTTAACCAAATACACATCCACACACAGCAACACAATTGCCGGCCCCTCCTCCTAATTTTGGACCATTGATGCCACTCCTTTGCTGTCCACCATCTCGGATCTTGTTTCATTAATGTCTCCTTGATTGACCCCACCAAATATCAAGAATTTTCTCTCGACCTGAGAATCCTAACCCGAATGACTCAAAATTCCTCATCATGATGTATAAAACCCTGAACACTCGCCTAACAAGCAACCCATGTTCATATAGCTCTCATTCCAAAAAAAAAATAAAATAAAAGCAACCCATGCAGAGACCCCACGTAAAAAATGTCACCCTTTTTAAATATTCAGGTTTTTTTTTTTAAATAAAAACTACACGCGGCTTGATTACTCATGCTATCCGTCATCATGAGGGACTGATATTTTACCAATTACTCAGGTGAGATTTATAATGCTCGAAAGTTTTATCCTCGTTTTGATAGTAAAATAAGATGAAATAATTTTAAATAAATTAAATAAAATATTATTAGAATATTATTTTTTAATATTATTATTATTTTAAAATTTAAAAAAGTTAAATTATTTATTATATTTTATATAAAAATTTAAAAAAATTATAATAATTAAATATGATAAGATGAGATTGGTTGACGAGACCCTACAGTGACAACAATACTAAATATAAATCGTAAGATCATCATGAAACAATCTAATTCGATCGAACAAATTAATTAAAAAGAATAGTTTAGAAAGGATAATCATTCACAATAATGCTAGTATTTAAAATCCTCAAATCTTGAAGGATGCATCGTTTTCAAAACTAGGACCCCGGCCTGCATGCCCTAACTCAAAGCCATTGAATTGGATTGATTTGTTTGTTGCATTAGCATCAAAGTAGCTCTAGTGGTTTGCTCTATGACATTCAGGAGGACCACACAAAACCATCTAATTGCAGAATCAAACTGCATCTTGGTGGCAACATGACTGCCCATTTTTTCTTCCGAAACAAACACCAATATGGGAAAATATGCCTAGCTGAAAACACAACTATTTCTGGGTCCCCACTGAACACTGACCTTACAGATTCCCTCTGCTCTCCTCTTCTGAATGATGTTTGACAAATTCAAATTTGGCGTATTCTTCGCTCATCAACGGTGGATACAAAAAGAGAAGAAAAAAAGAAAGAAAAAGAAAGCTACAGATCACATGATGAGGTTCTTTCCTTTTTATCAACTTATAAAATGGACCGAGGAGGCGGGAGAAGACAACAATATTAGACAATGTAGGGTCAGATCATGAGACTGATTGGCTACATGCAGTTTAAGAAATTCTTTAACGATAATCACACTAATTAGTCTTATCTTCTTCCAATATTATCAGTACTAGTCTTTGAAGCCGTTGTTTTCTATATTTAGCACCTTAATCAAAGTTCCGTTTGGATTGTAAGACATCTGATCATTTCATTCTATCTCATCTTAACGTCGAAATATCACAAACATAAATATTTTTCAATTTTAAATTTTAAAAATTTTCATATTATTATTACTTAATCATTATAATTTTTTCAAACTTTTAAATAAAATATAAAAAGCAATTCAATTTTTTTTAACTATCAAAATAAAAATTATATTTTAATAATATTTTAACTTTATAAAATTTTTATTTAATTTTTTCTCTCTTATTTTTTAAAATCTCATAAAATATCAAATTATTTTATTATTATTTACGTATCATCTCATATTACTATTTATATATCATCTCATACTACTATTCAAATCAGGCCTAAAATCAATTATTTATGGTCAGATTGCAAGCTCATTGATAAAATAAATGGAAGGCATGCATGCAGCTTAATCACTCGTCTTGCGTCTCATTTTTTAATTTGAAATGATCCAATTGTGCTCTATGATTATAGGGCAATCCCCCTCCAATGAGGAAATTAGAAGTGGATGCTTTTTTTTTTTGACAAGACATATCGGCAATTAATATCTTCAGTCATTCATTATAATTTGGAAAAAATGATATCATACGTACGTGAGCTACTTTCCTGCATCCATGTGTTTTCAATTTCTAGGGTTTAAATGCAATTTTAATTTATTTTATTGGAAGCATAATCCAAAGATTGGATAAAGATCGATCCACTTGTGTATTGGGTTGATATTGGACACAATGAACTTCAATGGGAACTTGGAAAAAAAAAGGATATAAAGAAAACAAGGAAATCGAGAAGGTGACAGAGGGGCACATGTAGGCTTCTTAATTGTTGATGACCAGTCTAGCATAAATCCTCAAATTTCAAACCTATGGCAAGACTTTTAATCTGTTAAGTTAGTGCGATAAGATAAGATAATTTTAGATAAAAAAATAAAAATAAAATAAAATATTATTTTTAAATATTATTATTATTTTAAGATTTAAAAAAAATTAAATTATTTATTATATTTTATATAATAATTTAAAAAAATTATAACAATAAAATAAAATAAAATAAAATATTTTTACTATTTAAACGCATCTACTGAGAGTAGGTAGGCTTACAATTCGAAGTTTTTGTGACAAATTGGGTATGCAAATTATGATATCCAACCACCAACTTTTCTTTTGAAACTTAAGGAATCTGGACAGGACTTTTCATGAGTTAGCTTTTCTTAATATAAAGGTGAATTGAAATGATATTGACACTTATTATGTCGTGCGTGATCCTGAAAGCTGAGTAGGTTCTTGTGCATTAAAGTTCGCTTCATTAAAAATCAATGCATTTTCAAAATTTACAGAAATTTAGATAAATTTATCTGCATTAGCTCTACTAAAATGTAAAAATTTAAACTTTTGAGTTACAATAATTTTAAATACATCTTTAAATTTAAAGATATATTATTTATCATCAAAAGTAATATTTTATTATAAAAATTTAAACCAACTTCTTTTCTTCATAAATGGTATACAGTAATATAATAATTTGTTCTTTAAATAATAACACAATTAAATTTGTATAGGGTTAATTCTATAGGATTATAGCTACAATAATTTTTATTTGTTATAATAATATAATATAATATTATTAGTTAAAAAATCCGATTCTACCATCTAATTTCAGGCTATCAACAAAGTTACCAATACTATTTGGGATGTCTTCCCTTTAATCTTTAATTATTAATCGTTAGGTTTTCTTTAGATAGTGTAATTACAAAATATGAAAAAAAAATTAAAATATTATTATTAAAAAATAATATTATATTATTATTTTGATGAATCTAATGACTAATCTAATGTAAATTTATAGATATAGAGGTTTTAAAATTATAAAAAATATATACTTTTTAATAAATTTTGAAGATGAATTTGATAAAACCAATGTCAATGTACTAATAAAGCCAGTTGAGAAGTCTCAATTACATGGATACCTCTGACACCCTCATCAAACGAAAAGCCTAAAAAATATGATAAAACATGCAATTAATTCGATATTTCAGAGATATTATTGGATACTTCATCTTCTTTCTTTTGTAACACTCTTATTTTCTTTATATTTATTTTATTATAACTAATATTATCAGAAGGTCGCGATTAGATCATAACTCTTCAATTAAGTTATAAACTAATTTAAAAAGAAAGAAAAACCTAGGATATCCTGCGGTTTATTTGGAGCATCTGAGGTGCAACAAGGGCGATGGAGATGGCCAGACATCATGATATTAATATTGTTTGGAAAAGGTACTTTCTATATCTTACAATGTTTGTTAACCCCAAAAGTTAAAAGCAGAGAATCTTTACAATGTTTTGGAGGTTATTAACTTGGCTGAAATATTGAATCGTAGCTATGTCTAGGAAGTTTCTCTTAATACTTGGAGACCTTCGCCTCTTCTTTCATAAGAAAACGACATGCTTTTGCATGCCTTTCGCTTCACATACTAGATTATAGCATTAAAAATAAATTGTTGCAATCTTGGCGGTGCTCTTTAGATAGTGTGTTGAAATAAGATGAGTTGAGATAAAAGTTGAAAGTTGAATAAAATATTATTAAAATATTATTTTTTAATATTATTATTATTTTGATAATTGAAAATATTGAATTGTTTATTATATTTTGTGTAATTTGAAAAAGTTGTAATGATGTGATGAGATAAAATGAGATGAAACACTTTCACAATCTAATCGATGCCTTAAAATTAAAGATCTGTTCTAATTTTCTATCCGAATTGACATGTGAGCTTTACAATATTTAATATTTTTCACAAAACCTGGCTAACTTATTTGTTTAAAAAATAATGCTCAAAATTTCGAGAACTATCTTACAAAATGGAAGGCGCTAGATCTACAAAAAGATCTTACGAAAGAAAATTTATAAACTGATATACCTTTAATGTCATACATTATGGCTTTATTTGGAAAGTAAATCCATTTCAATTTATTTTAACTCATTATTATAATTTTTTTAAATTTCAATACAAAATATAATAAAGAATTTAATTTTTTCAAATCTCAAAATAATAATAAATAATATTTTAATAATATTTTATCATTTCACAATAGATGAGTTTTACAATTTAATATATTATATTAAGCATGCCCCTTCGATAAAATTGAATTTTAATTTTATTGAAGTTTGTGTGGGTGGTGAGAATACATCAACTATTCTGTTAATTGTAGTAAAAAAGTAATAATAAAATATTTAATAATAATGAATAATAATAAAAAGTAGGTAAAAAATAATAATAAAATAATAAATAATAGTGAAATATTACGAGAATACTTTAAATATTCTTAATATCCAAATCATTGAAAATCCATTAGACCCATTCATTCATTCAGCCCAGCCCAGCCCAGCCCAGCCCACTCCAGCTCTTTTTCTGTTCCACCGACTATCCAGCCCAGCCTATTTTCCCTCTTCAATCTTCCTCAAATGGCCTTCGTTCCCTTGCCGACATCCAAAGTTTTCGCTCATGATCTCCGAGTGGATAAATACTAAAATAGCAGTCCTAGTCCTCTGAATGGGACAGTTCAAAAACCCCGATCCTAATTCTTCCTCATAATTCTTGGCCTCTCTATAATCAGTCCCTTAATCATGCCGCTTCATGGGTCTAGCTTCTGCTATAACGTGAGTTCTGCGTTTCCTCCTCTAATCTTTTACTTTGCTTGGGAGTTTAAATTCATGGTTCGTTTGGCTCAAGTGCTTATCGTCATACTTGCTGTTATAACTTATCCGAAGCTAAATTGAGTAATTTCCTTGAGATAACTTTTCTGGGTTTATTGACATGTTTAAGTTTCTTGTTCTAGGAAAAACCCACTTTCGAATTTTCTATCTTTGTGGCAGTAGGGTTTGGAAAATATTGTAAATACATATACTTCTGGCTTTTGGTAAGTACGAGATGAGGAAGAAAGTATAAAATGTTTAAACTTGAACAAGTGCTTAACGGCTTTCTCAAGTACTGCAGTTGTGGCTTGATTAAATATCGTGGTTGAGGTTGAAATTGATGAATACTCACTCATATTGAGAGTTTAAGGGTTGTTGAAAAATTAATTTTTTTGAAGTGATTCTCATATTTATTCACTTTTTTCAAAGTGATTGCGTTACGTTTGCGCATTGAACCATCATTTCTCATTATATATTAAATAAAGGTTTACCTAAGTTGATACTAAAATTAGATTACTCAAATTGCATATATGAAGCAGATGGTTTCTTCGTGTGAAAAATGATATGTAAGACAATTAAGTCCAAAGTTTCTGCCTCTCAACATTTGTTTGTTGTCCACAGCACTTTTATGAGTTTCTGTCACTCAGTGTCCTAACGTTTACTTCTATAGGGTATTGCTTCTACCATCAGAGAAGTTTATAGCTTGCCGTGTTCATTTGTCAATAGTTTTGCTACACTTCATCATCTTTCGGAATCTTCCCTGAAGCAATGTGGTGTAGTTTTAGTTAAACCCTTTGGTCGAAGACATAGGGTACAGGTCTTGCCTGGTTGTCGTCACCTCAGTTTGCAAACTGGAAGATCCAGTAAGTCAGATGCTTTGGCATTCTATTTATTGTCTTCAATGCCCCTGTAAGCTTGTACTCATAATTAATGGTTACACTACCCAAGTTTTGTGCATTTCTAACTCTATGTGCTTAGTGCAGAATTATTTCAACAAGATTCCAGTTTGGTCTCAACGAGACCATGTCAAGGGAAGAGAGAGGACACACAGGATCCCTTAGGCGGTGAAAGCATTACAATGGATGAACAAGCCTTAGAGCGGGAGCTGCAGATTGCCATCGCTGAGGAAAACTATGTTGAAGCAGCAAAAATTAGGGATAGCCTTAAAAATCTCCATGAGGATAGCAAGACATCAGTATTGCTAGCAAATGCTCGATTTTACGACTCATTCAAAACTGGGGATTTAGCTGCTATGCAAAAGCTTTGGCCAAAGGCGACGAGGTCTGTGTTGTACACCCAGGTGCAAATGGGATATCGGGTCATGATGATGTTATGGAAAGTTGGGAGTTCGTATGGGCGGACTATGAATTCCCACTAGAGATTCAACTGAAGGATGTGAGGGTTCATGTTAAGGGGGATGTAGGGTATGTTACTTGCAGGGAATTCGTTAAGACTGAAGGTAGCAAATGGGGTGTACAGTTTGCTACAAATGTATTTGAGAGGATTGATGGTCAATGGTTTATCTGTATTCATCATGCTTCACCTATTGATTTGTGAAACCCATCTCAATTTATAGCTTATGAGCAAAAATATTTCTGTTTCTTTTTGCAATTTTGCTTGAATTTGAATTGCACTCTCTCTCTCTCTCCAACACTAGTTACCACAAAGACCAACAAATAAAAAAATTGCAAATCCTGATCTAGTACCCCAAGGCTGTACAATGATATTAGCAAATCGGATATCTTGAGGCAAGCATTCCATAGAAAAGACCTCGCATTATTAAAAGAGAGAATGGAGCATTTATACAGAACTGTGCATGCCTAGAAAAGTATGGCATTACGTTCAGTGTTCTACCTTTTAACGAGCATACAGTAGTTTTAGAGTTCTCCTTTAAGTGGCTATGTTGTACTTGTATAGCTGATGACACTTGCTTTTTGTACAATGGTGATGTTGGTGCAGTAGTAAAACCAACACAAAACTACAATTCCGCCAGAACAGCACAGGCAGTCCAGTTTATAGTGTCCTTTATCAAACTTCGCTGCAGGTACTGATACAATGGTCGAAAACGAAAAGACATCTGAGTTTGGGGAATTCGGGGAATTCTCTCAATGCCTCTTTACTCTTTAGCTATTTTGAAGAGGATTGACAGCTAGATGGCAGGTTCCTTACCTGAAACTAGACCCTTCCAACAGGGGAAAGAGGCGGACTTGGAGCATATTTTGCAGCCGCTCTTCTCTGTATTCTACCATCCTCATTCAGAAAGGGCTCCTTGAAAACTTGTTCCTCAGATATCTTGGTTGTTGCTGGGAGTCCATTGGTCTATTACAGCTTAAAATGGCGACACAAATGAAGAAGGATTGTAAGAAAGAGATCGATGAGTTGAATTCAATCGTGTAGATTCCATCCTTCATTGGCGTCAATCTGAAGAAGGGCGTGCTCTCCTGGGTTCTTCCTGAACATTAGTACAATATTTACAGTTAATTGTAATATGTGAACACTTGCAGATAAAACAGAAGCCTAGATATAAAAGCAGTACCTGGACAAAAAGTTCAACATTGTCCAAAATAGGGCAAGCTTTGGATGTCACATGAATCCTACTGCTTCGGTTCTGGTTGGAAAGAACATGCAGCTTGCAGCCAATATCCCAACCTCCACAGTCACATGATCCATCCCAGCGATCAATCAGTGGCGAAGGCTCTCCTATGTTTGGTGGTCCATGTACAGCGCCTGGAAGTATAACTGTAATACCATCTAAGTTTTTTTTTTCTTTGAAGTTGCAAGAGCATCTGCCTTCTGGCAAACACGTCATGCAGAGCTTCTCCATCAACTCTTTATCACTCTTCATTCCACCAGGGCTTAAGTTTTTAAAAGGGATCTTGACAACAACAGCTGCAAGTTCCCTTTTTGGCGTGAACTTCAATGGTTCCTGATCTTCCTGCATTGGCTCAACACCCAACAAGACAGATTTTCTGACCATATAATCGTTGTGGGAATTCGGTCCGCTCAAATCAGAGAAGCAAGTGCCGGAGGCCTTCATCTGACCAACTACATTATAGACGTAGCCACAACTATCCCTTTTGCTTCCTTGACTTATCCAGCCACCACTTTTCTTTGTAATTTCATTAACAGAGTAAAATGTATAATTTCCGCCTGAGTCATCCTTCCCTGATGAAATCAAATTTTTCATGGTGGCAGCAAGAATGTTTCTGTCGTTCTCAACCCCAAACTTAAACAAAGGTAGCCCATTCTTTACCCTGAGTTGCAAAAGGGCTTGGATGTTCGATGCCTCACGCTTCTCCTTTTGAAGTGAGTGACAGACTCTAGATGGGCTAGAGCTGATGAAATCTAAACTTGCTTTCACTGGCTGAGGGGTTTCAGCAGAATGCAGTGAATTTGCTACCTTGTACCTCAGTATGGGATCAAATAACCTTCTTAAAGGGCTGGACTTAGCTCTGTTAGGAACATTTGGCTTCTCTCTGATTGAAGTATCCAAACATGCAGAAGATTCAGACCTCACGGGACCAGACTTGACACTAGCATTTGAGGAGCTCAACTTCGGTACAGATGAACCCTCCTTGAAACTGAAACTTCTACCCAGACGACCCAAGGTGATGAACCTAAACCGGTGATTGGGTGATGGATTTCTGTCTTTTTTAGTGTCCAGCACTGTGGTTTCTTCATCCGCTGCTTTTGCAGTATGAACATCTGAATTATTAAGCTTGATGTCTAAGTCCTTTCCTTCTGCATATATGCCTTTAGGAAGAATCTTCGATGTCTTGTTTGGGAATTTGGATATGAGCGATGCAACAGATGAAAGCTTATTATGCTGAGCATTGATCAGGCTATCTGGTATCATGTCTGATGTGGGATCGGTCTCTCCAGAAGGCAGTGGGCACGAGTGTGGAACATCAGAACAGATTACTTCAGAGTGAACATCCTTACCAGAAAAGTTACCTGAAAAACTGCTCCTCAGTGCCTCAGATGACTTTTTCTTGGATTCTCTGGGTTGTGAAAGTTGGCATACTTCTTCTGGAAAACTGCTCCTCATTGCCTCAGATGACTTTTTCTTGGATTCTCTGGGTTGTGAAAGTTGGAATACTTCTGAAATTTGATTTTGGGATAACTCTTTTGGTAGGAGGACAATGTTGGTGTGCTCACCCGGGGAACATAGATTAAAGAGATTTATATCTGATTGTTCTAACTCCTCTATCCTCTTCCTATTTTCCCCTCTGCCAGCACCCAGCTTCTCCTTTGAATGAAGAGAGAAACCATGACTTCTCCAATCTGAATGCGATGATCGTATTTCTGAGGGAATTTTCTTATCTCCATCTTTTCTCTTAATATCTGAATCTTGCAACTCTTTTATGCTCTTCTTAGCTTCACCATCCCAAGCACTTGCATCGTACTTCCGACTGAGAGAGATCCCATTAGTTCCTGAGCTAGTTGCAGAATTTCCCATTTCTGAAGTAATCATATGATTTAAATCTTTTCTCTTCCCCTTATCAAGCATTATATCGGAGCAACTTCTGCTAAAAGACTTATATGTCCAGGGTACCTTTTGCTGCCCATCCATGTTGCTCTTGGAAGCAGTCTCAAAATCATGAAATTGTATGGTATTCAGGTCGGACAGTTTGGCATCTTGAGGATGGCCATCCTTGTGAGAAGAGTCGAGACTAGGATGAGGCAAAGGGTGTCGCTCGGAAGACATCTTGCTATGGACTTTACTAGGAAAGGTAGATGACCCATCAGCTGCTTTTAACGATAAATCACAGCTTCTGCATAGTGCATTATCACCTCCTCTTGCAGGGATTCGGTTTTGCTTGTAGTTCCATTTTTCTAGTTGTGCCCAATCTAGAACCCCAAAATTCAAAGCTTTATCTTGGTTGTTTTCTCCTCTCTCAGCACGCTGGAGATAACCTGGCAAATTTGACATGTACTTGACAAGCTCATCTTCTTTACTTGTATTTACCTTGACAAATGACCTCTGACCAGTTCCTGAAGATTTCACTCGGACTTCTAACTTGTCTTGGCACTTTGGACTTCGACTTGCTTGGGGTGATGGAACCCTCTGCTTCACTATCTTACAGTTTTTTTCCTGTTTTGAATTCTTTTTTCGTTCTGAACTGATTACCATTTCTCTGGTAGGTCTTAGGAACTCATTATTTGGATGTACACTAGATGGCATGAATCAAATATTCCCAAGCTTCATTGACACAAATTAGCTTCCAGCGCATGCCCCAGAAGAGGATCTTGCTCACTATTGCACTCTTATTACGCGAAAAGTTCACAAAGCAGCTGCTGCTGAGCATAGGAATCAAATTAGCTGCTGTAATCAAACTTAAAAAGAGAAATGAGGGGAAAAAATATAATATTAAAAAAGCCAAGGCATTTTAGGCCATTGTACAAAAAACAGAACAAAACAAGAAAGTCTTGACTGTCCGATCAAGTACAATGACATTTATATATTTTACCCATTCAGAACCTCATCATCGATTTTCTGGTTAATAGGAAAAAAAATAATAATAAAGTGGGGAGTTTCTAATTTATCAACTGCACAAATCTTGCTGACCATCTCAAGAATTATGGTAAGTATAAGAGTAGTGTATATTTTATGTTGCCGATCCACCGCTCAAAACTACCATGCCGTTCTAATATCAAGTAAACATTATATAATTTATATACAACGAAATTAGAATTTCCAAATATATGCATGTCTCTTCTTTTCTTGACTATGAGAGAATAATTCATTCATATCCCGTTTGGAAATGATATATATGAACACTTTTTTGGCTTCTTATTCTTCTAAGATTGAAGGGATTGACAGAGAAAATGAGCAGCACCATCTTCACTAAGATTGAACGTGAATGCTGGCATCAGTAGTTAACATGTCAAGGTGGACCCATCAGTGAACCAGTGCATACTTCCTGACACTAAATTTACTCAAGCAAGCAAAGTCCGTTGAGTTCTTTCACCCAATTATTTTAACACTTCAACCCGAGCTGAGATTTTATCCTCCTATCGTCTCATTTTCTTCCTGGTGTGATCTTGAGCCGATGTTGAGACATTGGGTACAATTATTTTAAGGCTAATTTCCAAGTATTTGCTATTCCATCAAAGAACTTAACTGTTTGACTTGTACATTTAAAAAAACAAAGCTGGTATCTATGTTCTATTGTATGATTGTATCTCTAGCGTCTTTCTCAAATAGAGAGTTTTCATGCTTTTGCTGAGCTCTCTAATAACACTTCTATAAGAATCTTTGTTGAAAAATAAAAAGGAAAAAGTGTTGGGTTTGTGAAGCCTGATTTTGTTGGTGTGTCAGGTTGAGTGATTTGATGACTCAACCTGACAACGATGAGTTATGATTTTTAGAAGGATTTTCAAAGAGGTTGGGCCATGGAGCGTAGGCTTGGACCGATAGGCCCTTGGAAAAAAATTTTGGCACTGTTAGCCATCGAAAAAGAGCTAGGCAAAAAATTTGCTTGACACCCGCTCAATAGGTGGCTCGAGCGAAGCACGAACAAAGAGTTTGCTTGATAAGTCGCTCGAGCGAAACTCGGACAGAGAGTTCGCTCGAAATGCCCTCGACACTCCACTCGAGTGAATAACATAGAAAAGTGAAAATTAAAATTTCTGCCATATGACATTATAAGTATGTACTTAATGAACAGTTTAGCGTGCTCCAAGTGTTCTGAACAGTGTGATTTCGCTCCAAAATGTATTTTGTGATTCCTCAGTATAATAAAATCCTCTACAACTCTGTGGATGTAGTCACGTTATCGAACTACGTTAATTTTATATCGTGTGATTGATTTGCTTGTGTTTGCTTTCACTTGTTTCCCATTGTCGTTGGTTTTTTCACAACAAAAGGTACCCATCTCGAAGACATATGTACCAGAAAAGAAAATATCGGGCTGCCACACTAAAGACACAAGTTTCTAAATAAAGTCATGAAAGAAATGATGAATTGAAGACAAGCTTCTGCTTGTTATCCAATTTTCTCTACTGATTTAGGTTAATTCATATATGCTTAATCAGAAACAGAAAATTGCTTCCTTTGATACAGAAATTGAATCTTCTTCGAGCAGTGCTTCAGACATCGCAATAGCTTGTTAGTTAAAAAAAAAAAAAAAAAAAAAAAAAAAAAAAAAAAAAAAAACCCTCTGATACGGTTATCAATTTTTTTTCTAAGCCTGATACGTTAACTAAAGAAAATGTAATTCTCCCTACCACCCTCCCGGCTCCCATTTGCAAATATTCTCCAAGATTGAAATAAAACCATGGGTAAAAAAAAAATATGGGAGCCAAATCAAGAAACTCAAAGATCCAAAAAAAAAAAAAAACATCGATCAAAATATCAGATAAATATCAAATCAAGATCTCTTTATCACATCTCAAATATTAAAATATATATATGTAAATTCTAGCTCTGTTTGGTTGCTGAGAAAGCTGATGAAAATAAAAAGCACCGTAAAATATGTAACGAAGTCCTGCATTATCTACCGGAAAGTTGTTCAAATAAAACAGGCCTTTTGTAAGAATGCAAGAATCCATTCTCCTCGTATATTTTCCTCCAGTTTCCAAACAACCAAACGGATCATAAAGAAAACAGAAACGCACAAGCCAAAGATGAGATCACCGTTCCTCGAAGACTAGAGCGGCTTACCTCAACAAAAGGGGGGGGGGGGGGGAATGCAGGTCCCGGAGAGTAGAATTCTCGCAAAAACTCGTCGGTTCTGACAAAGATCCGAAACGTAATAGTCAGTGGAGGCAGAGTCACAAAAAATCTCAAGCCAACGTAGATTACAAGCAAAGAAAAGAATTACCGCAAGAGAAACGAAACCTATGAATCAAGCGTAAAAGTCTTGTCCCTCCGAGCGCCGGAAAGGAAAGAACCGGCGATGACGGGGGAAACGGAGTTCTGTGAGGGCGTTGAAATCTCAGTGAGTGGGAGAGAAAAGAGTGTGAGCTTTTATGTGTATGGGGGGGCTCTTGGCGCAAGGTCGTTTGCTTTTCTAATCGCACGGTTAAAAGCGAGGGAGGGAAGGAGATTGGCTAGCAAGGGACCCAAAGGACAACTCGTTTTCTTTGGGGACGCGAATCCCCAAGCCGATGTGGGGGCCACGGGGTTACGTCAGCACTAGCTCTGATTGGGACATGCCGTGGATGTAGGTGTTTGGGATATTTTTTTGGATCAAAAAGCCGTATTATTGGGAGATAGTAATCATCCCACAAAAATAATATAAAGGAAGGAATGTGGTGTCATTCCTTCTTCTTTAGCTGCTTTGCTCTTTGGTCGATCTAAATGCTTTTCTTTTCTACCGAACAAAACACTTTGGTTCTTTCTTAAAGGTAAAGACGACATCTTTTAAGTGTAAAATCTAATTACACTGGACAAATATAAAAGCCTTGTCATCTTTTGTGTTCAATTTTTATATATTTCCCATTTTTGGTTAGGACATGTCCGGATTTGTAATCATTCCATTGTTTTACATAAGAGAAAGAGAAATGATATTACTTAGCTTCAGAGTTATACCATTCACTTTACTCAATTAATGTGGCGGGTGCTAGGTAGTTTATTGAAAAAAAAAAAACACAAACATAAAAGATAAAGAGGACATATGGTTTCAATTTTCATCTTTTTATATATTCCAATGTCATTTTGTTTTGCACGCGTGCGCGCGCACATATATATATATATATATATATATATATATATATATATATAATATAACATGTGGCAGCATGTGGTAGTGTCACGTCAATTGGACAAAATGAGCAGTATAAGTGGGTTGGTATAATAGCATGTTATGAATTTGAAAGTAGATGATATAATTGATAAAATGTGTAATGGATGACTGTAACGTAACAAAGAAGTAGTGAAGAAAATCACAGTAATTTCATAAATTTGAATTTTTGAGGAATCCAAAAACCTCCAAAATAGAGACTACAATTTTTCAGATTCTAGAATAATCATCTCCTTCCCTTTCCTGCGCATATCATCTGCATGATCCTAACAAACTTACAGTAAAATGACTAAAAAGCCCTTACTACAGATTGTTATTTAAACACAACGTTTTGATTGAAAGCAAATATAAGAAACTACATCGTTTCACCCTATCTCTTGCCTAATAACTAAACGACACCGTAGCTTCCCCCATATGAACCGCACCGATTAGAGCTTCTAAAATTCCCCTTCAGCCTTCAACAACTACACTTTGCCCCAATTCCCTCTCTCTTCATCTTCAATCTCAGAATCAAGCCCCTTCCTTTTCCCTTCTACCATGCTTTTGGTCTCTTCCTTTCGAGCCTCTAACAACCTCTCCTCCTTATAAGACCTTGCCCACAAGGTGTGGGTACAAGGTTCTAAGGCTCCACAAGCTCTCCCAGGTGTTGTCCTCCACGGGAGCTCCAACCCATTGGACCAGAATTTCAGTCACGGCACGGTGGCCCTACTGTTTCATGTGGTGTTCCAAGATCGACTCGGGCTTAGGTATGACTTCCCCTGTCTCGTTTATGCAGTAGAACAGGGATAGATTGAATACTCCTACCAATTTTTTTCTTGAAGCAGGACACGTGAAAGATTAGATGGATCTTGGATGTGGATGGTAGATCTAACCTTTAGGCCACCGATCCCAGCCACTTGATCACCTTGAAAGGCCCATAAAAAGGGGGAGCCAGTTTCAGGTTGGCTCGGCCAATGACTTATATCTATACGGCTGAAGTCAAAGGTACACCTAATCCCCTACATTAAACTCTCTCTCGATCCTCTTCATGTCTGTATAAATTTTCATTCGATCTTGTGCTGCCTTGAGATTGTTCTTCAAGAGTTCTAAAATATGGTTTCTGCTCCTCATGATTTGGTCGATTGTGTTGTTGTTTCAAGTCTCAGGTATATAAGTAATTAGCTTTGGGGGTGGGTATCTGTATAGAGCCTCGAAAGGCGACATCTTTGTCGAATTGTGATAGCCACTATTATACCACCACTTGGCCAGTGGTGTAGCCATTGCCCCCATGTCTTAGGTTTCTGGCTTGCATAACTTCTTAAGTATCCCTCCAAACTTTTATTTAAAGTCTCGGTCTGTCCTTCACTCTGAGGGTGATAGGCAGAGCTAAAACTTAGTGTAGTTCCCTGAAGAGTAAAGAGACTCTTTCAAAATGAGCTAAGGAACATAGGGGCACGGTTCGACACAATAGTTCTTGGCATTCCATGTAACTTGAACACCGAGGATAGAAACACCTGAGCCACACCCCTTTACTATATAGGGATGAGATAGGCCATAAAATGACCATATTTTGTAAACCTATCCACCACTATAAAAATTACAGTAACTCCCTTGGAATTTGGAAGTTCCTATTCGTCCATGCTTGTTAGGGTATTGTTAATGGTTAGATTAGATCAGCTGGGAGAATTGCTTCATATTTAACAGTTTGGCACATCTCACATTCTCGCACCTACTTTTTAATGTCTTTTTCATACTCAACTAGTAAAAATCTCTTTTTGCCCTTTGATAAGTCTTGAGGTACCCTAAATGTCCAGTCATCGGGTCAATGTGTATGTAATGGAGCACCTTCTGAATAAAAGGTAACCCGGGCACTAATATCAATCTTCCTTTCTTCACAAGCAACCCTTGTACAAAAGAAATTCCCTGCTTTAGCTACCCAATCTGAAAACTCCTTGGACATTTGGTAACTCCGTTTTAGTTCCTCCACCCAATTAGATTTTGGAAAAAGAAATATGTGCCAATATCCCTTCCTTGAAGTTATCATCTTCCTCTTTTTTGAGATAGAGCATCAGCAACTCTATTCTCTTTCCATTTCTTATATTTTATATTAAATTCGTACCATGTTAACTTACTGAGCTATTTTTTGTGTGTTCATGTTCCCACCCTTTATTCTAGTAGAAACTTCAGGCCTGCTGATCTATTTTCACTATGAAGTACTGCCCCAATAGATAGGGGCGCCACTTCTGGACAACAGTCACTAAAACCAGTAATTCTCTCTCATAAGTGGAAAGAAGAAATGCCTTACTTTTCAATATCTTATTTAGGAAGGCTATAGGCTCCCAAACTACAATAATACTACCCCAATTCTCTTCTCACTAGCATCGCACTCAATGATAAATGGACATGTAAAATCTGGAAGTTTCAGTACAAGAGGCTGAGTAACCACTTCCTTCAGTTTTACAAAAGCTTGATCGGCTTTCTTGGTCCATAAGAAGCCATTTTTTTTTCAAGAGACCTGTTAGTGTGGCTGCCAGCATACCATACCCCTTAATAAACTTCTTGTAATAGCCCGTTAGGCCCAGGAACCTTCTCAAGGCCTTAGTGTTTTTAGGAGTGGGTCATTCCGGCATTGAGGTAATTTTGTTAGGATCTACCTTTACGCCCTTGGCAAAAATAATGTGGCTGAGATAATCTTCTTCATCCACCCCAAACTTACATTTGGACAGCTTTGCATAAAGCTTGTGCTCTTGCAACAAGATCAGCACCTGTTTTAAGTGAACCAAGTGTTCCTTCAAGCAAGCACTGTAAACTAAAATATCATCAAAGAACACTAGCACAAATTTACGTAAATACGGTTTAAAAATATGGTTCATCAGCCCCTGAAAAGTGGAAGGGGCATTTGTGAGCCCAAAGGGTATCATTAAAAACTCATAGTGCCCTTCATAAGTTCTAAACGATGTTTTAGCCACATCCTCTGGTACCACTATTATCTGATGATACCCCGACCTCAGATTTAGTTTTGAGAACACAGTTGCACCACACAACTCATCTAATAACTCATCAATTACTGGAATGAGGAATTTCTCCATCACTGTTTGTTGATTTAGTGCATGATAGTCAACACACATGAGTCAACTTCCATCCGTCTTGCGCACTAATAATACTGGTGAAGAGAAGAGGCTAAAACTTGGTCTAGTTCCCCAGATTTAAGTAAGTTAGCCACTATTTTCTCAATTTTGGGTTTTTGATAATAGGGGTAACGATATGGTCGATTGGAAATGGGTGTGGTGCCCTCCTTTAAAATGATTCTATGGTCATGACTTCTTGGAGGAGGTAAACTCTGAGGTTCCTCAAATATATCTTCAAACTGCCCCCAACAACTCTCTAATTTCTGCATTGCTCACAACATTATTTTTTCCCTTTTTCACCAACTGAATTTGCAATAAAATCCCTTTTCCCTTTGTCACCGAGGCCAACATGGCCTTACTACTCCCCTCAAGGGACAAGGGCTAAGGTTCCTACCCTTTAAGTTCCACATTTCTACCATCACTTCTAAATTGCAAAGATAGTTTGAAAAAATCCCAAATAATGGGCCCCAAGTTCTTTAACCAGTTCATCCCCCAAATCACATCACATCCACACAACTCAAGAATATAAAGAGAAGAATAAAACTCAATACCTTGCATTTCTAGGAGAACTAAATCACAATGACCCTCACTCTGAATAACAGCTCCATTTGCCACCCTTACGGTCAATTTTTTGGACTGATTGACCCTTAACTTGGCCCTTTTTGCTATTGTCAAGTCCAAGAAGCTATGTGAACTCCCTAAATCCACCAGAATCACCATTCACTCTCCACTGATTTTTCCCAAAAGCCTCATCATACTCTGCCTGGGGTTCCAGCTATAGCATTCAAAGAGATTTCGGGCTCCACCTCTTCCTTGGTTTCTACAGTCATTGCTTCAAACACCTGCTTTTCTTCCATGTAATTGGTCATTTGCTCAACTTCAGCATCTTCATAACCATGTAGCAAATAGATTTTGGGAGATTTATACACATGTGCTAGATGCCATTTGTCATCACAATGGTAGCATAGTCATTTTCTGCCCTTTTCGTTCATTTGGGTAGAAAATATTTTCTTTGCAAGTACCATGGGCTTGGACCACTTATTGCTCCCTTCAGTGGACTACCTAGCCACAGGTAATACCCTCTTGTCACTCCCTATTTTTTGGTTTCTTCGCTTGCTGATGAGATACTCTTATTCTATTTTGGCAAATCTAAATGCTGCATTTAAACTAACTGGATTAAACATTTTCAATGGTAGGCGAATTTCCTTCTTTAACCCACTGATGAAGCAACTGAGTTTGTGCACATCTGAAAGGCCATTGAGTCTATTAGATAGTGCTTCAAACTGTGCTTTGTAAGCAGTCACTGTTGAGGTCTGCTTCAACCACAAGGTCTCCATCAGGTCATCGTAAGCTGTAGGACCAAATCTGATTAGAAGGGCTTGGGTGAAGGTCTCCCAGCTGGTGAAGTGCCCATTATCCCAAGCATCTTCAGACCAGATAAGTGCCTCCCCATGCATGTGATAGACAGTCATTAATAGACGTTGTGTAGAATGTCTTTGATGAAAGTTGAAATAATGATTTGCTTTGAATACCCAACTTGCTGGGTTGTCTCCATCAAATTGTGGGAAGTCTAGTTTAATGCCTCTAGTGAATACTCTTCTAGGATCATTACCCTCTAAATCATGTTTTGATTTGTTTTCTGGTGGTGGTAGGTGCTGTTCGCGTTCAAGCCGTTCAAACATGATGTGGAACATATTTGAAATTTGGTCAACCCTTTCAGTGATGTGCTGGATGGCCTGCTCTTGATCTTCCTGCTTGCGTGGCTTAGTATCCTGTTTGGATCTTGTGTTATCAACCATGAGGAATGAAGGCTCTGAGATACCACTTGTTACGAATCTGGAAGTATGATGATGTAATTGATAAAAAAGTGTAATAGATAACTGTAACGTAACAAAGAAGTAGTGAAGGAGATGACGAAGGAAATCACAATAATTTCATAAATTTGGATTTTTGAGGAATCCTAAAACCTCCAAAATAGAGATTATAATTTTTTAGATTCTAGAATAATCCTTTTCTTCCATTTCCTTCACATATCATCTGCTTGATCCTAACAAACTTACCAAAAAATGACTAAAAAGCCCCTACAACAGACTGTTGTTTAAACACACTGTTTTGATTGAAAGCAAATATAAGAAACTACACCGTTTCACCCCATCTCTTGCCTGATAACTAAACAATACCGTAGCTTCCCCCCTCTTATGAGCCACACTGTTTAGAGTTTCTAAAATTCCCCTTCAGCCTTCGACTACTACACTTTGCCCTAACTTCCTCTCTCTTCATCTTCAGTCTCATAATCAAGCCCCTTCCTTTTCTCTTCTGCCGTGCTTTTGGTCGCTTTCTTTCGAGCCCTTAACTAGGGCTGAGCACCGACAGTTTCGGAGTTGGAGGGCCCAACCTTCGACTCCGACTCCGACTTTGTCGAAGGTCGAATCCGACCTCCGACTCCGACTCCGACATGTAGAGAATCCGACTCCGATCCGACTCCGACTTGTCGGATCGGAGTCGGATTTTTTGACTTTTTTTTTAAATTTTTTTTTGAACTTCATATTTGACCCACTTTAAAAAAAAATTGTGGTCTTTCAAATTTCAATTTTCTCAAAATTACAATCCAAACTTATTAAACTTTTGATTATAATAAAAAATACAACTAAATAAAACAAGTAACATACTAACATACATTCAAAAAATAAAAAGAAAGTCATATTTTTACATGTACTCCCATCGTCCATGATTCCATATCCACATCCAACTAATCACTACAATAAACAAAGGCACCGTATACGAAATGAAGATTAAAAAAAAAGCACCATATAGTTACTATAGTATACTATTATAATTACTATGAATCTATTTTTAATTATATTATATATATGATATATATTATTATATATGAATATTAAAAAAAAAGGCACCATATATGAAATGAAGATTCAAAATATAGTATTACTATTTTATATATAATATAGTATTAATATATTATACTATTAGTCTATTACTATATCTTATAGTATAATTACTAATACTATAGTATCATACTATTAGTATGTTAGTGATTTAATATTATATATATTAAATCTCTAATCTCTTATACTTGATATATATATTAATATATATAAATATTAGTAATTCACTAATAGTATTAGTATCTTAATATTAGTATTAGTTATACTAGTAGTGACATTAGTTATACTAATAGTTATATTAGTATTAGTTATTATTAATACTATATATTATACTAATAGTGATATTAATACTATATATAGTTATAATGATTAGTATAACTACATTAGTTTTAGTTATAGTGATTTAACATAACTATATTAGTATAAGTTATAGTGAATCAGTGATTTAGTGTAGGTATAATACTATAAGTTATAACTATAGTCTATAATAGTATTAGTATAAATATTAGTATTAGTTAAAGTGGATTACTAATAGTATTAGTATTAGACTATAAATCTAATTAATATACTAATGTATATTAGTATTACTAATATATTTATCAAAAGGAATATGTTGAGAATTTATTAAGTCAAAGAATATAATTAATACAAGATATTGTTATATAAAATTTATATGAATAATACTTTAGTTATTATTCATTAGTATTATATGTTATTCTAAATTTATAGATTAGTGTTTATCCATTAGTATTACATGTTGATGTTATTATGCATCTTAGTGTTTATAATATATTATATATACATTAGTATTACATGTTATTATATTTATACATTAGTAATTTAGTGTTACAACTTACATGTAACATGGTAGTAATATTATAAATTTGTAATAGTATGATATTTACATATAGTCATATACTAAACTATTATTATTTATTAGTCAATTTAGTCTATATATTATAGTATAAATATATTATTTAACTAGTATATTATTGAGTTTAACTATTATAGTATAAATATATTATTTAACTAGTATATTATTGAGTTTAACTAACTATATAAGATATAGTTGTATAAAATTTAAATGATTAATATATAGAAAAACACATATATTTTTTATAAAATATGTATAAAATCGGAGGCGGAGTCGGAGGACCAAGTCGGAGGCGGAGGCAGATTGTCGGAGGCGGATCGGAGCGGAGTCGGAGTCGGTTCTTCAATGACTCCGACTCCGACTTCGACTCCGACTTCCAATAGGAAAAAAACTCCGACTCCGACTCCGACTTGTCGGAGTAGGAGCGGACTCAGAGCAGAGCCGGAGAGGAGTCGGATTCGGAGTCAGATTGTCAGATTTTTGCTCAGCCCTACCCCTAACATAGCAATACTCTATAAATAAAAGATGAAGAAATATATAGAAAAATGTTAATTTTATTTAGAAGAAATTTTTAAAAACTTATTTCTCCACGTGTCAGCTATTGATACGTCGAAAGTTATAAAATTTAAAACTCAAAAATTGAATTTAAAAAAGAAACTCACAATAGAGTTTTGTACGTAAAATTGTAAGTAAAATTATAAATACATGTAACACTAGTCAAATATATATGTTCTAAATGGGAAAAAATAAAGAAGTGATTCGTCATATAAAAAAAGAAAATTACAACTGTAGATTATCTACATTAATAGTTGCTTCAATTCCCAAGAGAGAATTAAAAATAAACATAAGAATTATGGCTAATACAGTCAAGGACTCAAGATTGTGTTTGTTAACTCAACTACTTCATTATTATTTATTACTAATTTCCAAATAATTTATTACTATTTATAAACTATTGATTTTTTTATTATTATTATTCATTAGTTTTTCATTACTATTTACATAGCATCTAAAATCACCTCAGCATCCATACATATCCTTTTAAGTGTCTGTTGTTTGTTGGGTAAGGTCTTGCCCTCTACTGTGGAGTTTCTATCAAGTTCCCAACAACTACTTTTCAGATAAATTCTACTTATCATCACCTACACCACACATCAGCAGATGATTTTTCATTTTTGTCATTTTATTTAAACACACATATCAAAGTTTAAATAAAATAATAAAAATAATAAATCATATATTAGTATGTGGTATGTAGATGATAAGTAACATTTCTCCCGCTACTAAACTCACCCTTCCATCCCCTAATTACAATATGGTTAATTGGATTGGGTTGCCCATTAATCTCTTTTTACTGGGTTGGGCCTCAACCGTTACTATCCTTACTAGCTTCCTTCCTTTACGCACTCATATATTTGGTATTTGTAGTCAATATCGAATAAAGAGATTGGTGGAATCTATATATGGAGAAATATTGTATTTGATTTTAAATTGTGTCATTTTTAATCTGTAGTATTTTTAAAACGTTTGTCATTTAAATGATTAATATAAAAAACCACTTAGTTGAGTCATATCAATATATAAGTGTGAATGGAAGATGGGATTTTTTACAAAAGAAAAAAAAAAAGTATATTAATTATGTATATTTATAAAATCTATATATATATATATATAAAGTCAAAACTATGTACACTTTGGACTAAGTTAAAAGAGCTACAGATTAGCAAAAAAGAGTTAAAGTCATGTTAAAACAAAACGACAACTAAACAACTAATTCTAACAATTAATGATAAACAATTTTATATGATCAATTACTTGTAATAGTTAAATTCTAGAAGGAATAATATTTGCAGTCATATGAATCGGATATGAAAATTTAAATTTTTAATAATAGACTCCACTTTTTTTTAAAAGGAGTGCACGATACTTGCACAACTCATGACTGTATTTAGCATTATTCAAATATTAGAAAGCATGAACTAGTTTCGGAGGTTGAATTATTTTGTATAAAACCTTTCGCACACAAAAAAGAACATGAAAACTAGCTGAAAGAGTTCGATGAACAATATTAGTAGTCGTAGTGTAAGGGTTCTCTGAGTGTATGAATGGATGTAGGCAGTTTCTGGTTTGTAGTGCAAGATTTCATAATGGAGACAGTAATGTAAATGGATTCACACTTAAAGAACTAGCATGATAACTGTTTGATAAAAAGCAACTGAGGAATCAGATTGCCAAAGGGTTCTTCGAGGGCCCTTAACCTCCAAATTCTAGATGTTTCTTAATAATGATTTTTCCAGTATCCTTGTTCAGACGTTCTTTCCACTACATATCCTTGCAGGAATAACAAACTTGACAAAGGAAACTGCAACACGTGTAAAGTAAAACAGAATTGAAAACAGAATGCAAAAATAGACTAATACGACAACTAAGGCTTAATGGACTTGAACGGCAAGTAGCCTGCGAAACGTTCCCCATCCTCATACGACATCGTGCTGGTCATCCCCCTGAAACGGTGAGCTTCATCCTTCCTTCTTAAACGCTGCGTTGCGAGTTCCCCTTAAGATCCCTAACTCTTCACTTCAATTCCCTCTACTTCCTTCGATACTTGCATCTCTCTGTGTCCCCCCCATCGCCGCTCCTTACCCCATCTCCTTGTGAGACCCTAACAATCTCCCTCCCTTAAAGCACCTTGCCCACAAGGTGTGGATAAAGGTCTCTAAGCTTCCAGAGTGATTCCCAGCTATTGTTCTCATGGTCGATTCCAACCCATTTGATTAAAACTTCGGTGGTAGCTCGGCTGCGTATGTTCTTGAGACGGCGGTCCAAAATGGCTTCGGGTTCCGGCAAGATTTCACCTTTATCGTTCACGGGTGGCAACCGCGGCAGTGGGCAGATTTGCTCACCTAATTTTCTCTTCAAACAAGAGACGTGGAAAACTGGGTGAATCCGGGAGGCTGCTGGCAGATCCAACTTGTAAGCCACTTTTCCCACTCGCTGGAGTACTCGGAAAGGCCCATAAAAACGTGGAGAGAGCTTAAGATTCCGACGAGTTGCGATGGACTTCTGCCGATAAGGCTGAAGTCTGAGGTAAACCCAGTCACCTTCAGTAAATTCCCTTTCAGTTCGTTTACGATCAGCATAAAATTTCATCCTTGCTTGTGATGCCTCTAAATTCTGTTTGAGCAATGACTTGATCTGATCCCTTGTGTGTAATAAACTGTCCACTGCTACATTTGATGATGTGCCTGGTATGTAAGTGGTGAGTTTAGGAGGACTGTAACCATAGAGGGCTTCAAAGGGTGAAATTTTGGTAGATGTATGATAGGATGTATTGTACCAGAACTCTGACATGGGTAACCATTGGGCCCAGCTCTTAGGTTTTACCCCCGCGTAACATCGTAAGTACCCCTCCAAGGTTTTGTTAAGGGCTTCTGTTTGTCCATCTGTCTCTGGGTGATAGGCAGAACTATAATTCAAGGTAGACCCTTGTAGCTCGAAAAGGGCCTTCCAAAAAGAACTTAAAAAGATGGGATCTCGGTCTGAAACTATTATTTTAGGAACCCCGTGAAGTTTGAACACTTCTTTTAGAAAGATTTGAGCTACCCCAGCAGCTGTATAAGGGTGGGAGAGTGCCATAAAATGGCCATACTTAGTGAATCTGTCCACTACTACCAGTATAACACTTGCACCTTGAGACACTGGTAACCCTTCCACAAAATCTAAAGAAATTGCTTCCCAAGCTTGTCCAGGAATAGGTAGTGGTTGCAAGAGGCCCGGGGGTAAAATAGACTCAGATTTATTGACTTGACATACATCACATTCCCTGACTGTCTTTTTGATATCCTTTTTCATACCTTTCCAAAAAAAATCTCTTTTGGCTCTTTTGTAAGTTTTAAGAAATCCTGAGTGTCCAGCCTGGGGATCTTCATGTATAAACTTAAGAACTTTGCTCTTGAAAGCTGATTGAGGGTCCACCACTATTCTTCCTTTCTTTAAGATTAAGCCGTGCTGAAGTGTGTAACCAGTAGGCACCTCCTGGTTATTGTCAAATCTGGCTAATAGTTGCTGTAAATCTGTTGAGGTACTATAAGTATGCTTTAGTTCCTCAATCCATAGAGGGGTAGGAAAGGTAATAACAGCTAGCGACCCCTCAGGAACTGTTTCAGACTCATGCCTTCGTGAAAGTGCATCTGCCACTTTGTTTTCCTTCCCCATTTTGTACTGGATGTTGAAGTCGTATCCCATAAGTTTGGTAATCCATTTTTGTTGGGTTACCGTGCCCACCTTTTGCTCGAGTAAGAATTTTAAGGCCTGCTGGTCAGTCTTGATAGTGAAAGCCTGACCCAATAGATAAGGTCGCCATTTCTGAACAGCTGTTACAAGTGCTAGGAACTCCTTCTCATAAGTTGATAGGGTCAGAGCTCTACCCTTTAAAGCCTTGCTGAAAAAAGCTATTGGTTGGCCTTCTTGCATTAGGACAGCTCCTATGCCTCCCCCGCTGGCATCACATTCCAGTGTAAAAGGTTGTGAAAAGTCTGGCAGCCTCAAAACAGGTGGTGAAGTCACGGCTGTCTTCAGATCCTGAAATGCTGTATCTGCCCTTTCACTCCATAAAAATGAGTTAAGTTTCAACAATTCAGTAAGTGGTGATGCAATGAGTCCATACCCTTTAATGAACTTACGATAATACCCAGTGAGCCCCAAAAATCCTCGTAAGGATTTAATGTTCTTAGGCACCGGCCAGTCAAGCATGGCTGCCACCTTCTTTGGGTCTGCCTTGACCCCACCAATAGTCACAATATGCCCCAAATATTCTACTTCATTCACCCCAAACAAACATTTAGACCTTTTTGCATATAAACAGTGATAAGCTAAGGTCCTTAAGACTTGCTGTAAATGATCCAGATGGTCTTCCATACTGCTGCTGTAAACCAGTATGTCGTCAAAAAAAACTAACACAAACTTCCGCAAGAAAGGTTTAAAAACTGTATTCATCAGCCCTTGAAATGTAGAGGGTGCATTGGTAAGCCCAAAAGGCATTACCAAAAATTCATAATGGCCTTCATGGGTGCGGAAGGTTGTTTTATGGACATCCTCGGTTACCACCCTGATTTGATGATAGCCAGACCGTAGGTCTAACTTGGAAAATACCACTGAGCCATATAACTCATCCAGTAATTCATCTATTATTGGAATTGGGAATTTATCCTTAATAGTTTCCTTGTTGAGGGCTCTGTAATCAACACATAAACGCCAACTGCCATCGTGTTTTCTGACTAATAATACAGGAGATGAAAAGGGGCTGGAGCTGGGTCTAATAACTCCAGTTGTCAGTAATTCAGAGACAATTTTTTCTATTTCAGCCTTTTGGTAGTGGGGGTATCAATAGGGTCGGGTAGAGATTGGGCTAGTGCCCTCCTTCAAAACGATCTTGTGGTCATGAGACCTGGGAGGAGGCAAGCCCACAGGCTCTTGAAAGACCTGGTGAAAGTGTTCTAGCAACTGAAAAATTTCTGTGCAACAAGGCTGAGATGGCTGTTCCACCTCAGTATCTATTAACTTTAAAATAAGTGCCTTCCCTTTTTGAACAGTTTGCAACAAAAATTTATCATCTTCATTAACAAAAGTAGTATCACTTAATTGTAGGCCCTTCAACCCCACTATTTTACCCTTCCACCGAAATTGCATCACTAAGCTAGCAAAATCCCAAGTAATTGGTCCAAGGCCTTTTAACCACTGTACTCCCAGCACAGCACCACATCCAGGTAAGGATAAAACGTGAAATGAGGGAGAGAATGTGGTACCTTGTATGTTAGTGAGTACATTACTGCAATAGCCTTGACTTTGCAAGAGCTCACCATTCGCCACCCGTACCTTGAGCTGTCCAGCTCCATCCATAGGTAACTGATTTTTCTTTACAATTAGAGGATCGAGAAAATTGTGGGTGCTTCCGGAGTCCACCAAAATCACCACCATAGAGGTGCCAATCTTCCCCCATACCCTCATTGTATTCGGACAAGGAGTGCCCGTGAGTGCATTGAGAGAAATTTCTGGATTACTTCCAAGCAGTAGTTTAGGCCCCGTCTCTTCAGGTTCTGTTGAGTCATAAAATACTTCATCAGTGATGTCTTCTGCAACAGCTTCTGAACCGTGTAGTAAGTAGAGCTTAGGGGTTTTACACACATGCGATGGGTTCCATTTCTCTTCACAGTGAAAACACAAGCCTTTTTTTCTTTTTTCATCCATTTGCATAGAAGAAATTTTTCTTGTAGGTACTGCTGGTCTGGTAATTCTAAAAGTGTTTTCACTGATTGATCCTCCTTGGTTATTACTGAAGTAAGATGTACTGCCCTTATCCCCCCATGTTTTTGTTGATCTCCTTGAACTGACAATATACTCCTCTTGGATTCGTGCAAGGCCAAATGCTGCATTCAGATTTACTGGGTTGAACATACGAAGGGGAAGGCGAATCTCATCTCGAAGGCCACTGAGGAAGCAGCTTAACTTATGGGAATCTGGAAGTCTTTTCAGTCTATTGGAAAGGG
Source organism: Juglans microcarpa x Juglans regia (assembly GCF_004785595.1). NCBI lineage: Eukaryota > Viridiplantae > Streptophyta > Magnoliopsida > Fagales > Juglandaceae > Juglans > Juglans microcarpa x Juglans regia. The sequence goes on along the minus strand of NC_054602.1, from coordinate 32,551,699 downwards.
CTTCAAATCTGGCCTTGTATTCTGCCACAGAGGAGGTTTGCTTGAGGCGTGTGATGTCCTCCATGGGATCATCATAAGCAGTAGGCCCGAATCTGAGTTGAAGAGCTTGGATAAAAGTTTGCCAGCATATGAATTGGCCAGTGTCTGCAGCATCCTGATACCACACAAGAGCCTCACCATTCATATGGTAGGAAGCCATGAGAAGTCTATGGGCACCAAGTGTTTGGTGAAAGTCAAAGTAATGTGAGGCCTTAAAAATCCATCCCGCCGGGTCTGTGCCATCAAAGGAAGGAAACTCCAGCTTGATTCCTCTAAATGGTGGTCGTCGATGTTCCATCTGGTCCTGTTCTCCATCTACATGAGGATCCCGAGTCACAAGTTGTGTTTGGATCTGATTTTGAGTAGCCATCATGGTGCGCATCATGTCATTCATCTGGTGCATTTGATCCCTTAACTCCTGAATGCTGTGCTCGTGATTAGCAAGCATTTCCTGCTGTTTACTAGATCTTGTATTTTCAGCCATTAGGACCGTGGGCTCTTGATACCAATTGTAAGGGTTCTCTGAGTGTATGAATGGATGTAGGCAGTTTCTGGTTTGTAGTGCAAGATTTCAGAATGGAGACGGTAATGTAAATGGATTCACACTTAAAGAACTAGCATGATAACTGTTTGATAAAAAGCAACTGAGGAATCAGATTGCCAAAGGGTTCTTCGAGGGCCCTTAACCTCCAAATTCTAGATGTTTCTTAATAATGATTTTCCCAGTATCCTTGTTCAGACGTTCTTTCCACTACATATCCTTGCAGGAATAACAAACTTGACAAAGGAAATTGCAACACGTGTAAAGTAAAACAGAATTGAAAACAGAATGCAAAAATAGACTAATACGACAACTAAGGCTTAATGGACTTGAACGGCAAGTAGCCTGCGAAACGTTCCCCATCGATCCCTAACTCTTCACTTCAGTTCCCTCTACTTCCTTCAATACTTGCATCTCTCTGTGTCCCCCCCCATCGCCGCTCCTTACCCCATCTCCTTGTGAGACCCTAACACGTAGCCTTAGCCATTGATTTCAATGGACTTCAGTATATATAGAAGAGAAGGTTATCGTATAGAAGAAATTTACTTCTAAATCCTATTTTTTATACGCCCAACGTTGACGTACCCAAAACAAGTAGTGTGTTAATTAATACGTGAGTTTATGTGTGTGACAGAACTCTATGGTAATATTTGGGTATATATGCCCATGCTAATACACCAAGTTTTTTCTTTTCTAGTTTTTAAGAGGAAAAGGCTCCAGTTTTATTAATCATTCCTATATTTCAAAAGACGAAAACTATTAGCTACCTCTAAAAGCATTGGTATTGGCTTATCCAAATGCCAGTAAAAGTCATATTTTAAAGAATGTTCACTAAAATTCTGCTACTTTGGATTAGCTAAACATATTTCATTTGGAAGATGAGGTACAGTAACTTCATCTCTAGAGTCATATATGAAAGAAACTGTAGCATCTTCATTCTAATATTTTATTATTTCTTTTATTTTTCTTTTCCTTCCCTCTAGTGTAACTTCATCCATACAATAACTTCATCCCTAGAATTACGATGCATTTTTCTATTATTAATTATATTTTTATAAAATAATATTCATCATCTTTCTTTAAATATTTTTTAAATATAAAAATAATTAAGAAATATTTTTTTTGCGTCGATCTATCTATAATCATGCAAAAATGATAATAATATGAATAAATTTTTTATTAATTATTTATAAAGTAAAAAATAATGCAATAATCTTATCTTATAACAAATTATAATATAAGTAAAATTCATCTATATAATTTAATTAAAGAAATAATAATAATAAAATATATTATTATTATAGTGCGATGACTAATTCATTAATGTAGACGAATGATTAGTTAAAAGTAAAAAAATTTCATATTAGTCAAATTTTAAAGATTAGGATGATCAATCTAATGCCAATGCTCTAATTATTTGGCAAAACCATCAGCTAATTAATCATTACCTTCTCTCTCTCTCTCTCTCTCTCTCTCTCTCTATATATATATATATATATATATATATATATATATCATAAATTTCAGCTGATAACGAATCAAGCAATTGTAGAACTTCATCCCAAATAGTGAAGTATTTTCAAGGAGGTCGAACGCTTTTTTTTCAACCAAATAACATAGAAGAGAATTGTTTCCACCACCAAATATGGAATAGCTAGCAAGTTGGTAGCTAATGAGTTGACCGAGTTTTAAAGATGATATATATATATATATATATATATATATATATATATATATATATATATAGTTCTGTAAAAACTGCAACACAAACGAGTTGATCTTGCAAATCATCATTTTATGATCATGGGCTTGTTTTCGAGTACTTATGGGAGGGTCGATCTCATGTGACATGAGTAAGCATTTACCATGTTATAGTAGCCCATTAGGGAATTAAATCATACACTACAAAGAAACTACTTATTTGTGGCTAGTTAATTCTAGCAAAATGACTATTTATAGTCAAAATGAGTCTGTTTTAATTACAAATGATCTTTTCATCCCAATTAAATGGTCACAAAAGTTCATTTTTCTTGTAGTGATATAAGTTTAAAATTAACCATGAACCGCCGGTTTTATGGCCCTCGGGTTCTTAAGTTAAAGATATATATGACACGTGCTCATGAATGGGTACTATGAGACAATTTAATAATAAACCAAATTGAAAGAGTTAATTATAACGTCTGAAAACTTTACGGATCAAGATTTCCAACCATTTTTTAACTTAAATATTACTTATAATCCAGAGAGATAGATATGCATAGTACAATATGGACTATACTGAGTTTAATATTGAAAGTCAGAGTGGTTTATATATTGTGTTTATTTCTCTCCTACTCATAAAGAGTGTTTAGATAAAAAAAGAATTATAAAAAATCTTTTATTCGGGAGCTTATAAGCATAAAATTAATGTTAAATATCATCTCTTCTCGTAGGAGATAATTACACGAGGAATTAAATAAAAGAGAAGCTCGTGTGTGAATTAATGCCTTCCAGCAATAAAGGCTCACGGACCCATGGGTCCTCTCGATCGCTCAAATATTGGACTCGTCGAATGAAATCAAAATCTTCAATATACGTACGCATGCATGCTGGTCCTTCAAGAACATCATAAATGAGCATGCAAAGGAATTAGCAGCGCGCATCAATCCCAATAAGATATATTCCCGTCCCGCATGCACCCACTGGCCTTGATATTCTTTCCTCATTGCGCATGCCTTTTCTAGCTTTTCAATAAAGGAGATTCCTATCTGAACACCATGGACGGCACACCAAAAACCTACCCAAATCCACCATACAAAAAAATGCTCCATGCATCCTTGATTTGATTTTTCTATAAATACAGCATCCGCCTAGTTGAACTGCAGCAACGTTCCTGGATCACCAGTGTACTGTGCTTTCAGTATTATTTCTCATTACCAAAACAACCTACAAAGATATATAATGTCGATCAATAATATTCTTAATAGCGTCTTTGGTAGTCGCTCATTTGAACCTCTGAATCTTGAGGCTTGGGACCCGTTCCAGGAGTTTCATGATTTCAGAAGCAGTCTAACTATACCCCAGACTTCCTTCCCAAACGAAACAACGACATTCGTGAGCGCTAGGGTTGATTGGAAAGAGACCCCAGAGGCATACGTGCTGAAGATGAGTCTTCCGGGGCTCAAGAAAGAGGAAGTGAAGGTGGAAATGGAGGGGGATAGTGTCCTCTGCATTACAGGCGAGAGGAAGATGGAGAAAAAAGAGAAGACGGAGAGATGGCAGCGTATAGAGCAAAACAGCGGCAAATTTGTTAGGCGTTTAAGGCTGCCTAAGAATGGAGATGCTCGTAAGGTCGGAGCTTGTCTACACAATGAAGTACTTACTGTTACAATTCCTAAGGAGGAGACCAAGAAGCATCTTCCCAGATACATTCCTATTTCCAACCACTGAAAGTTTCGGTACTAATTAATGACTATAATTTTCTGATAATTTGATAAAATAAAGTACTGTGATCATGTAAACGATCCATCCTATGCTAAATCTCATAACCGATTAAGTAATTATATAGAATAATTCTACTTATCATATCCAGATACCACACGTTTTTTTTTGAACCAGTTCTAATTTTGAACATTTTGTAACAAGACCCATGAGTTTATATATTCACAAATAAAATACTTAAAGAATATTTTAAATAAGTTAGACACTATTTGATTTTAAATAAAGACATCAAATGTTGAATAGGTTTTCTTAGTTTGTTAATAAGAAGTCTAAAGACTCCTTTTGGGGTTTCTCTAATTGAATAATTATAATGTGTCTCTCCGGTTATATCGCTCACTTTGCCTCTATTGCCGTGGCACACGTGATTTAATAAAAAATAAAAATAAAATAAAATAACAAATATAAAAAAGGTAGAAAAAATTTAAGATTTTAGTTTTCATCTTCTCTAATTACCCTGTATTATCCCCTTTTGTATTTGGTAAATTGGGTACGTAATAAAGAAGAGTTATAATATGCGAAAATGATAAATTCAGGAAAGGACTAAGCAGTTCCATATGGAACGGAACCCAATAGTTGAATTGGGCCAGTCTCTTTTGCTTGGGCTCCAAGTCCTCAATTTAATCCTATGTTTTCAACTACAACAGGGGTCCAGTACCCTCAGATGTTGCCGAGTAAATGGGCAGACTCAATTTGATTCGGCTCGTTGGTTTAGGCCTTTTCTTTCTTCATTTTTACTTGACCATGGGTGTTGGATTAACAAATAACAATACCGGTCCATCTATCTCACTCAAATTAGATCATCCTATTCAATACTCAATTATTCCTTAGATAATATTTTTTGAGTAATATTAAATACAATCGTGTAATGTGTAAGCGTTATACAATTATTTAAAAAAAATAAAATTTACTGTTAAAAAATTATTACTTTTTTATATAAATTTCATATTTATTATATTTTTAAAAACAATTATACGCGCTTACACAACTCTCATTTCTCATATTTCTCATCTTTTTCCAACAAAGTAACAAATTGACCGTAGGTACTGGCGGCCGGTCGCAGCGCGCAATATCTACGTGCCAATCACTCCCTATGCATGGGCTGACATGAGTCATGACACAATGCACAGTTCTATTAATTAAATCTCTTTTATTTTTATTGTTTAGATATCTTTGTTTCTTTTATCACTTTAAAGTACTGACATTCCATAAATATCGCTTAGAATCTGTTAATCTGTTCACTTCCGTCGAGGGATTGCTTGGAAATGAGTCATGGCACATTTGTGCAAAAGCCCAAACGGCCATGTCCCACGCGCACTCACATATAAAAGCACACTGCCTCCTCCGTATACTGCACACTCCCCTCATTCACTTCAAGGTTCATTCATACCTCCAATTTACAGCAACAAGAAATGCCTGCTTCCTTCCTCCATTTATATTACTACTTATAAATGGAAAGGCAACATGGGTGCCAAAAGAGTTAGCTGTGGGAAATTCTCTTCTCTTCTCTCTTCGTGGGTTCTTAAACCAACCCTTGCTTTCGTCTTTGAGCCAAAGTAGCCCCCATTTATTTCTTTATTTTCTTTGGGTTTGTGATCATGGAGACTACCTCGCATCACGGTTTCGGAGCTTTCAACGGCACCGGCGGTGGGCACATGCGGCACCGGAGAATGATGATGCACATGTCCTTCTACTGGGGCCATAAAGCTGAGGTTCTCTTCTCTGATTGGCCCGGGACGAGCTCGGTGATGTACCCTCTGGCTTTGGTCTTCGTGTTTGTTCTCGCTGTGCTTGTCGAGTGGCTCTCCCACTGTAACATTATAAAGCCCGGGACGAACAACTTGGCGGCGGGGCTGATGCAGACGGCGATGTACACGGTACGCTCCGGTCTGGATTACATGGTTATGCTTGCCGTGATGTCGTTCAACGGTGGTGTTTTTCTGGCGGCGGTTGGTGGGCGAGCGGTGGGGTTTTTGCTTTTTGGGAGTCGAGCTTTTAGGAAGACCGGTGGATCTGCGTCGGGTTCTGATCAGGGTCCGTCCGATCTTCCTCCGATGAAATGCTAATATGATAGATACCAGATAGAGCAACTATTATATGTAGCACTTGAAGTCGAAGGGGTTTCGGGTTTGATCATTTTACATCAATTCCAACTTATGTTTGCATAAAATAAATATTTACAATTTATATTTTAATTATGATTAATGAAATGTTGGGTCCAACTTTGGACGCTCGACGATTTTAAGGATAAATAAGAGAATTTAATTAATTCGGTTTCTTTGTTGACCTGGTTTTCGCAATGATATAGATTTGGTGCATCTTGCTGATATATGCTTAATGAGTATTTTTTTAATAAATTTGTGATTTTTATTTTATTTTTAATATTTAAGAGATTTAAAAAAAGCAAAAATAATAATAATTTTACTTATTGGTGAGATTTCTCGGTGAGAATCTCGGTGGCTGTAGCTTGTAGCAGGCCCTATTATTATTATTATTATTTTTTGAATGAACCATATTTCATTTATAGAATTAAAGAATACATGACTTATCAAACTAATAACAGACATAACCTCTTGAGGACCATCCTCGATCCACACCAACTCACTTTCTAAGTATAAGCCTAGTTTTGCAGCCATATGTGCAGCCTTATTTCCATCTCTTCTAGCAAAGCATATATCCCACCCAACTTGAGCAGACATTAGGACTTGTATATCATCAATCAATTGACCCTTCCAAGATAGATCTGAATTGCATCCCTTAACCCCATCAACAACTTGCTTAGCATCACCCTCGAAAAGCACCTGATGCATATTCATTTCTTGGCACAGTTGAATACCCCTCATAAGGGCATAGCACTCTGTTGTGAATGTAGAACAAACATAGGACCTTGGAGCAGACACCACTATCTCAGCTTCCCCTCTGAAGTTTCTTACCACAATACCAATGCCCATCAGGCTGCCTTCAGCATCATAAGCAGTATAAAAATTTAGTTTATAAAAAGGCTCAGTTGGGGGATTCCATCTAATGACATAAACCTGTTGAGGCAGCCTATCCGCAATGGGTATTGAGCTTTGATACAAGTCATGAAATATCTCTATGTCAGATAGTGCATATCTGAGTAGAGTAGATGGACCCTTAAACGAATTTTCAAAAACATAGCAGTTCCTTCTAGTCCATAACTTATAAAATATTGCGGCAACCTGATCCAAGATTATCACCTCAACTCTGCTGTAAAGTTCTTCCCACAACAGCTTAAAATCAAAAAAGTTTGAGTTCCATTTCCTTAGAGGGTTATCATTGTCTCCCCATACATCCATAGATGCAGGGAAAAACATGGATAACAGACTCCTCAACCCTCTTACACATTGGACACCAATCCTCATCAACTATATGTTTCTTCCTCAGCATCTGTTTTGTAGGTAATATGTCATTAAAGCTTTCCAAAGAAACTGTTTGATTTTTCCTGGAACCTGCAGCTTCCACATCTTCCTCCAAACCACATCAGTAGCCTCTGCATTTGATGACTCCTCTTTAGCCTGCTTTGACAAAACATAGTCCAGGAAGTAGGCACTTTTAACTGTGAAGATCCCTTTTGTGTTCCTAGCCCAAATAAGTCTGTCACTAATATTCCTCATACTGAGAGGAATACTGCAAATAAGTTGTGCCTCCTCTGAGTTAAACACTGCTCCCACTAGATTAGTCTTCCACCTGCAGGTAGCCTCATCTATAAGCTCAGCAACTGTAGAGTCATCATTCAACAGATTAATGGGTGACTGAACTTTGTAGGAGATAGATTGTGGGATCCATCTGTCATGCCAAACTTTAATAATATGCCCATTCCCAACTCTCCATACTGCACCTACCTTTACCAAGCTAATGGAGGACCAAATACTCCTCCATACATGAGAAGGAGAGTAACCTGGTTTAGACTCCAACACATCACAGTTTTTAAAATATTTACTTTTAAAAACCTGTGACACCAAGGAGTTTGGGTATTGGATTAATCTCCATACTTGTTTAGCCAATAATGTTTTGTTGAAACTGTTCAAATTCCTTAAGCCAAGTCCACCTTTGTTCTTCACTTCCCCTAGCCTTTCCCAACTCCTCCAATGAATGCTATTGGTCCCTCTCTTATGGTTCTACCAGAAACAAGAAAACATAGCCTCAATCTCTTTTAACAAACCATATGGAAGTCTAAAAACACTCATGGTGTATGCAGGAATTGTTTGCAACACACTTTTAATAAGAATTTCCTTCCCTATTGAGGATAACATATCAGATTTCCAACTACTTAATCTCTTCCAAACTTTCTCTTTCAAGTGTCTAAAAGTGTTGTACTTTGATCTTCCTACCATAGTAGGCAGACCTAAGTACCTATTGTAGTTCCCACACAGCACTCCATTAGTGGAATCAACAATCAGCTCTTTTTCTTCCAGATTTGTATTAGGACTGAAAATAATAGAAGTATTTTGTCTATTCATCATCTGACCAGAAGCACATTCATACAAGCATAAAATCTGCTCAACAGAACACCATTCTTCTTGCTTTGCCTTACAAAAGATGACACAATCGTCTGCAAATAACAAGTGGTTAATAGATATCCCACCCCTTGAAGCAGCTACACCACAAATAATTCCACTTCTCTCAGCTTATTGGAAAAGGGAACTAAGTTCCTCAGCACAAAGAAGAAACAAATAAGGTGACAATGGGTCACCTTGTCATAGCCCTCTTGAAGGAACAATAGGCTGGCCTAAAATATCATTTACTTTAACAGAATATGTCACTGTTTTAACACAAAGTATGATCAGTTTGGTCCATTTTTCACCAAAGCCCAACCTCAACATGATGGACTCCAAAAATTCCCACTCTACCCTGTCATAAGCTTTGGACATATCAAGTTTAATAGCCATGCTGCCCACTTTGCCTTTTTGTCTTGCCTGCATAGTGTGTAACAGTTCGTATGCCACCATAACATTGTCTGTGATGAGCCTTCCAGGAATAAAAACACTTTGGTTCCAAGAAACTACCCCAGCCAGCACCTTTTTCATTCAATTTTCCAAAACTTTAGATATTAGCTTATACAATACATTGCATAAGCTAATAGGTCTAAATTTATTCATAGAAGAAAAAGAGTTTACCTTAGGAACCAAAGCAATAATGGTGTGATTTAAACCTGTAGGCATTTCCCCATTTTTCAAGAAATCCAGAACAGCTTGAGTAACCTCCATACCAACTATCCCCCAATGATCTAGGAAAAATTCAGCATTAAAACCATCTGGTCCAAGAGCTTTAAAAGGGGACATTTGTTTCAAAGCAACTAATACTTCCTCACTGGTGAATTCCCTTTCCAGATCACATCTCATAGCTTCAAAAATTCTTGAGTTTACTCCATCTAAACACTGATTTATACATTCTCTAGAGGGATAAGTAGAGAGAAATACCTGTGAGAAATACTGCCTGAAACCGTGCATAATTTCTTCTGGGTCTGTTAGCACCACACCGTCACCATTCATTATTCTTTTAATGCAATTTTTCTTCATTCTCTGATTGACACAAGCATGGTAAAATTTTGTATTCCTGTCACCCTTTTCCAACCAATGTCTCTTAGCTCTTTGCTTCCATTTTATGTCCTTTTAATCCAACAAAACATCAATCTCCTTCTGCAGTTGTTTCTGGGCAGCCATAGAGCTTTGTGTCTCATTAACTTGCAACTGCTAACAGTATAGTTTTGTCTTTAATTGCTTTTGTTCTCACCCTGTCCATGTGCTTACTCCACTTCTTGAGACCCTTGCTGCAATCTTCGAGTTTTGCCTGCACAGATTGAAGGAAAGATCTTCCAGTGTACCTTTTCTGCCATTCTGCTACTATCAATGAAGAGCAGCCCTCTTCCCTCCCCCAGTTAAGCTCATACTGAAACCTACTAGGCCCTCTTCTTCGAGCAAGATCAGACCAGCCACAATCTAACAATAACGGTCTATGGTCAGAGCATATAACAGTTGATGTTTCAACTCTGAAGTTCCTGTTGCCATCTATCCAAGATTGATTAGCCAAGACTCTATCTAATCTTTCTTTGGTATAGGTGTCATCTTCACGTCTATTACTCCATGTAAATTTCTCCCTCTTCCATCCTAGATCATTCAAGTTTCCTTGATCTAACACTTGTCTGAACAGGTTCAACTGATTCTCACTTCTTTGACAACCACCCACCTTCTCATCATTTGATAGTATTTTATTGAAATCCCCAATGACACACCAGCCAATGCCATCAAGTTTGAAGGATTTCAAGAACTCCCAAGCTCATTTCCTTTGGCTGACATCGGGTGACCATAAAAGCATCTAAGAAGCCATCTAGAATCACCCATAACATTAGAAACCACAACATTTATATGTTTGGATGAGTAATTAACTAACTAAACATTAAGCTCTTGCCTCCACATGATCAAAAGACCCCCACTTCTACCCATTGCATCAACTCCAATACAATTCTCAAACCTTGCCTGCTTTGCAATAAACTTGGCACGACTAGCAGCTATTTTAGTTTCCATCACAAACACCACCTCGGGCCCTTTAGTCTTCACTAAGGAGCAAAGACATTGAACTGTTCGAGGGTTCCCAAGCCTCCGACAGTTCCAGTTTAATATTTTCATAATGCTTGGCGGGCCTGGCATCCAGCCTCCACCAATCCATAATGTGAAACATCATCAGTTTTGCCTTTCTTTAAAGACACTAAGTCTGAAAGTGTGGCATCATCCTCGTCAAGCAGTCTTTTCTTACTATGCTGAACATCTGATTGTAGGGTAGTTTTGCCTTGATCTCGAGCTATTCGCTTCCACTTACCTCCCCCTTTTTGAATAGGTTCAGTCCCTATTATTATTATTATTTATTTTGATATGATATTTAGTTATTAAAAATTTTGATTATTAAGTATGTGGAACATATATAATAAAATATGTATATGGTATAATTTGATGTAAAATATAAATTTTAAGTTTTGAATGTTTCTAATTAAAATAATGATGTAAATAGTACAATCCATACACGTGTGAATGGTATAATCTAATAATAGTCACTATCCAAAATCAAAGAAACTTTTGTACTTTACAAGGGTCCAATACGTAAGATCGTCGAGGGATTAAAGATTTTTTATTCTATGTAACTCATCAGATGTTTCATGTGCACCTTCTATGTAAAGTGATTTTTTCCCTTACAGCTGCTCATTCTTAGAATGCGTTTAAATGTTAAATTAAATTGAATTGAGATGATAAAATATTATTAAAATATTATTTTTTAATATTATTATTATTTTAAAATTTAAAAAAATTGAATTATTTATTATATTTTATATTGAGATTTGAAAAAATTATAATGATAAGTTTGAGATGAATTTATGTATCAAACTAAGTGTTGACCTTTCATGCCTTTTGTCCAACTTTCTTGTTTTGTTAAAAAAAAAAAACTCTAATCATAAAAATAATTTTATAAATTGATATTACTTGATACGATTAATCAAATTTTAAAATTATTTTTATTGTAAAATAAATTTAATAATTTACATGAAATCACGTCAATTTATAAAATTATTTTTGTAATCTCTTTGTGACTGTAATAATACTATTTTTTAAGTAATTGCTCTCAGCCTCAACTAGTAGCTACTCTCCTTTTTCTTAAGAGTAATAATAATCTTTTTTACAACTTTTATATAACTATATTTAATATTAAATTATCTATGTAAAGTGGAGATTCTTTTATAAGCTATTTTATAAAAATATCTATCATTTAAAACATAATGAAATAGAAATTGTAAAAAATTGGTTATAAATGTATCATTTTTTTAAATGTTTAAAAAAGTTACTACTAATTAATGAATTTGTGTATCTTTTTTAGAAAAATGCTAAATGCACTTAGAAAAAATTTATAAAAAAATTTACTTTTCCACATATTAGTTATTTATATATTAAAAATCATGAAATTTTATCTAATCATTGCAACTTTTTTAAACTCTCAAATAAAATATAAAAAAATAATAAAATTTTTTTAAATTTTAAAATAAATTTTATATTAAAAATAAATTTTTATTCAGTTTAACTTTAGAATATTTTTATTCTTTTTAATTTTTTAAAACTCAATAAAATATCTTAATTTAAATAATTTTACTACTATTAACATATATATTAAGATATTCTAAATACTCGTAACAGAATCTTAATATAAAAAAATTTATAATGTAACTTATCACGTAAAATTAAGTCAATTTATCAATTTAAGAAATTGAGATAACAACTTACAAGAAAATTCAACGTGTAATTGCATAACAACTCCATTTCCGTGCAGGACCGAGAGGACTGGAAAAAACTGGCCTCCTTTGAAAAGTCTTTATTTCTACAGCAAATTTATTGTCTTTTCGGACTTTTCTCTAAGGGGATTGATTGTTCATTCATTAAGATATGGCCCATGATAAGCCACATAACCATTAGATATTTATAACCTTGAGGTGTATAACTTTTGCACATTTTAAAAAAATAATAATAATAAATTTCAAACTAATATGAAAAAATATTTTTTTAATAATAAAATTAATTATTTTTCAAAGAAAATAATACGATGAAATTTGTACATCCTATATGACAATTAAGAAATATTATCCATAAGTCTCACACTTAGGAGTGTAAATTTAAATCGAAAAATTGAAAAACTGGACCGGACCGCTTGGTCCGGTTTTGAACCGGTCCGGTCCGGAACCGGTTTTTATATTATGAAAACCGGCCGGAACCGGTCCAGTTTCGGTTCCGTAGTTTCCGGAACCGGACCGGACCGAACCGGACCGGTTGAAAAAAATACATATATAAAAATTAATTTTATATATTATATAAAATATTTATATATATAAGTTTTATATATAATATATAATTACATATTAAATTTTTATATATAATATATAATTATATATCATATATGAAATAATTTCATATTATAATTTATAAATTATAACATAAAATGTTAATCTTAAATATGAACATTTGTAATTTTTTTGATCATATGTTATTAATATAATTATATATAAGATAATTTTATTATAATTTATAAAATAAAAATTTAATCTTAAAGATGAAAATTTAATTGATCATATGCTTTAAACGTAATATATATATATATATTAAATTATTAATAACATTTTATTATAAGAAATAATAATTTATTATATATTTTTTATATTTTAAAAAAAGGGACCGGACCGGATCGGAAATTGGTAAAACTGGATGTACCGATTTAGGAGGGTAGCCGAGGCGTAATCGATTTTGAAAAATAAAAAATCAGTACATACCAGTTCGATTCTAGATTTTGTCTGAAATCGAACTGGACCGGACCGGTTACACTCCTACTCACACGTTATACACTCACTTAAAAATATATAATTTTATATTTTTATTCTATTTTACTTATAAATATATTTAAAATTATTTTCATTATGTAGTTAAAAAAATAAAATAATATATTTTTAAATGGATATATAAGATATAAGTCTTATGTTTAGAATTTTTTACAGCTATTTTTCAAAGTAGAAGCTACAAGTATAGCCGAACCCTTCCTATACGGAACCTCAAAGTCAAGTCCACTCATCACAAAACCTTCGCTATTTTTTTCCTCCCCAATTTCCACGCAATCCAACGGCCATTTATTTCCGACTCAGACCTCTTCATCACCTGTGCTGTCATTGGCTCCATCTCCTTTATACGTACACCATACACGCGCACAATATTACAACTCAAAACAAGACAAAACTTGACATTGCCTACTCCCTAGTGTGGCAGGGACCCAATCCTCCAAAAAATCTCTCTCTTTGAGAAATGTCTGATGAACATGATCACGGCGGCCACATGCACATGCCTCCTTCCGATGGTAGCATGAGCAAACATAGGATGATGCACATGAGCTTCTACTGGGGCAAAGATGCCATAGTCCTCTTCTCTGGATGGCCTAATCAAGACCTTGGCATGTACGTGGTGGCTCTTCTCTCTGTCTTTTCCCTGGCCGTCGCCGTCGAGGTATTGTCCATCTTGCCGGCTGTCAAACCCGGCCACAAACCGATTGCGGGCGGGCTGATTCAGGCCACCGTCTATGCTTTTCGCATGGGCTTGGCTTACCTAGTCATGCTCTCTGTCATGTCCTTCAACCTTGGAATCTTCATAGCCGCGGTGGGTGGCCATGCCGTTGGGTTCTTTCTCGTCAAGATTCGTGCCCTTGCCAAGGCCAAACCTGCTCATGAGACCATGTCCTCCACCGCATTAATCACTACTAAAGTTTGATGTTCATGTCTTCCAAAAGGGAATGGTGTCTTTTCAGTGGTGCATGTCTATAATATTGTAACCGTCTTTACTCGCTCTTTAATCTACTGCTGGGATGATTGTTCAAGTGAAAAGAGTCTAGGTGGTCTGTGACTCTGTATTGCCCGAGTGTGTAATGTAGTGAGGTTTCTATTCAATATGACGCCGTTTTAAAGCTAATGTGTATTGTCAATCATAGGCAAGTGAGACAAATATCATAGTGAGATGTATAACCCAGGATGTTTTTTTTTTTTTTTTTCTTTTCTTTTCTTTTCTTTTGGCAACTCAGAAATATCATAATATGGTGCATCTCTGCAGCCCAAGACCTGATAATAGACGTCTACCGATAGGCCGAAAGCAGGAAAACAAACCCAATTGACGGGCATCAGCTGCAGCTTCACGTGATTCTTCTGAATTATCCGCATCCAAATCCTCCTTAGCAATGTTGTCAGGCTTTTCACCTACATGTTATGATCTTCTCTATCTCCAGCATCTGCAATTTCCCCTTGTTTCTTGTCAGTTAGTCCTTTAAATTGTTTCCGAGCCTTCCTCTCAACTTCCTGAAATCAAAGGATTGATACATGATACGATACAAAATATTTTCATCTCCATGTCCAGATAAAAAATGAGTTTTTGAGGGTGTTCCAACCTAGCTACCTGCTCCTTCTCCTGTGGTTTTACAAGAGCAGCTGTTGCATCAGCTTCAGATGCTTTGTCGAGTTTCATTATCTAATCGAAAAGCAAGTTTTACATGGGGTCGAGAATTTAATGATCAACTAATACTATAATAAATATCAGAGCCTTCACATGTGCCGGGCTTGCATCTAAAACCTACATAGTTTCAGCATGAATAGATATATAAAACAAAAACAAAAACAAAAGAAAACTACCTTGGCCTGTGAGATAAATTACTAAAACCGGTTGAAGATATACAGCGCAAGGATGGTCTGACACCCAAGAGCATGCAGGGTTCTAGTCGAAGCTTTTTTATTTATTTTTAATAAAGAGAACGGGACTCCAATTTTATTGATTACCCTCACTTGTGGTAGAGTAATACCTTATACAGATAATGAAACTTGGGGGGTTACAAGGAGAAAGTAAGAGCCCAAAACCAAGTTCCTAAAAAATATAAAAGACTTTATAAGTTTACAAGAAGATTAAGAAAAGCCTAGAAAATTTAGTGCCTAATAGTAGGAAGACCTGCACGATCAAGAAAGAACAGAGCAATCATATGTTTAGGGAGTTGAAAGTATTAACACAAGCAGTGCATTACACAAGCATCATGACTCAGCTGGTGATCTGGACAATGATCTGGCAGAACCTTCAAGAATATTGTCTTGACTGTGTAATTTGTTGATTCTCTGACAGCTAGTGTAACCGAATTATATTCCTTGATCTGTTTTAATTTTCCCATTTTGTATCGCATACAAGCTGTACCAATGCCTATATAAGAGGTCTCACATCTGTAAACGTATTATGAAGTAATACAATTGAATTCTCTGCCTTTTCTCTCATTCTGTTAGAAAGAGAGATGGAAAACTTAGCGTATGTCCCATAGCACCATAATTTACTAGACTGTCTGCTAGCGCCATTACCTTCTCTGTAAACATGATTAATATTGAAGGGAAAATCATTCTTGAAATGTAAAATATCATCCCAAATGTTATTTTATTCGAAGTTTGATGGAAAGTTTCCTAACTAATTGCACCTCATTAGATATTTTTGTTATTCGTTTGCCAATCGACTAAATATGTTCGAGACAACTGTCAGTGTTGACATTAGACTCTGATAAAGCCAAACCAATGATTTATAGTTTGCAGCAAAAGATAGACACTTCATTGTTAACAATTTATATATCACTTTCTTTCCAAGAGGACAACCACAGGAAGCGTTAGGCCAATGCGTGGGGGTTGCATTTCTGACTCTGACATAATACACTCAGTTGACTGGTTCAATAAAATCACCTCACAGCTAAATCATTATTGAAAATGCTAACTGATTTTATTGCCAAAATGTCTTTTTCTCCCGCCTGATGAGATGGCTACCGCATTTTGAAGTCACAAGACGTACCTTGTTACATGTCTCAATGCACTTTCCGCATTCTCCAAGTTTAAGCTGACATGCAGCCACATTCAGGTGCAACAGATTCTTCATACAATACAAGAAAAGACAAGAAAATCTTTAATGCATTCACAGAAAGATGGCACAACACAGAATATCAGGTCGCTGAAGTATAAGAAGATTCATTATGCAAGAATCAAACAATTGCATTTCATTGGATTCCTAAATGGAAAGGATAAAGAAAACACTTGCTCGTGTTTTTGCGAATTCCATCCCTTCGTCATCATCTTGTGGATCGACATGATTAAATTTCCGAAGCACCTGTTGAGCAACCACCATAGTATTATGAGTCATGACAGCTTGAAAGCACAACAGATTCATTAACACATTAGAGCAGAAGAATATTGTTTATTATATAAATAGCACAGTTTTTATAAGTTTGTGAATAAGATTCTAGACAAACTTAATGGCTAGTATGTCCCGGAATTTAAGTCCATCTACAACAGATCTTGAAAGAAAATAATTATTGTAGGTCAGGTAAGTCAAATGATTACAATAAATGTTTTTATGACCTCTCGGTAAATACTATAATTATCAATGTTTTGAATACCATACCGGACACCGTACCGGTCAAGGCACTGGAACGAAATATTTCGGTACCGGTACCGTTTCGGGATAGCGTTTCGGGATAACGTTTCAGGATAGTCGATCTATAAATAAATTATATATATAAATTATATTCTAAAATAATAGTCTATATATAAATAAATTATATACAAATACATATATATATAAATTATAAATAGTCTAGTCTGAATTGAGGGTTAAAAAATAAGCTTGTAGTTTGAAAAAACGAAAAAAAAAAAAAAAAAAAAAAAAAAAAAAAAAAAAACACAGGCCGAAATATCGGCCGGTACCGGCCGAAATATAGGCCGGTACAGGCCGAAATTGAGGCTGGTATGACCGGTACCGGCCGGTATTTTGACCGGTACGGAACAGGTATAGTAACTGTACCGGCCGGACGGCCGAAACGAAAAATTTCGGCCGTACCGGCCGGTACGGTACGAAATTTAAAACTTTGATAATTATGCCAGCCAAATTGGGCAACATGATTGATAACTATCAGCAATTACAATAAAAGAAAGCGGTAAAATTTCAACATAAAAATAGCAATTTTCATCCCAAAACATTGATTGAGATCAATACTAGTTTTCCTTCTACTTGATAAGATCTATAGAAATAATAGAAAATACCAATCACCCCATCCAAAATACTTTAGATTAAAAGAAGACAAAATTACCTTCTCATACTTTTGTAATACCCTAATGGAAGGCCCAAACCACATGGCCTATATTCCAAAAGGACTAGTCAATGATACAATTGGAGCCTCATTAGAACCTTATAAAGAGCAAGAATTTCTCCTTCCCAAGCAATGCGGGATCCCATACACCACCTACCTTTATCCATATCATATGGGATATCACAACTTTGCTCTTGCAAGTTCAAATTTTCCTTCTTTGAAGAGTCTATTTCCCTGAGAGAGAAAAATATTATCACAGATCTATCGTGGTGGCAATTTTAAATGTTCTCACTTGAATGATACTTAAATCTGATTTTTCAAAACAAACAAAGGATAGTAAACATGGATTCAATCAATAGACCAAGTTGCCATATTTATGCAACAATTGCATATACGCAAGTTTGATGTGATAAGATGTGTAAAAACATTCCATAGCTGGCTCTATGCAGCACCATTAAATGTTACTGACATACTGTGTCTGATATTCTCTGCTTTGTCCATTATACTTTTGAAGTTCAAACCAGTCCAATCCCGCAATGGGGATTCAAATCAGGCACAAATGACGAAATAGAAGTATCAGAGGCTTCATTGATTAACCAGATAGACATCTCAAGGTAATCGTGGTTCAACCAAGAAAACAAATCTCAAAACTCAAGGCATCTATCATAATTAAATTCAGGCCTACTTCACTTCAATAAATGTAAAGCGGAAGTTATTACCAAATATACACCCAGCAAAGAAGTTTAAATCCAAGAACAAATTTCAAGAAAAGTTTCAAACGGATTTTTTTTTTATCGCTAAGTTTCAAGCGCAATTTTCTGTCATGTATTAGTTTCAATTGATGATGAAAAGCCAAGTAAAAATAAATCAGATCAATTAATATTTGGACATCCAAATGCTTGGTCTGTGAATTTAGCATTATTTTTGTCCCATAAATTTAAATTTCTATTTTCAAAAGCAGCAAAGTCATGACAAAAGGATTATATTATCACCTTTATACTTTCCAGAGACAAAATTAGAACTTTTTAAATTTCTTGGACGAAAATCAAACTTGAACCAAAATTTTAGGAACCAATAGTATATGCTACAGCTGTTGATGATGGACCATTCTCAACAATTAGGGAGTTCTAATGTCCAAGTAACCACAAGTCTAATGGTCAACAACAGCACTTCTGCAGCCATCTTAGAAAATATGCTATGCTTATCACAAGTCTAGCATCAAACTGAGGCTTAAAGAACTACATTCATAGATTACCTGTGGCATCTCAAAACCAATAAATCCAATTTCCCTCCCATTCAACATGAGCACCTTCAGGAACATTAGCTGGCCTGATCATATCAGGGAAAGTTCTGAGTTCCGCACATATTTCGAAGAGGAAGAAAGAAGACGATAGACATGATAGACTAATGATAATGATAATTAGAATAGTAGCCATATTACTCTATATATGTTGTTCTGGCAAAACTGGATACAATTAGAGGGGGAAAGCTAGATTTTTAAAGTAACCTAGGGAACTTTTCATATGCATAATCAGGTGGACATGTGAGAAGAGCAAACTCGCCCAGCAGCATCAAACAAACAAACATTTCAAACCCCTCATGCACCTAGCATACAAAATGGGATTCTCAGTCTGTTAAATTGCATTATAGAAGCAAGGTTTTAGCATAACTCAGTGAAATTTGTGTGATCCACATTGGTACAGGGTTGATTTACAGGATAATATGGTCTTCAATGCTAAAAAACTCACAACTTGATGTTTAAAAATATTCAAACAAATCATGAGTTCTCTATAACACTCACAAGCCCCTCTCCAGAACTGAACTCCAAAGGCTGACCATTGTTATCTACTCTTGTATCATAGAAGACCCTCTTCTCTTCATTCAGAAGCATGCCCTTGTAATGGACTTGTAATAGACTGTCATGAAGAGGGCAATCCATCAGAAACTCACATAATTGTTTCAATCGATTGAAAAAACCGTCATCTTTGGTTCACAGAAATCACAATAAAAGTGAATAGTATGGCCATCTATTAGATAATGTAGATCATGAAGAGTAATGCTTGAAAAAAAAAGAAAAGATTGGCAAAGAAGCTGTTAAGCCAGTAACTGGAACCAAAACAATGTGAAATTAGAGAAATCATGCAGCATCGTTTAACAAGGAAAAGAAAAGTTCTGAAACCCACCCCAACCTTTTCCATCACGAATCTGCCGTTTTATTAGGCTTCCATCTCCAAGCACGTCCCACACCTGTCAATGCGTAAGTACAAAGTAAAATCATATTTTGAAGTCCAGCAGAGTTCTTGTATGATGTTGTGTACTTGTGTGTGATATACGGATAGAGTGGTAAAATTAATAAATTGGAGGTTTTAATAAACCAATTTCACCTTGAAGCAACAAGGCAACATTCTGAATTACTTATTTATTCAAGAAATGGGTAAAAAATAATTCCATTTGAAGCATGAAATGCACCACTGCAACAGAAGGAACCATTGCAAAGAAGAGTAGTGATATACTTACAACTTTTTTTACAACTATTTTACAACTCATTTTACTATCAACCAATGTAACTGTGCTACTTCATCCAAAATAATTTCATTTTTCTATAAATACCCTAGAGTTGTGAAACGGTTGTAAAAGAGTTATAAGTTTAATGTTTTCCTAGTTGCAATACAGATATATGAATAAACAACTATGATTTCTCAAGAGGAAGAACACCAGACCTGAATGAAGTGGACAAGCTTCACATCAAAATGAATCTGACAAGCTTCAAATCCTTCTATCACAGGGATCAAAGGAGATTGACTTAACAAAGTGCCAAGTGGAGTGCTTGAAATATGCACTTTGTTAAGTCAATCTCCTTTGATCCCTGTGATAGAAGAAGAAAGGAAAATATTACAGTTGAGGTTTCATCTTGAACTGATAACAAATATACAGTAAATATTACAGTATAAATAAACCATCCATGAACTTAATTTGGCCACTCTAGAAGGTCTCATCCAGGAAGTAGAATGAATATCTTCAGATGCAACAAGTAAAAATAAAAGTAAATGGGATTTTTACAAACAGATGCCAAATATTATAATTGGTTTCCATTAAGTTCATTCTATTCCATTCTTTACCATATCTTTCGCCTATTCTTTTTTAACATATAGTTTCAGAAACTAGGATAATGATATACCATTGCAACTTCACCCTTCAACATCGTCAGAATACCTTCTAGTAATCCCGCTATCATCTTGCTTTTTCGCAAAACATGTCTTATTGGGGAACCGTTGCCTGTCATGAAAAGCACATGTTTATTCAAGCTGATATGGTACAAGACAACCAAATTGCAATGATATATTACCTGCAAATTATAAAACACAACTCATATTTCAAATTCGGCCTCCCAACTTCTCAAATAGCCCGCTTTCCATAAACATAATAAAGCCACTCCAACAGCATGACACACCATGTCAATTGCAAAAAGTCGACTCACTAGGCCGTAAATCAAATGCCTATACGAGCTTATTTATACTTTCAGTTACAACATTCAAGAAAGCACGGAGTACAATCAAGCAGAACCAGAGCACAGCAAGCAAAAGACTAACCTGATCACCATCTCAAGGCCTCGAATCACCCATCATCGGAGCTTTCATCAAACTTCCCGGCACAATCAAATCTACCTCCTATTATAACGATCATGTCTTTCGTTTTCCTAGCTTTTCTCGGTAACCCAACAGAAGTAAGAGTTGTCAGCGAAAATGTTTCATTTCGGAAAAGAATCGAAAAGATAACTACCTGAAATTCGGACCTGGAGGACGAGTCAGGACCAATCGACCCAAGTTTCGTTGACTTCCGAAGCTCAATATCCATTAGCGTCGGTTTCTTTATGGACCATCCATCACAGTTGATTTTAATGATACGCTCTTGTGCCGTATCGATGACCCCGTGGTGGGTCGCGCACTGAATTCGTTCCATGTTGGAGCCACGTGGAGCCGGCTTGTACCTACATCCGAATTCGTTAATTCTTAATCGTCGTTTGAATTTAAAAATGAATTAAGATGAGTTGTGAATAATAATAAGATGAGTTATAAATAGTAATAAGATTTATGAATTAAAATTGATAAATAATAATAAATAATAGTGAGATAAGTTAAGATGAATCGAAAACTTAGATCCATAATTCACTATAATTACCACTCCAAAATCAGTGTTATTATATATCTTGAATTTATTTTCGTTTTACGCAATTCATAAGACAATGAATCAAGCAAAAACTTATGAATATACCAATTATAATAAAATATATCACATAGCCAATATGGGCTCCCAGGCAGTCAAGATATGGTTTTTTTAAGTTTTTTTACTCATCATTATTTGGGACAGTGAAAATGTGATTGTTGTGAATGAATATTGAGTTATTGACACATGAGATGGAAAAAAATATTGAAAGCCGAACAATTATACAATAAAAAATTTGATGTACAGTTATTTTTACTTATTCGTTATACACTCTATTGATGTGATTGTCCAAAATAATTATTTTATATGCAGCATAACTCTTATACAGTATATTTTTATGCAACTTGTTGAGATTATTTAGCTACCATGTTTGCATAAGCAATTACTATAATTGGCTAAAATAGTTTGGAAATATTCAAATATCTAAAAGAGCCAATTATATCAAAGTGATTTGTTTCTACGCTAATCAATCATATTTATATTGCGTGTTTGCATATTCACTATACATTTTTAATGGGGTGAATGAACAAAAACCGACCACAAAATTCTTAAATAACTTAATTAACCCTTATCTTATCATGTCAAGTCTATTTTATTTTAATGTACTCTTTAGTTGGTATGCATATGCATAAAGTGAATTGATGATAGAATCTGTATCGACAACACGAAAATTATTAGTAAAAAAAAAAAAAAAAAAAAAAAAAAAGGAGAACATACACTTTTTATCCTTTTGCACTTTTATTAAACTCAAACCATGAAAACTAACACATTCAACTTTTCAAATAAAAAATAAATAAAATAGCATCCCCTCCAATTTCAACTATTAGGATAACTGAAAAATAGATAACATGATATTATTTTAATGATCGAGTTTTAACAAAATGTACACATTGAAACTTTTTAGGACTTATTTATTTTTAGAGATGAGATTAAAATTAAAAAATTAAATAAAATATTGTTAGAATATATTTTTTAATATTATTTTTATTTTGAGATTTGAAAAAATTGAATTATTTATTTTATTTTATGTGAAGATTTAAAAAAATTGTAATGATGAGATGAAATAAGATAAGATATTTCTTGAAAATAAACCAGACCTTAGTCTTATAAAATTAAATGACAGTGTGTGATAGTTGGTGGACTTTCTAGATACCCAAACGATACTTACCATTCTTATGTTTTAAAACCGAGAAATAATAGTCATAATAATAAATGTAAATATCGTATAATTATTTTAAAAAATTAAATAAATATAAAATTTATATAAAAAAAAATTAATTTTTTAATAATAAATTTTATTTAGTTATAATACAGGCTGTATATAATAACCTCTTGAACCATCTCGGCAAAAGAACCAATCAAATCAATGTGCCTTCTAGTACAACTCAAGTCTCAGGTTCAGTAAAAGAACCAACTTTTACGGCCTCCACCATTAATGCAACGATGCAGACGTGTGAAAAAAAGAATACTTATCAACAGATCACAGAGAGAAAGAGAGAGAAGCGTGTAGAAAGCAGTACTCTTCAAAATTCAAACATAGGCACTGTTCAAATGGAGTAAATGATTTCTCATCATTATTTACTTCTTTGAGAATATCACACTTTTTATCATTTATTTATTTAATCTGAATTGCCATTAGAATTTAGGTATTATAACGTTTCCGCGTACAACTTGGCAGAAATCGAAAGGAGTGGGGAGCAAAGCAATTATAGAGTAGAAAAACTCGATTATACTGTTCAAATCATACCGCTCGATTTGACTATTCGGATATTTTTGTTTTACCAAATAATAAAGAAAATAATTTTAAATATATTAAAAAATATATATATATAAATAAATAAATTTACAACTAACGTGCTACTTAGACGGTAAAGTTAAGATTTCATTTGAATTATTAATTTATCTTAATTCATCTCAATTTATTATTATAATTTTTTAAATTTTAATATAAAATATAATAAATAATTCAATTTTTTTAAATTTTAAAATAATAATAATATTAAAAAATAATATTTTATCATCTCAATTCAACTCACTTCAACGTTTAAACGCAGTCTAACACTACTCTATCTTAGCTTTGCTCACCTAACCTCACATCCCCCGACCTAATGCCTCATGAATACCTCACTTTCTTTGCTTTCCATGATAAAATTTTAGGTTTAGGTCTTTGATTTTCTGGTAAGATATTAGAGTTGGAACTGGCCAGTTTTTTCCTGACCGGCTAATGTGTTTCTAGATCATAAATAAATCTGAAGTACAAGGAGAAGAGAGAGAGAGTCCATAAATGATTTTATATTTGAAATAGAGAATTATTTCTTATTTTGTCATTTTCAATCGCATAAAATAATATAATATATTTCAAATAATTTTGTATATTTACTAATGCAAAATGATAGGATCCCGCTGGAGTTCTATTTTTTTTTTATTTAGTAATTAAGAAAATATTGTTTAATAATATTGTGAATTTTTTTCTTTTTTAAAATATTTAAAAGTATTAAACAAATGTTGTGAAAAAAAAAAACTTAAATTTTTTTCACATATTATTTTAACACTTTAATATTTTTAAAAAGAAGAAAATTTACAATATTATTAAATAACATTTTTTTAATCATTAAGAAGAAGAAGAAGAAGAAAAAGGTAGTGATAAGGTTACTACCATCTACTATCAAGTTTATTTAATTTTTTTATCATTTTCTTTTAAGTATTTTTTTTAATATTCTTAATCACTAAAAAAATTAAAAATATATATATAACTTTACTAATACTCACTTCCCTAATTATTAAGTAAAATAAAAAATTAAAAAAAAATCAAATACAAATTGAGTAATAATAGAGTAATAATCCTATCATTATTCCCCAAGCAATTGTTCTCTATTAATTAAAAGAATAACCGATCAGAGGTGGCTGACAAAATCTACTGATAGAACAATACAAGTTGATACATTCAATCCCTCGAAGCCATGATTACAATGATTCTAATAAACAGAGTCGACAGAAATGAAGATCACCCATAACTGCAAAGATCAAATGGAAGTGTCAAGCTTTAAAATAGAGGTCAGATAGGCATATATTTGAATCGCACAGGATATATATACGATAATAGAGGTCAGATAGGCATATCTGTCAACATTAAGCTATATATATATACATATATGATATCTATCAGACAAGCATGAGCTTGTATATTACTCGTATTCTGTGGACCCACGAAGAAGGGGCTTATTCTGCTAATTAATTTACAGGGTAAATACTTTTTTTGTGAATTGAGGTTGGGAAAAGTATCGATAGTCCAAAATGGGCAACGGAGTGTAGGATATGGATGCTGGTAGTGGGGAATTAGAAGTCTGTCAATCAGTATCAAACATGGAATGATTTCTTCGTCGTGTGCGTTCTGTTCTACAAATATCTCTTTTTGTACTTCCAACCTTAAATTATTCTAGGTTTTTTAACAGTTTTAGAATCTTTTATATGACATGTAGTATGGTTCCTGGGTCTTTTATCACATCGTAAGAAAATGACCAAAAATCGTAAATCCACCATTTTAATGTAAAGAAAGCAACAGTAGTACATTAGGAAGAGAAGATGGTGAGCGGGATTACATGTTAACCACAGCCATTTGCTAAGCTCAGATCGTGAAAAAACAAAACAGAGCATTTTCTGTCTTGCGCTTGATATTTTTTTATTCAAGGGAAAAAGATAACAAAATATGAAGAGAAATGATAAAACACCTGCTACTTCACTATTTGTCTACCATCTTCGAATCAAATAATATTTTTTAAAATATATTTTTTAATTATGATTTTGATTTGATGTATTTAAATTATAAAAAAAAAAATATTTTAGTGGTGTTGGTCATTGTATCATTGCTTAAAGAATAAATTTTCACAACCTCTTCACACTTCACACTATATTTTTTTCAATTTTTATTATTTTTTTATTTTATCAAATATTTATTATATGAATAATAAATAGAAAATTTGAAATAATTTAAAAAAATATTAAAAAAAATATTAAAAATTTTAAAAATTTTAAAAAACATAGAGTATAGAATACGGCGGAAGTTGTGTACCAAAACTCACGAGAGAGGCTTCTGCATGACCAAGTCAAAACATAGACACAGAATCACCGAAAACACGTCGTGCACGTCCAACACCACTAAAGGATACATCAACCGACGTGCAAAGCGCAGTTCCCTAAGGGGCCCCATCCCCCAAAAACGACGTGTGCGCGTGGAGGGCACCATGTGATTTGAAGTTTCCAGACTTGGCCGAGCAAAGTGTTTCCCCGGCAAACGAAGCGACGTGGCGTATTTACCGATGAATTATAAAAGGAAAAGCACGCTGGGAAGGACCATGCGCAGGGAGTGAGTGAGTGATACGAGTTCCAATAGATAATACGAGGTTGGAATTGATATTTTTCTTGTCCTAAACAAAATAATTGATCTATTTGCCCTTTCAAACCAATCTTCAAACACCATCCATATTTCTCTATCTACAAAGATAATTTTGAAAGTATGACATAGTACCGCCCGCAAATCCCTACTATCCTTGTGACATAGTTGTAGAGTGTGAAATCATTTTGAAAAAAAAAACTCTTATTAATTTAATTTTTTCAACAAGATTACATGATATTAATGCACTTCATGAGTTCAATAATTTTTTAATGCAAATAAATATAAATCGTATATAAAATAATTAATTTTTTAATAACAAACCTTATTATTTTCTCAAAGAGAGCACGAATAAAGTAATTTACCGAAGAGAACATAAATAAGACTAATTTAGGAAGTAATGGTAAAAATCCATGTCCAACAATATTAGAATAAAATTATTATCTTTTATTTTATAGGCATTAAAATAAGATTATTTGGTGCTTAGAGCATTGGTATTGAATTAGCCAAATACCTTTTTATCTTCAAATTTAACAAATATTATTTATATTTACTCCATATTAAATTAGCTAAATTATTTTCATCTTAAAAATAAAAATGAATATAATTATTGGAGGTTATTAAAGACTATAAAAATAAAATATAAATTAATTAAAAAT
This sequence comes from Juglans microcarpa x Juglans regia, assembly GCF_004785595.1. NCBI lineage: Eukaryota > Viridiplantae > Streptophyta > Magnoliopsida > Fagales > Juglandaceae > Juglans > Juglans microcarpa x Juglans regia. The sequence continues at coordinate 32,524,686 of NC_054602.1, read as the reverse complement.
ATATAAATAAGAAAAAATAATAATAATTTATTATTATAGAGAGTATGATGACTAATCCAATATAAACTTTAAGTTTCGAACTATTAATTAAAAGTAAAAAAATTATATATTAGTCAAAATTTAAAATTTAAATAATAGGATGGCTAATCGAATGCGCTTAAACCAATAAAACAGAACCGCGGTCAGCGAGAATCCAGCAGACCTCGGGGAGAAATGTAAAGGCTTCTGCCTAGTGCTGACAGATTCTTCTGGTGGATGAGCATACTCTCAATTAAATGTTAAATTTATTGAATATTTAATTATTAAAAAAATATATAATTAGTTAAATTCTAAATAACTAATAAGTTCTAAAAAATTTTCTAAATTTAGAAATTACTGTACATATCGATATATTAATTTAATTATATATAATAAATAATGATAACTATCCTATTATTACTTATTTATTATTTTTTTTATATTTAAATTTTTTTAATTTTTTCTTAATTATTAAAAATGTTAAAATACACTAATATAATAAATTAATAATAATAAAATAATACTACCCTATATAATAGATAAAATAATAAAATATAATTAAATTAAATTAATTAATAATTATAAAAATTAAATATTTTTAAAATTATTAATTATTTATTATCATATAATGAATAAATAGATAATACAATATATATGAATAATCAAAATTTAATTTTTCTTGAATTCTTCAAAAATATCCCTACTTTGGAAATAGTCATCCCCGCTTATTTTTCAACACATATCATTACTTTTAACATTAACATTAGCAAATCCAATGACGCCTCGAACCATGCACACCCTCCATTGCTTAATAAATTATGAAAAGAATGAACGCTTTTGCTACATCAAAATTGGTCAACAACACGAGGAAGAACAAAACCCGAGAGAATGGCAACCTTCTTCAGAAAACTCTAATTCCCTATCAAATTCGTTTCCTTGTCCCATAGACCACAATGCAGAACTGGCTTAAGAAAAAACACACAATTTATTTGGTTAGGACGGCAAAAGAAGTCTCTGTTATTTTACTGGATGGCGGCAATATTGTTGGGTAGACAGGTTGGGATTCAATTTTCAGGGACAACTTGCTACAGAGCACCTAAATAATGCCATATAATAGAAAAGAGAAGGATTGTAATTAAACACCAAACAAAACATGGTACAACCCCCCATCCAAAGGCAGGGTTATTAACACCCCTACCCCCCAAAATCCATGATTTTTCAATGAATCCCTCACAAACTTATTTCCCCAAAAATACAAAATGACTCCTATAATCCACCACCAAAAGAACAAAAGCTTTAGAGCATTCGCTCACTTTCCTGCAAAGCAAGACACTTATTACCTCTAAACCTAAACCAAAAAACCCTATTCTTCCTGTTCTTCATCATCACCATTTCTTGCCCTTTCTTCTTTCTGGACCTGTGTCTTAATGCAACTATCCCTATAGCAAAAAAAAAAAAAAAAGTACTAAAAGGCTTCCAATTTCTTTCATGTTTCTTTTCCTAAAACATCCCCAAGAAAAAAAAAAACGCCGAAATTAAGGGGACCCAGATGCGAAAGGAGATCAATAGGTCCACTCCTGAGGTAACCGGATCTCATGATTCAGAGCTTCTGGCTGCGGCCGGAGATTTCGCTTCTGATGAGAAAAGACGCTGTTGCTTCTAAGCCTTAGTGCAGCATCTACAACACGAAGGAAAAATAGTGAGCAAAAACCAATTCCAAATTGTTTGTACAAGAGCGAAACAGCTTGACAAGGAAGCAACTGTACCACCGTCTGGAGTAATAGTCCCACTAAACCGAGGATGGAGCTGGGGCTGCGAGCCCAACATATCTTCCAAGTTCAGGTTCAGAGCCTGCACCACTCTTGCCGGAACTAAGACAGTGGAACACCCTGTATAATTTGAGGGAAAATAATCAGAACATGGTTACAGAGGTATATATCTGACCAGATCTGATGAATAGTACACAGCTTAATAATAAACTAGCAAATTTCTAGCCCACAAACAGCACCCAAGTAATAACTGGTAAACAAGATTGAGTGAGTTCTAAACAAATGAGCCAGACAGAGACTTCCGAAACTGACATAATAGTATAAAAATAATGGAGATTAAACTATCAATAACGAAAATACTGAATAAGTCCTTCCAATAGTACGGAATATAGTTTAGTATCGAACCAACGGAGTTAGAATCGAATGATCAAGAGAGAGTGGACCTGGATTTCGGCGTGTATCAGATGGACAATCAACGCGGCGAGGCAGGAACACACCGGTACCGGCGCATTCCTTTTTACCGCCAGGAGTTCCAAGAAATACAGCTCTCATGCCAGAGTTATTTTGCTGACGCTGCTGCTGGTGCTTTTGCTGAGCCGGCTGCAGGGGGGGCCATGCAGAAACTGACAAACCTAGAGGACGACCGTTTCGGCCCCCAACGTACTCGCTGTTTCTGCCCCGGTTCAGGACCGTTTGCTGGGTCTGCCGCTGTTGGTATCGTGCAGTCGCTTTCAATTGTGCATCCCAGGCCGCCGAACCATGTTGCTTCAACATTTGTTGCTCTCTGAACTGCTGAAACTGTCGGAAGTAATATTAGATCCCATCAACAATTGACAGATTTGTAAGCTTTTAAGTTCTGAATAATCAATTCTCCCGTAATGCCAAGAAAGCACAGTAAATAAAAGCTTACTTGACTGGCTTGCATTTGCAACTGCTGGTGGGAAAGCGACTGGTGAGGAAAAATTCCAACATCAGCGTTGGAGTCGTTCTTCACGGAGATGGCGTCTGTAGAGGGCTTTCTTAGGGGACCCAAGAGACCTCTGCCATAGTTAAGTCCGTAAATCTCTTCGTCCATTCTCATCCTAGCAACCTCCCCTGCAGCAGCGTAAAGCAGATCCCAAGTAGCAGGCTGGGAAGAGACCTGAGAAGCACAGTTCGGGCTTCCATGGCTCGAGCCCTGTTTGCAACCACATCCGCTCCCAACCGCGCACAGGGTCGACTGTGGCGAACCGACCCAAGCCTGCAAAGTAAGAAGCAAACACAACAAATTATAAATCACCAAAAAAGAAGGGAAAAGTGTCGAGTGGGAAAAAAGGCACACGAACTATCGATCAAACCTTCGGATTCTCAGAGGGAAAAGGAGAGCCTGACTTCCTGATATCGTCCGCCAGGGTCGAGTGTGCCAACTGGCGGGTCAGCCCAGCGACGTAGTCCTCCTCGTCGCTCTCCGTCTCACTCGAACTGACAACGGACTCAACCGGAGAACCGATATCCGACGAAGTGCCAAAAGAGCCAAACCCGTAGGGGAACTCGAAGTGGAACAAAGACCTCGTCGCCTCAGTGTCGGAGCTGAACCCATTACCTTCGCTCTTGCAGTTATTATTCTTGTCAGTGGCCAAGTCGTCTTCGGTGAGAAACTCAGGTGGTAGCCAAAACTCGGCGTCGTCCAAACTCGCAGACATCCTGAAAATCCTTTCAGACAAAAAAAGGAAAGAAAGAACACAACCACTGAGACGCAACACAGAGGACTGGGGCTTTTGATGGCCTCAGTGATGGGAAGGAAGGGGGTTCGCTTCTGAGTTAAGATTTAATAATCACAAACCCAGGTGGGAGGTTTGCTGGATTTGCAGACTCAGGGCCCAGCCAAATCAAAAAAGCAGCGAGAGAAACAGAAAGAGAAAGAGTAAAGAGAAAGCGAAAGCTAGACGGAGAGAAGGGAAGGGAAGAAACTGCAACTGGGGTTCTGGCATAGCCTCGAGGTCCCTTTTAAAAGAGTCCCAGGCTCCACAGCACAGTGACGAGGCTCTGCTTGCTTGTTTCCTTTTCTTTATTGCGAGAGGGGAAAAAAATAGTTGTACGCGCTGAACAAGAAAGTGGGAGACACGCTCCGACTCCACAGGATGGGAGTGAGGCGGTGGAGGGCCCATATGAGAACAGGGGTAGGACGGGTCATTGGAAGTGGCATGTGACCCGCCAACTGAAGGTCCACGTTATACAAAAGGATAGTGCTAGCTGGCCACGGTTAATCTGCTTAGTTTTTTTTTTTTTTTTTTTTCATTGTTTTCAACATTATAAAATACAAATTTTATAATCACTTTTTTAATTATTAAGTAAAAAAATAAAAATAATTCAGTGATAGTTTTGAGAGAGACAACTAATATTTTCCTATACAAAAATAGTGGGCATTTTACTTGCGTGGGGGCATATGACCCTGTTTTGTAGGACGTGGGGTAGTCACCATTCCCACTCCCCTTCCCACTTCACTTTATGGTTATGGTTTGCTACTTTCCTCACCGGTTATAAGGCTTTTTTTGTGTATTTTTTCAAAGTTTTTTATTTGTCATCCCACATATTATATATTACATTTATTTTATTTAATTTTATTTCTTTTAGATTATATATTTAATAAGAAAATTAAAATTAAAATTAAAAAATTATGACGTGTGATAAAAAAATAATAAATAAAATTTTTTATATTTTAAACGTACAGCATTTGCAGAGAAACTGACATTTGTCCTTGTTTTGCACTCCACTTGGCAATTTCAGGACTTTCGCCGCTCGCAGAAATAGTTAAGTTAGGACTCGTTTGTTTGTTAGATGAGATGAGACGAGATGAGTTGAAATTAAAATTAAAAAGTTAAATAAAATATTATTAAAATATATTTTTTAATATTATTTTTATTTTAGAATTTAAAAAAGTTAAATTATTTATTTTATTTTATATTAAAAATTAAAAAAATTGTAATGATGAGATGAAATGAGATGAGATATTTTTTAAAGACAAACAAGACCTTAGCTTTTTCGAATGAAAAATGATTTATATACTACACTTTTCAGATTATTTTAAACAATTATATTTTAAACTAGTAATATTTTTATAAAATAACTTACACAAATATTTGTAACACCATTACTATTGTCTTCAGATTTTTATTTTATTTAGGTAAACTTTCAAATATTATAAAGATGGACTTTCAAATATCATATTTACTTAATAATTATATCACTATGAAATTCGTTTGCAACGAAACAATAAAATTCAATATATTCCCCCCATTTTATAAACAATGCATTTATAAAATGAATGGATAAAGATAGAATGGTAAGAAATATGAAGGAATTTTAAGAGAATAGTCAAAAACTCTTATTCTATTCTCACATATTCCTCCCAATTTGGAGTGAATGAAAAACCTTTATTCATTTCATTCTCTTTAATGTAAGAGAATATAGTAATAAGAGATTTTTATTCTATTTACACTTAATTAAACAAAAATTAATATTTATAATTTTAAAATGTACAAATATAATGCATTCTCTTCAAAAAAAAATTGAATAAATCTAAGATCTACATAAAAAAATATTTTTTAATAATATACTTCACTTTTTTCAAATAAATTATGCTGAGACTTAGAGTGTGTATGGATGTTGAAGTGAGTTGAGTTGAGTTGAGTTGTGATGATAAAATATTATTAGAATATTATTTTTTAATATTATTATTATTTTAAAATTTAAAAAAGTTGAATTGTTTATTATATTTTGTATTGGAATTTGAAAAAATTATAATGATGAGTTGAGATGAGTTGAGGTGATTTTGGTAACCAAACGAAGCCTTATTCATTTTAAAACTATATATAATATTACTTTACTTCAAAGCCAAAATCCGCGTACAAAAAGGGGTTACAACTTACACTCTTTGGAGAATATGTTCACAACCGAGCATCGCCATCCGTTTGGACATTTTTCTCAGAGTTTGGCATACAATTGGCAGCGATTCTCGTGAAGTTACACTCACACACTAACCCCCACATGCAGAATCGTTTTTATTTAATATTTCAATCATTGTTGTTTTTATCTTCAACACCTTTGAAGTAAAAACTCACTATTACTTGGCGGAAAGTTTATTATTGAGAGTCTCTTAAATTAATAAATTACCCACGACAATAAAGTGCCAATATAAAATTGTTTTATTATTATTGTTAATGCTTAAAAATAGCACAACCATTCTAAAGGAGAGAAAGATTCATTCCCGGCCCCGCTAAGGTTGTTCGGGTCTCGATCGATGTTGTGTGGGCCCTCAGCAGTGATCTAGTGCAGCTATACAGTGTCTGTGCATGCATCCATGACGATGAACAGTAAATAAAGGCAGAAAAAGTAAAGAGAATAAGACAAATAGATTTACGTCGTTTGATACTAAACTTATGTCCATAGGGTTTGGGGAGGGGAGAATCTACTATAATATGCTTGTTAACAATCTCTCACGGTCTCTCATCCTCACTGTACAATGAAGATCTGAGTTCTATCCTCTGGTTTTCCTTATCTCGCTGAAATCTCTGTGATGAAGTTGAAAAATGTGAATTTTGTGTAAAAATTTAAAAAAGTTATAATAATGAGATGAGTTGAGGTGAGTTTTCAATCCAAACCGAGGCTCAGGGAAACCTGGCCAAAAGTCCTTATGTGCCCTTGCCTTTTATCTCCTGCCCCATTTTGCTTTGTGTCACTTCCATTTACTTTATGTCACACCACCCCTCATTTATGTCTAATCCCCTCTTTTCCTCATGAACCTTTCATAGCATTTTGTTTCCTCATTCCCTCTCTTTGTTCTTTCTTGATGAGTTCTACCTGTGAGGTCGGATCTAGAAAATACCATGGGTCTATAATACTTTATTCCTTACAATTATGATCTTGGTTTTTGTACCAATAAATATTGATCTAGTGGTTCAAAGTTGGAATGGGAAAGAAGTTCAAAAAAATAGAAGAACAAAAATAGAAATGTCGAGAACCAATTCAATGTGGCTTATATTAAAATGGGTAATGCTAACTAATTGATGAATCGATGAAATTTGGCCGATAAGTATAAATGCACTTTCTTTTTTTATTATTATTTTCCCTTTTATTTTAATTATTTTTTACATATCTTTGAATATTTTTTTTTAAAAAAAATATCAATTCACTAATAATCACTTCCTTAATCTTTAAGTAAGAAAAAATAAAATTAAAAATTGTTTAATTCTGATAAATTCACAAGTGACTACAAAACGGGTGCCTCATCAACTCTATCTTCGGTTAGAATAACGTTATACACTATATTCTTATTTCATTTTTATTTCATTATTGAAAATGTGCTACTTTTTAATCCCCGAAAATCAACCTTTAATTTTTGGCTGATGTACAATGTCAATTAATCATAGCGAGATAAAATGTGAACTTCCAGTTAGAATTGCCTATCTAAATTATTCATTGTCACGACTTCGCTTCATCCCTTCCATTTCGTTTTTATTTTATTTTACATTTTGCGTCACATCGTGGCCAATTTGAGAAAATACGTGTAGCTTGATAAATTATTTTCAGAGCACTCGGAAAGAAAAAATTTCAATTCTGTTCCGTTCCAGTCATTTCAGTCGGGATTTTCTATTCTAGTTTAGTATTCAGTATATTCTACTTCCTCGTTTCGTTTTGTTTTAAATCTCAATTTATTTCGTTCATTTTGATCAAATTTCGGCCATTCCAGCTTAAATATGTTTTATTGTTTTTTTTAATATATCATTATTTGTAATCATTTCTCCGCTATTTTATTTATTTCTTTGTTTTTTATGTCTCAATTCAAGTTTGTAATTTTTTTTAATATTATCTTAATTTTGACACTAGTATCTCTATTTTTTTTTTTAATAGTTGCAGTGTATACTCATTTTATAAAAGGTCAGTTCTTTCATATTTATATATACGAGTTATAAGTTTATGTATATAGTTAATTCCAAAATAATTTAGTGGAATGCACCGATATCGAAATATTTCGTTTCAATACTTAAATGAAAACATATATTTAATGTAAAATAGACTTCCTTGTGACCTCCTCGCGATAAATTGTTTGTTCAACCTATGCCACGCTAATCACGGCTCCTAGTTGTAGTGAAGTAAACTGAGGACTCAACTGGATTGTAAAGGCTCTGTGCAATACAGGCAATACAATTCTCATGTACAAGCAGCAATTGAAACAATTCATGTGAAGAGATGGGCTCAGCCCGTGTGGTGATTAGAAGTTATGAAAGATTCATAAGCTAAGCCAAGGCCAATAAATAAATAGGTAACAAAATCTTGATTAGGAACGAGATTACCAGTGGCTGCTAAAACGTCAGCTAGAGCACGAACCTTGCCAAAATATTCTGTAATGGTTTTATCTCCACGAGTTAAATTCGTAAGTTGAAAACACACTTGAAATTACTTTGCATGTGAGTGAGATGTGAATATGGAAGCTAGAGAACGCCATAAATCATGAGATGTGGTGGCAGAGAGGACATGTCCTACAACGGATTCCGAAATGGAATAGAACAAAATGCTAAGAATAAGTTGATCCTTTCTTTTCCAGGGACATAAATTTGGATTGATGGTTTGAGTGGTTGTTTGGGTAGACAGAAACTCTGGTGGGTAAGAAAAAGACCCATCGACATATTTGTAGAGGTCTTGACCTTTCAGGTAGGTGCTGATTTGCACCTTCCATAGAGGGTAATTATCTGTGGTTAACTTTGTGGAAATAATATTGGAGAAGGACGAAGCAAAAGAGGGGTTGGGAGGGGAAATCAGGGAAGTATAGGAAATAGCCATGGAAACAGAGTAACTAGTGGTTGAGAGGCTCTTGATATCATATCAGAATAGCATATTGGCTGAATTTCTCAATAATATTGCTATTGCATTTCACGTGTTTATATACACAGCTTTACAAGGGAATATGAAATCAAAAGTAAATAAAAGCAGTTACAAGAATTATAGAGAATAACAGAAAGGTTTTCTACGGTTCTTCTAGAACATGCTTAGTGTTATCATCTATGCTAATATCTTATGATTTTATATTTAGTTTATCCTTAGCTCGCTTCATGTCCTGATATGTGCAAAACATATATTTCAATAAGGAATTATTGACCGGACTATAGTCCGAGAGAAGTCATCGAGAAGACAATTTGATTTTTTTTTTCGTGCATTTTTTTATTTCTCATAAATTTTTTAAAAAAGAAAATTACAGCGTCATTAAAAAATACTATACTTAATCCGAGACCCATTATCGGAAAGCTTACTCGGGAGACAAAGCATTTTCCTTATTGACCATATGATGCCCAAAACATAAATTCAATGAGGAATTTATTGACCATGTGATGCCAAAAACATCTCCTACGGTAACTTTTCAGTTGGATACTAGATTCTTACCCGCATCATATATGATTATATTCTAACGCCCGATGTTCTTGTAATATAAAGAAAACTGAATCTAGATAAATGTGACTCGTGATTGATGTTGTAACAGGTGACATATTTCGATTGTCATTATGTGATAATAAGCGATGATGCATGTTAAAGTCATGTTAAAGTCAGGTGTCAACTTTTGATTGGTTGACACGCCATATTAAAATATAATGTCCGAATTTTTTTTGTAATATAAGATTAAGTGAAGCATCAAAAAGTGCGCTTTTTAATGTTCAAAAATATAATATGTAACTGCAAGGATAATATAATGTTATACAAATAAGTGATAGTTTAAGTACTAATTTTGTAATCAATCCTGAAAATAATGAATGATTTTAAGGGCCCCAAGCAAGTTTAGCTCCATGTTGTTACTTGTTATTATACTTTGAAGTGTAATATAAATTTTGTAAGTTTATTTTAAAACCTTGATTTAGGCTCCGTTTGGATAGTGAGATGAAATGAGATGATTTTATATGAAAGTTGAATAAAATATTGTTAGAATATTATTTTTTAATATTATTATTGTTTTGAGATTTAAAAAAGTTGAATTGTTTATTATATTTTGTATGAAAATTTAAAAAAATTGTAATAATGATATGCGATGAGATGAAACCGTTTCTATATCTCAACGGAGCCTTAGGGGTTTTTGTAACCCTAGACTTTCTTTTTTTATTTGATATTCTTCATCCAAAGTGATGATTGTTAATAAAATTAGAAGTATGGTTTATTTGCCTTAAAAAAAAAAATGGGTCTCAAGGATTGTTTTGTTTTGTTTTTTTTTTTTTTTTAAGTTTGGATTTTTTATATATATATTTTAGACTTTGTAAATTAAACAGAAATTGAAGAAGGAAGCATGGTTTTATATTAGTTTTCTATATGTTAAACTTCTATAAATAAGAAAAAAGTAAAAAAAAAAAAATTGTAATTCTCATTTTATATTAGTATAAATAATATTTTTTATTATTGCATGTATTTTCTTGAATTTTATTCTGTTTTTAATTTGAAAAAAAAAGTGCTTGAATTTGGGTCCTTGCGAAGTCTAAATTTTGTAAAATGCTTATTTTTCTTAAAACTGACTTATATTTTGCATATGCAAATCAAGTATTGAGGGTGACATTTTTATTTCCTTGTGCATCTGTTAATAATATTATTTTTATTTATTACTCTTTGAATATTCATGAGATTAATAGTGTGTATTCATTACACAAAGTGTTATTCTACTCAACAAATGCATATCACGCATTTTACGAGAAAAGAAATAAAAAATAAAAATAATTATGTGATGTAGAGTTGCTGAATAAAATTTTTCTTTGCACAAATAAGAAATTCGATTACAATATCTGATTTTTGTAAGATCAGAATTCAAAACTTAAAATTAATTATTTTTAAATGTACTTTAGGTATATGATAATTTTTAGGCAGAAATAATATTTTGCAGATATTAGATAATGCATGGACCCATGATTTTATACAATAATTTGAATATTCAATCATAAATAAACCGTTGAAAATATATATTTAAAGTTTTATTTAAAATAAAATCCGAGCCGCCCTGAAATTAAGTTCTCTGGCTGCAAATTATTTCTGAGCACCTGATAAATTTCCAGGTACATGCGAAGGGGGACAGCACAACGAATCGATTTCTCGACATGAAGGAAAGAGACGTCGGGAGGTCCTAATTGCAGTGAAATCCAATTATATTCTACTCGCTAGTCTGGCCGTGCGATGATGGTATTGATGCGTGGTGTGGTAGCTTCTTTAGAGCGTGTTATACACAGGTGTATGAAAGGGAGTGGGCTTGCTGGGCTAGATTTTCTCTACCCACCCCAAATTATCAAAGCAGAAAAAATGAAAGACCAGAGAAAATGAAAAATAAAATAGAATAAAGGCGTATATGGATACATATTTTGAACTTTCTCTATTTTAAAATATATTTATAATATTGAATTGTGTAATTATCGCGTAATTATTTTAAAAAAAATATTTTAATAAAAATAAACAAAATATAAAATTTATATAAAAAAAATTAATTTTTTAATAGTAGATCCCACTCTTTTTCAAAGCGATTATGCAGCGTTTACACACTTCTCGATTGTATGTAGAATTACTCTTTTTTCATTTTCTCTTTTGAAATTTCTAAGAACTTTTAACGGAAATTCAGGAAAAAAAAAAGAAGAAAATAGTTTTTTTTTTTTTAATATAACAATGGCATTCACAACAATAGAGTTAGTAACAAAGTTAACATCCAAACAATTACAAAGTAGCATCTAATAAAACTCGAGGCTCAATAAAATCAGGACATTGATATCACTATTAAAAAGTATCATCCATCATACGTGCATGTCTAGTAAGTAAAGTGAATTATTTCATTTCCTTGTCTATCCATACGAAATACATCATATTCTAGAAAATAAGAAAGAAGACTTTGAATTTCAAATATCATATTCCCTTGCCTTGAGTAATTTAGTTCTTTTGATCTAAGAGAAATGATAGTTGCAGTCGTGAGTGTGCAAGTGTCGTGTAATCATTTTAAAAAAAATGAATAAATATAAAACCCACATAAAAAAAATTAATTTTTTTAATAGTGGACCCCATTCTTTTTTAAAATAACTGCACGACGCTTGCGTACTCCACGATTGCATGTAGCATTACTCTTGATCCAATAGCTTCAATCACAACCAAGGAGTCCCCTTCCAATAGTAGAACAAAGAAACCTAAATGCAAGATCATCCGAAGTCCCCTCAAAGCAACCAAAGTCTCAATATTATCTACTTCAAATAACCCCACTTCTTTCTGACTCAAAGCAAATAAAACATCACCCTTATCATCTCTTAAAATAACTCTAACACCCGCAAAGTCAGAAGAATATTGAAAAAATGCACTGCACCCTTAAAATTAAACTTTACTGTACCTTCGTCAGGAGGTTTCCAAGAGAGAACAATTTCTTTACATACAATCAGCTGCTACATTTTAATGGTAGTATACCTAGGTAAACATATGCTAAACAATTATCAACAATGTCTTGAAGCACACAATCATAATTATGAAATTATTCAAACTCCTATACTTCCATACACCCAAAGAAATAGTAATAAAAATAGGAACTAAAATTAAATCAACTTGCATCAAATCTCACACCACATCAACCTGCAGCAATGGCAAAACTGAAGGACAACATACAACTGGGACCTTTTTAACCACCAGACAGTCCCAAAAAACATGACAGTCATCTTCCACAGCCAACTGACATAGAGGACAACCCCCATTAAAAATAATACCTCACTTTAGCAAATTTAGTCTTGTAGCGAGGCTATTCTTACAAGCATGCTACCCAAATATTCAAATTCTAAAACTAATTCTACAAGGCTGAAAAATATTTGAAATGAGAACTTTCAGCTCCAATTGTAGAATTAAACAATGTTAAAGCTAATTGATACCCCGACTTAAGTGAATACTACCCATTCTTAGTGTTTTGCCATACAAATTTATCTTCACACTCTCTGGAAAGAAAGGAAGTTGTAAAATTGCATTAACAACAAAAGGAGGTAAAACAAAATGTAACAAATCACATCCTAAGATCCAATTTTCTAATGCATAAGCAAATTAGCAGTTGAATCTTCTTGAATAACATAATTAGGTGGAAGTGTTGGGGTAACCAAAAGATTGGAGCCCATTTATCCCGCAACAATTTACTAGCACAAATACTTCTCCAAATATAAGATGACTTCTTACCCACCAAATTTGAATGTAAAAAGTCATTAATAGGAAAATACCTCGCTTTATAAACTCGGGCCAACAAAGAATATGGATTTTGAATTATTCTCCAACATTATATTGCAAGCAAAGCTAAATTAAAAATCTCAAGATTCTTAAAGTCCATAACCCCCTCTCATTTTTGAAGTGCACAAGTTTGACCAACTAATCCACTGCATCTTTTGTTCATATCCATGCACAAAGTTTTGGACACCATAAAACAACTTATTGTATAAGTTGGCAAAACTTACACAACCGATCTGATTAACAGTTCTCTACCAGCCTGTGAAAGTAATTTTTCCTTCCATACTTGTAACTTTTGTCAAACCCTATATTTTTAACTCCTTATAAGTATTACACTTAGAGTAACTAGCCAAATAAGGAAGACCCAAATACTCATCATGATGTTGGAGAGAATGCACATCCCAAATAGCCGTCAATGCATCAAACTCCTCTTGTCTTGTGTTTGGACTAATCAAAAGTTCGGATTTATCCAAGTTAATTTGTTGACCCGAAGCCAACCCGTACACTTATATCAACTGCTTCAAATATTCATTTTGAGACTGAGTAGCTTGGCAAAATAATAGACTGTCATCTTCAAAAATACAAATGGGTAACAACAGGAGCTCTAGGACACACTTTCACACCCTTTAAACCATCAGGCACTGGTGCCTTCAAAAGATTCATCTGAAATAAAGCATATCATACCTCATCTGCCGAATAAGGTTTCAAAAGATCAATAGTCATTGTTGTCGTGACCTTGGGAGTTATAGAATCGAATATAGTCTCCATACTCATCGGGTTAGATGTGGCAAAAAGACATCGAAAATATGATAGAACAAGAGAATTTATTTCCCGACCATCTTTCCAGCACTCAAAATCATCTTTAAGGTGAGAAATAAAATTCCTTAACGACTGTTGGGAAGCTTCTTGATGAAAGAACTTAGAATTCTGATCACCCGAGTGAAGCCATAAAACCTTGGACCTTTGTTTCCATATCAACTCTTCACGCTCTAATAAAAGATTAAAATCTTGTCTGAGTGAATCCAAATCAGTCTTGAAAAACAATAATAGGTCACCCGTTAATAACTGATTCAACTCCTATGATCCCAATTGTGCCTGAATATTGCCAAAATGACTACCATGCCACTGCTTTAAATGATAACTACACAACAAACATCACTTCCCAAACCTTCAATTGAATTAGAATATTCCATTGATTGCCAAGTACTCGATATAATTTCCTCACACCCTATTGTCCCTACCCACATAGCCTCAACCCGAAAAGGTTTACTACTTCTTTTATGAGATTCAACTAAACCAGTAGTATTGAGAATCAAACAATTACGATCAAAAGACGAAGTAGTGAAATTTCTAATCTGAAATCCTGGAAAAGAGATAGCTAATCAGTATTTGCGAAAAATCTATCAAGTCTTTCCTGAATATGACCACTCCAATCCCTTATATTGGACCAAGTTAACAAAGATCCATAATTTTCCAAACCACAACAATCAACAACTCCTCGAAAAGCTTGCAAGAGTCGTTCAACACAATTACAACCTTCCCTCTTTTTAGACTGTAATAAAATCTCAGTAAAGTCCCTAAAGCACAACCAAGGACCACTAACAGAGGCAGAGATAACCTTCATCAGCTTCCACACATCACACCACCTACCTACTTCAGGATGCTCATAAACTGTTGTGAGTCTCCATTTAAAGCCAGAAACCACATAAAAAATGAATATGACAAAAGTTCCAAATCAATCTCACGACTTCAGAACAATCCCAAACCACCACTATGCCCTTCAAAATTCACTTGCAAACAACCATAAAATCCCAAACCATATTTCAATTGCTTTAATTTATATGCTAATAATTTGGTGTCCATTACAAAAACGAAATTGGAAACTTCCCTTCGTATCAAATTGAAAGGACTCAAACTCCCCGTGGGTTCCCAAGCCCACGAGAGTTTCAACTGAGAATCCTAATGGTTGTCGGCGGGGTTGAACCTTAGCCACCGCCGATACCGTTTCCACTTCAAATAAAGAACTCTCATCCACAAATTTAGCCATTTTTGGGTCACGGTTAAGTAAAATCGAAGAAGAACAAATCTCAACAATACTTTTAGAGGAAGTCACAAAATATTGACCTGAGACATTGGGATCGAGAAAGCTTCCTGCTCGTCCCGTTCGGAGCCCTAGCATATGGGCATCCTTCATTTCCCTTATCATTCTGTTTTTTCATATTGTCAGACCTAATTCTTATTCCTTTACCTTAAGCCCTAGCCCGGTTGGGCCTTTATCAGACAGAGAAAGTAGGCCACTTATCACAAGCATTGGCCTAGATCCAAGACAACGCTTATTTTCAGTAACTGTTGTATCAATCTTCTCGACCACCGAAGATCCCACCATCGATTCCTTAGCTGGAGAAACAATATCCGTCGTATGACTGAGCCCTCCTTCATCAAATGAATCATTTTTACCACCCGGAATTCCCATTGAAGCATCCTTCACAAACCATCCATGGCTAATATTGCACTCTTATAAAGAGAAGAACCACTACATGATGCCCTCAACCAAGCACCAAACGAAAACTCATCCCTCTCATACTCAGTCCGATTAGCCAACATAATTCATAGTCTCAATCCCCATGGCCTAATTTGCTAAAGCAATAGCAAAATCCAGGAAATTTCTTTTATTTGAAATGAAACAGTTTCACCCTTGGCAACAATTTGTTAATATCCAAACAAACATGAGTTCTTGAAAAAAATACCCCATCCAAAGAATGTTTCGGCAAGTCTATATCTTCAACAACACCTAGAGAGTCACCAATCCTTTTTACAATTTCCCCCCCGTCATGCCTTTTAATGGCTAAGTCATATATCTGAACCCAAAAAGAGGAAAAAATCATCTCAATATCATAAGGTTGGAGATCACCATCAAAAGTTTGAACTAAGCTCCTATCAAAAGACCATGGATTGTTACGAATAATCCTTTCCTTATCATTTGTATCAGAAATTTGAGCCAAGAAGAGACTAACCCCCAAACGAAAAATCGCACCCCTTTCACAGGATTCTAGACTTTACACATCATGGATTTAAAAACCTCTTCGTTAAAAAACTTCCATGAAAAAAGTTTAAACAAAAGGCAATGATCACGATGATTCAGAGAAACATCCAAACAAGAATCCTGTGCCAAGACCTCTATATTCTCAACTTCAAACAGAGAAAATCTTCTCCACTGATTAGTTAAATCATCATCCATTGTGGGACATAATCCCAAAAACAAGCCCCAATAAAAGGAAATTACTTGCAAAAATACAAGAAATTAGACTCCCAAGTGGCAAACAGATTAATTGCGGATTGAGAGAAACATTATCACCAAATACAAAAACCATCACACGTAACTGTCACCCGAAATCACTTGAGCACACCAAAAACAAAAAGAATTGGAATAAATGGAATATATAAGAGAGATTTTTTTAATATCAAATATGGTTCTCAAATTCATGTTTACACTGTATTAATGGAAACTTTAATATATATATATATATGATAATACTGGCAATGATTTTATATACAATGCACGTATGCCCGGTTGAAAGTGATATTACATTTTATCGTGATGAAAGAAACATAAAATGTGAAATTTTGGAAATTAATGCATAACAGATTACAAAAAGTTTAGAACTTATTATATTGAAATCATAATAGGACATGCAATATTGCTCCACTTGTTATAAGACCAATTAGACATGTACAAAATGATGATAATAATAATAATAATAACAACAACAATAATAATAATTTTCTTATAAATGAAAAATTAAAAGACATGCATCACAAATAGATCAATCTGAAATGCGTTACCACAAAAAATAAAATAGTGGATATGATAAATTAAAGACCCAGTATGAATTAATGCATAAATTGGAACTGATAAGAACTGCAGTTGTAAAATGATAACAATATTAGTCCAATGACTATTATTTATTTTTATGAATTATTGCACTAAATAAGATGAAGATAATTGATATTTTCTTCTCGATAATATTATACAGGAATAATCATAATATCTTTAAATAAATAAAAAGAATTATAAAAAATATTTTATGAATTATTGTTCATAGCCCATGGGAGAGAACCAATTTACGTCCTAGGCTAGCATAAGTGCTGCCACCTGAAGCGAGCAAAGAGTGCTCGCCCTAGGTGAAGCAACAATAGCTTGAATTAGACAAGCAATAGCATCTCGCACTAGGTAAATAAAGAGTGCTTGCAACCCAGGGTGAGCACCTTGAAGCAACATGGGCGAGCACATCAAGCGGTGTGTGAAGCTCGCTCCCTGGGCGAGTAGAGTGGAATAGGAGCATGCTCACCTCGAGAGAGAATAACTTCACTCCCAAAGTGAGCACCAGTGCTGGAGCCTGAAACGAGCAAAGAGTGCTTGCCCTTAAGCAAGCAACACCATCCCACACTGGGCAATAGAAAAGTGCTCACAACTTGGGATGAACATCGTTGCGCATGCTCGTGGGAGTAGTGTGAATCTTTGCTCCTGGGTAAGTAAAATGGAAAGGGAGAGTGCTCGCCCTTGGGAGAAAAGAAATTCACACACGAGGTTGGCATAAATTTTGGTACTCGAAACTTGTAAAAAATGCCGATCACCCTAGGACAAGCAACACCATCTCACATCGAGCAAGAAAACAGTGCTCGTGACCGAGACGAGCACCCTCCCTATGGCGAACACCTGTCAAAACACATGTCGACCGAACCATAACAACCTAATGATAGATACTTCAAGGGATTTTTCATTATCAGAGTCACTTTTTCAACATTTTTCTCAAGTTTAGGGGCTCAAGGAGAATAGATGTAGCTAGACTTGACGGTACTCATATTGTAGAGGTGGTGTTTGTCACCATCCGAGAGGGCCAAGAAACTCACACTCACACTTGCGAAAAAAAGAAATAGGAGGAGAAGTAAACAATGACTTTGTTTCAAATATAGAACAATTTTGCATCCTTGGAAATGATGCATTTCATATAAGTTGAGAGGTTGAGAATTTTATGGAGAAAAAAAAAACAAAAAACGGAAGAAGAATAAAATAAGCATAAGAAAAAGAACAATGGAAGAGACGATTCTAGGAAAAAAAGTAAAAAGTAGTGTAAAAGCGCCAGAAAGAAGGCACTGAGGTTTTCAAACACACGACAAGCAAAATGACCAAAAAGGTACATCCTGCTACAAAATCAAGGATATTTTAGACAAAAGCCATACATTTTTTCACATTCTGCAGAGATAATCAGGTAATTTCAATTCCACTATCGACGTCAATCATAGGGATACCATTAGGCAAAACAAAATACAGACATGCATCAGTCCTAAGGATACTAACATTTCTCCACAAAACACAACTTAACCCATCATTAAATTCAAGGATAAAGATATAATGAATCCATCAAACACAAACAACTATTCATAAACTAATACACTCTTTTATAAAGAGAAATGCTAAACCCACACATGGGGCTCCCAACAGTAGTTTTTTTAATTATTATTATTTTTACTTAATGATTAAGGAAGTATTTTTTTAATGATATTGTGAATTATTTAAAAAAAATATATATAAAAGTATTAAATATATATATATATATATATATAAATTGCACCGTCGGGATGCCTCGTGTGGCTGTAGAGCCACTCTTTATAATAAAGGTAGATATATTAACTCTGAAAATCCGTATAGTTATGACAATAAAATTAAAAAGTTAAATTCTCTCCATCCATTAATTATGATCTAAAGAAGTGTCTCCCAACCTCCTTTCTCTTTCTTCGGTTCGAATAGACAGAGATGCAAAAGTTTGATCGATCATAATACGAGTAAAAATCTCTCAATCTATTTTTGTTTCATTAGCAATAGAATCTACACATTTTTCACCAAAAAAAAAAAGATCATTGTATATATAAGTCAACTCTTGGGCGTCCAATTAACATGTCATATAAATATATATATATATATATATATATTTATATTTATATAAAATATGTATGAGATCTATCTCTCGTTTTTCCCATAATTGCTAGAAAGTTATTTTCCAACTAATTGAGCGGCGCATGCAATCTAGCTAGTTTGTAGAATCTGTCTTTATTGTTGGGCGGTGCATGCAAACCCTAGATAGTTGAAAAAGGTTTCCCAACGAGGGTGTGCGTTGCGTAACATGTTATAATTATAATATATTTGTCACTATATATGAGTGGGAAGTACTTAAAAAAAGCATTTAGATGACGACCGACCTTGACATTCTAGCTAATAAATTAGCCTATGCTCTCCATGTTTGTCACGTTCAGGTTGGAATAAACGATGACATGATGATCAACAACATAATTAGCTAGCTAAAAGCAGCCGTGTTCATTTCTTCTTTCACCATGTTTATTGTTTAGTGGGTAACATGTCTATCTTCTTGTCGATCTCATGTATATAAAAGTTGGGAAAAAAAAAAATTAAAAGCATAAACTTGCGCAAATTATAGGAGAAACATGGGTTTATGCCAATTTATAATATAGTGGATCAAAAATCCTGTTTTTAGTAATATAGATGTGTCTTGGACCTTTGATTTATTTATGTTTTCTTCTATATATACGTATACATATACATATATATATATATATATATATATATATATATATATATATTTATGAGAGTGGCTAAGGACCGGGCTCGGTGAGTTATATATCCATTTTTACACCATCCAATATTAGTCTGACACGTGTATTTCTTAGAAAGTTTACAATAGAACTGGGTGTAGAAAAAACAACCCGTGTAAATCTCACTTCACTCTTCCCCTACCAAGCCTCCCTCTCTCTCTCTCTCTCTCAAGTCGAAGGCCACTATAGATCTCCCTCCTTGAAACTGAACAATATAGTTCATGATCTCCCTCAGTTGATCTCCTCGAAACCGAACAATAGATCAAATGTACTAAACAGGATCTTGCGATTAAGGTTCCGTTGAAGGCAAAATAAGGTTCTGTCGAAGGCTCAATTAGGGATAAAGAGAGAGGGTTTGTCAGAGGAAGGGGGGCCTGGGGGGAGAAGTGAGAAGAGAGAGAGTAGGGAGGAAAAGAAAGAGAAGGGTTCTGTTGGGGAGCCGAGGGATTGGGCAGAAAAAGGGGAGAGATTTAGTAAAGCGTACATACAATCTGTTGGCGATTGCGATGGGCTCCAAAGGTAGGGTGGGTTCCGATTCAAGAGGCAAAGAATGTTGAGATCAAGAAGCGTAGTACTATCGATGGCTTCCACTACTTCTGATGAAGTTGGCTTTATATGGATTTTCTTCTCACTCTCTCTCTCTCTCTCTTTTTTTTTTTTTATTTTTTTTTATTTTTTTTTATTTTTATAAACGATGAAATGAAAATTCCAAATTATATTTTAAATCAAAATCTATATAAGTTACAAAAAAAATTATATTTATAATCTTTTTATCAATAATCTTTTTTGGCGCGAAACAAATATATATAAGATTTGAAAGCAATTCGACTTTGCCCATAATTTATTTCCAAGTCGTCTAAGAATGTGCCTATACTTCTTCAGAAGATGAATTAACAATCACTTCATCCTTTATACAACTTGGATGAATTGGCCAATAATTATAAAAGAGTTTTGCTATTAATTATTTCCATATGTCACATATTACGCTTATTTTTATTTATTTTTTGTTTTATGATTTTTAAATTAATTGAGTTCTTCTACTTATCATTTATACGTCACACATTTGATAAGAAAAAAATAAAAAATAAAAAATTATGTATAGTGTGTGCGTGGTGTCTGAGGATGATGAATATAATTTTTCAACATAAAAATATTAAAAAATTATTAGTATGAGTAATGGACAAAATTAAAACTTATAAACAAGATCAGCTTTGAACATGAGACGTGATCACCATTTAAAAGAAGTAGCACTGATCATAATATAGATAGAGTTTGTGGATTTAGTATGAAATATTGGTGGATACGTAGAACATTTCATATGGTTTGGATTTAATTGGTTCTAACTTCTAACATTTAGTGATTCATCTAGTGACAGTTACATATGCATGTCATGATACGTGTCACTCGTTGGATTGATCAAATAAATAAGTTAAGTCATAAATCTATTACGTTGCATGTGATCCAATGATTACACATGTGAATAGCCTTTTGGTATGAATCATGGGAGGTTGAGATCACCATCATCTTGTCTAAATTTGTAGATCCCATCATGATTTTGACATTTCATTAAAAAATATTTGCTTTTCTTGAAATATATTTTTGAAATATTTTAAAAATTTTTAATTTATAATATTTTTTTTAAAACAAAAAATTAGATAAGTAGATTGATGGGATCATGTCAATGCGTCATGATATCGACAAAACGAACGAAGTACTAGAATTTCAAAAACTTTACAGCTAGATTAATTATTCGATCTATCGGCCAGAGTAGTTGAGCAGATCATGATCAGCTGCAATGAACTGAAGTTGGCAGACCAGCGGATAAGGGAGACCGATGAATGTCTTGTAAAACAGTAACACGAGTAGCCGAACTTCCATTGCGGCCTCATGCATATATAACCCGCCCCACCTTTTCTTTATTTTTCTTGTTCTTTTTCTACGACGAAACATCGTCAGATCTCTGTGTCAGGCTGTAACGGGGACGGTCCATGATGTCCAACACGCTTTTGCTCGAGCGTGGCCTATCCAATTATTTAAGAAGAAGGGAAAAAAAAAAAAAAAAATCTTTCCACTATTTGTAAGATCTTATGGACGTGACAGAAGGCTAATTTCGACAGACATAATACTTCCTTTTAATATATAATTGAAGCCGTGAGTGGTGGTAATTAAAGTCGGTGCATGCCCTTCAGTGGTGTCCAGATGGGCATGCAGTACTGTGAAGTTTCTACTTATTATTATTTTTTTCTTTTTTGCTTTGCTACCATTATTTATGCAGTACGTTCCCCATCTTCTTCTTCGCCCACTGTCTGCTTTATCTCTCTTTTTTTTTTTTCTTTTTTTAAAGCTTTCTGCGTAAAGTGGGCAAGCCTTGCCTGCACGTTTTTCTCTTTCTGCTGCCTAGAATCCTTTTCTTTTTTCTTTCAGCTGTGGAAAGAGATAATTGGATGTGATTTGGTTGAATCCCACCCCGAAATCTATCATTTTATGCTCCACTTTTCATTAGTCCAAATGCTTACCCTAATAAAGGTGGTTCATAGGTCCCGCACCTTCTCACATGCAAACGATCGATGCTACTACCATCCCAGACACACACACATATATATATATATAATATGAATAATATTATATATAATTATAAAGTGAACAAGTACTATGTAATCACTTCTAAATTTTATGATTTTAAACATATCAATAACTGATATGTATGTAGAGAAATAAATTTTTTATAAATTTTTCTTAAGTACATTTATTATTATTTTTTATATATATAATAGTATATACAATTTTAGTATATATATATATATATATAAATCTAATCAGAATAATGCCAGAAGACATACCATCCATATTTACTATGCAGGCGAATGGAGAGGGATCATGAGGCTTGCAAGCTATATTATTTTATGATCAATTGTATGGTTCTAAAGAACATTTGAAAAATGGATTGAAGAAGGTAATTTATGAGTTCCAAATGCAATGAAGAGGAAAAATGATCAGAATATATTGATCAAGCTAATCAATTTGGGGAGCCCAAGAGCTAATCATCAAACCTAGCTAACTAGGAGAAATATTATTTATTAAAAGAAGGTAAAAAGGCCGTTTTATTATTAACTCAACTAAAAATCATTAATAAAAGAGAATTATATATGTATGTACAAGAACATGAATATGTATTTTTTTCTCAGCTTCCAATTGTTCCATTATATTTATTTTGAACTTCCGATCCAATCGATATCCTGTCTTATTCGATCATATAGGTTAAGAACGTGGAGTATCATTGTACGTTATTGCATCTGGAAAAGACGCACATGGTGATCACGGGAAAGGGGCAGCCGCTACCTATTGAATAATTATCATCTACGTGAAAGGGGCAGGCGCTAGCTCATTAATTACTCTTTAATTTGCTACACTATGGCTTGCTGCTTAAGCCTCCAGATGTTAAGAGACGATTTCTTTACACTTTACTATTATACATAATATTATTTATATCTCAATATCTAAAAAGCATCGTAGTTCTAGACTTGCGCTTGCATTGCATTGAGCATATGGACGTGGGAAAAAAATTGTAATTAAGGTTCCGTTTGGATTGAAAAATTATTTTAATTAATTTTATTTTATTATTATAATTTTTTAAAATTTAACTTAAAATATAATAATATTAATTTTTAATTTTTAATCTAAAATCTTCTCATTTCGTCCAACCTAAACGAAACTAAAATATAAATGAAGGAGGTCTCATGGGATTACTTTGGGGGCGAGAATATCGAGGAACATGTCTCCTTAATTAGCGCGATTAAATATGGGGTTTGTTAAGATCGCGGTTTTTGCCTTTTGATAGTGTTTGTCTGGTTGTCCATGGATTGAAGAGTTTCCGAGATTCTTAATTTTTTAAATGTTTGACCATATGTCCCCCCCAATTAGCAGCTACCACTTTGACTAACCCCAACCTTTCCACTTCGGCTGCCATTTTGTCACTACTAATCTTAACTGGAACCCATGCTGATCACTGAACCTAATTATTATTAATATATTATTTAAAAATCAATTAAAAAAAAAAAACCCATCTTTGTTGAGAACTTGACAGCTAATTGCCTCAAAATTATATAGATGCCAAGTTATTATTTTTTTTGTTTTTTTTACTAATATCGATGATAAGATGGTAGGCCACGGGCCACCTCCCCTTATAATTACGACAATATTGTTTCTGACGTCGACACCAAGGCAAGATAGTACAATCATTAAAAAAACAAAAACAAAAACAAAAGTTGTTAAAACGTCTTTCAACAAGCTACGAAAGAGTGGTCAACCTAGAGATTTGATCCATCTGGAATATGTGTCTCGAAAAATCTGTGCATACGTACTGAAGTGTTAGGATTAGGTTGAAGAAAATAATAAGATTACTATCCCTTATTATCTATTTATTATTATTATTTATTATTATTTTTATTTTAATTAATAATTAAGAAAATAACTGTTATTAAAATTATATATTTTTTTAATTTTTTTTAATGATTAAAAGAAAATGATAAAAAATAAAAAATACACTATAAATAATAAATAGATAATAAAAAGATAATAACCATATCACTACCCTAAACTATTTGTACTCCAAACTTATAATGAGACTAGATTCAATCAACTATTTATTTATTTTTATTTTACTCTTTAAATTTGGACTGAAAATCTGAAAAATGAACTTCTTGTATAATCTAAAGAATGTTAATTTTTTTAAAATTAAATTTATTTTTAATTAAATTACATGATTATGTTGGTTGATTAAATTTATTTTTTTCTAGATTATGCAAGAAATTTATATTCTTAAATTTTTAATCTGATTCAAATAGCAAAAAGAAAAATAAAATTGAATAATTTAACAGTAACAAAAAATGTATAAAATTATCGTTACCCAATTTACAAACGTTGGGTTAATTTTACTGTTGTGTTATATAAATGATGGTGACAAAGTTGTACATTTAATTATTATCTCCTTGAAGCTTTAGGCCTTTGTTCTAATGTGCAATGCAGCTTGGACATTGACGTCCGCTGAAATGACATCAAATTAATAAGTCGTTGGAGTTGAATTTACGTTTTTTGTGACAATCACATGAGCACTAGCTGCTTGCCAAAGCCCAACAAAAAACTGGGGCAGTGGACTGGAATATAGTACCAAGTTTTTTTAAGTGTGGAATTTCTTTTAGGTCTTATGTTTATATATCAATGATGAGAAATGGCACAAATCCTCTGCTCTTGTATAAAAAAAATAATGAGAAAAATATTTGCATCATTGCATGGTTGCACAGCCTATACCTATGTGAGTGAGCAAGTACCATCCAATCACTTTAAAATAAGTGAATAAATATGAGACCTGTATAAAAAAAAAATTAATTTTTTAATAGTAGATCCTACTTTTTTCAAAGCGGCTACATGATGCTTGTGCACTCCACGACTGCATATAGCATTACTCTAGACCTATATCTAACATTAATGTTTAATTAAATAACTTTACATTAGTCGCCTTGTAATCCATCTTTGTTGCCTAGCGCAAAATACTACGTACGTACTATGACATGATGCCTGTTGGATGAATGGGCCAGATGGGTCCATACAAACACATGGCCCAACTTTTGTAGGTTTGAAAGCGCAATCTCATTGAAAATATCTCACTATCTCTCACCCAACCCTAATGATGAATAAGAGAGAAGAATATCGGTTCTTGAGAGTGGGATGTATATAAAATTTTAAGATGATGGGAATGGCGGCCTAGAGATATATTTGATGTGGCGAGGCGAAAAGGCGAAGGGCAATTTATATGAACGGACAGATGATACACTCATTTAAATGCATGAGATCAACATAAAACACTGCCCATTTACCCCAAACTAAAAGGGTAACTTAACAAGGGGATCATTTACGTTGTGTTTGGTTGTTCAACCAAATTCAACTCCTTTCAATTCATCTCAAACTAATTATTGATGAGATTTACTACTTTTTCAACTTCTCATAAAAAAAATTAAACTCATCTCAACCTAAAAAAGTTAAACTCATCTTAATAAGACCCACACAATATTACTATTCACAATTCAACTCCACTCAACTCATCCAAACATCTAAATATAGCCTCAATGCAACACAAATTAAAGCATCAATTAATGCAATGGCCCGTGATAAAAGAGACAAAAAAAAAAAAAAAAAAAAAAACTCCACTACCAAAGTCTTCTCACGCTGTACACTCCCAACAAGACTTCTTTATTTCTTGTGAGCTAATCCATGATCCATCCAACCGAAGAGAAGGTTGTTGATATCAAAAGCTATGCCAACATTATTCCTTAGATGCATGATACATCTTTACACTCTTATAACTAGAGCATGATTGGTTTATGTGGGGATATAGCCTAGATATAGTTCCTACTTAATTCACTATAAGAAAAATAAATATTTATAACGAATTATTTGCGATGAGAATGACTATTTGTGACGAGAATATATTAATTTTGACCGGAAATAATCATTTTAAAAAAAAAAAATTTGATTACAAATAAGCAATTTTTTTTTTTTTTACAGTGATTACATTCCACACTAACAGAACAATTTAACCTATAGTTAGCAAATTAAAAAGTGATGAGATAAGGTAAACACATGTCTAGTAAATTAAGTAAAAGCCATGAAGACAAACAAAAGAGACTACAAAAGAGGGCTATGATCAGTCTATGACATGTGTAGAGTTCACAGATTTCTCCTATTTTTATTTTTTCAAAAGAACTCTAAGATTATATATAAATCATTTTACTTTTTCTAAAAGGGCAATTGGCAATTATATATGTGCTTGCCGTCTGGGTTGCTTGCTCGAGACCAGATGAACAGAGGCTTATGTGACTAGTCGAGCAGAGCCCAAATTATGCATGCTACTGTACTTTATGTAGGGAAAGATAGTAATTCATTGTTCTGCATGGCCTGTTTGACAAAGGCCTGAGTCTGAAAAACGGTCCATCTTCTTAACGTCTTGTCTAACTTTCAAATGTCTGGCTTCACTACCTACCTATCACCTGACTTTCCCCAGCAATTGCATGCAGTTCACTATATTGACAATTTCGTGCCTCCTTTATCCCTTTCAAAAATCGAGATTTTCTTGGAAAGAGAAATGCAAATTCCATTTGAAGTAAATTTCGTGTTGGGTCTTGAAGTTTGAACGACTTCTGCTTATTTAGCTGCAAGTTGATTAATCTGGTTTTTACCAAGACTTTACCTTCCAACCTCTCACTGATCTCTCTCTCTTCGACCTCTTATTGTGAGGTATATTTTGAGTTGGCTAGTTAAACTTTAGCTAAATTTTATATATGGCTAGCTCACTACAAGTGCTCTTTCTTTAAAAATGGCCAAAGCTTACGTTTTATTTCTTTAGAGAGAAGCTTATGCCATCGATGCAATATCAACTTAAGGATCCTATTCATGTCACATAGATAATTAGAAATGTTGGCAGGAAATGATACAAGTATAATATTTTTCTTACAACTCATTTTATAATCAATAAATATAATTATGACACTTTAGTAAGAATGAATTTTAATTATAAAACTACCGTACATTTAATATAGAGTTGAAAGTTGATCATTTAATACTATAACTTGTTTTATTTTCACGATAAGTATATGAGAACATGTAGTTACTGGTGAGTTATTGTTTTAATTTGTTCATCAATTATTATATTAGTTTTTTTAAAAAATAATAAAATCAATAATTAATGGATTATGCATATTAATACAAGAATTTTGGAATGAATTAAGAACATAATTAATGGATTATGCATATTTTTCATTATACAAACTCAACTTCAAAAAGAATCAAATATTATCCACACGATCTTTTGATGCCAGGTCCCGTTTGTAACTTGGACTGAACTGAAATCAATTCAATTCAAACTAATTTTAAGTTAAGTTTAATATCTAAATACCCAACTCTCAAATTATTAAACTCATTTCAACTTAAAACCTCTTTATATATGGGACTCACAATATTTTTTAACTCAACATTTCTTTATACGTGAGATCTAAAATCTTTTTTAACTTTTCATAAATATATCTAAAGTCATCTTAATATTTAAATACATCTAAATTTATTTTAATAGATTTCACAAAACTAACTTCACTATCTCGAATCACTGTTATTTATTAAAAAATCAATTCATTTCAATTCAATCAACGTATAAAATGGGGCTTGTACCGGTACTGGAACCCAAAATGTTTTTCTCTGCCAACTTCATCGGGAGAAAAGACACTATATTTATAAAAAGTCGTATTTGAATTTTATATAGAATAATGATTGGGATACAATCCTATTACTACTTATTTATTATTTTTTTTATATTTATTTTTTAATTTTTTAATTTTATTTAATGATTAAAGAAGTGTGTATTAATAAAGTTATATATTTTTTTAATTTTTTTTAATGATTAAAGATATTAAAAAAATATTTAAAAGAAAATAATAAAAAAATAAAAAAACTTAAAATACCTTTTAATAGTAGATGGATGTATCACTCTCCTTTTATATATATTGTTCTGTTAACATTTGGGGGATCGAAAGTCTTGGCAATGCAAGAATTTCTTTGCATGACCGTCACTTTTACCTTTATCTTCCTGACACGTTCATCGAGGTTGATCCCGTCACCTGAAGCATCACGGAGAACCCATTTTGCGTCCAAAACAAGAGTACTGATACGCTACTATCCTATTATTACTTTATACTTTTTTATTATTTTTTTAAGTATTATTTTAATACGATCATTAATTATTAAAAAAAAATAAAAAAAATATATAATTTTATTAATAGTCACTTCTTTAATTATTAAATAAAATAAAAAATTTTAAAATAAAAAAAATAATAAATGAGTAACAACCTTATCATTTTCTCAAAAAAAAAAAAAAAAAAAAAATCTAAAGTCCAATAATGCTATCAACACATACTTTTCCAACGGTCCGTAAGTACTCGCCGGTGGACCCATGCCAAGACGTGGATGGTCCTGATTAAAGTAAACCTTAAAGCAAGAGTGCAGCGTGTAAGCATTCAAGCACCCATATTATTCTAGCCAGTAGCCAGCCAGCATATCGCAACTTGTGTTGCATGCCTTCTTTGTTAATATAGATTGCCATTACCACATTCTCATGTCTTTTTTTATATAACATCTAAGCATCAGAAACGCATCCCGTAATAGCAAAGTTTTGTCTTCTGGGGAATCTTAGCTTTTATCTTTTTGATTGACGTTCACACGCCAAACCTGTTGCTCCTGATCTTCCTGATCTGACAGACCATTACTAAAGCCAGAGGAAGCCGAAGAAGAAGAGGAGGAAGCAGCAGCTTTGAGACGACAGAAAATGGTCAAGGATAGGAAAGTAGGTGTGGCCATGGACTTCTCAAAGAGCAGCAAGCACGCTCTGCAATGGGCAATAGATAATTTGGCCGACAAAGGAGATACCCTTTTCATCATCCACATCAACCCCAACTCTGTCGATGAGTCTCGTCACCAGCTTTGGGGAAAATCTGGCTCTCGTGAGTATCTTAATATTCAAGCTTTTCATTTTCTTTTACAAAACTGAATATTAATGATCAAGATCATGATCTATACAAACTCTGATCCGATCTAATTTGATATGGTCTTTTTTTTTTTTTTTTTTTTTTCTTGCAGCTCTTATTCCTTTGACTGAGTTCAGAGAGCCCGAGATTATGAAGAAGTATGATGTTCAGACTGATATGGAAGTTCTTGACACGCTTGACACTGCAGCGAGACAGAAAGAGGTTTTTCTTTTTCTGGAGTTTGTTTTTCTTTTCCTTCTACACCCGGCGTTGGAATCGAACAATTTTTATCTTAATCTGTATAAATTAATGTGGGTTTTAGGTAAACATTGTTACAAAACTGTACTGGGGAGATGCGAGGGAGAAACTTGTAGAAGCTGTTGAAGATCTGAAGCTGGATTCTTTGGTAATGGGAAGCAGGGGGCTTAGTACCATCCGAAGGTCACTTTTCTGATTTTCCTCTAACCAAAATCTCATATACTGCCCTTTTTTTTTTTTTTTTTAATTCTTCATCATGCTTATAAATAGGTAAAAAAGGAAAAGGAAATAATATAATCCAAAAGAAGTTTTCAATCTCTCTCCAGAGGTCCTTTTCTCTTTGGCATCCTGCCATTTCTTCCGCCGAGAGGTAATTTGGAGTTTCGGCTCTTCCTTCGCTCTTCCTGTTCAGCTAACCCTAAAGCTATCAATAGAGTTTTTTTTTTTTTTTTCGTAGTTTTCTGTCCGTAGCATCAAGATGGATTGATCTACTACCTACGACCACCACGTGCCTCTCCAGCAGACTCTCAGGCTGTCAATTTATTAGACCGTTGAAAAAAACTGTTCAAAAGAGTGACGTGTGAGTTTTACGCACGGCTTATAACGCTTCAAGTGGAAGTAAAAGTCTCTTCCAATCAGTCCAAATGTAGCACACAATCTTTTACTGTAGCTTCTAACTGTAATATAAGTCTATTTATCAAACTATATTAAAATTACTTCAAACGGTTTCTTCCGATGAAAAATAGGTGTGAGCTAAACTTTTAACTCTAAATTTTATTTTTTATTTTTTATTTTCGTTGGTTTTAGAAAGACTATAAAAGACTTTTACTCTATTAAAACTTGTATCATATAATTTACTAATTTATCTATAAATATTTTACTTACTAAAAAAAAAACCTAAATTTTACGGAAAAAAAAACATATGAAATACTTTCTTCTTGTATTTTTTTGGCTTTCTTTTTTCGATTCATTTTCTTTCTCATCATCTTCATTTAAGACATGTATCTAAAAATATTTTTAAAGATATTTTAAAATTTCAGTGACGTGGGTCCGCCACTTGATTGTAGATATATTCTTGTGCCTTACATTCCTGTTTTGGAAAACAGGATTCTGGTGGGAAGTGTGAGCAACTATGTTATAACGCATGCTACTTGCCCTGTCACCATCGTCAAGGATTCAAGCTCTGCCTAGCCTTCATCATTTCAGTCATTTGGATTTTGGTTTTAAGTGCTCTGTTATTACCTATTTACCGTACCATTTACAGTGCTCCTTTTCTATGTTTTCCTGAATTAAGTTGTTTTGTGCTTAATTACAGTCAATTACGAAGTATAAAGTCTTTTGTTTTCTTAACAAAAACGTTAATGCCTTTGGTAATTGGGATATTTTAGGGAACCTCTTCTTATTTTTTTTTTCCTCTTACTAAATATGTGATGTATAGACGGTGAGTAGAAAAATTCAAGTAGTTTAAGACGAGTATAACAAACAAATATTAAAAGAAAAATAAAAAAAATATAGTGTGTGGTGTATAAAGATGATAAATAGTAAAACACTTAATTTAATTTAGAGAAATTCTATTTGCAGTCCTCAGTAGAGATGTCGTGTGCAGTCTCATTAATAAATGATAGTAAAAAAGAAAAAACATTATTTTAAAAAGGATTTTTTTGATATAATTGTATGAATTTGTATGAATAGTTTTTATTTGGAGATTATATGTAAACTTAACTCTTTAATTTGTGGAGCCAATTTTGGGACAGACAGTTGTGAGTGGTGACATGTACAAATCTCCAACATGCAAATGAAGTTGTAAAAAGAATTAAAAAAATTAGTCGTGGGTGACCTAAAACATGTTATTTGTAGAACTTGCACGTTACGTAAACGGTCCACTTCACTTAATTTTCTTTTCTCAATTTTATCCGCCGAGTAAGTAGTTGAAAATGTCGCTTCCTAACCTTAGTAATGGTTGTCCAGATGACTAATTTAAGAGGGTGAATTGGGTTTATTTTTAAAAAATTAACAATTATAAATCAAATGCATAATATAAAATATAAACAGATTGCTAAATAATAATAAATATAAAGAGTAAGAATAAGAGATATGCAAACTAGTTTTTAACGAGGCTTAGTCCTACTGCCTAAGTCTTTGTCTCAAGCTATCAGTACTTGATTATTTCTAAATTTACTATTTAACTTTATTCGGGTGGAGATAGAAACATATTACACATTTGAGCAAAAAGCTTTAAAGGATTAGTGTTGAACACCTTCTACATTAACAATCACCTTATTACGAGTGGTGATTCAACTATTACTTGTATAGAACTTTGACTACACTTACAATGGTTATACATACCCTTTTAATATTATACAAGAACTGATATTGGGTTAATTATCATCTTACACTCCTCAATGAGTGAAATGAAACAATACAATGCAAACTATATATCTTTAAAAATAAACAAGTCTTAAGACTCAATACTAGAAAAGAGAGATTGAGAGCTCTTGATGAATGAATGTTGTAAAACTTATAGTTGTGTAACTTTGAGGATCTGAAATGAGTTATTTATAAACATATGAGACTTCATTTTCAAATTTAAAAAGATTCAAATGTCAAAAAAGAGCACCATTCATTTTTTTTTTCAAAATTGCCAAACAAAAGCTTCTTTTTGCAATTGTTAAAGACAACGTTAATCATTTTTCAAAATTTTCAAATGAAATCTTTTACTTTTTGAATATGTCAAAAATAACATCCTTCACTTTTCAAGATTTTCATACCAGGTGACATGTTTGAGATTTGAAAAGTGAATGATGCTTTTTTGACACATGTAAAAGTAAATATGAAAGTTGTGTACAAAAATACTCTTAGTCTCGGTTTGGATTGAAAACTCATATCATCTCATTACTACAACTTTTCAAAATTTATACACAAAATACAATAAACAATTCAACTTTTTCAAATCTCAAAATAATAATAAAATTCAAAAATAATATTATAACAATATTTTATTCAACTCATCTAAAACTATCTCAACTTATCTCAACTCAACAATGAATCCAAATGGGCCACGCTTCATTTGTAAACTTGTTCATTTTCTTGATCATGTTTGATTTGTTGACATTTTTGGTCTTCGAGACTTCATTATGTGGATAATTTATGATTCTTTTATATTTGAACTTGTTTGTTATCATCAAAATGTATAAGTAGATATAGTATAATACTGGAAATCTTGGACTCAATAGTGATACATTAGAAAATACATACATATGTATTAGTAAAAACATGTTATATAAATGTAAATATAATATGTACGTACTATATATAAAATTTATAGAGTAAACGAATATGCTCAAATTTTAAACAAATTTATTTTGGTTACAAGTTGATTGTAAATTTGTGTTGTTATTTTGATATTTGTTAATAAAAATTGTAATTTCGATTCATTCAAGCTTTTTAATCATCTTTTATTAATGAGAAAATTTAGAAACTTAAAAAAAATTGACCGACTGAGTACTCGACTCAATTGATCATTTTAAACAAATTGAGTCAAACTTTAGGTCATGTTTGGGAATGAAATCTCTCGTATCAAAATTTTTCATAATTTTATTCTCCAACGTCACTCAAATGTAAAATACTTTTTAATTTCAAATATTCAACTTTTTCATTCAATTAATATCTAATCATTACAAAATTTTAAAACTCCTAGACAAAACATAAAAAATAATTCAACTTGTTCAAATTAAAAAAACTTATATTAAAAAATCATATAATAATAATTTTTTAACTTTATAATATTTTTATTCAACTTTCACTTTCCTATTTCAAAATTCAATAAAATATCTTAATTTAAACAATTTTACTACTAATCACAACTATTTTACTACTATTCACATAATTTTCATCTTATCTCATTATCCAAATAAAGTGAAAAAAAATTCAATCCAAATTAATAATAAATGATAAGATGTTGATATTTTCACTACAATCTATTTCACTACTATTCATAGAATTCTCATCTTAACTGTTGATATTTTCGAGCTAGGCTTGAACAACCCCCAACTCATCCAAACTCGAATAAAATACAATCCAAATTAAGAATAAATGATATGTTCAATCAACATCTCTAACAATTTCAAAACTGTGGAAAAAAAACATTGGGTGAAACATATTACTGGTTAATTAGTTTTTATCTTTTACACCTAATAAGATGCTTATAGCTAGCCTTCTAAGCATCCATCCAATTAATTTCCGAACATATACTAGGATGTTAGCACGAATAAAAAATCATAAATTCACGGAATTTCGATTCCCCGCGTTTGTTTGTTGATTCCGAGGTTTATGCAAATAAAATTGATGATCAATGTTCTTATAATAATTTGATTAATTTGTTCCCCTCTCATGCGAGGTGTTCAAACATGGAGTACTTTCTGATCTACCCCACCCCTTTATAAAAAAATAAAAATATATAGGAAATTTAGGGCCTAAAAATTGTCAAAAATAAAGTGTAAAAAAAAAAAAAAAACAGATCTATTATAAGCCTTTGGAGATGAAATGAAAACCGAAACAGAGTACCCCAGAGTCATGAAACCATGACAGACAGACAAACAAATTAATCGGATGAAATGCCTAATTAATATAATAAATTATTAATGGCACTAGTGGTGGATTTTATTCGCTAGATTTTGACGATCGACCACCAACTGCATGTGAGTACGTAGAGATGTGCTGGTGTAAATTCAGGATCAATATCTATTTGGCCGGCTAGCTCCCGAAGAGATTTTTCAAAAACACAGTAAGTTCGTCTTTGGGAGGTAAGTTTTCCTTGACAGCACTTGTGCTTACAAACTCATGGCTCCATTTGCTGAGTTTTGGAAATTTCTCTCTTGTCATCAACTCCACTCCCGACCCTTCTTCAAAACTTCTAAGCCAAAGGCATAGCACATCTGCCACAATGTCTACCAATCCAATTGTCTCTCCTCCAAAGAACCTCTTTTCCTTTATCTCCTTCTCTAATAACTGGAGAAGTTTAGTTACTTCTTCCACTGCCTTATCACGCCCTTTCTCTTCCCCCCAGCAGGCTCTCCGTATTGCAGGCAGCAACTGCAAAAACAAGACAATTAAAGACAAATAGTACTCAAGTTGTTGGGGAGAATATTAATAGAAAAAGTAAGACGATAGTGCATGCATGCCAAGACATTTAGGTGTACGAGTTTCCAATATTACAAATTAACATTACAAGCAAGCTAATTAGAGACAATATGTATACCTTGTCATCAATGAACTTGGCCCAGAAACGTGCAACGGCTCTCTCGTAGGGGTCTTTGGGAAATATGGGATAACCTTGCCAGGTCTCATCGATGTATTCAAGAATGACAAGGGATTCCAAGAGAGGGTTTCCGTGGTGTACAAGCACTGGAACTTTCTCATTGATGGGGTTGTATTTGAGAAGCAAAGGACTCTTGTTGAATAAATCTTCTTCAATGTATTTGTACTGGACTACTCCTTTTAGTTTCAGCGCAATCTTTACTCTGCAACTAAAAGGACTTGCCCACATACCAAGCAACGATAATTCTTCTGCCATTTTTGACAACAGTACTTCGTGTTCTCTCAACTTACCGGACTTTTAACGATTTTATGATGTTATTCAAATGCTTGTGGCTCTAAAGTTTGGGGGTTGGATCCCTTTATATAGCCATATATACATGCACGATCCAATGTCGAGGTTACCTGGGAATGCCTTTGCGCCTCAAGTTATTGATCTGTAATTAATTAATACGGCCTGTACATGATATCGTGATTAAGATATTGAATTTTTATTGTATATTATGGTCAATAATTATGGTAAGAAAAAGCTGGGAGTTGGTACTTGGAGACTTTCCGATGATTGACCGGGGAAGATAAGAAACTACCAATGGCTGCTTTACCTGTTGGATTATTGAAACTCTAGATTCGAAATAGTCGGGAATCCCATATCTATTTAATCCTTGGATATAGGTGTGACGATGGACTCATATGATCAATATGTCATTGATGATCTTTTATCTCAAGATTATGAGCTGAGAGCTGATGTCAGCCACGAACATGCTAACACCAGTGAGCGTTTGCTACACAATAATACAGACAACAAAATAAAATATTACAAAAGAATGGGGTTGGTACGAAATGCTAATTAAAGGGACCCCATGAATTCGGGTGTCCACCAATTTAGAATCTGCCTGTGATATACATGATATGGTTTTGATCTCACATTATATATATATATATATATATATATATATATATATATATTTGTTGTTCACATGCCCTGCCCAAGAACATGTATTTAATTATTTCGTTTGTAAGAAGAGATCAGATTATAATTTGATTGTCTTTCTAAAGTTTCCTTGTGGTACGTACGTACTTAATGAGTCATCATTGAAAATTCGAAAGATGTTAGTCAAAGATTAAAAAAAAAAGGAAAATGTTAGCTGTCCTGATTTCTTTTTTATTTATTTTTACTTAATGATTAAGAAAGTGTTTTTAAAGATGTGATTGTTTTTAAATATTTAAAAGTGTTAACAAAATACATGTGAAAAAAATAAAAAAATATAGATAAAATGTACTAACGGAAGCCTCCAACGGTGGTTGTAGAGCAACCCTAAAAAAAGGAGTGATGCTACATCCACCGGTGGAATCCACCGATTGAAACTTGTGGACGTCAGTATCTAAGATTTGAAGGTTATGAACAGGGTCTAATATACACACAACCCAATGGTGGAGATCTTGTCCAATGGAGGAGATGTTAAGGGTTCCCTGATGCGGATTGGGGGCAGTGGGGTTCTTTGAGGAATTTGGTCTTCATTACGTCTGCCAAAGGTGGTATTTTCAGCCCTCATCCATGGCTCATATTGAGAGATTTCGGGTACAACAGAAAACGAAGGGCAAGCTTGAGCTAAGTGTCCTAGACATCCATAAGCATAACAGAATTCAGAAAGCCTTTCATATTTGATCAATTTCTTCTTCAGTTCACGGTTTGGCCTTGCCAAATCAAAACCTTTTGGAAGAGGTTTTTCGATGTTGATTTCCACCTTCATACGCAGATATCTTCCAAGCACTACACCAAATATAGAAGCTTTATCTACTTCAATGAGGTTTCCTAGAACTTGTCCTATTTTCTCAGCATTACGGAATTACGG
Organism: Juglans microcarpa x Juglans regia; assembly: GCF_004785595.1. NCBI lineage: Eukaryota > Viridiplantae > Streptophyta > Magnoliopsida > Fagales > Juglandaceae > Juglans > Juglans microcarpa x Juglans regia. The sequence continues at coordinate 32,488,011 of NC_054602.1, read as the reverse complement.
ATTGTCAGCATTTCCATGAGGAGTCCATGGATTTGAACCCAAAAGACAGTATAGTTCAGAGCTACTTCATGTATACTGAGCCCTGGTGGCCAGTGCCTTAGGACCTAATGATATCCCTTGAAATTCCATGGATGGTTGGCTAGCACCCTATCTCCTTATCTTGTTGATTTGGAAATGTAAATAGGAAGGTATTGATGTTTATATCTTCAATTATGAGTTTTTTGTTGCATGAAAAGTGTGTTTGTTCAAGGGTTTTGAAGATCAACTTCCCTACCAGAGTTAAATTGGAAAAGTGATTGACAAGGCCTCCTCTGGTTCAAGTTGGAGATCACTCCATGTTAAAGCTTCTGCTTGCCTTATAAGCTTGTCAATGTCGGATTGTTGTGATGACACATTTGACGTGTTGTGTGCTGAAGTTCTTTGTGGTGGAGGTATACTGAAGAGGCTGGAAGTGTTTTATGAGAGAGTTATGAAGGCTGGATGCGTTTGAGAGTTAGGGGAGAGTTGTGAAGTCTGGATGTTTGATGGGTATTTGAGGAGGTTTGGAGGGGAATTCTACTAAGAGGGGAATAACCCACATGAGAGGTAGAGAGAACTCATCCTAGAGAGAGAGTTGAGAGAAATCACCATGTTATAATCTTATTATCATATATGTATTACATTATAGCTTTTTCATCATTTTCGACAGTCATAATTGGACGGACGGTGCTATAATATGAAGAAAAATAGTAGTATGAAGTTGCAACTTGTGATCAAAAGTATCTAGTAGTTTGGTTATGTACGTATTGGCTTGTAAAAGGGATAAGAATTGGAGGATGCAAGATGTAGTTTTTTTTTTTTCTTGAAAAATATTAATTTGATCACCATTCACAAAACAATATATAGAGATTTATAGATAAATTTATAACCATGCACCAAAATCTCAAAAAGCGCAAACCATTTGCAACAGTACATTAGTCTGTAATAATATTGTTTCAAAACCGAGTTTTATTAAAGAATTAATATTCCCATTAGCCACTATTCATTACCCACACCCTATAAAAAAAGAAAGAAAAAGCTGTTAAGTGTGGCAGTGAATAATAATAACACATGATTATATATCAAGAATGTTGCAAATAAGACCCATCACACTAATAATGTCGGCCATCTATAATCGTTAATCATACCGCACTCATTATTAATTATTAACAACTCTAACCAATGACAAATCCAAAGGTGAAGAACCGCTCAATGAAGCAAGATGGAAACGCTCATGTTGGCCAGAGAAGGGTGGCTTCGAGTGGCGGTGACTGAGATGGACTGAACAGTTGAATCCACCGAAGAGAAAACCGAATGGCAACTTTTTCAGCTCACAATCGAAACAAGCTTCCTCAAAGAAGCACTTTCTGGAAATAATTATACTTGTACGAAGTATAAAAGTTCCGTTGAGAAGGGTATTTATCCTATAACTGCAGAACAAAAAGTGAAGTATTGCATGTTCTGATTACTACAACATTGGACATCAAATGATATATTGTGCATCTATTTTTTTTTATTGGCACTGGGTGTCCAGGATTAGCGTCCCGACTAATTCCAGGGTGCATATACCCTTGGCAAGAAATTTTCCGCAAGTACATCTCGGGTAATTCAAGAGAAAAATCCCTCCGTCCGATGGCTCTAGAGATTGTTTGCACCTAAAGTGATTTGAACCTTCGACCCAGGGAGAGCATACCCCAAGCCCAGGGAACCACTTGAGCCAAACCCCAGGGGTTTATTGTGCATCAATTTACTATAACCATCACAGTTCTGGTAAATTGTGCAAATACCAAAGAGCAACATGATCAAATGATATACCAGCTGCATGATCTCACGGGTGAGCATGAAAGCCATGGCTGTCACTAATACGACAAAAGGTGTCATGTATATGTGTGTGTGTGTTTATATATATATATATATATATATATATATATATATATATATATTTATTTATCTATAAGCCGATTACAGAAGAAAGTTAGAAAGTATCTTAACACCTCAGACATTCCGTTTCACAAACAAAGAACCATAGTACAAGAAGCCAACTATTTTGTTAGAACCATCATATGAACAATTAAACCTGATTCGTGCCATAACAAAGAGACGTGGCAGGGCTTGCCATTGTTGTTACAGATATTTTATCAACAACCATATGACAGCAACTAGAACCACGATCCCAATAACTGACAAGAGCATGGACATGCAAGAGCAACCACCCTTGGTGCGCTTATTCAAAATCGCCAAATGCTTCTGAACCCGCTGTTGTGACAATGGCAGAGACCACAAAAGAAACATGGTTAAAATTCACCCACCTTAAGTACTACATACATACATATATATATATATATTGTATGTGATGATAGCTATCTACAATAACCTCAATTTAACAAAGGCAACGAAAATTATTTTATTCTGTTGTTACATTTTGCAATTATGTCACTTGCTAAAGAAGGGTTTTGGTTGCCAGTTAGAAGTAGAGACTGAGTGTATTATTACCCGTAACCTACTGTCTGTAACATCAACATGTTGGTCCAAGTCATCCTGCAAAATGGAGGAGCAAGGAATTGAATATTCACGGTAACACAGTATCACCAACTATTTAATTCTAAATGACACTCAAAGACGAAAAAAAAAAGAAACGTCAGGTAACTAAACAAATAAACATGGCAGAAGAAATCACATACAATCAGTCTAGTGTGTAGGTCAAGTTCTTCATTGACTGCTAATGCAATGTGTTTTGTACTTATGACAGTCTCCTCCAACTTCCCAAGACCCTCATCTTGCTCTGCTTCAAGAACATACCACATAAAAAATCAACATTGCAGAAACATAGGCAATACAACATACCATAGGAACGTATTTTCCTCAATAATTGATTAGCAACTTGCCTTTCATGACCTGTCGTTGAAGCCCAACAAGGCCAGAGTTGTCCAGGCCAACTGTTCTGCTCAAGGCATCGGCTGGCTTTACTTCTGGGCCAAGTAAGCTGTCCCTGTTTGCAAAGTTTGACATGTTCAATGTTGAAGCCATCTGATTAACTTTTGACCTCAAACTTGCATGCATGTCCTTACGACGATTCATCTCCTTCTCCGATCTGTGTATCACCACAAGCAGATCAATGAACTTTAGGTAACAACAACCAGAAAGCTTCTCTGGAACACCAACCCAAGCAACTGATAAATATTGGAGTATACTTTTCAGTCGAACAGTGAAGAGCAGGTGTACCAACAAGATATAGACATAAAAATTCTTACCTACAAAGGCTAAAATCAGCAACCTCAAATTTGTTTGGATAAAACATCAAGGATTGGATTCACCAAACATAAACTTTGTTTATCATGGGTACAGACTGCAGGTGACTAATAGAAGAAGGATATTGTGAAGATTTATAAAGGAAAACCCAGATATTTGAAACCACCTCTTCTGATTCTCACTATCCCCCCAATTTGACTTCATGGTAGAACATAGCAGTTCAAGTCATGAACTTTCCCAACACCACAAAATCCAGCGCCCAGAAGTTAAGAGGTGAGACTTCTATTATACAGCAAAAGTATCAACCAGTTAGCTGTTTCAGTTACAAAACTTTTTTTACTTCATTTACCTCCATATGATGTCCATGTCATGCTCGAGTACTAGGATGCATGATCTTTGTACTTTTTTTATTAAGTTCTTTTAATTTGGAAAAGAAAAAATATCTTACAAACTTAAACCTGTATTCACATAAACTGCCAATATACAATCTTTTTTGCCTCAATACAGGGTCCAAAGTTTGATGTAGTGCCCTGATTTTGATCAGAAAACAAATGAGATTTTGAAGACTTATCACCACAATAAATTGGGCTAAAGGCTATCAAGAGCAAAAAACATGAGATGAGCACTAGATCAAATCCTTCTTAAAATAGCAATGCAAAAAATTTCAAGCCAAAAGAAAAAAAAAAAAAAAGAGTTTCCATCAAAGTAATGAACTACTCATCACAAAAGGATCAAATGAATCGCCAGCACACCATATGTATTAATGCGGGAACCTTCCTCATGGGAACATATGCACAACAATAGCACATTATTACACCAGATAACTGGAGTAAATATACAAACATTACGAGCATAAGGAAAAGGAAAACATGCAAGACAACATTTTTCCTCCTAAATCTATTTTGCGGTAAAACCATTCCTTTTCATAAAAGATTAGATACAGTAAATAAAGAAATCTTACATTGGCTGCTTTCCAGGGAGCTTCAACAAAAGGGACTGTAAACTATCAAGTCTGGTCCCTAAAATCGTGATCTTCCTTCTTATGGCAGATGCATGACGCTGAGCGTCTGGTCCTGATGCAGGCAATGAACTCCGTTCAGATACCATGCCATTGATATCATCAGCAAGTTTTACTGCTTCATTATATTCCTTCATCCATGAGTCTGCAGAAGAAGCCATTGACCCTGAAAGATAAAAGATGAATTAACAAATAAACAATTTAAATGAAGGAAATTTCCTCACACAAATTCATGGTAAATAAGTTTAGCAATGATACAGAGACAATAAAATCTTCTTAACATTAGGACGTTGTATAAAACGGTGCAATAGAGTAAAATTGAATATTAGTTTAATAAAGACATAAAAAATTGAAGGATAATAGCATAATGGACGGGAGATTAGGTTAATAAAAGCAAAACTTAAGAGATCCAATAATCTATACTCCAATGGTAATTTACCTACATACATATAGGAAACTTCTCCACTGTGGCAGGATTAACGAATCACAGTTTGGCAAACTGTTATCTCAAAAACTTTAGCAGCCAACAAACAAGCCAACACTAGGTATCTTACAAACACCAGCTAAATTAACCACTTGATAGTACCGAAAGCAGAAACCCACTAGCTGAGATCACACAAGCATCCAAGGAAATTTGACAAAACAAAACATATCGTTACACGATACAATTAAAGCAACCTTGTTTGCCAAATGAGGAGGTCTCAACTGAACCAAGCCTTAATCCAATTCCATTGGCCAACATATGGATTACGTGGATGGGCTTCATGAACCACTCTAAACCACTGTTTAAAAAATAATTCATATATATACAAGGGAAACGAGTCAGGCTAAGATAATTTCCAATTGTCTATTTCTTCATTGAATTATGAAAAGCCTACTCTATTCAGTGGTTTCCCAATATATAATAACAGAGAATTTCATAGTTTCCCCTCCCCTCCAATGGCAGAGGAACCAGGCGCTAAGTTTTACCTCGATAATCTATAATTACACAATAGAGAATTAAATCATGAACAAACCCGGGAATAAATTAAAAAATCACATAATTCTCAACCAGCAACTCGAAGAGCCAGGTCTGATCGCAGCCCTAGAAAAGTTGAAACAATAATCACATACATTATACAAAGAATAAAAGCGGCACGTTTAGGAGAACACGGCTCTTGAATGAGTAGAGCATATGAGATTCGCACGAACTTGAGCCTTGAAGGAAAGAGGACGGGGATCGAATTGAAGTGAAAGGGAATCAACGGACATAGAAATACCTGTCTCAAGAAATAAAGAATTATAGGACAGAATTGCTTTTGATGGTGATCAAGACGTCGACGTTGGGAGGGGACGTACGGCACCACAAACAACCGGCAATGTTTGTCCGGCTCCGTCGTCGTTTACGTCTATGTCTGTCCTGCAACGTTTCGTCGCTCGATGTAGATTTCCCTTCCCGTCCCCCCACCTCTCTCTCTTCGTCTAATTTTGTCCAATACATTAATACCATTAGTTCTAGTACTTATCTTTCGACACATCATATATCACACACTTCACACATATATTTTTAAATTTTTTATTTTATTTTATTCTTTTTAAATTTATTAAAATTTTTTATTTATCATCTATATATCCCATATTTAATAAAAAAAAATATGATATATAATGTGCAGCAATTATGAATATAACTTTTCTAATACTAATAGAATAAATTTGTTCATTATTTATTTTTTCATCATCTTCTTATCATCTAATAATATAATATTAAATAATAGATTTATAAGTAAAATTTAATAAATAATCTCTAATAATCTAATATCATATTATAAAATAATAAGAATTTAAATGATAAAATGTTGTAAAATTGTTGTAAAAAGTATCATTAATCAAAGAAAAATGTTTTGCTTACGACAAAATTTCGCACCTATAAAATGACGTACAAACTCCGCCCAAAAGTCAACTTATATAAATTTCACAAAAGTTTTAAGTTGTATAACATTTGTGCATTTCTTTAAAGAAAAAAAGGGATCATCTAGAATTAATATAAAAAATTAATTTTTTATGATGATGGGTCTTATTTTTGTTAAACGGCTTAACATCATGTGCGTCGCTTGTATTAAAAATTATAAAACTTAAAAATACTATGAAAAAGTGAAAGATTATTTAAAAAATAAATCTATTAAAAAAAAGAAGAAGAAGAAAAAAACTATAAAAAACCAAATATAAAAAGAAAACTAAAAATTTAAAACAATATCAAATCTAAAAGTTTTTAATCTCGTTTATTTTCACAACTCATCTCAATTTATCTAATCTCATTTAATTATTATAATCTTTTCAAGTTTCTACATAAAATAAAATAAACAATTCAACTTTTTCAAATCCCAAAACAAGAATAATATTAAAAATATATATTCTAACAATATTTTATTCAGCTTTTAACTTTAATCTTAACTCATCTCATTTGTGAAAACAAATGATGCCTAAAAGTAAAAGATGCCAAAATTTTAATCGAAGACAAGCCTCGTTTAGATAGTGAAAATGTTTAACCTCATCTCATCATTACAAATTTTTTAAATTTTCATATAAAATATAATAAACAATTCATTTTTTTTCATATTTCAAAACAATAATAATATTAAAAAATAATATTCTACTAATATTTTATTTAACTTTTATTTAAAATCATCTCATCGTATTTCATCTCATTTTCCAAACCGCAACTAATGGGCGATGGTGAAGATCACTATTGTGATCATTGATGTCAATTGGAATCAATGGAAATTTTGGGTTTAGTATTTTAGCTGTTCTATTATAGAAAAAGATGTCATAAGTTGGAGGATCATTCCGCGACCTTGCTTGCTGCAAAAGCACCGGGCGGGTGATGGAGCAAATTAAGAACATTCATGGCATTTATTTATACGAACGATTCCAAATTAATTAAACAAAATCCAACACTAATTATGATAGACAAATTAAAATATTAATGAAATTACAAACTTGATCGTAAGAGAAATCAAGCCTATTTATTACATTGGTGCAGGATTATTAACTATTATTTTTACGAAAGTAATTTCGTAGAAAGGAAATGAGTTCCTCTCTGGGAGGTGCATTTTCCTTGATAGCAGCACTGTTGCTCATGAACTCATCCCTCCAGTTGCAGAGTTTAGGAAATTTCTCTCTTGTCATTAACTTTACCCCAGAAGCTTCTTCATAAGCTCCAAGCGAGAAGCCTATGATGTTTGCAGCAATGTCTACCATTCTTATGTTCTCTCCCCCAAAGAATCTCTTCTCCTTGAGCTCCTTCTCCAGTAATTTTAGTAGTTCTGCTACTTCTTCCCCAGCCTTCTCACGCTCTTGCTCTTCGCCCCAGCAAGCTTTCCGTATCGCAGGCATGCACTGGAAAAAAAAAAAAAAAAAACGCAAGTTTTGTTATGATCTGCAGTGCTTTTTCTTCATTTCACTTCTTCAATTAGTTGTATGACTTGCTTTTATAAGATGAAGATAGATAATTTGAGCTTGGACGGACTCAAACTGCCATGAAAATTAATAATGAAAAGCTATATAATTAGAGTAATATTATTACGTACCTTGTCGTCAATGAACTTGGCCCAGAAACGTGCAAGGGATCTCTGATAAGGATCTTTGGGCATGAGTGAGGGATAGCCCTCCTGCCAAGTTTCATCGATGTATTCAAGAATAACAAGGGACTCCGCGATAGGCTTTCCATTGTGTACGAGGACGGGAATCTTCTTGTGGATGGGGTTGTATTTGAGAAGCGAAGGACTCTTTTTGCCTAAATCTTCTTCAATGTATTTGTAGGGCACTCCTTTCAGTTTAAGAGCAGCCTCTATCCTGCGACTATAAGGGCTTGCCCAAGCACCAAATACCACCACCTCATGATCTTCTGCCATTATCTTATGTATAGTATAAGTACTCGATGGTACCTTTTGGGGGGCAGATCGATGCCCTTTTTATAGAGCAACGATTTAAGATCAGATCTTCATGTTGAGATATTATTTGTTTTCAGATATGGAGCTTAATTTCTTTCCTTTTCTGGTCAATGCTTATATTATTGTTTAATTCTCTGTAACTTGTTATCCCCTCGTTAAGATTGTATTTGGATGTTGAAATGAGTTGAGTTGAGATGATAAAATATTGTTAAAATGTTATTTTTTAATATTATTATTATTTTAGATTTTGAAAAAATTGAATTGTTTATTATATTTTGTGTTGAAATTTGAAAAAGTTGTGATGATCAGTTGAGATGAGTTAAGAGGAGTTAAGGAACCAAACGAAACAAGAAGCAGGCGGCGTGGTTTCTGTATTTAAAAGAGTAGCACTAGCGTGCGCTCAAGTAACCGCTAGCATAAAATTAGTGTTTTTTTCATTCATATTTTTTAAATATTTTTAAAAAATAAAAAAATACATCAATACACTTAAAATCACTTTCTTAATTACTAAATAAAAAGAATTTTTTTTTTTTTGACAAGTGGTCAAATTGAACGATATGGTTGGGGCGGCAGACTAACTTTATTGTATTTAAAATTCCAAACCGATACTGGTTCTTAATTGACAAATTATATCCTCCAATGATCAGTAGAGCTTTTGAAACTATAGGTCATTGATGATGATCTCCTCACCATAAAAGAAAAAAAAGTGAGGTAATAGACCACGTCATGAGCAGGAATATAATCGAATCCGATTTGCCTTATGGCAATGGACTAAACTATATGCTAATACGCACCAGTCAACCTTTCATATACATAGGTCATTGATGATCTCACCCAAGAAAAGCGAGGTGACGGATCGTGGAGCAGGAATAATACTCTAATTGTGATATGTACAGTTCGAGGATTATACATGGTACATGAGTTGGCTTGACGTTTGGTCTATTTGGTATCAAGATACTCTCATCTTATCTCATCTCAATATCTAAACATCGTAAATATAAATAATTTTTAATTTAAAATTTTAACCTTTACATCTAATCATTACCTAATCATTATAACTTTTTCAAACTTCCAAGCAAAACATAAAAAATAATTCAATTTTTTTAAATCTTAAAACAAAAATTATATTAAAAAAATTATATTATATTAAGATTTTAACTTTATAATATTTTGATTTAACTTTTTCTCTATTTTTTCAAAACTGTTGTGAAAAAGGATGATAAAGAAGTAAAAGTACACAAAAAATAAATAAACAATCAATCATACGACATAAATTTACGTGGTTCGACAATGTTCCTACGTCCACAGAGTTACAGATGATTTTATTATGTTGAGGAATTACAAGATACACTTTAGGGCAAAATATTACTATTCATTGTGGCCATACTGTTCATAATAAACATATTTATAGGATTACATGACGAAAACTTTAATTTTCACTTTTCTATGATATTTGCTTGAGCGGAATGTCGAGCGCATATCGAGCGAACTCTCTATTTGGTGTTCGCTCAAGTGCCAAGTCAAGCGACTTTCGAGCAAACTTTTTGTTTAAGCTTCACTCGAGCCTACTGTCGAGCGAAACTCAAGTGAACTTTATTTGAGCTTCGCTCGAGCTGAATGTTGAGCGAGAGTCGAGCGAACCTTTTGTCTGGCGCTTCCTGAGTCAAAAATAGCGCCAAGCCTCATTGAAGATCCACTCAAAAAATCATAACAAATCATTGTCGGGTCGTGTCATCAAGTCAGACCACCACAACACTAAACTAAGCTCTACAAACCCAACAAAAACCCCATAAAAAGCTTAACTCAAACCATTTCATTACTATTCACAGATCATCTCATCTCATCTCATCTCACTATTCAAACCAGACTAAATCTTCCACAAAAAGTTCGCTTGATACTCATGAGATCCGTAGAAGAATTTCCTCTTCTATGCATAGAGTACCACCTCGGTGCATTCATTGATCTGTTAGTGAGTTTAACAGTGATGCCACTAAAGTTCTAGTACTAGAGTTTATCGTGGGGAAGTTGTAGAAGAATTTTAGAGTTTTGAAATTGTTGCTGGAAGAGACTGAATGAGTCACTTGTTGGGGATTAAAGTCCGCTATTTAAGTTTACACGGATTTTGTGAGAGCTTGAACTGATTGAGGTCATGCCTTTCTTTATGTTAAAGTTCAGAGGGGCAGCCATTGACAACTTTTTCTATATGTCATTAGTCAAACATGTGTATATATATATATATATATATATATATATATATATAGTACAAAGCAAAGGGAAACAAATCCTATAATATATGGAACATTAAAGAGGGAATCAGTTGACTATAGCTGGCTATACAATCTAAATGGAAATATATGATGCAACAAAGCAATATCCTAATATGCCCCCACAATATTGGTGATACCGATCCCTCTCAAGTTGGAGTACGAAGATCCGTAATGTCAAACTTGGATGCTAAACTCTAAAAGTGTTCACGACCCAAGGTTTTGGTGAAGATATTGACAAGTTGATTTACAATGAAAATGTGGACGGTGTAGATAAGTCGAGATAGTAATTTTTCACTAACAATGTGGTAGTTGATCTCAATATGTTTGGTATGTTCATGAAATTCAAGATTTTGGACAAAATGAAGGGCATCATTACTTGCTACAAGGAGGTTATCAACATAAACAAGGATAATAATAAAGGATGAACCTTGAGCGAGTGTGTAGAGTGAGTAATCAACTTGGGAATATCGAAACCCAACAGTAACTAAAATAGATGAGAACTTGGAGAATTAGTTGTGAGAAGCTTGCTTGAGGCCATAAAGAGAATTTTGAAGGTAATAGACACGGGTCTCCCCTTGTTGCAATAATCTAGTGAGGTGTTATGTAGAGTTCTTCATCAAGATTGCCATGAAGAAATACGTTGTTGACATCTAATTGATAAGGAGACCGATTACGAGTACTATAGTGAGAACACACCGTATTATGACCAGTTTTGCCACAAAAGCAAATGTTTTATGATAATCAAGTCCTCCAACTTGAGTGTATTCCTTAGCCACGAGACAAGCTTTATGATATTGCTCATTGGATCCATTGGCCTCTAGTATGGTTTTGAATACCCACTTTGCATCCAATAGGTTTCCTGTAAGGTGGAAGGGGTTCAAGAGACCATGTATGATTAGATTCTATGGCTTTGAGTTAGGCAGCCAATGTGAGTGATGCACGACTTGGGAATAAGTTGTAGGATTAGCTTGATGTGCAAGAGTCGAAAGGCAGGCACAATGGTTGTTAGGAAAATGATGGTAAGATAGACAAGAAGATATTACTCTATTAAATAGACAAGAAGATATTACTCTATCAATTTAATAACTGACTTTTTGATCAAGCACCTTTAAGACTAATTAACAGCGTCAATTAAAGGACAAAATAAAAAGAAAAGAAGATCAAAGGCCTTCAGACGGTATTAGCTGCTATGTCTACCATTCCAATCCTCTCTCCTCCAAAGAGCCTCTTTTCCTTAATTAGCTCATTCTCCAGAAACATTAGAAGCTCAGTTGCTTCTTCCACTGCCTTATCACTCGCTTCTCCTTCACCCCAGCAAGCTTGCGTTATTGCAGGCATACAATGCAAAAAAATAGAAAAATAACAATAAAAATAACAATAAGTAAGGACTAAAAAAGGATCTAGTCATATCTGAATTTAAAATTAGTCAATATTATAATTGAAATTCCTTATAATTTATTATAAAAGACAAAAACTTCTATTTAATCTTCAAACAATGCAGGATGCTGGTCTCCTTGAGAGTAATAATACATACACACACATATATATATATATATATATATATAAGAAAAATCTAATTGTAAGCGATTATGCGCATTAATACGCGCATCCATTCAATATGAATGGTCAAAAAGTAGATTTTATTGAAAACAATACTAATTTGAATTTAGAAAATGAAAGCAACAATATTAATATGCAGATTGGTACGCAAATTTGCTTGTACATAGCAAAACTCATATATATATATCATGTGTGTGTGTTTGTATGTATAGATTTATCTTGTCGTCAATGAACTTGGACCAGAAACATGCAGTGGCTCTCTCGTAAGGATCTTTAGGCAATATGGGAAAACCTTGCGGCCAGGTCTCATCAATGTATTCAAGAATCACAAGGGACTCTGCAATAGGATTTCCATTGTGTACAAGCACGGGAACTTTCTCATGGATGGGGTCATATTTGAGAAGCAAAGGACTCTTGTTGCCTAAATCTTCTTCAATGTATCTGTAGGGTACTCCTTTCACTCTCAGAGCAGTCTCTACTCTGCAACTGTAAGGGCTTACCCAAACACCAAAGACCACCACCTCTTCGCCCATTATAACTAGTGCAAGACCTTGCATGCACGCACGGGCAATTCAAATGGTTGCATGGCTCTGCCTCTTGGGTTTGATGCCCTTTTATAGTGCAACCATATCAATACAATTTGGATCCCAGGCATGACATCATGAAGGGGTTGGTTGGTAATGGTATGATATCACATGCAGCTTCGAGATTTTGACTCTAGCAACCCTGGCAATTTTTTTGTGGCGTTATTAAAAAATATATTTGCAAGTCTATTTATTTATATACCAAGCACATTATTGATGTAGCAGCTAGAAAAAAAGTATACTGTATTTTAATGTTTTATAATTATAATGAATTTCAAAATAAACAGTGTGTCACCAAATTGTAAATAGCACATCAACTCTATACATCCAGCTAGATCGAAAGAAATTAAGCTGATAGATGACTGTACGTAGCTAACTTTCCCGTGAGGGAATAATCCAATCCAACTGCTCTAGTGCAATGAACTAAACCATAATATTATTTTGGAAAATGCTAGTTTTCCTCTTGGATTTGATAGCTAGAATACTGTATTTTTTTTAAATTTTTAAATAAGTTACTATTAGTATATTTGTGTATATATATATATATATATATTTTTTTTTTTTTTTAAAAATATTTAACTATGTTTAAAAAAAATTTAAAAGAAAAAAAATGTAATTACACTAAGAGACATGTCCAGCAATACATGCTGGATAGAAGAGTAGTATGGTCCTATAGTCTATTACTAGGGCTGAGCAAAAATTCGAAAAATCCGATTCCAAATCCAGCTTCGTTCCGATTCCGACAAAATAGAGTAGGAGTCCCCTTTTTTTTTTTTTTTTAATTTTTCATTCGGAGTCGGAGTCGGAGGTATCACTAGACTGATACCAACTCCGACTTTATGCTTTGACTCTGACTCCAACTTTGCCCTCCGACTCTGAATCCGACTCTGATATTGTACATATGTTATAAAAATATATATTTATCTATATACTTATCATATATACTAGTATAGTTATATAGTTTTAAATTTCTTGAAAAATTTGAAATTTGAAAAGTTGTAAATTTTTTTTTTTTTAAAATGGGCTAAATATAAAACTAAAAAAAGCTCAAAACTGAAAGTCTAAATCCTATTCCTTTCCGATTCTAACTCCGACTTGTTGGAATTAGAATTAGATCAAAACATATACAAATCGGAGTAAGAGTCGAATTTAGGAGGATCTGACTCCAATAAAATCGATCCTCATTCCTATCTATAACTATTGCCAATCAAACTTGGCAATAAAATACAGACCACGACAAAGCTAGAAAAAGGTCGAGAAAAACGCAAAAAAGAGAGCCCAAGTCGGATCTTTCTTTCAGAATCAGCCACCGGTATACTTCCATAGTTTTCTTATATCGTATTTGTAATTTATAAACAAGGCGGCCTGGTGGGAAAATGGGACCCAGGTCTCCTTCCTTAAAATATCTCAAAAAAAAAAAAAAAAAATGTAGTGATGACATGAGAACCCAGGTCCCCGGCAGCCAACATGCTAATTATTACGAAAATAGTACTACTAGATGGAGAGGATGAGATGAAAAGTACCACAACAATAATAATTAAGAATATATGGATTTTCTTAATATTAAATGTTCTAATCTAAAGGTTTTCAGATATGAGCCAAATACTGAGAGTAAATACTTTTCTAGCACGAGGTAAAATTGTTCAGAGAGTAAGGACCACGTACGGGGGGTATTGGAGAAAGAAGTTGCTATCATGCCCTGAAGTGATCTGAACAAAAGAGGGGTGGGGTGGATCAGAGATAAATAATGATATCCCGGACTAAAGAAGAACCAATCGAATTATATTGTGGCGTTAATAGTAAAATTAATCCCAACTTTAAAAAAATAAAAAATGAAAATGAAAATGCTTTTTAGCGACATAATTTCCCATATATTTGATATATAATCCCCAAAAGTTAGATTTTAATAAATATCTTTTATTTCAAAAAAGAAAAAAAGACAAGTATACATAATTAATATTGCCTGTATGATCAATCACATCATAGAAATCATAAATTTGTTGAACTTAATTTCCTACTACTTCCTTGGCTTTGCATGCATGGGGTTATTCTAGCTGGTAATTTATGCAGGTTTTCAAGAGGAAAGGAAGAGAAACAAAACAAAAAACAAAGCCTTGAGATTGAACCAAAAACGAAATAAATACGACCACATGCAAACGAATCAAAATCAAACTATAGAGTACGTGCAAAAGTTTTTGTTTTGATAACATTCATCGATCAATCTCTCGAGACGTTCGGGAATCGACCCTCCATACCCACAATCATTGTGTACAAAGCACGGGAATCTTCTTGTGAATGTATTTGAGAAGCGAAGAACTCTTGTTGCTGTCTTCAACCTAGGGGAGTCAAATCGTGTATTCAAGTCTTGTCAAATTATGAATATTCAATTGTAATGAATCCACAAATTTGAATGTAAGGAATTATGACTGGAAATTAAAATGGAGAAATTGTGGAATTGTATTGATAACTAAGAAATGGTTCGAGGCAAATCCCAACCTCCAGATGAACAAAGTTCTTACAAGGCTTTTCATAATAATCTTCCACGCAATTCTACCTTCTCTTATACTTTCCAGGGCTAACAAATTAGACTAATTAACAAAAGAGACATGTACTGTAAAATATTGAATTACATAGTGTAATCTAGTCATGAGTAACAATTTGAAAATAACAAACAAGATTCTAGAACACTTAAAAATGAAACACAGTGTTTCATTCTACCTAGCACGTCACCTCTTTTCCCCCTTTCAATGCTGTGTTTTGATTCTGAGGCTTAATGAAATGGACCGAATTGGCAACATAACACTTGGGCCCCCATAAGATTTGTTTTTACACCTGGGCCTCATTACAGACTCCCCCACTCAAAGAACCTCGCCCACAAAGTGTGGGTAAAGTTCTCGAAGCCCCCCAAGCACCTCCCAGTTGTTATCTTCGACCAAAGCCCCACCCATTTGATCAACACTTCGGTGACTGTGCGGTGCCCCTGCCATTTGAGATGCCGATCAGACATTGCTTCAGGTTCGGGTTGGACTTCTCTAGTAGCATTGACGGGTGGTAAGGAGGGAAGGGCTTGGATCTGGGACCCTAACTTCTTTTTGAGGCACGAGACGTGGAAGACAGGGTGTATCCTTGTTGCCGCCAGTAGATCAAGTTGATAGGCCACCACTCCTACACGCCGAACCACTTGGAAGGGCCGTAAAACCTTGGAGATAGCTTTAGCTGGTGCCTTGCCACCACTGACTTCTGTCGATAGGGTTGTAACTTATGGCAAACCCAATCCCCAAGTGAAAATTCCCTTTCCATTCTTTGTTTATCAGCATAAAGTTTCTGTTTTTGTTGTGCATGGTCCAAGTTTTCCTTGAGTTATTGCTTGATCTGTTCTCTGGTTCTCAATGTGTGATCCACCGAGACATTAGGGGCTGTTACAGGGATATAGGTTGTGAGCTTAGGAGGTTGGTACCCATATAAAACCTTAAAGGGTGAAATCTTTGTAGATGTGTGGTAGGAAGTGTTGTACCACCATTCAGCCATAGGTAACCATTGATACCAAGTTTTAGGTTTTGATCCAGCATAACACCTTAGATAGCTTTCAACACATTTGTTCAAAGCCTCAATCTGTCCATCCGTCTGTGGATGATAGGTTGAGCTGTAGTGTAAGGTTGTGCCTTACAATGTAAATATGGTTT
The DNA here is from genome assembly GCF_004785595.1 of Juglans microcarpa x Juglans regia. Lineage (NCBI taxonomy): Eukaryota > Viridiplantae > Streptophyta > Magnoliopsida > Fagales > Juglandaceae > Juglans > Juglans microcarpa x Juglans regia. The sequence goes on along the minus strand of NC_054602.1, from coordinate 32,471,703 downwards.
TCCAAAAAGAACTAAAAAATATTGGGTCAAGATATGAAATTATAGCCTTGGGAAGACCATGTAATCTGAACACTTCTTTCATGAAGACTTGTGCTACCACAAAAGCTGTGTAGGGATGGGATAAAGTCATGAAGTGGCCTTACTTCGTATATCTATCTACCACCACCAGGATGACACTAACCCCATGGGACAGTGGTAGTCCTTCAATAATGTCCAAAAATATCTTTTCCCAAGCCTGTTCAGGAATAGGCAAAGGTTGTAAAAGCCCTATAGGGAAAGCTATCTCACGTTTATTGGTTTTCAAACATCACAGTTTCTCACCAAACCTTTGATATCATTCTTCACACCGTGCCAAAAAAATCTCTCTTTGCCCTTTGATATGTTTTTAGAAACCCTGGGTGGCCGGCTTGTGTTTCATCATGTATAAACTGTAGGATTTTTCCCTTGAAGGGAGAATCAGGGTTTAATACAATTCGCCCCTCTTTAAAATCAACCCCTGCTATAGATTATACCCTTTAGGCACCTATTGCCCTTTTTGCAGTTTTTATAGCAATTCCAATAGCTCATGGAAGAGGAATAGCTCTATTTGAGCTCTTCTATCCATGCAGGGGTGGGAAGGGAAATGATAGCCAACGCCCTTTCTTCTATTTCCTCCCCTTCATGCTTCCTCGATAGAGCATCAACCACCCTGTTTTTCCTGCCTCTTTTAAATTCAATTATGAAATCATATCCCATGAGTTTAGTCACCCACTTTTGTTAGGCCATCGTGCCCACTTTCTGTTCTAGCAAGAATTTTAATGCTTGCTGGTCCGCTTTTATGATGAAGGATTGACCTAGTACATAAGGTCTCCATTTTTGTACAACCGTCACAAGTGCTAGCAACTCCCTCTCAGAAGTGGATAGTGCTAGGGCCTTTCCCTTTAGTGTCTTACTTAGAAATGCTATCGGTTGCCCACTCTGCATAAGGACTACTCCTATTCCAACACCACTTGCATCACACTTTATGGTGAACGTTTGAGTAAAATTAGGAAGTTTTAAAATTGGGGTGTGTGTGATTGCAGTTTTGAGCTGCTGGATAGCCTTGGAAACTTCTTGATTCTAAGTAAATGCTTTCTTTTATAAGAGGCTAGTAAAAGGAGCTTCTATAAGGCCATAATTCCTTATGAACTTTTTGTAATAACTTGTTAGTTCCAGAAAACCCCTCATTGCCTTAGCTATTTATAATAGAGGCCACCTTGGTTTTTACTTTTTCTGCCGACAAAACATACCCCAAATATTCAACCTCAGGCACACCAAAGGTGCACTTAGACATCTTAGCATACAACTGATTGCTAGATGGCACCTCCAAGACTTACCTAAGATGGCTTATATGGTCTTCATGGTTGCGGCTATAAACCAGAATATCGTAAAGAAAGACTATAACAAACCTCCTTAGGAATGGTTTAAAAATCTTGTTCATTAACCCCTGAAACGTAGATGGTGCATTGGTGAGCTCAAAAGGTATCACCAAAAACTCATAGTAGGAGAATCTGACTCCGACTAAGTCGATCCTCATCCCTATCTATTACTATTGCCAATCAAATTTGGCAACAAAATACAGACCACAACAAAGCTAAAAGGTCGAGAAAAACGCAAAAAGAGAGCCCAAGTCGGATGAACAAAAATCTTACAATATTTCATAATAATCTTCCACGCAATTCTACCTTTCCTTATGATCTCCAGGGCTAACAAACTAGACTAATTAACAAAAGACACGTATACTATAAAATACTGAATTACATAGGGTAAACTGGTAATTGAGTAACAGTTTGAAAATAACAAACTAGATTCTAGAATACTTAAAGATGAAACACATCGTTTCATTCTCCTCAACACGTCACCTCTCTTTCCCCCTTTCAACGCTGCGTTTTGACTTTAAGGCTTAATGAAATGGACCGGATTGGCAACATAACACTCAGGCCCCCATACGATCTGCATTTGCACCTAGGCCTCATTACATCAATTATATAGGTCAACTCGAATCCAACCCGTTAAGTTAGATGTGTCAAAATTTCAAACCTTAATCAGAGCAATTTAGATAACAGATCGTGTTGTGTCGCCCCTTTTGACCCATTTAATAATTAATTAGAAATAAATTAACATGTCACGATTCATTTAAACTCGTTTCATGTAAATGGGTTGAACTAACACGTATAACCCATTGTTTGATCTAATCAACATAATTTGGCATTAAAGTTAAAATCTGTATTTATTAGTAGTCACAATATATTCAAAACAAAACTATGTACAAACAAAAAATATCAATATTTTTCAAATTTTAATATATAAATAACAAATATTACAAATCTTATAATAACAAATATGAGCATAGGTTCAAAATCAGAATTCCAATAATAAAAATATAAGCATACTGAAAAATACAAATATTATAACTTAACAATAATAAAATTATAATTTTGAAATAAAATCTAAATGGGTCAAAAAAAGTTGATTCCGGGTTAAGCGGATTGACTCGTTTATAAATTATGTCTTAACGGGTCAAGCCGTTTTAATCTGAATCCATTAACATTAAACTCAAACTCGTTAATTTCGTATCGTGTTGAGTTCAAGGATCGTGTAACATATTGCTATCCCTATTTCAACGTACTCACTGCACTCCTTTTAGCTACAGAGCATTCTGTATTCTACCACTAAAAAGGGCTTTCCCAAGCACCAAATACTCCAATCTTCAGCCGTTCTATATTATCACACTCTTAATTCGTTGCCCTTAACAAGTTAATTTTGTTATGGGATTCACATGTGATTTGGCTCTACCCTTTTGGATCTGACTCCCTTTTATATGTAGAGCCACAATCGAAGACTTGCTTGAGAAAACTTCTACATTGTGCAGGTCTGAATGACTTGGACGTTGAAGTTTGAACCCTTAATTAGCCCCGTTTGGATTGAGAAACTATCTTAACTCACCTCATCTCATTTCATCTCATCTCATCATTACAACTTTATTAAATTCTCACACAAAATACAATAAACAATTTAACTTTTTTAAATCTCAAACCAATAATAATATTAAAAAATAATATTCTAATAATATTTTATTCAACTTTCAACTTTATTTAAAACTATCTCATCTCATCTCACTATCCAAATGGGGGCTTGGTCTTTGATGATTTGTTATCTCCAGACACTGAGATGAGACGTCATGACGTTAGCCACCTTGTTAACTTTATTATTATTTTTTTATTTTCTATTTGGAATGGTTCAAACAGAGCGGACCATGATATTATAGTGAGAAAATATATTTGCAACCGTAAATTGTGCAACCGCTGCGTAATCGCTTTGAAAAAAGTGAATAAAATATATGACCCACATGAAAAAAAAATAATATTTTAATAGTAAACTTCACTCTTTTTCAAAGCGATTACGTAACGTTTACACTCTTATATGTAGAATTATTCAATGTCTACTATCATTTTTATTCTCAAATTTTCTTCCTGATCCACTTGTGGGGATTGTTCTGTTCTGGGCTATTTCACATGGGCCTTGGAATCCTTCTTCATTCATGTGTGTTACTGCAGAAGTGCCAAAAGTTGAAGCAACTGCAACAAATCTCGAAACGAAGTTTTAGTACTTATTGGCAATGAAACTGGTTGGTCTTTTAAGGTTCTCAGGATTCAAAAACTGAAATGGATCTGAGTTGAGGGCAGGGGTACATGGTATTTGGTATACATGAAATTTAAAAAAGAAATCAATCACTACAATTGAAAAATAAAAGTAGTATGCACTACGCAGTATCTTAATTTAATGACAAACAGCAAGAGCATTGAGTACACTTATACTCTACGGGTTTCAAATTAGCAGTCAACATCAAGCTGCAAACGAATTTGGTAGCCGGTGAAGGGAGGCTTTCATTATTGCATTTTTGGGTTGGAAGTTGGAACAACCAGCACCAGGAACAAACTGGAATTACACAAGTTTGGAAGCAGAAAGCCTTGCAATGGAAGTGACCAAAGAGAGACGGCCACGTACTGTTATTATGAATCCCCAACTGCAACTCTCTCGCTTCCTTGCCATTCTTAATTGTTTGCGAAGATCACCATCTTCCTTGAATAATTCCGCGTTGTTTCTCTTTAATGCCTCATTAGTAGCTAGAGCCTGCACAATTTGATCTCGTACATTTTTAAAGCATTCTTGGAGAGTTTTTTTTTTTTTTTTTTTCATATTAAAAAAGATTTTTTTTTTCTGAAAATGATTTATTCACCGGAGGGTTCCACATGTATAAATAACAGTACATGAACAGTAACTTTTTTAGAAAAAAAAGTAAGAGTAGAGCCCCCACAAACTTATCGCCCAATCTTATCGTATATATATATTTTTTTAATTTTTTTTTTAATGATTAAAAATGTTAAAAAAAATTCTTGAAAGCAAATAAAAGAAAAATGAACAACAAATTTATAAGTAACGGTACACTCAACAGTAAACGCTGGACGGGTCCGCTAGCACCATTAATTTTTTTTTTTTTTTTTTTTTGCCTTACCTTGTGGAATCTGATCTCGTGTCTCTATCAGGATTCTCTTTTATGCTGTTGAAGAACTCTTAAATTAGACAATGGGTGGCCTGAGGCCCTGAACCAATACAAGGAAAGGGAAAATGGTAAGGAGGGCGATTGCTGAAAAGAGTTTAAGATTCTGACACAAGTTTTTTGACTTTAGATTACAAGTAAGATAAATCTTTTTCATTCCCTCTCAAGATTGCTAAAAAGAGTTTAACATATGACACAAAACTTTCACTTAAGCGGTTATTCGTTAAAAAATTTAATATATGAAACTATTTAAAATATATTACATCAATTAAAATGATTGAAATGACTAAATCTATGATCAATAGTATAAAGAAACATGAAACAGAGGAGCAATTAGTTCAAAAAAAAGAATAGAAAAAGAAAATTGGTACCCAGTAAATATACAATTATTTTTATTTCTCGCCGTTTGTTTGAAAAGTTTAAACTAATAGGAAAATATAGATTTAATTATTTATTATATCGTTAACGCTCTCCTCGTGAGTGGGCTGGACTTTTCTTTAATAAGTGGGTTTGACACGTAAAATATTTAATTAATAAAAAGAAGTGTAGAATCAAGATTTAAACTTAGAACATTTACTTTAATACTATGTAAAATCACCAATTATTCCAAAAATTTAAATTGATAAAAAGAGATAAATTTAATTATTTATTATATCGTTAACCCTTTGCATCTCCAAATTACAAAATAAATTGTAAAATGACGTGAGAGATTATTGTTAATAATTAAACACTGTTCTTCAAGCCTTTTACTAGTATTGCATCAATTTTATTATGATAAGAGAACTCAACGGATAAGTTGAGCCTTGGTGAATTCCTTGTTTTGCACAAAAAACTCCTTTGAGGGCACTTCAAAATTCAAACTTTATCCAATACTTATAGCCAAAAAATTAATCGGATAAATAATCTCGAATATCTCTGAGAGAGAGAAACAAAAAAGCAGTAGCAGTAGCATGTATTGGCGGTCCAAATTTCCATGCTTTGTTTTTACATAATACATAGTGACAGACAAAGTGGAGCGGAAGCAAAACAGAGGGAAAAGACACAAGTGACCTAAAGACAGGTAATGAAGTGGAGTTGTAATTTGGGAATATCAAGGCAAGGATAATCTAGTCAATTACTACATAATCCAGAGGTCATGAACATCATGAAGATTATAAAACAGGTAGACATCATTGACAGATCCGTCACTTACACGACTCCCATGACCTTTGTTTATTGTATTTTTTCAAACAACCTTAGAATAATATATACACTTCTCATTTTAATGGCCTTGTTTAAGCAAACCAAAGCAAAGCTATGTTGCCAAGAAAAAAAACAAAGAAAATAAAAACAAAGCTATCTCTGTGTGTGTGTGTGTGTGTGTGTGTGAGAGAGAGAGAGAGAGAGAGAGAGAGGGAGGGGGGGTGGGATTGGCAGTTTCTTGACTGCCTTGAATCAAGGAAAAATGGTGGAGTTTAGACTTTAGAGGCTTCTAAAATGTAACAGGACACAAGAGGCTCTTTCATGTCTCTTTCAAAGCATGTGCTTGAGCAAGCTTCGGTAATCATGACTGGCTTCATCCTTCACATGTAAGTATACTACAAATTCAAAGCTCCTCCTCCACAAGTGGAATATCCCAGCACTCTCCGTATTTTACCCTTTATTACATACCTTTACTAGCACACATGGTTGAAAACATACGGATAGAGCTTCCAACCACCAACAAGTAATAGAAGGAACTCAACAGCAAAATCCACAGCTCAATCTTTGTCTGCCATTGGTGATGTTCAGAAACTTTCATAACCGGAACCCGTTTTCTGTTTTAAGGTCTTGGTGTCAAAGTCTCTCCAGAATTTATATTGCACAGGTAGTTTCTGGCTTTGCTATGATGGTATGGTGGTGAACAACTCCGTTTTTTGTGCTTCGCCTAGTTTTGTTGAAGAAGGGGAAGCTCTAATGGAGGGTTTTACTGAAAAGAATGAAGGCATTCAAGACAGAACTGAACGGTGCAAGGAAAATGGGGGTCGGGTCGAAACATTCGGGTATTTGATTGAAGAAGAGCGACGTGAGAGCAGTTCGAGCTCTGATTTTTTGACATCCGAGACAACAGGGCATGAGGAACAGAGTCACAGTAGCTCCGAGTCATCTTCGCCACCTTTATTGGGTTGGCCGATTCAGAAAGCTGAGGTGCCTGATTGCACCAGTACTAATGGTACAGAAGATGAAAACAAACCCCATTTGGGTGACAGAATATTCAAGAAACAAGGTTCAGAAATATCAGGTTCTCTCTCTCTCTCTCTCTCTCTCTCTCTCTCTCTCTCTCTCATATATTCAGCACCCAAAAACAAAATTATTGAAATGATAGTATAAGTAATCGGCTTTTTCTTTTCTGGGATCATAGAGATTGAGATGATGAAAGAGAGATTTTCAAAATTGTTGCTTGGAGAAGATATGTCAGGTTGTGGAAATGGGGTTTGCAAGGCATTGTCTATTTCAAATGCTATTACTAATCTTTGTGGTATGCAATCTTTTTTGCTGTTTCTAATTCTTGCTACATTGATTCGCGATGCATTTTTATGGGAAGATTATTGCATTGTATTTCCTTCTGATGATTGTTGCTCATTTTCTGCTTGATATTGTAGCCACTATGTTTGGGCAACTTTGGAGGTTGGAACCTCTACCACTTCAGAAAAAGGTGATGTGGCGAAGGGAGATGAACTGGCTTGTTTGTGTTAGCGATTACATTGTCGAGTTGATACCTACTTGGCAGACATTTCCAGATGGAAGCAAACTTGAGGTACAATCTAATTCCATTCTTGAATTTTAAAGCTATATGATATTCTTGGGATCTGCCCGAACATTTCCAGGCAGTCTCTTATCCAATTACTAATCCAGGCACATATGCAAATTGGCTACCTCATTATGGGCAAGCCTGAATTCCCATAGAAACATAAGTGCTCCTTCTCTGGCTGTATTACTAATAATGGAAATGTTGCTGCAAATGATATACTAATCACAATGGTACATTAAATTTCCATGGGATGTTTAAATCAACTCTTAACCTGTTGCTTTTTTGTATGAATCCTTCTTGATAAGTATGTTTTGCTGATCAAAGAGGTATGGCTTGACTTTTTTAATCTTTCTTTCATTGTAATTCAGATCATGACTTGCAGACCCCGCTCAGATCTCTATGTTAATCTCCCAGCCCTACGTAAATTGGATAACATGCTTCTTGTAAGTTTCTCCAGGACTTCTTAATCCGTACAATGCATCCAGTTTCAAGAGTTCATCCTGGATTTAACTCCTTTTTGCAGGAAATATTAGATAGTTTTGTCAATACAGAGTTCTGGTATGTTGACCAGGGTATTCTGGCCCCAGATGCTGATGGGTCATCCTCTTTTAGAAAAGCACTTCAGCGCCAAGAGGAGAAGTGGTGGTTGCCTGTGCCCCGAGTGCCTCCTAATGGCCTCCACGAGAATTCTAGAAAGCAGTTGCAGCACAAGCGTGATTGTACGAATCAAATTTTAAAGGCTGCTATGGCTATCAACAATATTGCTTTAGCTGATATGGAAGTCCCTGAGTCGTATTTGGAAGCTCTTCCGAAGGTTTGAAGAAAATCTAGGTATTTCTAGTGTAATGTTATTTAAAAAGACATGGATATTGATTGTTGCTCTAACTTGGTTTCAGAATGGAAGAGCCAGCTTGGGGGATCTCATATATCGCTATATTTCATCAGATCAGTTTTCTCCTGAATGTCTGCTTGCTTGCCTTGACTTATCTTCTGAACATCAAGCTATAGAAATTGCTAATAGAGTGGAGGCCTCAATCTTTGTGTTTCGCAAAAGAACCAACTCAAAACCAGCCAATAGTACAACCCGATCCAATTCAAAATCATCATGGGAAATGGTTAAGGAGCTGATGGTTGATGCAGAAAAATGGGAATTGCTAGCAGAAAGAGCAGAAAGCCTACTGCTTTGCTTGAAGCAGCGATTCCCTGGTCTCCCACAGACAACCTTAGACATGAGCAAAATCCAGTACAATAAGGTTCATATAAATATATATATATATATATATATCTTTCTTCCCAATTGCGAATATATATATGTTATTATAAATGCCTTTTAATTTTGATTAACAGAGAACTGATCAAAGTATTCTGTTATCTAGGATGTTGGGAAATCAATTCTTGAGAGCTACTCGAGAGTGTTGGAGAGCCTGGCCTTTAATATTGTAGCACGTATTGATGATCTGCTATACGTGGATGACTTCACCAAACATTCAGATCAGTTCTCATCACTCTCCAAAGTTGGCGTGATTGCTCGCAAGAGTGTGCCAATATCATTTTCAGTGCCTGCCTCAAGCACTCCATATAAATCGGCTTTCACCTCACCTAGCTTTTCACCATCACAGCGACTTAGCCCTTCCAAGGGAGAAAGATCTCCGCTCATGACTAGCAGCAAGATTCCAAATCGTGGGATAGGCGTGAAAAAAGTTCTAACAGATTATCTTAGCATCGATACCAATCTAAAGGACAATGAAAATCCTTCTGAGAGATCAGATACAAGACCAAACACAATACGAGAAGCGCCAGTATCTTAAACTGGAGTAGAGTCTGCTCGCTGTACAAAGGACTCTATTGTAGAAGAATGAACCTCGAGTATGGGGCCTTCTGAGCTCCTTTTCAGTATTTGTATTCTAAGTCAGCCCTTTCATGTATGTTTTTCATAGACAACAAGGTATATATGAGATTCGGAAGGTTTATCTTGTATTTTAGATCTTGTAACGAGATGTCTTTAGTGGTGATTTGTCGAATGCTTCGTGTTTCTCACTGGCATTTTTAATTTTACAGTTCCGAGTCTGTTTCTGGAGTTATCAAAGTATCAAACTCAAACTGTGCGTGTAAACAGAAAGAAACAGCTAAAAGACATGTTAACATACCATGGAAATGCTTTGGTCATCTCCTAGAAGATAATGCGCGACTTGCTGATTTCATTGTGTTCCTGCCTTCTGGTGACTTAGCAGCGTGAATTGAAGATCATAATAGGAGAATTGTGTTTATGGTGGCTTGCTTTTGGGCCGAAACTAATAGTCTATGCTCTAAATTGTAAAAATAGAGTAGTTGGGGGCATTCCGAGAATTGAACTCGGGACCTCTCGCACCCTAAGCGAGAATCATACCACTAGACCAAATGCCCGTATATCAACTAATAAGACTATGTTGCATATAAAACACCTTCAAGTTGTCCAGGCTAACGAGGGGTACATGACATCTGATTCAGTAACATTTACTCAGTAAGTGAACAATTGACACCATCCATTCAAAGTCTGTAGTTTTACGAATCATTTGCATATATATATATATATATAAGAAAAAAAAAAAAGATAAAGAAAAATTATATTTGCAACAGTGAATTTAATCGCTTTGAAAAAAATGAATAAAACATAAGACTCATATGAAAAAAATTAATTTTTTAATAATAAATTTTATTCTTTTTTAAAATGATTGCATAATATTTATACAGTATTTCACGTAAAATTATTCCAAAAAGATAAGATAGTAATGATCAGAACGCTAGAGTCTGGACCCGACTTAATATACTTTAATTTCGAGGCTGTACAGGAACTATTGAAGTTACTGACTGAATTATACCGGCCATGGCTATTAGTACGTTTCCATTTTCGGCTTGATAGAATGCTGATCACCTAGCTCGGTCGAGGCTCAAGCCCCATCCAATGAATAAAGTATAAGATCACCTCTCGATCGAGAATGTGTGAGCTTTCATTGGAAGGTGCAAAGGCGGCCTGGTTTATACCATGTCCTGAATTTAGATTTTCTCAAAAAAACAAAAAAAAAAAAAAAAAATATCCAGCACAATTAAAAAGTCTAATACATGCGTACGTTGATGGATTTTTTTAGGATTGTATTAAAATAAAATTAAGAATGCAAAAGGAGGAAGTAAGAAATCCCAACACATATTTTTTTAAAGTAGATGAGTAATTCTACATACAGCTGTGAAGTATGTAAACGTCGTGTAATCTTTTTGAAAAAGAGTGAGATATACTATTTAAAAAATTATTTTTTTTTCATGTGAGTTTCATGTTTTATTCACTTATTTTTCAAAACGATTACGTGACGATTGCACAATTTACGATTGTAAATATCTTTTTTCAAGGTAGACACAGTGTAGCTAGATAGGTAAAATAACAAAGGACATTGTAATAATATATGTCAATACATTTATCTGTTCCCTTTTATTTTACTAATATGTTTCTCTTACATGAATGAATGGACGAGACAAGTGGCAAAATCATGACCCTTGAAGTTAATAAGGTTGAAGTTGTTTCATGTGAGAAGCTCGTGCCTGTAGCTGTTGTATTAAGTGTTTGAAGCCGCTGAATCATTACACGTGTTGGCATCTATTTTATCGTATATATTCATAACTATCGTGTTGTAAACTCTGATTCATTTTCATTTTGGGCATTATATTATGTGAGAGGTTTCGAGAGAGAGAGGGAGAACAGAGAGGGGTGAATCTAGGGTTTGTTAGGGTTTTCACTTGGAGGGAAAAATTATTGTGATTTTCTGAGAGATAGTGAGGGCTTTGTATATACATGTGATTCTGAGACTTCTCTGTGAAGGACATTGATCATCAATAAAGCTCTGAGACCATTCTTATCATGGACGTAGACCATTAGGGTCGAACTACGTAAATCAGTTGTGTTGATTATTTATTTCCTTTATTCTTTTATTTCTTTGATTATTGTTCTTGATATTGTTATGTTTTCTTGACGTTTCTAGTTCTGTGATAAGGTTTTATTTTTGTCGAATCTTGTTTGGTTCTATCAGTGTATATTCACTTTCATACTTCGTTATTTGAGTTCTGTACAAATGGGACTGTTGAATAAATCTTTACAAGTGGTATCTAGAGACTAGGTCGATGGGGACCATGAGGTTTGATATTGAAAAATTTACTGGAAAAAATGATTTTGGGTTATGGAGGATTAAGACGAGGGCACTGCTAGTCCAACATGGACTGCAAGATGCCCTCCTTGGTGAGAAAAGAAAAGGATCTTCCTCGAAAGTGGAAGACAAGGAGACTATCCAGAAGGACATTCTCCAGAAAGCTCACAGTACCCTAATCCTCTCTCTTGGAGATAAAGTCTTGAGAGAGGTGGTCAGTGAGGACACTGCTGCGGGTATATGACTGAAGTTAGAGAATCTTTACATGACTAAATCTTTAGCCAATAGACTTAATAAAAAAACCAAACTGTACACTTTTAAAATGATTCCTGGAACCCCAATAGGACAGCACCTTGATGAGTTTAACAAAATCATTTTAGATCTAGTCAACATATACATTAAGGTGGAGGATGAGGATCAAGCCATCCTCTTGATGAGTTCCTTGGACTCATCATACCAGAACCTAAAAGAAATTATGATGTTTGGTAGACTCACTTACATTAGATGAAGTACAATCTGTAATTTACACTAGAGAACTACAAAATAGAGGGGAGTCTAAACAAAATCGTGGGGAAGGCTTGTCTGTTAGGGGCAAAACATAAAAGAGAGAGAAGAGGGGCAAAAATGATGTAAAGAAATTTAGGTCTAAGTCAAAGGAAAAACATTTTAAATGTTTTTATTGTCACAATGAATGAAATTTTAAGAAAGATTGCCCTGAAAGGAAAAAAACAACTTTGAGAATAAGCCTAGAGAGGCGTGGTATTAGAGGGATATGAGAGTGCTGAGGTACTCACTATGAGTGAAGTAGACTAAAAAACAGAATAGATAATGGATTCTGGTTGTTCCTTTCATATGTGTCCAATTAAAGACTGATATGAAACATTATCTGAGTTAAATGGGGGACATGTAATCCTAGGAAATAATAAGTCTTGCAAAATCATGGGTATAGGGTCAATTAGACTAAAAATGCATGATGGTATTGAAAGGGTTTTGAGGGAAGTCAGGTTTATACCTGAGTTAAAGAGAAATTTAAGTTCTCTTGGTATTCTTGATTTATCAGGCTATACCTTCAAGTTTGAGGTAGAGGTTCTTAGGGTTAAAAAAGATTCTCTAGTTATTATGAAATGGGTAATTAAAAATGGTTTGTACACACTACTTGAAAAAACTGTGGTCGGGGAAGCATCCCCTACACAAAACACTACAGAGAACCAATTCGTGCTATGGCATAGGAGACTTGGACATGTAAATCAGATGGGGCTTTTAGAGTTGCAAAAACAGGGGCTGCTGAGTGACCAGAATTTAAGCAATTTACCCTTCTGTGAAGATTGCATTTATGGGAAGGCCAACAGGGTTATTTTTAAGTCAACCACTCACAATACTAAACAAACTTTAGACTATGTCCATTCTAACTTTTGGGATCTACAAGAGTAAATTCTCACAATGGAGGGAGTTACTTCATATCCCTTGTAGATGACTACTCTAGAAATGTCTGGATTTATATCTTAAAGAATAAAAGTGACACATTTGAAAAATTCAAGGAGTGTAAGTCTTTAGTGGAGAATCAAGTAAGTAGACAACTCAAGGTTCTAAGGACTGACAATGACTTAGAGTTTTTGTCTAATGAGTTCAACATGTACTGTAGAAAAGAGGGAATCCTTAGGCATAATAAGACAGTGAGGGAAACCCCTCAACAGAATGGGTTAGCTGAAAGAATGAATAGGACCATCTTAGAAAGGGTAAGGTGCATGTTGTCCAATTATGGGCTGCCTAAAACCTTTTGGGCAGAAGCTGCCACTACTGCTGTCCACCTCATAAATAAGTGTCCTTCCTCTGCAATAGGATTTAAAACCCCTCAAGAATTATGGTCTGGAAAACCCCCCTCATATGACCATCTTAGAGTTTTTGGGTGTGTTGCCTATGCACATTCAAAAACTGATAAACTAGAACCTAGGCACTTAAGTGCATCTTTATAAGGTATCCTGAAGGGGTTAAGGGATACAAACTTTGGGCAGATGTACCTGGTAGGTACAAGTGCATTGTGAGCAGGGATGTAACCTTTAATGAGTCACAAATGGCTCGGGTACAGAGAGATATACCAAACCTAAAAGTTGATAACTCCTTAAAGGGGTTACAGGTTGAGGTGGAGCAGGTTAACACCCAATCTGAACCTGAAGTTGGAAAAGGCAGTAACTCTGAGGGAGAAACCTCAGGGAACATGAATCAAGGTGGAGTTAGCTCCTATAACTTGGTTAGAGATAGGCAAAAGAGAGTTATTAAACCACCTATAAGGTATGGCCAAGCTGAACTTACCATGTTTGCTCTAACTGTAACTGATGAGGTTGTTAATCAAGAACATATGTCTTATAAAGAGGCTATGACTAGCAAGGACTCCTCTAAATGGATTTTAGCCATGCATGAGGAGATGGAATCTCTTAATAAGAATAAAACATGGGTTCTAGTACCTAAACCTCAATGAGTGAAACTAGTTGGATCAAAGTGGATCTATAAGAAAAAGGAAAGCATACCAGGGATAGAAGGGACCAGGTATAAGACTAGACTTGTAGCAAAAGGGTTTACATAGAGAGAAGGAATTGATTTTAATGAAATCTTCTCTCCTGTGGTTAAACATAGCTCAATTAGGCTACTACTAGCTTTTACAACCTTTGAAAACTTGCATCTAGAACAATTAGATGTTAAAACTACTTTTCTGCATGGAGAACTTGAAGAAGAAATTTATATGCAGCCTCCTTAAGGTTTTACTAATAAAATTAATAATAATCAAGTGTGTCTTCTTAAAAAATCTTTGTATGATCTTAAACAATCCCCTAGACAGTGGTATTAAAGATTTGACACACATATGATTAGTAACAATTTTAAAAGAAGCTGTTATGATAGTTGTGTTTATTACAAGGAAGAAAAAGAAATATTTGTTTATCTCCTATTGTATGTTGATGACATGTTGGTAGCTTGTAAAGACACTAAATTAATTGAACAAGTTAAATGCATGCTGAAATCAGAATTTGAAATGAAGGAACTGGGTCCTGCTAAGAAAATTTTAGGAATGGAAATTGAAAGGGACAGCAGTGCTGGAATGCTATACTTGTCTAAAAGAAAGTACATTTCTAAAATTCTCAATAGATTTGATATGGAACATGTGAAACCTGTAAATGCACCATTTAGGTCAACATTTTAAATTGACTTTAGATCAGGCTCCTAAAACAAAACCTGATATTAGCTTTATGCATCAAATTCCCTATGCTAGCATGGTGGGAAGTATAATGTATGCAATAGTTTGTTCTAGACTTGATTTGACATATGTTGTGAGTGTAGTTAGTAGATTTATGGAGAATCCAGAAAAAACTCACTGGCAGACCATTAAATGGGTACTAAGGTACCTGACAGACTCTACTAATTTAGGCCTCAGTTTTGGAAATAATGTTGAAAAAGGGTATGAGTTGATTGATTTTGTAGAAAATGTAGACATTAAGAAGTCCTTAACTGGATATGTGTTTACTGCTTTTGGGTGAGCTATTAGCTGGAAATCACACTTACAATCTATTGTAACTTTGTCTACCACAGAAGCTGAATATATAGCAATGACTGAAACTGTAAAAGAAACCATATGGTTAAAATGTATTGCAAATGAGTTAAATATTTACAATGACAATCAAAGTTTTGAATTTCGTGCCGTACCGGCCGGTACGGCCGAAATATTTCGTTTCCATAACACAGCCGGTACAGGTAAGTTTGGTGTTTATTACCAGTCTGAATACCGGCCGTTTCGGGGTGTTTCGGCTGGTATTCCGGGTTTTGGCCGGAATTAACATTTCGGCTGTACTAAATCCGGAATTCGGAATATGTTTATGAGTTTATGGCAGTTTTGTAATTTAAGTGAAAGCAAGGGTCATTTATGGCATTTAAGTCTTTAGCCTTAGGGTTACTTTTTACTTTTTCTTCTTTCCTTTCTTCTTCTTTGTTCTGGAGCGCTACAATCTCGCCGACTCCCTCTTGCTTCATTTCTTCTTCAGTTCTTCAAGTTCAAACTTCAACTTTTCAACTGCCTTTTTTCTTTTGGCCTACGGAAGTACGCAGTACGCACCACCAGTTGATTATTTTCGGATTTTCCTGAAGGTATGCTATTGCCGTATTGAATCCATTCCTCTATTGATTATTTCCTATGTCTGGACTGTGATTTCCGAAATGCTACTAGGAGAAATTGACTAATAGGTTAATTTGTGTTTTGATTTTTGATTCTTTGAATCCATTTGATAATTTATGTTAAGTTTATTTTGAGGCCTCTGATTGTATGGACATGACTTTGTGTGCATTTTGAATCTGAAATTTGAATTAATGTGCTACAGTCTATCCATATGAAATTTTAATTAAACATAGGAATAATGATCAATAGAGAAGAAAATAGGGAATGATGACCCAGCATTTGAAATTTTAAGTAAGTGTTTTAATTTTTGATTTTTTGAATCTATTTGATAAATTATGTTAAGTTTATTTTGAGGCCTCTGATTGTATGAACATGACTTTGTGTGCATTTTGAATCTGAAATTTGAAGTAATGTGCTACGGTCTATCCATATGAAATTTTAATTAAATATAAGAATAATGATCAATAAAACTTAAATTTAAATAAGTGTTGAGTAACTTGAGTTATAAATTATTGTATAGGAGTATAAAAATGTCTAGTTGTCAATCAACTGGTGCTACATCTACAACACTTGCTCCTGCGAGATCAGAAGATCCAGCGTGGGCCCATGCACCTGTAGTGCTAGGAGCAAGAAATAATACTGAATGTGTCTACTGTAATAAACTAATTAGAGGTGGTGGAATCACTCGGTTGAAGTATCATCTAGCTGGGATTCCAGGCAATGTAGAAGCATGTAAAAAGGTCTCTGATGATGTAAAATGGCAAATGAAGGAGCTGATTAATGAAATGAAAGAGAGTAAAGAGAAGAAAAGAAAAATAAGCTCAGAGATTGGAGACCATGTTGATTTAACATTTGATGATAATGATATTGATGATAATATTGAGGGATACTCTCAGAATTCAAAAAGTAAGGGGAAGGAAAAAGAATGTGGAAGTGGAAAACCAGTGGGGGGATTGAGTAGATTTTTTGCTCCAAGAACAACTCCTGGCTCTCAACCTTCTATTAAGAGTGCTATGTGTTCGAATGAGATGATTGACAAAACAAAGATGGTTATAGCACATTGGTGGTATGATGCTAATCTACCTTTCAATGCAGCCCAATCCAAGTTTTATCAACCAGCTATAGATGCCATTGCTTCCATCGGGCCAGGATTCAAGGATCCTTCTTTATATGAGTTGAGAGGAACTTTGTTAAAGAATTCTGTGAATGAGGTTCAGAATTATCTGTAAAAAATTAAAAATATTTGGAATGAGACTGGTTGTTCACTAATGGCAGATGGTTGGACAAACTAGAGGCAACAACCAATAATCAACTTTCTGGTTTATTGCCCAAAAGGTACAATGTTCTTGAAGTCTATTGATACATCAGGCCTTAGAAAAGATTTTGAAACATTATTTAACATCTTTGATGAAATAGTTCAAGAAGTTGGAATTGAGAATCTTGTGCAGTTCATAACGGACAATGATGTAAGTTATAAAGCTGCAGGAAAAAAGTTACAGCAGAAGTATGGCTCTTTCTTCTAGTCCCCTTGTGCAGCTCATTGTATAGATTTGATGTTGGAGAATTTTTTTGATCTTAGGCATTTTCCTGTTATTGATGAAACTATAAAAAAGGCAAGAAAGATAACGAAGTTCATCTATAACCATGCTTGGGTTTTGGCTTTGATGAGAAAAAACTTCACCAAAGGTCGTGATTTATGTCGTCCTGTAGTCACAAGGTTTGCCACAAATTTTTTAAGCATCCAATGCTTACTTTTGTTTAAGAAAGAGCTTAAACAAATATTTACTTGTGATAAATGGATTGCATCAAGTCATTCTAAAAGCAACGTAGGGAAGGAGATAGCCGAGATTGTTCTAGAAGATAGAGAGTTTTGGACTCAATGTCAATTTATTGTGAAAATTAGTGAGCCTTTGGTTTGAGTTCTACGACTTGTCGACGGGGAAGAGAAGCTTGCAATGGGATACTTGTATGATGCAATGGAAAGAGCCAAAGAGAACATAAAAGCCAGATGCAATAACAAAGTTTCTGTATTCAGTCCATTCATTAGGATCATTGATGCTAGGTGGGATAAGCAGCTTCACAGTCCATTACATGCGGCAGGTTGTTTTCTTAACCCGCAATTTACTATAACCCTTGCTTTAAAAATAAAAATGATGTTGCAAGAGGGTTTATGTCTTGTGTTATGAGGATGGAACTTGATCTCGATAATCAAGACAAGATCATTGAAGAACTTGAATTGTATAAGAATGCAGAAGGTGATTTTGGATATTCTTTAGCAATCCGCCAACGTGACAAAATTAATCCAGGTATTTTTATTTATCAATATCATTTGTTAAATAGTGTGAATTTGTACTTTATTTTTTGCTTTATTTTTTTTATTTGCATTTAATTTATAATTTATAATTGCACTATTACTACAGTTGCATGGTGGACTAATTTTGGTCACGAGGTTCTAACGCTTCAAATATTTGCAGTTCGAGTACTAAGTCAATGTTGTAGTGCAACTGGATGTGAAAGAAATTAGAGTACATTTGAGTTTATTCATTCGAAGAAGAGAAATAGATTAGAGCATAAACGTTTGAATGATTTAGTATTTGTTCGTTATAACTTGAAGCTGCGAGAGAGGTAAATTTTTTCAATACAAATGTTTTTCATTGTATAGGAGAATATGTAACATTTTCACTTATGTTTAATATTTATTTTGTCAGAAACATAAAAAAAGGTAGAGATGCTTTGGATCCAATCAATCTTGAAAACATTGACTTGATGGAAGAATGGGTGGGTGAAGACTCTGAGCTTATTGATGGAGAAGACTTGGATTGGGCAAGTATTGACGAGCCATTAAGCTTACTAAATTTAGAAGAGGGTGATGATGATGGTGACGTTGATGGTGATGGTGACGTTGATGAAAATATTATGAATAACACTTCGAATGTTAATCCTTATTGTTTTTTTTATGAAGATGAGTGATTTTATTTTAATAGTTGGATTGAGAACTTATTTAGTTTTACAAGTATGTGTGTTGTTAAAATTTAAGACTTGTATTGAGAAGTATTACTTGTTTTATGACTTGTTTTATTGTTATTTTAGAATATAATTTGTGTGTATATATATATATAATTTATTTATGTATATACTATTCCAAAACGGTACACGAAACGGTACTGGTATCGAAACGGTACTGGTACCGGTACCGAAATATTTATCCGAAATGGTACACGAAACGATACCGGTACCGAAATATTTCGTTCCAGTGCCTTGACCGAAACGGCCACCGAAACGGTATTCAAAACTTTGATGATAATATCACAGTACACTGTGATAACCAAGGTACACTACACTTAGCTAAAAATCAAATTTTCCATGAAAGGTCCAAACATATTGATATAAGGTTTCATCTTGTTAGGGATATTATAAAATCAAAAAGTGTATGTGTGAAGAAGGTCTCTACTGAGGATAACCCCTCAGATATGATGACTAAATCTCTCCCTTGTTCTAAGTTCAAACAATTTAGTTGGTATGGAAGTCTAGAGTATGTCCCAACAAAAATGACTTGATTCATCGGCTAAGTGATGCTGTTGTCTTTTCCAAATTTGACCTAAAATCAAGATTTTGGCAAATCCAGATAGAAGAGTCAGACCGGTATAAGACTGCTTTCAATACTCCTTTTGGATGTTACGAGTGGAATGTGATGCCTTTTGGCTTAAAAAATACCCCTAGTGAATTCCAAAACATCATGAATGACATTTTTAACTCTTTCACCCATTTCACCATTGTCTATATTGATGATGTACTCATATTCTCCAAATCTATTGATGAACACTAGAAACATTTGAATTCGTTTCTAAACATCATTAGACTAAATGGTCTTGTTGTTTCAGCCAAGAAAATCAAATTGTTTCATACCAAGATTCGATTCCTTAGTTATGACATCTCTGAAATAAAATCCAGACCCATTAATCGGGCCATTGAATTTGTTGACAAATTTCTAAATGTCATTCTTGACAAAAACCAGTTACAAAGGTTTCTTGATTCTCTTAATTATGTTGCTGAATTCTACCAAGATATGAGAAAATAATGACGTCCTTTGTTTTAACGACTACAGAAAAATCCTCCTCCTTTGTCAGACGATTATACTAACATTGTTAAACAAATTAAGGCAAATGTCAAAACTCTTCCTTACCTTGACATTCCTACTACTGATTCTTTTAAAATTGTTGAAACAAACGCCTCTAACATTAGTTATGATGGCATTCTGAAACAAATTGTTTCGCCAGACTCTTCTGAACAAATAGTTCGCTTCCATTCTGGAGTCTGAAACCCTGCACAGAGTAATTATAGTACTATTAAAAAAGAAATTTTATCTATGGTACTATTTATCTGTAAATTTCAAAGTGATTTGTTTAATAAGAAGTTCTTACTAAGAATTGATTGCGAAAGTGCTAAGTATGTATTAGAAAAAGATATTGAAAACATTGCATCAAAACATATTTTTGCACGATGGCAAGCTATTTTAAGTATTTTTTATTTTGATATTGAATATATCAAAGGTTCTAATAATTATATCCCAGATTTTCTTACCCGTGAATTTTTGCAGACACCAAACCATGAGCAAGAAAAAAGGAAAAGAAAAATAAACAATTGTTCCATCCCCCATCCCTGACAAAAAACTCATTAAGAATGAGTCTGCTTCACCTGTTGAAATTGCCAATAGGTTTACTACCATCGGCAAAGTAATTCAACCTGCTTCTTTTGTTTTAACTGTTTCTACCCCATATGATCCATACGCTAAAGTCATTGCTTCAGCACCTGTGTTACTCAGTATTTACTTTCCAATTCCAAAATTGAGTATATACGAAAGATGCATTCAACCAATCTGTTTTACATTGAACTAAATCGGGCTGTATATACAGACCCTTTTAAAATTGCTTCATCTTACTTTTCCCTTGGATTTTACTGGATCCCTGAAGATTCCATAAAAAATATTCAATTCTATTTTAGCCTCTTAGTCCAAACTGATTCAATTGTCATAAAACTCATTTATGACAAAACTGATAAAACAAAATTGATCTACCACAGTGCTTATATTCTTCGTGTCATAACAGAAGAATATTGGGGAACCAACCCCTTTACTTCTAAAAGACTTGCTAATACAGATATTTCCTATAACTATTATGACTACATCAATGCTTGGAACAGATTCATGTTTTTCCAAGTTCCTGATATGTGTCATTCCTGGTTTCTCAATTTTGACAAAAAGTTTAAAGGAAAACTACCCTTCTGGTTTCTCACATGGTGGAGCCAGTTTGGTCCTATCCCTAAAAACTTTCCTGATCCACTACTCAAAGCATTCAAATGTTTTTCCAATGTTGTTTGTTCTAAACTGGACAGAAATATGGCTAAGTTTCCTTACTGTCTCCATTTATGCAAATGGTACAAGATTCCTTGGATCATGAAATGGAACTATGAGAGATATGGTGATATCGTAGTCCGTTATGCTTTCACAAAATGGTGGGATAGATTTTCCTATACCCAAAACATTATTGATTATGTGATCAGAGACTTCCCACAAACTGCCCCAGATCTGCAGAATAAAGAAGAATTTCCTGCTATCACACATGATTCTCTTGTTTCAACTGAATATCTTCAAATCTAGGCACCTGCTTCATCAACTACTTCACAACGAGGAAAAGCAACCACAGCTTCCTCCACTAAGAAATCCTCAAAATCCAAAAAGAAGATCAATGTTCTTGAAGGATTAAGCAAAAAGGATTTAATTTAACTCTTTAAAAAATCATTGGAAAATGAAAATTCTGATGAACATAATCAGAGGCATCATCAGAAGCTTCCGTGGCTGATCCCTACTGAAATATTTTTGGATATGATTCCGAAGGAACCCCAAGATTATCTGACGATGAATGATTCATTGCTCCATTACCGTCACTACCAGACGAAGGAAGACTATCGTCTCCCAGACTGAAGAGTACCTTCTGTCAAAGATACTCATTGCTTTATGTCAAAACAGATGCTCCCACAAGACACGCTGAGAAAGCAATATGAAGACATCATGATTTTACTTTAACTTGAATGAACAATCTCAATTACTATTCACTCACGAACTCTATTCTACTGTTTCAATTATTGTAAAAGGCGACCCCTTCATCTATAAAAGGGGCACCTCTGGTTCAAGGAAGGCAGACTCAATTCTCCTCCTTTCAAGAATTCACTTTCCTTCTCTTCTATCGCATACCTTTCTCCACATATTCTTCTGTAAGTTTAAAACTTGTGATTTTAAGCTTGTAATTTTACTAAACTTATATTTCAATGCAAATTATTATTTTTGCATCTATTTATTTTCTGTATTTCGCATTCATGCATATGGCTAGTTCTACCGTCTATTCTTAATTGTGCATACTTTGATTTCTTATTTTCATTTCCTGCTTCATATTCTGTTACTTCTAGTTATTTGGTCCTCCAGTTATTTAGTCCTGCTTACTTGATCTATCTTTATTTATCCTTCATTCCACATCCTTTGTGATATATATATATATATATATATATATATATATTTATATATATGACGATGGATCGATCATGACATCTGTCAATTGACCAAGAGAAGTAGTACCTTTGAATAATTTTAATATTATATGTAGCATTCAACTCATTCAACGAGCTTGAATGAGTATTTGAGATGCGTCAAATCAAACTAGCTTATCATGTAAATTTGGTCAATTATGAGCCTAATTTGTATATAATTAGGCTGAATCTGGCTGAATTTATGTGTCAATTAAGGTTCGTTTAATTCAAGCCAACTAAAATCAGATCGCTTCATTTGAAGGGCATTAGATTGGACTTTTTCCTTCTAATATAATTAATGTCACATCATGACTTAGACTTGTAAGAAATAAAGACTCATTTGTGACGAAACTTCTTGTGTAGGTGCCATCGCTTAATCGAACGATAATTTTCTCATTGGTTTGAATTAATCTATTAGCTAGTGATGACATGTTGCTCAGTAAGATACTTTTTCTTAAAAAAAAAAAATGAATAAAAAAATGTCAACACATTTCATTTTCGTACGTTTGATCTAATATTGAACAAAAACATGTCATGTTTTGAAGATCACAAATATCGCAATAAATTAATAAATAAATAAATAAATAAATTTTATATGATTTTCTAATAATTAAAAGGGTAGGTGCATGGGTTTTTCACCATATTAGCAACTAGTTGAAATTCTCATCGTTAAAATAGCATTTTAGTCATGAAATTTTTCCCTTGTATTATATATGTTTTGTATATAAAGCAAGGCCGTGAATTGAAGAAGAGGTATACTTTAGAGGTACTACTCCTCTTTCAAAATAGTTTAGATAACTTATAAATTTATAACCATCTCATGGTACAATATTTGTATAATTAAATATTTTATTTTTATATAATGAGGCTGGTACATTTGATATTTCATGTACATTTCATTATTCTTTAATTAATTAATTGGCTGTCTAGCTAGAATATTGTTGCCATTTCAATGTAAATTTGGCTTTCCACATACATATATAGGCATGCGACTTTGTAATTTCCGTACATCAGAATTAGACAGCTTAAAATTAATTTCCCTTGTGGTTTTAGTCTTTCGGTGATCTGAATTTTCAACCAAAGTCTAGTAATCTATTATACACACTAAAATCCTAGCACCTATAGCAATTGAGGGGAGTAGTAACTTAATCAATTAATTAATTACTCGGCTAGTTCGTAGCTATATTCTCACGCATGTCATCATGAATAGGGGTGCTATCCGAAAGGTTGGCAACCAATCCCACCCCCCGCCGCTGGGGGGGGGGGGGGGGGGGGGGTCGCCACCATGGGTGGGTGTCCCCATTCAAATATTGAGCGAGCTGAGAGAGATACGTATGGTGACGACAAGAGGTAGAGAGAGAATATAACAAATAACAATTGGATGAAGTTGGGGCAACATTGATGGTGACCACGAGCTATAATAGAGGACTTGTGGAAGGGAGATTGAGAGAGTAAAGAGAAAAGAGGGAGATATATACAAGGGGTTGGGGAAGGCTGTTTTGAAAATAAAGTACGTAATAAAACGACGTCGTTTTGGAGAGTTATATTTGAGTCGGGTTTGGGCTTAGCTTGGCCCCATCCCTCGACTCCCAAAAACGAATGGAACTAGCTTTGCCCACGCGCTGGCCTTGTGCAGATAGGTGCCCTTAACTGGCCCATATGAGGGAACAGACGGACCGAATGCGGTGGCCCGCCACCCACCCCTAACCTTGAAGTTCAATAAAACAATTAAACACGTACGTACGACACTCTTGTATTAACCTCGTGTGTTCTCTGTTTTCTCCTAACGTAATTAAAGTTTGTGGGCCTCTCGGCAATTAAATATTAATAAAAGATCAGTACCTGTCTTAGTTACATACGCAATATCGACCGTAGTGTAGAAATCTGACCTGGATGTGGCGCCGGGTCCTCACTCACATAATCATGAATCAATATAGTCAAACATTTGGCTTAGTCAGAGATATATATATTATATAATATTGTGTTAGTCTTTAATTGCATGCAGTTGATGAAAGCGATCGAGCGTTCAACATATGTCGAATCCGAGCATCACGTACGTGCAACGAGACTTCTAATATATATGGTGATCAGCGATCTGCACGGCGCGCGCTTTCGTATATATATACATAAAATTGGACATCAACATATCAGCGGTAAATATATGAAATTGCATATATAGGCCTAGCTAGTTTGCATATATAGGCCATTCGATCCCTAGCTAGAGGACAGTGAATCTGCATGGCATTTGTGTGGGTGAATCTGAGGCAAAGAAGCAGAAATACTGACGGGCAGTGAAACTAAGGAAGGAAATCGAACTCATGATACAATATATATATATATATATATATATATATATATATATATATATATAGTTTCATGCAAGAACAATAGTTCCAAGAAATTAGTTGCAATTTGATTGAGAGAAAATGCTGTAAAAAACAGAGTTGGCAGGTAATTGCCTTATTTTTATTGATCACACAATAAAAAATCGATGAAAAAACAGAAAATTAAATTACATAATTAATTTGGAATGACTCGGTCAAATGGTGGATTATTATGTGCTTCCACCTCAACCTTACAATAATTTTTTCACAACTTCCAATTACAAAATAATTAATCAAATATCTATTCATGATGACACAAACATTAATTTCTTCGATCGCTTAAATTAGTGTAACATCATTTGGAATTTGCGGCCTGTCCATTAGGGGACTTAGCATGGCGAAGCTGCCTCTCTTGGGATAGTATTTTCGCAAACCTGCAAGAAATAAACGAGTTTGATAAATATTCCATTTGACTAACATCGAGTTAATTTATAAACGTGATAATTAACTTATAATTAATAGATCAATTCATCAAATTAAGCAATTGTCAAAGTTTAATTAATTAATTATATAGAGTTATATATAGCCAGATACGTACCTTCTGAGAGCTTCTTCATTAGTTTCATGGCCAGAACGCTCGAAAAGTCCAGTTTCCAAATTCACCCTAGAAACTGGCTCTTTTAGCAATTCTTCACCAACTTTCACAAGATCATCCAAATTCTTCTTTGTGGCTATATCCACAGAAGAGATATCCCCAGTCAACTTGTCGTCCTGTAAATGCATGAATTAGAAAGGTTGAATTGATAAAAGGCTTTTGAATTTCATATATTCATGCACGCATCCGTTTATGGAGAAATATTGGCGGCCATGTATAATAATAATAAAAATATATATACCTGAATCCGTAGATAGCTTTGCGCTGACTGAAGGGCTTGGAAAACAACAGAAAGGTGCAAGTCGACCATATCCGCACTTGCTTGTGTAAATATATCAACAATAGGTGTGGAACCCCCATTGGTTAGCCAGCTCAAAATGCCCCACTTAGCTGCCTCATGCGCATTAAATTTCTTCGCAACTTTTGAAGATCCAGTTCCTAATGATATTACCAGAAACTTTCCGTAGTCCATCGGTTGCATGGGAAGGAAGTCTGTATTTCCTTTAGTGACCTCCTTTGTTACTTCACCGATGGCAAGCAAAGCCTAGAATATTATTTAATGCACAAATTTAGTAAATTAATTTTCTAAAGAAAAAGGAAATGGGAATTTAGATTTGTTTGCATGTGTAGGCCGATATATGATATCATATGATATATATGTACGTACGTACCGGATTATTTGCCGCAACGCCACCGTCTACTAGGTTAAAGTCTCGAACTTTTCCTGCGGGGTCTTTGGTTTGAAAGTAATGAGCAGGAAGATAAGTTGGTGCTGCTGAGGTTGCGATGCATATGTCAGAGAGTAAGGCATCTGAGCTTGGGTTTCTCTTCACCTGGTGCATGGAAAATTAATCAGATTAAAATTGGAAGTTATAATTAGAACTGAGCTCCATTAAATTGAAGGTTATAACTTTCTAGCTAACTCATTAATGGTCATCAAGAACATCGTAATCCCTCATTTCGCTTGTGAGTGGAAAATATGGAAACGTACGTGATTTTAAATAGTAGTTCTACGTACCTCGTAGCTGGAGAAGACAGTTGGCTGGAGCCGCTTAATGTCAAATGTTGGGATGACAATATTGGTCAATGTCTGGTGCAACCTTGTGCTCCCAAGTTTTTCCTTGACAAGGCTGTGTAGATACTTGCCATCGTATTTTGGTCCGGATAAAGCTTTCATTATCTTTGTAATATGAGGGAACCATGCGCAACTGGAATTCAAATATATCATGATCGAGTTCATGTTAATGACTGTAAAACGAGTTGTGGATCAATTGAATACAATAAAAATAAATAAATAGAGTTCACCTGTTTTGTGGGAATATTTTAGGGCATTGGTTTAGGTAGAAGTCCTTGATATCCTTGGCGGCAAACAAGGGTCGGTTCTTTTCATTTGGGCTTGTCAGCATGGCAGTCACAAGACCGCCTGTGCTTGTTCCTGCAATCACATCAAAGTAATCTGCGATTCTTGCATCTTCACCGTCCAGTTTCTGCACCATAACCAAACAAATTAAGATATAATCTAAATAATGTATCTATGTTTTTGTGTTTCTATACTAATTAATGTGTGGGTGTTTACGCATGCGTGTGCATGCATATATAATTAATATATGGTGTATGGATCAGCATCATTGAGTCGACTAAAAATAAAAATGGAATGCGTGATATTCTGAACGTGGAATATGCTCTTCATATTAACATGCATGCATGTTGCTAGAGTAATATAGTCGACCTGCAGCTCAGATTCTAAAAAGCTAAGGATAGTTCCTGGGATAACTCCTCTAATTCCACCACCATCAATGCTGAGAACGGTGATCAGTTTTCCAAAAGTTGAAGGCTGCAGGGTTACATTTGTTGTTTCCATGGAGAATAAGGTACAGATATCAGAGAGCGAGAGCGAGCGAGAGAGAGAGAGAGAGAGAGAGAGAGAGAGAGAGAGAGAGAGAGAGAGAGAGATCTTATGAGCCTTTGAAATTAGGATTTTGCGATCTTGATATCATTTTAACAAGAATTGTAAGGTATTTATAGGCTTATGATTCCAAATTCCAACAAAATAATGCTTAGTACGTGTAAGGGATCACGACCTTGAAAAAGTCACCAGATCATAAACATTCTTCAACTTTATCTCGTTTGTGCTTTCTTGGATATGACGCGCGTACTTGTTCAAATTAGACCACGCACTAACATACAATTCATGAGTCTGCATGGACCAAGTTATAAATTGTCAACAATTGAAAAACTCAGATGATTCTAACTGTATGCCTTGGCATAAAAATGGTCCCATTTACTGGTTATGGACAATGAGGCATCATGCATTACACAGTACTTAAACGCATGTGAGAATTGTAGGTATGACTTGAGAGAATTTGGTAAGAATGATAGGTGAATACAATAAAGCCAACGTGGGGCTAGTTGGGTCTGCTAGCATGGGGTACGGGGATCGGATATCCCCAACTTATAAAGTCAATAATTATAAATTCCCTATATATCATGTGTACAAATGATATAGAAATTACAATTCAAGAATTAAAGGGAACTCTAATTAGGTTTAAACGTGTAAAATCTTGTTTCTCAAAAGGCGGCGATCGAAGAAATCAACGACGAATAGCAAGGTCAATTTCGGGTACCGACGATTACTTGCAGAGATGATCATTTGAGTCACAAGAAATCAAGAATTCAATAAACTAAGGTACCTAATTCAATTTTAACTAGTACGTTACTTCAACTATACAATATGATAAGTTCATGCGACCTTTGAGTACAAAAAGGGAAAAGTTCATCTTATCCAGTTCATGATCTTAAAACATGCATGCTTTATATATGATTGAATTAGGTACCTTAAAGCATATATATATGATCTTAATTCACGTCTTTCAGGCCTAATGCATTTCATGATCATCTGAAAACATCATGTACAATTTGAATTATGAATCATATATAAGCATGTTTTAATTAATAGAATTATGCAAAAGAGTTATAAATTTTCTTTTGGTTTTTTGTTCCTTCTCTCTTTATATTTTTCCTAGCTAGCTATTTCCTTTATTGCTTGTTAAACTACGGCCACAAGTGAAAATCCAAATATATATCGAAGTCCTCCTAATTAAAGGTTGCCGTCAATATTAATGATCGCCGATTCCCAGATCCTGATCATGTTCAATTACCTTCTTAATTTTAAGTTTTCGATCAGAAATAGATATGAAATTGAGTGGTCCTGTCAATATTTTTAAGGCCGTAAATGTTGAACAATTAATTAATATGGATATAATAATTGAGCCAGAAGAAGCTAATTAGTCCCGGACTTGAAATGAGGCTCCATCTACTTAATCTGCATGAACTTCATCTTTTCAGATACTGATCATGAGAATATTTCATCGATCGATCGATTTTATATTTCCATAATGATCTGTTATATCTTGGGCCGAGGGTTATATATCTTTTCATTTTCCAGTTTTTACTGATGTCTGCAAAATGAAACTGCGCAGGATGCATCTCGATCGGAAATGGTTGGTCATACTAATTACCCGAGATCGATGATGCATGGCAGCCGGAAATCGTACATGAGAGATCAATATTTAGAAGCATATGTTTATTTTGAATCACTACAAGAAAACTGATTATTTATCGCTAGCTATTTCTTGTGAAAATGATTATTTTTTGTTAAAATGAATCTGTTTTTATCCCAAATAATCATTATCGTCCCAAATAATCTGTTACAAATATATATATATATATATATATATTTCTTTTGGTAGTAAATCTTAATCATAGTGATCCATTTAATTGGTTATGATCTGTAGGTATATATAGTTACAACTACTAATATAAAGAATATTAATGACACTGCATATTGATGCAGGCTTTGATCAAATGATCCATATTCTCTAGTCGTTCCTAACTTTCTGTGTGACAATATAATGTTTTCTTTAATCTATTTCTTGGAAATATCACGTATTGGAATTCTAAATCAGATCGAGGAGCCCATGCAGCAGCATCTGCTAGATTTTCCAGATTTCTCATATTATAATATACCATAATAAAAAGCCTTAGATAAAAGTTAGAAGGGGATTATTCTAATTTTCTTGGGCCAATTGCAGCCCATCTTTCGAGGCCTATAAGAATATCTAGCCCAAAACCATGCTCATAGCAAATGAGTTTCAAGTGTTATTTAAAATTGTAAAGAAAAAGTACCTCAAAGTTGTTGTAGTATTATGTTAACTATTCCTGCCTGTCACGTGGGTGACATGGTCGGCAATGGCAAGGTTTTATATTTTTAAACTGTTCGTACCTAAGCCCTTTATAGTAACTGTTTTTTTCTTTGGCTGGCACAGGTGGTTTCCTGCCATTCTTACTAAATTTTTAGAGAAATTTGGAGTTCTTGGCTCTCTTTTAACTTAAATTGATCATCTTTTTCTGCACCGTGTTTAGTATTGCTATTCCAATTTAGAGTGTGATTGCCGGCTATAAGCTTGCGCTCATAATCTTTTATATGAGGGATGGAGATTGTGGATCAAGAAATTATTGCTTACGATCATCTTTGTTTACGTTAATGTACTTTCAAAATCTAATAATTCTCTCGCTTAATTAGCCAACCCCTTAATCAAGGTGATGACCGAATTTCACTGTTTGCTTATGAACAATACAGATCAGTGGAACACGTGTGGATTTATCGTCTCAAACTGTCATTGTTACAAGGTGGTCCGGGAACTTAGTGGACATACAACACGAGATCAGGCACATAATAAACATCAATATACATATATATATATATATATGGAGTATGTAGCATGTATATGTGCCACCCACTCCATATATTTTATTCAAGTTGAGTTTATACTAGCCTAAATTATCTTATTAGAACTATGAGTTTAATGTAGGTCAGGGGGCCGAGTAACTGCACCCAGCCTACCCGGCCTTCGCCTGGGGTGGGTGGGGTCATCCGCCAGCACACGGCGGTTACACTGACGGATGCCCACCTTAAGGAGATGCCAAGCTGGGTCTCGACTCGTCTAAGTTTTCACCCGTGCATCCAGCCTAATATATATTTAAAAAATGAGTTTTGTAATGAAATAGTTTGGATATTTTCAAAATGGGGTTGTTTTATTACAAGAGTTTAATGAAATCTAATCCCTCCCTCCCCCCCCCCCCCGGCGGGGGCGCGTCTTGACTCTTTCTCTCTCTCTGGCCTCTCTTTCACTCGCCTTTTTAGACGTTAGTGTCCTTGTCGTCGCAGCTCATGCCATTGCCATCATCAAAACCCTTTTTCTCTCCATCTTACCCTATAGTTGTAAGTATCTCGAACTCGAAACTCTAAGTTCTTTGTTTTATTATTTGCAATTGTAAGAAAGGGCCACCCATAGTGGGCACCCCTTCACCTTCTCTTGGTGGTTATGAAGTGGTTCTTAAACCACTTCATGAGACTTGATAACTGGCCATTAAGGGCCAGCCGGGAGTTACACTTAGAGGGGCTATTTACATAGCCCCTCTCCCATTTGGAGAACACTTGCATCAAAAACATGAAATCTCTCTCTCAAATGATTCTCTCTAGTTTCGGCATTTAGGCTGTGGAATAGGTGAGTGTTGCTCTGGTATTGCCACGTAGCACACTCCATCATCGATATGGGAGATTGTGAATGAACAACGACGATGATGAAGAATCTGTGGAACAACCGCACTAGATCCTAGATATTTACGATGAGGTAATATCGCTTCAGCTGTGTACTTTGATCTAGTATTTCTAACATTGGTATCAGAGCCCGATCAGTTGTTCCCGATTTGTATTTGATGTGCGTATTGTGATTTCTCTTGCTGAAATATTTTCCCGCACGATTGATTTTTTTTTTCCTGTAACCAAGGCTGCTGTGAGATGCCACCTACACAGTGCAAACCATAGGTGATTGGAGCACTTTGCTGCTGTGCGCTTGCCAGAGGGCAGCGGCGTCCATCTGAGGTGCTGCGGCACCATGTGATGATGCTGCAGACCAAACGGGGTTGGTACACCTCGCTGCGACGGTGCATACTCGTGAGCCCGCAACGTGTTGTGCCCACTGTGGTGGTGCAGCAGAATAAACGGCATGCATGGCCGCCTCTACTATATGTTGAGCTGCGCAAGCCTTAATGGAGGCACTATCCTCTGCTGCGTGCAGAGCAACGCGCACCATGGTGGTGCTGCAAGCGCTGCCGCTCACAGAGCACGGAACCTCCTTTGTTTTTGGTGCTGCACGACAAGCACCGATTGGGTGCTGCATTTCCCATAATGATGCACGGACAGGCAGCGCAGGTGCAACGCTGCACCCTGTACTGAGCTGAGCAGCAGCGCACCGAGCCCTGCAGCAAGTAACACTCCTGCAGGCTGCAGTGCCTTGGGCACTAAAGGGCGGTGGCGACAAGCACCAGGTGCTGTGCGCACCAGGTGCAGCGAGCACCAGGTGCTGCGCGCACCAGTCAGCAGCAGAGGAAGCAAGAGCCCCGCGGAGTGTCTGCCATGGAGGGCAGAGCCCCGTGCGCTGGCTGATAGGGTGGCGATGAGAACTGCAGCTCTGGGACGTCGCCCATGGCTGCACAGCGCATCGCACGCAGCTGTGTGACGCTGCCATGGTGCAGCGCTGTACACAGTGCCACCCACTGAATGGGGGCAGCGCTGCCATGGCTTGGAGGACCTTTGGAGTCTTGGTTAATCCCACCCACTGCAACAGGCAGCGGTTACAAGCTGCTGTTTCAAGTTTTTTTTTTACGTTACATGTACTGTAACCGTCGGCTGAAGGAGGAAGATGAACAATGATGTTCATTTGTTTGTGATGAAGTTTGGGCTGGATTTAAAAGGAGTTGGGCCTATTTTTTTTTTTTAAATCAAGTTCTGGGTCCGGCCCATGTTTTTTGTTTTAGCAAAACCCATCTGTTTTAAGTAAAGGAAAACAGTTTTGGTTTAAATTATTTATGGGCTGTGGGCTGCAAAACTATTTGTTTTATTTCGGTTGAAAAAGAAAAGCCCAACTAGTTTTTTTTTTTTTTTAACAAAATGCAGGCTAGCTCTTTTTTAAAAAAAAAAAAAAACCACTGGAAGATTTGGGCCGTGAGCCCAGCAGGCACATGCCTGCTTTGCAATTGGGCGCCCAAGAAGGTTTGGCCCTTTGGCTGTCCAAGAACAGTGGCATAAAATTTTTTTTTTTACAAAATGCTTGAGTGGTGTTTTGAACCCAAGACCTCACACACAAAGACTATAAGCTCAACCATTTGGGCTAGAGCCTATTATTGGTAAGTTTGCTGATTTTAGTTATTTATTCAGCATGTTATTGTGGCATAAATGTTTTTTGAAATATTTTTGCATGTGATTATGGTTATTAAATACATGCTTGCCATGATATTTTTTTTTGTCACATTTGTTTGGCATTTTATTTTACGTTATAAATTGCCTAGATTATTATTTTTTTGTGAATAATAATTATTTGGATCAAATGTGATGTGATCATTTTTTGTACATGTATTGTGATTACATGTAATTGTACGAGCTTATTTTATCACTTGTATTGTTAGACTATTTTTAAGAATTGTCTTCAATTTTTTTTAGAATGTGATAAACTAGAGGATTAAGTAGCCCGAGTTTGATTAGTCCATACTTATGATTGGCTCATATTGTTTTCTTCAATCAAGGAAGAATTTTTTTTGTTTTCATGTGACTAACTCGGTAGATTGCTTATCCTAGTGGGAGTATGGTTGAGATTGATTTGTAATTAATCTCCTATACGATATAAATTTCCGCGAAAATTAAGTTAGAAATTAATAATTAGACATTGAGGCGCAAGAGATGATTAGGAAGCTTAGCGAATTTTCGATCTTGCGACGTGTATTAATTATTTTTGTTCTGACTTAGATTAACGCGGCAATTTTCTTAAATGTGTATGCAATTAGAAGCGCATAGTTTAGTAACTTTGAGATAACTATGAAAAAAGCCTAGAGATTATTTATACGACTTAATCGTCGCATTAATCTCCTCCATGAGCAATAGTTGAAAATAAATAAAGATTATTGTGAGTGTCAGATTGTCTTAGACCATCATTATTGTGAAACCTCTAAAAGGTCTAGAGTAAAATTGGAAGTGCGCGTAGGACGCTTGCACTATAATTTTTATGGAAGTTGATGGGATCAACTGTCAGATAGAGCTAAACCACTATTTTGCCTTTGAATCTTGTGAGTTATAACAGAAGTTGCTTGTTGTTTTTGTAACGCAAAGATTAATTGCTCCTATATTTGAGGTTGAGCATATATCTTGAAGCAACTTAGATTAACTCACAGATAAGTATATACCCTCTCTACTTGCTAGTATGTTTGGCAAATCAGGACATTAAAATTTGAGTGTGCAGGAGTGTTGAGGACATTCTTAATTGGCACATTCATTTTTAAAGTTTTTATCAATGCACCTCTATGTGGTACTAGCACTGGTAATCTTGCTCAAGTTTTATTTCTCTCTAGTGAGAACAAATAGGTTCTTGCAGATATATAAACTTTGGAGCACCCGTTGAGAGTAATAATACCAAGCACCTTAGAGGTTTGCATGGTAACTGTGGCAAAAGTCTGAATAATTAGGTACGACTTAAATTAAGCCTAAAAATCTTGCTCGTGGTTGCATTGATGCAAGACAGGTTTTAGGATAAAATAATTTCTTACAAAATTTTTCTTTTCTCTCCCATAGTGGATTGGAGAATATGAAAAATATTGAGCATGCAAGAAATAAGGATATATCGCTAGTTAGCGGCTAAAATGTCGCATACTGCATTTGTTGCAAAAATCAATATTTTTTATTAGTGCTTTTAATGCGATGTTAAATAAGTCTAGACCTAATTTGATTTAGGACTTCTTGAAAGTAGTGGTGTTAGTGAGAATTTCTAGAGGTTTAGAAGTTGGATGGTTACTCATTGACTCAGTGATATTATTTCTCGAGTGGGGAAATGATATATTAAAATATGCCATGAAGGCATAGGATGATGGGTGTGAAGCTTGAGAAATTGAAGATTTTTTCGCTAATGAGATCCGTCTCCTTGGTTTAGAAGAGTCAAAGAGAAAATGCAATATGAGCATTTTCTATGTGAAAGTTCCTATACATGCACACTAAGGACTTAGATAATAAAAATATTGTTTCATCATATAAATGCGATCCAAAATTTGTTTTTATGAAAATATATTTTTCAGTTAAAATATTTTCAAAATCGCAATCGTATGAGTTATATGATAAGAACAATTATCTCGCAGTTTATTGACTTGCTGAGAATGGTGTTATGGTGCAAAGCAGTTGTTACATCACACTTGGGTTGATAGATCGAGTTCATTCGCTTTTGAGAAAGGCTGAGTGATTATTTTGTGCAAACGTGAATTCTATTAAAAATCAAAAGGATCTAAGCTTGATCATTTTTTGGTTGAGTCAAGTAAATTACTCGTATTTTCGGCGAGGGTGGGGAATTGTGGATTTTTTTTGTAACACTTATTTTTTGGAAAGAACATTTTCATCACGTTTCATTCCACATTACCTTAACCAAAATATTTTCAAAATTATTTTTATATAAGATCGCCGAAAATAGTGGGAGTAATTCAACAGCTAGTGGGAGTATACTTTTGAGTTAAGGTGTACCATTAGTGATAGTGACTCCCAAAAGTTATAGAATATAAGGATCCTCTTAAATAGCGTGGTAGCTTTATATCAATATTCTCTCGTCGTTTAGAGACTAGAAGAAAATATTTGTAATATGGCTCCGCTAAAAGGTATTGAATTCACAAAGTAGGAATCCCAACACAGAATCTTAGATTCGCTTCACTTATATGATCCAACTTGGGGTTGTTGATCTAATTGACAAAGGTAGAGTGGAGTTGATAGAGGTATAGATCCATCTCTTGACACTTATTGAGTTGCATTTAGATAGCCATTGATCGCATATTCATTCAAACTTTTCTTGAAGGTGTTAAATAGCTGATTCTCATAGGAGAATTAGATGGTTAGCTTTTGTGATGTTTAAGCATGAAGTACTTTGAGCGCCTGATTATTGCTAGTACTATTTTGGTACATAAAGCGAATAAATGTTGCTGGTACTGTTTACATGCGACCTAAACAAACCATCTATTCAAAGATACCCAATGTACCTAGTCGT
Source organism: Juglans microcarpa x Juglans regia (assembly GCF_004785595.1). Classification (NCBI taxonomy): domain Eukaryota; kingdom Viridiplantae; phylum Streptophyta; class Magnoliopsida; order Fagales; family Juglandaceae; genus Juglans; species Juglans microcarpa x Juglans regia. The sequence goes on along the minus strand of NC_054602.1, from coordinate 32,436,338 downwards.
TTTATCGACTTATTGAATAAAATGGGGTTCTTTGAATGCTGTTGACAATATTAGAAAAGTGTCATCATAAGAGATATTGCGAACTGGTTATCTTAGATAATTAATTGTCGCCTAAAAAGAGGTTTTCCATACTACGAGGTGATGGACATGGGTTTGTGAAAAGTAGCTCAGGCTTCATGTCTTGTGAGACTGTTTATAAGAAAAACAGTTTCTATGAGTTCTTGTTCAAAATCTATAGACAATTAATGAGATGGAAAATACTAAAGAATCTAGTTTTGCCTATATTGTTTGATGTTTCCATTATGGTTTGCTCATGGGAGTTAGAGGTTAAGTTTTTGTTAGAGGGTAAATATGACTTACTTTGTTAAGTGAGTTTGTGATGCGATTGTCATTAAAAGTAATGATTAGACTATTATGATTGTCTTTGGGGGCAAAGGCCCTAATCGCTTTACCCTTAATGAAAAATAAATTATGGTTATCTCACATGCTTTTGTGAAACCTTGAAGTCGCAAATTAAGTTTGCTGAATAACATTTGTGGTCACCTTATAGATTCTTAAAAATCGCAGTTAGACTTGTTGACTAGAATCTACGGCTTATATTGTGAGTCTGACCTAAATGAGATTCGCGATGAGTCATCGCTGACTTCATGATTGTGCAAAGGACTGTTACATGTAAAAGTTGAGTCTCTTGGTAGGAGCATGTTTTGGAAAGTTACTATACATTAGAATGCGCATGGAGAGAAATGGTCATTAAACACCACTTGAGAGTTGTGGTTTAATAATTTGTTGTTGACCATGTGATTTCTCTGTACCTCACAGTATTGCTCGTCATGCACATGATATTGATATGTTCTATGATCATGTGGCGTGATTTGAAGCATTCTTTGGTATGCACACACATTCACCATAAATTTAGGAGTTATGGTGAAAAAGGTATATTGACAGGCTTAGATCGGCTCACTCACACGAGTGATCGCCTTTGGCGCTACAAAGAGGTAGCGAGCAAAGATGAGACAATGTGTTACTCGGTACTTGTCCAGAGAGGGATAAGCTGGAAGACACAAAATATATGTTGCCTTAGTGGGAGCTAAGATGAGGTCTAAGGATCGTGCATGGTTACCCACATACCATGTAGCCTGTGGTTTAGCCAGATGCGAGATCCTCTTTGGCGCTTTGGATAGCGAGCAAATGGAGGGACTCGAGTTAGGCGCTGAGATAGCGACTAGACTAAAATCTGTACGGTGAATTGAGAATAGATATACGCTCTTTCTTTGGAAAGAGAACTCTACCGTAGCATGTATTTCATACTACATGTGCTTTTGCGACCAATAGTAGAGGTGAGTGAATGGTTCCCTGCTTCCTCACCGTGTGAGTCCTGTAGGTTATAATTGATGACCTTAATTTATTTATGCCCTTAGGAGACCTTTGACTATGTCACGAGGTTGATGTTTTAGTGTCTGCTACTTTGGCATGTTATCTATGGCCATGAATGATGCGGTCTAAAGAGGCATTGCTGGGAAAGCGACTAAACTAAAACTAAATGACATGAGCGCGAAGGGAAGACTATTTGGTAACACATTGATAATGGTGTGTACTCATTGCCGGCAAGTTATGTTGCTTCCTGGGAGTTGCAATATAGCTGTGAATACATAATGTTTTATGGAGATTGAGCATTGCTCTGAGTCATTTGGACTCGAGAGGGATTAGGGATGCTTAGTTTGATGTGACCAAATGAGTTGGGGCATAACGAGACACTTTTTTTTAGGGATGTTGCTATGCTGGTCTTCTCTAGGAGAGATTTGGTATAGTGCTCCCATTTTTCTTTTACAGATGTGCTCGATGGTCGCACGGCCTATTTGTCAGCATGAACAAGATTGAGAACATATTGAGGGATGCAGACCTGGGGTCTTTGCCACTATGTGTGAGTGGGAGATATAAGAAAGGGGCACCTATAGTGGGCACCCCTTCACCTTCTCTTGGTGGTTATGAAGTGGTTCTTAAACCACTTCATGAGACTTGATAACTGGCCATTAAGGGTCAGCCGGGGGTTACACTTAGAAGGGCTATTTACATAGCCCCTCTCCCATTTGGAGAACACTTGCATCAAAAACATGAAATCTCTCTCTCAAATGATTCTCTCTAGTTTCGGCATTTAGGCTGTGGAATATGTGGGTGTTGCTCTGGTATTACCACGTAGCACACTCCATCATCGATATGGGAGATTGTGAATGAACAACGACGATGACGAAGAATCTGTGGAACAACCGCACTAGATCCTAGATATTTACGATGAGGTAATATCGCTTCCACTGTGTACTTTGATCTAGTATTTCTAACAGCAATAGAGGATGAGATTGTCATGCCCCAAATCTTTTGAATATTGGAGGTGATTCTATTGACGTTACAATGGTAACTTAAATAATAATAAGAGAAAATGACATAAAAAGCTTCATATATAAATTGAGTTCTTAACATGAAACCAACTCAAACTATTCATTCATAAAAATTTGAATTATTCCATAAAAGAGATTAATTTCATCGCTCTCATAATTCTAACCCTTCCATGTTCTCTAATCCTTCTTTTTGGCATGTTCCTCTTTAATACTTATAAAATAAGAAATTTTTACAAGTGGATGGTAAGTCTACGACTTAATATCTGTAAACTAAGAAATTTTACAGGTGGAATGTAATTAGACGGCTCGGTAAGTAGGATTGATTAAGATAGGTATAACATATGAGCCTCCTCATTTATAAAAAAATAAATAAGCTGATAAGCAAAAATCAACGATAATTGAAATCATGATACTAACATAAAATAAAAGTCTTGTATCATATAAATAAGGGTTAATTACACTTTGCCTCCTCGAACTTTCATTCAATTCACGATGTGTCTCTGAAACTAAAACTTGCATCAAAGTGGACCCTCGAACTTTCAAAACTTCCCAATCCCCATTTCTGTCTACCAGCAGCGTCAAATCTAATGAAAATTCACTGCAAATATGTAATTTTTATCTAATTTATTATCGTTGACCATATATAATATAAAATAATATATTCTATCAATTAATAATAAATCATTAATCATTAACCATATGCAAAATTATTTTATACCTAAGTTGCAAGTAAGTATGAATAATCTATATATACAATGAAATTATTTGATATTCATTAACTATATATAAATTAATAAAAAGATTATTTAATGATTTATGATTTATTATTAATTGATAGCATATATTATTTTATATTTTATATAGTCAATGACAATAAATTAGATAAAAATTTTATTTTTGCAGTGAATGTTATGCACGTGAGCAGCACGTGCAGTGAATTTCTGTTAGATTTAACGCTGATGGTAGATGAAAGGGGGAAATTGGAAAGTTTTGAAAGTTTGAGAGTCCATTTTGATGCAATTATTAGTTTCGGAAGCATATTGTGAATTGAGTGAAAGTTCGAAAAGGTAAAGTGTAATTAATCCTATAAATAAAATATTTCCAAAAATTCTTCCATGGGGAACTATCCCTTCAAGGGCAGCTATCCTTCCCATAACTCCTCTTTATTGGGATCTGCACCTTTTTAATATCCTTCAATGTAGTTATCATTCCCGTTTACTTTTCCATTTAGGGCATACACTTTTTCAATGTCCTTCAATGTAGTGTCCTCCTCGTACATTTCTCATTGAACGGGTCTACACCTTCTGAAGATTGTTCGGTGCAATTATCCTCCCAAACATAATTTAGTACCAGTACCGTACTATCATAAAATCCATATATCATTTCACGTAACCATACTATAATTCACATTACATTTCAAATATAATCATCTATAAATATGTCATAACTATTTACAGGCTCAAGTCACACATTTCAAGGTATAAAAATTTACTTTCAGATGTTCTAACATTTACATGCAATCCAGCGATAACACTTCATAGATGTTTAAAAAAAAATAAAGTGTTCAGAAACTTTTAATGAGATTGTCAGATTAATTAAACTTACTTATCTTATTATACAAATTACTAATTACTACTTGATAACGACGACAGTATCACTCAGAACCTAAATAAATGATGTAATCCCAACATATACACAAAACCAACGCAAAATCAAACACAATGTAACTTCAACCGTACGTATAAACAGACCCAAAATAATACTAATTGATCGTAAAACAAAATTCATAACACGTTCGACCATGACTTATAAACTAAAGGCATAAATGTAATAACACTTAAAAATCTATCCTATTGAACGAGCATTTAGGCTTACAGAAAAGTTACAAAAATGACATTTTAATCAAGACTTCCCTCTAATTTCCCTAACGACTAGTGGTACATAAGAAATTGGCACGAGGTTCTCTATCTATTGCATAAGTCTTCATGTGTCCAATGTGAAATCAGATATTAAATATCAAAATATGTTATTCTCACATTAACCAGTAACTATAGAATGTGACCACTAACCAAAAACTAAAGAACCAAACAACAAGAACCACATGTCGAAGCAGTAAAAATATGCAACTTTGCAGGTACACCTAGCAGACACTATTTTGTCAATTAAAAGTGCTATGTACGTAAATCTCAACCTTCTATGTGTATATGCATTTTTATAACCATATATGTCACCAAAACTATTTCTAAAACCATATACAACAATGCATTGATTTTAAAATAAATCTTCACAACCTCCTCACACTCCACACTTCATATTTTTTTTTTAATTTTTATTATTTTTTTATTTTATCAAATATTTATTATATGAATAATGAATAGAAAATTTCAAATAATTTAAAAATAATAAACTCAAAAAAAATTTAAAAAAAAATTTAAAATTTAAAAAAATATAGAGTGTGGTGGAGGTTGTGTAGCAAAACTCTTGATTTTAAAGAAATAATCATCACACAATTGAGAAATATAAAACAAGAAAAACTAAAGAAAAGCACCTTACCATTATTTCAATTGCAAAAAAATATGAGGGAGATCTTGAGTGAAGAGAGATGATAAAACTTGAAACTAAGTTGGGTGCATTTGAAAGCTTCGGGGTTGGGGGTATTTATAGGGGAGAATGTCATTTATTTAGAGAGGAAATCGATGGCTGGAAATTAATAAGGAGTTATGTTACGAATGGCGGCAACGTACAAAACCAAAGGGTTGGGGGCGTTCGAATCTTCTAGAGCTTCTCAACACTGTGAGAGTTATCATCTTTATGGAGATTTAAGAGGGAGAAACATGGGCGGCACTGCTAGAATGAGGAAGGGTGGTTGTAAAGTGCAACGAAGAAAATAAAGGAGGAAGAAGAAACGCTTCTGCTATTTTCGTTCAAAGAAAAGAACCTAAACCCTAAGTGTTTCACTTAGGTACAACAACCACTATTTTTTTTTTAACATGGGCTTAAGAATTGACGTTGAGATTAGGGCAATAAAACCATGCTTTGAGATCTCATCCAAACTTGCACCACTCCTTTAACTTAATGACTTGGGCTGAGTATTACAAAGATTGTTTCAATGGAGGACGAGATGTGTTTTGGATGTTGTGGAGTTTGAACATACGATTTTAGAAAAAATTTGGGGTTTCAATCTGTAATTTACTTTAGGGTTTCAATTTTGAAATGCTGTATTGTTTTGGGGTCTCGGATTGAGACCACAATCAAGTTTAGGGTTTCAATTCTGAAACCCTAATGTAGTTTGGGGTCTTAGATCAAAACCCTAGATTGTGTGATTATGATTTTAAATTTTGTGTAACTTTTGCATCATTTCAAGTGTTTGAGTGCTTGTATAATCCATGGGTAGTGGTGATTGTGCATCATGTCTGAACACTAACACTAGCGCTATCTCCCTTATAGCTATTCCTTACACCTAACTCTACCCCTACACCTATCCCTACTCTACACCCATCAAAGAAAAAATTTATTTCTATCGTATGGGAGCATTTTACCAAGTTAGAGGGTGGAGATCCCAATAACTCACAAGCAAAGTATAATCATTGTGGTGTTATTTATGGATGTCACTATAAACAACATAGTACATCCCAGTTGAAAAATCATTTAGAAAAACAATGCAAGAAGAGTTTGATAAGACGTTCATTGCTTGAAAGAGTTAGACTAAATTAGACATTAGATTTGAGAAGATAATGAATGAGAGTAGTGTAGGTAGTATGTTGAAGAGGTTTGTGAAGTCTGACCTGGAGACGTGTAGGATGAGTTTAGCTTGTATGATTGGAATAGACAAGCTACCCTTTTGGTCTGTGGAGGGTGAATGGTTCCAAGTCTAAACTAAGAACTTGGAACCTGGGTTTAGCATTAATTCCCGTCACACAGTGGTGAAAGATATTCTAAAATTATACAGCTTAGAGAAAGATTTGTTAAAAGTTTTATTGAATGATCAAAGAGTTTGCATCACCATTGATACATGGACATTGGTCCAAAACTTGAACTAAATGTGTTTAATAGCTCATATTTAGATCGTGATGGGAGGTTACACAAAAAGATTCTTAATTTTTGTTTAATAGCCAATTCTTTTTTTTTTTTTTTCCAAGAAGAGGATGGTACCCCAATTTTATTGATAATCCTAACTTATGACAGATGAATACCATGGTTACAACTAGATGCCTAGGGGTTACATATAATCATAGAACCCAAACCCAGGCATCAAAATAAGATATAGACTAACTCAAATACAATACAGTTATTAAATAGAAACAAACAAAACTCAAATCTTAATAAATCAATTAAATCAAATAAATCTGCATAAAAACCGAATAGTTGACTAAAAAAAACTTGTATAGAAACCTGCATAATCAAATTTGGTCTTGCCGAATAGCTTCAACAAAGAATAAGAAATAACAAGTGTGGAAGTAAAGAATCACAACACCAGCCCCTGCAACCTACACTAAGCAAACCTCAATCTCAAATAAGTTAAAGAGCATTTGTCAAGGCGCAACAAAGCTTTAAGTCTTCTAGGAATAAGACTATACAAGAATTATACACGAAGATCTATACAAGAATTACGAGCTCTTTCTTTAGCAAAAAAAATCAGCCACCATATTGCGTTCTCGAAAAACATGACAAATGCGACAATTAAGAGTCCGGATAAGCTCAATCATCTCTTCCCAAAAATATCATAAGTACTAGTGGGAACATTCACCATGATGAATCCATGAAAGCATTATCATAGAATCTGTCTCAACTATTATATCTGATAATCCCAGTTCTTTACAAAGTCTAAGACCATCTCTCAAAGCCCAAAATTTAGCTACAATATTGGTCTGAGTTTGGTAGTGACGAGAAAAACCTACAAATAGATATTCTCTATGATCACGAACCACGCCGCCGCCACCAGATAAGTTAGGGTTACCAAGCGAACAACTATTTATATTTAATTTCTAATAACCACAGTTAGGAGGTTGCCAAGCAAAAGCTTTAGCTGTAGTAACCCGCAGCACAATGATAAGACATCTAATGCTCCACAACATCTCTTGGTCTCGAGTAGAACAAGACGTGAAGTTCATAGACACCACAAACACATTTTGAGTCCGCATTACAATGGTCAACACAATATGCTCCCAAGTGAATTTACTTTCTTCCATATGAATCTTGCATCGAAAAAACCAAAGTCCCAAAATAATCATAGTTGGAATAAGGTCACACATTATCCCCATCTGAGAGAGCATTTGGCTTTCGACCACCAAAGAAAAACTCGATCAAAAATACTTTGACCTCTCCTATATCTCACCTCTAACCTCTTGGAGAAGAATTCCCAGATTTTTTCAACTAGAAAACCATTCCCAAACAAATGTTTTTTTTGCTTCAATAACACAATTATCCACTCAACAATAACATCGGGATGGTAAATGAATACCAATTTTTTTAACATTTGCATCAACAGGCAACGCATGATTCTAGAATTTCCAAGTAATATAAGAGATTTTACTTAGAATAACTCTAAACTAGGTCCAGTTTGCCCAATGGGGAGGGTCCAAATGAAGTCTTGAAATATTTCATGCCCCTTAGTCGAAAATTTACCATCTGACGAAGGAACCCATATGAAAGTATCTGAACCTTGTTTAATCGCCAATCATAGAGGCAATATCATTGGGAAGGTGGTGGAATCCGAAATGAAGGAGTGGACTTTGGAGCAGACAGTGACAATAACAGACAAGCCGCATTTAAGTATATGAAGAATAAGGTTATAGAGGAAAATATGACTATATTGGATGGTGAATTTCAGCATGTTTGATATTGTGGACATATTGTGACTGCCAGCTTGAAAGACTTTCATGAGTCGGTTGCAAAGTAATAAATGCGGTCAGATTTGTGAGATCTTTACCGGTTAGGCTTGAGAAACTCAAGATCATTATTCGTGATGTGAGTATACTATGTAAGAAAATGTTGTGACTTAATATTCTTACAAGATAGAACTTAACCTTCTTGATGTTGAAAACGATTGGATAATATAGAAAAGTCTTTGATACCATGGGTGATGAGGATATACAATATGTGCACCACTTTGATGAGGACGAAGGGAGATCAAGGTAGCCCAACAATTTTGATTGGGAAAATATTCAGATTTTGATATAATTTTTTAGACTTTTCTATGAGGTGGTACTATTTCTAGATCTTTATATGTAACATATAATGAATATTGTCAACAAGTTTGTCAGATTAAAAAGCAGTTAGATGAAATGTGCTAAAGTGTTGATCATACTTTAAGGAGTATGGCATTGAGCTTGAGGCTCAAGTATAAGAAATAGGGCTAAGCACTAACAACTTCGGAGTCAGAGTGCCCTACCTTAGACTCCGACTCCAACTCTAATTCTTATAGCATTTAATTCAACTTGTCAAAGCGAAGTCAGATTTGGACTTTTTTTTTTCACTCATTTGAAATTTTAATTTGATAATTTTGGACTCTCACTAATCAAATTTGGGCTTCCATATTTTAGTTTTTTTAAAAAAGATTTTTTCAACTTTCAATTTTTTTAAAACATAACCAAAATTGTAAAAACAAATCATTCATACAAAAAAATACATAACCAAAATTACAAAGTTAAACATCCATACAAATTAAAAATATATAACCAAAATTACAAAACTAAATCATTTACTAGAATCACTACAAGTGAAAAAAACATAACTAAAATTACAAAACTAAATCATTCACTCACTACAAGTTAAAAAAACATAACCAAACTTAAAACTAATTAGTACTAATTTACTACATCAAGAAGTTACAAACTTACAAGCCAAAACAAAAACCTTACAAGCCATCAAATATTGTTAGTTGTTCCCAACTACGACCAATAACCAAAATTTAAATTCCAACAAGAAACAAAACCAAACAAAGCCAACAACATCCATCATCTACCATTCATTCAACCCATCCATCATCCATCATATATCCTCTCATCTTATCCAACCAATCCATCATCCATCAACAAGAAAGTTGTCATTCTAACAACAGAAGAAAAGCAACAAGGAACAAGCAAATAAGTTGTTCTCATTCCAACAATAAAACCAATCAAGTGAGCGTCATTCCAAGTTGTGCTTGAAGAAAAAAGAATAAAATTAGTGAGGAAATAAGATACCACATAAATTTATAAAAATTAAGAAAAAAAATTGAACAAACAACAAATTACACAATTTCACAAATGGACTTCAAAACCCAATTATCTTCATGTAGTAAACTCGTCATACCGGTGGTCAACTCTACATTAAGGTATTAAAATATAAGAAATTAGTAAAAGAGAAATCAAGATATATAACAAAACTAATTAAATTTGAAATATATTACTTGAGTCTAACTTATAACTCTCTGCATCATCAATTGTATCCAAATAATTTTGACTCGGGTATATAGGAGTGAACTTCAACTAGTTTTGTGTACACACAAGAGCCTCCACAGTTCTAGGAGCCAAAGAAGTCTGAAACGGATCCAGGACATAGCCTATTGTGCTAAATGCTAACTTAGATGCTATGGTGGTGATCGGAATTTCTAAGATATCTTTCGCCATTATAGCAAGAACTGGATATTTAGTAGTATTGACCATCCACCAAATCAAAATATCAAAAGTCTCTGTAAGGATCTCAACATCCTCCGACAAATACTGTTCTAGCTCCGACTTACAGTCCATCAAGCTTGCTGATTTCTACTCTTTATGGAAGTTTCTCAAGAAAGCCAAGGGATCAGTTGAAGAGCTACTCTCCATTGAGATACTACTCTCATTATGAGTGTCAGAAATACCAGACTTAGAACCGCATATGTACCTACCACCAAACGTAGCATATTGTTCATACAAAAGTTTTCATAACCTTCTTGAGGATTTCAACAAATTCCTCACCCATCTCTTTGCCCAATATTTGATTGAACCAATATACTTGAGTAACCAACTTGTATCGTGGATCAAGAATGACAGCAACAAACAACAATCTATTTATCTTTCCAAGATCCTTCCAATATTTATCATATTTTTTTTTCATTCAAAAGGCCATTGCACTCAAGCGTCGATTATTACTGTCACAAAAACTATTCAAATTAGTATGAATATTAATGAGCTCTTGAAAATAAAGATTTGCAGTGATATATAAAGTACCAGAAATACACAATGTGACATTATAAAATACTCCTAGAAATTTCAAAAATTTTATAGCCTCCCAATCATCAAGCACTGGAGCTTCTAATCCTCTTCTCCCATGCTCATCTTCAGACAAATAAACCCGTGAGTACAGATCCTCATCAAACAAAATTTGTAAGGCTTTTTTATACTTCTTAACCAAATTCAATATAATAAAAGTTGAGTTCCATCTAATAAGTACGTCAAGATATAAGAAACTTACATGGAACTTTTGACTTCTCAACATAAGACTTGAAAGTGGCAAGTCTTTGGGGAGAAGACTTCACATACCTAATCAAATTGTAGATCTTTGTAATTAACTCATCAACTTCTTTTAAATCTTCTTGGACAATAAGGTTTAAAATGTGCGCAGTACACCTCATGTGAATAAAGTCACGATCCGCAATATACTCCAATCTTCCAACTTCAACTGTTCTAAACTAATCAATAGCAGAGTTGTTAGAAGAAGTATTGTCCGCTGTTATTATAAGAATTTTGCCAATCCTCCCATCAAGCATACACTCGTCCAAAGCCCTCCCAATCATTGCCCCTTTGTGATCACTAATACGACTAAATGAAATTATCCACTTATTCAACTTCTAACTACTATCAATAAAATGAGCCGTGACACACATGTAATTGATGTTTTGGATCGACATCCAAGTGTTGGTGGTCAAGCACACTCTTTGCTTAGTAGTCAAAAATATTTTTTTCAAAATATCCTCCTCTATCATGAATAGCCTTATACAATCCATCATTACCGTAAAACGAAAAGAAATAAGAAATCTAGAATCAAGGGTTTTAGTGTAGTCCTGAAACCTTGGCTCTTAACAACTGAAAAAGACAACTCATCAACTATCACCATCCTAGCAAGGGCAGCGCTAATTTGTTTCTCGTCATACTTAGTCATCCTTAGTGTCTTTTCCCGTCCTTTAACTCTTGCCTCCGTGACCAAGAATTGCTTACTCTTATCCAATCTACTCTTACTATTTTTAAAGCAAAGAGAGATGTGTGCTTTCAAGACTGAAGTGCCCTGCCTCTTGGGAAATCATTTCCACAATCTCTCGCAATGGTTACAAGTGGCTATAGGTTCATCGGAATCACAATAAGTGACCCTTGTGAAGTGATCCCACACCTTACACCTATTTTTGAGATTTCAACTACCTAATGGAGGGCACGGGATATAACAGAAAGTATAATGAGTGCTAACCGAAGAGTCTAATGGTTCGCTAGACTCTTCAATAATGAGAGCCTCAACAGGCTTACTATATACTAGACTTATTATTCTATATTTAATGTAATTGTACTAGTGATTATACATTAGTTTACATATTATTATACATTAGTTATTATATATTAGTATTACATTGCATTATATATTGGACTATTGGTTATTATCCATTACTATTATATGTTATTGTACTTTAGTTATTATATATTAATATTACATGTTGTTATACTTTAGTTATTATACATTACTATTACATCTTATTATACCTTAGTTATATTATATGTTATTAAATTTTAATTATTATACATTAGTATTACATGTTATTATGCATTTTAGTGTTTAGACATTAGTATTATATGTTATTATATTTATAGATTAGTAATTTAGTGTTACATGGTAGTAATATTGTAAGGGTATGATGTTTACATATACTAAACTATTATTATTCAACTTAGTCTATATATATTATAATATAAATATATTATTTTATAATAATTAGCTCATGCTAGTATATTATTGAATTTGATTAACAATATAAGAAATAGTGATATAAAATCTTCATTTTATTATACATTAGTATTACATATCATTATAAATTTATATATTAGTCTTATCCATTAGTATTACATGTTATTATATTTATACATTAGTAAATTAGTGTTACATGGTAGTAATATTGTAATAGTATGATATTTACATATATTAAACTATTATTTTATAATAATTAGCTCATGCTAGTATAGTATTGAGTTTAATTAACTATATAAGATATAGTTATATAAAATTTATATGATTAATATATATAAAAATAAGTATATATTTATAAAATATATACATTATCGGTGTCGGAGTCGGAGGGCAAATTCGTAGTTAGAGCGGAGCCAGAGCAGAGTCGGAATCAAATTTTTGCTCAGCCCTAATGAGAAATATTTGGGAGATTTGAGAAGGATCAATGTTTTTCTATACATCGCTATTGTTCTTGACCCACGATATAAAATTGAGGAAATTGTGTATGGGTTGGAAAGCACTAGCAAGAAAGGATGAGTGGATCAACTTGTGCTAAGGGTTAAGGACACTCGTAATAGGTTGAATGATGAATTTGTCACATTCAGGGGGCTTAATTTAGAGGTTCCACAATCCACCACTATGCCTCCTCCCGAAGCTGATAGGCTAAAAAAGTATAAGTGGGATATGAGATTTGACAATACCCACGAGTTTCGAAAGAATTTAGACGGGCAATCAGACTTGGAAAGATACTTGTCAATAGAATTACACCCATATGTAAATGAATTTGATATCTTAGCTTGGTGGAAGTCGGAAGGTAAATATCGTCAAGTAGTCTTTGGAGAGATAGTCCACAGTATTTTGGTCATCCTTATTTCTACTGTAGCTTCAGAGTTCGAATTTAGCATCGGGGGCACATATTAGATTCATTTCAGAGTTCATTGTCTCCTAACAACATGGAGACTTTTATTTGCACTCAAAATTGGATCAAGGGAAACCGATTTAGGTTCTAGAAGTGGTAGAGTTTTTAGAGAGCTATAAGGAGGAGGATGTTGACCACCTTAGAAGCGGTAATCACTCGTAATTCATTAATTTGATTTTGCTTATAATAGATTGTGTTTAATTTATTCGACAAACTTGATTTCAAATTTAATTGTTGTAGAAACAACTTCAAGAAAAAAAGGCTCTATCTCAATCTACATCGGTAGTGATTTGACTTTGATACACAATTGGTTTGTTAACGACTTTTTTAATTAATTTTTTGTAGTTTGTACATGTGTTATTATTTTTTCTTAATTGATGTTCTATTTCTTTTGAGCCATCATATTATTCATATCCTCATTTTTTTTTTTTTTTTTTTTTTGCTTCTTTTTAGGTCTTATGATGTTAGAGTTGGCAAATGCTTGCTAGTTGATACGTGTTGTTACCTTTATTTCTTTTTTTTAAGATGTATTTCAATTGTTATTCATATTTGACAATTAGTAATATTTTTAGATTAATTTGTAATAGTTTTAGATTGATCTGTAATAATTTATACTACTAACAACTGTTAGTAGGTTAGAATTATTAGTTAGCAACTTTATTAGGTTTATTTATATTTAGAGTTAACATTTAATTTTATATTTTATACATTTAATTTCAATTGAAGCAAAAATATGTTTTGGGCCAAAATTGAAGTGAAAATAGGTTTTGGATCAAAATTGGCTTAAAAAACATATTTTGAGTTAAAAAATAACGTAGAAACAATTTCTAAACCCGATGTACCCATTTTACCCATTGAGGCCCATGGGTTGACGGATGCATAGGGGTCAATTCACCCTCCAACATCTGGGCGAGACACTTGCTCAAGCAAGATGGAGCTAGGGGCCGGGGCACAACCCCCCCCAAATGAGGGGTCGGGCAGGTGGTGAGATAATATCTTTGTTTTAGTGCAAGCTCCATTAGGACTTAAGTGGGTAATGGAAGGAACACTGTTTTTTTGGTCTAGTTGCAGTATAAAACCTGTCTTAAGGGAAAGGGTTTCTGCAATCTGAGATACAAGAGTGGTCAAATTGCAGAAACTCAAACATTAATGATCAAGATTATAAATGCCTTCTGGGATTGCTTGTGATCTTTAGCCTAGCTGGGTTTGAAAGGTTGATAGGGCAAGCGCATGTGGGAAATCTAGTCCAGACATGAGGCATTCAGGCTTGTTCTTTGTGTGACAGCGAGTGGCACAAGACGGGAGAGCAGCTGTCACTGACAGTTGCTACCTCAAGGTGAAGAGAATAGGCCAAAACTCAAGTTGTCTATGTGTTGTCATGCTTCCCGACATTGCCAAAGCTGAGGAATCAAGCCTGAGGTTACCATCGCCATCCCCAAGTGCTACAACCTCGCTAATCGTCCAGTGGGATACAAGTGTGGACATCAGAATACAATCCTGCTAGGTACAAGCAAGTTGGCGCACCAACCTGCGTACCAATTAATATTTTTTGCATATTTAGGTTATCTCATTGCAAGCAAGGAAGAAATGGAGGAATTTCTAGTTCATGGGCTTTCGCATATGCCATTCAAAACGATTCGTTTAATTAAATTAGTCCATGTCAGCGTCGGTGCATTTCAGTGCGTAAATTCGCCTAAAAGAATCATTTTCCTTATATATTTAGGCAATAAAAGAATGCTAACACCTTGTATATGCCTCAAAATCCAATAATATTGTATGTATATTCAGTTTGAGAGTTGGAGTTTCAAATGATTATCTCTTGATTATTGCTTTTAGAATAGGGGTGGGCAGCAAGGCCTTGCCCTTGCTACCCCGCCCCGCTTCCGCTTCACTCCCGGATGGCGGGGCGGGCAACCCCGCTCCGCTCAAGCTGGGGCAGATGGCAGGGAGGGCCCAACCCCGCTCCGCCCCCGCTTACATTTATATATATTATATACATATATATAAATATAAATATATATTTATATTTTACAAATAGTGTATATATAAATATATATTACAATTTGTTAGACTTGTTCACAAAATATACATTGGTAAATTTAAAAACTGCATAATTTAAAAATTAATACACTACAATTTACACAAGATATGCATTAACAAATTTAAAAATTACAGAATTTTTAAATTATAGTCATATTTAGAAAATTTAAATTTATAATTTAGGTCTAAAAATATATTTTTAATTACTTTTGCACTTGAAAATAATTTTTAAATCAAATAAAATGTGTTTTTTTTTTTTTTTTTTAAGTAAGAGGCAAGGCTGATTGAGAATCTACCCCGCACCCCGTCCCCGCATCCCGGGGGGAGGGGATGAAAACCCCACCCCCCCGCTCCATGGGAGGCGGGATGCTGGGAAGGGGTGCTACCCGCCCCTTACTGAAATTACCAACTGAAAAAGTAGCCAGAAATAAACTGTGGTGGACCTATGCCCCGTGTACAAAGATCAAGTGGCAGAAATTGAAATAACATTACAGTAAGGCCCATTGGAGACAAAGATTGATCATAACATCAAAATCACTTCCAACTTTGCCAAAGTGTGGTTGCAAACTAAAATCTCCTCAACCAACAGAACTTAACGACCACCGAAAAGCACAGTCCACCGTCAGATGGATGATAAGGACTGCTTTAATTAAAATGGGTGGGTCAGTGCTGAATAGGGAATAACCTCGAATCCAAAAAGCCCTGAGGCTCAGATAAGGAAGAAAAAAGGACAGTCCGGAGACAAAAACTATTTATTGAACAGATTGAGAGATAATTGTTCTCACGGGCCACACCATTGGAGGGTGATTTAACATTTAGCAGTGCGTGGTAACGAAATAACAAACTGAGGAGAAAGTAATTGCGTAGATTTTATCATTATCTCTGTAGGTGATATAGCATATTTTAAGTGGCTTATAAGTCAACCACTTTAATGAAAAACCATATGAACGGTGAAAACTCAAGGTGAAAAGTAGCATCTCTCTTAGGTTTAAAGAAGCCTAGTGTCGAAACATCACCATCCTACCAGTCCAAGAAGTAGGGCACTGGAGGAGTGAAAATGGCATATGTTCTGGAAAAGAAAACATAGAGATTTATGAAAACATCCCATCTAAATTTTCAAGATGCTTTGGGAATTAAAGTGTCAACAGATGAAGATGAACCGTATCATCTGAACTTGTGAAAATCTCGACCACAGAGACAATCCTTCTACTTAAAACTACCAAAATAAAGCCAGAAAGAACCAAGAAAGAAGTTCAGCCATATATTAAGGATAACTGACACTACATCTTCAAAGTTTCAACCATATTAAAGTACCTGATATAAAATGAAGTCTTCCTAAAGCAAATATCCTTTCTATTAGAAAGACCAATTCCAGATTTTTTTTTCTTTTGTCCAATAAATAAAATATAAGTTGCATCCACCTGTAGGTTCATAAAACGATTCTGTTGTTTAGCTGGAAGAAGCAATAACCAGCGGTGGCAACGATCCGAATAATATCGTCTACCTTCCACATAAGAAAAGGTAGGTTTAAGCTGCTACCCCATGTACCTAATACCTACAAAGTATATGGTCACAGAAACAATTCGAACAAATCAGTTTCGGATTAGTGGAAAATGTAGGACGCACAAAATTTATTGGCAACCTAGTTTTGGAACAGGAAAATTAGAAATTTCTCGAGAAAAAATATTAGGCCATAGATACATGTAGTATGCTTGGTTGGGAGCCCGTTGGCGGATCAGGGAACAAATTCAATATCCCAAGTGAATGAGAAATCAAAAGACGCGAGAACAAAATATATAAAACAATCCAAAGAGCATGCATAATGTGTTTTTAACTTTTTACAACTTCATTTGGGATATGTCGGACCAGCCGATCATTATAGGTTTGTAACTTCGAACAAACCAGAAGTCCAAAGGACATTTCTAGTTTTAGCAACTAATTTCTGCCAAATTCTTCTTAATACTAAAAAACACAACCAGCAAAACAACCAGCGTTTCTTTTGTTTTTTTTTTCTTGGCCAACAACCAGCAATTCAAAGTGTTGGAATAAACCCTTGAGAACATCCATGAGGGCAATTTTTTATAAGACAAACAATCTCTACATTCTGAGTCTATACAGTCCAAAGGTGAAAGCTATAAAAATGCCTGTAAAGATAGAGCAGACTCAAATTTCAGACATGTTTTAAATATTAAATACAAAGGTGCACCAAATAAAGATACCTTAGTAAATATATGCATAGGCAAGTGGGCTCTTAATAATAGAGAGACCCTGCAGATAGAATATTTAAAGGCAAAAAGGGAATGTTAGTCCAGTTTAAACCATTAATGCCTAGCAAATGCTGCTTTATGGAATACATAATGTCATACCTTGCCACCAGTTTCCTCTTGAAGCAGTCTCTGAATCATCTTCTCCCCCATCTTTCTTATGCTAAAAGTTCACAAATATTAACATATTTCAGAAAAATAAATGATCAGGCTGAAAAAATATCAATGAAGCATTAAGCTTCGTCTGTGGCCTAACAACTGGAAGCTTCGTCTTCCAGCTGCGTGAAGAAGAAAACAGATGAAGTCGACAATTTCCAAACTCCAAAGTGGGGCATAGCCTATCAACTCAATGGACCAAACACTTCCACGAAAAAATGAAACTAAGATTGTTATAAAGATCCTTCATATTCATGGGCAACCTTCGTGCAAGTCCAATATACAATATTCACAAAATTACTCATGCTTTTATAATTGCTTTAAGTCTGTGGATAGCTCTTCAAGAAACGTGCTCAAAATGTAAAATGTACACTTTTCTTTTCCAAGCACATAAGATGTACACTCACCAAAGAGCTCTGGGTACTCTGGGGATGAGAATATATGTCTTGGCCACCATAATAGATTGAAGAGCTGAGATGACATGGCTGTACTCTTTGCTCCTGATAAATGGAACTCATGTCTCTATTTGGCATGCACTGACTTTCGCTGTCACTGCTTTTCGAGGTATCATCTGCAGTGACAGAAAAATATAAATCAGGGAGAATCTGGAAACAATTTTAATTTTTCCTGTCTTAACCAATTAATATAATCACAGCTACTGCCAAACAAATGAGAAATCAGCAGCTTGAAGAAAACATTTTTTGTCATATAAATAATGTTTCTTTGTGTGTGTGTGTGTGTGTGTGTTTTTTTTTTTGCCTGATTTTCTTTGTGTATAAAGCAGAGAATAGTAAGTTTTATGTTTACATATATTTGTGAAAAGAATAATATAAACAGATATCTTTTAAATGAAAGGAACTGGAATCGAAGGTCGTGTCAAGCATCTGCATATTTATCTCAAGTAAACACAGATTTTCATTTATATTCTTTTCAAAAAAAAAAAAAAAAAAAAAAAAAGAAGCCTATTATTTTTAAGTATCAATCTGATAGTAAACAAAAACAAAATCCAGGAAACTTATATAGGCACAATTTTATATTGACCTGCTCCAGGCTTTGCCTGCCATGACTCATTCTTTGAATCGTGCTTTCTCTCAGTCACCTCAGAGTGCAGAGATTCCCTGCCTAGGACCTGATCAAGGCCAAGAAGATGAATGTTAAAAAAATTTTTTTTTTTTTTTTTCTTTTCATCCAGGATTCATTAAGCAAAAATTCATCTCTACAACTTGGAAAAAGTTATAAGAAAAAAAGTGAAATAACACAGAAAATACAGAATTTAGTTATTCAGCCAAAGTTCATGCGGCAACCCTGTTTTCCCTCGAATATTCGCATCGACACAACTAAAATGCAGAATACTAATATGCGTAACAAGAATAGAGAAGTCCAAAATGAATTGAACAACCGAATGAAATACACCAAAAATTTTGTACGACATTCTCGGAAAAATAAAACAGCACAAAGAAACGACAGAGAACAGAGTCGGGCAATACCTTGGACGAAGGCTCAAATATGGATCCAAAAATCCCCGTGGATGACAACGACGACTCTTTGGACCCGAAAAGCTCAGAGGTCAAGGAGGAAGAAGAAGAATAAGACGATGAAGACACTTGCTTCCTCCCTTCCATTCTCTCCCTCTCTAAAACCTCTGTGAAAATTCTCAACAAGTAGTCGGTGTTTAAATGCAATATATATGTAGTGTATGTTAAAGAAATATAGATTCAACAAACCATCAACCGAGAGAAAAAACTGGAAAATAAGAGAAACGGCCAAAACTATTTCCCGGTAGCCAAACAGGGAAAAGAAAAGGTAAAGAAATGAGTCGGAGCGAACGGAACAAAAAGAATGTGAAAGATGGATGGCAGTAAAATACGAAACCGTCGCTCACACCTATTTATAAGCCCCAAAAAAGTCGGCTCTCCTAGTCAATTATTATTATTTTTGATAAAAAAAATATATATAAGTGAGAGTAATACACGTATTTATAATTTTATTTATACTTTTAATTATAGGAATAATTTTATCAATTTTTTTTAATTTAAATTTTTAAATTTTTATTATATTAATAACTAACATGAAGAATTAAATTCTTCTTAAACATACGTTACATTTCTATATAAGCAAAACCGTCTTTTCTTTTCTTTCCCTCCCCTTTTCATTCTTATATCTCAGCCTTTGGTTTTCTTTTGTTATTATTCAAATTAGTGTGACGGAGTGATAGTTTTGCGCCACGTGGATAATCGGTCCTCCATCTGAAACCTGTCCCACTCTATTGAATTATTAGTAATTTAGTGGCTGAGTATCCTAGTGGATAAAAACGACGCTTGAGCCTTTGCCCTTGCGATTAGGAGAGTGCTTTCCTTTGAAATCTCATTTCTGACTTCTTTTTTTTTTTCTTCTTCTTCTAAATATCCCTAATCAAATTTGCTTTAGTTTAGGCAAATACATGCAATATAGAGGTTTGCATTTAGATCTCCTACACTTATAAACAATTCTTAATGCAATCTTAGATTAAGCATTTATACGGATAGTAATAAATATTATTTTATATTTATCCCTTATATGGAGTAAGACTTTTTCAAGTTCTTATCCGAACAAGAGTGTCAAGTATAGGAGACAGACATAAAATAAGTCATACAATATTTATTTCTCACTTACTTTTGCCTGAAATATTAAATATTGTATGACCCTATAACAATAAATAAGGTTGCTACCCACCCTATATGACCCTATATGTGTGGGTAGTTGACCCTTCCGACCCCCACACCCACTTGGGTAGGGGCTAGACTTTCGGCCCCATCACTCGACCCCACTATATGCAGGCGGGTGGCCCCACCAACTAGACAGAGGGCGAATTGGCCCATGCTTGTCTCGTTACTCGTGGACAAGAGATCAAGAGAGTGTGAGACAGAGAGGAGACCAATAGGAGAGAGAGAGTTAGCGGTGGCAAAAGATCGAAAGGCAAGAGAGAGTTAGTAGCGACGATGAGGAGAGGGTAAAAGGTGAGAGAGTGAGATAGATAGAAGATACAAAGACAAGACAAAGAGGCAATAAGATTGGAATTGGCAAAGGGAGGGGTGGAGAATGTTTTACCTTATACAAAATGAAATCATTTAATTTAATTTAATTATATATATATATATGAAATCTGGCTGGGCAAGTGAAATGTAAGCAGGGGCAATGCTCCATCCAACACTTGCCCCCGCTTTTCCTAGGAGGGTTGGCACCCACCCATTCATTAGCCTGATGCAAGCAGATCGTCTGGCCGCCCCAGGCAGGGCCTAAACAGGCCGAGTGCGAGTACCCGACTCCCACTCCTTAGTAATAATTGCTATAAACGAATTTTATGTGTTTATCTTTCTCACTTGATATATCAGTCAAAGTGAAATGGGTTGCTTTTAATCATTTGCTATAGTTTCCAATGGTAGGAAAAGACAAGTTGAAGTAATCTATAGAGATTTTCACTCCCTTAAATAAGATAGATTGAACAAAAGCCCGCATTTGACAAAAGATAAGACTAAACTCACTTTTGTGAAGAGAAGCGTGGGATGAGATTGAACTCTCAAATAGGAGATGAATGGAGGTAGATCATCTAAAGGAATATGTATTATGTGCGCCTATGGTGATACATACAGGGTATGTAGAATGTAATGGTGGACGGAAGGCAACAGATTTGCCTTCTAATAAGAGAACGTGGAGAAATATGGAGGAGAGAGAGGGAAAAACTTCTTCTAAAGGGAAATATTATTTTTCCTCTTAAAATTTATTATCCTAATTATATCAATTTATTTGACACATATACATCAATGACTTTTTTGACTAATAAAATTACCTAAAATGTATAATGTGATCAATCGAGATGGCAATGATAAAATCTAAACTAAAGGGGAACATTATTTTAGAAAGGAAAATTATTTACACTTAATATTTTTTACAATACTTTACATAATTATATTTTAAATGAGAAATATTTTTCTAAAATATATTATTAAAATAACATCATTTTATAAAATATCATCATCTTATAATATTATTATAAAATATATTATGAAAATATATTATTTATATATCATTACACATTCAGAAAATGATGTTATTTTATTTCCCGGAGAGTTTGGGAGGAGCTGTAGAGGACTGTCCATTTTCTCATATTTCTTTCACTTTTCCGTACTCAGCTTCTTTCGGCTCTGTTTGGGACGGAGTAGCCTGTGTCTGAAAAACAAAAACAGTAAGGGCCTGACCTTACGAAAAAAAGGCTTGCCATTATAATGATATTCCTACGACGATGATGTAACTTTTAGGTTACATTTATTCATAAATAAGATGAAATGAGATGAATTATAATTAAAATTAAAATTTGAATAAAATATTATTAAAATATATTTTTTTAATATTATTTTTATTTTAAAATTTGAAAAAATTAAATTATTTATTTTATTTTGTGTAAGAATTTAAAAAAATTATAATGATGAGATGAGAGATTTTCAAAATTTTCAAAAAATGTTAGATTTTAGTCTTGTGATTAGTGTTTTTTTACCCTTTGCGATTGTAAAACTTGTACATCATTGAGAGCATCCATATTAATTTGGTCAGATGGGTAAGTTAGATAAAATTTACATAATTGATGTAAAAAAATTTCACATTAGATTGATCAAATCTAAAATAAAATGGACTTTTGCTACAGTGATTGACCAAAGATGGAGAATCGCAATTGATTCACCAAATATTAAAATACTAATTTCTCACTCCAAACAAACCTTAAAATATTTTATTTTCTCACTTCAAGTAAAAATATTATTTAGTTTGTAATTAAGAAATTTAGATAAAATTTTAGATGAGTTTAATCAAATATTTTTTATTATTAGCATTAAATGACTTTTGAAAATATGATTTTTTAATATTAATTTAATTAGAATATAATTATTATTAATATTAAATTGATAGAATTATAACATGTGAAACAAATAAATTAAATAAAAAATTATTAATTTAATAATATTTTATTATTATATAAAAAGTGAATGGCTAATCTAATATAAAAATTAAATTTAAATAGAATAAATACATATGAAAAAATATGATATTAATTAAATTTTGAATATGCATTTTACCAAATCAATCAGAATACAACTAGGAATTCCTGGACTTAGAAGATGGTCATCCTTTCTCGTGTAAAGTGCTAAACTTTCAATGAGAATAGTCTATTTACTGAGTTTGGATTTGGTTTTGCATGTAATTGGAGATCATGGATCAAAGACAGCATTTCCATGTGGCTTATCATCTTTGACAAGTATTTCACTCTTTCTCGACGTTACTCGATCTTGTCATCCTGCCATTAATGCTTTATTTTCGATCTTGTTATACGTAACATTTCATCTCATTTTATCTAATTATTATAATTTATTTAATTTTTAAAATAAAATAAAATAAATAATTCAATTTTTTTAAATTTTAAAATAAAAATAATATTAAAAAATATATTATAATAATATTTTATTTAATTTTTTAATTTTAATCTCATCTCATTTAATCTGATCTTATCTAACCGGATTGTATTAACTCAAGGGAAACAGCAGGTAGCTAGCTAGGTAGGTTAAAGAAAACAATAAATCTATTTCCAGCCCTCTTTATTGACACCCTAAACACTATGCTACCTATCTACAGGAAAATTCATGTGTAATGCTATACATAATATTTTTATTTTATTATAAAAGATACGAAACATTTATTATTATTAAATAATAAAAAATTATCTAATAAAAAATTATTTTATGATAATAAATACGAGACGTCTTGTATGATATGATGATAGCGTTTTGTATATAATTTTTTTAAAAGTATTAGTGATTCTTTTAATCTTTTTACCAATATAATAGCATAAACCTAATAAAATATATGCAGACAGCAAGCCAAAAACAACAAGAGGTTTCACGTGGCAGGTGTGTCGTTGTAAAATATCTAGACACGTAATACTCATGTTTTAAGTAAATGTCAGCATATTTAGTAATATTGAATTAATTATAGAAAGTGATTTCATTAAAATAAAATTGCACTTTTGGCTAGTCCACGTGACATTACTAAAGGAACATTATGGAAACGGCCAAATTAATCTAATAAAGTAAATTAGGTAGTCCAAACCTACTATATATCTTTAAAACAATCAAATCGATAATTGATACTACTACCGATACCATGATGGCATCATATACCTAACATGAACATTCATTGAATTTGAATCTCATGTGCATGCATGCATGTAATTAGAAGTAGTTTGAATTTAGAAATGAGTTAAGATGATTTGTAAATAATAAAATAAAAATTAAATTGTTTATTATATTTTATATAAAAATTTAAAAAAATTATTTTAAAATTTAAAAAAATTGAATTATTTATTATATTTTATATTTAAAATTTAAAAAAATTATAATAATAAAATTAAATAAAATAAATTGAGATAAATTTTGAATTGAAACGAAAACTAAAAGATCCAGATGAATATTTGAGAGATCCTGAGAAACCAGATGATCATGAATTGTTGATCTACTTTAGATGTGTTCTCAAGTTATCTTAACTGTTGACGAAGAAAAAGGGTAAAACATCAACTGTTTGACGGTTTCAACTTCCGAGATCATAAAAAGTTACGAGTTTCATCCCAGCACGTCAAGTCACCTGTGGAAGACGATCAATCCGACTGGATAACCACTACTGCTCTCTTTTTGTTTTTGTTTTTTAAACAGCAATAGATATTATTCACGTTGTTTACTATGCCACGTGGTTTGTCACGTCAGATGTTCAACTTTGAAAGCATGATGTTGAAGGCCAGAGTTTATCGATATTTGATGTGAAATGTGGTAGGTTATATCAGTTTATGAAAACAGAAAATAATATCAATGAACTTAGCATTTTTGTTTGTTTTTATTTATTTTATTTGAATATAAATACGTAACTACGATTATAGACTTATAGTCTTAATTTCAACAGTTTTTTTATATATAATCGTTAGATACAATCGGTATGCAGTTATTCATGTCACGTCAGATTTAAAATAAATTATTCCTCTCTCATCAGTTCTTTTTTTCTCTCATCAATTCCAATAGCTCGTCTCTTCCTCTCCTCAGTTCTCTCTCATCTCTCTCATCAACTTGATCTCTCTCATCAAGTATCTCCACGTCAACTACGTTTGCATGCTATTTACACTAGGTGCTTGCAACAAATATTTTTTTAATTTAAATTAGAATAAAAGATATTTAATAACAATAATTAAGATCTCGTTTGTGTTTAAAATCTACCTCAATCCATCTTAAATCATCTCATCTCATTATTACAATTTTTTTAAATTTTTACACGAAATATAATAAATAATTCAATTATTACTATACTATTCATAAACCATCTCTGAATCCAAACTACTGCTAAGATTAGATACCTAGTTATGTCTCTCCTCCCAATATATATGTTTATGTGGTATTACTTGTTAATTTGTTTTATTTTATTTAAAGAAAAATTGATCTGAGAGTTATGAGTAATCCTACATCAACAAAATTTAATAATAATAACACGTGAGTTTTAGTAAATAGCATTTCAATAATGTAGTTATGGTTATCATCTTTTTAATCATATTTAGTATCTTGAAAAATACTTGAGATCTCGCTGAGTATCCCGCTGGAGCTTCCTGCTCCAAATTTTTTCTTTGTTTTTAGTTTTTTATTTTTATTTAGTGATTAATAATATGTTGTTTAATAATATTATAAAGTTTTTTCCTCTTTTAAAAATATTTAAAATGTGAAAAAAATGTGAAAAAAGCTTAAAAAAACTTATGATTTTTCACATCATTTTTTAATACTTAAATATTTTAAAAACAAATTACAATATTATTAAATAATATTTTTTTAATCATTAAAAAAATCTTAAGATAAAAAAAAAAGTGGAGCGGGAAGCTCCAACAGGATCCGCTGGATATAGCATTGTAATTTGTCCTAGCATCCTCACTGTCCTTGATATAACTTCGAAAAATTATTTATTAATTATTTGGTGTCACATCAAAAATAATAAAAAGATTAAAAGACAATAACATCTTTCTTTTCATTATAATCACAACGGCAGAATCGAGAAGTATTGAATGCATGCAGATGAAAAGGGTTGAAATTTCATTTCAAAAAGGGAAAATTTCACGGTTGTCACGCCCTAAATTTCAAAGTTCACCCACTTTAAAAAATCTATTTAAAAATAATAATTTTTTAAATTAAAAATTATTGAGTTCTAAACTTGTTTATACTTAATTTAAAGTTAAAATCAAATCATTTTTCTTTCTCTCTTTTTTCTCTTTAAAATTTTCAAATCGAAACTTTCCTCGTTTTCACTTGGCAGAGGGGCTCCGACCACCTCCTTCCCTAGCCAGCCCGGAGGCAATTTTATCTTTATGTTTTTCTTCCCAAATTTTTCCATGTTTTACCTCCTTAGCGTTGATCCTCACCGAACAAATGCTTTCCAACAACCTTTGACCAACATGTGACGTCGGTTCAGCCTCCTTAGTTGCCATCAACATGTTCGCAATAGAAAACTGCGATTCTGCTTGACGCGTTTGGCGCACGCGTGACCCCTGCCGTGCAGGTTTTTCAACTGCAGCCCCTCTCAACAATGGGTTTTAATAATTAGAAAAAACCCTCAAATATGAAGAGTTTTGGACTAGAGACCCATCCAAAATTGAAGTTATCAAAATAGCATGGCTTCAACAAAACATAGGCATCCTTGCCTTTATTCTTTACAAGAAACTAAGAGCCATCAAGCATGCCCTGAAACAAGAACAAACAATCTTTTGGCACACATCCAATCTGGTATCCTTCTTCTCAATGAGGCCCTCCTAAGAGTCCAATCCTCTTCTTTAGGAATTCTTGATAGCAACTTAGAAGAACACCTCTAAGAAAATCTCAATGAACTCCTTAAAAGAGAGGAGCAACTTTGTAGGCAAAAATCTCGTCTCACTTGGCTCACTACTACTGACATCAACGCTAAATTCTTCCACCTATCAACTACCATCAAGAGGAGGAGTAATGCTATTGACTGTTTAAAAATTTCTCAAGGTATGTGGTCCTCTGGTCCCACTACCATCCATAATTTCTTTATTGAACATTTCAAGAGCATTTCTACAACTTTAAACCCAATCCTTCCTGACAACTTTCTCTTTCCTTCAAAAATCTCGCCCACAGAAAACTTCTTTTTAACCTCAATTCCTGGAGCATCTGAGATCACAATAGCTATCCAAAACATCCCATCTTCCTAAGCCCCAGGATCATATGGTTTCATTGGTCTCTTTTACAAATTCTATTTGGAGATAATGCAATATGACATGATAGAAGCAATCAACTTCTTTCAAAAGGGTCATCTCCTTAAGGAAATGAATCAAACTCACATAGCTTTGATCCCTAAAACTCAATCCCCTTTTTCGGTACACCAATTCAGACCTATAAGTATTGCAAATGTCTATTATAAAATCATTTAAAAAATTTTGGCTAACAGTTTAAATGTTATTCGTGAATTATATCCCCCTTCCAAGCTGCCTTTGTATTTGATCGCATTATTAAAAAAAAAAAAACCATCATAGCCCAGGAAGTTTTTTCTCACATGAAAAGAAAAAAAGGCAATAAAAGGCTCATGGCTATCAAAATTGCCATTGAAAAGGCATTTGATTCAATGGAATGACCATTCCTCCTTTCTGTTCTACAAAGTCTTTAGTTTTAGTCGAACTTGGGTCTAATGGATAATTGAGTGCATTTCCACTGTTTCATACTCCATTATGATCAATAGATCACCTTATGGATTTTTTATATCATCAAGAGGTTTAAGACAAGGAGATCCTTTATCCCCTTTCCTTTTCAATCTAGGCAGTGAAGTCTTATCTAGACTTGTCATCAGCCAATACTAAGCTTTTTGAAGCGATTAGGATTTGCAGAGATGGCCCCACAATTTTTCATTAGCTGTTTGCTATGGCTTGATTATTTTTAGCGAACTTACCCCTCAATCACCATAGTCCATTCTTGACTGCCCCAATACCTACTCCAAATGGTCTGATAAAAAAATCCACAGCAATAAGTTCACCATCCAATTCAATGGCAATACCTGTCCTAACACAATCTCCTCCATTATATCCATCCTCCACTTCAAAGAAACCAATTCACCACTCAAACACCTTGGACTCCCCCTCACGATTGGAAGATAAAAAAAAAAACACCATCTTCACTCAAATCATTGAGAAAATCCAAACTAGACTGAATGGTTGGAGTTCAAAACTTCTCTCCCAAGCATAGTCCATTCTTGACTGCCTTAATACCTACTCCAAATGGTCTAGTTAAAAAATCCACAGCAATAAGCTCACCATCCAATTCAGTGGCAATACCTATCCCAACACAATCTCTTCCATTACATCCATCCTCCCCTTCAAAGAAACCAATTCACCACTCAAACACCTTGGACTCCCCCTTACAATTGGAAGATAAAAAAATTCCATATTCACTGAAATCATTGAAAAAACTTAGACTACACTGAGTGGAGTTCAAAGCTTCTCTCCCAAGCAGGTTGTACCACATTGATCAAATCAGTAGCAAGCTCAATCCCTTCCTACACCATGTCATCTCTTAGTCTTTCTAAATATGTCTAGAGGAAAATAGACTCCCAAATCAAGAATTCTTGGTGGGGTTTTAATCCCAACAAAAAATCTAACTTCACTCCAAAGCTTGGCACTCCACATGCCAACCAAAACATAATTGCGGTCTAGGACTCAGGTAGACTTCCCACTGCAACCACGCCCTCATCTCCAAGATTGGACGGAATTTCATTGCAAAAAAACCAAGCTTGTGTCACCAATTATTTTCCTCAAAGTATTTGAAACCATCATCCTTCTTGGAAGTGACACCAAAAGTATGACTCTTGGTTTTGGAAATGTGTGCTAAACACCAAACCTCTTATTGAAGCCAACTTTTGTCACCAGATTGTAAATGACTCCACAACAAAAGTTTGGCAGGACCCTTGTATACACTCATTGCAATTTTTTCGATCAACCCCAAGAGACAAATCCATTCCTAAACAAATCCATTCCTCTTGACCCTGACCTAACTGTCTCAACTTTAATGCTACAGCAACCCCTTAGATGGAATGAAATCCTCCTTGCTGCATTATTCAATCCTGAAAATGTTCGAGAACTTCTTAAAATCCATTTACCTCAAGCTGTCCATCCTCATATGTTAGAAAAATCTATCTGGACCAACCATCACTCGGGTATTTTTCTGTAAAGTTTGCTTATGACTACATCAATGCACATCAAAATGTTCATTCTATTCATGTCCCTCATTTCTCAAAATCAGTTGGAAAACATTCTGGAAAATCAAAATTCAAGATAGACTGAAACTGTTCCTCTAGAAGGTTATTTCTAACATACTTCCAACAAAATCTAGGCTTAAACTTCCCCTATCTCTCTCTTTGTCCCTTATGCCATACTGAGGAGGAAACCATTGATCATCTTTTCCTACAGTACACACACTCATAAATCCTCTGAAGACTTTCACCTTGGCCCCTAAACATTTCCTCTTTTGCAACTTTACCCCTTCAAGAATGGCTAAAAACGATCTTAGATCCTTCTAAACTTTTGAACTCCAACAGAGAGTTGTCTCACAATTTTCAATTATTTGCAATCATTTCCATGGATTCTCTTTGATTTTTTAGAAATCAGGTTACACACAAACATCCTTGTCAACCACCTATTCCCTTATCAAATTCAGTGATGAAAATATTTAGACAGCATCAGCTTATGTGGGACATTTGGGTACGTTTGGGTAGTGAGAATACCTGAGAAGTGTTGAGAATGTTTGTAAATAGTTATGAGTAGAGATTGGAGTGAGTTTGTGGGTCCCATTGGGAGTATTTTGAGTTGTTTGAATGTATGAAGTATGTTGAGTCGTTGACTTTTGGATAGATAATTGAAAAATGTGTGGGTCCCATCAATAATTGATTTTTTTTAATGATGATTTTATTTATATATAATAGTGATAAATATTTTAGTGATTTTATTTATTTATTTATATATAATAGTGATAAATATTTTAGTAATTTTATTTATTTTTTATATATAATAGTAATAAATATTATAGTGATTTTATTTTTTATTTATATATAATAGTGATAAATATTATAGTGATTTTTTTCTCTTTCCTCTCTCTCTCTCTCTCTCTCCGATTCTCCCCCACTCCCGATTCTCCTTTAGCTCAGCCTGGCGCCACCGTGCGCCGCCCAGCCTCACAGCCACCACCAGCGACTCCCCCTCACGCCGGTGACCAAACCAGCCACCCTCGATCTCCCCCACGCGCAGCTCTCTCTCTCCCTTGTGGTAACCCAACCGAAATGGGTTAAATCCATTTCTCTCCACTTGCGCCGCCGTACGCGGCCACCCAGCCTCACAGCCACCACCGATGACTCATCCTCACGCTGGCGACCAATCTAGCCACCACTGATCTCCCCCACGCGCAACTCTCTCTCCCCTCTGCGGTAACCAAATCGAAATGGGTGAAACCCATTTCTCTCCACTTGCGTCGCCGTATGCGGCCACCCAGACCACCGCACCTCCACCACCTCTCGCAGACCCAGCCACCACAAACCTTCCTCTCGCTCTCCGTCGCACACTGGCATTCGCACGCGAGCAGTGAACTCTCGGCTCAGAAACACAGTGGAGAGACTTTGGAGAGACCTTGGTACTAAGATGGTTTATTGTGCTTGGCATGTGGAGTATTTTCATCCATACGAAAATACTTGGAAAGTGTTGAGATATCTTCGCTACCCAAACGTAGCCAAACAAAGATATCTCAACTCCATACATGAACGGATCCCTTCCCCAGTAGTACATTAGTCATTGTCTTATGATGTAGTTGTTAGAAACAATGGATCAACTATAGCTGCAATCTGTAGATCAAACTCTGGATAAATTATTTTTGTAGTAACTCAGCATATAGACTCTATCAATCCAAATTTCGGAGAAGCCATGGCAACTAAATTGGCAATTGAGGAATTTGCACACCGACACTTTTATGAAATTCTCATTAAAGGTGATAGCCAAGTGGTCACCATTGCTATCAATTGCCTTTCAACATCTCTAGACTGGTCTATTTTCAATATCCTCACAGATATCACAACTTTATTGAAGTCTTTCCAAATCTAGACTGCTTAGAAAATTCATCAGCATTAGACTCGATGGGTGCATCATTTCGTGTAACGGGCTGCAACAAACAACTTATTTGGCTGCATACCCCTTATTAAATTACCTCAATGTGTATTAGATTTCTATAGTGGAAAAGACCCTTATTAAATTACAAACTTTTGTCTATAATAACACTTTTTATATTCCCTCTCCTTATAAACTTGATGCTTGCTTAGGAAAAATAAAAAATAAATAACACTTTTGTCTTTCGAGGAACCAGAGCCTCCAAGATTGTGAATTGCATTGAGTATTTTCTTCAATATTTTCTACATTCCTTTTATACACTTCAGAATTACATTTTATTTCATTACAATGAAAGGGTACTTAAGTAATTTTCCCAATTGATGAGCATGCTTCCCACATGCTCCTTTGTATGCCTCTGCCTTCTAATACAATCGTTATCTATAATCTCCCCCACTGCCACTACGCTTCACCCCTCATTGCCTTACACTATGCAAGACTCAATAAAAGTATCCACATCTCAAAATACCCATATCAACAAAAAGTAATAAATCTACTGAATAAAACTCTACAATAACCAAAGTACCACTCTTTTACTTAATCCACTATGCACACATAGTCTTGCACATGCTTCTTATTCTTGATCATCAGTTGAAACGTCCAAAACATCTGAAAATATTATTGAAATAATGGGTAAGTTATCAACAACTCAGTAAGTAGTGAACATATATCAGTTTGTAAACATGAGCTGGTTACAGAATGCAAAATAAAACATTTAAGTTATAGAATGTAGAGCAAAACATATTTTCAAAATATTAGACCGACTGTTTCAGAAGAATTCATATACAAAAGTCATTTGGCATAGCAATACCGATCATCATGTTATTAGAACAAAGGCATCATATCGAAACAAAGATCATATTTAACCCCTGTGGTAAGGTTGTACTATCCTCAGTGGCCAAATCGAGCAAAAATAAAATGTGAAATCTTCTCCTTATTATTCTCGGAGCCCCAAGTGTGTATACAAGAAAGACCACGTAGAAAACCACTTTGTTTCAAAAGTTGGTGCACCAGAAAGAGAGATGTTGCTTGCAACATTATAACATAGGCCATAATTTTACAACCGTGGTAAGGTCGAGATGAAAGCAGAAACAAAAAGTCATGCCAAAAGTTTTTAGATATAATTTCATCTCATAATAAAGTACTGAACAGAAACAGATAATCTTCATATAATCATGTACAAAATTTTAGATTTTCATAATCACTCTTTTTATATAATTGAGAACAGAATGCCAAAAAGTTGCTCATGTTTAAACCAGTTATGACAAAAATATCTTTCTCTTTTCTTATTTAGATACAATGAGTAATATAGAATAAAATGACCAAGTTTGTTTCCAATGTTTCATAACAAAAACATGCACGTTTTCATTAAAAGAATTACCTAAGCCTTGAACATGAGCTCTAGTAGTATCACAACCTAAACCAGAAAATATTCATTACTATGTTAATAATCTACACAAGCACAAAACCAATCTAACTAACAGAAATCCCATAATTATTAACTATAATCCAACACACTTAATCCATAATGATGCCTTGGTTTCTAACCATGGAACAAGCACAACTTCCAAACTCCCTACACCAATACTTTAGCCTAACTTCCTCAATTCCTTTTTACTATTCACGACAACATGTCAACCAAATAGCTCACAAGACAACATATCGAATAATCAAACAACATATTACCAAGTCCATTCTTTGATTGATCTACCACATCACAATCAAGAGGACCTCCACCTGCCAACCCACCATGAGTTTACTTAACTTATCAATTTCATCATACAAATAGAGGCAGAATTGTACAACACTCTGTTAGGCTCTCCCATACACTTGGTCAGAGTCTAACAACAAGAATTTTTCCAACCACTGATTACAATCGTCCAAAAAATGAACAAGCTCAATACAAAGAATTATTTTCCTAACCACCGATTACAACAGTCCACACAAGCAACAGTCTTAACACAAAATATCATAGATAGCACAACACATGAATTTCTAGAAATAAAGCGCAAATTATACCTCTGTGATTTTGACCAATGAGAGTAACCGTCATACGCGATGGAGATGATGCTGGGTTGTTGTGAAAATAGGGGATGTTGTGTGAGATGGAGGTTAGCAGCGAATTGGGTCTTTTGTGAGTGATGGCATGGGTGTTTGCTGTGGTCTAAGGTGGAGTTGGGTGGTCTGGCCATGAAGGCTAGGGGCGAGGAGCTGGACGAAGACTAGGGGTGTATTTGGTCCAGTCCGGTCCGATTTTGAATATATTTTAGAACCGAACTAGTATATATCGGTCTTGAGATTTAAAGATCTAATACGCATCGGTTACACCTCTAAATTGGTACTTTCGATTTTACAAAGTTTGGTCCAATTTTTTCAATATATTATACTATATTATAGTATATAATAATATAATGATAATACATTGTAGTATATTATAATATATATTATAATTGTATTATAGACTATAATGATATATTATAATATATAATATAGTGATATATTAAAATATATTATAATATATAGTGATATAGTATTAGTATAACTATTAATACAATAGACAATAACTATTAATACAATAGACAATAGTGATATAAGATTTTAGAATTTAATATTATATTAATTAGTAATTTATCATATAAATTATATATAATATAAAAATCTTATAAAAAATATTTTATACAATAGAAAAATTTAAAATATATATGAGCCGGCCAGGTCTAGTGTTAGAAAAAAGAAAATCGAAACTAGACCAATTTTGACCGGTTTTGAGAAAAATGAAATCGATACCAGACTGAACCAAACTTGGTACCGGACCAAACCCACTACTTAGGTTCGGTCCGGTTTACCGGTTCACTAGTTTTCTTTTCATCCCTAATGAAGACGACACAGAGGGACAAGAGACCCCGATCTGAATAGAGAGAGAGAGAGAGAGAGAGAGAGAGAGAGATGGGGAAATGCAATGAGGCTTACCGGCCAGTGAGATAGGGGCTAACAAGTTGGCATACAGGAGATTGAGATGGAGGGAGAAATCAAGAAAGGGAGCTTCTAATAGCGTTGCTAATGTGGGATGCTTGACTCCAGATGGGCGGTGCACGACTTGCACTGGAGTGGTTCTCGGCTTACCATGGCTTGAGGTTGGCGGTGGTGGCAGTGGAAGGGAAGAAATTGAGAGACTGTGTTTGAAACTAGAGAAAATTGAGAAGGAAGAGGGCTCTGTGTTGATGGCTAGGGGAAAGAGAAAATGAGAGAGAGTGGAAGAAAGAAAAATTTTCGTTCAAGATGGAGAGGAATAGGGAATAGTTGTGAAGAGGAAATCTGAGTGGAGTGGCATGAATGGGGTGAATGGGGATTGAAGTCGGCAGAAGAAAGAAAAAGAGGGAAGAGGAGAAGAAACCAACTTACTAAAACGTCATTCCTATAGGTGGGTTGGGCTCCTCTGTGGGCTTGGGCCGGATGTCACACACACACACACACTCTCTCTCTATATCTCTATATCTTATATATAATAAATGCCAATAAACAGATGTCGTCCACTATTTTTTCCGATTTTACCCTCCACCATCTATGTATTTTACCTTCATGCTCTGTCTCTCGTCAGTTTTAATTTGAGTTTTGCCGAATTAATTTCGTTATCCTGTTTTGAATATGTCAACATTTCTTTCCCATTTTGTCCTATACTCTCGTATGTTCTGGATTTCACCTTTCTGCACGACACTATTTTTTTTTATTTTTCCCTCCACCATCTATGTATTTTACCTTCCTGGTGTCTCTCGTCAGTTTTAATTTGGGTTTTGCCAAATTGTTTCGTTGTTATCCTGTTTTGAATATGTCTCCATTTCTATCCCATTTTATCCTCTACTCTCGTATGTTCTGGATTTCACCTTTCTGTCGAATTATTTTCCAATTCTTATCCTGTCGTAGAAAAGTATTGTTCTAATCAGATTTTTACTTCTTTAAGTTTCCCACCGCCTTTGCAGTTGTAATCAGATTCTATTTTTAATTTTTTCTCACCGCTTGCAGTTTACCATTAAAGCAATTGTCACCGTATCATTTTCTACTGTTGTCGTTACTAAATTTTCCAAATCTATTTCCTTGCTTTCGCATATAAAATTTGCTGTCAGATTTTGCTGCTTGGCTTTCGAATTTCAGATTAAATTCGGTATGCTTTCCGTTTGGTTTTATGCTCTATTAATTATGAAATTTCCTTTGCTTTCATAAAATAGTAAATACTTATAGATGTGAAAATCTTTTTATGTTTTTTATGATTACAGAAACCATTAATTACAGCTTAGCAAAATTATATTGTAGACTCATAATATCAGGACATAATTACTTTTACATTCATAACATGTATATACATAATGTAAAAGACATATAAATAACATGTCAAGAATTTCTTCGTTGAATATCCTAGACTTTTTTTTTTTTTAAGTATTTCCAGACTTAATACTTAAAATTTCAAAAATTTAAGCCAAAACTCAACATGTAATAGATATGTTATATATGTGTTGTCAAACATATAAATTTTCAAATATGAAAAAGGTTAGTATACGTACAGGAAAAAAAAAACCCCAATGGAAATGAACACATGCATTCATTTATCTACAGATTCGCAATAGAAGAAAAATAAATAAATATAAAAAATAGGAACATCGAAGATATGAAAATTTGTTGAGATTTAAAATAACAGAACAATAGAGTGAAAGTAAAATAACAGAAACGATATTAAATTTTCACATCTAACAAAGAAATGATACAGACATTTCAGCCATCAAACATCTGAGATTTCAGGCTTAAGATAATAACAAAAACTCATAACATGTAATAGATATGTTATACATGTGTGTCAAACATATAAATTTTCAAATATGAAAAAGGTTGGTATACGTACAGGAAAAAAAAAAACCCCAACAAAAACGAACACATACATTCATTTATCTAGAGATTCACAATAGAAGAAAAAATAAATAAATGTAAAAAACAGGAAGATCGAAAATATGAAAATTTGTTGAGATTTAAAATAACATAACAATAGAGTGAAAGTATAATAACAGAAATGATATTAAATTTTCACATCTAACAAAGAAATGATAGACATTTCAGCCGTCAAACATATGAGATTTCAGGCTTAAGATAATAACAAAAGTAACAAATAAAGAAGAGATGCAGGAATTTACAAAACAAATCAAAAAAATAAAGAAACTTACGAACGCACATCTGGACATGATTGCTTCAAATATATAAACGTCTCCAAAAATAAACCCACATAAAAAAAATACGCCAACTCAAATATGCAGAAAATGAACATCACATCTTCATTTACTTAATGGAAGAAAAAATTAACAAACAAAATGAAAAAACAGAAGACGAAGGCGTAAAAAAATTGCAGATGAATGAAAAAGTAATAATAAATAAAAATAAAGTTAAGATCTGAACATGATAGCTTCAAATATATGAAGATCTGTTCAGATCTATAGAGAGAAAAGAAACAAATATAGCGCCCTAAAAAAATATACATGGAATCAGATCTGCAGGAAAGTAATTTAATACAAAAAAAAATATATGAAAAAGCTATAAACATTGACTACGATCTGAAGATTTCTAGATCTATTGAGAAATTAAATAAATAAAAAAACCATCGTTCATATCTCAACAAAATATCTTCAAATATACAAGGATCTGTTTAGATCTTTAGACAAAAAAACTCCAGATATAAGCCAACTAAAAGAAATTTCTATCCATTCCGATCGGCATGTCGGAAGCACAAACAAAACGAAAAATAAAAAATAAAACCATTTACAAAAAAACACCTACAGACTAACGAAAATGTAAAGAAAAAAAAAACAGAGGGGAAGATAGAAACGGAGAAATAAAACCACTGAAGAAAAAATAAAACCTACAGATGAAAAAAACAAATAGAGGAGGGAAAAAAAACAGAAATAGACGAAAAGGGAGAAGACGAAAAAGCCAGAAGAAGAAAGGTGAAAAAGAAAAAAAACAAAGAGAAGAGAGGCGGAGGATTAGAGGAAAAGCGAGAAGAAGAGAAACATATAAATTGAGGGGTATAATGATATATTTATAGTGGTAGGTATAAAACTAGGGTTTTCTTTTAAGCAAAACGTCGCCCTTTTTGAAATGTCATTGATAGGTGTTACACGGCTGTGCTGGAAACGGCACTGTTTAGGTGACTTGGGCTGATGATTGGGCTGGGTTTGTAGGGCTGATTTTCCTTCTTTGTTTTTCTTTTGGGCTTCAAGTGAGAAAAAAAAACCCCCTAATAAAATTAAGACTATTAATAAAATTAACAATATTAATTTCACTAATATAATTATAAAACTTCATGATGTAAAAATATATATTCTATTACTTTTATTTTTTTTTACAGGTTTTCTGTTCCTGTTCTTCATATGTTCTTTATTAGTATTATATTATAATTATAAACATTATGCAAATCATGTGTATAATATGTGTTGTAAACAAAAAAATAAATTCTGAAAACATAGACATAAATCTGTACTCCATTTGTAGTTAAGATTTCTATGTTATGGTTATCAATATTTTGTACATAACAAATGTGATTTTTTTTATGATAAAAAATAAAAACTTAAAATATAGATGAAACTCTATGCATTAATATTTAAAATTAAGAAATTGTGTAAATCTAAATTATCGTTTTGCTGTTTATTGTGGATTGGCAAGTAATTAATTTTTCATATGTTTTCATGTGTTAAATAATTATATGATTAAATTATTTAACACTTATTTAACAATTATTGTTATCCGATTGAAAACTATAGAAATATATATATATATATATATAGAAACAAAAGAAAAAAAATTTAGGATATTACGCAACTTTTATTTGCAATCTCACAAATTTTATTCTTATTATATAGTTATTTTTGTTTGTGACAGTTAGATAGCCACTTATTATAATTGAATTTAAATAAAAAATATTAACAAATTATATTTTAATATGTTAGTATAGCTTTATTTAACAAACGACAATGTATTATTAGAATAATTATATGATCTTATATAATATATTTCTTTATAACAGGCGTTATGTTTTTGTCACTTTGTGCTTGTCTTCCTGTTCGTTGTTCGGCTCTAATTCCATTGATCTTTTATTTGCCCCTATCTCCAAGTATGTATTATTATTATTTATACAAATAGATGTTTTTATTTATATTTTATAATATTTAATGCATTTATTTCTACAATGCATCTTGCAAATATATGGAATTGTGATTATCAATTAGAATTGCTCAATATTTGTTGTATTTGTATTAAGATTTTTAATTGTAAATAGTTTAATATCATATTAAATAATTTGGTTTTAATATTAAGCATATTTTATTGATTGAATGATATTTATTTATGCTTTAAATCTAGATAACTGTACTATTCTTTATTTTTTACTATCTTATTTCTGTACTTTATATTTTATGTGTTTGACAGATTGTTATTGATTTTTCATTAGTTTGTAAGATTGCTACGACATTCCTATCTTGTCGTAAGAATGTCAACTGGTAGGCTAATCTTATTTAAAAATAAATCAATTTTTATTAAAACTTTCCTAATTCAATAGTCACTTTTTTTTTTTTTTTTTTATCTACAATAGAAAATTGTGTAATTATAAATATGTTCGTGCAAATTCCTATGTTATAATCATTGATATTCTGTAGATAATATATATGATTATTTTTATGATCAATGAGAATCTTAAAATATAGATAAAACTATTACATTTTATAATTATATATATTAACCTATTTTTTATTATTACATATTTTTAGATTTCATAAATGTTATTTTTAAAAATATTTTTTATATTTTCACAATTGGGCACACGTGCAATGCACGTGTTTGCCCTTTACTAGTGTGTATATATATATATATATATATATATATATATGTATGGGTCTCTCTACAGGGATCGTAGTATGCACCGATTAGGGCATTTCTGTTGTGCTTTTTGTTTTGTTTTTTTTTTTAATTTAAAAAAAAAAAGAAAGAAAGATGGGTGTATTTCTTCAATGCATGCTTTGGTCTCCTTAGCAGTTTCTTTTAGAATAATGCTATTATACCTTCTCAATTTGTCATTTATTTTGACCGTTCATACATTTAATTTTTTTTTAAATTTTTTTCTTAATGGTAAAGGAAGTGACTATTAGTATATTTTTATTTTTATTTTTTTAAAATGTTTAAACGTGTTTAGAAAATACTTAAAAGTAAAAAGCAAAAAAATAGAAAAGTACAATTTGCACTAGGCGGCACATTAAGTTGGCACCTGCATGCGGCAGAATAACACCACTCTTTCTTATAAATATATATATATATATATATATATATAATTTTTTTTTTTTATGCCTATAGGTTTGAATTTAAGAAATAATAATATTTTATTAAAGATTTGTATAAAAGTTCTGGATACATTTGCTAAAGCTTCATATTTGTAATATTGGGGTTATCAAGAATATTAAGAGTAGCTAATTTTGGATTCTCTAAGATCGACGAGCCTTGTCAATCAAAATTCCTTGTCCCTTAATATATCTTATTAGTAACGGTATTTTGTTTCATTTATTTTCTTAATTCTCTTACTAATTACTGGTATACATGACATTTTAACCCCAAATGCGGCCTCTTTACTAGAAATGGGCCACACACATTAGGCACCCAAATAATAATAATAAACATGCGTACTGAGCCCTGTTGGGCCGTCGTGAGCCTCTATGAAATTTTCAAACCCATGCAATTTTCATGGGCAGGCTGGGCACATGGACCTGTCTGACAAATCTGAACCCAATAGCCCAAGAGAGTTTGAGCTCCAAAGAGATGAGGTACCTTTTATCAACCTATATATATTTTGACAAATACTATAAGGAAGCCTTACATCACATACTCTTACCTGACCAATATGTGATTTATCATTTTCTCCCTTCTATATTAATGCTTAAATATGTGTGTTTAAATAAAAGGATAAAAATGACAAATCACATATTGATTATGTAGAGATGTGTGGTGTAAGACTTCTATATAGAATTTCTCACATATTTTTCTAAAAAATTACATTTAGAAGTTGTCAATATCAAGTACAAGGCTTCTGTATGACTGGCATAACGAGTAGTTTGCATCCTACACATAAGTTTGACAATAGAGTTTGATTTATAAAAACTATTAAATTTAAATTTCATGAGTAAATTAGTAGGGTTGGGTAATGGGTTATCTGTTACCTGGCCTAACCGCATTTCTGCCAGTCCCAAAGAGTACAACGCAAGCAAATCCTTTAAAAATTTTAAGTGAAACGGACATGGGCAGATTTTGGACAAGATCCGCCCTTTTTATACCCACCTGTATGCCCATATTAATTAGTTAAAATATGTGAAATCACCATTTGTCTCAAAGACTAAGCTAGTCGGAAGAAAGATAGAGCATAAAGTCAAGATTCGAACTCAAGATCTCTACTATGGTACTATGTGAAATTATGGTAAGAGGTAGATTTTATTATTTATTTTATATTTTAACAAAATGTTACTCTAAAATTACAACTATACCCCTTAAACTCTAGTATATTTTTTTCTTTTTTTTCCCCATTTTTTTGTCGTCTACCTGTTTCTCTCTTTCTATCATTTCTTCTTCTCTCTTCATCTCTTTTGTTCTTCCTCTTTCTTTATCTTTCTTCATTTTTTTGTTCGTTCTTTCTTTGTCTTCTTTGTCGTTTTCAAGGCATTTTCATGATAGAGCCTCTCTTTTGTGATCGAACATATGGTCTCTCCATTCTCATCTTCTTCATCTTTTTTTTGTGGACGAGCATCTTGTAGTTTGGAGTATGGGTTTCTCTATTGAATGCAAGACGATCTTCATAGGTGTTAGTTTTGGATGTTTTGATGGTCTCTGTGATTAGATAGGGATGGTTTATGAGCGAAATTGATAGAAATATGCTTGTCCATTTAATGGATACAAGCGGGATGAGACGATGCCGGGGTGTGATGCCAAAAATTCTCCCTCTCGCCTA
The DNA here is from genome assembly GCF_004785595.1 of Juglans microcarpa x Juglans regia. Lineage (NCBI taxonomy): Eukaryota > Viridiplantae > Streptophyta > Magnoliopsida > Fagales > Juglandaceae > Juglans > Juglans microcarpa x Juglans regia. Next base: position 32,395,345 of record NC_054602.1, on the reverse strand, counting down.
GGTGGGTGCGGGGGCCAGGGTGGTTGGCTGCCCAATCACGTAAGATGGGTAGCAGGCCTAAAGAGGAGGTTGTATCCTACACATGGGATTGAAAGTAGGATGACTTTTTTACAAGGAGATTGGAGTATTTACTATTATCCATATAAATATTTTTGGCAAAATCAAATGAGTAATAAATGTTGTAGGATCCACTTTGTGTATATGTCCCCCCACTAATTAAGACCTTTAAGTCTGGACAAAAACTCAGAGTCTTTTTCTCATATATAAAGACTTAGACTTTTTAGCGTAGACTTGCAAGGAGAAGGGGTGTTTTATAAGGAGACTTGAGGTATAGATACCAATTTATGATTTTTCGCTCATCGAAAATCGTTGTTGGCCTATATTGTTAGAGATAAGAAGACTATATACTTTTTTTTTTATTGGTACTAGGTGTTTGGAAACAACGTCAAGAAGACGAGATACCTTTTATATTGAGTAATGCTAGATGCAATTTTAGGATGTCCAAATCTTGTACAGTCCTTTAAAAAAATGAGATCTACTATTAAAAATTATTTTCATGTGAATCACAAATTTGACTACTTTTTTCATAAAAAGAACAAAAAATGCATGAAATTTGCACACCAGACTGTACAAATCATTTCTTTTTTGGAGTTACTACTCCACCCCAACTCTGCCCCTAGTGCAAGAGTGTGTGTTCTTTTAAATACTTTTATATTTTTGTTGTAAGAACATATTTCAGTGTACTTATAAAATCACATGATATAAGAAGACGTGATCAATACCTTCTTACATATAATATAAAAGAGTCCACCATAGTTTTATTTATTTTCTTTCTTTTTTCCTTTCTAAATTTTAAAATATTCCTATCTCATATATATGAGAAATGATGAGGTGTTTTTTTTTTTTTTCTGAAGGGTGAGGTGTTTTTTTTGGAGTGTCTCTGGGCAATTCAAGTTTGTAGAGTTTTACATGGAAGAAGAGTTGACTAGCCTATGGGAAGGACTCAACCTTACTGACCAGGAAAGGAAGGAGGTTGTACTTCCTCCATCAGTTCTAGACAAGGTTGAAAAAAAGGGAGGTGCTATTTTTTTCTTTGATAATAGTAATAAGATTGTGAATAGAGAGGCTTTCAAAATGTCTATGTCAAAGATTTGGAAGTTTGAAAGATGGATACAATACAAAAAAGTTGGTGAGAATAGATATTTGGTGGAATTTCAATCTGAAACAGACAGGTAGAGGGTGATCACAAGGAGGCCGTGGTCTTTTGATCGATGGCTAGTCCGTCTCTAGAAGTTTGAGGGTCACATACCACCAAATGATCTCCCTTTCAAGAAGGAATTTTTCTAGATCCAAGTTCATAACATGCCTTTGGCATGCATGACACAAGAAGTAGGATTTCAACTTGGTGAAACTATTGGAAGAGTGCTGGAGGTTGATGCAGACAATAGAGGTTTTGGATTGGGTAAGTATCTAAGGTTGAAAGTAAAGATCGACATTACAAAAGCACTGGTTAGAGGTAAATTCTTGACCATTGAAGAAAAGCAAGTGTGGGTTCATTTAAAGTATGAAAGACTTTCAAAATTTTATCTTCAATGTGGTGTATCGGGCAGGTTTGGGGGCCAAGACAAAATACAAAATTCTTATCTCATTTCATCTCATCTCATCATTACATCCTTTTCAAATCCCTGTACAAAATATAATAAACAATTCAACTTTTTCAAATTCTAAAACAATAATAATATTAAAAAATAATATTTTAAACTTTCATCTAAAACTAAAAATTCTCATCTCACTCCTTAAACCTACCATCCTAAGAAGTTATGTCCTAACATGAAAACTAGCAAGAACTCAGATGTTGTCCAGCCCTAGTATGGACCCTGGTTACGTGCTCTCCTAATAAAAAGGACATGACTCAACCACCAAAGGAGGAGAAACAACCACGGAACTCAGACGAGAGGGACATTGATGTAGACAAAAAAGGCAAGTCAGCAGTACAGGCGCATATTAAGAAAGCCATGAAGGATGACACTTTTATTAACGAAAGTCAGAATCATATAAGGAAGAAAGCAGATCCTATGAAAATTTCAAACCAAAAGGTGGAGGGAGTTTGCAACGCAAAAATTACCCCAGTTTTCACTCCTTTAGTCATGCAAATGATGCTACTGTGGATGGCAAGATCAATCAATGCGATATTGTTATGAAGAAGGAAGGTCTCAAGGATGATATGGAAGATTCTGACCAAAAGAAAATGGAGAGCACAGTTGTTAACAATCACAAAGAATCATCCCTCGTATCCCAATTAAGCTCTTTAGATACTTTTTTGTTTGATCAAGTTCAATTGCTGGAAAAGTTTGAAAAACAAGCAAGCTGGAAGATGAGAGTAAATGACAAATTTTTTGCTGCTTTTACTAATGATAGGCAAGATACTGGATTACAATGGTGCTAGAAAAAGGGAATATAATGTTACATCGGAATAATACTCTGTTGATGATGTTCTTATAAAACAAAAGGTTGAGACCATGGCTGATAGAGGTTCAAATTGTGAAGAGTTGGTGGAGGTTGTCATGTCAACAGCCATGAATTGCATAAGTTGGAACTGTCGAGAGCTTGGAAACCTTCAAACAGTTAGAGATCTCCACCTTATGGTGAATAATAAGATCCCAAGTTTTATTTCTCTCATTGAAACTAAATGAAGGAGGAACAAGGTTGAACAGATTAAGAAGTGGCTGGATTATGATAATAGTTTTGCAGTAGATAGTAGAGGACTTAGTGGGGGTCTTGCTTTTCTATGGAAGGATGATGTTGATGCTAAACTAGAGTTCTACAACCAAAACCACATCTCATTAAGAGTTCACAATGCTTGTAAAGGAAAGGACTGGATATTTACAGGGTTTTAAGGAAATCCTTTAGCTGCAAAAAGGCCTGAAAGTTGGTTACTTCTCAAAGCAATAAAACCTGAGAGAAAGGTGGGATGGATGTGTGTGGGGGATTTCAATGAGATTCTTTATAATAGTGAGAAGTATGGGGGAGCAGTGAGATCCTACAAACAAATGGAAGAATTCAGACTAGTTGTATAGTAGTGGTTTGAGTGATTTGGGATTCGTGGGTAACAAGTTTACATGGTGCAACAATAGGCATGGTAAAGCTGTCATTAAAGAATGACTTGATAGAGCCATTGGAAATTCTCTTTGGAATGATATGTTCACAAACACTGTTATTTGTAGGGTTGGCAATATGTGATACGACCCGTTAACTCAACAAGAACACGACATGAAATTAGTAGGTTTGGGTTTGATGTTAATGGGTTTGGGTCAAAACAGGTTGACCTGTTAAGACACAATTCATTAAGGGAACAGGTTGACCCGTTTAGACCTGTTAATTTTTTTTTTACTCAAAATTACAATTATATACGTTTTAACCTAAAAACAAAAATACCCGAACCCTATTTTGTATTTCTTAACTCTCTTTCAGACCCACACTCTCTTAGTTCTCAGTTGAATCAGTTCTCACGAGTCACGACTGCCTCCCACACTTCATTTGGATTGTAATTTTGGTATTTTTATTGTTTGGATTATAATTTTGGACTTATGTAGTAAGTTTTATATTTTTGAGAGATATTGTGATTTTAACTTTTATGTAAAATTATGTTAATCAGGTCAAATGGATTATTTGGGTCAATTCAACACATTTACATAAACGGATCGAAACGGGTCATATCGTTTCAATATATTTTTAATTAATTCATAATAGGTCAAAATGGGTCGTGTTGTGTCAACGCGTTATTTTAATGGGTTATGTTAGGGTTTGAAAATATGACCTGTTAAGCTTAATGGGTCATGTTCGGATTGACCCATATCATATAATATACAAGACCTAACACGACATGAATATAACCCGTTAACATGATTTGTCACCCTAGTTATTTGTACCATGCCAGCTCAAAGTTATAATCACAAGCCACTTCTCATTTCCAGGGACAACAATCAGATTTCTTATAGTAGAAGGGATAAACCATTTCAATATGAAGCTTACTGGGCTCAAAGAGAAGAGTGTTATCGAATAATTTAGGGTGAATGGATTAAACCTAGGATGGCAGACAACAAACTCAGGTACACGACTGAAGGGTTGAATAAATGCCAAGAGAAATTGGTGATATGGAGTAAACAACAATTTGGCAATACAAAGAGAGATATCAATACTAAAATGTCTCAAATTTTACATCTCTAGCAGCTAAAAGGTGACCTGACTGATAGTACCAAACTACTCCAAAAGGAAGTTGATATGCTTCTTGAAGTTGATGATGTGAATGAAACTTATATTGCTCTCATTCCTAAGAAGACTATCAAAGTTTCTGATTTTAGACCAATATCTCTTTGTAATGTCATTTACAAGCTAATTTCCAAAATTTTAGCCAACAGACTAAAGAAATTATTACCCAGCATCATTTCTCCTACTCAGTTAGCTTTTGTACCTGGCAGATTAATTTAAGCTAACATCATAATAGCCTTTGAAGCTATGCATACCATGAATTGTAAACTTGCAGGGAAAGCTGGGTATATGGCTTTGAAACTTGACATGAGCAAAGCATGTGATAGGATTGAATGGAGTTTTCTCATGGCAATGATGAGTAAGCTTGGTTTTGAGCAAATGTGGATTGAGCTAGTGATGAAGTGCATAGAATCTATTTCCTATTCAATTCTGATAAATGGTGTTTTACAAAGCCCTTTTAAGCCTTCAAGGGGTATTAGGCAAGGTGATCATATATCACCTTACCTCTTTATCTTATGTGCAGAAGCTTTGAGTTCCTTACTCAGGAATGCCGAACAAGGAGGCCTTATTACTGGTGTTCCTATTGCTAGAGGCAAAATTCACATTAACCATCTTTTTCTGCAGATGATAGCCTTTTGTTTTGCAAAACTAACTCTGTTGAATGGAGCAGGTTGATAAGCCTCCTAAAGGTTTATGAAAGGGCCTATAGCTAGAGATTGAAAATGAAGAAGACTTCAATCCAGTTTAGCAAGAACACAGCTCGAGAGACTCAAGACATAATTCTGAGCATAGTTGGAATTAGATCAACAATGCCATATGAGAAATACCTTGGCTTGCCCATATTGGTGGCTAGATCTTAAGAAAAATCTTTTAGGAGTATACTGGACAAAGTGAGAATGAGGCTTAGCAGTCACAAAGTGAAAACACTTACTCAAGCTGGTAAGGAAATTTTCCTCATAGCAGTAGTGCAAGCTCTCCCTACTTACAATATGAGTGTTTTCAAGCTACCAAGCAACCTTCTCAAGAGCATCAACAAAGTTATGCAAAATTACTGGTTAGGACAGCAAGAAAATGAGAAGAAAATACATTGGGTTGCATGGAAAACTATGGGCAAAGCTAAATAAGCAGGAGGAATTGGCTTTAGAGACTTGGAGAGTTTTAATCTTGCAATGCTTGCTAAACAAGGTTGAGGATTAATTCAGAACCCTCAATCTTTAGCTTCTCAGGTATTACAAGACAAGTACTTTCAGGGGACTTCTTTCATTCAAGCTAGATTGGGCAACAAGCCTTCATTTATATGGAGAAGCATAGTTGCAGCAAGACTCTTAATTGAAATAGGCACAATTTGGAGAATAGACTGTGGAGATCAAGCACACATATGGAAAGATAAGTGGATCCCCAAGCTTACACCATCCAAGATTCAAAGCCCTATTAGAGAGCATTGCCAAAGTTCTTGAGCTTATTGATGATGGAACAAAAACATGGAGAACTAATCTGCTTGAGGATATTTTTTCAAAGGAAGAAGTTGATCTGATTGTGCAAACCCTTATTAGCTTGTCTAACAGCTCTGATAAGTTAATATGGAAATTATCATCAAATGACCAATTCACTGTCAATAGTGCTTACCACTTGCACAAAGAACTATAGATGGCGTCTAAGGGTTAGTCCTCTAGCAGTCATAATCATAAGAGAGTTTGGCAACTTATATGGAAATTGCAAGTCCCACCAACAGATAAGGTTTTTCTATGGAGAGCTTGCCTTGAAACTTTATCCACTCAAGTTAATCTGTTCAAGAAGAAAGTAGTGAAGCATCCTGAGTGCCCTATATGTTCTAATGCAGAAGAAACAGTGGTTCATGTGCTTTGGGAGTGTGTAGCAGCAAAAGATGTCTAGGGACAGTGCTCTAAGAAGATTCAAAAGAGTCATTTTTGAAATTTTCTGGATATGATAGAAAGATATGTTGATTGCTTTGGGAAAAGAAGAGATGAAGAAAGTGGCTGTGGTTACAAGGAAAATCTGGTTCAGAAGGAATGAGTTCATTTTTAAAGCAGAATTTACTCATCCCAACATTGTGGTGAGGAATTCACAAGATACTTTGTAGAATCTACAAGATCTACAAAACCAACAAACCAACAATATATAGTCCCAGTGAGTAACACATCAGTTAGTTGGGAACTGTAACACCCCCTTCCCGTAGGCTAGGAGTGTCACGTGTTTTTCATAAAATAAACCGTCAAGAGACCTCGTATTTCATAAATGAAATTAGAATTTATTTTGTAGAAAAACTGTCTAATAAAAATGTTTTCCAGAAACATTAAATTAATAAACTGAATAAATTCATGTCATAAAAGCATGTTTTATTTTAGAAAGTCTGAAACTAAAATTAACTGCTCCTTCTATTCCTAGCCTGCCTGCTCGTATTCATCATCCTCACCTGGGTGGTTAAAAACATGAAAACAAACTAAAATGAGTCGAAGACTTAATAAGAAATCTATCACAACGTAAACATAATAAACATAAAGTTTTCATAAAAATTTCATGCTGAGAGTTTAAATTCATGACTGATTATACTGATGCTTATGCTATGTATGACTGATTTAACTGACCGATCTGACTGATTTATCTGATTTAACTGATTTATCTGACTTAACTGACTGGCTAACACACTTAACCATGTGTGCGAGGTTGTGCACCGGCCCCACATCCCACTGCAGTAAGGGGAGTCGCTGATAGTATTTTGGCATACTATGGTGGACTACGACTGAGTTCGTGGCTTGCACATCCACCCTGAAACTGAACTGCATTGGTACCATGTATCTGAATGGCCATCTGATTAGCTGATCTGATCTTATCTTGCACTTTGAACTTAAGATAGCTTACATGTCTTATACACATGAGATGCATGACCTAATACATACATAACTATAATTTCTGAATCTGAACATGATGCGGAATGACATGATCGTATGTTATGTTGGATGACATGTTTGCATATGACATGAGTGGTGCATAAATAATGGCTGGAAATGAACTGGCTTGAATAATACTTACATATAAGCTGAACTGTGATAATCCTAATTTATGATCAAATTATTTACCTCGCTGCGCTTCTTCTCGAATAACACTTCGTAACTCGACACCTATATGCAATAATAACTATCACTAAATTTATTTGGGAACAAATAAGTACTAATATCTTACTTAATTAAATTCACATCGTAGAACATAATCAAATAAAATTATGTTTATCACAAAAAAATAATGAATACTGATATCTTAAATTATTTACAATACTAATAGCATATTCTTACTTTCAAAATATAACTTAGTATAATACTTGATATATAAATCAATTCTATTAAAAATAAGTCATAAAAACTTAAATTCTTAAAATAGGTTTCCATTTCTAACAAAATTATTAAATCTTATAAGAAAACTAATAAATATTAATATTGTTTAATATTCTTAACACAATAATTTATTAAAATTCTACTAAATAGACAAAGGAATATTAACAAAATATTAGGCTCGATAATATACTTTAGAACATATTTCAAATTCTTTCAACACTTTCTTATAAGATGAGCATTTGACTAATATATTTATTTAATTAAAAACTTAGGTTTAAAAATCATCAGTCTAGTCTTAATTGAGAAAACAATCCATTTAAAAATAACTAGAATAGTTTCTGTAAAAGTGTAACCTGGCTCATATTACTTTGTCTCAGGAAAAGCATTGGCCGAATGGGCTTACGGCCCAAAGGCCCGTTATGAAACAAACAATCTAAAGATTTAGAATCCATGGAAAACCAAAAGAAACATGCTGTGCGATAATAGAGGAACTCACCGAGAGAGGGAGAAGGCCACTATGATGGTGGTCTGGGTGGCTAGCGGGGTCAAGGCGGCACAATCGGAGACTCCTCGGAGTATGGTGGTGCAATGCAAAGAGAGAGGGAGAGAGAGTGAGGATCCTTTAAGCCGAAAAGCAACCGAGAGTAAGAGAGAGAACCGTAAAATCGAAAAGCTAAGGAGAGAAACTAGTGGTCGACGGCAGTGGGCTTACCGGAAGGGAGTGGGTACGACGGGGTTGGGCTGGTCGGCTCTTTTTGTGGTGGCAGAGAGGTGGTTCGACGTCCCTCTAGGTGGCTACCGTGGAAGCGAAACAGAGGCTTCGGCTTTCACGACTGTGGCTGCTGCGGCGTGCCTTCGTGGCTGGGGATGGTCCAATGTCTTCTAAGGTGACTGGTGGTGGCGTCGGCTTGTTCTGAGCAACGTGGAGTCGCCGCGGAGGAACGTGGGTGATGGTGGTATTGCTGCAAAGGGGAGGAGCAGCGCTGGTGCTACGGTATTGCGTGGCTGGGTAGTGTTTTCTCTTGGTCCGAATGTCACGGTGGTGGAAGTCTCTTCACAGTGGGGAGCACGTTTGTGCACGGTCTGGATGGTGGAGTTGCCGCGGTGGTTTTGTCGTCGAGTCGTGGCCCTTCATGGTTGCTGTTGCTGATGGTCTGCTTAAGGAGTGTAAAATAGAGCTACATTTCGTGCATGATTGTGGCACACAAAGGGGTTTTAGACTCCCGATGGTTGGCTTCCGATGCGTACGTGGTGAAATCGTTGAACGTGGAGGTGTCGTGGCTGGGTCGATGGTGGATTTGTCGTGATCCTTGCTACGTCTAGCTTGCTTGGTGCACGACAGTTTCCGAATCATGATGGCGGCAAAAAGTTTGTGCATGAGAGAAATAGAGGAGATAATTTCTACGTGCATTATACGTGAATAAATAGGTGATGGAAAAAACCCTAGGGAAAAAGAGAGATAGGCGTGCATGCAGTGTAGTAGTGGAAACGGAAGTGTATCGTGTGAAACATGGAGTATGATACAAGATCTCACGGCTTGGGCTTTTTGACCCAATAAAAAAATAATAATTTAGGCCCAATAAAAATTATAGGATTATTGGGCTAAGTCGTTACAGGAACCACCTCCTATGAATATCTATAAACTTAATTGGGATGCTGCTGTTGACAAGACTCAGTGCATGGTTGGAATAGGTGTTATTGCTCGAGATTGGGAAGGGAAGGTTATAGCTATTCTGATAATGAACAAAAGTCTTTTTCCAGATCGTTTATTAGCTTGAATCATTTGGGACACTTCAAGCAGCATTGTTTGGACTAGAGTTGGGTCTGAGGAATGTGATTCATGAGGGTGATTCCCTTTAGGTCACTAAGGCCATTAAAAATTCAGAGGACTCTTGGACAAGTGAGGGAATGTTTGTGAACGAAGCTAAGGAGAAATTGAGGAATTATCACAAGTGGGAAGTGAACCATGTTAGAAGGGATACAAACGTTGTTGCCCATGCTTTGGCAAAAAATTCTTTAACCATTTCAGGTGTGATTGTTAACAAGGAGTATCCTTCATGCATTTCCTCCTGTTATAAAGGAATGATAGATAATCTTGCTTTCTTTTTCAAAAAAAAAAAAAAATATATTTATAATTATAGAGTACACAAACGTCATATTCACTTAAAAAAAATAAATAATAAATTCTATTCTTTTTCAAAATAAATACACCAAACTCATGACTATATCTCACAATACTTTATATATAGATATAATATATATGAAGCAGAAATCGCAGAGTTCAGAAAAAGGAGAAATAATATATATTGCCTAAATAATCTGGCTATAAGCCTATAACCATATATGGCAACACGAAATTCAATGGCCCTTTCGGTTTGCTAACACAGACAGATCATTCAAATTAATTAATCACTGTCTACAGCTGTAAAACTGAACTGCGAAATCTGAAATGGCACATATAGTTGCATCAATTCCCCGTGGTACTTTATATCTATATATCAATCAGTGAAATCATGTACAGATAGCAACCCAGGAAAACAAAAATTACCACTACAGTTAGTGACGACTAGTTAGTTTCCAGGGAAAGCATTGGAGCTTGGAACAAGATTCCGTCCGAGTACTTGTGCATTCACCCGTCTCGCCATCACAACACTTGCAAACAATTCCCAGCGTCGAGAAAATCTTCGAATATCCTGTGATTTTATACAACAGATGCCCATGACTAATAGAAGCAAAGATTACTATATATAATATATATATGTATGTATGTATATGTATATATCAGAGAAACTATATATAATTCTTACTTTGTTGATCAGGTATTGATGAGGAAAGTAGCCTTGCTTCTGTAAGTACTCCTGGTTTCTGGAAAGTAGAAACAACCAGTAGAAGCAGCAGCAAAAGAAAGAGATGCTTAGGCATACCCATATTTCTTTCTTTTGCAGCAGATCGAACTGAATCACAGGAATAGGTTCAGTTCTTCATGCCCACAAAAGATATCTATCTACCATGTAAAGAAAACCATGATGGCAATATTTGGTTTTCTTCGAAGTATCCGAAGCACACGATTGGTTTTTATATAAATTAGTAGAAGAAGATCAAGATCATGGCACTGATGGATAAGTTCTACTTACTGAGAGAAAAAAAGAAATGATTAATAATTTATTCATTCTAGAAGCTGGAGATGATGTCATGGCTAGCTTTTTCTGCCTTGCTATGTAGAAAGACCGACTAGCTAGCTTACAATTGCAAATTAAGGAGCAGACGCGTATGCCGTGCGACACGTTTCCAATCCTCTCACGTCTCCATTGGGAGGCCAGGATATATCTGCAATCGAGAAGATTCCACGATCGATCCATAAATTATTAGTCTTTGGAGTCAAGTGGCTGGGGCGAGGCGGGACCTACCTACTGCATGCTCATCACCTTCTTTTTGGTACCAACAATAAAGACAAAACATAGACAAATGCACGTTCATTTCCATGGAATTTTGGGTCGATTTCTCATTTGTTTCTCTCATGTTGAATTAAGAGAGCTGTTCACACTTTGAAATAATTAAGCAATTTTATCTTCTCTCATGATTGTTTCCTTGAAATCAACTACTCCCCAAAGTCTTAGTGGTAGGGTAGTGGCAAGTTTTCTGAAACTTGGTATCATAAGCTAAGAAATTCATTGCATGTGGAACCGAGCTAGCAGTAAAAATATATTATATTAGAGAAATATTCTAGAACGTGGATTAATGTGCTTCACTAAATTGTAAAGTTATTTTTATTATAAAATTAATTTAAAAAATAATATATATAAAGTCTCGTTAATTTATGAGATTACTTTTATGACCGTAATATTTTTTATTATATTATATTTATATCTTTTTGGTAAGAGATAACATGATGGATTAATTGAATGCATTTATTTCTATGCATGCGTGGTCTTTGCTCTAAATTTTTGTAGTTTGGGTCTTTGTTTATCAAAATATAATGACAAGATGGATTACAGACCGACTATATGTTTTTTTATTGGAGAAAGATTAATTTGTACGTACACAGTTGAAGTTTGGTCAAAGACAAGAGGTTAAAAATAAAAAATAAAAAAGCCCAACTACCCCAGTCAACATATTATACCATGTGCTCGACACTAGAAGTTGAAACAATTTCCACAACTCATCATAAAATATTATTTTTCCAAAATATATTTACTTTATGATTGTCTGATATAATTAAGAACCTCAAACACTCCAAGTGGAGATCATGATCATTACCGAATTGTAGGGTAAAAATCAGGTGGAGATGCGGGGTATCGATCCCCGTACCTCTCGCATGCTAAGCGAGCGCTCTACCATCTGAGCTACATCCCCGGTATGGCTGTTTGTGCTTATCTCATTTTATTTAATCTTAGTTTTAATGATTTAACTATTTACCATTCTTACTTTCTGATACACCGATTAATGAGATAATAGAAAATAATCTAAAGGAAGTGATGGTTGGAGGAGGAATTAAGATGTACGTACGTACTACACTCGGTATTTTACTTGAGGATCCAAAATATCAATTTTTTGAGTCTGCTCAATGGCATCACTTTTAATTATTGAGAGTTCAAAATTCAAAACTGTTAGTGTTTGGATATTGAGCTGAGCTCAACTAAATTGAGTTCTTTATGAATTGTAGTGAGTTAAGTAGTAGAATGAGTTATTGTATGATCCATCTAAACTGATAATTTAGTACTTTTTATAAAAAATTGAAAAAGAATATAAATCTCCCGTATAAAGATGTTTTAAGTTAAAAAAGGTTAAATTTCACATGTAAGAAAATTTTGAGTTGAAATAAATTTAGTAATTTGAGAGTTGTATGTTTAGATATTAGACTCAACTTAAAATTAGATTAAACTCAACTAAGCTGAAAACCTAACTAGCCTAAAGCTCAATCGTGTTATGTGTCTAATCTATTATGTATACTGTACATGTGCATATATAATGAAGACTCGAACATGACATCCAACGTATGTAATATTGTGCGTGTGGGCAGGGTAGGGTTTCGACCCCATATCCACTACCATCCATACTTGAAACGGGTAGAAGTAGTAATCCAAGTAGAATCAGGTCAAAAAACCCAAACAAATTAGAGCTACCCGTTTCTCCAACTCCAACCTGCAAATTACGACACCTAAAAATGAAGAAACTTTCAAATGGCAACATTCAAGAAGATCAACGTCATACCTCCTCCTCCCTCGTTTTCAGTTGACCCTCACCATCCTCCCAATTTCACACAAGTTTACAATGAAAATAAGTAATTGTGTTAGCACGAGATATTATTCTGTGTAAATTAGATGCAGTTAGTTCACCATGACCAAAGATCTCATTGACCTTTGGATTCATCCTTAAAAGGTTGCAAACACGACTTGAAAACTAAATTTAAATGACCAAAATACTAAATACCACACAAAATAATCATATATACACACTGTCTCTTAGCCAAATGAACCCCACCCGCACCCAAAAAAAGAAAAAAAAAAGAAAACCATATGTCAGCATCCTTTCCATGTTTCCATGGGAGCTGAAATCCCAAGGAAAGAGGAACAAGAAAACAAAGTTTATCGAAACAGAGCTCCATCAGCTAAATGAAATCCGAATCCCCCCCAAAGGGTTGCAGGTCTGGATGTGGCCCACTCCCAGGTCTTCTAGGGCCTCTGCAAGAAACAAAAAGGAAACAATGGTAAATGTTTGGTTTAGCTATTACAAGTTCCAATCACTGCCTGCATTGCCCTGATTCACATGCACCAGAACCCAAAATCAATTCAGATACAATCATCTTATAACTACATAGAAAACTTAACCTATCAATCTGAACATTCATCAAATTCAACATAACTATCGTAGCTCAGTTCATATTAAATTACATTTCACCGTTCAAAGTCCCACACCATAAACTAAAAAGTTTGTCATTGTTTTCAAAATTCATACCGGTCACAGATAATCCACACAGGTCGGCGAATTCTTCAGTTCAAACCATCAACTCAAGAAACTCCTTCAGTACATTATCGTGTGTTCAAGTGCACACTAAAGCAGTTAACTTATCTCACCCTTGATGATTATTCAAAAATCCTGATGTAATGGGAAATTACACTTGGAACATGTTTAGAGCCCCAAATGTAGGCACAAAGTAGTAGGAGACGATCCCACCCCAGGTCATACAAACACCTCCATGTATAAGAATAAATAGAATAAAAACATGACAACAGCCCCACACTTCCTAAAATGAGCAGAGAAAAAGGATAAATACAGTATTTTAAAAATGAATTATTGAAAGTTTCTTTTCCTCAATCTAGGCAATTAAGGAAGCATCACTTTTTTTTTTTTTTTTTGTAACAAAGATTCTAAGGTTTCTCTTAAGAAGATTTAAAAAGTATGTCAATTGAATTCAACTTTCCACTTGTGAACCGTTTTTCTTTTTTCAGGAAAAAGAGGATGCTACCCGTAAACCAGTTATAACCCCCCCCCCCCCCCCCCCCCCCCCAAAAAAAAAATAAATAAAATAAAATAAAAATCTCCTGAATTAGGGACAAGATGCAAATAAACCCCTCTTTTTGTCCCTTCCTACTCGTTTGAGAGATACTAATCTAGCCAGGCACTAAACCCACCTAAGTTAAAATCTTCTGTTCCACCCACCACAATAGAATCCAGCAGATCACTGTATTTTATTGATCCCTTGAGCTCCACCTAAAGCCCATTAGAAGGATCTTACGGTTTCTGAACAATTCTGGACAACTAGTTGCACAAATATGAATAAAAGCAACACATTCACACATCAAACACAATGTTCATTATTTTTTCATTAACCGTAGAAAGTTCTCTAATTATTTTATTTTTGATATACCTCGCAAACCGATTAGGCTCAAAACCAGGAACGCCAGGTGGGCCATAGGGATCAAAACGAGCACCCGGAGGAACACTCCTGTTGAAAGAACCAATTACAATTATAAGCCAACCAGTATGATTATCAAATGTGAGAAAGAGAGAGAGAGCAATCTGAACCACTCACGACAGTCCTCCAGGGAAACCAGGGTCTCCTGCAATTCCGCCAAACCAGCGAGGATCATTAGGTCCTGCTTCCACATGATAAAATAACTAATTAGTTGACACAAGCATTAAACTCGGCCAAAAAAAAAAGGGGGAAGAAAAAGGAGTCTCATTTGACGAACCTACAAGCATGCTCCCACCGGCTCCAAAAGCACCCCTGAACAACAATTAAAAATATATAAACATGTGCCATTTGCAAAATGCAACAACTCAAAACGTAGGAATGGACCAAAAAAAAATCCTTGAAAGCAAACTACCTGGTTGGGTACATTCCAGCACCAGGCCCAGGAAAAAGATCACTACCACCACTGGGATTAATAGGGGGATATATGATTCTAAACAGCACACCAAAACACACTTAGTGAGCCTCATTCTTTGATGACTTACCGAGAAGATACAGAAATCCTTTCACAATTCAAAATCTATTAAACAAAAAGGAGAAAATACACTTTCCACTCTCAAGCTAGCATGCATTTTATGCTAATATGCGTTTTATTTTGGACTCCAAACTACCAACATTGATACGTTGTGCCTTCCAATGGTCAAAAGCTGACAAATGGCACCCTCATCTAAGTCTAGCCATTTAGATGTATGAACAATACGTGAAAATAGGTGAATTGTATCTTTTCCCAAACAACAATTATCACGGAAACTGTTTAGGCTACAAAACCAGCACTCAAACTTGATGCAGTGTAACAACATAATATGTATTGCACCATTTTTGGGACCTCAGATTTGGAAAGGACTATATGTACAGCATCTCTCCAAAGCAAAGGAAATCTAAAAACCCCTCCGCATAAGTTAATCTAGCATATAAACACATTTGTAAGTATCAGCTCTTATCTAGATTAACTTGAGTTAACTGACAAGAGTTGCCATATGCTAACCAGAACTATTCCAGTTTCTCTTTATACAACTAAAACTAGTGTCAACTGCTAAAAGACATGGCAAAAAAAAAAAAAAAAAAAAAAAAAACTGAAACAGCAAAAAATTTTGAAATTTTTGTTCCGTGAAAAAAAACCTAATGTGGTATATCCTGTACTGAAGATGCACTAAGTGAGCAGAGAAGGTGAGAAATACATGACATTACTAATTGGAAAATGTATAGGGTGCAATGAAGAGAAAAATGTGGAAAGACGTAGTTGGTGTTATGATCTTGACAATCTAAGCCACAGCCTAAGCCATGCTCAGCCTTCTGAAGTCTATAACTGGATTGCCTTGAGCTAATTGGAATTAAGGAATCCAAACCATGGACCATAAGCCAAAGAGTCCAGGTCAGAGTTAAGAGAAATCGCATATTTCAACGAAGGTCATGTCTATACATGTATAACATCACTTCAACAAGAATTTACTACAGCAAGTGGAAGAATTTATTTTGAGCACTCGACTGCAGCTACCAAAAAAGTTCACACTTATTAATTGATGGAAATTATGTATGGACAGCAACACTTTATGAAATCATACAACTACTAAATGAATGTAAGCAACTGAGAGAGAGAGAGAGAGAGAGAGAGAGAGAGAGAGAGAGAGAGAGAGAGAGAGAGAGAGAGAGACCCTGTAGGATGAGTTTCAGGGCTTGAACGTCCACCAATTGGAACACCAGTGCTAATGTCACTCCTTGTTTCACTGGTCTCCAAGCTTGCAGAGCAGAAAACAACACAATCATTAAAAAAATCAAGGGAGAAGTGTGCTTGTTATACACAATCTCATCTATTTCAGGGTTCACATTGAAAAGTTCACAGTTCAAGTTAAAATGTAAATTCCTAGTCAATTTATATAAACTCCTGATAAAATTATTGGATACTTGACCTTTTACATAGAGCTTCACTTGATGGGGGAAAAAGAATCGAGTCTTGAAAAATCTAAGGCTTATATTCTAATATCCTTTCCTTTCTCTCATATAGGAAATGAAAGGAAGCTTAAAGGAAAAAGAAATAGAGACTAGGAAAGAAGAGAGGAGGGTTTAGGACTAGGGGCAGAGGCATCCGTACGAATTCCACCAATACATTTTCATACCACAAGAAAAATTCTTGAGAAGAAGTAGCGATTGATCTAGAGATATTCACATGATGATTTGAAATGTAGGTGTTTTAATTTAAGATAAGCCTAATCCTCCATACATAGAGAAAATTAGACACGGAAAAGGAGAATAATACTTTCCAAAAAGAAAATTTCTTAAATTAGTGTGTGCACTTGAACCATGTCCCCAGCAAGCCATTGGGTTACCAGTTCAACTACCCCATGACTAAACCAAAACCGCCAAGGAATTTTACTACATAACACATTGAATAAATCCACCCTAGGAACACATCCAATCTAGGAAAAGCCATGGTTCCAGGCTAAACTGGTCAACAGAATGAAGTGATTCGATCAAGTATTTACTTCAAAATTTCAATGTTTTCCAATTTCTATATCACCTAATTCTGACTCTGTGCTTACATAATGATATAAGAAAACTTCACTGGCAAGCTTTTTAAGAAAACCTACAGGTGCGTGTTAAAGCTTGTAGCAAATAAAAATGTAGATAGATTTGGGACTTTGGAATTGAGCAGAAAGACTCGCCCACTATAATCTGAACTTCGTGATAACTGAAAATGGTAATCAACCCCGGATAACAAAAAACCAGCCAAAAATTTTGGCTGCCCTTAAGCAATTCTCAAATCACCAACTTATTTATTTTACACTAAAATCAACAAGATCATGAAGACAGGAGGGGAGAAAGGATTTAATACATTCAGCACCTACAAGGGAGAAAGGATTCAAGCGTCAAATGCAACGCACTAATCTATTCGAAATCATTTATGTTAAAGACCCAATCATTGATCCAAAAGTCCTAGGATTGTTAGATACTAATTTGGTTAAGTAACTCTCAGGATCATAACATTCCACCAAACTTCCGAATCCGACGTCCACGACGGCTCACTCTATCGACACTAACCCAGTGATAGCCTTTTCCCTTTCGGTGACTTTACTCATCTATCAGTATTCAATAACTTAACACCATGCTCATATATAATACTAAGGAATTTTAATCCAGCCTATAGGTCGCCCCCTCTGTGACTTAAACTCGTGTCGTGGTCCCTCTTCTGATACCAATTGTTAAATACCCAACCATTGATTCAAAAGCCCTAGAACTGTTGGATACTAATTTGGTTAAACATTTAACTTTCAGGATCATAACAATTTATATCAGAGCAGTGACCACGTCACGAGTTTAAGTCAAAGAGGGGGCGACCTATAAGCTGAATTAAAATATCTTGGTACTATGTATGGACATAGTTTTAAGTCATTGAATACTGATAGATAAGTGAAGCCGTCAAAAAGTAAAAGGGCTGCCACCGGGTTAGTGTCGATAGAGTGGGCTGCCGTGTACGTCAAATTAGGAAGCGTAGTGGAATGTTATGATCTTAAGGGTTAAAAACTTAACCAAATTAGTATCTAACAGTCCTAAAGCTTTTGGATCAATGGTTGGATCTTTAACAAGTTTCATGCACCAATTATCCATAAATAGACAAAGTGATACTACAAATAGGTTAAGCCCAATTACCTTGAAGCATTATTTGATGAACTGGGTAGTGAGGATTCATCTAATTTAGAAAGGACTTCGGTATCCAGTTTCTTCACCAGCTCCGCCAGATTCTTATATTGCGCAGAATAATTGGTACCCCCATTTTCTCCAGCAAAGTCTTCAACACTGCAATAAAAAACCCCCCAAACCCATAAACGGAACTGAAGAAAACAATTTAAGCGAACCGAAAATACCCAATCGAAAGCGGACAGAGGAACAAAGTAATAGGAAATCCCTACCTAATTTCGAGATGGACCGGTTCGGAAGCCCCGTCAGCAAGAGCGTCCACTAGCAATTTATCATCCATCGCAAGGCACTTGACGAGCACCTTCTTCGAACCCGTATCAGGGTTCGTGTATACGAAAGCGTACTCGTCGTCTAGCTCGTTCCACTGGTCCATACCGACCTCATCTACAAACGATTGATATTGGTAATTTAGAAATATATTAAGGAGAGAATTCAGAGAAAGAGAGAGAGAGTACCAGTAGAGGGAGAGGAAAGAGCCGTGTCGGAGAAGGCGGAGGGTCCGGTGGCAGTGAGAACGTAGCCGGAAGCTAGGAAGGAGGCGTGAACAGCAAAGGCAATCTTGTCTTGAATGTTGCGAAAGGACGGTCTGGCAGCCCTGACCACCGCCATAACCGACTTGTCGTCCACCATTGCTGCTTTTCCGATCGATTACGAACTATTTTTGAGTCTCTTCTCTCTTCTTCCTAAGAAAGTAATGGGGAAAAAAGGTTTCGCGTCTCCCGTCGGAGTTTTGCGCTTTCGCCGCTTTGTATACGGTAGCTTTTGTCGCAAGCAAACGGCCTTGCAGGCTTGCACGTGTGCCTCGAATCTTGATAGCGGTGACACTTGGCTTGAAAAAGTGGTCATGTGACTCATATCTTAGGTTCGTGTGTTAATACAATTGTATTTGGCGTGTGACTCTTATAAGAGCGGTGTTTCTATGCCGCTTGGATGGTATTGCTCGTTTTTATTATTTATTATTTTTTTTATTTTTAATATATTTAAATATTTTTAAAAAATAAAAAAATATATTAATATATTTAAAATCATTTTTTTAATAACTAAATAAAAAATATATATATATAAAAAAATTATAACGTTACACTAGAGTCGTACAATTTAGGCTGCATGCAAGCTTTTTACCTCTTTATAATTATATTTTTTTTTTATCAAAACAACGTCTCGATCTTTTGAAAATTTTTTTTTAGAACGCTACTTATCATTTGATACTATACATTTTATATATTTTAATATTATTTTTTATTTTATTTTATTCTTGTTAAATTAATTAAATTGTTCTACTTAATATTCATATACTAAATATTTATTATAAAAAAATAAAATAATTAAAATAAGTGTGGTGTGTGAGAATGATAAGTAGAATTATTCTTTTTTTCTTATTGTAACGATGTTCAAGAACATCGTCTCGATTAATTTAGACTCTCGATAAGAAATTTTTTACAAATACATCTCAAGGAAAAAAATCTCTCGATAGCCTCTAAAATTTGTATGCACCCAAGGGTTTGGAACCTTGACTTGGGGGCCATATCCAAAGCCAAGACCTTTACCACTTAAGTGAATCCCTAAGAGTTTTTGTAGGTATCCTTGATCAAGAAATTTTTCATAATTATAAATAAAATTGAAATAATAATACATATTTAAGTGGCAGATTGATTAGGTAAAAAAAAAAAAAAAAAAAAAAAAAGTCACAGATTGATTGTATCATGAAATAGGGCTTGTAATTAGAGTAATGCTATATATTCTCTTTAGCTTTCCTTCTCTATTAGAGTAATGTTGTATACAATTTTAGAATATATAATCTATACGTATTCCTTTTGAAAAAAAATTAAGGACCACTATTAAGAAGATTAAAATTTTTATATGAATTTCAAATTTATCCACTTTTTTGAATAAAGTATGCGAGTATTCCATACTTACAACTGCAAATATCATTTCTCTTTTTATTATAGGTAATGATACCCTTACAAGTTACACCTCCTTACTTCTTTACTACCCATTTATTTATTTTTTCCTTTTGCTATTTGAATCTAGATTAAAAATTCCAGAATATTACCTTCTTGCATAATTTAAAAGAAAAAAAATTTAATTTTATAAAAATTGACTCAAAGAATAAAAGAATCTATTTTTTATAAAATTGAATTTATTTTTAATTAAATTACATGATTACTGTTAACATTGTGTTTCGTATATCTTTAGGCCAGGTTTCAACAATTGAGGTCTTCAGAATGGGCCTGCGAAAATGGAGAAGAATGCAACTGGGATAAGATGGCTTAGGGGCCAGGGAGTCTCCGATGCCAAAATCAATAAAGTCTCTTGAAAGTTTGTAAATAAGTAAGAGAGTCTATAGATCAGAGAGAGTTTCTCATACTTTGGACTTGTTATTTATACTAGAAGTCTAGGGGGACAGATCATGTCTGCTCTCATGGAGTCTGTGCCTTTTGTACTATTCCTTTTGTTAGAGTCATTTAATGCGGCGTGGTTCTACGACGACATCATTAATGTGGCATGTAGCTCAAGTAGTGATGCTATTAATGCGGCGTGGTTCCCCGATTTACTCACCCCACTGGCGTTCTTGGTAGGAGTAGCAATATATGACATGACCGGTTAACCCAATATGAACACAACATGATAAAAGCGGGTTTAGGTTTGGCTTTAACGGGTTCAAGTCAAAACGGGTTTACCCATTAAAACACAATTGTTTAACGGGTCACTAACTGGTCCACCCATTAAGAAAGTTGAATTTACATTTATATCATATTTGAGATTATAATATTAATATTTTACAATGTGTGTTTATCATATTTGAGATTGTAACTTTAATATTATTACAATGTATGTTTATCATATTTGGTACTGTTAAGATTTTAATATCGGTATTTTTATTGTTTGGATTGTAATTTTGAACTTGTAATTAATTTTTTACTTTTTATAGATATTGTTTATATTTTCATATTTATATAAAATTAATCAAGTCATACGAATTGAAACGGGTCTGTTCAACCCATTAATGTAAACGGGTTGGGTCGTGTTGTGTTGTGTCGTGTCATATCATGTCAATCTATTTCGTATTCAGTGACGGGTCAAAACGGGTTGTGTCGTGTCAACCCGTTATTTTAATGGGTCGTGTTAGAGTTTGAAATTTTGACACGAAATTCTTAACGGGTCATGTTCGGGTTGACCCATTAAGTATAATGTACATGTCTTTAATGACACGAATACGACCCGTTAATACGATTTGACACCTCTAGTCTTTGGTGGTCCGTTGATATCTTCCGTGCCACAGGATCAAGGGTCCCCTTACTTTTTGCCCATTACGCGGACAGACACTCAAGGGCTGGACTTTGTTCAAGGGGTCTCTAGGCAAGCGAGTCTCATACCCCTACAGTACGCTCTCTCATGGAGGTTGCATCCAAAGGAGTCTACCGCGGGTCGGGCCAAAGAATCTACTTGTTCTGGGCTGGACCTTCACTTCTTGTTCTCTTAGTTGCTTTTCTCAGGCCGAATAAGATAGAAAGGGGGGAGAAACCTCTTACAGTTATCCCACTAATTCTAATCGAACTCGTACGGTGGGAATTATTATTAATGTTATATCCGCCTTGTCGTTGAGGCCGGGATCCCTTTGTTGATGTGTACACAGCTCCCAAGTTTGAGGTGGTTCCTCATCGCTTGGCTACCCTGGTGTCATTTTCTTTCCACTGTTGTTGGCGCATTTCTCTGTAAACTTGATGGCATCTTTTCAGTTGTATCATTGCCAAGGGTGTCAGGTGGCTCTTCGCATTCATGTTGCTTCATGGTGCATATTTTTCGGGATTCGAAGCGTCTCATACCAATCCCTTCTGCCACGGGGCATGGGAGATTAACCGCTATCTTCCTCCTATATAAACACGATTTGGACTAGGGTCTTCTTTCCTTTCACTGCACTATAATATTCATATCATCCTTGTTCTCCCAATTCCTCCTCATTTTCACTTATTTTCCTTTCTCTACTATATTCTACCTTTTCGTCAATGGTCTCTGAGAAGTCCACCCAACCCATGGCTTCCAGTGGGGGAGACGCTCCAGAGGTTGGTGATGTCAGGCCGTCTTTCTGGGCTAGTAGTTGGCGTTCCAACATTCAAGCGGCGACTCTGGCATCTCTAGCCCTTACTTACCAGGTGCCGGAATCGGTGCTCTTTGAGGTCCCTAGCCCACACGAGGGTGTCTTGACGCTGAGGGCCACTCTTTTCGAGTTGCCATCTTTCCTTCCATGTTTTCGTGTGGCCTGAGGCTTCCTTTCCCTCGTCCCATTTGCGATTTGCTGGATCATCTTGGTCTAGCCCCATCTCAGCTTCACCCAAATGCTTGGAGGCTTTTGATTTGCAGCAGCACCATCTGGTGGCATGCCTTGCTGGAATAGGACCCGGAGCAAGTTGACCTTACTAGCCATGAGTTCCTCCTTACTCACAAGGTGCTGCAGCAGAAGGGAAACGTCTGCAGTTTCAGGGCGATGCACTCCCTTGTCAACCTGGAGTTGCGGTATTGTAAGGTGAAGGATTGGTCTACAAAGTTCTTTTCTTGATTCCCGCCACGGATGAGAGTTTCTGGTGGGTCAGGTGAACCGTAAAGAGTTCTCGATTCGAGCTAACTGAGAAAGGGTTCTGAACGATAAGGCGGTGCGTCCGACGGCTACCCCTGTCGAGTTGCAGCGTATCGCTATCGTTAGGGAGTGGGTGAAGAAGAACTCCAGCAGCGTCTTCTCGAAGCCCTCTTAAGGGTTTCTTTGCCTCCCCTTAGCCATGTACCTTTTGAAGGCAGGGTGATTGTTGCCAGGCCTTAGGTCACTTCTGCCCAAAAGTGCCCCACGAACCCTTTTTCATCGGGCAAGGGGAAGAAACCTTGCTTGGAGGGGGCCAAGGCAGACAATGGGCCCTCTTCTGGAGCTCTGATTCCTAAAGGATGAGTGTTGGCTACGCCTAAGGTCCATCGTCCTACTGCCCCAGCAATGTCGGTGGAGGCGTCCCGCTGTCCTGCTAGTGTGGAAATACCGGTAGGACCTTTTTCCTTGGAGTCCTTGGATACACATGCGAGAGGCCCTTCAGCTCAGGTTCCTGTAGTGCTGCCCCCACCGGCTGATGCTCGTGATGTGCTCCCGGAAGCAGGTGAAATTATCGCCCTACTCTGGGGAGTTTTTACGGTCGAGATTCCCTGATGGGTCGTGGGGTGGCCTTCTCCGGGGGTCTCCTCCCCTTTTTCGGCTCGTTCTGCTGCCGGTAGTCGCTCTTTTAAAGGTGAGGTCAAGGTTTGCTCAGGGGGTCTCGACTCTGCGGCAGATGGGGAGGATCTTGAGTTGCTCGGAGGCTTGGACGCCGTCATTGAAAAGGTGGCGGCTACTACTTCCAACAACCGTGTCACGGAGACGAGGTACCAAGCGAAAGGTGGTCTCCTTCTTAATGTTGTAGTCTGTGCAGTCTTAGGGGGTCTGTGTGAAAATCCACTAGTCCAGGCGGAGCGCCAAGCAGAAGGCGATCTCCTTTTGGATGTTGTAGTCGGCTCAAGTTCAGGAGGGTCCATTCGGGAATGCGTGCCGAAGAGGTTGTCGACAGGGCTCATCCAATCGAGGTGGCTACGCAAGCGTTTGATTTGAGAGTTAGGCAGAAGTTATCCCCATTTAGCCCGACTGGAAACCCCGGAGGGGGGGGGGTGCCGAGCAAAATCTATCAACTAGGTCGCCAAGTGCTTGTCCGGTGACTTCCTTTTCCCATCTTTTTTCTTTCTTTTGCTATTTTCTAGATTCCTTTTATTAACGTTTCCATGTTGGCCTCTCTTGTTCTCGGGGTTCCTCCCAGCTAGCAGCCTTTATTGTAAAGGTCAAGAGGCCATTGAGCAGGAAAACCAGGACCTTCACGCGATGACCTAGATTTCCCTTCGATGTGCTCGCGGCAAGAGAAAAAAGATGGAGCAGCTGGAGCAAGAGCTGAGGAGGGTACGACTTGCCTTGGAGGAAGAGTGCAGGAAAAACATGAAGCTTAACTGCCATCGAAAGAGGCTCAAAAGGAAAGTGAGGGAAAATGGCCAGCAGACATAGCGACTTGGTGCAATATTCGGGCGGTTGAAGGAACTGGCCTGCTCTCCACCGGGGAGAGGTAAGAACGCCTTAGGCCGACCTGCCCCTAAAGTCACCTTAGGCCAGCTTGTTCTTTATTGTGATGGGAGTTTGCGTAAGTGTTCGGGCAACCGAAAGGTTGGACCAGCACTCCTTTCCGAGAGGCCCGAGAAACCTCCGGCTCAACTCGCCCCTGCTACCTTAGGAGGAGGTAATTTGTTCAGAAAGTTTGAGACTGAACCTGCACCCGTTTGTTGACATCATGTAGCCCTTTGCTTTGACTTTTCATCTTTGGAGACTTTGTTCATGTCAGGTAGCCGAAAAGCTAGGCCTGGACTCCATTAGGGAGAGGTCGAGATGCTTTAAGTCAAACCCGCCCTTTTGATTCCATAAGGAGGTAACTTCTTCGGATGGTTGTGGGGTTGGTTCGCACTTTTTCTGCGATGGGAGTCAGGGTAGGTATTAGGACATCTGAAAGGATGGACCTGCTCTCCCTGTTATCTCGTGGGGAGGTAATTTGTTCAGGTAGTTTGAGACTGACCCACTCTTGCTCGTTGACATTTCAGAGAAAGGTAGGATTTGGATCAGGTTGGCACTGAAACCACTCTTCGTTCACAACAGAAGTTGGGGTAAGTATTCGGACCTCTGTGGGGGGCTGGACCCGCACTCCTCCACGGGAGGGGTAAAGCAGCCTTTAGTGTGACTCATCCCTTAAAATTCCATGAGGAGGTAAGTTTTCAGAGAGTTTACAACTGGACCCGCTTCCGCCTGTTGACGCTTACGAGGAATGTAAGTCTTTTGTCTTCGAGTAGCTGAGGACTGACCCGCACTCTACAGCAGGAGGGATAAGGCAACATTTTGGCATATCTTTCCCTCTGGTATCCAGCAGGAAAGGTTAGTTCGAACAACGATATAGCTAGTCCACTCTTTGCCGCAATAAGAGTTTGGGTAAGTTGTTCGGGCCGTCGAGAGGAGCATGACCCGCTCTCCAACATGGGAGGGGTAGAATGACCTTTGGCCTAGTTCTCCCCCTTTGTCCCTGTGGGAGGTACGCTATTCAGGCAGTTTGAGACTAGACTCGCTCCCGCTTGTAGATATCGCAACAAAAGGTAAATGTTAGGTCAGGATGACGCTGATCCCACTTTTTGTTGCGACAGAGGTCTGGGTAAGTTGTTCGGGCTGCCAAGGGGCATGACCCGTTCTCCATTGTGGGAGGGGTAGAGCAGCCTTCGGCCTAGCTCTCCTCCTTGGTCCTGCATGAGGTACGTTGTTCGGGCAGTTTGAGACTGAACCCGCTCCCATCAGTTGATTCTCACAAGGAAGGTAAGTCTTTGTCTTTGGGCCACCGAGGGCTGACCTGCACTCCACTATAAGAAGGGTGAAGCAGCCTTTAGCATGCTCATCCTTTTGGTACCCCGTGGGGGAGGTAACATATTCAAACAATGATGTGGCTGGTTTGCTCTTTGTTGTGATGGGGGTCGGGGTAAGTTGTTCGGGTCGTCGCGGGGGGGGAAGGGGGCAGGACCCGCTCTCTATAATGGGAGGGACAAAAAGGTCTTCGGCCTAGCTCTCCCCTTGATCCCATAGGAGGCACGCCTGTTCAGGCAATTTAGAACTAGATCCGTTCCTGCCGTTGATATCACAGCAAATGTAGGCATTGATTTGGTGATGATTTTGTCGTTACAGATTTCGTTAATTATAGATCTTCTTGTCGGTGTTTTGTTGATAACACGAAAGTTCGAAGTAGATGTGTTGCGTTGTCTTGAAAAATCACGCCTTTCATTAAATAGAAAGAATTTACAAAATTTAAATGACACATTACAAAAGAAAGGGAAACAGAGCCTTCAGTCGGGGATCTTTCGTTCGTTCTGCCTCTCCCTTTGGGCCTATGCACCTTCCCACTCCCCCTCGAGCCCGGTAGGGGGAGTTGCAGACTAAGGCCTACAATGGCTCTCCAAGCGGTGCATGGCCTACTCTCTCCTGGAGGTACCGTCTGGGGTAACCCCACCATCCCGCTACTTTAGCTCTTGGATGTAGCATTCTTTTGCTAGGACCTGTTCACCTTGAATTTCTCCCACTTCCTGGGGAGATGAGAACTTCATCTTGAGGTGGTAGGTCGACGTGATGGCCTGCAAGCTGTTGAGGGTTGGCCTTTTGATGATGGCATTGTATAATGATGGGGTTCTCACCACTAGGAAGTCGACCATGATTGAGGCCATGTAGTGGATGTTGAAGCTAGAATCGACAGTGTGATGGTTCCCACAAGATGAACCATACTCCCGAAGAAGCCCTTCAATGGCATGGGGCTAGATGCAGCCGGACAACATCTATTCTCATCTTATAAAGGCTTCCCAGAGCAAAATGTTCGCAGAGCTACCGTGTCAATAAGGATCATTTAGGTGGTGAAGTTGGCGACCAATATAGTCACTACTAGCACATTGTCGTGGGGGTACAGGACCCCCTCATCGTCATCCTTTGCGAAGAAGATGACCGGGGTCGGCTCACCCCTTCAGTGCTTAGTAGGGTGATACTTGTCGAGTACACCTCGTGGTACCGAGTCTGTCTAGCATATGCCTTCCAGCTTGAGGAGGAAGTGCCCCCACCTATGAACCCTCCCACTATGGTCCAGATTTTTCCTTAGTGGAGGTCCCCCCGCAGTGGTGAGTGGGGGCGATCTTGCTGTGGCCCTCGTGCTGGTGGTCTTCACTGAGGGCTTTTTTCCCTTCTGCACCAATCGACTTAGTTTGCGCTCTTTTCCCTCGACCTTCCCCTTCTTTCCTTCTCCAACCTCTGGGCGGGGGGACAACGTTGCCCCGTTTGCTCCACATACTCCCTTCTCCCTTTTTAGGTCAGAAAAAAGGCCAACTCCCCAAAGCTATCTAATGATTTCGACACCAGAGACCCAAGCCACACTAGTGCTGGCCCCTTTAGGGTCAGCGAGAATGCCCTGCATGCCACATCGTCTTGGAAGCCATGCAACATCATGTGAGCTCTAAAGGTTTCCAAATGCTCAAGGGGGTCCTTCCCTCCATCATACATCTCCATGGCTAAGACCCTGAATTTTGGTGGTAGGGGCACGACCATAACCTCCTCCATGTAGGGTAGACTAGTGCTCGTGAGCAGTTGGTCCACCGACGATGATGTGTCCACCTTCATTGCAGTCTCTTTGTACTTTCTTTTGAGATAGTAGAGCTCTCCTGCATGTTCTTCCTCTCTTCTTCCCTATTTATCCTAGTTCTTGTGTTCCAGGACCCCATGTGCTCGCTATCACTGGGCTCTACTTGCTCGTCCTGCACTCTTTGGGGTTTTCTGAGCTCCTCATTCTCTTTGCGAAGTGTTTGCACCTCGTTGGTCAGTTTCGTCACCCATTCCTCCATGGTTTTCAGCCTTGCCTCCATGGCTTCCTCTGTGTCTCTTCTGAGCTGTCTAGAACGAGTTGTCGCAAGCATACGAAGTACACATAAGATCCATAACGATCCCACAGACGACGGCACTATTAACATCGTATTTTGTACGCCTTTAGGCCAGGTTCCAACAGCTCAGGTCTTCAAAACTGGGCCTGCGAAAATAGAGAAGAATGCAACTGGGAGAGGGTGGCCTTAGAGCCAAGGAGTCTCTGATGCCAAAGTCAGTAAAGTCTTTTAGAAGTTTGTAAATAAGTAAGAGATTCTAGGGATTAGAGAGAGTTTCTCGTACCTGGAACTTGCTATTTATACTAGGAGTCTGGGGGGATAGATCGTGTTTGCCCCATTGGAGTCCATGTCTTTCGTACTTTTCCTTTTGTCAGAGTCTTTAATGCAGCATGGTTCCCCGATTTACCTCACCCCACTGGCGTGCTTGGTGGTCCATCGATATCTTCCATGTTAGAGGATCGAGAGTCCCCCTTACTTTCCGCCCATTACCTGGGTAGACACTCAAGGGCTGGATGCTATTTGAGGGGTTTCCAGGTCAGCGAGTCCCATCCCCCTACAGTACGCTCCCTCATGGAGGTTACGTCCAGAGGAGTCTATCCCCGGGCCGAGCCGAAGAATCTACTGTTTTTGGGCTGAGTCTTTGCTTATTGTTCCTTTAGTTACACTTCTCAGGCCCGCAAAGATAGAAAAGAGGGAAAATCCCTTACAATTACATTAGTTGATTGAATTTATATTCTTCTAGGTTATGCAAGAAGATCATGTTTTGAAAATTTTAATTTAGATTCAAAGAGAAAAAGGAAAAAAATAGCTAAATAGTAAAATAAGAATAAAAAAATAAAAAAAATATCCTTATCCTTCTACTATTGTGGGTCTACCTGTGGGTAAATGATACCCTTACTTTTTTTCTACTACACCTGCCAAGCCTTGGCTTTATTTTTCTTTTATTTTTGAATAATGATAGGGGTGAAAACTGATGCCTTTAGCGCAGTTTTTGGGCAAGACCAACGCCGACCGACGAGAGGAAATATGGAGGAGCAACCGGTCGTAACCGGTTGATAGAGAGTAGAAAACCGGCCGTATCGACTCCAACAGTTCATGATCAGTTTCTCGATTTGAGCTAACGACGATGGTGGTTTGAGAGAGTAGAGAGAGAGAGTTGCAGAGGAGAAAGAGGATGAGAGAAATTGAAAATCGATCGGGGAAGAAGAAAGGAGGTTGAAGACGATATAATATCAAAACAACGCCGTTTGCTTTTAAATCAAACGGCGTCGTTCCGCTTATTTTTTTTTTCCATACGTTAAGGCTAAAACGACGTCGTAGTTTTAATACCAAACAACATCCTTTTGGTTGTGTTTAAAACACAACTACAAGCATAAATGACGCTGTTCCACTTAAACTTAAGTGGAACAACATCGTTTCATATATATTAAGACAAACTAATATACCATCGGCCGGTTCGGCAGTTTGATAGTGGTTCAAACCGGGAGCGAACCGACCAACTTCGGTTTGAGCAAATAACCATCGCACGCCGATCGGTTCCAGCCGGTTCTTGACGCGGCGGGTCAGTTCGTGTCGGTGGCGGCCAGTTGGGTCAGTTTTTGTTCAGTCCTAGATAATGATAGACTTACTACCTCCTACTATTTATTTACTATTTCATAGCGTATTTGAAATTTTGATTTTGTTATTATTCTCGTTTAAGTATTTTGTTAACATCCTTAATTATTAAGAAAAAATTAAAAAAAAAAATATACAAGTTCACTAATAGTTATTTCCTTAACTATTAAGTAAAAATAATAAAAACAAATTTTTAAAAAATAAAGAGAGTAATAAATGGGTGATAAGAGGTAGTAAGCCTATCATCGTCATTATCATTATTATTATTTCTTCTGTTTTTAGCACAGCATTTGAAATTCAAACACATTTCTCTATTTCAAAGCCCCCACTCCTTCACGTCTATTGCAGCCTCCCGGTGTGGCCTCTTCTCCTTCGGGTTGATCCTCCCAATATGCCTACCATTCGACGACGCCTTCTTGGATGAGATATCCACTGAACCGTCTCATTCGCCTCTCTCTCTCACACACACACTCTCATAAGCCTCCCTTGCATCACACTAGTCCATGGGGCTGACTGTGAGATTCCTTTGGCTACTTTAGGCCTTGTTTGTTTTAAAAAAACATCTCATCTCATCTCATCTCATCTCACCATTACAACTTTCTCAAATCTCCACAAAAAATAAAATAAAAAATTCAACTTTTTCAAATTTTAAAACAAAAATAATATTAAAAAATATATTCTAACATTATTTTATTCAATTTTTTAATTTTAATCTCATCTCATCTCATCTCATCTCTGAAAACAAACGGGCCCTTAATTTAAACAACACCAGCTTCTTTTGCTCTCGAGAAGCTTTTGTCTGTTTCGGTTATCTTTTGAAAGAAATGGAGTCGACGATGAAAGCTTCCTCAGGGTCCCTCTCTTTCTCTCCTTTGAAAACAAATTTATTTTGCAGCCAATTTTTTCTTGCCCTTTTTCTAGATTTTGAGGGTATATAACATAAAATAATATTGAACAAGAAATTTCTTTGTGTATAAAAAGGACTTGAAACATAGTTCTGTTCCAAGAAACCAATGGGTAGCTATTATCCTCAAAACGAAAGAAAAAAAAAAATTATAGAGTTTTCAGCCTTTGCTTTTTACCAAGGTTCTGAATTAAATTGACCAAACTCAACGAGCGTAAGATACAAACCATAACTGCAGATAGGTTCAAGTCAAGGTGAATAGCAAAATCAACCATTTAGAGAAACCAATGCTTTAAATGTGGGAGTTATTATTTTGACTCAAAGATGCATAATTTAATGTGAGAGTTTTTTTGAATGGTAAAGACAATCTCTAAAACATGTGAATTTGTATTTGCATATAGAAAAATCAATGCTAATGCACTTATAGCTATTGGTACTAGAAGTAAAACAGCTTCAGTGGACGCATGTAACCAAAACAATATGAATTACAGACACAATCAAGAGCAATATCAAATGTATTCACAGTGGCTTTTGGGCGGAGGGGAGAGAGTTTTGAGCTTATGAGCAAGCGTGGCTTTTAAGCAGAAGAACAGGTACCGAGCTTTCTAACAGCGTTTTTAATCTGAGAGACAGAAGGGAAAAAAAATGAAAGGCATGTGGGCTGGATAGTAGAGAGCAGTAGTGGAAAAGAGGAAGTCATTACCCATACACAAATGCCAACCCGAAGATAACAGGTGGGCAACCTGCCCATTTCCCTGGGTAAGGCGAGCGGGATAAGGGCAGAACAACAAATGGGCAAGCAACTCCAATTTAATCAGCTCACCCAGGGTTGTAAATAAATAAAATTATTTAAATTGTTCGAGTATGCTCAAGCTCAAATATGGTTCGATTATTTTATTAAAAAAGTTGTTCCTGAATATAAAATTTTAATTGATTATATAGTGATACAATTTATATAAAATTCGACTAAACTCACATAAGCTTGTAAAAATTCAAATAACTTCTCATTTATTATTTATTATTATTATTTTAATTTGATAATAAAATGGTTAATTACACTTTGCCTTCTCGAACTTTCAAAACTTTTCAATCCCCCATTCCGTCTACTAGTAACGTCAAATTTAACGGAAATTTATTGTAAAGATGTAATTTCCATCTAATTTATTATCATTGACTATATAAAATATAAAATAATATATGCTATCAATTAATAATAAATCATTAACCATTAACCATATATAAAATTATTTTATACATAAGTTGCAAGTAAGTATGAATAATCTAGACATACAATGAAATTATTTGATATTCATTAACTATATATAAATTAATTAAAAAAATTATTTAATGATTTATTATTTATTATTAATTGATAGCATATATTATTTTATATTTTATATGATTAATGATAATAAATTAGATAAAAATTACATCTTTACAATGAATATTATGCACCTGAGTAGTACGTGTAGTGAATTTTCGTTAGATTTAACGTTGCTAGTAGACTGAAGGGGGGATTGAGAAGTTTTGAAAGTTCAAGAGTCCATTTTGATGTAATTATTAATTTTGGAAGTATATTATGAATTGAGTGAAAGTTCGAAGGAATAAAATGTAATTAACCCATAATAAAAATATCTTAAATAGTTAAAAGATAAGAGAAAATCATGTTCTTATTATTGTACGTGTTTCTTGAATATTTTTAAATATAACCATTAATATATGTAAATATAATATATATAAAGATATTTACAAAAACCAAAAACTTATTTGTTAAAATTTCTAGATAAATTTACATAATATAATATACATAAGATCTATTTTATCATAATTGAGTACCCCGCTTAGATAATGAAAATGTTTTATTTCATCTCATCTCATCATTATAATTTTTCTAAATTTTTATAAAAAATATAATAAATATTTAACTTTTTTAAATCTTAAAAAAATAATAATATTAAAAAAATAATATTTTAACAATATTTTATTCAACTTTTAACTTTCATTTTATTATTCAAACCACACCTTAAACTGGTAAACAAATACAAACTCACTTAAATAATACAAAACTGTTCATAAATATAAAATGTAACTCGATCTCCAATAATAAAAGAAAAAAGATAAACACACATAATTTTTTATAATATTTTACACAATATATTTTTTTAAAAAATATTATTTTTATAAACTAACTTATAAAAATAACATTATTTTATCAAAATATTCTTATTTTATAATATATATTATGAAATATGTTGTGTATCTATTGTTGCTAGTAATAAAATAGGTGTGCAGGCTAGTACCCACCCGGCCTCCCCCCGTCCCCATGGGCCATCCTCACCCCTGCCCACTCGTGTACTTGTTAAAAGAGTAGGCAAGTTTCCAAGCCTCCATCTAGCCCCTGCGCAATCCTACCATCAAACCTTCCAAAATGTTAAATCCATATACAAGCAGCGTAGATCAGGATCAAAGAGAACATACAAGTCATAATATTTTTATCATGTAACCCATGGCCATGAATATTATTAAACCCAAGGTTGTGGTTCTCGGTCCAGGGAGATTTATGTAACTAATTGATTAGTAAGATCCGACCTGTAACGTGTTACTTGGACCCTTTTAAGATGAGTTATTAAATATAATTTCGCGTGAATGATATAATTTATATAAATATATTTACTCATTCCTATAAGCTTATGTTATTTTAGATAAATGGTGAACTAATATAGTATCAATGTAGGGGTCTTGAGTTCCAAGTCAGACTATACACTTAACCATGTTTAATTAAACTTTTAGAATAAGTAGTGATTTAACAACTTACTCAAGGCTTGACCAATTGTTTTGAATAAGACGTTAAACAAAATTAAAAAAATACACAATAGAATTGTTAATCCTGTTATATTTATTATAGATTGTGATATTAAATTTATTGAATGTAGGTTATTAATTATTTTTGTAAACTAATATTTCAAAGAGATGCATTGATTTAGTGGTAAGAATGTATTGTTTCAAAGGAAAGGGTATGAGTTCAAATTACCATGACTACACTTTGGTGCTTTAAGTTTAACAAGGCTATGGAATAGCCCAAGGGGCGCATATGGGCCAAGCCCAAAGAGGCGCACGTTTAGGCCAAAGAGACACAATGTATGGCATGAGCCGAAGAGGTACCATGCATGGGCCGAACCAGCTCGTGTGAAGACCCACTTGGATGGGTGCAATGCTTCAAAATAAATTCAACTGACATGTTGAATAGTTAATCATATTATATTTATTATAGTTTGTGATATTAACTTTATTGAATGTAAGTTATTATTTATTTTCGTGAACTATTATTTCAAATAGATGCATTGGTTCAGTTGTAAGACTGTTTTATTTTTAAAGAAAAACATGGGGCCGGATGGGTTTAAAAGAGGTTTTCACCAGTCAATGGTAGTGTGCCACGTAGGCACTCCAAGAAAAAAAAATGCTGGAGCCACTTCCACCCAATCCCCCTCTTTTCCTCAGAATCCCACTCCCTCCCTTGCCTCAGTTCATCTGCACACAAGCCTCATTTTTGAAAAAATCCTCTTTCTCTCCATCTCCCTCCTGCCCAATCTTGCTGCCGCCACGACAACGAACAAAATACAAGGAAAAGAGGGACAGTGCCCACCATGCCCCGATCGATTTCTCCGTCTACTCCAAACCTGTCGACCTCAACACAAGGACCCAGAGCTTGTTGAAGAGGGAAAGGTTGAGAAGTTGCCTTTCATCTCTTGATGTTCCTTAGAAGTTGTTTCTGGCCCCTTAAAAAACCTTCATTGGCAAACTCCCATCTATCTGGATCAATCTCTCTAAAGCCCTAGAAATATTAAATCTTGTATTCAGTACTGCCAAAAACAAAAAAATATTAATAATAAATCACAATCACATTTAAAATTCCATTTTCTATTGGGACAACCTTACTATTTTCTCCTAGTGGTAGGTAAGATTAATTTTTTATTTGCCACACATGGTAAAAGAGTAGAGAGAAACCAAGGTGGAATTGAAAAAGTTTCACATCTGAACCGGAAAAAACAGAAGAGAGAAAAAGAAAACCACCAAAATAAGAAAGTAAAGCATAAGTGGGAAGAAAATTGCGGCTTGTAATGCGAAGCTACTAAACAAAATAGGACAACTGAAAGAGGGTACTGATTGAACATTCTAGTGTGGAGAGAGAGAGAGAGAGAGAGATCCTTTAAAAGAATACTCTTGAAGAGAATATCGTCATTTACCTCAGTTGGCTGTTGAAGAGGGTACTTACATAAGTATTGAGTTGCCTGACAAAGCGGGAGAGAGATGGAGAGAGATTTTTTTTTATTTTTTTTAGAAATGAGGCTTGCATGCAGATGAACTGAGGTAGGGGAGGGAGAGAGATTTGGAGGAAATGAGGGGGATTGGGTAGACGTGGCTCCAACATTTTTTTTCTGGAGTGCCTACATGGCACACCACCATTGTCTGGTGTAAAAACCTCTTTTAAACCCATCTAACCCCAAGTTTTTCTCTTGTTTTAAAAGAAATGGGGGTATGAGTTCAAATTACCATGACTACACTTTGATGTTTTAATTTTAACAAGGCTATGGAATAGCCCAAAGGGCGCATGTGGGCCAAGCCCGAAGAGGCACATGTTTAGGCCGAAGAGGCACCACGCATGGGCTGAACCGGCTCGTGTGAAGACCCACTTGGATGGGTGTAATGCTTCAAAATAAATTCATCTGACATGCTAAATAGGTGTTTTGAACCAATGACCTCCCTTAGGGAACGGAAGAGTCCAACCACTTGACCAGGCATGTTCTTTGGTCTCTAAATGAAACAACATGACCTTTAAACTATAACTATTAGTTGAAAAGTCACAAGTTAAAAGTTGTGATTTTTCACATGGTGTCACTTCATTATCTATAAATAGAGGATTAGACCCACGAATTTATTCATTCCATTCTCTCATATTTTTAATCACTTATACAATTTTGTAGACAAATTCTGAAGAAAAAACTTTAGAATTGTTATCTGCAGTTGATGACTTTGTTGTATCTTGGGGGTGAATTACTTATAACCCTATAGCAAACTCTTTCAAGTGGAGGCAATTATCACCTTAAAGACAATGTTCTACACGCCTCAAAGTTGCATTTATTTTTTTAGATTTCTGTATCCTCTTAATTTTCTTCAACAAATCATGCAATAGTATCAAGGTTCTCTATCCCTTTCCCATCTATCTATATTAGAAATACTAAATTAGAATAAATAGCATAAACGTTTATCTCAAGCGATAAAGTTTAGATCGAGTGAGTTGTTCCACGAGCTTTTATATTGTTCTTGTTCGTCTTCGTCGATAGTGGAGTATGCTACATGGTAATACCAGAACAACACTTCTAAATTACACAACCTAAATATTGGGACTAGATAAACACATATTTTAGAGAAAAAGAGAGATTTTTATTTCTTTTCAAGAAGTGTCCCACTCTAAGGGTGATGGGCAATATAAATAGTCCATCTAATTGCAATCCCTGACTAGCCTTAAAAGCTAGCCATCAAAGCTCATAAAATGACTCAATACCCACTTCATAATACATGGCCATGAGGAAGGGAAGGGGTGTCCACTATTACATCTCCCACTTGCACATAATAGGCAATACCCCATATCTACATCTCTTAATATGTTATCAATCTTATTTATAATAACAGATAGACTGTGCGACTACCAAGCAAACCTGTAAAAGAAAATGGAAGCATTATACCAAATATCTCTAAGAGAAGACCAGTATAGCAACATTCCTAAAAGTGTCTTGTTATGCTCCGACTCATTTGGTCACATCAAATTAAGCATATCTAATCCCTCTCAAGCCCACATGACTCAAAGCAATGGTCAATCTAAAGAAAAATATGATGTACCCACAGCTATGTCTGAATTTCCAAGAAGCAACACAACTTATCGGCAGTGAATACAGGCATACTACTAATGTATTTCCAAATAGTCTTCCCTTCCCCCTCATATCATTTAATTTTAGTCCAGTCGCTTTTCTAACAATGTCTCTTCAGATCTTATCATTCATGGTTATAGACAGCATGCCAAAGCAGCAGACACTAAAACCTCAACCTTGCAACATGGTCAAAAGTCTCCAAAGAGTACAAATAAATTCATGTCATCAATTATGACATATAAGACTTACACGGTGAAGAAGTAGAGATCCATTCACTCACCTCTATTGTTGGTCATAAAGTACATGTAGTATGAAATACATGCTACGGTGAAGTTCTCTTTCTAAAAAGAGCGTATGCCTAACCTCAATACACTATATAGATCTTAGTTTAGTCACTAGCTCATCGCCTAACTCAAGCCCCTCTATTTGCTCGTATCTAAGGCACCAAAGATGGTCTACATCTGGCTAAACACAGGTTTACACGAATCGTGGACTATCCATGCACGATCTTAACAAATAGTAGCAAATACCTTATATTAGCCCAGTTAAGGCAACGTGTGTGTGTGTGTGTGTGTGTATGCCTTCCATCTTTATATGTAGACACAATGTTTTAAATTTGCTCGCTACCTAAGTGCAAAGGCGATCACTCGTGTGAGTTAGGCAATCTAAACCTGTCGAAAAACCTTTTTCACCATAACCCTCAAATTCATGGTCAATGTGTATGCTCAATAAATGCTCTCAGGCATGCCATATGATCACAAAACATATCATTATCACGTGCACAATGAGTAATACCATGAGAAAAACAAATCACATAGTCAAATACAAACAAATAAACCATAAGTCTCAAGTGGAATTTTAGAACCATTACAACAGTCTAGCCATGACTTGTTCAAATTGCACCATAAACTTACTCAATCAAATAAGTCATATTTACCCTCTAACAAAATCTTAACCTTTAACTTCTATGAGTAAACCATAATAGAAACACCAAATAATATGAGCATGTCAATTCGAAATATATATCATTTGGTATTCTCCACCAAATTAATTGTCTATGGGCTTTTCAAGAAAAGCTTCTAAAAACTATTTCTCTTGTAAACAACCTCACAAGACATAGTCTGAACTACTTTTTATAAACCTAATCTCGCCATATGGAAAATCGTTAGGCAACAATTAATAATACAAGACAACTAGATCGTCATCAACATTAAGTCTCTTAGGAAAGCAATTCTCTAGGATTTTCAATAGTATTCAAAGAACCTATTTTATTCAATAGATCATTATAATGACTATGTATATTGGATATCTTTGAATAGATGTTTGGTTTAGGCAGCATGAATATTGTACCAACAACATTGATATGCTTTTTGTATCAAAATAGTACAAATAACAAACATGCGCTCAAAGGACTTTGCACCTTAAATATTACAAAAGTTAGCAATCTAATTCTCCTAAAACAATCAACTATTTAACTCATTCCAAAAAAGTTTCAAAAAATATGCAATTAATGGTTATCTAAAGACAACTCAATTAGTACTAAGAGATGGATATATACATCTATTAACTCCACTTTTCATTTGTCAATCAGGTCAACGGTTCTCAAGTTGAATCTAAAATCTTATGTTAGGACTCATACTATGTGAATTTAATATCTTTTGTGAAGCCATATTATAAATATTCTCTTCTAGTTTCTAAGGTCTTGTTTGTTTTCAAAGATAAGATGAGATGGGATAAGATGAGTTGAGATTAAAGTTAAAAGTTGAATAAAATATTATTAGAAGATCTTATATTCTAGTAAATTCTAGGAGTCACTATCACTAGTGATACACCCTTATTCAAAAGTATACTCCCACTAGTTTTGACGATCTTTTATAAAAAAATAATAATAATAATAATATTAAGGTAATGTGGGATAAAATATTCTATACAAAAAATAAATGTTAATAAAATCCACAATACCCCACCCTCATAAAAAAATATGAGCAATTTTCTTGATTTGACAAAAAAATATTTAAACTCAAATCCCTCATATTTCCATCTTAATTGAATTCTCGTTTGCACAAAATAATCACACAATCACTCAATCTTACTAAAAGACAAATGAACATGATTGAAGGACGACATGTTAGGATTAAGGCTACAACCCCATATTATATCAACCAAAGTGTGATGTATCAACTGTTTTGTGTCATAATTCAATTATAACTCAATTTTTAGCAAGTTATAACATTGCGAGATAATTGCTTTCATCATATAGCTCATACCATTGTGATTCAGAAAATATTTTATCTGAAAAACTAATTAAAAAAAAAAAAATGGAATCGCATGTATATAATGGGACAATTTTTCTTATTTGATTTCTTTAAAAATATTAGTGTGCATGTATAGAAATTTAATGTAGAAAAATGCTCATATTCCATTTTCTCATTGACTCTACTTGATAAAAAGAAATGGATCTCATTAGCATGAAAATTTTTTAATTTCTCAAACTTTATACCCATGGTCCTATGCCTCCTTCATGACACATTTTAGTATATCATCTATTCACTCAAGAAATAATATCACTAAGTCAATAAGTGACAATCCAACTTCTAAACTTTTAGGAATTCTTACTAACACCATTGTATTCAATTAATCTTAAATCAATTTAAGTATAAACTTCGTCAATATCGCATTAAAAAGCGCCAAAAAATCGCTTTGTGCGAAAGTGTACATAGCAAAAGCATTTACCTCAAGCAGCAAATCTCAAATCAAGTGTGGTTGTTTAACAACTTTTCCATCGTTGCTGTTCAACTAAAATCATCATCGTTGATGGTGGAATGTGTTACATGATAATACCAACACTCGCAAATTTTTCATGGCCTAAATATTGAGACTATCTAGGCATATTTGAGAGAGAGATAATT
Organism: Juglans microcarpa x Juglans regia; assembly: GCF_004785595.1. Classification (NCBI taxonomy): domain Eukaryota; kingdom Viridiplantae; phylum Streptophyta; class Magnoliopsida; order Fagales; family Juglandaceae; genus Juglans; species Juglans microcarpa x Juglans regia. The sequence continues at coordinate 32,356,211 of NC_054602.1, read as the reverse complement.
TTTCTTTTCAAGAAGAACCCCACTAGGGGGAGAGGTTCTATAAATAGCTCATCTAATTATAACTCCTAGCTGGCCTTAAAGGCAGCCATCAAGGCCTATGAAATGGCTTCACAACCACAGCCATGAGAAGGAGAATGGGCGCCCACTATGGCGTCGCTTTATTACAATACGAAAGACAACAATAATGGTAAAAACATACGTACCCTTCAATGGAGATCACATTTTTACAAGGCTTCAATAAATTATAGATTTAATTTAAAAGATTAAAACGAAAATGTTAATCTCTGCTTATGAAGATTGCGTTCATAATTCTATTAAACGATTTATTTACAGTGTAGACCAAAAGTGTTGGCATTATAAGACGACCGATATGTATACATGCAATACAACTGGTAATCTCAAGCGACAGTCTGTGTCTTGTGTCTTCCAGTAGCTCTTATGTAACAAAAAACTGCCACCAAGAAAGTCGTGGCTAAGCCACCGAGGATTACACCCCCTCCAGCAACCGACTTATCCACAGAATGATGGTGTGAGTGCTTTCTCAGGAGGATTTCCTGCCTCTGGACACTCCCATTCTCTTCACTTTTTGTCCCAATAGGAGCTGTTTGGATCGAAGAACTTGCTGCTTCTAAAGACTGCATTTTCTCTGATGGGCTGAGGCCAGGTGCAGTGTATGACTTTGCCACTTCAGACTGGTGTTTCCCCAGTTTTCTAATCACGGGCGCTTCTGCATTGTACGAATCTCCACCCTTGTTAGATGGACTAGAAGCAGCTAAGTTTGAGGAGGGTGCTGCATTGGTCTGGACCATGGTCTGAGCCCTTTCACTAGCCATGCTTAGAAAAACAAAAGCATCTGCTAAGATCAAGAAAAGAAGAAGAAATTGAGCCATTTTCAGGATATTAGGGTGTTGAGGATGGATGCTTCTGTTCTTTGAAACTGTGGTGTTGGATTTGGGTGGTATATATAGGGCGATTTGCATTAAAAGTAGATCCCATACTCGTGTGGTTTGATGGAAATTTCCCTTTGTTTGATTCTAGAAAAATAAATTATTCAATTTTTGTAAGTTTGGTTTAATGGAGTTGTCTGCGGAACAGGGGAAAACGGAGGAGAGACACGTGGAGACATTAGAATATTGGAAATACAACTAAGATTTCAATCAAGGGAACAAGATCTCTAATATGTTTATTTGTCAAGCTGTAATGCAATTAAGTTGGAGATTAAAAAAAAAATAAGGCCCTAGTTCCCATAAATCTCTGAAGGGATAGAAGGTGACCAGAAGTTGCTAACTTACATGGGGAGTACAGATCTAATCATAGAGTAATATGGAGAAGTTGTCACTAACATAATCTCATCATACTCTTTATTTTAGATTTTAGAGAGAGAGAGAGAGAGAGAGAGAGAGAGAGAGAGAGAGAGAGAGAGAGAGAGAGAGGGCTGTGCAAAGGATGAACACAAAAATGACATGCATGGTTCCCCCGTCATCTGCATCAAACATAAATTTTTTAAAGTAGTCCCCAATGTTGTCGACAATTTGAGCAAAAATGATCTCTTGAACATTGTAAAAACATGTTGTTAACTTGAAGAATCACAACACTGGATACTGTCTGTAAACAACACAAGCAAATCAAACCCACATCAGTAGACATTGATTCTGAAATGCTTGCTGAAGTACTGTGCATTGTATATATAGCTATATATAGATAGCTACATGCCAAAACATACCTGATCACAATGTTCAACTAAACAAACTTGAGCATGTATGTTTACTCTCACATAAATGTACGAGTTTCATCTCATCTGCATGCATGATCCAGGAATATATGTATGGGATTTCCCTGAATACGCGTATTACTGATATATATTTCTACAGCATTATCTTAATTAGATGGAGCCAGTCGCAATTAATGGAGATAGTGGAATCTAAAACCTACATTTATGGGTGTGTTCTGGAGATTAGAGACATGATGCAGAGTTCTTCACTGTTAAGCTAACAATAATCTAATTATATATTAAGTTCGTACAATTTAAAAGATGAAGCTCCATATGATGCCTGCAGTTTTGGAAACAAACACTTAATTTTTTAGAAGTGTTTGAAGAGACCATGGCACAGTAGCATCTGATTTAGTCGGTTGCTGTCTCTGCAGGCATATGATATTGTGTGTGTATGAGTTGTTGATTCATTTATAAACAAAATAATTCTTTGCTGGAGATACTGTGCCAGTTCATCAAATGGTGATAGTCAAACGGCCAGTAGTACTGCACCAAGAAGAGGTTGGCGATTTCCACGTGCAGCACAGAGAAGCTGTGACAGCTCCCTCCAACTACTAGCTAAATTCAGAAGGATATTTGAATTTAGACTTGGTTGGAATTGGATTTCCTAAAAGGCTAAGGTCCGTTCTCGATAGTAAGTTAAGATGAGATAAATTGAGATGAAAGTTAAAAGTTGAATGAAATATTGTTAAAATATTATTATTATTTTGGAATTTGAAAAAATTGAATTGTTTATTATATTTTATATAGAAATTTGAAAAAGTTGTAATGATGAGATAAGATGAGATGAAATACTTCTTGTATCCAAACAGGGTCTAAATTAATTAAAAGAAATTTCATATTATATTTTAACAGGTGACAAAAAGCATGCAAGGATGTGTCCCTTGTTTCTCTCATCTGACATAGAATTGGTGCTTGTTAGAAAACAGAGAAGACAAAGAGGAATTAAATATGTTCTTCAATACATTTAGTCTGAATATAAGTGTGTATATATATACAAGGCAATCCTAACAAACTTGCCCAGGAATATTCTCGAGCATCTATTGTGCACTACACAAATGAATACAAATCAGAGTTTGTTACAAAAGTTGTCGGCCACAATACAACACTGTACACTGAATCAGCAGCCATACCCAGAGGGTAGGCACCAGCCTAAACTAAGTGATTCCAGAAGGATTTGTTTGTGAAGAGTTTGACGTGGTGGTGGTCCTTCTTGAATCAACTGAGGTGGAGGAGTCATTGGCAGGAGCAGCTTCGTTGGCAGCAGTGGAGGGTAGCTCAATACGCCCCCGCAAGCCTAACGGTGTGTCAACAACTGTGAGGCTTGTTCTCATTAAATGAAACCGAGAAGAAACAATCGGTTTGGTAAATATATCAGCCAATTGGTCTTTGGAAGGAAGGAAGGCAACTTGAAGGGTCTTGGCTGCAACTCGATCACGCACAAAATGAAAATCGATTTCCATGTGTTTGGTTCTAGAGTGAAGAACAGGGTTAACAGATAGATAGGTGGCACCTAGATTGTCACACCAAAGGATGGGGGGTTTTGGAAGGAAAAGACAGAGTTCTTTTAGGAGAGATTGAACCCATAGGAGTTCAGCTGTGGCATTTGCAAGGGCCTTGTATTCGGCCTCGGTGCTGGAACGAGCAACAATTCTTTGCTTACGAGAACTCCATGACACTAAATTTTGACCAAGAAAGATACAAAAGCCACCGGTAGAATGACGGTCATCCGGACAACCTGTCCAATTGGCATCAGAAAAAGTTTGAAGCTGAAAAGAGGATGATTTTTGAATGTGAAGACCAAAATTTAGAGTATGCTTGAGATACCGAAGGAGTCGTTTAACTGCTTGCCAATGTGGAGTTTTTGGATTGTGCATAAACTGAGAAATTTTGTTAATGGAAAAGGCAAGGTCTGGTCGAGTCAATGACAGGTATTGTAGGCTTCCTACAATGCGACGATAAAGGGTAGGATCAGAAAATGATGAATTATTAGATAAAGAGAGACGGGTTGAGGCAGACATGGGAAAGGAGACACCATTGGCAGATAACATATTTGTGCGAGATAGCAAGTCCCGGATGTACTTCCGTTGAGAAAGATGGATTCCATCTTTTAAGTAAGAAATTTCCAAGCCAAGAAAGTAGGAGAGTTTGCCTAAATCCTTGATTGGAAAGACAGATGCAAGAAAGGAAAGAAGATTTTCAATGTGAGGTGAGTGAGAACTGGTGAAAATAATGTCATCTACATAAACCAAAACAAATGTGAGAACAGAGGTAGATGAATAAACAAAGAGAGAGGGATCTGCCTTAGAGGGAATAAAACCAAATTCACAAAGCTTGGAGCTGAGCCATGCAAACCATGCACGGGGTGCTTGCTTGAGGCCATAGATGGCCTTTTGCAAGCGACATACATAGTGGGGATAATCGGGATGGACAAAACCAACAGGCTGAGACATGTACACAGTTTCAGTTAAGGTTCCATGAAGGAAAGCATTTTGGATGTCGAGTTGTTTAAGGGACCAACCATGAGATACAGCAAGAGAAAGGACTAACCGAATCGTTGTGGGTTTGTTGGGCTGATGAGCAGCTAGTGAAGAGGATTGAGGAGAGCGTCCATGTTAGAAAATAGAGAAGACAAAGAGGAATTAAATATGTTATTCAATACATTTAGTCTGAATACAAGTGTGTATATATATACAAGGCAATCCTAACAAACTTGCCTAGGAATATTCTCGAGCATCTATTGTGCACTACACAAATGAATACAAATCAGAGTTTGTTACAAAAACAATACAATACTGTACACTGAATCAGCAGCCATACCCAGAGGGTAGGCACCAGCCTAAGCTAAGTGATTCCAAAAGGATTTGTTTGTGAAGAGTCTGACGTGGTGGTGGTCCTTCTTGAATCAGCTAAGGTGGAGGAGTCATTGGCAAGAGCAGCTTCATTGGCAGCAGTAGAGGGTAGCTCAATAGTGCTAAACCAAATCTTTTAAAATTGTGTTTGGTAAGACTACTTTATTACTATTCACAAACATATTAATATTATTCAATATTTTCTTACTAGTATTTACAGATCATCTGATATTACCACAGCATTCAAACGTAGCCAAGTTGGTCATGACACTACCATACCAGCAAATTATTAGAATGCCATTCCTCCAGTAACATATATACATTCTCATATTGAGTGAGTATAGGACCATAGGTGGGTGATCAATGGATCCCACGTTTTATAAAATGGAAAAATTATTGCTCTTTAAATTATTGGACTATGGGCTCAAATGTAACTTGTCTCCCTTAAATAATTACAAATGGTATTAGGATAAATTCAATATTGCTTGAAATGAAAAATTATATCTCTTTATAATCATTTCCAAGGATCCCAACCATGCCATTTTGGAATATAAATCTAGATGTGACTTATCTTCCTTAGATTTCTTGAAAAGCCAGAGAGCTAATTGTAATGCATTGATGCTCAAAACGTCTGTCTCAATCCAAACCTTTCAACAAGAAAGCCAATTAGCTCCTCAAGGCCGTCGTGTATGAGGTTGTAAGGCCCTCGACTTATTCTCCATCGGCATCAATGTTGAGACTTGTTTTTTCTTTTAAATTTTTTGGATGTATTCATGAATAATTATTTGCATTTTTTTTTTTAGGAAGACGACACTTCCAAAATTTTATTGACCCTCTCACTTATGACGGAAGAAAACTTTCAAATAAACAATCAATCCCACCCGAACAAAATAAACCAACCTAACCCAACAAACATAAAAATCGGGGGGAAAAAAAACCATATATACTTAACATTGTATAGAATGGATAATTATCTATACAATCCTCTCAGATTCTGTGAAAATTGAAAAAATCAGTAAATACTTTGAACTCTCCCAATAAGGTTTCTCCCAATGCACCCTATTTTGTCAGAGTATCCGCAACTTGATTTCCTTCTCTAAGCAAATGCTTAATAGAGAAGTCAAATCCATCCAATGAGAAGAAATGAGAAATGGCCAGAGAGAAATGAGAAGAAGGCCGATTGGCTTTCAAATTTATTTAATTACAAGCTATTACTTACATAACAAGCTATAGAAATGGCCAGAGAGATTGGCTATATATTTATCGTGTCAGTTAATTATCCAGCCCACTTCAAGGCACCTCAGTAACAAGTCGACTATTATATGGCCCGATCTTAAGGTAACACTAGTGAACACATAAACCCAAGAGTTGTGTAGCAAATTTTCTGAAGAGGTAGCATACTAGCACTAACTTTCTGAATAGTTCACATTTTTATTTTTGCAATATTTCTAGCACCAATATTACTAAACTTATCCATACAATAATAAGGAAAAATTGAAGTATTTCTGAGGCTTTTTGGAAAAGAATATGAAGAAATCGTATAATTCAAAGTTCTAGATCATCAATATCACCTTGATAAGTTATCAACTTCCTTTTATCTTTTTAAGACCAAAGAAATGTTTGATTACTGGACAAATTCAATAGGTTCATTTGTATGACTCATGTTGGGGCTACAGGTGCCACTTTCTATGAGAATTTAGGCCTTGTCTCTAGAGCACTCATGAACCAGAATATAGGCACAAGGTCAATTCAGGTGTTGCCTTCTTAAACTAATCAAAGAGAAGAAAATTTACATGAAAGACACATCTAGCTAGTCATATACGGCCGTACTTAGATCAAAGCATGTTTATCATGTCATCCTGACTAGTTTTGACGTATTTTCAATATATGAAGATAATTCAAGTCCACAAGATATCTTCATTTATATTTTTAACTCTCCTATAATATTTTGACAAGATCGTGTACTTTAGAAATGGAGAATGAGTTTTGCAAATATTTTCAAAATAGTTAGGGATTATATTTATTATTTTGGGACTTTATTTGAAATTAGTTGCAAATTATACTAGAATGAAAGAACATTACAAACTTTTGCCCACGCTTATTAAAAAAGGATATATCAGAACTTCGTGTTGGTAGTGGATACCCCATGACCCATGCTGTCTTTACATGGGTGGGAAAGTTATTATTTAACTCCCCACTACTAGAATTAACTCCCTACCACTATCACTTAACTTCATGGAAGTTAATTAACCACCAATGAGAAAACTCTTCAAATAAGAGTTTTACATACGTTAAAAGAACTAAAATAAAAAAAAAAAGTGAACGTACAATTTTCTAGAGCAACCATCTAGATCTCTTGATCTTGAAGCGTGGACCTTTTTAGGAGACTCTAGTAGCCTTCTAAACGATGTAGATGTGCAAACAACAAAATAACGTGGGATGTAAGCTGACCAAAGATATGGGCTTGTTGGAATTTTGCTCCTTGAAGTTATTTGAATTAATCATATTTAACATTGGTATTAGAGCCTATGCTGCTTATTTTCACCCCATATAAATATGATTACATGTTGTTTGATGTTTTGGAATGAGTTTAAAAGCATGTAATTAATGATATGTCATGATTGTTTGTGTTTCGAATTTTTTATTAGATGCTACGGTATGAAATGTTTAAGATTGAATTCTCTACATCAAACATTTTTATGTCAGAAACATGTCCTTTAGATTTGGTGAAGTTTCGTTGTATGTAGAAGAAGAAATATGAAACCCTAATTTTAAAATTCATGTTCGGATTGTGATTTTGAACCAACTTTTAACCAAATAAATCTTATATTTTCTGGAAACAAATTTTATATGGTTACAAAGCTAGGTTCATAAGCTTTAAATTGACATATCATACGCTTGATTTGGACATAATATGAGTAAGTTATGGCCAATTGAAAGTGGATGGTCGAAATCCCAAAAAAAAAAAAAAAACCAGAAAAATGGATTGAGGAAGAAGACGGTAAACAGTAAATTTTACCAATCCCACTCTCGGTCTCGGAAAGTGTCATCCACTCTTGCGTATGAGGTGAGTTTTTGCTCACTTTATCGACACACATACACATTAAGATGAATGAACTTTGTGTTTGGATATCAAAAAACATTGAGAACGATGGAGGTTATATACACTCTCCATTGTGGTAAGTGAAGTAGAGGCAAGACAACCTCTAGAGCCAAAACAAAGCGCATATGTTTAGGAGGCACGTAGGGGGCATGCAACAACTTCTAGTGTCCATTTTTTGTCACATGTACGCTTGTGTGGGTGTCTAAAGTTTATTCATATACATTTTTGTTGAGGCAGAGAGCCAAAAAAATATTTTTTTAAATCATTTTTATTAAAATGCTTTAAAAAATTGATAATAAAAATTATTTTTGGGACACTTTTCATAATTACTCAAGTAAAATTTTTCTATGTTATATGAATATTTATATAAATGAGTTGTGGATGCATCTATTAAATTAATGTTAAATGTCTGTCCATATTGAATATATTTTCCTAGATTTGAAAACCTATTAAACCCACCAAATAAGTTGAGAATGTGGATTCTCTATTGATTGAACCATCATGCATACCACTATGATTCAATGTTTGAGTTTATAGGTATTTTAATTAAAATGGATAGAGTTGACATTGGTAATTTGTTGGGCTCATGTGTAATGTATGTATTTATTTTTATGTGAATAGATAAGGCGTGTCTTATAAGTATATCTATAACGTGGCATCTCTATTTATTTATTGTTTTCCTAGAAGATTTGTAGTATGATTTTCTTTAGAAATGCAATATCGAGAATATAATTTTATTATTGAGACCGTGTAAAGGGATGTATTTCACGTCTATTAATACACTTTAAGCTCACCTTAACATAATACACTAAATTACCAATGAGACTTTGAGTGGAGCTTATGCACAATGTGTTTAGCACAATGATTATGAATATTTTTATATTTGATCAATGGATTATATGTGCATGATTTTGAGTATTTTTTAAACACCTTTATAAATTTTATTCAAAATTAATTAGATATGGTATTTTTACTTATATGGTGGAAGATAATTATTAACTTTTCAAAAAATACTCAAAGTCACTATGTAGAAAGAAATTTTAGGGTTTAGTTAGATTTTGAAATAAAATTATATATATGTTAATGTCAATCTCGCGCAATGAATGTAATGATAATGGCTACTAAGAACTTAGTTGCTAACCTTACAAAATGAGAGAAACTAGATGTGACCAATTATGACATATGCATTAGGTAAATTAAATTTTTGTTTAATGAATAAGAGGTCCTACAAAATTTGTGTCACCTTATGATGCAACCTAAAGAAGAGAATACTTCTCAACATCGTCGTGATATGAAAGTTATAAGGCTTGGGCAAAGAAAGATTGGTTTGCGCACGTCACCATGCTTAGCAGCATGCACAATGATCTTACAGGAGAGTTTAAGAACTACCCAAGATATGTGGAACAAGCTAAAAATTACCTATGAGGGACATCACCCACTAGGCTCCATACTCTCACTTTGAGATTTGATTAGTATGTTATAAAATCATGACTGAGCATTTAAGGTTGAGGTCTACCTTGATTCGTGATCTAAAAACTACTGGCAATAATCTCACTGATGAACAACAAGTTACTATTGTGATATGATCTTTGCCTGAGTCAACATGGGGGCAAATGAAACTCATTTTGACACATAATAAGAATATTAAGATTTTTGTTGATATATCTCGTCATTTAGAACTAAAGGCAAAGCACATAGATGTGTACCATAATACTCTTCTTGTTGTCCAAGTTGGAAAGCGCAAGGCATTCAAGTTTAAGCGCAAGCAACATTGAAGATCTGCTAGAGTAGCTAATAGTCTTGGGCTAAGATATGGAAAGATAGTAAAGCGCCGCAGAGGCAAGCATGCTGGCAAGGACAAGTATAAATTGAAGTGCTATAACTGTGAAAAAGTGGGACACTTTCTTCGTGAGTGCACTGAGGCAAATAAAGTATCAACTAAACACAACTCACTCATTACTTATGTTTGCTCACATATTTTTGTTACTCACTCAATCCCTAAATGAATTGTAGACACAAGAGCAACTAAACATCTGGCTCGGGATCGAGTTGGGTGTATAGATTATAAAAGTAATATCAGTTGATGGACAATACGTTATATTGTGTAATGGAACTCGAGAGGAAGTACTTGGAATTGGCACTTACTAAGTCAAGATGTGTCTGGGGTGCTTGTTACTTCTTCATGATGTGCTTTATGCAATTGGCATTCAATGTAATCTATTTTCAGTTATTTATATATTGGAACTTAGTTTTACTTTTCATTTTAATGACCCTCAGCTATACTTTTATTTGGATAGGGTTTTGTATAGATATAGTTTTCTTTCGAATGATTTCTTTATTTTTGGATTTAAATAATTTTTCATTTTCTTTTATGACTACAAATGATGATGATGTTGTTTCTAATTTATTGAAATGACATGCTAGACTAGGCCACATAGAAAAAGATTGAATGGTTAGACTAGCTAGAAAATGTCTATTAGGATCTCTCGCTAATATAAGCCTACTTGTGTGCGAGCCTTATATAGCTAGTAAGGCCAGTAGAAAGCTTTTTAAATAGGCTCCTAGGGCATCTGATCTTTTCGAGCTAGTCTATTATGATATTTATGGACCTATAAATGTGAAGGCACATCGTGGGGCCTCTTATTTTCTCACCTTCATATACAACTACTCACATTTTATTCATGTCTATCTGATCTTCCATCACTTTGAAGCATTGGACTTCTTCAAGCGCTTTGTGGTTAAGGTTGAGAATCAGAAATAAATAAATTGTAAAATTTTACGACCTGATCAAGGTTGAAAGTACTTGTCTAAAGAATTTCAGGTACTATATGAGCAAAAAAGCATAGGCAATTAAAGATTCTTAACACATCACAACAAAATGGTGCTACGGAAAAAAAAGAATCGTATCTTATTGGAAATGGTTCGATCAATGATGGCAAAAACTAACCTACTAATATCATTTTAGAGGTATGCTCTTTAAGCTGCTGCCTACATTTTAAATTGTATGCCTTCTAAGTCTGTTCCTTTAACCCCATATGAATTATGGAATGACACAAAACTAAATTTGGAATATTTGCGGCCTTGGGGTTCTGTGGGTTATGTTCACATCACTTCTCATAAATTCATATGTTTATTTACTCTAGAGCCAAGCTTCTCATATTTATGGGAAATGGTGTGAACATAACAAGCAGAACCTCAAGGCCGCAAATGTTCCAAATTGATTTTGCGACATTCCATAATTCATATGGAGTTGAAGGAAGACTTAGAAAGGCACGCGGTTCAAAGTGTAAGCAACAACTAGAAGAGCATCCCCAAAATGATATTAGCAAGTTAGTTTATGCCATCATTGATCAAATAATTTCAAATAAGGTACAATTCTTCATTTCCGCAACACAATTTTGTTGTGCTGTTCCAAGAATCATTAATTGCATGCATATCCCATTTTGCTTACATAATACCTGAAACACTTTAGACCAGTACCATCGACCTCGATCAGTTCGTAGACTTTTTAAATTCCTTTATTTCTGATTCTCAGCATCTACTACAAAGCGCTAGAATCAGCCTAATGTTTTAGAGCGATAGGAGATTAAATAGACATAACTGAAACGTGAATAATTGTCTATGAATGTGAGAAAAAAAAATGAGGCACTATAACGTGTCTTCACATTCATAAGTCCACAAATATCATAATGGACTAGCTCTAAAGGAAAATATGTCCCATGAACCTTTCCAAAAGGCTTCATACAGGTCTTACCAACTAAATAAGGCTCACACACAGGGTAAGCTTACATTAGTGAGAGACCCCAATAAGTATTTTCTAGTTAGTCTAGTCATTCTATATTTTCCTATATGGTCTAGTCTAACATGTCATTTCAATGAATTAGAAATAACATCATCATCATTTGTGGCCATAAAATAAAATGTGAAATTATCTAAATCCAACAAAAAGAAACCATTCAAAAGAAAACCATATCCATACAAAGCCCTATCTAAACTAAAGTCCAGCTGAAAGCCATCAAAATAAAAAGTAAAACCAAGTTCCAATATAAAAATAACTGAAAATAGATTATTGAATACTAGGTGCATAAAACACATCATGAAGAAGTAACCCCCCAACGCATCTTGAGTTGGTACGTGCCAACTTCAAGTACTTCTTCTCGAGTTTCATTACATAATATAACGTACTGTCTGCCAGCTGGTATTTTTCTATAATCTATAAACCCAACTCAATCTTGAATTACATGTTTGGTTGCTCTAGTGTCCACAATCCATTCAGGAATTGAGTGAGCAACAAAAATATGTGGTAATGAAATAGTTGTGTTTAATGGATACCTTTTTTGCCTCAATACACTCACGAGCAAAGTGTCTCATTTTTCCACAGTTATAACACTTCAATTTGGACTTGTTCTTGCCAACACGCTTGCCTATGCAGCACTTTGCTATCTTTCTATCCCTTGGCCCAAGACTATTTGCTGCTCCAGCAGATTCTCATGTGGCTTATGTTTAGATCTAAATGCCTTGCGTATCATAGCTTGGGCAACAAGAAGAGCATTATGGTACGCAGCTATGTGCTCCGCCTCTAACTCCAAATAGTGAGATAAATCAGCAAAAGTCTTAATATTCTCACTATGTGTCAAAACGAGCTTCATTTGCTCCCATGTTGACTCAGGTAAAGACTGTATCACAGCGGTAACTTGCTGTTTATTGGTGAGATTATTGTCAGCGCCTTTTAGATCACGAATCAAGGCAGACATCGACCTCAAATGCTCAGTCATGGTAGGTTTTGGGCCCATAACATACTATTCAAAGCTTAAAGTGGAACACGGAGCCAAGTAGTTAATGGCCCCCCATATGAAATTTTTAGATGGTTCCACATATTTTGGGCATTTAGGCAGTTCTCAAACTCTCCAATAAGATCATTATACATGTTGCTAAGCATGGTAAAGCGTGTACACCGATCTTTATTTGCCCAAGACTGATAGGCTTACATATCACTATGTCGTTGGGAAGTATTCCCTTTCTCAGGTTATATCAAAAGTTAGGACATATTTTCTAGAACCTCTTGTTCATTAAGCAAATATTGGGTTTTTTTATATCTCATGTTTTAATTGGTCTCATCCAGTTTCTCTCATTTACTAAGGTCAGCAATCAAGTTCTTAGTGGCTATTATCTCTATATTCATTGTGCAAGATTAACATTAGCACACATTTAATTTTATTCCAAAATCTAATTAGACCATGGTGAGATTGAAAATTTTACAAAAAACTAGCAATCATCTCCCATTATATAAGTCAAAATATCATATCTAATTAATTTTGAATAAAAATTATAGAGAAGTTCTAAAAAAAAGTACTCAAAACTCATGCACTTAAAATTCATTCATCAAATATGAGAAGTTCGTAATCATTACACTAAACACATTGAGCATAAGGGTCCTGGAGCCTCATTGATAATTTTTGTGCATCATGTTAAGGTGAGCTTAAAGTATATTAATAAACTTAAAACGCATCCATTTACATGGCCTCAATAATAAATTTGCATTTTCAATATTACATTTCCAAATAAAATTCCTACTATACATCTTTTAGAAAAACAATAAATAAATAGGAATGTCACGTCATTGATATACTTATTATACACTACACCTTATACATTCACATAAAAATAAATACATACATTACACATGAGCACAACAAATTATCAATGTCTACTCTATCCATTTTAATTAAAAAATAATGACCTCAAACATTCAATCATAAATGTATGCATGATAGTTCAATGGATAGAGAACCCACATTCTCAACTAATGAAAAGAATTTAATAGGTCATGAAATTTAGGGACACATTCAATATGGACATGAGGTTTCACATATTCAAATTGGTTCAATAGCTCGATGGCACCAACAGAGCCAATTGAGTTAGATGGATCAAGAGGTTCAAAAACCTCATGACCTTAAATATAATATATATATATATATATATATATAACATTTATATATCATGCTTTTTTATGGTCAAACGTACACAACAGCCCATGGGCTGTATGTACGTTGATCTTGTAGTCTAATTTGGTCATACTTTTCTATATAATTTGTGGGGGGAATATCTGTTAGAAATAATATATCAGAATATGTAGAGGAAGCGATATTACCTCGTTGGTAAATCATAGATCTAGTGCGGTTGTTCCACAGATTCTCCAGCGTCGTTATTCATCCACGGTCTTCACGTCGATCGTGGAGTGTGCTACATGGTAATACCAGAGCAATACGTACAAATTCTATAGCCCAGATGTCAAGACTAAAGAGAACCATTTGAGAGAGAGATTTTCTGTTTGTGATGCAAATGTCTCATCCAAATGAAGGAGAGAATAGCCTCTCTAAGTACTATAATCCTAGCTAGCCATTAAGGGTTAGCCATCAATGCTCATGAAGTGACTTAAGAGCCACTTTATAACCCCAAAAGAAGGGGAAAGGGTGCTCATTATGAGTGCCCATTTTTTACAATATCTAATTTTTAGATAAAGTTGTAGTACATGTGGAAGTAAACTCATCTTCTTTCTTCATCTGCAACACATTTGTTCAAACATTACATCTTATATATTACATAATATAGTAATAATTTGGGTTTTTTATATCATGTACTCATTGACAAATTAAGTATTCTTCAAAAGATGCAAAACTAGTGGCTTAAGACTTCTACAGTATATTAGTACATGTTCATGCGACGTTCATGCACATGCATATATACCCACACCCACATAAATGTTGCATCCACACATATGCATTTATAACAATCTAAGATTGAAGACACGATTCACTTGATAGCTAGGGTAAGATCCATAGAGGTTCTCAATGTGTTAGGAACCAGCTCTATTGTCTTAGATAGAAAGCATGAACTATGAGAATTTTTACCATTGACGTCTTCCACTTCCATTATTAATGCTTCACCCATTTCAGATTTCCACTTCCATTATTAACGCTTCACCCATTTCAGATTTCAGTGGAGCCATGGGCAGGTTCAGGTCAAATGGTAGCTGAGGTTGATCTCTCTCTCGCTGTCGTGTCTGTCTCCCTGGTGACCTTTCGGTAACTCTCTCTCACGATTTGTGAACAATGAATGTAAATATGGGTAGATCTGGTGATTCGGTGAACTAGATCTCTTCTTTGTGCTTGGTAATTGTTGAATGGAATTTTTGCTCTGTTTTGTCGTTCCCTTTTCTCTTCCATCAAAAAATGAATGTAAATATAGTTAGATCTTGGGATTTTTCTCCAATGTTTTTTTCTTTTCTCTTCCTCCCCGTTGATGGGTATTTTTCAAGTTTCGAGTAAATAAAATGGGTAAAAGTATTGTACTTTGTGGCTTATGCATCTAAGAATGAACATTTATTCTACGCATGAGAGCTTCAACAATCAACATTAATACCTTATGTCCTCACAGCTACTGAAAACTAAACTCAGATGTCACGCTAAACACATCTTAACATGTGTAGGAATAAATTGGGTAACAATGACAATCATCTCTTGCGTGGACTGTAATCGTGATAATCGAAGTTTAGCCAAACTCAAATCATTACCATTTCCATTTCTTAATTGGATAACATGTGTAGGAATACTTTGTTGCTTCTTCTTTTTTAAAAAAAAAAGTGAGTTCATGATTTTTTAGGCTTCTGTGCTTTTTTTTAAACCTTTGGTTATAACTTTTTAAACCTTTAAATCTCTATGCTAATCATCTAAAATTTTTGATTTGTTTCTGTTTCTCTTTTGATGAACTGCAGGTGGATTTGTGAGTGAAATGCTTGCTAGTGGACCTGAAGGCCCCGTACCATCATCTATTTCTGTTTTGAAAAAGTTAAAAGATTTGTGAGTGAAGATATTCTCGATCAGTCTGTTAGATGATACATGTATTCTTATTTCTTTGTTAGTTATACTGATTGTGATTCTCATGTTTGTGTATCCCATTTTACATTTATTTTCATAAAAAAATATTTTCCCTCCGAGTTTTCTCCATTCGGTAATGATTATGAATCTTGATATTGAATTATTGATAACTACATGGAAAATTCAGTGCTATATAGATTTCCAATTTGCATGACTTTATTTCTTAAACTTCAATAATTTTTAGTTTGACAATATGCTGCTTATGAATGCTTCCATGTGATGGTTTCTTTTAGGAGGTCTAGTAGCATCAATGATAAGACAATGAATCCACATTGTACAAAGACAAAACTAATGAGAATGAAAAAAACCTTTCAAGGAATAATGAAATAAGGAGTATGAAAAAATAGAAGACCACGCTTTATAGTTTATTGTTGTGTATTGGATTCTGATTAAAGTAATATATGTATTATGTAATATTCTTAGCAAATTAATTCAAACAATTTAATATGTATTGGATGGCATCATGTATGTCCCATGCATTTTGATTCTATTTTGTTTTATAAAATCATTCTAATTCTACATCAATACCACTAAAAAGAAAAAAAAAAAGGTTGAACACGGAATCCGGGTTTTAAAGAACCAAATTCATCTGGGTCTGACCCAAGATAATACGGTCTGAGTTCCCAAGTCGGAACTGGATGAACAGTCCCAAGCTAGTGTGCAGGCCGTAATTTGCCTATCTGTAGGACCATGCAGGCCGGTTCATGGCCATATTGCACGCTAGCTCTACTTTCCCTGCAGAGAAGTCAACCTATAGTTAGTGCCATTAATCTTTATAGTAGTAGTGATGCAACGTCCGGCCGGAATATATATAGTGCCATTTTACCAGCATCACTAACTGATGCGTGCTATATATCAAGTCTATCCTATTGCATTAAGTCTTGCTCCAATTTAAAAGGGTGATCACTTCTCTCTTCCTTTTTCTTATTTAGATTTTCTAGAGTTTTTGTCCAAGTGTTAAAATTTAAAATGAAAAAAATAAGCACATAAAATGAGTCTTACAAAATCGTTAACCGCCCAAGTCATGAGTAAAATTTATTTCGTACGCCTATATATACCTCTCCCACTCTAGTGATCTCAATGATCTCTAGTTTAATTAATAGGAATTCTAGGAAATTCAAACTACCATCTTACAGACAATTCTCTTGTCATTTCAGCTAGCAATAACGTGTCATGCACGTATGGCAATATAAGGACTAATAATAGCTCCAAGCCTCTGATCTCCACACGTTGAAGTCTGATCAGGCATAAGTGGTTTTAGTGTGCATGGTGTTGCGCTAGCTCCAATCCTCATCTTATTAATTCAGCCCACTAGATACTTTTTATATATAATGGTCTCCATTTTCTATTCACATGCAGTTGCTGTCTCCTAAAATTCCACTCACTGGAGATGATGGTTTGAGGGGCTTGCGTATACCAGGTCACTTACGTACAAACCTTTGCTTTGGATGTAGATAAGAGATTGGCTTTTCTTTATGGGTAGTAGTGGTCACATATGTTCTTTTGAACTTGACATGATCTTCTTGTCAAGCTTGGCGTTTTCACTTAAATAGATCAATGCTATTAAAATATATCAAGTCAGTCCATTCAGGGCGATGAAATACATTATTTTTTGCCTAATTTCTAAACCCAGATTTCTCTACCTCAAATGATGAATTAGGATTAAGGTCCCCAATAGTTCACTGATTGGACAGTTTCAATGCATGCAGGAGAGGCTAGTGTTTGATCTTGATCATATGGTTTTGACAATAGACAAATAGCTAGGGCGGCCATGCATTTTGGCAGCGATTTCAAGGATAGATGTTTGATCAGCAAAATCATATTATTAATATCTTTCAATCAAAAGATCAAGTTTTTGCCCAGAAAATGTTTTTAATTAGATCCTATTGATAGTTGATGATATTTAATTTGTGGCTTGTATTATATGCTATATATATATATATATATATATATATATATCATATGTACTGCTGCTCGGCTCCTGGCTACCATGCTGAGGTGGCTGCTGCTGCATGCTAGCTGTTGTTATTTTCACAACTTCCATGACTTTTATGGTGGTGGCATAGCCCAGATTGAGACTTTCACAATATTCAACGGGACGATCGATCGTATCATTGAAGATATGGAATTTTGTTTTGTCTTATGTATTTGTGAAAAATATGATTCATTGAATGATTAATCTTGAGTCTGTTGGGAAATCTGGATATGTTTGCCAACTTCTTCATTTTTCTTCAACTTTAAAAAATAAATAAATAAATAAATAATCAAACAAACAAACACATGATGTATCACACCTTGAAGTAATTTCTCCGCGTCTGAGAAACATTCAAAATTACTTTTGCAAAAACATAAACAAAATACTCTCACAAAATAATTGTCGAACATTTTTTCATGTTTCAAAGAGAAAAAAGAAATGTTGGGATAGAATTGACTAGATTCAATCTCCCCAAATAAGGGAAGAGATATAGTTAAGAATTTAACTTAGAGATAAAGTCAAGAAGAAATAGAACAAGTTAACATAGACTCCTAAGAAGAAAGAGACTCAGACTCTTAAAAGGAATGTGGTTCATAAGGTAAGTTAGATTTAATCACTCTAAAAAAATAGATATCTATATAAAGAGGAGATCTTCACAAATCTAATGAACCCTCCACAAGCTCTCTACATACAAAATTTCACTACACGTAGCAACTCCACCAGATCTCTTTCAAGGGAAGAATCGTCTTCAACCTCCTGAAACTCTAAATTTGTTCATTGTATTGAACGATATGTGAGGTAGAGATTGTAAAATTATCTATCATAATGAATTTTGCTCATCAAACAATCCATGGACGTAAACGTTTATATCGAACCATATAAATCTATGTGTCTCTTTATTTATTTTTATTTGATTATATATATATATATATTATGGATGAATGTAAAGAACATTATATTGAAACCTGAATTACCATCATAGACAGGGAATAATTCATTCCACTCTTCTGACCAATTAAGCAAATTTAGACATTAACACTAATAAACATCTCATCTCAATATTTGTACTTCTCGAACATTTTTTTTCACGTTTCCCATTAAATTTAGAATCAAAAATCAAAATATTTCTTAGTCCTTATTAGAATTCAGAAAGTGTTTCATCTCACCTCATCATTACAATTTTTTTAAATTTTTACAAAATATAAGAAACAATTTAATTTTTTCAAATCTTAAAACAATAATAATATTAAAAAATAATATTTTAATAATATTTTATTCAACTTTTATCTTTTATCTTTTATCTAAAATTATCTCTGAATACAGATCATAATTAAAACTCTCAATTTTTTTATGACGCAAACATATAATTAAATATTCAGAACATGTAGACTTCTAGGTTATAAATACTGAGGGCTGGTTTGATTATATAAAATTATCTCATTTCATCTCATTTCATCATTATAATTTTTTTAAACTCTCACATAAAATATAATAAATTTTTTAAATTTTAAAATAAAAATAATATCAAAACTTAATATTATAATAATATGTTATTTTATTTTATCTCATCCAACCACGAAATCAAACGAGGTGAACGTATGATAGGCGAATGTTTATATTATATTATACATAATTTATTATATTTGTCCTGGTCAAAATAATAAACAAAAAATTATGCGTTCAACAAGAATCTTCCCCGTACAAAGAAATGAAAAGACGTCTGAAGGTTGCTTTTGCACACATTTCAAGTAAAAGTTTTTTTTTAAAAAAATTTTAATTTCATTTAAAAACACAATTCATTTCAACTCATCATTATAATTTTTTTAAATCTCAACATAAAATATAATAAACAATTTAACTTTTTTAAATTTTAAAACAATAATAATAATAAATAATATTCTAATAATATTTTATCAACTCAACTTAACTCACTTTAATATTTAAATATATTTTAAAACTTAAGTATAATTATGAATTTAGAATCAACCGTATGCTACAGTTGATAACTTCGTTTGAAAATACAATTCATCTCAATTTATCTGAACTTATCATTATAATTTTTTTAAATCTCAATATAAAATAAAATAAATAATTTAACTTTTTTAAATCTTAAAATAATAATAATAATAATAAATAATATTTTAATAATATTTTATCAACTCAACTAAATTCATTTCAACATTCAAACGCACTCTAAACTGAAGTTATGAAGCATGAAACCTATTCAAAGCTTGAATAAAAGTAAGAGTAATGATGCAATACTTTATATAATTATATTTTAAAACGTGTGTATTTATATAAATTATTTTATAAAAATATTTTTGATTTAAAATATAGTTATATAAAAAATTATAAAAGGAGTTGTATATCTCTAATTTTCTAAAATGTAATAATAATATGGGTGAGTTTTAGCAACCAATTATTCCAGGGTTTGCTCCAAATAATGGAACTTTCAAACAGCAGTTCATGTGTTTATAAATTATCAGGGCCAAAATATTAAGTCTCGTTTAGATAGTAAGATAAAATAATTTTGGATAAAAGTTAAATAAAATATTATTTTTATTATTTTTAAATTTAAAAAAATTAAATTGTTTATTATATTTTATATAAAAATTTAAAAAAATTATAATTATAAAAAGAGATGAAATCGTCACTGTATCCGAACGAGCCCTTATGAAAAATATTGTTGTTCATAAATCTTGTAAGAAATTATTGCTTTCCTTCAATCAAATTTCCAATTATTATGTAAGTGTTCATCATGCTGATCAAGGAAACAGTGGCATTCACCAGTAGTCATGGCTGTATCAATCAAGGCTGCATTACGCCATGTACTGTATACGTACGTACGTAGCTAGCGTTATTGGCATAATTGTTAATGATCATTAATTATTTCAAATTTCAAACCCTTCTCTCTCACTACATTATGATTCATACCTTCATGCAAATCTTATTCTATAGTATTTGTAAATAAAGAAAAATACATTTTATACTCTCAAAATGTTAGGAGTTTAATTTGCATTATGGATCGACTTCAAATAATTATTAAAAAAAAAAAATATATATATATATATATATATAATACTGAGTGAACTCTCAAATTACTAAAAACTAATACTTAATTTCTCACTCTATTAAGATTTAAAATAATATTTTTAAAATAATATTTTAAATCTTAATTGTCAAGATTGTACCACATCTTCAAATATTTAAAGCTGAGACATTTAATTCACTCTCAATCTATAAAAGCTTATGCTTTGCACCCTAGTTTAATTATTGTAATTAAATTAGGGTGCAAAGCATAAGCTTTTATATATAGATTGAGAGTGAAATGTCTCAGTTTTAGCTTTTTAATAGTTTGAGTACTTGTAAAGGTAAAATTCTTCTTAGTTTGAGAATGAAAAGTGCATTTATTCTTAATTTCTTTTAATAAAGTAAATTGGTACTTATAGAAAATATAATAAAATAGAAAATGAGATAGAGATCAAGGGAGGACAGAGACTTTTGAAACCTATATATTTATTATTCTCAAGTGTTATTCATAAATACATATACATGTACATTCGTCTCTATTTATAAGTGAATGAGGCTAGAAAAAAAATGAAAATATAATATTAAATCAACAATTAAATATGGCAGATAATAAATTATGTTACAATACATATGCTAAAATATTAGGAATCTATTATATCATAAATATGTTAATATTCTAACGGTATTGAAATTCATTTCCTTTAATTTATCCATGATCTGTTTAAATACTACCTAACCCTTTCTTTTTCTTTTTTCTTTTTATGTTACAAGAACAAGGTAGAATCCTAGATAAAGAAAAAGAGAGATATTTGCTCGTGGCCAAACAATTTGAACGTGATGTAAAGTGATGACATGTGAGGATCAAAAGGACGATGGCGATGAGTGGAGCAAAGATGTTCTTAGTTCTTAGACACTGAAAAAAGAATGTGTACTGCTACATCCTAGCCCGAGAACCCACCGAAATGGTAAATATAGTTTTTTTAATTATTATAAATATTTTAAAAAAATAAAAAATTTACAATATAATTAAAAAATATATTTTTTAAATTCGGATCTAAAAGCAGTCCAGCCCTCTCTCTCTCTATTATATATATATATATATATATATATATATATATATATATCAAGTACTGCAAAGGCACATCACAAAGAACATGGATCACGTGCTACAATTTTTCTTTACTTTGTTCCTTCCTCGGACATATATATGTTTTACAAACATCACCGAACATATTCCTTTCTCAGAATACAAGAAGCCAGCATATTCCTCAAATTCCTTCACACGTGACAGTTTGAAAGATGTGCTGATATATATATATATATATATATATATATATATATATATACACACACGTATGTATATTAGGCGATTGATCATCTTAGCAAAATGAATCTGATCTTGAAAACATACCCAACAAAGGTAGGGTAAAATCTAAGCAAACAAACCAAACTATATAATACTTTTCAGAAGTAGGAATCTGATGGAGGTTGAAGAATGGAAAGTGACCTAGCTAGTTGCTGCATGGGTTTTCACGAGTGAAACTTCAACATGGGCCTCATTAATTGCATATCTATGCGATCACTTCTGTTCAATATTGCTTTCTTGAGTAGAATTGATTTGATGGACAGCTGCGAAGAAATCGAGGAATAAGAACAACAACAACAAAACAAAAGCACGTGGCTGAATTTGAGTGTTTCAAGTTTTCAACTTCATAATCCTCCACAGTGCTTTGCTGATTTGATGCCATTATTGCATGATGCTGTAGGTCATTCATAATTCCAGCCAAAATAGTAAAAATTAAGCAAATTTTTAGAGATATGAGAATTTTTAATTTTTAAGATTTTTTATAATTTTAAGTCGTTGCAACGTTTGCCGCTCTCAATTCTCGTTGAGAAATACAGTTAGTTATAATTGGTCTTCTTTTTTTTGTTATATTTTTTACATATATTTTTTTACAATTATAAATATTTAAAAAAAATCAAAATATTATTAAAAAATACTTTTTTCATTAAGCAAAAATAAAAATAAAAAATTCTAACAATAACACCAAGCTATAAGAATAAGTGATGAGGATATCATTTTTCTTAATTTTAAGACGGCGCTACAGCTACCGCTATTTATTTTGGTTTTTTTTTTATTTTACTTTTTTACATATATTTTTTTAGCACTTTTAAATAATACTTCTTTAATCATAAAGTAAAAAATAAAAAAAACAAAAAAAAACCTATGGTAGCCCCCAACGATTGATGGGAGCGGGAGGATTAGCATTATTCATAATTTTATTTTTAAATATAAAATATTTTTTAATTTTTATCTAATCATTATTTAATTATTATTTAAATATACAAATCAAAACAATTTTTAAAAATTTTAAAACAAAATATAAAAATTAATATAATTTTTATAAATTTTAAAATAAAAATAATATTAAAATTTTATATTTAAATAATTTTTTAATATTTTTACTCTTAACTTTTTTTTTTCTTAATTTTCAAAATTTAATAAAATATTTTTACTAAAATTATTTCACAATCATTTTTAAAATTCTGACGTATATCAGGCGTACGATGCCTTAAAAGACTAGCTAGCTAATTGGACGGTGACAAAATTAAAAAGCCGAAAACTCCCCTCCACCCCCCTTCTCTTCTCTCTCTCTCTCTCTCTCTCTCTCTCTCATCGTTTTTCTGATGTTAATTATGTTGTCGACCTTGATAGTCCTCTGCCCACCAATGAAAAGCTAACGCACATAAATTAACCACAGCCACTGAGATTGATCTCATTATGAGCCTGTAGTTGATCGCCCGGATCATATTTTAAATAATTACAGCTTGTTGAGTTAGGTGGTCGTTTGTTTTTATAGATAAAAATATAAATTGAGATTAAAGTTAAAAATTTTAATAAAATATTATTAAAATATATTTTTTAATATTATTTTTATTTTAATATTTAAAAAAATTGAATTGTTTATTTTATTTTGTATTGAAAGTTAAAAAAATTATAATAATTATATGAGATAAAATATTTTCTAAAAACAAATGAGATGTTAATTGATTAAAGAGTACTTGAATATTAATATATATTATTAAAGGTTATTTAAATGAATATATAGGATCTTCAGATTCAATTATTTTAATTTTAAGATTATCTGAATTACTCTTTGCAATACTAGAAATAATAAATGAAGAAGAATACAACATTATAGAGGATCATAATACAGATATATATACAAGAATGGAATATTCCAAAAGTAATTCTAATATTTCACCTCTTTTATTTACAAGTAACTACAACGTTAAGAGAAATATTGAATAAGTATATCATGCTTTGAACGAAGAAGTAATACGAAAAGTGGTCATGGTTATTTTCTAGGGAAGTCATTAATTTTATAATTTTATACAATATGTAAGACTCATATATATACAAGGAGCAATTACGTACACCACTCACAAGAAGATCGAGGAATAAATGTCTCGATCTTGTTATAGATGCCTAAGAGATGCTAGATTCACCGATTATATATAACACAAATTAATATTCTGGATATAGTAGAATTAATTAAGTCTTTAGAATGGACCAATACATATTACTATTCTAAAGCTCCGCATGATATAATTATTGTTAAAAATACTCGTTCTCAATGTAATACTGATCATATGCTGAATCTTCATTCTGATTATATGCTAATTCCTTCCACTTGTTCATATTTATTAAATATTCGAGGCTCTAATATTGTTGATAACTGCCATTATGTGGTATCTTGGTACTTGGCACAATATCATTCCTACTTATCTATGGTTTTGCCAATGATTGGTCAAGATATTTAAATTATGGTCTAGTTTAGATGTTGAGATAAGATGAGAAGATAAATATTTTGTAAATAGCATGGTGAAATAGTTCGTGAATAGTAATAAAATTACTTAGAGTTGAGATTTTTATGAAGTTTTGAGAAAAAATTGAATAAAAAATATTATAAAGTTAAAATAATGTTAGAATATAATATTTTAATATTATTTTCCTTTTGGGATTTAGAAAAGTTAAATTATTTTTTTATGTTTTATTTGAAAGTTTGGAAAAATTGTAATGATTAAATATGATTAATTAGATAAAAAAAGTTAAAATTTGACATTAAAAAGTGTTTGAGTTTGTAGTGTTTGAATATTGAGATGAGATGTGATGAGATAAGATTAGATGAGATGATGCCGTATTGCAATCCAAACGGGGCCCAAGTCATGTATTTGAATTAGGGTTCAAGCAATATATATTATCCATTTCTTGCTTATCCTCTCGCATATGGAGAAGATCATAATCACGTGATTAATTTTATGTTGATCATCAGAAGTTGGGAAAATTGTTTAATAGTATACGAGGGAGAAAATGGCCCATTCACAAAATTTAATCGGATCATGATCTTTTTCTATACTTTTGCTGGCATATCTTTGGACGGATTAAACTAATAGAAAACTCTCAATCTTATCGCATAACTCATGCATTTTAATTTTTTTTTATTTAATAATTAAGAAATTGATTATTAATAAAATTATATTTTTTCTAATAATTAAAAATGTTAAAAAAAACCCCCCAAAAAAAAAGAAAAAAAACTAGCTAGTGCTACGCCCAGTGAAGGCTGACCGGCCCTATGGATTTAAATAATATGATTGATGCGTAGGGTACTCTAACTATATACCACTTGATAATAGAATAGTACAAAAAAAAATTGTCCTTTTTTTAAAAATAATAATAATAATAATTATTATTATTATTATTAAACGTTGGCTAAATGTGTGAGAAATAGTCAGCCAAAAGATTGAGAACAAAATATTAGGTTGACTTTTATTTTGGAGTTTATAGACAGTACGAAGTGGGAGCGAGCTAGCTAAGATATCGGACTTTCTTAACCAGATTCAACCGAAACAACTTAAATAAAACACTAAACTATATGTGAGTTATTATTCTAAGCATCTGTACATCAAAATAATACAAAAACAAAAAAAAAAACAAAAGAAAAAGAGTAATGCTTGATATATCTTGCTAAAATTTAAAGGTTTCGACGTGAAGACAAAGATCCTCTTTATTTCAATTTGGAAAGATAATACCGTATCCATTTAATTTAAAATATAAGGTATATTGATCATTTAACTAATTAGATACCATACATATATATATATATGTATCTTACTTGAAATTGAAAGGATTTTATTCGATGAATGAGAAAGTGATAGATATATGAAATAAGTTATATAATAAAAATTTTATGTAAAGTCACTTTTTACGAATTTCTTACGCACTCTTTTAATATGATTGGCTGTATTATTTTTTTTAATATAATATAACTATTTTGACTAATTATATTAATATAATGTGTAAAAAAATATGTAAAAATAATTATACGTAATAAAATTTTTTTTTAAAAAAAAAGGTAAAAAAGGGTATATAGGAAACATTTTCATTCCTTTCAAAATATTCCTAAATCGACTGAGATGCCTCACATGTTGGTACTTGAAAAATGGAATAATCCAACGGCCGACATATAAACCATTAATTTTAGTATTTTATTTTTTGGGAATTCGAGTATTTCTTGGATCACAACTTCAAATTCTTTGTCATAATTAATCCCGTAGAAGAATTTCAACGCTAAGTCGCCAATATAGACCAGACCAGTTTACGTTCAGTCTATATATATATATATATATATATAGAACCCACGTACAAAAGGCGATAAATGCCAAATCTAATCACACATGTAGGACTGACTAATCATGCAGCCGCGCGCTTATTTTCATACATGTAGGTGTGTGTATACGAGCGTTCATATATAGTACTTGGCCGGCAGGCCTCCTTTAATTGACTTGTTTGCGATAACAGTCATACGAATTCAGATTGGCATGGATCCTATTCCCCATCTAATTAGGGCCAACAATAACGTGATTCTTTCTAGTGGAATTTGGAAAAGTAGTATGAAAGTTTTTTAGTGAAGCGCTTCATACTTATTGCTAAATCTTATTCTTCATATATTTTAATTTTTTTTATTATTTGAAAAGTTTTTTATTAGGTCTTAGACTGAATTTAGATAGTGATATATTTTCAGATATTTTATAAATAATAGTGAAAAAATAATGTATAATATTGAATAATAATAAATAGTAATAAAAAATAAATAAATAATAGAAAAATATTCTAAATTCTCAGTAGCGAAACTAAGCCTAAAGACCTGTCTCTCTCTCTCTCGGACCCCCACACAGGAGAATATATATCTGAGAAACCCAAACTCAGTGGGTGGAGAAAAAGCTAACCTCGATCCTCTATATATATGACAGTCCCAAAGCCAAGCTCCTCATATCGCACCAATCATATTCTCTCAAGGGCCACTTGCTTAAATCCTCTTTCGAATAGTATAGCTAGCTACCAGCTAGCCTTTCTTTCTTATAAATTCTATCAGCTTCCTGATCTTAGCTTAAGGAAGTGATCTGAGGGGATGGAGGAGATCAGTAAGCAGGGAGCAGGTCAACCAAGAGATCAGACTGACCAGGAGAAATTATTGGTTTATGATTCATCTGTGGATCATAAAGGAAAAGTGCCTCTTCGGGCTTCCACTGGTGTTTGGAAGGCCTCCAGGTTTATTATTGGTAAGGAATACGAATCGCTATTAATGCATGTCACAGATCAATAACACCCTGCATGCTGCTAGCTAGTTATATCCAGAACTGCATGCATGTGTTCAGGTGGAGGAAAAATCCTTCTAAATTTTCAATATCTTCCCTCATCCCAATACTTATACTTGCAGGCAACCAGAGTATTAATTAATTAATTAGTCACTTGTATGCACCCTTCCTAATTATATATATACATGATCATATGCTGAAGGCTCAAACTACAGGAACGGGGAAACATATATAAAAACTGAACGCTCTTATCTCTCTTTTTTTATCAAACATTGGCATACAAGATATATCTTTATACTTATCTTTCTTCAACATGCATGCAGACTTGCTTCTTCTTTCTGTTTTTTTGGCTGCAATGATCCAAGGACCAGCTGGTATATATAGCATGTTCATTTAATATGCATATATAAGATTAGCTGAGTCTTTGTTTCGGGTTTTTATAAGGAACCTGCGCCTATATATATCGCATGGAGGTAGTTAGCTAGGCGTGAGAACTACGCCGATATGTCAGTCCATTCTGAAAGGAACAAAAAAATCGCAATAATGATTTGACATGTGGGGCCTGAGAACGCTTTCGTATCAGAAAAGTCTCCACAAATAGTTTTTTAATATTAAACCGCATGAGAGATACATATGTAGTCTTAGGCGTTAGATGAAATAATCGATCCGATATGTACATGTATTCAAGTTCCTCCTGTCAATATGACTGACATGTATTAAACCATGAAAGTTTGACAGAGATATTTATTTTGTTAGGTATAAATATTGGGATGTACGTATAAATATCGGTGACCAAGTTTAATTTAGATTCGCATAATGTTTTTGACGTTATATACTCGAGTAGTAGGTTGTCGTGTAAGGCAGTACATGAGTACCGCGATACTGTGGAGGGACCACTGCAGCAACTTGGACGGACAGTGCTCCCCAATATAATGCACCCTCTCGCATTATGTACAAAAGCATTGCGGCTGAGACTAACGTTTTAACTAGATCTGGACCTGTTTCGAGAGTTCTAATTCAACGTCGATTCATATCACAACATGACCCTTAGCTAGTCAATTAGCTACGAATCCTCAACTTTCAATTCGTTCTTAAGATCTCGTTTGCATTCAAATCCACCTTAATTTATCTCAACTCATCTCATCTCATTATTACAATTTTTTTAAATTCTCACACAAAATATAATAAACAATTTAATTTTTTTAAATTTCAAAATAATTTTTTCAAATTTCTATACAAAATATAATAAATAATTTAACTTATATTTTACTATTCACAAACCATCTCAACCCAACTCCCAACTCTAAAATCTAAACCACTCTTTTGTGAGCAGAAAAGTATCAATCCTTCGTCATCATTTT
The DNA here is from genome assembly GCF_004785595.1 of Juglans microcarpa x Juglans regia. NCBI lineage: Eukaryota > Viridiplantae > Streptophyta > Magnoliopsida > Fagales > Juglandaceae > Juglans > Juglans microcarpa x Juglans regia. The sequence continues at coordinate 32,327,522 of NC_054602.1, read as the reverse complement.
GCACGTCTGCAACAAATATACGATAAAACCGGCCTTCCAGGTGGTAGATCGGCCCTACCACTTTTTGAGGTCAAAAAGAAAAAAAAAAGAAGTTAGTTTATTGTCTTGATTTAACGAGTAAATGAAATGATGCTCTTTTTGAAAGGTTTAAATCTCGGCAGAGGGACCAAAATAGACATCGAAAAGAGCAATCATGAGCATTTTAATTTGTAACATGCATGTGACGGAGGCCGATACATGAAGGCTAATTATCTTTAACTAAATTAATTTTGTGACTGTGTTTGATCATTTGGGCAGCAATCGAGTTCAGTGAGAGATTGAGTTACTTTGGAATTGCAACCAGCTTGATCCTTTACCTCAGCAAAGTAATTCATCAAGACCTAGAGACAGCAGCCAAGAACGTGAACTACTGGTCTGGTGTTACTACTTTGATGCCACTGTTGGGAGGGTTCATAGCTGATGCTTACTTAGGCCGATTCTCGACAGTGCTCGTGTCAACCATCATCTATCTCATGGTAATTTTCGTTTAAATCTAAAGACCGGATTAGTCTAAAAATTTTGTACATTTCAGGATCTTAGACTGACAAAATTCTGTGCTTGATATTGACATACTGCAGGGTCTGATCCTCCTGACGTTGTCTTGGTTCATGCCAGGCTTAAAGGCTTGTGAGACTGATATGTGCATAAAGCCTAGGAAGGTTCACGAGGTGGCTTTTTTCCTTGCCATTTACATGATCTCAGTTGGAACTGGAGGGCATAAACCCTCTTTGGAGAGCTTTGGAGCGGACCAGTTCGATGATGATCACACTGAAGAAAGAAGACAGAAGATGACGTACTTCAACTGGTGGAACTTTGCCCTTTGTGCTGGAGTTCTACTTGGTGTGACTGTGATTGTGTACGTGCAAGACCATGTGAACTGGGGTGCTTCATATATCATACTCACGGTAGTCATGGCAGTGTCGTTGGTTATATTCGTCATAGGAAGGCCATTTTATCGTTACAGACATTCAACAGGAAGCCCCTTGACGCCATTGTTGCAAGTTCTTGTAGCAGCCATACGCAAGAGAAATCTTCCTTATCCTTCCAGTCTTGCTCAATTGTTTGAAGTTCCCAAGGCCGAGAAAACCAAAGGGAGATTCCTGTGTCACACAAACAAACTCAAGTAAGCATGTCAACCACTAATTTTAAGTAATTGAACATAAATTATCCTTATAATCAGACAGCAGGATGAAAAAGTACTAAGATCGATACACCAGAGATTGAGATGAACAATTTTTCTGGGTTATGTATTTCAGATTTCTTGACAAAGCAGCTGTTCTTGAAGACAAGGATAATCCAGCTGAGAAGCAGAGCCCTTGGAAACTTGCGACCGTGACAAAGGTTGAGGAGTTGAAGCTAGTTCTGAACATGATCCCCATATGGCTCGCTACTTTGCCATTTGGAATTTGTATAGCACAAGGCACCACCTTTTTTATCAAACAAGGTGCTATACTAAACCGAAAGATTGGAAATGGTTTTGAGCTACCCCCGGCCTCAATTTACGCCGTTGCTGCCATTGGAATGATTGTCTCTGTCACTATCTACGAGAAAATCCTCGTTCCCACTCTAAGAAAGGCAACAGGAAACGAGCGAGGCATCACTATCCTACAGAGGATTGGCATTGGAATGCTATTCTCCATTCTTGTAATGGTAGTTGCAGCTCTTGTTGAGAAGAAAAGGCTAGGCGTAGTGGAGAATGACCCCAGAAAGAGTTCACTTTCCATGAGTGTTTTCTGGTTGGTTCCCCAATTTCTCATCCTCGGTATTGGAGATGGATTTGCTCTAGTGGGCTTGCAGGAGTATTTTTATGAACAAGTCCCAGACTCTATGAGGAGCTTAGGCATTGCATTTTACCTAAGTGTGATAGGAGCTGCAAACTTCGTGAGTAGTTGGTTGATAACCATTGTTGGACGTTTAACCAAGAAGGATGGACACGGTTGGTTTGGTAAAGATTTGAATACTAGCCGTTTGGACAAATTCTATTGGCTGTTGGCTGGAATTTCTGCTGTGAACATGCTCTTTTTTGTGTTCTTGGCTCGAAGGTATTCTTACAAAAATGTGCAGAGGGTGGCTGTGGCAGACTGCAATATTGAAGGCGATGATGATGCCATGGTATAGGTAGTATATCTTTTCAGGAAGGAGCAATAGAACTGCAACTAGCTTAATGCCTAAATATTTAAAGGATGATCAAACTAAGAAAAAAAAAAATGTACTCTTAGAAGTTAGAAATGCAATTCTGATTGAAGTTTGTGTAAGCATATGTTTCAGTTCATAGTTTTCCATGTAATTAACAAAGGCAAACCATGTTAACATCATGCTAAAGCATCATCATTTACATGAGATCCAACTATTTGTGTTTGTTTCGTTGCAGAAAAACAATTTCGGACTGTCAAATTGGAAAAAGTTTCTTACGAAGCAAATTATAACACTGAAGTTCAGTAATATATAATATATATATATATATAATATTATATATAATGGCTGATCATGCGATTACAATTTCTTTAGGGAAATTTCAGTAATAACCAGAAGATCAATGCAGTAAACAGAAGGTTTTCTGTTGGATAGATCATCTTCTAATTAAGAAATTATATTATTTATTGAAAAAAATATTTTAGATCATGGCTGATTAAAATGTGACTGGGACTCTAGGAGTTAAAAAAAAAATGAATCAAGAGAAAATGAAAAGTTATCCTGGCCTTTTACATTTTACCTTTGCATACATACATACAAAGAAAGAAATTGCAAATAGATCAGAACAAATCAGACATGATTACAAAGAATAAGGCTATGTTTAGTTACTCGCTTCAAACCATTTCACTACTATTTACAAATTATTTATTACTTTTTTATTATTTTTTTACTACTATTCACAAATAAGATCAACATTGAAACTAGCCTTAAGAGATATTAATTGAACCAGCTTTAAATGCCTGCAAACTGGTGCTGATTGGCATACTTTCATTTTTTTGGGAAAAAAATTAGTAATTGCATCAAAAGTAAGAATATATTTTCCAAACGATTTCGGTGACATGGCAACCCTTTTTTAGCTCAGTTAGGGTTCCTTCGGTTTGTGTGACGTGAGCCACTATGATCGTCGTCGTGGGCCTTCTTGGCCCCCAGGTGACAGCTGGACGACTGCGAACCTTTGCTAAAATGGTTGCACAATCACACCAACCTTTACTAGAGGTTGAAATCCCTTTGCGGCCTTCTAAGATCATCGATGGTGAAGTTTGTGTAATATTTTCTAGGGACGAGATTGATCATTCGGCAATTCCCTTTAAGTGTTTGATGGTATTGAAATTCTTGTGACAACGCCCAATGTTAGATGCCATATGATCTTTTATACATAACCATTGAGGGCTGGAGTCCCAGCCTATTGTCTCTTCCATATGCAGACCCCGCAACATCTTCATACGCCTATCCAACGAAGCAGATTTCTTGAAGGCACTTTCAAGGGAAGCCACAGACGTTGATGGAGTGCCCTACCGTGCCTTTCACTAGCATCCTAATTTTAAAGAAGATAACGAGCCGTCATTGGTGCTATAGGAAGGTTCTTACACTCGGATAACACGACGAAGTGTGCCACTTGAACTGACTAGGCTCGGGTGTGCATCGAAATGGATGCAGCTATGGAACCTCTCCAGGGGCTCTAGATCGGAACCCCACATAAACCATCAAGTTTGTATATTGAGGTTGTGTATGAGACGTTACTGACTTATTGTGGAATGTGCAATAATCAAGGCCATAATGCAAAAACCTGTAAATGGAAGGAAGGAAGAAACACTGAGTTAGAAGCAAAAAACAAAGAAGGGGAGCAACCGAAGAAGATCTAGGTTAAAAAAACATAAGAGCACGATGGAAAACGGAATGTGGAGGAACATAATATGGGCTCGAATGGCATAAAAGGGCAGCCAGAATCCGATCCTAAGGAGGGGAGTGATCAAGCGGGACCGAGCAATATGTCTGGAGAGGAGAACATGGATCAAAATGTGGAGGCACATTTGCACAAGGATGGGGAGCGAGAGGCCCCGCCTTTGAATGTGGTGGATGCAGAGAGTATGGAATTGGTAGACATAGAGGAGTGTGAGGTTGATGCTCGGGTACAGGGAGAAAAGGAGGTCAAGAGTGGTTATGATGCCCCGACTCCCACGTACGGAAACACGGGAATCGTGACGTCGGGATGATGATAACACGGTCATGCATCTTAACGATAAGTGATCAAGTGTGTGCAACATGCAAAAGTGCACAACAAAAGTCGCAGCGGTTAATATAAATAAGTCAACTAAGTACCAGAAATTTAAATACAAATATCCAAAATAAATTACCTTTAAAAAATGTTATACAGTTATCCCAAAATATTACAAAGGGAAAATACATAGACGAGTGATAAAACAAATCTCGATACACGAGAGCAACCCCAGATTACTTCTCCAACGGAGCCAAAGCCTAAGGCTCATCATCCTCATCTGCATCAAAATTTACGATACCATAAAACGGTACCGCAAGTAAGTAAAAATCCAAACAACCCTCGAGATAAAAACACATTAATACAACCAACTAACAGATCCCAAAACCTTATTTTTCTCGAAAATGATTATTTTCCAACACACGCCAAAAACGTCATTTGACCATAAACACGCCATGAATAATATCCATTATTTTCTCAGAAAATGTGCTCGTAACCATTAAATCATAAACCGACAACAAAATTATTTATCGAACACTGTAGGCGGGAATCGCAGGCGGGACTCTACCACCATCTCTGCTTACCACCATCCCTACAGTTTCTTTTCACACAAGAGGTACTTATCAGAGTACTGTAGGTGGGAATCACAGGCGGGACTTTACCACCATCCCTACCGCGTGCACCGTAGGCGGGAATCACAGGCAAGACTACACTACCATCCCTGCTTACCACCATCCCTACCGCATGCACCGTAGGCGGGAATCACAGGCGGGACTATACCACCATCCCTACAGTCTCTTTTCCTTTCTCTCAAACCAGTCAATTTAATCATTTCAAACATACTCAAAATCATTTCTCATATGAAAACCCAGTTTTCAAATAAACACATGAACATGTATGCAATCATGCGAAAACTCAGTTTTCAATTACAAACATGAACATGCGTGCAAATGCAATGAACAATACGCAACACCGATATCCAACAACCAACAAATGTCAACACAATCCAATCACACAAACAACTTCATTATCCAATCCATCCTACCCCTTACTCCTTGGACTCAGTCCGGCATAACCAACCAGTTCACAAATAAAATGAGTGAGTGCAAAAATACATTTAAATCATGAAAGTTCTTTGAAAAAATACTTACAGCGCTATATAATAATTTTTGAAGAATCACGGAGCTGCAAGAAGTGGCAACACAACTATAGAATAGTGCAAAATGCACTGTGGCCGTGGGTCTTAAAAACCCACTTTTGAACGGGAACAAATCAAGACCTGAGATTGATAGGGAAGGACTTAGGGATGTCGGTGAAGCCAATGGTGGTGGTGGTTGGCCGTGGATTGCGGCGTAGAGGGTGGTGGTCGAAGGCTAAAATGCCCAAAACAAAAATGTTGATGAATGTGTCACTGATGGTAGATCGGGGCTGAGGATGGGTGCATTAGGTTGCTAGGAGGTTGATGATGAAGTGGTGAAAAAATAGTGGCCGGAGGTGGTGCGACAGCGATGCTCGAACCCAAGAGGTGCTGCGGCTTTGTGTCGTGCTTGGGGACAAACGGCGGCGCGAGAGAGGCTGGGATTGAAGAGGGGTGGTCGCCGGTTGGAGGGAAAGGGAAGGAGGGGCGGTGTCGGTCACGGCTGCGTGCGGCGGTGGGCTGGGTGGAGAAGAAGATAAACGCACGGGGAGAGGGAGAGAGGGACGTCGCGCGCGGGAGAGAAGCAGGGGAGAAAAAGAAAAAATGAAGGAAAAGAAAAGAGAAGAAGAAAAGAAAAATAGGAAAAGAAAAATGGAAGAAAAGAAATTAGGTCCAATCCTCACATCTTGGGTCACAAAAATGATCAAACGAAAAAGATTTCAAAACAGCAAGTCAATTAAAATAATTTAAACGTAATGATTAAATGAAAATAAAATAATTAAATCCAACAATAAACTAATTTAAAATAAAGAGCAATTTAAATAATGAACAATTATTAATAACAAGAAAACACATTGAATTAATAATTAAAAAATCTTAAAATAATATAACGTAAATCATCTAAAATTTAAAACAAGAAAGCTCATAATCTTAATAAATGAAATAATTTACTTAGTCAAAATACACGTAAATACGGGATATCATAGTGGCAACCAACCAACAGAAGCAACTGTGGTAAAGGAGGTTACTATGGCAGCGGAACCAATGCATAACGAGGTCGGCCCCTTGCACACTTTACCAGTACACGATGTTGACTAGTCTCATACCATTCAAGATGTTGCTCAGCATGTGGATAATTAGGTTGAGGAGATGGAGGGTGTTGTGGAGAGTGACTCAGATGGTGGTGAGGGGGTGTAGTTGAGTGAGGAGCATGGGAAGGAAGACAATGGGTTACGTGAGAATGAGGCTCTTTTGCATGGTGGTGATTCTTCTGAAAGTGAATGTGAGGGTACGGAACATTTGGAGAAATTAAAGGATTGTCTTTTAGATAATGACTCTCAGATCATAAAGGATAAAGGCAAGAAAGTCCAAACAGTAAGAAGCTCTACTATGGTTCCCAGCAAGCCCTTATGTTTGAATTTATGATGTGCAAGCCTTTGTTTTGGAATATCCGCAACTTGGGCACATCAAGAAGGAGATTACGTAAGTTAGTGAAAAGAAAGAGGCTCAATTTCATCATGTTGGTAGAATCTTTTGGTAATGAGTCCAAGATGGATGCTTTAAAGAACACACTGCATCTTAGGGACTGCTTCTCTAATCAGAGTAATGGAGGGAAGATTTGGTTGTGATACCCCGTATTTACGTGTATTTTAACTAAGTAATTATTGCATTTTTTAAGATTATGGGCTTTCTTATTTTAAATTTTATTTGATTTATGTGGTATTATTTTAATATTTTTAATTGTTAATTCAATGTGTTTTCTTGTTATTAATTATTGTTCATTATTTAAATTTCTCTTTATTTTAAATTAGTTTATTGTTAGATTTAATTATTTTATTTTATTTTTATTTAGTCACTACGTTTAAATTATTTTATTTAACTTGCCGTTTTGAAATTATTTTCGTTTGATCATTTTTGTGATCGAAGTTGTGAGAACTGGACTTCATTTATTTCTCTCACTTTTTCTTTTTTCCTTTTTTTCTTTTCCTTCTTCTTTTCTTTTTCCCCTGCTTTTTTCCTCCCACATGCGTTTTTCCTCCCGCACGCGAAGCTCTCCTCCCCTCTCTTCCCATCCATTTTTTCGACCACCCATAAGCCATCGTGTGCCTCCAGTTGCCATCATCGCCCCTCCCATTTTCTTCCCCTCATGTCGGCGACCTTCCCCCTCCATTTTCAGCTCCTCCCTCGCCGCCGTTAGCCTCCACGCAAGGCTTCAAGCCACGCAGTCTTTATGTTTCAGAGCCACCGTGGCACCACCTTTGGCCACCATTCTTTCACCACCTCACCGACGACCTCCCAACTACCTAACCCACCCATCCTCAACTCCGATCCGCCACCCTTGAAGCCCCTCCATTTTCATTTTCAATTTGGGTATTTTAGCTTCCAACCGCCACCCAAGGCCAACGACCACCACCACTAGCCTCACCAACACCTCTAAACTCTTACCTAGCCAGCCCAAGTCTTTGTTTGTCCCCGTTCAAAATCTAGCATTTTGAGACCCACGACCATAGTGCAATTTGCATTGTTGCGTGGCTGTGTCGCCACCTCTTGCACCTCCCTGATCATTCGAAAATTATATTTTAGTACTGTAAGTAATTTTCTAAAAATTTCTTGAAATTTAAATATATATTTGCGCTAACAATCTTCTGCAGTCTGGTTGGTTGTGCCGGATATTGAGTACGAGGAGTATGGAGGTCAGTTGGTGTGACGATGGTTGTCTATTTAATTGAATTATGTGTGCTTACATTTATGTTGTGTTTGGCATCTTGGCATTTATTGCATCATTTCATGCATGCTCATGTGTTGTGAATGAGAACTGGGTTTTCATGTGAGAGATGATTTTGGGTATGTTTGAAATAATTGGATTGCATGGTTTGAGAGAGGATAAAGAGACTGTATGGATGGTGGTAAGCAGGGACTGTTGTAGAGTCCCGCCTGTGATTCCCGTATACGATGCATGCGGTAGGGATGGTAGTAGTCCCGCCTGCGATTCTCGCCTACAGTGCGAGTTGTAGGAGTGGTGGTAAGCAGAGATGGTGGTAGTCCCGCCTGTGATTCCCGCCTACAGTGCACGCGGTAGAGATGGTGGTAAGCAAAGATGGTGGTAGTCCCGCCTGTGATTCCCGCCTACAGTGCTTTGATAGGTACTTCTTGTGCAGAAAGGAACTGTAGGGATGGTGGTAAGTAGTAATGTTGGTAGAATCTCTCCTACGATTCCAGCCTACGGTGCACGCGGTAGGAATCGTGGTAAGCAATGATGGTGGTAGTCACGCCTGCGATTCTGCCTACAGCGCGAGCTGTATGGATGGTGGTAAGCAGAGATGGTGGTAATACCGCCTATAATTCCCGCCTGTGATTCCCGCCTACAGTATCCGACAAATGATTATGTTGAGTCATTTTTCAGGAAAATGGCGGGTATAATTTAATGGTTACGAGCATCATTTTCTAGGAAAATGGTTGGTTTATGTTTGGGTCATTTTCTGGAAAAATAACAGATATTATTCATGGCGTATTTTGGGTCAAATGGAACTTTTGGCTTGCGTTGGAAAATAATCATTTTCGGAGAAAATGAGGGTTTTGGGTCACATTCGTGTTTCTTCATGTGTATGAATATTTGTTGGTTGCATTGATGCATTTATATCTCTTGGGTTGCTTGGTTGATTACTTGCTGAGACTCATAATCTCACGGTATTCAATACCCTGTGGTACCGTTTTATGGTACCGTAGATTTTGATGCACATGAGGACAGAGAGCCTGAGGATTCGTCTCCGCCAAAGAAGTGATTTGGGATCACTTGCTCGAGTATTGGAATTTGTCTCCCACTTTTTGGCTATGTATTTGGGTTGTATTATATTTATATTTATATTGGGTAATTGTATAACTTTTTAAAGACATTTTAATTTGGAAATTTGTATTTAAATTTATGGTACTCAGTTGGCTAACTTTTAATTAACTGATGTGACTTTTGTTGTGCACTTTTTGCATGTTACACACACTTGAGCACTTATCATTAGGATGCGTGACTCGTGTTGTCATCATCCCAACGTCACGATTCTCACTTTTCCGTTCGTGGGAGTTAGGGCGTCACATTGGCTGTTTTGGGGGAACAGATTGCAGGTTTCGATTTTGAATTGTAGCTCTCAACATGTTACGGTTTCCTTTTTATATGAGAACAAGCAATTTTATATTTCACTACTATATGCTAATTGCACTTATCAATAACGCGGGGAGCTTTGGCTGCTTTTACAACAGGATATACCGATGGATGCTCATTGGCTATGCCTGAGTGATTTTAATATTATTCGAGGTGATGAAGAGAGACGTGGGGGAAGACCTCATTCGAGGGTGGCGATGGAGGAATTTAATGATTTCATAGATCATTGTGGTCTGTGAGAAATGAAGTCCTCTAGTAGTAAATTTTCTTAGTGCAATGGTCAGGATGGTTTGGGTAGAAGTTGGTCGAAGTTAGACAAATGCTTGATGAATTCGATGGCAACCAAAATGTTACCGAATGTTGTGTTGAGTTATTTACCAAGGACAACATCGGATCATGCTCCTATGCTCATCGAGTTGAAACCACATGACCCACATTATAGACCTTCATCCTTTAAGTTCCAACAGATGTGAGTTTCTCATGAAGGGTTTAAGGACATGGTCAAGGCGGTTTGGCAAGAGCAATCTATGGAATCTGGACTTACCCGCCTGGCAGAAAAATTAAAAAAGTTGAAGTTGGCTCAAAAAATTGGAATGTTCAAGTGTTTGGTAGGACTGAAGAACAAATTAAAAGCTTGGAGTTGCGGATAGAAAGCTTGAAAAATCAACTTCAACATCAATTTTTGGAAGGGTTTGAATTGGACCTATTGGTCACGAGGGAGGAGTTGGGAGTGTGGACTCTACGGAAAGAGACAAGATTATCCCAACAGGTGAAAATAAATTGGATAGAAAATGGGGAAGTGTCGGCCCAGTTCTCTAGGCCTCGTTTATTTTCACAGATGAGATGAGTTGAGATTAAAGTTAAAAAGTTGAATAAAATATTGTTATAATATATTTTTTAGTATTATTTTTGTTTTAGGATTTGAAAAAGTTGAATTGTTTATTTTGGAAGTTGGGAAAATTGGATAGAAAAGGGGGAAGTGTCGGCCCAGTTCTTTAGGCCTCGTTTATTTTCACAGATAAGATGAGTTAAGACTAAAGTTAAAAGTTGAATAAAATATTATTATAATATATTTTTTAATATAATTTTTGTTTTAGGATTTGAAAAAATTGAATTGTTTATTTTGGAAGTTGGGAAAGTTATAATGATTAGATGAAATGAGATGAGATGTTTTCTGAAAACAAACAAGGCAAGTCCTTGGCCTCTATGTCTGAGAATGTGTTGCATGAAATGAAGTTTTCGGATGGTAATATTTTGAAGACCCCGGAGGCAATTCATTTGGGTGCAGTGGAGTATTTCCAAGATTTCCTTCGAGCTAGGCAACAAAGTAATCTACCTAATCTATCACCGCTTGTGAATTTTGACATTTTGGAGCAAGAAAATCAGATGCTCATGCAGCTCCCTTCAGTCCAAAAGATCAAAGAGGCTATGTTTTCCAACCCAATAGACAGTAGTTCGGGCTTTGTTGGGTATGGATCAAGGTTTTATCGATTGTGTTGGGATATTGTGGAGGGTGACTTGGTGGATGCTACTCGTATATTTTTTTTTTTTTTTTGTGGCTTCCCTTTACCAAGGTTTTATTCTGTCTCTTATGCGGTGCTAATCCCTAAAGTGCCAAATCCTACTGGGTTTGATAAGTTCAGACCTATAAGCCTATGCTCTGTGGTTTATAAGGTTTGTTCCAAAATTTTAGATAAAAGGTTATCCCCTAGTCTGAGTAAAATTGTGTCTCCGAAGCAAGGAGCATTTTTGCCAGGACGGAGCATATTTGAGAATATTAGTCTGGCCAAGAAATGGTTCATCAGATTAATAAGAATGCTTGTGGGGGTAATGTGTTTATTAAAGTGGATACGGCCAAGGCATATGACAACATTGACTAAGAATTTCTCTTGGATGTGATGAGTTCCTTTGGGTTTTCTCAAGATGTTTGTGGGCTAATTAGACAGTGCATTACAACCTCTTAGTTCTTAGTAGTCATGAATTTCACTGTGAAAGGTTTTTCCCTAGTGGGCAAGGTTTATGCCAAGGGGGCCATTTGTCACCTTATCTCTCTATTGGTGGAAGAGATCATATCCAGCCTATTGAAAAAGCAATTTGATTCTGGGAAGATTAAACCTTTTACTCATCCACGAGGAGCCCCTCTAATTTCTCATTTGTTGTATGCTGATGATATTATTGTCTTTGCCAATGAAGGCCGATCTTCTCTTAAAATGATCCGAGACATTTCTAAACAATATGAGGAATGGTCGGGCCAAGTGGTAAGCAAGGAGAAATCTTCTCTTTTTTTCTCTAATTATATATAGGTTGCTAGACGAAAATTCATGCTTCGTTTGACTGGATTTTCGGAATGTCATTTTCCTATGAAGTATTTGGGCACCCATTTGATTTCTCGCCAATTAGTCATTTTAATGACTTAGTGGGTCGCATTAAAGATAAACTTGGAGGGTGGCAAAATAAAATGTTGTCTAATGGCTCAAGTATCCTCTTGTTGAGGCATGTTATTGCAAGTATGCCAATCCATTTGGTCTCTATAGTGCATGCTCCTAAGGCAATTTTGGCTACAATAAATCGCCTCATGAGTGGGTTTTTTTTTTTTTTTTTTTTTTTGGGATCTTTGGAAGGAAAGCTGAAGTGGAAGTGGATAGCATGGCACAAACTGTGTAGTTTGGAGGAAGTTCAAGAATCTTTACACATGAAGTTTGCTTGGAAACTATTGGCTAAAAGTTCTCTATGGTCACAATATTTCAAAGCCGAATACGTTAAAGAAAAACACATCATGCTGGTTGAGGCTCATAAGGGGACTAGGTTCTGGAAGGGCATTATGCAATGCATTCCGAAAATTATAATCAGCTCTAAATGGTGTATATGGGATAGGGAACTTTCTTTTTGGCGTGACCATTGGCTTAACTCTGGACCTATTGTGGATGAGATCCCCATACTTGATCGGCCATCTTTAACAATGCATGAATGTAAGATTAATAATGGCTGAGATGTGGAGCTTTTAAGGATTCTTGTCGGGAAAAATAAGTTGGAGAAGATCTTAGAATGCCTTGGAAGACAGAAGGAATGAGTAGATGTGATTTTTTGGATTCCTAATCTCAATGGAGAATTTTCTTCTAAAAGTGCTTGGGAGTGTATTAGAGATGTTAAAGCCTCGAGAATTAATTGGTCAGATTGGATTTGGATCTCAGCTCTTCCTAAGAAGTATTTGGTGATAATGTGGAAGGCTATGAAATCTTGCTCGAGTGTTCATGATCGGGTAAGCAAACTAGGTATTCCTATGGTGTCCAAATGTGAATGTTGTGAAAGGGGAGCTTGGAGGATCAGGATCACATGTTGGCCATAGGTACGATAGCAAAGGAAATTTGGTGAAGAGCTTTAGTGCAAGTGGGAATTCCTTTCGATCCAAATCAACCATGGAAAGAAAAAGTGGAGCTTTGGTTCAGACGTGCAACTCAGTCCTCCCAAAAAGGTACCTTACTTGGTCTCATGCATTCAATTTTAACGTGGTCTCTTTGGCTATGGAGGTGCAAAGCTCGCATGGAAGTGAAGGTGGTTTTGGTGGAGTCCCTATGGCATTCTATCAAAGCTGTTATTGCATGGGCCGGGGCAAGTGTAAAAGCAAGTAAAAAAATATAGCTGGATATTGAGTGAACTTTCAATCTTGGTCAAGGCCCCCAAACGAAAAAGGGTTAGTATTGTTAAATGGAAAGGCCGACGATGGGTTGGTTTAAACTAAATGTTGATTGCAATTGTATGGGAAATCCTGGTAGTATGGGGGTGAGAGGAGTTATAAGGGATGATGGAGGGGATTTGAAGTTGGTTTTTTCGACAGGCTTGGGATATGGCACGAATAATACTGCGGAACTTATGGCTTTACTCTATGGATTAAGAAACTGTAGAGACCTTGGGATTATAAAGTTGGAAGTGGAGTTGGACTACCTGCTAATAGTGAATTGGTTGGAGAAAAATTGGTGTGGTATCTTGTAACGCCCCGTCCCTGAGGGTACGGAAAGTTAACTCATGTTACCTGATAATCAACTCCAACACTGATAATATACTTCCAAAAGCTCTAAATCAAACGTAAACACTTCAAATTTAATTAACTACACAAACTCATATATCAAATCCTCAATACAGTAATCCCAAAAATATCAACTTCTCTACATGTCACTTAAACTCACATTTCAACAATATAATTAACAAAAATCACAAATGCTCATAAAAAACTTTCTATTCTTCATCCACTATCCTTAAGTCATCTCACCTAATGCTTCATAGTCTTGATCATCAACTGAAAAATCTAAAATATCTGAAAATATTGTGAAAAGAAAGGGGGGTGAGTTATCAACAACTCAGTAAGCAGAGAACATATACTAGTATACAAACATGAGCATTTACAGATTTCAGAATGCAGAACAAAACACTTTTTATTTTCAGAATGCAGAGTCAGAACATGTTATCAAAATATCAGAGCGAAGGTTTCAGAAAATATTCTTATTCAATGTCTTTCGGCATAGCATAACTAACCACCATCATACCAGAACATCACATCACATCAGAGGCCATGTTTAACCCCCGTGGTAGGGTTGTGCAAACCCCAGTAGCTAACCGAGTAAAAACAGAATGTGAATCTTTCCTTTATTTATTCTCGGAGCCCCGAGTGTACACACAGGAAAGACCACCAGAAAAACTACTTTGTTTCCAAAGTGGGTGAACCAGAAACAGAACAGTTGCTACCAACCTATACAGAAGCCACTATTAGCACCCGTGGTAGGTCAAATAGATCACCATCCACAAACTACATCCCAATTCAGAATGTCATGCCAAAAGTTTTTAGAAATCTCATCATATCAGAGTATAGAACATCTTCAGAACAGAACAAAATCAGATCACAAAACATAATTTTATGCATAAACTTTCATATTCGCTCTCTTTTGCACAGTTCAGAAGCAAAATGCAAAATAGCTAATATCTACACCAGTCATGCCAGAAAATACTTTATTCTTAAACAGAATCTCATGAGTAATACAGAACAAATAACTGAGGTAATTCAAATCTCTTTTCATAACAAAACATGTATATTTTCAAAAATCAACCTCAGCCCATTTTATTTTTATGCAAATCTAGCATAGGAACCCCACTTACCTGGACGACTTAACTTTTCAGAATTTTCCTCAAAAAATGTCGAGTCGACTATAAATCGTCACCTATAAAAATAATCACGTAATTTTCATAAGTTTTTAATCAATCACGGATTTCGATATTTAAGCCTAAGCTTCTAAAATAACCTATTTTAATTTCTCAAAACTTAAAACCCTCATAATCCCAAAATATATCATCACTTCCTAAAATCACCAATATCTACCATAACTAACGTCAAACTCAAAACACCAATATTTAAACCTGAAACAGCCAACAAATCTCATACCATAAATCAATCACACAAACAACTCCATCATCCAATCCAACCGACCCCCTTACTCCTCGGACTCAGTCCGGCACAACCAACCAATTCACAGTAAATATGAGTTAGCGCAAAAATACATTTAAATCTCAAAAGTTCTTTGCGAAAATATTTACAATGCTATAATATAATTTTTGAAAGATTGCGGAGGTGCTAGAAGTGGCGGCATAGTAACGAAATAGTGCAAAATGCATTGTGGCCGTGGGTCTCAAAAACTCACTTTTGAACAGGGACAAACCAAGACTTGAGATTACTAGAGAAAGGCTTAGGGATGTCGGTGAAACTAATGGTGCTGGTGGTTGGCCGTGGGTGGCGGCGTAGAAGGTGGTTGAAGGCCAAAATATCCAAAACGAAAATGTTGATGGTGGGGCTTCACCGGTGGCGGATCGGAGCTGGGGATGGGTGGTTTAGGTTGCTAGGAGGTCAAGGAAGATGTGGTGAAGAGATGGTGGCCGGAGGTGGCGCGACGGCGGCGCAAGGACGCAAGGAATGCCGCAGTTTGAGGCCGCGCGTGAGGGTTAACGGTGGTGCGGGAGGAGCTGAAAACACAGGGGGGGTGGTCGCCGACCGATGAGGAAGAGGTTGGGAGGGGCGGTGGTGGACACGGACGGCACACGGCGGCGCTTGGGGCTGACGAAGAAAACGCACGGGGAGAGGAAGAGAGAGGCTCGTGCGCGCGGAAGGAAGCAGGGGTTTCAGAAGAAAAAGAGGAGAGAGAAAAAGAAAGAGGAAAAAGAAAAATGGCGGAAAAAAAATGATATCTAATTCTCACAACTTAGGTCATAAAATGATCTAACGAAAATTATTTCTAAACAATAAATTTAAATAAAATAATTTAAACCCAAAGCCTAAGTAAAATGAAATAATTAAATCCAACAACATAATAATTTTAAAACCCACAAACAACTAATTTAAATTAAAGAACAATTTAAATGCAAAATAATATTTAATATTAAGAAAGCACAGCAAAATATATTTTACAACTTAAAAAAAATCATGAAATAAACTAACTAGAAATCTAATAAATTTTAAAATAAGAGAACCAATATTTAAATTAATTAAAATAATCATTTAATTAAAATATACTAAAATATGGAGTATCACATATCTGATACCTTAAGGAGTAGTAGGAAGAGATTCAAGGATTTCTTTCTAGCGTGCAGTATGCTGTGAAGCATATTTTTAGGGAATGCAATGGTTGACTGTTTAGTTCGAATGGGAACTGAAGGAACCTCCAGAATGTGGTTGCAGTATAGTGAGCTACCTCATCTTCTCAAGGGCATACTGAAATTAGATAAGACAAGCATTCCTTTGTTGCGATGTTAGTTTTAAAGTTTTGTCGTTGGGTTTGTTCTTTGTGGCGTCCAATATGTACTTGGGTTCCCTCCCCCTTAGTGAGGACTCTTTCAATAATTTCTGAAGGCTCGGCCTTTTCTTAATAAATAAATAAAAATCAAAACCAAGAATAGAAAAAGAGGGGATGGGATCCCAATGCTAAAAAATAAAACAAATGGATTTTGGATATATCTTAAAATCAAATCGATAATATCAGTTTTGAGAATTGAAAAATCAATATCGAACCGATTTATCTTTGAAACCGAAATTATTAATTTTATCGGTTCCGGTTCAATTTTTCCGATATAATTTTAATGATGAAAACCTCACAAAATTTTCTAAAGCAAAGAAAGATACTAGTATAATATTAGATTTAACTATAGTTTATATATGTTAGACTATATACCTTTTATATGAGTACATATGATCAAATGTGTAGATACATATTTGTAAAAAAGAATATATATTATAATTTAATAAAATTTATTTATCGTTAATATATATATATCAAAAGTAGGTTTCTAATATTAATGTTCATGTTTAAAATTAAAATTTTTTATTATATTAATTTTATATGGTATCAAATGTTATATTAATTTTATGTTATTAGATAATTAGATATGAAGAATAAGATTTTAAAATATGATGTTATGTTATTTAGCAATTTAGCACATACTATATATAATATAATATAAAAATCATATAAAAAATATTTTATATATAATAATAAAAAACTTATATATATGAACCAGTTTGGTTCGATCTAGTCCAATGTTATAAAAAGCAAAACCGGATCCAAGCCGGTTTTAAACTGGTAATTTTTTAAAATTAGAATTAATATCAAACTGATATGTTCCGGTTTTCCAAATTCTTTTTTGCAGCCCTAATAAAACATAAATGCATGCGATATTTTATGTTTTTTGGCCAAGTAATTGCACTAAAATGTATTTCAATCATAATCAAACACCATGTACATAAAAATGTAATTATATAGAAGCATCTAACATCACTATAGAGTAATGAATAACATCTAGGCATTGATCGATGTCACCACTGTGTCTTCCACTAGTCTGGCATGTCTTTCACAAATAAACTACCAGCTCGTTACCTTCTCTTCCAACGTGGAGCAAGAAGTACTAGTAAGTTATTTTTTTTTTTAATCAAGAAGTACTAGTAAGTTAGAATTGCATAAAAGTATTTTTATTTCGTGCTCCTTGGTGAATCGATCGAGGAGTAGAGTGTAGACAGTATTGGATTACAAAATTAAATATTAATGTGCGATCTATATATATCGCGCTTATTTCTTTTTAAATTGTAAAAAACGTTTGATAAAAAAATTTAGAAAATCATACTAAAAAATTGAGATTCATATCATGTATGTATTCTATTTTGGAACTCCAAGCTCTAGAATATGGTGAGCATTTGACATTAATAAACTCGAACTAGTTACTTTATTAAACTAGAATAAGAAAACCTTATATATACGAATGACAATAAAAATAAAGAAAAATGATAGTTGCAGTTGTGAGTATATAAGTACTGTACAATTATTTTAAAAAAAGTGAATATATACAGAATACACATGAAAAAATTAATTAATTTTTTAATAATAGACCTTACTTTTTTTCAAAATGACTATATTGTACTTACACACTTTACGACTGCATGTAGTATTACTTAAAAATTAATAAATACGAAGCAAATAAGATATCTATGAGAATGAGAGAGAATATTGTCATGAGAAGCAACTTCAATATATAATTTATGTCTTACATTCACAAACACTGAAACCTTAGCCATTATCTATATATATCATCAACACTAGTCTTCTTTTTTGCACATATTGCTTGGTTTTCTTTTTCTTTTTTTTTTTTAAAGAAAAAGACTTTATTTGCAAAGGAAAATATATATGAAAAAGATAATAAAGATTAAAAATATACAATTCATAATTCTTTATCATATATTTTTTTTAATGAGTTTTTCTTTTATCATATTTTAGATGTGATATCAAATAATTAAAAAATTATTTATTATTTTTACTTGCTTTTCAATTATCTGATATAACTTTCAAAAACTTAAGAATTATTTATTAATATTAGTCAACAAGCTGTACCCAGCAAGCGATGCTTGGCACGCCTTGGTTGACGGCGAAGGCCATGTAATAACCCGGCGGAGCAACCATCCCATTTGGCGGCGCCGTGCACCCAATTTTATAAAGGTTACCGTTAGGAACCGCGCTTGTAACGGCTAATTTCACCAGCCTTTGACCCTGAGAAAATGAATGCGTTGCAAAAGGTGCGCTTCCGAAATTTACCTCCACTATCCCCACCACCGGCAACGGAACCGACACCGAGACTTCGAAAATCTCCCCGTAACGTATCGTTTCGGGAATTCCATGGATCTCCGGTCGGAGATTGGCGCGGTCCGCCGACAAGTATTCCGGCGAAAATGCTTCAATTCGTAATTCCGTCGGAAATTTGGCTTTGAATCTGTACAAGTAATGCGGATTGCTTCCCGCAAGTAAAACCCTCCCGTCCGGTAACAGGTTCGCTGTGGAGTGGTACATTCTGGGAACGATTCCCGGGTTCAACGTCATGAAGCGTAACCCGACGGGTTGATCGGGGCGGTAAAGAACCGGGTGAAGACAAGGGTTGGTGGCCATCTCGAACCCTTGAGACCCTGCCTGAGCTCCATTGATAATCAAAACCTCACCGGTGGGGAGCATAACCATGTCCCCCATTATCCGCCCGAATGGCATATCTTCCATTTGCCAAACGGGGCGGGGCTCAGTCGCCACAATGCGGCCGCAGCTACCGTGAGCCGGGGCTTCCGTACTCTTCTGGAGAAACGCACCGAAATGTGCACCACCGCACACCACAATCACAGCCATCGAGTAATCCCCTTGGAGGGCCAGCATCACTGATGAGCCTGCTGATGGGTAGTTCCGTGGGCCACCGGGCAACGGTGGAAAATCTCTGACAATTTTGTCAATGTCGTGATCATACAAGACCGCCCTGTCGTTAGCGAAGATGAAAATGTGACCGCTGGGAAGTAGATGGACATAAGGGTACAGATTGTCCATCTGCTTATCCTCTACGTCCGCAAGGAATGGCAAAAAAACGGCTCCTTTTCTCGGCGGAAAATACTCGATCGTGTTCGTCGCTCTCCCACCGACAATTATCACCGAACCGTCCGGTAGTATCTGGTTCGTCGCGTACCACCGCCCATCCGCCAATTCTACGTCTTTTAGCTCGTCCCAGTCGCAGAACCCGTCTGCCTTGCACGGTTTGAACATTCGGATCTTCTTAAACCCGTCCATGTCTCCACCCGTCGATAACAGTGTACCGTCCGGGAGGAACTGGCCTGAGGAGCACCAAGTGTCGGTGAGGATCATCAAGGGACGAATTCTGTTGGTTTGTAGGTCGAGGACGACGGAGTGGGCGTAGCAGTCGTGTTTGAGAGCTGCGTCGTGGCGATCAAACCGACAATGGCCCCGGGGGAGGAGTATGTGGGAGGGGCCGATGTTGGCTCGATCGAGAAGGACCACGGTGTTGTGATGTGTGACGGCAGTATGCATGGAGGCAATGCCGGCGTCGGCCACCAGGAGCTCCCACGAGCCGGGGAGGTCGTTCGGCCATGCGAATACACTGCACAGCGCACTCGTAAATATGAAGACGAAGCGAACCCATTGCAAAAGAAGAGAATCCATGAGTTTAGAGAGAGAGAGTACTCATGTGGAGGTAGGGGGACTACGGAAGTGAATTAAGCTAAGATGTGAAGAAGCTAATTCTACTTAAAAAGAAATTGAAGAGATATTGAATGGTGTAAAGACAGACAAAAGTAGGAATTGAATGTACGCCGTTGATGGGAGACTCGGAGGCATGATCGATGGACTATTCTGTGTCGACCTTGTACAGGTAAAAAGATGTAAAAATTCAAGGAAAAAGCTGCTATGCCCACCTTGACCGCTCTACTTCACCCCTTGGTAAAAAAAAACACTGCTGTGCCCACCAAAATTCAATTGGGGGGTTGCCATCGCTACTGATCAGGGTTTACGTGGATCCAGATCCAGGTACTCTGCCATATCTGAGTATAAGAGCATTTTAACTAAATTTATCTTTAAAATTTAATCAATATCATACTTTTTTCTATTTATCTATTTCATTTAAATTCAATCTCCATGTTACATTAACTATTCACTCTCTATATAATAATAAAATATTATTAAATTAATAATTTTTTATTTAATTTATTTGTATCACATTTTATAATTCTATCAATTTAATATTAATAATAATTATATTCTAATTAAATTAATATTAAAAAAATCATATTTTCAAATGTCATTTAATGCTAATAATAAAAAATTGAGATTAAACTTATCTAAATTTATATCTAAATTTCTTTTTCACTAACCAAAGTAGAGAAAGAGTTACGAGTGAGAAATATTCTGGTGTTTTGTTGCTGTTTCCGCGTGTGTAGTTGGAATGAGAAATTAGTATTTTAATATTTGGTGAACCAATTGTAGTTGTCTATATTTGGCCAATCACTGTAACAAAAATTTAAATTATTTTAGAGATGACCAATCTAATATAAAATCTTTTTTATATAAATTATGTAAATTTTAACTAACCTTCTCTTGCTCTAAGGGCGGTAGGATTCATTTGATCTTGACAATTCGTTTTAACCATTTTATGAATGCAGTCAAACGGTTTTGTGTGAGTGCAGTCAAATATTGTTGTGAGTGGGCATTAATTTTGAATAATGGCAAATTCAGTAATGTCACTTATTCTTTTTTTAAAACAACGGGGTGTAATTATTAAAAAATTAATTTTTTTTATAAATTTATATATATATATATATATTTTAAATGAGTGCATGTCGTTTACGTATTTATGACTATAAATATTATTTCTCTTAATTTTCAAATCTCCCTTGAGCTTCCTTAAGATTTATAGGAATGTTTTAATCACAAAGAAATCATACAAAAGTAACTCACAAAGTGATATAGTTTGATATAGTATTTGAAATTGTAAATTTATTTTTATTGTAAAATAAATCTAACGTATCATATGAAGTTATATAAGTTTATGAGTTTACTTTTATAAAAAAAAAAAAATTATGGTTGTTACACTTCTCAATTAATATATATTGTCAAACTTGGATTTTACTGCTAAATATGCTTGATTAACTCCAAAATGCATGGTAGATAGATATATATTATCTTCAATGGATTTCTTTGTAATGGAGGGAGGAGCAATAAAATTAATTAACATAGGAAAGTGCCCAGGGCATGAACCCAATTAATATAACATTACATCATTCATGGATTAACCTTTTGACCTATTTTCTTCTTAATGGGCAATATAACATCAGTATAATATAATAAAAAAGAAATGATAATTACAGTGGTGGATGCGTAAATGCGGTGAAATTATTTTGAAAAAAATAAATAAATATGGGACTCAGATAAAATAATAATAATTTTTAATAGTTAACCTTATTAGTATTTTTCAAAGTGACTGCATTGCACTTACGCATTCTAGACTAAATGTAGCATTACTCAAAAGTTGTTTGAATACAAATTTTTAATATTATTTTCATTTTTAAGTTAGTATTATTTTTTGTATTTTGTTTATAAGTTTGAAAAAATTATAATGATTAGATAATGATTAGATATAAAAGTTAAAAATTTAAAATTTAAAATATGTTATATTTAAAGGATATTTAAAAAATAAATATCTAAAAATATTTGATAACATGAAAGGTCAGCTTCGAATTAAGTTACGTTTGTGAACTCAGTCTAACTTTAAGTTGAGTCTAATATCCAAACACCTAACTCTCAAATTAATAAATTCATCCCAACTCAAAACTTTCTTACACGTGGGACCTACAATATTTTTCAACTTAAAACATGATCTTTATACGTGGAACTCGCAACCTTTTTCAATTTCCTATAAAAAAAATACTAAATTCATATTAACATTCAAATATATTTTAAACTCAGTTTAGATAGACCCACATAACTTCTTCTACTACACAATTTATTACTATTAATAAAGAATTCAGTTCAATTAAACTCATCCAAACGCAAACTTAATGAACAATTGCAACATGGGATGCATCAGCCTCCCGGGGGCAGTTAGCTAGGCTTGGAGGCTCCACCCCAATGACTCCTCTTGGGTTGATTGGAATATCGAGAGTGGGGTATTGCTGAGTGATCAACCAGTCCTATATTTTTAAATTTAAGATTTATACCTTAACGTTTTACAATACCATCAGGGCTGCCATGGGAGGGGATGGTGTCCAAAGTATTGGTCCTGACTCCTAACGAGAGAAGGGTATCTCTGCATGAGGTGGGACACTGGGAGGGGGTGTAATGACACGTTTTCCATTTGTGATCAATTTGAGGATCTCGGTGTCCTGTAGTCGTAGGGAATGTGGGTGACGCATGCAAAAAATTAAAAGGGTTGTCTGGGTACAAAGTGGGGACACCACGTGCGTTATGTCTTTTCTGCTTCCCTTGGGCTTTGTTTTCTGGGCGTTACCTTAACAACAAAATTTGAACGCATGGACCATAAAACGTTGCATGTCTTCTTGGAAGATATCGAAGATCAGCGAAAAACGGCAAAACGCTGCATATATTTCATCACTTAAAGTTGAAACCAACACTTCAACTAATCTTTCCTAGTGCTTACAACTCATTTGTGTTCATTGAATCATGATCACCACATACCCGTTTTTGGCCAATTGAAAAGCATGGTTTTTCTATAAGATAGCCTCCCTCTTTAAACTAGTGTGTGCGCCTATAAATATGTATATGTATATATGGAAGGGATATTTGAACCCCTACAATTTTAGCTGAAAGATAAAGTTAAGAAGAGACTCAGACTTTTAATAGGAGATAGATTCAGACTCCTAAAAGGAAAATGCTTCACAAGGTAAATTGGATTCTATCACTCTAAGAAAATAACCTCTATAAATAGCCTACAAGAGGTAACATCATCTTCATTTGTATTTTTATATATTTATTCTCATATTGTTTTGATTTAAGCATCGGAGTTTACACAAGGCGATCAGCGCCGTCTCTTCATTGCTGCAAGCGTCATTTGTGTGATTGGTAGTATATGAAACACATTCTTAACAATGGCGCTGTCTATGAGATATTTATAGACTTCAACATGATTTTCACATACCAACTACCACGCGATCGCATGCAAATTGTGATTTTTTAATGCCGGAAAGCAGAGAAGGGGAATTCTGCGATTCACAAGATCGTCTCCAAAAATCATATAAGATCTCTTCAATTTTATTATTTTCTTTTATTTATTTTCCTAACGTTGCAATGAATGGTAAGCCAAGAAAAAAAAACAGAGAGAGAGAAGAGAAAGAACACAGGAAGCATACTGCACGTGCAATATGCACTATGAACATATCACATATGTAATATATATATATATATATATATATTTATATATATATATATATGTCTATATCTATATCTCTGTGTCGAAGGACCCAGGAGTGTGCACTGTGAACGTGCACCAAATACGTAGGCGACGTACGCCATGCACAAGCACGTAATGTGCATGGTCCAGTGTGCTAGCGTGAGGAAGACACGGTGCCCCCAGCGAGGCTCGCCGTGCATGGCAGGCTTGTTGCCCACTACCTCCGTGTGTGGCACAGCCTAGTACCAACCATTAGGCCGAGCACCAAGACAGAGTTGATAGAGGTTTTTCCACCGGTGTCTCGCTGCCAGGAACCCAGAAGCAAGCAAAACCACCCAGCAGCTGCTCAAGATCTGTTAAGGCCGTCGGCGGGCCGTGATTGTGCCTACCGGCATTGTCTATCGCCTGCGTGACGCCTCAAGCCTCACGATGGGCCCAAAAACAGACGGCTCAAAAGCAGTCTGGTAACCTGTATGCAATACGAGCTATGAGATTTGTCCCCACTAGCCACTAGCGAGCTCAGGCCCCTAGCGGCCCCCACCTGGCTTGCCGATGATTCTGTAGCCAGCAAGGTGTTGAGGAGGTTGCCACCCCCACATCAGTCAGGCGCAAGAGTTCCTCGCCCACAGCTAAGTAGGGTGACCAACAACTTGCCAGCCATGTGACGGTGTTCTGTCGTCGGCATCGGGCTCGTATGCAGAGTCTGTAGCCACCACGATGCTCCCTGTGCACAGTGAACTTGAAGCCGTGGCGCTCACCCCGACCGTGCTCGTCTACGCTCACTGAGCAAGATCACGAGTTCATGCAACGCCTCCTACTTCCTGAAGGACAACAGCTCTCCAGCTCCTCGCCACCCTCAACACCGTGGCAACATCTCGCCACCCCCATGGAGATTGACATCTCGCCAACCTCATGCTAGGGTAGACAACATTCCCCAACGCCTAAAGATTCGTGGGATCCAATAAAGCACGCCAGAAACCACCGGAGAAAGTTTCTATCAACGGTAAGAAGCCTGTGACGTGGCAGTAACAAGACCTCTCAACCATAGGCGCAGTACCATGAGGGTGATGGCGAAGTAAGGCGTCTGTTCGCCAGTATTCGTCGCGGCTGCTATAGCATTCTCAAGGCCGTCGCACCCCCCAAAACACACCGACGAAAAAGATGATGATCGTGGGAGAGGAAGCTAGTTGGCGCCTAAGTTATCTCATAGCCCACTGGCGGGCATGTTGAATAATAAACTTAAATAAAGTTGTTTTTTAGTATATTTATGAACTAAAGTCTAGGTTCATCTTAAAAGAAGTGATTCATGTATTTGGAGATTCATGTACTTAGAAATTCATGTATTTGAGATATTCATGTACTTGGGTATTTGTGTACTAGGGAAGTTCATGTATTAGAGTAAATGCTAGGTGAATCTACAAGCCTATAAATACCCATGTATGCATTGGCACAAAGCAAGCCACTTGAGAAGTAATTCACTTAGAAAATTTTCAGAAACAGTCTCTCATCTCTCCCTCTAGAATAGAATATCAGTTTTTCTCCTCCAACAAACTGGTATCAGAGCGCCAGTCTTTTCTAGATCCTGAAGATGGCTAACTCGACGTTTCCGTTTCAATTTCCGCATTTGACAAAGGAGAATTATGAGAATTGGTGCATTCGAATGAGGGCTTTGCTTGGATCTCAAGATGTATGAGAGATCGTAGAGAAAGGCTATGAGGAGCCTAGAGATGAAGCTTCGTTGAGTCCTAATCAAAAGGAGGCTCTGCAAAAGTTGCAGAAGAATGACCAACAAGCTCTCACGCTCATCCATCAATGTTTGGATGAAGCAATGTTCGAGAAAGTGGCCAATGCCACTACTTCCAAGCAAGCATGGGAGATCTTACAAAACTCCTATCAAGGAGTTGATAAAGTGAAGAAGGTGCAGCTCCAAATGCTACGAGGTGAGTTTGAAGTCCTTTGTATGCAAGAATCTGAGACGATTGCAGATTATTTTTCAAAATTGTTGACCATTGTGAATCAAATAAGGAGATATGGAGAAAAGTTGGAGGATGTCCGGGTGGTTGAGAAGATTCTTCGCTCGTTGCATTCAAAGTTCGATTATATTGTGGTGGCTATCGAAGAGTCAAAAGACTTGGAGACAATGTCAGTTGATCAACTCATGGGATCTCTTCAAGCTCATGAAGAGAGACTCAAGAAGAAGAAAGAAGAACCTATTGAGCAGGTTCTCGCCACAAAGCTCTCTGTAAAAGAGAAGGAAGGAGAGCATGATAGAAGTCAACGAGGAAGAGGACGCGGACATGGACCAGGAAGAGGAAGAAGAGGACGGGGACGAGGAAGAGGCGGACAAAGCAATCAAAACGCCAACCATGAAGAAAGAGGTCAATCCTCAAGAGGTCGTGGAAGACGAAATTACTCAAGGCAGAATGGGAGACAATATGATAAGTCTAAAATCAAATGCTACAATTGTCAAAAGTATGGCCACTATGCTTCAGAATGCTGGAGTTCTCCTAGCAATGCTGAAGAGAAGGTGAATCACGTTGAAAATGAAGAAGCGGAGCCCACTTTGCTACTAGCTTACAAAGGAGAAGAAACTAGCAAATCGAATTTGTGGTATCTTGATAATGCTGCAAACAATCATATGTGTGGAGACAAAAGCAAGTTTGTGGAGCTTGACGAATCGGTGAGCGGGAATGTCACTTTTGGAGATATGTCAAAAGTTCCCATCAAAGGGAAAGGTACGATTCTAATTCGGTTAAAAAATGAGAGCCATCAATTTATGCCAAATGTTTATTATGTTCCAAGTATGAAAAGCAACATTTTGAGTTTGGGGCAACTCTTGGAAAAGGACTATGAGATTGAAATGAAAAATCGTAGCCTTTTTCTAAGAGATGACAAGAAGAATTTGATTACTAAAGTGTCCATGACAAGCAACAGGATGTTTTTGCTTGATATTCAAACTGATGTGGCTAAGTGCCTTAAAGCTTGTGTGAAAGATACGTCTTGGCTTTGGCATTTGAGGCTTGGGCATGTGAATTTTGGTGGATTAAAGTTGTTGGCTCAAAAGGAGATGGTGAAAGGCTTGCCGCCTATTGATCAATCTGATCAACTTTGCGAAGGGTGTCTTGTTGGCAAACAATTTCGAAAGAGCTTTCCAAAATAATCATTTACAAGAGCAAGTGAGCCGCTCCAACTTGTTCATAAGGATGTTTGTGGACCGATCAAGCCTTCTTCATTTGGTAAAAATCGATACTTCCTCCTCTTTATTGATGACTTCAGTAGAAAAACATGGGTATATTTTTTGAAAGAAAAATCTGAAGTGTTTGGTGTTTTCAAAAAATTCAAAGCACTTGTTGAAAAATAAAGTGGTTATGAGATTAAGGCTTTGAGATAAGATAGAGGGGGTGAGTTTACATCTAATGAATTTAATGAGTTTTGTGAAGCACATGGGATTCGTCGGGCTTTGACAGTTCCGAGATCACCTCAATAAAATGGGGTGGTTGAAAGAAAGAACAGAACGATTCTCAATATGGCTCGAAGCATGTTGAAGACGAAGATGATGCCTAAAGAGTTTTGGGCGGAAGCGGTTGATTGTGCTGTTTACTTATCAAACCGTTGTCATACAAGAAGTGTAGAGAACTCAACTCCCCAAGAAGCATGGAGTGGAAGAAAGTCAAGTGTTTCCCATTTGAAAGTTTTCGGAAGTATTGGCTATGTGCATGTGCCCGATGAAGAAAGATCCAAGCTTGATGATAAAACCAAGAAACACATCTTCATCAGCTATGATAAAAAATCCAAAGGCTACAAGCTTTATAATCCAAGCACTAAGAAGATGGTCATTAGTAGAGATGTGAAATTTGACGAAGAAGGTTCGTGGGATTGGAGTGATCAAGAAAATGAAAGATATGATTTCTTTCCCTTCTCTGAAGATGAAGATCAAGGAAATGATGTACAAGAACTCACGACACCTCCTTAATCACCAACAATTCCTAGTACTCCTTCATCATCTTCTTATGAAGGAAGTGCTAGTGAAAGGCAATCCCGAATGAGAAGTCTCCAAGATCTTTATGAGGTAACGGAGAATTTAAGTGATGATCTAACTCTTGTTTGTCACTTTGCTGATTGTGAACCAATAGGTTTTGAAGAAGCAGTACAAGAGAAAAGGTAGAGATTTGCCATGGATGAGGAGATCAAATCAATCAAGAAGAATGATACTTGGGAATTGGCGACTTTACCAGAGGGACAAAAGCCCATTGATGTGAAGTGGGTTTTCAAAGTAAAGAAGAATGCAAAGGGAGAAGTAGAAAGATTCAAGGCAAGATTGGTGGCCAAGGGATATAGCCAACGTCCCGGTATTGATTATGGAGAAGTCTTTGCCCCTGTTGCACAATTAGAGACGATTCGAATGATTATTTCTCTTGCAACTCAAAAGAAGTGGAGGATTTATCAAATGGATGTCAAGTGGAGGATTTCTCTTGCCGATTATTTCTCTTATGTTTGTTATGCAATTTGGCTGAGAAGGTTATTGAAGGAACTACTCATGCCACAAGAGGAAGCCACAGAGATTTTTGTTGATAACAAGTCAGCACTTGCATTAGCGAAAAATCCAATCTTTCATGATAAAAGCAAGCATATTGATACAAGATTTCATTTTCTTCGAGAATGCATAGTCAAGAATGAAGTACAAGTCAAATTTGTGAAGACTCGTGATCAAGTTGTAGATATTTTTACGAAGTCTCTCAAGTATGATACTTTTAACAAGTTGCGGATGCTACTCAGAGTTACCAAGAATTAAGTTTAAAGGCGGGTGTTGAATAATAAACTTAAATAAAGTTGTTTTTTAGTATATTCATGAACTAAAGTCTAGGTTCATCTTGAAAGAAGTAATTCATGTATTTGGAGATTCATGTATTTAGAGATTCATGTATTTGAGATATTCATGTACTTGGGTATTTGTGTACTAGGGAAGTTCATGTATTAGAGTAAATGCTAGGTGAATCTACAAGCCTATAAATACCCATGTATGCATTGGCACAAAGCAAGCCACTTGAGAAGTAATTCACTTAGAAAAATTTCAGAAATAATCTCTCATCTCTCCCTCTAGAATAGAATATCAATTTTTCTCCTCCAACAGGGCAACCATCCAGCCACGGGCGAGCAAGCAATGATCTGCCACCAGTACCTGTGGCGGCCAAACGAGCATGCAACAGCAAGCCTTGTCGCCCCATGGCGACCAAGCTTCACGCACCATAAGCTCCTTGCCAGATTTTGCGTGCCTACTTGTGTGTCCTCGCCACAACGAGTTTCCTCATTGCAGTGACTTTAGTCCATTGTTTGCTCGCCGTACTTGAGTTCCATTGGTTGCTCGCGTAGAGTGTTCCTCGTCATATGCTCACCACACGAAGTATTCCTTGCCAATTGCCCACTGTGTAGAGTGTCCCTCACCACGCACGTGAGTCTTGCTCAGCGATAGTATGATATAAACAGAAAATTTGAGCTACTTGACTCAGAGTTGAACTCACCCAGCCTCTAAGAAAGTGAACAAATAAAAATCGTCAATAATTTTTATTGCTACAAAAGCGCTCAAGGGCCAAGATCAACACACAATTTTCCCATACAAAACTAATTCAGCAATAAACGGCCTTAGTCAAGGAAGAATGGAAAGCAGCAACTAAATTGCTCGGAATCCAAGTGACTACACGCCCTAAGAATATACTTCCTTGGAAATCACCCGCAAGACGTGGAACACCGGCTACAAAGCCCCTCTCAGCCACAACGCAGGCTTTTTAATCTGTTTGCATCAGAATAGACCGTCTGACTAGTATCATATGCATCTCAGGCTTTCCTCAAGGCCAGGGCATGGCTGTGTGCAGACAGCACTCATGCGTCACCAG
Source organism: Juglans microcarpa x Juglans regia (assembly GCF_004785595.1). Lineage (NCBI taxonomy): Eukaryota > Viridiplantae > Streptophyta > Magnoliopsida > Fagales > Juglandaceae > Juglans > Juglans microcarpa x Juglans regia. The sequence goes on along the minus strand of NC_054602.1, from coordinate 32,297,862 downwards.
CTTTCACTACACTTTAACAGGATGGCTCAAATTTACAGATCTCAAACTTGTAACTTGTATTATATTTACCTATTTTGTGTCAGTGAAAATCTCTCAAGATGCGATGCAAGCAAGAAGGGCATGGATGATACCGAGGATTAGCATAAAACGGCAAAATGCTACATATATTTCATCACTTAAAATTTCACCAATTTTATTATATTTCCAAAAGGACGTGAAAGTTGAAACCAACCCTTCAACTAATCTTTCCTAATGCTTACAACTCATTTTTGTTCGCTGAATCATGATCACCACATACCCCCCTTTTTGGCCAATTGAAAAACATGGTTTTTATATAAGATAGTCTCCCTCTTTAAACAAGTGTGTGCGCCTATAGAGAGAGAGATTCGAAATTCATATTTTAGCCCGAATTCTATAATTTATACATGTGAGAGAATAAATATATAAAGTGAACTCTAAAATAATTGAGATTAAAAATATACATTTAAATATTTATAAATGTTGTAGAACTCAGTAGAAGCATTTAAAACACTGTTGAAAGTGCTGTATTTTTTATATGGAAAAATATGAAGTTGATCTAAATGCATATCATATATGAACCCTTGTGGACTTAAGAAATCAGCTATGTAATATAATCTTGAATATGAACTTTCTACTTATATAGATTCAAACTATTGACAGGCTTAGTTCATATATACTTTCTACCTCTAGCGTTTTAGGAGTGAACTCTAGTGGGAACTATACGTGCAAGGCATGTCACATTATATGCTTAGCTCCATATATCTACTTATAGAGTTACAACGAATTTTTAATGACGTTGTTAATTCTCTAATATCTTAACAGTAAATATGTGGAAGATCAGTCCATCATAAGCACTTGGAGTATTTAAGATTTTAAGATTTATATATAATAGCAACACAACCAATAGAAAATCATATTTAAAATATAGTAAACAATACAAACAAAAAGTAATAACAGATTAATATATACTCAAAAAATTCCCATAGGGCAAGTTGTAAGCCCAGTTGGCCGCTGAAAAAGGAAAAAAACCAAGAAAATCGTAGAATTAAAGCACCTAGCTAGCTAGCTAGCTAGCAACACCCCGAACAAAATAAAAAGGGTAAAAATGTAATTTTGTTACTCCAAACAAAATGCACTGCTTATCCACTGATAGGCTCTTTTTAAGTATAAGGTAGATATATATAAACTAAAATCTTTTATATATATATATATATATATATATATATATATATTCTCTACAATATTTGGGTATAGATGAAGTGATGGATGATCCATAGACATTTCATAGCAAATTAGGTGTCTCATGTCATGAGCTGGTCTTTGGAAGTCAATTAAAAATGGATTTTAAATTAATAATAATGATAGGTTTACTATTTGAAATTTTTATTTTTTTATTATTTTCTTTTAAGTATTTTTTTAATATTATTGAAAAAAATTAAAAAAATATACATGAAGTTTATTAATAGTCACTTCCTTAACTATTAAGTAAAAAGAAAATAAAATAAAATAAATAAAATAAATAATAAATAAATAGTAGGAAGTAGTAAGTCTATCGTTACTTTAAAATTAAACTTTGACAACTAGGGATGGAGCTTTTAATGATTCTTTTGGTAATCATAACACAACAAATCCCATGCATTATTGTCTCTTCGGATGCATGCAAAGGATTATCTGATTCCTTAGTCTTAATTGCATGGTTATCGGCAGTCTAGCAGCTTCGACATTCTTTTTATAATTAAAGCTAGTGACAATCTCGTATTGTTGGATTTTGCTGGAAACTTATAATTGGGATCAAAGCGATCGATGCGTGTATAAAACTGTAAAGCAATCTAAAAAGTGGAACCGTCTGGATGTTGCGCAAGATTTGGGCAGCTCAAGTTGGCTTATATATAGGATGAGGCCGACTCTTAACAGTAGTTGAAGCCTCGCTGCTAGTGTTGCTGATAGAGAATTAAATTAGTACTTTAAATCAATAGTCACAATAAGTACTCCCTTCTCTCCCTCTTCAACGCTCGCCATTTATGTGAACGTTGCCCGAACATACGATGGGATAAATATATGAAATGTTGAATTTGTGGAGCCTGATTTATTGTTGTGGTGGCCCAACTTGATGATCCGACTTGATAATGATTCGTTACCCCCCTCCCAAAAAAAAGTTTTTGGAATTGATTTTTGATTCAATAAGCACCAAGATAGAAGGTTTGCTCGACTTTCAGCTTGAACAAAGATTAGATAGAAAGTTCGCTTGAGTCTCACTCGACAATGGGCTTGAGCGAAGTCTAAGTAGAGAGTTCGCTCAATAATCGCTTGACTTGGCGCTCGAGCGAAAAACCAGACAGTATTTGCTCATTGCACGCTTGACACTCCACTTGAGCAAATGTCTCAGAAAAGTATAAATTAGAATTTTCGTCGTATAACCTTATAAATATGTTTATTTTGTAAAATACAACCTTTTTGAACAGTGAAAAATGGTCCCAAAAGTGTACCTTATGATTCCTCAACATAATAAAATTATCTGCAGTTACGTGGACGTACGCATATTGTGGAACCATGTAAATTTGTATCGTGTGATTGATTATTTGATTATTTCTTGTTTACTTTTACTTTATTGCCATCGTTTTCAGAACATGAAATAAACCTTACAATATTAATATTTGTTATTATATGAATAACTAACGCGAGTAGTAATACATATTCTAAGATCTACTTCATATATACGTAGATATATACATTTATCTCAACCTTTAAGATTGGACAAGAACTATCGGTTGACTATTAATTCAACTAGTATGTCCTTTCTCTGTAGTTACAACAAAGAGGAGAGTGGGATTGTCAATTCTAATTCCAACAGAGGAATCCTCTCCGTAGAAATAAAAAGAGAGGTAGAAGTCATATATTTAATCACCACGAGCGAATCGTGAATCTAATCACAACATATAATCCATACCATATAAGAATGCAAAGTGCTTTTTTTTTTTTTTCTTTTATAAAACAAACTGCATTCATTAATAACGGATATTACAACTTTGACTTGAAACATTCATTACAAGCTAACTACAATATTAATGGCTCCACAGTACACAATTATGACTGACATGGTCTATTTCATACTACAAATCTCTCTCGGACCACCTGAGAGATAGCACAACTCTATCCAAGACAAAGTTAACAAACCCTATACTCTGTCTAAGACGGAGTAGAGAACACACTGTATAGACCAAAAGTCCAAGATACACACTCTATGGACAGAAGTCCAAGAGACAGTGTGTTTTTTTTATGTTTTTATTTTTCTAAAATGAAAGACGCGACAGAAGTTAAAGATACATGGAAAAAATCGAATTACATCTTGAAAATATATAGATCCACATTTTCAACCTTGGAGGATAAAATTACAAACAAAGTGACTGTGGCGGTGCATGAGAGCCATGCGACACCCTAGGAGTATGGCGGTTAGTCAGGTTTGAAGTAACTGATGGCCCTAGACTCAAAAAAGTTGTGCGTGGCGGCAGAAGAGCACCCTTAGCAGTGGCATGTGGATTTCACACGCCCACTTTGGACCGTGCGTGTGGGTCACGCACAACTCCGTTCGGCGAAACACTTCGGCCATCTGAAGGATCGGCGCCTTAGGAAACCTGCGGGAGGGCGTGTGGCGGTTATCGAACTCCGGAGAGCAACAAATCGACCTTCCTCCATATTTAGTCTTGAGAAAACAACTAGAAAGAAAAAAGAAAGAAAAAAACTATAGAGGAGAGGAAGAAGGGATGAAGAAGAGAGGAGGGAGGGGAAGGAGCGAAAGTTGCCCCCTTTGATTTGGTGGTGGTTTCTAGATTTCTAGAGAGGAGGACTCTCTCTCTCTCTAAAACTAGGGTCGGCATGTTAAATTAGTTTTTTTTTTATTTATTACTACTTACAATAATAGTTTTTTTTTTTTAAAAAAAAAAAAACTAATACGTGGGCCGGCATGTAGAATGCAATAATAAGTGTAGAATGCATGTTAAAGATTGGACAATAATACGTGGAGTCTCTCTCTAAAGCTAGGGCCCGCATGTTAAATTAGTAACAATCAACGCAAGTAGTAATACAAAGCAAAAGACACTGATCTCTTGGCAGCTCATTTTCATGTAGGGATATATGATCAAAATTTTAAGATAAATGATTATTTCAAATGGTATTAAAACAACATTTCTGAATTCGAACTCCACTCATTAAGGAAGAATCTGGTCTACAAGTAGGAAAATATTAAAAATATAATATAAATAATTAAATTTACCCCTTTCATGAGTTGAGACTTATAAGACAAGCGATTATTTATACCATGCACCGACCTCAAGTTATACGGTGCTCGATCGATCCAGTACCACGAGCAGAGAATCTCACCTCATGAATTTGCACCACGAGGTACAGTACTAGTAGTAATCACGAGAACTCTCCTCCTCTCAACTTTCCTCTGATCGTCCTAATAACGCTATGGTCACGTGGCCGCGGCACCCTAAACTTTGATGTATATTCAGAGTTAAATAATGATGCTTGAGAATGTATATATAGAAGAAGGTTGTGATGTAAATTAAGAGGCAGGAAAAGAGAGATTGAGTTCAATTCATTGGAATGAATAATAACAAATCTTAAAATTTAAAAATATTTTAAATCTCTTATGTTTGGCTGTGTTTGGATATTGAGGTGATCTGAGTTAATGATATGCGAGTCATATTAAGATATGCTTAAATATAAATAGGTTGAGATATGTATTTGTATATATGAAATAGATTAAGATAGATTTTAACTTTTTTATGAAAAATTGAAAAAGAAGCGGATCGCATCAATGATTAATTTGGAATAGATTGAGCTGACTGTAATTAACAACCAAACATGACAACCTAGTGAAAAATTTTAAAATCTTGGGTCTGAAATAACAAGTCTACGAAAGGTTGAGTATGAACCATGATGAACATATAGAGCCAACAAAAGGAGACCAAAGAATTGTTTATAAACTAATGAAATGGTCCGTCCACATGTACCAAACAATAAACAGTACTGCAATGAATGAACAGTGTAAAATCATAAATACATATTGGGGATAATGTCAAATGGTTTTTCTTTTTGATCCGAATCCAAACATGGGCGCATGCATGCATGCTTTCTATGTTTATAATTGGTTCATTATCAGAGAGCACCTATATGGCCACGAAGATAGAGAAATTTTGGGATTTTAATGGGATATTAGTAGGAACCAACCATATATGCTAATGCTGTCCTATCTAGACTTGTCGATGTGAGCAAGTTCTGCTATTTGATGGCCCATTAATTCAACCAAGCTAGCTCTTAGCTATTGGATTGGTTGTGGGCCTCCTAGCAGGCCTAAGGACTTTACAAAGCCCAACCAAGAAAAGCCCACTTTCTTTTCCCCCAATGGTTAATGATGTTTCTTAACACATTCTGCCTCAACAATGTATCTTTGTTTTCCCTAATTCTGGCAATAGGATAATGATAGGTTTATTACTTTCTACAACTCATTTATTATTATTATTTTTTTTTACTTAATGGTTAAAAAAGTGACTATTATTGAAGTTGTATATTTTTTTAATTTTTTTTAATGATTAAAGATGTCAAGAAAATACTTAAAAAAATAAAAAAAAAAAAATTCAAATACACTATAAAATAATAAAAAGCTGGTACGTAAGAGGGTAGTAAGCCAATCATTATCACCGACAATAATGCATGGTTGCCAATTTTTTCCAATTGCAAGCCAATTGTAGTCAAGAAGAAGCAAGCTAGCAGCCTTTAAATTATTTTCCTTAAATGAAATACAGCTGCTCTAATCTTGTCTAGAAATCTATAGTGATTACAAACAATCTCATATTATCAATTGAAGACCAATCGTTTTATTTTCTTAACTTTTTTTTTTTTTCTTGTTTCTTTTGCTCCCTTTTCAATGATAGAGCCAAATTGCCTTCTAATCACACCTAATTAGCAAAAAAAAGTCTTGCATGATTGTAGTATTATTGTTGTCTTTGTCTTGTTGATAATGACATGATTTCTTCTTATTTACGTGATTAGAGACTGATTAGCTAGCTAGCAAGATTTTCTTTAGCGATTCCTCTGGTAGATCAGTAGTGGTAGTGCTTTTCTTTTCTTTTCCATCCTTTTCTCCAAGTTAATACTAAGATTCTAGTACTTCCTATATATATACACATCCAATTTTTCTAACGGTTACATGAGATTATAATTTACTGGAATGAAATTCATCATTGACAATAACACGAGAGGATCATAATACGTACTCATTTCTCCATAATCTGATTTCAAAGGTTAAGTTTCTTTTATTTTATTGCCTTTTACAGTACTTTACAGAAACAATTAACACTACACTTATTTTTATTTTATTTTTGTTTTATTCTTTCTAAACTAATTAAATTCTTCTACTCTTCATCCATATACTACAGTACATTTAGTAAGAGAAAAAAAAAATTATGCGGTGTGTGGCGTGAGGATGATTAATAGAATTTTTCATAATATATATATACATGAAAAAAATATTTTTATAAACATTATTTTTTACGTACATTTATGATATAAAAGTTTAATTTTCACATCAGTTATACTAAAAAATTATTGATGTTTTGATTTTTTAAAATATATATATATAAACCTTACTTCTAATGAATGGTATGTCTCATCTATGATTTTTTTATTCAGCCAAAGTCTTTATACAATTTTATAATATGCATATGCTTTTCTTGAAACTTTTTTTTTTTTTTGGAAGTATTTATAAAATCAATAAAAGTGTTAATGGAAATATTTAGAGGTACGTGTATGACTTATTTTCCAAAGAATTTTAACTTGAAACCGTTTTGGTTTAACATTAAAGTTGAAAAAGGAATAGAAAAGGTTGTAAGTACTGTATTTTTATTCTTGGAGCATATTCGTTTAGTAATAACTATTACATAATTTTTATACAATTATTTAATAAAATATTATTTTTCTTTCAAACCCATCAAGATTCAAAATTCAAATAAATATAAAAAAATAATATTTATTTATATATCTTTATAAACATGATCGAGTTGGACAGAGCAATAAGTTTTTTTAGTTAAAACTGTATTAAACTATATATACAAAGATTAATTTTATTAAGTTGAAAATATAATAGTGAAGTGGATGATTAGATTGTGGCATAAACTTTAGTATATGATATGAACTCGTAGGAATAGAATTTTTTGAACTCACAATCAATTTGAAAACTTCTCAAGAAAGTCAAAATCAAATCAATGGATGGAGAATCGATTGTTTCAATCCTTGCATTACCTCATTGATCGTCTTGGCTCTTGATCTTGTAATTGACCCATCTGGAAGTTACAAAGGATTAATGCCACATCAACAACAAGGTATGTAGTATGATTATTGATTTGAGGAGTTGTGTAATTTGGTAAATCACAAAGGTTGTAATTTATCTTTGATAAGTTCAAAAGTTCTATCAAGAACAAGAGGAGTAAAACTGATCCTTCGCAACTTCCAGATGAGCCAATTACAAGATCAAGAGCCAAGACGATCAAGGAGGCAATGTAACGATTGAAGCAATCCACTTGGGACGAGTTTAGCAAGAGCCCAACATTCAAGATGGGTTTCAAGAATGAAGATCGATTAAGTTTTGATTCATTTGATAAGCTATAGAAGATGGCAACAACATGACTAAAAGGCTTTGGACACTTGAAAACTTTCAACTTATTTAATTCATTTAAAAGACTGCCCACCTAGGTTCCATCAGAATATCTATTTTAATAAAAATTATTATTTTTATTTTAAAAATTTTATCATTTTTAATTATATGAATTCATATTGAATTGATAAATGTTTTGATAATTATATAATTAATTAATTAATTAATATATAAAATTATTTACAATATGGTGTTATAATTGGGAATAAAAAAAAAGTAGGAGGTACAACTGAAGCTTTTTATCCTGGGCATGATTGTAGCAGCAGCCCACTCGTTCGGAATCGAATAGGAGGGGCACAAAAAGCTATAGACTCTGAAAAATTACATGATTATTTTTATGTAATATTTTTTGAAATTAGAAATAAATATCAAGATTTATCTGTAATTTAAAGCTATTTTGATAGAAGTAGATGGGCCATGGCAATACAAACGTCAATGTCCTATAGAGAGCCCTACCAGTACCATCTATCTGGCAATAATGTGTATAGGTGGTGAGGTCCTGCAGGCAACAAGAGGGGCCGCCAATACAGACAGCAACAGCATTTCAGGTTTGAATACGAAGTTCGAGGAATATCCAACGGTTAAAACGTGAGGAGAAAGTACTGGTTCCAGCAGAAGGACATGCAGTTGCAGGAGCTTTATTAATTGAGTAAAGGTTTTTCATTTTTAACAGTGACGACAATAGTATCGTACTGTGCATGAGTACTCCCCCCTTCACGCAACTGCTGACGCAATTACAGTCCTTTCTTTTCACACGCTCCATTTTCATCCCTCCTCTTTGTCTCTTTGTGTTCCAAAAAAACAGATTAAACTTTATATTTTGTTTTCACTTCTTTTCCTCCTTTCAAAAGGAAGTGAAATTAGAAAGTCTTTAAAAATCCGGAAAATATACCGATCTATACTATCAACAGCAGCATTTTAAGTACAACAGAGCGTACATGAAAAATTAATTTATACACAATATTTTTTATAATAATTTACATAATAATTTTTTAAATAAAAAATATTTTTATAAAATATTTTATAAAAATAATATTATTTTATAAAAATATATTTATTTTATAATATTATTATACAATATGTTGTATAATATATTATGTGTATATCATTACTCATTATTTTTTCATTATTTTTTGGTTACCGCAACTTTAGGTTGCTTTTAAAAGTTAAGTTGAATTCTTTATAAATAATAGTAAGTTGAGATAATAGAGTGAGTTTTATAGGTTTCACTTAAAATGAGTTTAAATATGTTTGAATATTAAGATAATTTTAGATGTATTTATGAAAAGTTTAAAAAGATTATAGGTCTTACATGTAAAGAAGTGTTAATTTGAAAAAGGTTGTGGGTCCCACATGTAAAGAAGTTTTGAATTGAGATGAGTTTAGTAATTTGATAATTATGTGTTTGAATGTTAGACTTAACTTATAATTAACTTTATTTGTTTTCTCAAATAAATTGAGTTGAGATTAAAGTTAAAAAATTAAATAAAATATTATTAGAATATATTTTTTTAATATTATTTTTATTTTAAAATTTAAAAGATTAATTTTTTATTTAATTTTATGTAAGAATTTAAAATTTTATAATAATAAAATAAAATAATATAAAATAAAATGAATTGTAAAAATAAATGAGGGTGAATTTGTTAAACTGAGATAAATTTAACAAACATACGGACCTTATAAATCTCTTAGTACTCATGGACCGACAGCTATTTATGTTAAGGACATCCATGTCTGTTAAGCGTGCGAGAGTTTTAAGGCTTATTGAGCAGGCATGTACGTGAGAGATATATGTGGCCTTTGGGGTTGAGATAAACGATGAAATTCAAAGGGAGCGTGGAAATGAGGCGAGTGGGGGCGGGCAGGGGAGCCATTCATGTGCAAATGGAAGATGGGAAAGCATGCACTGTACGGGACCTGCAGTAAGGAAAGACAGTAGCATCACTGAAACACCGTTCCGTCGAACGACGCTAAACCCGGGCGCGCCCTCTTTCTCTCTCACTGTCGATGTCTCGAGATCTCTCAAGCAAAAGATTTATCCATTTCTTCAAAGAAATTGTGTAAAATAAGTAGCGAAGAAGGTAGCTAGGAGACCGAGCATGACGATGTCACCTGGACATCCCCATCCCTATCAACAGTCAATATCGCTCTGATTAATTGTCAGTAATTTTAGAGCCTACCTGAGAATTGATTTGAGTGAGTGAGTGTGACTTTTGAACTCCACTTCTTCTTTTCTTTTCTTTTTCATAATCTAGGGTTTTTTTATCATACCATAATTATAGTATTTTTTCTTAAGTGCCGTTACAGCCTCACATTAAATATGGGACTAATCAAATAGAATGTTTTTGTCAATTTTAGAGCTAAATATCGATAATACTTTTAGTATATTTATAAATTGAGTTAAGTTAAGTTGAGATTAATTAAATTTTTTTTATAAATAATAATAAATTAACATAGTGAAGTAAGTTTTGTAGGGCTTATTTAAGATGATTTTAGATGTATTTATAATAAATTAAAAAATATTATGAGTTTCGCGTGTAAAGAGATGTTGAGTTGAAAAATATGTAAGTCTCACGTGTAAAGAGATTTTGAGTTGAGATGAGTTTAATGATTTAAGAGTTTAATATTTAGATGTTAAACTCAACTTAAAGTCTTATAAATTTCAATCTGGCTTAAAGCTTTGTAAAAGTTTTACATGTTTAAATTGGAAGATGGGATGCTAAAGAAACTTTGAGCACCTTTTAAACGGGATCCTTGATTTTCAATATTGACATTTATTCTAAATTTTAGGAAAAATGGTTCGTCCATTTTCCCCTTCATTTATAATATATTGAATGATATGCACCTTCATTTAAAATTATGACATCCCATTTCCCTATACTAGATAATAAGGTAGTTTAATTTATTGTCTATCTTAATGATTACATGCATGGGAGAAAAAAACGAATGTATATATTCCTACCTTAAGTGCTTATTTCAATATTATTAAATGTTATGAAAGTGTTAACAAAAATTTAGATATAATATATGTTTTATGGAAAATAATTCAAGGGTAGCGATATCAGTACTACTGCCATATATCAGCAAAAGTTTTATGACATTAAGAATTTTGTTTTTAAATAAACCTAAAAAAAACTTTGTATCACATCAGTTAATGTCGGTTTATATTCTTTTCCACCGCAATCATATTAGATTCCACGTTTGAATCTATGAGTTACGATTATTTGATATAGTTTTAAATGAGTTAAATAAAATTATTAGAATATTATTTTTTAATATTATTATTATTTTAAAATTTGATACATTTAAATTATTTATTATATTTTGTAGAAAAATTTAAAAAAATTATAATGATGATATAAGATGAATTGAAGTGAATATCCAATCTAAGATAGATCCATTTTGATAGTGAGATGATATGAATTAAGATTATTTGTGAATAATAATAAAATTATTAATTGAAATTAAATGAGATGAGATGGTTTCATTTCACCTCTGTATCCAAATGGGCCCGAGAGATCTTGAATATTATATTAATTCAAATTTTTAGTTTGTTTACTTATCTATGAGTTTGTTGGGGGTGAATATATATATATATAGAGAGAGAGAGAGAGAGTAGAGCAGTCCGCTCTACTTGACCTCTAGTTCATTTTTTTATTTTTATTTTTATTTTTCTATTCAATTTTTTAATATATTTAAATATTTTTAAAAATAAAAAAATATACCAATATACTTAAAATCACTTTTTTAATTATGAAGAAAAAAAATTTCCCGAACAGTCAAATAGAGCGGTAACAATTGGTGGGTAAAGTAACTTTTTTCATATATATAAATATATAATTAATTAACCCATCTCAGCTTTCAGGTTGATATTTTTGCAGGAAAAAGACTCGATTACTCTGGCTTAGCCGGTTCTGCTCTATGCTACTATATGAAATACTCTACCCATTCTTAACCTTAATTAAGGGTTGAATATATTTATTGAATCTATATCTCCAGCTCTACTATTATTTTACATGCAAAATTGAATAAGTTTCCGGCCTTTGTCCCCACTTCTTTACTTCTTTTTTTTTCCCAACAACAAACAAAAATGGTAGCAAAGCTTTATTACTACTTAATTAGGTGGTTACGTGTAATCATGATCACATAGACATGCATAAAATAAGCTTAAGAGACTTGTCTTTCCTTTTGCTTTAGGATCCCCGCCATACTTTTTACCTTTAAACCTGGTACTTTATGTTTATGGTATGGTTATTAGCTTTTGAGTGCTCTCGTCTTTGAGCAGTGTAAAAGGAGCCTCTTTCCATTTTAAAATGGAATCCGATTTCATTTTTTCGAGATTAAAGTGTCCAAATCTCTGTAATTAGTGCGATTTGCCCTTTTCCAAAAGAAAAGAAGAAAAATAACAAACGGATAGAGCTAGTCCGCTCAAAGTCTTAGTCATTTCAATTTTGCCATGCAATTTTACATAGTAATTTAGCTAATTGTCTATCAAATCAGGCATGGCACAGAAGATGAACCGGACCTGTAAGAGCACTGGCTTTGAGCCATATCATCTAGCAAGTCACTATACATCTAATTTGACACAAGATGCACATGCATTAGAGAGTAGCTAGGCATATAATAATGAAGTGTAATATTACGTGTACACGTGACTCTGTAGCTTTAAGCAAACAGAATTAGGAGTTGTTTGTATAGTTAAATGAGTTGATATGGTTTCAGATGAAAGTTAAATAAAATATAGTTAAAATATTATTTTTTAACATTATTATTATTTTGAGATTTGAAAAGTTTATAAATTGTTTATTATATTTTGTATAAGAATTTGAGAAAGTTGTAATAATAATATCATGAGATGAGTTAAGAGTATTTCTCAATCTAAATGAGTCTGGCTGGTTTGGATTTAGAGATGAGATGAGATGATTTTAGATGAGTTGAATAAACTATTGTTATAATATTATTTTTTAATATTATTATTGTTTTGAGATTTAAAAAAATTGAATTGTTTATTATATTTTATGTAAAAATTTGAGAAAGTTATAATGATGAAATGAAATACTTTTAGAGTCCAAACCATAATTTTAAACGTTCAAGATTTTTTATTGGGATGAAAAAGAGACTATAAATATTTTCTTTAACTTTTTAATACAATTCTATTCTACACACTATCTACATAAATTAAATAGTAATATTTGATTTATAAGATTCAAATTTTAAAATTTATCTTTTAAATTAAATTATATTAAGTTAGTATTTTCCTAAAGGCTTGATAATAGATTTTTTCTTTTAAATACTATGAGATCTGATATTCAATCCGAATTAATATTATGTGCATATTTAAAAAAAAATATTGTAAATAAATGGCTTATACTAATGAAAAAAATCGACAGCCCAATTATGTGTGAAACTTGTATTTACACAATGGGGTTGCATCATACTTTTCCAACGAGATTTTAGTAAGAGCATCTTTATTGATTTGGTCAAATGAGAAGGTTGGTTAAAATATACATAATTTATGTCAAAAATATCTCATATTGAATTTAACAAATCTAAAATAATTTAAACTTTTACTACAGTGATTGACCAAATATAGAGAACCACAATTGATTCACCAAATATTAAAATATTAGTTTCTCATTCTAGGAAAAAATACTATTTGGTTTGTAATTAAGAAATTTAGATAAAATTTTAAATGAGTTTAATCAAATATTTTTTTATTATTTTTTTTATAAGTGAAATATTTTTTATTATTAGCATTAAATGGCTTTTGAAAATATAATTTTTTTAATATTAATTTAATTAAAATATAATTATTATTAATATTTAATCAATAGAGATATAAAATATGATAAAAATAAATTAAATAAAAAAATTATTAAATTAATAATATTTTATTATTATATAGAGACTGAATAGATAATTTAATAAGAGAGTTGAATTTAAATAAAATAGGTAAATATAAAAAAATATAATATTAGTTAAATTTTAAAAATAAATTTGATCAAGCCAGAATGCTCTGAACAGATTAGAGCTCAAAGGCATTTTGTCCTGTTGTCTTGTTTTTTTTTTTTTTTTTTTTTTAAATGTTCCGAAATAAATAATATTTGAGATAAAAACGATTAAAAAAAGAACAAAATTACCTCGTAAAGCGAGAAACAAGAAAGCTACGGCTGATTTTGAGTGTTGAGAAGGGCAAACTCCCAGCCTTTCACTCATTCATTGCTCTGTTCCCGCGTTCTCACGTGCGTCATCATCCATAAAAATGTAAAAACCTATTTAACTAAATTAATAAAAGAAACACAGAACAGCTCGAAAATCCATAAAACGACAAATACATATGCAAAAAACTCTCCCACTGTCAGAAATATCTGAAACACACACAGTCAGTTGAGTTCAATTATTACCGGAAATAGCCGGTCTTCGTCCGGTTCCTCGAAACCCTATGCGCTCTCGGCCACTTCCCCATGGTTAGAGAAAGAAGAAATCTCGTTGTGCAAATGATCTGTGTGTGTTTTTGAGTGTTTGTGTGTTTGCGCGCGCGCAATATGAGTGTGCGCGTATGAAGATGCTTGGATCCATGCCCACCCAACACTCTCAAATTCTCAATCAATTCACGTATCTCCTTCTGCTTGCTGCTGCTTCTGCTTCTGCTTCTGCTTCTAACCTGTGCCAGTCTTTGCCATAACTTTTTCAGCTCAGAATAACATCATGATAGCCTCTCATTTCATCACCACCCTATCTTTTTAGCCTCCCACTCCTATTATTCTCCTCTGTATTACCCATAATACCCCAAACTCTTCACCTCTCTCTCTCTCTTCTCTTTTGGCTAGCTATGGCGGAGAGTTTTGAGCCGTACCATGTCCCTCAACAAAGTAGAAGAGATAAACTCAGGGTAGTCATCGCCCAGAACCACCACGGTGGTGTTGTGGAACCCACCTCGGCTAACCTCCAAGGGTGCGCAGGTTTGCTCCCCCTCTACGATCCCGCGCTTCTTTCCTCCGATTTGTTGACTTGCGCCAACACCGCCGCCACCGCACACAATTTCCACCACCACAACCCCCAGCTTTCGGGGCCCACAACCGAGGCTTGCAAAGCAAGTGGCTGCTCTGTCAAAGAAGAAAGCGTCAATCTGATGGGGTTCGTGGGTGGTATTATGAACGGTGCGTCGTCTTCTTCATCGGCCTCTCACCACCCTTACTTGGATCCCCAATCCTCCTTGCCTAATATTCCGAGCTCTATCCAAGAAATCAACAGTATCCCTTTTCTTTATCCTCCTCGAAGTCTCCAGAGCCTTCGAGATTTCGATCAGAGCTATAATGGTAGTGAAGTGGCCGTGTTTAAGCCAGAACCACTGTCTCTATCTTTGTCATCACATGCTACCCAACAAAGCAACCTCCCACTGGAGCTAAATCTCCAACGATACGGGTCCAGTGCAGGTGGGTATGTGATTCCTGGCGTTGTTGGTGGCAGTGCCGCGGCCTCGAACGACTTGTCGCGGAGCTCCGTGCCGCTCGGACCGTTTACTGGATACGCTTCTGTTTTGAAGGGATCGAGGTTCCTGAAGCCCGCGCAACAGTTGCTGGAGGAGTTCTGCGATGTGGCGGGTCGTGGAATTTACGCCGAAAAGATCGCGGCGGATTCAGCTCTCATGGACTCTCCCATGGAGACCCTGAGCGCAACTGGAATTGTAGAAGATCCGCCTAGTTGTGGAGATGGGGGCGAGGTTCGGAGAAAGAAGTCAAGGCTCATTTCGATGCTCGATGAGGTACACTACTTTTTAAATTTGATGGGTGGTATTGCAGTCGATCCAGTTTGCACTTGATTTTTTATTTTTTTAATTACAACTTTGCAACCCAATTGATCATCATTCTTGCATTGAATAGGTAATTAATTCTGGTTCTGTTGCGTCGATTAGTCTCCTTTCTTGCAAATTTGGCTCACAGTTTTTCGAGTTGATCTTCTTTAAAGAACGATCTTTTCTCGAGATGGGTTTTTATGAAACCTAAGCGTTGTCACTGTATAAGCAAGTTCTGGAATGTTTTTTTTCTTAATTAAATATATAAATGGTGTTAAAGTGTTTGGTTGGTCGTTCATTTAAACAACGTGCAGTCTGTGGTGTTGCATGGATAAGTATCTTTCATTTGTAATTTATAGCTTCCTCAGCTGTGTTCTTTGTGCATTTGATTCTATATCAATGAATAGATGGTCTTGGTGATCGCAAAATCGTCTTTTTGGAAAAGGAGACAGGAAGGAATATATCCATTAAGTTAGCATTTTAAAGTGTCTGACAGCTATAAAATGAGTTATACTTGGGGTTATTATCACCGAGTTTAGGGCATAAAGTGAGTGAAGGAATCCGTTTGAAATGATATATACTCCTATAAAGTGTGTAAATAAAGCATAATGGTATTCCAAAACTAAAGAGGATGAAATGATCAGTAGATGACAAGGTGTCTGCCCTCTTTATTTAATTTTATTTTTCCAGATTATTGAACTCAGTAGATTAAAAGTGCTTTTCCCTTTTAAATCCAAGGTAGCTACAAAGCAATTTCATTTAGGTTAGGTTTGGATAGTTAGTTGAGATGAGATGAGAGTTGAAAATTGAATAATATATTGTTAGAATATTATTTTTTAATATTATTATTGTTTTGAGATTTGAAAAAGTTGAATTATTTATTGTATTTTGTGAGGAAATTTGTAAAAATTGTAATGATGAGATAAGACGAGATGGGTTGAGATTAACTCTCAATCCAAACTGAGCCTTACAGAATGGGATAGAAAATAAAAAGCATTTTCCCTTTGTTCAACCAAAATTGGCACAACCAATCAGATTAACTGAAAAATTCCTTATGAGCTGTAAAGCGATTGATCCCTTCACATGGATATCTCCAATGCACTAGGGTTGTGACTTGCTATTCAATTTTGTAGGCTGCCATTTATGTTAGCCAGATAGAGATCATTTTATGTGAGTAGTTGGTCTCTCTTCTTGTCAATATTACAGCAGTGCTGGCTACGGTCCAGTCTTGTGTTTATTTGCATGTAGAATGTCCATGTGGGGGAAACATATTCTATGAGCATGCATGCATTTATCCATTAAAATAAGTTTTTATTATTATATGTAGTAGTAATAGGAAATAGGCATGTAAGACGGAATTGACTTGTTCGAAAAAAAACTAGGAACAAGTACATTCTGTCCGGTCAATGTTAGGGAATGGGGCATGTGAGATAGAGTAATTTATTTGTTCCAAGTTAAGTAATGAGGGAAGTCAAGAAAGCCACTTTCCTTCCACAGTAACGGGGCCTTTGGTTACATATTTTGATATGTGCTTAGGCATCCACATTTCTAGGAACTTGATGCATAGTAATAAATCTGGATTCCCAGGAATGTGACTAACCCACTTTTAGGAATGACATGGGACATGATGAGATTCCCAGGAATATAAGAATCTCACATTTGTTTTATTTGTATTCATCTCGTATGAAATATTTATTTGCCCCAAAATATCCTTATAAAGTGCATGAAGCCGTTTACGCAAAATATTCGAAACTTTGTAGAAATGGCATAAAATTTAATAAAGAGCTATTTATAAATTGTGATTGTCACCTAATTCCCAAAATACAGTTTGCATACAATGTTTGATTTTTTTTTTTTCCAAGCAAATAAAACCGGATCATTTTCCCTTTCTGTGGAACAAAATAATTACTTACCTTTATGTACAAATTTTGCGCATGTTCAGAATGACAAAAAAAAGGGAAAGCATTCAAATTAGAAGACAATAAAATTCAACATAGAGAAAGTGATGGAAAAAAATGACACAAAATTCCATAAAAACTACGACCGATAACATTAAATAAAACCTATGTAATTAAAAAAACAAATGAATTGAGAACTTCTTGGGATATGGAAACTCACAAGATCTTGGATGCCAAGACTGTTGCTCTTCAATCTGTTTCTTATGAGAATTCCGGCTCCTATTACAATAGTGCATCTATACATTGATCTTTTAATGAGGCAAGGAAAAATGGCAAGGATAGCAATTTTTTTGCTGTTTCTTAACCCATGAAGAGCAAACTATTTCCTAGTTTAATTCTAAAATGTCCAAAAATTAGTTGATAAACTTCTCGCTTAAAACATATTGTGGTTTGAAAGTATATATGAGTGGTAAATCCCACCTTGGGTGGTATTCAAAATGTGTTAAATTGTTGGGCCCAAATTCACATAATTGAGTACAGTGATGATATCTTATTTTAAGGTCTCGCAAGAAGGTTTCCCTTGTTTATCTCCCCAATCTGCGCCGAAGACCATGGTTTAGCTTGGGCAAAGTCTTTTGCTTTTAACATGCGGTATATGGCTCACACTGAGTCTCTGACTCTTGGAATTAGCTGCTTTTGGTGATTGCTGCATTGTAGGCAACTCTAGTGCCTATGAAAGGCTCACATACAAAGGAGTTAGGTCAGTTTGATAGAGGCTAACATGTGAGGGGGAGACTTGTTGTGAACGTGAGTGTCGTAAGTGGTGGCTCAACATTTTGCATAAATACAACACTTGGAGATCCCATAGGTGTTCATCTCCCACTATATTCTTTGCCTACCTGTTATTGTGGTCAAAGAGACGTTTAAACAAAGACAACTACCACCATGGAGATATCTAATACGTTTTGGTCTAGTTTTCACCAAATGAGACTCCTTTTTCTTTCAAGCACAGTCCTGAAACAATACCTCATAAATTCGATTGTAAAACTCTTGGACTAAATATCTGTTGTCAGGACCCTTGCCTGTCAAAAATTGATATTGAATGATGTTAAAGGTAATTTTTAACATCCAATAATGAAAGATTTGGGCTGTATGAAATGTGGATAGCTAGGGAGTAAGATGCATTATCATTTACTTTTTTTGTTTTGTTTCTTATCATTACATAGTGCCAGTTACCTCAAATTGGTGAGACCTAAATTATGATTTCCTTCCATTGTAGTATAGGCGAAGGTTCCCTTAGCCTGTAGAACTTAATAATTGCATTTACTAATAGTTATACATCTGTAAACAGGATTATAAGTTGCACTTCTAGTTTCCATATTCCCCTCATGTTACATATAAGTAGCTCGATCATTTACCAAATTTGAAAGGTAAGCTGCACTTTTGGTATCACTATATTACCTCTTGTTGTTTTAAGAGCTCTAGCCATTGTATAAATTGTATTGGTCTCCCCACTTGGGTGTCATTTTAAAGCTTACTTAGGTTCCAATCTTATCGGAAGTAATATATATATATATATATATATATATATATATGCATGTATCTCATGCAACTGATCCCATCAGCTGGGGCCAAGTGTAAGTTGGATTGAGGTGAATTTGTTTTTGCAGAAAATAATTTTGTTATTCCCCAGTTAAGGCACTAAAGCAGGTATGAAAGAGAAACACCCAACACCCCATTTTTACAATGAAAACAAGAATGGAATTGACAAGAATGAGAGAATTTTCTTAGAATAAGAAATGATTGGGGTGTCTATTGGATTTAAATATTTGAGAACAACAGTAGTGAAGTTAAATGTGAACTGCTTTGTATCATTTTTGTGCTCCTTTGTAAATGGGACACATGATGCAGCTAATTAAGCTGTCTTCCTATTTGCATTTGAATCTTTAAGTTTCTCGTATGCTTCCCTTCCTTTAAGAGTTTGGTTATGATATTGCAGCATTTTTACTGGGTTTGGGATGCGCGCCAGGATGAGTTTCCCGCTAATTTCTAGCCCCATCTATTACTAGAGTATTTTGTTTCACTGGTTTTCATTTTCATTAGGTTTACAGGAGGTACAAGCAATACTATCAACAGATGCAGGCTGTAGTAGCATCATTTGAATACGTTGCTGGGCTTGGCAATGCTGCTCCCTATGCCAACTTGGCCGTAAAGGCTATGTCTAAGCATTTCAGGTGCTTGAAGAATGTGATTACTGACCAGCTTCAGTTCTCAAGTAAGGCGCAGGGTCATGCAATGCATGGAAAAGATGAAGGTCCAAGGTTTGGGAGCACTGAGAGAGGAATACATTACCAGAGACCTGTGCACGATTCAGGATTCCTTGAGCACCAACCCGTTTGGCGGCCCCAAAGGGGGCTTCCTGAACGCGCTGTAACTGTTCTCCGGGCATGGCTGTTTGAACACTTTCTCCATCCGTAAGTAATTTAATTACCTGGTTAACATCCAAAGGAACAACAAAACGTCTCCCCTCATGTCTACCTTTTATGAGCATGTTGACATTACCCAGTTGCCATGTTATATTACAGTTATCCTACTGATACAGACAAACTAATGTTGGCTAAACAAACTGGCCTATCACGAAGCCAGGTGTGCCTTTTCTTCGTAAACTGTACTTTTATTTTCAATGTACAAAAGTTTCATCTTTATATTGATCTGAGATTATATCTAATCAATTTTGGAAACTGTTATAAGCCAGGTTTCTAATTGGTTTATCAATGCAAGAGTAAGGCTTTGGAAGCCAATGGTGGAAGAAATACACATGCTAGAAACACGGCAATCACAAAAATCATTACAGAGGGACGAACGAAGTGGCAACAGATCAAGTGATCATTTAACTTCAGCAAACTCACTTGTATCCGACAACCCTTCCACCTCTGCCCAAAGGGTTCAAGACAACCCATCAAAGCGGACTAGAAATGAAGTTCCTGATATACCTGTGGGGAGTGAGGAACCACAGCACTTATCATACAACTTCTCAAGTCATCCTCATGTGGGTATAGGTATGAGCATGGCGGGTGGAAGTAGTGGTGTTTCTTTAACATTGGGTCTTCACCAAAATAATGGGATTGGTTTATCAGAGCCATTTCCCATAAATGCAGTTCAACGTTACGGCCTTGGCCTCGACACAAGTGCTGAGGGATATGTTATGGGAGGCTTTGAGTCACATAATCGGCATTTTGGAAGGGATGTTATTGGAGGCCAACTTTTGCATGATTTTGTGGGCTGAAGATGTTCAGTTTAAGGGCTGTCTGGACGTCATTTAATTGGATCATTTTCTGACAATTCTCAGTTAGATTTGCTTTTATCATCTCTCAGGATCGAGGCTGACACAACAGTGCATGGCTGAATAGAAACCTGTTATGTTGCAAGAAGAGGTGTTTTACATCATCGCAATGTATACGATCTCTTAAAAGACCGGAAAACATAAAGTATTGGTGTAAAATTCTGGTGTAAATTTATATTATAAAAAGGATACCTTGGCATCGGCCAATCAGATCTGATTTAAACATGGCTTCAAGTTGTGCTTTCTGGTGTGAATGAAATCCCCCCCCCCCCCCCCCCCCCTAAAGGTTCCCACCTTCAGGGGTCAATGAAAAACTAGGGTTTCCTCAATTATTGGGGCCCGAAGTCTTATTTCTGATCGTCTTGATTTGGGTATGCTAAGGTTTGGAGGATAATTCTTTCAAGTACTGCTCTGTCTGTTGCCTAGGTCTTTGCTCTCACTATGATTATTTTTGGTGTATATTTTATTTTCTCTAAGTACGTTTGTTATTATAAGTAGTTTCTTCTCAAGTATGGAAGGAGTGTTTGTGAGATGGAAACGCATCTGCGTAGTACTTATAATTGAAAAGAAACAGAAGTAGTACTTATAATAATTGGAAGCAGTACGTACTCCATTTAGACTATATATATAGTTCATTGCGCATAAATATATAATTGAGATTATGGTTGATTTTCTCTGCTATGTTGGCTGGGAATCTGGGATGCTTCATTCTTGTATATATGTCATGGGATTGATGCTTATATTTACGACTAGGACTCTCCTTCCACAACAATGTTGGACAGTTGAAGGCCGATTGCATTAGTTTAGGCGTTGGGAATCGGGATTGCCCGGCCCAGTGAACCTTCGACTGTTCGTGCATGGAGACTAGAGGTATCAACAAGTATAGTGAGTGGTTAAAAGTTTTTAAATTTTATTCGAATACGAGTTTATCATTGAGTTATATTTTCTAGAAGAATTCTATGTATTAGCTATTATTCATTTTTACATTCTATACTTACAGTTTTTTTTTTTTTTCATAGGGTGGGGAAGTGTTTCATAGGGTGTAGGGTAGTGAATAATAGTTAATAAAAAGAATTTTTCTATTTTATATCTACAAATAACTAATTGAAGCGAGGTTAAACTTGTTCACAAATTTTATTTAACTTTTACAAAACAAATTCTTTATATTATATATATATAATATATATAATATAATAACTTTATCTACAAATCTTATCAAATAAAATGAGTTTTGTATAATTTATATGCACATACGACATGATATTAGATAACAATGACTATATTTGTAAAGTTTCAAGTAACATGCATATTTTATGAACATAATTTCATCTTATATTTTTAAATATTTAAAATGTTCTCATTAAAAAATTAAAGATAATATTACAAATAAAAAAAAATCAATTATTCAAGTTTAACTAGAGCTTATACAAATCAAGTGAAATTTTATATGAATTATATCATTTAATAATCAATCATAAGTTTGTGTTTATGAATGGTTCATTTGTAAAACGAATAAAGTTAAAACTCTATTTTGATTTGCCTTTTTTTTTTTTTTTTTGCAGATAAAATGAGATGAGATAAGATGAGTTGAAATAAAAGTTGAAAGTTGAATAAAATATTGTTATAATTTGTTTTTTAATATTATTTTTGTTTTGAGATTTAAAAATTTTGAATTATTTATTTTATTTTGTATGAAAATTTAAAAAAGTTGTAATACTTAGATGGGATAAGAATGATTGTGAAAACAAACGAGGTGGTCTCCAACATTCTTGAATAAATTAAGTTCATGGCAAAACCCTAGTGATAGAGCATATTCCCATTGTTGTTATTGGATGTTGTTACTGTCATTAGAGGTGGTCTCCAACATTCTTTAATGCTCTCTTCGCTTGTTCGATTAGTTTGAGCTAGAAAATCAAGAGCGGATCAATCATTAACTGTTTTATTACTTAATGCTAACTAGCTAGCTAGTTCTTGTTGATCTTTGTAATTGCTGGAAAGGGAATGCAAACTAAAACAAATAGGGCTTAATTAGAATAAAAGTATGAGATGATATTGTTGGATGTTGATGTTTAGCAGTCAACTGTAGCCAGGGAACTCGACGGTAAGTAATAGTTGATGGGGAAGATATGCATGATAGATGAGTTAGTTTTTGTTTATATGGCATTTAGCTGTACATTATATTTTTATCCAGTTTTCCTCATATCGTGTTGAATTAATAGCATTGTGCATAAATTATTAGATCAATTATTATTTTTTAAATAAGAAGTTCAAATGTTAATAGATAATGTCAATTACATGATCATTACGGTGAGATAAGAGTTTGATAAACACTTAGTATATAGTAATTATCTGATTTACACATTGAGCAAACCCTCTTGAGTTGCTTCGTTACTAGTTGAATGAAGTTGCCAAAAAAGATATCAAAAGGGTAAATTACATAAGAAATTGTTTCAAACTATACTTCATCGATTCTCAATTAATAAACCTTCTTTCTTTTCCTGGATCATAATCTCGGGTATTAAATTAGGTGATATTGCCCATATTTTTTTTATTCACCGGCGGGCGAAAAATGATTAGTGACCAGTTATTTCATACGAAAATAATTATTGTATGTCAAAATGAATATATTTTTATCGTAAATAATTTATCATCAATGCTTATTTTTTTTGTAGTCATATTGATAATATAATAGAAACTACTAATTACTGTCCATTACTAATTTTGAAAGAAGAAAAGGGAAATTTGCCATCATAGGAGCTGGGAGGAGCCATGGTTTTGGCCCCGTGGCCGGGGGCCACTACTTTTTCGTACGTTTTTTTTTTAACCTAGTGTAGTTATGCTGATTATCCCGGCCCCCAGTTTGATTCCGAATTAACTTGCAACAAAAAGTTGGATTTTTAAGGGTAAGATGAAAATGGTCATAATTTGGAGGTGAATTTGAGAATGTGATGATTGTTTGGAGGTGCTTTTTTATATATAAATTTTCCAATATTTCCTAAAAAAAATTCCAGATTTATTGTTTTAAGATTTTGGCTGACCAGTCTTTTCCAAACTGATAAATGGCAGCTTTGTTAGAAAAATATTGTCTGCAACAGGCCATATTAATTGGCATGGCAGCGCTGGACATAAAGAAAAGAAAATACAGAGTGGACAGGCCAAAATTATTTATAATACATGGTCTTGTCTCAGTGATACAGATTCTGATATAAAGGCAAGGGCTCCAACACGAAGTTTATATCTGAAAGTTTAATCTATATATGCTAATTCGTCTTTTGCTACCGATCGATTCTCCTACTGTTTGTAAACATTGGCTGCGTCATGATCATATGTTTGGCTGAACTAGTCCACACATGATCACGTTTGAATTTTCACGTAGGTAAACCTAAGTTGTGCATGCAAGTTCATTATAATACATGGGCTTTGAATGAAACTGCATGCAATTTTAATGGTGGTTCTGATTATTCCATGGCTACTAGACAGACGAGAGCGAGATATGACATCGTACGTGTAAGTACTTTTATCAAACATTTATTGTTAGTCGAGAAATACATTAAAACATGATCTTGATATGTTTTTTGCTTTAAGTTTTAAAGTTCCGATGAGAACTTTAAGAGATCTTGATATGCTTTCTACTGGTGCACGACATGATTAGGTATCCCAATTGCATTTTTGGTTGCTTGTGCCGTTGAATTAGTGGAAGTTGGTAGTGTTCTTTTTATGACCAAACTAAGAAAATATGCAAAAATGTTGTTTAACAAAACGAGCTGCACCGACAGACTCCTTTACAGGAATTAAAACAAGTAATTTAAAAAGAAATACTTTTGCTTTGGAACAAATCAAGCACAGGAATAGGACCGTCAAATCTTTTGCTTTTGCATGGATTGCTTTTACCCATTAGAAAAAGCATATTTGTAATGATTTTAGTCCATCACTTAGGCTAATGGGTATCTTATCATATATATTATCAATTCTCACCTTTCAAGGATACAAAGCTGTAGAAAGTAAAATGCTATACTCCAGTAAAATGCTTTTGCATTCTTATCAATGGATCGACCTATTTTTTCTTTTCTCCTCTTCTTCTTCTTTTTTCTAATCGCGTTGATTATTATATCAAAAAAAAAAAAAATCTATTTATCATCCATGTTTTTTATTATGTATTCTCTCATTATCTCATGATATGACATTAGATGATAGGTTTACAAGTAAAATATAATAAATAATCTTCAATCATCTAATATCACATTATAAGATAATAAGAAGATGATGAAAAAAATGATGAATAACATTACTCTATAACAAATATGAAGATGGATCGTCGTTACCGTGAAAAGAGAAGGTAGGGGAGAAGTTTGTTAAGGGGGTGTGGTATCAAATTGGCATTACTTTATGAATAAATCTTCACAACCTCCTAATACTCCACACTTCATATTTTTTTTAATTTTTAATTTTTTTTCTTTTATCAAATATTTATTATATGAATAATGAATAAAAAATTTGAAATAATTTAAAAAAATAAACTCAAAAAAAATTTAAAAAAAAAATTAAAAAATTAAAAAATTTAAAAAAATATGAAATGTAGAGTATGATAGAGGTTGTGTAGAAAAACTCTTAATTTATTGATAGTTATCCATTACCTTGTGAGCAGTTCAATTTGGTACTGATGTGGCGATATATGTATATTTTGAACCTTCTCGATCTAGCTCCTGAAAATCAGGAAGATGAATGATTTTTCCTAAATGATGGGATGGATTCAGTACCAATCCTGTGCTGCATGCAACGATGATGGCTCTTTTTAGGGAGTCTCCTTCAATCAGCTCCTCATGTGCTTTTTAAGTTGCGGTGGCTCAATTTGCAAAGATGATGGCTCCTGTGCTGCCGCTTCTTCATGATATTGCTGCACATGTGCTTCTATGCTGTGTCACGGCTACATCATATATGATATGATATTGAGTGGAGTGATTGATAGTCCCTCTGCATAGAAAACTACATAAAAAAAAATAGACTTATCCCACTCCCATCTAACAAAAATCTGAAAAGAATGAGCTGAATATTATTGGATAAGGGCAAAACTACTATGCCAGCCAGCATTTATTGTTGGCGTGCTGTTGAGGTTTTTTTATTTTTATATTTTTAAAATATATTAATATACTTAAAATTACTTCTTTAATTATTAAATTAAAAAAAAATTTTGACCAACGGTCAATTAAGGCAGTACAATTGTGAGAATAATAGTATTTTCCTATGGGATAAACGGGAGAGTAGATCTAAACTATGGATGATCTAAGCCAACCCGCTTGAGATAGGCTTATGGCCCAGGCTTTAAAGATAAAGGCTTAAACCCAAGAGATGCGTGGGCCGGAATAATTAAATTAGTCGAGTTAACTAAAGTGGAAACTGAAGAATTTTTTTGTCAATTATTTGAAAAAAAAGAAAGAAATGAAATGGTTTTTTCAACATTGAAAATTAAAGAGTTTATATCACAGGAGAGAGAAGATTTTTCTGAGCAAGAGGAGAGAAAAAGTTGAGAAATGAAAGGTTTCTATTAGGATAAGGCACACCCCCGTCCTAATATGTATTGCCTTGGCTCTGATTATTTAAGTATGACTATTATATTGTCTTGGTGTCCTATATAATGGTTGGCCTAGAAGGCGAAAACAATCCAAAATACAATTTTAATAAGTTTATATTTTTTTGAATGTATAAATTTTAATTTATAATTTATATTATATTATAATTTGAATCTAAAAAAAATTTTGGACTCAAAAAATCTTTTAGACCTAATGTGTCATTAGTTTGAGCAGGGGGCGGGACAGGATGCAACCGCACCCCTCGCACCGGTACCGGGGGGTGGGGTTGAAACTACACCCTCTGCATGGTGAGTGGCGGGGGGCGGGGTGGGGAGGGGGTTCCTCTGCCCCGCACCATGCGGGTAGCACCCCTATATTAGTAGTAATTATGAAAGCTTTACACTATACACCTCTACCTAATTAACATGCCACTTTTGCTCTTCTAAATGCTTAAATATGTGTGTGTTTAAATAGAAGTACAAAAATAATAAATCACATGTTAATTAGGTGGAGGTATATGATGTAAGACTTTTATGTAGTCTTTATCAATTTTTCTACTTACAAGTCGACGTGGAGGACATATCCTCCACATTGCTCATATGACAAGATTTCTTAGAGTTATTCTATTTAATTTTAAAACTTCTTTTACAAATCAAGTCAGGTCAAATCAACCATCTACCTCCACACCGGCTTGCAAATAGAACTTCTCTTTATGATATAAAAGAATGAATAAATAATAAAATTTTTTAAAATGATTAATGACGTAACTCATCCTTCTATGAAGACATCACTTCAATTTTTATTTAGATAATAGATAACCAAGTAATAATTGCTAAGAATTTTTTAAAAATCTATTTATAATCTTGTTATAAATGGAGGGTGATTGATGCAAGCCCAAACTAATGTGGGGGATTTGGTTTCAAATTTTGCATTTATTGTGCTGAAATACTTCAAAAAAGGTGAATATTTAAGGAGGAACATTCATCCATAGATTGGAAAATTTGAAACTCTACATTAGCCCACGATACATATCCTGACGAATATGGCCTAATGGAAGAGATAACTATTTTTATTAAATATATAGAAAATTTTGTAAACGAAGATGGTGGTGAAAGTTTGAAGTTGGAAGATGACAATGTACCTTTTGAGATAGGTAAATTACAAATTTTTGGACACAACTCCTGAGAAAATGGTGAAGAGGGAAGAGTAGGACGAAGAAAAGAGGGAGAAAACATAAAATTTTTAAGGAAAGAGGGAGGGTAGTTTGGACGGACGTTTATTCAATAAATTATTGATTTGTCTTTGTACAGTAAAGGGATAAATATGACTATCGGGTGTCTGTTCCTATAGTTCAAAGCCATATAATTTTACCTTTGGCTAATCCAATGCTGGCTTTTATATGTCAAATGAGGCAAATTTTGGATTTGATTGGCATTTGACTAATCTAATGACAGTGCTATTAGAATGTGAAATTTTTCATCATCTTCCTCACAGTTTACAGATAGGTATTTATCCACTTGCGACTTGCTTTTAAAAGATTTTTTCAATTTTAACCATTGCTTAAATTTAGCCAATCTCAATGCCTTCCTATCCTCAAGTCTACTACTTGTACTAGTTTCATCTTCGGTTGAGAAACCTGTGGGTTGCTATTGTGGACAAGAACTATGATCTTGTTCATATTTAACGTATGTATCATACATAAGGGTCAAATCACTTCTCACATCCAGTTTAAACTCAATTGTTCTTGTAGAATCATGAGCATACATTACTTCCAACGAAAACTCAAGACATTAGATCTTGTATCGAGGATCAAGAACAAGCTCAACATACAACATATTCATATTATGAAAGCTACACCAATATTTATCAAATTTTGGCTCATATTTATTGTCATTAACCTCACATGTCCTCCTTCACACTCAATGTCAATTGTGTCTTAAATTGTAACTAGTTCCATAAAAAAAAGTTACAAGTTATACATTGACCACCCAAAAAGTGCAAAGTTGCATCACGAAAGAGTAAGAAATCTCACTAACAATCTTACCTCTCAAAATCATCTTTGTTGGGAGGCCCTAACTTCTCATTCTTATCCCATCCTTATCATTGTCGTCGTTGTCGTCGTCATCATCGTCAACCTCTTCTCTAATACAAAGAAGGAACACTACATCTTTTTCCTCTAACCGCTCAAGAACCCTTTGAAGTTCTTCAGCTCTCTCCATCATATGATAGGTAGAGTTCCACTTAGTTGGTGCTTATAAACATATATGGCTTTTGCACGTAATCTCTTCAAATTGTACACATGACTTAAATGTACTCAACCTTTGTGGAGATAATTTAACATATTTCAAAACATCTTACGCCTTGGCAATAGATTTATCATACTCTTTCAACCCTTCACGAATAATCAAGTTTAAGATGTAGTCATAACATCTCACATGCAAGAATTCATATTCCAAAATAGTATTCTTCATATGCTTCGTCTTCCTTTTCAAAAAGATAGTTGCTTTGGTATTCTATTTTACATTATCAAGAGTGGTTGAAAGTATTTTTGGCCGCTCCCAATCAAGTAAATACATCTCTATTCCCTACCAATTGTATCACCTTTGTGATTTTCAACTAAATAATAAAGATGATCATTTTGTGTAGTTTCCAATTGTCATCAATGAAATGTGCAGTGAGACAGATATAGTTGATGTTTTGCACAGATATCCATGTATCCGTGTTAAGGAAAACTTGTTGCCATTGAAGAACACTTCTCAACTTATTTTTTTTCCAATGAATACACACTATAACAATATTTGAGAACCGTAACATGAGATGAGATTCCTATCCACTTTGGTTGAACAAGCATAAATATTTAAAAACCTCTCCTTAAGCAAATTTAAATGACAACTCGTCAAATCTAATTATTTTTGCGTGGGCTTGTCTGCAAGCCTCAACACTTAAGGCTATCGAGACAAGGCCCCCATTACTAGTCCCTCCATCCTTGGACTTCTAACTTAAGGTAGTTTGGGTCTTATTCGTAACATTATATGATCAAGACTTACATTGATGTTCAATGCAATACTTCATGAATTTGGTACCATTCACCTTCGTATCACATGCATAATCTGCACCAAAATAATTACATGCAACCCTAGATTTAATTGGATCACTTTTTTGTGTTCTTGTGAAGTGATCACAAACCAATGACCTAGTTTTACACCCATCACTACTACTAGATTTAGTACTTACATTGGGTGGAAATGGAGAAATTCCTTGCCCTTGTGTTTGCATCTTTAGCATTTCCTACCATAGACTTGGGAATAGTTTCTTTTAAAGCCTCTATCTAAAAGATAATAAAATAAAATTCTATTAATCAAAAGATGGATTAGTTGATATCGTTAATTATCTTGCATCCACTTGGCTTTCTTAACTTAAATAGATAGATTTTATTAATTTACTTTGTATGAAAAGACTATAATCAAAAGCGAATTTGAGCAGTACACAAAGGTTGTTATTTATGAAAGAATATTATTGTATGCTAATGCTAGGACCAAACTAAGGACTCGAAACATTGTTTTTATTTATTTACTTGTAAGATCTAAGACTAAAACATACCCAAAATTTCGGTATTGTTGCTAGTTAGTTGTTGCTAACCATTTGCAGTCACTAACCCTAAATTTATAAATTATAATATCCTATAATACAAGCTCCAAAAACTATGAAATTGTGCAGAATAAAATTGTCATATCTTATGTTTTAATCCACCTAATCGTGGTTTGACTTATCCTTGAACTATTTTATAAAAAGTAAACATATTGGTTCTCACCTCATGATTTTCCTTCAAATCCACCAAATCATGATTTTCCTTTCTTCCTTCTTCAAATTCTGAGTCTCAAATTGAAAATTACAATATCCAAGAAAAATCTAAACATTTGCTCTTGGTCAAAACAAGACCAAATAAATTTGAAATTGTAATTTGTCAAAACAGAAAATCAACTTACCCTAGCCGACAAGGATGGAGATTGGCAACCAGATGTAATAATCTCAGGAAATACTAAGGGACTTAGGAGTTCTACTGTGTACGTGGTAAAGACTAGTCAAACTAAAGGGAATGGAGGATGCATGGGCCGGATCAAGCTATTGGACTCTAGAGTTCAGTATTATTTACCTTTCTTTAGATAATTACTTTCATGTTTTGTGTGGCCCAGAAGTGTGTTTCCAAAAGGGCCAGTTATGTTAAGTGATGTCTGAACTGGCTCTTTGTAGTCGTTTGCTTTATTTTCGTATTTTGGCCTTTATGAGGGTCATGAATTCTGACCTATTGACTGAGTATGCATGACCACCAATATGAAGCATATGATATTTTCGTCAATGATTTGTATCGATCTTTTTTAGATTATGACCTGATGTGGAGATAGATAAATGGTTTAGGATTGAAGTGCACATTTTAATCTTAGCTTTTACTTTTCTATTAGTTTTGAATATGGAGGGAATGCTAAGAACTACATTTAAATGTTAGCTTTTACTTGGCTTTTGACTAAATACTTGCTACATGATTTTATGGATTCCATGATTTGGAAAGATTTATTTTTGCTCACTGAGAGTGCTTTCTTTTTATTTTTTCTGTTCATACCAGCATCACAACATTTGTAATAATGACAAAATAACATTTTTAGATTCTGATCCTATTGTTGCTACTGTTTGGGAGGGTAAGAATGTCATGAAAACTGGATAAAAGATTATTGGAGCCACAAACCTCTCAGACTCTGCACCAAGAATAATTCGTGGTGATTTTGTGATTGAAATTGGTAGGTAATTTCATTTGCCCTTATACCAATTGACATTAAGGGTTTGGCCATCTTGTAGAAGTTGGAAATCTTGGAACTATCTTTCACATGTATTTTTCTTGTGAGTTATAGTCATTTCATGTAGGTATTAATTGCCTTTATATTGTTATTTATGTTTATTATCCACTTGGTTTAGCTTTGGTGTCAACATATTTTTTCAACTATGGCTTTGATGTTGAAGCTATGTTGTTTGCAGGAAGGTTATTCACGGAAGCGATTCGATTGAAAGTGTAAGGAAAGAAATTGCTCTTTGGTTCCCCAAAGGCCCTACTAATTGGGGGAGTAGCTTTCACCCTTGAATCTATGAGTAAGGAGCGGTATTGTTACACAACTAACACCATCGGACAATGAGGAGATGTGAGATTGTTGTATGACAAGAATGTAAACCAGACTTGTTATGTGAGGTTCTGTGATAAAATATATTGTGGTTGTGAATAATGTAAACTTGACTTATGGCTGCAAGGCTTTGTAGTGAAATTTATTGTGGTTGTAAAGAATGTGATGGACATATTTGTTGATTACCTATTATACTTTGAAGTCTTTGTATTCTTAAAGTTGGTTAATCTTGATGCTTATTGAAATATAAAGATTTTGCTTTCCAGGTAGATTATAAACAAATTTTCTTGCATTTAAACTCTTTCCAGGTGGATTAGATTATAATAGGTATTGGATTAATATCCTTTAGGAGGAAATTAAGTCAGTAGATTTGTACTTGATCATGAACCTGTGGGTAATGCGGTGTTGGGGGTCTTTTTCGAGTCATAGTTAATGACAGGAAGCTGGTGATGTCTAATGATTGGTGCTGTTGTATATATATTTGGCTTTGAAAAATGATAGTATGCCTCCTAGTTCTACTTTCCAACTTAGTTTTGATGTTCGTGAATGTCACAACCCCACCCTAACCTAGGACAAAGCCATGACCCTTTACCCGTTCTTTCATTATTATTATCAGTTCTATTTTATTATGTATATTTTTTTTTTCTATAAAGGTGGTAAGGGATATGCATGAAAATCTCATGCATGTACTCTGCATTTCTTGTTTAAAAGAAAACACCTGATAGACGATCTGTCTAGCATTTTACATAAATGACTCTCAGAGTCCAATATTCATTGATCAACATAACTAGTTCTAAATAAGAGGGGACTTAGTCCCTGCAATACATACAAAAAGGTGTTAAACCATCGTATGTGAGGTTACTATCATCCTACCATAGAAGTTACACCATTACCATCACCCCACCATAGTATTTACATCATACCCAAAGACATATTATCTTAAGTTAGGCCAACAAAACGGCCCAACACAGCACCCATCACAAAAACTTAAAAACATAAACCATTATCATCAAAGTCGAACCGACATGGAACTCTAAACATCACCCTTCCCTCCTTAGTAGTGCCTAGCTCCACAGCCTCTTTATCCATACCTGGACATTTAAAACATAAACATAAAATGAGTCTAATAATCAGTAAACAGTATACCATGTTGTTAACTTATTAATCGCATAATCTTTATTTTGAAAAGATGCATACATACACATTTGTTAGTTCTTGACAATACTTTCATGCATAAACAATTTAAGAAATAACTATACTTTCATGCACAAATGATTTAAGGCATAACTATACTTTTATGCATAAATGGCTTAAAGCGTAACTATACTTTCATGCATAAACATCTCTAAGAAATGACTTTACGTTTCACTTTCTTTGGCCAGTACACACGATTATGCACCGTGTGTTGGGGTTAGCGGTCTTTTGGACCTAGATTCCTCCCGCGACCACAGGTTGGAAATCCTTTTCATAGGAGCAGCACTGGGTGCACTACCAATACTACTTACCAGACATTACAATCTGCCCATTCCTTTGGTATCCTTTCATTCATATGGTCGTTACGTACTTTCATACTTTCATTCATTTTCTCTCATTTCTTTGCAATAAAACATTTTCATTATCTTTTCCTTGGTCCAAATGCATATGTATTTCTTTTGAAAAAGTGTTTCATGTCATGCTACATATAAATAAAGAGTAGTTATTTAAGGGAGTATGTATAAAATTTCATGATGCATTACCTTATACACATATACACAATTATAATCAATAGGGTGCTTAACAAGGGCTATCAAGAAAGGCTTATACATAATTTATATATATGTTTATTCTTTCTTTAGAAGAACATTTGAAAAGAGAGAGAGAAAGACATTCTTCCATAAGAGAGCTTTGTGTAAGGAGCATAGTCATATCTACTTATCTCGATGCTTTACAAGTAGGTTCTTTGAATCTTAAAAATAAACTCCTATTCAATGAAATATGATAAGCATATTAATATTCATTTCACTTTAAGCTTTACTATTCGACACCCCTACATGCTTATTTAAATTCTAAGTTAGAATTAAAGTGTTTTTCCTTAACCCATTTAGCTACCCACTAAAACATGGCGCTAAGCCAAAACATTAATATTCTCGTTCCGACATTTAAGAAACCCATGAAAGTGCATAACTTGCTTGCTGTCTCTTTTTAAAGGCCATCATTTTCTATATGAAGGATATGTAGAAATCATAAGTTAGGAATGTATAGATGGTAGAGATTTATTTAAGAGTGGAAGGGAACAAAGAAGTGCTGCAAGTCTGGAATTTTCATTTAAAGAGGGCATTTGATAGCTTTGTAATATCATTTGGAAGGTAAGTCCAACAAAAGGCCAATGCCCACAAGAGGGTTGATTTTTGTCACTTGTTCTTCAATGGTTTTTCATACTAAAATCTATTTTTGGTTAAACAAAAATGGTGAAATTGAACAAGGGATGAAATGGGTTGGTTTAGGCTTCAAAACAAAACATACTTCAGAAATTCCGCAACATATGGGCAACTAGCAAGTCTTAGTACATTCACGGTCTCAAACATCCATCTCTTAACCAACATCCCAACTACACAATTAAGCAATATTAGGGTTGTAGAAAACTAAAGAAAAACTTCATATATTTTTTGAACACATAACATAATAAAATGGGTACAACACTCAGCAACTAAAATTCCTAAAACAAGTTTGCTAGTTTAACTAGAAATTCTTAATGGTTTACTTAGGCCATAAACTTGAGGAAAATATATCTAAAGTTATAAACCTCAACTCCATTAATTTAACACATAAAAGATATAATTAAAACATTGCTTAAACTCAAGAAAACACAAGAAAGGACTACAAAATCTGCCTTGCAAAACACACGACTGGAACACCAAAACAGAGCATGACCCACGGTTTCTTCATCTATATACATATATATATTTATATATATCAACAGATCAAATAATCATCACTTGTGACTAACCAAGTTAAATAGGAATATCAATTTTGAAGGGTAGAAGAATACACGGCACAACAGTTTCAATATGCTCGGTTTTGCCAAAAGAACAGAGCATTGATGTTTGTCAACACATAGACAACAATTAAAAATTAAGATTCAAGCTAAAACAACTCAATGGGTTTCCAAAGTCAACTAAAACCGAGTGGGTCAAGTTAGGATTTTTACCTTTGGGCAAATCCTTCCCAAAACACAAAAATGGTGAAAAGGAAGGTGGATTCGGCTTAGGAAACAGAGGGCGCACTAAACCCTTGGCTGGAAGTCCAAAACCGATATGTCAATAGTCAACAAGAGAAAACCCACTTGATTAAACCATGGCTAAGTTTCGAAATACACAAGGGAGAGGGTTGGGGGTGCTCTTATCTTACTATTAGTCTTTTGAGAAGGAGGAAAAATGCAAGTTTGGCTTGAGATTGGAAGAGAAATGGAATGAAAGAGAAGGGTTTGTGGTTGCATGGTGAGGGCTGGAAGAATTTTCTTCCTTTCCTTGCTCTAGACGTCGGTGGGTGCAAGAGGAAAAGAAGATTTGTTGGCTTCTCTTGTAAGCTGGCGTATAAGGGAGAAAAAGAAATTTAATTGGCTTATTGAAGAAGCTACGGGTTCAAGGGGGAGAAAAGCCAATAGATCTGATCAAACCTTATCCCATAAGTTAGGGAAATGAAGGGTGGAGATTAAATGTGAAAATGTATTTTCTTTACCTACCCATCCAATGGTAGAGAGAGCTTGGGTCATTTCTTGAGTAAATAAAATTAAAGGGATTGAAAGGAAATATTATAAGGTCATAAAATCATATCCTTGAATTATTTAATAACCCACATAAAAAAATACACTCATCTTAAAATAAAAATAATAAAATAATAAAAGTCTTTATCTCAAAATATTTAACTTAAGGAATTAATAAATAACGTAAGGACCTACGTAGTAGGATTCGGGTATTACAGTGAATTCCCATTTCTTTCCCTACTCAGTTTTATATTTCTAAGCAATTGGTATGAGTTTTCTAACTCAATTCCATTTGCAAGCAACTAATATCCATCCATCCAAGCAATGCCATTCTCACAAAAACTAAACCAAGGACATGTACATGTATGGTACCATTCTTCCAAATCAAATAATTTAACATCCATAGCAATACTTAAATCTTACAAAACACATATTTATTACAAAATATTCATACAGAATTCGACAATTATAATTACGGCCAAATGATCCATTTACAATTTTTTTTATTAATACAATACAAAGGACCAACATGATCGATCCACCAGAAGAATTTGATAGCTAAAACTGCTACTGCAAATCCAATTGAGTTTGTGATCAAATCAAAGACATGGTCTTGAGCAGGCCTTCACAATAACTCTTGAGAAAGAAGGCCGTATGATGGCAATTGTTCCAACCTTGTTATGTCTTCAAGTAATAGCTATTGTTCCAGCTGATGACGTGTCGATTTCATCACAGCTTGTAAGGAACACATATGAGTGCAAACAAATTTTCTTTTATTTTTTATTTTTTATAAAGTAATATAAGATAACACAACTTATCAGGAAAAATTACACGCAATAAAAAAAATCATAAAAGCAGTCAGGTGAATAGCCTCTGCTACAATATAAACATAGCATCTGTGCATCCAGAGTACCACTACTCTAGAAAGGTTTATTCCAACTATTATTAAGCAAGATGCATTACTATCACGAGGCTTTCCTTTAATCTGTTAGTCCATGATACTATCTATCTACAAAGTACTCAGGTAACTGAAACGTTCTCTTCATAGACCTTTCATATATACTATTTTAAATTAAATATCTTGATTATCCTTGCACATCACACCAAATTTGTAACTAGTATAAGAAAAAAACATCTAGCCAATTTTACCATATTTAGAGGAAATGTTATGCAATTAATTTAACAAGACAAAAACAAGTGGCATTAATTCTCCCATTCACTGCAATGTAGAAGGAAGCCCATCTCTCATAGAATTCACAAGTGCTTTTCCATTTTCTATGATCAAATTTCTTCAAAATTGTTGGTAACAAAAGCATTTCCATATATCAAAACATCTATTTGAAAACATTAGAAATAATTATGGAAAAAAACTGCGAGGGGTATAGAGAACAATATAAGAAACAAGCTATACCAAAAAATTCTTGACAAAGAACAATAGAGTCTCCAATGATATGAAACCACCACCTCTACAAGACAAAAATCAAAGTTCAATTAATTAGAGGAGAACAAGGAAAACCAAAATTAAAGTGAGGGTTAAATACACTTTTAATCCCAAAACTACCAAGGACATAAACTTCCATAACTGACACATTATACCCTCAAAAGGCTAGGAACTGTTAAGCTCTCGATACCTTATACTTCCCGACAGGAGGGCTTAATCTTTAAGCATGTACAGGCAAGAAACCGGTGGGGTTGGTTTAGAGTTATCGAGAGAGAGGTTTGTGCAAAGCAATGAGAGGCAACATCTACAAGAGGGTACCATTACTTTCTAGTAAATACAGAGAGAAAAAAGAGATGGAGTAAACAAAGAGAAAAAGAAGAAGAAATGTATGCTAAACCCTAGAATCACAGATTATTTTGAACAAACGATACATTACCCTCCCGCAAATCTGAGGGTTTTGGTGGACTGAGGGCGGCTTCGCGTAGATGGATTGAGGGTTTCGTTGGTGGACTGAGAGACCAAGGGCGACTTCGCGTCGATGGACTGAACGCTTCGATGGTGGACTGAGGGACCGAGAGCTTGGGGATTAATCTCCTCGGGAGGGTTGGGGTCATGGTTGGGAGGTCGTGCTTGGCTGAGGTTGATGGCTGTGCTTGGCTTCAATTGCTAAGGTTTAGGAGAGCTTTGAGGGCTTTGTTGGGGGGGATGGCTGGATGAGGGGAATGAGGGCTAAGAGACGGAACAGAGCAAACCGGCCAGTTCAATGGTGTTAGTGAATCCGATGAACCCGATCTACACGTCATGTGTGCAATGAATGCAATGAAATAGTGACTTTTGCAAAGATTTTTTGTTTTTTGTTTTTATTGCACCCTAGAGTAAAAAATCCGCTGCCAACCATGAACTTAAAGTTTCACCTTAAGATTTAAAAGATATAGATATAGTTTCACCTTAAATATCTTACACTTGGATTTTTTTTATGTGACATTATTCAACAAATTCTAAATAAGTTATTTTAAAATATAAGAATTATAAGGATAGTAGACAGCATCAAGTTAAACATTCGATTTGGACTTGTATAGATATCTTATGGGCCGTGATAATCTCGTAAATTGTCAAAAAGTGAACTATAAAAAATAATAAAAATGAAATTACAACGGTGTTTATGTGCCGTGGTTCCAAAGTATATTCCTTCGGACTAGTGCCTCTGGCTCTAGGGTTTCTTTCTCCCTTTCTCTTCCACAAAATTTCTTTGACCCTATGATTCAACTATTTTCGTATTCTTGGGTTTCTGAGATTCTTCGCCCATTGTTGACTCCCATTTGAGATCAAGCTCACCGACCTCTGCACGCTGAATACTTGAGAGAGGCAGAGAGACGGTGCCAGAGACGGACAGAGAATTTACAGGGACAGAGAGTCCATGAATATGGAAGCACGAGTGGGTGTGGTTGTCGAAGGAGGGCAGAGGGCTCTTAGCTCTGCTCACGGGGGCGGCGTCGACAGGAAATTTCTGCAGCAGCATCAGCAACAGCACAGTCGCGAAAAAAATTCACCAAATCATCAATCGCAGATTGGCACGGTGCAACAGCTTCTAGCTGGTGGTATTGCGGGTGCTTTCAGTAAATCCTGCACGGCCCCTCTGGCTCGCCTCACCATCCTCTTTCAGGTCAATTTTTTCACTCCCTGCTTGTCATTCTTTTTATAAGTACTCCCTGCTTGTGATTTATACCCTGTCATGCGAAAAGATGTCGTTTGTTTTATTTTGTTATGTGCTTCTTTGCGGTTGGTCACTTTTAAGCGTTACTGTGATTTGGGAAGTGCAACTTATGATTTATGGCTGGGGATTGGTTTGGTTGGGAGAGTTTTAAAGTTTCGATCTTTTCCTTTAAAAAAAGAAAAGATTAACGACCTTTTTTTTATTTGGGTTTGCGTTTTCTGTGAAATAAGGCCAGAAGGTTTAGAAAAGGATTTGTTTCATAGAAGGACAAAACATACATACTAAGAGAAGAAGGGGGACTGAGAAAGAGTAAAATTGTGTAACACCTCAAGTTGCTTAAAGAGAAATACATAGAAATTTCTCACTTTGACGGGAGCACCTCCATTGAAGAAAGGAAGAAGATGATAAGAGAAAGAGAAATAGAATTTGCTTTAACTTTCTGGATGGATCAACCCTAGAAGAGCCCTTGGCTCGTACATACATAAGATGACCCCTACATGGGCCTAGGCTAACACAACTAAGACCTCATTTGTTTTCAGGAAACATCTTATCTCATCTCATCTCATCTCATCATTACAATTTTCCCAAATCTCCATACAAAATAAAATAAACAATTCAACTTTTTCAAGTCCCAAAACAAAAATAATATTAAAAAATATATTTTAACAATATTTTATTCAACTTTTTAACTTTAATCTCAACTCATCTTATTTCATCTCTAAAAACAAACAAGTCCTAAAAACATACAAGAAAATAAAACTTTGGGCCTAGGCCACTAACTATATTGTAGTCCAAATAACATGCACAAATCAAAGTAATTGAAGTTGTAAATGAAGATAAACTGGCCCAAGGCCCATGACGCATGTATTCTATTCATGGGCTGTGACAAACCATCCCCCACAGAAGCACCTTGTCCACAAGGTGTAGTATCCTTGCCCACACTTGTCCCACCCCCGGGTCAAAAACGAGTATTTTCCTTGTACTTCCCACAACCTTTGTTTTGACCTTGAAGAGTGGCCGAATATACACAACAACATAAGGATAAGATTTTCCCATCATTTCCATGTTTGTCAAATCATTTGCCTTCAAAACTGTCAAGGCAATCCTTCCCTGTGGTTTAAGCTCTAAAAGTCTAGGGATAGCTGTTAAGCTTCCACCAACAGCCTTTAGAGAATAAATTCTAGACTTGGGCTCAGAAAGGAGGGCAACAACAATTGCAGAATTACAAGTTCTCTCTTCAGCAAGTTGGAAGATAACACGAACGACATTGAAAACTTGAAGATCCTTCAGCTGATTGGATATTGAAGCAACCAGAGCAGCTTCAACTCCTAATATGATGCTTGGATCACCATCCCACCAAAAGTCAACATCCATGGGATTTTGACCTTTCTTACGACTCTGAATACAGATACCTTCGGTTTTGGGTGCCACATTACCAAGAGACAATGTGCTGAACTTAAGCAAAATAATTCCAGGTCGTCTGTATTCTTCTAGAAGTGGCTCAACAGATTCTTTTATTAACATTTTTCTTGCATCTGCAATGTCAGGCCACATTGCCTCCTCCGTTATGTCAAGGAAAGTGCCCTTAGCGGCTCCTCCCTTATGTACCTCCTGATGTGCCCTTGGACCAACATCTTCCCTAAGTTTCAAGGAGACAACATGCACATCCTCCGCAACTTTTTCAATAATTTTTGCTTTTTCAGCAAGGTGCTTCGCCTAGCTTCATCCTCAAATTTAAAATAAAGCTCCCAAAGCTTCATAAAGCTTCCTTTGCAGCTCCTCATCCCCATGCTGAAGTTCCCCTTCCTGTTCCTACTCACTTGGACCAACACCTTCACTAGGTTCAGAGGAGACTAGAGGCACCTCCTCTACTACATTTTCCTCACTCTTTGCTTTTTTAGCCAGGAGCTTTCTAAAAAACGAGATGCACCGAACCAAGCTAAACCTTTCTAGCATTTCATCAAACATATTAGGCTCAAAGCAATCTTTTACCCCAAGGAAATACTGTTTAGAAACATCAACTCCCATCTTATCGATTTCTCAATTATCAATAGATGAAGGGAGAAAAATTACCCGCAGGACCCCACCATCTCCTCCACAGTAGATTGCAATATCCCCAACGGCAATACAACAAGCATAAAGGGAGCAAAAAACTTCTTACCTCTCATATTTTCAACATAGAAGTGGGTGTTAAGTGTGGAAGCCGTCTTCATCACTAACTGCGTCTTCATCTAACTGAAGTTTGTGCTCTAATGCCGAAACCTTGATGGAAAAAGATGTTGCTTCCTTGCAAAGTTTAAGAAGATCTAAACCTGTGTAACCTTCACACAAGCTAGATGGGATGTCATAGTCGAGGTCTTCTTCAATCCTCTTGTCCCTTAGAATCACTCTCAGTATCTTAGCTCTCTCCAAGCATTGGATATCCTCACATTAATGAAAATAGCTCGACTCTTTTGTGATAGCTTCGACAAGAATGGTCTTCCGGGTGAGGTAGTCGGGTACAAAGATCAAGCTCTCCTCGTAGATATGGTTTGTAGCAGTGGTGGTGGGAAAACGTAGATATGGCATGGAGCTTTGCCAGCAAGGTGCATTGGCCAGTTCACCCTTTCTTGCTGAGAGAACAGGGAAGAGAGGAACGACGAAGCCTTGAAGGCCGTGAACTACCACCAAACCGTTGTTGAAAAAATAAGGTTGAGTGACCTCCACTCCTCCAATGAAGACCTTGGCAGTGGCGGGGAAGCTACCATTCGTAGATGTTTTGGAGGTGATGGTGAAGCCTTGGCTTGGGCTCAACGTCTCGATCTTGGTACCAAAAGTAAGCTTCTGGCGATAGTCGTTTGTAATGAGGCTAGAAACAATGTGTTCTCGGAGGAGGGATGGAGCAAGAGATGGATTGTGATGGAGGAGCAACGATGAAGTCCTCTGCGTTGCCGGCACAGATCCATTATCTGTTTGTCCTTGTACGGCGTTGTCTTCATTAGCTCCCACTGCCTTAAGAGATCGGTGACTTTCGGTGTCTTTTAGGCTTCATCGATGCCACCGGGTCAAACTCCCATATGATGGTTAGGCCTTTTACGATTAACGAGTCTTTGTTGCCAGGGATGATCGAAAGAAATGAAGAAAGGGGACAATAATTTCTAAGAGGAAGGGAAGGACACGAGATTTGGAGGGAATGATTTGAGAATGGTGGAAATGGTTCTGGTTTTTTACGGGATTTATGGTTGCTATGTATTTTTCCTCTTCTTGCAGAGCTTAGAGTTGGCTTTCTAGATTTGAGAACTCTTCATTGAAGTTGTTCTGAAAATTTTCAAGGTTGTTCTTGACATCTTTAAATATCTGCAAAATGACATCTAAACGTTGCTGTGATTGTTCGTGAGTAAGGATGAAAGAATTTTTTCTATTTCCATGGATTGATGAAGCCGATGCCAAGGAAAGCCTAGCTCTAGATACCACTTGTAACACACCTCAAGTTGCTTAAAGAGAAATACATAGAAATTGCTCACTTCGAGGGGAGCACCTTCATTGAAGAAAGGAAGAAGATGATAAGAGAAAGAGAAATAGAATTTGTATTGATCAACCCCAGAGTCCTTGGCTCGTACATAAAGAAGATGACCCCTACATGGGCCCAGGCTAACACAACTAAAAACATACAAGAAAATAAAACTTTGGGCTTGGGCCACTAACTATATTGTAGTCCAAATAACATGCACAAATCAAAGTAATTGAAGTTGTAAATGAAGATAAACTGGCCCAAGGCCCATGGCCCATGGCCCATGTATTCTATTCATGGACTGTGACAAATTGTTGAGAAGTAAAAAAATATAATTCTCTTGGATTGACAAATGCTCGTCTTTTAAATACTTAAAATATAATCCCCTTGGGTTGACAAATTCCTCTCTTTATTCAAGTTCTAATTCATTTCAACAGGATTCCTTTTTAGAAGTACTTCAAGAGGATTTAATAGTTCTTTTATTTATTTATTTATTTATTTGATGTCTGGGAACCTCTCCAAGGCAGGATCCTTCGTACCCACCCATTCAGAGTAAAATTTAATAGAACTTCTTGGTTTAATAGAACTTCAGATCCCAAAACCTGAACCGTTCTGTATGGCTCCATTACTGTTTCTTTACAAGGCATTTATTTCCTCCGATTGCTTAGTTGTTGACTATTTCGTATCTTTCCTTTTAGGTGCAAGGCATGCGCTCTGATGTTGCAGCACTGAGTAAGGCTAGCATATGGCATGAGGCTTCTCGAATTATCAATGAAGAAGGGTTCCGAGCCTTTTGGAAAGGCAATCTGGTTACGATTGCTCATCGTCTTCCTTATTCTTCAGTCAATTTCTATGCTTATGAACGCTACAAGAATGTGAGTGCCGACATTCTTTGAAAAAACTGTTCATCTCTTTCTTTCTCTCATTAGATGTATTTGATGTGTACTCTCTGTTTACCTCGATAATAGCTTTCTCTTTTACTTGATCATTAATAAAGTTATGTTACTTTTCGAAATATTCTGATAGGTTGCTAAAGTAGAATAGTATATTATCTTTGTACATTGCATAATATTATTCAATATATCCCGTCTGTTCTGCAGTTGTTGCATTCAATTATTGGGGAAAATCGTAGAGGTACTACAAGTGCGAACCTTTGTGTGCACTTTGTAAGCGGTGGATTGGCGGGGATAACAGCTGCCTCTTCTACATATCCCCTTGATCTTGTGAGGACACGACTTGCAGTACAGGTAATGTCAGCATACATGGGTATTTTTTCTCTGTGGGTGCTAGTTTTATTTTATTTTTTCAGTTTTTTATTCTGGGCAAGAAGAGTGAAACTAACTTTGAATGGACTAGGGAAAAAGCATTCCTTATGCCTTTTGATTTGGACATTTGCCTAATTTCAATTGTTCTTAAACTCTGCAGACAAATGCAACTTACTACAGAGGTATCTGGCATGCATTTCATACCATATGCAGGGATGAAGGTTTTATGGGCTTGTATAAAGGACTAGGAGCAACACTTTTGGTATTTGTTTATCCTTCTTCTATTCCTTTTTTATGGCTTCGTTGTGTTGACTTAACTTTCCCTTTGGATGCTTTGTATGATGCAGGGTGTTGGACCGAGTATAGCCATAAGCTTTTCTGTTTATGAGACCTTGAGATCTTTTTGGCAGTCTCAAAGGTGAATACTCCAAGTTTTTGTTATCGAGTGTTGAGGCATAATTTATGTGGCATTGCTTTTGCTGCTTATTGTTTCATGCATCTTGGTTGTTATAGTATGTTTATATTTTGGATACTTACAAAAAAAAAATATTTTCTTTTGGCATCAGGCCCAATGATTCCACTGTCATGATCAGTCTTGCTTGTGGCAGTCTTTCAGGCATTGCATCATCAACTGGTGAGTTGTCTGATATCAGCACTCCATTTACCATTATTTGATGCATTGGTTACATGGGCTTTTGAAACAATGTATCTAGATAGCCTTCCAACTCTGATTGTGTGTCTTGAACCTATAGATGCTGGTATTTTTACTCTAATTTTAATGCTCATATATACAGATTTCAGGGAACCCACCCGTGGGTAGCCCAACTGGTAAGGGTGAACTTGTGTGTATGTGCCCCATGTTGCAG
The DNA here is from genome assembly GCF_004785595.1 of Juglans microcarpa x Juglans regia. NCBI lineage: Eukaryota > Viridiplantae > Streptophyta > Magnoliopsida > Fagales > Juglandaceae > Juglans > Juglans microcarpa x Juglans regia. Next base: position 32,253,835 of record NC_054602.1, on the reverse strand, counting down.
GTTCGATTCCCCCCGGATCAAACTGTGATTTAAGTGGGAGACCACAGTGGTGGGTTGTTGTGCTAGTCTCCCCGGGGTTTTAGGTTCCCATGGGTGAGTCCTAAGGGCTTTGCCGTGGGAAATAGAGAAGTTGAGATATTAGTTGAGATATTTTTTTATCTTATTTGAATCCTGTTGCCTTCATTGATAATCAGTGGAGTATACAATGGTTTGTAACTTGTGTGTGGGATGTTCAAATGTTAGGCAAAATTTAAAAGATGAATATTTAGATATGTTTGGTACCAGTCATTGATCTTTAAACGTGAAAAGTCTTCTAATTGGAAAACCTGTGTTCAAAGAATTTCTTCTCTATAAGTTAGATATATATCGATTACAAAGTAAGTGAAATATTTATATTATGTGATGGTTGCCTCTTTAACTTGAGCTAGTATGCATAACAATATATGTGCATGCATTGAAGTCTGTGTGGTGTGGGTAATTACACTTTATCATCCACACTCTCTCAACTGTCTTCAGTTTGTACCCTAAAACTACAAAAAGTTTCAAATTTCACCCAAGACTACTTAAATTTTTCAATTTGCTCACTCAGTTAAGCATGAATGTTAAAATGAAAAAAAAAAAAAAAAATTGGCCACTTGGCATATACATTTATTTACACGTGTATTTATGAATGGATGAATGGATGTGTAGTGAAACCTATTGGTAGTTTAGTGTGCAAATTGAAATCTGTAGTTTAAGATGCAAAATAGAAAATGGTTGGTAGTTTGTGCATGAAAAGTACAATTTTGCTATACAAACATTCATACATGCATGCATGACAATTATGTAACTTGTGCTGTAGGCTTTAGAGGCAAACCATTTGAATGACTGCCCCGTGTCTTATGTGGTGTACTCATTAGGCTTTGACAAAGTGATAAATGTGTAAAGAGGAACCGAAACTTCTGCCCTATAGAGATTTGGTTGGAAATAATGTTCTTTTTCTTCCTGTGTTGATATAACTGGCATGGACTGACATAATTATCGACATAATATTGAAAATTACTATTCGAAAGTTGTAATAAGATGGCTGATTTGTACTAGACATTAACTATCTGGTACTTTCAATGTCTCTGCATGATTATCTTTTACTCCTGATTTGTTTCCAGCAACATTCCCTTTGGATCTTGTGAGGCGTAGGATGCAGTTGGAAGGGGCAGGTGGACGAGCCCGTGTCTATAATACTGGCTTGTTTGGGACATTTGGGCACATAATCCGGAATGAAGGCCTCCGAGGCTTGTATAGAGGGATTATGCCAGAATACTACAAGGTTGTTCCTGGGGTAGGCATTGTCTTTATGACCTATGAGACTTTAAAGACGCTTCTATCACAAGCCCCAGGAAGCTTTTAATTGCCGATGAAGTTTCCCATTTTCTGCATTGATTGTTCCCATCAAATTCATAATCTCACTTTTTTCCAACATGGGAAGGTAAGAAAGAGAACGAAGTTCATAGAAGATACGGTGTTGGAAGAATAATAGTTTTGTAGTGTCCGTTGAGAATTGAGATATCATGTGGTGGTAAATTTTGTCCTTGCTGACACGAGACGTCATTTTTTTGTTGTGTATAGAAAGTTAGCGCAACGAGTCATACAAGTGTACCCAAATCCAATGATCAAGTCCTAACATATTATAGTTGGTGATTATATAATCACTGCAGTTTTGTTATCTGCCTGCCTCTCTGCAGGTTTATTCCTGTTTTTTTATTTTTTAGTGAATCTGGTTGTCCCTTCTCACACATAAATGTTTATCTTTTTATAGCAAGGAAAGTTTATTAAGGAATAATTTTATGTAGTAAATGGTTTTATTGGTTAATGGTGGTTTGACTTTGTCCCGAGAGATAATAGACTCGGTGAAAAATGGACCTTTATTTCAGTCTTTCAGATGTCTTCTACCTGTTACTTTACAGAAACTGATTCAGAAGGTGTTTAGGTTTCAGCTATATGGTCTTGGATCGAGGTTAAACAAAAAGGAAGTACGTGAAAAATGATTTAGTGATGCTTGTCTCGTTTGGATAGTGAGATGAGATAGTTTTAGATAAGTTAAATAAAGTATTGTTAGAATGTTATTTTTTAATATTATTATTGTTTTGATATTTAAAAAAATTGAATTGTTTATTATATTTTGTATGAGAATTTAAAAAAGTTATAATGATGAGATGAGATGGGTTGAGAGTGTTTTTGTATCCTTATGCTCAAGATTACAATTATTTGCTTTTGAGAAATGTTATCTTCAATCATTGTTGATGTCAATTTTTCTCCCATAGCAAATCATAGGCTTGTATAATAATAATAAGATAACAAAATACGGGGAAATTCCCAGATGCAAAACAACAATTCAAGGTACAATAAATTGTCTAAACTACACAGAAAAGAGTTCTCTAACATGGGTCTTCGGGCCTAATGCAAAGAACTTTTGGAGGAAGGAGAGGAGCATTTAAGTGAAAATGTTGATGCAGAAAGCAAGGAACACTACGAGGTGATTCTCAAACTATAATTTGTAGCTAAAAAATATATCGGAACAAAGGGAGAGGAGATATCTTAAAAAAGCCATTAGGTTAGAAGGCACGCGGGCATCATGCGCAGCAAGGGTGGCGGCGCAAGGGCATATGCGTTCGTCAGATGGAAGGTGGATGGTAAGCATGGTGGATCAAAGTGAGCGAAGTGGAAATAGGCCACATGCGGTGTATAAAAGTCGTTGAAAATGGGCACATTTGAGGAAAGGCAGGGAGAGCAGAGGAGTAGGGCCGTGAGGAAAGCTTGCTATGGAAAGGGAAATGAGGCAAAGTGATCACTGCTCCCTCACTAATTTTGGGCAAAAGAAGCTTCCATGAAGATGTAGGAACCCGTGAAGCAAAAGGTAGAAAGGATTAGAGATGTGGAGAACAACAAGAGAAGTGAAGCGGCCCCAGGAAGGGGGGCCACTCCGGGAGGCTGAAGAAACCGAAATATGAGGGGGACTATAGCCGACTCAACTTAATCACAAATTACATGATTACGTTCACCATTCTATCTCCTAATGCTATAAATTACGCACCAAGTACTTGCCCATGCACTGTCACTCTTCTAAAATGACTACCATTTCCTTCAAAAGACACTAATTTTTCTGAAACGACCATTATGGCAAAAGAATTACGAGCATGCATCTCCCTATGATGATCATGGTTTCTAGCAAGCCACTTCCCCCTACGCTGTTCACTATCTTGAAAATCATGATTACAAAGGTGGTGCAGCCGCATTTGAATTGTTCATAGCGATATTGCTGTATCTGTGGTTCATGATCTAGACCCAAAACAGAAGACATTAATTTACCCGACAAAACAGAACAAACTCCGGATACTGCTGGGATGAAATGGAAGATAATATTGCCTGCAAAGAGAAGTATGCAAAGTTCATTAATATATTGGAAATACTCTGTCAGAGATAGGCAAGTTAAACCAACTCTTAATATGAGAGCTCCATTCAGTTCATTCATCTGACCGTGTACTCGCTAGAGCCACGTTCGGTTTTGCAATCTTTTGTTCATTAACTGTAACGCCCCAGAGGTCTAGAGAGTTTAATCTTGTAACTTAAAAACCATCTCCCATAGCATATTTGCATTCTCCAAATTCACCATAAAACATGAACTCATTTATTCAAAACCAAAAATATATGTTTCTCCACCAAGACACCAAAGAAATACCTAAATAAAATAAATTACAATCTCCACAAATACTTGGAAATATCCATAACTCAAAATACCAAAATAACATTAAATAATAAATCTACTAAATAAGACTCCAATAATATTTGTACTCTTTGGCACATATTTCTCTACGACCATCAAATCTTGCTAGCACTTTCTACTTTTGACTTCTAGTTGAGGCATCAAAATTATCTGAAAAATATTGTGGAGATAAGATGTGAGTTATCAACAATTCAGTAAGCAAATAACATATACTAGCAAGTAAACATGATCATTTACAAAGTTTAGAACGCAGAACAAAATATTTTTATTTTCAGAATGCAGAATGCAGAATATGTTATAAAAAATATTAGAGCGAAAATTCAAAAAAATTCTTATTAAAAATTCTTTTGACATAGCATAAACTGAAACATGACATCAGAACAAAATTTCATGTTTAACCCCGTGGTAGGGTTGTGCAAACCTTGATGGCCAACCGCGGAAAAACAGAATGTGAAATCTTCCACTTATTATTAGGGGTGGGCAGCGGGGCCCCGCCCCCGCTGCCCCGCCCGGCTTCCGCCCCGCCCCGCATGGGCGGGCGGGCTAAGGGCGGGGGCGGGGGGCGGGATGACTCCAGCGGGGCCCCGCCCCGCCCCCGCCCCGCCCCCGCCCCACATTAAAAAAAAAATTTTATTTATATATATTAAATAAATATATTGTATATAGATATACACAATTTATAAAAGACTTAAAATTATATTCAAGTATTGGATTGTTTTGGCCTCCTAGGCCAATCTTTATATAGGAGGCCAATGCAATACAATAGTCATCCTTAAGCAATGTGGGACTTACTACTAAGTCCTACATTGCTTAAGGATGACTATTGTATTGCCTTGGCCTCCTATATAAAGATTGGCCTAGGAGGCCAAATCAATCCAAAATCTAACTCTAATGAGTTTATATTTTTTTATATTTATAAATTTTAATTTATTATTTAAAATATATTATAATTTTGGTCTAAAAAAATATTTTTAGACCAAAAAATTTTTTTTTTTAACATAATGGCGGGGGGCGGGGGGCGGTGGGGAAATCCCCAACCCCGCATGGTGCGGGGCGGGGTGCGGGGAAGGGCACCCCCCGCCCCGCACCATGCGGGTAGCAGCCCTACTTATTATTCTCAAAGGCCCGAGTGTGCACACAGGAAAGACCAGGCAGAAAACCAATTTGTTTCCAAAGTGGGTGCACCTAAAACAGAAAAGTTGATACCAACCCGAACAAAAGCCACTGTTTTACACTCGTGGTAAGATTATAACATAACAGAAACAGAATGTTATGCCAAAGGTTTTTAGAAGTTACTTCATATCATATCAAAGTAAATAACATATTCAGAACACAACAAAATCATATCATAATCATATAATTATGCATAAATTTCCATATTCGCGCATTTTTGCATAGTTCAGAAATAAAATTGTAAAAAATAAGCTCAAGTCTACACTATTCATGATAGAAAATACTTTATTATTATGCAAAATTTCACGAGTAATTCATAATAAATAACTGAGGTTATTTCAAATTTCTTTTCATAACAAAACATGCATATTCTTCAAAAATCGATATCAGTTCATTTCTTTTATGCAAAGTCTAGTATAGGAACCTCGCTTACTTGAACTTTTTAACTTTTCAAAACTTTTCCACAATCGTGTCAAGCAAATATTAATCGCCACTTATAAAATTGGCATGTAATTTTCATAAATTTTCAATTGAACATGTATCTCGATATTTAAACCAGAAATGTTAAAAATCGTTCTATTTTAATTCCTCAAAACCTAAAATTCTCATAACCCTAAAATTTCATCATTTTCCAAATCCATCAATATCCACTTAATATACTTAATCAAATTTCAACTCAAACACCAGTCTATTTAAGAAATCAAAACCCAATACGAAAAGTCGTCGTAATAAAAATATTACCCAGCCTAAAATAATTTAGAACCCGAGCCCAACCCAAAAACATTTAACTTCAAAATAACTTAACATAGCACACTCAAAAATAAAAAGGAACCCAGTAGAAAACAAGCCCATGTGGCCCAAAGTAAAGACAACCCACTTTTAAAACCCTCATGTTTGGTTTTAAAACTCATAGTTCAAGATAAGCCTTATGGGAAGGCAACCAAATTGTTTCTATTTTGAAAACTATGAAAACACGAAGTGGGTGATACAGCTGAGGTATACCAAGAGGTACGTGTAGCGGCAACCTGGGTGACTATTGATGGCAGCACATTATGAAAGAGAGAGTGATGAGAGAGAGAGTGATGAGAGAGAGAGTGAACACGGAGGGTGGGTGATGAGAGAGAATCTATTGTGAGGGAACAAATATGGAAGAGAGTCAGTGGGCTCACCCATCGGCACGGGGTGACGAGGTGTCATCGTCAGCGGTTTCTGCTACTTGTACGGTGGTTTTCGACGCGAAAGATGGTGGGGTAATGGGTTTACGTGTATGGGATCTCTCCTTGGTTCTCAGCGTGCGAGATGGCACGGGGTGGAAGAAAAACGTGGCTGGCCAGTGGCTTACAGTGGTTGTCCAAGTTGTTGGTGTCCTTTGGAACCAGGTGGTGCTCTGAATGGGGTGGTCAGATAAGGTTTGGCCCTCACACGAATGTGCTCTATTTTTAACTGTTGAGGAAATTTAATAATTTGCACGTGGGTTGTCCTAGTCTTTAGAATTGTCAGTAAGTTTGTTTGTGTTGTCCTAGTCTTTAGTGAGTTTGTTTACCTAGTCATATGAGTTTGTTTTCAATGTGGGATAGTGCCTATTTTCATGTTGCTTTTAGTTATGTATTAGCCTATTTAAAGGCTGTTTCCTTATCAATAAAATGCAGAAAAGTACATCCTCTATCTTCTTTATTGTTATTGTGTAAAAGCTTCCATTTTTTTCTGTTTCTATTAGTGGTACCAGAGCAGGTTCCGAGGAGAGTAAAAGTGAAATTGATGGCTTCTGAAAGTTTTGTTCAGCCAACCATTCCACGCTTTGATGGTCACTATGACCATTGGAGCATGATCATGGAGAACTTCTTGAGGTCCAAAGAATATTGCATGGTTATTGTTCCTGGAGTAGCAGAACCAGCAGAAGGTGTTGTGTTGATAGATGCGCAAAAGACAGAGCTTAAAGGACTGAAGTTAAAAGGATCTTAAAGCAAAGAATGATCTCTTCCAAGCTATTGATCGCTCAATCTTGGAAAACATTCTTTGCAAGGACACTGCCAAGCATATTTGGGATTCCATGAAGAAGAAGCACCAAGGTACAACAAGGGCTAAGAGGCAATAGCTTCAAGCACTTCGTTAGGAGTTCGAAATAGAATTAGTTATAGACTATTTCCCAAGAACGATGGCAATCGTTAACAAGATGCGGATCCATGGCAACAAGACAAAGGATGTTCTCATTGTTGAGAAGATTCTTCTATCCTTGACACCAAAATTTAATTTCGTTGTCTGTTCTATAGAAGAAGCTAATGATGTTGGTTTACTGTCAATTGATGAATTACAAAGTTCTTTGCTGGTTCATGAGCAAAAAATTAACTAGTAGGAAAAAAAAGAACAAGCATTGAAAGCCTTAACAGAAATTCACCCTACACCCAGTAGAGCTGATAGAGGACGAGGAAGAGGTAAAGGTTGAGGTAGAGGAGGCAGAAACAACAATGATCGTGGGAACCGACAACAAACTAATCATCATCAACAGAGTCAATTTTAAGGAAGAGGCAGAGGACGTGGAGGCCACCACTCAACAACTTATAGATCAAAGTTAGCAGACAAGTCCAATGTTGAATATTACAGATATCATAGGTATGGCCATTATAAATCAGAATGTCAAACTAATTTGAATAAACAAAGTGGAGATCAAACTAACTTTGCAGAAAAGGAAAAAGAGGTGTCGCTTTTGATGGTGTGTCATGTGAAGGAAGAAACTCAACAAAACATGTGGTATTTAGACAGTGGCTGTAGCAACCACATGTGTGGAGAGAAGGAGGCATTCTCTGACTTGGATGAATCCTTTCGCAGCTCTGTTAAGTTTGGTGACAACTCTAAAATTTCTGTTATGGGAAAATGAAATGTAACAATCCGAACTAAAGGAAATTTCACCCACACTATGGCTAATGTTTTTTTTGTGCCAGATTTAAAGACCAACTTGCTAAGTATGGGCCAGTTACAAGAAAAAGGATACGAGATTTTTATCAAAGATGGAGTATGTTAGATTCAAGACGCAAAGTTGGGCTTAATTGCTCAAGTTAACATAACGGCGAATCGTATGTTCCCACTTTATCTCCACAACACCGCTCATTCGTGCTTCTCAAAAAAAATTAAAGGATGAGGCATGGCTATGGCACTTTCGCTATGGGCATCTGAATTTTGGCAGATTGAAAACACTACAATAGAAGAACATGGTGACGGGGCTTTCTCAAATTATAGCTTCTTTTCAAGTTTGTGAAAAATGTGTTGTTAGCAAACAACACCGTAATCAATTCCCACAAGGAAAATCTTAGAGAGCGAAGAAGGCATTGGAGCTTGTTCATTCTGACATTTGTGGGCCAATAACACCACATTCTAATGGAGGTAAAAGATATATAATTACCTTCATTGATGATTATAGTTGTAAGATATGGGTATATTTTTTGCAAGAAAAATTTGAAACCTTTGTAGCTTTTAAAAGCTATGAAGTGCTTGTTGAGAAAGAAGTTGGCAACCCAATAAAAGTTCTTCGCACCGATCGCGGTGGAGAATATAACTCACATGAATTTGTAATTTTTTGTGAGAATCATGGAATTAAGAGACAACTTACAGTAGCTTATACATCCCAACAGAATGGTGTATGCAAGAGGAAGAGCCGCACTATTATGAATATGGTGCGAAGCCTTTTGACAAAAAAGTGGCATTCCAAAAAGATTTTGGCCTGAAGCAGTTAATTGGAGCATTCATATATTGAACAGAAGTCCCACACTTGCTGTTCAAAATATGACACCAAAGGAAGCATGGAGCGGAAGGAAACCTGCTGCAGTTCATTTCTAGATTTTTGGGTGTATTGCCTATGCCTATATTCCAAATGAGAAGAGGAGGAAGCTAGATAACAAGGGAGAAAAATGCATTTTTCTTGGTGTTAGTAATAAGTCAAAAGTTTATAAACTATACAATCATAGCATCATTAAAATTGTCATCAGCCGTGATGTGGTATTTGATGAAAAACGCACTTGGTCATGGAATCAAAATGGTGTTAAAGAAAATATTCCAGCAGATTTTGATGATGATGAGAAAGAGCATTAGCCTATGGAGAATGAGTAAGAAGAGGAAGTCACTCAAAACGTTCTAATAGTTGATCAAAGCCCACTTGCAGCTGAATCACAAAGGCCTCAACGTGTTCAAAGAAGACCAGGATGTATGACTAATTATGAGGTAACTGGAGTTGACCAAGGTGATAACCCACTTACACATTTTGCTTTGTTTTCAGATTGTGATCCTACCAGTTTTGAAATGGCTGTCAAAGAACCAAAATGGAGAAAGGTTATGGATGCTGAAATTACAGCCATTGAAAGAAATTATACATGGGAGTTATGTGATCTTCCAAAACGTAGAAAACAATTGGTGTAAAGTGGGTTTACAAGACAAAGGTGAAGGAGAATGGTGAGGTTGACAAACACAAGGCATGCTTGGTAGCTAAGGGCTACAAGCAAGAGTTTGGTGTTGATTATAAATAAGTCTTTGCTCCAGTTGGAAGGCACGATACAATTAGATTGGTGATTGCGATTGCAGCTCAAAATTCATGGCCTATCTTCCAGTTGGACGTGAAATCAGCATTCCTCCATGGAGATTTGAAAGAAGAGGTATTTATTGATCAACCTCCTGGTTATGTAAAACTTGGCAATGAGCATAAAGCGTATAAGTTAAAGAAATCTTTATATGGATTAAAACAAGCTCCACGGGCTTGGTATAGTCGTATAGAAACTTATTTTTTGAATGAAGGATTTCAAAAATGTCCTTATGAACATACACTTTTTTATAAAGATTGAAGACGGAGGAAAAATGATCATTGTTTGCTTATATGTAGATGATTTAATCTACACTGGAAATAATACAACCATGTTTAGAAGTTTAAGAAATCCATAATGGCTGAATTTAAGATGTCTGATCTTGGCATGATGCATTATTTTCTTGGCATTGAAGTGGCGCAATCTTCTACTGGAATTTTTATTTCTCAAAAGAAGTATGTGCGAGAAATCTTAGACAGGTTTCAGATGAAGGATTGTAATCATGTAAAAACTCCATCTGAGTTTGGCATGAAACTAAAAAAGGATAATGGAGGAAAGAAGGTTGACGACACTCTTTACAAACAAATTGTGGGGAGTTTAATGTATTTGACGGCAACAAGACTTGATATAATGCATGCTGTAAGTGTGATTAGCAGGTACATGGAATGTCCTACATAGATTCATCTTTTGGCTGGAAAAAGAATTTTCCGGTACTTGCAAGGTATTAAGGAGTTTGGGCTGTTCTACAAGAATGGAGAAAAATCATATCTATTTGGCTTTACAGATAGTGATTATGCAGGAGATTTAGATGATCGAAAAGGAACATCTGGGTATGTTTTCATGATGGGGACAGGAGCTGTTTCATGGTCATCAAAGAAGCAACCTATTGTTACATTATCATCCACTGAAGCTGAATTTGTTGCTCCAATAGCTTGTGCTTGTCAAGCTATTTGGCTAAAGAAAATCCTTAAAGAGCTGCATTTCAAGGAGGATGGACCTACTTAGATTTATTGTGACAATAGTTTAGCAATAAAGCTTTCAAAAAATCCAGTTTTATATGGTTGAAGCAAACATATAGATGTGAAGTATCATTTCTTGAGGGATCTCACGAATGATGGAGTCATTAATCTTATTTACTGCAGAAGTGAAGACCAGATCGCTGATATTCTAACCAAGCCTCTCAAATTTCCTGCATTTTAGAAGCTCAGGAAGCTACTTGGTGTCTGTACTTCAAATGTTTCAATTTAAGGGATGGAGCTTCAAAGTTTAACTCTTATTAAACTGTATGTTATGTCTGGAACATCAGTTTAAGGGAGGGATTGTTGAGGAAATATAATAATTTGCACGTGGGTTGCCCTAGTCTTTAGAATTGTCAGTAAGTTTGTTTGTGTTGTCCTAGTCTTTAGTGAGTTTGTTTACCTAGTCATAGGAGTTTGTTTTCAACGTCGGATAGTGCCTATTTTCATGTTGCTTTTAGTTATGTATTAGCCTATTTATAGGCTGTTTGTTTATCAATAAAATGCAGAAAAGTACATCCTTTATATTCTCTACTGTTATTGTGTAAAAGCTTCAATTTTTTTTTTTTTGTTTCTATCATAGCAAAAACAGAGGTTACAGCCCATGTCTTCATGCAGTCTCGACAGCATTGGGTGGTGGTGCAGGGTAGTGCTGCGCTGGCTGAGTAGTGGGCTACGGTGCAGGAGATTGTGTGGAGGAGCTTGGCAGGGTGATCTTGTTTGTGGCAGTGGCAGTGGCTGTGGCTAGCGGCAAGGGGGAAACATCTCAAGCTCACCAATAAAGATTGTTGCGTGCGGAGGAGCCAGGAGCTAGCTGTATGTGAAGGGCTTGGCTTTGGTGGGGGTCATTTACGGTGGCTGTGTTGAAGCGGCAGTACCTTGAAGGCAGGAGGAACATGGAGTGGCAACCTTAGTTTTTAGGTTGAGGATGGCTTACAGGGTATGTGTGCGATACTGTGTAACGAATATATATATAGGAAAACTGATAAAACCCTAGAGAAGGAAGGAAGGAGAAGTGCATCATGCATGCCATGGAAAACAGACGTGATGAAGTCATGAAGAGGAGTCTGTGGGGCTGTGCGTGAACTTGTGTAACATGTGAATATAAAGTGTTGCCGTTTACCCTAGCAGAAACAAATGTGCATGCAGAAGAAACGGACATGCATGCCGTTGGGGGAAGATACCAGATCTCATGGGTTTAGGCTTTTGGTCCATTTCAAATATTTGGCCCATGTTTCGTAGTGAGCAACAAAAATAAAAAATAAAAAATAAAAAAATAATAATAAATGGGATTTTCCCTGAGATTTGGGCCTCGACTCATTCTTAAAAAATATATATATATACTTGTTCCATAAATTTTCTCGGCCCATAAAAAGATTTGTCATCCAACACAAAAATATTTAAGGAAATTACTAAGATAGCAAGCCCATTAAAAAAAATTCAATATCCACCAAAATACAATTTGGACCCGAGATCAATATAAAAGATAATAATTGAAAAATAACTGGACTCTTCATATATATAAATCTAAAAAAATAATTTTAGAAAGTGGCTTGGTGCTCGACTGGATATTACATTAACTAAATTGCTAAAGCTCGTGGTGTGTCAGACCTAGTAGATTGTGTAGTTGCTCATCTATATTTTAGTTGACGATTTTGAACATGAATATTGTATTTGACTTCACAACCTTGTTTCATTGCAGAAGTAATGGGATTTTACCTTTTCACCAGCATGGTTGAATAAAGTTATTCCCAGTGTTGATGTCGTGTTTCGCAGCTTGAGCAGTTTCGCAAGGCCCAAGCTTCATGTCGCCTGCAACTAAGAAGAAATAGAGACTCTGGTGACCTCTGGTGTCGCTCCGATACTTAAGTCAGTGGGTTATTCTCTGGCGAAAAAGAAGAGAGAAATATAGAACATGGTAAGATTATTAAATTGATTGATTGAGTCGAGAGCCCCCCTGTAGAAGGGTTTTCTCTTATTTATACCTGATTCAGGTTCTTTTGTTGAGGAAGATCATGGTGTGTCAGGCGTCAGCCTGCCACCACTCATTCTCTGTCGCTCCAGTAGGTGTCAGTCTGTGGCATAGTGGGAGATCGTGCTGCATCAGTCGTGTTAGGTCTGTCTGACCGCCACTTCCCTACCATGCAAGTCTGTGCTAGATCGTGGGTGAGCCGTCCTTTGTTCGTGGAACAGGCCGTTTCATGCCACCACCTCTATGTGCTAAATCGTGGGCGAGAAGTCCTTTGTACGGGGAATGTGCCATCGCTCGCCGGATTCTCTGATACTGGCAAGGGTTGCTTCGCGCCTTGGATTTGTGACCTTGGGATCTGGTGCGTGCCGCTGTCTGAACGTAGGCGTGCGTCCGGCCCAGTGATTGGGTTTGTCAATTCGTTGACTCCTGGGACATTCTCTCTGATGCTCCCGAGCCCGGTGTTGACAGGCCACTCTGAGTTGGTTTGCATTTGCTTCCTGATCCTCTCGCCCCGGGCTCCCAACTTCCTCCATTGGGCCGGTAATTTCGTAACTTGGTTCCCTTTGGACTCGGGCCCTTCTAGAATGTGTTACGTGTTAGGTCCTTAATTGTATGGCCCAGGATCTTTAGCTCCCTCCTTTGGGCTCGTGCTCTGTGGTTGGGCTTTCCTAGGTTAGTGCCCTTCCGGGATGGGCATTCCCTCACAGTACCCCGCGAATTCCTACCACGGGTCACGAGGTGGGAATTTTTTTTTCCTCGTTATGGTTCTACCCCTTTGGCTTCCATTGCTCCAGGTTTCTCAAGGTCCCCGCCCCAATTTTAGTTCTGTCGGTTCGATTCTTGCTAGTTCGACCTCTCGAGGCTCTTTGCTTGCTCCATAAATGCATCTTCTCGTTCCTGGCGATTGTCCCGCTTCTCGAGGACCGACGAGACATGCAAACTATTCTTCTGGCCGCTCTAGCATCTTACTGGTGTGTGCCGCGCTCTCCTCCCTCTCAATGGCTACTACCTATGCTATTACTTCGGCTACTGGTGCCGCATGGCACTCACCGACGTCATTGGCCCAAGCACCGTTTTGCTTCCCGAGCCTCCTCTTGCCGCTTTCTTCTCATATTTAAGCCGTTTTCCACCCTCCTTTTCTCCTTCCACGTTCGTTCTGCCTTTCCTAATTGTTATCCATTTTTCTCAATTCTTTCTTCCTTTTCTACTTTTCGTTTTCAGTTTCCCAACAACTCTTTCCTTCCCCCTTTCTCTCATTCGACAGTTCTGCCTTCGCCCTTCGTTCTTCATCTTCTATGCCGCTTTCTACAGTTTTGATGGCTCCCACTGACATCGATGCTCCTTTCTTCGGGGGGGAAACACTGGGTTTCCTCTATCACTGGCGTCGACCTTAGAGAGTTTCACTCCAAGTACGGGATTCCCCCCTCCGTGATGCTAGAGATGCCACAGAGCGAACACGCCTTGAGCCCTGACGGCTCTGCAACGAGGGTTACTCTCTTTCAGCTCATGTTTGCCAACGGTCTTCGCCTCCCATTCTGCCGCCCGGTTTGGGAAGTTTTGAATTACCTTGGATTGGCCCCGTCATAGCTCCATCCTAACGTGTGGCGCCTCTTGATTTCCAGTTGTATCATCTATAGGATGGTTTTAAGCAAGACCCCCGAGGAGTACCCAGACTTGACGCCGCGGGAGTTCTTCTATGAGTATCGGCTTGTCTACTACCTGCAAAATTGCTTCTCTCGAGTAGTGTCACTCGAGCATTAAAGAATGGTCCCGCAAGTTCTTCTTCGTGTCCGGCCCTGACTGTGAATACCTCGAAGGGGAGGCCCCCCACAAAGAGTTCCCCATTCAGGCGTCTTAGGGGTATCCTCCATCAGCTGAGAGTCTGGAGCTTACCCTCAGCAGGAGGGAAGAGGCTCGATATTAGTTGGTCAAGGCCTTGATGTGGGCTCACCCGGGAGAGTCGAACATTGACGTGATTCTTTCGGATGAAAACATCCGTGACTATTTGACTGCTCCTGACCGCTTGTACGCAGTGGGAAGAAATTTCATGGGCAGTGCCCCCCCTCCCGAGACCCGCCCCTCTAGTCGAAAGTGAGCCGTGCATCCTTCTAACAGTCAGGCCAAATGACTGAGGGTACGCTATGAATCTCCCCCACCGAGCTGTGTCGCCAGGGGCTCCACTCATTCTAGGGGTTGGGTTGGGGAGTCTGGAAGTCCCTCCCGGTCATCTCACGTCTAGGAGTCCGTTCGTGCGGAGGTTCCAGCAACCTCTTCATGGGGGACGACATCCTTCTCGACTGGTCCGGGTCCTACTGTTGGCCCTTCTGCTTCAACAAGTTCCCAACCTACTGAATCCTTCCAAAGCCCGTTGCCTCCTTTCGTAGAAGAATTGGAAGCTTGCGACCTTCGGGTATCAATTTTCGCATCCCTGGCGCACCCTTTCTCCCGGGAGCCCAGCTCGTTCGCAACCTTCTCCTCCTTTGAGGACACTCTTCAGGAGGAGACCACTGTCGGGTCCCCTCGGGTAAGTTTGCCGATCAGGCTTCGGAATGTAGAGCTGCCACCCTCCGAGATTCAACCCAAAAGAGGACCGAAGACGAGGGAGTGAGGTGTTCCTGGGGTTCGGGTCTCATGAGGGAAAGCGGGCCCTTCTCCAACGTGTGCCAAGTCCCCCCCGAGTCCCTGCTTAGACAAACGTCCCTTGGGGTGCAATGGCAATGAAGATGAAGGTGACTCGATTCCCAAACCCAAGTCGCATGAGACAGAGCTTGGGCCCTCTAGGGTAGGAAGCTTAGAAGGGGGGCCACAAGGGTTCACCTTTCGGCGCAAGGAATAATGGAGCACATGAAGCAAGGAAGGTGAGGATTCGACTCCCGATGCCTTTCCTGCTATGGCCCGGAGCTTGGCTGATGATCCTACCCAAGTTATCGACTTGAGCGAGGATGATGATTCCGAGGCTTAGACTCCCATGGCGCCAGGGCCATAGGACTAGACTTGTGAGTCTCTCCCCAATTTTTCTTGGCAATTGGTGAATGCTGGTCCTTCATCATCCTCAGGGGCAAAGGGTGCCCCACCTCTGACCTTGGCTCTGGATAAGTCCAGGGTTGACGCTTTTGAGTGCGTAGGCCTCATGTTGAGATCCCTGTTCGCCCAAGTATGCTCACCTTTTCCAGACTTGTTTCTTTATTGTTCGTGGCTGACATTGTTACTGACCGAACTCCCCCCCCCCCCCACCATTTTCTCGCTTTCTGCCTTCGTAGGATGTAGACCAACTGGCCGGGATGATAGGGAATGAATTGGGAGAGTTGGAGGAGGCCAACCGGGGGCTCGGTTCCTTGAGGCACTTTGGGTACTTTAAACTGAAGTAGGCAGCTCGACGGATAAAGGACTTGAAGACTGACCAGAAGGAACTAGTGAAGGAGGTAATGTTCATGAAGGAGCAAAACGAGGATTTAGAGGCAGTCGCCACGAGGCAAAAAGAGAAGAAGAAGAAGCTCAAAGGCCTTTTGCGCGATGTCGAGCAGGACCTATCCCATTTGGCATCGGAGAAGAAGGGGTTCGATGAAGCCCGCATTCCCTCCAAGCGAAACTTGGTCGCTCGGGAGGCTGAGTTGAGTGCCACCCCTACGCAGTTGGAGTCAGCCCAAGAGGAATTGTTGTAGTCCCGGGAAGAGACATAATCCATTCGAAAGGAGGTTGAAGAGTCCGGCCAGCACCGTGCTTTAGCAGCAGGGCAGCGCTCGAAGTTTTTATTTGAGACCTTAAGGCATTCTCACGAAGCTCGAGGGTTAAGAGAACAGCTAGACGGGAGACCGTACGCATTGGCGAGCTCTCGCAGTCAGGGATCCAAAAGAGCCTAGCTCATGTTGCGTGACTGGGAGGTTGCCAACTTGAAGTCTAGCTTGGGTGACGTTGATAGGTTTGCCAGAGAGATCCGATCTCGGATCGCAAATACTAACGCAATCCAGGATGTTGCTTGGTCATACGGCTATAGTGATGGCCTGAAGAGGATGCAACAACACTTGTTGCAACATCCTGAGTTGGACTTGCAGACTTTGCCCTTAGTGTCCCTGCCTCCTGGTCCTGAGGAGTAGGCCTTAGTTAGAAATTTTGGGAAGCTCGAGTATCCTCCATTCCTTTCGGGTGCTCCTCCAGCTCCTCCTTCCCAGTGATAGGCCTTATTTTTGTGCGCTTCTTGTAATTGTTGTGTTTGTTTGTTTGTTTTTTTTTTTTTTGTGTGGGCATAACCCTTTGTACTTTGTATGCTTTGACAATGTGAATAAAAGGATGTTTTCGGTTCCTATTGCGTTCCTTTGCCTTGTACTTTATATGCTTTCACAATTTGAATGAAAGCTTGTTTTTGTTTCCTATGTGTTCTTGGCGGGGCTCGGGGCCAGGTCTCGAGATACGGGATCCCACTTTGTTAGATTGGGCTAGTTCGGAGACTTGCGACTGGGCTTAGTTGTAGCAGGGGTCAGTTCTGAGTCCTGAGACTTGGACCTTACCCTGCAGTGAGTCAAGGGACTCGTCTTCTTGCGAGTGTAGGGACTTGACTTTTATCGAGTTAAAGAACCCGTTTTCTTGCGAGTGTAGGTACTCGACTTTTATCTAGTCAAGGGACCCGTCTTTTTACGTGTGTATGGACTTGTCTTTTATCGAGTCAAGGGACCCATCTTCTTACGAGTGTAGGGACTTGACTTTTATCGAAGCAGGGGTCGGTTCCAATTCCTGGGACTTGGACCTTACCTTGTAGTAAGTCAAGACTTTGTTTTGTTTGGGCAATAGAGATCTGCAAAAAACATCCTGACATTCTCATTCATTCATAATTGTTCATACATGTTGCTGCCTTACATGGGGTGAGGTAAGGCCCCTCCCATTCGCCTCTATACATAGAACTTTTTCAAATGTTCGACGTTCCAGGGGTGAGGTAGTTCGCACCCTTGGTTGTCCTTAAGGCGATAGGAGTCGAGTCGGTTGTTTGCGGTGACCATGTAAGGCCCTTCCCATCGTGCCCCTAACTTTCCTTCTTCTGGGGTTGTTACCCTCACTTGTCACAACACCATGTCGCCTACCTTGAAGGACTATGGCTTGACTCGCTTGTTGAATTATTGCTCTACCTTTAGCTTGTTACTTGCTGTTCGGATTGCTGCTTCCTCCCTTCTTTCTTCTAGAGCATCCAGGTTCTCAGCTAGCCTTTCGTTGTTTGTGTCTGAGTCGAAGTGTTGGATACGGGAATTACCGCTTCACTCCTATAAGTGAGAGCGAATGGTGTCTCGCCTGTGGGGGTTCGGATAGTAGTTCGGTATGCCCAGAGCACGTTCGTGAGTTCTTTAGCCCACTCTCCTTTGTGCGCCCCGATCTTTTTCTTGAGGGTGGAGAGGAGAGTCTTGTTAGTTGCCTCGGCTTGCCCATTGGCCTGGGGGTGCCCCGGCAAGGAGTACTTTACCTTGATCCCTAGTTCTGTACACCATTCTCAGTAGTGTGTGCAGTCGAACTGTCTCCCGTTGTCCGATACGAAGCTATGTGGTGTGCCAAATCGATAGACTACCGACTTTCACAAGAACTTTGTTATGGTTTGGGAGGTGATGCTTGCGAGTACTTCTGCCTTGACCCACTTGGTGAAGTAGTCGACCGCAACCATGACAAATCTGGTTCCCCCTCTTGCTACTGGGAAAGGGCCAATCAGGTCTAGGCCCCATTAGGCGAAAGGCCATGGGGCCATAATTGGGGTCAGTTCCTCCACCGGGCAGTGTGGGACTGGTCCGTGCTTCTGGCACTTCGGGCATTTTTTAACGAATTCCTTTGTATCCATGAGGGATTGGGGCCAACAGTATTAGGCCCGGGTTACTCTTGTAGCTAATGCCCTTACTCCCGAATGGCTTCCACAGATTCCCTCGTGGACTTTTGCCAATATGTACTGGGTTTTGTCTGGTGAGAGGCATCTAAGGAGTGGCTCAGAGAAACCCCTTTTGTACAACACTCATTCCAGAAGGGTGAACCGGGCCGCCCTGCTTTTATCTTTCCGCACTTCCTCTGGGTTGTTGGGCAGTTGCCTTTCCTGTAGGAACCTTTGGATGTCCATCGCCCATTCAGGAGGTATTGGGGTTGTTACAGACACTTCCCTCTCGATGGATGGGGCTTCGACTGTCCTGGTCACAGTGTATCTTGGAAGCTAAAGTTCCTCCTGCCCTGATGTGGCCCTCGCCAGATGGTCTACCTTATGATTCTCTGCCCTCGGAACCTGTTGAAGGTTGAAGTAGTGGAAACGATCTCGCTTGTCGCAAACCAATTGGAGGTATTTCTTCAGCCTTTCCCCTTTCGTAGCAAACTGCCCCAGAACTTGGTTGACCACAACCTGGGAATTAGCTCTTACCTCTATCTCCTCTGCTCCGAGCAACCGAGCGACCGTCATCCTCATTAGGAGCGCCTCATATTCGGTCTCATTATTCGTTACTTTGAAGGCAAGCCTGATTGTGTAGTTGTGTTCCTCTCCTTGCTTGGTGACAATGTGCACCCCTACTCCCCCCAACCTGGCAGGATGAACCATCAACGTAGACCTGCCAGGGTTTTCCTTGGGGTGTGACTGGTACCTCTTCTGGGAAATTGGTGAATTCGGCGACGAAATCCACCAACACTTGCACATTAGTCGCGGTTCTGGGCTGGTACTCCATGTCGAATTCGCTGAGCTTGATTACCCATTTGGTGAGTCGTCCCGAGGTGTCAGGTTTTTGTAGTATCTGCTTGAGGGGGTGGTCGGTAAGCACTCTGATTGGGTGTGCTTGGAAGTACGGCCTGAATCTTCGGGTTGTGACAATGAGGGCGAACACCAACATTTCCGTTCGGGGGTACCTTGCTTTTGCGCCTCGGAAGGCTCAGCTCATATAGTACATGGGATGATGTCCTTCTTCAGTTTCACAGACCAGTGTAGCCGATACGGCGTGTGGGGACATCGCCAAGTACATAGTCAAGACCTCTCCTGGTCTAGTCTGGCTCAGCAGCGGGGGGTTACTGAGGTACAACTTTAGGTCGGTGTAAGCCTTCTCAGATGTCTCATCCCAACTTTAAGCCTTTTTCATGACTTTGAAGAAGGGTAGGCACCGGTCGGTGGATCGGGCGATGAATCGGTTGAGGGCCGCCACCTGTCCATCCAGTCTCTGGACCTTATGGACGCTTCATGGGGAAGGCATTGTTATCACTGCTTCTATCTTTTCAGGATTCACCTCGATCCCTCTCTCCTAGACCATGTATCTTAGAAATTTACCTGTCTCCACACCAAACACACTATTCAACGGGTTGAGCTTCATGCAGTACTGTCGAAGGACGAAGAACCCCTCTCGTAGGTCTGCTAAATGTTTCTGGGTCTCTTTGCTTTTTACAAACAGGTCGTTTACATATACCTCCATGTTTCGACCAATCTGTTGTTTGAAAATTTGGTTAACTAATCGTTGGTAGGTGGCCCCCGCATTTTTCAGACCGAGGGGCATTGCTTTGTAGCAGTAGAGCCCTCGGTTGGTAATGAACGTTATTTTTTCTTCATCGTCCGGATTCATCCTTATCTGGTTGTACCCGGAATAAGCATCCATAAAGCTGAGAAGGGGATGTCCCGCTATTGAATCCACTATCAGGTCAATACGTGGTAGAGGCAAGTTATCTTTCAAGCAGGCCTTGTTTAGGTCGGTGAAGTCCACACACATTTGTCACTTTCTGTTGGGCTTCTTTACCAAGACTACATTAGAGAGCCATTCTGGGTACTGGACTTCTCGGATGAACCCCGCAGCTAGGAGTTGATCTATTTCTTCGGCTATCGCCCTGTACTTCTCAGGCGAACACATCTCGATGTTCTACAAGGAGAGATATCAGCGAGGCTCTCATGTCCGAGCTGAGCCTAGTGCTTATCCGGACTTGCCACCCCGGTTCCTATTGGTCTATTATTATAAGCACCATGGGCTCGTTAGGTGCTGCCTGCCGGAGGGCCTGTTCGTCATGAATTTTCTCGTCCCATTCAGTCAAGACTGGGGGTGACCCAGGCTCAAGTGTTTCTTCTGGTACTTCAATGGCCACCACGACCTTGGCCTCTTACCTCATCTCCTTGTCATAGCATTCCCGAGCTAGGACCTGCTCACCATGGATTTTGCCTACTCCCAAGTCAGTGGGAAACTTCATTTTAAGGTGAAAGGTAGATGTCACCGCCTTCAGACTGTTCAAGGTGGGGAGTCCTAGTATGGCATTGTACGAGGACAGGGCCTTGATAGCTAAGAAGTTGATCATTATGGTTGCGGTTCTGGGCACCTTTCCCGCCAAAATTGAAAGAGTAATGACCCCTATTGGCTGAACGACGTCACCTGTGAAGCCCTTTAGGGGCATTGGGGCCGGGCGTAGCCGGTCCAGGTTGATGCCCATTTTGACAAAAGCATCCCAAAATAGGATATCGGCCAAGCTGCCATTGTCGATCAGAATCCTCCAGGTCCTGAAGTTTGCCACTTGCATTGTTACCACCAATGCGTCATCATGTGAGTGGAGGATGTCCCTTTCGCCAAAGGTTATTGTGGTGCCTCAGCACATCGTTGCAGCCTGATTACGCCCCTTTTCGCACTGAACACTTCCTTGTAACGCACCCTCCGGGCGTGTGCTCTTCAGGCTGACGATGTGGCTCCGCCGCCCGCATACCCTTATATGATCATGTTGATCTTTCTGAGTGGTCCATCCTCCACGGTGGGGCTTTTTCGAGTTTCGTCCCTGGTCCCTTGCCTTCTTGGGACTTCTCGCTACTGGAAGTCCGGACACCTACCTCCGGGCCGGTCCATTGGATTCCTCAACCAATGTGCCCGATTCTTCTAGCTGGTGTGGGCGTGACTGCTCCCTGGGTTGTTCTCTTTTGGGACCGATACGATGGTTCCCTTCCACTGCTAAGCTGGTGTGGGCGCGACTTCTCCCTGGGTTTGAGTTGATGCTTCTCTTTTTCTCTTC
Source organism: Juglans microcarpa x Juglans regia (assembly GCF_004785595.1). NCBI lineage: Eukaryota > Viridiplantae > Streptophyta > Magnoliopsida > Fagales > Juglandaceae > Juglans > Juglans microcarpa x Juglans regia. Next base: position 32,232,382 of record NC_054602.1, on the reverse strand, counting down.
ACATCCAACTCTCTTCCTTTCTCTCCTCCACGGTTGTCGCGGTTAGGTCGTTGCCCTGACGCCTTTATACCGGCCAGCTCCACCTTGGACCGTCGCTGGGTTGTCAGGGCCTCTAGGGTGTCTTCTGCGTTAATGTACTCATCTGCTCGGTTCATGAACTCTCTTAGCGTGCTGGGGGTCTTCAGTGCTATTTCAGACATGAACGGATTTAGCAGCCAGATACCTCCTAGGAGCGCCGCTAATGTGATCTTGTCTTGATCATCTGTAGTCATGTGTTCCCGATTGAACTGCAAGAGATACGACTTCAAATTTTCGCCGTCTCGCTGCTTGATCGTTAAGAGGTAAGCTGCGAGGATTCTCCTCTTACGGCTGGTCAAGAATTGCGTCATGAAGAGACGAGCGAGCTCCTCGAAGCTCCCTATTATTCCTGATGTCAACTACCCAAACCAGCTTTGGGTCGCTCCCTTTAGAGTTAGTGGGAAAGCCTGACAGGCGACCTCTCTTGGGAAGCCACGTAAGGTCATATGGGTTTTGAATGTTTCCAGGTGCTCCAGTGGGTCTTTGGATGTCGTATGCTTCCATCTGGGAACTTTGAACTTGGGAGGAAGGAGCATAGCCAAGATCCCTTCACTGTATGGGAGGTCAGAGCTAACAAGCAGCTGGTCCACAGTTGACGGGGTGTCTATCTTCTTCTCTATTTCTGCACATTTGTCCTCTAGCTCTTGGATTTTGAGGTGCATTTTGCACCTTTCTTCTTCCGTTGCAGTATTCGCTGGAACCTTTCGGGAATCCTTGTGCTCATTGCCACTCGGTTTTGCTCCTCCCGCCAACTCCTCGTTGGTGAACTTGAGGGTTGCATTCTCCTTGCAGAGCGTCCCCGCCTCCTCCGTCAGCTTTTTTATGGTCTCCTCCATGCTTGCGAGTCGTGCTTCCATTGTCTTTTTCTCGTGATCTTCTCTTCTCGTAGTTTAGGACCGCGTCGTTGCCGGCATGCGAAGTACACGCTTTTATAGAAAAATAGATCCCACAGACAGCACCATTGTTGATGTCGTGTTTCGCAGCCCGAGCAGTTCCGCAAGGCCCAAGCTCCACGTCGCTTGCAACTAAGAAGAAAGAGAGGCTCTGGTGACCTCTAGGGCGCTCTGATGCCTAAGTCAGTGGGTTATTCTCTAGCGAAGAAGAAGAGAGAAATACAGAACATGATAAGATTATTAGATTGATTGATTGAGTCGAGAGCCCCCTCGTAGAAGGGTTCTATCTTACTTATAGTTGATTCGAGTTCTTCTATTGAGGGAGATCGTGGCGTGTCAGGCGTCAGGCCTGCCACCACTCATTCTATAAGACCCAGCTCGCTGCCAAGCCCAGGCCCATGGGAGCGTTTCCAGAACATGTCGCATGGTTTCGCACTCATTTGCCATTTTCATGCATGCCCTTTCATCATCTTCCTCTAGGTTTTTATCTCTTTGCTATTTATATCTTATATATATATATATGTGTGTGTGTGTGCGTGTGTTAAACATCATCAACCTAGTTTATGTGCCGCTCGTCCTCCTCTTCACAGAAGGTCAACCGAGAGCTCCACTTCACTGCGCTAGCAAGGAACCTTGCCATCAACCACAACCTCCATCACAGAAACAGAGCCACACCTGTAGCCACCCCAACCCCTTGGTGCCAACTGCTGCGACTCACCTGCGTCCAACAGTGTGCACCATGACACCATTAGCCGCTGCTCATCCAGATGAAATCAAGAGCCCCCCACCTCACGGAATGCTCTGTTCCAGCACCAAGAAACAAAGGAGTGTTTCTCCTCCACTGTGAGCCGTCAACCTGCCAACCCACGGTGCCTGCCGTCGTCCCGGCAACCCCATTCTGTCACGCGCCACCTCTGCCTCTCGGTAAGCCACCAACCTCCCTCGCCGTATCTCTCTCCTTCTGCTGCTCTTCCTCCATCTTTTCTCTCACTTTAGCTCCCTCTCCCTCATTTCTAGGACTCTCTCTCTCTCTATCTCTATCCCTGTGCGACGTCGACGGAAAGTCACCACCACCTCAGTCCAAAGTCCGTTGCACTCCCACGGTGCCACTGCCTCATTTTTTTTCATGGGTATGTCCCTCTCGTCACTGACATTTTGCCTCTACTGGTTTTTAGTTTTGTTGTTGATAATAGTTACTTAAAAAGGGAAATGTGTGTCTCGGGTAACTGGTAGATGAGTTTAGACAGTGATGTTCGTATTTTAAGCATAATGAAAATTTTGGGTTTTGAGGAATTAAAAATAGGTTATTTTAGAAGTTTAGGCTTGGATATCGAAATACGAGATTGTTTGAAAATTTATGAAAATTTACGTGATTATCTTATAAGTGACGACTAATTTTATTCAGCATTGTTGAGGAAGTTTTCGAAAAACTAAGAAATCCAAGTAAGCGGGGTACCTATGCTAGACTTTGCATAAAAATAAATAAAATGAACTGAGGTTGGTTTGTATAAACATGTATGTTGTTTTAAAAAGAAAATGTGAAAAACAACCTCAGTAGATATTTTGCATTCACTCATGAAATATTATTATGAAAGAAAAAAGAAGTGCTTTTGACATGAATAGTGTAGACATGAGTAATATTTGATATGTTTCTGAAATGTACAAAAGAGCGAATATGATATCTGTGAATTTTTTTTTATATATGATATGAAAATTACTTGAATCTGTTTTTGATCAAATGAAAATGATGTGAATGTGTTCAGCACGTGGTTTGATATGATATGGATATTAAAAACCATTGGCATACTTATCTGTTTTGACTCTAATTCTGAATATAGTTATGATATGATGATACTGGTTCACATGATATGGTTGGTACCAACCTGATATGATATGATATGAGTGCACCCATTTTGAAAACAAAATGGTCTTTTATGTGTTCTTTCATGTGTGCACACTCGGGACTCCGAGATTGAAAAATGAAAAGTTTCACAATATGATACTGCCTGGTTTGGCCACTGAGGATAGCACAACCTTACCACGAGGGTTAAATATGGTATTTGATATGTTATAATAAGATGAATACGTGCAGTTATGTTACGCCAAAGTGATTTTGAATATGAAAATGGTATTTGAATATGAAAATAGTATTTGAATATGAAAATGATTTATGAATATGGAAATGTTGAAAAGTCACTCAGATTTCTTTTTGATAATACGTTTTGTTATGTGTACATGAAAATGAAATATTTTGCTCTTGCATACTTAATTTTCTAAAAATGGCTCATGTTTACATACTGGTATATGTTCTCTGCTTATTGAGTTGTGGATAACTTACCCCTTATCTTCATTATTTTTGAGATGACATCGATTACCTAGCTGGAGGTCAGGATTAGAAATTGGAACTTGGCTAGATATGGATAGAAGGTCGAGTACCTAAGAGTACCATTGTTAGTAGAATAATTTAACTTGAGTATTTGAAGTACTTTGTATTGTTTGGACCTATTGAGATCTAAAGATGTATCGTTTTACTTCGTTGAGATTATTGGAAAATTTTGGACCTTCCTTTGGTTTATGTTATTTTGTAATGATGACTTGTGGAGTTTGTATTATGGTTATATGGAAAATATGAGATTGTGTACTATTTATGAAGTCTTTCGAGTTTTAGATGCTTGGAGAGACAGGTTTGTAAGTGACAGGTAGTAATCCTCCGACCCTTCCGGGTACGAGGTGTTACAGTTGGTATCAGAGCCAAGTTTGAGGTTCTGCAAACTATAGTGTGTGAGATTTTGGAGTACAGATAGGCTTTAAGAAATTGTTTTCAGATTTGATGTGATAGTGGAGTGGACTATAAGGTAGAATATTATAGGTATTCGAGAGCTTAAAATTTGTAGACCTTAGGAATGATTTTGATGTGTAGGATTTTTCGGGTCTATAAGCTAAATTCTTGTTGTTTGTGGTTTGGTATGCTTCCAGAGACTTTTGAAATAGATTTGATGGAGTTAAGTTTTTAGACTTTGGAGATTAATCATTTCTATTGTTACGCGTACTTCTTTCCTCTTTATTGTAGGTACCTTTATAACTTTGAGGTATTATATATATGTTTTGTTTTTACAGTTACCACTAATTATTTATGTTTATATGAACGCTATAAATTTTGAAATGAATAAGTTATTTTGTTAGGATGCTACCTCGTTGTCGAGAACGAAGGATGTCAGACTTGAATGCAAATGAGAACGAAAGGGAAGCAAACCCGAGTGCTTCTGAAGTACTACGAGTAGCAACACATCAATTAATAGATGATCTCACACAGAATCCCTTGGGTCGCCAATGCAACTATAATAAAGCAGGTTGTACCACAGAACAGTTCAATCAGATGCACCCCTTCATTTGATGGGAAAGGCAAACCAACCCTAACAGAAGATTGGGTTCAAGATATTGAGGAGATATTGCGGGTGCTAACCTGCACAGATGAACAAAAGGTGGCATATGCTACATTCAAACTGACCGGTGAGGTAAAAGGATGGTGGATCTCATAAAGAACTATCCGAGAAGTAGGAGGGACAGAAATAGCCAGTTAGCTGCATTGTAAGCAGATTTTTCTTGAGTGCTTTTTCCCAAGCTTGGCCCGAGACGATAAGACAATGAAATTTGCCACTTTGGTGCAGGGAACCATGATGGTGCACCAGTATGTAGCTAGATTCATTGAATTATCTTGTTTTGCTGCGTATCTGATTCCTGATGAAGAAAAGAAGGCGCGTAAATTCGAACAAGGGCTGAATGAAAAACTTTATGAACGAGTAGTGGGCTTCCAGATTCAGAATTTCTCAGAGTTGGTAGATAAAGCCACAGTTTTTGAACGAAGCCTTCAAAGGAGCGTTGCATTGCATAATCAGAGGAAGATGACTATTTCATCAGGGCATCATTCTGGCATGGACCAAGGAACGTGGAAAAAGTGGAATGAAGGTAGTAACTCGGGTAAGAGGCTGATTCAAGGCACCCAACAAGCATATCAATGTAGAACTTGCAACCGAGTACATGCCGGAGTATGCAGGAAGGAAGAGGGACTATGCTATCGTTACGGCAAATCAGGTCACTATCTCAAGGACTACCCTTTGAATTGCATAGCAAAAGGCCACCACCACCTAGGGCAGAAGGGACAGCGCGAGGCAACATCCAACATACAACGATGTCTGCACGGGTTTTTGCTCTGACACCTGGAAGGCTGAGGATGGGAATGATGTGATCACAAGTATGACTTCTTTGTTATGTTTTAAGATTTTAGTTTGTGGGTTAAGGTTAAGACTGAAAAAATTTTAGTTCATGAATGATGTTGATTGTGACCATAGGTACTCTTTCTCTGTTTTCAAATAATGCTACTGTGTTATTTGATTCGGAAGCGACATATTCTTTTGTTTCCATGACTTATTCTCGACTTTGCACCTTAGAAACTGAAAAGTTAAAGTCTAAGTTAGTGGTCGCGACCCCAATAGGAAATATGGTAGTTTGTGATGAGATTCTGCCAGGGTGTCCTTTATCAATTGAGGGAAGATTAATGCCAGCAGATTTGATAGTGTTTAACATGATAGGGTTTGATGTGATTTTGGGTATGGATTGGCTGGCTTGCTTCCATGCCAGTATATAGATTGTTTTAAAAAGGAAGTGGTATTTAGACCCCTAAAAGAAAGTGAATTTCAGTTCACAAGTTCGAAAGTGGGGTTGCATCCACCCATCATATCTGCCATTCAAGTTGGGAAATTGTTACGTGATGGTTGTTATAGATTCTTAGCCTGCGTGGTAAAAGCACTAAAATAGGAGTTGAAGTTAGAGCAGATACCTATGGTGAGGGAATATCTAGAGGTTTTCCTAGAAGATTTACCTGGACTCCTACCCCAGTGGGAGGTAGAGTTTACTATTGAACTAGTCCCAGGCATGGCACCCCTTTCGAAAGCACCTTATCAGATGGCATCGTCTGAATTAGTGGAACTTAAGGAGTAGTTGCAAGATTTGTTGGAGAATGGTTTCATCAGGCCCAGTGTATCACCTTGGGAAGCTCCAGTTCTCTTTGTGAAGAAGAAGGATGGATGAATGAGAATGTGTAATGATTATAGGGAACTTAATCAAGTGACCATAAAGAATAAGTACCCGCTACCCTGTATAGAAGATTTGTTTGATCAGCTCCAGGGTGCTCGGGTATTTTCAAAGATTGATCTTCAATCGGGTTACCATCAATTGAAAATCAAGGCAAAAGACGTGGCTAAGACGGCTTTCAAGACCCGATATGGCTATTATGAGTTTTTGGTCATGCCTTTTGGCCTGACTAACGCCCCAGCAGTATTCATGGATTTGATGAACAGGGTGTTCCATGAATTTTTGGATAAGTTTGTGGTTGTTTCTATTGATGATATACTGGTATACTTTAAAAGCAAGACTGAGCATGAAGAACATTTGAAACTGGTACTTGGGACACTCAGAGATAAAAAGTTGTTTGCTAAATTGAAGAAGTGTGAATTTTGGCTAGATTCAATCTCATTTCTGGGGCATGTAGTTTCGAAAGATGGCATTTTAGTGGACCTGGGAAAAGTGGAAGCAGTAGTTAATTGGTCGACACCGAAGAATGTTCATGAAGTTAGAAGTTTCTTGAAATTGGCGGGTTATTACCGTTGATTCATTGATGGTTTCTCTAGGATAGCAGTTCTTCTCACTGCACTCACCAGAAAAAATAATAAGTTTGAACGGACAACAAAGTGTGAAGAAAGCTTCCAAGAATTGAAATGAAGATTAGTGACAATTTCGGTGTTAATTGTCCCGACTGTTAGAGGTGGATTTGTAGTTTATAGCGATGCATCAAGGCTCAGATTGGGGTGCGTTCTGATACAACATGGGAAAGTTATAGCGTACGCCTCACGCCAACTGAAAGCGTATGAGCAGAATTATCCCACGCATGATCTGGAACTTGCGGTAGTCATTTTTGCACTTAAGATTTGGAGACACTATCTGTATGGGAAAAAGTGCAAAATTTATACAGATCACAAGAGTTTGAAATATTTCTTCACCCAAAAGGAATTAAATATGAGGCAGAGGAGATGGCTCTAGTTGATCAAGGATTATGATTGCACCATCAATTATCATCCAGGCAAAGCTAATATTGTAGCTTACGCCTCAAGTAGGAAGTCTATGGGACCGGCAGTTGTAGCCCTTACCACTCAACGTAGGTTGTTAATGGACCTAGAAAGAGCCGGTATTGACGTCATCACTAATGATATGAGTACTTTCATGGCCAGTTTGATAGTTCAACCAACCTTGATAGATAGAATCAAAGTGGCTAAGAAAGTGGATTTACTGTTAGTGAAGCTAGTGGAAGAAGTTAGGAACTAGGGCAAATCTGACTTTAGCATTTCCGAGGATGGAGTTTTAATGTTTAGAGGTAGATTGTGCGTGCCAGCTACCGAAGAACTGAAAAGGGTAATTCTTGAAGAAGCACATTGTTCTTTATATACAGTTCACCCAGGGAATACCAAGATGTATTGGGACTTGAGAGAGTATTTTTGGGGGAATGGTATGAAAAGAGAAATTGCTAAATTTGTGGAATGGTGCCTAACTTGTCAACAGGTGAAAGCGGAGCATCAGAGACCACCAGGATTATTACAACCACTCCAGATTCTAGAGTGGAAGTGGGAGCATATCTCCATGGACTTTGTGACAGGCCTACCAAGGACATTGAGCGGACAAGCTGCTATATGGGTGATAGTGGATCGCTTAACAAAAACTGCTTGTTTTGTGCCCATTAAACTTTATTATAAACTGGAGAAACTAGCTGAGCTGTATGTGCGGGAGATAGTGAGGTTACATGGGGTGCCGGTATCCATTGTGTCGGATAGAGACCCTCGTTTCACTTCTAAGTTCTGGTGAAACTTACAGGAGGCAATGGGTACTTAGTTAAGTTTCAGTACTGTATTTCACCCTCAGATAGATGGGCAGTCAGAAAGAACTATTTAGATCTTGGAAGACATGTTGAGGGCATGTGTGTTGGATTTTAAGGGAACTTGGATGTGACATTTACCATTGGTTGAGTTTGCTTATAATAATAGTTTCCAGGCTAGCATTGGAATGGCACCCTACGAGGTTTTGTATGGTAGAAGGTGTAGATCTCCATTGTATTGGGATGAAGTAGGTGAAAGGAAACTTTTGGGGCCAGAGATTATCCAGCAGACCACAGAGAAGATAGATATTATTCGGGCTAGAATGAAAACAGCTCAAAGCAGACAAAAGAGTTATGCAGATAAACGTCGCCGCCAGTTAGAGTTTGAGGTTGGAGATAAAGTATTTTTTATAATAGCACCGATAAAAGGAGTTATGAGATTTGGAAATAATGTCAAGTTGAGCCCAAGATATATTGGGCCATTTGAAATTCTCGACCAGATTGGACCAGTGGCTTATAAAGTAGCACTTCCACTAGCACTTGGGGGAGTGCATAATGTATTTCATATTTCCATGTTGAGGAAATATACTCCCAACCCGACGCACATTATGGACTATGAACCACTTCAGATTCAAGAGGATATGACTTATATAGAAGAACCAGTTCAGATTTGGGAAAAGAAAGAACAGGTGTTACGGACTCGAACTATCCCTTTGGTTAAAGTGTTGTGGAAAAATCATGCTACTAATGAAGCTTCTTGGGAGTTGGAGGAAGAAATACGAGATAAGTACCCACGACTTTTCGATGGGAGTTTTGAAAATTTATAACAAATTTCGAGGGCGGAATTTTTGTAAGGGGGAGGATGTAAGACCATGCCCGCTGCCAAGCCCAGGCCAGTGGGAGTGTTTCCAGAACACGTCGCATGGTTTCATGCCCATTTGCCATTTTCATCCATGCCCTTTCATCCTCTTCCTGTAGGTTTTTATCTCTTTACTATTTATATTATATATATATGTGTGTGTGTGTGTGTGTGTGTGTGTGTGTGTGTTAAACATCATCAACCCTAGTTTATGTACCGCTTGTCCTCTTCTTCACAGAAGGTCAATCGAGAGCTCCACTTCACTGCGCTAGTAAGGAACCTTGCCGTCAACCACAACCTCCATCACTGAAACAGAGCCACACCTGCAGCCACCCCATCCCCTCTGCGCCACCTACTGCGGCTCTCCTGCGTCCAACAATGTGCACCATAACACCCTTAACCGCTGCTCATCCACACGAAATCAAGAGCCCCCTCCCCCCACCACACGGAATGCTCTGTTCCTGCACCAAGAAACAGAGGAGTGTTTCTCCTCCACCGTGAGCCATCAACCAACCAACCTACGGTGCCTGCCGTCATCCCGGCACCCCCAGTCTGTCCTGCGCCACCTCAGCCTCTCGGTAAGCCACCAACCTCCCTCACCGAATCTCCCTCATTCGGCTGCTCTTCCTCCGTCTTTTCTCTCACTTTAGCTCCCTCTCCCTCATTTCTAGCACTTTCTCTCTCTATCTCTCTCCCTGTGCGACGTCGTCGGAAAGTCACCACCACCTCAGTCCAAAGTCCGTTGCGCTCCCACGGTGCCGCTGCCTCATTTTTTTTTTTTTTTTTGTGGGTATGTCCCAGTCATCACTCACATTTTGCCTCTGCTGGTTTTTAGTTTTGTTGTTGATAATAGTTACTTTAAAAGGGAATTGTGTGTGTCTTGGGTAACTGGTAGATGAAGGGTGTTATTACCCTTTTGCCCTTTTTGTTTAAAACATCAACTAAGTTTGTATTTTTGCAATTGAAACGTAGGCTGCATGTGATTTTTATTTTTAGACTTAGGCACATGTGGGTTTATTTTGTTAAGTTGGTATTTTCAAGAGACTGATATTTTTTTTTTATCGGAATGGTTATTAAGTAAATACTAATAAATTTTGGAATGATCAGTAAGTGCAAAATCTTATTTTTAAATCCTTTTAAAAGAATATTTTTTTTTATTATTTAAACAAAAGTATGATTTTGATATAGTTATGTTATTTAGTATTATAAATTATAGTAAGATCTCAATCGTAAATAGGTTAGAATTTAATATTTTAGTCAGAGTTACTAAGTTGGATATTGATGAGTTTAGACAGTGATGTTGATATTTTAAGAATAATGGAAATTTTCGGTTTTGAGGAATTAAATATGGGTTATTTTAGGCTTGGATATCGAAATACGAGATTGATTAGAAATTTATGAAAATTTACGTGATTATCTTATAGGTGATGACTAATTTTGTTCGGCATTGTTGAGAAAGTTTTCGAAAAGCTAAGAAGTCCATATAAGCGGGATTCCTATGCTAGACTTTACATAAAAATAAATAAAATGAACTGAGGTTGGTTTGTATAAATATGCATGTTGTTTTAAAAAGAAAAGGTGAGAAACAACCTCAATAGATGTTTTGCATTCACTCATGAAATATTATTATGAAAGAGAAAAGAAGTACTTTTGACATGAATAGTATAGATATGAGCAATATTTGACATGTTTATGAAATGTACAAAAGAGTGAATATGATATCTGTGATTTTTTTTTTTATATATATGATATGAAAATGACTTGGATTTGTTTTTGATCAAAGGAAAATGATGTGAATGTGTTCAGCATGTGGTTTGATATGATATGGATATAAAAAACCTTTGGCATACTTATCTGTTTTGACTCTGATTCTGAATATGGTTATGATATGATAATACTGGTTCATGTGATATAGTTGGTACAAACCTAATATGATATGATATGAGTGCACCCATTTTGGAAACAAAATGGTCTTTTATGTATTCTTTCATGTTTGCACACTCGGGGCTCCGAGATTGAAAAAATGGAAGTTTCACAATATGATACTGTCTAGTTTGGCTACCGGGGAGAGCACAACCCTACTATGGGTGTTAAACATGGTATATAATATGTTATAATAAGATGAAAACGTGCAGTTATGTTATGCCAAAGCGATTTTGAATATAAAAATGGTATTTGAATATGAAAATGGTATTTGAATATGAAAATGGTTTATGATATGAAAATGTTGAAAAGTCACTCGGATTTCTTTTTGATAATACGTTTTGAGATGTGTACATGAAAATGAAATGTTTTGCTCCTGCTAAATTTTCTAATAAGGGCTCATGTTTACATACTGGTATATGTTCCTTACTTAGAAATTGGAGCTTGGCTAGATATAGATAGAAGGTCGAGTACCTAAGAGTACCATTGTTAGTAGAAGGATTTAACTTGAGTATTTGAAGTACTTTGTGTTGTTTGGACCTATTGAGATCTAAAGATGTATCGTTTTATTTCGTTGAGATTATTGGAAAATTTTGGACCCCCTTTGGTTTATGTTATTTTGTAATGATGACTTGTGGAGTTTGTATTATGGTTATTTGGAAAATATGAGATTGTGTACTATTTATGAAGTCTTTCAAGTTTTAGATGCTTGGAGAGACAGGTTTGTAAGTGACAGGTAGTAATCCTTCGATCCTTCAGGGTACAGGCCGTTACACATTCTCTGTCGCTCCATTAGGTGTCAGTCCGTGGCATAGCGGGAGATCATGTTGAGTCAGTCGTGTTAGGTCTATCTGACCGCCACTTCCCTGCCATGCCAACATGTGTCAGATCGCGGGCAAGCTGTCCTTTGTTCGTGGAACGGGCCGTTGCATGCCGCCACCTCCCTGCCATGTAGGTGTGTGCTAGATCATGGACGAGCTGTCCTTTGTACGTGGAACATGCTGTCGCGCACTGGATTCTCTGATACTGGTAGGGGTTGCTTCGCGCCTTGGATCTTTGGGACAGGGTGCATGCCGCTGTTTGAACGTAGGCGTGCATCCGGCCCATTGATTGGGTTTGTCAATTCGCCGACCCCCGGGACGTTTGCTCTGATGCTCCTGAGCCCCATGTTGATTGGCCACCCCGGGTTGGTTTGCACTCGCTTCCCGATCATCTTGGCCCAGGCTCCCAACTTCCTCCCTGGAGCGGGTAATTTCGTAACTTGGCCCCCTTTGGACTCAGGCCCTTCTGGAATGTGTTGCGCGTTCGGTCTTTAATTCTATGGCCCAGCATCTAGACCGATAAACAAGTGATGCAGTATAATCAATTATCTAAAATCTACTCGTCCCAGATTTGAAAGAATTAATTTGCATGTCCCTTCAACTAATAAAGCCTGTTGTGAGCTAGGGTACAAAGCAAAAGGAATAGAATATGCTACTGCATGAAAGTTGATGGAGATCGTAAATCCAAATAGAAAATGTAAATGTGGCACCCCTTTTCTTCTCAGTTCATCATCATTGGGAAGAGAGCTAGACCCACTTGATATAATTTATTCACGACGCTTGGGATTCTTGAGTTACAGAGGAAAGCTTCAAGAACACGCAAAACACTATCACTATTTATGCCTACAAGTTTCTGATGTGTACAATTTTCTCTTCAGTATCTATGAGAATGTGATAATAATTTGGAAGGAAATCTTTTGAAAGAAAGCTAAAAAAGATCTCTTAGTCCCATGGAAAAAGCATTCAAGGTAGAAGTTATTGCCTATGGAAAGTAAGGTCCCTATTACGTCATTGGTTATGAAAGAACAGAATCATTGGTGATTCTAGTTAGAGCACCTTATCATCGCTTTATACCATATGCGCTCCTTTGCAATATATTAATAACCTATGCTTTGAGGATCATGTTTAACAAAAGGAACCGTTATAAATTCCTATCATCTTGCACAAGAGACTCAAAACGTACCCTTCCTGCTAGAAACCTTCTATAGACCGGTTTCTTTTCTGTTTGATCTCTTAGTTGTATCCCATTGATATTCAGTTGCGTAAGGTACGGGTAATCTGCATCCTGAGGTTTAGATCACTATTATTATTCTATCTAGTCCTTGGGTTGCAGATTATCTCTTCCTTGCCGGCAATGAAAAACATATTTGCATCCCTTGCCCTCATGAAAAGCTGGTAATTATTATCCTAGAGAAGCCAGACGTCTTAACGGGGCTACCCTTAAAGAAGAAAACCTCTTACCTTCTCTAGCTACTAAACAAATCAGTCGGTTAAGGAACCTGTTCATCTCCCTGAACACTGCAGATCAGCAATTGATCAATGTCCTGCTAAAGGTTGGTGCTCACTCGGTGTTCCTTTTCCATTTGCTTCCAAGAGCTCGTGGGGTTTGAACTTTGAAGGCAGTTTGTATCCTAATAGATCGTTTGCTTTTCTCTTCATGCTTAGCATGTATTTTGATTTCCAACCTTTTAAGTAGAAGGTCGAGATTATAGTCCTCAAATATGGATTTTAGACCTACCTTTTCCATTTGTATGCAGTACACGAAGTCTTTTCCGTGCACTCAGCTTTCTGCTGAACTCCAATGGCCTGTTCCATGCTTTCAGTTTCAGTGAAGCCCATGGCATCCTCGATGCTTGTAAACTCCATGTCCACATGAGAAAAAATAAAACATGATCTGCATATATGTATTAGGCAAGACCCGAAGCCTTTCTGCACAGTACAATGCAAGCCTGACCACAAGCTGCAGCAAATTTGTGTTAGAGCAAGTTGAGATTTCATCATGCTTTATAACATTATATATATACAACTTGAAGCAGAAGAAGGTTTTCCTCAGAAAACTATTTAGAAAAGGATTTTAATGCTATTCAGTCAATAGTGTTGAATAGTGAAACGACTCTATGATCCATTGTCGGGTCCAGAAAAGTTGCAGGGTGACTGGATACGGAGAAATGAACGCCACAATGCATGTAAAGTTGCAGGATTAGTGTGTGATAGTGTGGATGGTTCACGACTGTGCAGTTTGCAATTCTCCAATTCCCAGAACATAATTAGTGGTTTGTGGACTCCAACAACCCTCTGACCTTACGATGACGCTCCCTCCCGCAACTCAAATCATGACCCCTCTGGCTGGAATGGCCCTTGTCGAACTGTCAATCCACCTCAAACCAATTGATACTAGAAAGAAATGAATAAAGTCTATAAAGGCATTGACACTTATCTCGGAAGCCTGTTTTCAAAACAATCACATGAAAGAGTAGCTGTTATTGCGGACACACCCCAATTACAATGTGACTTCAGGGTTTTATATATTTTCCTTTTATATTGATGTAGAGGAAATATTATTGGAGAATGAAGATGAAACCCATGAGATATTACCGAAAATCATGTCTTGATCTAAGGTTTTCTAGTATGAGCCAAAGGCTCAGAGCCATTAAGGATTTCTCAGATGAATGAGAGAATAGTATGTGCAGAGAGTAGAGACCACGTGGGGCTATATATGCTAACGTTGCAATCCAAGTCATCAGTTCATGAGTATTGCCATTGATGGCCGTTGCAAAATATCATTAGAATTTAGAAAATTGGAGAGGATGGTGGAGAAAGCCATATGCAGTGGTGGTCTGCGTGTACGTGGGGGCCTCACAAGCTTTGTGGGTTGGCCGCAAAAGTCATACCGACGATGGAGAAAGTGGCTGGTAGGCATTTGTGGGATTGTTCAAGCCATAGCTTTGCAAATCTAAAAAATCAACACAGGAATAAGCCAAAAAAAAAAAAAAAAAAAAACCATGGCACATGTGGAAGATGCACTAATTGGGGTATAATTTGAACGAGTTTAATTGATAGGTATTATATTAGAGAAATTATATTTGCAGTCTTAGGTGTGTAAGTTTCGTGCACTCTCTTTAAAAAAAAAAAAGAGATAAATATGAGATCCACATGAAAAAATTAATTAATTTTTTAATAGTAAATCCTATTCTTTTTTAAAAAAAGTGCGCTAAAATTACACGCCCTATGACTGTATCAAGTATTACTCTATCATCATGTAGTATATTAGTTACAAAACAATATGTATTACATAATGCATTGCATTAACATATGTGTGAGCATATCTATATGTTAACATATATTAGTATAATTTGATATGCGACTTTATAAGTATAAGATTTCAACATTGGTTTATTCACTTTATATTTATCATCTCATTTGTTATTTATTTATATATTTTGATTTAGTATCTTTACTTTTTTTTTTAAATCTCAATTCGAGCTAGCCTAGTTGAGATGAGTTCGATTGAGTACTCGATTCAACCACAATTCAAACTTCAGTCATGCATGCTTAGACACATTAAGGCCCTGTTTGAAACTTGAACTAAACTGAAATCATTTTAAGCTGAGTCTAATATCCAAATATCTAACTCTTAAATCATTAAATCCATCTCAACTCAAAATCTCTTTATACGTGGGACCTACAACTTTTTTCAACTCAACACTTCTTTATACGCAGGATATACAACCTTTTGTCAACTTCTTATAAATACATTTAAACTCATCTTAACATCCAAATATATCTAAACTCATCTTAAGTGTGCTCTAAAAATTCACTCCACCATCTCAACTCACTACTATTTATAAAAAATTAAATTTATCTCAACTCAGCTGATCAACATCTAAATGAGACCTAAATATATCCAGTGGATCGAGAACCTCTCAGAGGTGGGCTACCCCCACTTCCAAAGGCATCAACAGGGAAGAACCTCTCAGAGAGGGGAGGAAGTTGAACAAAAGATCATGAACCATGGGAAAGTCACGTGCTGAGTAGGAAATAATTAAATCGATCAAGATAGAGTGGATAAGGGAAAGTCTAGGAGATCAGAGGAGAACTCCGGTCAACAAGAGCTGAAAATTGAGGTTCATGGCCTGGGTGGAATGGATGACGAGAGAGAGAGAGAGACAGTTTCATTGCTATCAGGATACTATTCCGCCATAAGTGATACTTTTCGATAAATTACAAAATACTTGTCCTTTTTTACTAATATTAAGAAAAAGAGTTCTATTGTTCATTTCACTTTTCCCTTTTTCTTTTCCAATAAAATATGACGGCCTTAGAATCTATCCACAACCGTTCTTCCTAAAGAGAAAAAGGATCTCTCATTTCAGAAAAATATACTAATCGTTAAAAATTTCATGAATTCATCAGTACTTTAATATATATTAACTAAATAAAAGATGAATTAAAAATCTTAAAAATTAAAATTTTGAGCCCTAAAATAATAGCTAGCATCTGACCCACATAAGGAAAACATAACTCTCTATTCATCTTGTCGAAATTAAAAACAAAAAAAAAATTGACATCATCAAGTACCGTTGTCTTTAAGGGAAACATAACTCTTTATTCTTTTTTGAGTATTGCTAGATTCACAAATAAATTATATAAAAGTAATCAAATAAATTGATATAATTTCATCTGATCTTCTAGATTTACTTTACAATAAAAGTAACTTTATAATATGACGAACCATATAAAACCACATCAATTTATGAAATTATTTTTATGTAATCTTTCTGTTAATAGAGTATTTCCCTTCTTTCAAAATGTAGGCAGATCACTAGTTTACATGAGATTCGACCAATCTTGTCCATCATACATAGAAATCAGTATCAATGTTCCTTGCCACAAACTTTGTGTTCGGATCCCTCGTTCCTGCACTGATGCGTTTCAATGTTAAAGAAGAACAAAAACATAAGCTTCCTACATTTTTTTTTAATATACTCGATCTCATAGATCAATACTAAATCATTGGAATAAAACACTACAACACAATTTATCTTTTGTGACAAAAGAAACCGTCACAAAAAATAACCAAAATGTTACTAAATATATTTGGTAATAGTTTGAAACCTCCATCATGACCGTCACCTAATGTGTGTCAAAGAAAACAACTGGTGACGGTTTACTGTTGAATCGTCACTAAAAATATTTTTAGTGACGGTTGGAGGTGTTCCGTTTGGTGTAACGTTCAACGTTCCCTTTTCTTGTGACGATTGAGATCTGTCATAGAAAGTAACGTTCAGACGTCCAATTGAACGTTCAAATGTCAACCCGACTGATTGGCGTTCGAATGCCAAAAGATGACGTTCGCTGATTATAGTTCGAACGTATCATACTTACGTTTGAACGTTTATACGTCCAAACTTTAACAACAATAAATGTTTGAATTTTCATTCAAACGTTAATGAACCATTGTTTGAACGTAATGGGTATAACATTCGGACGTTAGTTTAAATGTTAACGAAGAAGCGTTCGAATGCAAGTGTTACGTTAGAAGGTTTGTTCGAACGTTAATTGTTTAAACATTCAAACGTTTTGTTCATTTGAGGGTGAGTACATTTGAACGTTGAGTTGTACGTTCTAACGTTATGTTATAATTTTGTGTAATTACGTTCGAACGTTGGTTCAAATGTGAACCAATGTTCAAATATTTTTTTATTTGCATTCGAATGTACAGATTAGAAATACTAATTTCATAAAATTAAAAAACATATCAATTATATCATATTATACACCATTAATTAACAACTAACAATGTCTTATAAATTTTTAAAATTAGATATTAAAATTAGTTATATACATTGATAAAATTTATTTCTTGTTCTTTCCTCACCCATTGCAATTCTGTTGCAGCGACATAACACGCTCTTTTTGTACCATCATCTCCTACTACACTTACTCTTGGACTTCATTGGGTATTCTTTCCTCCTGATCTCTCTGTTGGTCATACAAACATGTCTCTAAATGAGATTGTCGCTCTAAGAGAGACTCTAACTCTTGCTGTCTCGATCTCATATACTCATTATTGCGCCGTGCAGCTTCTAAATCTTTGGTAAGATTATTAATTTGTGAAGTCGATGAGGTTGAGGAAGATGAACATCTATACTTGAAAGATCATCTCAAACCTCTTGCCATACTAGACTGCAACCCGAGCACTTGCATGAATATGTCTATGTCACTAGGAGAGGATTCCTCAGAAGCTAACTGTATCTCCATCATTTTTTCCTGCAATTTGAAAGAAAGCACACAATAAGTAACGTATTAAAAAAAATACACATAAAAAATAAATTATTCACATGTTGCATAATTTATTTAACAAAATTAACACTACTAACATAATTATCTACAGCGAAAGAATCCATCCACTCACTACGCTCATTAGTGTGAGCAGCAGCATAGACATGAATGAATGAAAAGTTTTTAGGATCATCACGTTTCTAACAAAGTGACATTAGTAATTTTAAAAAGATAATGTTAATATTTAAATAAAAGAATATCAGAAAAATAAATGAATTCTATAATTTTTTAATTACAATTTTTTCAACAAAATGGTGGAATGACCTTGAACCGGCACAATGGTAGAAAGTCAGAGCGAATCTATTATGTGCATTTGTAGAACTTAAGTGCCACAAAATTAATTAAGAATGTTAATTGTAATATATACATATAATATATAGAACGAATATAAATGTAAATAATTAAAGGATATAAATATAGAATACCTGATAATCTGGAGATGCGAAAAGATTACAATATTTTCTCCAATCGTCTAACTTTATCTGCTAGAAAGGGGACTGCGCAGTCTCTTCCAATGTCTCAAACTTCTTGAAGTGGTCATGATATCGTCTCTTGTGATGTCAGAATAGTATAGCCATCAACTCATTCACAGTTCTCAAATTCTCGCTACGGCTAAAGTCAAGGTCGAATTCATCCTAATGAGCGAATTAGGTAAAAAATATGATATAGTAATCTAGGTAAAAAAAGTACTTTCAAAGTAAACTCACCAGCACATGACTTCAAATGTGCTCCTTAATCTTATTCGAAACATCTCGCCATGAGCGACATAAAATGGAGCATAAACTTGGACTATTGTGCCAATATAAGAGGAAAGCGTTGTTGTACTATTATCCACTCCTCCAGTGGAATTATCAGAATGATGATCTTGAGTTTTCCATGGCTTCTATTTTTCTCTAGAAAGATGCCACGTGTATAGCCACGATCGCGATGAGCAGATGCATCAACTATATGATAATAGTATAATTATAGTTATATAGTTATTGAGACAAAAGTATTAATTATATAATTCATTATCAATGACATTTCCTTACTGGTAGGTGTTTACTGGTTGTTGTTCTCTTGTGTGTTAACTTGATCTTCAGGAGCGAATTCCTCAGGTGGGGAGTCCTCAATGGGTTTGAGACTTAGACTTGGCGAAGGAGGCACATTTTTTCGTCGTTTTGGTAGCATCCTTGAAAATAATTAATTATATAAAAGAAAATTAATTAAAAGAAATTATGAAAAATATAATATTCTATAGTCACCTATATGAATAAAATATTTAGTACTTTTATTCTTCATCTTCGAATGTATTTTTCATGCTTATTTCAGAATCTCCCTCAATAACATCTTCGTTGTCAACATCAACCTCTTATTCGTCCTCCATATCCACTTCCTCCCTGGATTCTAATTCGTCTTCTTCTTCTTCTTCTTCTTCTTCTTCTTCTTCACTTGAATTAAATGATCATTTAATACGAACAGGTCGAGATGGATCGGTGGGACGTCATCTCTGCATAAGGGGAGCAACTCGAGTGCATTGAGGTCAACAAACAAGTTAATACCCTGTTCATCTTCCTGATAGGCCTCTACAATCGAGGTGTCATCTTCATCTCCACTATTCTCATAATCTGCACTTGTTCTTACTTCATATATATTTCGAGGGATAAATTTTTGTACGACTCGCCAAGTTATCTCTCCACTATTTTCATTAGCGCTTTTCATTGGATCAATCAAGTAATATACTTGGGTAACTTGACAAGCCAATATGAATGGATCATCTTCGTATCATTTAGATGTAGTATTATTAATTATAGTTATTATATGTATATTATACTTTATATATATTTAAGTTATTTACTTATAATTTGCATAATATCTAACATATTCACAATATCTAAACATTTTTACATACTCACATTTTTACATACATTTTCACAAAAATATTCACAACAAAATGTGGAAATATACTTAGCAATTTCCTCACAATATTAATCCCCAACAAATGTCAAGTTTCAAAAATCCCAAAGAAATAATCATTCAAACAAAAACACAATACTAGTTAGTACAAATTAAATAATATATAGAAAAATCACAATATTATTCAAAATAAATAAGAAAATATAATATTAACCTCACAATATTAAACTATTTTCTCTCTAACTCTCTCCCTCTCTCTAACGCTCTTCTCTCTCTCTCTCTCTCTCTCTCTCTCTCTCTTTCGCTTTATTTCTGTTTCAATGAAGCAGAGTTCTACAAGTGAGGCACGGATTAAACGCCCTAGACTTGTCTAGGGCAACATTATTTTTTTCAAAATTTTTGGATTTATTGTAGCGACTTTGGTCGTTAGGTCTTTTGTACTCAAACGACAATGTATTGAAGGCGTCCTCGAGTTAAATGAAAAGTCGTCGCATCAAATATCAGGTCAGTTTGAACGTCATTATATATGTTTGCACGTTACGTAAAATTTTGGTTCCCGCTAAAAGAGCAGCCTAATTGTTAACACTCTCAAAAGTTTGAATATACAATAATTCACATGTGAACGTTACATTAATAATCCCAAAATAAGTACAGATCACGTGGATGTATAATTCAAAACGTTCACACATTTTGTTGATGATTTTACAGGTGTATGACCCCTAATTCACGTGGGAAAGATCCCGCCATTTTTCATTCACATTCGCATATATAGTCGTTACATTCGCACGTATATGCATCTACGTTGGAATGTTAATTATACACATTCTAACATAAATATCATCAATTTCTCTTACAAATAACGAGGGAAAAGATACCACCAAAATTTTCAAAATGTTCGCACATCAGTACAAAATGTTCGAACATAGATTTGTATTGTTCGAACGTAATTTACATATTTATATATTTTTTAAACAATAGTGGTTTATATAATCATAGTGATTTATATATTTATATATTATTCGCTTATATATAGTATATATACTATACTAGTGTACTATGTATTAATATAAATTATATACTAGTACATAATGGTATTAGTATATCATATATTATTAGCTTATAATATGCTAGACAACAAAATTAGCTGTTAATTAGACTTAATTAAATTAATTAACAACATTAGATTAATATATATTGTGTATATAATATACTAGTGCACTATGTACTAATATAACTTATATAGTAGTACATAACGTTATTAGTATAACATATATTATTAGCTTATAATATGTTAAACAACAAAATAAGTTGTTCATTACACTTAATTAAATTAATTAACAACATTAGATTAATATTTATTGTGTATATAATATACTAGTGCACTATGTACTAGTATAACTTATATAGTAGTACATAATGTTATTAGTATAACATATATTATTAGCTTATAATATGCTAGACAACAAAATTAGTTGTTAATTAGACTTAATTAAATTAATTAACAACAATAGATTAATATATATTGTATATATACTATAATAGTGCACTATGTACTAGAATAACTTATATACTAGTACATATTGTTATTAGTATAACATAAATTATTAGTTTATAGTATGCTAGACAACAAAATTAGTTGTAAACTACACTTTATTAAACTAATTAATAACACTAGACTAATATATATAGTATATATACACATAAGTATAGTGTATATATAATATATTATTTAGTACGAATTATAAAAAATTTATTCTTGAGACATTCAAATGTACTAACATAACGTCCGCATATATCTGGTATTGAGTAAAAGCGTTCGCATGTACTAACATAACGTTTGAATGTAACAAAAATTAAGTAATTAAACGTTCGGACGTTATAATTGAAACATTCGGATGTCTTTTTCCCATCAATTGAATTTCACACGTTAACTATTAAACGTTCAAACATTAAGTGTATAAAATCTCAAGTCCGAACGTGAAACTGCACAACTCACATTTCCATTAAAACTCAATTCGTAGCCTCTGTCGCATATTACAGTCAAACTCCACCACACCGTCACAAAAGAGGTAGGCATCCCTCTTTAACCTTTGGGTACATTTTTTTGGATGTTTAATAGAGGTTTCAGTAGTTCCCAAAACCCATTGGTGGCCGGACCGTCATATTCATTTTCCCGCCACCACGGATTGCCAATGGCCAAACGACCACCGTAGAAAAATTTCTTGAAATTTATACTTCGTTTCTATAGTGGCATTTGGCCAATTTCATTGTGTTTGACGTGTACGGAAACAACTGAGTCGACTCACCCATTTCTCTATGATATAACGTTTGAACGTTATATCTTCCAAATGAGGAAGACGACATATATGTTTGCACGTTAATCATATAATGTGCGAATATTCTACAGTACGTGCAAACGTATTTAGTATGCATGTGAATTTAAATTGTATATATGAACATACATTTGTAATGTTGGCACATATGATCGTTCATATTCTTGAACGGCACATACGTGCGAACGTTATTTGTAATTCGTGCAAATGTAAAACCTTTTAGTTGCCATAAACAAAATATATATTCGAACTAATAGTTATGTACGTTCGCACGTATTATTAAATATGTTTAACAGCTTCCTCACATGTGAACGTGATATGTTTTATACATTCCAACATATATTTGAGCCGTCACATTCGAACATTTATCATATTATGTTCGAATGCTTATACTAGATAATCTAAAGTGCAAATGTAATAACCAAAACGTTAGCACGTATAAGCTTATCCTCCGAACTTTAAATTTTGGATTCGAATGTGTACCAGAAATAATTTAGATTAGAATGCATAATATGCTTCATAATAATAATATTGCTCAATTTTTTTTTCTTTCAGGATATGACTCATCTTCTGACTACTAGGAAAAGGGGGGAAGGAACAAGCGAGGGCACGTCTCAAATCGAGGCTCGAACAGTGATGTCTGAACGAGAAGTTATGATCAACCACTTTCAAGAACTCATATGGGAGCAGAAGAGCGTTTGAGAAGTGTTCCTTACGAGAGGTTGGATGAGTATTTGCACATTGAGGGGTATCTTAAACCCCTCAAAGGTTCAGGAGTTTATATGCAAATGTGTTCTATGCCTAAGGATGCATCCTCTCACACTGTGACAATACGCGGTGTTCAATTTGAGGTCTCGATTGATGTCATTGCTGAGCTTTTGGGGATTGGTCGCATAGCTAAGATATCGACTGCAGAAGATGCTCAGCCTATGGATGGATCCCTAGTAGATGCAGATGTAGGCACTTCTGCATCATCTATTGGCCTAGTTGACCGGTTGGAGGCTAGAGATACTGATGAGGAGGATGGCGACCAAGATGAGGATTTCTACATCCTTACTGGGACTGACTAAGACCAGATCGATAGGAAGAACTCCTTCAGCCAGGTACAACTCCTCCCTTTTTCTGCATGTTGCATCTTATAGTTGCAACAAATGTGGATCTTGTGGGACATAAGGCCACATTTAGTCGGAAACATGCACAGTTCCTTATACAAGTGGCACATGGAGACCCCATCAACTTGCCACTTCATATTTTTGAGAGGATCCATTACGAGGTGAACGTCCTCTCCACTGACAACCTTCTATATGGAGTCCTCATTTCCATGCTATTACTGGCCCGGAGTGTGCAACCCATGGTGGAGGAGTGGAGGACAGACCAAATGAGCCTCATCGACATTACCACACACATCGAAGCATTGGACAGGGGAAGGGGCATGCTTGATATCAGCCCAACCCTGTACCAGATCTTGTTCATTCGATCCATTCCAAGCCCGATGTTGGGAGTACTAATCAACCGCCGATGGATATATCTACAGGAGATGCACGGTCTGCTTGAGTTGATGCGATGGTCTCAGATATTACTGCGCATATCAACCGAAAGATCGAGTTAGTAGAACAGAGTATTGGAGATTTTGTCGTAGATGTTCTCCATCGGATAAATATCCTAAACACAAAAGTCAACGCATTGACTAACGATTTTAATAAATATATAACCAACACGTTTTGAGTATTTTGTACTTTATTTTTATCATATGTAATGAACAATATTATTATTTAATATATCTACTATTTTTGAATATCAATTCCCAATCTTTTTTAATGTTAGCTTATACAACTGTAATATTAAATCACTACATTTCAATTATCAATCTTTTTTAATTTGAAATGTCCAACTTTAATATTAAATCAATTAATGTTTACACATGAGAATCAATAACGGTCGAATGTTGGTGCCAAATTTTTTTACGTTTGCACATAAATAGACCCCACGTTCGAATGTCCAGGGAACGTCCTAATGTGAATATATATACATTCGAACATAATGCAATTTCTCAGTTGCCTTCAATGACGGTTTCCACAAACCGTCATAGAAAATATTTTTTTGTGACAGTTTGGGTATTGTCACAATTTCCAAACCGTCACAAAAACTAATTTTTGTTGTAGTGAAATATAATAAAATTGAAAATTTATGGAATTTGCTTTTGAAAACACATGAAATCACATAAATCCTCTAATTAGTAGTTTTTTTTCTTTAATCTCCCTCTCTTATAATGAGTTAAACTCTTTCGCATTTTGCTTTCGGGAAAAAAGCTCGCCTTTGAAATACAATCCAAAATAATACAAAGTTCTTATTAGTTGGAGTCGTTGAATAAGTTGAAATTGGTTTGAGTCCACTGATTTAAATAATTATATAGTTGAATCATGGAGCCAAGTTGTGATTGGTAAAAGAATCCAAAGGGAAGAGCTAGCTCAACCAAAACCCATCCAAAGATCCCATCTTTTCCGCCCAGGAGTGGAGCTTTAGCTCCTCCCTCCATCCTCCCTTGTGGCTTGTCCAGAAACTGTGCAACCATTTTCTTTTCGGTTTTTATTTTGTTTTCTTTCCATAGCAAGGAGAAGCGCCGATCTACTACTTTTCGAAGCCTTGTGACCACCACACGTCACACATGCGGATCAAAGCGCACATGAGATTCACTTGCTACCGCACTGACGAGCACATGTTGCCACCACGCGCGACATTTTTGGCGCTAGCAACCTTGGATTCTTCAAATCCGACCAACATCCAATCTTCTAGAGTGGCATATGGCCTCCATGCGGTGCTACAGTCCCTGATCGTCGTCCTCCGGTGATCAGACGTATCTCCTGTTTGCTAACTGCCTATATTTTTGCTTCTCCTAACCAAAGATCGTGGGAAAGAGGTAGTGGAAGTCTCTTGTTACCAGCCCAGACCAACGAAATGCAACACAAATCTCTTTACTGCGACTTTCAGTCGTAATATTACAGTCCGTTTATTAGAATGTATCAAAATCACTTGAATTAGTTTCCCCTTGTGGGAAATGGGTGGGGGTTAAGTCTAGGGCTGAGCTTTGACTCCGACCTCTGATCGGAACTCCGACCGTCTATTGGGCTAAAAAAAATAAAATAATAGTACTTAAATAAATAATGTGGTCAATTTCTTTTGTTAAAAAAATTATATGCAAAAATAAATTTGATCCATTACATGACATAGCACTATTAACAAAGGTAGGTGTGTCTATGACTTGATCTAAAAATAAATATAAGACATTAAGACTAATAAGTGTATCATGTGCCATGTGGTGGGTCCTTGTTTCAGTTTTTGCTCGGAACAAGCACAATGTAATGTAACAACATAAATATAACTACATAAATTATTAAATATGATCACCAAAGCCCAAGTCCAAACCTATAAAAAAAAATACTAAAAAGATTAAAAAAAAGTTTAAATATAATAGTTTAAAAACTAAATAACATGTCTGATGTAGCCATAAGTTATAACAATCTCATTTATAATGTAATAACAACATTGACTTATCCTTGGAAGATAACTACATAAATATTAAATGCTCATTTCACTCAAATCTCAATGGTCAATTGGTCATGCTTGAAATGAAGATAGAAAGTTGCAATCAATAAATGAAAAAAATTGATTAAAAAAAAAACTGAATACAGGGAAAGTTGAATTTCATTCTTACCAAGAAAGGGGGTTCTCTCGAGTCTATCCCAACTCTTAAGGGGCGTCCGTCTCAATCATCGGCAATTATGTTATGATTCACAATTAGATCTATAAAATCATAAAAAGTAGAAGTTAGAAACATTAAAAATAATTAAATAATCATTTAAAAACATATAAAATTACTCGATTTAAGCCTATAGCTCTCGGCATCAACGCCAACGGTATCTAGTCCAATGAGCATTTCACTTATCCAATTCTGTGTGCAGACGAGGGCCTCTATGGTTGACAGTGACAATGAACTCCGATAAGCATCCAACATGCGACCTCCAATGCTAAATGCTGACTCTGAGACAACTGTAGTGACAAAAATAGCTAGCACATCTCGGGTTGTACGGGAAATGACTGGATACTTGGTGGAATTAAACTTCCACCAAGTTAATAACTAAAATACATCACTAGGTGCCTCTACAGCTTCCATAAAATATCGTTCAACCTCAGATGTACACTGCATAATATTCCTTATTGACATGAGTTGATGATACTGCTACATAATACGATGAGCTCTAACCCCTACGGATGGGTCAGTATCACCTAAGGAAGCTATCGACCTCGAATGTGAGGAGCTACTAGCTGCAGATGAAGACTAATCACTATTACTGTAGTGATATATCATCAATATCACTTTTTAGCATTCTAATAAACTCTCCAGCCTTCACTGCCCCGAGGATGAAATTTAACCAAAATTCTAGAATTGCCAACTTATATTGGGGGTCAAGGATCACAGCCACAAATAGTAATCTATTTATCTTCTCAATATTCCTCTAATATTTATCATATTTGGTCTTCATCCTCGTAACCATAGCAGATAACAATCCACTAGAGTCAGCACAACTATTTTTCAAGTGGAAGTGAAGCTCCAAGAACTCGTTTAAAAATGAGTTCGCAGTCGTATATTTGGATCTAGATAGCCGCATGGTTATATCATAAAAAATTCTTAAAAATTCAACAAAGTACCTCACACTGGTCCAATCATGTGCGTCCGGCGCATCGAGCCCCTGTATTGCTGGCTCCAACAAAGCATACCTCTGATCCCCATCCTCGACCACCATTCGCTCGAATGCTTTTTGGTACATATGTGCCACAACCAACATCATGTATATAGAGTTCCATCAAGTTGGAACGTCCAAGGATAACATACTAGAACATTCAATCTTAAGATCTTGTGTTATTGCTTAAAACTTGGCAAGCCTTTGGGGGAATTCCTCACATATCCCACAATGCTGTGGACTCGGATAATGGAATCATTAACCTCTTTTAACCCCTCAACAACTATGAGATTGATGATATGAGCACAGTATCGAACATGAATAAACTCATGGGCCCGAATGACATCATCTTTCATGGTCGTATTCTGCTTAAACCAATCAATTGCTGTTTCATTGGCACTGACATTGTCAACTGTAATACACAACACTTTTCGAATTCCTCAGTCCTTTAAATAATCGTCCATCTTTGCCTCAATGGATGCACCTTTATGATCCACAATTTCTTAAAAACTAATAATTCTTTTATGCAAATTTCACTCACTGTCAATGTAGTGTGTTGTGATATACATGTAACAGACGTTCTGTATGGATGTCCATGCATCAGTCATAAATGACACTCTTTGACTAGTGGTAACAAACATCTTCTTCATCTCTGCCTTGTCTTTCGCATGCCTCTTCATACAATATCGCATCATCGTATACCATGATGGAATGGAAAATCGTGGCTCAACAAAGTTCAGAAACTTTCGAAAGCCTCTTTTCTCGACTATGATAAAGGGCATCTCATCAGTAATTATCATCTATGCAAGCATGTCCCTCAGCATCTTCTCACTGTATTGAGGAATGACCAGTTTCTTAGTCTGTATACCATCAGTGGCTGTAGAAGTTTGGTAACTGAGGTTGGTCTGATCAGTGCCCGCCAATACCTTCGCAATCTTTTATCGTTGGCAACCATTTAGATGTGCTATTAACACACTGGTGCATTGCTTCTTCGAATGACATCCGCAAAGTTGCCCACAGTAATGACATATTGCTACCGGGTTCGCAATATCACCAGGGATTTTGGTGAAATGCTCCCATGTCCACGACCTCTTTTTAGAAGGTTGTGGTGGTTGATCTTGCTCAATGGACATCTCCTCCTCTTCGTTGAACATATCCTCATCCTCTATATCTACTTGGAGTGGGAGTCGACTACTCGCACAAGATGTAGTTGCTCTAGATGTAGTTGCTCGAGATGTAGTTGCTCGAGATGTAGCTACCCTAGATGTGGCTCTAGGGGTGGAAGTACCCACTAGTGTAGGAGTTGTAGCATTGGCATCCACATCCTCTTGTGGACGATCATCTCTACTAGGTCTAGGATCTATATCACGATCAATGAAGCTGAAAAAATAAATTAGAAGCAAAAAATTAGTTTAAAAAATAACTAGGCTATATTAAAAATTTAAATCAATACAAAGATATAAGACATGTATTATTGTATCATAAAGTGTTCCAAAACATTACTAATTTAAGCCAGCATCTGAATAAGATCAACTTTGACAGGTAAAGAACATACAAGAAACTAAATAAGTAAACAATTAGAGTAGCTCATGTTTCCCTAGCAAAACTGGTTTTGTTGATGCCAATTTCATTAATCTTCTCAGCAAAGTGTTGATGCCAATTCCATTAATCTTCTCTAATCAATTTGAAATTGTGTTTATCTGATTGTTGATGCCAATTTGAATCTATTTAGTTGTTTCCCTAGCAAAACTGGTTTTGTTTTGGTGAAAAGATAGATCCACTTGTGTCTCAATGGTCATTTAGAAAGATGGTCAAATTACTTCCATAATGGTCATTTACCGGCAATATGGAACCATGGATCCAAGTTAAAACGTAAACAGGAGCTAATAACTTTCACATCCAGACACCAAAACAGATAGATGCAAACCTAGAATACCCCTTCATTCTCATGCCAAAGTCGATTCCATTACATTTCACAATTATTTAAATGCATTAGACCCTAAAACTGTAAATATCAATTTATAAAAATGTAAATATTATTTTTTTGAAATAATAAGAAGTTTGATATATAATATCTTTCTTTATAAGAATTAAAAAGTGTTTTATTTAATAATCCTTTTCATATTTTATTTATTTATATTAGAAAGTGCACTTGATTGTGAGGATTTTAATCATTTCGTGGTAAGCAAAAAGGTGTATATGGCTCTAGAATGATCATGTGACTATTTTACATTATTGTCGATGAAACTCAATTATCCCATGCATGATGCTAGTTGGCATTAACGATATCTTCTCTTTTTGCTATGTATTTTAGACCGCTAGCACAAATTTAATTGCTAGACATTTTCATTATTGTTGGTGATCTTTTTAAGCAGACCCTATGTATAGTACTTCGAGACCATAAATTAATAACAGCACCTCAATTAAATGAATCTATGTTTTTAACATAAAAAGGCCTATAAATTAAACAAGTGTTAAAAAAAAGGACATAATTCTGTATTATCAAGTGGGGTAGAGGATTAATTGCCAGTGCTTGATTAATTAGCAACAATATATCTTTGGGGCCAGCCAGGATGAATGATTCCATATAACCATCCTTTCACCGATCACCTGGCTGTATAATTGCAGGCAAGCTGCACTATCTTCCTAGTAATTTTAAAAGATTAGTGATAATTAAAAACATTTATTTGCAAGTTAGTGCCATTCTCTCCACATGATTGTTCATATGTCATATTTATAATTTAAATGTTAGATTTTAAAGTTCTCTAATAAATTAATTTTTATTGTATTAACAATGTGAAAAATGTATTTGCTCTGCAGATTTGCACTCGAAGTTTTTTACAAAAATGTTGCATCTCAGGCTCTCAGGATGTTGAGCTTTTACAAATTTCAAAGTAAATATAATACTAAAAAGTTATATTATAATAATATGATGCTTTC
Source organism: Juglans microcarpa x Juglans regia (assembly GCF_004785595.1). Taxonomy (NCBI): domain Eukaryota; kingdom Viridiplantae; phylum Streptophyta; class Magnoliopsida; order Fagales; family Juglandaceae; genus Juglans; species Juglans microcarpa x Juglans regia. Next base: position 32,202,636 of record NC_054602.1, on the reverse strand, counting down.
AGTTGTTCTTGATACTTTCAGATTAAACACATTGCAATATTGCATGCATACAACACATTGCTTTAAGGAGAATCTGTCTAATTTCATAGAAACATCTCTTACACTTTTTATCAAACACATTGCATGCATACAACACAACTTACAAACTCAGTACACATTTATCAAACACATGTCCTTACTACAAATTTACAAAACAAATTCATTTCAATCACAACAAAATACTCAGATGTGCATGCTATGAGTAACAGAATACATAAACTTAAATCAAGCAATTTAATTTTAGGGCTCGGAATCGGGTTCTCACCGTAGGTTGAAGCTCGGATTGAAGTCGCGTACTACGGAGGAGCAAAGACTCACGGCAGTAACAGAGAGGGAACAAGGTGGCGAGGTGGAGGTTCATTGGTTCAGCCATTCAGACGTGAGACTTGAGAGAGAAGGAGGAGTAAGGAAGAAGGAAGAAGGGGGAAGGGAAGGGAAGGGAAGGGGGGTTCTACGTTTTGGACCTCCCGTGTGATGAAACGACGCGTCGTTTGATTTTTTTTAAAAAAAATCGGAGTCAGAGTTCGGAGCTCCTTCGAGCTTCGATTCCGAATCCGACTCCTTATTTGGAGCCACTTCGCACTCCGACTCCATTTTCCGACCACTCTGACTCTGACGGAGTCGGAATCGGAGCGGATGTCGGGCGGAGTCAGAAATTTTAAAATTTTGCACAGCCCTAGTCAAATCATTAACCCTAGATCCCTTTTCTTTTATCTTTATTTCTTGTGTTGTACTTGTATATGCTGGTTTAAGTTGAATGTTGGGGCTTCCCATCCTGTTGACTATTGTATCATGTAACTATTAAATATATCTATAATATGCTTGTTTAGAAAAAAAAATTTATATATATATAGTTGAATCATGAATTGAAGTTTGAACATTTCACATTTCACATTTCCAACATAACATAATTTGATTTACTTTAAAAAACAACGGCGGTTTATCCTTCATACCAACTTACATATATAATTTTTTTATTAACTAACGTGTCATTTTTATTAATGTTTCCTTTTTTTCTCTGATGATGCAGTGGCGCTATAGAAGGATGCAATAGTTAAAATGAAACGGAGAGAAAAACGCAATTGATTGTATTTCATTTAATAATTAGTAATTGAGATATTTGGATTTGGTTTTTTGTTTTCCCTTTTTGCTCTGTTTGTGTAACAAATTAAGGTCCTCCACGTCCAAAAGGTTGGGCAAACCGTTAAGGTAATCCCTTTCTGAAGGTGGATATTTCTTTAATACTAGCCCCCACTACGTTAGAGCCCAAACATCAAAATGAGGGCCAAACCAGGTATCAATTTATTTCTAAGCTAGTGGTAGCCCACCCTTAAATAGATAAATTTCGTGTAAATATTTAAAAAAAAAAAAAAAAAGACTCCATGTTGAAAAAGTGTAAAAAAAAAAATAAAAAAAAAAATTATTTTTTTTAGTGAGATCTATATTTTTATAAAGAATATATTCAGAACTTGTCTATTTAAAATTTGTATCTAGTATTATTAATATAAAAAAGATGACCAGATTCTTGTTAAATTAATTAAGTTTTTTCACTCAGTAACTACACACCATGCATTTAGTAAGCAAAAATAAAAATAAAATAAAAAATTATGTATAATTTGTAGTATAGGATGATGAGTACAAATTTTCTAATTATATTGTTGGTGGATAAAATCTTTTAAAAAAATCATAAAAATTTCTCTGTAATTAATGATGATATAGTAAAAGTTAGTTAAAATATCTATCTACAATCTATATTAAAAAAATAAAAAAAAAAAAAAAAAAAAAAAAAAAAAAAAAAGGGTGAAAGAGCGGAATTGAATTGGATAGAATTTCAAAGATTTCCATCCAATATTCCAGCTATCTATCTGTTTAATTAAGCATGAGACGTTACACGAATGCGATTTCATGGTCTGAAAAGACCAATATTCCTTTGGACTTAACCCGAGAAAACTCATCGTCTTCTTAACATAACTAGTGATCCCTGATTCCCAGCTCTTCCTAAAAGAAAATCCAATAACAATGAATCCAAAACGTCAGATTCAGGTGCAAGAAAACAATAAATTTTCAAGCACCCTGATTGCAAGGGTTACCCAAAACTGAAAACCCTAATTTTCTAGTCCCAAGATGAACATACGATGCCTACCACAACGTAAATAACCAGTTTTGTGCACTGAAAATACCTCTTTCTCCATTCAAAGGAATTTCCCATTCCTGGACCTAAGCAAGAACACGCTGAATTCTTGACCAGTACTGCACTCGTCCAGGTTTATGAGGTGGAACGACTCCGAGTCCGAGTTCCCCACCACATGCTCATAATTAGCCCTCATGTAAATTATCTCCTCCGACGCCGAAGACCCGAACCCTGCCGGTATGACTCCTGCTCCGACCGTCGTGGATTGCATGGTCTTCAGCATCGATCTGACCCGCTCGCTTGCCTTTCTCTTGGCCGCGAACCCGAGCTTGAGGCCGTTGCAGTGCATGGTCCAGACGGGAACCGAGCGGAGAGGGCACGACCCTAGCTCGGACTTGTCGCACTCGAGGGCGATACGAACGAGCCCGCCTCGCATTTCTTTGACGAGCTGGTTGGTCAAGATGGAAAGCTCGAGGAGGACGGTGGGTCTGGAGGAGAGGCGGTCTTGTTGGACACAAAACCAGACGTGGCCGCGGCGGGGCCCGAAAATGGTGCCGACCACCATCGATCTGGAAGGGCGAGGCTGGGCAAGAGGGGTAGTACTGGAGGTGATGGAAGCCGGAACGCTATCACTGGAGGTGGAAGATGCCTGGGAGTCTCGGTCTTGATTCTTGTGAATATCTTGTTCAGTGTAGTCGGGCAGATCTTCCCGGAGCGAGGTGCTGAGGCGTTTCTTGGTGGTGGTTGTGGCGGTGGCGGCGTTGGTTTGCGAGGTGGGGAAGAAGCAAGAAGGGAGTAATCGACGGAGGGCGTCGAACTTGCCCATACTTACGGTGGGAGGTTGACGATGGAAGTAGGTGTGATTTAATTAATGATCTTCTTGATGGAAATTAATTAAAAGAGAGCGAGCGAGGACCCGAGGTAGGTAGCTAGCTAGCTAGCAAGCAAGAAAGGAGCTTTGGGAATTGGGAAAGGAAGAGAGAGACAAGCCAGGGTTTCAATGTTTTCGGAGAAGAGTAGAGAGAGAGAGAGAAGTTGGGCAGGACTCTGGAGCTTGGGATATTGGTGGTACGGAATGTGCAGGCCAGGTATGTATATGTGTATGAGAGAACAGAGTCAAAGAGGAGAGAGAGAGAGAGAGAGAGAGAGAGAGCGCGCGGGAAGTGAAAATATTATAGCCGTTGGAAGGCCGGACAGGGATGGTAGTACTGTTTTTGTCATCAGGCTGATCAGCGCAAGCACTACGTGTATTATTGCATGTTCCCATAGTACTCGAATTTTAACTGCTGGTCATGATCCCCCCAATTTCGTCTAGATTCTGGAGGGTGGGTGTACAAGATCAAATCAATGGCACTCCCTTAAATTTCAGTACTGCTTTACACTTCAAACAGACGGGACAATTAGACCAAACAATCCAAATTTTGAAGGATACGTGTTATGTTGATTGAAGTTTATTTTAAGAGAAAGTTGAACTTATATTCCTTTAATAGATTTGCAATATATGATAATAGAAGCGCTAAATCTATAAAAGAATTATATAAAAATAATTTTATAAATTGACATAATTTTATTTAATCCGTTAGATGATCATCTATTTTACAATAAAAATAATTTTACAATCTTATAAATTAAATAAAGTCACGTTAATTTATGTAGTTGTATTTCATGTATAATCCTTTAATTTGTGACTAAAATATTTCTTTCTATTAATTAGTATTCAATCTAATGAAAATTTTGTCCACTATGGTAAACCTCAAATCTTTGCACCTGATGTCTGCATAATTCTTTTGGTGACTCTTAGCCATCTTCACTACTCTATGTCTTTGTCAATTAAATCTTATTGCAAGTTCGTTGGATTATTCAGGTCCTGGCTAGCATATTCCGCTGATCTCCAAGTACTTCAGTATCCCAATATAACAACTCTAGGCGTACTTCCATCCACAAAAACTTGATCATAAGGTGTATATATATCATGATTTGGATGATACAATAATAGCTATTATTGTATGAGAAATAGTCTAGCCACAAAGTTAGTCTTAGATTAATCATAGGACCTTTTGAAATATTGGAAAAAAGTAGGATAATGGCTTATAAGATAGCTTTAATTACCACCGGCCGGACCAATCCCAAATGATCATGATGTATTCCACGCGTGTCTATGCTATAAGGAGATATATACGTCCATGAAGTCCCGACTTAAACTCGTGAGCCACTACAAGTTCGGAATTAGGATCACTTACGAAAAGAGTCCTATAGAACTTTTGGGCCATAGGATGTAGGAGCTAGCTAAGAAACCAGAAAATCTCTCTAGTGAAAGTATCATGAAGAATCATGCATGAGATCGATTAGGCATCATGCGACGCGACATACGAAACAAGTATCAACATGCACTTGTTTCTCGAGCTAGGTAATATTAATCTTGAGAAATCTCCATGTTCTTGTTGAATTTCAAGGACAGAATTTCTTATAAAGGTACTGGAGGAGTAGTACTTAATTAATACTGCCCTAAAGAATTAATGATATGATCATCATGTTATATATTAATTTAATTAAGTGGTAAATTTCATTTTATTATTAAAATGTTTTTATTTTTAAGTCTAGTAATTAGCGCATAATAATTAATAGTACATGACCGGCCCCACACGTTCACGTCACAGTTAAAATTTGGTCTTAGCTGAAAAATGATATATGATCTGAAGCTGATTGTTCGATCGGATGTCCAGCAAACGTACGTACGTCCCTTGCTGATACTGAATAATCCAGATCACATAAGTCCATCGTAACTAGTACTTCAACGTAGAACATGCATGATTCCGAATGAAGACTCTGTGTATGAGAGTCGAGACACCTGCATGCATGCATGCAACCGAAAGCTGATCAGTACCGTCTGGACTAACTTGTTTGGTCCTTCGTACGTACGAGGATCGGAGCTGCATAGCCCCAATACCATCATACGTACTAATTATAATATGGATTGATGCATAATTTCATCAGTTATTGATTCAAACATGAACTGATTGCAATGTTGATTATTTGGCAATACACTTACATATACATCATGCCTATATTATATATCGCATGCAGCAAAGTCGAACACCAAAATTGAAGATCATGATAGGCATGCTGCATGCATGGCAGGCACGTGATCACGAGGACATCCAATGAACGTCGTCCTAGCTGTACAAAATTGAAGATCATAGAATTATTAAGAAAAATGCTTCTTGCAACCACCCAGGATAAACGCCGCACAACCGGCACGCCTTTTGATAAAAAAAAAAAAGTAGACTTGCGGCCACCCACTCTCCCACTCTCACTATACTTCACTTGCAACCCAGGCACATGACCCTCTCTTCAACCATTTTCACTCTCTCTCTTTCTCGATTCCTTTGTTTTGTTTTTTGTAAGTGTTGAGATTTTTTCTTTTATTCATTTTCTTTTAGAGAGAGAAAATAATGGCTAGTTTTTCTTCTTCTTCAATGGCTATCATTGGAATGGTGATGCATATGGTTTGCAGGGTTCTGAATCTGTCTACAGGTGTAGAAGTTGATGGGTTTGAGCCTTTGCAACACAAATGAAGATCTAGCAATTTGTGGACGTTGCGGCTGTTCTTGAGCTTCTGCCGCTTCTTATTTTTTTGTACGCCAATGGTGATAATCATGAGATTGAGGAGGAAGAAGAGAATACAGATGTGAACTAGTTGTTAATGGAAACCTAGCTTGAAGGTGTAGAGGAAGACGATATGAATTGCAAAGTAAGAAAATTGCAGAGAGAGAGGGAGGGAAAGAGAGGATAGTGTCCAGACTCTAGTGTTGGGTTAATCTGGAGTGACTAGTGAGAGAAATGGGATAGAAACCAAAGCTCTTTTTTCTAAAAAAAAAAAAAATATATCGTTGACATGGTATAAAGTCGTGTCAAACGATTACCCGGCCGTTTCCACCGCCGGTTTTATGTAGAAGAACTGAATTATTAATACATGTGTAATAATTCTAGTTTCATTTGATCCATTTTCAACTTATTCCACTACTTGATATGAACAATTTGGATAAAAAATAATTTTTTAAAAGGTGATCCAATGGCTCAGTAGATGCCACATGCCATGATAACTTTGGTAAAAAGTACTATATATATATATATATATATATATATATATGTCTTTATCTTTATATAAAAGTGGCTATTGGCATAGGAATAGTATTTTTTGGTTTGCTAATTACTTTACGTTTTTGTCCCTCATGCGGTGCTGCCTCTTTCACGCATTTCTCTGGAAGTTCTCTCTCTCTCTCTCTCTGTGAAAACGTTTTCAAGCCATACTGATTTGTAAACCTCTCTCTCTTACCGAAAGGTCGTTGGCCTGTTGATTGCTCATTCTTTGTAATTTTGCATATTGAGATTCACCTTATAGACTAGGTCTTCTATCTGACTCATGTATTGACATGGAAGTTTTTTAAGAAATCTGCATCCCCTTGTTTGGGATTCTATAGGAAATTATTTTTTTTCTAACTCTGTTGACTATCATCTTGGGATCTTTTCTCTGGCATTTGGACATTATTGAGAACATCGGGGGCATCACTTTGTTGTGCTGATTTTCAATAACAGATGCATGTTGCTTAATTAGCTCCATTCCAGATAAAGGTTGTTCTAGTCGTTAGGCCATTTTTTGGTCTTGTTGAATTTGACATTCAATACTTTGATCTTGGTTAGTAGTTTCCCACTGTGGTAACTGACTGGGAGTATGATTGCTTCCTTGAGACAAAACTGCAACAATACTCATTGAAAGGGTTAAGAAATTGCTGGGCAGGAAATTTAAACTCATAGATTGAGTATTAGAGAAGGCCAAAGACGTTTAATTGGAATGTTTGAGCTCAATATCTTCAATCTATACCATAGATTATTTGCTAATAGGTAAGCTAAAATATTTTTCAAAAGCACAATCATAAATTAGAAGAAATAAACTCATAATTGTAGAAAAATCACGTTATAGGAAACATAGCACTACTCCGATGCCAAGTCGCAAACCCTCGCAAAAAAATTCCCCTCCAAATAACAAATTATCATAGTTGACTTATTCACTAAACTTGTACCAATTTCTAACTTTTAACTGAGTAACATATTACTTTATGAGTACAAGCTAATCATCATGCATCTTTACTTTCTCATTGCTATCTCTACATGCATTTTATCCATCCATGCATTTATTTTTACTTTAGTAATTTCAGATAAATGTTTGCTAGTATTTAGTTTTGTGTTTATGTACATTACACAATTTATTATTTAGTTTTACATACTTTGTGAACTTTCTTGTTCATTATAGACTAGTAGGCAACCCAATCAGATCAAAATTCATGTCATATATAAGATTATCCTATATTTACTGTAAGATAGACATATCATTCTTCCATATATATTACATGTGATAATTATATTTCTTAATATGTTTTGTGATATTATCTACCTCTATAGAAGATTTATATATTTTAGTAGAATTTGTTTTTCTTGTTCATTCTAATTTGCACGTCGTTGAACCACCGCTATTGTGTGTGTGTGTGTGTGTGTGGTCTTTAAAGCCCTTGGATATTTTGTTATAAATCGACCCACGCCCCCACCCATTTTAACAGCACTAATTTTTTTTTTAAGGAAGTTATAACTTTATTGAATCAAACTCTATATCAGATTAGCAATACAGTTAGGAATTTCCTCTAGCTCAATAAGAACATCATCAATCTTAAAAGCTTTCTTAGCAAGATAATGTGATATCATATTAGTTGCCCTCTTAATGTGTTGTACATACCACTACTCAAACCTGCTCAGAATCTTCTTCACGTCTGTGATGATCAAACCAATTTGGCCCTAATTATCTCATTTCCCCTTAAAATCATTCACAACCTTAAGAGTATCACCTTCAAGAACTAGCCTTTTTAAGCCAATATTTGATGCCAGTATTGCAGACTAAAGAGTAGCATATGCTTTTGCCAAGTAAGGGTCAGGAAAGAGTGATCTTTTCATTCTCATTATGGCAATTAACTTACCCTCCCAGTCTCGAATGATAGTACCTATGCCAATTTTGCACTGTTGTTTGTCCACTGCAGCATCCCAATTAATCTTATAATAACTGTTGGGGGGAGCTTATGACATGACCAAAGTTGCAGAGTCTGTTGATGGGATATCAAAGCTCTTATGGTGCAACAGCCTTAATTCCTCCAATTTTTGTGCAATCTCTTTCAGTAGAGAGTTAGGACTAATGAATTCTTGCTTAAAGACAACCTCATTTCTTATCTTCTAAATTCTCCAAGCCACCACAACCATCTCTGCCAATACCTCCTCATCCAATTCATCAAGCATTTTGATCATAAGCTCTTTAAAAGTCTGTTGCCTAATGCTCCTCTTCTGCAGTTGGATATAACATTAGCTCCATACATCTCTCACATATTCACCTTCCCCTAAAACGTGTTCAACACTTTCTTCATGCTAAAAACAAATAAGGTAGCTAGAGTCTGCTACAACCTTATTTTTAAGTAAATTCGCATTTGTGGGCAATCCATTATTACAAGCTTTTCTCAAAAAAAGCTTATTAGCATTAGGAATTGGCAAATTCCACAATCTATTCCATCTTTCATTTTGTCCAGCAGGGTTAGAAGGTTGGCCCTAAGCCCTCTGTTGGATCTCGAGTTGTAAGTGGTCGTAAGCACTTCTCATAGAGAAAATGCTATTTGTTGTACACTTCCAAGAAATCCTGTCAAAACTGTTGCAAAGACTAATAGGAATTTGACTAATAATGGCAGCTTCTTTTTCAGAGAAAGTCTCATTGATTAGCTCCATCCTCCATGAACTTGTAACTGGGTCAATAAGAGCATCCACAGTTGCCTTTGGTTCAAGATTTTTCACTGGACTTTGAACTTTAAAGGATGTTGGGCATGGCAGCCACTTGTCATGCCATATTTTAGTACTGTAGCCATTCCCAATATGCCAAAATAAACCCTCCTCAATTAAAGGCCAAGTAGCCATAATACTTCTCCAAATGAGAGAAGGGTTTCTGTTAAGACCAGCCTTTAAGAAATTGCCATCAGGAAAGTACTTTGTTGAGAGGACCTTTGCAGCCAGAGAATGAGGGTTCTGAATCGGTCTCCATCCTTGCTTGGCTAGCATAGCTAGATTAAACTGCTCAAGATCTCTGAACCCAAGCCCACCAATTACTTTAGCTTGTCTCAGCTTTCTCCAAGAATACCAATGAATCCTCTTTTTTTTTTCAGCTTTCTAACCCCACCAATATTGCTGCATTAATCTACTGAGCTCCATTGAAATATTTTTGGGAATCTTGAATATTCTCATGCTATATGTTGGGATGGCCTGGATAACGGCCTTGATGAGAATCTCTATTCCAGCTTGGGACAAGTATTTCATTTTTCAATTGTTAATTCTGCCTCGCACCCTATCAAGTATATTCTTGAATCCTTTTGATCTAGACCTACCAACCAAAGCTAGCAAGCCCAAATACTTTTCATAAGGTTGTGTCGATTTGACCCCAGCAACTTGTATGATAAGATCATTTACTTCTACCCTTATGTTCTTGCTTAAGAAATTGTGGTTTTGTCTTTATTAAGCCTCTAACTAGATGCTTGCTCATATATTTCCAGCAAGTGCAATAATCTACTCCATTCCAAAGGGTTGGCCTTACAAAATTGTAGGCTGGCATCTGCAAAGAAAATGTGGCTAATGTGCATGCAATTGGATCCTAGCTAATGGCACCCTTGTGATGGCACCTGAAGCTTCAACATTTTGTATGAGATTGCTTAGTGATTCAGCACACAATATAAAGAGATAGAGAGAGACGAGATCACCTTGTTTGATATCTCGAGAGGGAGAAAGAATTTTGAGGGATACCATTGATAATAATAGAGTATGAAAATGAAGACACGCACCTCATGATAACCTTAATCCAACTGTGTGCAAACCAGTGTTTCAAATACTGTACCGTACCGTACCGGTCGATACAGTCGAAATATGCCGTACCAGCCATTGGTCCGATACAGGTATTGTACATATTTCGTACTGGCTCAAATACCGGCCTATATTTCATCCTGTACCGGCCAGTATTTCGGCCCGTATCGGCCGATATTTCAGCCTTTATTTTTTTTTTTCATTTTTTCAAACTACAAGCTTATTTTTTTACCCCCAATTCAAACTGGGCTATTTATAATTTATATATATATGTATTTATATATAATTTATTCATATATAGACTAGTAGTTTAGAATATAATTTTTATATATTTATATATATAATTTATTTATATATCGACTATCCCGAAATGGTACATGAAACAGTACCGATACCAAAATATTTCGTTCCATTGCCTTGACCGGTACAGCGTCTGGTACAGTATTTAAAACATTGGTGCAAACCCCATTTTCACCATGACAGCTTGTAAAAAGTCTCATTCAATCTTGTCATAGGCCTTGCTCATGTCCAGCTTCAAAGTCATGTATCCTTCTTTACCTTTCAAATGATTGTGCATAGTGTGCATTACCTCAAAAGCCATAATAATGTTATCAGTGATTAATATGTCGGGTACAAATGCACTTTGTGTAGAGGATATAAGCGTGGGAAGGAAAGTCTTCAATCTATTGGCTAGCAAAGATCTTATAAATGACATTGCAAATACTTATGGATCTGAATTCTGTGACTTTAGTAGGATATTTGACCTTAGGAATTAATGCAATGTGAGTGGCATTGAATTCCTTTGGCCAAGAACTAGACTTAAATGCTTCTTGGACAGCAACGCAGACATCAGGTCCTACCACATTCCAGTGGTTTTGGTAGAATGAAGCAAGAAAATCATCAGGACCTGGAGAACCTTGAGCATTCATTTGAAAAATAGCACTTTCCACTTCAGAGGCAAAGATGTTTTGTGTCAGTAAGAAATTCATCTCATCAGTTACTATAACCTTTAAATTCTAGATGCAATCCTCAATCTTATCAGGGTTAGAGGATGTAAAGAGAAGCTGAAAAAACTTTTGAAACATGAAACTGACCTCATCTGGTGCATCAGTAGCCTTCCCATCCTCATCTGAAGTTTTCTTAATTAAGTTAGTTTTCCTCCTCTGATTAGCACACATATGATAAAATCTAGTATTTCTGTTGCCATCCTTAAGCCATTGTTGTTGGCTCTTTGCTTCCATTTCATATCTTCCTCTTCAAGCAAACTGTCCACCTCCTTCTTGAGTTGATGGATGTGCTCACTACAATCCCCTTTATTAATCTCTTGCAACTGTTTTATCTGAGCTAACTTTGTCTTAATAAGCCATCTTTGGTTTTTAAAAGCAGTTTTGCTCTATATCAAGAGGTTCTCCCTGCACCTTTTCAAGCCTTTGGTAGTTTCTTGTATCCTAGGCAATTGGTTCAGTGTGTTGCCCCAGGCTTTCCTAATCATTTCACCACACTCTTCTCGGGTACTCCAACGTGCTTCATATCTGAATGACCTTGTTTGCTTCCTTACTATATCCTCCAAATAGCCTGCAGTAAGTAGTATAGGAGAGTGATCTGAGCTCTGAGCTACTAGTGAAGTAACACAGCTACCTGAAAACAAACTGAACCAAGCTTGGTTGCTTTTTCCTTAGTAAAATAACTCCATTATCTTCTATTGCTCCAGGTGAAAAAGTCCCCATGAAAAGAGATCTCATTGAGGCCACACTCCTAAGAGGCTTCCTTGAAATTCTCCATCAATCTATAAGGCCTCTTTGTCACCCCCTTGTTTTTCATATTGGTGTAATATCTCATTAAAATCACCAATGCATATCCAAGTAGTGTCATCATGAGGCTTTAATTCTCTAAGGAGATCTTAGATGTCTGCTCTTTTTGAAGCTTCAGGGTGTCCATAGAAATCAATTAGAAGCAAATCCTGACCAAATTCAGGTAGAGTCACATTTTTAGAAATATGGTTTCTCGTGTAAGTCTGCAATTCAACCTCTTTATTATCTTTCCAAAAAAAACGTAATGCCACCACTTAGCCCCTTACTGTCAACAATAAAACTGTGCTGAAAACCTATCTTGTTCCTTAGAAACTCCACCTTATTTCTGTTACACTTTGTTTCAATAAGAAAAATAAAGTCTGGACTCTTAACACACCAAATGGTGTAGTTCACGAACTGTTCGAGGGTTCTCAAGCCCTCAACAACCATCGAATAGTTCCAACTTAAACAAATCATTGTTGTTGGTGGGGCTGCAAAGCAGCCTCCACCTTAGAAATGTTTGTATTGCATTCATCAGAGCTAATTTGAATCTTTAGTTTTTTAGCATAGTGGGGTAGTAAAGGTCCTCTCAGAGATGTGCTAGAGTCCCTTTTTTTAGTCCCATCGCTTTCAACAAGGTGTTCAATAGGCCTTTTGTGAGACACCTCTCGAGCCCTCCTTTTCCAACTAGACTTCTTAGGGAGTACTTTTTTTGAATTAAACAAAAAGATGTTAGAGACAGCACCACTAATATCAAAGTTCTCTTTTGATCCTACCAGGTGGTCCCCTCCACTATCCATGGGAGCAGTATCATCCTCATAATCCATGTCAACACCTGCTAGTTCACCTCCAAGAGTGGAGATTTCCTTTGGAGATATCAGCTAAGCTGGCACCTGACTTACCTTTTGAGTCGAGAAGCTTTCTTTGGAAACTACTTCTATATTGTACTCGTTGCCATTCATGGGGATAAGTTGATTACAAGCCTTGCATTTGGTAATCTCAGAGATACCAAAATTAATAGCATGATCTTCTACTTCCAAATCCACTATTTTTTCCTGTGATTCTGCCTCAAAAATCTCCTCAATATCTGACTTTCCTTTTCTGTTCTCACCACCCTCCCCCACCATGGCATGGTGCTGATGTCTGAGCTCTGACTGCTCTGATTCCAATCTATTACCATACTTTGTGGACTCATTCAAGCTTATTCTAGTTGGAGCTGCTTGCAACCAAGGCTCAAACTGAGCTAAGGAATCATCACCTTGTTTCTATAAGGGACATCCTTTCCTTTTGTGCTTCAGGACACCACACTTAAAGCAAAAATTTTGTAGCCTCTCGTATTTAAAAGCAATCCATGTCTGTTTACTCCTCACTTTGATCAATCTACCACGAGCCAGAGGCTTAGTAACATCAACCTCAACATTCACTCTGAGGCACCTGCCCCATCCCATCCCTTCTTGATCTACTTCAACATTTAGAACTTTCCCTATAACAGAAGCAATCAATTCCCCATACTGTTTGTTCACGCCTACCAAAGGAACATTACGGAGTTGCACCCAAAATGATTCATGGGAGAAAATGACAGCGCTTAGGGGGAGGCTGCCATCAATCTCTTAAAGGGCTATCAAGGATCTGTCAAAGGTCCAAGGTCTAATTCCTTGTAGAACTTTTCTGTAACACCCCGTATTTTAGTGTATTTTTATTGAATGATTATTTTAATAATTCAAAATTTATTCTCTTGTTTTAAAATTATCGGATATTTTAAATGGTTTATTTTATGATCTTTAAATTGTGAAAAATTAAATTGTTATGTTTTCTTAATATTTATTTACTGTTATACATTTAAATTGTTCTTCTTTTAAATTAATTGATTGTGGGATTTAATTATTTTATTTTCATTGTATCATTACACTTAATTTAATTTAATTGATTTGCTGTTTTAAAATCATCTTCGTTGGATTATTTTTTGTGACCCAAGATGTGAGGATTGGACCTCATTTCTTTTCTCCATTTTTCTTTTTCTCCTTTTTCTTTTCTTTTTCCCCATTTCTTCCCCCAGCTTTTCCCCCCGCGCGACGCACTCCCCTCCCTCTCTCCCCGTCGGATTTCTTCTCCACCCAGCCCGCCGCCGTGAGCAGCCAGTGACCAACACTGCCCCTTCAGTCCACCTCCCCATCGGCCGGCGACCTCACCTCCCAAATCCCAGCCCCTATCTCGCCGCCGATAGCCTCCACGTGCAACACCCAGCCACGGCCTTCTCTTCCTTCGCGCGCCACCTCCAGCCACCATCTCTTCACCACTTCATCCCCGACCTCTTGGCAACCCAATGGACCCAACCCCGGCTCCGATCCGTCACCGGTGAAGCACAACCAAGCTCATCTCCGTTTCAGACTTTTTGGCCTTAAAACCACTATTTGCACCGCCACCCAAGGCAAACCACCACCACCATTGGCTTCACAGACCTCTCTAGGCCCTACCCTATCAATTTCGGGTCTTAGTTTGTTTCTGTTGAAAAGTGGGTATTTGAGACCCACGGCCACAGTGTATTTTACACTGTTACGTTGCTGAGTCACCACTTCTTGCACCTCCGTGATCCTTCGAAAATCATATTATAGCGTTGTAAGTATTTTTCCAAAGAACTTTCGTGATTTAAATGTATTTTTACACTAACACATATTATTGTGATCTGGTTGGACATGCCGGACTGAGTCCGAGGAGTTCGGGGGTCGGATGGATTATGGACGGAGTTGTGTATTTGGTTGGTATTGTGAATTGTTGATTGTTGTGGTGTTGTTTCATGTATATGGCATATTTGCATGCATGTTCATGTTTGTAAATGAAAACTGAGTTTTCACATGATTGCATACATGTTTATGTGTTTATCTGAAAATTAAATTTTCATGTGAAATGATTTGAGTGTGTTTGAAACAACTGGATTGACTGGTTTGAGAAAAAGGAAAAGAAACGTAGGGACGGTGGTAAGCAGGGATGGTGGTATAGTCCCGCATGTGATTCCCGCCTACAGTGCTCTGATAAGTATTTATTGTGTGGAAATGAACTGTAGGGATAGTGGTAAGCAGGGATGGTGGTAGAGTCCCGCCTATGATTCCCGCCTACAGTGCACGCGGTAGGGATGGTGGTAAGCAGGGATGGTGGTTGTGTCCCGCCTGTGATTCCCGCCTACGGTGCACTCGCTAGGGATGGTGGTAAGCAGGGACGGTGGTAGAGTCCCGCCTGCGATTTCCGCCTACAGTGTCAGATAATTGGTTTGTTTGTGTGAATCATTTTCTGAAAAAATGACAGACTATGTTTTTGGGCCAAAATGTGATTTTGGCGTATATTGGAAATAATCATTTTTAGAGAAAAATTGTATTTTATGGCTAAGTGGATTTTGTCGTATGAATGCATATTGGTTGCATTAATATGTTTTTATCCCGAGAGTTGTTTGGTTTATACTTACCTGTGGTACCATTTTATGGTATCGCAGATTTTGATGCAGATGAGGATGAAGAGTAGCTTGGCTCCGTTGGTGGAGTGATCTAGGATTGCTCCTGTTTATCGAGTTTCATTTTTTTTTTTATCCATTTATGTGTTGCCTTTGTAATTTATTTTGGATGACTGTATAACTCTTTAAAAGTAATTTGTTTTGAATATTTGTATTTAAATTTCTGGTACTTAGATGACTTATTTATATTATCCGCTACGATTTTTATTGTGCACTCTTGCATGTTATACACACTTGAGCACATTTCGTTGGGATGCGTGACCCGTGTTGACATCATCCTGACATCACGATTTTCTTGTTTTTATACGTGGGAGTCGGGGCATCACATTTTCTTTGTCTGCAACTTTTTGAAACTCTATAATAAACTTATTGTCACCAACATTAGTAAAGTGAATCCACCCTTCCAATTTCCAGACTTGTGTCATCATTGATCTGAATGCCTCTTGTTAAAGTTTTTTTTTTTTTTTTTTTTTTTGTGACAATCATAGCCATGAGACAATTCTTCCCTCTTGTATCAGCCTCTTTAATGGATTGGTTCATTAATAGAACAACGTCTTCTTCATCCTCAGTCAATTTCAGCCCTTCCCACAACGTAGAAAGGTTTTCCTCAGTCATGCATGCACTCCATAGACTAAGTTTGAGAGACGATATTCTCTATCAAAACAGTGAAACCAGCCTTCAAAACAGAGAAACCATCCTTCTTTTACCACACTACATTAACAGTACACATCCTTTTCAGCCTGATAGATATCATGCACCACACAACCAACAAGCGAAACCCCAACGTCTAGTACTTAATTCTTTCCTTCAATTGTCAAACGTCGCTTCGATCTTAAATCACTTCTTAATTTCTCTTGACTTGAATGCCAAATCTTGCAATCTCATCCAAAACAACCACAAGACTATCATGACTACCAAGCTGCCAGATCAAACGCCACGCAAATGTTGATCAATCCATAGTTTGCAAAAACAACTAGCTAGCTAGCTAGTAGCTAAGTTATAATATTGTTCTCTTGATCAGTTAACTATTCATTCAATTACTTTCATTATTTGTTTTGATACGTCCACGTTTGTTAATGATTTGAATTTTTTTTTAATAAATAAGATTTAAAAGTTCAAGATTTTTGAGTGATTAAAAATAATGTTTGGATTTGATATTCCAAATCCAAGTCTAATCTTAATGTCCCAAACAAGAGATTTGGATTGTAAAGGATCAAATACAGATATTCTCTTCTAAAGCCATCGACTAACTAGTGATTTTGAAGTGTTTTTGTCATTGAATTCTAAGATTCTTGGTTAATTCTCGGGATTATGTTATTGTAGGATTTTACTGTAGTTGATTTCTTTTCTGCCTTAGAAAAACGAACGTATATAAACATTTGGGATAGAGAAAATTCACTTCATCCACAAATGGATCTCACTACAATAAATTCACAAATTTACATCATTGATGTGGTGTGTATGTGTGTATATATAGTTATATATATCAAATATAAAGAACTTTTTATTATAAAGTAAATGATCTGACAACTTATACAATTTATAAATTTACTTTTATGAGATCTTCTAGGTGGCCGGATATATACACTTTCAAACAAATAAAATTAATTACTCGGATTATAGAGAAACATGAGACATTTACTGGATAATTTAAGGCTAATTTGTTATTAACATGAAAAATGCAAAAACAAATCTTACAGTACACGTTAGATGAATCCACAAAGGTATAATGCACGATAAACGCCTCTAGGAAAAAAAAATTAAAAATAGAAATAAAAAACTGGTCACTCAGTTACTTTTCTAATGATCTGTTGCTTTCATCTGCAACCATTTTTCCTCGAGATCATTCGCTTCACAATGGAATGACTTCTGCGGCTCAATATACTCCAAATAACGGCGAGCGAAGACACAGAAATAGATCAGGTTTAAAGTTGAGAGAGCGGCAACGGTGAAATAAAAGTACTCGAGCCTGTTCTTATTAAGATCATTACCACCTAACCATGGTAACTTTCCATTTATCCAAGCGACTTTGAGGAAGATATCAATGAGAATGGAGTTCAGACAGCCTGCAATAGTGAAACTGAGATAAAAGATTGCCCCCCAAGAGTCTTCATGTTATTTGGCCAATGTGCAGTAAGCAACTCCATCATGGCAATGGCACCAAAAGCTTCAATCAAACCAGACAAAACAAATTGAGGCAGAAGCAATGCAACTGTTAAAGGTGACTCAAAGGACCCACGTTTCAAAGCTGAGTCACGACGCTCCATCTCGGTAAACCCAGCAACCAACATGCACAAAATTGACATCACAACTCCGATCACGATTCTTTGTTCCAATGTCAATCTTTTATCATTTTGGGTCATTTTCCGCATTAGAGGAAGGTAAACTTGCTCGTAAGTATAGATCCATATTGAGAGTGCAATCATGGATGTGAGGCTCATCGAGGCTGGTGGGATTTTGAGATGGGTTAAATATCCAATCGATCTGTTCATTTGAATTGCTTGAAGGACGCCAAATGATTTCATTTGTGTTGTGGCTACTACGCAACCAATTCCTGTTAACCAAACTGGCAAGACACCAATCACACGTTTTAGTTGTTCTACTTCTTGCAAGCTACATAGTCTCCAACCGTTCTTGGGCTTGCCTAGGCTGTCCAATTCACCTGGATCAGTAATTATGGCAGCCTTATCAAGAAACCTAAACATATTAGAATGGGCAAGCTTCATTCTTTGTGGCTCTAATCCAATCATTGGAGGATCATAGTAGGATTGCTTGGAGGCCGGCTGTCCTATGGTAAGACCAGACTTTCTACATGCAGCTGTTATGACTTTGGCCATATCAACAAAGATGCTTCGTTGCGGCTCCATGCGTATGTAAGTATGGCAACCAAGCAGGAGACTGCTTATAGAAAGGGCAAGGCAACAAGTTGGAATGGCAAATCCCAGAATCCAGTCTACATTAGTCTGAACGTAGACAACTCCGGTCAGAGCTACCATGAGGGTGACTGTAAATAAGAAGTACCACCAATTGCAGAAGCTCTCTAGTTGTGCTCTCCCTTTCTCTGTTGTGGGGTCGAATTGATCGGCACCAAAGGCAATGTTGCAGGGTCTTACGCCTCCAGATCCTAGGGCTATCAGTGCAAGACCACCATAAAGGACGGCTAGCTGCCAACCCTGAGGCTGTGCACAATTGGATTCCTCATTAATGCAGGAAGAGGGTCTTAACATAGGTATCCCTGCAGTTAAGGTCATGGTCCCCATGCCCTGTGAAAATGAAACGTATATTGTTCATATAGTCTTTTAAGAAAACAAATTACTAATAAAAATAGATTAATAAATAAACTGAGCTTTCTTTGTTTTTTGGGACCTCGGAAATGGGAGTAAGAAAATAGATTTCGAACCTTGATCTGATTATAATTCCTTCCCATGAATAAGATTAATGGACCTAACCAGATAACAGATTTTGATGAACCTTATAGATGTAACATTAATTCAAAGTTGATATCACTTTACATGCATCCAAACAAATTATACCAAGTATTTCAAGTTCTTTGTAATGCATGCATGGTTCCCTTCAATTAATCTATCAACCCTATAATTTTCAGGATTTGGAAGATCATGAGAACTGATTTTTACCAGAAGCAATGCTGTCGTGCCAAAGAGAAGAGTGCCGAACCTTCCCAAAAAAGCATCGGAAACAAAAGCGCCTGCTAAGGGTAGAAAATTGATGAGACCAGACCAAATGTTGAACACATAAGCCGACGTTGCATTGTCCATGTTGTATCTTGTATTCAGATAAACCACTAAATTGGCTATCAAACCCATTGTAGCCAATTTTTCGAAGGTCTCGGTCCCTTCAAAATAGCAAAACACGAAATCATGACACGCAAATTAAACTCCCTAATTTCTAAGTCGTATATATAAAAACTAAGAAATATATATATATATATATATATATATATATATATCAATGAGAAAAAACAATATATTAAAATCATGAGCTCTGCATTCATGCATGCTGCGCGTTACCGAGAATATATCGAATAGCTTTCCATCCTCCAGGTGAACTTTTATGGGGTCGAGGAAGAGATGGGAAATGGTTTTTCTCTGCAATGTAGGAATTGATCATCACAGTGCCCATCTCTCTGTCTCTCTACTCCAACTCCAACTCTAATGCACCTCTCTCTCTCTCTCTCTCTCTCTCTCTGTGTCTTGGTAATTTCTGCATGCGCTGCAAAGCTAATTTTCTCATAGCTTTTGGTTTAGACAAAAAAATGCAATTAGCAACAGCTCAGAGTTGAGCTGGATAACCTCTGGCTCTATGTCGACTCTTTACATGAATTGTGGAATGAAACGTTATTCTATTTCTAGATGAGAGATCAGTAATTATTTCCTTGAGTGCCGTTGGCATATATAGTAATTATTTCCCTAACACTAAGGATACGGTTTGGTTCGTGTAATATTATAGAACCTTAAAATGGGAATAATTATGAATATATACATGGTTTAGTTGGACTACTTTTAAATTGTTTAATTAGGCTTTTTTTTTTTTTTTTTTAGAATAGCCATTCCATCTAAGGATCGAAGTAGCCATTCTTCTAAAAATGGGAGGCGGAATAGCTATTATTAAGTACAAAAATATTTTAAAGCTCGTTAAATTTGCTAGCTACCGTTGGCCGACCAGCTCGAGAACCTCCAAGGATGGTCGGACCACTGCTAGGACCATACCATACCATATATGGCATTGGCTTTATTTTTAGGTTTTTTGATAGATTTATGATCTTTTAGTTAAAAAATAATAATAAAAAGAAATTATAAAAACAAAAAAAGGTGCAGGCTTTTTTGTTTTGGGAAAAAAATTAGATCAGCTAGGACATTTTAGAGTTTTTCCAATCATTCATAATGCATGGTTTGTCACAAACCCAAAATATAAGAAAGGAATATGAATGATGGGCATGCATTCTCATTCCCTCAAGAATAAGTAGTACTACTACTCGTGGGAATGAAATCATGGTTTACATCTAAAAACCATGATCATGATCTGAATATGAATGGGCATTCTCTCATTCACTTTCCAATTGATCAAGTAGTTTGTAGTAATACTGCAGAATTTCATCATAAATTTCATGGATAAAAAGATTATTAAGCATCAAATAATTTGCAGTACCCACAACATATAAAGTGGGGTAGAATATCAAAACATCCAACATAAAATAAGAAACGCATACATGATGACTTATTGCACTCCACTCCATTTAGCCCAGTCCACAAATTGCATCCCCCCATATACATTGTTGGCAAATCGCACGCCAACTGTGAAAGCCATTGCTGCGGTTGGAACCTGCTTTGCAAAAGCTGATGCTTCTACCAAACGTTCCAGTCCATTGATGATCTGATACCGGGTGTTCGAAGAAACTGCAAGAAATGCACCTGCAAGTTTGGGGAGAAAACTCTAACCAATTAGCATAACAGTGTGGATAGATGACAGCTAAACTTCAATTAGCTAAAAGGAAAAACTACAATAAAGTTATAAAGTTAGCAAAACATCAAAGAAGCATACTGAACAAAAGCATTGTATCGTATATATTCCCAAAACTAACAAGCTGGAACTAGTAAGAACGGTAAAATATGTACACCAGCTCATAGACACTAAAAATAACTTGTTTCACGATCATATTAAGGCAATGACCTTGAAAGTTTATAGAAAATCTAAACAGTGAAGGCATACCCCAAAGAGCTGCAGTCTTCAGAAGTGGTGGCACAGGAATGTCCTCTTCTGAATTCTTCATACTCCTGACATATAGATCAAAATATTGTGAGCAATGACCCACTAGAAGAAAACGCAAACATATTCTGAATTAATTGACCTTCATTCATTAAATAAAATTTCTAATGCAGCTAATTCCTGTAAATATATTGCTCTTTAAGCACAATATCAGCAAGGATCAACCCAAAACATTCTGCCAACAATTTGCAGGCAGCAAAATGCTGTAAGATATTCTTTATATTTTATTGATGTCGAGAAATCTTGGAGACCATGCAAACACAGCATATCTTTTTCCCGTAAAACTCTGGACCCGTGTAATAATTTTTATAATACAGGACATTTTTTTAAATTTTCTATATATATATATATATATATGTATACTCTTTAATGCAAAAAGAAAAAATAGCTAAAAAGTGACTAAGAAAATGATATTCATTCAGACATGATTAATTACAGTCGAGTTATTCTTTCAAATGCATTTTAATTTACCCCAAAAATTCTCTATACAAAATTACCAACAGATCTATACCACAGTCATAGAGTCACTTAACGTGATAAAACAAGAGATGAGCTTTTCAAATTCCAATTGTAGTTTTTCAAAGATTCCATTCACAATACACTCATAACAGTTTCCACTTCCCTCTAACTGGAAGACGGAATGATATGGCCTATCATGGATTACGTGCAGCCAAAGAATTGCATCAAACCATAATTTCCAGACTACCAAAAGCCACATGGATGATATCAAAAGTAATGTATCATATGAAAAATCGGGAAAATGGCCAAAAGAATCTGAGGATTACAGAGATCATCCTAACTAGGTGTAATCACATGTATACTTCCTGTGTACTTGATGCCTATTTTAATATTAATAAAATATAAAATATCTTCTTACTTATAAAAAAAAAAGAATACAGAGATTGTCACCCCCCCCCCCCCCAAAACAAAAAAAAGCAGAAATGACTAGTACTACAGATGCCATTAAAATGACTACGCATAAGACTCACTATTTACAGATGCTGAAAGAACAAAATAAAAAAATTAGCATATAACAAGTATACTGTGTAAGAGGCATACCGCTTGGCAGTCATGATTAAATTTCCAATGCCTTGGCCAACAATGCCACAAGCAAACCCAACTGATCCGTACATGAGACCCTGGAAAAAGTACTTGTAAACTGACAGTATGTGGATGAAATTCCACCATGATTCGAAACAGATAAATATAACTAACCTTATAAAAGTATGTACCAGTTCTCTGCTTCAAGGAAAATCTACGTCCTGGCCTTCCAGCTTCAAACACACTGCATAAAAACATCTCTTAAGAGGCTTATTGAAATCTTCCAATTGTATCACCGAATGTGCAATTAAGTCAATAATATAAATACAATATCCTTTTTTGATCGGTTACAAGTATAAATACAATATCAAAGTGAAATATAAAGGATACGTCCAGATCAAGTAAGATAAACCCTTTCTTCATGAGGAAACCAATTGAATACCATTCCTTGTATGAGCTATTCATCAAGAGAAAAAAAAAAAAAAAAAGTTACTGACATGGACTAATAACCTGCTAGGAAGAGCTCCATAGGCATGCTGCATTCGTCCAAGAAACCCTTAGACAGAGTTGGTCTTCCAATACAAACATAAGGTGCCAACATACCAACCAAAGCAACAGTAACAACCAATCCAACCAAGAGATCTGCAACATACAACTCAAATTCTGACCAAAAGTCTTTGCCTCGCTTTTGAACTTCCGCAAACGTTACACAAACAGTATCAATGACCATCTGCATCACACTAAATTAATGATGATACATATATGAATATCTGGAAATGATAAAACCGCATCAACAATCTAAGCCATTACATAAATGGAGGCACTCACAAATGACGAATTGGGACACTACAGAAAGTTGGTCATGACTTTGGGATGGGCCTTTGACCTGTAAAGAATGGAATGTTCGATGGATACTTGGCCATCTAACTTGCATACTAACTTCCTTACTGCATAAATGCCTTATTAACTGCTTTCCCAAATCTCTCTTTTTCAAACTTTGTATACCTATGCTTTTATACAATGCAAACACATGCTCTGTGTAGTTTATAGCATGACATCGACCACGTTAATGCAAAAAGTTATCTATTTATATATCCCTGAAAAAAGTTGATAACTGACATATATTGTGCAATGATCCAAGGAAAAACTCAAAACACATACTTATACTCCAAAAGGTATGGTACGGTTGCAATTGGAGTCCCGGAATCACTATAACCCCACAAGAACTTCTCCTCACTGAGAAATGTAGAATCCCCGGCCATTCACCACCCTTCTATGAGTTGGGATTACAATCTCCTCCACTCTAATCCCTGATGCCTCATCAGGTTATTTCATTTATTCTGACGTGATATAGCTCAAATCCCACATTTGTGACTGTAATTAGCTCTATTATCATGTTGTAACCATAGAATGAAAAGTTCCACACATCCGCACTCATATTCCAAAAGATTAATCAAGATTACAATTATAACACTTGAAATCATTATAAGCCATAGGAGATTCTCCAAGTCAGGTAATATGGGACCCCATTCTTCACCCTTCATGGGGTACTACAAACGGCTTAGTTTTTATCTTAACCATTCAGCTACACAAAGACTTGCATAAAATATATGTGCTTGCGTGTGTCAAAACGAGAACAAACCTCTGTTCCAACTTTAAAAAGAAAGGATGGATCAGCCAACATCCGATTCCGAAGTAAAGAGAAGGACTTCATCAGAAAGCCCAGAGGCCAGAATGACCCCTACAGTTCAAGTATCAAAATATCAGAAGCAAAAGAGGAAGACAACCTACAATGATGTACAAAAACTCAACAGCAAGATTAAACAGACACTTAATATAGAGTTGGTTGAACCTGCAAATCCAAATATCTAAGGAGAAGCAATTTGCGAATGCCAACGCTCTTCGCGGCCTCTAACATATCCGAAGGTAGAGTAGCTCTCCGAGCCTCCGTCTCCTTCATCACCTCCTCAAACTTCAGTAGAGGCCCAAACTCCTCCTCTTCTTTGTCATCTTCATTGTCATCACCACCGCCGCCATTACCTCCACCTCGTCCGCCATTGGAAGACATCCCACTTCCACCACTTCCACCAAGCACATCCCCATCATTCACACCGCTAGAAGCTGTCGCTTCACACCCACTCTCTAAAACCACATCACCACCTTCTTTCGAGACGAATACACCGGATTGCGGTCTACCACGTGGCTCTGAGATTTTCAGCACCACTACAAACCTCTGGTTCCTCTGTCTACTCATATTGTTTCGAAGCAACACTGGCAAAGCCACCTCCTTTACATTCCTGAATTCCAAACTCTGACCCCACGTCTTCCGTAGAACGACCTCATTTCGGGAACTCACGAACCTTGACACTCCGAAGCTCGGTGAATAACCCGCCATATCTCAGTCGGAACTAAAAGTCAAGAGAAAATTCGACAAATAATCCCGAAACAAGAAACTCTCAAATCGCAACTCAAGTACGCAGCACCAAACTGATTAAAATAAACAAGCTACAGGAATGGAAAATAAGCAGCAGTGAGGTACTGAAAAGGGCGTACTGCCTTGTTTGGGTACAGAGAAAACTGAGAGGAAAGAGGAGGCCTATGGTTGGTTGGGCAAGAATGACGTCTCAGATTTTTGGCGTATCTTTAGAGAGTCAGGCGGAGCCGCTGAGGAAAAATTATTACTTAGTTTATACGCGAAGTGATGCATTAAGTATTATGTTCTTGAAATAATTTCATATCATATGTTTTTAATGGTCGTTATATCCTATAAGATTTTGTAATGATTATTCCAAATGAAAAGGCGATTACATGAGACCTTCAGTTTTTTTTCTTTATATTTGATTAAAAATATTTGTTTGATCTAGTTATATATATATATATATATATATATATATTTATATTTGTACAATTTAATTTATAAAATTTAAATTTTAAAATTTATCTTTTAAATTAAATTATGTGATGTAAATATTTTTTCTTACAGATCAATTTGAGAATAAAATAACTCTTAATTTTAAATTTTTAAAATAATTACTATTTTTAATTACTATTTTTGGACTTTAAATTCTAGTGAGTTGATAAAATATAAATTATTAAATAAAAAAACTCATGTCCCAGAGAGTTACATTACATTTGTATGTTTTGTGAAATCATTAATTAAGTTTTTTATGAATAGTAATAAGTTGAAATGGTAGAATAAATTTTATGAGATTCGATAAGTTTAGATATATTTAAATATTAACGTGAGTTTAGATATATTTATAGAAAATTAAAAAAGATTGTATTTTTTACGTGTAAAAAGACATTAAATTAAAAAAAATTATAAGTTTCACGTTTAAAAAAAATTTAAAATTGAAATAAATTTAATAATTTAAAAATTAAATACTTAATTGTTATACTCAATTTTTTTCAAATTTGAAACGGGCGAATTCAAAGATTAATCCTGCCAATCATTTCGAAGTTAGAACATCGTTGTCAAACATTTCCAAAGAACTAATTGTTTTGCTGACAAATTCAGTTTTTGTACTCTTTGGAACACAACTTTTAAGATGAGTACAAAGGCATATTGCTTGGTCCCGATGATATGTTTCAATAATGCGTTTGGATTTTTTTTTTTTTTTTTTTTTTTTTTTTAATGATGAGTACAAAGGCATTAAGAAAGTGGCTTTAATAATGTTATAAATTTATTTTTTTATAAAAAAAATAAAAAGACCAAATGGCCCTTTGTCGGTAACTGTAGCTCCATCCAAGGCATATATATTCAGCAATTACTACAGTATTAGATTTTTTTTTTTTTTTTTTTTTCTTCTTATTTTGAAGGGTGTGTGTGCAAGGTCTCGTTTCAAAGAGTTATAATGTATGAAATGGAGAATATCTTCAATTATGCAAATTAGGGCTAGTTTGATAGTAGAATAATATTTATTATTTTATTATTATTTATTATTATTCAATATTCTATTTTTACTTTTTCACTATTATTAACAGAATATTTGAAATCACCTTCCTATCCAAATATAACCTAAAATTACATAGGATTACACATTTTCAGTCAAGATCTCTCGATTTGATTCAAAATTGTACTACCCATCTCAGCTTGACGCCCCGCTCCACCGCACAATAGACACAACCAACTAGTTAGCTTTTATAGTTAGATTGATTATAATATTCAAACCTTAAATACAATTAATGTGAATCAATGTCATGGTTAAAAAAAGTTATTTGTGCTTGGCCGCTAGGTTTGGATAGTGAAATGAAAATTTTCTGTTTTAGACAAAAGTTTAAAATATTATTATTATTTTAGAATTTGAAAAAGTTGAATTGAGATTTGAAAAAGTTGAATTGTTTATTATATTTTATGTGAAAATTTTAAAAAGTTATAATAATGAGATGAGATGAGATGAGACTTGCCAAACCTATATTTGGCAAGTGATCTCTAGTTATTCGTGGTTGAGACAAACGAAGCTTTGTGTCCTTTGTTAAATTAAACAAGTTTTAAATGTATTCTCATCAGTTACTATTCACTATCCCACACTCCACTTCCTATTAAAAAAATTATTGTTGTGAGGTTTGAGAGTAAATAGTAGCTGATACATATCATTCCTTTTTTCATATATAAGTGTCACTTTATCATACGGAGGTTCCTTCCATGAATGTAGCAATTTAGCTATATCATATTAGATTCAAGAATCTTCTTTTGTGTGTACTAAAATGAAGATTAATGAGAATCAATGTTGTTGTATCTTAAAAATAGACTAATCAAGAAGTCTAGTGCATATTTAAAATTGAAATCAATAGACTTCTACTATAAGGAAAGTGTCAATCACGATGTGTATCAATACCGAAATTCTCGTTATATAATAGGTTATTGTTATTTTCTTTATTTTGTAATTTACACTACAAAAGCATATTCTATATATATATATATATATATATATATATATATTTTCCCAAACATCATCAATTTTCAAAATATATACACAATTTAACCAACTCATTCATATTTTATCACTTTGATAAAATAATGATACATCTGAAATAAACCATTCTATACAAAAATAAGAAGATTTCACAATTTTCATTCCTAAAGTTCTGATATGTAGTAATTAATCATATCTTCGTAACCATCATAGCTTTTTTACCCTTACCCATATTCTCAATAATTGATGTTAGACTTGAAATGAGTAAACCCAAGTCTAGAACTAGAGTCATTTCCAAACGAGGTCTTACTGTAAAATTGACATGCTCATATTTATCTAAATTACAGACATTCTGTACAAGAAACCTTGCAATGATATTCATTGCAAGAAAAGCATTTTGATCCCATTAATGCTTTGAGTTTGACACTAATAAACAATAACAGAATTTAAATCATTATGGATAAATTTAAACCATTATGGATAAACTCATAGTGTCATCAAGACCCCTCATTTGGCAGTGAATCCCAACACACAAAATGTTCTCTTCAATTTTAAAATATGTAGATGAACTAGTTGTATCATCATAATTCTCTTTTGAGAGTAAACTCTGACATACAAAGTGTTCCCTCCAGTTTTAAATTCTGTGGATGAACCAGCTGTGTAATCAGAATTCTCCTTTGGGAGTAAATTCTGATATACAAATTGGTCCATCCAATCTTATTTTGATGGATGAACTATTAGTATAATCAAGACCCTCCTTTGGGAGTAGGTCTTGACACATAAATTATTCACTCCACCATACCCATATTTACTATAAAGTTTAATGGTTTTTCCATCAAAATTAAGAAAAATCTTGTAATTTTGGGCAACCAATTTTTTTCTTTAATTTTGGTGCAAACCATTCGCCCTATATGGGATAAACAATTATATATGTATGGCCAACCATACAATAAAAATCATAAAACCAATAATTGAGAATTTTATAACTAATAGCCATAATTCAAGTCCAATATTTCATACATTTATATGGCTTAACATATAATAAAATTATAGAAAACAATAATTAAAAGTTTTATAACATATAGTCATAATTCAAGTGCAAATAATTCATATATTTATATGGCCTACCATAGAATAAAATTCATAAGAAATAATAATTAAGAATTTTATAACTAATAGCGATAATTCAACTTTAAATAAATCATACATTTTTTAAACATAAAGTACATGTTTTGAAAGAGAAGAGAAAGAAAGAATTATTTTTTAGATTTTTTTTGAATAAATAATATTAAAATAATAATATAATATAATAATCTGGCCGGTCTGGGTCTGGACCGAACTGGTCCAAGAACCAAGCCGAAACCCGGTTCAGTGTAATGGACAGACACAAGTTGGGCCCCTACCCTACTTCTTATTTCTTCTTCATCCCCAAGCAGCACAGCCCCATGTTTCGTTTTTTATCTTCCTTTGGTCTGGAGCAGTAGTGGGCATCGCCAGCGAGAAGAAGCCAGCATGCCTTCCTTGGCCTTCTCCCACCGCCGACGTCCACCTCCTTTTTTTTTTTTTTTCTTTTTCGAAACTAATCTCACAGATCAGGCCACCACCCAAAAGGCATCCTACATGGCGTCGACGGCGGCTTTCCATCCTGGGGTACCAGCGATGGTACTCCGACCACCTTGCACCGTACCTTCCAAACCCCACTTACTACCACCTTCTCAGTACTCTCTGTGAAGACCATAAGAAAAAGAAAGTGTCCATCATGATGTGTATCAACACCGAACTCTTGTTTTATAAAAGGTTCTTGTTTCTTTATTTTCCAATTTACAATACAAAAGCATATTATATATATATATATATATATATATATTCCCCAAACATCATCAATTTTCAAAATATATACACAAACTCATGACCTAATGAAGCCAATCCCAAAAAGACGTGTAGTCGTTTCATGCTGCTCACCAACCGGCTGCTTTTTGCTGATTTTGCCTAGTAGGGTTTTGATGTCTACTTATTTCTTCTTGCAATCTAATAAACTGTTATAAGAATTTCCCCAAACTGCAAACTCCATTTCTATGAGTTATATGTACTCAAATCCCATTATTACAGACTCTAATTCTCCATGAAGAATGCATCTCTAAATTATATGCCAACATTAATTTTCTAAAGAAGTTCACAAACTGACCTTTTCTTTTTTTAACCATAATATAAGAGAATTGCTGATAGTTCAATATAGAGATAATATCAAATAGATATAAAAGATAATTATGTGATTATAATAAAATCCTTCTAGATAGAAGGAATAAAAGCAAAACATAAGATTAAAAATATTCAAATCTCTTGCAAGAGAGAGGGAGAGAGAGAGAGAGAGAGAGGACAAGATACACCTTTATTTTATTAGAATGAGTTCAACATCACATATTACTCGTAAGAGACTTGAGGATAATTCAAAGAAGGTGATAATATCAATGTCAATATAAGAAATACTGACGTTATCAATTATTCCTAAATAGAAAGGATAATAACAAATCTTAAGATTTGAACATGTTCAAATCTATTTTACTCTTGACAAGGGAAGCACTTAAACAAATCTCTAATCTCATAAGAAAACAGGCCCTTGTGTAGAGAGATTTGGGAAATTTGAACTTGATGAGCATGCAAAGACCATATAGGAAATCACCTTCTACGATAATTTTGGGAGTGAAATGCGATCACAAAACAACACAATATGACCAAGTAAATAGAGTAGATAAGAGAATTGCAGCTACTGTAATTACTGTTTTTCTGAATACTTTACTCTTCATTTTCACATTCTAGTAGAACTTGGGCTACAGAATCCATTGTTGGTCTTTTGCTTCTATCTTCCTCCACACAGGAAATGCCAATTTGAACAATTGCTTCTGCCTGTTTCCTGCTAAACTGACCTTGCAATCTTGGATCCACTATATCATCTATCCAAGAGTCTTCTCCGCATCGAATTTTCCCTTTCACTGTGCTAACAAGCCTCGACAACTTCTCACCATCCTCCAACACCCAAGTTGAGAGCCGAATTCCCTTCACTATCTCTAAAATCACAACCCCATAACTATAAACATCAACTTTTGCTGTTATAGGAAGATTTGAAGCCCATTCCGGAGCCATGTATCCTTTTGTACCTCGGACTTGAGAGAGTTCTGAGCTGGGGCTTCCCCTTTGAGACAGTTTTGCTAGCCCAAAATCTGCAATCTTTGGTTCAAAGTCACTGCCTAGGAGTATATTTTCAGGCTTCACATCACAATGGATAACCCATTCTAGACATTCATGATGAAGATAGGCCAAACCCTTAGCTGTTCCTAATGCCACTTTAAACCTCTCTTTCCATCCAAGAAAATTAGAGGAGAATAAGTGCTTGTACAATGACCCGTTCTCTATGTACTCAAACACTATGAGTCTGTGCCTATGTTCTGAACAAAATCCCCACATTCTAACAAGGTTCATGTGATGGATTTTCCCAATAGTACTCAATTCTGCCCAAAACAAGTCTTCCCCTTGAGACATATCTTTCAATCTCTTCACAGCCACAACCCTTTCATCCGCCAAAACACCCTTATATACAGCCCCCGAGACTCCTCTCCCCTGCACTTCCTTGAACTTCTTGGTTGCTTTTACGAGTTCAGCATAACTAAACTTCCTGAACTGACTTGCTATCACACGGTAACCATCTTCCAACGAAGCAGGCACACCATGTCCCCTAGAAAGGAAATACCAACCTAATACTATGAGGAGAACTTCAACTGCAGCAATTGTAGAAACAAACCAGTAAAGATAAACCCATCTCATCCTCTTTGAACTGTTGTTATACATTGAAACAGACCCTATCAAATTTTTAGATTCACGGCTCTTGCATATTGGACTGGCAACAGTAAGAATGTTGGGTTCTGCTGTTTCCAAATTTGCTGGCAATTTCAGATATATACTGCCCGGAAAGTTGGGGGACCTGTAGTCATTAAAAAGTGCACTTTTTGTGTAACAAAGCCCTTGCCCCGTTAACCTATAGCTAAATGCTTCACAACGGCAGTCCTCTAAGCAGAGTTTTCTGCAAGAGTTGATTGAAACTTGTTCACTATAATTGAGATCAAATCCATAGAAATCTACATGTGAAAGCTCCACAAATTTCACATTCTCAGCTTGGCTGCTGGCCTGATTGAACTTAGGCTTGCAACCTTTGTTCCAATTACTTTCATCAATGATATCATAGCCAGGAGCACAGGAGCACTTGGGTTGTGGGGTATAAACACAAATCCCATTTCTCCCACCTATCCCATGCACGTTGCACTGCTCAGCGAGAGCTTTCCATGTAATCACCCACAATCCAGACAAATTATCTAAGCTATATAGTCGAAGGTTTCCATCATAATCAATTGTCAGCCTCCTTTTAACCCCAAAACCCATGTCAGTAGCACTGAACTGCAACCGGTCACTGGATAAGAAACTAGCCATTTCATCTAAAACAGCGGTTCTGCTACTATTATAATTTGTTCTTCCATTTTGAAACAGTGTGTAATCAGGATTAGGCCAATACAAGCTTGAAATATCAGGCCCATCATAAATCAACCTCAACACGTTATCGCTACCAAAATAGAAACTAAAATATCCAGAATAATAAGATCGTCTTCCTATAGTAGAAACCAATTTCTTGCTCTTTGTGAAGGGTTGGTTAGGAAGAAGAGTATCAGTAGGAAAATCAAAGCTTTGCCATAGGATTTTACCATGTGGATCTTTTACAGCAAGGTTCCCATCCAAAAGCTCAGCTCTCTCAACATCAGCGGAGCTGGTGTTGGTCTCCCACACCTTCGAGCCGTCGACATCGATAAGGACGAATGCACCGTCTCGCTGCAATGAAATTCTGGATCCTCTGCCATTGACGGGTCTTTCTTTGTTGGCCATCCAAACAACGTCGGTTCTCTCCTTGGAATTGGTAAACCAAATAGAAAAGCAGTAAGCATTTTCTCCCACCTCATAGAAGCCACAGGTAAATGACTTGTCTGGGGAGGTCAGGAGGTCTGTTGCAGCCTCAACTGAGTAAGAAGACCCTCTTTGCAAAAATTCATGGGTTGCTACAGTTGCAAAAGAGAGGAAGAAAATGGAAATAAAAAAACTGAGGAAACTAGTAGAAGATGGAGAGGTCCGGTATCTCATTATGCAGAATTCAGTTCAGAAGTGATATCATTTTGCTTGAAAGTCAGCTGCGTGCGTGCGTACTATGATCGATGTTTTTCTTCCCCGAGCACCGAACGAGGACCATCGTGCCGTAAGATATTTATAATTTTAAGAGTCGGTAAGTTTGAGTATTCTATTTTAAATGCAAAATTCTACTCGCACTCGGGGTTGGGGAACCCGGCGTCCACGTCCATCCACGTGTAAAAATAAAACGTGTCGTTTCGTTGAATTCAGCTAGGTTGAAACGCAGCAAGCTTCGGAAACCCGCGGAGATTGATTTCATCTTCTTATTCTCATCTTCTTCTTCTTGTAAACCACAGAGAATGAGAGAACCACGAAGATCAGGTACCTCTCATCTTCTTCTTCTCATCTTCATTTTTTTATTTTTTGATTTTTTTGCATCTTCTTCTTCTCATCTGAAACCCATGGAATAGATTCGGCTTTCTGGAGCAAGCTTCCCCACAGACGACCACGAAGACGAAACGCGAAGACAGGTTCTTCTCGTCTACTGGTTCGCACCTTCTTCTCATCTTCTGAAATCTTCTTCGTGCCCCATTTCTTGGCATGCACTAAACCGAAGAAGAAATCTCCCATTTTATGTTCTGATTAACATATGTAGAACAAGATGAGAAGGAGATGGGGAATGTTTGATTATTGGTCTGTTTTTTGGGGACAGAGTGAGGCGAGGGATTCATGATCATGGTCACTACCCTGTTCGTTATTCATAATGAAATTTGCCCACCAACTATTTGGGAAAAGTCGAAAACATTGAATATCCTGTTTTGCTGCAGATAAAAAAAAAAAAAACTAGAAAGATGCAAAAATTGTATGCTCTACGACCTTCCCTTTTTTGGGCCCATGGCTTTCAAATGGGAATCTGCTGAGGGTTGATTTTTTTACACTATACAATCATGGATGATGAGACCTCCCATTTTCTGCTGTCATCAAGCTTACTAGATTTAAGTACTGGAGGAAAATGTGCTGCAAAAAAAAAAAAAAAAAAAAAAAGGGCTTAAGTTGTTGTAAAATTGATCCCCAAGTTTTCATTAGTAAGTAAAAAGTTTTCAGATTTTTCAGTTTTCAAGTATCACCAGTTAGTGTGATTGTAGTCCTGATGGCTTTGCTGAAAATACTAATCATGTTTTCTTGGAATATCCTTTGGCTAATGGGGTATGACATTACTTGTCCTCAATTTTTGGTTGTACGCATAGGGCCTCTGGTTCTTTAAAAATAAAGCCACGCAATGGTTGGGTCAATTTGCATTTTCATTTATCATCAAGTGTGGAGTGGTAAGTTGCTGATACAATTCCCTTATTGTAAATAAAAATAAAAGAAAGTAAAGAGCATCAAACTTGACCAATTGAAATTAAGGTTTTTTATTATCATGGCTCCTCTCCATGTTCATACTCCAAGAATGTGCACATAAACTATGGATTCGGGTTATTAAATTAACATTTATATTCAACTTCTCTTAAGCATTCCGTAGATTTACATTTATAATCATAATGATTTTTTTTCTTATTTTATCTATAGTTAGTATGATTTGAGAAAGATGATGATATCACATGCTTATGCTCAATATCGGATTATTTGCAATTATATTGAGTTATGTGCATCTAACACTCAACGATATCGAAAAGAGGGAGATTGATCTCCGTAAGAGAGCGGATGAGATCGAGTTGGTGCTATCCAATAGAAATGAGGAGTTTCTGAATAAGGAGTTAGTGCTTTACGTGAAGCTGAAATAAGATGTTGGTGCTATGTGTATCTAAGTTGTTTATATGTTGGTGATGTTACAACTTAGTCTGAACATGTAGTTTAAGTTGCTCAGAATTTATGTTGTGTTAGTCGGGACTTTCGCTGTAGCGCCCAGCTTTTTAGTTTTTATCAGTGTCCACAGACATGTAAACGGAACAGTTTGTATCAGTTGTTGGATCAAGTTGATGTAAATGGAACAATTTGAGCTATCCCTGCTTGATGTAAATGGAACATTTTTTATCAGTTTTTCTTTTCAATTTGTATCAGTTGTTGGCTTCTTCTGAAACAGGCATGTAAATGGAAATCTAGTAATGAAATCAAAATATTGCCCTGCATGAAATCTAATAATAGGTAATGACAGTTTCCTCCCAAAATGACTAAACTTGCCAACGAAAACATAGAAAAACCTGCAACTAAAACCTGCCCAGAATTCAACAACAAACCTGCC
The DNA here is from genome assembly GCF_004785595.1 of Juglans microcarpa x Juglans regia. Taxonomy (NCBI): domain Eukaryota; kingdom Viridiplantae; phylum Streptophyta; class Magnoliopsida; order Fagales; family Juglandaceae; genus Juglans; species Juglans microcarpa x Juglans regia. Next base: position 32,168,093 of record NC_054602.1, on the reverse strand, counting down.
AACTAAAACATAGAAAAATTGAAAATAAAAAAGAAAGTAAATTATTTCTTCATTTACAAATCTCATTAGAAAGTCATTGGTCATGTCCATTACAACTGCAAGAACTACATAGAAAAGATGCAAAGAAAAATGAAATTAAATAATTTCGCCATTTACAAATCCCATTAGAGAGACATTGGTCATGTCCATTACAATTGCAAGAACTACATAGAATAAATGAAAAGAAAAATGAAAGTAAATAATTTCTACATTTACAAATCTCATTAGAGAGGCATTGGCCATGTCCATTACAACTGCTCGTTGCATTACCACTTGAATGTTTTTGGGATATTGGTAGACATCTGGATATGGCGGAAAAGCTACTGACCACGCAGGAAGTGATGATTACAAAAAATCAACTTACATTTAGTGATTACATGGCTCAGCCCCATATCCAATTTAATTTCAACAAAAAGGTATAAATACCCAACCACAGAAACTATATATGCAAATGTTACGTAAATTAGTTCTCTGGGCCTTCCAACCACAATTAAACTAGTTGTGATCCATCCAACCCAAATTGTACCAGTTGTGATCCACTGACAACTACTGGACTGAGTACTTGCTTTGAACTACCCACTATGGTGGTCTCATTTGTCGTACAACCAACATTGGAACCAGTGAGGGTCATCGTTGGAGGTTCTTGATTCTCACTATATAAGTCAATCATAACATATAACTTATGTGTGGCATCCTCAATATGTTTTTTTGAACCCGTTGCATGAGTAATCATTTGATAACAAATTTTCAATAGACTTGAATATCCGCTAGCATTTGGCCACTGACCCCCTGCGTCATAGCTGTTATAGATTAACATGTATCTCCTTTTGATGTCCAGGCTAATATTACAAATGTTATCAGCACCTTTCAAACTAACAGGGTTGTTGAAGATAATTCACAGGCAGTGCAGGGCTTGATGATCAAATAGAATTCTTTTTCGATCAACTGTTTAGAGATCTTTCAGATAGGTTGATGTGGTGGTGAATCATGAGCTCGTGGTTCCATTTTTTTCCCCCAATTTTGGAACCTAGACCAAAATTTAATTTAATGAGATTTTTCATTTGTGCACGTCAGTTTCATTCATTGTTGATTCAAGGTCTATTAACAAACTTACCTGCTGCGTATGCTTTCTTTCTCTCCAAATCAACATGAAATATTAATATGCATCCTTTTACTTAGCTCAAAAGCACTTTATGTACGTGCAAAACATCACAAATAAAACAAAATAAAAACAAGCTCTTCCTTCTACTTTATAGTCCATAAAAAAAATTGTTTGTCCCCTCTCACTTTAATGTGAACTTTCGGATTTTTGCTTGCAACTTCAGTGGGAAAAAGAACTGCAGTGAATACAAAACCCATCCATCTTGTTTCTATAAACAGTAATCCAGGTTGAGAAATCTCGATCAAGAATGGGAAAATACAGGTTGAGAATGGGAAAATACAATCAAACCTTGGTCTACCCTTTGTTCAAAGAATCAAAGATATTGGAAAATTGAAGGAAAAACTGCATAAGAATCAAACCTTGGTCTACCCACGATGGCAATCTCTCTAACACAGAAATCGACCACCGGCGCAGATGAGGGTTCGACAGCATGATAGGGGTTCAACGGCACAGCAAAGCAGTTTCGAGCTGGGTTCGACGCCACGATGGGGGTGGGTTCGACCGAACGACTGCAAGTTCTCCCTTCGTTCGTTTATCCGAAATCGAGTTCTCCCTTCATATCAAATATTTGATATGATTTTGGCACTGGTTTGTCTGAAATCGAATTCTTTTTCCTTTTATTTTATTTTAATAATATCGGCTCACGAGCCGATTCTGCAAAAGGTACCCTCCGCGAGTACCTGTAGCAATATTGTTTTAAATGAGTTGTGCTACAGGAAAGCCCTCTAGCTCACGGAATGAATGAAAACATGGGTAACTGGTCTTGTTTGGTTAGACAGTTCAAATAAAATGAGATAAAATATTTTGTTAAAAATTAAATAAAATATTATTAGAATATAAATTTTTAATATTATTTTTATTTAAAATTTAAAAAAATTAAATTCTTTATTATATTTTGTGTGAAAGTTTGAAAAAATTATAATAATTATATAAAATGAGATAAGATGGTTTAGTTTTGTGTAACCAAACTAGTCCAAAGGAAGGTGTGCCTAGTGGAGATCGCCTCTGACTTGGAATTATTCAAAGAGATTGGTTTTAATTTGTATTGAACTGGAATTTGTTTTTAGAATTGATTGAGCGTGCAGTGTGTTCCTCAAGTAGTGAAAGAATGGTTAAATGCACCTAAAGTTATTGTATTGCCAGGCTTTGGAAGGTTACACCTGAAAATGTGATTGTTCTATTTTTGAGGATAGTGTTTTTAATATTACTTTTGGTAATTTGGCAAAACTAACAGGGGTCTGAGATGAGCTTTGAAGCATCAGTTCGTTGTTGGTTTTTATCAACAAAAAGGGTTAAGAAATTGGTTTTTATCAGCCCCGAAATTGGCCTTGAGAAAAAGTTATTTTTTTTAATAATAAATATATATTTTAAAAAAAGTGTGCGGAACTTACACATTTATCTTGCATTACTCTGAATGAAATCTTTGCCATCCCGTCGTTTTCAGCCTCATGTTGTTTTCATATACATATATGTATACACATATATGTATACGAGTAATGATATTTATATAATACATTCCACAACATTTTACATAACACATATTTTAAAATGAGAATATTTTTAAGGAAAAATTCTAGACATAAACCCCACACTTTGCACACCACTTAAAAATATATGATATTACTTTTTTATCCTCGTATTTCATATTGAATTGAAATGTGAAATATAAGGATAAAAAAATAAAATCACATATTTTTAAGTGGTGTGTAGGAGTATGGAACTTCTGTGTAGAGCAACTCATTTTTATAAGGTGATATTACTTTTACAATATATTTTACAAAATGAGAGTATGTTACAACCTTCCACAGCACGAAATACGATTGGGCTTCAGACTACTAGTTTTAATGAATGAGTTTTTCCCTGTTTATACTTGAGTGCACCAATATGTACAGGTATTATATGAGCCACTCGTAGAATCCTTAATTCTGAAAGTGCAAAAGAAATTAGACTCGTGAAAAGGTGCTTTACTCTCGAAGGGTGGTAGACTTGTGTTATTAAAACATGTATTGTCCAATATTCTTCTACATCTTTTAACAGTGCTAAATATACCTCGAAGTGTCATACACAAGTTAAATCATATTTTTGTAGATTTCTTATGGGGCAGTAAGGATGGTTAGAAGAAAAAGAAATGGGTGACATGGGATAATATTTGTAGACCTACAGAAGAAGGTGATCTCGATATACGGAAATTGGAAGACAAAGAAAACTCTTCATAAGAAATTTGTTTGGCAATTTCTGTATGGTAACTCTCTTTGGGCTACTTTTTTCCGAGCCAAATATAAAGCTCAACATCACCCATTCCTCCTAAATCATGTTTCTTACAAATCACATTTTTTGAAGGCTAAGCATTGATGAAATCAGTGATTAGAGGCTCTGAACGGATCATTAACGAAGGGAAGATGTCGTTTTGGTTTGAAAATTGGCCATCTTTAGGGATTCTTGACAAACTCTCGGATTATAGGAAACCCTCTCTAACAGTAGCTGAGGCCTTTTCTGATATGTAAGGTAATTGGGAGAAAGTATAGGAGCTAGTGGGGAATCCCATCTATGAAAATCTAAACTTACAACACATTCAACTTTCCTCAGGTCCAGATATACATATATAGAGAGCAGAGCATAATTGCAATTTTTCTACATTTTCAATTTGGCAATACAATCATGAACCCAAGGAAAAAGCATCGTGGGCTAAATTGATTTGGCATAGATTATTTCCGAGTAAAATTTCTACGTTTATGTGGAAAGATATGTATAATGGTTTGCCTTTTGACCAAAATATTATGAAGTTGCATATATCTATGACCTCTAATATGAATGTTGTAAAGTGGTTGGTTGTGATTCATTAAATCATTCGTTACCTTTGGGAGAGATTCTAACTTTTATTTGGAATTCTTCTGAGGCATCGCTGGCTCTGAAACTTGGACCAACTCATACATGGGGTGGTAAAATATAACAATGGCTACCCAAGAATTAGGTGGTATCGCAAATCAATGTTGTGATTGGTATTCTTCTTTCCTTAATAAGATGGTTCCTCTGGTTACACAAATGTAAAACTCGCATGGAAGTGGTTGTTTTAATAGGGGAGCAAGTGTGCTATAAAATCAAGAATTTTTTAGTTCAACTTATCCACACAAAAACGAATAATTCATTCATCAAATGCTCAGATGGAGTGATCTTACAACTCAGATTAATGAATATGTCTATCCAGAAAAAGAGTGTTCAAATTTTGAAGTGGATGCGCCCGGCATAGGATTTGGCTAAACTTAACGTAGATGGAAGTAGTCTAGGTAATCCAAGTAGAAGCGGAGGTGGAGGTATTTTTCAAGACGCGGATGGTCAAATGATATTTGCTTTTGTCAGGTTCTATGGTATAAGCTCCACAATATTGCTAAGATCATAGCTCTCTCAAATGGACTTAGTTTATGTGTTCATATGAATATAACTCACATAGAAGTTGAATCTGATTCAAGCTTGTGGTTAATAGTCGAGAAAAAGGTGGCAAGTTCTTTGGCAGAGTCAGAAATACTGGAATTGGGCAAGATTGACGGCTCTTCCTCAATACAATTGAGGTCTTCCTCTTCTAAAAAAAAATATATATTTTACAAAAATATCTCTCATTTTAAAACATAGTTGTGTAAAATGTCATGAAAATTATCGTGTGTTTATCATTTTTCATTACATAATATACATATAAATAAAACAGTTAGTTTTTTAATGCAAAAGTGTGTATTGAGCTTCTAGCTTTAACTGTACGTCTGATCTTCTAAATAAAGACTTCAACTTGTAAAAATGTAGAGAAAAATGTTATATATTCATAGATTTTAGTCATGTTTAAGATTTTGCGAGCGGATTGAGATGCTATTTGGATTGAATCAGTTTCATTAATTTGAGCTAATTTATAATAAAATCTTTAGAATTCAAGTTAAAGTGAAACGTATCAGAATTGTTGAGTATTTTAATTAATTGAAGATAGATGATATACTTATAATTTTGTTTTTATAAAAATTTATTTGAATGTATGGGGAATATCATTATCAATGACTTCTTGGGGAATATTGCTCGATGTATAATATTTTCTGGTGTGAATTGGACATGTTTTTCTCTGAAAGAAGACGTTTCAAGGACTTATCATGCGACCAATCTGTATCTCAGAGCCTTTTTTTCAAAAAAAAGAAAAGAACAAAGAAAAAAGAAAAACAAAAGTTGCCGCTATATAACTTGATGTTGTACATTTGATTGTAAAGTTACTTTTATTATAAAGTAGATCTAACGAATTTCATAAAACCATATCAGTTTATAAGTTTGCATTATATAATTACTTTGTGTCTGTAACAATTCTCAATACATATTAATGAATTTAAAAAATAAAAAAAATTCATTTGGCCCAACCGAAGCTTATTCATTGTATACATATTCCCTTTCAACAGAGTTAGTAACTCTTAAGATGGCATGCTTCGTTTCTGACGACAAATGCACCAAAAAAACAAATTGAACAGAATGCATATCCAATTTTAAAGGAATGCATATTTTATCAATTTTTTTTTCCTTTTTTTAAATAGCAAAAATGTAAATATTACAACAGCCTACACTAATATAGGTCAACTACTCCTGTCAACCTCCCAATTCCCCCCGTCACACAAAGAATAACTGTACAAAGTACAAACAAATAATTTTACAGCTTATAACAACGCGAGAATCGTCAAGAAATGGTAGTTAAAATCTAGCCTTGTTTCTAAGGGGGGCAGTGTTGATCGTCGCACTTCAGTAGAGCCATTCGCTGGGACCTTGAGTAACCATGCCTGTTATTAATGATATCAATGTAAGTTTGGAGCCTATACCTGTCTGAGTTTGTGAGGGAGAATGGAGGATTGAGAATGAGGGACGGTGCTTCCACTAGAAGAAAGACTAACAAACGCACAGCTTTTGAGTACAATCCTGCTGCATTTTCCATATTGCCCATGAGCTCCTCAACCTGCCAAACATTAGAGACAACAATCCTCAGTGGGTAGTTCCAGATTACTTCAACACACTATCACTCCCCAACAAGGGAAGGGATCATTTTATGGTGTTTTCTTAAACAGTTTATTCAATATCCATACCATCTGCTATTCATAGTATATAGAGAGATCGAAGCTTCCCCAAGAAATTAGCTGAGATCATTGTTTTGTAAGCTTGATTATTTAGCTAAGAGCATATTTCTCAATGGATTTGAATTACCATGTCGAGTCATGCATTCCCTTTTGCATACAGGGTCAGGGATCGGGGCGTTACATACAAGGCCAGGGATAATTACGCTTTGCTTATTATCTGTCATATTCGGTCGAGAAAGAAAGCATAAATCTCAAATGATAATCAGACAAGCGTATGTGGACACAATCCTAGTAATTGGTCATTTTTTCAGTAAAATCTGCCATCCTAAGACATGTCAACAGAGCATTCATTTCAAATTGCAAACATGATAAAGAATTTCATTTAAATTATTTTTGAACTACTCACTTCAGACACAGATAGCAAGTGTAGGGACTTTAGCTTGACAAACAACTGGTCATCCTACTCTGGAATTTAACCTTGCCTTGCCAACTAATTCGGTGAGTTGCTAAGGACTAAATGCAGGAAGAATAATTCTTCTCATCAACCACTATTCACTACCCCACATCTCACACCCTATGAAAAAAAAAAAAAACTGTCAGGTGTGGGGTGTAGGGGTGAATAGTGGCTGATGTATAACAAAACTCATGCAAGAATGTCAGCCATGGTCCAATTAGCTAGAGAAAGAAAAGAAAATACTCACGCCTCCACTCCTCCCAAATGCGAGAGCAGATTCAAATATTGTTTCCATTGCATCTGGCATCTCTGTATTACCTGAAATCATGATGAAAAAATTTAGTCTTCAGAACCTTACACACCACAGAATGAAACTACAAGCATAGCTCCCTATATTTGCAACATAGACAAACTAGAGATATAGTAGCCAAAAAACCTACCCATACCAAAGATGTGTATTTTTACTGCAATTACAGCCAATAACCCATAGAACCCTGATCCTAATTTACGAAGAAAATTTTGTTGGTACCATTTAATGTTAGCATGACATACACACGTATAACACAATCTGTGTATGTATATATGACTTGTGAGTTTTTCTTCACATCACTCAGATCTAACAATTTCAAATTTGAAATTCAGAGTCGTCGAATACAATAGGTTTAAAAAACAAGCATAATAATTCAGTCATCAATAAAATGAAATTTATAAAAGGGTAAGAACAGAAGTGAAACGTATGATCTTATTACAAACATATGCACTAGTGTTGGCGGTAAAAGGAGAAAACAGGAGCTCCACACATCAGTATCAAGTCATACCAGGTTCAATGACCTTAGCAAGTCCTTCAGCATGTTCAACTTCCAGGAGAAAGTCTCTCTCAATCTGAGAGGAGATATCCTCCAGCAATTGAGTGCTGCAAACATCAAGACGTACTTCTGTATCAGGACTACCGTACTTCTTACTGGTGCTCCTATATCTCGGAGTTTCTTGACTTGGACTTCCTTCCATAGCTGAGGCAGCTTGTGTATGGCATATATGCAAGGCTTGCTTCCAAATTGCAAGAATTACAAGCTGAATGGAGAATGCCTCTAAATGCCTATCTGCCTCAATCTTTTGGAAAAACAAATCTTGTTATAATTTGACGTCAGAAAAAATTGTTTTTGTTTTTTTTTTTTCTTTTTTTGTCCTGAGCAGGACAAGGACAGACAAGTTATAATTTGATGTTAATTGTGAGGCACGTCAGGAGTGTCAGACTAGCAGCATAAGGTACAAGCACAATGAGGGACCAGGATTACTTTTGTCCCATAACCAAATTATAATATTATGAGAATATAAACTATGCGTTGACCATCAAAAAATACTAAGCATGAAATATATTCTGTTTTTTTTTTTTTTTTTTTTTTTAATAGATATTCTGTTACAATCATGCAGCACAATAAATTTGCACCCAAGAATTTAAGATCCCCCATCATACATGTTGACTCGCCCAGTGTCAGCTATCAAATCAATTTACCATCATCTATCTACTTGAAGCCTATTTTTTTTAATATTCCCATGGAGACTACATAAACACCACATGAATCAAGTGCTTGGCTGACCTAGTGAAACAATAAAAAAGAATCAACATCTACCAAAGAAATAGATTGAAACCACTCAACCTTTCTTAGCAAACTTTCTAGTCTCCATATTTTTTTTTTTGTTTTCCCCTTTCAGGCGTACACATCCTATGTACTTGGGCAACACTGCCCTAGATCATAAATCAAATTTTAACTTTAAAAAAAAAAATGGACCACACAAGTTCCTGTTCCACCAAGAGACCATAAATCTTTAACTCGGCGGCTGTGTAGACTGTAGAGAGTGAAAGAAAAAACCATTTATGGTTTATTACTTGATTTATCTACTAAATGCACTTTGGAGTTTCCCTACAGATTTGTAGAGACAATAATAAAGAAACTGGCCAGATTGCACAAATAGGCACGCTATCACTTACCTTTTCATTCAATAATTCTTTAATGGCAGATGCACAATGCTGTAATGACTTAATCCTCGTTGTGCAGTGAGTTGATGGCTGCCCTAAAGCATCTCCCATTTCCATTGATCCTTGTGAGATCCCTAGAGCAGAGCTCTGACTTTCCAAGCTTCCAATTCGACCAATGCTACTACTCTCTGTGCCAATGATTGGCATTGGGGCACTTACCGTGGTGTTCATTCTAACAGATGCTTGGGGAGAACTCCCTGACTTGTATATAGAATGGCCTGGCTTGGAAGCACAAGCTGAGGAAGAGGACACATCCATTGGATGTCCAGATACAATAACATAATCTTGATCACTTAACTCTAGCGAATCCACGACTGCTGAAACCATGAAAATATGGGGAAAAGGAAAAAAATCATGTCTTGCTAAGATATGCTGAATCTAGAGAAACCATATACATTTTGGTAACTAAAAAAGATGAGCGGAAAAAAAAAAGAACATTAGGATTCTTGGTACCTCTTGATTGAGTGTTCGGAGATCTCTGGTCTGTGGATGTCAGAGGATCAGTTATTCTGTTTGCGGGTCTACGGCTATCCAACCTAGAACTAGTAGATTCCAAATTATCTGTAACACTACCAAATCCGGAAGTCAGATTCACATTATTAGAATTGGCAGATGCTGCTTCCCTTCTACCAACTTTTGTATCAAGAGAAAATCCATAAGTAGACTTCACTGAAGACCTCGTCCTTAAGAAGGATGGGCTCCCTTCAGGACCACCAGAATCACCAACTAGAAAGAAAGGCAGAGGATCGGTTATTCTGTTTGAGGGTCTACGGCTTTCCAAATTATCTGTGGCACTACCATATCCGGAAGTCAGATTCACATTTTTAGGGGGAGATGCTACTTCCCTTCTACCAAATTTTGTATCAAGAGAAAATCCATGAGTAGACTTCGGTGAAGACCTCCTCCTTAAGAAGGATGGGCTCCCTTCAGGACCACCAGAATCATCATCTAGAAAGAAAGGCAGACAATCCTCTTGACTATTTTCCTCCATATTTCTCACAGGATCACAGTCAGACATAGGAAATTCGTCCACTACTCTTGAAGACCTCCTACTCCTGCATGCCAGAGGATTTATCATTTAGAAACTGAAAATACAAATAGACAAAACCATGAAGACCAAAACTGCTTCGTTTACCCCAGTGATGCAGCTGGTTGTTTCTGGGAAAGATATGGGTGGTTAAAAAACTCTTCAAATGTTAATCTTTCAACTGTAAATACAACAGAATAAAATTAGAAAATTCAAAATAAAAGGCAAAATCTCTCATATTAGAATGCATAATACGTTGTGAGATAAGACCAAATTTGAGTATAGCTCTCATATACCATTCCTTGCCAGATACCCCAAAAACAACAACAGTTCTATATACTGTTCCCCAGCTCAATAGTCTCGAGCAATAGTGCTATGCATTAGGAACTTTTAGAGTGGAGGACATTTATGAATCTAAATGTAAAAAACGACCCAAAATTAGCATTCCCATGCACCATGTGGTCTGCAATTGCAGGAATAGGGTGAACATCTATTCCTCAACTTTTTCTAACCGATTAAATCAAAGTAATTTAAACTAAGTGAGTCTCAAATATCAAGGCAGATCTATGGGCCCAAGTACATTGATATAAAGGAGGAGATATATTTGTTGGTAAATCATGAAAATCTTGTTGAAATCAAAGTAAAGGAATCATGGCATGACTACGCTTCTTATAATATTTGGTTCATCAAAATTGGCAATTGCTAGAACTTGATTGACATTTTGAGGATTTTGAAGCAAACAAGTTTAATTCGACAATAAGTTCCGAGAATAAATAAAAACCACACAAGTGAGTTGGTAATTCTATCACTCACATACATCAATGCCATTTGACAATATATAAATATTGAAAAACATATACTGAGACTTTAGCAACTGATTATAGCCCGTTTCCTGTTTGGTACAATTGGGTATCTCATACATATGCATCATGAGATATACCTGGATTACGGCGCAGCAATTTCTGGCACAAATCTTTGCAGTCAGAACTCAAATCTATATCTGGAGGGAATTGTAATTCATTTGATTTCATAATGTTCTGAAGCAACTGCACAAAACAAGGTATTACAATAACTTTGATTAAAAAAAACCACACACACACACACACACACACACAACTATAACGACCTAAGGAAGGCCCAAGCTACTTTTGGGTTCATATTCCAAAAGAACCAGTCAATGTTCCAACTGAGGTCCCTTGGAATCATTGTAAAGGGCTTGAACTTCTCCCTCCTAAGCAATGTGGGATCTCATTCACTACCTTCCTATATACAATCCGAAATATTTTTTTTTATCAGTAAATAAGAATTTTATTAAAATAAGATAAGCCAAGTACACAGAACATATACAAGAGTAACACCTATGCATGAGTGTCTAGATACAAGGAAATCATGTATGTTCATTTCATTAAAATCTATACAATCAACCATTCGAATAAAGTATTAAGAAAAAAGTTCTAATCTCGTCATTGTTCGTTCACGATCCTCAAAACTCTGATCATTCCTCTCCATCCATATGCATCACCATAAACAGATCGGTATCATCTTCCACATAGCTGCAATTTGAGAGTTACCCCAGATGCCTTGGCAACTAGCAAAAAAGTCAATGACCCTTCGTGGCATCACCCAATGGAGCCTCACTTTTTTTTTTTTTTTTTTTTTTATAAGTAAATGGAGCCTCACTCTAGCAAAGATATCATTCCACAAGCTTATGGCTACACCACAATGCAATAATAGATGATCCACCGACTCCCCAATACAATCCAAAATATTACAATCTTTTCACCTTTTTATCGTTAAACAAAATTTTATTGATCATAAGAATCTCCTCCCTTTAAATTCCAAAGGTCTTTGTCAGACCATTCCATCGTAGGTGGCACAACTCAAATCCCACACTTTAGTTGGGAATCTTCAGATTGACTCTAATACCATTTATAACGACCTAAGAAAGACCCAAACCACATCTAGAATTATGCTCCAAACAAATAATCAAGGTTCTAATTGGAGTCCTTTGGAATCATTATAAAGGGCTTAAACTCCAAACCCCAACCCCCCCCCCCCCCCCCCCCAAAAAAAAAAAAAAACAAAAAAATAATAGGGAAGCTTATTCACGAGGGTGAGGCCACCTAGTGGGCTTCAAACCTTCCCACACGCAATCTAGGGTATTACAACAACTCTAGGAAAGGTAAACACCGTGCAAAACCAGATTAGGTAGAAGGTGCTCAAACCTGTATTTGATTGTTTCCAGTAAATGGAGTTTTTCCAGTAACAAGTTGAAATAAGATTGCACCAACACTCCAGAGATCTGCCTGCTTAGTCAGTTCAAATTTAATGGGAAGAAACCTGAAATAATTCGCAAATACCTGACCAATGAAAAGAGTAAAAGTCACCTTTGCATCATACTTTTGAAGTTGCATTATCTCTGGTGCCATGTAAAGTGGAGAACCACACAATGTTTCTGCAAGGCCTCTAGGTTGCAAAGATCTGCAAAAGGAAATCAGAAATGCCTGATCATTGAAAAGTCTAAGAGAGAGGATCTAGGATGAACCACCCCGGAAAAATTCCAAAGGTCAAATTTCCAAAGAATTTATAAAGTATGAAACGTTTGACAACCTAGTGTCGGTAAAAGTGTCAGGCGCACTTAAGCGCAAGCGCCACCTATAGCCTAGGTACAAAGTGCAAGCATGTGCCGAATTGAAAGTAAAGAACACATTTTAAGAAAATATGTATAATAACAAAATATTCATAACATACAATAAAAAATGTTTAAGTAAGATAGTAATATGTTTAGCCTATTTACTCAATTGTTATTTTGCAACTAATTAAATAAAACTTAGGAATAACATCTTACATAATTCTTTTGTGCTTTAAAAAATATACACAAGCATGATATTTGAGAGCAATCAAATTAAAAGACAAGATTATACCCAGAAGGCAACGATCAAATACAACAAAAGAATTGTAGGCATTGACTTTTAGCTAGCATACGTAATAAAATTAATCCTATAAGCATAGGACTACCATTTTTTTTTCTATTGGCACCAGGTGTCTGGGACAAAGTCCTGACTAATTTTGAGGGTGCATAGGCCCTCGGCAAAGAGTTTTCCACAAGTGCACCTTGGATAATTCAAGGGAAAACTTTCCCATTCCGAGGACCACAAGAATGTGAATGTGGAGTTTTGAACATAGGACATCTAGTTTATATGGCTCACTCCACTACACCACGCATTGGGGTTGCATACGGCTATCATTGTTATCACAAGATGTGTAATCCTCATCTAATGATCCATACAAATAATACTAGTTAAAACTGACATTTTCTATAATTCATTCAAAAAACTACCAAAGTGCATTTTAGGCTCAGTAAAAAGCACACTTAATGCACGCTTTTGGTAAGCTTAGTGCTTCGGCCTTCTGCGCTTAAGCACGCGTTTACCAATACTATGACAGTCACAACTTCCCCATGTCATTTCTTGTCAACATGCATACCCCAAGATGAAGCAAAGGGTATAAAGGTATCAAAAGTGCACTTAGCCTTTAAGGAAAACAAAACAACACAATTTGGATCCCCTATAAACAAGGGATGGAGAGGGAAGATCACAAGTTCAATCCCAAACAGGTGCATGGGTTCTAGTTATCTAAAAAAATGTTTAAAATCATATCTAATTAGACTCACCATAAACAAGAGAGCCCATGAAAGCACTAAACAGCAAAGGCACCAAAAGATAGGGGATTTTAAGCGCATTATCAAAGACATGATTTGATTTTACCTTGCAAATCCAAAATCTGCAATCTTCAAAACTGAATTATTGTCACTAGCGGAGAGGAGGAGATTCTGTTCAAAAAATGATACATGTTACAAATGGATTAAAACGTTGAGAAAACCTTTCAGCAGCGCCAATATTACAACATATCAAACAATTCCTTTCAGTTATGTTGTTCAGGAATTTAATTACAACAAAAAGCCAAAACCACAAATTATGCCATGGGCTTGCTTCCTGCCTTATAGAAATGACTACTATATGGATCGCCACATATGCATCAGAATCGTAACTTAAACAGAAAATCAACCAGACCTGTGGCTTTAAATCCCGATGTATAAGACTATTTTCACGCAGAATTTGTAGACCGGCCACTGTAAAATGCAAAACCTTCCAACATCAATACATTGCTAACTTTTCTTTTAGGTCATACACTGCTAATTAATTGAGAAAACCTAAAAAAATGAAGATTTGGCCAGGCAAAGCTCAATACGTACCTAGTTGCTGCATGAATTGCTTTGCAGTGGCTTCTGGGACTCTTCCCTGGCGTTGTATGTACATGGAAAGGTCACCCCCTCTGCAGTACTCAAGTACAAGGTGTATCTTCCCAGGAACCTATTGAAGCAACATCAGGTAAAAATTTAGTTAAAAAGGAATACTCGCACTTTCCTCACAAATTAGTTTTGAGAAAATTCACTCCTAGATTCTAGATAGAAACACACCCTCAAATAGAATATCTATGACTTAATGAAATTGCAAAAAATCAAAACTCCAAATCGCACTAAGTGAATACTCTATAATCTATAGATGGACTCAATTAAAGGCAAGAGGCATTATTGTAACTAAGTGGACTATTACTCAGTGCAACCCAGTAAGGCCAAGTGATTTGAACTTCACATGGTGATTGCAACTTCCTAAATAATCCTTTTTTTCCCCAGCGGTCCTGAATTTTTTTTCCTTGAAGTTCTACCCTCAGTTTGATTGATGAAAAAAGCAAATATTGAAAGAAACAAGTTCAAATAAGAGCCCTTGTTTTGCTTTCCCATAATTAATTCGCAAGTTGAATAAGCTCAAAGGTTGCATTACCCTCTGATCAAGTAAAATCAGCCTTCTCATTCTCAATTATAAACATCGAAAATCTATTTTCAAGATTTTGACGTTTTGACCTCGTATTTCCTAAATTTCTCAGCAACTACGCAAAACCTCAGGCTATAGTGCTGTCTAATATATTCATTTTAGCTTTCTTCCCATTGCCGTGATAACCTAGACACACAAGGAGAAAATATAGAACAAAACAAACTTGAAAGTTAGACCAGGAACTCTTTTCCTGGAAAACCCCAGTGGCAATTTCACCAAAGGTCCGACTACTATCTTCTCACACCAACTATAAAAAAAAAAAAAAAAGGTTCAAGTAAACAACACGACTCAGTTTACTGTTTCGTATGAATAAGGAAAATTGAGAGCAAGAAACTTTAAGAAAAAAAGGTTCTTCAACTTTCCTCCATTTTCTCCGCAACCAAACACGCAGTTTTAAAGCAACTAAGAAAAATAAAATCAAGCTATAAAATAAATAAAGTTTTACACAAACCTCAATAATATCGTGGAGGCGAATAATATTAGGGTGGTTAATCCGCTTGAGGATGAAAATCTCGGACATGAGACTCTCTTGTAATTTCTTGTTGAGCCGGCCCGTAGCTATCTCCTTGATCGCCACCTCGGTTCCATGTACTCGGTGCCTCGCGTGCCAAACCACGGAGAAGGACCCAGACCCGATTTGCCGGCCCACCAGGTACTCCCCGACGACCCTAACCCTACTAGCCTGAGCCATTCTCGAAGCTGAAAAACCCTAGACTCCGAACGCGAGACCAGCTCCGCAAACCGCAATTCGACGTCTCAGACGGATTCACCGAACTCTGGAAACGGATCTTCCGCGATTCGACCCGAATATTTAGGCTTTTCTTTATCTGGACGAATCGATGAACGAGGAGAGGCGTACAGCAGAGGAGAAGAGAGGATGAGAGAGACAGATTAATGCAATGCGTGTGTCCGTTAGATATTAATTATTTGGATTAAATTAATTAGGTTTTAATTTTTCTGGTTAGGATTTCAATTAGGAAGCGTAATTGAGATCAGCGTTGATGATTAGATCAGTCTTTTGAGTACGGAAATACAATAAGGAGTTTGAAACTCGAATTTAGCGGAGCTACAAGGTAACAGGCCGAAGGGAAAATAAGTTAGCCTGTGGTTGATTCTATGGTTGTAGCCAGACTTCTGCTTCGGATTTGTTTGCTTTCTATCTTCTTGGTTAGGTAATCATCGGGTCGGGTGGGGGCCATGTTCAATAATGTTGTCATTGGCCTGAATGACGAAGATACCCTTTTACCAAGATACAAAGTATATCTCTGGGTTAATTACATTTTACTTCTTCTCACTTTTACTCAATTTATAATATATCTCCAAAATTAATAATTGTATCAAAGTAGATCTGTTTACTTTTAAAACTTTCCAATCCTCCTCTTTTTTTACCAATATCATTAAATCTAACGAAAATTTATTGTATGTGCTGTCATATACACAAGATTCAAAATAAAGATGTAATTTTCATTTAATTTATTATCATTGACTATATAGAATATAAAATAATCTAAGCTCTCAATTAATAATAAATCATTAATAATTTATCATATATAAAATGTATTATATTATTAATAATTATGCATACTAAAGAAGTTAGTAAGTAGTAACTATTAATATCATAAATATAATTATAGTAAAATATTTTTTTAATGAGTTAGTTGTATAATCCACATTAATAATTCACTTAATTTTAATTTACTAATTTAAATAATTTTTTTATTAATTTATATATGATTAATGAATATCAAATAATTTCGTCGTGTACATAAATTAAGGCTGAAAAACCAACCTATCGGTTTGGTTTTGGGCCCAAACCGAAACCGACCAATAGGTTTCTTTAGAGAGGGCAAACTGGCCAAAACGGACAGTGTATGGGGAGGGAAACCGGCCAGTTCACGGTCGGTTTATCGGTTTGGGCCACAGTTTTGGGCCAGTTTGGGCCATTTTAAGATTCTATTCAACCTCTTTTTGGTCTCAATTTGTTATTCAAGATCATCTACATTTAGACTTTTTTTGTAGAATTTTTAAAATTAATTTTATTTATTCAATCTCTTTTTAATTTTAATCATGCCGTGTATATACTATTAGTAACTAATAACTACTACATATATACTACTTATATTTTATAGTCTTATTATCTTATATACTAAATTACAAATTACTAGATAAATAAATAAAACTCCACTAGATGTTTAATACACATTACAAATAAAATCAAATTGTCTTAAGCAACTAGCAAGTAAGCAACAAATAATAACTGTTCTTGAATAAAATCCAAAAAATCTTCATTCTTCAACATTCCAAATAGATTCTCAATGGCCAATGCAGTGTTCGACTCTTCAATCATCGATAGTTGTGATGTACGATGCTCCTAACTCTATATAGAAAAACATCAAATAAACAATATTAATAAATTAGGATAATGAAAAAAAATTAAATTAAATTATAAAAGTAAATGAATATGAAAATTGAATGAGAAAAACACATTACCAGATTCTACCACAAAGCTCTCAACATTATCCATGGAGTCTCAAATATCAATTGAAGTTGACGGATGTCGCAACCAATTCTGTGTACAAATAAGTGCCTCAACAGTTCTTGGAGCCAAGGAACTCCGAAAAGGATCGAGTACACAACCTCCCGTACTAAATGCTGACTCTGATGCAACCGTGGAAATAGGCATGGCTAACACATCTCGTGCAATCCTCGCAAGTATAGGATAGTTAGGCTCATTCACTTTCCACCAATTCAATAAGTCAAAAGATTGGCTGAATGCCTCACAACCATCTGATAAATACCGGTCTATCTCTGTTTTAGTAACTGTAGATCCAGAGGCAGTCGATGCTAGCAACCACTAATAAAAAAGTTGTGACTCATGATTGTCTTTAGCATCATTTGAAAGTGCAGATGCCGGAGGGGAAACATGTTCTCTGCTACTCGAGGTAGAACTGAACGCAACATTACACTCCCCATACATGTCTGATAATAATTGTCTCACCCTCGACAACAAATCTTCAGCCCAATTCTTATCATAAATTTTTTTCAAGTGAAAAATAAGAAGCTCCAACTTGCTACGTGGATCAAGGATAACTGCAATCAACAACAACAAATTCATCCTATCTAATGAACCTCAATACTTATCAAATTTCATTCTCATGCTTATGGCCATACTCATCAAACAAGTATTCTCACTTTTACACAGTCTAACTAACTCTTTTTGGAGTTTACAAATGTTTAAAAAACTTGTGTTTGCCGTAACATGTAAAGAGCCAGAAAATCTACAAGTGACATCATAAAATATCTTCAAAAATTTTACAAAAATCCGCACTAACTCCCACTCGTCAGCTCTAGTAAGCCTAATGTTTACATCCTTAAAGTAAAAAAAAAATTGTAATCCTTACTCTCCATTCGCCTAAAAGCCTTCTCAAATTTCTCAGCAGCCTCCAACATCATATAAGTTGAATTCCATCGGGTTTACACATCAAGGCACAACATTTTTTTACAATCAATTTTCTCATTTTCTGCACATTTCTTAAACTTGGCTAATCTTACAGGGTAGGAGAGCACATATCTAACCACATTTCTAACCATTGTAATGGCATCATCACACTCCTTAAGACCCTCATTCACGACAAGATTCAAAATATGAGCACAACATCTCATGTGCATATATTTTCCCTCTAACATATTGTCCATCAAAAAATGTCTCAAATATGCAATTGCAGTATCATTTGAGCTAGCATTATCAACAATAACGGTAAATATCTTATCAATGCCCCAATAAAGGAGGTATGATTCAACATATTTTCCAATGATATCCCCTTGATGATTAGGGATTAAGCAAAAATTAATGATTTTCTTTTGCAATTTTCAATCACTATCAATGAAATTGACAGTTAGGCACATATAATTAAGATTTTGTACCGATGTCCAAGTATCAGTAGTTAATGATATCATCATTCCCCCATCTTTAAATAAGTTTTTAAGTTTGGCATTTTCATATGCAAATAGTTTCATACAATCTCTTGCAACCGTCACTCGACATGGCACTTTAAATCTAGGTTCAAGCAACCAAACCATCTTCTTAAATCCTTACTCTTCAACAATTCTAAATGGTAATTCATCGAGGATTACCATCTGCACAAGCGCCATCCTCACAACCTCTTCACTATATTTATGGATTACAAGATTTCTTAAAGAACTATCACTTTCTCCAAACCCCTCCGAGGATACCTCACCTACCAATGTTATTTGGTATTTATCTAAAGGTCCACGTTTGTAAGGATTTTTGGAACATGAAGGTAGATGGTTTTGCATGGTTAAAGTTTCGTTCCTCTTCGAATGGCAAGCGTATATCTTGCCCAATAATTACACTTGGCCTTAGGATCATCTAGGGAACAACCCTCAACTTTAGTAAAATGGTCTCAAACAATTGACGGATCATTCCCCTTCCGTTTCTTAGGAAGTGGACAATTACTACTATTAAGGGCACTTAAAACCAGGGGTTTTGGTATTTGAGAATTCGAATCAAGATCGATTGAACTTGATGAAGAATCCATCTAACATGTAAAACCAAAAAAGAACAAAAAAATAACACAATTGTCATTTACACAATAGCTAGTTTGCAGTGTGGCAAACATCACAAGTCTAAGATTCTAATCTACATTTTAGATCACTCATAAATCTCACAAATTATTTTAAGAATCAAAATAAATTTATAACAAAATTGTAAATCAACAAAACTGTCAATAAATTTATAACACAATTGTCAACAAATTTATAACAAAACTGTCAAAACTGTAAATTTAGATCGCTCATAAATCTCACAAACTGACTGAGTCTTATGAAGTGATGAACATTTATCAAATTACATCTTTCAAGTTCAGACCCGTAAATGCACATTGGCACTGCATAGGAGGAGCGCACATGCACTGACTGAGTCTTATAAATATTGATGAGAATTATAGATTCTCATCAACATGGTATTCAATCATCAATGTTCATTACCGATTCACTATTTCACCATCTCAAACTAGAAAACACAATCCCTAACCCTAGACCCAAATACCACAAGGCCGTGAGGCACAAGCCGCACAACGGCGGGCACAACCTCTGGTCCTCTCAAGTCTTAGGCTTTTATCAAAAAATAAATTTCAACAAAATCACTAATCAGACATCAGTCAACAGTCATCACTAAATTTGGAACAAAATTTCAAAATTTTCATCCCAAAATCATACCTAAAAAACAGGCTGGAGGCGGCGCCGTTTGTTGGAGGAACGTGGAGCAATGGAGGTTGTGCGGCTGCTGGACCGCTGGGCGCTGGTGAGTGGTTGAAGTAGACGGCGCTGATGAGTTACTGAGTGAGGGCTACGGGGACTCGAAATGGAATAAGAAGAGAAGTGGGAGGGGGAATATGGGGGGATAATAACCTTAGTAGAAACGGCGTCGTTTGGATTATGCCAAACGACGCTATTCCCTTTATTTTTTTTCTAAACTTAAGATGCAAATTACGCCATTTCACTTAAATGCGTCGTTTAATGAAGGTATATATTTAAAAAAATAAAAAGTATATGACGTCAGCCGGTTTATCGGTTTTTGGCTGGTTCAAACCGGGACCAAACTGGCCGACGCCGATTTTGATAATTTACCACCGACGACCGACTTGTTCCCTGCCAGTTTCGGTCGGTTCTGAGCTCCGGCGGCCAGTCTGAGTCAGTCCCAGTTGGTTGGCCTGTTTTTTGTACAGTCCTAACATAAATTATTCAAACTTACTTGCAACTTAGGTATCAAATAATTTTATATATGGTTAATGATTTATGATTTATTATTAATTGATAACATATATTATTTTACATTTTATATGGTCAATGATAATAAATTAGATAAAAATTATATCTTTACAGTAAATTTTTATTAGATTTGACGCTGCTGGTAGACGAAATGGGGGATTAGGAAGTTTTGAAAGTAAACAGGTCCACTTTGATGCAATTATTAGTGTAATGAGATTTTCCCCCCTCCACAAAGCCCACTGGGCCCCGACCCAATACCTGGCCCAAGGGGCCACAAGGACCACGCAGGGGCAAAGCATCTACTTGGAAAAGGAGTCGAGTAATCGATAAGACAAATCAGCCTAACATCCCATGGTCGCGATCAGAACCAGAGATTTGCATAGAGCACAACAGGAAATGTGAAAAGCCCTCGATCTATTGACAACAGATAATCTACGGCTCACAAGGGATAAACATAAGGCCAGGGAACCACGCAACATTGATGGCGCCACTACTGAGCTACACACCACATTTATGGTATTGTCACAGAATCACGCCTGATTAAAGAGTTCTAACAGCAGAAACAACAAAAGAGACACAAACTATGTAGAGACAAGATGATCTTCACCTCCTCCAACCCACGGTATAAATAACAATCTCCAGGTACAAGAAAACTCTTTGATCCTTAGACTCTTTCACTTATTTACAACTTCCAAGATTACTTATTAACTTTGGCATCGGAGACTCTCCGACCCCAAGGCTGCTCTCTCCTAGTTACAATCTCTCTTATCTTTTGTAGGCCAATTTCAGAAAATCTGAGTTGTCAATGCCTGGCCCAAAGGTGTGCGAAACACGACATTAACAATTAGAATATTATTTTTTAATATTATTATTGTTTTAAGATTTAAAAAAGTTAAATTATTTATTATATTTTGTATTGAAATTTGAGAAAATTGTAATGATGATATGAGATGAGCTAAGATGGTTTCTGTGTCCAAACGAGCACTATTGTCTTTGCTTACCTTTTTTTGGGTTTAAAATTTTCCATTTTTAGAAAGAGGAGTTGAAATGTTTAGCTAGTTGTTAAATTTCCTCATTTTACTCTTGGTCATTATTTTCAAAATCTTGTTCTCTTCTTAGGACAGCTACTCATGAGTCTTGATATGCACACAAATGCTCGTGCATCTAACATTTTATATCTATTCATTTATTCTTTTCTATTCTATTATTTACTATCTTGATTCTCGTAACAGTAATCATTAGTCTTATCCCATTACCCATGAAAATTTGGAGCACTCCCTCCCTTATGTATGCTAACATGTCATGAGAACACAAAAAAGTAATAAAGTTAGAGCGAATATGAAATAGCACGTCTCTCTACAAGAAACTTTAAAAAATTTAAATACCACATTTTTTTTGTAAATATATATTATACATATTATATTATTTAAAAGAATTTTTATTAATATTAAACACTTGGTAATTAAAAATAAACATATCTGTTTATTGAAAAATAACAGTTACATTCCTTAATGAAATGAAATAACACTTAGAAATTTGTGGATAAGAGTCTTGGCCTATCTATATAAAAGTATGTACTTCTCCATTAGTTAAACATGAAAAATTAGATAGATTGAAAACTTATATCCAACACTCTCGTTATAGAAAAACTATGAGGGTTCACAATCAAATAATTGGTTCTATGAATACTTGATCAACGATGACCAAATGTAAGTGTTCTAACGATCATGAGAGATTGAAACATGAAAATATTGAAAGTATTCATTTTGTTACTCATAGGAAGGGGCAATGGGAAAAAAAAAAGGCAGAAATGTCAATATTAAAAAATGAAAGAATGATGGAAAAATGTTATTCAAACATACAATGATACATGCTTATTCTATAAGAAAAATGGGCACGGGAAGATGGATTGCATAAAATCTAAATCATGGTTTGAGAAGAAAGGTAATCTCAATTCTTCTGTGTGCTATGAGTCCAACTTTGTAGACTCTCATCACAATACCGATGGAAGTGAACAAGGCATCTACTCAAGAGATAAGATGCTTTTGCACCTCGAGGTTGTATGAACTTTTAGACTCATTTTAAATAATGGTTATAGTTTGGACCTTGAAAACATATTTTATGTAGCTTCATTTTATAGAAACCTAGTTCTGATGCCACTAATGTAAGATTTGGGAGAAAATAAGAAAAATGAAAGAATCATTAGAATACTTACCCCTGACCATCATAGGTCAAGTATTCGTAGAACCAGTTATTTATTGATTGTAAACCTTCATAGTTTTTTAATATTGAAAGTGTTGGATAGAGATTTTCAGCCTATCTAAATTTTTACATTGATGTTATGATTGATGGAGAATCACATGTTTTTATATAGCTAGGTCAAGATCCTTAACCACAAGTTTTTAATGCTGCGTTTGAGTGTTGAGATGAATTGAGTTGAATTGTGAATAGTAGTATTTTGTGGATGCCATTAAGATGAGTTTAACTTTTTAAGGTTAAGATATGTTTAACCTTTTAAATTGAAATGTATGAAGTAGGTTAAAATGAGTTTAACTTTTTTTATGAAAAATTGAAAAAGTAGTGGATCCCATCAATGATTGGTTTAAGATGAGTTGAATTTGGTTCAACAACCAAACATAGCCTTTGTTATTTCCTTCCATCAAGGAACATAACCGTTCATTACTTCTAACGTTTCTCATTGAACAGTTATCTTTATTTTTAATTACACAGAATCCAAAACTAATAAAAACTCTTTTAAGATAACATAATATATATAATATATTTACAAAAAGTGTGGCACGAAGCAAAGTCTCATATAAGGAGGCGTGCTCTTTCATTCTCCCACTTGATTTACGTGACAATCATTTAAAATCATTTGGATAACTAGAACCGAATATGACCACAATTAAAACTACTTAAACCATAACTTTTAGAAGAAGATATAATACATGAATCATGCCAGTTATATTATTATACTAACATTTCCTTCCATGTATTACAATATATTAGTTTCTAAATAAATTTCATAAGTGATATATCTATTTATGAATGACTTACTATAAGTCATTATGGGTCCATACGTCATAGATTATGAGCAAATACTTTATGTGCATAAATAAAAATATGTTGTTCTTGACAACAAGAAGTACCATGTACAATAATCAAATCAAATATAAAAATAGTTTATTAACCCCATGCTCTACATGTTTCGAAAACATTTTATTGAGAGCCATTCTGTCATGGGATCTGCAATCATAAAGGATGTACTTGTATGCTCTATGGAGACTTATTGTTCCTTAAATCTCCCTTTGGTATGAAGATACTATATGCCAATATGTTTTTCTTTTCTACCAACGTTTGTTATTCTTAGAAAACTGCTGTCAAATTATCACAGTAAATTCTTAAAGGCTTAGATATCAAATCCACGACTTGAAACCCTGTGATAAAACTTCTTAACCATTTCGCTTGTGAAGTTATTTCAAATCATGCTATAAATTCTGTCTTCATAGTAGATAATGCAATAATTATCTACTCGGCACTCTTCCACCATCTGACACATTTTGCTAACAGGAAGACATATCCTAAAATAGATTTTTTTAGAGTATTGACAACCTGCAAAATCTGAGTTTGAATATCCAACCACTTCTATACAATCAACATGCTTATAAGTAAGAATATGATTATTGGTTCATTGTAAATATTTTAAAACTTTTTTAGTAGCCTTCCAAAGTTCTATTACAGGGTTGCTTTGGTATATTCCTAACATTCCTACAACATATGCAATATCAGGTCTTATACAAGCATGTGCATGTATTAAACTATCAACAACAGACGCATGTGAAATATTTTCTACTTCTTTCTTTTTCAAAGTATTTTGCAAGTATTGCATGTTATTGATAGTTTAATGCATGCACATGTTTATATAAGACTTGATATTGTATATACTATGAGAATGTTGCGAAGACATTAAAGCAACCCTAGAATAGAACATTAGAAGGCTACTATTTTTTATGATTACTTTGTGTATCTACTAGAATTCGACTTTAACGTAGGACCTAAAGACGATCCCATCTCATTTTCACCGTGCCATGTATGGAGAAAATTTAAAATTTTGGCATGATGCTATGAAAGAAGAAATGGAATCCATGACTAAAAATCATTTGCAAAATTATTGAGTTACCTAAAGGAGTTAAAGCCATTGGCTGTAAATGGACTTATAACATCAAGAGAGACTCGAATGGTAATATCGATATATATAAGCCAGACTTGTTACTAAATGATTCACACAAAGAAAAGGTATTGACTACCGTGATACTTTCTCTTCAGTTTTTAAAAAGAATTATTTTAGAGTGATCATGGTATTAGTAGCCCACTTTAATTTAGAGCTACATCAAATCAATGTGAAAACAAAGTTTTTGAATGTGATTTTTGAAGAAGAGATATACATGAAGCAACTTGAAGGACTTTATTCAGATAAAGGTGATCAATTGATTTGCAAGCTAAAGAAATCAATATGTGGACTAAAACAAGCATCTTACTAATGATATTTAAAATTTCACGATGTTATTATTTCATTTAGTTTTACAGAGAACATTGTTGATAATTGCATATATCATAAATTTAGTGGGAGTAAGTTTATTTTCTTAGTCTTATATGTTGATGATATTTTGCTTGCAATTAATTAGTTGGATATGCTACATGACACTTAAAAATCTCTATTATCGAAATGAAAGATTTAAGTGAATCGTCTTATGTCTTAGGCATAGAGATTCATTGAGACAATTCTAAAAAATTTTTAGGACTTTCTCATAAATCGTTCATTGGAAAGATATTGAAAATTTTTAGAATGAATGAACGTACACCCAATGTGATACATATATTAAAATGTGATAAATTTAGTTGAAGTTAACGTCTGAAAAATGATTTGGAAAAGAAAGAAGTAGAAAACATTCCATATGTATCGGTTGTTAGTATATAGTTTAATGCATGCACAAGTTTCTATAAGACGTGATATTGCGTAAGCTGTGGGAATCCAATGCTGGGAAGATATCAAAGCAACCCTGGAATAGAACATTGGAGAGCTAATAAAAAAGTTATGGGATATTTACAAAGAACCAAGAATCATATGCTTACTTAGAAATATGTTGATTGTCTAGAAATAGTTGGATATTCACACTCAAATTTTGTGGGTTGTCAAGACTCTAGAAAGTCCTGAGGTGTCATATCGACGAAAAGTAGTAAACAAACAATTATTATGTTATCTAATATGGAGGCAAAGTTATAGTATGCTTTGAAGCAACTTCACACAAGATATGGTTGAAGAGTTTTATCAAACATTTCAAGTTGTGGATTCAATATCTAAGTCTTTAAGAATTTATTGTAATAATTTAGCAACAATTTACTGTTTTAAAAATAACAAAAGTGAGAGAAAAAAATAAACATATTGATATAAAATATATTGCTGTCAGAGAAAGAATTAAGGAACAAGAAGTCTCTATAAAGCATAGAAGTACATCCTTTAGGATTGCGAATCTCATGACAAAAGAGCTTTCAGTAAAAAAGTTTTTAAGACATGTAGAGGGTATGGATTAATGAACTCATTTTACGTTTGACTTGATTACTATATATAGTAATTGTTATTTTCAAGAACCATATTTCTTATCTGTGCACATAAAGTACTTGTTC
This sequence comes from Juglans microcarpa x Juglans regia, assembly GCF_004785595.1. Lineage (NCBI taxonomy): Eukaryota > Viridiplantae > Streptophyta > Magnoliopsida > Fagales > Juglandaceae > Juglans > Juglans microcarpa x Juglans regia. The sequence continues at coordinate 32,141,916 of NC_054602.1, read as the reverse complement.
CGAATTTATGATGTATGGACTAGCTTATAGGAAATCAGTCATAAAGAGATATATAAATATAAAATTTATTTAGAAAGACTAATACATTTTAATACAAAAAAGGAAATGTTAATATAATAATATAACTACATGATTCATGTATTCTATATTTCTTATAATGGTTATGGTTTGACTAGTTTTAATTGTGGCCATATACGATTTTAGTTATCCAGATGATTTTAAATGATTATCACGTAAGCTAAATGAGATAATGTTGTTTTTTGTAAATATATTATGTATTATATTATTTTAAAAGAGTTTTTATTAGTATGAAAATCTAGGACATTAAAAATAAAGATAGTTGTTCATTGGAAAACGTTAGATTTAATTAATATTTACGTTTCTTGATGGAAGGAAATAATGCTTAGAAATTTGTGGATAAAAGGGTTTTGGCTTATCTATATAAAAACCTATGATTCTTCATCAATCACGTCAACATAAAAAATTAGATAGGTTGAAAACCTTTATCCAACGCTTGCAATATAGAAAAACTATGAGGGTTCACAATTAATAAATAACTAGTTCTACGAATACTTGATCAACAATGGCCAAAGGTAAGTGTTCTAACGATTATTCTATTATTTGATTTTCTCCCAAATGTTACCGACTAAACAAATTAACACACCGAAGTGACCTTGACTCTATGTACAAAACAGATTCCATTCAATGTTATTTATTATAAGTATGCTCTCTTTTCTCTTGATCAGAATAGCGAACACCTCTCCTTTTTATGTTCAAAGACTATCACTCAAGCAACAAATGCCAATAACCTAAAAGAAGACTTTTGTATAGTGTTAGAAGTCTTTGCTTTTTATATCCGTATGAGGTAATCTTGACCAAAGAAAATGTATTTTTTGTATTGAGAGAGAGAAAGAATAGGCAGAAAGAGGGAATACAACTGGTAACTCTTTCTCCTTTCTTTACTTCATGAATAGATCGAAGAGCTCCACATGGCCTATATCCAGATTCCAGCCCTCGTCTCCACTCTTGTCTCATTCTTTCCCTACAAGGTTTATGTGCCATTTTTTTTAAACTTTTTATAATTCTTGGCTTTTTTTAGAAGGTTGATATATAATTGAAATAGTGCATTTGAGCCTTTACAAAACTACACATGTCTCATCACAATCATCGATCATCGGACGTTGTCAATATATCTACACCTATTGCCTGCAATCCATTTTCAATTGATACGTAAAGTTCACATGACATCGTCGATCCCCTCTTCACCACACCATGCCATGCAATACCTACATGCGCCCACCTTCGCGTTCCTCAATTGCTCCCTATTCCAACAGGCCATCATCCAGCTCTTAGTTGCTTTGGAGCATGACCCTCGTGCATTAGTACAACCCTGCAATCTCTCTTGAAGCCTCCAAAAGGTTTTGTCTTTACATTATTTAACATCCCACAACTATGTAATTGAATTCCTTAAAATTAGGAGGATTAGGAGGATGAGCTCTTCAATATTTTCCTCAGTATAACCTACAACAAGGCATCATTTCTCACAAAATAATCATCTTTTTAACAAACAAAACAATGAACTCTATAACTTTCTAAATTGTTGAGTCAACTATCTTAGTGGCGACCATTTTTATTTTTTTTTTTAGTTTGGCTCTACTTTCAACTTTCTCACTTTTTTTTTTTTACCCTCTAATCTTTCAATCGTAGTAGAATGTTTATAAAAAAATAAAAGAAAATCTTTTTTGATCAGTAAGATAAGCTTATTTTGTTTTCTTTTGTATATAGTCTATTAAAAAATAAAAGAAAATAAAATAAGCATCTTTTGTAATTATTTATGGTGGGTTTTCTAAATTGGTTTGGCATTTGTTTTAGTTTGCATTTGGGTAGTGAGATAATTTCAGATATTCTGTGAATGATAGTGAAAAAATAATGAAAAAATATTAAATAATAGTAAATAATAATGAAAATTATGTGAAAATTATTAATAAAATAATGAATAATAATTCTTCACTATCCAAACTAACTCTTGAACTGAAACTTAAGATTAAAAACTCTAGTTGCGTTTAAATTTTTACAAAAGCACTGTCAATCTAATTCCACCTCAAATGCATTAAAAGTAAAAAATGATGATGTGAAATAATTGAGTAATACTAAAGAGAAGTCATTGTAGCAGTGCACACTTTGCACTCACTGCATGGCTGCTTCTAGTTGATTGTTCCTAACACTCATTTTGGGAGATGTGTGGTCTAGATGATGCCACATCATGTGTGCAAAATAGATACTCCTAATAGTAACTTTTATCTATATTTATTCGAAATAATTTATAATAATTCATTTAAATTAAAGAGTAGATTATAAATTCATATATTCTAAGATATTTTCTAAGAATTTTACAGGATCATGTATACTCTTCATCTTCCTCAAATCCAATCATGTCCTCATATACACAATTCATTGGTGTTAAATCCACGGCCCCTCGCCCATTTATAGTTTGCAAAATTGAGATCTCTGTCAATAATATATAGCTTGGTTCATTTCTTTGAGTTATTGAGTAATATGAGAATTACTACCAATTGGGAGTCTTTATAAGTTGGACAAGAGAGGCTAAAACACGAGTGAGCTATCCAAGGGATTGGAATTTGAAGTTAGGGACCGAAAGAGGAGAGATATAATAATAATAACACTCAACTTTTTTTTATCAAAAACTATTAATAAAATGGGATTGTGAAATAGTAATGCATTTAATAACTTTACTCTTTATTATTATTTTCTTAATATTGTAAAACTTTTTTCACTAAAGTAATGGTTGAATTAAGTTACTTGTAATGCTAGATACATATTTAAAGCATGATACATTTCTATAAAAATATGGAATCTACTGTTAAAAAATAAATTTCTTTCCATAAGTTTCAGAGTTATGCAATTCTTTTAAAGGACTACAAGAGATTTATAGACTTTAAGGCCTTGTTTTCTTTCTTTTTTTTTTTTTTTTTTGCAGATGAGATTATTGCGATAAGATGATTTGAGATAAAAGTTAAACATTAAATAAAATATTGTTAAAATATATTTTTTTTAATATTATTATTGTTTTGAGATTTGAAAAAGTTGAATTGTTTATTTTATTTTTGGTAAAAATTTGAAAAAAATTATAATAATTAAATAAAATGAGATGTGTTGTAAAAAAAAAAAACGAGATCTAAAACTGTAAAAATCATGAATACAAATCGTGTTGGGAGAAATGTTAGGTGTATTAGAAAATAGTTTGAATTTCATAAAACTGAATAAATTAAGCGTAATCGTCTGGGTGGTGTAGTTGGTTATCACGCTAGTCTCACACACTAGAGGTCCCCGGTTCGAACCCGGGCTCAGACATTTTCCGAACGTTTTGTTTTAGTGATTCCTTTTTCTAGAAAAAAATAAAGGTCGGCTAAAAACATCTCAGAGCCATTTCCTTGTTTCCTTCCTTCGAAGCTTCCTCCCGTCTCGTCTCCAAATTATTGCCATCATACTACATACGACCATCCTCCAACTACGGTTCCCTCTCTCTGTCTAGTGTCTACCATTTTTCGTAGTTCGTTCTCTCTTCTCTTGTCCCCTGTATCATTAAGACTTTCTTTCTAGGGCTCCGCTGCAGAATTCTGAGACACCCATGGATTGGGGCAACGTAACAGCGGAGGATCTCATCGACGCCCTCCGCGAGGTCGACTGGTCCTCGCCACCGCGCCCTCTCTCCGAATTCTTCTCCAGATTCACTGTCCCCAGATCTTACGCCAAATGGAATAGCCGCCTCAAATGCAATCTCTACTAGTACGATACGATTCCTTTTGACTCTTATCTCAAATTTTTAGCTCAATTATCCCCTTGGTTTATTCTCTTATTCTTTCTTGCCTGAGCTACCGCGTTGTACTACTTTATTTTGCGAGTTTTTGTTGTGAATTTTATGGGTTTGGATCGTAACCTTCGATTTCTATGGTTCCTGAGGAATCGATGAGAAGGATATTGATATACTTATAAATATTCCTGCTTGTGCCCCAAGTCTTGGTTTCCGAAAATGAGCATCTAACTGAATTTGGGGGAACAGTCGTATAACGCTCTGTAAAGGTTGTTATTACCATTTCTAGTTACAGTGCAAATGGCATACATCATGAAGGAAGTTTGAGCTGGAGATTGCTTCATTTTTGTAAATCTTATGATTATACAAGTGTGTGACTTTACATGAGCTATACAATTCAAACCCCTATATTTTTGTGTCATTTGGTATGTGGAAAGTGAGCAAGGAACTCAACCATGCTTTGTAGGTAATCAGTCTCAGTTTGGGGTGGAGGGTTTCAGCTTTGTTAGATTGCAAGTAATGTAATCGTGCATATTTATTTTACTAATTTCTATCTAATGAAATGTGTCTGCAGCTATCGAACCAACTACTTCATTTTGATCATATTCATCCTTGGTGAGTAAACATAAGGACTCCAATATCTCCGTTCTTTTGTTATAAATATGTGTAACGTGTTTTTTATATCTGCCTAATGAATTGTAGGATTGGGTTTTCTTCGGAGGCCTGTTGCTCTTGTAGCTGCTTTTATGACGGCACTTAGCATTGCTTTTCTGAATGACAGGTAAGCCATTGTATACAAGCTTGTGTGTCTGTATGTTGTGCTTCTGCTATGTATTTATCTGAATTAGGAATGAGGTTTGCTTAGGTGATATATATATATATATATATATATATATTTTTTATCGTTAAGAATGCCTTGGAGAGTCCTTTTGTCCTCTCTTGAGGTGTTATAAAGTCTTTTTTTTTTTTTTTTTTTTTACTATCTTAGTTTGGTATTTTATCTTATGATTACCCAAGTTTATTGGGGGTTTGAATAGGAGCTTAAAATTGTACTTGAGTTTTTGCACATATATAATTGGAATGTCGTGCATGGTTCAATAGTGGTGTAGTGCTAGTGGTGATCTTGGGAGGAACCCAGACAGTTGGTGCATGGCCTTATTGACCTCTGTTCTTATTAGGAACACATTTTTCCCACTCTGATTTCTCAAAAGAAGACGTGTGTATAAAGAAAAAATGGGCTGGGATTTTCACAAAGCAATTAGCAAATATTGATTTTGGTAGACTTACTAGTTATTTAATCCTTTGTTTTATAAGAAGTTCTGATTTATTTCTGAAACCAGGTAAGAAATCAGCCTGACGTATTTTCTGTGCTACGGATCCAGTGGGAATTTTCTGATGTATATACTATTGGAGAAGGGGGTCTTGATAAAGTTTTGAAAATATCTTAACAAGAAGTAATTGATGTCCATTAGTTCAAGCTTTTTATCCATGTACGCCAAAAAAATGTGATAAAATCTAATCTATATTTCCTACTGTCGTTTTCTGCCGTCCTACCCCCTTCTCTCTCTCTCTCTCTCTCTCTCTCTCTTTGTTTGGGGGGGGGGGGGGTTGCTAAATCTGTGACCTGTGATAATGAAGGGATGAGGAAGGGCATGCTATTTTTTCTTCTTAAATTGGTTGCAATGAGAGTAAAAACAAAAGGGCCATTTTATGAAGCAAAAATATTGATGCTAGGATTTTTTTTCTCTCTTTATACAGCAGTACTGATATGTGATTGTGTAATACTTTATTAGTTACAATTACGTTATTTTCCCATTTATGTTCACTAAGGATTATTTCTACAGCTTTGCAGGTAGTTTTAGTGAGAAGGTAACGAGATCAGTAAGGCAGTTCTCCCCACACTTGGCTGCAAAGATGAGGCCTCCTCTTACGTACGTGTGTATGCTTATTATGTGCCTGCAAGTTGTTTGGTAACATTGCTTTAATAATTCTTTTGTTCTTGCCAGGCCTGTTCTTCGTGGACGTCCATCAGCTAAAAGAGCAGTATATATTTGTGGTCGGCCTCGTTGGGTGTTTCTTTCAATATTCTCTACTGGTATTTGAATTATGAGCATCATTATTTTTTCCTGCATGTGTTGAGAGCAGTATTAATGTTTAATCAAATACTAATAAAATTAAATGTCTACTCAAATGGGCTTTTCTCTGACTTATATTAGTTCTTTAAACATTTACTCATTGTTTTTTTCTTTTTTTGACAGTGAGTTTCATCCTCTGGTTTGTTTCTTGTGGTCTCTTAACCGTCTTATGGGCTCTTGCCATTGGACTGCTTGGTATGTTGCATGCTATAATAGATCTCACTTCTTTTGTCCTTAGTGTTTTCTATGTGTTGTAGTTAACTCTCTCTCTCTCTCAGCCGCCATCTCACATGCAAGTTTTCGAACACCTAATTTGAAAGCTCGTTTGAACACGTTCCGCGAGGAATTTCGGGCAGTTTGGCGCAATTATAGTGAGCTGTAGCTTGGATAGAGTTTGCAGGATGTGAGTAAACTTTCCCTAAGCTTTATTAATGGTTCGATTCTTAACAGTTACTGAGTTTATCCTGTTTAACATTCAATATCTGGATTTAATTGGAATTCAAAATAATATATTTTTCCACAAGTTATTGAGGAATTGATGTGTGGCTTAAAAGGTGCTGGGGCCTATATTTTTCTGAGATAATCTGCACGTGAAAAAGTGAAACCAGGGTTTAATTCTTGCATTACTATTTTTTTATATCTATGATATTGAAAATTTTGATCTTGTTATCATGCTAATTTAAGGCATTCGTTTGCCTCTCTTGTGGAGAGTAAGCCTTACAATTTAGGTACTGTCATATGCATTCTTTGATTAATTTTTTGCTGCTTACAGTTTAGAAAATATTCGGTGTTTGTCGCTTATATGAACAGGCATGTCACCTATTATGGAATTAATATCAGATTAGGAAAAGTTAAAAAAGACAGTCTATTTGCCGATTAAATTAATTTGATTAAACAAACAATTTCTGCTCTGTTTCAGTTCCTAGCTATGCTTAAACATGTAGGATACCTCTTAGGTGTGAAATTGAATGGAATTATTCCCTTTTAGACACGGTTTTGCAGCTGATTATATGCGATGTTAACTATCTGGGTCTTATGATATCGAGTTTATTTTGCAATTACCAAATCGAAGCATTGAGTTTTATATTTATTGCTGGGGTATATGGCCCTAACTTAGATAGTGAGAGGAGGTTGCTTTGGGATGAGCTAGCTGGCTTATGCTCTTGGTGGGAGGCTCCTTGGTGTATTGGTGGGGATTTTAACGTAACAAGATTTCCCAGCGAAAGATCGGGGGGGGGGGGGGGGGGAGACAAAATCAAGCTATGGTGGACTTCTCGGACTTCATTTTTGAGTTAGATTTGATGGATATACCTCTTATGGGAGGTGATTATACTTGGTCGAATTATCAAGCTTGGTCAAGATTAGATAGATTCCTCATTTCTCCCTCGTGGGAGCTACAATATTGAGACTTAAGCCAGAAAAGACTCCCAAGGATATGTTCAAATCATTTCCCTGTCTTGTTAGATTGTGGTGGCATTCAAGGGGGTAGAAGGCCGTTCAAGTTTGAGAATATGTGGTTAAAAACGGAGGGGTTTGTGGATTTGATTAGACAATGGTGGAATTCATACTGCTTTGAGGGTAATCCAAGCAATGTATTGGCTGGGAAGTTGAAAGCTTTGAAGAAGGATTTGAAGACATGGAATGAACAGGTATTTGGTGATGTAACTATACAGAAGAAGAGCTTATTTCAAGAATTACAAAGCTTGGAGGGTGTAGAAGATGTGAACAACTGAAAAGATCAAGTAGTTTCTGAACTTGAACGTCTGACTCTAATGGAGGAGATCTCGTGGAGGCAAAAGTCAAGGGCATTGTGGCTTCGGGAAGGGGATAAATGCACAAAATTTTTTCACTGAGTTGCTAATGCACATAGGAGGTTCAATTCCATTGAGTCCCTGAACATAGATGGTGGTGCATCCTCAGATCAGGTTGTGATAAAGGAGTATGTGGCTGGCCATTTCGAACATCTGTTGTCGGAATCTCAGACCTGGAGGCCTACTGTAGATGGTTTAGCCTTTGAGGCCATTGATCAAAATAGTTCGGCCTGGTTGGAAAGACCTTTTGAAGAGGAAGAGGTACAACAAGTAATCAGGAAAATGAATAAAGATAAAGCTCCAGGTTCGGATGGTTTCACTATGGCTTTTTTCCAATCTTGTTGGGAAGTGGTGAGGGAGGATGTAATGTTGGTTTTTCAGGAATTCTTCACTTATGGCAAATTTGAGAAAAACTTAAATGCTACTTTTATTGCTCTAGTTCCTAAAAGGGTTGGTGCAATAGAGGTACAAGATTATAGGCCGATTAGTCTTGTGGGTAGTGTCTATAAGATACTTTCAAAAGTCCTTGCCATTAGGATGAGTTCGATCATGACGAAGATCATTTCTAAGTCACAAAATGCCTTTGTGAAAGGGAGACAAATTTTCGACTCGGTCCTTATAGCTAATGAATGTTTGGACAGTAGGATCAAGTCGGGAGTTCCAGGTATTATATGCAAATTAGATATGGAAAAGGCCTATGATCATGTTAATTGGGATTTCCTGATTTATATGTTGGGGAGATGTGGTTTTGGGGAAAGATGGAGGAAATGGATGAGGTATTGTGTGTCTACGGCTCGCTCCTCAGTGTTGGTAAATCCCCCCGTGGGGTTCTTCAATAGTTCGCGAGGACTACGTCAAGGTGATCCATTGTCACCCCTCTTGTTTGTTCTAGTTATGGAGGTGCTAAGTAGAATGGTGTCGGCTGCAGTAGAGGGAGGTTTTTTCTCTGGATTCTCAGTAGGAGATATCCACGGCTACCATTATTTTTCACCTTTTGTTTCCATATGACACCTTGCTATTTTGTGAGGCAAATGTAGGGTATATTCAATCTTTGAAGGCCATCCTACTTTGTTTCGAAGCGGTATCCGGGTTGAAGATTAATCTTGCTAAGACGGAGATGGTTGCGGTTGGTGATGTAAACAATATCAGAGGGTTGGCTGACATATTGGGTTGTGTGGTTTCTTTGTTGCCAATGAAGTACCTTGGACTTCCGTTGGGGGCTTCCTTCAAAGCTAAGACAATTTGGGAGGTGGTGCTGGAAAAATTTGAGCGGAGGCTGGCCGGGTGGAAAAGATTGTATTTATCTAAAGGGGAGCGTATCACTCTTATCAAAAGTACTTTATCCAACCTTCCCACATACTACTTATCTTTATTTCCTCTTCCTGTAAGCATTGCAACTAGAATAGAGAAAATTCAACGGGACTTTTTATGGAGTGGAGTAGGAGATGAATTTAAATTCCACTTGGTCGGGTGGGACAAGGTATGTTCTCCTTTGAGGGATGGTGGCTTGGGGGTTAGGAATGTGAGAGATTTTAATAAGGCCTTGTTAGGTAAATGGTTGTGGCGTTATAACAATGAGAGGGGAGACTTATGGAAAGGGGTGATTGACTTGAAGTATGGTCGTGATCGAGGGGGTTGGGTTTTTAAAGAAGGTAGGGGGTCTTATGGTGTGGGGCTATGGAAGTATATACGGAAAGGTTGGTGCTCCTTTGCTAGTAATACTCGGTTGTGTTTGGGGGATGGGAGTAGGATCAGCTTTTGGAAGGATGTGTGGGTGGGAGACACGGCCTTGAAGGAGGCTTATCCCACAATTTTCAGTATTGCAAGGGAGAAGGAAGCTATGGTGGCTGATTTGCGGGTAATTAATCAAGGTTCACAGGAGTGGAATATTAGCCTTACTCGGGATGCTCATGATTGGGAAGTGACTAGTTTGGTGGAGTTTCTGAACTTGCTGTACAGCACTCCTATTGCGGCCACAACTGAAGATTCGCTGGAATGGAGACCCTCTAGGAAAGGGAAGTTCTTGGTACGCTCCTTCTATGACTCTATTACTATGCAACAAAGGCATAATTTTCCATGGAAGACCAAATGGAGGAGTAAAGCACCAACCAAGGTAGCATTCTTTGTTTGGACAGCAGCTCTAGGGAAGATTATGACCATAGATAATCTTAGACGTTGTGGCCTTATCATCATGGACTGGTGCTGTTTGTGCAGAAATAGTGGTGAAACGACGGACCATCTACTCTTACATTGTGATTTTACTCGAGATATTTGGAGTTATTTCTTCAGCAAAATGGGAATAGCTTGGGTAATGCCGGGTAGGGTGGTAGAACTGTTAGCAAGCTGGAGAGGGATCACTGGAACACTACAGATCAAGGCTGTGTGGAAGATGACTCCCATTTGTATGTTTTGGTGTATTTGGTGTGAAAGAAACGAGAGGCTTTTTGAGGATCATGAGCGCTCCATGGAAGAGTTTAGGAATTTTTTCTGGAAGACTTTGTTTTTGTGGGCCATTGCTCTAGATTTGAATGGCCTCAGCTTCCATGATTTCCTTGTAACTGTTTCTAGTTCTTAAATAGGTGTATTCACATGTATACTTCCAGTGTACCTGGGCTATGCCTACTTTCTTTATCAATGAAATAATTTATTACTTATAAAAAAAGAAGTTTTATATTTATCATTTATCCTTGTCATTAGTTTGACACAATATTGGTGGTGTGGTGAGCGAATACAATCCCAACATAAGTTTATGCTTGTGATTCCTTTTTCCCTTACTCTATACTATTCTTCATTACATTCCAATCTTGTACTAATTAAATTGGTCATTATTGCTTTTTGGCATGGATCTATACAATTATTTATCGTGTTCCAATCTTGTACTGATTAAATTAATCATGAGTAAACTTTCTTTTTGGCATTAATGTTTTTGTTGGGCATCTATATTTAGAATTCCGAGTTTTCACCCTATGCTTTTCTTTTCAGTGAATTGTTCAATTCTGAAGCTCATACTGGTCGTCATTTTCTATTTGGGATCAGCTTATGCTACGTCTGGTATAAATAATTTCTTTTGGCTGCTACTGGAATCTTAGGTGAAAGCTGCTAATCTATGCAGATCACCCGCATGTAAATTGTCAGGAATTCGTATTTCTGTAAAGCAAACTGTTTTCATTTGTTACTCGTATGTAGAATAAACCATGGAGCATTTATATGCGGTCAGCACAAATGTTGCTGGGATATCGGGGCACACTTTAAATGCCAACCCCAGTTTGTGACAGGATTCGATATTGCTTAATAGAAATCTGTCATCCAGTTGCCTGTATGGATGGTAGTATCTTTTTTCCCCTTTTAAGTTTTCCTTGTTCATTTTGTTAACTGATCAGGTGTGGTTGAATGAGGTGGTTTTATGTTTTGGTTGTATGCATGTTTTCCGTATTGTTAAAAAATTCCAGAAAATGCATGGATGGTATAATTGGAGCTTGTGCATGGTAAGAACAAAGTCAGGTGGGATTGAGATAGACATATTTCCTGGTCAAATGCAATCCCCTAGAAGCTCTTGGGATTGGAAAAAAAGTGACACACTACCATGGCACGGCATGAGGAGTACTGGGGGCAGAAGGGTTTGTGAGGAAGAAGAGGCAGCTCGGGAACGGCTTAGGGGATTGGGAATCGAAGGAACCCGGGACGTAAACTAGTAGTGGGCTTTCGTGGGCCAACACGGTAGGAAAGGCAATGAGCTTTGCAGTAGAAGGAGTCATGCCTCAGTCTCGAAATCATGGGCCCGTTTATTTCATGTTTGCTTTTTATCTGATGTAATAAAATAGAACAGAGGGCATTTTAGTATTTTTAATTTAGTAGTATTTGTAGCCTGTCTCTGACTAGTTATCGAAGAAGGCTTTGTTTTTACAGAAATTGCAGTGAAATCATACAATTTTTCATCATCTACATTCCTTTCATTTTCCATTTACATTCAACCTGTTACAAAATTCGAAGCCTTTCGTCGATGTGCAAGACAGAAGGGATTTTCCTTCGCGTTGCCAGCTCTCACATGATGAAAAAGCACAGCAAAGAATGTTGAAAAGAAATGGCTTCCGCGTCGCCTTTCAACTCACTCGGTGACTCTTTAAGGGGGGGTTTTCTTTTACTTCCAGACCGGGAACCTCCCCGCATTCCTTCTATAGAGAATTCGACACAACTTGGAGGTGGAGCCATTAACTTCCTTGTCAGGTCAGAATCAAAGTTTCCTTTTTCCTTTTGCATTGTGTACTGGCTCATGACATCGATGATGCAACCCTTGTTTCTTTTCATTATTATGCTTTTCATGATGACTTGTCTCTTACACCATTACACGCCAACGCCATTTGTATCGCCAGCTGCACTGCTTTAGCTTTAAGTTCCAACCCAACCACTCAATTTCTTTCGTGGTTGACGACACACTGACCTCAATTTAATCCTTTCCACGTCCTCGTATTTTTTTACATCAAGCATCTGGCTAGAATAGCAAGGCTACTTGCAAACAAGTTTGGTCGAGCGTTCAGTACCTCAACCACAAGTACTACTTAAATATACTTTGTTTAAAATATCAGTTTAAAACTAGTAAGCAACGAGGAACAGAGGGTTACAAGGGGTCAAAGGTAAGCTCGATTTCCGGCATTGGACTTGAAAAAGTCAATCCCATGCCTGTCTGCCGAAAGGGGCGGGGACTAGAGCAAGCAATCCTTGATCGTGCCATCACACGGTATTATTAATTTTTCTCTTGGATTCCAATATGACATGGAATAAAATCAAATGTCAGCCTTTGCATGCGAATGTGTCTTTATTTCCTATGATGTACATCTCTGATAAAGAGGGTCCCTTTCTTTCTCTTTCTGAGCATAAACACGGCCGAGAGGGGGGGGGGGGGGGGGGGGGGGGGGGGGGGGGGGGGGGTGGGGTTGGGTTGGGGATGCGGGTCACGTTGCGCATAAAAGAGTAGCATTCCCCATAACAAAAAATAAAGCATTGCTTTAGAGTTGCTTTCTCAACTGAGATTCTTTTTATTTCTTTTAGTTTTCTGGTAAAGGAAATGATGATACAATCTTTAAAAGATGAACAGTTGGGACATTTCCGTATACTGTTACTGTTGAATTCACAGGCTGGCCCATGTTATTTCGGCCTCTTTCAAGCTCAGCCCATGTTCACCACTAATTATATCTCAAATCCTTCTCTCCATGATCAGCATCATTCTCTGTGTCTCTAAACAGAAGATACCACGATTTATTCGACGGGGGCCACGGGGCAGTCAGCATCAGCCCTGTAATGAGCAGAAGAAGCAAGAAAGCAAGCTTGTTGCTTCCTTGAGACGATCGTTCAATGAGAAATCAAACAGATCTAGAAAGGTTCACAAATTGGAGCAAAAGAGCATTAAATTAAATATGGGGCATCATTACCTGAACTGGGCGCAAGCTTTGGCGTCGGCATGGGGGTTCATGTTGCTGGTGGGTCTCATGTGTTGTTGCCTCAGCACCACACCTCGCCAACACGGCAGTATAAGCAGCAGCAATGACAGTTGCAGTTGTGATGGTGGCCATGTGTGTGTTTGATATGTATTATATTTGATTAATTAATCTTCTTTCAGTCCCTTCCTTCTAGGTAAATTTTTGGTTTTCAACTCTTTATTTATTTATTATTATTATTTTTCCATTCATTTTTACTTTCTGGTTAGGAGGTTGGTGAATGATGAAGGCTGTTTGCTGTATAGAAAACATAGGTTTGATACTAATTTATCTGTCTTTCCTTGAACTTTACTACGTATTTTCTCTTCCTTTTCTATGATCAATGCCTTACAAATTATAGGAACAGAAGAAAAGAAAACCCGCACGTCTACCTTGCTTAGCAGCTGGGGTGGTTTGATCAGAGAATATTCTTTTTTCTTTGTTGGCAAAAATTGAATAGAAAAAGAAGGGATTAAAGTTGGGTATTTTTCAGTATCAATCCAAGATACTGAGAAGAAAAGAAGAATTACCGATGAAGTTAGCCCATTTGCCAAGATTATGCACGTAACAACTTGTTCTGGGGTGTACTTTTTCGATCCAATATTGATATATATGCTTCAGACGACAGATGAAATTAAAGTACTCAGGCCTGCAGAGAGTTAGTTCCTATTTTGAATTTACATGGTTCTTGCACTAATTCATGTCACCGCGTGTAATTTGAAACTTAAGCAAATCATGAACGTGAAAACGATCGACATTCTTGCTTGAACAGCAAGGCTGATTGATAAGGAAGATTAGTTCATGTTCGGATCCTAACTTGATTTGATAGATATCAAGTAAAATGGAAGATTAGCATTAATATTTGTAACATGACCACTTGCAGAGACCCTACTGCATGTGCAGTAACATAAAGATCAGGCAAAATAAGCAGCACTATTACGCCCCGTTTGGATTCAGAAATTGTTTCATCTCATCTCATCATTATAACTACTTTATCAAATTTTTACACAAAATATAATAAACAATTCAACTTTTTTAAATCCCAAAACAATAATAATATTAAAAAATAATATTCTAACGATATTTTTTTAACTTTCATCTAAAATCATATCATCTCATATCTAAATCTGAATAAATAATTATGAAAAGTCTAATGGCTTGATATTGGTCAAACTTAATTCCATTCTTTTATTCTAACAAAGAAGACAATATTAATTCCTTTGTTTCCCAGAAGTTAAAATAATTAGAAACGCATGCATACGGAACATGATCTACGTGCATATTCATTCGGCTCTTTTTCCTATAGTCACAGTCCACATATATTTATATATATATATATATATATATATATTGATATTAATTATGTGCCTGATCTCGTGTTGTATGTCCACTAAGTTCCCGGACTGGTCACCTTGTAACAATGACAGCTTGAGCCGGCAATATTCACACTCTAAATTGGAATAGCAATACAGAACATAGTGTAGAAAAAGATAATCAATTTAAGTTAAAAGAGAGCTAGGGAATCTCGAAGTTCTATACAATTCAGCAAGAATAACATGAAATTAACCTTGAAGGGCTTAGGAGGCAACAATTTAAAAATATAAAACCTCGCTGTTGCCGAGGATCGAACCCGACAGACGAGAATACTTACCATTATGCTACAACGACTTTGACAGAGGTACATTTTCTTTAGTAACCCTTGAACTTATAATTTACTATGAGCATGGTTTTGGGCTAGATATTCTTATAGGCCTCGAAGGATGGGCTGCAATTGGCCCAAGAAAATTAGAATAATCCCCTTCTAACTTTTATCCAAGGCTTTTTATTATGGTATATTATAATATGAGAAATCTGGAAAATCTAGCAGATGCTGCTGCATGGGCTCCTCGAATCTGATTTAGAATTCCAATACGTGATATTTCCAAGAAATAGATTAAAGAAAACATTATATTGTCACACAGAAAGTTAGAAACGACTAGAGAATATGGATCATTTGATCAAAGCCTGCATCAATATGCAGTGTCATTAGTATTCTTTATATTAGTAGTTGTAACTATATATACCTACAGATCATAACCAATTAAATGGATCACTATGATTAAGATTTACTACCAAAAAAAATATATATATATATATTTGTAACAGATTACTTGGGACGAGAATGATTATTTGGAATAAAAACAGATTCATTTTAACAGAAAATAATCATTTTCACAGGAAATAACTAATGATAAATAATCAGTTTTCTTGCAGTGATTCAAAATAAACATATGCTTCTAAATATTGATCTCTCATGTACGATTTCCGGCTGCCATGCATCATCGATCTCTGGTTATAAGTATGACCAACCATTTCCGATCGAGATGCATCCTGCGCAGTTTCATTTTGCAGACATCAGTAAAAACTGGAAAATGAAAAGATATATAACCCTCGGCCCAAGATATAACAGATCATTATGGAAATATATAATCGATCGATCGATGAAATATTCTCATGATCAGTATCTGAAAAGATGAAGTTCATGCAGATTAAGTAGATGGAGCCTCATTTCAAGTCCGGGACTAATTAGCTTCTTCTGGCTCAATTATTATATCCATATTAATTAATTGTTCAACATTTACGGCCTTAAATATTAACAGTACCACTCAATTTCATATGATCTATTTCTGATCGAAAACTTAAAATTAAGAAGGTAATTGAACATGATCAGGATCTGGGAATTGGCGATCATTAATATTGACGGCAACCTTTAATTAGGAGGACTTCGATATATATTTGGATTTTCACTTGTGGCCGTAGTTTAACAAGCAATAAAGGAAATAGCTAGCTAGGAAAAATATAAAGAGAGAAGGAACAAAGAACCAAAAGAAAATTTATAACTCTTTAATAATATTGTTTATATGTACGTATGTAGGATATGTAGATCTTTAATTAGGGGGTAAAAATTCATAGAAACTCAGAAAAGAAAAACGCTCAAATAGTGTTCGATCCTTTTCCCTCGGATTTATTAATTAGAAGGGTTATCATGCAAGTTTATTTTGCATAATTCTATAAACATACTTATATCTGATTCATAATTCAAATTGTACATGATGTTTTCAGATCATGACATGCATTAATAGGCCTGAAAGACGTGAATTAAGATCATATATATATGCTTTAAGGTACCTAATTCAATCATATATAAAGAATGCATGTTTTAAGATCATGAACTGGATAAGATGAACTTTTCCCTTCTTGTACTCAAAGGTCTCATGAACTTATCATATTGTATAGTTGAAGTTTCGTACTAGCCAAAATTCAATTATGTACCTTAGTTTATTGAATTCTTGATTTCTTGTGACTCAAATGATCAGCTCTGCAAGTAATCGTCGGTACCCGAAATTGACCTTGCTATTCGTCGTTGATTTCTTCGATCGCCGCCTTTTGAGAAACAAGATTTTACGCATTTAAACCTAATTGGAGTTCCCTTTAATTATTGAATTGTAATTTCTATATCATTTGTACACATGATATATAGGGAACCTATAATTAATGACTTTATAAGTTGGGGATATCCGATCCCCGTACCCCATGCTAGCAGACCCAACTAGCCCGCGTTGGCTTTATTGTATTCACCTATCATTCTTACCAAATTCGATCTCAAGTCATACCTACAATTCTCACATACGTTAAGTAATGTATAATGCATGATGTCTCATTGTCCATAACCAGTAAAGGGACCATTTTTATGCCAAGGCATACAGTTAGAATTGTCTGAGTTTTTCAATTGTTGACAATTTATAACTTGGTCCATGCAGACTCATGAATTGTATGTTAGTGCGTGGTCTAATATGAACAAGTACGCGCGTCATATCCAAGAAAGCACAAACGAGATAAAGTTGATCAAGAATGTTTATGAACTGATGACTTTTTCAAGGTCGTGATCCCTCACACGTACTACGCATTATATTGTTGGAATTTGGACTCATGAGCCTATAAATACCTTACAATTCTTGTTAAAATGATATCAAGATCGCAAAATCCTAATTTCAAAGGCTCATAAGATTTCTCTCTCTCTGACTCTCTCTCTCTCTCTCTCTCTCGCTCGAGCTCTCTGATACCTGTACCCCATTCTCCATGGAAACAACAAATGTAGCTCTGAAGCCTTCAACTTATGGAAACCTCATCACCGTTCTCAGCATTGATGGTGGTGGAATTAGAGGAGTTATCCAGGAACTATCCTTAGCTTTTTAGAATCTGAGCTGCAGGTCGACTATATTACTCTAGCAACATGCATGCATGTTAATATGAATTAGAGCATATTCCACGTTCAGAATATCACGCATTCCATTTTTATTTTTAGTCGACTCAATGATGCTGATCCATACACCATATATTAATTATATATGCATGCACACGCATGCGTAAACACCCACACATTAATTAGTATAGAAACACAAAAACATATATACATTATTTAGATTATATCTTAATTTGTTTGGTTATGGTGCAGAAACTGGACGGTGAAGATGCAAGAATCGCAGATTACTTTGATGTGATTGCAGGAACAAGCACAGGCGGTCTTGTGACTGCCATGCTGACAAGCCCAAATGAAAAGAACCGACCCTTGTTTGCCGCCAAGGATATCAAGGACTTCTACCTAAACCAATGCCCTAAAATATTCCCACAAAACAGGTGAACTCTATTTATTTATTTTTATTGTATTCAATTGATCCACAACTCGCTTTATAGTCATTAACATGAACTCGATCATGATATATTTGAATTCCAGTTGTGCATGGTTCCCTCATATTACGAAGATAATGAAAGCTTTATCCGGACCAAAATACGATGGCAAGTATCTACACAGCCTTGTCAAGGAAAAACTTGGAAGCACAAGGTTGCACCAGACATTGACCAATATTGTCATCCCAACATTTGACATCAAGCTGCTCCAGCCAACTGTCTTCTCCAGCTACGAGGTACGTAGAACTACTATTTAAAATCGCGTACGTTTCCATATTTTCCATTCACAAGCGAATTGAGGAATTACGATGTAATTCTTGATGACCATTGAGTTAGCTAGAAAGTTATAACCTTCAATTTAATAATGGAGCTCCGTTCTAATTATAACTTCCAATTTTAATCTGATTAATTTTCCATGCACCAGGTGAAGAGAAACCCAAGCTTAGATGCCTTACTCTCGGACGTATGCATCGCAACCTCAGCAGCACCAACTTATCTTCCCGCTCATTACTTTCAAACCAAAGACCCCGCAGGAAAAGTTCGAAACTTTAACCTAGTAGACGGTGGCGTTGCTGCAAATAATCCGGTATGTACGTACATTTCATATGATATCATATATCGGCCTACACATGCAAACAAATCTAAATTCCCATTTCCTTTTTCTTTAGAAGATTAACTTACTAAATTTGTGCATTAAATAATATTCTAGGCTTTGCTTGCCATCGGTGAAGTAACAAAGGAGGTCACTAAAGGAAATACAGACTTCCTTTCCATGCAACCGATGGACTACGGAAAGTTTCTGGTAATATCATTAGGAACTGGATCTTCAAAAGTTGAAAAGAAATTTAATGCGCATGAGGCAGCTAAGTGGGGCATTTTGAGCTGGCTAACCAATGGTGGTTCCACACCAATTGTTGATATATTTACACAAGCAAGTGCGGATATGGTCGACTTGCACCTTTCTGTTGTTTTCAAAGCCCTTCAGTCAGAGAAAAGCTACCTACGGATTCAGGTATATATTAGTATTATTATTATTATTATTATTATTATTCATGGCCGCCAATATTTCCCCATAAACGGATGCATGCCAATATATAATGAATATATGAAATTCAAAAGCCTTTTATCAATTCAACCTTTCTAATTCATGCATTTACAGGACGACAAGTTGACTGGGGATATCTCTTCTGTGGATATAGCCACAAAGAAGAATTTGGATGATCTTGTGAAAGTTGGTGAAGAATTGCTAAAAGAGCCAGTTTCTAGGGTGAATTTGGAAACTGGACTTTTCGAGCGTTCTGGCCATGAAACTAATGAAGAAGCTCTCAGAAGGTACGTATCTGGCTATATATAACTCTATATAATTAATTAATTAAACTTTGACAATTGCTTAATTTGATGAATTCTATAATTAATTATAAGTTAATTATCACGTTTATAAATTAACTCGATGTTAGTCAAATGGAATATTTATCAAACTCGTTTATTTCTTGCAGGTTTGCGAAAATACTATCCCAAGAGAGGCAGCTTCGCCATGCTAAGTCCCCTAATGGACAGGCCGCAAATTCCAAATGATGTTACACTAATTTAAGCGATCAAAGAAATTAATGTTTGTGTCATCATGAATAGATATTTGATTAATTCTTTTGTAATTGGAAGTTGTGGAAAATTATTGTAAGGTTGAGGTGGAAGCACATAATAATCCACCATTTGACCCAGTCATTCCAAATCATGTAATTTAATTTTCTGTAATTTTTTCTTCGATTTTTTATGGTGTGATCAATAAAAATAAGGCAATTACCTGCCAACTATAATTTTTATATGAGCATTTTCTCTCAAACAAATTGCAACTTTCTTGGAACTATTGTTCTTGTGTGTGTATATATATATATATACACACACACATATATATTGTATCATGAGTTCGATTTCCTTCCTTAGTTTCACTGCCCGTCAGTATTTCTGCATCTTTCCTCAGATTCACCCACACAAATGCCATGCAGATATCTTATATGCAGATTCACTATCCTCTAGCTAGGGACCGAATGGCCAGTATATATAGATAGATAGATAGATAGATAGTACTTTTTACAGAAAATTAATATAATTTAATTTTTCTGAATGGTCTTTTTCAGGAAAATTAAATAAATAAAGAAGTATGAGTTTTTATTTTATTTTTTGGATTTTCTAATGATAGCTTGACTTGTCTTTTGAGGAAAATAAATAAAGATCAAGTGTGAGTTATTATCTTTTTTTTTTACATGTAACCAATTGGTGATCATGATTCTCATAATATAAAAAATGTTATTATTCATTCCATCAGTTTTTAAATATTAAATTAAGAATTTGGATAAAATAAGTTTTGAGTGTTAAATTAGACGGATAGAATATCAATATTCATTCAGGTTGATAAAGAAAGCAGTTGAATATTAAAATATTTTCTTAATTATTAAGTGCAACAAAATCTTTACTAAGTGGTCTCAATTAATAAGATAATGCACGTCGACCCATTCTTATATAAGTTTTATTTATTCAAGTATTAATTATTAAATACAACAAAATCTTGTTACTCACATTGTTTGTTGCATATCAAAATATGGTGTACAACCTTCTTTTTTTTTTTTTTTTTTTTCCATGCACCTGTCAACTTAAAAAAAATCCCTTAATTGTATTTTTATATTATTTAGTGAAAATTCATGTAATACGTCACCATCCCAAGTTGTTTCAAGAAAAAGCAACAATATGCCTCATTTGGTTACACAGATCATGAAATGAGATGAGATGAGAAATATGTGAATAATAGTGGGATGATTTATGAATAATAGTAAAATAATATCTAAATAGTAGTGAAATGGTTTGAGTTAAGTTATTTTGTGGGGTTTTGAAAAATATGAGAGAAAAAGTTGAATAAAAATATTATAAAATTAAAATATTGTTAGAATATATTTTTAATATTAATTTTTTTTTTTGAGATTTGAGAAAGTTGAATTATTTTTTGTGTTTTGTTTAGAAGTTTGGGAAAGTTC
Source organism: Juglans microcarpa x Juglans regia (assembly GCF_004785595.1). Lineage (NCBI taxonomy): Eukaryota > Viridiplantae > Streptophyta > Magnoliopsida > Fagales > Juglandaceae > Juglans > Juglans microcarpa x Juglans regia. The sequence goes on along the minus strand of NC_054602.1, from coordinate 32,120,913 downwards.
ATGTAATGATTAAATAAAAAAGTTAAAAATTTCAAAATTTGAAATTAAAAAGTATTTATATTTGCATTGTATTTAGATATTGAGATGAGTTGAGACTATTTATAAAACCAAACTAGGCAATAAATGCAATTTCATATATTTCCCGCTGATATTTTGATGTCCAAGTTTATGAATATACGAAAGCGTGCGCTGTGCAGATAGCTGATCACCATATATATAAGGAAAAGAAATATTCTTGGCATCCGCCACTGTGCGCATCAGCCAGTTTGCACACCTTATGTGGCACCCATCGCGCTCTCCCCATCACATGGTTCCTCTGTCATTTGAAATTTCATCTGAAATTTCTTCCTTTCTTTTCCTGTCAGAAAAAAGTTCCCCACCCAGAGAGACTTGCTTCTTCAAACCCCACCTCACCTCAAGACTCGACCCTCAGTGCCCCACCTCAAGCAGCGCGAGCTTCGTCTTCAACCTCACCCCGACCCCAAGCATGTCGACTGCTCCAGTCCAAGCCTCCGACTCAGTGCACGTCGACTGCACCTGGCGAGAGAGAGAGCTGATGAGAGAGAGAGAGCCGATGATGAGAGAGAGAGAGCTGAGGCGAGAGAGAGAGACCTGGTGGGAGAGAGAGAGTTGATGAGAGAGAGAGAGAGCCGCTGATGAAAGAGAGAGTCAATATGAGAGAGAGAGCCACTGGAGATAGATGATGAGAGAGAGCGGATGAAAGAGAGGTGCGTTTTGTATAATAATAATATATAAAATAAAAAAAAAGATAGGGGATTGCCACGTAGGGTATGCAAAACTTTAAGGGAAAAGCTTCTATGCCCTCCATGTTTGACTGCTGTAGTTGACCACTGGTCAAAAACTTATTTTTATTTTTTTTATTTTTATTTAGTGGTTAAGGAAGTGATTTTAAGTGTATTGATATATTTTTTTTTCTTAAAAATATTTAAATATATTAAAAAAATATGAAAAGAAAAAAGAAAAAAATTAGAAACCTTACCCTATATAGGATGGGCAGCATACTAGCCTTACCCTATATAGGATTAGATGTCTCGTTGCACGTACGTGATGCTTGGATTCGACGTAAGTTGAACGCTCGATCGCTTTCATCAACTGCGTGCAATTAAAGACTTACACAGTATTATATAATATATATAGCTCTGACTAAGCCAAATGTTTGACTATATTGATTCATGGTTATGTGAGTGAGGACCCGGCGCCACATCCAGGTCAGATTTCTACACTTCGGCCGATATTGCGTATGTAACTAAGACAGGTACTGATCTTTTATCAATATTTAATTGTCGAGAGGCCCACAAACTTTAATTAGATTTGGAGAAAGGTAAATACTCTGTCCATATAACATGTCTACTGAAATTCTTTATCGAAATATATATTTTTTTAATTTTTTTACTTAATAATTAAGTAAAATGAATATGTGATTTTTTAATTTTAAAAAAATATTTAAATAGTTTAAAAAATAGTAAAAAAAGATAAAAAAATAAAAAATTTTAAGTGTTTGATAAAAGATTTCGGTAAAAATCTTCTGTGAACATAGCAACGTCCTTGGAGAAAACAGAAAAGACACGAGATTACAAGAGTATTGCACGTACGTGTTTAATAGTATTTTATTGGACTTCATGGGTGGGCAGCGGGCTGGCTACCGCTTTCCGTTCGTCTGTCCCCTCACTTGGGCCGATCTAGGGCACTCATCCGCACAAGGCCAATATGCAAGTGAAGCTAGCTCCACGCATTTTTGGAAGCCGAGGGTTGAGGCCAGGCTAAGTCCAAACCCGGCTCAAATATAACTCTCCAAAACGACATTGTTTTATCATGTATTTTATTTTCAAAACAGCCTTCCCCAACCCCCTCGTATATATCTTCCTCTTCTCTTTCCTCTCTGTCTCCCTTCCTCAGGTCTTCTATATATCCCGTGGTCACCATCACTGTCGCCCCCCGCTCCATCTAGTTGCCATTTGTTGCGCTCTCTCTATCTCTTGTCGTCACTCTAAGTATCTCTCTCTCAGCTTGCCCAACATCTGAACGGTGACACCCACCCATGGTGGCGACTCTTCTCCCTTCCAATGCCCATGCAGGGCGGGACTTGTTGCCAACCTTTCGGATTGCACCCTATTCATGATGACGTACGTATGAATATAATATAGCTACGAATTAACTAGCCGAGTAATTAATTAATTGATTAAGTTAGTACTCCCCTCAATTGCGATAGGTGCTAGGATTTTAGTGTGTATAATAGATTACTAGACTTTGGTTGAAAATTCAGACCGAAGGACTAAAACCACACGGGAAATTAATTTTAACTGTCTACTTCTGATGTACGGAAATTACAAAGTCAATGCATGCAGACTGCCTAGCTATATATGTGGAAAGCCAAATTTACATTGAAATGGCAACAATATTCTAGCTAGACAGCTAATTAATTAAAGAATATTGAAATGTACATGAAATATCAAATGTACCAGCCTCGTTATATAAAAATAAAATATTTAATTATACAAATATTGTACTATGAGATGGTTATAAATTCACAAGTTATCTAAACTATTTTGAAAGAGGAGTAGTACTTCTAAAGTATACCTCTTCTTCAATTCACGGCCTTGCTTTATATATAAAACATATATAATATAAGGGAAAAATTTCATGACTAAAATGCTATTTTAACGATGAGAATTTCAAAACATGACATGTTTTTGTTCAATATTAGATCAAACCTACGAAAATGAAATGTGTTGACATTTTTTTTTATTCATTTTTTTAAGAAAAAGTATCTTACTGAGCAACATGTCATCACTAGCTAATAGTTTAATTAAAACCAGTGAGAAAATTATCGTTCGTATTAAGCGATGGCACCTACACAAGAAGTTTCGTCACAAATTAGTTTTTATTTCTTACAAGTCTAAGCCATGATGTGACATTAATTATATTAGAAGGAAAAAGTCCATTCTAATGCCCTTCAAATGAAGCAATCTGATTTTAGTTGGCTTGAATTAAATGAACCTTAATTGACACAAATTCAGCCAGATTCAGCTTATAAATTATATATATATATATATATATATATATATATATAAATTAGGCTAGTAATTTACTACAAGAAATATGGTCTTTTGCCATGAATTTTTTTTCCAAAATATAAACTCTTGGCAAATAATCACCTAATTACACAAAAACTGTTCGTAAGAAAAAAAAGACCTTTTACCATGTTGTATCGTCGACAGCTACAACTTTGTGGGATAAAAATTTCTTGAGGCGAGAAAATGGTCTTTTGCGATGACTTTTTCCCATCGCAAATAGTATTACCAAAAATAATGGTTTCGTCGTGGGTAATTAGTATTTGTGACGGGTATTTATCTTTTTGCGTGAGACTTTAGCTCGCCGCATAGAAACTTACCTGAAATTTTCCACTATTCGATGTGATTTGTTGTTGTGGTGAGAAAATGGTCTTTTGCGGCGATAGAAATCTGACGCAAAAACTCATATATGCCCATTTCTCACAAGTTCTTTTTCTAAGACATAAGCGGGTAGAACATACTTAGATGATGATACACAACATCCGTGGAAAAAAAATAACGTTTTACCACAAAATCATGTTCGACGATCGAAAATTCGTGAGGAAAAGTCACTTTTTGCGGCAACTTGGTGTTGCCACAAAAATTCTGCCATATCAATACTTGAAATCAAAAGCTTGGGAAAGTAAACTACCTTTTGCGGCAACTTAATGTCACCGCAAATAAGTATTTTTTGAAATTCTTTGGGCCATAATTAGTTTTAATCTCCACCCTTGGATCACTTAGATCCCTATCCCATCCCTTATTTCCTCTCTTCTCTCTCCCCCCTCCCTCTGAATGTTGTATCCCCCCCTCCCCCCCAAAAAAAAATCGAAAACTCCCTCCCTCTCTCTCTCAACCGCCACCACAGACGCAGTGCCACCACCACGCGACTAGCCACTCATCCCTCTCGATTTGACTCTCTCTCTCTCTCAGATCTCTCTCCCATCCATTATCTTCTCTATCTCTCTCTCTAGACTAGGGCTCTGCCGCCGCCACCTCCACGGCACGACACCATGGTCGCCCACAGCTCCTCCGCGTCCCTCTCTCACTTTCTCCTATGCCGATCAACCCATTATCAGCCCTAAAATGTGTGGATGAAGAGGATACTTGGTGGTCATCTAGGCATATCAAAAGTAGCTGAAGTACCGCATAGGTCAATGAAGCTATGTGTTTAATTTGGAGCCAAGTTGTATCTACATAAGGGCATACTTAGTCGCATATGGAGCCAAGTTGTATCTGCATATGCATACTAACGACCCTCTTGTCATTCCCACTCAGCAAACATTAATCATGTATTTCTATGGCCTTAATTGAACACTGGTTCATGTTGGAATGTTATAACATATTGATATGAAATTATTTTATATGGTTGTGAGTGTTTATTGAAGTATGTTTTATATAATAGATTTAATTTGATACCTAGTTAAGTACATAATTTGAGTGTTTGCATAGATTATTGTTGTCTTCAGTGAAAATGCAAAGCTTGATTGGATTGATATAAGAATGCCTACAAAAGTATTCATTGGCTAACAATTTGTGAGAAATGCCACAAATCAAGGCTAATGTTTATGTACGATATTAGTAGGAAAAAAATAATTTTTCCCCACAAGCTAGTATTTTTAAGTAAAACATGGTTGCTAAACTTTTCCCATAAACTATTTCCTACAAGATCTCATCATGGGGAAAAGTATGGTCAATACTTGTGCTGACGATACAAGCTGGTGGAAAGTATTTTTCCCATAGCCTAATCTAGTGCATAATACTAATACCCACGAGAAGCTCATGTCGTAATAGAACATATTCCCATGAGTATAAACGAAAATGGATGTCCTTTTGTGGCGAATTTTATCGGCTCTTGTCACAAGAAGTGTCATGAGAAAAGATAGGTGTTGGCCACGATTTCAACCTTTTATAGGTTATAATACTTTTTTCCGACGAGTTTTTTCCCACGAGCTTCCCACAACAAAATTTTGTGAGAATATGATTTTTCTCACAAAAAGTCAAATTTTTGCCACAAAACTCATTAACCAAATTAACATGATAAGTTTGATTTGACGCATCTCAAGTACTCATTCAAGCTCTTTACATGAGTTGTATGCTATATATAATATTCAAAGTCAAAGGTACTACTTCTCTTGATGGATTGATAGATCATGTCATGATTGATTGATCGTGCATATATATACATATACATACATATATATATACACACACACACACACACACACAACTTGCATGTAATGGTGAATCAAGGAATATTTTTTAAGGGTAAGTACTATATATAATAAATAATTATCTTCGTATATCTTAATTTTCATAATGTAAAAAAATTTAAAACAAAGAATGAAAGTTTAAAAATGTGTATACTATTTAATTAAATGAGTTATATATAATAACATCATATATAGATCATGAGATGGATTTGAATAGTCTAAATCATTGAATTTAAGTTCCCCTCGTTATACGTAGGGTGAGTTTGAATTTTTTTTCTCTTGGGTTAAGAGCATTGGCAATGTCAAGTCCAAAGTTTGGCTAGAATTCTAAATTTTGGCTATAGCATTAAACTTTGGTTAAATGAATCTATATTGGACTAACCATCTTAAAGTCAAAATAATAATATAATATTATATATTTTAATAATATTTTACAATTTTTATTTTAATTTTACAAATACACTTCAATGGGGTGGGTAATGAGTTGGTCTTTGGAGTCATTAGGTTTAGTGGCTTCATTGGATTCATTGGGCTGATCCTCAAACACTCCTGTGTCATGCTCCCCTAGTTGAAAAAGACTTGCCCTCAAGTCTTGCTCTCCCTTTCTTCATCATAATAGGGCAAAAGATCAGAAACATTGAAAGTTACTGAAACACCATAGTCACCTAGGAGCTCAATCTTGTATGCATTATCTCCAATGCTTTGAAGCACCTTGAAAGGGCCATCAGCTCTAGGCCTAAGCTTAGCATGACTCCTCAGAAGATGAATCCACACCAAATCACCTTCTTTAAAAGCTGCTAGTTTTTTATGCTTGTTGCCTTGCTTCTTGTACTCCTCAGTTTGCTTAAGAATGCGATCTCGAATCTGTTCGTGCTACTTCTTAATGAACTTCTCCCTCTCTTCTACATCTCCACTAAACTGTTGGGTAGTAGGGAGTGGAACCAACTGTAGAGGACTAATGGGATTTTGTCCATAGACAACCTCAAATGGACTATGACCAGTAGTTTGACTTCTGGATTGATTGTAAGCAAACTCGGCTTGTGCTAACAAGAGATCCTATTGTCTAATATTTTTTTCCACAAAACTTCTCAACAAATTTTTCAAGCTTCGATTGACAACTTCTGTTTGACCATCTGTTTAGGGATGGCAAGTAGAACTAAATTGAAGATTAGTTCCAAGTTTTTGCGAAAGAGTATGCCAGAAATGACTCATGAACTTGGTGTCTCGATTTGAAGTGATTGTCTTAGGAATACCATGAAGCTTGACAATCTCTCAAAAGTAAAGATCAGCCATATGAGAAGCCTCAAGTGTCTTATTACAAGGAGCAAAATGCGCATTTTGGAGTAGCGATCAACAACCACCATAACAGAATCTTTGTTCCTTTGAGTCTTTGGCAAACCCACAACAAAATCCATACTCACGTCTTCCTATAGAGACTTAGGAATTGGAAGTGCAGTGTACAACCCCGTATTTTGCCTATGTCAAGTTTGGGGTTCCGTAGCTCTTTGGGCTTGGGCCCTACTGAGATCCCCCCGGGTCACAAGATTTATTGAGGATTATAAGTACATTAGATACTAAATAAAGATTATGAGGATCTGGTGTAGTACTTTATGTACGTCTATCTCTCCCAACTCCGGATCCTATAATTCTGATAACAACTTTAAAAGATTTGAATATTTTAAGGTAACTCCATGCATGCAGTTTGAATATTCAATAAGAATTTTAAGAAATCCAAATATTTTATGGTAAATATATCTTAAAATTTTTATATCGTTAAGAAAAATCTATTTATCATCAATTTTTTCATCATCCTTTCATCATCTCATGATATGAGATTAGATGATAGGTTTACAAGTGAAATATAACAAATAATCTCTAATCATCTAATGCCATATCATGAACGATTATATGAATTGGAATGATGAGTAGTATTAAAGCCAATAAGTTATTTGGATTTTAATCCGGCCCTTATCACGATTTATCATATATATGTAACACGCACAAACACTGATAAAACATTGAAATTACAAAATAAGAACCGTACTTTAATTCAAAGTTAATAATGGTTAAAACTTAATTAAGGAATCGATATGTTTTTTTTTTCTTTTTCAATGAAAAGTCCAAACCTTTTGATCCGGATTAAACATATATATATATATATATATATATATATATATATATATATATAAGACAAGTCAACGCACTGCATATATAATTGCAAGACCAACATTTTTTGTTTGGAAGATCACAAGCATAGATGTTTTAATTTATACACATTGCTTTCCTCATTGTTATTTAAATGGTGGTAATGTAGGTGATCATGATCACTAGTGAAGTTAATTTAATGGCGATCAATTAAGTAGATGATCATCTTCTTAATTAATTCATGAACATGTCCATTAACTGCATTGCACGTATCCTACTAATTTATAATCAATCATCATATTGAAAAAATATATATTCTCGATCTCCGCGGCCAGCATCTTCTAATATTTGACCAAGAAAATTAATTATTTCTTCGTATAATCTATGCGGATGATGATCTTACCCTGCATCACGGGAACTACGTACACCAGATTAATGCAGCACAAACTTGGCATTATCCTAAAGCAGATATCTAAGCTATATATAGCAAGCTGACATAGAGCAATTTGTGCCTGTATATATAGTCGTTGTTTTCATTTTTATCTGCCATTGCCTGTAAATTAGTTGTTGGAAAAGGAAGATATATACAACTAATCTGTACGCCAGTTACACTTAATTCCATCGTATATTATATATATGGGCTGTCTATGGAATCGATCAAGGCGTAAGAAGAAAGAAAACAAATATCCAGCAGCGCCCGCTATCCCCAGATCAAGAGGTGACTACTATTCAAGCACCCAAGATTATCAAGGTGGGGCTGCCAAAGGCAGTCATATTGGAGGCTCAAGAGATGGTGGCCTGGTTTTTATGACCGATAATGGTGCAGCTGTGGCAGCTGCAGCAACTTTTTCCGCCACGGCTGCGGTTTCAGTTGATGGTGGTGGTGGTGGTGGTGGAGGTTGGGGCGATGGCGGTTGAGTTGGTGCTGTGTCGCAGGCAATATTGGTGGTGGTTGACGGGCATGATCATGATCAACTCATTGATCTAGTCATGAGAATGTAAAGAACTACATATATTTATGCATGAGAATCTTATTACTTTCTCTCTCAGATAATGCATGTGTACCTGTAGTTTCAATTCCAACCTCTGTGCATGCAGGGATAAGGATATATAAATGCTGTTGACATGATCAGAAACGTACGGTTTACAATGGACATGACAAGATTCAGACTGCAAAAAGACTTTGAAAAGCAATCATCAAATCCCATTTTTTCTTTTGCGATGACCCGCGGCCATGCATGCAGCCCGATCGATCAATTGCTCTCAATTGATTTCCCAAATAATTGGTTTCTATCACAAATTAATTTTAAGATATAGTTTTATCTCCTCATAGATCCTTCTTCTTCCTAGTACCGACGCCCCTCAAACCATTTTCATCTACACATTTGAATTCTCATGCATCCTCATTTCCCCAGCTGAATTCTTATTCATATTGTCTGTTTCAAGTTTGCAACAAGAACGACTGCTGTTGAGAGGTGGTCCTAGGACGTGGTCCTAGTCGTTCTTGTTGGCAGTCCCTCGTGGATCCCATTATTTTTTATTGTGTTGAGAAATTGTAGTTTGGGAGTTGAGGAGGAGAAAGAGTAAGATTGTGTGTAGGGGTCAACCACACGAGGTGGTGGAAGACTCAATGTTGGACCTCAAGCTTGTTGCAAGAAGGGGTTGTCCACCTGACAAGGTGGGCAACTCAAGGTTGGATTTTTGAAACTTGAACCATCACCATGCACGAGGACACTCTAGAAGTAGAGTGCCTTGTGGCATTCGAAGGGCGTACAACAAGGCTTTATCACGTTCTTAATGAGGTCCGCACTATCATGGCCAAGTTAAGGATGTCCATGAAAGCCACTTGCCGTAGTAATGAAAAGAATAGAAGAACTTTTGAAGTCATGAGGAGGGAGACAAATGCAAATCTAGAAAGACTTGAAATGAGGTTTGAAAGAAAAAAAAATGAGAGGCCTTATGGCCAAAGAACTTATTTTGATGGGAGGCGGCACCATCAAGAGAGAGGTGGAAGCCACCATGAGAGAAGATACAAGGAAAACCACTATGAGGAGAGAAGAGGAAACCGGCCTTATGATCGAGGACCAATGAGGCATAGAGTGGATTTTCCTAAGAGTAGTAGGGGGAGAAGAAAAGAAGTTGGACCACTTTTCCAATCAAGGAAGTCAAGCCTTGGGAGGCCATCATGTCCAAGTCATTGTGTATAGGTGGGAAAAATTGTTTTGCCTTGAAGGAGGCAAGAAAAGACTATGTGGGTTTGAGTTTGTCAAATTTGATCCTTGAGGGCAAGGATAATCTTGAAGGAAGGGGGAATGTCAAGACCCCATCAAAAACCGCCCTAGGATGTGGTCCTAGGCATGCATGGGTTAGCCAAGGCCACCAAGGGCCAATGCCATGGGCTCCCATGGGTTCCATACCACTATCATTTGTTTATTGATTTATTTGATTTATTTTTATTTATCAATGGACCTATTAGGGTTTCCACTTTGTATTCTCTATAAATAGGACCCTTAGACATTTAGTTTACGTCTTTTGAACCTTTGGCAAATTTTCTAAGTGGGTAGACTTGTTCTTGAGATCACCCTTTCGGTGCTAGGCACTTGGACTACTTGGGTGCAATTCGTGAATTCCTAGTAGAGAATCATCACCTTGCAATTCGTGAATATGTGTGATTCAACTTATCTTGTTCTTGCAACTTGGTGCAATTCGTGAATCCAAGTTGTGTTATCTTTGTTATGTTCAAATTTATTAATCTATGAGATTTATTTTAACTATTGTGCAATCCGTGAATCAATAGTTGAAGTGTTATCTTGTTCATCTATTTTCTTCAGTGTTCTTATTTTCCATCTTGTTCATCTACACTTTCTTGCATATCAAAATATCCATATAAACCAAAAAGAGAGTCTTCATATTCCTTTGTTGAGTCCATTCATCCTTTGATCATACTCTTCCATCTTGTTTATCCATATTGTTCATCCATCTTGTTCATCCATCTTGTTCACCCATATTGTTCATCTATCTTGTTCATGCGTGTTCATCTATATATTTCCATTGCCCAATTCAATCCATCCATACACTATAATTCGATCACTATAGTGTTTGCCCTAGTTGGCCATATCTCATATTTACCCTTCATTCATCATAGCCATTAGCCCTAGCCGAAATCCACTTAGCCTCCATCTTGCCATACACAAATCTTGCCTTATTCGGTAACCCTAGCCTTTTATAAGGATTTTCTAAACTCTAGGAATCCTAATCCTAGCCACCCTTCATCCAATCCATTGACCTAGCCGAAATTACCTTGCCGCCCCCTCCATAAAATCCCATCCATATTCGGCCACCACTTCCTTTATTTGACTTTGCCCTAGCCGCCCCTCCATAAAACCCTAGCCATATGTCACTTACCATATTCGACCATCATAAGCCTTTCCTCCATAAAACTCTAGCCATATGTCACTTACCATATTCGGCCATCATAAGTTTTTCCTCCATAAAACACTAACCGTCCACCTCAAGTCCCTATAAGGTAATTCATTCATTTTAGGAGTCTTGCCTCTATCCACTCACACAAACCCTAGCCACCCATCAAGAGTCTCTCTTTGGCAACTTCCTTGATTCAAGGAAAGTTGACTCAATCCAATCTCATCCCTTAATTTTAAGAATTTCCCTAGAATCACTCCATCCCTCCAATCACTTAACCAATCCCTGAAATCACTCTATCTAAAATCTCTCTAGTCTACCATTGACTTGTTATCCTAGCCAATCTCTAAACTCAAGGAATAACCTTAGACTCATTCAAACTTTATCTCATCTCCTAAATCCAATCTCTAAATCTCTCAACTCCTTCCATAGACCTAGTCAACCAAAGACTCCATCCTCTTGCCATATTCAAATCTAAATCCTATCTTCCTTATCTTATCCTAAATCCAATCCATAAATCTCTCAACTCATTCCATAGACCTAGTCAACCAAAGACTTCGTCCTCTTGCCAAAACTGAACCACCCTAACATTAATGGTTATCCAACCCCAAAGTCGGCCAACCCTAGCCACCAAACCCTAGTCTCTCTCATTCACATCATTCCCAAACCCTAACCACTCATCCAAGACTCCAACCCTAGTCCATCTCTTCCCAATCTCGAAATCATCGTTGGCAACCACACAAAACCCTGGCTACACTTCACCATACCAACGCTAATCATCTTCCAGGTGTCCCCAACATCAAGGGCAACATTCTAGCCATTCCCCTTAACATCAAATACTCATATTCATCACCTTCATCAACCTAGGAACTCATCATCATCATCATTTAGCAACTAAACAATATTCCTTTGGTGAAAGCGAAGCAAGTTGGTAAGGTCACTCGGTCATCATTCATATCAAGGCGAGCTTGTAGTCCTTAATGTTAAGAACAAGACTGAAATCCCTAACATGCTGCCCCTGGCATGTGTATAGAACATGCATGATACATGTAGTTTCCACCGTTTCATGTATTTTCCGTTGAGTAGTTTGAACTTGTAAAATAATATTGCTAATTTATCCATGCAGCAAGGACTTGCGAAATCTTCTTATGTAGTACTAGTATTACATGATTTTGTAAGATAATTTTGGATTAATTACAAAATTATGGATTTTCAAGTTTTTACAATTTGAGACCTTAGTTTTTAATTTTTGTAAAAATGGTATTTTATAAACTTTAAAAAACTTGCAGTTAGTTACTTCTATCAATTTGCCATTGGGAAAGTACATTTGGTTACTAAACTTATCTCAACTCATCATTATAATTTTTTTAAATTCTAACATAAAATATAATAAACAATCAAACTTTTTCAAATCTCAAAATAATAATAATATTAAAAAATAATATTTTAATAATATTTTATCATTTCAACTCAATTCAACTCAACTCAGCTCAATTCAATATTCTAACGTAACCTAAGTATATATGATTAACACACGACATTAGTTTGCCAAATGTCAATCTTCAATTAATAATGACTGACGTAGATATTAATTCCATGTGTCGATCAAAGACTGAAGGATGTACTTAATTGTGAGTTTCTTAAATTTTAAATATCAATTTTATAAAAATTAAAAATTGAGATCTACAATTGCGAAAACATAAAAATTAAAGCGTGGGTTTGCAACTAGTCCGATAATTTATTTACTTATTTGGGTCCTATCATACAAGTAATCAAGTACCTAAGGTTTCGTTAGATTATACTGAAATGTGATGAAAGTTAAATAAAATATTGTTAGAATATAATTTTTTAATATAATAATTTTTTAAAATTTTTTAAAATTTAATTAAATTTTATATTTTATTTAAAACTTTAAAAAAAATTATAATTATAACACGAGTAAATAAATAAAGCCTAAACAATATCCACCAGTATTTATTAATTTACTTATTTGACTTGGAAACATCAATTGAAAGTTGACAACAAGCCAGCTCATGATTGCAATTAATTAACCCGAAGAAAGAGTTTTCAACCTAGCGTCGTGCGGCCGACTAACTCCATGCATGTGCGCGTGTCGTGAGAAGGCGAGAAGCTGTGAGTCTATGTTACGCATAAATCAGACTCCAATATTTTTGTTCCAACGTTTCTGCAATAGGGAAAGTTTTGTTGTGTTTCCTTGGAATGAGCTCTGAAAAATTCACCAAACCAGTTTCTTTCATGTCTACCATTTTGTTTAGATATAGAAATTATCTCAATTTTTTTTTATTATTACAATTATATTTATTTGTTACACAAAATATAATAAATAATTTAATTTTTTTAAATCTTAAAATAATAACAATATTAAAAAATAATATTTTATTTAATTCATCTAAAACTATCTCATCTCACTATCCAAACGAATCTTAAGAGCTCGGCACTTAAAATATTTTAAAATTCTGTAAATAGTAATGAAATAACTTATAAATAGTAATAAAATGATTTAAATTAAAATATTTTATTAAATTTTAAGAGATGAGAGCGATAATTAAATAAAAATAGTATAAAATTGAGGTTAGAATTTATGAGTTAATAAAATAAATAAATTCTATCCGTTTATAATTGCAATTTGTTGTGTGATGAACTTGCAAGCATTGAATTGGGACGATAATGATCCAACAAAGGGTCTAAAGTCGCTTTAAAATTACATTTATAGCCAAGTAGTATTGATGTTATGCCTTTATTTTTTTATACATAATTATAATTTGTTCCCCAACAAGTTGGGTTTACACAATGGAATGTAAATTGAACAACTCTCAAACTTGGTCATACAGAGCAAAAGCCAAAATAAACTAAGCTAAGTGCAAGTTGAACTAAAGGGGCATGTATAGATGATCACTTCACCCGATTGGTTGTACCATTAATACAACACCACCAAAGGCAATAACTAATACCTTTCCAAATACAAAACATATGCAAAATCCAGATAGAATGCCATATTTTTACTTCTCAAGGAGTCGGTAATTTGCACAAGAATTAAGGAAATATGTTATGCAATTCCAGTAATTAAACCATGAAAACTCAGCACGCCTTAGTGCTTGATGGTCTAATAGATATGTCAAAATTGAATGAGGTGACTATCAAGAATGGCTGTATAGACATTTTGGGTGACTTCTTCATGTACCAAAGCTTCGGTCTCCAGCATCCCCGAGTCCAGGAATTATGAACCTGGAAAAGCCCGATCAAATATAGGAGTAAGTGCCTGTTTAGGATTGTCGCAGATAATAGAGCTTTTCATTGTAGAGCTTTGCTAAAAAGTTCTACTTCTAAAAAAATTGTTTACTGTTCGGTAAACATGCACCTAAAGTGTTTTTAATGTTAATCAAGGTGATTTTTTTTTTTTTTTAAAAAAAAAAAAGTGGGATTTCAGCTTTTTTAAGGTGCATATAGCATTTTTTTTTTTTTAAATTTATCAAATATATTATTTTTTCTATAAAAGAGCTTTAAGACTGTTAAATATTTTTTAAGCATCTAAAGTCAACCAAACTGGCACTAAAACAAACATAATAAGTCCAATCGTCATATACCTGAGCTAACTACTAAACATTAATATTAAAAAAAAAAAAAAGGGAATGTGCTTACCCTTTGTCATTGACTGTGGGATCAATTATTCCAGTGTAGACATGAAGCCTGGAAAATCAGAAGACCAGAAAACTTAAGGAATGCTAATTTCATTTTTAGTAGTGAAATCTGATTTTAGTATTATTACCCAGGGAAATTCTCACTGAGCTTTTGAAGAGCTGGAGGGGCCGCCACAGCAGATATCTACATCATATCACTTTTTTCAGCAGTGTACTAACCAACGAATGCAACAACAATTATTCTTTCTTTTCTTTTTGTGTGCGTGCGTGTTTTTCATATGGATGGGTGGTGAGTATATTTAGAGCAGAGAGACAAGAGACAGAGCCACTGTACACATCTGCCGCCATTTTATATCACCATTAACGGGATAAATATTTATAAAACATCCTGGGAATTCGACCAAAGCAAGTTTTTTTTTTTTTTTTAACTAATTTTTTATTTTTTAATGATGGGGGAACCACTCCGCGGCAGAGCCCTTAGGACTCACCATGAACTTAAACCCCCAGGGAGACTTAGCAATCCCAGGAAATCAAACTTGTGACAAGGGACTCATGCACACAGGTTCGCCCGTACCACTTGGGCTACCCACCGGTGGGTATATATAAAGCAAGTATTATAACAATGCAGTGATATAATAATTCCATAGCAACATAGACAAGACAACACCAGCACAGCTTTGTCTACGAGATTCTTTTTCTTTTTTGAATTTTGGGATAAAAACACTGCTACTGCACACACATCTCGGTTTGGTAATTAGTTAACTATGAACCTCAACAGATAAACAGAGTATAGTCAACGAACGAAGCCTTCGTCTCAATTTATTTGGATGGGGCTTATAGAAACAGAAACATGGAGGATATCTAACAAGAAAGTTTACCACTTTAATCTGATTGTTATCAATCCCCCGTTCCTTTAAGAGGTTGAGAGCTGCCACTATTGTGCCGCCTGATATTAATTATCAAGAAAATAATGACAAGAAAAATCAATCTCACTATAGGAAGGACAGATGTTGCACATCTGCAACATTTTGAACTGGTGATACAATAAAACACGATCATGATTCAGTAGTAAACCATCATAGAGAATTCGAAGAGTTTGATCAATAAAGTTTGACCCAAAAAAATCAGACCCCAAGGTTGATCCTCCAACAATGGAAAAATAACAGAAGAAATAAAGATAAAACTGGATCAAACAATGTTGAGAACCATTTTATGAGATGAGAGAAAAAAGAAACTAAAATATCCAGAACACAAAACAAGGAGCTCGAGCCATTAGTATCATACCTGTTGCCAGCATGGGATCAACTACAAATACCCGAGACCCTTCCGGAAATTTGTCAGGTAGCCTATGAAAGTGACAGTACAAAGTGTAAGAAACGTTGTTCCAACATACATTCTTTTCTCTCTTCCACCAAAAAGAAAAGAATAGAAAAAAGAAAATGGAAAGACCTTAAAAAGTATGCCAAGGCAGAAATGACTCAGAGAAACAAGGAAAAAAATATGAAACAAAAGCAAAGCTATAAACAAGAAAGGGAATTTAAAAAAAAAAAAAAAAAAAAAAGAAAAAAAGAGAGCTCTATGTCACTCAAAAGATCTCAAATAGAAGCAATTCCTTGTGCACTTGGTCTGAGCATTCAGAGGAAGGGGGGAAATACGTTTCTCATTTCCACGAGAGGGATTCCTTACTTGTTCAGATATATTGAGGGTTGAAGTGTCTCCTCGTCTCTGCTTATCCCTTTATTTGCAAAACAGAAAGAAAACCACCAAAGCAATCAATCACATTGAAAACCTAAAGAGACATGGCTTTAAAGAACAATTGATAAGTATGGTTGACTCAAGTCGGTAAAGTGGAGTGACAATGCCTATTCTTATTTTAATATTAATAAAATTCTACCTATCAAAACAAAAAGGAGAGCGTTATCATGGCTATTAGCAGAATACTCAAACGGCACTAAGCTTAACAAAGTTTCTAAAAACACTCATCCATGAAACTTGGCTCAATAGATGAACCTTTCCTTACCCAGATGGTATGTTTTTGTTGCTGGCAAGATTGAAGATGCGTGTTCTGCAAGAGCTAGACCAGCTCTTAGGATTGGAACCACCTACAGAAGTAAATGAAGGTCTTAGTTAATGAGAATTTAGATCTCCTAGAGTTCCTGCCCGAACTCTAGAGCTTAAAATGAGAGAGAGATAGATACAAAATGGGGCCCACAACATTTATTGAGCATTTAAAGCTTCCCGAGAAATTCATTTGGGCAATCATAATGTTGTGGGACCCATCTTGTGTATCTATTTCTCTCACACTCTAGGCCCTAGAGTTCAAGTAGAAACTCTAGGGGATCCAAAACTTACTATGACACCAAAAGCAACCAAAATAGGGAAAGACATGCACACCTACACAATGGAAATTACCATCATAAACTCACCGCCACTGGCTCCCTTGGATCTATAAACTCAACTGAAGCAACACCCATTGGTGACTGTATCTCCCCATTGACAGTAGGCTAATAGCAGCATAACCATAAAAATGTCAGATTAAAATATCACAGCGAAAACACACAGGACACAAATACAAACATATAAACATATATATATATATATAGATACATATATATATATATATAATTTGCCTCTAAAATAGAACAGACATTGCTATATTTTTCCCGCAACTGAATCTTAAAAAGCAACCGTAGAGAACCTCGTATGGACAGAAAATATGTTTAGCTAAAAATTGTACAAAAAATCTAAATTAATTTTTTTGATAAGTAAACTAAGAAAGTTTTATTATCTTTCTCGTCAGTAATATAATAATTACTAATGAAAATCCAAGTAAAGGGCATAAGCAGGGAATGATATGATTTGTGGAAAAAAATCATATGACATATCTGAGTGCATACATGCGTGTGTGTATAGTTAAGCCGTTCCTATGCTACAAGCAGCTCCGTCTTCTTTAACAGTCGGTTACAAATCTCTGTGTGTGTGTGTGTGTGTGTGTGTGAGAGAGAGAGAGAGAGAGAGAGAGAGAGAGAGAGAAATACCATAATAACAACAACAATAAAACACAGCTACAACATATTTTAATGGCACTAGACTCTGAAATAGCATCTTGGACATCCTTGTTATCACATATTCTCTGGGGCTATCATCATTCATAAATAAATACCAACATATGATTTAAAACTAAATTCATATCACAAAAAACTTTAGAAAGGAAAAGGCAAAGTAGAAAGCACTAGAAATATCATTATAGACAATTTGCAGGCACAACATATCTACTAACCAACCAATCCCTTGAAGCTTCATACATAAGTAGCCTCCCCAACTCAGCCATTGCATTCCCTACAACATTTTTTTTTTCTATAAGTAAAAATATTATATATATAAAAAATGAGTAACCAAGTACACTGAATGTATACAAGAAAACACTTTGCCCATATTAGAAGTCCCTACTGACCCAAAAAACCCTTAAAAAAAACCAAAAATACACCAAGCCCGACCTCAATTCCTTGTTTCCCGTAGAACTAAAACTCTACCCGAAAACCTAAAATACAAGAAAACACCTTGCCCATATTCCCTACAACATTTTAAGTTCAAAATGCAACAATAAATAATTTAAAAAATATAATGAAAATTAATCCCATCAGGGTGTAGCCTAGTAGTAGGGGTGTAATTGGTCCAATTTGGTCTGATTTTGTACATTTTTTAGAATCGAATCGGTATAAACCGGTTTTAAAAATTTAAGAACTGATACCGGACCGATTCGCTATCGAAACCGGAACTTTCGTTTTTTTCGGTTTTGGTTCGGTTTGGTCCGGTTTCCATTTTATGGATTATCTATGTTAGTAATGACGTGATGTTTACATATACTATACTATTAGTCTTTTTATATTATAGTATAAGTACATTATTTTATAATAATTAACACATATTAGTATAGTATTGAATTTAACTATAGTTTAGATAAGTTCGAGACTTTTTATATGAGTATATATGATCAATTGTGTAAAAATGAATTTATAAAAAGAATATATATATATATATTATAATTTATTATGCCAAAAATGTATATATATACAAATATAAAAAAATAGTTTATATTAATAGCTTAATATCAATGTTTATGTTTAAGATTAAAATTTTATGTTATATTTAAAATGGAAAACACTATAGACACAAAGGAATCTCAAAAAAATTCCACACACTGACGTGGCACATTATCAGTGTGCCACGTTTTTTTTTTTTTTTCCTCTCCTTCTCTCACCTCTTCACCGTGCCTCTCCCCTCTCTTTTTTTTTTTTTTTTTTTTTCTCTTTTTCTTCTCTCCCCCTTCCCCGCCCGGGCCCCTTCCCCACTTTTCTTTTTTTTTCTCTCTCTCTCTCTCTCACTTCACCCTGGGCCCAATACACCTCTCCACTTTCCTTCTCTATTTTTTTTCTAACTTTCCCCTTACGCCCCAATACCCCTCCCCCCACTTTCCTTTCCCGGAGCCCCCTAGATAGCCAGAGGACATTGCCAACAGCCCTCTACTGCCAGGTATGAATCTCTATTTGGCTGTTGAGAAAATGAAAGGAGTTGAAAGGAAATGGAAGGCATTGCCAAGTATGAATCTCTCTTTGTTTGGCCGTTAAGAAAATAAAAGAAAATGAAAGGAAAATAATGAATTTGCAACTTGTTCTCTATTTGGTTGTTGAGAAACTGAAAGAAATTGCAAAGAAAGATCATTGAAAGGGAGGGGGAAGGGGGAAACGCTGGGAAAAAAAACTGTTTGTACCGTTGACGAGGAATGGGAGTGGAGAGATGACGTTAGCGGTTTGCTAGGACTGGCTCCGATGAACGACGTTAGCTATTTGCTGGGGACAGGAACACTGGTTTGCAATAGTGGAAAGGGGGAGTGGGGCGCGGGGGAGGGAGAGGAAGAGGGAGAGAAAAAATTTCAATGGACGTGAAAGTGACACGTCAGTTTGTGGGATCCCTTTGTGTCTCTAGCAGCCCTCATTAAAAATTATAAGATTAATTTTATGTTATATCACATGTTATATTAATTTTATATCACAAGATTAATATAATTGAATAATAAGATTAGAATTTCATATTATATTAATTAACAATTTAGCATATAATAAATATGATATAATATAAAAAATTATATATATATATACTAGTTCGGTTTAGTTTAAACCAGTTTTAAAAATACGATAACGGGTACTGCACCGGTTTAGGACTGGTTTCGGTTCTTAAGAACCGGTACCATGCTGGACCTCTTACAAACCGGACCGAACCCACCAGTTGGTCCGGTCCAGTTCCACTAGTTTTCCGGTTTTTTTTTTTTTTTCACCCCTACCTAGTAGTCAAAGAGTTTGGTTGAGATGAGCTGTAGATTCAGACATCTTAGGTTGCACTCAGCACTAGGAGTTTACCCAGATTACCTGATACACAGTTCTGCCAGTGGGATTTTGTACCTATGGTTTACTCCCAGGATGGGTCTAAAGGGCATTGCCTTGGTGGGGTTCCACATCATAGAAATACAGAAAATAAATGTGTATGAACAATGACAACATTTCGTCCTAACAGCGAAAATCCAAGTCCTCAATCATGTTCTAATTATACTAGAGTCTATTATTTGAAATAATGAAAATAAAGGGACATTATTTTTAGTGCTTTTCAGGGTAATAAATGTCTGCGACCAATGATAACATTTTATCCTAAACAAAATCCAAATTTTCAGTCTGTCCTAATTATCCTAGAGTCCATTATTAGCTGTTAGAAGCAGTACATGATTTGTAGGTATCGTTGACCATATGACCACGATCTTTGGCAGCTCCAAAAGAAATAATGGCCAAAAATAATGCATAACACTTCTGTACAACCTATAAGAATCAGAAATTTGTGCAGTAAAGGATAAGATTATTACTAAAATAGAAAAGCAGCATTCTTCAGTAGCTTCTTATGTTTCACCGAGAGAAACAATAGTGTGTGCGCGTCAGCCACAATAACATAAAAAAGTATTATACTTCCAAAACTTGTTTTTTCTTTCATCGGTAAATAAGGATTCTATTGATGAGAACTAGGCACAGCCCAGGTACAAAGGACATATACAAGACCAACACCTAAGCATGATTGACTAGGATACAAAGAATTCATAGATATTCACCATTGAAGTCTAATACAATCGGCCAATGGAATAAAGTGTGAAAAAAGAAAACTCTAAGCTCGTCTATTGACCGCTTAGCAGTTCTCATAAATAAAATCCTTATTTATAAGCATAATACAAAACTAATTAGCAGTTCGTATGGAAAACAAATTCAACGTCCTAATTTTTTAGCGCAATGATCACCAATTAATCTTTACAGACACAAATCACGCATTTGAACAGCCACTTACTAAATACGGGAGGAGGAGTTTGTTCATTCCTTAGAACTGAAACCCAATGCTTTATCAATGGATGGGGAGGCACGAAGACCTGAAATTCGGACATTTCATTT
The DNA here is from genome assembly GCF_004785595.1 of Juglans microcarpa x Juglans regia. Lineage (NCBI taxonomy): Eukaryota > Viridiplantae > Streptophyta > Magnoliopsida > Fagales > Juglandaceae > Juglans > Juglans microcarpa x Juglans regia. Next base: position 32,099,923 of record NC_054602.1, on the reverse strand, counting down.
GCCTAGCAGTCAGTCAAGCTAGCTCAACAATGAGAAATCTGACCAACCAATCTCAAATAATGGTGTGTCATTTTCCATGAATAAATAATTAAAAAAAAAAAAACTCATTTTGGAGGCTAGCACATTGTTCGGCAGCATTTTCAAGCATAACGTTGAAATACTTCCAAATAGCTAATTAAGAACTAAATAAGATGTTAATTTCTTATCCTTTATAATATAGTTTCCATGGGCAGACAAGTAAAGGAGAACTGACCAGCATTCGGTCCTGTGAGATGGATTTCTCCTCGGTAGCCATGTCAGCCCTCACAGTAACAAAGCTACGGCGCCGGGCACTGGAGTAAGAGATCTGCGGGAATAAGAGGCATATATGCTTTATTACATCGAGTAAAGACAAGGGTTTTAGAGAATCGATTCTTTATATCAAAAGCAGGTGAGAGAGAGTATATGTACCGTTACCAGTTTAAGATTGGAAGAAGAAGAAGAAGAGAGAATTAGGTTAATATAGTGGAGAGGAGCGCGAGGGTTTCGGGGGCGACAAGTGGACGCAAAACATGGCGCACCGGACGGGCACCGGAGCGTAAAATTAATGCCGCACGAAGCCATGGCTTCCAATATTTTTTATTTCGGATTGTATTTGAAAGGCAAACGAAAGCAACTTATTAGGAGCTGGATTTGGGATCTTTGGATGATTCTGTCGGGTGGGGGAACTGCTGGCGGCTTCGGCCCATGTGCTTCCATCTGTTATTTTAAAAGAAAAATGATGCTCTGCTGCTTCAAGCAAACCGCTCGATTTGATTGTTCGGTAAAATTTTATTTATTTTTTTTATTTAGAAATAATTTTAAATATATTGATATATTTTTTATTTTTTAAAAATATTTAAATATATTAAAAAATAAAAATAAAAAAAATTACTTTTACAACTAACGGCAGTACCGAGCGGTGCTACTTTGACGCCGCTCATTTTAAAAGATAATGCTAAATTGCACATCAAATGTATACTCTAAATATGTATATTAATATAAAATGAATTTTTTAAAGTATTTTTTAAAAATTCTTAATCATTAAAAAAAATAAAATAGAAATATAAATTATTAATAATCAATTCTTTAACTATTAAGAAAAAAATTAAAAAATAAAAATATATGAATAAACATATTTGAGAGTCATACCATCATTTTTCCACTCATCGGTTGTGTAGTTCGATGCCCCTTCATATCTTCTACCTTTTTTGAATTAGATATATTTTATTTTCACAAATCATCTTATCTCATTTCATTCAATCATTATAATTTTTTTAAATTTTTAAATAAAATATAAAAAATAATTTAACTTTTTCAAGTTTTAAAACAAAATTTATATTAAAAATTTATATTTTAATAATATTTTATTTAATTTTCATCTCATCTTATCTACGTAAACAAATGAGATCTTATATTTTATAAAAATATAACTGGGATATTACTTTTCGGTCATCTGAGTTTATCGTTCATAAGGCTGAATAGCGGGCTGCTGTGTCTGGCTTGCCCGCCACCTTCCCATCCGGCCCCTATCTGGATCGGCTAGATCCACCCACTTGCATGACTTTGGGTGCTAGGGGCCTCGTTCGCTCGGCCAATTTTTTTAAAACAATGTCGTTTTCTCTTAGGTTTTGTTTTTATTTTTAAATAAAACCACGTCGTTTTTACTTCTTACTTCATGTTTTGTTTTAAAAACACACCCTTCATGTTTTCTATTCTGCAACTGAAGTGTAGGATAGATATATTCCAACCACCCAAGTAAAGAACTGTTAGGAATAAAGACAATAATTGTTGACTTAAGAATTCTCAGTTGGATTTATTCTATCAATTGGTGTTGTTGTTCATCCTTATTTGTATCTTTACAAATCAAAATTGAAATTTAGGGAATTACTTTACAAGCATATATATATATATATATATATATATATATATAAAAAGAATATATCAGATTTCATTTAGCCTCTTACGAAGGTAAGCCAAATATTTTATAAATTTGACAAAACTACAAATTTTTACAAAGTTCAAAAACAAAATAGAGCATACATACATATATATATATATATATATATATACACTAGCAATAGGGTAACGTCCAAAGGACATTTGCCTAATTTAGTTAATTAAGAATATTATCATATTTAAAATTATGTTAAAACTCTAATTATTTATATAGTTTTACTTTTTTTAAAATTATTTAACAAAATTTTATCATTTATCTAATGATGAAAGATTAATACTTTATAAATTAAATTTGATAATTTATTTATGATATGATATTTATATGTTAATTATATATTTTAAATTAATTTAAATCAGTATTTAAATTTTTATTACTGAATCAAATTTAGAGACTTATGATGAAGGGTTGGATTTAAATCTCAAAAACTTTAATATTTTATAAATTAAATTTGATAATTAATTTATGATATGATATTTATATGTTAATTATCTATTTTAAATTAATTTAAATCAGTATTTAAATTTTTATTATTATATCAAATTTAGAGATTTATGATGAAGGGTCGGATTTAAATCTCAAAAAATTTAATATTTTATAAATTAAATTTGGTAATTTATTTATGATATGATATTTATATATTAATTAATTATTTTAAATTAATTTAATCAGTATTTAAATTTTTATTATTGGATCAAATTTAGATATTATGATAAGGGCGGGATTTAAATCCGAAAACTTTCATTTTCCCCTCACTTTCTCTCTCTCCCTCTCTCTCCTTCTGCTCAACCGCGTCATGCCTCTCTCTCACGTGATCTCCTCTCTCAAGCAACCGTGCGCCACCGTGCGGTGTCATCGACTACGTCACCGGCTTCCCCTCATACCGGTAACCAAACCCCACCGTCGAAGTCCCTTGGCAGCTCTTCCCTTCTACGCGTATCTTCCCTCTTTCTCTCTCTCACCCTATCTCCTCCCTCAAGCTGCCCAACGCTGCCGTGTGCCACCCTGCGGCGTAACAGACCATCTCACTGGCTTTCCCTCACGCCGGCGAGCAAACCTCACCCTCGAAGCCCCTTGGCAGGTCCTCCCTCAGCCGCACACGACCAACCCGAAATGAGTCTTGACGCACGGGTTTCTCCCCGTAGCACCGCCGTTGGCCACCCCTATGCCACCACACCACCACCAGAAGCCTCGTCCTTCGCCAAGGACCCCTCCTTTTCCTCCTTTCCTCCAGCTGAAGCCCCAGCTCCTGCCTTATCTCTTCACGGATCTATTGATTTGAGATTTGTGTGGTGATTTTGTGATTTGTGTGAAAATTTGTTTCGTAATTCTGTGATTTGTGTGGTGATTTTGTGGTGAATTGTGATTTGTGTGAAAATTTGTTTGGTAATTTTGTGATTTGTGTGGTGATTTTGTAGTGAATTTGTGGTAAATTTACAGAGAGAGACATAAGGGGAAGTTGTGATTTTGCTGTGAGGTAGAGAGGGACGTGTGTGTGGTGATTTTGTGGTGAATTTACAGAGAGAGGAGTAAGGAGAAGTGGTGATTTTGCTATGGGGTAGAGAGGGACGTGAGGGGAGGAAGAAAACGTAAAATAAGTTACTATTCATCTCACTGTTCATAGAGTGATAGACACTTTTAAATATAAAGAGATATAGACACACATATGTATATATGTATCTTTTATGTATGTATCTTTTGAGGCTCTTATCGATGGAGGCAATATATTAGAATGAGCTTTGACTATCCTCGTCGTCTTCCAATCAATGAGAATGTCGAGATTATGATTGTTTAGAATTTTCATTTTTTGAGTTTTAGTTTGGAGGGTTTTCATTCTAATATTACTTACAATATAAAGTCGATAATTAATTATTAGAGAAGTGGTAATGTTTGAAAAATGAGCAAGGATTATTCACCATTTATAGGTTTTTATTTTTCAACAATTATGAATATTTGGAACTCATTTAAGAGATTCTTAATTGGAGAATGAGATGAGATGAGAATTTTGTCAATAGTAATGAAATGATTTGTAAATAATAGTGAAATGATTTGAGTTTAAATGTTTATTACGTTTTGAGAAATGAGAGAAAAAAATGAATAAAGAATATTACAAAGTGAAAATATTATTATAATATAATTTCTTAATGATATTTTTGTTTTGAAATTTGAAAAAGTAGTATTATTTTTTGTATTTTGTTTGAAAATTTTAAAATTTTTTAATAATTAGGTAATAATTAGATGAAAAAGTTGAAGATTTAAAATTAGAAAGTGTTTGTGTTTTAGTGATATTTGAGAAGAAAAAAATGAGAAATTTTTAGAAGAGACGAGATGAAATGAGATGAGATGAGTTTCGCAAAAAATGCCTTTAATTATCATAATAAATGCTGATAATAACCGAATTGTGCACAACTTTACTATTTTTAAACAAAGCATTATCATAATTACATAGTATTAATCTTTATATTTTTATTAGTCTTAAAATATTTATTTTTCTTACTTAATTTTGAATTTTATCTTGATCAGAAATTTAAGTTGGGATGAATTGTAAGGCTAATATGAGATTAAGGTTTATGAAAATATGGATAAGTGTTGGAATATAGCTTCTCATATTAACAAAATGGAATTAAAGTCCAAGGAGGAAAAACTAAAGGCAGAAGAGAAGCCTTAGAAACCGTTATTTCTGTTATAGAGTTATTATGTAGTATAAATAGTAAAGACCTTCCTGTATTAGATTATCAAGTATTTTTCATTTTGTTCAATTCAGATTATACAAACTCTCGAGTTCTTCCAACTTTCTTCTCTGTTTTCAGTTTTCCTCTTCTATTCATTGAGTTCTCAACATGATCATATTCATTGTCTTACTAGTCTAGAATTTGATTTTTTATCTACAATGGAGGAAACCTTGAGGATGAAAAAAAATCTTAAAGAGTTGTTCTCACTCCTTACCACTAACCCTCCATCCCTCCATCCTATATAGGGTTGCCTACAATTACTGCAGCATACTTTGAGTTGAAACCACAAATAATTCAACTACTTACTACCTTTTATGGTTTTGAGAGAGAAGATTCTTACATGCATGTAAAGGATTTTCTTGAAATATATGCTACATTTAGTTTCTAAAACTTCACTGATGAGTCAGTTCGTCTTCGCATGTTTTCTTTTTCTTTAAAAGATAAAGCAAATGCATGGCTTAACTCTCTGGCTTCTAGATCTATCACTTCTTACGATATTCTTGTCACAAATTTTCTCTCTAAATATTTTTCAATGTAAAAAACCAATGCTTTGAGGAAAGAGATTGCTTATTTTTATTAAGAAGATAATAACAAATTTTATGAGTGTCAGGAGATGTTTTAAGGACCTAATTCTAAAGTGTTCCCACCATGGTTTTGAGACATGGAGACTAGTGCAATATTTTTGTAACGGTTTAACTAAGATAAACGTAACATGATTGAGTCAATGAATGGTTGTGAATTTTTGAGTTTGAGGGGTAATGAGGTGGATTCCAAAATCTTAGATCCTTCTCAGTTAATAGTTTATTTATTGTTTAGATTAATTTGCTTCTTTAAAGTTTATTTTAATTCTTTTATTGTAATTATTTCTTAATTTGATTAATTGATTGTTTAGTTCTTAACTTCTTATTTTATTTTAGAACTTATTTTTCTAAACTGGATTAGAATTTATTTTGTTTATATTTGATTGGTTTCCTATATTTTTCAAGTTCTTGTGGGTTCGACTTCATTCTTCTAAACTATATTTCGGTACGATTCGTGCACTTGTGAGTATAATTAAAACATCTCAACAAGTTCTTAGAAATAAACTTAAAAAAATTAAGTGCTCTCAGAATTCAGAAAGCCAGAGTGCAGCCAGCACTAATTTTCTCTGCTATTTCGTCAGTCTCATCCCTGCGCAGCCATTAGTCTTTTTTTGTCCCTTTTGTCCAATATGTGTAGAGCGTTAAGTACTTGTTCTATTTATTTGTAAAAATTGAGATTTGCTACTTCCTTTAGTAGCCTTACAATTCTTCCTAAACTTCAATTCATTTATTAAGATAAAATTCAAAGTTAAGTGAGAAAATAAATATTTTAAGATTAATAAAAACATAAAGATTAAAGGTACATAATTGTGATAATGTTTTATTTAAGGTAGTAAAGTTATGCACCTATTCAACTATTATTATACTCTCTATCTAAGTACTAAAACAAAGATCAATTGAAAATAAAAAGAGAGAAAAAATGCAAACTCTATTTTTTTTTTTTTGTGGCAATAATCTATAACAAAATTGCAGATTAATCTTGATAAGCAAGATCCTTGATCTACTTGCATTCTTCAACTTAAGGGTTCTCGATTTCTAAAAAGGGAAAAGAATATGTAAACGATAATTATAAAAACTATTTTTTTGACCTGGTTTGAAAGATCTTCTCAATATGTTTCGATCATGAACCATTTTCATTTGTTCCTTATATGATTTTGCACAATTGTTTGCATCATTGCGAATGTCCTCCAACTTATTATGTTGGAGTTTCCTATGAGCATGTCTTGTCAAGATCAAAATTTATAATCTAATAAGCTCTAAGTTCTAACTCAATAGGGAGATAGCAAGCCTTACCGAATATTATTTTGTATGGAAACATTCCAATGAGAGTTTTAAATGTTGTACAGTATGTCCATAATGTATCATTTAATCTCAATGACAATCCTTTTAAGTGGAGTCTACCGTTTTCTCTAATATCCTCTTGATTAACCTATTAGATATCTCTACTTGACCATTTGTCTATGGGTGATAAGAGGTGGCAACTTTATCGGTTGTACCATATTTCTATTCCAAAAGTGTTTTTCTCCACCACTAATAATAGCATGTGGTGTGCAAAAGCATTTTCTCCTAAGAATATAACAACTTTATGATCATTACTTCTACAAGCAACGACCTCTACACACTTAGACGCATACCCCACTCCGACAAGAATGTAAATGTTTTCAAATGAATTAGGGAAGAGACCCATGAAATCAATATTCCATTGGAAGATGCCTTTGTCCCAAATCTCAAAATCAAACCCTTGTAGCAATAGAATCCATCAAATTAAATAGGGTTTAACATCCTTTTTGGAAAAATATCTTAATGTAGCATGATCAAAATAAATCACGACCTTAGACCCTAACAAATAGGATTGAAACTTACCCAATGCAAATACTACAACTAACAACTATTTTCTTTATTGTGGAATAATTTAGTTCAGTATTATTGAGGGTACGACTGACATAGTAAATCATATGGGAAATTTTGTTAATATGCTACCCCAAAATAGTACCAATTGCATAATCTGATGCATCACACGTAATCTCAAAAGGTACACTCCAATCAAGTGGTTGGTCAGATGACAGGTGCCGACATCAATTCAATTTTCAGTCATTCAAAAGCATCATTGAACACAAACGGGGCATCTTGCTAAAATCCTTGATAAACCTTCAACAAAATCCCGCATGACCTAAAAATGATCTAATTCTTTTTACATTTTGTGGAGGTAGAAGGTTATAAATTAATCAATTTTAGCTTTATTAACCCCAATACCATTATGTGATATTACATGTCCAAGCACAATCCCCTTCTTTACCATAAAATGACACTTCTTCCAACTAAGCACAATATTTTTTTTCTTTACATCTCACTAAACCAAGGATAGGTGATTCAAACACTCTTCAAACGTAGACCCAAATAGAAAAACTCATCCATAAATATCTCCAAGAATTGTCCTATCATGTCAAAAAATACTAATCATACACATCTGAAAAGTGCCAATCGCATTGCATGGGCCAAAACGCATGCAACAATAGGCAAAGGTTCCAAATGGGCACATAAAAGTGGTTTTATTTTGATCTTTTGGTACGATGGATTTTGGTTATAACCGACGTACCCATCAAGAAAATAATAATATGCATGGTTGGCTATCTCTCTAACATTTGATCTAGAAAGCGTAGAGGAAAATGATCTTTCATTGTCATGGAATTCAACTTACGATTGTTAATGCATACTTTCCATCCTATTTGCACTTGAGTAGGAACTAGCTCATCAGCCTCATTCTTGACCACTATTATGCCTAAATCTTTGGCACAACTTGTATTTGGCTCACCCATTTACTATTAGAGATTAGGTAAATGATGCACACAACAAAGAGCTTTAACACTTATACTCTCACTACCACTTGCATGACAGGGTTTAGACTCCTTTGTGATTCACGAGAAGATTTAGCATCATCTTCCAAGTGAATTCTATGCATGACCATTGATGAACTAATTTTCTTGATATTTCAATTGTCCAACCTATAGCTTCCTTATTCTCCTTTAAGTATACTTATCAATTAACGCTACCTAGGGTCATTTAAATATAAATCTATCATGATTGGCAAGGTTTCAAAAGAACCTAAAAACATGTATTTGATAGTTTCAGGCAATAGTTTTAACTCTAATTTTTGGGGCTTTACATCAAATGAAAGCGGTGGTATGGAAGATAGAGGAAGACATATCACTTTTGGTTGCCACTTGGTAGTGCTAAAAAAAGGGACTAAATTTAAAAATAAGTTTATCTCCTCAATTGATTTCTCAATATCAAAATTACACCCAAAATGAGTAAGACAGGCTTTTAGAGGGTCCTCACAACTTGCTTGTGTAAAAGTATCTTGGACAAGACTCACTGTCATATTAACCTTACAGACATCTTCATCATCTAGTATTTGCTTGCTTATGTGAAAAATATTAAACTCAACAGACATGTTTCCAAAAGAAATTTTCATTTCACCACTTCGACAATTAATTAAATCATTAGATGTAACTAAGAAATGGTGACCCAAAATAACATGAATTTGTGTACTAACATTTTGAGTGAGCTCAATGTCTAATATCACAAAATCTACTGAAAAATAGAATGAGTTGACTTTGATCAAGACATTTTTGACAATACTTTTGGAGATTTTAACAGATCTATTAGCTAACTGAAGTGTTATTTGAGTGGGTTTTAGCTCCCTAAGTCTAACTACAAATGTACATAATATGGTAGTAGGTTCACACTCACCCCTAAGTCTAATAAATCTCTCTCAATATGATCATCCCCAATCTTACATGAAATTGTAGGAGATCTAGGGCTTTTGTATTTTATTGAATATTTATTCTGAATAACAGAACTAGCCTACTCAGTCAAAATTGCATTTTTTGGAACATTGGTTTTCTTTTTTACTGTAACAAGATCCTAAAGAAATTTCACATAAGTAGGTACTTGCTAAATTGCATCAATGGATGGTATGTTAATTTGTACTTGCTTAAACACTTCTAAAATTTCATCAAATTTAACATTTTTTTTAGGATTTGTCAACCTCTGAGGAAATGGGATTTTAGGAAAAAATTTATTAATACGTTCAAAAGGACTAGAATCATTAACTCTTATAGATATTGACATTATTTTTCTCTAGGGAGTCCAACTCCCCAACTCCTAGTACTTTAACTTGATTGTCAACTTGTTTACCCGACCTGAGAGTGGAAATGGATTGAACAGACTCCCATCCCTAAGTATAATTGGATGCATTATTGAGTGCATGCTGCCCTTTTGGATTGGGTATAGATGCTAACTTAGGAATGTTCCTTTCTCCCTCTCACCAACATTGGTTGCCAACCAGCCAAATTGACTCTCTAATTTTGAAATTGCTTGAGTAGTCATATGAGTGAGATTTTTCATCTCTTAGATGACTTAGTTAGTTGGTTAGTGGATTGTATGAATGACTTAAAAGACTCTTCCAAGGATAATTGGGGCAGTGCCACAAATAGAGGAGTAGATTGAGGAACAAACAAATAAATTGGGTTAGGTGGACGGAATTGACTTTGTTGTTGTATCTGTACTGGTCCACCTAAATTAATGTGAGGCGGATTCTATCTCCAGGAAAAATTAGGATGATTATGCCAATTGAGATTGAATGTCTTTAAAGAAGACTAGCGAACAGCTTTTCAAAATTATTTAGTGTATTAAGTTACTTAGCATTACATTCCCAATAAACCTGTGTGAAAGGACATATTTGCGCCATATGCATGAGACTAGCACAGAGAGAACACATTTTATCCTAAACTTGATTGACAAAATTCAAGGTTTTACTTAGAGTCAAAACTTCTACCTTTAAAGTGAGATTGTTTAATCTGACCTTAATATATGATCTTCATTTATTTCATACATATCTCATTTTATGACTCTCTGGGATGATCTCTCTCTACGATTAGAAAGTCTCATTGTTGGGAGGCTTTTGATAAATTTTCAGGAAACTTATATGCCTCTGTATCAAGAATTTTCTCTCTCAATTGATATGAAACAAAAACAATAGACCGTTGAATGCGTAAACAATTGGAAAGAAAATCAATTTCATAAATAATATTACTAATCATTAAATGAGATTTTATCCTCAACCTTAGTTGAAAATTTAGCTAGACATGTTTATGAAAATAAACTTCAAAATCTGAACATGAATAAAGATCAAAACTATATGTAAAAGGAACTAAAGAAAAATAAAAATTACAATGCTCTCAGAATCCAAAATGCCGAAGCATAGCTAACACTATTTTTTCTGCTATTTCGTCTGTCCCCTCCCTGCGTAGCTAAGAGTCTTTTTTTTCCCTTATGTCCATTGTGTGTAGAGCGTCCACTACGTAGTTTTTTTTTTTTCTTTTCTTTTCTACTCCCTTTAGCCTTACAATTCTTCCCCAACTTCAATTCCTTTTATTAAGATAAGATTTGAAATTAAGTGAGAAAAATAAATATTTCAAGACTAATAAAAATATAAACATTAACACTACATAATGTGATAATAATTTATTTAATATAGTAAAGTTCTGCACATATTCAGCTATTATCATATACATGAGTAATTTTTTTGTCTTTCATTCATTTAATTATCCTTTAGTTAGCTTTTTTTTTCATAATAGAATTTGTATGAAACCACAATTCCTCACAATTGTTGACACTAGTTCGATCTTCCATATTGAGTCTATATTGTACAATTTCTGCTACATTAGTAAACCAATTATGCTTATTGTATTTCTCATCCCATACTTTACTAAAGGAGGGGCATTCCCAACTAATATGGCATATTAATGTCTCCTAAGGGTGCTACCCACCCTATGTTAGTGGGTAGCCATCGTTCTCGCACCTCGTCCTCGTCCATACTCTTGATTGTTTGCATCTGCTTGATGGGTAGGTAGATTGACACCACCATCGCTGCACTACACTATTCATCAACAGAAAATCACAAGACAATTTCATATATATTACACAAAATCATACATTAATCAACAAATGACACAAAATCAATAAAAATATTAGATTTATGCACAAATTTGAAATGAAACGCACCACCCACGACCAAATTGACCGTGGGTTTGAGTTGAATAAGAAGAGTTGGATTGACACCACCATTGGATGGCCACCCCGTCCATCAATTAAAAATATACAAAAAAAAAACTTGTAGACCTATTGCACAAAATCTTATATATATATATATAAAGACATATTGTGTTAACAAGCATGTACTCGCCCCTCACTCGCACGTAACAAAAACTAAGGATCCTGCCCACACTCTAACCCATGTTGGTAGATTGCCCACCTATCTTGCTAGGGAACGGGCAGATGGAGCGGGCCTGGGTTGTAACGCCTCGATCCTTGTGAGTCTGAAGAGTTAACTCATATCACCTAAAATTATCTTCAACAACACATTTAAAATAACATAGAATCTCCATAAACTATTAATTTATTTATTCAATACAAATATCCATATTCCTACATAAGGACACAATATAAGTACCTTAATAATTTACATTAACATTTTCACAAATACTTAGAAATTGGCTCAAAATACTAAAGTAACATAAAATATCAACACTACTAAAAAAACTCTCCAAAAAGTTATTGTACCCTAAGACACTTAATATTATATGATCAACAAAACTTGCTAATACTCCCTATTCCTGACTTCCAGCTGATGTATTAAAATTATTTGAAAATTATTATGGAGGTAAGGGGTGAGTTATCAATAACTCAGTAAGTCGAGAATATATACTAATATGCAAACATGAGCATTTACAAAATTCAGAATGCAAAACAAAATATTTTTATTTTCAGAATGCAAAATCAGAACATGTTATCAAAAATATCAAAGTGAAAGTTCAAAAATATTCTTACTCAAAACTCCATCGGCACAACATAACCGAAACATCATATTAGAACAAAATTCAATGTTTAACTCCTATGGTAGGGTTGTGTAAACCCCGGTGGCCAACCGAGTAGAAACAGAATGTGAATCTTTCCCTTATTATCCTTAGAGCCCAAAGTGTGCACATAGGAAAGATCACGCATAAAACTACTTTATTTCCAAACTAAGTGGGTGCACTAGAAACAGAAAAGTTAATACCAACCCAAACAGAAGCCACAGTTTTACACCCGTGGTAAGGTCAGAAAAGAACAGAAACAGAATGTCATGTCAGAGGTTTCAAAAATTACATTATATCATATTAGAGTACTGAACAGAATCAAAACAGAACAGAATCATATCACAAAATATAATTTATGCACAAAATTTCATATTCGCTATACTTCGTACAATTCATAAACAGAATGTAAAAAATAAACTCATGTCTTCACCAGTCATGTCAGAAAATATTTTATTCTTATATAAAACTTCATGAGTAATGCAGAACAAATAATTGAAGTCGTTTCAAAATTTCTTTTCATAACAAAACATACATAATTTCTAAAAATCAACTTCAGCCTATTTTATTTTTATGCAAAATCCAACATAAGAATCCCGCTTATTTGAACTTCTTAGCTTTCAGAATTTTCTCACAAAAATGTTAAACGAATATTAACCATTACCTATAAAATAGTTACGTAACTTCCATAAATTCTCAATCCACGTATTTCATTATTTAAACCTAAATTGCTTTTTTTTTTTTAAAAAAAAAAAATCATCCTATTTTAGTTCCTCGTAATCCAAAAATTCTCATAATTCTAAAATACCATTATTTCTCAAATCCATCAATATTCACTTAATTTACTTAATCCTAATTTTCACTTCATCAATCATAACAGAAAATCAAACACAATCCGCTTAAAAAAAATTGTGACCAGTACGTACCCAAGCCCAGCTTAAAAATACTTATCCAAATTTTAAAGGTCAAGCTCAGCCCAAGTCAAATAACTATTTTGCCAAGACTTACTATTAAGGGCAATAACATAAAATCATTCAAAAGAAATCTTCAGTGCTTTACGGAAAATCACCTCACGAAGGGATTAATGGCATTTTTCATAAATACTAGGTTTGATATAGGTTTTTTTTCAAAGACTCAAAGCATATACTAGTTGTTTCTGGAAAAACAAGAAAACTAAATAAGATGAAGATAAGAAATCAAAAGAAAAAGAAACCAACCGTCAGGATGCAGAGTTTATCTAGAGGTAGATGCGATGATTGTGCGTGAAGTAGGGTCTAAGGGCGGTTGCAGGTGGTGAGATCTGCGGCTAGGCACTGTAAGAGAGAGAGAGAGAGAGAGAGAGAAAGAGAGAGAGAGAGAGAGAGAGTGATCACGGCATGAGTAAGGAGGTGTTATCGAGAAGGAGAGAGAGTCGTGGATTGAGGCGGCGGCCATCCAGTATGGTGGCGACGTGGTGGTGGAAGCTGGTGACGAGTGGTGGCACCGAATGAGATGGACATTGAGCTGTTGTTGCTTTGTTTTTGGGAGCTAAAACAAGGGCTTTCCATGAGGTTGGTTTCATGGCACTCGATGGAGATAGAAACTCCTATGTTTTGGGTGTATGGAAACAGACGTACATTGGTTGGTCTTAGTGGGTTGCTGCGTGGATGACTTCAGTGGTCGGTTCCCTCCGTGAGATGGCTTTGACTCCATTAGCTTAGGTCTTGTATGGAGTTGGCTTGTAGCAACTTTACAAGTGGCTACTGATGCAACCATGGTGCACACGGAGGAAGGGTGTCAATGACTTGGCACCATGCGGCGGTGAATATAGTGGTGCAAAGGCTGGACAGTGGAAGTTTTCCCATGGTGGAGCATGGCTGCGTCGGTGGTTTCAGCACCAAAAGGGAGACGGTTGTGCATGACTTAACTGTGGTGGTTTCCGTGGAGCTGCATAGTGGCTAAGCAATGGATGGTTCTCATGGTTGGCTACGGTTATGGAAGGGCCAAGGTTTTTGCTTCACATGGGGCTGGGTAGCGTCATGCGATTTTCTGGACACGTGGGGACATGCATGCTGGGTGTTGGATGTGGAAGGCGTGGAGATACTATTGAACATGGGCTTTGAGGTGGTGGCTTGGCTGCTTGGTGTCGTGTGTTTGTTTTCACCGAATAAAAAAATATAGTTGGTGGCAAGTTTGCTTGAAGGAAATTTACGTAGAAGGTGCGGTGCGATTTACGTCCATGGGTCTAAATATATATAAGACATTGGTTTAAGAAATTTTTATCACAAATGGGAGTCTAAAATTGTAACTCTAGTACGCTTGAAATTAGACACATTAATGGGCTTGAACTCGATAAACAAATTGGATCATAATTCTCATATCCAAAATAAATCTCTCTTCTAACAATATCTTTGACTTTTAGAAGAGTTTTATTGGACAGAGTTCTATTTATTTTGGCCCATAAAAAGATTTTCTATCCGATCCAAAAAATATTTAAGGAAATTATTAAAATAGCAAGCTTATTAAAAAAATTTGATATCTTCCATAATACAACTTGGATCCGCAATCAGTATATATAAAAAATAATACTCAAAAATTAATTGGACTCTTTATACGTATAAATAAAAAAAGCAAAAATTTTAAAAAACAGTTTGTTGCTGGATTCGGGTATTATACGGGTAACCCATCGCCCACCCTTATGGTCTCTTCATCTTTCTCGCATATTGAGCATAAAAGTATAGAAGTTAGATGGAATAACCTGGGAGAGACATGGTGAAGTTAAATTAAGAATTGGGTTGTTGAAGAATATGGGTACTCGATCGAGTAATTGCAAGAGACACAAAAAGGTGAATTGAAAGCCTCTACGATACTGTAGAGGACATTGTGCTTATGTAGAGATTTGGGGCTAAGGCAAGCTGGGTTTGAAGGCGACTCTCTTGTAGACTTGTAGTCCTCATCCATGCGGCTCGAAGCATGGAGACAAGTTGCAACAATTATGACCGGTCAGCTGACCGAAGTGTCAAGCTGCATTCAGTTCATTAAGACTAATAAATTGGAAGGAAAAACGCTTGAAGAGAGAAGTAAACAAGGTTGCTCATATATTGAAAAAAGAGAAGTGATATAATTGTAAAGAGATCTCATAAGTTCATAAATTGACATGATTTCATATGATATATTATATCTACTATATAATAAAAATAGTTGTATAATCTACCATACTATATTACGTCAAGTTAGTTTGTAAATTTACTTTTATTTAATTTTTTTATAGCTAAAACATTCCTCTTAGGGAAAATGGTTTTGCATCAAGATGCAAAGGAAATTCAGATGGAAGAATTTTTGGTTGTCATACATGAGACTATCATGTTTGAGAAGAGCTTGTATTGTTGAAAGACAAAAAAGAATATAGTTTATATTCCTACGTTTTGCCTTGGAGTTGGTAGACTTTATACAAAATATTTTATATAATTATGGTATATTAAAGAGATTGATTACTTTTGTCTTATAAATAGGGAAGTTGACTATTTTTAACACATAAAATTCCATCAATAATTATAAATATTATTTGAAGGGGTTTTTATATTATCATCAACACTAATTTTTAAGGTTTTTTGCTTCCACTCCCTTTAGGACAGCTGAGTGATCTAGGTAATCTCCAACTGATCAAAAAAGAAAAACATTCAATTATGTGTTTTTTATTTTACTTTTTATTTTTTTGTATTTGAAAAATGAGAATTCTTTACGTAATAAGTAAAATATTAAATATATATGTATAATGAGAAGTGCTGTATATATAAAAGGATTACACAATAATAAATTTGGAAAGTGACGTGATTTTACGTGATTCGTTAGATGAGCTACTTTACAATAAAAATAACTTTATAATCTAACATACTACATTAAGTTATGCTACTTTGTAAGTTTACTTTTACATAATCTATTTATATCGAAAATATTTCTCATGTATCTTACAGATATATATTAACAACACATCTTCACATATCAAGAATTGCGAGATTGCCATTTTATTTTGGGGGGTGATGGAGGGTGTTAGCCTATTGGCTAGAGCCAAACTTCGACGAGTACTGCGTGGGCTATGGCTTTCTTGATCGCCGTTCAAGCGTGCATCGCTCATCAAGCTTGCAAGAGAGAGATTTAGCTCAATGCAGTGCCATTCGGCTAAGTCTGGTCTGATCTTCCTATTCCATTGATTTGATTTGAAGCATCTAGCAGCGCTGCGCCAGTTATATACATATGTATACATATATTTTATGCAATACGTAAGATATTATACAAAATACTACTATTTAATGACCTTAAAGATTAAGGGTATTTTTTTTTTTTTTTTGTAGATGAGAATATTTAAGGCAGGAGAAAATGAACATATTTGAAATCAAATACATGATGAATTGTATTATTATTTAAAATAATTAGATTTATATTATATTCTTATTGAAGTTAGTTAATAAATTCTTACTTAAGACTGTATTTGAATGTTAAACTGAGTTGCGTTGAATTGAGTTGAGATGATAAAATATTATTAGAATATTATTTTTTAATATTATTATTATTTTAAAATTTGAAAAAGTTGAATTGTTTATTATATTTTGTGTTAAAATTTAAAAATGTTATAATGATGAATTGAAATGAGTTGAGATGACTTTATAAACCAAACGAAACCTAACTCTTCTATACTTGATTATAAATTCTTGAATGGCAAAGTATATTTTATAAATTTTGTTGATATTGAAATAACCAATGCAAAGTCCTTGTCATCATGAATCATCCGATCCAATAAATTTAATTAACGGATTTACCGAACCCATCCTTCTTGATCAATTTTAAATTTGATATTGAATTTTCAAGTCTTGCAAAATAGAAAAGAAAAGACATACTAGACTGTGAGTCATGTACACGAAAATATTGGTGAGAAGTAGATTAGGCTATAGCTAGACTTTGAGCACTAGTTTTTGAAAAAGCATTGGTTCTATCCAACACAACACTTAGATGGGGTGAATATATGTAATTCGGTTTTTATGGTTTAATAAAAAATATTGACAAGCAAACAATTAAAAAATAAAACAAATCATATAAATAATTAACACAGAGATTTGGTCACAAAGTAGAAACTCATTTGAAGAACTTCTTCAAAATAAAAAACCACTCTGGGTGTAAATCACTACCTCAAATATATTATAGAAACTTTAATTGTTACAACCAATTTAGAGACACTCACAAAAACTTTGTAGTTCCTAAACTTGGCTTGCAATACCACGAGTAACCCACTTGATTTCTATACGCATGTAGTGTCGGAACTCCTATCTTTCTATAACATCCCACGAGAACCTCTCGATCTCTGTAGCAACAGCAGCTCCAGAATATATTTGAGGTAGTCCACTTCTCTCTCCCAAGTGAAGTCCTGAGCCGTCGGATCTCCCCATGACACCTTCACCAAAGGTATTGTCTTGGATCTTAGTTTTTGCTCCTTCCAATCTAAAATCTGTGTCGGTGCTTCCTTATAGGTATGGTTAGGCTATAGTTGGATGCTACTGGGGGCGACCAGTCAAGCTTCCTGCTGTCCAAAACTCTTTTTCAAAGAGGATACATGGAACACGTCGTGCACCTCCCCAAAATAATCCGGTAATGCAATCCTGTAAGCGATAGGTCCAACCTTCTCCATTATCTGAAAAGGGCTAATGTACCTTGGGCTAAGCTTCCCTTTCTTCCCAAACCGCTTGATGTCCTTTGTGGATGAGACCTTGAGGTACACCTAGTCACCTTCTTCGGATGACAGGTCTCTTCTTCTTGTATCTGCATAAATCTTCTGACAACTCTGTGTCGTTGCCATCCTGTCTCTTATGACTCTGACCTGGTCCTTCATCTCTTGAATTATTTCTAGCCCAACAAGCTTGCTCTCACCAACCTAATCCCTGTATTATGGAAATCTGCACTTCCTCTCGTACAGGGCCTTATAAGGTGCCATCTGAATGGAAGCTTGGAAATTGTTGTTGTATGCAAACTCTATGAGCGGCAAGTGATTTTCCCAACTACCCTTGAATTCCAAAGCACAGGCTCTCATCATATCGTCAAGAGTCTGAATAGTGCGCTCTCATTGGCCATCTGACTATGGGTGATAAGCGTTGCTAAACCTCAACTTAGTGCCCATTGACGCTTGTAACCTCTTCCAAAAATGGGATGTGAACCTCTGGTCCTGATTCGAAATGATGGTCTTGGGTATCCCATGCAGCATGACTATCTCCTTGACATATAGCCGTGTCAACTTTCCCAAGGTGTCATTATTCGTGATCGGTAGAAAATGAGCACTCTTGGTCAATCGGTCGATAATCACCCAAATAGAATTCTTCCTGCTTGGAGTCCTTGGCAAACCCACTACAAATCCATAACAATATCATCCCATTTCCATTCTAGAATCGAGAGGGGTTGAAGGATCCGACGGGTCTCTGATGTTTTACCTTAACTTGCCGACAGGTGGCACATCTCTCAACGAACATGGCTGTGTCCCTCTTCATCCCTTCCCTCCAAAAATTTCTCTTCAAATATTGGCACATCTTCGTACTTCTAGGGTGAACTGAGTAAAGGGCCACGTGTGCCTTTGCCAAAATCTTCTCCATAATGTTTGAATGGTGCAAGCTGAAAGATAAACTTCGAATAGTACGATTTACCCGCTAAAAAAAAGGCTTCACCGGATCCTCCGAATGAATCCTAAGTATTAAGATCCGAGACGGGAATGAAAGTCAGTCTGAAGCTGGCTGAAGGCAATTAGTGGATGAGATGTTTATTGAGGAGTAGGCTTGACCATGCAGAGGAGCACCTTACGGTTTATGAACAACAAAGTCCCATCCTTACTCAAACTGAAATGTGCAAGTCCCCTTGACTTTCTGACCTCCTGCCAGATATCCAGAAGTTTGGGTATTTCCTTTAAAGTGTGCCAAGATCGTTACCATCTTTGTTGAGCCAACTATCGCCCGACGACAGCCTAGGGGATGTCACTTAGTTTTACACGCTCCTGAGTGACTAGAGGAGCTCCACTGAGATAATACCCCACCTTGACTTGAGGTCGTGACACGCATGCACCCACATAAAAAATATATTTCCGATGACACCCACAAACCCAGTTTTCAAATTACGCAGCATAGTTTAGAACATAACACAACTAAATAATTCATGGCAGATATTAATAAAAATTAATTTGCAGATGCATGACAGACAGTAGATGGCATGACATAGCCCAAAACAGTCAACCACACAACAACACAAAAGTCAAAATTTCAACAATTTCACAAATCCTAACTACACGCGTTTTCCAACTCCCCATCCGGCCTTTGGCCCAATTTTTGACAACAACTACATCATTAATATTCCAACACTTCACAGGGCCCCATGCTACTTCTTAATCACAACTAGACTGCAACAAATTTAGTGATAATTCCACATTAGTAAAATCAAGAGTCGAGTTGGAGATTTACGTACTACGCGAAAGGCAATTTCTAGATGATTGAGCGTGATGGCTTAAAGTGTCCCGCGATTGAGCATGTGCATGTATCACGTAGTGAATGGACATGTTGGTTAGATTAATTTGAACATGATAAAAAATTTAAAGCACGAGGAAAGAGGCAGAAAGGCTTATTGTGGCGGCCTTAAGAGGGGCGGAGCACGCGGTGGCAACAACAGTGCACGATGGCAGAGGTAGATCTGGGCAAAATAGAGGGGCAACTGGTGGGGTTATTTCAAGGGGGTGGTAGATCCAACGTGCTAGTGGGTGGAGGAGGGAAATTTCATGGCGGGGTGTGGCGGAGCACGACAGGATAGTGGCTAAAGTGGGCTTTAGATCATGGGTTGGGTGGAACCAGGGGAGAAGGATGGTGGAAATGGAAAGTGGAGTACCAAGAAGTAGTCATGTGGCCGCTAGAACACAACTGGGATTAATGGCTCACTGCAGTGCACAGTGGCTCTAGGGCAAAAATACTCCTAAAGGCTATGAGGAGTAGATTTGGGGGTGAGGGAGGTGCTCGTATACGATTTGAGGGGAGGAGAGGATGCTTGAGGGATGATTTGGGGGAGGAGAGGCTCAACCTATTTAGAGGCCGAGGGTTGGGTCTCGGCAATTGCAGCCAGGGCTGCGATTGGGGGTGAGGGATGGTGTTGGCTTCACGAGCGTTGCATGTGTGGCATGCGACGAGTGGTGGGCAGTGGCGGTGAGCAGCTGCCTTGGCCGAGGCTTCATGGGTCACAAAGAGAAAGAAAAGAGAGAGAGAGAGAGAGAGAGTCATGTGGATTGGTGGAAGTGGAGGTGGCGGCAGATGAAGGCGATGGCCAGTGCCCGACGGACATGTGGCGAAGGTGCAGCGGCAACAAGGGCTCATGGTTGCAGAAGGAAGGAAGAGGAAGAAGAAAAGACAAAAGAAAGAGAGAAGAGAAGAGGGAGGGGCGTGCGGTGCTCGGGGTAAAAGGATTTAGGGTTTTCATCAAATGCACAAAACGACGCCGTATAGGGGTAGGGAAAACAAATTTCACCTCCAAAGCCATCAAAACGATGCCGTTTTGGTGGGAGGGCTGGGCTACCACACTAACCCAAGGGCTGGGCCCGCTTCCTTCCCCTCTCAATCCTAGATTCGACCCACAACAATCCAAGAAAAAAACAAATAATCCACAAACAATCACTTGGGCTCAAATTTTCTCTTAAAGAAAAAGCCTACATACACAAAATATTTTGGGCTTCACATCTTCCCCCCCCCCCCCCCCCAACCCTTAAAATAAATTTTGTGCTTGAAATTGATAAGCTTAAACCATTTAAATCCAACTGTGTTTTTATCTTGAGTGTGATTTGGTAGAAGTATATTTTTCAAGAGATTCAACTTTAAATGTGGGGGAGAGTTTCTCTCAAATGCTCTTAGAATGAGACTCTATTTTTGCTCTGTTTCTCCACACCAAGGACAGAATGAAATGTTTCCTTTTATACCTCCCAAAAGTGAGGCGCTCAAACCTTAAGAAAAATTAGCTTTTCTGAAAATTGGCTCGAGAGGAGTTTCGAGTGCAAGTAGAGCGAGCATTGCACTTTTGAAGTCGCTTGAGTGCCAGGTCGAGCGAGGCTTGAGCGAACTCTCTGGATGTCCATAGCTCGAGCACTGTGTTGAGCGCGATGTCGAGTGAACTCTCTGGATCTCCTTAGCTCGAGCAATGTGTCGAGTCATGTCGCGCGAACTCTCTAGATTGAGTTTAGCTCGAGCAGTGTGTCGAGCCATGTCAAGTGAACTCTCTGACTTGAATGTCGCTTGAGCGATGTGTTGAGCCATGTTGAGCGAACTTCTGTTTGTGTTCTGCTCGAGCTGCGCTGACCTCACTTGACCTCCTTTTCACTTTGACACACTTCAACACTTATTACAATACAATTTTACAAAAATTTTCACAAGAATATACCAACACACTTATTTTTACATTAATAATTTTATCTCGTGTATAACATTATCACTCCACAAATATAGCTCATGATGATTTGTTGGAACCCACCCATCTATAAAAAGTGGATTATTTTTTCTTTGGAAAGAAAATATAAATATAAAAAGTGGGTTATGTGATAATTCTAAAACTCAAAAAGTATGAAGAGAATTGACTATCGTTATAGACAAATACCAAATACCATCCATATTATCTGTTGAATTTGAAGCGAAACTTTATTTACAATTTATTTTTGTCTATCTTATTAGCCTTTTTTATTTCATATTTCTGCCTATGGATGGATTTATGCCTAGCCTATTTTTATTTTTCTTTTTTACCTATAATCTTTATTTTCATATTTTTCATGGACGAAAGTTACATATTTTCACATCTAAGATTTACATATACAACATATATTACTGTCAAGAGTATTTTACTTATTCTTTAGATATTCAGGTTCAATTAATATAAAAAGTGCTAAGAAATTATATGATATGATCTCATGAAATTCATTAGATCTATTTTATAATAAAAATAATTTTATAATTTGACATATCACATCAACGTATATCAGTTTATAAATTTATTTTTATATATTTTTTTTTAGCTAAAATCTTTTTCAAATATGAATATTAAAATTAAAGGCCAATTACTTGATTGACGTAACAACCTCTCAAATGAAAGTATGGAGTGCGAAATGTCCCTCCTCAACTTAAAATTTTTATAAAAAAGAAAAAGAAAAAAAAAATATCGAGACTCACCTGCAGATGGGCCCACCCATCTATAAAAGTGTTTGGTACATTGATAATTTTCGTTTTTACAAATCCCCAAAACTTTTTATATAATTAAATTTACAAATCATTTTTGAGATAAAATAATAGATTCGGAAAAAAAAAGATTAACTGATTATAATGCTTGTTTGTTATGAACGTGTGAGTTTTAAATTTTTTCCGATAGGTGATATTTTTATCTTGTAAAGTTTTACTCATTATTTTTCTATTATACATTATATATAATTTTTTTATTTTTATTAAATTTGTAGTATATAAATAATGAGTAGAAGAAATTATTAATTTAGAAAGAATAAAATAAAAAATAATTAAAAAAATAAAAATAAATATAGTATGTGTGAATAATATTTTTTTTCTTTAATTTTGACAAAAATAGACGTCACGTGAATCTAAGATACGAAACGTGCGAAAAAGGAGTTCGTCCCCAAGTCAACTCCATCACGGCTTCCAGTTTTCGTATATTAAGCAATCACTGCGAAAAAGCCAAAGCCCATCGCGCATCTCTTGGTGCATGGTAGCTCTTCTTCAAGTCGCCCGCCGCATTCTTACTCGACCCAGCGCCATGGATCCTACCCGAGCTTTTGTCAAGAACGTGAAGCGTCTGATAGTCAAGGTTACGTGTAACAAGATACAGTCTTCCGATTCTCTGCGGAACTTCGGCTGCTTTTCGTTTCTTTTTTGTTCGTTTGTTTCTTTTCGTTTATTTGGGGTCGTGCTGCGCTCAGCAGACATAGCGTTTGCTTTGCAAAACCTAGGGCGCGTCTGTTAGGGTTCTTTGGTTAAATATAATCTTTGTATATATACGAGGCGCAGATCAAAACGACAACTTGAGCTCAGTCTATGACCTAGCTAGAGAGTGATTTTAATATATTTTCTCTCTTGTTTGGGGGGTCAAACCTTCTTCGATGTAAACCCACAACATCGAGACTTGATAGATGGAATTCATGCTAGTGACACTAATGAACCAAATCAAAATTAAAAATCAATTCTTTTTGAAATAAAAGATTGGTTTTGCAGTACCTTGAATTATTGTTTGTGCTCTTCCACTCTTCTTCTTATTCTGTAAATACTAATGATAATGAATGAAGATGCAAGGCTTTCATGTGGACATTGCTTATACTGTGGGTTGTTTCTGTGAGTTGGAGATGAAGTGCACTTATACATAGTGCAACTAAAATGAAAAAATAGACCACAGAAGGTTCTGATTGTGATTGCCAGCGCAAGTTTCATGCACCAGACTCGCACTTTGAACAGATTTGAAGCGCTTTTGTGTTTTATACGTGTTATATAAAAAACAAATTAACCCCATGAAATAATTCAAGTGTGCAAAGATGGAATACGTTTTCTGAATTTGGCTGGCTACCTCCTTGCTCGATTGGTTCATGATTGGATGTATATGAATATTTTTATGCATGGTGGAACTGAGGGTTAAAGACGTTAAGTGAGCAGCAAATAGTACAGAAACTGGATTTTAAGTAGGTTACAAATATTTCTATGTGCCTGTGGCAGTAAATACCTTCTGCTGATCTGACATTCATAAACATCACGTGTTGCATATCCTGAAGTATTTTCTTGCTCTAGTATGGTAGAACTTTCCATTACAATTTTTTAATTTTCCAAGTTTTTACATTGCTATGTATAGTACTTAACTAGTATGGTATGTATGCGAATTTAAGTTTGCTAATTACAGTTGTTGTTTTGTCTGCATTAAAGGTCGGAACGGCTGTGGTTACTAGACCTGATGGAAGACTGGCACTAGGCAGGCTTGGAGCTCTCTGTGAGCAGGTATGTTGGGCTTCGTATGAATGCTTTTTCAGAATTGTGAGAACGGATTTTTCAGAGGCTATGCTGTGAATGACAGAGAAGAAAAAATAATTGAAGAGGGAAAAAAAGACAAAAGAAGGCAGTTTCATTGGTGTTCTCATGGCAAGCTATTCCAGGACTCTGGGGAAAAAAAACTATATACTAATTAAATGATCCCATAAGAATTGTAGTTTATCATGTGGCTGACGACGTTCCCTCTTCCCAATTAATCCTGCAGCTTAAAGAATTAAACTCTCGAGGCTATGAGGTTATTTTGGTTTCTTCAGGAGCGGTTGGTCTTGGACGCCAAAGGCTTAGATACAGAAAAGTAGCCAACAGCAGGTCCTTACTATATTCTTTCCGTTGCCTTTTTAACGTGCACACACATACACACTGACACATGCATACACAAGCACACAGAAAATGCTATCAACCTTTGCTTATGCAAAATCAAACTTCGAGCATGCTAGAAGTTATCCTTGAATACACTGTGACCTGAAATTTGAATGCGAGACCAGTTACTGCTACTCAAACAAATTAGTAAAAATCAAGAAATATTATCTTTATAACTTTTGATTACGGAGATATTTACCCCTCGCGAGGATGATATTGAGAGAGAGCATGCATGGTAGATTTCATGTACCTGTTCTACCAGTAAACATTAAATTTCTGTTTGAGGTGGCGTTAGAGAGCCCGAGAAAACGAGTGCCTTGCCTGAAGAGAATCCATTAATGTTTTGCAGCTTTGCTGATCTACAATATCCACAAGATGAATTTGATGGAAAGGCTTGCGCAGCAGTCGGGCAGAGTAGTCTCATGGCTCTGTATGATACAATGTTCAGCCAGGTATCTATATCATATTGGATTTACTTTAGAAAATGTGTCCAGTACTTTTTATATTTACATCTTCACACATGCATTAGCAGGTCAGGAAGTTATAAATTGCATTCGTGCACTTTGTCCTTTACCGTCCGCGCTCGATCTGAAATGCGTCCATCTATTTAAGTCACTTGTACTAATACGTGTTTCTTCTGTATGCAGCTTGATGTGACCTCTTCTCAACTTCTTGTGACTGATGTTGTTTTTAGGGATGAAGGTTTTAGAAAGCAACTTTGTGACACTGTGAACTCACTATTAGATTTGAGGGTTATTCCTATTTTCAATGAGAATGATGCAGTTAGCACTAAGAAAGCACCATACCAGGTATATATGCAGCTCCTTATATTTGTATTTAAGTTTGCATTTGAAATTCCACTTTGTTCTGCAAGTTTTTCATGATCTTTTTTCATCCTTTTTTTTTTTTCCCTTTGCCTTTGGTAAGGATTATATATTTGTACGAAAATTTATTGTGCGACATTTTTGTTGTTTCTGCTATTTGTGATCGAGAATCAAGCGCTGCAAAAATCTTTCCCCCTTGTTCTTTTGGGTTCCAAATAGAGTCAGTTTCTAAACAAGGCTAAGAAAAATGTCACTAATGCCTGTTTTGGTTCCAATTAAACAGGCTCCAGTAGTCACATTCTAAACCGAGTGGCCATATGGTGTTTGATCTACTATATATAACAAATCTTTGGAAGGACATGATTTGAATGTCGCCAATTTGTTATCAATATACATATGATTTTAGTAACTTAGCAACTCCCTGAGGTCTCCCATTTGTTTGCTAAAAACACATTCATGATCATTCTAGTTGCCAAACTTAGTGAAAGCAAACCAACCGCAATAATGCTCCCAAATGCTCATGCCCTTGATGAGCTATCTTCGTGATCATCTATACCCTTGATTGTTTCTGTTTGATATTATATTTCACAATAATTAATATATATTACCGTTATAATATGCCTTTTATTCTAAGTGTAACCATCATTGCAGGATTCTTCTGGTATATTTTGGGATAATGACGGTTTGGCAAGTCTATTAGCTTCAGAACTAAATGCTGACCTTCTTGTTCTGTTGAGCGATGTAGAGGGCCTCTATAGTTGTCCTCCGAGTGACCCAAAATCAAAGATAATACATACATATATCAAGAAGAAACACCAAGGGGAAATCACATTTGGAGACAAGTCCAGGTTGGGAAGAGGAGGTATGACTGCTAAAGTTGAAGCAGCTATCTGTGCAGCTGATGCTGGCATCCCTGTTGTTATTACAAGGTAATTCTATCATTTCACAGCTGAAAGTTCCATCTGTTTATAAAACTGTTTGGACCGCCAGCTGCTACCATGTTTTCATGAATTTTGTTGTTATTTTTATTCCTTTTCTTTGCTTTGTTTCCTACATATGGAACCGGGCTTGGAAAACTGATGATAGAAGCCGAAAGACCATCAGTTCATCGAGTTTTCACTAATAATGCAAGATACCACGATCAATTAACTTATCTTCTGGTTGCCTTAAAATGTTCTGTGCTGTTCTTGGTTACTCAAAATTGATTTCGAATTTCTTTGCAGTGGTTATGCCACAGACAACATCATTAAAGTACTTCAAGGAGAGCATCTTGGTACTCTTTTCCATAAAGATGCACAATTATGGACTTCGGCCAAAGAGGCTGGTGCGCGTGCTATGGCGGTTGCGGCCCGGGAATGTTCTAGACGGCTTCAGGTAGTAACAACATGTTTTCTTCAAAGTTGCAAAGCCTGGGGTGGCTTATGTCACTATAAATTCTCTCAATTATATATAATGTACTTGCGAGCTTTCCGGATACTTCAATCTGTTGTATAGCATGAATGTCGTTGTTATATTCACAGCTTCAGCATTTTTATGGATTGCTTAACTGCAGGCCACACAACCTCAAGAAAGGAGGAAAATATTGCTGGACATAGCGGATGCCCTGGAGGCGAATGAAAGTGTGATTATGGCTGAGAATGAAGCTGATGTTGCTGCTGCACAGGAGGCTAGATACGAGAAATCATTAATATCTCGTTTATCCTTGAAGCCCGGGAAGGCAAGTCCTTGTTCTGTTTGAACTTTTTCCTTTCGTGTAATTGTGGAATGATGTTCTGTTTAGTTTTTGAGTCTGTCTCATTTGGTCTTTATATTGTTCAGATCTCCAGTCTTGCAAAATCTGTTCGCAAACTTGCAGAGATGGAAGAACCCATTGCTCGTGTTTTAAGTAGAACAGAGGTCAGGACTCCTTGAGTTTTGTTCTAAAAAGAACCAAAGCCTGATAAGTTTTATAGTAATCTTTGATAGTTTTGTGAATCCAATAATATTTCTCCCATTTATGATAAAAGAATAGAAAATCATTCCTGTATTTGTACCAACAAAATTTGCATTGTATTTGTCTATTTGAGTATGAATTCTTTGGTAATTACTTACATGGGCACTTAATTCTGATGACTGATTTTGCATCCAGCTTTCAGACGGGCTCATCTTAGAGAAAACGACAAGTCCTTTGGGTGTCCTCCTGATTGTTTTTGAGTCTCGACCTGATGCTCTGGTACAGGTGAAAATCAGGATCCTTACATATTAAACCCACCAGCATCTATTTTAGTTTCCAAGGATGTCGAAGATGACACTCTATATCAATACTTTTTTATCTGAATGATTCATTTTGTTTTATTGTTATTATCAATTTATCACTCGGTTGAGCTGGTGAGCAGGGAAGACTGATCTAATACTTATTATACATTAACTGGTTGAGCTTCAAGCTCATGGCTTAAAAGGTTTTGTTATGTTTCTGTGGTAAAATCTTGATGGATACCATTTTTTGTGCTCTGTAATTTAATAGATAGCTTCACTAGCAATTCGAAGTGGGAATGGTCTACTGCTTAAAGGAGGGAAAGAAGCCAAGCGATCAAATGCGGCGTTGTACAAGGTTTGGCTCTGGAAGTTTAGGCAATTTCTGCCTGGTTACTTTGAGTGTAGTAGCATTACTTCTTTTCCTCGTATATGTTTCGGTTATAGTTTTACAATTTCCTTTTCCTTTTCTTTACTTCTATAGGTCATTACTTCAGCAATCCCAGATACTGTTGGTGACAAACTTATTGGACTTGTGACTTCCAGAGAGGAGATTCCTGATCTGCTTAAGGTGTGTACTGACATTGATTACTGCTATGTTTCTTTAAAAAAAAAAAAAAAAAACGACTGTTTTTAACTTATTTTATTGTGTGACAGCTGGATGATGTGATAGACCTTGTGATCCCCAGAGGCAGTAATAAGCTTGTTTCTCAGATTAAGAGTTCAACAAAAATTCCTGTTCTCGGTCATGCTGGTAAGAGGAATGGAATGAGAAACTTTTAATTCACTAAAATGGAGCTTCAAATAAAGTTGCTATTTTTACCATGCAGATGGAGTTTGTCATGTTTATGTTGATAAGTCAGCTAATATAGATATGGCAAAACACATTCTGCGTGATGCAAAAATGGATTATCCTGCAGCCTGTAATGCAATGGTAGTTTCAGTATTTCAGTTTGCTCTCCTTGTTCCCTGTTTGTCTGTTGTAGCAGTTCTCCTTTGTACTAAAGAATAATCTTCACAACATTTTTGAATTGTTAGTCTTTTGGATTTATGTATTGTGATATTCTCAGGAAACACTTCTTGTACACAAAGATTTTCTGAGTAATGGTGGGATCAATGAACTTCTCCTTGAACTTCAATCTGAAGGTATGATGAAGTTGTCTGCCTAGAGACCAACTATTCAAAAACTGTGTTCATGTATAAAGCCTCTATTTGATACCCTGTCATGGTGTTTGAAAAATTTCCATAACTTTACTTCTATTTAACTAATGTGTTTTTTTTTTTTAATTTCTAAATAGCATCAACAAACCTAGATTCGTGTAGTTGGACCTGGGTTACCGCGTTGCATGAGGTTTATTATGTATTATAACTTTGGTTATCAAAACAAACTAACATGAGGTTGGACAATGTCAAACATGATTTTATAAATTCTACTGGACCAACCTGTCAAACCACTATAGCTGTTGAATTTTCTTAACTCCATCCATGTTGAAATCCCCCCCAACTGTTTTCATCAAGGGATACTCCCCAAAAGTGTAAGCAGCCCTTTGAACAAAGGACTCTCACAGTACTGATGACCAAATTTATGAACAAGCCAAAGTTTTATATCTTGTCACAGTAGTGATTAATTATTACACTTCATTTACTGCCAACACCCGAAATTTCCAACACAACTCCTGGAAATGTTATTGTTATTGTTAAGTGGAATATTCATCTTCCTGTCCAAACATTCTATGAACCTACCTGCCATCCACAAGTTCCTTGAAGAATGAGATAGATAGCTTTGGTCTATTGCCCTTCGGGTTAAGACCTTCTCTCATAGATATAATATTTTCATCAGGGTAATTTTGTTTGACTGTATAATTGTATAAACAATAGAGATCATTAACACCAAAATGATGTCAAGGTTCTACCAGAATATGACCCAGCAGTTGGACCGGTGACTTTCAATCCGCCACTTCTATGCTTTTTTATGAATGATCAAGATTTAACGTTTTCTAAAGAAGTTTTGTATCATGAAGATCAGACTTAAACTGATATCCATTCATACACTAGAAAATCCGATATCTGTTTTGTTCATTTAATTCTGTTAGCTTTGTGTATTGCAAACAGAAAGCTGGTTGCAAATATTGTCCCCGTGATGCACTACCTCCTAAAGATACTACTTGAAAAATTCAGCATTTATGGAATCTAAGGGATTCTGCACTAATGCAAGTTCACTTTTGCAGATGTTACTCTATATGGAGGACCAAAAGCCAGCACTTTGTTGAATATTGTAGAGGCAAATTCATTGCATCATGAATACAGTTCCATGGCTTGCACAATTGAAATCGTAGATGATGTGTTTTCTGCCATTGACCACATAAATGAAAACGGGAGGTATGTTGGAAACCTTTGGATTTCATTTTCTAATGTTTTCTGTTTGTATATAATGAAGGTTATAATAAGTGAATCTCCGACTCCAATTCTCTTCTCTACCCCGACTTTGTTGTAGTGCTCATACTGACTGTATCATCACAGAAGACAGTGAAGTTGCTGAAACTTTCCTACATCAAGTTGACAGGTAGGCTTTCTTTTTGCACAAAATTAGTAGCATTTTTTTATTTTTTTTGGGAACAGGACGGAACCCCAATTTTATTGATAACCCTCACTTTTGACGGAAGAAAACCGTGGTTACAAACAGATACCTGGGTGTTACAATTTGGTAAATAAGCATAAACCAGGTAACCTAGAGCCAAAAATTCCAACCAAAATACAAATTACCCATAAAATTAGAAATAAGAACCAAAACCAGGATCAAAACTTGCAAGAAAAATAGAACAAAGAACCAAATGCACATAAAAAGGCCAAAGGAAAACCAGACATCCTAATCACAACGCATATAAGGAAGACCAATTATGTCCATCCTAAGAAGATCTCTTAACTGGCTAGGGAGATTATCACAGTCAGCAAACCACTCCATATCTAAGCCCCCAACACCTCTCTTAGCAAGAAAATCAATCATAACATTCCCTTCACGATAGATGTGGCTTACACGATAGTCCATGCAGTCGAGATAGGAGAATAATTCATCCTAATACTCCTCCAAATATCAAATATTACACTCACCTTTAATAGTAGCATATACCACTGGCCTTCTATCAGCAATTTTCCTACGGATGACTATCATTGCAAGCCATACTCTAGAATCGTAAACACAAAGCAATTACATAAAAACAATCCTTCAAACTGATGTAGTTTCATCTGATCCGTTATATCTACTTTATAATGAAATTAACTTTACAATCTAATGAATCACATCAAGTCATGTCAGTTTGTAGGATTACTCTTGTGTACTAGAGTATTTCCCTATTTTTTATTCTCACCAATCATCTCTACAAATGACAGTCACCAAGGACCCTAAATTCACCAATCATCCCTGCTCACATAGTTCTTATTCACCAAACCACATTCTTACCACCTTACCAAGTCATGTCAGTTTGTAGGAATTCTTTTGTGTGCTTGAGTATTTCCCTATTTTTTATTCTCACCACTCATCTCTACAAACGACAGTCACCAAGGACCCAAATCATCCCTGCTCACACAGTTCTTATTCACCAAACTCCATTCTTACTACCTTACATCTCTGACTATTCTCCTGAAATTCACTATCCAGTTCATAAAGGTATGTATACTGCAAATAGCAGCACACCATTGCTATTTTCACCCTTTAGCTCTCATCTGAGCCTCCAGCTCGAAGCTTGCATGTTTAGTGCACCTAGAGTCTTTCTAGTGTTTCCGATCTCTGAAACCTGAGAGAAAGGAACCCTTTCTTCCAATTTCAATATTTGAATTTGCTAATTTTCATCCCTTTTGGTTCGACCTAATCTTCAAAAGTTATTTTCAATACTGGGTAGCCGTACCGTATGATGTCAATTGGATTAAAGAAATGATAGTTATAGTTGTGAATATGCAAGTGTCGTGCAATCATTTAAAAAAATAAATAAATATGTAATCTACATAAAAAAAAATTTTAAGAATAGACTTTACTCGATTACAAGACGTTTGCGCACTTCACAATTATATAATTATATGTGATTATGGGTGAGCGGAAACTACTTTTGTGGTGATGATGCCTCCAATAAATGTATTGTCACAATCTAGTTCTTCTATGAGATAGCTGTTATGATATTTTCCCATTTTTGGTACTCTAGAGGGGAATTGATACCTTGCACGAAAAAAAGGTGAATCGATATACTAAAGTCGTACTGCTCTAATAATTGTGCCTCATGAAATAATGTTTTTCCTACATGTTGCATTCCTTTATGTTCTTCTTATCACCAATCTGTCTACATCAACAGTGCTGCAGTCTTTCATAATGCAAGCACACGATTCTGTGATGGTGCACGCTTCGGACTTGGCGCAGAGGTATCCGATGTTTCAACTGTTCTTGTGTTCAGGGCCAATGTGCTCGACTTTTCTTACCCGCTTTAAAGCCTGTTTTTGGTTCTATACAATTGCTGAACAGGTCGGTATAAGTACGAGCCGGATTCATGCTCGAGGACCTGTGGGAGTAGAAGGACTTTTAACAGTACGATGGTATGAGAATTCTGCATTCAAATACTATTATTGACTGACATGAGTAACTATTTTCATGATATGATCAAACATCAAATCAACAAGATAGAAAGTTCTTTATACGGTTTGCTTTGATTAATCATTAATCCTCTATTACAACCAGGATTTTGAGAGGACGTGGTCAGGTGGTGGATGGTGATAAAGGTGTTACTTATACACACAAGGTTCTGCATCATTCCTAGCAATTCAGAAACAGATCTGTCAAGGCTGGAAGTTGCGGTTCATCAGCTGCTCCTGAGATCCTATGTTTTATTTTAAGATAAAAGAATTTCCTTTTTAACCTTTTCCAACCCATTCCACTGGTATCATTCTTGGCTAAGGGTGATCATCCGGATTCTAATCTGAGAACCCGAGTCTACCTGGATCCGGAACCGGATTGGTCCGGGTCAGAGCCGGGTTGGAACTCGGGTTTTTCAAAACCCGGATTCCGGGTTCCGGGTTCCGGGTTCCGGGTTGAACCTGGATTTTTTTTTTTTTTTAACAAAAGCTTTTTTATTATTAATTGTACTTCAAATATTTTGTCTCCATCTAAAATTTCAAATCATATTCTCAATAGAAAACCAATATAAATCTCTTTTTGTCTTGCTTTTTAATACAACATAAGCATATAAACAATTAATTAACTTTTTAACTAAATGCATGTAAAAAATAAAAAAACCAATATTCATCATGTAAAATGAACGCAACATACAAGATGCAATCAACTATATATTACATTGTTTGAACTAATTTACTAAGAATATTACAAAACATATACATTGCTTTAATTAAACTCTAATACACAACAAATTGTTTGCAAAAAATCAAAAAATTTTCCATCAATTAGCTTTCTTCTTCCAACAATCATAGGATAGCTCTCTTGGCTGAATCAGAAACTAGTATTTGATGCTGTTGCACGCCATATGGAAAAGGAGCACTTGTTACAACCTGTACAAACTAGAAGCAATATAATCGGTCATTGTTAGGTGGCTGATTGTTACAACCTGCAGTGCTCTGGAACTAATCTCAGTATAATTTATATGCTGTAAACTACTCGTTCATGCATGAAGTTCATGATTAGGTGGCTGATTGGGAGAGTAAAGCTGCTAAAATTTAGTAGAGCCTTAAGGCTCATCCCATTTCATCATTTACCAACATTTCATCAATGGATTTCGAGTCTAAGAAACTGTTCATGGTAGCATTATTCCCAAAAAAGTTTTAATTTTCTAAATTTAAAGTTTGCATGCATTCAACTTCATTGTGTACAACGAATTTTGCTACCCATATAAATACTTTAAGAAAGTAAGATTATGCAAGAAGAAAGCACTTACTCTAGATTTTTTTCAGCATGAATGGGAAGAGAGACTCACAGTAGCCTCTGTTGAAGATGAAGCTGGATAATCATCTAAAAAAATATTAAAAATGAATTAGATAGATAATAAAACAAGATAGATAGATATTAAAAAAATATTTCAAGTTTCAAACTTACCTTCAAGATCCATCGACTGTACGTATTCTTCCAACTCCCGGATGTCGACAGGTTTGGTCCTTAACCAATTTTGAGTGCTAATGAGGGTTTCGACAGTCTCTGGAGACAATGAACTCCTAAAAGGATCCAAGATGCGTCTTCCAGTACTAAATGCGGACTCCGAGGTAAC
This sequence comes from Juglans microcarpa x Juglans regia, assembly GCF_004785595.1. NCBI lineage: Eukaryota > Viridiplantae > Streptophyta > Magnoliopsida > Fagales > Juglandaceae > Juglans > Juglans microcarpa x Juglans regia. Next base: position 32,065,986 of record NC_054602.1, on the reverse strand, counting down.
AATGGAAATGAGGGTGGCTAACACATCACGTGTTATCTCAGCAAGGACAGGATAATTGGTGGCATTAACTCTCCACCAATCCAAAATATCAAAACTGGGTGATTTTTGTGCACACCCCTCCGACAAATATCGATCTAGTTCTGATCTAAACTCCATAAACCCTTGCTCCTGAAGATATTTCTCTAACCTGATATCAAATTTAGTCGAGAAGGTAGTCGAAGTAGAAGTAGTTATTAGTTATTACTAGTAGATAAAATCTATTTAGTAATTGAAAAATCAAACATTTTAACATATCAGAAAATGATTTTGATCCTGAAGTGATGATTCTGGATGAAATAATATTATTTAAACCAACCTAAAATTGCAAGCTAACAACTTCTCTAAACTTTGAAAGCCAAATCACACACCATAACCTAACTTAAACCCATTTCTCTAAACTAATCCCACATTAAATTTTAAAAAAACTGTCTCTATATTTACACATAGTTCTCATCCACATGTGGACCATACCTAAACAAGATGATGCCTCCCTCCCTACCCAAATGTGTTCAAAATGAGCTTTGATTGAACCCAAAACAAATAAATTCTCCAAAGTACTACTCATCCATCTAACAACCCTCACATCTGATACCAAACAAATCATAGAAGAAAAAAAAAAAAAAAAAAAAAAAGGTGTGGAAGCCTTCCACACTTTTGCAAAAAAAAAGGATTTCAAACAAGGAACATCAAGAACATTCTAAGTAGTTTTCCAGATTCTTGTTAGCCAAAGCATACATGCTCAAGCTCAAGTTCGCATGAAGAGATTTACAGAGACCCAAATCGAAATAAAAAGAAGAGAACAAACCTTGGATGACGGCGAAGACGATGGTGGGGTCACGAGGATGATGGGGTTTCTTCAATCGGCGGATTCGACACTGAGGGAGGCTAGGGTTCCTTAACGAGAGAGAGAGAGAGAGAGAGAGAGAGAGAGAGAGAGAGAGAGAGAGAGAGAGAGAGAGAGAGAGAGAAGGCTGAAGGGGGGCGGGGGGGTTTTTAACCCTTGTGTCAAAACGACGCCATTTTGATTCATCAAAACGGCGTTGTTTTGACGCTGGGTTTGATTTTTTAAAAAAACCCGGGTACTGGGTTTAAAACCCGGAACACGAGTTCTAAACCTGGTACCCAGCCCAGGTTGGCCCGGGTTGACCCGGATTTTACAACCCGGGTTCCGGCCCATACATGATCCGGGCCGAAACCCGCAACCGGAACCCGGAAAACCAGGTTCCGGACCGGGCTGGGAAAAAATCCGGCTTGGATGAACAGTGCTATTCTTGGCTCTGTAGGGATCTTTTTTTTAATAGATTTTTTTTTTTTACCATGTACGATTACGAAGGATATTGCGACTTTCAGTTTTGGTTGAAGCAATGAGTCAAATTTGCATTTTTATTTGAGAAATGCAATTCGGGACCCAAAAAGTTCACCGAATGGATTTTTTTTTTTTTTTTTTTTTTTTTTTTTTTTTTTTACGGAATGATTAAAAAATATTTTTTAATGATGTTGTGAATTTTTTTTTTAAATATTTATGATGATTAAAAAAATACATAAAAAAAAAAAGAAAAAAATTTATATTATTTGGTGAACTTTTTGGATCCCGAATTTGGGATCCGTAGCAGTACTCTTTTTATTTTCTTCTTTTTTTTCTTTTCATATTTTTTTAACATATTTAAATATTTTTAAAAAATAAAAAAAAATACATCAATTCCTTAATCATTAAATAAAAAAATTAAAAATAAATAAATACACGAACAATCAGAGTGAAGAGACAAACTCAGGCAACATACTAACATTTCCCTAAAGCAAATGTGCTTGTTATTTGAATACAGCAGAAGTTACCATTTTTCTTTTACACTACATTGCCACATAATTTTCAAGATACAATGGATTTATCAAAACTGGTTTCTCTTTACGGCCTGAGAAAGGAAGAATGCTGCAAGAGCCGATTTTAATCAAAGAACAGCGGTTTGATTCAGCCATTAACATTTCAGTACCAAATACTGAACTCGACCAACCTACACAGATGCAATTTTTCAACATGAATAGTAAAATGTGTCTAACAGGGGTACAAGTTATCGAAAAACTCCCTCTATAACATTTCAGAGGATTAAATTCACTTGACCTGAGATTGTTTCTCAGAATTTATAGGTAATCTTTCCTCAGCTAAACAAGCTACGAATACAGCAGACGAAATCTGAAAAAGTAGGGTCTACCACCCTCCCAAAACCAAAACATTTTTAGCAGGATTTTCAATGAATTCACTTCTCAATAAAATCCTTGATGTTCTTTAGCCACATAAGGTACTCTTTGGTTTCTTTCTTGCCCATATACTCGTGCAAGAAGTTGGTTGTGCTGGGTTTGATCCCTCGAATCTCAAGATATTTGTGGAAAGCCTTCTGCAAGTTCTCATCCAGATCACTGGGGGCAACCATGAAGAATATCAGATAATGAGTAAATGATGATGGAAAACTCGTACAAGATAAAAAAAAAAAAAAAAAAAAGGGTTGTCAGTTATAAAAAGTTTACTTAAAATCAGGTCCTTCATAGGCAAGCTCATCTTCAGAACCTTCTGGTTGCTTAACCGTCAAGCTATCAATGCAAATCTCATCAGGTAAAGCGGTGACACCAAACTCCAGAGACAATCCATTTCCTTTGGTTATAATCACGACCAAGGGAATGCTAGAATCAACACTAGCTTCTGCATCATTGCCATCCTCCTCCTCCTCCTCCCCGACTCCAGGTTGAGGGATGTCAACTTGAACCTTAATGATTTCATCTCCATAGTTTCTTGTAAGCAATATAGTTCTTTCTCCAGGTGTGTCTTCAATCTTAAAGGGGAAATTATCTGGGACCTCTTCCACCTGTTTTGTTAATATTGACAAGAAAAATGCTTGGACATCAGCAGATTATCAACACCATATGCAGATCATAACTCTTGAATAAATATATCCCAAGGAATCAGACAAGGAAAGCGTATGCAACCTTACCCTCCCCCTTAAAAAAAAAATCTCCCAATAGCATAAAAGGATCAAAGTATGCTTCCTCTTGCATGTAACTTTTACAGCTAGATATGGGCATATGAATTTATCTGTCGTGCAATTTTAAGTGCAGTCCTAATTTCTGGGCACCGTAATGATGCAAGTAAGGGGTGCAGCTGTGATAGGCTTCCTCTTGCATGTAACTTTTACAGCTAGATATGGGCATATGAATTTATCTGTCGTGCAATTTTAACTGCAGTCCTAATTTCTGGGCACTGTAATGATGCAAGTAAGGGGGTCACCCCTCCCAAAACAGAGTTCGAGTAGTAAGAAAAACCCAGCTTCAAATTTGCCAAAACAGACCAGGAACTTCAAAAAGAGACTCCGAATAACCGCAGAACACAAGTCTCAAAAGTATGTTGGGAACCGTGCATACATGCCAATAAAGCCAACATACATTCAGAACTTTCAAATACCCAAATATATCAATACAAATAACCTCCACCGAACCAAAAATTCGAAAGGAAGCATGAAATAGGATGGTTAGAATTTTGAAAACCCAGAAAATACATAGGTTTCAATTTGCACCTAGTTCCTACACCCAAAAAAAAAAACACAAATTTTAAGGTTATTAACGATTCAAAAGTAAACAAAATACCCCCACTCAACTGAATAAATACGCAAATGCTTGGCTCGGTACTTGATAACTTTTTATATGGAGGATAAACTAACCAAATGATTTGCTTATCCACCATTTTCTCAGCAATACCCGATGGAAAAGGCATTTGAAGCATTCAAGCTATAACTCTCTAGCACCTATTAGGTTCCCAAAACAAAATTTTGCTTCCGAAAATGAGAGTTTGGAAATTTAAGTAGGAAAATAACCAAAAAGTATTTTAATTTATTAAATAAAAAATCTAGAGTAAAATATTATTCACAACCAAAAATGCCCTTTTAAACTTTATATATAACAGCAAAAAGAGAGAACGATTCTCATACCTACCCAACAAGGGGAATAATTATAGAAAAAACGAGACTAAACAAAAGAATTAGCCAAAGTAAAGGAAGAAACTAAAAGAAAACTGACATTTTCGTGAGCTTCTTCCTGGGCGCATTCGATCTCGGAGTGGAGGACACGAATAAGGCTCTCATCGCTGCTAGGTTTCGTAGAAGTGGCGGTGGAGAAGCGCAGATACGGGACGAAACTTCGCCGGCAGAGCGCGCTGGCCAGTTCGCCCTTTCTGGCTGAGAGAACGGTGGAGATTACGCCATGGAAGGGCCTAGGTGATCCGAAGGATCGGATCGCGAGAGGAAGTATGGAAGAGGAAGTTCTGCGGAGCATGGAATACAAAGCCATTTGATTGTTGTTCAAAGCTTGACGGGGAATTTGGGTTTAGGGTTTTGGCAATAAGAGGGTTTTAGGCTTTTCGTTTGTGTCTCCTCTAGGGTTTATAGTTGTACAAAGCCACATATACGCTTTTTATTTTAAAATCTTTTTCAAATGCCTTCCAGAAGGTTTCCTTTCTTCGGTCTTTTCCAATTGGGCCTCATTTGGTCCTCTGCCTATACAAACCAGCTTGGGCCGATCACAATGATTGACGACATTTTGTTTCGGTTAAAATTAACTTAGGCCTAATTTGTTCATAAAATATCTTATCTCATCTTATCTAATCATTATAATTTTTTCAACTTTTAATATAAAATAAAATAAATAATTTAATTTTTCAAATCTTAAAATAAAAATAATATTAAAAAATATATTCTAACAATATTTTATTTAATTTTTTAACTTTAATTTTAACCCATCTTATCTCCTCTCTTCTGCGAAAACAAACGAGACTTTAGCCTATTATACCACGGTCCTTCATTAGGACAATGCTAGAATCACCGAGAAAGGTGACACATGTATTGTATAGTAACGATAGTGCAATTGTATTTTAAAATAGTTTTTAGAACCCTTTAAACATTTTGAAAAAAAAAATCACAAATGCATTAAAAAATACTTTCTTAACTATTAAGTAAAAAAAAAATGATAAATTATTCTCTTTGTAGCTCCGGTAGAAGCATTTTCCCTTCATCTCTTTTATTTTGAAAAATAATGAGGAACAAGTGGGTGGTCGTCAAAGGCCCGTCTTGGCAATGGATGAGTTTAATGCTTGTATTCACAGGTGCGGGTTAATGGATTTACAGTTAGATGGTCGGCAGCTATCATGGTGTAATGGACAGCAAGGTATGGCGAGAAGCTAGGCAAAGCTTGATAGAGTGTTGGTGAATAATGAGTTTAATGCTAGATTCGGTGAAGCATTGGCAAGGTTGTTAAGTAGAAGAACTTCGGACCATTCGCCTATTCTACTTCGGTTGGTGGCAAAGACTGAGAGGTATGGCCCCTCCCTTTTAAGGTTTCAAAATATGTGGATTGAGCATGAGAAGTTCTTGGAGACAGTTCGTATGTCGTGGGAGGAACTAGTTGATTGTAACTTAGGTTTATTGAAATTAGCTAGGAAACTTAAGCGCCTAAAAGTGAAATTGCGTAGTTGGAATAAGGAGGTATTCAGCCATGTGGGTGGAGTTATAAAGCAGTTGGAAGAGCATCTGGAACTACTGGATTCTGAGATGCAGGCGTCCTATAATGAAGAGGTTGAGGTGGAGTTTCTAACCACTAAGGTGGAGTTGGAGATGTGGATAAAAAGAGAGGACACACGTCTTCGTCAACAAGCTAAGAAGGCATGGTTGGTTGACGGTGATCAAAATTCAAAATTTTTTTCATAATATTATTGGGCAAAGGAGGAGGAATTCTAGTATAAATTCTATGAGATTGTAGGATGGGACTTTACTAGAGTCGAGGGAGAGGGTGCATGAGGAAGCTGTGAGATATTTTTCAAATTTCCTTTCACAAGAAGACTCTGTTGAATTCCTAGATTTGAGGGATTTAATTGATCCAATTATCTTGGAACATGTTGTGACCAGATTGCAAGACATGCCAGCAGAGAAAGAGGTGTATGAGGCTTTGGCTTTTATTGCGGCAGACAGCAGCCCAGGGCCAGATGGTTTTGGTTCTGCTTTTTATTTGGCTTGCTGGGATTTTATTAAAATGGATGTCATGGAGGCTGTGGAGGGGTTCTATTTGGGAGGGTTTCTCCTAAAAGTCTATACTTCATCGTACATTGTCCTTATTCCCAAGATTAAAAATCTCCAAAGTTTTGATAAGTTTCGACCGATTAGTCTTTGTAATGTCATATATAAGGTGTTCTCCAAAATTCTGGTTGCGAAGATCTCTTTGGTTTTTGGGGATATTATCTCATAAGAACAAGGTGCTTTTGTGAAAGGTCGAAGTATTTTTGAGAATGTGACTCTTACGCAGGAAATGATAAAGTCAATGCATCAGAAGGTGAGGGGTGGAAAAGTTATGTTAAAGCTAGATATGAGTAAGGCGTATGACCGAGTTGATTGGAGGTTTCTGGAGCATGTCCTTACTGCGATGGGTTTTCCAGTATTTTTCCGTAGGCTGGTTTTTATGTGTGTTTCAACGCCATGGTTTTCAATAATGATGAATGGTACGTATAAAGGTTTTTTTAAGTCTAAGAGGGGTCTTCGACAAGGGGATCCGCTATCGCCATACTTGTTTATTATCTTAGAAGAGGTTTTATCCCGATTGCTTAAGAAGCAAATGGCGGAAAGTTGTCATTTCTATCATCCGGTTGGTGCTCCTAGAATTTCACATTTATTATATGCCGATGATGTTATGATTTTTGCGAACGAACGCTAGTAAGAGGTCTATTCGTTGTTTAATTGGTGTTTTGCATGATTATGAGAAGTGGTCGGGACAGCGGGTGAGTCATGAAAAGTCGGCTATTTTTTTCTCTAAGCAATTAAGGATATCCAGGAAGAGAGACATTTTGGCTAAGACTGGGTTCGTGGAAGGTAAATTTCCATTCATATATCTAGGTGTTCCAATTGTAGATGGGAAGCATAAGGCTTCTCATTTTGGCCCCCTTATTGAAAAAATAGGAAGGAAAGTGTCGGGTTGGAAATGTAGATTGCTTTCGCAAGGGGGTCGGTTAATTCTGATTCGGCATGTTCTTTCTAGCATGCCTATGCACTTGTTGTCGGCGCTTCATGTTCCTCAGATTATTTTTAAGAAACTTCAGGGTTTATTTGCTAATTTTTTCTGGGGTGAAGAGGGTGGTAAAAGCAAGTGGAAGTGGAGGGCATGGCAGAAGATGTGTGTGTCGGTGGAGGAGGGAGGTATTGGTGTGAGGGATCTTGATGAGGTTCAAAAATCTCTATTTCTTAAATTTGGATGGAATTTGTTAACAAAAAAGTCTCTGTGGGTGGATTTTTTTTGGGCAAAATATGTTAAGAATGAGCACATGGTGCTTAGTGCTGAGACTAGATCGGCCTCTCTGTTTTGGAAAAAGATTTTGGAAGTAATGCCGACTTTGTGAGAGAGTACAAAATGGAAGGTGGGGGAAGAAAATGTATCCTTTTGGTATGATAATTTCCTGGGACATGGACCTTTGTTCCGGGATGTGAGAGAGGTAGTGGAGCCGAATCTTCTGGTGCAAGACGTAGTTGTAGAGAATTGTTGGGATGTGCAGTGACTTCAAGAGATACTAGGAAGTCAGAAGGCTATAGAGTTTGTGGAGGCGATGGGTCCATTGAAAAATAAAAAAGATATTTTTCTATGGTTGCATGAGAAGAGTGGTTGTTTCTCCATCAAGTCAGCATGAGATCTAATTAGAGTTAAGATGCCAAAGTTTGAGTGGGCGAGATGGGTGTGGCATAAGTTTCTACCAAAGAAGATATCTTTGTGCATGTGGAAGGCTGTTTTTGGTTGTCTAAGTGTGGACTCACAGGTCTGCCGCCTTGGGATTGCTTTAGCTTCTGGTTGTAATTGTTGTTTGCGAAGGCAGGTAGAGACGCTGGAGCATGTCCTTGCAAAAGGGGATTTTGCCGTGGAAGTCTGGAAGATGGCATCGGCTGAGTTTGGGGTTCCTTTTGTTCCGCAACAGGGTTGGCAGCAAAGAGTACAGGTTTGGTTTAATCGTGCAACACGACAGTCTCAACTGGTATGTTGCTGGGATTACTTCCTAGCGTGTTAGTGTGGCGTCTTTGGAGTAGAAGGTGTGTGGCGAGAATGGAAGATATGGCTGAGTCTGTACGGGAAGTGTGGTGTTCTGTAAAATATTGGGTGTAGATATTGGCATCTCGGATAGTCAAGGTGTAGCGCCTGTCAAGCATGGATGAGTACATTCTGAGGAGATTAAATATGCTGATTGTTAAGAAGTCTAAAATTCAGGTGAAAGTCTTGCGATGGGTTAAACCAATAGTGGGACGTTTGAAATTAAATCTTGATGGCAGCAGTGTTAGGAATCCAGGTCTTGCAGGCGGGGGTGGGTTGCTTCGGGATTATGGAGGTAATTTGGTTTTTGGTTTTTCAAAATTCTTTGATTCTTGTTCTAATAACGAAGCAGAGCTTCGAGCTGTTATTGAAGGAATAAAAATTTGCCGACAATAGGGGTTAAGGTGTATAGACATAGAGTGTGATTCTTTATTGGTGGTTTCGTGGATACGTTCACGAGTTTGTACAGTGTGGTATCTTTGGGATTATTGGGATGAGCTTTTGTTGCTTTTGGCAGATTTTGATTTCTCTATTTCTCATGTATTTAGAGAAGGGAATCAAGTAGCGGATGCTCTGGCGAAATGTGGCGCAATGGGAGAGAGAACAACATATTTTTTTATTATTTACACTTTCCTCGGGTGATTAGAGGGTTGTATAGATTGGATAAAATAGGCACGACGTATGTTAGATGCAGAGGATGAGTGCTTAGTTTTTTATGTTTGGGGAAGGGTTGTTAGAGGAGTAGTTATGTAGTTGGTTTGTTTGTAACCAAGGTTTCCCTCTGCCATAAATGAGAATTTTTTTAATGAAGTGTCGGAGGTGCCGCCCTCCTTTTGGCCTAAAAAAAAAAAACAGTAACAAATCTTATTTTTAAAATTAAAATATGCGACATCAATTTTCATTTTATCATCGCCATTGCCACGGGTGATAGTAAAATTTAAAATAAAAAATAACATTACTTTTTACACATAATTATATTATATATTTTTATACCGCATGTCTTTTTTTTTTTATCTTTTCAATGTAGGTACAATGACGTGGAAAAGTCATTTCCTAGAAAAGAACTAAGATTTGCCTATAAACATACTAGATAAATTTTATATTTATAAAGTAATTTTATAATTTATAAATTAACATGATTTGATATTTTATATCATATCTACATTGTTATAATAAAATGAGATGTATAATTTAATGTAGCAAATCAGTCAACATAAGTCTATAAGTTTATTATTATAAAATATTTTATAAACCAAAAAATCATCAATATGGAATACGAAAAATTAGAATTACGTTACGGTTTGACCTTGTAGGGATTGGTATCTAAGGTTTAAGAAAAGACAAGTCCTCTCTAGTCAAGTTCAAGGGGGACTCTCGCTCCCTTTACTAGAGGTGAGAGGAATGTTGCAATTAGAACTGATAATATAGTGAGACCAACGAGTAGGATAAGGGAATGCTAGAATTGGGATATCGAGAAAGAGGGTAGACCGTAGAGAATTCAACAAAGAAAAGCAAGAAAACCAAAAAGGGAAAGCGAGGAAGCTCTGCCCTTATTAACACATGGGCGATAAGTTAAAAATTGATGGTAACTTTCATGTATAGAATCGATCCCTTTATCCACCTTAACGAAGAAAATATACATGTTCACTCTCCAACTAATTTACATCATGTATGTCAAACTATTAACATTAACATATTGCATAATTAAAACACTAAATAATTTTAATGTGCATTATTAGTTAACATTTAACCATTAAGATTGTGTTACATCACTCATTTTCATATATTTTTTTATTTATAGTAAACATCGACGAGGGTGTTGCCACACCACCTATTTTTGTTTACTTTTCAATCATCTTAATCGATATGATTGGGCGGTGTGTCTGTCGATAGAATTAGGCTTCGTTTGGAAGTTAAATTTATCTCAACTCATCATTACAATTTTTTTAAATTTCAATATAAAATATAATAAACAATTTAATTTTTTTAAATCCTAAAATAATAATAATATAAAAAAATAATATTTTAATAATATTTTATCATCTCAACTCAATTCAATTCAATATTCAAATGTACTTTTAGCCTCTTAGTTGGGTGGTGAAAATTGTACTTTTCTCTACCTTTATAACAAGTAATTATGACCGTTTACTTGGATACGTATCCGGGTATCTAGTTATACTCATACTGAAATTTGAATTTGTAATGCAGATTGGGTTCCCAGATTATGATTTGGGCCAGTACTCGGACGAATTCAAGTTTTGAAACCCATATATTTGAATACCCGAATCCAAATTTTGCAAAAAACTACTGTTTTATTACTTTTTTAAAAGCCTCTATTTTACTAAAATATTTTCAAGAAAAAAATAGTGTTGAAAAAATAATTAAGGAAATGATATAAATCTCAAAACATCAAACAAGAACATTGAACATTGTCCATTGTCTATAATAATAAAAACATATTAAAATGAAAACTAACTTTTATTTCAAAAAAGAACTAAAAGTAGAAACAACTAATCATATTTTTAACTATACATGTAAAACAAATTCACTTTTTAATATGTTTACATGTTTTAAGTGTAAAAAAATTACATTTTTTTTATGGGCCCACTTTTTTAAAAAATGCTTGTATCAAACTTATGCATTGGATACTTATCCCTAACATTACTCATACACGTAAAACAAAAACTAAATCCAATATTCGTGACCTAAATGTTGTTTTTATGTTAATTATACAGCAATCAAACTTACGCAGGAATAAGGGCTTTTATGTGACTGTTATATTTTTCTTTCCCAATTCTGCAATGTCTTTGCGCACTTATAAGGAATTGACAAAGATTCTTTCTATTTTTGTTCAAAGATTTTTTATTGAATTTTAGCAAGTATGTCTTTTTGCGGTGAGATCCACAAGAAATCTTTCCTTGTCTTTGTTAAAATCCCAATTTAGAATAAAGAGTATTACTACTATGTCGTCTCAGTTATACCGCTCACTTTGCTCCGTTGATGTGGTACTACCGTGTAATGCCACGTGACTTATTAAAAAAATAAATAAAAAATCTAAATTTCCTATCTCTAGCTTTATTTACAATAAAACCCTTGAGTCTCACTATATTTTTCTTTTCTATTCGCCCAGCACTCCATTTTCACCGCATAGTGTAAACAGGGTACAACCCAAACTTTGGTTTCCTCCAATATTTCAACTAAACATTCATTGACAATACTTGATACAAGGACTAGAATTTTAAACAATTAAAAGAGAAACGAGTTTTCAATGGCATGAGAATAATTTCTACATTTGTTAGGAGGGATGGAGACGTTCATATTGTTTGGCATATATATGGGTAATGGATTCTATATTCTCCTCTCTTCTCTCTCTCTCTCTCTCTCTCTCTCCTATCTGTCTTTCCAAAATTCCTTCCAAACAAATACAGTAGCATCAAAGATAGTATAGTGTTTGTGCTTATATATTACAACTCATAAAATCAATAGCATCAAACAATCATGAGTCAATTTGCATTGAAACTGCATGTTCACACATGCCTTGTGGATAAATGGTTGAGTCAAGAGGGAGGATAGTAAGATTTTCTCAAGCGATTCACACCTTTTATGATTGCATTCTTTGCAACGTGATTTTTATTTCATAGCAAATATATATTGCATTCTTTGCAATGAATTTTTATTTAACATTACCGAAAATTCTTCCATGTACAAAGTTAAATGAGTTGTAATGATTGCTGGTTCTGTCTATGCACTCTATTGTTAGACCTTGACCTTTGGCTTTTATGGTCCAATACGGCTAAATTTGCAATTTCAAATTCTACTTGGATTTTGCAGTCAAGCTTTTCCACACTATCCTAACTAGGAGTGTAACCGATCCGGTTTAATTTTGGACAAAATTTAGAACCGAACCGGTATGTATTAATTTTATATTTTTCAAAACTGATTACGCACCGGTTACCCTCCTAAACCAGTATTTCCGATTTTACCGGTTTCCGGTCCGGTTAGATTTTTCGATTTTTTTTAAAATATAAGTTTCACAATTTGTCATTAAAAATGTTTATAAAAAAAAAATAATTTAAAAAAATCTATTTTATACTTATTAATATATTAGACTATATAATAGTATTAATATTAGACTATTGGTATAGTTATAAGTTATATATTAGTATTAGTTATAAACTATATATTTAATATTAGTATTAGTTATAAACTTTTATTGATTTAGTATTAACATTTTATGTAATAATTTATAAATTATAATAAGAAATTATTTCATATATGAATATATATAATTATATATATTATATATAAAAATTTATAATTATACATAATATATAAAACTTATATATATATAATATTTTGTATAAAACTTATATATACAATAATACAAATATTATTTTATATATATATTTTTATCAACCGGTCCGGTCCGGTTCGAAAAAGCTTAAAACCAGAACCGGACCAGAACCGGCCGGTTTTCACATTCTAAGAACCGGTCCTGGACCGATTTTTTCGGTTTGAATTTACACCCCTAATCCTAACTAGTTTTCCAGAGTTGAGGATGAACAAACTACCTATCTTGCAAAGCAAAACCCTGCCTGTGTGAACAAGCTTACTTTGCACAACTAGTTTAAGCATTTCTACCTCTATCGCTGTTGACCTGTATCTAACGGTGTCAGCTTAAGTTTTTATTTGTAAAATTTTATATTACCATATAAAAAGAAAGAAACTTTATGTAATTGACGCATGAGCCTTCTATGTTTCGTATTGTAATGTAGTCTACTGTGTATTATCTTCATCTAGTTCCATCTCTTTTTTCTAGACACGACCTTAGCTCTTCATTTATTTAGCAAGTAATATTTGCTCCCAATCCGAACACATCATACATTGTGATAGTTAAGCTTTAAGATACAAATTCGTCCAAAGATAGTTAAGAGCATCTGAGAGTGGCAAGTTCAAATTACTTGATATCAAGCAGAAACAAGAGAAAGGAACAGCAGTTGACTGCTCAGATTTCGCCATCCCAGAATTGCTCAATAGTCCTGTACGCACCAAAAGTCTCATGGATGAATGAGGTGCCTTTAACCAGTCTTGCCTGCACAATTTTAAAAAGAAGACACTAATGAAGATTGTGAGTCCGATATTATCACAAACACTATCATCCCATCATCAACATAATACAGTTATTGCACCTCATCCACAATCCTCCAACAGAACACGGTAAAAGTATCATAGATAGAACTCGCATGCCATATATGACAGACGATACATATTAGTAGGAAGTATTCACTGTGCCTGTGGCTCTGTGCTGGTAACAGCTATATACTAATTCGCCATGTAAAAACCAAGTGTGTCTAGTACTTAGAGAAGAGATAATGATAGAGTTACTACTTTTTTACTACCTATTTACTACTTATGACGTATTTGAAGTTATTTTTATTTTTTATCATTTTATTTTAAGTATTTTTTCAACATCCTTAATCATTAAGAAAAAATTAAAAAAATATATAATTTTACTAATAGTCACTTCCTTAACTATTAAGTAAAATAAAAAATTAAAAAAAATTAAATATAAAAAGAGTAGTAAGAGGATAGTAACCCTATCATTTTTCATTAGAGAAGTATAATTTATAAAGATGATATTTAAATGATTACTTGCCTGCTCAATTTCAGAGAATTTGGCAAACAAGTCTCCAGGAATAGACCAGTCGAAGACATCAAAGTTCTCCTTAATCCTTGCTTCATTTACACTCTTTGGAAGCACACTATGACCCATTTGCAGGCCCCAACGAAGGGCTACTTGCGCAGGAGTTTTGCCTAGTTTCTCTGCAACCATTAGTACAACTGGATTCTTGAGGACATCACTCTTGAGCCACGTGGTGCCAGGAGAACCTAATGGTGAATATCCCTAGAAAAAATATCACAGTTTTGACGTAAGATTTACACAATCACGAGTAGAAAAGCTATCAAAACACTCAAATTATAAATAAAAAAACAAAATCATTCAAATAAAAGAAAGTCAAGATCTTTTTTTTTGAGTGCAAATAAAAGAAAGTCAAGATTTGCCTCCTTACTGATAAGTGAACTCCCTTAGATTCACAAAATGTGCGTAGCTTGGTCTGCTGCCATGACGGATGACATTCCACCTGGACTACAGCAGGAGGAACACGAGCTACCTGGAGCAAATCTCCCAATTTCTTTGAAGAAAAATTGCTGACTCCAATAGCCCTTGCCTTGCCAGAATCATAGAGTGCTTCCATTGCTTTCCACGTGCTAGGTATGTCTGGTTGGACAAGGTTTTCTGGCTTAAAGCCTACTGACTCCTTCTTCATCCGGACAGGCCAATGGATCTTAAAAAATTGAGCAGCCTCATTTAATCACAGTTGAATGATGTCCTCAACAACACATTTTCAAAAAGAAAATGATATAAATTTGGCTTACTATCATCTCAAACTGTAATTTCCAAATGTGTAGAAGTAAAATAGCCAGACTCCAGGCATTACATGTTTTGGCCGTAATCTTTAACGTAAGCCAATATGTGCTGGAACTAAAATAGAAATAAAACCCTCTTCTATTTCGCCTTCAATTAGGTACTGCTATTTTTCTATCAATTAGACAAAAGGCAGTACAGGGTGGATCAATGTAGAAACTCTTGTAACAAGTTTCTAGAGATTTAAATTGAATATAAGCTTGGATCAGCAGTACATACAAGGTACAAATCAACATAATCAAGCTGCAAGTCTCGTAGGGTCCTATTCAAGGCCTCCGGAACATCTTCAGGTGCATGATCAGTACACCTGTGGGTATCTCAGTCATAGCAAGTAAAAAAGCATACTAGATAAGATGAAAGACAGTTCATAGGACATAAACCAATCAGCAGTATCAATTTAGCATTAAGTGCATACTTTTTTGATAAGTAGCCTTATGGGGATACTCAATATTAAACTAAACAAACCAGAGTTTAGAAGTAATCCACAAATCTTCACGCTTCACCACACCATCTTCAAACAGATTCTTCAGAACAAAACCAATCTGCAAGAAATAAGAAGTAGACTTTGGATCACGTACAATCCTGCAAAAGCTTGAGGAATTTCAACTAATAATATGAAGCAAGACTCATAATACCATAACTAATTATTGCCAAATGAGTTAGCAAACAATTAAGTCTGAAGTATGAATGTGACCGCATTTAGTGCAGCGCCCCCGCCCCCGCCCCTGCCCCACACCCCCCCCCCCCCCCCCCCCCCCCCCCCCCCCCAACATGTGAATTACTAGAACTAATCATTCGTACATCCACCGCTCACCCCAAAAACGCCTAGGCTTTTCTAATGGAGAAGCAGGAAAAAGAAAACTAAAAGTTGGTGACACTAGCAGAGCTAATATCCCTGAAAGATATTCAGCAAAGCTAACATCAGCAGGAGAGAAATAAGTGAGGCTATATGGTAATGGAAACTAAACAATAACAAATTGGATAACAAATGCGAATCAAACTGGAGGAAGATCTAAAGAATCGTGGGTATCAGATAACCTAAAGAAATTTGAGTCATAATACTTTGGATACAGTGAGATAATGTTTACAGCTCAAAAAGTGACACCGACTTTTGAGAAAATATTTACCTCCTTCTCATTACCATAGATCTGAGCACAATCAATATGGCGGTATCCAACCTGCAGCAGAAAAGTTGGTTGGTAGAAAGCTAGTTACAAACAAATCAAATAATTACTCGCACAAAAACTCAGCAAGAGATGACTGCACTTCTTGTTAAGAAAATGCACGAAACGTTTGATCCTACAATTCCAAGGGGTTAAAAAAAAAAAAAAAAAAAAAAAAAAAAAAAAAAAAAAAAAGAAAGATGTTCCAAGCAGGGACGCACAAGACCTCTCTCCGCAAGTCTAAGGCATTTCAGCAGAAGAAAAATCCATGAAGATATTGCACATTTGAGAAGTACACATGTAAAGTGTGCAATATGTGTACTTCTCAACTTTGTATGGTGTTAGAGATGTTCAATTAAAACCGGAAATGCTTCATTTCACCAGTTATTAAACACCACCCTATCCATTACTTCAACAGCACAAAAATCCATCAGAGTGCCCATAAAATTCTTCACCATCAGCATGATCATGGCGTGCGCCCACTAGTTTATTTCAACAATGCAAAAGAAATCCCAAAAAACAGCGACGAATAAAGAAGGAACATAAGAAGACCTTTACGCCGGTAGCGACGGCTTGACCGACGAGGCCAGGGTCAGCTTGCCAAGTCCCAAGCGCTACCGAGGGAATCTTAGCTCCGGTGTTCAGTTGGAAGAATCGAATTCCGTCTGCCATTTCCAGGCTGAGAAGAAGCGGTAGGAGTAAGTATCAGAGACGGACAGAGTGCTAAAAGTAGAAGAGCGAGGATAATGAGGCATCTTCGGGCTTTACATAGAGGAAAGGAAAATATGACTACGTAACTTTGAATTTCTCTCTCAATAAATTATCTCCAGGCTTTATTTTATTTTTTAATATTTTTTTAATTAAAAAAAAGTAAATATTAATGTATTTATATTTTTAAAAAAATATATATATTAAAAAAAAAAAAAAAAAAAACAATTTACACTGATCACACGACCACCCTTACATAAAAAAACAGACGTGGCCGGCAGCGCAGATACGTACATGCCACGTGTAATGATATCTGTTGCTTTAAACTTTATTATCATCAAACAGGCATTGTGATGTTGACAAGTGCTGTTTACTTTTTAGCACTAAAAATTCATTTCATATGGCTCCAGTTAGCCCGTCGGTTCAGCTTTTGGATCGCTCCTTGTTATTTGGGAAAAACGTAGACCGTGCAATTCAAGTTTGTCTATGCTAGGGAGCTTTTTTTTTTGGTCCGATTGAATTTTTTATTTTTTTAATTTTTTTATTTAATAATTAAAAAAATATTATTTAATAATATTGTGATTTTTTAAAATATTTAAAAACGTTAAAAAAAATTATGTAAAAAAAATTTAAATATTTTCTTAATCACTAAATATTTAAAAAAAAGAAAAAAATTTACAATATTATTAAAGAATATGTTATTAATCACTAAGTAAAAAAAATAAAAAATAAAAAAATCAATCTGGCCAAAAAGGAGCCCGTTTTCCTAGCATCTGTCCTGCCTATTTCGTATGTCCTTATTATAAATTGTATTTTTTTCCTTTTAAATACTTTGTAAATAAATTTAAACATTTTTAAAAAATAGATGAGCAGTCAAATTAAAAAAATATTTTTTTCTTAATCATTAATTAAAAAATATAAACAAAAAAAATTCAAATTGAGAAAACAAACTTAGAAATCACATTATCATTTTGCTCAGAAAAATCTTCAAACAGGATAAGGTGAGAAATGAAATTTTACACTCTCCAATAATAAAAGGACACCTATATATTCTAATATGGAAAATGCTGTAATAATTCTTAAAAAAAAAATAATTGTTGTAATCGTGAGTGCGTAAGCATCGTACAGTTAATTTGAAAAAAATAAATAAATATGGAATCCACACTAAAAATAATAATTTTTTAATAATAGACTCATTCTTTTTTAAAACGATTGTATAGTGCTTGTGTACTCTACGACTGTATGTAATATTCTACTATATACAGGTATAAATTGTGCTTGTATGTGCACCCCGTTGACATGACAACATGCACTGTTTCCACCTCAACATTTATTTTATTAAAAAAAAAATAGATGGACGAACGGAGGAAGAAGAAAGGAAACCATACTTTTCATTTCTCGGAATTTTTTCCATTGGAACAGTGGTTTCCAAGTCTTGAGAGTTGAGATCTCTCAAAAAAGAGAAAAACTTCCCACCGGTCTATCTATTTCTCCCCAAATAATAGCTTTCCAATGAAAAAATGCCACGAATACGTCTCATTTTATCTCTATTATGACCAAACTACACCAATTTCATGGGAAAAAAAAAGCATCCACACCAAGAAAGGATAATGATGTCCTTACCTTTTGTGCACATCGAACTCGATACAGTTCCCCTCGACTTTCGAGCTCTTTCCTCCTCATCCAAAAGCCACCGTCAATGGCGACAAAACGAGACAGGTCACTGTCGCCGATGAATGATTATACGACAAAACCAAAGATTCAAAGCACCAAGGTTGCTAATGGTTGTTTCATGGAACAACAACAAAAAAAAAAAAAAAAAAAAAAAAAAAAAAAAAAAAAAAAAAGGGGAGTTTTTCTTGGATTAGGAATTACATAGCCTTGTTCCATCTAGATCCAATCTCAAATGACTAAAATTCCACTTATTCAACTCTGAATGCAGGAGCCTTGCCTACCAAAGGTCTAAGGCCTGAACATTGAAATTGTTTTTTGAGTCTGGGTCAATAAGATTTTGTGTCACAAAATCTATTGACAGAATCATCTCTTCCCATATTTTTAGATTACACAAAATCAGGGATTTCTTAATCTTAGGCAACTGTTACAATAGTATAGTTTCCTTATATGTAAATTTCCATAATTAGTTTCATTGTACACTTATATATTTTGTAAAGCAGAATACAAAATCAATATACTGAATTATTCAAACTCGTTTTCCCTCTTGCTTAACATGGTATCAGACTAGGTTTCGTTCTTTTTTTTTTTTGGCATCACCATGGCTGAATCCTCCAACCCACCTCTCCCTTCCCTCCCTTCCCCTTATCTTCTTCATCCCTCAGATTCACCAAGGTTAACCCTTGTCAATGGACTCCTAACCGGCGACAACTATCCCAAATGGCAAAAAGCCATGACCCGAGCCCTCAATGCCAAAAACAAACTTAGTTTTGTTGATGGCACTCTCAAAGCTCCTGAACCTAATACACCCGAATACACCCGATGGAACCAAACGAAAGATATGGTTCTTACCTGGATCCTCAATTCTATCAGCCCCTCTCTTGCCAATTCTCTTGAATATCACACCAACCCACGTGATGTTTGGGTGGATCTTTCCTCTCGTTTTTGTCATGGCAATAATGCCAGAATCTACCAACTCAAACAGACTCTATCTTCCCTACATCAAACCACAAATTCCATTCATGATTACTATAACCAAATCAAACAAATTTGGGATGAACTTGGTCATCTCAAACAAAGCACTGGCCTCACAGCTTTACAGCAGCAAGCCGATGATGAACAGGTGTTCCAATTCCTCCTCGGTCTCAACGATTCCTTCGCCTCCCTCTACACTCAAATCTTAGCCATGGATCCACTTCCACCCATAAGCAAAGTCTTATCTATTTTGTTTCAAGAAGAGCAACAAAGGCTGCTCAACATTAGACCCTCTCAATCGGAAACCATGGCCATGGCAGTTTGATCTAGTGGACGCCCAAAAAACCCTTTCAAGTGCACGGCTTGCGGCAAAGATGGCCATAGCTGCGATCGTTGTTGGACTCTCGTCGGTTACCCACCTGGCCGAAACCCGCGACCCAAGACCCAGCCATCCATTCTCAGACAGCCTCCATCCAGCGTCAACCAGACCACTGCCGCTTCATCGACTTCAAGCCCGGTTCCTGGCTTGTCATCGGAGCTCCACCAGAAGCTTTTCAGCTTGCTCGCACCATCTTCTTCTCCGATTGAGTCATCTATGAACTTCATTGGTAACCTCTTCTCCCCTCATCTTGATTTTCCTCTCAATTGGCGCCTCCATTGGGTGGTAGACAGTGGCGCGAGCCACCATATCTACCACCACAAGGAAGCTTTCGCCGATCTCCAACCCCTTGCAGCCCCTCATTCGATTCGGCTTCCCACGGGTCAAGATGTGCCTGCCGAGGGTCTCGGCACATGTGTTCTCTCCCCTTCTCTCATCCTCACTCAAGTTATTTTGTTCCCCTTTTAACCTTTAATCTATTATCTGTTTCCAGAATTGCCCTTCACAATTCTTGCATTATTACTTTCTCTTCTAATAATTGCTTATTTCAGGACCCACAGTCGATGAAGCTGATTGGAGCGGGTGAACTCTGCAATGGGCTTTACGTGTACCGTCCCGACCCTCCTGTGGTTTTTACTGTTCAATCTGCTGCTAATAAGACCCTATGGCATCAATGTCTAGGTCATCCCTCCAGTTTTATTATTCCTAAAATTTTAGATTCTCCTTGTATTCTTTCTAATTGTGATGTTTGTGCTCGTTCTAAACACACAAGATTACCCTTTTCAATTTTTGCTAATAAAAGTGTTTTTGCTTTTAATCGTATTTTTTGTGATATTTGGAGTGGATATCATACTTCTTCCTTATCTAGAGCACATTATTTTCTCACAATAGTGGATGATTTTTCTCGCACCACTTGGATATATTTAATGCGTTTTAAATCTGAAGCTTACACTCATTTAACGCATTTTTTTGCTCTTGTCAAAACTCAGTTTAACACCAATGTTAAAATTATTAGAACTGATAATGGACAAGAATTTCTCTCTTATCAATTTCAAACTTATCTTCTTGACCACGGCATTATTCACGAATGTACTTGTGTTGAAACTCCTCAACAAAATAGTGTTGCGGAACGTAAACACTAGCACCTTCTTAATGTTGCTCGCAGTCTACGTTTTCAAGAACACTTACCCCTCCCTTTTTGGGGTGATTGTGTTCTTACTGCCGCCTACCTCATCAATCGCACTCCGAGCCGTAGTCTTCAAAATAAATCGCCTTTTGAGGTTCTCTTCAACAAAATACCCAACTACGATCACCTTCGTGTTTTTGGGTGCCTCTGTTATGCTCAAACTCTTCGTTCTCACCGTGATAAATTTTCTCCTCGTGCTACTAAATGTGTTTTCCTCGGCTACCCTAGCACTCACAAAGCCTACAAACTCTACAATCTTGATACACAGTCCATTTTCTACTCTCATGATGTCACCTTTCATGAACAACAATTCCCTTTTCAGAATATTTCAAACTCCTCTTCTTCTTCATCTCAAATCATTCCCCTTCCGATTCCTGAACTCACTTTATCTACTTCTCAAACACCTCTAAATCCTCCTCAAACTCCACCCTCATCACCTTCACCTCCACCTGTCTCTTGTCCTCGCCGCCATACTACCCGGCCTTCCTATCTTCATGATTACATATGCCCACCTTACACACAGAGCCCATGGCGTCTTCACCTGTTACAACAACTTCAGGTACTGCTCATCCTTTATCTACTTTTCTTTCTTACTCTCGCTTTTCTCCCTCACATATTACTTATTTAAATGCTCTCACCTCTTTTGTTGAACCTTCATGCTATTTTGATGCTCTCAAACATTCTCATTGGCGCGAGGCAATGTCTACCGAGCTCCAGGCTCTAGAAGCTAACTCCACTTGGACTCTTGACCATCTTCCACCTGGTAAGAAACCCATTGGCTGTAAATGGGTTTTCAAAACCAAACTCAAAGCTGATGGATCTATTGAGAGATACAAAACCCGACTGGTTGCCAATAGCTACACTCAAGTTGAAGGACTTGACTACCATGAAACCTTTGCTCCGGTAGCCAAGATGACCACTGTCCGCTGCTTATTGGCCATTACTGCTAAAAAAAATTGGATCATTCATTAGCTCGATGTCAACAACACCTTCTTGCACGGTGATCTTGATGAAGAAGTCTACATGATCCCACCTCCTGGCTATTGCACTCAGGGGGAGACCCGTGTTTGTCGCTTCAGAAAATCTCTATATGGTCTCAAGCAAGCCTCCCGCAATTGGTTTTTTAAACTAACTACTGTGCTTCTTGATGTAGGTTTTCGTCAATCTCAGGCTGATCACTCCTTATTCACTCTTATTACTCATACCAGCATCACTATTGTTCTTGTTTATGTTGACGATATCTTAGTTGCTGGCAATGATCTTCCCCAAATTGAGTTTTTCAAGAATCATCTCTTCACTCACTTCAAAACCAAGGATCTTGGCTCTCTGAAGTTCTTCCTTGGTCTTGAAGTTGCTCGTTCTTCTGCAGGGATTTTTCTAAATCAGCGGAAATATGCTCTTGATATTCTTTCTGACAGTGGCTAACTTGGTGCCCGGACCGCCTCTTTTCCGATGGAACAACATTTGAAGCTTTCCAATGAAGATGGACCTCTACTTCCTGATCCTAGCATTTATCATCGTCTTGTTGGTCGTCTCATTTACTTGACCATCATTCAACCTGACATTGTTTATGCCGTCAACATTCTTAGTCAGTTTATGCATGCTCCTCGTGTTCCCCATATGAATGCTGCTACGCGTGTTCTCCGCTACATCAAAGGGAGCCCCAGCCAAGGCATTTTCTTCTCCTCTTCCAGTACCACTCAGGTTACAGCTTATACTGATTCTGATTGGGCCAGTTGCCCAACCACCCGTCGCTCCACCACAGGCTATTTCATCTAGCTCGGTACCAGTCCAATCTCGTGGCGCACAAAAAAACAGACTACTGTTGCTCGTTCTTCCGCTGAAGCTGAATACCGCGCTATGGCTGTCACCACCTGTGAACTCACCTGGCTAAAGCAACTTCTCACTGATCTTGGCATTCCTCATCCCGAGCCTTTCCATCTCTACTGTGATAATCAGTCTGCACTTCACATTGCTCACAATCCAGTGTTCCATGAACGTACCAAGCATATTGAGATCGATTGCCACATCATTCGCGACAAAATTCGCTTCGGCCTCCTTAAAGCAATTCACACTTCTTCACATGAGCAAATTGCAGATATCTTCACCAAAGCTTTAGGACAAGATCTTTTCCACCATTTCTCATACAAGTTGGGCATTACAGATTTTCATGCGCCAACTTGAGAGGGAGTATTGACAGAATCATCTCTTCCCATATTTTTAGATTACACAAAATCAAGGATTTCTTAATCTTAGGTAACTGTTACAATAGTATAATTTCCTTATATGTAAATTTCCATAATTAGTTTCATTGTACACTTATATATTTTGTAAAGCAGAATACAAAATCAATATACTGAATTATTCAAACTCGTTTTCCCTCTTGCTTAACAAAATCAACCAAATGAGTAAAATGGGTTTGGTCCCAAGTGGTTGATTTCTTATATCGAAGGAATTAGAAAAACTGATCAAATGGGTCTGGTCCTAAACGACCTATTTATGAACCAAATTTGGGTAATTCATGAGACTAGGGACATGAAGGAACCAGAATCGGATTGGAATCTGGGCATTTGCAATTTTTATTTTTCTTGTTTGTTTTGAGGAATTAGAAGAATCGGTGGGGGCGGGGAGAGGGTGTTGCGAAAGGCATTGATTGAATGGAACGTGTAAAGAGGGGGGGGGGCATTGAGGAATTCTCTTCTTCACCTTCCCACAGATAGGAGTGGTTTTTGGTCGCGGATGAGAGCTTGGAGACGGGATGTGTTCCTCAGGAGTGCAAGAGAGAGAGAGAGCTTGATGGAACGAAGAACAACGATGATAAATGAAATCTTGAAATTATCAAGTGGGATAATCTTATATTCATTTGTGTAGAATTGCTGATGTGGAGGCCTTTGATTGGGGGTTGTTAAACGCCTAATATCATCCCAACCATTCCGAAGAGGAGCTGCTCAAAAAATGCTTGAAAGCCAAATCCATCTCAAATATACTGCACAGAAAAGTTGGTTTTTGTATCAAAACGAGAATCTAATAACTGCAAAACTCATTTGTACAAAATAAAATGGAGTTAAGGGGGCATCTATTATGGAAAATGATATCCACAGGAGAGTTAGCACAGGGATCGTGTAGGAACGTTTACGTGAAAAATGAAACACTGCATTTCGCACGAACCATCCATTCAACTTCCTTCCTTCATCTCCCTCCTCCGTTCAAACTTCAAATCCATCTCACTCTCCTCCATCAGTTCTTCTTCATTCTCACTGTCAGACGGCTTCTTTCCTCCATCTCCCTCCTTTGTTCAAACTTCAAATCCATCTCACTCTCCTCCATCAATTCTTCTTCATTCTCACTGTTAGAGAATCTTCGAAGTGCTGCCAAGACCCAAGATGGGTTTAGAGCCCGAGAGCCATCTCCCTCCCTCCTCCATGTAGCAACCTGAGAGCCCGAGTGCCATCTTGATCCTGTGAAGGTACTCTCTCTCTCAGGTTGATTCTGTTTGTTCTTGACCATTCATGATTTTAGCTTAAATTGCAACATTTTATTAGTTGGGGATCTAATTTGGAACTCTGTTGTGATGGATCTTTCACTATTTACATCCTAGAATGCTAATTCCATGGATTGATTTTTCAAAAATTGTATCTCTTATGTTTATGCTGCACTGGCATAACTTGTAAATAATGGAGGGAGGGACTAATGTTTTGAGGGTATGATAGTAGTGGTTGCATGCCTAAATCATGGTTGATGATCAATGCCATCACCAACTTGTAGGCCCAACCCAAACGAGCTCTTGAAAATGATTGGAACGTTTTGAATGTTCAGTGAAACATATAGGACCATTGACAAAGATTGGGAATTAGATGGTTCTTTGACATTTCTTGCTCACCAACTTTAAAGTTTGCTGATTTTCTTAGGGCTTTTTCCCCTTTTTGGACTGTTGGTAATTCTCAGTTTTTGTTATCTTTAGTATTTGTTTGGTTGCTTTCTCTTGTACACATCATGTATACTCGGTTGCCTCTTGCTCTTACTTTTATCAATCCAACAAATTAGCTATTTGTCTATCTGCTATTCTTATGTTCTATTTTTAAAATTTTATGTTATTGTTTTCTGTGTACTTGGAATACACCTTTCATAAAGCTCATTTCCAATTACCCAAGTCCGAAAAAAGGAAAAATCATATTATTGAAGGGCCCCAAATTAACCTACACACTAATTGAATTGAAGAAGCAAATTCAAAACAATAACATTATGAAAGGCTATTCATGTGTGTGTGTGTGTGTATATATATATATATATATATATATATATATATATATATATATATATAGTGGGAAATGAATTTTGTAGAGCATCATGAATTTAAAGCTCGGAATTGGTATGTAATTAATTGCCACCTAACTTTCATATGGAATCAAAAGAAATATTAAATATTTGCTTTAATTCCATGAAGAAATGTTTAAACCAGATGAGAGCAGCATGCATGCATACATGAGTTGATCTAAAAGCTGCTAGCTTGCCTACCTACATTTCCTGCTAATTTTCCTGACAAAAGTCTCTCAGCTTTGCAGCCCTTTCACATGTTATAGTAAATGTGGTTTTGATATATTTAACTTCGACAACTGCATCTGTATACCATTTTGTGCAGCAAATAATATGCCACCTCGTGCTTCTGATCTTAGTCTTTGATGGGAATGTTCTTGCTGCAAATGAGTTCATCGAACTCTCCTGTGAATTAGTTGTGGCCAGACTTACTATAATTGCAAAGCAAAGGTGAAAGAATTGATAAATATTTATTACTTTGTTAGGCTTGAATACATGTAATTCTGATTTGGGTCCAATTAGTCTAGGTAATGCCCAGCAGATCTGAAAGAAGGGATTGCTAGCTTAATATTTGCTGCTCCAAGGTGCTCAGAAATTTGACTATGAGGACAGTCATATTCTTTTGTGTAGCATACAAGACGAACTTCTTTCCTATAAGACACTACCTTTTAGTCAAATGAAGTTATGAACACCAAATTTTTTCTTCTTTCCTGTAAGACTTTCTATCTTTTTTTTTTTGGTCGAATTGATTCTTATTATGCAACACACAACATACATTTAGGGTTTCAAGCCTTCAGCAGAAGGATGCAGATGACTTTAGAAAGCTTGCCTCAGCAGTGTGCATGCAAGTCAATACTATTAGTCAAGCTCTTATATTTGTGACACGATCCCAGACTTGGTCTTTTTTTTAGCGACCTGGACTTTTACTTGTAGCAGCTTTTGTTATTGCTCCGTTGGGGGTGAACTATTGATTTTATCATTGCATTTTGTGACTAACTGCCTACTGATATATGGAAAGAATCAATGACCTCTATCACTTTTTCCTATTGGGGGCTCCAAACAAATTTGGCTTGAATACATTTTATTGATATTTTCTTCTCGTTTGAGGACATTGTGTCAGCTGCTGAAGCTGCTACAGAATCTGCCAAGAAAGCAATTGCTACTGCATAAGCTGCTGCCTATTTGGGGGACAGAGACTTCAATCAAACTACTCAAGCATCTGGTCTTCAAATTGGCCAGAGTTATGTGTACAACTTTGCCTTTGTTGGCCAAAGAGGAACTCTCTAGTGGCAAGTCCACTTCAGACAATCAAAATGAAGCCTCACTGAATGGAAACTTTGTACATTGTATGTTAGGGACTATTTGGAATGTTGTGTATCACGAAACTATTTAGAATGTTGTGTATTATGTAACTATTTGGAATGTTGTTGTGTACTATGAGAATATGTAATTGGATACAAGTTGATTTATAGAACCACAAAAAAGCTTATGTCATTTGTAGAAACTGATAAATCTTATATAACAAAATATTTATCATCTTTTTTACAATCACTTGCTCATAATTCACATATTGCAATGGGAAACTCACATATTGTTTACAATCACAATACAAAAAGAGAAAATACACTTAAGAGATTTCGAAATCATAAACCAAAATTAGAAAGATATGGCTGTGCTCCACCCTCATTATCCAACTGACTTCCATCCATCCCAAGATGCATTTGTGAAGATAATAACACAAAGTTTAGTAGTTATAAACTAGAGATGAAACAAAATCAAGTACCACAATATGAAATTGAGATGAAACAAAATGGAATCATTAAGTACACTTTCTTAAATCGCAATCGCTGGTTCGCCAAACTGGGTTCCACTAGAGTCAAAAACTTTTGGGATGTTTCCACGCGACTAATACCAAAAAAGTAGATGAAAGTAACCTGATTACTTTCAAATAAAAATAAAAATGAAATATAATTTAAATATGAAGAGTTTGTAAACCTGAATGGGAACACTTTATTGTGTCCTAACCAATGCTTTGCTTGAGAAATCCAGATAAAATGGTATTGGTATCACCTAACATAGAAACCAATAATTATTATGAAACAAAGATGTAGTAATATAAATATAGACATTATGTGTTCCAGTCAAATGAACTTGATCTAATATTCAAAGTACCTGTGTTGCGATATTAGTTGATGGATTTGTTGATGGATTTGCGGTAGGAGGTATTATAGGATATACGTGATCCTTCCCTTTCTTCATCTATCTAGAGAATAGTAAGGAGAATCTAGTAAGCTCATGGGCCATTGTCCCTCTTCATGAAAGTAAAACCCAAATAAATTTTAGATGCAAAACTGAATACAACTAACAAAATTGTATAAGCATTAGCTTTGAAAATCCAAATTACAGATCGACAGCTCAGGGAAATGAGCGTTAAATATAACCTATTACCATTCAGATGGAGCTTCTTCATTAAACTCTCAATATTTGGGTTATGTCCAAAACAGACAACATCTACCCACGTCCTAATTAGCATATCAAACTAGATAGATTAATCTTGATTGATCTCAGTGTATGATTACAATTTACCATCATTTTTACTTTCATCTGGATACTTCACGGGAAAGAGGAAAACAGAGTCAGAGGTTCTTTCCAAATACCCCAACTTTGGTAATTTATAAGTTCTTTCTCTCTGCTCCAAAGTAGAAACTTGTAAGGAAAATATTTCTAATCGATTGATGCATGCAATAATCCTTGAACCATCCAATTAGGATGATGAACATCTCTTAAATTAATTAAATAAACATGTCCAGGGAGAAGGTTGAGTTCGGTAGATGTTGCTGATCAATAGACTTGCTTATTGATCTATCTAGTTTGATAGTAGTCAACTAATGGGAAATAGTTGTTAAAATTTTCTCCATAATCTTGATTAAGCTACACGGGATTTTTTTGGGTTACGTCTCAATACTTGGACTTCAGGTAGTTAACAATCTCCTAAAATGTTGTTTATCACCTTAAAGGCTTAACCTACTTGTAACATCTTAAGCTCCAATTATAACCTTTACGCTTGCACCCACCCCAACTGGGAGATAGACAAAAACAAATATATATATATATATATAGAGAGAGAGAGAGAGAGAGTTAATGAGTGAGTGCTCTGTTTCATTGTATTCCCATAATGTACACGGGCATAGTTTGCTTGAACCCAACCACCATTATTGGATTCTAAACTACAGATAAACCCATCATCAACAAAATCACCAACCCTTTTCACCTTACTTTAACTTTCTAGGCTCGATAGGATACTTCCTAGAGAAGCAATAACAACCTCATGAAAACAAAATTTGGGAGAAATGAACCCACTTACCATAGATGATGCCAACGACTGGTGGATGAGGTGAAGTATTCAAAGCTGCCAGAGATGACGCCAATGCAGACGACTGGTGGAGGTAGATTCAAAAAATCTGATGACGGTGGGGTGGGTGGCAGAGGAGTGCAACACAACCCAGCCGAGGAACGGGTCATGGAGTAAACACAAACTTGAATGGGTTTCAGAAATGGATTGCGAAAATCAGTATTTTTGAGACAAACGTGAATGAGGGAAATGAACGTGAATGAAGGAAATGGATTACAAGTCTTCTGCAGGCAGGGAATGATGAACACCTCTAGTTGTGTTTGTGAGTTTCAGCCTTTCGAGTTCAGTTCGCGGGCAATTATCATCTTTTTTTCCCCTTTAGTTTTACTTGACGTGGCATAATAACTCATCCCTGCGCAATTCCTACGCCAACTTCCTTACCTGCAGAAGAACTAATCTTTTATGATGACCCCTTACTGCATCCAAAGAGTCTCTCTCCTAAGTTGATACATCTTCTATCGGGAATATCATCTTTTTGTTTCTTAATTTTTGGCATCCATGATTCATAATAAAATTAGGAAAAATAAGATAAAAATATTTGTTAGCCGAGCAAGCCAGATCTACACAGAGCTCTAGCTGCAATGGTTGAATGGAATCTCCATCTGACCACAAAGAGTGAGAGATTTGAGATCTTAGAGCCAGAGACACCCATCACTTCATTCATCAAGGAAAGTGAACCCAGATGAGAGCCAAAAACTAAATTATGGTCACCACCAAAACAAAGAAATTTAAAAGAATGGAGAATTTAAAAGTAGAGTAGGGTAAATGATACTGGGATACTGAAGCTTTGCATCATTCTCTTTCAATTTCAACCTCTATTTTCAAACAGATAACATGGCGAAAGAAACAACAACATTGAATCCCTTTCCAGTAAAGTAAAGGAGATCCACCTGGTTTGTTTTCACATTACTCTCATCTCATCACATCTCATCTCAACTTTGTTAAAATATACAATTCAATTTTTTCAAATCTTAAAATAAAAATAATATTAAAAAATATATTCTTTATTCAACTTTTAACTTTAATCTTATCTCATCTCATCTCATGTCATTTCATATGTAAAAACAAACAAAACCTCATTGCTAAAAAAAAAAAAATCTAACCAAAAAATCATTAAAAAGGGGAAAAATTATGTACAAGTATACAACTTGCTCTTCTTCTTCCTCCTTGGATGCCATGAAAAGCGTAAACTGGGGATTTTGTCCAAACCCAACAACGATCTCGTATGAGAATGTAGCTTAGGGTTGACGTCGAAGGAGGGAATGGAGGGGGAACTAAACTTGGGAGATTTGCTTCTTTTCTACATGCACTGTTTCAGCTCAATACCAAATGCACCATTTTATTAAACACAGTGGAAGTCGTGTGCCATGCTTTCATCACTCGTGTCTGTGTTTAGATTTTTTTAAAAGTTAAATTCATCTCAATGAGACCCTCAAAATATTACTATTCACAACTCAATTGAACTCATCTTAACATCCAAATACAGCTTAAATGTGTCCACTTATATATTTTAATTTTGTTTTCTTAATGGTTATGAAAATGACTATTAATGAATTTGCATTTATTTTTTGATTTTTTCTTAACAGTTAAAGATATTTAAAAAATACTTAAAAAAAAAAAACTGGTGTGTATATTTGAAATGCACATTTGGTGTGCACCCTAGCATTGTCATTCTAATATTCTTATCATAGACTCAAATTTAATCTATAAATCTCAATCCGTTAAATTTTAGCCCTCATCAAATGCTTTCCCGAACACCTCATCCCCTTTTCTCCCCCACCCCTGCATATGTGGGGGTCATGTTTACACCCCCTGGTGCCAGGGGCAGGGGCAGACATCTCATCCGCTCTGCCTCCAACCCAATCCAATGGTATCCATGGCCCATTGAGTCTAAAAATAAAATTGTAAATTAAAATTTGTAAATATAATCATAATTTAGCTAGACTTGTGTTCACAAGATTGTATTGAATTGACCTCCTAGGTCAACATTTATATAGGAGGCTAAGTAAATACAAAATTGTATTGAAAGTTGAATTGAGATAAGATAAGTTGAGATAAAAGTTAAAGTTTAATAAAATATTGTTATAATATTTGTTTTTAATATAATTATTGTTTTGAGATTTGAAAATTTTAAATTATTTATTGTATTTTGTATAAAAATTTAGAAAAATTGTAATAATTAGATAAAATAAAATGAGTTAAAAGCATTTTTGTATCCAAACCTCCCTCTACTTGATCAATGCGGGAGTCCCACATTACAAACACTTTTTAATTTCAAATATTCAAATTTTTTATCTAACTATTAACTAATAATTACAACTTTATCAAATTTTTAAATAAAACACAAAAGTAATTCAACTTTTTCAAATCTAAAAACAAAAATTATATTAAAAATATATATCTTAATACTATTTTAACTTTATAATATTTTTATATAACTTTTTCTCTCGCATTTTGCAAAACCTAATAAAGCATCTTAACTCAAATCATTTCACTATTATTCACATAATTCTTATCTCATTTCTCATGCATCTCCTAAATTAATCTTTTGGTCCATTTGGATTGAACTGACCATTTGTTGATCTTAGTTTGTAACAATAATGTTTGTAGTCATAAGGCCTATGGTCTTAAGGCAATTTTCACCAAGTATAAGAGTGTAATCGGTCCAAACCGGTCTAGGGAAGGTCACAGACTAAAAATTTTGATCCAGCATTTTTGTCGGATTGGACTGTTGGCCATTGGTCCAGTCAATCCATTTGGTCCGATTCGGTGCACGAATTGTTTTTTTTGGTAGAAAAATTAATACAAAAAATTAATTAAATTAGTAAAATTAATATTAAGCAATCTCCTTAACATTTTATATATGGTTAATAATATTAAATAATTTTATTGTATATATGGTCAATGATGATTCCTTAGATGAAAATTACATAACTAATTTATATAACTATTATATAAAAAATATATCATATATATAAAAAAATATTTAAATATATATATTGTAGGCCTCAATCTGGTCTAGTCCAAAAATACACACCCTAAGACCAACCAATAAAATTGTCAATTTGGTCTGGTCAGGATCGAAACATTCGGTCTAATCGATTTTTTCACTACGGACTGATAGCTTTGTAACCCTAACTAAGTCTATGATAAATTTTGTAAGCATTTGTTAGAAGTTGCAAGCCTTACGTCATATTATAAGTGTTGGTATTTTTAATAGAACTTTTGTAACTTTTTTTTGGTTATTGCATGTGTGTAATTCAAAATTTATTTAACCATTAAGATTGAAGATTACATTGAATTAATTGTTGGTCAATATTAGGCCCTGATTGGATATAAGAAGCGTTTCATCTTATCTCATTATTATAATTTCTCAAATTTTCATACAAAATATAATAAATAATTTAATTTTTCAAATTACAAAACAATAATAATATTAAAAAAATAATATTTTTGTAAGGAGGGTTTTCTCCACTTTACAAAGTCCACTGGGCTTGGCCCAATACCGGCCCAAGGGTCACCAGGACCGTACATAGAGCAAGGTGTCCACCAGGAAAAGGAGTTGAGTGACCGAAAGGACCGGTCAACCCAACATCGCACGACTGCATTCTGAACCTTGGAACTTGCATGGGACACAGTGGGAAATGGGGAAGACCCTCGGCCGAGGACTGAACCATTTAGGAAATCCGGATCAAACCATTCAGCCCAGTAGAATAATTTTTTTTCAATCCGAATTGTTAATGGCACCATTATTGAGCTACATGTCACATTTATGGTGTCGCAAAACTACGCCGCATTAAAGGACTTTGATAGTAGAAATAGTAGGATGGGCATGAACTCTGTGGAAACAAATACAATCTGCACCTCTCTCGACTCATGGTATAAATAGCAAGCTCCAGGTACGAGAAAGTCTCTCCGATCCCTAGATTATTTTATTTATTTACAAACTTCCAAAAGAATATACTAATTTTAGCATGGGAGACTCCCTGGCCTTAAGGCCGCCTTCTCCTAGTTATCTTCCCCCTTTGTTTTTTGCAGGCCCAATTTTGAAGATCTAAGTTGTCGGAACTTGGCCCAAATGAGTGCGAAACATGATGTTAACAATTCTAACAATATTTTATTCAATTTTTAACTTTAATTTCAACTCACTATACAAACCGCACCTTAAAATTGCATCAGTTTTTGTGAATCAACATTATTAGAGTATTCACAGCCTGTAAGAGCATCCTCAATGGATTAGTTAAAAGCTAAATCCATTGAGTATTTAGCTATTAGAGAACAAAATATGATCACAATGGATTAGTTAAATTCTAAATAATTGGACTTTAGCTACAGTGATTTTTAAAATATTTTCCAAATTTGAAGGTTACAGTGGATATACCAAATACATATTTTATCAATTATTTCTATTTCCTCTTTCTTATCTACTTCATGTGAAATGATATTAATTTAATTAGAATATGATTATTAATTCACATATAATGGGTAGGATGAGAAAATATGAGAAAATTAAATAAATTAATAATTAAAAAAATAAATATTTTTTAAAGTAATATTATTTTATTACTATATAATAAATAAATGAATAATCTAATGTGAAAATTTGATGTGAATAGAATAATTAAAGTCAAATTCATCTCATATTATTTTATTAGTATATAATAAAAAAATAGCTATTCCAATATAGAGATTGAAATAATCGAAGCCAAATTTATCTCACATTAGCTAAAAATATCTTTTAATTTTGATTAATCAGTGGTCTTAGGTAAAACCTAATTTAGCTAGTAAAAAGTGAAACAATGGGATAAAGTCAAGTTCCGCCGCTAGCGGTAATAACTTTGGAATTACCGAGTTAATCTTCACTCGATAAAAAAATATATTATTAAAATAATCAATTTTTTTTATTATTAAAATAAAATAAATCAATTTCATGAACCTAGACCCCCAAATTTCTCTTTGCCTCTTGCTTTTAGTTCATTTTCACGGAAAGGGACTGCGAGTTGCGAACATTAGCTTCAACCTGCAATTTTTCTTGACTTTTCTAGGTTGTTTACAGGTTATTTCTAGGTTTTTGTTGGCTTTTATGCCATTATGTTTTGTTCATGAGAAAACTGAATATTTCATTCATTGTGGTATTTTCATGAAAATAACATTTTCTTTTTTGATTTTATGAAAATAACATTCTAATTTGAATTGAAGAATAATGGCATAAAAAAATTGGGAAAACTTTTAACAACAGAACATTGTGATGTAGGGCTTAGTTTTGTCAATTGATTTCAAGAATTTTCAGTATATGTAGTACAAATTGCTAGCTGATATTGTTTGAGAAGAGTTTATCAACTCTACTTACGTCATCAGAGTCATTGAAAAGTATAATGTGAAAGAAAGAATGACCTTTAAAAAAAGAATAATGCTACATATAATCGTGGAGTGTGCAAGCGCCATGCAATCATTTTGAAAAAGAGTAAAGTTCACTATTAAAAATTAATTAATTTTTTTTCATGTGGGTCTCATATTTATTTACTTTTTTTAAAATAATTATACGACGCTTGCATACTCACGATTGTAACTACCATTTCTTTTAAAAAAAAGACGAGTCATAAGAGTAATAATTGAGATTCAATATAAAAGAAATTTAGAATGAAGTGAATGAATTAAGTCAACTAATTTATATTGAATGAAAACTTATGACCGTTTGGAAAAATATGTTTTTTAAAGAATATGAGCGTTAGATAAGGACAAAATTTGAATAATAATGATTATTAAGAAGTTTTCAAATTTTAAAAATTATTTCCACTAGAAAAGGACAAATTTTAGAAAATATGATCGTGAGAAAAAGTTAACGATTTTGAAAATAAAATATCGTTAGGAAAGAAAATTTAGATTTTTTTTTGGAAGAATAAGAATTTAAAAATTATGATTATAAGAAAAAGAATAAAAAAAAAAAGTAAAAAAAAAAAAAATATTTTAATAAAAATAATAAAATTGAATAGCTAATATAAAGAGTGGGATGTAGTCCTGTAAAAGTAATAGCTAAATCAGGAAAAAAAAATACAAGTCTTAGTTTTTTTAATTGAATTTTATTATCATTACTATTTCTTTTGTTTTAAATGTCCAATCGAGCGAAGACATTTTAACTCTTTCCATTTTCTTTCTCTTGAATTTTGGAGCAAATCTTATACGGTACTAACTTTATGGAATTGAAGAGTGGAAGTCAAGTTTCAAATCCCTCGAAATATCAAAAGAAAAAGAAAAACAGAACACATAACATGACAACTAAATTTAACTTTGCCCTCTTTTTCTAATGAACCAGCAGTTATCTCGCTGCTCATATTTCGCCATCCCATAATTCCTCAACAGTCCTGTACGGACCAAACGTCTCATGGACAAAGATGGAGTCCCCTGTTGTCAATCTTTCCTGCACAATTAAACATCAGGAACATAATCGTCATTAATATACCATATTCATTGGACCTCATACACAATCCTTCAGAGACCCAGTAAAAGCTAGCATCATAGAGGGAATTAGCATATTATAATGATGAGAAATGCTAGTATGCCGACTAAGTTTGTCCTCTCATTTTGACTGCTCATATATTTTTTTTACTTAATGATTAAGGAAGTAACATTTAGTGCATTAGTGCATTTTTTTATTTTTTAAAAATATTTAAATATGTTAAAAAATATGAAAAGAAAAAATAAAAAGATAAATTTGTGCTAGGCCGCACGCCCAGCTGTCATTGCTGGGCGGCAGCCTAGCACTACACTTATAATGATATCATTACAACAAAATCTTTTTTTTTTTTAATTTATTTTTTATTTTTTATTATCGATAAACAAGTTTTTATTGATAAGAAGTGTACACAAGAGCCCCAAGTATATGGGACTTATGCAAGAGCAATGCCTAAGCGTATGATCGCAACAAAACTTAAAGGACCAATTCACTTGATAACATATTAGCAGGAAATAGAGACTATATATGCTGGTAAAAGCTATAGAATTGGCCATGAAAAAAAATGGTGTAGTAAGTTCTGAAGTATAGTTTAGAAAGACAATGTCTAACTGAATACTAGCCTGCTCAATTTCGGACAATTTGGCGAGCAAGACTTCAGGTATAGACCAGTTGAAGATATCAAAGTTGTCCTTAATCCTTCCTTCATGTGTACTCTTTGGAAGCACGCTATGACCCATTTGCAGACCCCAACGAAGGGCTACTTGTGCAGGAATTTTGCCTACTTTCTCTGCAACCATACCTAGAATTGGATTCTTAAGAACGTCACTCTTGACCCACGTACTGCCAGGAGAACCTAATGGCGAATATGCCTAGATAAAGAAAACATCACAGTATTACCATTTTTAACAATCTTAAAACCTTCAATTATAGAAATAAGAAATATTTAACTCTTCACATAAGATTTGCCTCACAAATAGATAAACTATCTTAAAATACTGAATATACGTGCGTACGCACAAATAAAACCATTTCAATATTTGCGTATAAACTTACAGATAAGTGAACTCCCTTGGATTTACAAAATGCATGTAATCCTGGCTGCTGCCATGAAGGGTGGCACTCCACTTGGTTAACAGCAGGAGGCACCTGTGCTACCTCCAACAGATGGCCAAGCTTCTTTGAAGAGAAATTGCTGACACCAATAGCTCGAGCCTTTCCAGAAACATAGAGTGCTTCCATTGCTTTCCACGTGCTAGGTATATCTGGTTGAATGAGGTTTTCTGGTTTAAAGCCTATTGACCCCTTCTTCATCCGGACTGGCCAATGGATCTTCAAAAGTTGAGCAGCCTCATTTAGTCACAGTTAAATAATGTCCTCAATACCGCATCATCGAGAAGAAAATGATGTCAATACTAATATCTCAAAGTGTAATTTTCTGAGAAGAATAGAAGCAGACTCAAGGCATTCC
The DNA here is from genome assembly GCF_004785595.1 of Juglans microcarpa x Juglans regia. NCBI lineage: Eukaryota > Viridiplantae > Streptophyta > Magnoliopsida > Fagales > Juglandaceae > Juglans > Juglans microcarpa x Juglans regia. The sequence goes on along the minus strand of NC_054602.1, from coordinate 32,029,636 downwards.
ATGACTTGGTCATAACTATGCGTGGAATTTTTTTTATTTTTATATTTAAAAAAAAAAAAAAAAAAACTCTTCTATTTCACCTTCAATTGGTAGTTCTAGGAAGCCTTTCTACAAGTTAGAAAAGCTTTAATCAGTGATACGTACAAGGTACAAGTCAAGATAATCAAGTTGCAAGTTTCGCAAAGTAGTATCCAAAGCCTCTGAAACATCTTCAGGTGCATGATCAGTGCTCCTGTGGATTATCTCATTTTTAGATGTAAAGAAAACGTACTAGATAAGATCAAAGACCCTGTTAGTAACTCATATAAGGAACAAAGCATTATCATTTTAAATGGAAACTCTTTACTCTATAAAACAAACCAGAGTTTAGAGGTAATCCACAAATCCTCACGCTTCACCACACCATCTTCAAATAGTTTCTTCAGAGTGAGACCAATCTACAAGAAATGAGTAGTAGAAATCAGATCATGTACAATTCTTGCAAAAGCTTAAGCAATTTCAATTAGCAATAAAACAAGACTTAGAACATCATCACTAATTATTTCGTGCGTATTAGAAAATAATTAAGTAAAGAGAAAATGGATGTGTCAGCACTTAGCCCCATATCCCAGCATGCGCACTATGACAAACTAACTGGGAATACTCATGAAGGCGTCCTCCCATGTCATCGTTCATATACCCAAATAGAAATCCCCAAAAAAATGCCTAGGGTATTCGAATCTATAAGTAAATTCCATCTATGAAAGATATATTGTCCACAAGCTTGAATCAAATTCGTTGACTAATATGCAACTCATGCTGTAGGAAGATCTAAAGCATCAAGTGTATCAGATACCTAAAGCAATTCTATAGCTTAGAATTTGGTCGTAGTGAGACGATACTAAAGGCTCAAGGCGAGTGACACCAAGTTTTCAGAAAATATTTTACCTCCTTTTCATTGCCATAGAGTTGAGCGCAATCAATATGGCGGTATCCAACCTGCAGCAAAAGTAAACATGTCGGCTTGTAGCCAGAGAGCTAATTAAGCTATTCATTACTTTTCACACCACCAAAAATTAATCATGACGTCCATAAAAATTCCAAAACCTAAAAATGGCGAATGCGACAGATAAAGAAGGAAACGAAGAAGACCTTGATGGCAGTGGCCAAGGTTTCACCGACGAGGCTGGGGTCGACCTGCCCCGTCCCCAGTCCCAAAGAAGGGATCTTAGCTCCCGTGTTCAACTCGAAGAACCGAATTTCCTGTGCCATTTCCACGCTGCATGAATAAGTGGAAAGCAGAGACGGAGGGAGAGAGTGGGCGAGAGTCAACGCAATGAAAAGGGTACGAGACTAAGAAATTTGATGGAAGATAACTTTTAGCTCAAGGGATCATGCGGGGAATCTGATGCGAATTGTAACAAAGAACAAGTATAGTGCGTGGAGTGGACAATTGGACCCGGCTTTGGGCCCATCTATAAGACTAAGCCCATCACCATTACTAAGAAGGCTAGGCCAATACTTAGGATTAGGAGCCCCACGGATAAGGGACTCGTAACCACAACTATGAGACGAGATAACTCTCAAGAGCTAGAGATAAAGCCCCCAATTGGATACAATCATCTTGAGCAAAATAACCTCTACAAAATAGGAGGTATCTTCTCTAGTTAATAAGGGATCGTGAAGGATAAGCATACGGGACTGGTGATCAGAGTTAGTCGTCATCACGCCACATCCTTCTAGATATAACTTGATAGAGGTAACAAATATTTTCATTTTCATTTTACATACGCTCATCTTTATACTGTTAATGACTTGAGCATTGGAGTTTACACAGGGCAACCAGCGTCGTCTCTTCACTACTACAGGTCGTACATACAGTTGGTGGTGTGAAATACGTCTTTTACAAAGACGCCGTTGGTTGGATTTTCACAGGCCTTAACATGATTTTTACATGCCAACCGTTAGGCGATCACAAGTCGATCGGGATCCAAGAACAAGCATGACGGAGGTGAAAGTAAAGTTAGCAGAAACGGAAGAGAGGCTGAAACAAGTAATGGTGGTCATTGAACAATTGCACTAAGAGAATAAGGAATTAAAGTAACACAGGGATAATCCCTCAGCCCAGAATGGGCAGCCTGAAGGAGATGCACACAACGCAGAGGAGGTAAATAGTGAAGAAATAGAAAAGAAAAAAAAATGCATGATGAGCTGCATAGTTTGGTGGATAAATACGAGGAGATGGCAAAGAGGATGGGGTGGTTCCTCTTCCGTGGAGCAGCTCCTCACACGAACGGACTTCCCTTGCAACGAGGAAGTCACAGTGGTTCCTCTACCGTCTAAATTTAAGGTGCCGCAGATTGATCTATACGATGGGTCTAAAGATCCTGTTGATCACCTTGAGAATTTTAAAGTGTACAAGACTCCATGGCTTCCCCTGGGAGGTGGCTTGCCACGCCTTCCCTTTGACGCTGAAAGGAGTAGCACAGGGATGGTTTGGGACCCTTTGCCCTGGATCAATTAGCTTTTTGAAGAGCTTGCTAAGCAGTTTCTCATGTAGTTTATGGCAAGCAGAAGGTGGTGCAAGCTGGCAGCTTATTTGTTAATCATAAAACAGAAGGAATGAGAGAACCTGAAAACTTACCTAACACGCTTCAATAAAGAGATGCTCACCACAGACGATCAGGATGAAAAGATCTCCTTGACCACAATTCTAGGAGGAATCTGGAGTACTTTGAAGAAGGAAAAGGAAAATGAGTACGTGAGTCAGCCTTTTTATATAAAATACACATAGTCGCCAACCAGCCTAGCACATTCACTTTGCAGTGGCATTGAAACAGAGACTATATCAATGAAGTCGTAGAAATTATTGGATTTAGATTCTTAGAATTTTTGTAACTATAACCCTTGGAATATTAGAGAGAAAAAAATATAGACACGTAAATTAATATTTCCACAATTTGTTTTTTTTCTATGGAAATCAAAGACCAAATTATTGAACTTCAAACTTTTTTGTTTCCCGAGGAATCATTAGTCTAAAGTCTAGTTTGGAAATATAAGTATTTTCAAGTATTCTCAAATATTGTTTGGCTTAGCTCAAGGCTAAAGTGTTAGATGACTTTTGGTCGACCGGATTCAATGTGGAATGTTCCTGAAATACAATCTTGGGTAGAGCATTTAACCGATTGGGTTGTGCTAAATATTGTGTATGTTTTACTTGCAGGTATCATCCCCCTCTTTCTCGTGGTGGCTGAACAAGTAGTCGAGACATTGCAGCATGTGAATCAGTGGTGGGGAGTCTGGAGATGGGAAACATCAAATGGGCGTTGTTTTCTTTATTGTGGCAACCATGGGAGATATTTCTCAGTATTTTTCAGAAACCTATACTCACTTATTTTAGTTTATCCTTTTACTTCAGTCGTCCTAAAAAATGAAATAAGAATCAGCAACCGTTGTTATCCAGATGTTTGCCTGTGATCTGCTTGTTGGAAATATTGGGTTTTCATACCCATGAGCACGCTTAAAAGACTGAATTGTGTAGGTTAATACGTTGTTGGTTTCCTTTTCGGCGTTTTTCATGTGCTTTTGCAACGCACTAAGTGCATTCATATAACAATACACTTGTAACATGATTGGTGGTTTGCTTCCCCAACATTTTGGTTTTAATTTGAATGAGCTTGTCCAAAAGTTTAAAATCTGAAATATTTATGTTTGATAAGATTAACCAAACATGCGTGCTGGTTTGCTGCCCAATATGATGCAGACAGAATAATTATTATTCTGCCGACTAGTTTCAACAGATAATTCATAAGAAATAAGACAAGAGAATCAAAACTCCAAAGAAAACACCTCTGATGTTCAATTCAAAATTATCAAAATTCAAGAATGATCCAGTCAGCCCACAGGCCAGGCTGTAGTAACTGAAAATCGACCATATCAGAATTTTACCATTAATAGAAAATTTTCAATAATCATGCCAAAAATAATTAAGTAATAAAAGAAGTAATCTGCCAAAAATCTGGCCCAAATTGAGCTCAGAATCACTTCCTAAACAATAAATGAAATATTATCATAAAAGTAAAAAAATAACTAAAAATAGGAATTCAGAGGGAAAAGAGTAGAATTTGGCCTAAAAATGATGCACACAGAGTATAGCTGAGTACCCATGACGTGTGCGTCGAAAAGAGCTTTCCGAATTGGGGTCATATACGCAATTCTGATACCTATCGTTAAAGTTATGGCCAAAATATTGAAACATGCCCAAAACTACCTCAATCAAGGAAAGATCACGATTTCATGCCATTTTTGTGCTGATCTATTGCCTCAAGGCATTTCAGTGCAGTCAACGTGCAATTTGACAACTCAGCATCATCTGACTCAGATCCTCTTACATAAAAAAAGTATTTGGTATAACATTTTGATGAGCTATATAAAGGTTTAAACTTTGAAGGTTGGAGTCTAAGGGCTATAATATGCTTGCAGGTTCGCTGCCCTCACATTTTGGAGTACATTATATATGAAGTTCATGAAGATTTAACTGTGCAGAAATTTCTAGGCAAGTTTTATGGATAGTTCAAAATTTGTTTTCCTCACTTCATACACGAGTTTTATTAACGAACAACGTCATGTATTAATGCTTTCATTTGAATATACACTTACTGGTTTGCTGCAAATACATTTTGGTTTTCATCGGAATGAACTATACAAAGGTTTAAAGATTTGTTATCGCGTTCATCCATGAATGTAATCTTTGTAATTGGTTGGGTGTTAGCACTTATTGGTTTTCATTCAAACATAATACATGAAGGTTGAAACTCAGTCAACTAATTCAGGAACAATAACAAATCGCAACCATTTTGGATTGATATATTGGTTGATGGCTTTCATGCACATGATAACCTTTTTAGGATGGTTTAAAGTCTCTTTTGGTTGGTTTGGGAATGTGATATATGCTTGGTGCTTTGTAAATGATTATGTCTTTGCTTTTCATTGGAATTTTAATTCCGTAATTTTAAAAGAATTGTGATATGTGCAAATCCAGAATATGGTTGCGACTTTGTGTATTTGGTTGATTCACTTTCGTTTTCAGCAATTAATGTATATATATTCTCAGCCCTTTGTATCATCTATTACTGGTTTGCTGCCTTAACTTTTTGGTTTAAATGGGAAAAAGCTTGTGGTTTGAACTTGTGATTGTGTTGGAAGAGCATGCAACATGAATGTGCTTGGTGGATTGCTGTAAAAACATAATTTGATGTGGAATTTGAATGTATTGCATTGGATATTTTATTTACTTTGTTATTCTTTTTGCTGGTTTACTGTGGTCATTTCCATGAAGATGTAGCATCAACGTGTTGCCTACGGATGGTTGGGCATTAACAGGCTGGTGTAAATGTTTTTTTTTTAATTATTGTGTTAGTGAAGGCATTATTGAAAGTGGTTGCATGATATAGTTCTAATATTCATGTTTTTGTTTTATAGATTGGTTAGATGGATGTGATGTCTATTTTACACTTGTTTGGCAAAAGGAATATAGGACTGTAAGTACTGTACTAAGGGTGTGCTCCTCGAGAAAAAGAGGGTGATTTTGGATAAAGATCAACAAAAAGGTTCATATTTGTGTTGGGAGAAATCAAATAGTGGATATTATATTTTTCACTTTGTGTGAATCTGTTAGGAAGTAATTTAATATAGAATAATCTAAAGTAAAATCACACACACACAAAGAGCCAAGAATTTTTACGTGGAAAACCCTTCAAAGCAAAGGAAAAAACCACGGAACCTAGTCCACTTAAACCTTCCACTATCAACAATGATGTGTACACAAATGTTCTCTCTAGATAACAGTAGAGGCATACAATCAACAATAATCTCAAGAAAAAAACCTTCTTGGTAACCAAACAATGTGATAGAAGAGACTTCACCAAGGAGGATGTGGTACTGTTCACGGCTACAAACACCAGAAATACTGCTCTAAATCCGATCTCACCGTTCAGATTATAGAGCCTTGAGTCGTGAATGTGTCTGCAAAATTTCAGCTCAATCGGACCACAGACGATGCCGATCAGAACGTTTGATGGAAAATGTACGGCCTGTTCTGTTTTTGACAGCTTCTTTTCACTCTCACGATTTCTCTCTTTTTTCACACACTGTTTCTACTGTTCACGGCAACAGCTTAGGTTTTAATAAACCTAATTAAGTTGGGCCTAAACCCTCTCTCCATGTGGGTTTAATGGACCCACATGGGCCACCCTCCATATAGGAGGGAACCCACACAACAATTTGTTGCACTAGTTTCACCGACTTGATTATCCCAGATGGATAAGCATTATTAAGTAGAGATTGTTGCGTATATCGTTATGTATTAACAATGAGATTGTGGCTACTGTAATCATTGGATTTGTCTACTTGCAACATATTAGGTTGTATGATTGTTTGTCCTTGCATGTTCTTCATGAATGAATGATGTTAACCCCTATTCCTTCTACGGACTACCTAGTTGATATCCCAATTACATTGCTTTCGTGTCTTTCCAATGATTTTTTTTAGCAGCAAATCTGTCTTGATATTTTAACTATAGTTTGTTTAGCATATGGATAACAAAAAATCGATAGAAAATGCCCCTTAAGAGCATCTCTTCTGAACCATATATTGGCCCTGAGCAAATAACTGGCGATGGCAAGACCCTTCCGATGGCTCATATAGGTGATTCTCACATCTCTTCTTCCTCCTCTAATTTTGTTCTTCACAATTTATTACATATTCCTCAGATTACCAAAAACTTAGTTTTTGTAGATCAAGTTTGCCGAGCTAATTGTGTTTTCTTTAAATTTCATGATTCACATTTTTCTATGAAGGACAAGCAAACCGGGACTCTTATTCGCCAAGGACCAACACATAATGGGCTCTACATTTTCCCTCCTCCAACTATCACAAAATCATCTCCTACTGCCTTTATTGGTGAAAGAACTTCAATTGCTCAGTGGCATCATAGACTCGGCCATCCATCTCTTCAACTTGTGTCTCACGTCTTGGGCACCAAGTGTTTACCATTTATTCTCATTTAGTCTTCTTTCTTTTGTTCAGCTTTTCCACTTGCCAAATGTAGGCAACTACCATTTAGTCTTAATGTTAATCGGTCTCCAAGACCTTTACATTCGATCTTTGTAGATGTTTGGGGTCCTTCCCCTTATATTTCGCATGATGGTTTCAAGTACTACATTTCTTTTGTTGATGATTTTAGCCGATATATCAGGTTTTACCCGCTTGCTTATAAGGGTGATGCTACATCCACCTTTGTTCTTTTTCAAAAATACGCTGAACGACCATTTAACGCTAAAATTAAAATTGTTCAAATTGATTGGGGTGGATAATTTTGACTCCTCACCAATCTACTTCAATCTCAAGGCATTACATATTGACTCTCATGTCCTTACAACCACCAACAAAATGATGTGGTGGAGAGAAAGCATCGTTGAGACTGGCCTTGCTCTTTTAGCAACAACAACTCTCCCATACAAATTTTGGTTCGATACTTTTATACTGCAGCTTATCTTCTAAACTTTCTTCCCTCACCATTGCTTCACAACAAGTCACCACATCTACTTCTCTTTAACAAAGACTCAGATTACTCATTTCTCAAAGTGTTTGGGTCTGAATGTTGGCCCAAATTTCGGCCCTATAACAATCACAAAATCCACTTTCGTTCCCTTACTTGTCTCTTTCTTGGATAGAGTCCTATACGTAAAGGCTATAAGTGTTTACATGTTCCCACCAATCGGCCATATATATCTCGTGATGTTATTTTTAATGAAAATTATTTTCCCTATCCCTCTTATTTTGTTTTAGGTCTAAACTCTCCTTAATCTCATTTGGGCCTCAGGATATCTCAATAAACACATACAGTGCTCTCGATTCTCCAACCTTCTATCTTGGGCCCAAATCCACCACATCATCCAAACCCATTAACTCTTCCTTCCAGCCCCATCACATTCAGCCCATCATCTTCATCTTCACAACCTGTTTCGTCTTCTCCCCCTAATCCGACTCACGCTAACCCTAACCCTCACGTTTCTCTCATACCACCACCGCCCCTCCCACACTCACCGATCATTACACAGGCTAAAACAAACAATTATCGTCCGAAACCCTTCACACATGGTCAAATCCCATACCCAAATCCTCGTCACTGTCTTACCCTCACCATCAAAGTTCCCAAAGAACCATCGTTCTACACCATTGCATCCTGTTTCTCTGAGTGGCATGAAGCCATGAGCAAGGAACTTCAAGCTCTACTTCAGAGCAAAACTTGGTCTCTTGTTCCCTTTCCCCTTTCTTCTAATGTTGTTGAATGCAGGTGGGTGTTACAAACCAAGCACAATGCCAACGGCTCCATCGAAAGACGCAAGGCGAGACTCTTCGCCAAGGGTTTTCACCAGCAAGAAGGCATCGACTATGCCAAGACATTCAGCCCGGTTGTCAAACCAACTACAATCCGCTTAGTCCTCTCTCTCGCTATGTCTCATGGATGGCACATTCGACAACTCAACATCCAAAATGCGTTCATCCATGGAGATCTCACCAAAACCGTATACATGTCCCAGCCAATCAGTTTTGCTCATCCTGAACAACCCGAGTACGTCTGTCGCTTTCATAAGGCCATTTATGGCCTTAAACAATCACCTCGTGCTTGGTTCGTACAACTCTCATCTTGCCTATTTGAATATGGATTTCTCCCTTCCCAAGCTGACCTGTCTCTATTTATTTACTCTTGCAAATCCATTCTTATCTACGTACTAGTCTATGTAGATGATATAATAGTGGCAAGTTCTCATCCATTTCAAATTGATCAGCTCATTTCATTTCTAGCATCTGTTTTTCCTGTCAAAGATTTAGGCTAGGTATATTTTTTTTCTTAGTATTGAAATTTGTCATTTGGAAGCTGGAATTTTACTCTCTCAACAGAAATATATCTATGATATCCTTTCTCGAGTAAATATGCTTTCAGTCAATGGAGTTAGTTCTCCAGTGGCGGCCTCTAGTCGCCTTTCTGTTTTAGACACTCCAACCTTTTTGGATCCTACATTGTATCACTCCATTGTGGGGAGCCTTCAATACCTCTCCCTCACTCGTGTGGACATTGCTTTCACAGTTAACAAAATTTGTTAGTTTATACACAATCCAAAACACACATATTGGCAGGCTGTTAAACGTCTACTGAGATACCTTTAACAAACTCTTAATTTCGGTCTCTTCATTCACAAGTCTTCCTCCCTACAACTTCAAGCCTTTTCAGATGCGGATTGGGCTGGTTGCCAGGATGATCGTCACACTACTTGTGGCTTTTGTATTTTTTTTTTGGGTAACAATCTGATCTCCTGGAGTTCTCACAAGCATTGCACTGTTGCTCACTCTAGCACCAAAGCTGAATATAAGGCCCTCGCCAACACAATTGCCGAACTCCTTTGGATTCAAAATCTTTTAAAGGAACTGCACATTTTTATTTCTAAAACTCCTCTTCCATGGTGTGACAATCTTGGTGCAACCTACCAGTCCGTTAACCCAATTCTACATTCCCACACCAAGCACATGAAAATTGATTTTCATTTTGTTCCTGATCGAGTTGCTGCAAAAACTCTTCAAGTTGCTTTTTCTACCATCAAAAAACCAGCTAGCTGATATCCTCACAAAGCCCTTTCCAACCTCTTGGTTTCATCTTCTCAGAACGAGCCTCATTGTTGTTGACACCCCGCTTGGCTCAAGGGGGCGTATTGAGCCATCTACGTTGGACTCCAAATCACAAGTGACTTGGCAAGCACCAAGCACATCAATCACTGCTCTAGAACCTTCAGGAATTACGTAGACAACTTGTGTGTGTCCTCTGTATTCTGTTGTAACCGTGTTGGCAGGAGAATTTTACAAACTCTACTTAATGCATTACCATATAGCAGCGCACGTTCTCTATTTGTAATAATGCCTAGGAAAGGTTCCTTTTGTATTTGTCTATAGACGCTTCCTTATACATCTTTGTTTAATTAATGAGAATATAGAAATACAGTTTTATTTTCAAAGTCTATCATATAACTTAATTATATAAAATTTGTCACTTTATAGTTTTGTTTATTATAATGATGACGAGGTCAACAATCTCATGATCTATTAATTCAATTTACATATATTGTCTTAAACATTTTTCTTTTGCCTTGTGTTCGCAATTTTTGAAACAAAAATGATCTGTACACTTTTAGAATGAATAAAATTTGCATTTTTACTTTTAAAAAAAGAATAAATTTAAGATTTACAAAAAAAAATATTTTTTTAATAATAAACTTTACTTATTTTCAATAGAAGCGTAGAAGACTTGTATACTATATTGTATCTGAAGTTGGTAATGTTGAGTGGGAGCTAATATTAAAAAAAACATTTTCGTATAGACTTTTAAGCAGCATCCTAGAGTTCTTTACAAATACTAACTTCCACGTTTAAGTTCAATAAAATTCTAGCACTGTCAACATTTATTCTATATGATAGCTAATAAATTTTAAAATATATAAATAAGAGTTTTGCTATGCACTAAACTGTGTATCGATGTTGACATGAGTTTTTTATTAAAAAAAATAAAAGAAAGAAAGTTTTGAGTGAATAAGAAGATCATTTGTCTTACGAAAATCATTTCCATCTCAATTCGCACTGTTTTATTAAACAAATACCTTACATTTCAGTATCGGTTCGCGATTTGTTGTGCGACCTCGCTTGCAAGAAGACATTTCCTATAAAATTAAGACTTGTCAATAGAAATACATCATATTTATAAGAGGTACCTCAAAGTTTTACTTTATAGATTTTACTAACTAATATTTGACCAATAAAAAATTAAAAAAAAAAAAAAGTCAAACCAATGTTTATTACATTGAAAATGTGCTGCCGATTAGATGGAATTTATGAAAATAATACATTTTAACCATCTCAAACTTACCGCTCAAACGGTCCTAAGTGACACCACCATATAATGTCAAGTGATTTATTAAAAAAATTAAAAATAAAAATACAAAAACACTCAAACCCTAAGTAGCATCTTTACAAAGTGGAAGTCAACCAAACTTTAAGATACAAATTTGAAGAGTGGTCATCGAAGAGTGGCAACTCCAATTCCCTCGAAATATCACAAAACAAAAAAAAAAAAAAAGAATATAGAGCATGACAACACTTTGCCCTCATTTTCTAATGAACCAACAGTTATCTCGCTGCTCATATTTCGCCATCCCATAATTTCTTAATGAAAAATGCTAAATGCAACCGGCCCGCACAATCAGTGTGTAATCGCCATATCATTATAATGAAACGGTGTGTTTCATTTAAATGAGAGATGAAAATGCGAGAGACCAAATGGGGGAGGTGGGATTGAGTAAAATAGTGTGTTTCAATTAGTTTTTCAAAACACACCGTTTTGAGTGAAATCGAGAGGCTTCTCCCTTCTCCGTGCGTCTCCTTCTCCCTAATTTTAATACCATCAACGTCCCTCCTCATTCCTAAAGCCAGTGACCTCTGTTCATTCACCATGCCCCAGTCTTATTCTCACAAATCAAAACGAAACGTAAGACAGCTCACACACCAAAACGAAATGGAAAGAAGCGATTTCGATTTCAAACGCACAACAACATTCTCGTATAGCTTCCATTCCCACTTACTTCGATCGTCAACTACCTCCTTGACCTCCAATTTTTTTTTTCAAACCTCCATTAGCTTTGTTTTATTCTTGTATTGTATTGAGATTTGCCCAGGATTAAGAAAAAAAAAACAAATGCTTAATCTCCACATATATGATTGTTCTTAATCCATTTTTTAAGTCCGTGTAGCAATATTTGATACCCCCACCATCCGCATTCAGCCCCTTTCATCTTCCAACTTATTCAAATCCATCTCAAGCCCATCGATACTTTTTATAAATGACACTCCATTTGCCATCCTTTTGGGCAAGTGTTCCAGCAATTAAAAAAATTCTCCTTCAAAAATTAAAATGCTTTGCAGTCAGTTGGTACCTCACATTCTTCAGTCAAAATGCTCTGCAGTCAAGCACCGGTTTGGATGTTTTTTGGTCACTTGAAATCCTCTGTAGAAATGGGTTTGGGCGTTTTTCAGCCACTCCAAATGCTTTGTATAAATGAGTTAGTCATTCCTTCTTCCTTTCACTCTAGGTTTCAGTCCAGTCCTTTCTTCTTTCTTCAGTTGCTGGTTCAGATGCTGGTTCTTCTTCAGTCGAACACTTGTTTTTGTTTCGTTTCATTTTTTTTTAATTATTGTTAGAAGCTGACGTGGAAACTAGGTTACACGGCGCTTCCGCATGGCCGGTTATATGTAGAAGAACTATTCCTCAACAGTCCTGTACGGACCAAAAGTCTCATGGACAAAGACGAAGTTCCCTGTTATCAATCTTGCCTGCACAATAAAAATCGGGAACATATAATCGTCATTATACCATATTCATTGGACCTCATACACAATCCTTTAGAGACCCAGTAACAACATCACAGAGGGAGCATAAAAAAATGCACTCTTACTACTTTTATTTTTTACTTTATTTTTTAAGGAAGTGTTTTTTAATAATATTGTGTTTTTTTAATTTTTTAAAAAAATATTTAAAAGTGATAAAAAATACATGTATGAAAAAGCAAAAATAAAAATGATCCTATAACTAACTGTAGCTCCCAGTGCGAGCTGAGAGCGGTGGTTGTAGAGCCACTCATTAGCATATTATAATGATATGATCACAATAAAACTTTTTTTCTATTGGTAAACAAGTTTTTATTGATCAAAAGAGTACACAAGAGCCCAAGTACATGGGATTTATACAAGAGCAACGCCTAAGCGTATGATCGCAACAAAACTTAAAGGACCAAATTCACTTTTTTTTTGTTTTTTTTTCTTAATCTCCAAATCCAAGGGTCAATTCACTTGATAACATATTAGCAGGAAATAGCAACTGCATAAGCTGGTAAAAGCTATATATAGAATTGGACATGAAAAAAAATGGTGCAGAAACTTCTGAAGTATAATTTAGAAACACAATGTCTAGTGCAACGTTGGAACTTCGGCTGTAAGACCTAGCCCATTGTCAGGCCCAGGCCCGTGAAACACCTCCAGTTTTGACGTCGTGTAGATTCACGTCCACCTTCCATTTTCATGCATGACGTTCATCCCTCTTCTCTCTAGGTTTTTACCCTTTACTTCATATAGCTTATATATATATATGTTATGCATTCTTGACCTAGATTTTGTGCCGCTCATCTCCTCTTCACAGAAAATCAACCGAAAGTCTCCACCTCTCATTGTGAACCTCAGCCAAGCCGCATCACGCACCAGCCATCACTCCCTGTTAAACACCAACTGTGTAGCTCGGTTAGCAAGCAGTGCACTGTCTACACCAAGCCGATCCACGTGCCGCTGTCCCACCAAGCGCAACCCACATCGGTACCTCAGTCACTCGGAGTTTACCACCCCAGCCGTGAGCCACCGTCCCTCCGAGTTCCACATCCGGTTTTGCAGCTGTCGGTTAAGGCCCCCACCTCTATTTTTACTCCAAGAAACAGAGGAGTCTTCTTGCATCCGTATGCCACAAATCTGCCTACCCATGCTGCCAGCCATCGTCGCACCACCCTCTGTCTGCCGCACGCCACCTCGACCTCTCGGTAAGCCACCAACCTCCCTCACTGCATCTCCCTTTTTCGGCTTTGCTCTCTCCGCCTCTTGCTCACTCACCTCGCCCTCTCTTCTTTTCGCGTGCTCAGCTCAGCTCGGCGGCAGCTCTACCGCACTCTTGCTCTTCAACCGCACCCCACCGTCCCACCAGCCAGCCCTGTCGCGCCGTACTCCTCCACGCTAGCCTCGGTTTCCCTTGGGTAAGCCTCTGCCGCCGCATGCTTGGTTTTATTCTCGTATGTTTGCTCCTCTGGTTTTGCTCTTGTAAGTTATATATATATATATATGTAAATTGATCACCTAATAGTCGAGTACTATTACCAGACTACCCTCAGTTTATCTTCCATATATATATTTTCGGATAAGTGGTACATTTGGGTTTATATTTAAATGGGTTTGTTTTTTAGTTTCATAAATTATTGTATTTGTGTAGATGATATTTTAATAATTTTGTAAATTAAAGGAAGTAAACCTATTTTTTAAGAGAAGTTTTTCATGTCGTATTTTATAAGATTTTTTTTAAAGTAGTTAAAATATTCTATTAATTTGTAATACGTTGTTGGTATTCTGGATATTTTGATATTAACATTTATTGAGTTCCGTAATTATCTTAATACTTGTGTGATTGAATTTCTTATTCGGTACGATTTCAATTAAGTGGATATTGATGATTTTTAGAAAGTGATAATGTAACTTGAAGTTATGAGAATTTTAGGTTTTGAGGAATTAAAATATGTTATTTTAGAAGCTTAGGCTTAGACATTGAAATACGTGATTGATTGTAAATTTACGAAAATTACGTGATTATCTTATAGGTGACGATTAATTCTTGTTCGGCTTTGTTGAGGAAATTTTTGGAAAGTTAAGAAATTCAGGTAAGCGGGGTTCCTATGCTAGACCTTACACGAATTATTGAGACTGACGTTGACTTTCTGAAAACTTTGCATATTTTTGTAATGAAATGAGAACTTGGGAAAAACCAACCTTGGTCACTTATTTGCATTACTCATGAAATTTGTATGAAAAAAAAGAAAATATTTTCTGACATGCATTGTGTAGACATGAGCTAAATTTTGTCATTTGTCTCTGAAATCTGAAAAAGAGCAATATTGAGAATCTGAAAAATTGTGTATTTATTTGGAAAGATGCTCCGACTTTTATTTTCAGCATGTGAGAATGATCTGATTATGTTTTGGTACTCTGTTTTATTTTGATATGGCATCTGAAAACTTTTGGCATGGTGTACTGATTTTGTATCTGACTCTGTCTCTGCTCTGCTCTGCTCTGCTTTGTTATGCTCTACACTGTTTGGGTTGGTACCAACTTCTCTGTCTCTGAGTGCACCCACTTTGGAAACAAAGTGGTTTTATTGTGGTCTTTCCTGTGTGCACACTCAAGGCTCCGAGAAGAATAAGGAAAAGATTTCACCTCTGTCTCTGCCCGGTTTGGCCACCGGGGATAGCACAACCCTACCACGGGGGTGAAATATGGTCTCTGCTCTATAAGATGCTCTGTTTTGATGTGATGATGATACTCAGGTTAGGTTATGCCAAAGTACTCTGGGTTTTACTTGATTTAAAGCTATCGCTCTGTTACTTTTGAAAACATGTTTTGTTCTACATGACAACTCTGGAAAATATTTTGTTATGCATACTGTACTCTGTAAATGCTCATGTTTGCACGCTAGTATACGTTTTCTGCTTACTGAGTTGTTGATAACTCACCCCTATATCCATAATATGTTTCAGATAATTTTGATGCAACAGCTGGAAATCAGGAATAGAGAGTACTTGCAAGTTTTGTTGATCATAGAAGGCTAAGTGCCTTGGGGTACAAGGATTTTTGGAGAATTTTTTGGTAGTGTTGATATTTTATGTGGCCTAGGTATTTTGAGTAATGGATATTTCTAGTCTTTGTGGAAAAGTTTATGTATATCAATGAGACACTTTTGATGTGCCCTTATGTAGGAACATGGATATTTGTGTTGAACAAATAGGTTAATATGTTATAGAGATTCTGGTTTATTTTAAAAGTATTATTTGGAAATGATTTTAAGTGATATGAGTTAACTCTCCGGACCCTCGGGGGACGGGGCGTTACGTCTGCTCCTCCCTCCTCTTCCCTGTCCATTTTACTTATGTGTAGTGTTTTTTATTCTTGTTTTTGTGTTTTTTTAGGCCAAATAAGGGTGGATCGTCGTTCGGATCTTTCCAGCCGTCGCACTTCTACACGCGCCCCACCGGCATGACGACCAGCTGCCGATCTTCAAGACCTCCAAATCCGGCGTCCATCTGAGTGGAGCGTAGTCCGCACCCGGGGGACGAAATTTTCAGTTATCGTCGGCGCGTGGTCATCACACGCCACCGAGGAGCCCTCTGCCGACGCCACGCTCGGTTTCTTTGGAACCTCTGATTCCGGACTTCCACATCTGACCGTCGGCTTTCCTCCCAGAGTGAACAGTGTTCTGCACGCGCCACTACCGACCTTTGTGCACTGATCATCCGTTTTCATCTTTTTTGTTTCTTTTTTGTTTCTGTTTCTATGTTTGTAGTTGTTTTGTCTCTGTTTTTGCTGTTGTTTTTGTTGTCCCGAGTGAGGTGTTGGGCCTTTGGATCAGACGTAATTCGGGGTAAGAGCCGTTCGATAGTGGTGGGCGATGCTAAGACCAGTGGTCGTACGGCCTGGCTGTTGTGGTCTGTGCGTGAGCTGGGTGCTCGTTCCGTCAGGGCTTAAGATGCCGATGCTTGTGGTGGGCGTGACGTCCGAGGTCTCACCAGTGCTTGTGGTCTTGTAGTTATTAATATGTTTATTTGTAGTTTTTTTTATTAGTTTAGTTTTTAATAAAATAGGAATAGGCTATTGGATTTGGTGTCCATAGCAGTGTCCTGTACTCTTCCTCCTTGGCTGGATAGAGGGGGCTTTTAAGTTCTGTTTTACAGAGCGTTTTCTCTATTGTGAGAGAGTTTGTTTAGAAGTTAAGACAATGTCCGCTACAAAAAAATTTGTGTGTGGGGAAGCCCCAGAGCTAATGCGTAGATTGGCTTATAGTCAGGATTTTCCATGTATTGGATTTTTCATGTATTGATAAGTCACAATTGTAACTTTGGTTCATTAATGAAATGAGTATGTTTCCTTCAAAAAAAAAAAAGAAAGACAATGTCTAACTGAATACTTGCATGCTCAATTTCGGACAATTTGGCGAGCAAGACTTTAGGTATAGACCAGTCGAAGATATCAGAGTTGTCCTTAATCCTTCCTTCATGAGTACTCTTTGGAAGCACACTATGACTCGTTTGCAGGCCCCAACGAAGGAATACTTGTGCAGGAGTTTTGCCTACTCTCTCTGCAACCATACCTAGAATTGGATTCTTAAGAACATCACTCTTGAGCCACGTAGTGCCAGGAGAGCCTAATGGCGAATATCCCTAGATAAACCATCTTAAAATACTGAATATACGTGCGTACGCACAAATAAAAGCATTTCAAAATTTGCGTATAAACTCACAGATAAGTGAACTCCCTTGGATTTACAACCTACATGTAATCCTAGTTGATGTTATTGAAATAACTGATTCTATGCCACCTTTTCACAAACAGATTGAGTGCACTTGGCATGACACTACAACACGCAATGAAGGACACCTGCAGAGCCATCGCAATTTAGATTAGCAGAGCACTACACAACCGAATGCAAGTTCTAGAAACTAACAGCAGAGGAATTTGTTGCTGGTCCCTACGGTGCTTTTGTAACCAACTCAATTAATTGTTTATTCTTTTACATCATGTATAAATACCGTCTACCATGGACAAAATTAATCAATGAAAACAGAGAGTTTTTCAGCATGTACTTCTTCTCTCAACATGGTATCGAGAGCCTTTAGACCGTAGTCTTTTTTTTTTCCTGATCCATGGCCTCTTCTTCTGAACCTTTTCCCCGTCCTCCTCCTCCTCCTTCTTCTCCTCCTCCCCCTCCCACCTTATCCTCCTTCTCACACATCATCTCCACCAAACTTACCAATGATAATTACCTTCTGTAGAAGGTACAAATTTCGGCTTATCTCAGAGGCCAAGACCTTTTTGGTTATGTCGATGGGTCTCTTTCCCCACCCCCAGAAACCATTACTGAATCCTCCACTACTACCATACCCAAAGCCAGCCCCTTTTCTTCATTGGAGGCGCACGGACCAACTTGTCCTTAGCGTTCTATTCTCCTCTCTATCTGACTCTATTATTGGTCACGTTTTATCATCTACTTCTGCCCGAGCTCTATGGGTTCTCTTGGCTTCAATGTATGCCTCCCACTCCCAAGCAAAAGAGTTTCAACTGCGTTTTCAACTCACTAATCTTTCTAGAGGTGACCAATCGATTTCTGAATATTTTGGGAAGGTCCGTCTTCTTTCTGATTCTCTTGTTGCCACTGGAACTCATCTACCTGACAAAGAGATTCTTACGTATTTGCTAAATGGCCTTGGACAATCTTATGAACCTTTTATCACTTCGGTAACAGCCAGGGCTGAGCCTCTCTCATCACATGAGCTGTACCAACTTTTGCTCATACATGAGGCGCGAGCATCCCACCTAACAAGTAACACAATATCTTCTGTTGAACCCACTGTCAACTTCAGTGCCTCAAGTGGGAGTGACCAACGTGGCCGAGGCTTCTCTCGCGGTGGACGCCAAGGTCGAGGGAGAGGTCGATTCAATTCCAACTTTCGTGGTGGAAGAACCAACTCCTTCAATAATTCTGCAAATTCTACATCGCAGTATACTGCCTAGTGCCCAACATGTCAGGTTTGTAATAAATCTGGCCACGTTGCTCTTCAATGTCGATACATGTTTGATCACTCCTATAAACTTGATGCTCCAAGATCCTTTTTTGCTAACTACACTGCCCCTGCATCTTTTTTCTGATTCATCCTGGTATTCGGACTCGGTAGCTACGCATCATATAACTAACGACTTGAATAACTTGAATATTTATTCTGAACAGTATAGTGGTGGTGATACAATATGGGTTGGAGATAGCAGTGGTCTTCCCATTCAACATTTTGGTGATTCTTCTTTAAAACCGTGCCTTCTTCTTCTTCTTCATTTTCACTTCGTAATTTGTTACATGTTCCTTCCATCATTAAGAATTAGTCTCTATTCTTCAATTTTGTATTGATAATTCTTGTTATTTTGAGTTTCACTCTTCTCACTTCTCTGTGAAGGACAAACACACAGGGACTCTGCTCCTCACAGGGCCAACGCATAATGGTCTCTATGTCTTCCCTTCCACCGTCTCCTCATCTCCATCCACTCATCTTGGCGAAAGAACCACTCTGGAACAATGGCATCGCAGGCTGGGGCATCCCTCTCTAGCACTGGTTTCACGTGTTCTGCACACAAGATGCCTGCCTTTTTCTTCCAACACTACAAATTTTAAATGCCCTGAATGTCCTCTTGCTAAAAGTCATCAGTTGCCCTTTTGTAATAGTCAGGCCAAATATTTCAGGCCCTTAGAACTTATTTGTGCTAACTTATGGGGCCCGGCCCCGTATGTTTCACGACTTGGTTTTAAATATTATCTTTCTTTTGTTGATCATTATACACGGTATACGTGGTTCTTCCGACTCAAATTAAAATCGGATGTTACACAAATTTTCAATACTTTTTTGCCTTATCTTGAAAGATTATTTAGTTCTAAACTTCTAATTTCACAAACAGATGGTGGAGGTGAATTTAAACCATTAACTCTAATTTGTCAAAAACTAGGCATCACTCATCGCCTCTCATGTCCTCACACGCACCAACAAAATGGCATCGTTGAAAGAAAACACAGGCATATAGTTGAAACCGGGCTCTCTTTATAGGCTCATTCCTCTCTTCCCTTCTCATATTGGGCCGATACTTTTGAAACTGTGGTTTACTTGATTAATCTTCTCCCCTCACCCACTCCCAAAAATAAATCACCACATTCTCTAGTTTATAATTCTAAACAGATTATAAATTTTTGAAAGTGTTTGGATGTGAATGTTGGCCCAATCTCAGACCCTATCTTTCAAATAAATTAAATTTTCGTTCCGTTTCATGTCTCTTTCTGGGTTCCAATGCTTCGCATAAAGGATGTAAATGCCTTGACTTAGTCACCAACCGTTTATACATCTCTCGGGATGTCATTTTTAGTGAAGCTTCATTTCCACTTTCAAAATCTCGATCCATTCATCCATCTCCTCCAGCCCAGTCAAAAATCGTACCTCTGCCTTTACTCTCTCCGTCTGTCCTTGGGCCTGGTCCAAACTCAAACCCACAAACTTCTATTCCTTCATCGTCTACCTTGAGCCCTTCCATACCCTCTGTTCTGCCGACACCGACTTCTACAACATCATCCTCTGCTCCTATCCTTCGTTCCCCTCCAGTAATCTTATAGCCACCCCAGTCTCCTATTATTACACGTGCCCAAACAAATTCATCTAGACCCAGACAGTTCATGGATGGAACCATTCCCTACTCCACCCGATTTTGTCTCACCACGTCTTTGACTGTCCCAAACGAACCTTCTAGTTATTCAGTTGCTTCAAAATTTTCGGAATGGAGAGAAGCTATGGCCAAGGAAAATGCTGCACTTCAACAAAACTACACCTAGTCCCTTGTACTTCCCACACCCGTAGCTAACATTCTCGAATGCAGGTGGGTGTTTCGCACTAAAACAAACGCTGATGGCTCTTTTCAATGGAGGAATGCTCGTCTTGTGGCTAAAGGGTATCATCAACAGCATGGCTTAGACTACAATGAGACTTTTTCCCCAGTAGCGAAGCCTTCCACAATACGGCTTAATTTATCCATTACTGTCACTCGATCATGGCCCTTGCGCCAACTTGATATTGAAAATGCATTTTTGCATGGTTCATTACCTGATGATGTTTTCATGCAGCAATCTCATGGATTTATAGATCCACTACATCTCACCTATGTGTGCAAATTGCACAAGGCTCTACACGGTTTAAAACAAACATCTCGTGCTTGGTTTTTCCAACTTAGCTCATGGTTACTTTCATATGGTTTTACAGCTTCAAAGGTAGATCCTTCTTTGCTCATCTTGCAGCATTCTAATGTTACTCTCTATCTTTTTGTGTACGTGGATGACTTAGTTGTTACAGGCTCAAACTCCTCAGCCATTGTGATTCATGACTTAGGCTCTGCATTTCCAGTAAAAGACCTGGGTCAGCTTTCTTTTTTTCTTGGACTGGAAGTCAACTACACAGCCGTAGGCCTTTTGCTCACTCAACGAAAATACATCAAGAGCTTGCTTATTCGAAGTCAAATGATCAATGCAAAACCAGTCTCCTCTCCCATGGCAACATCTCTCAAGTTATCAAAATTTGACTCTCCAGATTTTGATGGCCCAACTCTCTACAGAAGCATAGTTGGTGGTTTGCAATATCTCTCCCTCACCAAGCCAGACATCGCCTTTGCAGTGAATAAAATATGCCAATTCATTCACTCTCCAAAAATTTCTCACTGGAGTGCTATTAAACGAGTCCTCAGGTATCTCAAAGCCACAATCAACTATGGCTTACTCTTTAAAAGGCAGTCCACTTTCACACTTCAGTCATACTTGGACTTTGATTGGGAAGGATGTCC
Organism: Juglans microcarpa x Juglans regia; assembly: GCF_004785595.1. Classification (NCBI taxonomy): domain Eukaryota; kingdom Viridiplantae; phylum Streptophyta; class Magnoliopsida; order Fagales; family Juglandaceae; genus Juglans; species Juglans microcarpa x Juglans regia. The sequence continues at coordinate 32,008,339 of NC_054602.1, read as the reverse complement.
AGACAATCGACGGTCAACTGGAGGATTCTGCTTCTACCTCAGAAATCATCTCATCTCTTGGAGCTCGAAGAAACAACGAACTGTTGCATGATCAACAACCGAAGCCGAGTACAAATCACTCACATCATCAACTGCTGAGATCATATGGCTTCAAACAGTTCTTAGAGAACTAGGTATTTCTCTTTCTAAGGCTCCAATCTTGTGGTGTGACAACATTGGAGCCACATATCTGTCTGTCAACCCGATCTATCACTCCAAAACAAAACATATGGACATCGATTATCACTTTGTGAGGGATAGAGTTGCTGCCCGTGCACTACAAGTTCAATTTTGCAACTCCAAAGAACAAATTGCAGAAGTCCTAACAAAGCCACTAGTTGTAGAGACTTCAGGTATAGACCAATTGAAGATATCAAAGTTGTCCTTAATCCTTCCTTCATGTGTACTCTTTGGAAGCACACTATGACCCATTTGCAGGCCCCAACAAAGGGCTACTTGTGCAGGAGTTTTGCCTTACTTTCTCTGCAACCATACCTAGAATTGGATTCTTAAGAACGTCACTCTTGACCCACGTACCGCCAGGAGAACCTAATGGCGAATGTCCCTAGATAAAAAAAAAAAAAAAAAAAAAAAAAAAAAAAAAAAAAAAAAGAACATCACAGTGTTACCATTCTTAAAACCTTCAATTATAGAAATAAAAAATATTCAACTCTTCACATAAGATTTGCCTCCTCACAAATAGATAAACCATCTTAAAATACTGAGCATTTTAAAATTTGCGTATAAACTCACAGATAAGTGAACTCCCTTGGATTTACAAAATGCATGTAATCCTGGCTGCTGCCATGAGGGGTGGCACTCCACTTGGTTTACAGCAGGAGGCACGCGTGCTACCTCCAACAGATGGCCAAGCTTCTTTGAAGAGAAATTGCTGACACCAATTGCTCGAGCCTTTCCAGAAACATAGAGCGCTTCCATTGCTTTCCACGTGCTAGGTATATCTGGTTGAATGAGGTTTTCTGGTTTAATGCCTATTGACCCCTTCTTCATCCGGACTGGCAAATGGATCTTAAAAAGTTGAGCAGCATCATTTAGTCACAGTTAAATAATGTCCTCAATACCAAATCATCGAGAAGAAAATGATCATGTCAATACAAATATCTCAAAGTGTAATTTTCTGATCAGAAGAATAGAAGCAGACTCAAGGCATTCCATGACTTGGTCATAACTATGGGTGGAATTTTTTTTATTTTTATATATTTTTTAAAAAATCTTCTATTTCACCTTCAATAGGTAGTTCTAGGAAGCCTTTCTACAAGTATAAAGACTGAAGGGTGTATCAAAGCAAAAACTAGTGTAACAAGTTTGTAGATATCCAAATCGCTGATTATAAGCTTTAATCAGTGATATATACAAGGTACAAGTCAAGATAATCAAGTTGCAAGTTTCGCAAAGTAGTATCCAAAGCCTCTGAAACATCTGCAGGTGCATGATCAATGCTCCTGTGGATTATCTCATTTTTAGATGTAAAGAAAACGTACTAGATAAGATCAAAGACCCTGTTAGTAACTCATATAAGGCACAAAGCATTATCATTTTAAATGGAAACTCTTTACTCTATAAAACAAACCAGAGTTTAGAGGTAATCCACAAATCCTCACGCTTCACCGCACCATCTTCAAATAGTTTCTTCAGAATGAGACCAATCTACAAGAAATGAGTAGTAGAAATCAGTTCATGTACAATTCTTGCAAAAGCTTAAGCAATTTCAATTAGCAATAAAACAAGACTTAGAACATCATCACTAATTATTTCGTGCGTATTGGAAAATAATTAAGTAAAGAGAAAATGGATGTCAGCACTTAGCCCCATGCCCCAGCATGCGCACTATGACAAACTAACTGGGAATACTCATGAAGGCGTCCTTCCATGTCATCGAAATAGAAATCCGAAAAAAAATGCCTAGGCGGTGGGTATTCGAATCTATCAAATTGGTTGACTAATATGCGACTCATGCTGTAGGAAGATCTAAAGCATCAAGTGTATCAGATACCTAAAGCAATTCCATAGCTTAGAATTTGGTCGTAGTGAGACGATACTAAAGGCTCAAGGCGAGTGACACCAAGTTTTCAGAAAATATTTTACCTCCTTTCATTGCCATAGAGTTGAGTGCAATCAATATGGCGGTATCCAACCTGCAGCACAAGTAAACATGTTGGCTTGTAGCTAGAGAGCTAACTAAGCTATTCATTACTTTTCACAACACAAAAATTAATCATGACGTCCATAAAAACTCCAAAACCTAAAAATGGCGACAGCGGCAGATAAAGAAGGAAACGAAGAAGACCTTGATGGCAGTGGCCACGGCTTCACCGACGAGGCTAGGGTCGACCTGCGCCGTCCGCAGTCCCAAAGAAGGGATCTTAGCTTGTTATGAGGTGGCTTGAATTCTGATTGAACAGTGCAAGTGTCGTAGGTTCGCTCGAGCGGAGGTTCACTCAGCTCGAGCGAAGTCAGACAGAGAGCTTCGCTCAACATTCGCTCGACATTCAGCTCGAGCGAATTCAGACAGAGAGCTTCGCTCGACATTCGCTCGACATTCAGCTCGAGCGAATTCAGACAGAGAGCTTCGCTCAAGTATCGCTCGACATTTAGCTCGAGCAATATCCAAGTCAGAGAGCTTCGCTCGACACTCGCTCGACACCCAGCTCGAGCGAGTTCAGGCAGAGAGCTTCGCTCGACTCTCGCACAACTGTTGGCTTGAGCGAAGTGCAGAATATCTACGTTCGCTCGACACTCGCTCGACGTTCGCTCGAGCCAATGTTCACAAAAGTGATTTCTCACTTTTCCTATAAATATCAAACGGCGCCTCTCATTTGAAATTAAGACTTCAGAATTCATTTGTCATTTGTTTGTGTGTTTTCTTGAGAGAGAAGTCTAGAGAGAGTTTTGAGAGATAACTTCCTTGTGAAGTTTTGTTGTATTGATTTGTACTCCATCTCTGTTGATAGTGAAATCTTCGATACCGACCCCACCAGTGGTCGTAGGCTCGTTTTGAGTCGAACCACTTAATTCTTGGTGTTCATTCTGTGTGATTGTCATCAATTTCTTTCGTTTTAGTTCCGCTACTATACTTCGCGTTAGTCCTAGCTTCACTTATTCCCAACAAACTGGTATCAGAGCTTGGCTCAGGATCTGGAGGGATGGCTATGGCTAAGTTCGAAGTGGAGAAATTTGACGGTCAGAACAGTTTCAGTCTATGGCGCATCAAGATGAAGGCTTTACTGCGACAACAGGGCTTGTCAAAAGTATTAGAAGTCTCGGTATCTGAAGATTCTCCGGCTCCTTCGAAAGAAGAAGAAGAAAAGGTACACAGTACTATTCTTTTGTCACTATCTGATGGAGTTTTAAGAGAGGTTGCTGATGAGGAGACTGCAACTGGTCTCTGGTCGGCACTTGAGAATCTTTACATGAAGAGATCTCTCACTAACCGGTTGTATTTGAAACAACGGTTATACACTCTCAAAATGAAGGAAGGTACTCTTATTTCTGAACACCTAGATGAATTTAATAAAATCATTATGGATCTGAGGAACATAGATATTAAGCTTGAAGAAGAAGATCAAGCGTTAATTATTTTATGTTCATTACCCACATCTTTTGAGAACTTTGTAAATTCCATGTTGTATGGTAGAAATACAATTTCCTTGGTAGATGTAAAGTCTGCTTTGAATTCTAAGGAGTTGAGGAATAAATTGAGTGTGAAGAACACTAATGAACAAGCTAGTGGCTTGTTTGTTAAGGGGTCCTCAAGTAGGGGTAGATCGAATGACAGGGGTTCAGAAAAGAATAAGGGGAAATCCAGGGGCAGTTCACAAACAACGTTTAGTAAGAAAAACGTCAAATGTTATTACTGCCATAAGTTTGGTCACTACAAGAACGAGTATCCAAAATTGAAAAACAAGGAGGACGGCACTAGTTCATCTAATGCCGTTAGTGTTGCTGATGATAGGTCTAACGACCTAGATCTTGTTCTAGCAATAAGCGACTCCAATAGTCGTCGCTTTAGTGACAAGTGGGTCTTGGACTCAGCTTGCACTTTCCATATGTGTCCCAAGAGGGACTGGTTCACTAACTATGAATCAGTCAACGGAGGTTCTGTTTTGTTAGGGAATGATATGGGTTGTAAAATTGCTGGAATTGGTTCAGTCAGAATCAAGATGTTTGATGGAATTGTCCGGACATTGTCTAATGTTCGACATATTCCAGAGTTGAAAAAGAATCTCATTTCTTTGGGTACTCTTGATTCTCTGGACTATAAGTACACTGGTGAAGGTGGAGCTATCAGAGTCAGTAAGGGCTCTATGGTTGTGATGAAAGGAGATAAGACAAATGGTCTTTATTTCCTTCAAGGCTCTACAGTGACAGGTGCAGCTGCAGTGTCAGTCTCAGATGATCCAGATTCAGATGTCACTCGTTTGTGGCATATGCGTTTGGGTCATATGAGTGAAAAGGGAATGTCAATTCTGAGTAAGCAGGGTTTGTTATGTAATCAGAATATAGGAAAACTGGATTTCTGTGAGCACTGTGTGTTTAGCAAACAGTGCAGGGTTCAGTTCTCTACAGGGGTTCACAGAACCAAAAGTTCTGTGGACTACATTCATTCTGATCTTTGGGGCCCATCTTCCGTCCCGTCAAAAGGTGGAGCTCAATACTTGCTTACGTTCATTGATGATTTCTCTCGGAAGGTTTGGGTCTACTTTTTGAAGCAGAAGAGTGATGTATTTGTCAACTTCAAACAGTGGAAAGCTTTGATTGAAAATCAGACGGGCAAGAAAATCAAGCGACTTCGCACTGACAATGGTATGGAATTCTGCGGAGGTGAGTTTGATGAATTCTGCAGAAATGAGGGTATTGCCAGACATCGTACAGTTAGACATACTCCACAGCAAAACGGGGTAGCTGAACGGATGAACAGGACCCTTTTGGAGAGAGCTCGCAGCATGCTTTCTAATGCAGGCTTGGCTAAGGATTTCTGGGCCGAAGCAATCAATACGGCCTGTTACTTGATCAATCGCTCTCCAGCCACAGCGATTGGTTTGAAGACTCCGAATGAGGTATGGTCTGATACTCCTACTGATTATTCAAATTTTTGGTTGTCCTGCATATTTCCATGTTAATGATGGAAAACTTGAGCCAAGGGCAAAGAAGGGCATATTCATTGGGTATGCCAGTGGGGTGAAGGGATTCAGATTGTGGTGTACTGATCCTAAATCACCCAAGTTTGTAATCAGTAGGGATGTCACTTTTGATAAAAAGTCCATGCTTAATCCGAGGAAGGAGAATTCTGAGTCTACAGGACAAGAACAGGATGTTAGAAAGCAGGTGGAGTTTCAGGTGGAAGCATCACAAGGGCTGCCCAACGGCGCCCAAGATCATGCTATTGAAGATGAGCATGATTCCGATTCATGTAGCGGCGCACAAGGTGAGCAAGACTACAGTATAGCAACTGGCAGACAGAGGAGGCAGATTAGACCACCTCAGAGGTATGCTCATGCAGATATGGTTATGTATGCTCTTACTACGGCAGAGAATATAGTTGGTCAGGAACCTTCCAGTTATTCAGAAGCTGTCAAGAGCGTAGAATCTGCACAGTGGTGCGCAGCTATGACTGAAGAGATTGAGTCTCTTCACAAAAACCAAACATGGGATTTGGTTCTGTTGCCAAAGAAGGTAAAGACTGTTGGCTGCAAATGGATTTTCAAAAGAAAAGAGGGAATCCAGGGTGATACAGATGCAAGGTACAAGGCACGCTTAGTTGCTAAGGGCTTCAGTCAGAGAGAAGGCATCGACTTCACTGAAGTCTTCTCTCCAGTGGTGAAACACAGTTCGATCAGATTGCTACTAGCTTTAGTAGCATTGTATGACTTAGAGCTACAGCAACTTGATGTTAAAACAGCGTTCCTACATGGTGAACTTGAAGAGACCATTTACATGCATCAGCCAGAGGGATTCATTGTTGAAAACAAGGAAGATCATGTGTGCAGATTGAAGAAGTCTTTATATGGTTTGAAGCAGTCGCCAAGGCAATGGTATAAGCGGTTTGATTCCTTTATGATTGATCATGGTTATTTGAGAAGTAACTATGATAGTTGTGTTTATCATAAGGAATTATCTTATAAGTCTTTCATTTATTTGCTATTATATGTTAATGATATGCTTATTGCTGCTAGAAGCATATTTGACATAGGTTTGTTAAAGACCCAACTCAGAAATGAGTTTGAAATGAAAGACTTAGGTGCTGCAAAGAAGATTTTGGGAATGGAAATCTTCAGAGATAGGAAAGCTGGAAAGTTGTACTTGTCCCAGGGAAAGTACATTGAGAAAGTGCTTTAGAGATTTGGGATGTTTGATTCCAAACCAGTAAGTACACCACTTGCTACGCACTTTAAGCTTTCAGCTTGCCTATCTCCTCAGACAACTAAAGAGGAACAGTTCATGGCTAGTGTTCCTTATTCAAGTGCAGTTGGCAGCATCATGTATGCAATGGTTTGCACCCGCCCAAACATTTCACAGGCAGTGAGCATAGTTAGCAGGTATATGGCTAACCCAGGTAAGACTCATTGGCAGGCTGTGAAATGGATACTCAGGTATCTGAGGGGAACCCTGAACTTTGGGTTAATATTTGATAGAGATGTCGATCTCAGTTCCAAAGTTACTGGTTTTGTTGATTCAGATTATGCTGGAGACTTAGATAAAAGAAGATCATTGACAGGTTATGTTTTCACTCTGTGTGGGTCAGCTATCAGTTGGAAAGCAACACTGCAATCCACTGTTGCTTTATCAACTACCGAGGCAGAGTACATGGCAGCAGCAGAGGCTGTTAAGGAGGCCATTTGGTTGAAAGGCTTGGTCAATGATTTGGGTTTACAACAAGATGGGATCTCAGTATTCTGTGACAGTCAGAGTGCAATACATTTGACCAAAAATCAAATGTATCATGAAAGAACGAAGCACATTGATGTCAGGTACCATTTTCTCAGAGAGATTGTTATAGAGGGTGCTATACAGATTCTGAAGATTGCTACTACAGAAAATCCAGCAGATATGATGACTAAGCCAGTTGCAGTATACAAGTTCAAACTTTGTTTGGACTTAATTGGTGTTCGCATTTTGTTATTCCCGTAAGGGATTTGGTGGTGGGGATTGGTTTTGTGGTCGGAGGTTTTTTGTGTTTTGGCAGAGTTCAAGTCAAGGTGGAGATTTGTTATGAGGTGGCTTGAATTCTGATTGAACAGTGCAAGTGTCGTAGGTTCGCTCGAGCGGAGGTTCACTCAGCTCGAGCGAAGTCAGACAGAGAGCTTCGCTCAACATTCGCTCGACATTCAGCTCGAGCGAATTCAGACAGAGAGCTTCGCTCGACATTCGCTCGACATTCAGCTCGAGCGAATTCAGACAGAGAGCTTCGCTCGACATTCGCTCGAGCGAATTCAGACAGAGAGCTTCGCTCAAGTATCGCTCGGCATTCAGCTCGAGCAATATCCAAGTCAGAGAGCTTCGCTCGACTCTCGTATAACTGTTGGCTTGAGCGAAGTGCAAAATATCTACGTTCGCTCGACACTCGCTCGACGTTCGCTCGAGCCAATGTTCACAAAAGTGATTTCTCACTTTTCCTATAAATATCAAACGGCGCCTCTCATTTGAAATTAAGACTTCAGAATTCATTTGTCATTTGTTTTAGTGTTTTCTTGAGAGAGAAGTCTAGAGAGAGTTTTGAGAGATAACTTCCTTGTGAAGTTTTGTTGTATTGATTTGTACTCCATCTCTGTTGATAGTGAAATCTTCGATACCGACCCCACCAGTGGACGTAGGCTCGTTTTGAGTCGAACCACTTAATTCTTGGTGTTCATTCTGTGTGATTGTCATCAATTTCTTTCGTTTTAGTTCCGCTACTATACTTCGCGTTAGTCCTAGCTTCACTTATTCCCAACATAGCTCCCGTGTTCAACTCGAAGAACCGAATTTCCTGTGCCATTTCCATGGTGCATGAATAAGTGGAAAGCAGATCAGACGGAGGGAGAGAGTGGAGGAGAGTCAACGCAATGAAAAGGGTACGTACGAGACTTGTTTTTCTCTTCTTTTTTCTTGGTGAAGAAATTTAATCTATGATATAAGATAACTTTTACCTCAAGAGATAGATCATGTAGGGGTACTGATGTGAAACGTAACTGGCTTTGAGACCAATAAAAACTGATGGCACAACTACCTCTCGTGCACTCTCTCCCTGATAAGCTGAAGCTTTGGGACCCATAAAAACTGATAGGCTTATGGAAATGGTTGTGCAGAACAGCATGCACAAGTACTACCTCCCCTGTGTCGCTCTCATGTAATCCTTCTTCTTCAAAGCAAAACCAATTAAAAATGGCACCAGAAAGAAGGAAAAAAATTAGGAGGAGGAAAGGCCAATGTAATGAACTTCGAAACCAGTTGACTTTTCTCAATAACCTTTACAAAGAAAGTTTCATGTTGAACTTAGTTGAGTTGAGTTGAGTTGAGATGATAAAATATTGTTAGAATATTATTTTTTAATATTATTATTATTTTAAGATTTGAAAAAATTGAATTGTTTATCATATTCTTTGTTAAAATTTGAAAAAATTATAATGATAAATTGAGATGAGTTGAAATAGATTTATGAACCAAATCAACCCTGAGCATATATACAATTCAGCAGTTGTTATTCTAGTTACAAATGAAAGGGTATTCTTGTAATCTACACTGAGTAAGTAAGGCTATACACGTAATCTACAACATTTAATGAATCATGTGCCCATCACTTGCCCTTCATTGCTTATTAAACTTCAGTTTCTTCACACCCCTTAGTCCTTATGACTCACTATCCTTCACTACTGCATTGCCCTCAAGTCATTGTCACAGCCTGCTTTAGTGCCTTAAAAGCCTGTGTAGATTCCGGTCCCCACAGAAATGCATCTTTTTTTAACAACTCAGTGAGGGGAGCAGCAATCAATCCATATCCTCTCATAAACTTTTGATAATAGCTAATTAATCCAATGAATCCTCTTAAGGATTTAGTGGATTTTGGCAATGGACAATCAACCATAGCCTTGATCTTGGATGGATCTACTCTTACTCCTTCAGCAGAGACCAAACGTCCAAGATAATCAATCTCTTTACAACCAAACTTACATTTACTTCTTTTAGCAAATAATATGTGTTTTGCTAAAACTTCCAACACCAATGATAAATGATGTAAATGTTCTTCTTTGTTCTTACTATATATCAAAATATCATCAAAGAAAAATATAACAAATTTCTCTAAAAATGGCTGAAATACCCCATTCATTAAGGATTGAAAGGTGGCAGAAGCATTGGTTAAACCAAAAGACATAACTAAAAGCTCATAGTGGCCTTAGTGTGTTCCAAATGTAGTCTTCTCAATATCAACTTCTCTCACCCGAATCTGATGGTACTCAGACCTACGGTCTAGTTTGAAAAAAAATTGTTGCTCCTCAAAACTCATCCAACAATTCATTCACTACTGGAATGGGAAACTTTTCTTTCACTATTTCCCTATTATGTGCCTTGTAATCGATGCACATACACCAAGAGCCATTAGCCTTCCTCACTAAAAGTACAGGTGAGGAAAATGGAGACCGACTACTTCTGATCACTCCTACTACTAGCAATTCCTTCACTATCTTTTCAATCTCAAATTTTTGGGTAAAAGGATACCTGTATGGCCTGACAAAAACAAGAAATGTACCCTTTTTAAGATTTACTTTGTGATCTTGACTCCTCATAGATGGCAACCCTTTAGGTTCCTCAAAAATTCCTTTATACCTATTCAATATAGCCTCGATACATGAATCCAGTATTTCTCCACTACCAACTTGTTCTTGTTGTACAATCTGTAGCAGCGTTCCTTCGACATCAAGTCGGTGGTGGATAGGCCTTCCTCTCAATAGTGGTAAATTGACAATTCTGGACACCCTCCACCAATTTAGAATTACTAGAACTCATACCTCTTAGAGTCACATATTTCTTGTTATGCTCAAAAGTCATGGTAAGGCCACTAAAGTCCACAATACGGGACCCAAAGTCCTTAACCATTGCATCCCTACCACTATATCACAACCCCTATCAAAAGTAAAAAAAAAAAAAAAAATAATATGGAACTGATTCCTTTGCATATGAAATTGAACCCTCTCTATCATTCCTTCACTCCTTATTCTCTCCCCATTTGCCACCCTAACTTCAATCTATTCTTTAGAATTTACTATTAATCCCACTCTTCTAGCTACCATGGGATCAAGAAAATTATGGATACTACCTATGTCTACAAGAATGACCATAAAGCAGTTTTGAACCTTACCATTAGTTCTCATGGTTCTTTGGCTCAAAGAACATCCACCTGCAATGGCGTGAAGAGATATTTCAGGGACCTCATTTTCACCCGTCACAAGTGTAGTGTTGTCGCCCTCTCTACTAATTCACAATCCTCCACATCACTTCCTTGAAACAACTTGATTCCTTCCATAACAAAGATTCTTGCTTTCTTGCACTTGTGGCTTGAATTCCACTTCTCGTCTCAATACTAACACAGGCCCTTCTCTCTTCTTCATTCTCTCATTCATCTCATCTAGACTAACTTTTGACACGGGCAAAGAAGGCTTGAAGTTATTGATTTTTCCACCAAAAGAGCTTCCCTTTTTTCCAACACTGCTACTTGTCATACTGGAACTAATACATAAGGAGCCTGATAACTCCCTATCTTGCTTCCACCCCTAGTGCTGAGAATGTACTCCTCTTGGATATTGCCTAATCCAATGGCAGATTTAAGATTCTGAGGGTGTAATATCCTCACTGGCAGGCTTATCTCGACTTTCAACCTATACAAGAAACAATTTAATTTGTATTTCTCAAATAACTCTTTTAATCTATTGAAGATTACTTCAAGATGTTGTATTCTGCTTTAATCTCGTACGTGCTTCTATGGGATCATCATAAGATGAACTTCCAACTCTTAACTGTAGTGCATCAATAAAAGAACTCCAAGTATTGAAAATTCTAGTTTTCTCAGCATCTTGAAACCATATCAATGCATTTCCCTCTATATAAAATGAGGACATCAAAATCTTTTGCCCATCTGGCATGGGGTGTAAGGCAAAGTAGTGATTTTCCTTATAAATCCACTCAATTGGATTCTCCCCATCAAATCTCAGAAATTCCAATTTTATAGAATGAAGTTTCATATCTGCCGACACCCCAGAATGCTCAAAATTAAGTCCTTCTTCTTGTTTGCCATTACCATTCTAATATCCCAGTCTTCCTCCATTGACAGCTTCTAACAGCACATCTATTTTGAACTCAACATCTCCAAAGCACCCTAGTGGTCCTCGACCTTCTTTTCTTACTATTCTTGGTGCTGCCTTAATCCCCAAACTATGTTTTCCAACTCTTTGAACCGAATCCCATATGCCATTATTCTCGAAAATTGGAAAAAAAATTCCTAGAATTTTGAACTGCTCTGATGCCAATTGTAACAAAGAACAAATATAGTGCATAACTTCTGATCTTCGAGGGATCAAACTCCTCCAAAAGAAAGACTTTATTGAATTTTCTCAACAACCTTTACAATAAAAGCTTCAGTATTTATACAATTCAGCAGTCGTTAGTCTAGTTACAAATGAAAGGGTATTCTTGTAATCTATACTGAGTAAGTAAGGCTACACATGTAATATACTACTTTTAATGAATCATGTGCCCATCACGTGCCCATCACTGCTCATTAACCTTCAATTCCTTCCCACCCCGTACGACTCACCATCCTTCACTACTGCACTGCCCTCAAGTCATTGCCACAGCTTATGCATCTCATAACAGAAGCATGCTGCATATTAGCTAAAACTCACAGCTTTTGATTTACTTCATTTTTGTGATTTTCATCATAATCGAATTCGGGACTTCTTCTTCGGCATTGATAGCGGTTGGCGGCGATCGGATTTGGGGCAGCAACTGCAGGCCCACGATTTAAAGAGTCAGAATTAAATTATATGCACAATTAAATTAAGGTAAGTTTAGGTGATCTTAAATAATTTGAGTTATTATGTAAATAGTAATAGTTTGTGGATCTTATTGAGATGTGTTTGAATATAAATAGGTTAAAATATGTGTTTAAATATATGAAATAGACTGAGATGACTTTAAATTTTTATAAAGTCAAAAAACTAGTAATGTGTTTCATAAATGATTGGTTTGAGATGAGTTAAGATAAGTTGAGTTGATTTCAATAACCAAACACACCCGTGCTTGCATGGGAAGTGTGATATATCATCTCAAAATTTTTCATAATTTCCTTTCTAAAAATTACTCAACACAAACTACTTTTAATTTTAAGTTTTCAATTTTTTCATCTAATTATTATCTAATCATTTCGAATTTTTCAAAATTTCTAACAAAACACATAAACAATACTATTTTTTTAAATCTCAAAACAAAAATAATGTTAAAAATTATATTCTTAACAATATTTTTATTCAAGTTTTTCTCTCTTCTTTTCAAAAACCTAATAAAACATTTTAATTCAAATTATTTTAAATTTATTCACAAACCATTTATATTCATAAAATTCTAATATCATCTCACTTTCTAAATGAGTTTTGAAGTATTCATAGATTCAGATTTAAGATAGTTTTATTGGTTTTTATTCAAATTTTGGTCGAGTCCGTCGTTAAAAAATCAAATTTTCTTTTATGTAAATTTTGTATTTATATAGGATTTTCAGATATTTTCTTTTCTTTTCTTTTTAAATGTTTAGTTGAGTGAAAAGTCCATTTATATACCGTATACAAATTTAAAAAATAAAAGTGAAGAGATTTTTCCCATTCATTTCCGTCTCTCTCTAATTATTCTTTATGGATAAGACGAAAAAAAGTAATCGTTTTTTATTTTTGTTGCAGTTACTAGTATCAAGTGTCAAGTTTTGTTTCCGCACATTTTGGAGTTCTTTAGATGGGTTATGTGATATCTCGTATTTATGTATATTTTTATTAAGTAAATTATTATATTTATTAAGATTATAAACTTTTTTATTTTAAATATTAGATGATTTACGTTATATTATTTTAAAATTTTTAATTATTAATTCAATGTGTTTTCTTATTGTTAATTATTGTTCATTATTTAAATTACTCTTTATTCTAAATTAATTTATTGTTAAATTTAATTATTCTATTTTCATTTTATCATTATGTTTAAATTATTTTAATTAACTTGCTATTTTAAAATCTTTTTCGTTTGATCATTTTTGTGACTCACGATGTGAGGATTGGATCTCATTTCTTTCCTTCACTTTTCTTTTTCTCCTTTTTCTTTTCTTCTTTTTTTCTTTCTTCCTATTTCTCTCCCCTGCTCTCCCGCGCGCTGCACTTCCCTCTCTCCCCGTGCGTTTCTTCTTCTCCACCCAGCCACCGATGCGCGCCGCTTTGTACCTCACTGCCCCTCTCATTCCATTCCCCACCGACCAGCGACCACCACCCTCCAATCTCAGCCTCTCTCGTGCCGCCGTTTGTCCCCACACTTAACGCGAAGCCGCGACCTCCATTTGCTCCAGCGTCGCCGTCGCACCACCTCTGGCCACCATTTCTTCACCACTTTATCCTCGACCTCATAGCAATCTAATGCACCTATCCTCAGCCCCGATCTACCACCGGTGAAGCACATTCATCAACATCTCCGTTTTGAACATTTTGGCCTTAACCTGCCTTCTACGCCGCCAACCACGGCCAACCACCACCACCATTGACTTCACCGACATCCCTAAGCCCTACCCTATCAATTTCGGGTCTTGGTTTGTCCCCGTTCAAAAGTGGATTTTTGAGACCCATAGCCACAATGCATTTTGCACTGTTCTGTAGCTGTGTTGCCACTTCTTACACCTTCGTGATCTTTCAGAAATTATTATATAGCACTGTAAGTATTTTTTCAAATAACTTTCTTGATTTACATGTATTTTTGCACTAACTCATTTTACTGTGAACTGGTTGGTTATGTCGGACTGAGTCCGAGGAGTAGGGGGTCGGATGGATCAGAGAATGGAGTTGTTTCTGTGATTGGATTGTGTTGACATTTGTTGGTTGTTGGATATTGGTGTCATGTCTTGTTCATTGCATTTGCACGCATGATCATGTTTGTAACTGAAAACTGGATTTTCGCATGATTGCATACATGTTCATGTGTTTATTTGAAAACTGAATTTTCATGTGAGAAATGATTTTGAGTATGTTTGAAATGATTGTATTGACTGGTTTGAGAAAAAGGAAAAGACACTGTAGGGATGGTGGTATAGTCCCGCCTGCGATTCCCGCCTACGGTGCACGCGGTAGGGATGGTGGTAAGCAGCGATGGTGGTGTAGTCCCGCCTGTGATTCCCGCCTACGGTGCATGCGGTAGGGATGGTGGTAGAGTCCCACCTGCGATTCCCGTCTACAATATCCGATAAATGATTTTGTTATCGGTTCATGATTTAATGGTTACGAGCATATTTTCTTAGAAAATGATGGATATTATTCATTTTATAGTCAAATGAGATTTTTGGCGTGTATTGGAAAATAAACATTTTCGGGAAAAATGAGGTTTTGGGATCCGTTTGTTGGTTGCATTAATGCGTTTTTATCCCAATGGATGTTTGGATTATACTTACCTGCGGTACCGTTTTATGGTAACGCAGATTTCGATACAGATGAAGCTGAGGGTGAGCCTGACAATTCGGCTCCGCCTGATGAGTGATTTGGGATCACTCGTATTTGTATTTGGCTTTGTATTATATTTTATCTTGGGATAACTGTATAACTCTTTTTAAACGTTTTACTTATGTAAATTTGTATTAAAAAATTCTGGTACTTAGTTGACTTACTTAAATTATCCGCTGCGTTATTTATTGTACACTGTTGCATGTACACACACTTGGCACTATTGTTGGGATGTGTGACCCATGTTATCATCATCCCGATATCATGATTCTCGCGTTTCCATACGTAGGAGTCGGGGCGTCACAGGCTAATCAAGAAAAATTACTTTTTTTGGGGAAGTATATAGCACTACTAATCATTAAGTAAATACATTACAAACCATCAAGGTGGTAGTCTAGTTAGTAAAGGTTCGTAGATCGTTCTTCTCTCCCTTGCACGCGGTCACAAGTTCGAAACAGCTTACCTTGTAAAATCTATGAGTGAAAATCGACTGCAGGTATTCAATTTCTCATGTTTAAAACCAGCCAATAAAAGGGGGAGAAAATCGGCGATTTCAGTTTCATAGTGATCCTGGTCGGTCGTCGATGTCCCTTCAGCTCACGATGAGACAAAAACTTAGAAAGAGAGAGAGAATGGTGTCGCGTCCACTTTCGCATCGCAATGGGAGGTGCGATGAGAGAGAGAGAGAGAGAGATTGGTGGCGTTGTGTGAGAGAAGAGAGAGAGAAAGAGAGAGAGAGAGAGAGAGAGAGAGAGAGAGAGATGAGGGGCAGATGGCGGAGCACTGCACCACTGCGTAAAAAAGGAGAGAGAGAGTCTGATATGAGAATCGGGAGAAGAAGAATAAGAGAAAAGGGTATTAAACTCTAAATTGAAATGACGCCCATCATTTCAATCTAATTTTTTGTCTAAACGATACTTGTAGAAAGACGTCATTTCACTGTTGTTTTATCTAAGAGATATATATATATATATATATATATATATAATGGGAGAAGCTACCAACTAGTCGGGTGAGAAACCCTTTTTTACACCCACGAATAAGACACTACCATGTATAGATTGCAACAAATTAGAGAATAAGCCACATGCAGGTGATCATGTTATTTTGTTTTCTCTTTGCCCGATCTCTTCCCCATTCCCCTCTCTCTCTCTCTCTCTCTCTCTCTCTCTCCCCTTACTTCTCCTCTGATTTTTTGCCCCTCAACCATACTCAGATCACATCTTGATTTTGTTGCATTTTAATTTTTGTTTGACTGTAGAGAAAATGTGAAAAATTCATGGGCTGATATGTCATATAGTATGATTTTGTACTAACTAATAATGCAATGGTAAAACCAAGACACTCTGAAATTTATGCCTGCACCTGAAATTGGGTTTTTAGCTTTTGATACCTGCACCTAAAACTCATAGGTGTCAATAATATAGTAACTTTCAGTGGCAACACATCGATTGTCGTCATGATTTTATAGAGAAAAAACATATCATTTCCCTGGTTATTTGAGCAGTACTAGTACACTGTGCGTGTGTGTGTGGGTAGGTGGGTGTTAGTAGGATATTTTAAGAAAAATCATGAGGATTTCAATGATATATTGATTGTTGAAGATTTTGCTTTTATTGGGTGTTAGCAGAATATTTGTTGTATTGTTGAAGATTTGAGCACATAAGACCATGATGTTTTTGTTTTGGCGCTAGGGAGAGGAAATCAGTAGATGGTGCTGGTGAGAGAAAGAAAGGGAAAGAGGGGAGAGTAGGGGTGTCAAATCGTGTTAACGGGTTGTGTCAAGACATGTATATTATACTATATAGGTCAACTCTAACCCTACCCGTTAAGCTTATCGTGTCAAAATCTCAAACCCTAACACGACCCATTAACATAACGGTCGTGTCGTGTCAACCCGTTTTGACCCGTTTATGTAAATGGATTGAAACAGATCCAAAATTAACCCATTTTATCTAGTTAAGTTTAGCATAATTTTATATAAATATTAAAATCACAATATCTATAAAAAATATAAAACTAACTACAAGTCCAAAATTACAATCCAAACAATAAAAATATCGAAATTAAAATCCCAACAATTTAATTTTTTAGGTATAAGGGTATAATTGTAACTTTAACTTTCTTAACGGGTCATAACGGGTTGACCCGTTATCAACCCGTTTTGACCCGAACCCGTTAAGGGTAAATCCTAACCTGCTTTTATCGTGTCGTGTTCGTGTTGAGTTAACGGGTCGTATCACATATTGCCACCCCTAGGGGAGAGTGCAAGGGGAAGATGAGAGAAATGAGGAGGTATTATTTAATACACTAGCCCATATCATAAATCACTTAAGTCTCATTCTTGTTGAGATGTTATTGGCTGGTGTAAAAAATGTGAATACACCCAACTGGCCTGAAGTTTTTTCCATATAATATATATATTATCTATCGGCCGGTTCGGCAAACCGGCCAACTCAATTTCATCAATTTCCTACTATCGGCCGACCAGTTCTCTGCTGATTTTGGTCAGATCCAGACTTCGACAGCCGGTTCACATTGACGACTGCCAGTTCCATCGGTTTCTGTACAACCCTAGTACTAAAATCTGTGAACCAGATGTCATATCGTGGGAGCCTTTGCATGCTGGCACTTTAGTGAGGTTGGAGTGACGAGCTGCTTCTTCCGAGATTAATAGCTATGACTTAATTCGAACATGCCGCAGCAAGTGAGGGCCCTTATGGCCACGCCCAGATGAGAAAGCACCACTCCCCACTCTTTTGAAGAAAAAAAAAAGTAAATACATCACAATTTATTACTTCATTTTCCTCTTTTTGTTATTAAGGTTGGACTAATGGATGCTGGACAAGAACAAACCAGCACACGCACCTTCTATAGATACAAATATCCTAATTCAAACATGTTTCGAGTACAACATCCAATACAGGTACAAATACTTCTTAGTTGACCTGTCTGCAAAATCATGAACAAATCACTTCTCAACCTAACATGCTAAGCAAATATTGTTTTATACATTAAACATGAGTAATGTTAGATACAATTATGGATTGTACAAGTGCCGCATACTATTTTTTTAAAAAATAAGTAAATTTTAGACTCACGTGAAATAATAATTTTTAAAGATAGATCTCACTCTTTTTTAAAGGTAAGTGTGCAGTTTTTAAATAACATATGACTATATTTCACTTTACTTATTACATATTTACATATAGGATTTTTGAAGTGATCTCTATTTTGTTACACCATGTCAGTTAGGCCTGCAACCCGGCATGAAACAACTGGGTTTGTACCCGACCTGAAAGCACTTATTTAAGGCGCCAAACCGATCCGATCAGACTCGAGAAAAATGGAATCGGGTTGAACCCGTATGACTCGACATTTACTGAAGAAACCCACAGTTCCTAGCCCAAGCCTTCAACAAACGCTACAACAAAGCCCACAACCTCAGCCTAGTTGCCTTCTCCACTTCATCTTCAACTCGAGTCTTCTGTTTCCAGATCTAGGGTTCCAACATGTTACAGTCAGCAGTTTGAGAGGTAAGAAAGGCAGAATTTTGGAGGGCTTGGGAAGGAACAAGACGAAAGGGATGAAGAAGTTTGGTCTGAAGTGAGAACCCCCTTTTAAATCCCAACCTGTAGTAGTGAAGTGTTACACAACATTCAATCTTCATAATTTCTCCTTTCCCAAACTACATCCTCGATCTCCTTCATCGCCCACTTCAATTGTCTAGTTTTTTTTTTCCGACTCATTGGAATCGGATCTGGTTGGCAGTTGGCACAACACAAATGGTTATTTGTAGTTCGTCCTGTTCAACGGACATCGCCATAACCAAGCTCATCTAATTACAAGACAATTCACTTCGATTGTTAAGGTTTCTTATGTTCTGCAAAAGAACCCCACGTTTGCTCGAAGAGATGGACTTCGATGACGTTGTATCCACGGTGAATGAAAACGAAGAGTTTCAACCTGCTCTACTTTATTTTGCTTTGTCATTGAGTAAGCTGAAGCAACCACTCTAGCCCAAGGAAATGGCTGTATTGGCAGTGAGAAATTTGCTACATTGATGGTTGTAGTGAAATGGAATTTGCTTTATTCTACGTTGATGAAGGCAAGTGGAAGTGAGAAATTTGCAGAGTATCACAAATTGAGGAGAAATTTGCAGAATATTTGGTCAGTTAGGGTTTGAGCCTGAGGAGAAGTTTGTATTTATACGGATGAGTTGACATCGAAGATAAAAACCCGTTCCTAGTCGTGGAGACCTGACCAGATAGCAACCCGAGCAAGTCGGATCAAGTCGGGTGGGGTGATTTTAATCGAGTCCTTCGATTTCTCGATTCTTTTGCACAGCGCTAATGTCGGTTGTTATCTTAATTAATTTCATCATTTATTTGTTTAAATATTATTGAAGACTTTTAAGTTTAACTATTTTATTGTTGGTCAATTTTGGTTTTTAATGATTAATTACCATTTGGTTTCTACTTTAATCAAAATTATCCCTAGAACCTCCCGTCTCTATTGAGCCACGCCATCCACTCTCGCATGAAAAAGTCTACGAATTTGGTCAATTAATTTAAAATAATTTTAAAGATCATGTAAATAAATACTAGACAATTTACATTTTAAAAAGAGAAAGTCTACTATACCGCCCTATTATGACCGCTCAATTTGACCGCTGGTCATAATTTTTTTTTTTTTTTTTTTACTTAGTGGTTAAAGAAATAATTTTAAATGTATTGGTATATTTTTTATTTTTTAAAAATATTTAAATCTATTAAAAAATATAAAAAAAAAAAAAAAAAAAAAAAAAAAAAAAAAAACAAAACAAAACCACTGAGCGGCACGCCCAACAGTAAGACTATAGTAGCCCCACTCTTTTAAAAAACTTAGAACACTTCCTATTCTGTCATCTATAATGCTTCGTTTTCTTTGTTTATAAACTATTTATTACAATTAGTAATCGAGTAATTCCACGTTTAAACAACTTCTTGATTAAATTATAAACACAATTAAAAATCCGACTAGTTTACTGTAATTTCTGAGGCCAAAACGGCTCAAACCTCAACGCATTGAAAATCAAGTAATTTGTAATCAATAAGGTCAATGAAAACCACAATACTTGCAGATGCCCAATGTCTGCTCACAGCTCGCCATCCCAAAGTTCTTCAATGGTCCTGTAGGCACCAAAGGTCTCATGGACGTATGCAGTACCCTTACCAAGCCTCTCCTGCATGAATAAACAAAAATTCAGTCATTTATTTAGCAGGGAATTAAAGGGTAGGAGAGAGCAACCGGAGGTGGTCTCCCTACTTGGGCGTGACGATAATAGCACTCCATTCGCTGATAACTAGACGATTGGAAGCCGCAGACGAACTCAAGTCAAATTGAGCCATAGCCTAGAGCCACGCTAGGGAATTCAATGAATTCTTAACTGGCTAATATTTAAAAGTTTAAAGTGGATCTGAATATTATTTAAAAGTTTAAAGTGGATCTATATTCAGATTCAAACTTAGGACTTAATACATGCCAAACAACATGGGACCTAAGTACTATAAACAAATTCAATCATTTATAAACAAATGCAGCGCCCTTAATTTACAGTCATTTTATATCCTAGTGTACTTTAGAAACTACTGAGTCATCCGACTCTGCTAACAAAGTGGATAAAGAATAAGTGATTAGAATACAAACGGCCAGCCTAGGATCCGTAAATCATCTTAAAACATGTTTTCAAAATAAAATATCTAACAGGGATGGCAAGACCAATGGCTATAAGTCGTAGAATTATTTTTTATTGGCACCAAATATTCGAGAATAGCACCCTGACTAATTCTAGGGGTGCACAAGCCCTCAGCAAGGAGGGTTGTAACTCGTAGAATTATATTTTGATAAGAAGATTCAAAGAAAAATATATTCTCGCATTGCACACCTAGAATAGTGAGTACGCAAGGTTAATTACCTGCTCAATTTCAGAGAACTTGGCAAACAAATCTTTGGGTATAGACCAATCAAAAACATCAAGATTTTCTTTGATCCTTTCCTCGTTTGTGCTCTTAGGCAGTATGCTGTGACCCATCTGCAGCCCCCAACGAAGAGCCACTTGTGCAGGAGTCTTCCCCAACTTCTCTGCGATCATAAGGAGAATTGGATTCTGAAGCACCTCGTTCTTAGACCACCTACCAGGGGCACCCAAAGGAGTATACCCCTGAAAAGAAAAAGCTCATCAAATAAATAACCGGAAATAGTGGTTCAAAGCACGTATAAATGAGAAATAGATCCACTTTGTTTCTAAAGCTCTTGCCATTAGTCTATTCTGCAAGATTTACTTACATAAATTATGTGCCTTTTGGCATTCAGCACATAGAAATTATAAACCACTATATATCTGCATACTCACAGATAAGTGAACTCCTTTTGATTTACAAAATGCATGTAATCCTGGCTGCTGCCATGAGGGGTGACACTCCACTTGGTTAACAGCTGGAGGCACTCGTGCTACCTCCAACAGATCCCCAAGCTTCTTTGAAGAAAAATTGCTCACTCCAATAGCTCGAGCCTTGCCAGAATCATAAAGCACCTCCATCGCTCTCCATGTACTTGGTATGTCAGGTTGGATAACATTTTCAGGCTTATAGCCAAACGAATCCTTTCTCATTCTAACTGGCCAGTGGATCTGCATAAGAAATTAATCAACTTAGTAACTGAGAGTTGTCTAATAACGAAATGAAAAGAAAAATTCCAGTGAGACTCCCAAAGTCTCTGTCTCTGGTTTTCTCTTGATCTATGTCATGGATGAAGCACACCATGATATATCATTAACCTAGTTGGCCTCCAAGAGTCCAAAGGGAACTCATGTCATGGTATTAGTCACCAGACTGTAATTTGTTTTGATTAGTCATCAGACTGTCATTCATGGAAGGTTATAGCTTAGTACATACGAGATACAGATCCAGATAGTCAAGTTGCAAGTCCATCAAAGTTTTATCTAATGCCTTTGGCACATCATCTGGTGCGTGATCAGTACACCTACAAATAAATATAGCTCAATTTAGAAAATGAAAAAAAAAAATTCATGAAACTATGCTAGGAATCTATAAACAATGTTAGTGAAATCATAGTGCGTTTTCAAGTCAAGTATTAGACAAACCAGAGTTTGGAGGTGATCCATAAGTCCTCACGCTCCACTACTCCATCATTAAACAGCTTCTTCAAAGCAGACCCAATCTAGATAATCCAGAAATTAGGTCACAACATGACTATACACTTTTTAACGGATCAAGGTAACCTCAAGTTTTTACCTGAACTTGAGGGCCTCAAGTGGGAAAAAGATAAACACATAAAGTGGCTCTCCAGAAATTATTATTCATTTAATACTGCCTGAAATATTTATACGAGTAGCAAGAAATGATGTAAGGCACACTTCATGAGTCTCTCTCCCACACTTGAGGCTCTCAAGTTCAGGCAACAACTTGAGGGGATCTCTTTCCTTTTTTAACTGTCGTCAAAATCAAGGTGAAGCAATTTAGCTAAGTTCTCACCATAGATTCACGAACAAAATATTGATACAATCAATGCTGACAGAATATGCTTCCTGTTTAGCATAATATAATATAAATCTATAGCTTTATGTCTAAGGGGGAAAAAAAAAAAAGAAAGAAACTAAGAAAGATGTTTCATTACTCGAAGAAAGTATATTTGCACAAGCAAGAAAAAGAGGTCAACCATAGAAGCTGAATATTGATATTTACCGAAAGTACATAAATGGGGAAGATGAATGGAAAGAGTGGACAAAAATATGTTTTTCTGAACATAAAAAAATAAAAATCATGCTAAGGAGGAAGGATTGTATATCTAAAATGACCAAATGATCATGTGGCCGTACATAAATGCATTTAACTCATGTGTTGTGGATTTCCTGGGATCATGTTGTCGGTTGTTATTCATCTCGTTAGGCAACTAAAGAGAAGAAGACTAGATGTACATCTGTCAGAGTTTTAGTGCTATATAAGCTACCCAAATTTACAATTTACAATCACTTGTATGCCAAATTCTACTAGCATTCAATATCTATATCTACTATGTAGGAGTTCCCTAAAACAGCATATGATAATAGAAAACTCTGCAGATGCTCTAAGTCAAACAAACATATTCAACGTGACTGTTAACGTCACCTAAATCTCTTATACTGCCCCGTTTTTGTGGATGACAAAGAACATTTTTTTTTTTTAATAGGTAAGGATCACAATGAGCATTTAATAATGAGCCATGCCAAAAAGGTTAAAGCGACTTCCAATAACAAATCTGTATTACAAAAGGGAATTGCTGGTCTTCAGCAATGTCTTTGTAAATCAAGTGGCAAGCTTGAGATGCAATACAGTAATATGAAAGGTGAAAATGCACCTGATAACCCCCTGCAACTTGAGATAACTGGTTATTCTTTCAAGTATGTATAGATTTTCAATTATGATGAAAACCATTGCCATAATTTTCCGGGAAAAAGGGACCAACTATGGTAGATCGCACCAGAGTCAGATGACTAAACAAAACGCCATGATATGAAATGGCGAGTAACATGGAATACTGTATATATAAACCATTAACAGACAAAAAGAAACAAAACAGAGAAAGAAACGATGATGATGATGATCGGTTTGGTACTATGCAAAATTACCTCCTTCTCATTTCCATAAAGTTTAGCACAATCAATATGCCGATATCCAACCTGCAATTGGCACAAACTAACCACTAATAATATATCAGCTGCAGGGAAACTGCAAAACCATAAGTTTTTGTAATGATACAGAAAAAAGGTTGTTAAGAGCTTTGACAGTTGTTAAAAACAAAAATACAAAAGAAAAGATATTATAATTTTTTAATGAAGAAAAGTCATTAAATACCTAACCCAACCCTGCCAAGTCATATTTCCTTAATCCAACTACGTAATTTTCTTCTAATGATTACCAGCGTTTTTATTACTCGTCACAAGAAAACCAACCAACAGTCATAAAAAGAATCCTGTTTCATTTTTTATGCAACTAGGTACACATGTTCGAAATCGTTTTAGAAGCAAAAAATCCTGATGGTGGTGGTAATGGTGTTGCCGAAGGCACCAGGGTCAGACTACCACATCTCATACCAACCGAAGGGGTCTTGGGCAAAAAAGGGATTGAAAATTTGATCTCGGACCAGAATTCTGCTTAGTGACTAAAATTGTATTTCCTTAGGTACTTTGTGTTGAAGCAGAGTGCTGCTATTGTTAGCCTAAGCAGAGAAAACAAAGTAGTTGAATTTGGCTTCGGCCTTGTCAACTTTTCAGTATTTACCTGATTTTCAAAGTAACCCAATGGATTCAAATCAGTTTCAAATCCAAAGCCAAAACATGGGGAGAATCCCTATACCACCGGAGGAATCTCAGAAGTTTTTCTTTGAATAGTGCATGACATGGACTAGCAACAATAAAAGAAAGCAAAACCTCGTAAAATATATGACTCGAACTTAAATAACTGATGGCGAAAGGGAACATATCAGAGATTTTGAAAAGTTCCATAAGAAATCGTAAAGTTACTCTACTTCTCAAGGCACTCAGTTAACTAAAGCACGGATTTTTTTCATCTTTCTTATAAATTATATACCGAAATATCCATTACTCTTAAGAGCACAAAAAATTCACCACCATCATAATCGTCATTTTTCTTATAAATTAGAAACGTGATGGCAAGCGGCCACTAGTTCATTTATAAAGAACGTGTAAAATAAGACCTTAATGGCAGTGGTCAAGGCTCCGCCGACGCGTCCAGCGTCCGCCCGCCACGTCCCCATCCCTACCGAAGGGATCTTAGCGCCGGTGTTCAATTGAAAGAAGCGAATTCCGTCTGCCATTTTCAGACCTCGATTCGTATGTCCACACCACCAAGCTGATACTCAAATGGAAGGACGCAGAGTAGGAAGTAAGGGAGACCGTGTGAAACTCCGGCTTTCATACTATATAAGCCCATAAGCCCATAAGAGAAGGCCGAAGCAGGCACTGGTCCTTACCTGCTACGTGGCGAGATCATGTGGCGATGAGATTGTATCTTCGCCGGTGGTTTCAAAGGCCAGTGACATCGTTACGGCTTCACAGTTCACGGGTCGAACTTAAAACGGAATCCAAAATGTGATTCTTACGCTGCGTTTAGGTGATGGGCAATGCTACTATGCCGCCCAACATTTATCGCCGGTCGTTCCGCCCAGTCTGTTTTTTTTGTTTTTTTTGTTTTTTACTTTTTTTAATTTTTTTATTTCACTTTTTTTATACAT
Source organism: Juglans microcarpa x Juglans regia (assembly GCF_004785595.1). NCBI lineage: Eukaryota > Viridiplantae > Streptophyta > Magnoliopsida > Fagales > Juglandaceae > Juglans > Juglans microcarpa x Juglans regia. The sequence continues at coordinate 31,983,275 of NC_054602.1, read as the reverse complement.
TTAAATATTTTTAAAAAATAAAAAAAATACACCGATACATTTAAAAACATTTCCTTAATCACTAAGTAAAAAAAAAAAAAAAAATTTGCCAAGCGGTCAAGTTGGGGCGGCATACTAATATTTTCCTTAGGTGATATCAGATTATGTGAATTAATTTGTGAATAGCAATATTTTATGAATGTTATTGAGATGTGTTTAAGGCTGCGTTTATGGAGATAAATTAAGTTAAGTTGTATATAGTAGTATTTTATGGATATTATTGAAATGAGTTTAACTTTTTTAAGTTGAGATAAATTTAATTTTTTAGATTGAAATGCATGAAATAGATTGAAATGGATTTTAATTTTTTTATGAGTGAAGTCTAACAACCAAACACAACCTAGGAGTTAGTTTGGATAGTCGAGTATTTGAAAATATTTGACTATTATTTATTATTTTATTATTATTTTTCACTTATTTATTTACTATTATTTAATATTCTGTAATTATTTTTTATTATTTTTTCATTACAATTCAAAAAATATTTGAAATCACCTCACTACTTAAATATAACCTAAGACCAGCCAAAATGTTATGCTATATGACGCGCCAATGTCCTTTAAAAAAATGTTCGAATAGTTAATTGTTAGTGTTAATTGGTATTTAATATGATTACTTTGCAAAGGGAAAAATGCTGAGTATAAGCGCCTCACGTAAGCGATGCATAAACGTCAGCTAATGTGAAAAAATGCAAACACACCGTTTTGAAAAATTGAAGCGCACCGTATTAAGGCTTTCCTCAATTCCCTCTCGTTTCCCTCTTCAATTCCCTCATGCTCTCTACATTTACATTTACGCACCTTTCACGCATGAAGCGCAGCCTCCTCAAAACCATTGCAAGGCTTGGTATACCAGCTGCACAGTATTAAAAGATAATTAATGAATAATAACACATCGTTGCAGAAACTTCTAAGCAACATTGAAGAATATAAATCTTCAAATTGGGAAAAGGAAAATTTCTCACCCAAAACAACATGGTCTATTCTTAATAACATACCTAGAAGAGGCTTTGCCTTGTTGCTTTGCAAATTCCCAATAAAATGCCACTCAATATCGTCTGGAAGTTGCAAGTGACGAAAAACTACAAGAGTTAATAACTCTTATTATAAAAGGACCCAAAGAAAAAAGAAAATTTAATTTTCATAATTTGGGACCTTTAAATAAACCAAAAGAATAATTCGTTCAAAGATATGTACCTTGATACTCATGCTTTGTTTGGTTGCGGGCCAATTGCATATAATAAAAAAGAAAATTAATAACCCCAAAGAGAAGAGAAAGAAAGAAATGAAACGAACTTGAGGAGCTTTCTCGTTGAGCTCTTCAACGTAATTTTCCCCGAAGTACCGATGCCCAGCATCGCAGACTTGGCAGATAAGAGAGACCGGTTTGGTCTGCTCACAGCCACCACTCAAACACAGTCAGACCCACGACCGGAGCGCTCAACGGCTAGATAGGCACGTCGAAGCACGGACCGGAAAGTTTCTGTGACACCTTCTGTGGTGGCTGCGGAGGTGGCCATGTCAGAGTCACACTGCACAAGTATGGCTGCCCCTCTCTTCACTCTAAATTGTTCACCAAGATTGTTTAGAGCATTAATTGATATGCCACGTCCGCCGATTATATGCCGCTTGTGCAATGGCATTTGTATGTTGTGGAATTGTAATAAAAATTAAATATTTGTTTGTCACATTCATAATTTTGTTATGGGCTGACGTGGTAATGTTACATCACCTATTAAATAGTCAAACATCGAGAGTTGACTAGACATGCCATGTTAATATCTTGAGTTATTATACTTTTAGGCCACTTAAGTCTCCAACACCAAACACCAACTGAGCTGATTTTTTTTTTTCCCTCAAAACGATTCGTTTTGAAGACTAATCCCACGTTTTCCACCTTCTGCCCCCAAATCTTCCATTCAAATTCGCCCTTCAGTTGTTCCTTACCAACCCCAACTGATCATTGTAGTGGAATCAATCATTTTCAATCTATTTTAGTTTATTTGCATTCTAATAGAGATTTTATATAAAAGACGCCATTGGTTTTCATAAAGTTGTAATAAAAATATATTATGAAGGTTTACTTTTATATGCATGAATATCAACCATAAACAAAAGATAAAAAGAAAAAGAAGAGAGCGAGTTGAAGCATGTTCCAAAATACTAATTATTTTGAATGGGGACCTTAGGTTGCATTTGTCAAACTAGATTCGACAGTACAACAGAATAACAATGATGGTGTGGTTGAACAGAGTGTAGCTAAAAGGGAAGATAAGCATCTTGCAAGTGTTCATTGGGGGATATAAAACTCTAGCAAAACCAACTTTTTTTTTTACAGAGTTTGTATCATACAGTAGTCGAGTGTGATTTGTACAAGAAAAACAATTACACTCATCTTCAAAAACATTTTACACCCTAATTGTCAGATGATCTAAGTTTCAAAAATATTATCCACCCTATTAATTAGAGATCTAAGTCAGCTAATCAAATTAGCCCCAGATTAACTGTCCATCCATCACCGAATTCTGCAACTTTGTTCATTCAAATCATCCATTGCTCTCTTCCCCCCGTCACCTCAAGTTCCTCCACTTTGCATACCCTAAAAAAAAAAAAAAAAATACAAGCCATTAAAAAATCTACACAACCTGAAATAATTCATTGCCAAATACTAATCTCAGAGAATCTACACAACCAGAGCTCGCTGTAACCCCACCATCATCCTTTAGCCCTTGAAGGTATGAATGCAGTGCTCTTTGCATAGTGTCTGCAACTATTCTCAATCTTCCTTGAATGACATCTGCTGCCGAAGATCCATTAACCTCCACAGTATGAGCAACCCTCTATTTACACTTCTTTCAGTCATCGTATTAGGGAGGGAATGTTTCTCAGATCTCTTGGTGTATGTCTTGAGGGGTGTCGACGAGTTTGTCACGGTCAGCAGAAGGATGGAAGGAGGGATTTCGTCGAAGATTTTTTAGTCCCCTCTCTGGTTTCTCGAGGGATGTTGACGGGGAAAAGTAATTCAGTTTTGGAAGTGGGAGAGGGATTCGACAGAGGAAGGGGGGAGAAAAAGGATTTGGCAGAGGGAAGGGGGAGAACAGAGTCAACGGGAGAGTGGTTTTGGGAGGGGGGAGACCAAGGATTCGGCAGGGAGGGTAAAAAGCAGAGAAGGATTAGACCATTTTTAAGAAACCAGGTTTGCCAGCTCAGTTAGTGTGTAGTGTTGAAGGCTAAACCGGCCTAAGAGTAGAATTACTCTAATATCTTGCTAGGACACAAAGGGATCCCACAAACTAACGTGTCACCACATCAGTTAATTTTTTCCCCTATCAACTGTCGATCTTTTCTCCTTTCCTTAGTCTACCCCAAAGCCCAGCCCCTACGTTTTTTGTGTTTTCCACTTTCTCATCCCTGCCGTCAGTCAATAAGGTATTTTTTTTCTCTTGTTTTTTTTTCCCACTTCGTCGTCCCCACGCCTATATACATCCTTAAGACATTGTTTCTTCATTCTTGTTCTTTACGTTGCCGACAACAATTGTTTCACCATCGACATTGGTATTTTTACTATTTTTGTTAATAACCAATGGGAAGATAGCATTTAGGTTGGTCCAAGAATCACGAACAATACCAAAAATATAGCATCAAGAGCAAGATGAAAAACGCAGCATCAAAATCAAAATCAAAATCAAAAATAAAGATGAAAAACAAAGCATCGAAATCAGGAGAGCAAGCTCTTCTATGTTTTTTTTTTTTTCTTTTTTCATGTTTCTGGTATAGGCCACCAGCTGCTGAAAATGGAGAGACCGGAGTTTGAGAGTTTGGGAGAGAGAAGGGGGAAGGAAACGAAAATGGAGAGAGAAGAGTTTGAGAGAGAGAAAGCAAGGGGAGCGAAACTCGATGTGTGTGGGATAATGAAAAGAATTAAAAAAAATTAACATAACGCGCATCAGTTTGTAAAAACAGAAATGTTTTGGTTTCGGAATCCAAAAAGTAATTCGGGATCCAAAAGTGTCCTGAATGATTTTTTTTTTTTTAGTGATTAAGAAATTATTTTTTAATGACGTGAATTTTTTATTTTTTAAAAAAATATTTATGATAATTAAAAAAATACATGAAAAAAAATAATAAAAAATAAAATGCACTATTCGATGAACTAATTCAAATCACTTTTTTGATAGTGGTAGCAGGGCTATTGTAAAAATTTTTGTGTGGAATTATTTTGTGTCTTTAATAGTTTTCTAATATTTTTAGATCAAAAATCAAACATTTGACTACTAATTGACTGGCGTGACATGTCAGCATGGCACATACTGTGCACAGGCCCTTCTCACTGATGAGAGCTGCTACATACAATCCCCTTGTTGGGACTCCTTTGCAGTCCTATCATTGAATTGACTAAATTGTCCCTGTTTCTATTCTGGAATGGACTAAATTGTCCCCGTTTCCAAAACTAACTACACTCAAAATAAAAATTGAAAATCTAAAGGCAATCAATCCCTCTCTGTGCTGTGCCCATCGACGACCTCCTCTACCATCGACGGAGTCACATACTCCATTGCCCATCGAGAACCTCCACCATCCACAAAATAATACAGTCTTGGTCTATGCAAAGAGTTCAGAACTGCCAATTGGAGGCGTCGGAAGGGCGGTAAATAATCGACACTTTCTTTGCATCAGACGAGCCCGAGCTTGGATAGTTACGCGGATCACCGCCGGGGATCTAAAGGGAACTTTTTCACCACACGGTTTTGTTTATAGTCGAATAATACCGATCGTGTATTAGCGAAAATGAACAAGTTTTCGTTCGGCAAAAGGTACAAAAATGGGTACAGATTGTTTTCATACTGGTCCATAGTTTCAACTAGAAAATTAAACTGAAAAGTTCCTGGTGATGGAGTAGAATCTTCTAAAGGTAAAATTCATAGTTGAATTATCTTCTCCTTCCAACAATGATTATTCGACCATCCAGTAAAATTCATAAATGAATTGTCTTCTGGAAGTCTGGTGCATTCAGCATCATATTTGATAAATCATCATTCCCATTAGCATCATCTCCACAACCCGATATGGAGGAAGAAAGATGAAAATCATTAGTCCAAATATTTTCAGTTCAAGCTCTGGAAGACAGAACCTTGTAAAATATGTTATCAGCCCACTTAAAATACGTTATATTTTCAATTCAATCTCTAGAAGAAAGATGAAGTCATTAATTAGCCTTAGTCTTTTGGCCCCAAGCAGCAAGAGAGTTGCTTTCAGACTTTCACTTAAACAAAACGGTTCGTTTAAGTGAGGTGGTATGCATACGCAATTTCCGAATGGGGACTGTAAATAGAATTTTTCTAATGACAAGCTTTACTTTTCTTATGATTTTTTTTTTTAGTATTAATTTTTTTTAATGTATAAAGATCCTTTAATTGTCTGACTGAATTAGATCATTCAATATAAAAATAAAATGATAAAAAGAATATTAAATGCTCATTTGAGTTCACACTACTCAAAAATTCTATATAGACAACATTAAGGTCTACTTCGGTTAAACAGATGAGATGAGATAAAAAATTTGTAAATTTTAATGAAATAGTTTGAGTTAAAATATTTTATAAAATTATGAAAAATGAGAGAGAAAAAGTTGAATAAAAATATTATAAAGTTAAAATATTGTTAAAATCTAAATATTTGTTTTGTGATTTGAAAATGTTGAATTATTTTTATTATTTTGTTTCAAAGTTTGAAAAAGTTGTAATGATTAGATGAAAAAATTGAAAATTTGAAATTAAAAAATGTTTGTGTTTGAATGGTGTTTGAATATTGAGATGAGATTGAATGAGATGAATTGAGATCATCTGTAAAATCAAACGAGACCTAAATATTGTAGAACTAAATATTTTAGAATTTATAGAATGTGTTTATCTCTCTGCATTTGACCATTCCATTTGATCAAGCGATTGGAAGATATCTCAATTAGTTTATAACTAATCTACTTCCATTTGAATGCTGAAAGAAGGTTGGTGTCTTTTGGTTTTAAACCATTTTTTTTTTTAATCTCCAAAATGTACGTTGATAAGCAGCTTCATGGAAGAATGACTCTTGCAATGAAGATATAGATTGCTCATGACAGCCTAATGCGTGCTCTAACTCGCAGCATTCTTTCCAAGGTCTATTAGAGTGAAGGATTCTGAGCAGTCATTCGCAGCATTACAGTTGGGAGAGAAATTAGAAGCTAGAGATAGGTATTCTAATTTTCAAAGAAGTCACCAAATCCATGTTTCATTGATTTTGAGTGTAACTCGAAACAATATCCAACACAGAGATTTTGCAACTTCTTATAGTTCACCCCTCTGCAATATATAATCCAACAGGATATGCAAAACAGTAATGTTTCAAAAATCAGATCTGCTGCTCACTGCTCCCCATCCCAGAGTTCTTCAATGGTCCTATAGGCACCGAAGGTCTCATGAACAAATGGAGTGCCCTTAATTATCCTCTCCTGCATTAAATATCCAACGGCTATAATCATCTAAGTTTTAGTGAAACCTTCTTCACTATTAATGAAGTTAATGTGCAGTAAGTGATTATAAGATGAATTGACAGTCAATGATTTATAAAAATCCATCCTTTTTTTTTTTTTTTTTTGAGAGGGAAGTTCTATGCACTGGTGTATATGGGGAGCAATGCACACGTATAAGAACAGGGATAAGCTACTTGCCTGCTCAATGTCAGAGAACATTTCAAACAAATCATCAGGTATAGACCAGCCAAAAACGTCAAAATTTTCCTTGATCCTTGTCTCATTTGAGCTCTTAGGCAGTACACTGTGACCCATTTGCAGCCCCCAACGAAGAGCCACTTGTGCAGGAGTCTTCCCCAGTTTTTCTGCAACCCAAAGGAGAGTTGGGTTTTTAAGGACCTCCTTTTTCATAATCCTCATAGCGGGGGAACCCAATGGTGAATAACCCTGAAATGAGAAAAAAAGTTGATAACTGAGTAACCAGAAAACAAAGAAAGGGTTGTTCAAAATTAACATAATTTCATGATTTGCTCGAAAAGATTGCGGTTCTTTTGCTATCACCAATCTATATCTGAACACTCACAGATAGGTGAATTCCTTTAGATTTACAAAAGGCATGCAACTTTGGCTGCTGCCAGAGAGGGTGACACTCCACTTGGTTGACAGCAGGAGGCACTCTGGCCAACTCCAACAAAGCCTCCAGCTTCTTTGTAGAGAAATTGCTTACTCCAATGGCTCGAGCCTTGCCAGAATCATATAGCGCCTCCATTGCTTTCCATGTGCTTGGTATGTCTAGCCGTGTAAGGTTTTCAGACTTAAATCCAACTGACCCCTTTTTCATCCCAACTGGCCAGTGTATCTACCAATGAAATTGGCACACTTTTTAATCAATATTATTTTCTCAGAAAAAGAAACTTCAAATCATGTTAAATTTAAGAGTCTTGCTGCATTCATAAATTACACAAAAACAATCACACAAATTGACGTAATTTTATCTGATTCATTAGATCTACTTTACAATAAAAGTAACTTTATAATTTAACGAACCACGTCAAGTCACGTCAATTTGTGATATTACTTTTGTGTAATCTCTTTGTGGTTAGAGTATTTTCCTAAACTTAAAGCTGCTCAGTTAATGGGTTGTACATACTAGATAGAGATCCAGATAGTCAAGCTGCAAATCCTGCACGGTTCTATCAAATGCCTTTGGTACATCTTCTGGAGCATGATCCGTACACCTACAAACAAACAAATAAATATATATATATAGCTCCAATTACACTGTAAAGCTTATAAAGTTTAGTAAAGATTGGAGACAAATGAGTATAGACAGTATCAGAAAAAACCAGAGTTTGGAGGTGATCCATAAGTCCTCACGCTTCACTACACCATCATTAAACAGCTTCTTCAAATTAGCAGACCCAATCTACACCAAACCAGTTTCTTTTTTACTATTTTCATTCATCATGTACTAAATATGAGCTCCCCAAACAAATATATATATATATATGTGTATATTAATTACCTCCTTCTCGTTGCCATAAAGTTGAGCACAATCAATGTGTCGATATCCGACCTGCCATCAGACATCATGTTTTCAAGTGCTTTACGACATATATGTTTGAAGAAACAATAATATGAATTCATCGTCCTAAATTTTGTCACCTCCCTTCCCATTGTATAATTCAAAAACGACATGTCCTTGTTATATAAAACAACGTATATAAATAATCTGGAGCGACCGCAGTATTGTCAGCTAGCTATAAATGAACAAATATAAATTTTAATTTCAGAAGTTGGCTAGCACTACGTACGTTAATGGCGGTGGTGACGGCAACCACACCAGGGTCGGAGTCCCAGGTTCCGAGGCCAACGGAAGGCATCTTGGCCCCTGTGTTCAACTCAAAGAATCGAATTTCCTTCTCCATTCCTCGCAAGTATTTCCTTGTACAGATCACAAGAACGTACTGGTCTCGTGAAGATAGCTTGCTTTCAATTTGTAAAGCTGAGACATGCTCACACGTCACTTAAAAAAGCAACGAGTAAGTTGTGATTGAACTACTACCAAACCGGCCATTTCAATGTCCATCTTTCTTTTGACTGTTTATCATGCATGCTTGATTTGATTCCAGGTGTTGTACATTTTAGAGGAGATCAGTGGTTGGCTGGGGAGGGGACCTTTGCAGGCTTCCCTCATCTTTCAGACTCAGTTTTCTTCGGAGTTTCTTTCCTTTTCTTGTTTCTTTTTTCTATGCAATATTGTCTGTTTCATGTCTGATTTGAAAATGATTATGTGGGAATAGGATTAGCTAATTCCTGACATACCATAATTTCAACCATTTAAAAAGAAAGATTTGGATTTATTAATTTATAATTTATAAGAGATTAACTTGCTTTTCAATGCAAGAACCTCAAAAGGAGAATCCATTATTATGGATTCTGGGGACGGCTATTACTTGCTTATGGCCGGGGTTTATTATATGTTTGTCGATCATAGACGTTTCGAGGTCCCCCAACTTTATTTATTTTATTATTTAACTTTTTAAAAAAAAAAAAAAGAATATTGTGTGTGTGTGTGTGTATATATATATATATATATATAATATATGATGTTGGCTTTCAAGTGTACATCATCCATTAGTTTAGTCTATCGACTTCACTTACTAACAAACCTTTTTGGTATATGTATGATCAGCTTTTCCTATTGCTTTACTGCTTTAATTAATGTCGATGATATGAGAGTCAAAATTTGAATTTATGGCAATAAAAACTTAAACTTTATCATTTTCATTTTCATTTTATTTTTAAGAATTGTCAAGGTCGGAGAGTTTGTGACAGTTAAGTAATTAGGCTAAAATTTAGAAATTTATTCAAGTTCATTTTCCCTTGTTATCTACTCATAATAGGAAAAAGTTATTTGTGTTGTGTGTGCACTTTTTGTTGTTAAAGTTCCTCAATATTTTTTGTTGTTTCTCTGTTGTGTAGAGTTCATTTCTAAATACTTGTAGTTTTGAAAATTTAGGTTTTATTCAGGTTTTTTTTTTAGCATTGCATTATTTATATGTTAGGCCTCTTTTTTAGTGATATAGTTTTTGTCTAAGACCACATGGTAGTTTTGTTGTGTTTTTCATTTCTTACATTTTTGCATTTGAATTTTTTTTTCATGTTTTAAACATTTAGTTATGTTGTTCTATTCAGATTTGTAACATCTTTCAACATTTCTTGTGTTTTTTTATGGTTGAAGATCTTTGTAGATGTTTCTATGCATTTTTGTTGTTTGGTATCTTTGTGTTGTTCTTTTTGGCTCGTGCTGACTTGGTTCTGAAATTTACTTCCTTTCTTATCTGCTTTTAATTGTTCTAATTTGTTTATCTTTGGTGCAGGCAAGATTGAAATACTGTTTACGTGGTCTGTTCATTTAAGGTTTGTGTTACATTAGATGTTTATTTAATTGAACTTAATTTTGGTTTGATATTTAAACAAATTAGATGTTGTTGTTATGTTGACGTTGGGATGTAGATGTCTCAATTTGAATATACTTCAAATCCTACAGTGAATATTATGTTTCTATTGTAAATGTATATATTGTAGTTATTCCTTATTTTTAACTATTTTGTTTGTTACTTTCTTGTTTAATGTTGAAATGATTTTTCTGTTTGTATATATATTTAAGTTTCATTCGTTGGTGTTCTGAATTTAAGGTTTTTTTTTTTTTTTTTTTTTTTTTTTTTTTGTCTAGCATGGTTGGAAGTTTTGTATTGCTGAATCTCAATGTTTTTATTTTTTTTATACTCACTGCTCCCAAGATTGTATGTTGTTGGGTTTGTTTGTTGAGAACAAATCATTGCTTCCATCTTAGATACTTTCAAAATATTAAAATCTTTTATATTATTTTCTTTAATTTTGTATCTATAGTTATGATGCAAATATGTTTTAACATATTATATAGTTTTTCTTTGTTTTATGACCTTTTTATTATCAATGGTTACAAAAGATTATGTTATCTAGAAGGCATTGTCTTTGCGTAATTTTCTTTACTTTACATCTTTAACTTGCTAATATCCAATCATGACATTCCATGCCTTTCTGTACTTTTTTATTAAACCGATGAGAGAAGACAACGTTATGGTTTAAGGTTCTGACTGGATTGTTTATAAAAATCATGATTATTTAACTGTGACAAGAAATAAATAATGTCAAAAAAATCATATAAAAGTTTCATTCGTTATCAATTTGTAAAATATCTGCTTTGTAATGTTTTTTACTAAGCAGATTTTAGAAGAAATATCTATTTTATTATTTGTAAGACGGTTATATTAGTTATACATTATAATGCAAGAGGTAAATCATAAATAATAACTTGAATCTCTAAACTTAAAAAGTTTAATAATATAATTAAATTACTTATAAAAAACAGTGTTATTTTTGCAGTTTTCAATTTTGTTCTGTGCAAATTATTCATACATTTATTGATTATTTAATCTCATTAAATATTTAATGTACATGAGCATTTACCATTTATAGAAAACATGGCATTACAAGTTTCAGAAAAATAGTCGATGATTCAACTTCCAACAGATCCAGACAAATTCAACCAACAACAACATAAAAATTTCAATGTTGTCTCAATTGGTCCTGTCCAATATAGCCCAGAACTACAATGATGATAGGAAAAAAACAAGTTTATAATATATCTTGTTGTTTAACTTTGTTTAATATTTTTTTGTACAAATTTCTACAAAACAGTTAAAAAATAAAACTAGGCAAACGTGCATTGCACATTACGCCTCCACTAATATATATATATATAAAGAACAAACATATAAAGTCTAAGTCCATATATATAATTTAACATTATTATTATAAATAATTTTTTTGGTGAATATTAAATAAAATAATGTTAGATATAAGTTTAGAATGTGCAAGTCTCATGTAATTCTTTTTTTTTTTTTATAAAAAAGTGAGACTTATTATTAAAAAATAAATTATTTTAAGTGGGCTTAACTTTTTTTTCCAAATAAATTACATGATGCTAATTGCATGCTCTAGATATGTACAAATCATATTTTCTATTAAATATCTGATAAGTATTATAATTTTAATTGTGTTTTTCTGTTTCTAACTCTATCATTCACAACAGCAATCAAAATTCATGAAACTTCTAAAATACGATAAATATTATAAATACCAAAAGCTTTTGTACGATAGAAGCAACAAGCGCTGCATTTGTCATCTTTTTTCTGGAGAAAATTCAAGCACATTTTTCAGGGAGGCCAGTATTAGCATCTATGCATTGACTTGTCTTGTGCAAATTCCAAACAGCTTTTTTACAGATTGTCGGCTATGCGCAACTGTGGTGCGACCTGAATGTCACGTCAGTCATTTATTTTAAAACAAGTATTGAAAAGAGAAAACACGAAAAAAAATACAGTCGTCTTTATGAGGAGTGTAACCAATCTGATTTTAAATAAAATTTAAAATCTAATCTATATGTATTAATTTTATATTTTTTAAAATCGACTATGTATTAGTTATTATTTTAAATTAGTACTTTCAATTTTACCGATTTTCGATCCGATTCAGTCCAATTTTTTGATTTTTTTAAAATGTAATTTTCCTAATTTGTCATTAAAAATTTGTTTATAAAAAAATTAATTTAAAAAAAACTGTTTTATACTTTTATTAATATATTAGACTATATAATAGTATTAATATTAGACTATTAGTATAGTTATAAGTTATATATCAGTATTAGTTATAAACTATATATTTAATATTAGTATTAGTTATAAACTTTTAGTAAAACCTTTTAGTATTAATTATAAGTATAACTATAGTCATTAGTCTATATTAGACTATTAATATTAGTTATAAACTTTTAGTGATTTAGTATTAACATTTTATGTAATAATTTATAAATTATAATAAGAAATTATTTCATATATGAATATATATAATTATATATATTATATATAAAAATTTCTCATAAAAATTTATAATTATACATAATATATAAAACTTATATATATTAATATATATATATAATATTTTGTATAAAACTTATATATACAATAATACAAATATTATTTTTTATATATATTTTTTATCAACCGGTCCGGTCCGGTCTGAAAAATCCTAAAATCGGAACCGGACCGGAATCGGCTGGTTTTCACATTTTAAGAATCGGTTCTGGACCGGACCGGTTCAAAACCGGTTTGAATTTACACCCGTAGTCTTCATGGAGCTTCTCTTCATGCATAACAAAGCTTCTCTTTATGCTGAGCTTCTTTTCGTGCCTAGCTTCTCTTCCTGTGAAATCGAGCTTCTCTTTGTAGGTTGGCAAAAATCAATTTGTTTACCATATATTCTCTTCGTGGGTTCTTCCACAGATAGTATTAAAAAAAAAAGGAAAAAAAAGAAAGAAACATCCCATACGTGGAAAGGAGGAAAATCAAAACGAAAACACAAAGAAGACTTGTCTTATTATCGATTATCACAAGTAAATCGATTCTCCCTCTGCTGTCTCCAATACAGAATTTATAGGATTCCAGTCTCCCTCTCAACCAATACAATAAGCATTCCCACACTTGCTTCTATGTATGTATGTATGCATGCATTTTTCGTGCTGTCGATATATACAATCATTTTTCAATCTCGTTTTTGGATGAATATAGATTTTCTTCTTGTTTTGGATAATTCTTTATGTTTGGAGCTTTGCTTTTTTAGTTTTGGTTGGTGGAAGAATTCAGCTTGTTGTAGTTGAAGAAAAAACTGAGATGGAAGAGCGCTCGTCGATGGTTGGGGAAAGGGAAAATAAGAGAGCGGGTTGAAGAAAATAAAATCTGTAGAGGATAATGACCGAACGAGTGAACGAAATAATTGAGAGAGAGAGGGGGGGGGGGGGACACGAAATGATAGAGTGGAAAAAAAAAATAACATTTTTATGCAATTGGTTATGCAGGGGTTACCAGCGAGCAATGTTACGTACAGTCTTTAAAAGATGACTGCATTGTAAGCCTAATTAATTTTATTTTTAATTTTTCTCAAAATTACAATAATATCTTTATCAAAATAATACTTTTTTTCATTTAATGAAAGGTTTGCACATGCAGTCTATATTTAGAGATTGTAAATAAAATTTCTCTATACTAACTGGTTGCAAGTAAAGTTTTTGATAACATCCAAGGGACTAAATTACAAGCCCCCCAAAATTACAAAGCTCAAAAAGCAACCAACACTTTCAAACGAGAACATATTTGAGTTAATCTATAGTGAGATTGCATGCAAGTTTATACAGTTATATTTAAAAAAAATTAAAATTACAATAATATCTTTTTTAAAATGATGATTTTCTCCTTTTATCCTTATTCATCAATGTCACTACACACGTAGTTCCCTACTCAAGATTGCAAATAGAATTTCTCATAATATTTATGGCCGTCAAATGCGTAAAGCGAAATTCTATTTGCAGTCCTGAGTGAGGTACTGCGTGTGCAATCTCATTGAGAAATGAGGATAAAATGGAAAAAAAATATAATTTTAAAAAAGATATTATTGTAATTTTAAAATTTTTTTTTAACCTAACTGTATAGGCTTGCATGAGCAGTCCCCATTTGGGACTGTATGTAAACTAACTCATGCTTAAATGTCTGCATTTCTTTTTAAAAAACACTAAATATAAGATTCACTAAAAAATTAATTTTATAATAATAGATCTCATTATTTTTAAAAGAAATATGCGACGTTTATACAACCCATAACTGTATCTAACAAATAGTAAGTAAAATCTACCAACACCCCTGCAACCTTTAGGAAGCCCAAGAAACAATACAAATACCAACCGGTTAGAGCATTAGCATTGGTTTATGCATCTGCATATATAAAATCACTTCTTTTACATATCTATTTTGTCAATCAAACAAAACTTCCATATTAGCTTATGCATATTTGAGATAAAATAATAATAATAAAATATATTATTTTATTATTATCATATTTGAGATAAAATATTATTTTATTATTATTATTATTAATTTTTTTCTAAAATCAAATTTTTTATATATATTTTGCAATTAGCATCTACTACATACATTTGACATTAATAATATAAATGCAATATTAAAAAACATAATAAAATGAAATATATATATATATATATAATATATTATAATAATAAAATGAATGTGCAAGTGAATGTTTGTTGTGTTGTTGAAGTAGAGAGAAGAGGAAAGAATTGTGAAAGAGAGTGTGGGAGGAGAGAGAAATAATGATTAAAATATATTTTCTAGAGTGAATAGTAACTCTTCAAATTTAGATAAGCATTGTTCATAGCTAGTTAAATATATGGATATGCATAAGTCAATATAGATGAATTTAGACTCATATTATGTAAATATGACTTTGCATATACATATGTATAGACCAACGTAGATGCTCAGAGCATTGGCATTAGACTCATCAAATGAGTTTAATCTTCAAAATTTGTTGAATTTATGTTTAAATCATTGCATTAGATTTACCAAATACTAAAATCTGAAACTTTGAGCTACAGTGCATTCCAATTCATCTTCAAATTTGAATACTCACTATTCACACTCTATAACCATTATTTTATTTACTTAAATTATTATTTTTCAATTTTGAGCCACAATATATTTAAGTTGAAAAATAATAATTTAAGTATCAAATTAAATTATTAATTAACATGTAGTTAGTGTTATTGTAAAATATAAAAAAAAATAAATTAAAATTATTATTATTAAAAAAATAATATTATATTATTATTTTAATGAATCTAATAATTAACATAACGTGAGATTATAGATAGAAAAATTTTGAATCTATGAAAAATATATATTTTTTATTAAATTTTAAAAATAAAAATGATAAATCCAATACTAATACCCGCGAGGCAAAAACATAGAAGATTGAGAAATTTTTTAAGACAATACTGTTAATTTTTATTTTAAATTTATTATTGTTAATTATATCCACTTATATGATGAAATTTAAGCAATTTCTTATGTCAAATGTTTATATGAAAAGTTGTTCAAAATATACGTCAATCAATATGACCGATTGAAATGACAAAATGAACGTTGGATAATAATATTTGAAAAACATTACTATACTTACTCTTTTTTACATTACTATTTGACAGTTTTTTTTTACTTAATAATTAATAAAATAATTTTAAATATATTGATATATTTTTTTAAATATATTTAAATATATTAAAAAAAATGAAAATAATAATAATAATAATATTTCTCTATCTAGATTTTCTCAAGTAAAAGCAAATCTTGGAATAAATTAGGGCTCGTTTATTTTCAGAGATGAGATGAGATGAGATGAGATTAAAGTTAAAAAGTTGAATAAAATATTGTTAGAATATATTTTTTAATATTATTTTTGTTTTGGGATTTGAAAAAGTTGAATTGTTTATTTTATTTTGTGTGGAGATTTAAAAAAATTGTAATGATGAAGTGAGATGAGATAAGATGAGATGAGATGTTTCCTGAAAACAAACGAAACCTTAATCTTTGCAGGATATTCATCACTTCTAAAATATATTGAATATGATAGCATGATATTGACTATTTGGTTGGTAAAAAGAAATAACAATTAGTTTTTGCTTATATAGTAAAAATATTTTATTTTATTTTATTTCATCGATCCAATATAATTTTTTTAAATTCACATATAATATATAATAAATAATTTATTTTTTTATTTTAAAATAATAATAACATTTTAAAATAATATCGTTATGCATCCTACATGATCTCAAAAACGATGCTGTCATTTGCGATGTTATTTTCTTTTGAGCGGTGTTACTCCGGGCTTCCTATTTTTGGAATAAGTTTTTATTTTTTATTTTTTTTATATATATATTTTTTAACACATTTAAATATAATTTAAAAAATAAAAAAATCATAATATTATTAAAAAATACTTACTTAATTATTAAGTAAAAAAAATAATAATAAAAAAATAAAAAACTCATAGCAGTAAAAATTAACAGTAAAAATTAGCGATAAAATAATATTTTCCTTTCCTTTTCAACATTTTCTTTTCAGTTTTCAGTATAAAAAAGCTAAGAAGCGAACCCTCTTTAATTGTTGGACCCTGCCACTCGGGGCAGTCCATAACATAACGCATCTCGGATTTTATGCTTGTCTATCATTTTTTTTTTGAAGCTTCTTTTTTCTTTAATTATTTTTTATTTTTATGTTTCACCCAAAACATAGTAATGGTGCTTTTAACGTGTAAGGTCACCCCCTGACAATTTGTCGGGTATAAAATGAACAACGGCTACTCCATTACTACTGGAATCATCCGAGCCAAGCAAGGAAGTTTGAATACAAAACATAACTTCCCCCCCCCCAGTGAAGAACCCCTAGCGGGGCGAGAGGTAGGCTGACCCGGGGCTAACGGGGATGGAGGGTGGACAACTATATACAATTTGTTAAAAACTTAAATTTAAGTAAGTCTCACATTCTTTAAAAATGATTATTGTACTGTTAAGATAATTCAAAATAAAACTCTAATGAATTTATATTTTTTTTAATAAAATTTATAATTATATTATATTATAATTTGAGTCTAAAAAAAGTTTAGACTAAAAAAAATTATAAACCCCATAAATTACTATGTTGAGGGGGTAGGATGCGGTTTCAACCACATCCCCTACTAGGGCAGGGCCCCAAGCCTCTAGGAGCCGGGGGCAAGGCGGGGAGGAGAACGGGGTGCAGTTTCAACCTCACCTCCCGTACCGAGGCTGGGCCCCAAGCCTCCAAGGGCGGGGGGCAGGGGCAGGGCAGGTAGCATCCATAACATTAACAAACTTGCAAAAATATAAAGCAAGTGAAATACCATTAAAAATGAGAGATAAGGACTAAAGCGAAAGAGATAACTTCAAAGGGAATGAAAAAAGCATCCATAAAATGTGGAAACTTCTATATGGATGGGACATTCTCTTCGAATCCCATTTTTCACCTCTCAATCCTTGATTTTTATAGGAACGATTTCTTTTCAACTTCTGCTCAATCATATTTTTCTATTGTATTGATAGTTACGAGAGGTTACGAGAGATTATACGATCACTAAACATAATTAATTTTACCTGTTAGCATAGGCCTCTTTATTTATATTTATTATATTTTATTTATATTTTATTTTTCATTTAATTTATAGATTAACATCTAAACATCACACTAACGTTAAAACACCATCATGGGTGCTTTGACTATACTGTTGCTTCCGACCTTGTTAGAAAATAACCTAATAATTTTTTTATTTTTTATTGCCTAATGTTATGGTGCCCTTTCTTTTGTGGATGAAAATAAAAAAAAGTTGCTTGCTTTGAAATATATTCCATTCTTGAATTTTCTTCCGAACTAGCCAATCAATTTTGGCATACTCAACAGTTTTTTTGATTATTATGACAACAAAGGACCTAGAAGATACGGCAAGGAATGCAATTTAAGGTCAAGTCCGATATTAAGATTGGACTGAAAAAACTCTGTATAAGCTACGGATTAAAACTAAAGTTTTGAATACCGTACTCGAGTCTGTATCGGTTAAGGTATTAGAACGAAATATTTTGATACCGACATCGTTTCGTATACTGTTTCAAAATAATCGATATATAAATAAATTATATAAATTATATTCCAAAATAATAGTTTATATATGAATATATTATATATAAATACATATATATTATAAATAGTTTAATCTGAATTGGAAGGTCAAAAAATGAGTTTATAGTTTAAAAAAATGAAATAAAAAGAAGAAAAAATTAAAGGCCGAAATATCAACTGGTACGGCCGCCGGTATTTGGCCAATACAAAATATATATAATACATGTACTAGACCAATGGCCGGTACGGCATATACGAACCATCCCAGATGGTACAATACGATATTTAAAACAATGATTAAAACCCCTTATATCTTTAGCATATCATTATACAAAATAAGATTAACATGTTATTCTTCTCGTAAAATTAAATTCATAATAAATAAACTTTCAACATTATATTTTGCAATTCAAAAGTATAGAATTGTGCGAGTTTTCGATTTTTTTTAAAAAATAGACTTTTAGAAAGAAAAGTAGTACAACATTGGAGTCAAAGCATATGGGCACAAACTTGGAAAAAAAAAATTCTAAAATTTTGTTTGTCTTGTTTACAATTTCGGGTCTCACGATCTACATTTCCAAAAATCGTATAAAATCCGTAATGGAAATTCGACGCAAGTTACCTTGTGACAAGTCCATGGCTGCGTGTTTAATATAACAATTTTGGGAGAAATTATATTTTAGATCTTCCAACTTATCATTTTTTCTTTTTCAATTCACACCACATCTTTAGTTCGAATTCTAGAATTTATAAATGTAGAAAGATAGATATATAAAAAAGTTTTTCTAGTACTCATTATTCTTACACCACATACCTGTTAAGGAGAAAATATAAAAAAATAAAAAATAAATGCATATATGTGATATGTGATATAGGGATAATAATTGCTAACTAAGTTTTCCAGACAACATTAAAGGGTTGTTTACGAATAGAGATGATTTTATTTAATCTCATCTTATTTCAAATTTTTTTATTTTATTTTATTCTCAAACATCATTCAAACATAAATATTTTTCAATTCCAAATTTTCAAATTTTTAATCTATTTGTTAATTAATCATTATAACTTTTTTAAAACTTCTAAATAAAACACAAAAAACAATTCAACATTTTCAAATCCCATACAAAATTAATGTTAAAAAATTATATTATAATAATATTTTTATTCAATTTTTTCTCTCATATTTATAAAATCTCAATAAAACATCTTAACTCAAATCATTTTATTATTATTCACAAGCTATTTTACTACTATTCACAAATTCATCATCTCATCTTATCTCAATAATAGTGACATCTATTTTATATATGAGCGGTGCTACTCTACCGTCTTAGTAGCACAACTCCAAGTGACTGCTAGACCAAATTGGTCTTTTTATTTTTTTTTTCAATTTTTTTATTCATATTTTTTCATTTTAAAACATTTTTAAAAGATATAAAAAAATATCAATACACTAATGGTTATTTACTTAACCATTAAGTAAAAACAAAATTAAAATAAAAGAAGTTGTCAAAATGAGGTGTCAAATTTAGATGTCAAATTAGCAAATTCCTTTATATATTTATCCATCTTCTAGTATGAGTCATAGAGTTTGTACATGAACTTATAAGTAATATTCAATATCCGATTTTATGTTTCTATTTGCGACGTTTTTTAAACTCTAAAATTTAAACAATAACTAAAAAAAATGTAGTCTTTTTTTTTTTTTTTTCATAAGTAAGCATATTATAGATATATTTAACAGTTACATAATTAGTCAATAGGGTAGGAAGCCCTAACATTCATCCAAAATCAGTAAATATAACACAAGAAATAAAAATAAAGAAAGAGGAATCTGGGGCCAATAACTTAACCCTCACCCATTTCTCATAAAGGGAAGCCGCTTAAAGTGATTTTGATATAGTCTAATAAACGAACTGTAATACTATGACTTGAAGTTGCAGTGAAATGAGTTGTGCTGCATTTTACTGGTCTGGGCTGGTTGTAGGAGACTTTCACTACCTCTTTTCCACAATCATTGGTTAGGAGAAACAGAGACATAAGAAGATAACAAACATGATGATATGAACCCGTAGGATTCCAACATGAGATGTGCCAAATCACTGGAGGACAATCGCCAGGGACTGATGCGGTGCGTGGAGGTCACGCGCCACTCTAGAAATGTGGAGGTTGGTTGAATATGAAGGATCCAAGGTCGCTGACCCCAAAAATGCCGCTCGTGGCGGCAAAAAACACTCCCTAGTGTGGCGGTGTGAGGATCTCACGCACGGTTGGTTTGGGCCCCGACATTCTACTTTAACTGTATGAAGTATCAGTGACTGTGGAGTCCTATGGTGGGACACATGGCTGTTGTGGGGGGTCAGAAAGTAGTAGATCAACACTTCTCCTTGTTATGGACAGAAAAGACAATAAAAGTCGAAAAAAAAAAGGTTAGATAGCTTTTGAACAAGTCAGATGGGAGGAGAGAGGTGGGAACCAAAGCTTCACCCCCACTTTGGGCGGAGAAGATGAGATCTTTGAGTTTTTGGTTGAGAGCAAAATTGCCTGGAGAGAGAAAATGTCAAACGCTATTAAAAAAAAATGTAGTCTCTATTTTTTTTTTTTTTTTGCAAAAGGGTAGGCGGGGCGACTAGCGTAACAACCCTTCCTGGACATGACTATAGGAACCCTTCTCCAATGTGAAATGTCTAGTTTGAGTCATAGCTACTGTCCAAGGGCGAGTCCGTCAGCACATCACCCCCAAAGTATCTAGTTGATCTAAAGCCTATCCCATGGCCCAAACATTAGATTTTACTATAACAAATGGTTTTAACTTATGCTCTATTTGACCGCTAGGTCAAATTGGTATTTTTTTTTCAATTTTTTTAATATTTAAAAATATTTAAAAAAAATTTTAAAAAAATATCAATACACGAATATTCAATTTCTTAAATATTAAATAAAAAAAATTAAAATACATAAAATGTCAAAATGAAAAAATAAATCCAATGGACAAAATAACATTTTTCAATAACTTATATCCTAATTCAAACTCTTGACCTTAAAAGTAATAAAATTCCAGTTCGTACATGTACTATATAGTTGAAACGTAGTCTCTTGCTACAATGGAGCAACGATTTTTTTTTAATAAAAAAAGATTTTGCCATTTTTACCTACACCTATCGATAGTCGATACACGTATTGGAAGTATGCATTTAAAGTAACTTTTATAAATACAACTGAAATGACAAATGTCGACGTTTTAATAGTCGCATAAAAAACATTGAGACTGACAAAGACATCCCCGGCCATCAACATCATCACTACGTCAAAATTGAAATCCTCCTTTGCAAGTTTGCAACTTCAAAGCTTGATTACGATGTACGTACGTCTTTCGTTGCCGTCGATCGGTCTTTTCTTGTGAGAATGAAGCTAATCGGCTGAGCTTTTGCTCGCATCCGAAGGGCTCTTGGATTTTCAAAGTTGTCAAAAAGAGGGAGAGAGGAAATGAAGGATTTGGTAGGGAGGCCGGGGTCTGTTAGCGGACTAGTATTGAGGCTAGGGCAATGTGCTTTTGCTGCTTCGGCGATTGGGGTTATGGTTGGTGCCCTTGGATTTTCTACCTTCACTGCCTTCTGGTATTTCCTCTTTCTCTTTCACCCCTTTGTTTTTTGACTAAAATTCCTTTTGTTTTATCTATCGTATAATTGCACTAGAGAAAACAGTGTCCTTTCGGAGAGGCCACATGCTTGATCACTACCGTTTGGATTTCAGAGCCGTATTGAGCGCTTCCTTCTCTTTAATTCCAGTTGCTTTGACGGGATGGATTATTGATGATGCTCTATAATTCCATTTTCGGCGCGAATTTGAATTTGTTCAGGAACCCAATTGATGCGTTAAATGATTTAAAGTCTGTGAAGAAAGCATTGAGAGAAAAGAATATTGATGGTTAATTGCTTCCATGGTTAACGGGTGTGATTTGTTGGCCGATTTCAGCTAGCCCGGTTGATTTGGAGTGAAAAACAATAATGTGTTCATGGTAAATTAAGAAAGATATAACTTATTGCCGTTTCAATGTGAAATAACTCATCTTCCCTTCTAGGCAAAACTTCAATTTTGTTAGCTAGAAGCTTGTTCAACTAGTACAACGGAAGATATGGCATTATCATAATGATACGTGAACCGGGAATCTTTAGTTGCTTAGAGAAAGAAAAATCGTGGCTATTATGTACGGGTGGTGCTGTTGAGGGACACCTAACCTTACTTTCCCTACCTTCAAAGGCAACTGAATCTTATGCATAGTGAAGTTGGAAGCTACTTCAAATGTCTATGCTCTGTTATATTTTTTCTTTTTGTTATCAGCAAATAAGAATATTATAGATGATAATAGGCATACCCCAAGTACATGGGATCTATGCTCTGTTATATTGAGGTGTCCTCTAAACTATATGAAATTCATAAACGATTGGAGTAGATAAATAATACCATTTAGCTAAGAGAGATCTAGTTTCTTGGTTCATGAGTAAGTGTCTAGATGAAGTATGAGATTGTGCTAGGGTAAATGATGCCTGTGCAATCTTTGTATGCATCTCATGCAGTCTTGCTGAATGTCTGGGCATGTTAAACCCGGTAATGGTACTTTCTGCAGAAGTTATGCTTGGATTTTTAGTATACTTTCTCATTGATGTTTCTCAAGAAGATTTAACAAATCATGCTTCTTTTTATTTATTTTTTTGGCGCAAGTAGACAGCTAAGACACTTCAGCAATCATTCTCTTACACACTTTTGACAGTTATATATGTGCTTTCATTCAGCTATTTGATTGCATCAATGGGCCTTCAAGTGCTGTGGAGCTTTGGACTTGCTTGCCTTGATATTTATGCTTTGACAAGAAAGAGAGATCTTCAAAATCCAATCCTAGTGAGCCTGTTTGTTGTAGGGGACTGGGTATTCAACTTGTTTCTCTTCATTTCTTACTACGCATTTCTTCTTCACAGAAACAAGTACGAGCATGTCAATCAGATGCCTTTTATAAACGTGTTTGATAGTTTCTGTGAGTCATCATGTGTCATTTGTTGCTAATCGTTATATTCATCGATCTTTGTAGTTTTCATATTGGCCACGATTGTGGCCATTCCCGCTTGGTTGCTTAACCACTTCTGAAACCACAAAATCACTTATTGTGGAATTGTGATTTGTGTATACTAAGCAGTGCAAATTCTGTTTTAGCCTTCTAAGTTCAGACCAATAAATAATGAAACATTGGTGAATCAACCTTATGTGATTCTACATGAGCGCTCTGCCTCTTTCTGAGTTCTATTTCTTAAAATCTTTCAAGAATGGGATTTATGGAGTCTTATGTGTATGAAAAATATGAAAGATTGATAGCTTGCTGTTTGTGTATACATCCTCACACACAGATGAGACTGATGAAAAATGTTGGATGCCTCTCTGATCTCTCTTTTTGAACTTGGTTCTGAATTGACCATTATCTATGCATAGTTTGCGTGCTGAATTCATGGCCATCTGAGAATCAAACTGGCTACTTTCCTGCTCTACCATGTCAATTTATGTAATTGTCAGCATAACAACATTCAAAAACTTGCAGGTGACTGCTACTTTAACCCTTGCAGCTGCATGCTCATCAGCAGGCATTATAGTTCTGTATTCTAGAGACTTGGGTTTCTGCAAGGAACAACATCATCTTCCGTGCAAAAAGTTCCAGATCTCTGTAGCCTTTGCTTTCATCACCTGGGCTCTTACTGCCATATCATCTCATGTGATGTTTTGGATATTATTAGCCTCAGTTTAGGTGACAGGGTCCCCAGCCCTGCAGATAACACATCTGCAACACGCTTGTTTTTTTTTTCCACTTCTGAATGCAAATGTTTCTCTTCCTCCTTTAATTTTTGGGACATCTCCAGGGCCATTCTCTTCAGGACCGTTGTGTGCTTAAAATACACATTCCCATCCTCGAATTGGGTTAAATAACCAGCTTAACGCCCTCTCGCACTTTGCACCCAAGTGGCCTAGCTTTCAAATAAACCTCTTAAAAAGTGAATGATCTAAGGGTATGCACTATGCACTATATAATTTAGAGCAATGTTACTCTTCATCTTTTATTTTGTAATCCTTAGTAATACTGCCCGATATAACACATTTTATGTGGCTTTATAAGTTAACTACTGAAGTAAAAAAGCCACTTAAAATATGACATCATTTGCTATGACTGGAAACGATAAAATTTAAGATGAAGATGCCATTTCTCTATATTCTATGTATGTTTCCAAGCTTCACAACTTCGAAACATTTCTAGATATTCGTTCAAATCTGAAAAACACTCAGGAGTTTGCATGCCTCCGTTGTTGCAGCCATCATTCATGGGCATAATGGGGTGCTTCTCTATGCACTTTAAGTGTGCACACCTCTTCAAATGTGAAATTCATGTAGGTTCCATCTAGCCACAGGTGTACAAAGTTACATTTAATTGCCAGTAACATGTTATTGATTGTTTGAGAATAACATGGTAGGCCCGAACCTAGCGAAGCATATCTATTACTTGTTCCTTGCTTTTCAAAGTTCGAAACTATTTAAAACTTGAAACCTAATAGCATTAGCATTGGCTTCATCAAAGTCATTTTTAAAATTTGATAAAAAGTACATATTTTTTATAAATTCAAAACCTCCCTATACATAACCCCACATTGGATTAGCCATTTGATTCATCAAAATAATAATATAATATTATTTTTTTAATAATATTATTATTTTTTTCATTTTTTACAACTAAACTAATCATATGTTAATTAATAATTTAATTTATACTTAAATTATTATTTCCCAACTATTTTTTTTCTCAACCTAATTATTCAATAAACACATTTTTTCAATTCTTATTCTACCCAACAATCACATATATAATTTTTGAAACCAATAAACACATTTGTTTAAATGATTGCAAGAAAGCCTTTTGTTTTGTTTGTGATTCTTTTCATACAAATGACCTTTACTTGTTTCATCTAGATTGACTCTATGATTATTTGGTTCCATGAATGCCAATCACTGCACTTTTGTGCCTACATGAATAATTTAGAATGCTTAATGTTTATTTGACTGACAAAACCAAAGTACAAAATACACATATAGCAGACCACAGAGCATACAAACCAAGCAAACTTTATTTCAGATCTTAATACAGACCAACTTAACAAATCATATCTTAATACAAACCAACTTATTCTTGAGCATACATTCTACAAACCACAGAGCAAATCCCATTTCAACAATATGCTTTCCCCAGCACCACAGATCAGACCAATTTCGAAAATGAAGCAAACAATAGATATAAAAATGTATCAAATCCAACTTTGACCCAAGCTAATTGAGATCCTTGTTGCCAATTGCAGTTGAAAGCTCCAAAAGGGGAGTTGGGCTAAGTCCAATACTAGAAGAATCAATTGTTGCATGAGGATAAAGATACTAAACATCTAGTTGAGGTACAATACAGAGTAAATTTAACCATTAAAATATCAGTCAAATATGGACAGTAAATTTATAAGAGTTATATCTCACATTAATTAAAATTCATCATTATGGTTAAGAATTTATTCTAAAAAAGTATAGATCTAAATGGTCCTACTAATATCAATTCTACACTGATACAACAAGAATGTACCTAAAGGATGAGAAATCATAATAGCATGTAGAAATATGCCATAATCATAAACAACCAAGTACTTAAGGAGGAGGGAAAAAAACAAAGAAATGGCCCAAAGAAAACTAGTAAAATCACTTTAAGCCTATCAAAACTATGAAGGATATACATTTTTTGTGGCATGAGACTCGTGTAAACAAGTTTGCCCTTACCACTTGGGCTACCCACGGGTGGGACAACAAAGTTTTTTCATAGAGATAAACAATATATGATGGATTGGAAGATTTGGAACACAAGTAATTTGGAACATTTATTTAACAACTAAAGTGTCTATTCTATAAATTCACTTGGAAAGCACTGGACTCGTTGTTCCTGTTTCCATTTGCAAAAAATAAAGAGGTGAAAACTCCTGATTTGTAATTTTTGTTTAAACTAAAAATATCAACAGAAAACTTTAAACTTGCAGAGTTAATTCATTATGACAATATTCAACCAAGATATAAAGCCTAAAGTAATATCTAAAAACCAAATCCTTCTATACTTGTTTGACAAGTTTGGAAACTTCATACTTTTTTTTTTTTTTTACTTGTAGCCAAAATATGAATTTCAAATTATTCTATGTAAAATTTCGCATGGACAGGTGGAAAGTATTGAATAAGCTCACCTTAATGATCTCAACTAGTTGATCAGCTCCACTTTCACTAGGAAACAAAGGCTGAAAAAGAAGTTGGATTCAAAACATTAACAGTAGAATATTCAAGGCAACTGTAAAACATGGCCAAGTATCCGTATAAACTCAAGTATCAATCTTTTTTTTTTTTTTATAAGTTAAACTCAAGTATCAATCAACCTATCCAAGAATTAATTCAGCCATCACACAACCAGTAGATCATATATTTATTGTAGTTGTGTACTCGGTGGCACCAAAGATGAGCTCAGGAGCATGATAATATCTTGAACATATGTAAGAAACGTTGGGTTCTCCTTTCACCTGATAAAATGCAAAAGGGGTTACTCTCAAAGCAAATAAAAAAGACGTAACTATCAATAACAAGAGTGAAATGAAAAACTAACCAACACTTTTGCACTCCCAAAATCACGAAATTTCAGCTGATGAATATGGGGATTGACCTGGACAGTGACCAATTTCAAGTTTGAAAAATTGAAGGAAGAAAAATTGAAGGAAAAGAGATATCCTGAAATCAACATATTTAAAGACACCAACAACTTCAACTCATTCTATTGCAAGAAAAATGCTTTAATTTTGGGTGCTCAGAAAAATGCAAGAAAATACCCTCAAGCAGTGATTTCTTGGATTAGGTAGTGATTTCCTCAACCCCTCAAGAACGATTTACTCGAACGACATCATTAAGATTTTCTTGTGCTCCTCAAGCACAATTTAGATGGGAAAGGGTGAGTTTATGAGGTTGGGTTTAGTGAAACCTAAATCAAAAATGGAGAGAAGGGGAGAGAGGGAGTGTCGGGCTGTAGAGGGAAAAGAGAAAGAGAGAAAGAAGAGAGAAAATGGAGAGGAAAATTTGAAAGGGAGAAATGAAACTTTTTTTTGGATTCATGAGCGAAAGAAATGGGAGAAAGGGATGTGAGAGGAAGAAAGGGAAGAAACGGAATTACAGGCAAAAATGGGGAGATCAATTGGAAGAAGTGATTTTGTAATGAAATAATCGGAATAGACAATGAATGGCGAGTCTTCAAATATGAAGATGAAAATAAATTTCTTGTAGCTCAAAGTTTGAGTTTTCATCTTTACTAAATCCAATTCCAACGTTTTAAACTCCTGATTCATCAAATTTTAGAGATTCTTTCATTTTATCGAAACCGATGCCAGTGCTCTAATGGTGAGAAGTTTCAAGTTTTGCTATGAGGGAAAAGAAAAGAGAAAAGTTTGTATGCCTCCCATACTTGACCACTATAGTTCTGACAATTTTTTTTACTTAGTGATTAAAGATATGATTTTAAGTATAATGGTGTATTTTTTTTATTTTTTAAAAATATTTAGATATATGAAAAAAAATGTGAAAAAAAAAATGAAAAAAAAAAAAAAAAACACAAAAAGTAACTAGCGGTACAAACGAGCGATGCTACTAAGGCGGTAGAGTAGAACCGCTCAAAAGAAAAGAAAAAGAAAGATCAATCAGAGTTGGACGGTTAAGGTATCATTTGAATAGTGAGTTGAGATGAGATGAAAGTTAAAAGTTGAATAAAATATTATTATAATATTATTTTTTAATATTATTATTGTTTTGAAATTTAAAAAAATTGAATTATTTATTATATTTTGTGAAAAAATTTAAAAAAATTGTAATGATAAAATAAAATACTTCTTGTATTCAAATCAGGCCCAAATCAAGCTCCTGTAATATGCCATCTAATTGATTGTAATATGCCATAAATTTCTACGAACAATAAATATCCTTAGACCGGAGTCCTGTTCCATCTAAAAATTGACATTCCTTTCTAGTTCGTTCTCATTGTGTATCATAAAGGGTGCTGCTACTCAATCCCATGAGTTTGTCTCCTCAAACAACCACTAGTACAATTGTTTATTTTTTTCTCTTTCTTTCAAACATTTTTTAAACATCTTTAAACATTTTTTAAACATAAAAAGAAAATACACCACTTCACTAATAGTCACTTCCTCAATTATTAAAAAAAAAAAAAAAAAAAATCCGAGACAAACTCATGAGGCAAGTATCATTTTCTATTGATAAAACATGACAGAGAAGATGGGGTTACCAGATCTTGAAATGCTTCAAGGAAGTTAAAACGATCCTTTTGTTTGTATGGGTATTAAGGGTATAAAATCGTAGTCTTGAGTATGCATCCTTTCGTGCGTTTCCATTTCTTAAGGCTCTATTACGTTCTCTAGATGCCTCTTGTCTCTGCCAAGAAGACATTGCCACTACCGGTCATAGGACTTTGCACTTACAGATGAAGAGGTAAAAGGGAAAAAGAAGGAATAATAACAAACTGTCACACTTTCAAATCAAGTTAATATGCAGAACAAAGTAGATACCTCAAATTATGGCTCACCATAATTGTCACATGACAATCTCTGGTTTCAAAATACTAGATTTTATCTCCTTATGCGGCAGGACAACACCTCCATTAGTATAAACTTCATCACCAACATGAACATCTTCCCCCAAGATTGTCATGTTCTCTACTCGAGCCCACCTCCCAACAGTGGAATGCCATCCAAGGATGCTACTGGAGACGCAAGCATGCTTCTTTATTCGAACTCCTCGCATTACAGAACAGCGTGAGAGCCTAACCCCGACTCAATTACACATCCTGCACCAATGGCTACATTAGGTCCAATAAGACATCCGTCCCCAATTGCAGCAGTCTCATCAACAAGAACATTTCCCACAATGTGAGGCCCACTTGCCAATTTTCCTGATGATTTTTTCCGCAAGGATTCCAGGTACAGTCTTAGGCCAGTTATGTAATCCTTCGGTTGTCCAATGTCCATCCAAAACCCAGGCAAGACCATAGCATAGAGCTTTTGCTCTGCTGCAATCTTGGGAAAGACCTCTTTTTCAATTGAGGTGGGCCGCAGTTCAATCCGATCAAGAACAGATGGGTTCAACAAGTAGATTCCAGCATTAATCTTGTTGCCCACAAATATTTTTGGTTTCTCCACAAACTTTTCTACTTTTCCAGTAGTTTCTTCCATAACCACCACACCATATTTTGATGGCTCATCGACCTAAAACAAACAAGAAATTTCTCTTTTTCAGTTTGGAAAAGACCGTATCATCCTGATATAAAGTTAATAGAAGCCTATATAATACCCCAGTTACGATAATGAAGGTAAAAACTGGATATTTTTACCTTGGTTACCATAATGGAAGCTTCCCCTCCATGACTTTGGTGGAATTCAATCATTTCTTTCAGCGGGTACTCACATATAACATCACTGTTGAGGACAAAGAAAGGTTTGCCAGAGCCATCTATCAGTTTGTCCCTTGCTAGAGCTAAAGGACCTGCTGTACCAAGGGGTTCAGTCTCCTGTGAGCAGGTAATCTTTATCTCGAGCTTTTTCTCAAATTCTTTCAAGAAATTCAGCATAAGCTGCAGAAGGCCAAAAAAGCGCATCAGATCACATGGGCATTCAAAATTTGGCCACAAAAATGTCGATAAAATATAAAGGAAGTTTGCAGCAAGTAAAGAGAGGAGTAAGCTTACCTCTGGTTGATAATTGATGGCCAAGACCACTTCAGTTACTCCAATAGCTTTGAGCGCTTCAATCTGGTCATGAAATTAAGACATTATGCAACCCATACTTGGTTTCATTGACATCAAACTTAGATCAATGAACTAATAACTAGAGATAAATCCATGTTTCTAATCAGAAACTAAAGAAGATCAAAGGTAAATGAATAAAACTCATTAATAAGCAAAGTTTGAAAGTAAGCTTGTAACATTTTGGCTTGCGAGTTGTGAAAGTGGAGTTAAATCCCACATTGAATGGTGACTGAGAAGGCGTACATATGCCAAGTAGCAAATTGATTGTGTGATATATGAAATAACTAAGATTAGGCATTTTGGAATTAGTGAAAACTGGAATAGCGTTTTGTGAAGCTGCCAATGGCATTAGAATCAGCCTATGCCTAGTAATGCCAGGTAATCCATACCCTAAATTGAGAAAGGTATTGTACTATGACTAATCCTTTTAGAGTATCATGAAGATTTGGTTAACACTTCTTAAGGTAGTGATAAAGCCTCATGGTGAACACCAGGCCCAAAAAAGAAAAAGAAAAGGGTGCCTCATGCTGAAGAAGATACATATTGTCAGGTTAATAAACAGAACCAGATGTTAAAGGCATGTGACCTAATTGACATCTAGCCTCCAAAATGGAGGTATCGAATTCGAACCCCCTCCCCCAACTAAAAATAAATAAAAATAAACAGAACCAGATATAATACAGTTGAAAAAAAAAAAAAAAAACTGTCAAGTTTCAAAATTCAACCATAGTAACCATTTGAAGAAGGTGTTTCTTGCTCCAAAGACAGACCTGATGAAGTATCATGGGTTTGTTGGCAAATTCAACCAGCGGCTTTGGCACACTGAGCGTCAAAGGCCTCAACCGTGTTCCAAACCCTCCAACGAGAATAAGCGCCTTCATGGTGACAACCTAAATCCTCTTCACCTATATTGTAAACCACCAATTTAACATAACAGTAGGCAAAAAGAACAAAATCTGGTATAAATATTGAATTGATTCATGTACTCGTCGAAACACCTCTCGGCAGCCACAGAAATTGCCGCCGGACACTTCCAGCCACCCAGACCCACCGTCGTAGCTGGTCCTCCTATCTCGGTGAGTTGAATCCTTCCCTGTCGCACGATGGCCTCTCCCGTAAGCCTCTATGCTTCTTTTTATTGTTTCGTTTTAAGCCTTTCCAAAAAGTCTTGTTTTTGGTTGACAAAAGAGAAGTACTATAGCATCTACTGTACTGATGCATACAATACACACATTATAATCTATTAATTTTTTCTTCCCATATAAATAGTTAGGATGATGTTACATAAAATATGTAAACTAGCTGCTCCTAAACAGTAGTTTCTACTAAGATTATTTCGTTACAAAAACATCCTTTTAACTTTGGATTTTGATAAAGCATGGGAGATATTCGAGATATTGGGAGAAAAAGTTGAAATAAGAACTTTATGAATAATAATAAAAAATTTTGTAAAAAGTAATAAAATAGTTTGAATTAAATATTTATTAGATTTTGAGAAAAGAGAAAGAAAAAATTGAATAAAAAATTTTATAAAATTAAAATATTGTTATAATATAATTTTTGTTGTAGAATTTAAAAAAGTTGTTATTTATTTATTTTTTATTGAAAATTTTAGAAAATTTGTAATGATTAGTTTAAAAATATTATAATGATTAGTTTAAAAATATTAGTATTTGAATAATGTTTAGAAATAAAATGAGATGAAATAGGATGAAATAAATTTTTTTTCCAAACATCCCATACGCATAATTTACACTTCTGCCCTATTTGCAAGTCATAATTGGATGTATATATATTGGGCTTGGTCTGTTCTTACGTTGGGTTTAATATTTTATTAGTTTTATGGTATTTCAAAACTAGTATATTATCTTGAAGAATTTTACTCATCATTCTCACATTATACATTATATATGATTTTTTAATTTTTAATTTTTAATTTTTTTCTTACCAAATATACGGTATATGGATGATGAGTAGAAAAACTCAATTAATTTAAAAAGAATAAAAAAAATGTGTGGTGTATAGTGTGTGAAATGATGAATAGCAAAACTCGTTATACTTTACATGGGCTTAATTTTTAATTGAATAAATATATTAGCCATAGAATTACTTTTGTCAAAAAATATTTAAGAGATTTAATATATATTACTAAGTAATAAATTATGACTAGACCTATTTTATAAATTGAGTTTCAACAACTTATCTACCAGATTTGTATTTAATTATGCTACTTGGTATCTTTCAAAGACTAAATGTGATATTAGCGTTTAAATAATTATATGATATTAATATTTATTGATAGCTGAATTTTTTTATTTTTTTATTTATAGGAGCTGAATATTTTATTAGATTAAAGTTCATGATATGTATTTAATTGAGCAGAATGCTACAACATGTTCTTCTAGAAATTTAGTAATGTCTAATATCTCGTATAGGTAACAAGCTACGAAGTAGGATCCAAGAAGCATAACTAAG
The DNA here is from genome assembly GCF_004785595.1 of Juglans microcarpa x Juglans regia. NCBI lineage: Eukaryota > Viridiplantae > Streptophyta > Magnoliopsida > Fagales > Juglandaceae > Juglans > Juglans microcarpa x Juglans regia. The sequence goes on along the minus strand of NC_054602.1, from coordinate 31,950,707 downwards.
AGGTAAGTAGCATGATCATAAGTTTTATGAGTGCTATAAATATTCTGTTTTTGCATGAAAAATATGATGTTTATCTATACTACACTATGAGCCAATTCAAAGTTAGTCCCTTTCCATAAACCTCTATTAATTATGATGATATGCTCGTGAATGAGACTATATATGCTGTGCTGATATGGATTGTTGTTAGAATGAATGATATGTTATGAAAATCACACATATGCCATGTAATGTTCATGTAATGTTTAGATCATGTTATGTTATGTCTATGCTATCCTATGTTGTGTAAAACTCATATTAATATGCCATGTTTAATGTCATGCCATGCATAAGAGTTTGTCATGCCATGTAAATTCATGAAGTCAAACATGTCCACGGCATTATGAAAGTTAGTAAGAAAACACATGAATGACAAGTAAACTTTAAGATTGGCCTTATATTATGGTTGAATGTGCAAGTCATGGACTCAAACGTGGTCTACCAATTGTAAGCTATGATGTTTTGAGGTGACATGGACCCAAGCATGTTTCACCACTGATATGTTATGTGGTGACACGAACTCAAGCATAGTTTACCATGTGATAACAAGAACCCAAGTGTGTTTCATTACATGTTATGATACGTTATATGGTACCATGGACCCAAGCGTGGTTGACACATGATTTGTGCAGTCAACGACAATTGGACCGATGCACATATGTTATGATGGCTACTAAATAAGTGAAAGACAAAATGAATAAGTTATATACGAATGATAGAAAATGCATGGAGTCAGTCATTCATGCATCTAGGGCTATAATCGAGCCGAGCCGATCTTTGGCTTGCTGAGCTCGGCTTGACTCAAAATACTCGAGCTCAAAAAGCCCAATAAATTCAAAAACAAGTTTAATCAGTTGAATATTAATGCCAATGATCAAGAAGATCTGTTTCACCTCCTAGAAATAAAATCTTCATCATCATCTGACATGAATGAATTTAGTTCTAGTGATTCTAAGTATCACTCAGAAACTGAATCATCTGATTCTCCAAATATTAAGTTTGGTTGTAATGATTTTTGTTGTAAATCCTTAGGTAACACAATCAATATTTTAACCAAAGCTGAAGAACAAAAAAAATCTTTTGTTAACCTTGATTTCTCAGATTACAAACTCAGAGCTTAAAGAAGAGTATTTTCATAAGCTCAAGAAGACGATGGTTCGTAAAGAACCTGAAACTTCTAGACAAAAAATTAGTTTTGAAGGAACTTTGGGAAGATTTGAAAAGAAAAAACCCAAAGATATTTTTACAAATGATTTACAACGAGAAGTTGGTATTATTAAAAAAGAAATTATTGAACTCAAATCTCAGATCAATAATCTCAAATCTGAAAATGATTCTTTCAAACAAGAATTATTGTGTTTAAAAATTGATAAGCAATTTGATCAAGAAGTTTCTTCTGATAATGAGCAAACAAATGATTCTGATTCTAGTAAAAAAGAAGAGAAATTTTCTCAGAATCAGATCTGTTTAATTCATCATACTATTCCCCCTAAATGGTTTTCTAAAGTTATTATTATTGTTTGCCATGAATTTCAATTTTCTATGATTGCTATGATTGACTCTGGATCGGATATGAACTATATCCAAGAAGGAATAATTCCTAGTAAATATTAGGAGAAATTCGGGTAGTATGAGAGAGAGGAGAAGTAGCTCGTAATAAAAGCAGAAGAAGAGGTGGTATACTAGACTTGGAACTAATAGACGAATTAGATCTAAACATTCTATTAATTATGGAATCAACCAAAACAAAACTCAGCACTCACTAATCCTATCTTCACTCATGGTTATGTTGTATTTCATAACACATACCCTTGGCCCAACCTTATATCCTCTCCTGCTCTGCACCTCTCTTGGCAAAACGGGCCTTATAGATACGGTTCTAGGAAGTCAATTACAGATGGGGTGGCACCAACAGAAACATGAATTAAAAAAGGAAGGAGTAAGTACGAAGTAGAGATTTGGAGATAACACGATAAGCAGAATGAAAGAAATAATCAATCTACCAGCAGCCACTTGGCTCTGATACCAATGAGGCACGGAATGAACAGATAGAGAAATAAGAAGGTAGATCAAAGGAAGACCAGATAACTGGAGTGATAGTGCAGTCAAATAAACAAAGGAAATGAAAGCAGAACCAGATAACTGGTATCCCAGACCAACACCACTTGATATTATTAATGAAGAAGATTTTTCTATGGAAAAAACTGATTCTGTTGATTTTAATTGTTGGAGTATTCCAAATATTGATGCTAAATCTATTTACGAAACCACTTGGGTTCAATCTGCTTTTAAGACCGAGTTCAATGTTAAAACTATTGAACAAACTTATACTATTTCAAAAATCTATGAAAAATGTTGTCTGTTTAACAGAAAATCGATCCAAGATTTTTTGGTAAAAGGTTACACGTTTCTGCATATCGGTTCTGTTCAAGTTGTTGTTAAACCTCCGACGAGGAAAGGCGTAAATGCTTCGGTACTTTTTTGTTTACGAGAAGTTTGAAACTAGTATCCTTGGCTTGATTCAATCCTCTCTGTTTAGTGGTCCTGTCCACTTTGATTATTTTCCTGATTTAACTCTTGCTTTGAATGATCCCAATATTTTGAAAGTTTTGACTTTAAATATTTTAATCTCTAGTTATGAAATGGAAGAAGGTAGCAAACCTCTTGCCATAGTTTATCATATTTACTACATAATTTAAAAAACTAATTTAAATCTTAAAGCTATTTTGAAAACCTTAGGAAATAAAACTTTGTTATTCAAAGTTCTACCCCTGATGTGAACAATCAAGTTCCAAAAATGATTTATTGGAAATATATCTCTCTTCCCAATGAATGGACTTTGGAATATAAAGTTCCTCCTGTTAGGGTTTTAGCTGATGAACTTAACCTTGATTATATTCAGCAATATTTGGATGATACTGTTAAAATTAGTTTTGACCAACCTCTAGTAAGCAATGAAAGAATGGATTCTTTTGCTGGAACTAGATCTTCTTTTGTTGGTTCTGAAAACCCAGAAAGAAGATATCAAAATCTCAAGAAATTTTTAGAAAATTCTGTAAAAACAGCCCATCCTATTAATCCTGATTTGAAACTGAAAGGAATCTCTACCTTCTTTTAGGTCACTTCTGCTTATTATACTACAAATGATGTTGACACATTCAAAGGTAAAATTGTAAAGGAAGAAGCTGATAAAGAAGAAGAAAAAGATGCTTTATCTTTATTTCCTACAACTTCATATATGGTTGTGCCTATTCATCACAGCCAGCTTACTGTGATAAATAGAGTTTTTGAAATTGATTTACTTTCTTTATTTAAAGAATATATTTCAGTTGAAAATCGTGATAAGAGAAAAACTTATCATGATACTTTTTCTGATTTTGAAAAATTACGTGTTAAAATAAAATGGAAAGAAAAAATGTATGCTATTTAAAAACATACACTTTTCTTTGATTTTCTTGAAAGCTATTATGTTTCTAAACATAGTTTAAATGTTGTTAAATCTAGTTTTGTCAAGGAAGAAGGCAAGGCGGTGGTTAAATCTAGTCACCCTCCTTTTGAGGCAATTCTTATTTCTCATAGGGGTTCCGAGGTAAAAGCCTCTCCATTAAGGCACCCAGCACTGATCCTAAAGATACAGAGACAAAAAAGATTATTGAACAAAACAATTTTGGTAATCAAACTTTCCATATTATAGGACAACAGTTGGATCATATTGAAGAAAAAGTAGAAAAACCCATTTCTACTCCATCTTCAAAACCTGTTTTAAAAACTGTTGAAAAACCTTTGATTAGTTTACCAGAAGATAGGTCAAAACTTAGCTTCAAAAACAAATAGGCCAATACTCTGGATAAAATCAATCAAATGCTTGCTAATATTAAGAAAGAACAACCCTCTATTAATGCTTTAAATAACAATGGAAGAGAAGTTGTTATTGTTGAAACTACTGAAGAATCATCTGACAGTGATTTTTCTACTATTAAAGATATTGCTTTACTTGAAAAGAATTTTTAAGATGTTGATTTAAAACCTAAGATCACTAGATTTGCTTCAAAAAGACCTAAACTAATGAGCCTGACAAAGAACTAGTATCCCAGACCAACACCCCCTGATTTGCAGTTTAAAGAAAGAATATTTCAAACTCAATCTTCTTTTTCTGCTGACAAAATTTATGAATGGAATATTGATGGATTATCTGGATAAGTGATCCTCAATACCATGAGTAAAATGTCTATGGTTGCAAATGTTTATATTAATAACAATCTTAGACAACCTGTGATTGTCACTATTTTAACTACTGATTTTTCTATAATGCTTCAATATTGGTGGGATAAACATCTCACAGGAGAAGCAAATGAAACCATTAAGAATGCTATCAAGCATGATGACAAAAGGTTACCAATTTTTTATGAAACTATAGGAATAGGAGTTCCTGATGGTGTTAACACTTTGATCTACACTATTGTTAAACATTTTGTTGAAACTCCCTCCAACATTACTAACCGTATAAGTAATTATTTAAATAATTTGAGATGTAGTCAAATGTTTGATTATAGATGGTGTTTTCATGTCCAGAGTAATGCTTAGAAACGATAGTCATAAGTCTTCCTAGAAAGAAAAATTTATTAATAGATTACCTCATTTATTTGCTCACAAAGTTAAGGATGAACTTACTAATATCTCGGAACTCCTTAATTATGATGATTACATCTATAGTGATATCTTCAGCACAATTAAGAAGCTTGGTATTAGTATGTATAATGATCAAAGAATGCTTCGTCAATAGATGAAGAATAGTAAGAAAGCCAAATATGAAATGAGGAATTTCTGTGAACAATTTGGCCTTCCTCCTATTTCTCTATCTGGAAAAAAACAGAAATATTCCAGTAAGTATTCCAAACCTCATGGTGGAAAAATGAGAAATCTTTTAATAAAAAATAGTGGTGAACAGATAGAGAAATAAGAAGGTAGATCAAAGGAGGATTAGATAATTGGAATTAATAATATATTAAAGTAAGGACTAGATGAGTGGAAGTAGTGAAAATGAAAGAAATGCAGGATTTGATAACTGGTAATTATGATAAATGAAAAATAAATGAAAGTACTTAGTAAGAGAAACAACTTACAAAAGATGGACGTATACGTACGACTCCAACCTCATCACCGCCAACCTTCTCCTCAACCACTCGTGGTGCCACCATCGTAACCCAGCCATGAACCCATAAGTGGAGCCACCGCAGGCCATCACGCAAAAGCCTTTATTTTACATCACCAAAATAGAGTAACAAGCATCCATCATGTGACCCACAAAGCTGCGGCCAACCTCCTCTGTTGGACCACAACGCAGCCGCCATAGTACTCACCTTGCACCACATCGCCCAACTACTGCCGCTGCTCCTTTGTGTCACCGAGGAAATGCTCCCTCTAACTCTCTCGATCCCCGTCCTCTTTCTCAACGAAAGCTCTCTCTTTACGTAGGTATCCTCTCTGTCTATTTGTCTATCTGTCTATCTCTGTCTCTCTCTCTCTCTATCACGAACAGGCTGGTATGTATTTTGCGTCTTGGGTAGTGCTTATTGGAATGGGCCATGGCTAGTAGATAGGTTTTATGGATTATGCTCCATTATGGGCTACATAGGTTTATGGGCCACGACTGGATACCATGAGTTTATTGTGAATATTTTGGGGTCGAGACCACGTGTTTGCACGTGCAATATTATAAGACCAATTTACAAAGTAATATGATCATAGGATTTAAACATGTATTTGTTTGGAGAAACTATGAAAATCAAAATATTTTGGGGAGAGTCAATATTTTAGGGTTTCGAGGATTGTTAGACATTAAGGAAAAATATAGAATTTTATATCTTAGGTTTTAATTACGAAGTCTATGTTCAATCAGAAATTTACACAGATTACGTGATTATTTTATAGGTGATGATTGATATTCTCTTGGCACTATTGTAAGAAAATTAAGAGAAAGTAAATAGTCTAGGTAAACGGGGTTTTTATACTAGACTTTGTATAAAAGAAATAACGGGGGTTGATTTTATGAAAGATATGTATGTTTTGTTATGAAAAGAAAACTTGAAACCAACCTCGGTCATGTTATCTGCATTCGCATGAGATTTCGTTTAAGAAGAGAAAAATATTTTCTATCATAACTGGTGTAGACATGAGCTATTTTGACATTCTGTTTCTGAATTGTGGAAAAAAGAGCGAATATAAAAACCTGTGCATGATTATGTGAAGATGCTCTGAATCTGTTTTGATTATGAAGATGATATAATTCTGTTCAGAAATAACATAAAATAGTAAAACTACTAAATAAGACTCTTCAAGAAATACTTGTACCCTTTGGCACTTATTCCTCTACGATCATCCAACCTTACTAATACTTTTTACTCCTGATTTCCAGCTAAACCATCGAAATTATTTGAAAAATATTGTGGAGAAACATAACTGAAACATCACATCAGAACATAATTTCATATTTAACCCACATGGTAGAGTTGTGCAAATCTCGGCGGCCAACCGAGTAGAAATAGAATGTGGAATATTCCCCTTATTATTTTCGGAGTCCCGAGTGTGCACACACGAAAGATCACGTAGAAAACCACTTTGCTTCCAAAAGTGGGTGCTTCAGAAACAGAAAAGTTGGTAACAACCCAAATAGAGGCCACAGTTTTACACCCATGGTAAGGTTAAAACAGAGTAGAAACAGAACCATATACAAAATCAGAATGTCATGCCAAAAGTTTTCAAATGCCACATCTTATCAAAACAGAGTGCCCGAAGGATAGCTTTCCACAACTACGCATCGACTAGTCAGTTTCATGGACACCTAGTCAGGGTACAATCAGATCCGAATGAGCTCAGACGACGAAGAAAAACTACATTCATCGTTGACCGAGGACTCTATTGCTACGGATCTATGCCCTTCGGACTGAAAACTGCCGAGGCAACATACTAATGGTTGATCAACTGAATGTTCAAGAACCAAATAGGTCATAGCATGGAGGTACATGTGGATGACCTGCTAGTCAAAAGCAAAAATTCCAAGCAGCACATAGCCAACTTGCAAGAAGTCTTTACGATCCTTCGGTAATACAAGATCAAGTTCAACCCACTGAAATGTGCTTTCGATGTGGAATCGGGAAAGTTCCTGGGCTTTTTGGTGTTTGAGCGTGGCATTGAAGCCAACCCTGAGAAAGCTGCAGCCATAATAAACATGCCTCCACCTCAGAGCATCAATGAGGTATAGAAGTTGGCAGGGCGAGTGGTCACGCTAAACCGATTCATTTTCTGCTCAACAAATAGATAGTACCTAACTCACCCGCTGCTCCTCAGCTAGGCAGAGCCAGGAGAAGGGTTGCTAGCATACTTGTCGGTGTCCCCACATGCCGTGTCGACAATCCCGGTTTGGAAGAAGGAGGGATAATACACTGTTTACTACACGATTCACACATTCAGGGGAGTTGAAGCAAGGTACCTGCGAATGGACATGATGGCTTTCGCCCTGGTAATCGCGACAAGGCAATTGAGACCCTACTTCCAAGCCCACCCCGGTACTAATAGATACTCCCCTCAAGAAAATCTTACAAAGACTAGACATGTCGGGCCACCTGCTTAACTAGGCCATCGAACTAAGCAAATTCGACATTGAATATTCCCCTTGTACAACCATAAAGGGACAAGTGCTAGCAGACTTTGTGGCTGAGTTCATTGACTTCCCTGAAGAGGTGCAAGCAGCACCGGTAGGAAAGTCCTGACAAGTCTACGTCGATGGCTCATCTTGCCGGGATGGAAAGGGTGTTGAAGTACACATCATCACGGGTGTCGGCGAAGAACACAACAAAGCGATCAAACTCACCTTTAAGACAACCAACAATGAAGCCGAGCATAAAGCACTACTAGTTGGGTTAGCAACTGCCAGAGCATTAGGGGCAGCAAAAGTGAAAGCTAGGGTAGACTCCCAATTAGTCATTAGCTAGGTGAGGGGTGAATTGCCCCCAAAATATCTTTAGCTAGATGGAGAAGAGCGTGATTTCTTCTGCTACTTTCACATCCAACAAATCCTGAGAGGAGAAAACCAGCAGGTGGACAAGTTGGTGCGATCAGGACAAGAAGATTCATGCCTACTAGAGAATACAGTAACTTGAATAGTGGACTTCCTAGCTATAGGACTGAAGTCTCGGTAATCGACCTTGAAGCACCAAAGGGGGCAACTGATATAATGAGGTACCTCAGCACCAACGAGTTACCATGTGATAAGGGGAGGCTCGGAAGGTTAGAAATAGGGCAGCCCACTTCACGATAGTCGAGGGGGTCCTATATAAGAGGGGCTTCTCCAAACCTCTCTTGAGATGTGTCTGGTTAGATGAGGCCCAATATATACTGAGCAAAGTGCATGAAGGAGTTTGCAGCAGCCACCTGGGAGGAAGAGCCCTTGTCGTAAAGGTAATGAGGGTAGGATACTACTAGCCCTACGCCCTCAGAGATGCTGAGGAGTTTGTGAGAAGATGCTTGAGGTGCCAAATTAACGCTCCAGTCCCACACAACCCACCAAATGAGCTGGCGTCAATCACGTCACCATGACCGTTTGTGCAATGGAGGCTGGACCTCATCAGACCATTTCCCTTGGGCAAATGAGGGGGTTAGATTTGTAGTCGTTACAGTTGACTATGTCACCAAATGGGTGGAAGCGGAAGCACTGGCCACTATCACTACTGCCGGCACTGGCCATTATCACTACTGCCGCTATGACGAGATTCTTGTGGAAATCCGTAATTTGCTGCTTCGGTATTCCCTAAAGCATCATATCGGACAATGGTCGACAATTTGACTCCTCTCATTACCTAGAGTGGTGTATAGAACTTGGAATCAAGTTCAAATACTTTTCCCTTGGCCATCTGCAGTCCAACGGGCAAGTTAAGGAGACCAATAAAACCTTGACAAGAATCCTAAAGAAAAGGGTAGTGGACCAAAAAGGAAGATGACGCCGGATCAGAATAGAAGATTACTCTGATGGCTAGTTAAAGAAGTTAGAGATTGAGATTAAGAAAAATCGTAAACAATGATAAACTCTGAGATTAAGGTTTTATTATGAAAAAATCAGTTCTCCCTCTGAAGCCCAATCGGGTACAACACTTCCACCCGGAAGATAATGACGAAAGGTTGAAGGAGGAGTTCGACTTGTTAGAAGAAAGAAGATGGGAAGCCAAGGTAAAAACAGCGAGCAACAAGAGAAAAGCTGATTGATACATCAATAAACGGGTCAGACCCAGATCTTTCAAAGAGGGCAATTTGGTGTTAAAGCAGATGAAAGTTACGACACAAGAAGAAGGAAAGTTGGGACCACGCTAGGAGGAAACCTATGTAGTAACGGCTAGCAACAGACCAGGCTCCTACCGCTTAAAAGATGAGAAAGGTAGGGAGCTCCCCCACCCGGGGAACGACGAACATCTGAAGAAGTTTCTCCCTTAAGATTGTAACTGGCTAATGCATATGTAAACGCCTAATATGTCTCACTTGATCACTCGCCATGAAGATAGGCTAGGAACAAGTCCCAGGGCTTGCCCAGATGTCCCATCGGACACAAGTCCTTGACTTGCCGACCTTCATGCCACAAGCCGAGTCCTTTGACTCACCATGAAGATAGGCTGGGCACAAGTCCCAGGAATTGTCCAGACCGCCCGTCAGACCTAAGTCCCTTGACTTGCTGACCTTCGTGCCAAAAGTCGAGTCTCTTGACTCGCCAAGAAGACATGTTGGGCACAAGTCCCAGGAATACTTACCTAAATGGCTCGTCAGACACAAGTCCCTTGACTTATCGACCTTCGTGCCACGAGCTAAGTCCCTTGACTCGCCACAAATATAGGCTGGACACAAGTTTTAGGACTTGCCCAAACGGCCAGTCGGACACAAGTCCCTTGACTTGCCGACCTTTTTACGACAAGCCAAATCCTTTGATTCGTCACGGAGATAGGCTGGGCACCAGTACAAGTCATCGCGATAACAAAAAGAATAGCATCGCTTCAACAAGAACAATAGAAAGCCAAACCCCGTTTTATTCAAATGAAGATGTCATTTACAGGAGGAACCACACGCAGTACAAACTACAAAATAAAAAAAAAAAGGTATTATAAGGAATTCTTAAGTGCCGGGAGGGGAAGGAGGACGAGCTTCAGGGAAGGCGGCGGGCACCAGGTCCCAGCCCAAACCCCTGGCAAAGTGAAACACTTGTGAGTTGGGCTTCAGAGAGGCCAAGTTGAAAACCCTCAGGTTGGCCTCGAGATTCTAAATAATGTGGTCCCGTAACCTTTTGAGACCCTCCTTACATCCATAACTCCAGGCCAAGTCTCGAACGTCCCTGACCTTCTTTAGCTGGGACCGCAATGCATCCCGTGTTGAAGAAAATTCGACGCCTAGATCCTAGATCTTGGAGTCAAGCCACTTCACGGCTTCCTTCTTGCGCTTTATCGCCTTAGTAGCTTAGAGAGCTTGCCTGACATCCACCTGATACGATGGGAAACAACGTTATGTTGCTCGGTCAGTTGCGCCTTATCCTCGCAAAGGACATCAAGTGACCTCCTGACCTCCCTTAGCTCATTTTCGCATTCATCTAGTTTGGACTGGACCTAGTCCTTCTCGTCTTCCCTGAGCCGAGCTTCCAAGCGAAGGTGCCTTGCCTCCTCCTACGCCTTGGAAGGGCCTTCTCAAGCTTGCGCTAGCGTCGTGCATAGGGCTGTAAATAAACCAGTCTGTTCAATAACTTTTAGAATCCCTATGTTTCTTGTGTTTCGTGCTTTATCCCCATAACATGACGATCAATGTAAGTTAGTTTCTAACTTACTTTTAGATTACTGTGTATGTGTGTTGGTAAGGGAACTATTGGTTATGTACTCATGTTATCATGCCATGCCATGTCAATACAAGTTTATTTGTTACACATATTATATTCTGTCATGAAATATTCATTTGTTACACATATTATATTCTGTCACAAAATAGTTATCTGTTACACGTTATGTCATGTCACGTAATACTACCTATTACACATTATGTCATGTCACATAATGTTGTTTGTTAGTTACATGTTATGTCATCGCGTAATGTAATATGTTACATTTTATGCCATGTTACGTATTGTTTATCTGTTTTATGTTACGTCAAGTCATGTATCTCACGTATATGTCACGTCATGTCTAAGTATATAGTGTGTCTCTAAAATAGTATTTTCTCAGTTAGTCATACTTGGGATACTCGTGATGTAATCATTATAATTGTTTCAGCATCTTCATTTATAATTCACGTTGGGTGCTTCCAACGTAATCATTTTGATTGTTAGAATACATCTACTTAAATGCTCCTGACGTAATCATTTTGATTGTCAGAGTATTACTAGGTACTCTTGATGTAATTATTCTGAGTGTTAGGGTATCTCATTTAAAATACTTATAGTGTGATCATTCTAATTGTATGAGTATCTCTAACGCAATATGTTTGGCAAAATCATTCTGATTGTTCACTATTTCTGAGGAAACAACTGGCGAAATCATTTTGATTGTCAAAGTTCATGTTCACTTTCATGTTTAAGTTCATGCTCAAGTTCAGTTTATTGAACAAGATTTCAAGTTCATGTACTTCACGTTCAACTCATGTTATTCAAGCTCAAGTACACGTTCAGTTCATGTTTCAAGTTCACGTTTAGTCATGATTCAAGTTCACATTCAGTTCATGTTTCATTTCACGTTAAGTTCATATTCAGTTTTAGTTCCAGTTCAATTCATGTTCACGTTCATGTTTAAGTTCATGTCCAAGTCAATTCACGTTCAAGTTCATGTCATATCAAGTTTTGTTTCAGTACAGACAATTCTCAAGTTCAAGTCATGTTAAATGTCAAATCACGTCAAGCTTATTCATGATCATGTATGCATTCATACTTTTACTATCATGTATGCATTTTTTATATGTATGTTAAGTTATTTGTTAACTTGTTGAAATTTATAATCAAATCTTACCATGGTAGTCTCAACTATCATTTTCCTTTAATAAGAGACCATGTGTCAGGATCAGGAGGTGCACCAGAGGTCGACCAACTGGAAATGATCGATTAGACGGCAACAACACGACGCAGAGCTCATAGCCTCAATACTCCGATTTATCGTTAGTATTATGGCATCATTGATTGAGCTGCGCGAGCTACTCAATGAATTAGCCTAGTAGTTACTTTAGTTTCTACTTGTACTTAAGGTCCTCGGTCTCCAGTATTCTTATGATTACAAACCTTTTGGACTCATGTTGTAACCATGGATGCTTAGCATTTCAATATGTATGGATTATGTTTTAAGTATTTCGGATATCTTTAGTTTGGTGCATAGTATTTATTAAGAAAAAAAATTATCCGGTACGAATGTCATATATTGTTAGATGCATGCAAGTGCATTACATCTTTATTTGTCATAAGCTGGGGCAGGTAACCTTCTGTTGCATGTCCCGATGCTTCAAATGTATGTCCAATTCCAAGAGGAAATCTGGGGGTGTCACAATCCAAAGATTATATCATCTAACTAAATTTGCATACTTCATAGGATGTGTAGACTTTTTCTCTTGAAAAACCACCAAAGTCCCACTGCTTACATTCTCGCCTCAAACTACCTTTTGAGGTTCTCCAAATTCAATTTTCAATCACCTTTAGGTGGAGATAAGAAACCTAATACACCTTTGAGCTACACTATTTCAAAGAATTCGTATAGAACACCTTATATTTACAAGAGCTGATATTTTTAGCTATTCCCTGTATAGAACTCCTACTTCAAACTCTTTTATTGTTGATACAAAAGCTGATATGAGACTTCATTTTCAACTTTAAGAAAATTCAAATGTCAAAAAAGATATAATATATTTTTCACAAAATCCAAAAAATTGGACCGAATGAATCGACCGATCCAGTCCTAAAAAAATGATGGAGCAAGATTTTCGTTTCGTGACCCCCTAACTGATTGGACCGATTACAACCCTAAGTACGGTGTCTTCTCATTGAAATCTACCATGTCTTGTCGTTTCAACTTCCCATACCATCCCCTTCACATTGCTTTGTTTCTTCCTCTCTGCAAATCTCGTTCTTTGATCTCTTAGGTTTTTTGTGGCCCACCAAAATTCCTGCTAGAAATACTTTGTGGGCTTCTCATTCACACTAGTCCCCTAACGACACCTGGGAAATGTGATTTTCAAGGGTTTGGCTAGCATTAGGTGACTAAGGCTTAGTTTGGGTAGCCAAGATACCTCAACATTTTCCAAGCATTCTCCTACTATTATAAATACTCCACATGCCAAACGCAATGAACCATCTTCATACCAAAATCTTTCTAAAAATCACTATAATATTTATCACTATTAAATATAAATAAAAAATAAAATTACTATAATATTTATCACTATTATATATAAATAAAAAATAAAATCAGTATAATATTTATCACTATTATATATAAAATAAAATAAAATCAATATAATATTTATCACTATTAAATATAAATAAAAAATAAAATCACTATAATATTTATCACTATTAAATATAAATAAAAAATAAAATCCCTAAATATTTATCACTATTAAATATAAATAAAAAATAAAATCACTATAATATTTATCACTATTAAATATAAATAAAAAATAAAATCACTATAATATTTATTACTATTATATATAAATAAAAAATAAATATAAATAAAAAATAAAATCACTATAATATTTATCACTATTATATATAAATAAAATCATCATTAAAAAAAAATCAATCATTGATGGGACCCACACCTTTTTTAATTATCTAGTCAAAAGTCAACAACTCAACATACTTCATATATCCAAACAACTCAAAATACTCTCAATGGGACCCACAAACCCACTTCAATCTCTACTCATAACTATTCACAAAACATTCTCAACACTTCTCAAGTATTCTCACTACCCAAACGTAGCCCAAGATAATAGACATCATCTTAAGTTTAAATTATGTGAGTTGTTGAATATAAAATACTTTAAGTTTGTTTGGTGTTTGTAATTAAGTATTTTAGATAAGTAAAAACATGTAATTCCGAATCTTATCCATTGAAAAGTTTGAAGTTGAAACTACTCTAAGGCTGTGGAGATAGCTTCCTATTGTTAGCAAACTATTTGCAAAACCATTGCATCAGATTCAATCTGTCAATAGAATTTCACTGGGACTTAGAAACTGCTTTCGGAAATATATTTAAACTATCTTACTAATTAGGAATGGTAAGATTGAATTCTAGAGATTTTGAGAGCACTTCTCAATGCTTATTTAGGTGAGAAAATTCCATTGAGAATTTTCATATTATTTTCCTCAAAAAGTGTGATTGTGATTCGAGGTTCAGAGAGTGTGATTGTTTTAGCTACTGGAGTTCTAGTAGAGAAGCCAATATTTGACGTTTGTCAAACGTTCTGGCTGCTACTGTGGTAGAGACAAATGAGTCGTTTGTCTAGTCAAGTAAGATTGACAATTGATAAATGTCCTGTAATTGAAACTTGCTTGTAAAAGATTTTCAAATAGTGGATTAATGTTTATGGGTAAGCTGCCCCGTAGGGTTTTACCTTTCAAGAATTAAAAGGTTTCCCTTTGTTACCCAAATTTTGTGTTATGCAATTGATTTATTTTATGTTAATGTTGTTCTTATTGAATAATTGCATGAATATTGATTAAAAAATTGATTGATAGAATTGGTAGACCTTCAGAAGCGGTATTTGGAAAATTTCAATCTGCATTAAAGCACGGTTCACTACTTGAGTGTGATTCGTATCTATGTAGATCATGTAATCATCATTATTAACCCCTCCACATTTTGATGGGGACAACTACGCCTATTGAAGTTCAAATGAGAGCCTTTCTCAAATCTCAAGATGAACGTGTGTGATATTCAGTAGAAAAAAGGGTGGACTATGCCCAAGACAAGGCTGGACACTTGGTCTAGAGATGAGATCAACAACTGCAACTAGAATAGCAAAGGGGCTTAATGCCATTTTCATGGTTGTCTCTCCCGAAGAATTTAAAAGAATCTTATGTGTCAGATTGCCAAAGAAGTTTGAGATACTTTGGAGGTTACACATGAAGGCACAAGGATTGTCAAAACTTCAAATGCTAACCTCGAAGTTTGAAGAGATTAAAATGCAGGAAGATGAGACCTTTAATAACTTTTATATGCTAAACTTAATGATATTGTGAATTCCAGGTTTAATCTTGGCGAGAAGATGGAAGATTCAAGGGTCATGAGAATTTCGGCTAGGATTCTTGATATCAATGTGATCGAAGCTTGGTTGAATTTTAAGAAATGAAATGAGGTGTTTAAAGGACAGAAATGCCCTTGAGAAAACGGCAAAAAAGGTTTGAGCTAGGGGCACATCAGTCAATTAACACAAAAGGAGGAAGATGGCACAAAAAAGTTTGAGCTAGTTCCCCTACTTAGGGAACTACCTCTTTCCCTGGGGAGGTGGGGGCTGATGGGAATATTTTTCAGGCCGCCTTCTTCAACGCCTTTATCCAACCAGCTCCTCGTGGGGCCCCGGTCACGGAGTCTCCTGTCTCATTCGAGGAGATGCACACACGGGAGGCCCTCTGCCTGTTCTGCCCACGGCCACGACGGGGTCCCTGTCCTCTCCTTCCTTTTTTCCAAGTGTTGGGGTAGGGGCTCCCTCCTCCACTTCAGTCCAATGCCCAATGATAGGAAGGAGGTGAGCCTGAGCTCCCCCTTTATTGTTGAGCCAAGTGATGATCGGATGTCGATCCCGTTGCCTTCCATGCGTTGCCCCTTAGAGACAAAAGTGGACTCCTACCTCACCTCTCTGGAGGGGCCGTCCCTGGATAGTCCCTCGATGGGTGAGTCAAGCTTGTCCAAGGGGGAAGCCCTACCTGTGATCACAAGGGGCCTCTCGCTGGTGAGGGGCCCTTGATGACTGAAAAACCCTTATTGGGTCTTGCCTTATTTGGACCTGTGCGGCCTGGGGAGGTGGGGGCTGATATGCAGGAAGCCCCTGGCACGGGCCCTTCCTTGGAGTCTGTCCAAAACGTTTCGAGGCCTTTGTGGTAGCTAGTGGGAGCCGTAACATCCTCCCACGCCTGAGCGGGGCAAGCCTGACCATTAGCTCGGGTTTTGAGAGGGCTTGGGCCAAGGCAATTGATTGAGAGGCTCAGAAACTAAGGCTTCTATTTGCCCAGGTATGCCATTCCAAACCATCCCCCATACTACAGGCCACAGATCAGCTGGTGAGCCTGATCATTAAAGAGCGGAGGGAGCTCGAGGAGGAAAACAGGGCACTTTAATCCCTGGCTCTCCTTACCCACCTGGAGATTCACAAGGCGAATCAGGAGATCGAGGTCCTCTCCTTGGAGCATGACCAACTGATAGACAACTTGGAGGTCTTGAAGGAACGCCATAGGCTTCTGAGCAAGAAGGTGCAGAAGCTTAAAGGGAAGAAGACTGTGCTGAAGTAGGAGCTAGCTGGGGTCAATGAGGAGCTCTCCGGTGTTTTTTTAGAGTGTAGGCGACTCCGGGACAAGCATGCCGACGCCGAGAGGGATTTAAAGTGGAGGGAAGAGGAGCTGTAGTCGGCCCTAAGGGGGCTTCTGGCGCTTCGGGAAGAGAAGGATTAGATGGCCTGGGAGTAGGCCTCAACTGCCAGGTGATGCTCGCAGCTGCTATTCAAGCACTTCTCGCTTGTTTGGGAAGTTCGACGCTAAAGGGCAGAGGAGCAGAGAAGCGGGGTTCTGGTCCGTAGCTTCAAAGTTAAATTGGTGAATGCGACGAACACCATCTTGGCTCGGGACATTCAGATCTCATCTATGGAGTCCAGCCGAGAGGCCAGTGCCATGTACTTGGACGAGATCAAGTCCCAAGTCCAGAACACTCGGGCCATTTGGAATGCGGCTTGGGGGTACGGCTATAGGTCTAGCCTCCCTAGAACCGAACCCTCATGCTGACGCTTTCGTCAAGAACCTTGGGAGGGCAGAGATGCCTCTAGCCTTCCCAGGCACTCCCTCTCCACCCCAATAGCTGCTATTGTACAGCCTTGACCTTGCAGTTCGGCAGAGACTCGACTTTGCTGGACACGAAACTCGGCAAGTTTAGGGACTTGTATCCAAACGGCCATGTGGGCATAGTTTGTGGTGCTCTGGGCTAGACCTCAACCCCGCAGCGAGTCTAGGGACTCACTTGGCTTTGCCGGACACAGGGCTCAGCAAGTCTTGGGACATGTATCCAAGTGGCCATACGGCCAACCCCACGACAAATCTAGGGACTCGGCTTTGCTGGACACGAGACTCAGCAAGTCTAGGGACTTGTATCCCAGCGACCATGTGGGTAGAGCTCGTGGTGCTCTGGGCTCGGCCTTGACCCCACGGCGAGTCTAGGAACTCGACCTTGTTGGTCACGAAGCTCGACAAGTCTAGCGACTTGTATCCGAGTAGGCATGAGGGCAGAGCTCGGGATACTCTAGACCTGGCCTCAACCCCACGGCGAGTCTATAGACTCGGTTTTGCTGGACATGAGGCTTGGCAAGTCTAGAGACTCGAAAAATCTAAAGACTTGTATCCGAGTGGCCTTGTGGATAGAGCTTGGGGCCCTCAGGACCTTACCTTAACCCTGCAGCGAGTCTAGGGACTCGGCTTTGTTGGTTTTTAGTTTTGACAATTCGGCAAGTATGAGGCGAAATCCACACATCTTTATTTAAAAGTTTACTGGATACATTTGTAAGTATACGGGCTCTATTCATGGATAACAATTGTGATCCCTTGGCAAAGTACCTCTTTCGGCGCTCGGTGTTCCAAGGATGGGGGAGTTTGTGGTCTTGTCTATCTTTGAGGCAATAGGAATCGGGTTTGTTGCTCGCCGTTACTATGTACCTGCCTTCCCAATGTGGCCTTAATTTTCCTTCCTCCTGGGTGGTCACCCCGGTCCGTTTTAGCACCAGGTCTCCTGTTTTGAATGAGTGCAGCCTAACTTGCTTATTGAAGTACTGCTCCGCTTTCCTTTTATTGCTCATTGTTCGCATCACAGTTTCTTTCTGTCTTTCTACTATGAGATCCAGGCTTTCTTTCAATCTCCCATCATTGACGCTCATGTCGAAGTGCTGGACCCGATATGTGGGCATTCTTACCTCCATAAGAATCATCGTTTTGCTCCCATAGGTGAGGGCGAAAGGAGTCTCTCCAGTGGGGGTCCTAACGGTTGCCCGGTATGCCCATAGTACCCCAAAAGTTCTTCAGCCCATCCTCCTTTATGAGCCCCCAACCTTTTCTTTAGGGTGGACAATAGAGACTTGTTGGTTGCCTCAGCTTGACTGTTGGCTTGCGGGTGTCCTGGTGAAGAGTCTTTGACCTTAATCCCTAGCCCTGCGCACCATTCCCGGTAGTGCAAGCAATCAAATTGTCTCATGTTGTCCAGCATGAAGCTCTAGGAAATACTGAACCGACATACCTTCGTGATAGCCCGGGCGGTGATGGCTGCCAGGGCCTCTACTTTGAACAATTTTGTGAAAAAGTCGATTACTACGACCACGAACTTTGCCCCCCCTCTAGCCATTGGGAACGGGTCGATCATGTAATACCCCATATTTTTTTAGCGTATTTATTTATTTTTTGTGGAAGTTTTTTTTATATAATTAATTTAAATATTATTGTTCTTGTTTTAAAAATTTATCGAATTTTTCTTGTTGGATTTATTTTATAATTTTTAAGTTGTGAAATTTATTTGGATGTGCTTTGGTGTTATTATTTAATGTCTGTTTTTAAATTTGCGTTTTGCTTTAATGAATAATTTTATTGTTGGACTTTAATTGTTATTGTTTTATTTTATTTTATTTTTTCTTTTTCTTTTCTGTTTTTTTTTTCTCCCACGCACGGCACTACACGTTGCACGTCTATCTCTTTTCTTTCTCTAGGGTTTTCTTAGCACCCGTATATTTTCACACTTACACCCTTGACCTTCGAAACTACCCTGTGCCGTCGCTGCCACCAGCCTCCAGAGTTCACCATCGTGCAGCCCCTCCTAGTTCGACGTCAACTTCCATCTCCACGCACGTAAAACCGACGCCACCGTTAGCGTCCTTCACCTAGGCTCAACGCCTCTCTGTGCGCCATCGTGTCCGTCTCGGCCTCAGCCGCAGCAGCATGCCGTTACCGTGAGAGCGTCCCGCTCATTCAAGGAGGTCAGCAATCGCGGGAAACCATTGCACCACGTGAGACGCTGAGCAAGCGGATCGCACGGCAAGAGACTCGCCCGCGCACGGCCAAAAGCCATCCTGCATCTTCACGGTTTTATCCAACCGTCTCCTGGAAAACCGCAGCCTCCCAAGGAAGTCAAGTCGTCGCTTGCTCCTCCTCAACGCTGCCATGCGCCGCCACCGTGACCCAGCCGTGAACCCGTAGCCTTCGATAGCCATCCCGCAGCCTCTGTTTTTCACTCCCGAAATAGAGGATGGTTCTCCTCCTACCGTGAGCCATTGCAACCTTTAACCACCGTGAGCTTCTTCACGTTGCGGCTCCAGAAACCGCCGGCGAAGTTTTCCGTCACCCCATGTCCGCCTCTTGCCGGCCCGCCGCACGGTATCTCCCTCTCTGTTTTCTGTCTCTCACGTTGGTTTACTCTCCTGTAAGCTTTCTCTCACCGTGCATCTCTCTCTCTCTTTCTCGTCCAGTGCATAGCCACCGAGTGCACTACCTCCTGTCGCACTTCACCATCTCGGTGAGTCCCTGCCGCCGCTGCATGTTTTTCGTTTATTCTGTTGTTTGTTTATCGTCCGTTTTACGTATAGGGTGCTTATATATATATATATATATATGTGTGTGTGTGTGTGTGTGTGTGTGTGTGTGTGTGTGTGTGTGTGTGTGTGTGTGTGTATATATTTATAAGTAAAGTTTTAACTTGGGCACTTACTAGTTTTAACCTAATATATATTAGGAAAGTTCACGGTTTGAGTTTCGGCTGAGAAGAAATTTTTGTGTGTTGAGTTTATATTTAATTAGGATTTTGTTTTAAGTTTTAATAAATATTATATTGTATTTTGATAATATTGTTAGTTAAAGTAAGTAAATCTATTTTTCATAAGAGGTGAGTTTTTCATGAATTATTTTAGGAAAAGTTTAGTAATCAATGTATTCTTTTTATTTATAAAATATTGTTGGTATTTTAGATATTTTGAATATTAATTTTTATTGAGTTCTATAAGTATCATAATACTTTTTCGATAAATTTTCTTCTCCAGTACGATTTCGATTAAGTGAATATTGTTGGTCTTAGAAAATGTTGGTATTTTAGGTATTATGAGAATTTTAGGTTTTGAGGTTCTTAAAATAGGTTCTTTTAGCATTTTTAAGTTTTAATATCAAAATACGTGGTTGATTGGAAATTTATGGAAGTTACGTGATTATTTTATAGGTGACGATTAATATTTATTCGGTATTTTTTAGGAAAGTTCTGAAAATCTAAGAAGTCCAGGTAAGCGAGGTTCCTATACTAGACTTTGCATTAAAATAAAATGAACTAAGGTCCTTCTTGGAAAATGTGCATGTTTGGTTATGAAAAGAAATCTGAAAACAACCTCAGATATTTGTTCTGCATTACTCATAAGATTCTGTTTAAGAAGAAAGTATTTTCTGTCATGACTGGTGTAGACATGAGCTTATTTCTGATATTCTGTTTCTGAATTTTGAAAAAGAGAGTGAATATGAAATTTTGTGCATGAAGTATGTTTTGTGATCTGATTCTGTTCTGTTTTGTACTCTGTTATGATGTGGCATCTGAAAAACCTTTGGCATGACTTTCTGACTCCGATTCTTACTCTGATATGGTGATTTTGATTCTATTTTGCTCTGAATGTGGCCCTGTCACGGGATATAATAGTGACCTCTGGCCTTGTCACGGGAGATAATAGTGACCTCTGGCCCGCCACGGGATATAATAGTGGTTTTCTGTTCTGAGTGCAATCGCTTTGGTAACACGGTGATTTATGTTCTGCTTTGCTTTCCGCAGGATGCACAACCCTACCACGGGGGTTAAACATGGTTTCTGTTCTGATATGATAGGATAAGATGAAGTTGTTCAGTCATGTTGTGCCAAAGGAGTCTTTGAACATGAAAAATTGGTTTCTGAATATGAAATATTTGAGAAGTCGCTCTAATTTTCTGATAAAACGTATTTGTTTGAGATTTGCATATTATACTGAAATGTTTTGTTTCTGCATTCCGAACTCTGTGAAAATGCCCATGTTTACACACTAGTATATGTCCTCTGCTTACTGAGTTGTTGATAACTCACCCCTTATCTCCATTCATCAGATGATTTTTGAATAGACCAGCTAAGGATCAGGATTATGGAGTATCGGTGAGATGATTTTTAAGTATAGTGGATTACTCATAGAAGATTTTTTAGAAGTGGCGGATTTTATTAAGAGACTTTGTAGTATTCTGATGACGTTATATTTTGGAGTCTATAAATTTTGTTGATTATCAGGTTATATGAATTAACTCTCCAAACCCTCGGGAACAGGGCTTTACAGATCATGTCTAGTCCCCACTGCTCAAAAGGCCATGGAGAGGTGATCAAAGTCAATTCCTATGGCGGGCAGTGTGGCACGGGTGCGTGTTCTTGGCACCTCAGGCATTTCTTTGAGAATTTTTCCACATCTCGGAGGAAGTGAGGCCAATAGTATCCAGCCTGGGTTACTTTTGCAGCCAATGCCCTTCCGCCTAAGTGACTATTGTAGATCCCTTTGTGTATCTCGATCAGCACCTATTGGGTTTCTTCCGGTGAGATGGACCTTAGGAGGGGTGTAAAGAAGCCCCACTTGTACAGAACCCCTCCTAACAACGTGAACCATACGGCCCTATACCTAGCTTTGTGTGCCTCCTCCACGTCACTCAGGTCTTCACCTCACTATATTACAAGTCTAGTATAGAAATAAGTTAGATACAAATATCGAAATAAGTCTAATATAATAAGTTAACAACACATATTACTATCGTATAATAACATATAATTAGACACTAGAAATAATATGTAAAACTATAATATGATAATATGTAATTAGAAACAATAGTATAAATTTAGTATAAAAATAAGTTAGATATTAATGTAGAAGTAAATCAGCATTAAATGATTTAATTTTAGTTTTTAATTTTTAGAAAAACTAAAATTTGAAAGCCCACAATTTTTTTTTTTTTAAAAAATAGGCTAAATATGAAGTTAAAAAAGAAGCCCAACAAAAGGTCAAATCTGACTCCACTCCGGCCCCAAAAAAAAGAGTCAGATCAGAGCCTACACAAGTCGAAGTCAGAGTCAAATTTAGGAGAATCCGTCTCCGACTATGTCGGTACTCACCCCTATCAACTAATTAAAGTAGATAATCCGAAGGCCTTTTGGAGAGTGAAAATTGGAACGTCTTTTGAGAATTGAAAATCGAAATGGTTATTTAAATAGTAAAAATAGTGTAAGATAGGTACTTAAATATTAAAAATGTGTGAAGTGGAAAGATTGATGTTGTAATTAAGAGATTAAATCAAGGAACCAATAAAATAGTAAACAAATTAAGGTGATTGGGTAGATCATGTTAAGGTACTAGTTTGATAAGAGTAAATAAACTATATATTCCAAAATTATGCAAGTAATAGATTAGAAAAGCGAGCCACATGCATGAGGGAAGGGATCAAAAGGGGATCTTTTTCCTCGATCAACAGCCTTACTTTCCTCAATCTTTTGGGACCTAAGGCAAAAGATTCCTGATACAAAGGCAGCCCTAGAAAGCTTTGATCGAGGGTCCAAGCAAGCAATGTTCCTCCCCCTCCTCAAAGGCAGCCAGGCTCCTTAAAGTTGTAAAAAAAAAACTAACAATACATGCGCATGAAGTACTAAAAGATAAAAAGAATTGGACATTTTAAGTAAAACATGTAGATGAATTTGGTATCTTGCATCTGATTAGTGTTACATGTACTAACAGTTTTATTAACAAAACTTATTTTATTAATTTTTTTTTTTTAAAATTCAAATGTTGAATTTCAAATTTTATAACTTTCGGTATATAATCAATACTGGCATATGTAGAGGAAGTAACTTCTTTTTTTATTCTTTTATAAATTTTTCTTAATTATAACCTTTTTCCTTTGCATATATATAATAACTAGGATCTGAGTACGAGGCCACATCTACAAGAGAGAATTAAGGCATGATCACTCATAAATTCTAGGGGCCCATTATTCAACTAGGGTCATTAATTAATACATGCACGATTGATACAACTAAGTTGCCGAAACCTCCTGGCTAGTAACAATACTAAAAATGTACTCAATCTCGTCTGCAACTTCTTTCATTGAAGGCCGATTGGTCCTATCCTCATCCAAGCATGCCGCAGCTAGAGATCCTAGCGCCTTCATAGTCTCCGATTCTACCTTGCGAGCGCCTTCTTTAAGCTCTGGATCAACTGCATCCATGAGCTTGTCTTCCCTCATTATCTTTTTCATAAAAACAACTGGAAGTTCAGATAGTATTGAGGGTCGAGATAACCTAAAGTTCCCTGCGCAGATGTCTAAACATGACTTGTTTCGGTCACGGCCAGCCTTGAGAGCCCGAAATCTGAAACTCTAGCATCAAGCTTTTCATCTATTAAGATGTTGCTTGATTTTATATCCCTGTGGTAAATCCGCGGTACAGCAGAGTTGTGGAGATAAGCAAGGCCGTTGGCCGTTTGGTGAGCAACGGAGAGCCGCCGGCGCCAGGGCGAGGCCCGCTTGGCTGAATGAGTCCCGTGGAGGTGATCGAAAAGGTTTCCATTCGGAATGTACTCGTAGATTAGAAGAGGCTGATCAAGCTCAACACAGCAGCCCAGAAATCGAACAAGGCTTCGATGGTTAACCTGGCACAGAATTCGGACCTCGTTGAGAATTTGATCACTGCCCTTTGTGCTGCCAAGCTTGGCACGCTTGACGGCAATGTGGGTTCCATCATCCAATGTTCCCTTGAAAACCTCGCCAAAACCACCGGAGCCAAGGAGTTTGTCCCTGGAGAAGTTGTTTGTTGCTTTAGTTATTTCTTTGGCCATGAAGATCCAGGCCGATTTCCTACTGTTGTTGGCTTTTAAGATGTCTGTCCGCACCTTCCTTGCACTTGATTGTGTGGCTTCTCTCCTCGCGCGCTGCCGCAGCTTGTACACTATAGCCGCGACCAAGGCTCCAACTAGCATTGCACCGGCAGCGGAGGCGCCTAATGAATTCAGAATAATTACAAGAACTGAGTCCGTTTCCTTGCCATTTCATATTTCCATGCCGAAATCAGTAACGAATCTTTTTATAAGTACTTGCATGCTATGTTACTGCGGTTTTTTTTTAATATAATATAGTTCAAATAATTCAAAATGTATGGAAAGTCAAATGTAGCACTTGCATCAATGCATGTATAATTCAAGCAGGGAAACACACCATTAATCGCGAGTGATCTGTGGGAATTAGGAGTACATTGTACATACCTTCAAAGAGTGCAGTTCTGCTTTTTCGACGTTTGCAACGTCTCCCATGCGGGCATTTCACATCTACCCAGATGGCGATCAGAGAGAGAGGGGAAAACAAAAAGATAGAATTAAGAAACCATCAGAATGAAAAAGGCATGCATGTATGCTTTGTATGTAATTCATGTGGATTACAGATCATTTCACAAGAGAAGAATATTTTACATATATGCTTTCAATCGACGTTGGATTGTCAGATTAGATAATTATTAGTATGGTATAGTAGTACTGGACCACTGCATAGTTCCTCATTCAAGAGAATCATGAAGACAGAAGACTTGAGAGGACCTGATGGATTAATGTTTGACAATTTCAATTTATTATGATCAGTTGTGTTAAATCCCAGTACTTCTTTTTCGTGGCAACAAAGTAGTAACCTGTAATATTATGTCTAGTTCCCAACGTACATGATGGCCACCGCGTTGCCTATCGTCAGGGATTGCTATTTGAAAAAAGAACAGAAACAATCGTCATAATCAATACATTTACAATCATGGCCTATGTTAAGCGTAAGAAATTCAGCAAATTAATTAAGAGGCCAATGTAACTCACTGATACAAAATCCAATATTGGAGTTCCAACGGAACCCGGCCTTGCATAAGCACCTTCTCTGACCAGCACTCGCCGGATCCAGCAAACAGACTGAATTCACCAAGTCCCGGCAATCCACCGGCATTTTGCAGAGTGGCTCCTTGGGCGATGCCCACTCTATCTCCACCCCAGGCTCAGGCCACTTGCTCACAGGCAAAGACATATCCAAATTGACAAAACTTTCATACGCTGAACACCGGTCCTTTCGAACCCTCATCTTGTACGCGCTTCCAGACCCACCCGTCTTGTACCAACAGCATAGCGACGAGGCCCGAGTACAGGCCGCTGCCACCGCCGCATTATCTCTGATGAAGTTGTGGCAAACGCTTGCCGAGGAGCAATTCATTGAAAGTTGAAGCATTTCGGAGGAACAGTTCATGAGAAAGACCGTGTTGCTGCTGGTGATGTTGAAGGGGAGTTTATCGTCTAGAAGGATTCCCTGGCTCCAAAAATTAGCCGCCATGCACGTATTCCTGGCTAAGCCGGGAGGACGGATGACTAGACGCTGCGTCAAAGGGTTGACGGACGCGATCACACATAGGATGAGTCGTTGAGCGCTTTGAACCGTAGCATGCCGGCGTTGCACTGAACCTTGTAGGATTGGTCACCGCAGCCAGGCCCGGTGCTTAGTGGATATGGCACTGGTGTGCGGCCACAGTCTGGACACCGCTTTGCGGCAACGATGCTTTCGGAGAATGATAACATTAATGCTAACGTGAGGATCATTATCAGGGAATTCATGTTGTTCTCCCTTGGGGTTGTGTGTTTTTATGTGATAGTGGAGCCAAGGTGAGGGAAAGGCCACTTGGTTAGGTCTGGATAGCTTATGGCCAAAACAAAATTCATAACAAATATATAATATTACAAAAAATGTATTCCAAATGGGATATATGCTCTCTGAATGAATGAAATTATATATGAAACTGTGGAGCCAGCGCCATTGTGCATTCCTAAATTTCTAGTCTTCTTATATATAGTAATGCTACGTACTATCATGAAATGCATATGTATTGTACAGTCGTTTTGAAAAAGAGTGAGGTCTACTATTAAAAAATTAATTTTCTTTTCATATAAATTTCGTATATATTCATTTTTTTAAAATAATTACACAATATTTATACACTTAAAACTGCAACCGTCATTTCTCATAAATCACATTAGACCTGAAATTTCGGACTATGTTCAGTACTACTACATGCGAAGATTGATCTCGTGCTCAGAAATCATGAAGGGAAGGGAATCAAAGTACCCATGTTCCAATTTTCCTCGGACTTGGGGGTGATTTTCTAGAATTGCATGCACGTTTCTTGGGCAATTGTCCAATGGGCTGTCCTTCTGTTGTTGTCCTTTTCTTTTGTTGTTACGAGCTGTTTTGGGGCAACAAATTATATATCAACGTAGGCTTGTAGCTAGCTGTTGCATAATTAAGAACTCTTAACTAAGATGTATGCATGCTGCTGTAATTTAGTACTGTAAATGCCAGTTATATTCCACTGTTCAAGCCTGAGTACTATTTATTTATGAATTTATTTTTCTGGTGGGGCTCAAATTCCTGCAAGAGATCACAGACAACATCCCCACGAGGATTCGAATGACTCAGAAGAGATCACATACGCTCCCTGTGAGAATGAGGGTGGACAATTTCCAAAACTTGTCCCACCCTCCATCTCGTTGAGTGATGAAGATATGGTATTATGCCCGTTTCGAGCTCAATTCCCCACATAAATTAACGACTCACATGTTTGCTTAATTAAAATTTGACAAACCAAAGCTACTCATCCAGTTTTTATAGCTTCCCAACATCAATTCCCCAATAAACAATTAGAACCTGCATTTGATCAACTTCACTTCTTTCGTAATTTATTCACTGCCGACGAAGTGCAGACGGAGCACCATGCACGTAGCTAGCTCGATCATATCAGAGAATGTACCAATCCCTCGTATATACAGGTCCCATGAAGGAAGTCCAAAATGGCATGAAACATGAACCCAAAGGAACTCGTGGCGCGCAGAAATATTTAGCAATTATATATATGTGTGTGCGCGTGCCATGTGTGTAGGATATAAACAATAGTACCCGGGAATTTGGAGCCTACATCAATATACAACGTGAAAAATTCTATTTGCAAGTTAGTGTAATGGAGAGACATGAGTATCCTCATCATGCACATTACTCGAATGGAAAACTTTTGTGAGAAGGGAATAAATTTCCCTTCCTGGCCGCTCAACCCCATGCAAGGCTCAGGCCGACCAGCAAATAGCCCAACTAGGAAAGAAGGAACGGGGTAGGATGGGTTTAGCCCAAGGAGGCCCACCCAATGGCAACGATGGTCATAGCACCAACATGGCTTGCAGCCTGAACGATAGATAACAGGTATGTCGCATTAAATGAATAGAGAAGCCGTCATGCAAGGGGTCGATACGCTGTATTAAATGAGCACCCACTCACCCCTACCACTAGGGTAGTGGGAACACCATCTCTCACTGGCTTGCCACTAGAGACAAGTAGAAGAGAGAAGAGACGAATTGTGTGTAGCGCGACAAGGCGATGACATACACGACTGAGAAGGCCTTGCAACCAATGTGGCTCACAGTATGACTTAAATGATCTACTGACAACCAAGGGGACTACCCCGACCAAATCTATATATTCGCCAATGACACAAGTAAGAGGGACTTCTTCCCTGGTAGCTCTATCTCGCTCAAGTCCCTCTTTCATTCCAACATTCTAATTTTGATATCGGAGGTATCCCATATTAGAATATTTGACCCTCTGGTGCATTTTGACAAACAGAAGGTGCGCACCATTGTAGCAACAACAACTTTAGAGAATCAATCACACGGCACTCGCAATACACAAAAACAGTCCACAATAGCTTCTAGAAAGGAACAGTAGAGAAAAACCGTTATTCCTCCCTACAGTTCTTGCAACAAACAAATATTCTTTTTATTCTCTTTTATCTTGTATAAATATACAATCATGTCCTGAAGCAAATTTACGAATGAAGATCAACTTTACAAATGTTACTCTGCTCTAACATGGTATTAAGAGCCATTCGACTACCGTCACTCTGATCCATGGCCAACTCCTCCTCTTCTCATCCTCCTCCTTCCTCCAACCTCTCATCCTTTTCTCATATCGTCACTACCAAATTGACTACTAACAATTACCTTCTATGGAAAGTCCAAATCTCAGCCTATCTACGAGGACAAGAGCTCTTTGGCTATGTCGATGACTCTCTTTCTCGTCCCTTAGAAACCATATCTGATTCTTTAAATTCCTTACCAAAAACAAATCCATCTTTCATTACATGGCATGGCATAGACCAACTGGTCTTGAGTATTCTTTTCCCTTCCCTATCTGAATCTATTTTAGGTCCTGTACTCTCCTCTGCATCCGCTTGAGATCTTTGGGTCTCTGTCAAGACCCCATCAAAAACTGCCCTAGGACATGATCTTAAGCATGCATGGGCCAGCCAAGGCCACCAAGGGCCAATGACGTGAGCCCTCATGGGTTCCACATCACTATCATTTGTTTATTTATTTATTTTTATTTATCAAGGGACCTATTAGGATTTTCACTTTGTATTCTTTATAAATAGGACCCTTAGGCATTTAGTTTACATCTTTTGAACCTTTGGCAAATTCCTTAAGTGGGTAAACTTGTTCTTGAGATCATCTTTCGGTGCTTAGCACTTGGGCTACTTGGGTGCAATTCATGAATCCCTAGTAGAGGATCATCACCTTGCAATTCTTGAATAGGTGTGGTTCAACTTATCTTGCTCTTGCAACTTGGTGCAATTCGTAAATCCAAGTTGTTGTTATCTTTGTTATTTTCAAGTTCATCAATAAAGAGGTTTATTTCATCTATGTGCAATTCGTGAATCATAGTTGAATTGGTTATCGTTGTTCCATTCCATTATCTTTATTGTTCTTATTTTCCATCTTGTTCATCTGCACCTTCTTACATATCTAAATATCCATATAAACCAACAAGAGTCTTCTTATTCATTTGTTGAGTCCATTCATCTTTGTGCATTATTGACTTGATGGTGAAGTTGTTCATCATTGTGTTCTTGAATGTTCATACGTATTCATCTATATTGTTCATCTATTTGATCCTTGTCACCCATAAATTTCGACCACCACATTGTTTGTCCTACCTTCCGTAATTGGCCACATCCCATAATTACCCTTCATCCATCATATTCATTGATCCAGTCGAAATTGCCACTTTCCATCATCCAACTTGCCCTAGCCGTGAGTCATACTTACCATAAGTGGCTTGCCCATAAATCTTTCTATATCCATAAAACTCTAGTCCATATACTCCACTTACATATTCGATCACACCAAAGTTTTCCATTCATAAAACCCTAACCGTCCACCTCAAATCTTTAGAAGGTAATTCATTCCTTTTAGGAGTCTGGCCTCTATCCACTGACACAAACCCTAGCCGTCCATCAAGAGACCTCTTTGGCAACTTCCTTAATTCAATGAAAGTTGACTCATCCAATGCCAATCCCTTAATTCTAGGAACTTCTCTAGAATCACTCAATCCCTCCAACCACTCATCCAATTCCTTAAATCTCCTCACTCATTCCATAAACCTAGTTAACCAAAGACTCTATCATCTTGTCATATTCAAATCCAAATCCTATCTTCCTTATCTTATCTTACCCAATCCCTAAAGTCAAGCAGCAACCCTTGACTCATTCAAACTCCATCTCATCTACCATATTCAATCCCTCAAATCTCTCATTCCCTAGAATCACTCAAAGTCAATCAAAAACTTCCAAACTCTTACCATGTCCGGCCAACCCTAGCTACCGAACCCTAGCCTCACTCTTCCACATCATTTCCAAACCCTAGCATCTCATCCAAGACTTCAACCCTAGTCCAACTCTTCTAATCTGGAAATCATCCTTAGCCACCACATAAAACCGTAGCTATACTTCACCATACCAACCATAATTATCATCCAAGTGTCCCCAACATCAAGGGCAACCTTCAAGTCATTCCACTTAGCATCAAACACCCATATTCATCACTTAGAACACCCGAACTCATCAACATCGTCATTCTATCACTCAAACATTATCTCATTGTTAAATGTCAAGCAAGTTGGCAAGGTCACTCAGTCATCATTCTCACCAAGACAAACTCGTGGACCTTAGTGTTTAGGGACAAGATCGGAGTCCCTAACAGTCTCCTTAGAATCCATGTTTGCTTTCCACTCCCAATCTAAGGAATTCCTAGTTTGCTTTCAGCTTACTAATCTATCCAGAGGAAAACTACCCATTTCTGACTATTTTGGAAAGGTGCACCTTCTCGTCGATTCCTTGGCGGTAGCCAAGGAATCCTCTTCCTGATAAAGAAATTGCTACCTATTTACTCAATGGTCTATGACCATCTTATGAGTCCTTTATTACTCCTGTTAACACCTGAGCTGCACCTCTCTCCTCCAATGAACTATATCAGCTCTTGCTTATTCATGAAGCTCGAGCTTCTCACCTTACACAGAGTCCTTTCTCCTCTATTGAACTCACTGCTAATTTCAATACCGTTGGAGGACGTGATCAACATGGTCGAGGAGCTGCTCGTAGTGGACGTCAAGGCAGAGTATGTGGTTGTTACTCTTTCAACTCTCAAGGTGGCAGATCCTTCTCCCCCAACAACCATGCACCACACTACAAGGCCCAACGTCCCACTTGCTAGGTTTGCAACAAGTCAGGGCATGTTGCTCTGCAGTGCCGACACAGGTTTGATCATTCCTATCAATTTGATGTTCCAAGGTCTTTTTCGGCTAATTATATAGCTCCTGGTTCACTTTCTGATTCTTGATGGTATTCGAACTCAGTAGCTACGCACCACATTACTAATAATTTGAGTAACTTGAACATTTCTTCTAAAAGTACAGTGGTGATGACACAATCCGAGTCGGCAATGGCACTAGTCTACCCATCCAAAATTTCAGTGACTCTTCCTTTTCTCATGGCTCTTTTTCTATTTCTTTCTTTCTTCAAAATATGCTTCATGTTCCATCCATCAAGAAAAATTTGATTTTAGTTCTTCAATTTTGCATTGATAACTATTGCTTTTTTGAATTTCCCTCCTCCCATTTTTTTGTGAAGAATAAACACACAGGGACACTCCTCCTCACAGGTCCCACACATAATGGTCTATACATTTTCCCTCCCAACCTATCTTCATCCTCCTCTTCGTCCACTCATGTAGGTGAAAGAACAAGTGTAGCACAATGGAATCGAAGGCTAGGGCATCCATTCTTATCATTGGTCTCCCGAGTTCTACAAGTGTTTGCCAGTTTCTCACAAGGACTTCTCCTTTCAATGTCCTGAGTGCCTATTAGCTAAAAGCCATCAATTATCCTTTTATAATAGTCAAGCTCAATATACAAGGCCTTTACAGTTACTTTGTGCGGACTTATGGGGTCTGGCCCCTTATGTTTCCAGACTTAGTTTTAGATACTATCTTTCTTTTGTTGATTATTATACACGTTACACTTGGTTCTTTCCACTTAAGCTTAAGTCTGATGTTTCTCTAATTTTCTCTAATTTTTTGCCTTATCTTGAACGTTTATTCAACACTAAACTACTTAGGGTCCGTTTGTTTTCGAAGATGAGATGAGATGAGTTGAGATTAAAGTTAAAAAGTTGAATAAAATATTATTAGAATATATTTTTTAATATTATTTTGTTTTGGGATTTGAAAAAGTTAAATTTTTTATTTTATTTTGTATTGGAAGTTGAGAAAGTTGTAATGATGAGATGAGATGTTTTCTGAAAACAAACGAGGCCTTAATCTACAAACAGATGACGGTGGTGAGTTCAAACAATTAACTCAAATATGTCAAAAATTGGGTATAACCCACCGCCTATCATGCCCTCACACACATCAACAAAATGGTCTTGTTGAAAGAAAACATAGGCACATAGTTGAAACCAGACTCGCTTTATTGGCCCATTTTTCCCTTCCCTTTTATTATTGGGCCAATGCATTTGAGACTATTGTTTATTTAATTAATCTTCTTCCATTTCCTACTCTTAAAAATAAATCACCTCACTTCCTTGTTTACAACTCAGATCCCGATTACAAATTTCTCAAAGTATTTGGCTGTGCATGTTGGCCCAATCTCAAACCCTATCTTTCTAATAAATTGAAATTTCGATCTGCCCCTTGCCTCTTTTTAGGTTACAGTCCATCTCATAACGGTTACAAATTTTTGGACCTTACAACTAATAGGTTATAAATTTCTAGAGATGTTGTATTTAATGAGGCCTCATTTCCTCTCCTAAAGCCTCGGCCCGATCCATCCACTCTCCCCTCCCATACGAAAACAACAACGTTACCTATTCTTTTGCCTTCTATTCTTGGGCTAGGCCCAAGCCCAAACTCATTCTTACCTTTCTCGAGTCTTCCATCTTCTTCTACCTCTCGATAACCTATTTTCTCTACAATTTCTTCACCGCGTTTGACGACACCCATTTTCCCCTTGCCTCCACCTGCTTTAATTCCGCATCGCTCACCTATCATCACTTGTGCCCAAACTAATTCATCTCGACCCCAAAAATTCACGGATGGTACCATACTATACTCTACTCGCCTTTGTCTCGCCACCACTGTCCCTATTCCAAACGAACCTTCTAGCTACTCCACAGCCTCAAGATTCTCTGAATGGAGAGAAGTAATGTCACGAGAATATGCTGCTCTACAGCAAAACAAAACATGGAGTCTTGTGTCTGCTTCTCCCACCACTAATGTTCTTGGTTGCAGGTGGGTTTTTCACACCAAAACAAATGTTGATGGTTCCTTCCAACGTCGGAAAGCTCGTCTTGTGGTTAAAGGGTATTATCAACTGCATGGGTTGGACTATAATGAGACCATTAGTCTAGTGGTGAAGTCGTCTACCATACGGCTTATTTAGTCTATTGCAATCACTCGTTCATAGCCTTTGCACCAATTAGATATCTAGAATGCATTCTTGTATGGATCTTTGACTGATAATATGTATATGCAGCAACCCCAGGGATTTCTTAATCCTCTTCATCCCACATATGTATGCAAATTGCACAAGGCCATATACGTCCTCAAGCAAGCACCAAGAGCATGGTTTGCTCAACTCAACTCTCGGTTGCTTGCCTATGGCTTCAATGCATCAAAAGCAAACCCCTCACTCTTTATACTGTAGCATGGTGATGTTCTCATGTATCTCTTGGTTTATGTTGATGACATAGTCATCACCTCTTCTAAAGCCTCGGCAATTGATCTTCTCATTCTTGACTTGGGCTATGCTTTTCCTGTTAAAGACCTCGACAACTTATCCTACTTTCTTGGCTTAGAAGTTGATCACACAGCTTAGGGAGTCTTGCTTTCTCAATGTAAATATATACACACCCTGCTACTTCGCAGTAAAATGCTTCATGTCAAATCGATCACATCTCCCATGGCAGCTTCCCTCAAATTATCCAAGTTTGACTCTTCTAATTTTGATGATCCCTTTTTGTATCGAAGTATAGTGGGTGGCTTATAATATCTTTCTCTAACAAGACCCGACATTTCCTTTGTTGTAAACAGGGTATGCCAATTCATGCACTAGCCCAAGACGTCTCATTCGAGTGCTGTAAGAAGGGTTCTCAGGTACCTCAAGGCCACTATCAACTATGGCTTATTATTCAAAAAGCAGTCCACTCTTACTGTCCAAGTCTATTTGGATGCTGATTGGGGGGTTGTCCCGATGATAGAAGATCAACTGGCGGTTTTTGCATATACCTTGGACATCATCTCATCTCTTGGAGCTCAAAGAAACAACGAACAGTAGCTCGTTCTTCCACTGAGGCAAAGTACAAGTCCTTACCTCTTCAGCTGCTGAAACAATATGGCTTCAAACAATTTTCGTGAGTTGGGTATTCTACTTGCTAAGGCTCCTATCTTGTGGTGCGATAACATCGGAGCTACCTACCTTTCAACCAACCCAGTCTATCATTCCAAAACAAAACATATGGACATAGACTCTCACTTCGTAAGGGATCGAGTTGCTGCTCGCACATTACAAGTTTTGTTTTGTAGCTCTAAAGATCAAACAGCAGATGTTTTGACCAAGCCGCAGGTTTCAGAAAAATTCATTAATATCAGATCGAGTCTCAATGTGGTTGATACCCTATTGTACTCGAAGGGGTGTATTAGAATATCTGACCTTATGGTGCATTTTGACAAACAGATCGTGCATGCCACTGCAGCAATAGCAACTTTAGAGAATCAATCAGACTGCACTCTCAATACATAACAGCAGTCCACAATAGCTTCTAAAGAGAAAAACAGTTATTCTTTCCTACGGTTCTTGTAACAAACAAATATACTTTTTATTCTCTTTTATCTTGTATAAATATACAATCATGTACTGAAGCAAATTATTTACGAATGAAGATCAACTTTACATGTTACTATGCTCTAACACCCCATACCTCTAGATCTTGCAGGCCCATTCCAGCGGCGCGTCCCATTGCCCAGGATACGAAACACGACATTAATATCTTGATTTGAAAGAAAAGTTAAATTTTGCCTGGCAACAATACGAAGGTCGTATTCTCCGCACAAGCTTGTGAGTAAGATTAGTCATGTAATAAGGGGCACGTACATGATTTTGTTCATATGGCCAAAGCCTATGCGCGCTCGCGGCGGTACGTAGAAAGGAAGCTAGAAAATTTTGTCATTGGGGGTAGGGGTGTAACCGGTCCGGTCCGGTCCGGTTTTGAACAAAATCTAAGACCGAACCGGTATGTACCGGTTTTGTATTTTTCAAAACCTATTACGCACCGGTTACCTTCCTAAACCGGTACTTCCGATTTTACCGGTTTTCGGTCCGGTCCGGTCCAGTTTTTCGGTTTTTTAAAAATGTAAATTTCATAGTTTGTCATTAAAAATTTGTTTATAAAATAAAAAAACTGATTTAAAAAAATCTGTTTTACAAACTGTTATTACAAAAAATCTGTTTTAACTTTAAATAAAAAAATCTGCTTTACTAAAAATTACTTCAATAAAAAATCTGTTTTACTACAAAAAATCTGTTTTACTATAAAAAATCTGTTTTACTAAAAAATCTGATTCACTCCAAAAAATTGCTTTACTAAAAAACTGGAAAAAAAAACTGAAAAAAACTGGAAAAAAACTGGAAAAAAAACTTACCCAGGGGCAGATTCGACAGAGAGACGGGAAGACTCTGAGAGAGTTGAGAGAAGACTACAGACTAGAGAGAGTGAAACACTGGACTCGGGAGAGACGAGACTGAGAGAAGAGAGAGTATTTTTGACTGAGAGCAGGAGAGATTGAGATTTGAGCTTAAAACGGTGCTGCCGTGCTGCGTGTGCGTGAGAGATAGAGGCTGAAGGCTGGAGGCTTGGAGCACTGGAGCGGCGATCTGCGATTTTAGTTTCTAACTTTTTAGGGTTGAAGACTTGAAGTGTAATGACTACATACTAATGAGTCATTAGTCAATGATTAATGAGTAATGATTCAATGAAGGGCCGGCCGAAGCTTGCGTGACTATGTGTTTTATTCTTAAATGATATTATGAATTTAATATAATATATATAAATATTTGTAATACTGATACATTTAATATATTTTCAATGTAATACATTTAATAGACTATAGTAATTTAATATAACTATATATAAATATTTGTAATAAATTTAATATTAGTATAGTTATATATATAAATATTTGTAACTATATATAAATATTTGTAATATACATTTAGCCTACTAGTATAGTTATATATTAGTATTAGTTATAGTGATTTAGTATAACTATATTAGTATAACTATAATTATAGTCTATATTAAACTATTAATATTAGTTAAATAGTTATAAACTTATATATTAGTATAGCTATATAATATATTAGACTATATAATAGATTAATAGTATTAATATTAGTCTATTAGTATAGTTATATTATATATATTAGTATTAGTTATAGTAATTTAGTATAACTATATTAGTATAATTATAATTATAGTCTATATTAAACTATTAGTATTAGACTATTAGTTAAATAGTTATAGACTTGTATATTAGTATAGCTATATAATATATTAGACTATATAATAGTATTAATATTAGCCTATTAGTATAGTTATATATTAGTATTAGTTATAAACTATATATTAGTATTAGTTATAAACTTTTAGTGATTTAGTATAGCTATATTAGTATAAGTATAACTATAGTCTATAGTGATTTAGTATAACTATATTAGTATAAGTATAACTATAGTCTATATTAAACTATTAGTATTAGACTATTAATTAAATAGTTATAGACTTATATATTAGTAAAGCTAAATAATATATTAGACTATATAATAGTATTAATATTAGACTATTCGTATAGTTATAAGTTATATATTAGTATTAGTTATAAACTATATATTTAATATTAGTATTAGTTATAAACTTTTAGTAAAATCTTTTAGTATTAATTATAAGTATAACTATAGTCTATATAGTCTATATAGTCTACATTAGACTATTAGTATTCTTTATAAACTTATATATTAGTATTAACATTTAATGTAATAATTTATAAATTATAATATGAAATTATTTCATATATGAATATATATATTATATATAAAAATTTCACATATAAATTTATAATTTTATATATTAATATATATATATAATATATTGTATAAAACTTAATAACTTATATATAAAAATATTTTTTTTGTATATTTTTTTATAAACCGGTCCGGTCCAGTTCTAAAAATCTTAAAACCGGAACCGGACCGGAACCGGCCGGTTTTAGGATTTTTGGAACCGGTCCCGGACCGGACCTGTTCAAAACCGGTAAAACCGGTCCGGTCCGGTTTTCCGATTTTCCAGTTTAAAATTACACTCCTAATTGGAAGAAACTCATTAGTGACGATTTCAACTATTCTACATTAACGTACCCTCAATTTACCAAATTAAGACTAGCAATAATTAAATACGATCCATACGTAAAAAATTTCTCCTGATAATATATATATATATATATATATATATATGTATGTATATATATATATATATGTATGTATATATATTACTTACGTATTAGCTTTTCATTGTGGCAAAGGTGGAAGATCACTCTCCTGAAAAAGATTGTAACAAACAACACTAAATTAAATTATATATGTTTCTTTTATATATATATATATAGTATATATAATCAAGTTTTACTTGCCCATAAAATATTGGTTTTCTTGTGTGCGTAAGAGATTCCTCTATATGTTGGGCCAAATGGGTCTCGTACAAAATTAGCAAGCTGACGAGTAAGCTTGACAATTAATAATTAATGTTTGCGGATCAAACAAAATTAAATAGTTTAAAATTTAGTGTTAATATTTAGTTCAAAGTTAAAGCGGAAGATACATGCATGAATATTTAGACATAAATAATGAATAGATCAAATATGCATGGGTTAAGTCATGAATAATTAAATATGTAGTACTAATGATATTGATGCACAGAAAAATTATACTTGCAGTCATGAAATGTACAAGTGCTACACAATCTCTTTGAAAAAAGTGAGTAAATACAAGACTCACATGATAAAAAAACTATTTTTTTAATAGTGAACCCCCTTCTTTTTTTAAATAATTGTACGGCACTTGCGCACTCCACGATTGTATTCAATATTAGTTTTTTACAAGTTTACCTTTAATTAAAAGATAAACAACCTTTTTATTGCTAAAATTTTTTTATTTAAGGTTTTTTTTATTGGATTAAAATATTATTTTAATTAGATATGCACAAAGAATTAGCTGGTTATATTTACAAACATGCTTGGGGATATTGGTTTTTCTCATAAATCTAGATGTATAAGATATTAATTATAAGTTGGCTTATAAGAATTAGGTTATATTTTAATTGATATATATAAGTAGGCTTATAAGATATATTTTCGTTATTAAACCCATATATTTCAAATATCGGGTCAATTTAACCCCCTTTTATATATTAATTAATACGTTGAATTAATTAACTGACAAGGATGTATATATATATATATATATATATATATTAAACGACTTATATATATTGGTCGCTTCATGCATGTCGCCTAACTACTAATTAAACAAATCATATCAAAGTTAAGAGATCATTTGGTCCATATAACTCACATATAATCATAAATCCATGACCTGATGGTAACGTACAAGAATTTGATCATTAATGAATATTTTTAATTAAAAATTCTATTTATAATCCTCTACTATCTTTCTTTTATGTGGTATTAAATTACTAAAAAATAAGTAAAAGATAATAAATAAATTTCCAATCAATTAATGACGCATGATGGTGTGAAGATATTAATAATTAAAAGGATGGTAAATAAATATATATTCATGTATAATATATAAAAATATCTTTTTAAAAAAATAAATATTATATGATTAATTCGGCTCGATTTAGTTTGGTCCGATGCAACCCCGGTAACCGAACCAAAAAGTTGAAAAAATGAAATACAAATCCCGAACTGACCGGACTAGGCCAAAAGCCGGCCGGACCAATTGGTTCGATTCCGTCCCTGTCCAACCGAGGTCCATTTTTTCCGTTTACGGCTGGCGGTGCTCGAGCATGCGGCGTGCAGATGATCATCAGCTGGACTCCAAGCAGAAAAATAAATAGATAAATAAATAAAAATTTGGTCATATTGTGGCCCACTTTCGCTATCTATATGACATCTTTGCCAATCAAAAGCTTGAAAATTAAGGAAAAACAGAAGATAAGAAAGAAAACTTCAACCATACCCAAAGATCGAGGACAAAAAAAAAAAAAAAAAAACAAACTATTGCACTGAAATTACAGTTAATAAAGGACATGGCCTTTTGGCCATGTTTCATCCTTTTTTTTCAGACATCACAATATCCATAATAATTACATCTTAGGTCGACGACGTTGGTAATTAATTCCCTTTACCTTCACACTTCACACAGACAACAGCGTACGTAGAAATCAAAGCGGAGGGTCCTAATTTTGGTTCTCCACACGCTTTACATATCTTAAAATATACAAACTAAAAACCATTAGATGTTCAGAAAAGTAAAAGGATTACACGTACGAGTCCTCAAGATACACTTATCACAGTTCATGCATGCACTGATCATAACACAAAGTTCCATGCCTTCAGCTTTCTTCAGGCACGTCACCATTATTTTCATTGATGATATTGATCAGGTGCTTGCCACTCGACGAGGAGTCAAGCGGCAAAGTGGAGACTGAACTCCTGAGGAAACTATGATTTGGGTAGTTGAAGAAGCCCTTGAAGATGGCGAAGAAGACGCAGATAAACGATAGTCTGATGAGCAGAAGAGCTGCACATCCGACGTTTGGAAACGACCTGAATCACCGGGAAGTCTCATATAGGAAGCCGAGGGCGAGTCATTGAACCATGACCCAAGAGGGCTTTCTTTTCCATACTTGTACTGCATTATGGCCCTGTATACCACAGGAATCAGACCCTCCATTTTTACTCTACTGTTTCAGACTGAGAGAGACCGATCTGGCTAGAAAGAGATTTTTGTGCCTGTTTTAGATGGTGTTTAGGAGAAGGGGGATGTGGGATATATTGGTTTAAAAGAGGGTCGGGGCTGAGGTTGATGACGTGAGAGTATTATATAATGGATTGGATCGAGTCCAGCTCTGCACGCCAAGCTGCAGGAGAGACTTCAACGCAAAACCGCACGAAGACCTCGAAAGCTATTGTACATGAAAGCTCTATCCAAACTACATCCATTTATCTTCGTTTACATCTCACCAAATCTCACTCTTATCCTTTTGTTTAATATTGCATTATTTTATATATATATATATATATATATATATATATATATAATTTCCGAGGTTATATATATGGTTTCGGGGCGTTTTAGCTTTGTTAACAAGATTGGTCGGCTAGCAGCTTGTTTTTTATTGTTAGCTAAGCTGGCCATTTGATATATAAACTAGTCATATTATAATATTTGTGCAACCCATCCGGAAGATGATCGATCGAGTAGTACTGATACAAAATCAAATCATGGTTTGCCACTTGTCCACGCAAAATTATAAAGACATCATGATCATCGATGCATTGTAATCAGATAGATGTGGTTGATTAATCAATTGGAAATTAATGTCTTTTTCTCTGAGACTGGTTACTCGATCATGTACTTTTTTATTATAATTATGATAAGCTTTTTGATGCCTTATGATCTACCGTTGATTAGAGCAAAACCCTTGATCATATCTTACTATAGTAGTCAACCCCTTAGATGTGTATCCATATATAAAGGTACTAAAAATATATATATATATATATATAAAAGTAATTATAAGATATTGAATAGTAGTGAATATTAGTGAAAAATATATGAAAAATAATAATAAAATAATGAATATCAGTACTCAAACTAAGTTTAATTAACTAGATACTATATATTATGATAAGCTTTTTGATGCCTCATGATCTACCGTTGATTAGAGCAAAATCCTTGATCATATCTTACTATAATAATCAACCCCTTAGATGTGTATCCATATATATAATTATTTAGAAAATTAAAATAATAAAAAAAAAAAAAGATGGGCAAAAGTCCAATTAGTGATATCTAGCTACTTCATAAGTCGTACGTACGTAAGATCGGTCAGAACCGAGTACGTACCAAATGTTTGAATTTCTAGAGTGCCGTTATATACTAGCTAGCTGAGAAAATTTATATATTATTTTATAAGAAATTATTAAATAGGGTACCAAAAAATTAAAAAAAAAATAAAATCTGTTGATATATATATATATATATATGAGTTAATCATGTGCAATAAAAATTATTGCTGCTTGCTTCATCGAATTACCCACTCCAATATTGTGCCAATCGTAGATGATCGATGAAGTCATTGTTTGCATCATCAATCGGTTCATCATATCGATCGTGCGGTTAAAAAATGATCTTCTTGTACTTTTCTTTCTCCACTCGAACATTTTAGCTTCAAAGCAGAACTCAAGCGCTCCCTAAGCAAAAGCTTACAAAACTGTGTGCCTAAGTTTACGTGGGCGTTAGGTGACGAAGAAGAAAGGAAGAAAGACCTGCTTTCACATGATGACATTAAATATATATATATATATATATATATATATATATATATATATATGATGGTCCAATTTGGTATTATTTCCCCTTTGATTAGATGCAAACCCAACCATTTAAAAGAGACATCAACTTGAATACAAACCATTACCGACACTAGCTATCATGGTTCATTAAGGTGGTCATGTTGTGCACGGCCTAGCTCTTTCAATCCATTTACTCATTTAGAATGTTGGTGGTGGGGCCAATAATTCAATTCTATCGTTACACCACACATCATCTACATGACATGAATTGATTTATAAAATTGAAATTTTAAAATTTATCTTTCAAATCAAATTATATCATATGAATAGTATGGTGTACAGGTTTTCAAATTGAATTATTCAGTCATTTTATTATTTTAACTAAGGCCTCGTTTGTTTTCAGGAAATATCTCATCTCATCTCACATCATCATTACAACTTTCACAAATTCTCATACAAAATAAAATAAACAATTCAACTTTTTCAAATCTCAAAACAAAAATAATATTAAAAAATATATTCTAACAATATTTTATTGAACTTTTTAACTTTAATCTCAATTCATCTCATCTCATCTCTGAAAACAAACGAGCCCTAAATTTGCTTCTTTCTATGCATTATCGTTTGACTTATGATGGATGGATCAATAAATTAGTAATTAAAGTTGTGTTTGGATAGTGAAGTGATATTAGA
Organism: Juglans microcarpa x Juglans regia; assembly: GCF_004785595.1. NCBI lineage: Eukaryota > Viridiplantae > Streptophyta > Magnoliopsida > Fagales > Juglandaceae > Juglans > Juglans microcarpa x Juglans regia. Next base: position 31,908,659 of record NC_054602.1, on the reverse strand, counting down.
TATTTTGTGAATAATAGTTAAAAAGTAATGAAAAATTAATGATAAAATATTAAATAGTAGTGAAAAGTATGTGAAAAGTAATAAGAAAATAATGAATAGTAGTGGAGTGTTCTCAGAAAATTCATCCAACCTAGTTTGGGTGTCAATGTATTCTCAGGTATTCTGAGAATACCTTACTACTAATATTTATTATTTTATTATTACTTTTCACCTATTTTTTACTATTATTCATTATTATTTAATATTCTATCATTATTTTTTCATTACTTTTTCATTGTTATTCACAGAAGACTTCAGAATATCTCACTATCCAAACGCAACTGATCATCTCTTTGAATTAATGATTTGCACTTAAAGATTGGTGTGCAACATCTCAATGAATTTTGGGTATGTAGACAATATTGTTTAATTATAAGTTGGCATTCACGCCGATAGCAAAACTTAAGAGATATAGTGGCCGGGGACAGTTTTCCTTCAACTCAGGTTTTCCCCAACTTATAATAAAGTCTGTAAGTTTTACGAGTAAATGAAAAACACATATTTTTTCATACTTTAAATTTTCACGTATCCCTTAAACATTAGATAACAAAAGTGACAAATTTATAGATTAGGTAGGAGGAATTTTCTTCATATTATTCGAGTTTGAAGGAAAACTCTATATATGTGAGTGGAAGAAAGAGTAAGGCGTGGTTTGTTTTCACAAACCATCTTGTCTAATCCCATCCAATAATTATAATTTTTCTAAACTTTCAAATAAAATATAAAAAAAATTCAAATATTTCAAATTCTAAAAGAAAAATAATATTCTAATAATATTTTATTTAACTTTCAACTTTTATCTCATCTTATGTGTATAATCAAACAAGATCACCTGAATCACAGGCGTACTAGCCTGTACTTAACTGGTTAATGTAATATAAGTGGAGGCAAAAAACTAACTGTTTTAAACTTTTGATGGAGTAGTTAGATCCCAATATATTGATAAATTAATTAATATATATAGTCTGATCGAAAATACTCGCCATGGTTAAGAATATCAGTCCAACTAATAATTGTATGTTTACATATATGCAACTGAAGATACTTTTTAGACGTTGCTTCGTAGGAAAGCTAGCCTGGCTCTAAGGCCGTTTAGGCCCCATTAACTTGTAATCAATCCCTGCAAAAAATGTACGTACGTACATTATCCCGTTTCTCACGGAAACGTATGTAAGAACGAGTCTATTATTTAAGAGTTTTTGAAGTGGTCCAACACTCTTTCATCACATTGATAAATGATCCTATAAAAATAGGATCACGTGAAACACGTAAATACCGAAATTTAATGGAGGTTTCGGCTATAAATACAGTATTTGGTCTATAGACTCACTCACTCAATTCCCTTCGGTATTACACCATTTAAATAGAGTGGAGAAGAGTTTGGAAGTGCCAAACACAGAGAGAAACGTAGCAAAACAGTGAATAGTATCAATAGCCGGAGGTATATTTTTCTTGGCATTAAAACCTATCAATTTTTGTTTCTAAAGTGTAATTCCACATTCTAGAATTGTTTTTAGTCCAGAGCAATTTGTAGGTTGTGTAACTGCATATAGATTACATGCTTACGTTAAAATTGAAGCTTAAATAAATATTCATGTGTTACCAATGTAAATCATGCTTTAAAATTGAATCTTAATGACATAAAATTGCCTGTGGGCTAAATTTTTAATTCAAGTAGATCCAATTAATCTATATGATAGAATTTTATCAAATTATTTACTTAATTCAAAATTCTAAAGGGTATATTATAATTTGATGTATCTTCTATCTTCGACTTTTATGATAAAACTATCAAATTATTTACTTAATTCATAATTCCTGTGGGTAATTTATGAATAACTTGATATTTTATCCTAATTAATAATATAAATATAATAAAAATTCATGTGGGATAAAATTTATCATATTAAGTATAATTAATTACAATTAATGTCTAATATACTTTATGTGATCCTAATCAATCATAATAATTTTACTTAATTAAAGATGCTGTGGCTATTCTCTAATTAACATAAAATTATATAGATCACTAGACATTCAAATTGCATAAGACTAGCTTAATATTATGAATTACATAATTTTAACTAATACTAACATGTTATTATTATGCAAAAAATATTCATAATGTAAGCATAAAAAATGCATAATCAAAACTGCATAACATTTAATTTCATGTTATAAACTATATACTCATCCAAAAATTGCATGTATTAATATAAAGCAAAATTAATCAATTAATGTAAACTAAATATGAGCATAATAAACAAATTTATACTACAATTATTCAAATTGCATATAATTAAAAAAATATATAAGCACAAAGGCCCTTTTTTTTAAAAAAAAAAAAAGGCCCATATAAACAACCTGTCATTTTCCTTATTGTTTAAAACAAAAACAGCCATGAAAACAACATATTGTTTTCTTCAGGAGTCTGTATCCCGTATAATGATAAACGACACGTCATTTTCAATTTGATGAAAACGACATATCGTTTTGTTCGGAAGCCATTTAACCAGTACGATACTAAACAACACGTCGTTTATAACCATTCTCATTTTTTTTCTATAAATTTCTCTATAATTTGATTAAAAAACACATTTTTTAAAATTTTCTTTTAAATTTTACTCATCTTTCAAAAACCTCATACATCCCACAATCTCACTCTCTATTCTATTAAAATAATCTTACGCCTCATTTGAATACAAAAACGGTTTCATCTCATTTCATCTTATCTCTTCTCATCATTACAATCTTTTCAAATTTTCACACAAAATATAATAAACAATTCAACTTTTTCAAATCTCAAAACAATAATAATATTAAAAAATAATATTCTAATAATATTTTATTCGACTTTTAATTTTCATCTAAAACTCATATCTCATCTATCTAACTATTCAAACAGAGCCTTAATCTATTCGATTCTTTTTTATTATTTACTCATTTATTTGTACATCTTTAACTACTTCTTCTTCTTTTTTTTCTTTTTTTTTTTTTTTTGAGAATGATCGGAAGAAAACTTTTAAACTTGTTTTTTTTCACATTTTCGTAATTATTTCATTATTTGTTATACCCATATTTTCTATTTTTCTTCTATTTTTTTAAACTACTCATATCTCTAAATGACAATATTTTTAAAATCAGTGCTTTTGTAATAATAATTTTTTAAAAAAATCATATTTTTACAAATAGTCAACTTTTAAAAAAAAAAATGGATCATCTCAATGGTGACATTTTTTTCAAATTTCCACAATAATAAATATGAGTACAAAAGAAAGTGTAGATGATTGTAAGAATAATTTATTTTATTTGTTAAAATAAAATATATATATAAAAAGTGATTTAGGGATGAACACTAACTCTCAAAATATAAAGAGCCACTATTCACATTTTAAATCTTTTGTTTAAAATAGGCAATCGGATGAAGAAGTATTTTGTCAAAAAAATTAAATTTATTTCTTAAAATTTAGAGATTTAAAAAAAAAATTAGAGATTTGGAGGGTTTAAAAATAGGGATGGGAATACTTCAAATGGTGATTTGGACAAAGTAGTACTTATCAATTAGCAGCACCGGAAAGCTACGTACAATTAGAATCAACGGGCTTAGGTGGAAATTACATTTGTGACCGCCAACAAAAGAGTGATTAAATAATCATTATCAAAGTCTTTGGGCTTTGTCTAATCATCATGTGTCTTATTTATATTTTGTTACTTGTTTTTCGGCTCTACTAAAAGAAAAATGATAAACGAATATCACTTTTTACAATATTTTATATAATAATATTTTAAAAAATTATTATTTTTATAAACTAATTTGTAAAAATAACATTATTTTACTAAAATGTGTGAGTACCATTGCTCTTGTTAAATTTGTTTGTCTCATAAGAATCCTCCCTTTTTGACGATCTATTAGCATTCATGCTCTGATAATGATGGGGTATGGATAGTTAGATCTTAAAGATCCTGTTATTCAAAAAAAAAAAGATCTTAAAGATCCGATAGTACTGGACGGCCTGGCCTGTAGTTGTTCGGGTCGATTCACGATTAAAAAACAAAACTAGTAGTTAGGGTCTTTGGTGCTGAAGAAATGACAACAACAAAGGGAGAGGAAGAAGACCCTATATTCTTGCTGAAACAAGCACCCATAGTGGCTTTGTAAATTGGCCAAATAAAAATAAAGAGAAATAGAGAGGGAGAATCACAAGTGGTGTGGGGGGAAGTTGGTTTTTGATAGTGAAAGAGACAAGAGAGAATCATGGGTGAGAGAGAGAACTGTAAGGTGTGAGGGAGAAGGTAGTTTCTGATAGTGATAGAGACAAGCATGGGGAAAGAGAAGCAACGAGAGGAGGGGGTTCGGCCTAGCCTAACCGTGATGTGGCCCTCCAAGACAGAACGTGCGGTGTGCTATGGATGAACCAACCTCCAAATAGAGTTTCTCTTATTCGGGTCATTCCTTGGACGGCCATTTGCAACCACCTTATTGGAAAGCACAAATCGGGCCGTCCAAGCAGGGCTTACAAGGGCTGCCCCTAGCCTTTAGAAGTCTACCGAAGGACGGTCGACTGTTGAGCTTTACAATTAAAAGTCTATGTTAACTGGCCGCTGTGCATTTACCTCTTGCGATCGAGCTGGCGAGCGGTATCATCCAATTGAGTGATCAACTCATTTTTGTGCGATAGGAACCCTTGCAAAGATGGTACAGGTTTCATCCATTTCTAGGCTATTTACCTCTCATGCGGCTAAACCTGTGCTACTGAATTGGGCCCATGAGGACATGTTTCCGAGTCCATATATAAGGCATGTGGCTGGGTTTTTTTTTCCGGCCCAGTTCGCAATTTATCCAGGACTGTCATTTTCTCGAGATATTTATTAGTATAGGGATGCAATTATAATCTTAAAGTACATATACAAAATCTCACTCTAAATGTTTTGACATGTCAACTGTCCCTCGCCACGACACTTCACCCAAACAATAATATTCTCCCTTCGTTTAAAAAAAAAAAAAACAAAGAGAGAAAGGTAAAAAGAAAGAAAATATTTTAGTTGATTATAAAAAACAATCTTATAAATTAATGTGATTTAACGGACTTCGTCAAATTATAAAATAAATCTAATAAATCAGATAAAATTTCGTTAATTTATAAAATTATTTTATGTAATTTTTTTTTTCAATGTAACATCAGATATTCGGCGAGTTGACTGCAAAGTCTTGTCTGACGTAAAACTAAAATTAAAAGAAAAATGCGAGTCCGATTATTATTCTATTAGTAATCCGACTAATGTCGGCATTATTTTATTTATATATATATATATATATATATATATATATTTTAACCGTTTTAACCTAATCTATCGATATAATCAACATCGTCAGAGAAGTACGTCTTTTAATAAGGTTTCTTGTCAGTAACATATCGTTATAACCAGTAGCTTTGATTTGTGACTTTTCCCTAAGATAATGGTAATAATAAGGTCATGGAGATGGAGCTAAATTATCACTTATATATATTCATTGATCAGTTTTAATTAATCTTTTGATCAGTATATTATTATTTATTTTTTAACTATATTTTCTAGTGATCAGTTAATTTTTTAATTCAAGTTTTTGGTCTTTTTGTTTGGGAGGTCTTCTTCTTGCATGTCCTTTGAATGTGGTCCAATATCTAGAGGCTTAAGTACGTCTTCGAATGTGGGAGATCACTTATATATATATATATGTTTAAAATAATTTTAAAATTATTTAGAGTTGATATGGTTGAAGTCAAGAGTTAATTTATACTTTATGTATGATCAGAACCATTTTTTGAATTTCTCGTTTTCACAATATAGAGAGCTAAGGGGATATTGTTTGTGAAATGAGATTATGAGATGAGAATTTTTTGAATAGTATTAAGATGATTTGTGAATAGTAGTAAGGTAATTCGAGTTAAGTATTTATTGAATTTTAGGAAATGAGAGAGAAAATATTGAATAAAAGATATTATAAAATTAAAATATTATTAGAATATTATTTTTTAATGTTATTTTTATTTTAAAATTTGAAAACTGAATTATTTTTTATATTTTGTTCAAAAGTTTAAAAAAATTGTAATAATTAATTTGAAAGTAATTGTATTTGAGTGATATTTGGGAAGCAAATAAGATGAGATGTGATGAAAATTATAATTTCCAATGATGCAATTTAGATACCCTCTAAGTGTGAACATCTAATTGTGAAACTTTTTCTTTGTCTACCCCATGTATTGTAAAGCATTTGATGATCTATTTGGAGATTTCCCTTCCTATAAATTGAGTTAGGGGTTGATAAACATTAAAAAGGAGGAGTTGTGAAGAAGACCGAACACGAACAATATTGGCGCCCTAGGTTGTGGTTCTAGTCGTGCATACATTTACATCTTTATTAGAAAACATACAATTGTAATGTACATAAATGTCGCGTAATTATTTTGAAAAAGAGTGAGATTCACTATTAAAAAATTAATTTTTATTATGTGATCTTACGTGTTATTTATGTTTTTCAAAACGATTATACAGTGGTTGTACAATTCGTAATTACAAATTTATTTTCTTTTAACAGAATTAATATTAATGCTTGAGCCACACGTACGGGGGGCAAAATTGGGGTACTCATGTTCATTGCATGACAGACGTACTACTCCAGTATGCTTGTCCTCGTGTCTTTTTTCCTTGTACGTAGCACTAGTACTCTTGTTTAATTAATATATAGCAGCGTAAAAGAGCTATGTTTCTTTGCAAATGGACAGACCTGATCAATCCGTATGCATACATGGCCTTATTTGATAGTGAAATTGATGTGCTTAATTCTCTATACGTGAAGTACTATTCGATCGATCTATGGTGGTTATATAAAAAAAAGTCTCACAAATTAATGTCCATATAATATGTGGTTAATTATGTGATCTATACACTAAATAATTAATCCTCCGTCCGTCCAAACTCTATCAATAATTCACTGATGGAAAATGTTGACATGGCACACGCACTACAAGAAAAATACTTATTTACGACCAGTTAATTCTAACAAAATGATTATTTGCAACTAAAATTGATTGTGAATAGTCTTTTAGTCGTAATAAATTGATCACAAAAATCCGTTTTTCTTGTAGTGACGTACATATGCCATGTCATAACCAATTATAGAATAACACGTGGGATCAATTTGATACCACATAACTATATATAGGCCATCATTATTTGGATAAAAAAGTCAAACTTAATTGGACTTTGTAGAGCAATATCACTAGCTACTTCCTACATTATTCTTTCAATTTTCAACGATATATACGTACGTGTGAAGGTGGGTGCATGGTGGACAACAACAATAAACTAATAGAAGAAAACCAACGAATTAAGGAATCCAATTCACATATACTGAAAGTCTGTCCCTTTGGATTTATTATAAGACAAGTAAACCATAACCAAACTTAATTATCACTACATGATAACAGCATATTATATAAATTACATATATACAACCAATAGCCAAGTAGTTTTAATTAATTTAATGCTAGTGATCAATATATAATATATATATATATATATATATATACGATCGAGTAGCTATCATATCTGTTAATAACTGTACGCATTTCAAGCTAGATATAAGCTAGTTTATTTGTGGCCAGTTATTTCTTACGAAAATAACTATTTCATATTAAAATGAATCTATTTTCATTACAAATAATCATTCTCATTATAAATAAACTGTCACAAAAGTTCTTTTTTTTTTTTTTTTTTTTTTAGTAAGGAGTGATGTATAAGTGGCAGAAAATCGAAGCAAAATAAAACGGATATAATCTGGATCATGAATCTACAAGATTCTACTTAAGATTTATTAAACTTTTTCCCCCTTTTTTTATTATATATGCAGGTATATAACTTCTTGTACTTATCACTATATATATATACACGTTGGAAGCTGGTTTGTCAAGTATTTCAAGATTCGGACTAGCTACGTACAGATAATATGGCACTAATTTAGGCTACAACCAATAGCTAGATTGCTGATCTCAATTAGATTAATCAAAGAGATCTTTACAAAAATCTAAAATACTATTTAACCATAACAATCATGTTATTGGTACGACGTGCCAGGCCAATTAATTTAAAAATGACAACTTTATATCGAGTACAAATTAAAGAAATAAGGGAGAGCCAATTAATATTAGAATAAAGTTAATTTGCCTACTCTATATGATCGCTCTACTTGACTATTTGGAAAAAAAATTATTTTTTTATTTAATGATTAAAAAAATAATTTTTAATATATTGATGTATTTTTTTATTTTTTAAAAATATTTAAAAATTTTAAAAAAATATGAATAAAAAAAATACAAAAATATAAAAAGTAATTGTGGGTCATGTTGAGAGGACTACTCTAAACGGCAGAGTAGCCCGACTCTTAATATTATTATACATGATGATCAAAAAAATAATAATTAATCTTGACCATACCAAACTTAATTTCATACTCTATCGGGAGGCCAATTAATTGATGGAAGTTTCGTATGTCACATCCCGCTTCCATCCGGCTATAATTAAAATTAGTAAGAGGCTCATTGCAATTTTATTAGCCCATTATATATATATATATATAAACTTGTGTATATAAGTGTCGACGCTAAATAAAAAAAAATATTTCCCACTATGGCTTTGTTAATCGCTTAATACAAATGATCACGACCGATCTCACGGCCATCACCAACAGCTACCATTACTAGTTTTGATTATGGTGACTACATACATGTGTACAAATTTCTCTGACCTCGTCCTCCATTTTCATTACCTCTTGCTCCATATCTTCTTCGTCCTTCCAGTTCTTTCATATTTTCTTTTAGAGAGAAATTATAAAAAAGAATAATTAGAAGAAAGCAATGGAACTTTATTGAGATTTTTTTAAGTGTTTATTATTCTATATTTCTAAACTTAATTATAGGTTAAGAGGAATATTTTATTCACAAAATAATTTTATAAAAATAAATATATAAATTAATATAATACATTGAATTATAAAATTATTTTTATTGTAAAAAAATTTAGCTTATTATACGAAATCTTGCCTTTTATGAATTAGTTTTATATATATCTGTAGCTAGTAGGAATTAAAATTACTGGAAAACTTTATTGTATAGAACTTATTGTTTGCCACCGCAAGTGTCATTGCGATCATCATGATCATGACCCACCACTCAATATGACTATATATATATATATATATATATATATATATATCGATATAAGGAAGCTGCTACTCTGCCCTGTACTTTGCACTCTCACTTTATCCCCCAGTACAAAAGTGTGTGCGCGTTTGCTTTTTTAAATAGTAAGAAAAAAAATAACTATTTTACGGATGTTTTAGAGGGATAAATTAGCATTTTCCATCTATATAAAAGAATAACATTGTATGATATTGATCACGACTTGTTAAATTGAAAGTTAAAAATGGAAGGATGAACAAGTAAATCTACGGATGCTTGGTCTATAAATTTATGATCTTGTAAAAATAATCTAACAAAATGATTCGAGTTGTTGGCCTCGGATTGATTATATACAATATGACATATCATAAAGTCATATTAATTTTTAAATTTACTTATATAAAATTTGTTTTTAAGTTTAGTGCTCTCAACTACGGAATATTAAAAAAAAAAAAAGTTGAATAATTATAGATAAAAACTTCTTTAACAATCAATAAAAGAAAAATCTATTTATCATTTTTTTTTTAGTTTTTATCATCATTCTTTTAATATTTTTTTATGTGACATTAAATAATAAATTTATAAATAAAATATAATAAATAATTTTAAATTATTTAATATTATATTATAAGATGATGAGAGGAACGATAACCGTCGAAAAAAAAAATTATTCATTAATACCAACAAATTGGCACTACAATTGATTGGTTTGATAGTTTTTAAGGATATATCCACGTCATTCTCTCTTCCCATATACTATGCCAATGAGTCGAGATTCCTCCCAGGTGCTCTCCACCCTCCCCATTCCAAGGCTTTAAGCTATTTTGGTAAAGCTTGCTTTATTTTCTTTTTTCCTTTTACGATGAAGCTCTATCGCCTTTTAGTCATGGCTAAGCAACACGCGCAGATTTAACACTGTTGATCTACACATGAGACAAAAACCCTTGGCTTGATTCAAAGGGTGTGTGGTGCCTCAAGTGCCACCCATCTTTGGGGCCAGCTAGCTCCAAGTGTGCCACATCATATATGTTCTGCTAAATCAAATTCCTTGGCTTCAAATATTCAAGTTCTGGCCACGAGTTAGTCACTTACACTTTTCAAATGGGACTGATCATATAAGTCTATATAATTATATTTAAAAAAAAATTAAAATTATAATAATAATTTTTTTATCTTCATTTATCAATATGACTGTACATACAATCATCAATTTAAGACTGTAAAGAAAAATTCCTCAGGCCCTATAAAAGCATTTGTGCAAGAGAGGGTGCCTCTCTTAATATAAAACCACTAATAGGATCACTACTAGCCGATGTGAGACTATCTCGACCCGCATACTCGACCCTCCCCTCGGGAGTCCCTTGCAGCTGCCCCACACGCCTTCACTACTGACGCGTGAGCCCAACATATATATTGAAAAAATCTATTCATCATCCCAACTTCTATTATCCTTCCATCAGTTTATGATGTGACATTAAATGATAGGTTTATAAATGAAATGTAATAAATAATTTACAATTACCTAATATATAGAATGATAAAAATTAGGATGATGAGTAATATTATTCTATATATATTATATGTACCGTTTTTGTTGATCCTTAAATGTAGATAAAACTGTGAATTGTAAAATCTTCTAATTGTGAAGACATGTTGAAAGTCTAAATCTATTATCATTCTCATAACCTCTAAAGTACTATTTCTTATATACCGCCCAAATCTATTAGCCCTAACTTTATTGATTTATTTATTTTTAATTTAACCCTCAACACGAAAGCTATACAAGACTTCTCCCTTTAAAAGAGCACTCAATTACGTGAAAACCCACACAAGTCTACAAAGCGGAAAGCTTTGTGACATGATCTAAAGCTAATGGAGTAAGATCAGATAATGCAGCATCTATCTAAATTGCTACAGTTTATTTTAACTCAATGCAATTTTGTCTATTTTAGCAAAAAATCTTCGTTATTCTCCATGCGATTGTCAACTCAAACAGCCTTTGATAGCCTTTTTCTTTGATCATGTAAAAAGTTTATTTGCCAAGTAGTTCAAGATCACTCTTCATTCCCTCCTTTTTTTTTTTTTTTTTCTTTTTTTTTTCTTTTACATTCTTTCATCGTTTAACATTTGGATCTAGATTTTTTGAGATAATTTGTATTTGTTCCTCACCTCCACTTTTTGTACGTTGCAACATGATTATAAAATAAAGGATAATTCTATATATAATCATAAAATATATAAATATTACATAATTATTTTAAAAAAGTGTGAGATCTATTATTATAAAATTATTATTTTTAAATATAGATTTTATATTTTATTATTTTTTTAAAAATAATTATAGACAGTTACTAAATTCAGAATTATAAATATAGTTAAAATTATGAATTTTATCGAAAAAAAAAAATTATTCTACGTTATCCAAAAGGTTGGGTTCGTACTTCGTAGTGCCGATCCAAACTTTCAACTAGGTTATAGTGGGCCCCCAAACCCACTGGAATCCTAGAGATTTATCAAATCCCACCTTTCACCATTTTCAAATCCGCGACCACTTACGATGTGACCGGTTACCGGTGGCTGGAGTTTGCTTTGATAAAGCTATTTTGATTCGTGTATATTGTTCGTTGGTTTTATCCGGACGAAACGCCACTCAAAACTGAAAAGCTCAAGCTCTCTCTCTCTCTCTCTCTCTCTCTCTCTGTGCTGGTTTTCTTTTGCTCCGATCACATCCGTTTTCTACGGACACAAGAAAAAGACATGGAGTCCAACGAATTTGAACATCTTCTTATATCTCTGATTTGACGTTCTGACTCAGTACTACTTTCTACTAGGTAAGTTAGAGCCATCAGGTTGTCTGACCTTTTGAACCCTTTTTCTGTCTGTTTGGTTCGTTGCCAGAATTCCAGTGGAAAAGTGTAGTGTTACCAAGCCCCACGGTTGTGTTAATTTTTTTTGCTTTAGTTTCTCAGCATCCAAACGGAGATTCCTCTTTTGTTTACTTGTGTGTTTTGTGACTGGAGCAGTTTAACTTGGCTCTTCTCGCTTCGTGAGCAGCCGAGTGAATTGCAATACATGCTCCACTCTGCTTGTACCAGTGACTTCGTGCTTTAGTAGACTCAAAAGTTTACCTTGTTTAAGGTTCTTATTTCCGGATAATCAGGCTCTGTTGAAGCTTTTCCTGTCCTCCTAAAATACCACCACATCGTGAACCTTCCGCGTTCTTTGTAAAAAAGTCTGACAAATTTCATGGCATACTCAGTCCAAAAAGTCCATAAATTTGTTCTTAGTGTTTTCCAACCGTTGTAAAATACCAATCACATAAAGTCTGCAACTTGATCTCTGAGAGTGAGGGGAGTTTTCGCGATGGGCCTTTTGCTTATTGGGTCAACGGGGCCTCCAATAAAACGACGGGCAGGTTTGAGGATAAAACAGGCGGGGCGAGGTTCATACAGTGGCAGCTAGGGGGAAGCTTTTCCCCATGTGATAATCTGTCTGAGTTTTCTGTTGGTATTAATTGACCTTTGTAAATTCCTTGAGAGCCAGCCAAAGTAATGGGGACTACTGCTTTGAGACAGTTGTTGAAGAGTCTCTGCAGCAACTCATATTGGAAATATGCGGTATTTTGGAAGCTTGAGCATCACGGCCAAATGTAAGTTTCTCTTCATGTACTTATTTCTGACTTGGGGTTTTTGAAATTAGGTTCTTTTTAGATTTATGGGGTCTTTGTCTTAATTTTGAAACTTCACCACCCCCCCCCCCTTCTCTCTCTCTCTCTCTCTCTCTCTCTCTCTCTCTCTCTCTCTCTCTCTCTTCCTTCTCCTATCTGTCCATGTATGATATAAATTGTGAAGCGTGTTTAAATATTTCAAAGAAATGTAGTGTTTTTACGCAATATTGAAATGGAACGACTAGAAGTAGTGAGCATAGATGAGGACTTGAATGCAATGGCTATAATTTAGGCGCATGGGACTTGGTTTTTAGTTTTGACACCTTCAGAACAAATGTAAACAGTTGTGATTAGTCCACTGGACTTCCATTGATTCAAACCTCTAACAGCCGTAGTCATTTGAGCATGTGGTCTTTGCAGGCCCAATTTCTTATCATACGTAATTGATTATTTTGAGTAAAATAAGATCTGTAAGACGTCATTTTAAATTGATCTTTTGAAGATGAGGAAATTACATTAGTTGGTCGGTTCTGGTTTGTTTGTTCTTTTCTTTCTGATGGTACCATGAATCAAGTCGGGCTAGTTTGGTTACACAAAACCAAACTATCTCATCTCATCTCATATAATCGTAACAAATTTTCTAACCTCCCACACAAAATAAAATAAATAATTTAACTTTTTCAAATCTCAAAACAAAAATAATATTAAAAAGTAATATTATAACAATATTTTATTCAACTTCCAACAAAACATCTCATCTCATCTAAATTGTGTAACTAAACGAGGCGAATGTTTACTGTAACTTATCCGTTGCTCAAACTTTCTGAAAGACTTATCTGTTGCTCCAACTTTCTTAAAGACTTATATTTACTAGGAGATTAAGTTGTTTACTGAATGTTTTGTGTAAGTTATGAATGTATGAATCTAGTCATGTCTCCTGTATGATGTTAGTTTCCTTGATATTTCAGGATTTTGAGCTGGGAAGATGGGTACTGTGGTTCTAAAAAAACAAGAGAACCTCTGGAGAATATCTCAGATGACATTAACTATGAAAATGTAAATGAGATATTTTCAACATGTGAAATGATCATAGGTGATGATGATGGCATCACTGCAATGGGATATCCATTTGGACTAACTGTAGCTAGCATGCCATCTCGTCAATATGCCATGGGAGAAGGGTACTAACTTGAGCTTTTCCCTTACCAGTAAAGAACTACGTACTTTTTGCCTTACTCTCCAGTGTAATTCAGTGCATATATTTTTACCAAATGTGTCTTCAGGAATATGATATGAAGCATACCCTAATTTTTTGTTTGAGGCTTCTTTTATATCAGACATTGAGTTTTTAAAGTATTTATAATTGACCCTGGATTTATTAAAATTCACCAGGATTGTTGGTGAAGTTGCATATACAAGGAGCCATTGCTGGGTTCTCTCTGAAAATACTTATACTAGCGAATTCAACTCTAAGTTAGTTGCTGAGGTGAGTTTCTAATAATATTATAATAATAGTAAATTTAAAAGGAAAAAAAATTTGTTGATGGTTCCGACGATACTGGACAGAATATCTCACAAATGTATTTTTTTTTTCTTTGATAGTATCCAGATGAATGGCTACTTCAATTTGCAGCAGGTATCAAGGTAACTTCATTCTGAATTATACCATACCAACAAATCTGTTCTATTTGTTTTCACCTGGATAGCCTTGAGTGTGCCACTGCACCCATTATGCTAACTTGCAATTTGGTGTTTCAAATTTCACATATTATTATTTCCGAATGATTGAAGAGTTGATTATTTGCATTTGAGCAGACTATTCTGTTGGTTCCTGTACTTCCACATGGAGTTCTACAGCTTGGCTCATTGGACTGGGTGCGTATTTATTCTCAACTGATATGTTGTACTATAATGGGAGTTCCCTTCACAAAAAAAGTCACTCTAGTACCAACTTTTAGTGTTGTCACGTGTTGTTCTATTTGTTAACCTCCATATGAAGTAGTGATGTAAATGATATATAACTTAAGCCTAAGGGGTTCAACCTCCCCCAAAATAGAAAAAGAGAGAAATGTTCCTCAGGTGACTTTTACCTCTGTGTTGGTAAATCTGATGCATTCCTGTGGCTTTGTCAATTTTCATCTTATGTGGGGCATTCTTCTCCAGGTTCCTGAAGACCTGGCTATGGTCGCATATGTCAAAGATAGATTCAACACCCTTCACAATGTTGCAGGGATTAATGTACCACTCACTTCAAATGGAGACATGCAACCTCAAACTTCATCACCACTAATGTCTGGTGTCGTGGAGAACATAGGGGAGGCCTCAGACTTAACCGTTAACCCTCTGAAGGCTGAGGATTTTAAAGCTTTTGACCACGTTAGATTCAATAAAAACAAATTGTCAACTTTAAATGTAGTGCCAGTGTTGATGGTTCAAGATGCTGTTCAAGTATCTGAAACAAATATTCCAAGAATGGTCAGTGCTGCAAGCAAAAATGTGAGTGGTCTTCCACCAAATAGCATCCTTGGTATATCAACCCCTCCATGCCAATCTATAAATGCTAGCCAGTTAGAAATGTCAGAGGCTAAGCTGTTTGGATTCTCCTGTCTGGAAGAATCAGAGGCTTATCCTCAATTTAACAGCTCCAAGTTGGGAGGTTTTGAAGAACCCTCCCGTGGAATCAATCCTTTGTGCAACGGATTAATGACATTTGGAGACACAAGGGCTAACGATACAGAACATAAAAGTGCTAGCAGTTTCACTAGCCACCCCGTAGATTCTGAGCTACACAAAGCACTTCGACCACCTTTCCAGAATCATGCCATTAAACACATGCCGGACACATCTTTCTCTATAGGGGATCCATGTAGAAGCACAAGTTTAACTCGCAAAATAGATCTCTTTGATGTTAGCAGTCTATCACGGTTTTCTAAAGGTGATGATGCAGATTATCTCTTGGAAGCTATAGTTGCTAGTGTGTCTAGCTGTTTAGATGATACTTCAACTAATAGATTCAAAAGTGCTAGCTCATCTACAACGTTGTTGGGACAAGGTGCCAATTCCTTCGAGTCACAGAATCAATCTGATCCAAGAGTCTTAATGAATGATGATTCAACTCCATGGAGCCATTTTAGATCTTCGTTTGTTTCCAGGGACAGAAGTGGCATTTCTGGTTCAGTTTCTTCCAATAATACGAGGAACAAGTTGACTAATAAAGAGCAGCAAGAAAAATGCAAGGGCTC
This sequence comes from Juglans microcarpa x Juglans regia, assembly GCF_004785595.1. NCBI lineage: Eukaryota > Viridiplantae > Streptophyta > Magnoliopsida > Fagales > Juglandaceae > Juglans > Juglans microcarpa x Juglans regia. Next base: position 31,892,493 of record NC_054602.1, on the reverse strand, counting down.
CACAGAGCCTATGAGGCGAACCAAGCTGTCCAATGCCATCAAAAGACGAGCTAAAATTGGTGAAAGCCAAAGGACAAGACCAAGGGACAGGCAGATGATCCAGGATCGGCTGAAGGAGCTCCGACAACTTGTCCCAAATGGTGCAAAGGTGAGTGCAGTCTCAGGGTGAGCATTTGTCACTTGTATGTTTTCTCATCCTGTCTAATTCTAGTGTGAGCCGTATTTTATGTGCATTCAGTGCAGCATTGATAGTCTCTTAGACCGAGCAGTGAAGCATATGCTGCATTTAAGAAGTGTAAACAACCAATCTGAGAAATTGAGGCAATTGGAAAATCGAAAGGTATGCGATGTCTGCTTGTATCTGTCAAATTGTTTATATCAACTACCCATATAAACAGTTACTAAAAAAAAAAAAAAAAAAAAAAAAAGAGTTCCAATTATTATATTCAGATAAAAGATATCATCTAATGGATTTAGTTCATTGGAATCTATTGGAATCGCATATTTTGGGTGGATAACAAACAATTTCTACTTTGGCAACATATGCAAGCATTAGGAAAAAGGGTGACTTCTCTGAATATGGATCAACGGATTGCTTTTGGGTGGATCTGTAAGGTGTTTCTTATGCTGAAAACGCTTGTCATAGATTAGAATAAAATTTAGAGTATATAGGCTATGTTTATACAGTTTTAACATAGAATAGGAGAGACTCCATGCTTATTTAGTTGACTACTATGACTGCATTTTAACATGAATGATTTGACAGAATTCATATAATCCTTGAGGACAATTGTGGGGGGGGGGAAGGAAGCTTGGTTGGGATTTGGACTGATGTTGCATATTGCAAATTATAGGGGTGTTTGCAAGCCTCTTGAAACGTTTATCAATATACACGTACTTTATTACTTATACAAACAATATATATATAGATATATATATTATTTGTTAATCATCAGAGATTATAAATTAAAGGTAGTTGAATCAGTTATGAAACCAGCCTACTAAGGTCATGTATAAGCTGGAAGTAAAGAAGCAGAATTGAAGCGCTATGCAGGTGGCTGACCAAGAGAACAGGGGATCATCTGGAACGAAAAATGGGTGTCAAAATGGGACCAGCTGGGCTTTTGAATTTGGCGATGGACTTCAATCATGTCCCATAGTTGTGGAAGACCTTGAATATCCAGGACACATGCTGATAGAGGTCTTTACCATCATCAGAATGAATATTAATATACCCAAAGTCATTGCTTGGATACGAACTTGATTAAAAACTTTTTTTTTGCCAATTGCAGATGCTATGCAATGAACGTGGGCTCTTCCTGGAGATCGCCCAGGTGATTCGAAGTTTGGAGTTCACCATCTTGAAGGGTGCAGTCGACTACCGTTCGAACAATGCCTGGGCATGTTTCATCGTCGAGGTAATTATCTGTACAAATCAGGTCTTAACGACGAGTGCCACATATTTTTCTCAAACACTACATCTGTAATGTGCACAGGGTCCGAAAGGCTTTCATAGGATGGATATGTTCTGGCCTCTCATGCATCTTTGGCAGTGCAAAAGGAACCCCATCTCGAGCAAGTTTTGATACAATATTTCTTTGATGTAAATCGTGTAATGGTTTTATTTTCTAAAGGCCAAACAGTTGCATTGGCGCTAGATAGCTTCATCTTCCAGAGTCTTTGCATTACATGGCAAATTAGTAGTCACAGGTCTAACCCACTCTGTGAAGTATCAAGTGTAGGGATTATTGTACGTGTATGCAAACAAGACTTTTATTAAGCACATCATACATTTAAAAAAAAACAAGTGTACAACTAAATGAGAGCTCTGACCGATCTACCATCCTAATAAAGTGAGAACCATCCAAACAAAACTGTCAACCATTTGTCCTCAGTTTACAATTTTGAAACTTAAAGGGATCTTTCAGCCAGCAGAAGTGTGTGCCACCAGCCACATGCGACATTTTTGGGCCTATAACCATTGATTGAAACTTGGAAAGGAGTGTTTCGATCTACGGAGTCGCCAAGGCCGAGCTGCAAGCAAGCAGAAGATAAAGGTCAATGCAACAATAAGATACTGAAAGTTTATATGGTTCAATACTTCATGAACAACTTGCCTGGCCGTATTTGTTCCATCCCCAGCTGAATAGTTGGCCGTCGTCTTCAAGAAACACAAACACATATCAAAGTAAGAGTCTTTTAATATCAGGCTTTGTTTGACCTCATATTTGGCTAAAGAACTTGCATGATACTAACACTCCCAAGTTAGATAGCACATTTATGAACGCTATAACTACTACAATTTGGATAACTTGTGTTATTCAACCTAAATGTCATAGATAAGGTCTGTAAATCTTATGTTTATTTCCAACTTCAGCATGATGCTATTCCTATCACTCGTTGTGACAACCAATGCATGCACGATGACATGGTAACCTTACAGGATATCCTCTATAATTTTATTTTCCACTCGATTTCTTTCTTTCATTGATCAAGCATAATATAAATGACTTGTTCAAGCCACTTTGTTGCAGTTGGAAAAAATCAAACCTGTTAGTAAAGCAGTGTGTCGTGCGCCACAAGATACTATTTTGGCATGCTTACTCTTGAGACTTGGAGCTTCCAATAGCTTAGGTAGACTCTGAAGCAGAAGAAGGAATCCTTTAGCTTGTTATATGATAAACCAGTAACCATTGGAAATAGATTCGAGTTAGACAAATGCCACAACATAGGCCCGCCAATATATTGCACACATTGGTGCTAAGATAATATGCATTTTAATGATACATAAATGAAAATGCAATATGTTGATTGGTGTGAATCATTGAATATCCCATGAAAGGTAGGAAAGAATTTGGGCTTAGCTTCTGCATCATATTGCTAGTGACCAAGATGGTTCATCGTAGCAGAACCTGACAGTCACCTATTAATTGACAAGCAGCTCATCTGATTAACTGGTTCTGGGATGTACCTCATCCTGGTCACCTTCAGTACCCAACTGTCCAAACTGATTCCCACCGAAGGCATATCCACGTCCGTCGGCAGATATACATATGGTATGCCAGAGTCCAGCAGCAACTCTTTCCACTTGGGTACCCGATAAAGAAGAAACATAAGTTGGCCTGAGCTGGTCATCTGTACTTCCTTGCCCACACTGAACAAGAAGAATCCACACCAGAAAAAAAAAAAAAAAGAAAAAAGAAAAAACTATTTAAGGTATTGACTTGAAGCAACAATAGAACAAAGAGATTAAAAAAAAACGTGAAAACTCTAAATTAAGCTGAAGATGAATGTGCATTCAGCAAACACAAAAACTAGGATAGCTCTCAAGCTAAACTGCAATGCAAAAAATTCTTCCATCGCAATTTCTTAAGTTCACAATTCTATTATCAGGTAGTCGTTTCTAAAACATAAAAAGGCCAACGATGGTAGACTGGACTGCCATTAACTAAGCCATCTCTGCCAAGCCTAATCTAGATGAAAGGCTTTCATCAAATACTTTTTAGCTAGATATAGTGGCGTGGACAGTACCACATAGTGCAAAAAAGACCATCAGACTAAATGCAAGACAGTTCACTCAGTTAGGGATTTGGAGCCACAGAAAGCTCACCTGTCCATGAAGCCCCCAGCCAAATGTAAGTAGTTTCCCAGCATCTATGATTGAAAAAGAGGATGAGCGAAGAGACAAAAAGTAAGTCAAATAGTAGCCAAGAAAAAAATGCTTAGCAAATGGTCAGTTAACATATCTACTAAGTACATTGAATCAATATAGCCAATTAAGAATGCAGATGATAGACTATGTTAATAGCTATGCAATGAGATCAACAAGTCCAACTAAAAAAAACTGCCTGATTCTCAACTTGAACCATGTCTAGAATCCAATCAAATTCATGTAGGGGATTACAGTTGAAGAAGTGTCTTTGAGATAGGCCATGGAAAAGATGTACAGCGCTTTGACCACTATAAAACTAACCATGGAATTCTGACCTGTTATCACTGCACTATGCCGACCTCCACAAGCAATTCCTTTCACGTGGCTTCCAAGAACCTTAGAAACCTCTGTTGATGAGCTCATGCTTTCTTTCCCTGAAGCAGACTGCTCGATACATTGTATGATGTGAGGAGTAGCCACCGTCTTTACCCGAATGCCCAAACCTAGCTGCCCGTCGCCTCCATAGCCCCAACCCCACACCTGTCCCACATCTGAAAAACTTTGGAAAAAACAGGAAGCATCAACTGTCTTGCTTTACATCAAAAATCTTCCATAGCTTCGTGCTTCATACAACCTACAAAACTACGTAGTGTGACCACAAAGAACTGACAACCACACCTGAGACCATAAGCAAACTTGTGCTGGTGATACAAGACACAAGTGGATTTACCTGACAGTGCTAATGTGTGGCGCCCACCAGCAGCAACAGTGATGATCCTGACTCCAACACCCAAATTTACCAGACATGGCGATGCTGTGAAAAAATCATCCCCAGAGCTATCAGATTCTTGCTTGGCTAGTGATATTTTCCTCCGCTTCCCAATTTCCTCTCCCTTCTGTTTCTTACCAACATGAGATATTGCGCCACCAATCATATTTGAGTGTTGATCCTTTGCACTCACTGCAAAATAGGGCAATTTCCTTATTTACTCTAGAAACAACGGAAAGGTCCACTGTTTGTTTTGTTACAGTACAAGTAAAAGAAATCACATTGGTCATTTAGTTGTGAATTTTGTTTCCCAGTAGTATCCTTTTGTAAACTTCCCCCAATAACCAAATCATGCACAATTGTTTCAGATGGAACACACTCCTTCCAGCCCCAAGTGTATACGCCACCTGTCTCTGTACATCAAGAAAAAAAATTCAGATTAGCAACACTGTTTGAATTGAAAACGAGATTGTGGGAGATCTGTTCATCCTTGATATCGTGAGATCGCCAAGCCATTATTAAAGAGTGTAACCATGACTAATTCTAGTTCATGTATATTACATTTTCCCTTCAAATGCCATCCAAAAACAAAAAGGGCAGCCATTATCCATGAATTTATCTTCAAAGCACATAATTGTTGTTAAGCACATTATTATTGCTAGGTCTTGCCCATATTGAACAGTCATAGCATTTTCCCTCTATGATTCCTGTTTCTATTTCTCAATCACCACACCAAGCTTGGCCTTTCTAGAGATATATCAGACAGCCACTAGTGATGCCAAATATCATTGATAAGACCAGACCCAGATCCAAGCCAGCTTAATAGGCGCCAATGACTCAATTGAAGGCAAATACCCACTACCAACAAGGCAACACTGAGCAGGTGTACCTGAGGCATCACAAAAAGGATGAAGAGGACAATGTCCCATATCATGCTATACCAGGGACATTCAAACCAGAATAACAGAGGATGTACGTTCACTCGTTCTGTATGGGAGAAGCACCTGCATACCATAAATCTGCTGCTTTCCCCGCTTCCCAAGTCTATTGACGCTCAATGGCAGAAACGGATATCCATCAAAAGACAAGGCAGACAGTCATTGCCTATACGATATCACCTAAATACGATATCACCTAACAAGGTAATGACATCTAATATAAAGCACCTCATAAGGGAAGCAGAAATAAAGAAGTCATATACGGAGTATTCAGGTATCAACAACTCTGTCATTTTACATTTTCTAATATTTACACTGAGCTATCTGTGGCAGAGTAAAGAGAACCTCCTAGATCGTTGACTGACTGGACAGTCGGAGGACGCCCCTGAAATACCACCAGGGTCGCCTCTTTCACTATTTCGCAGGAAACTCGTCCCAACTTCAGCCCAAGGTTAGTAGGCCCATCAGACCAGAAGATTACTAAGGGTTTAGCCAGAAATAGTTATAGAGCTCCATCAGTGCACAGAGGCAAGCCGGTGTAAACCTATGTATAGTTGTTTGCATTCTCCTTCACAATGAATGTTTAAGATAATTTTCTTCTCTCTATGTCCGAATTCCAAAGTACTGGAAGTAAGAGTGTACCTGTGACTGAAGCACAATGGGCCCAACCAGCAGCTGCCTTCACCACAGCAGCCTCAGTGGGGAGAGGAAAAGGCTCTGGAGTTTCCTTCACAAGGTGTTGCAGTAGATATTAGATGAAAAATCAATTCGAGAGGGTAAAACCAACACATAATTTCATTAGGTAGAAGATCACATCATTACCCCATGCTTCCCTGAAGTCAAATAGCTTTGAACTTCATCATTTACCGAGCCCCACGTTATGAGCTTCCCCGTCTCTGGTACATAACGACATATCACTCACAATAAAATTGCAAGAAATCCAAAGAAAAACGCAAAATAAGAGCATCCCATATAGCAAGCAGAACTCAAAGCCGAGACCTTTGCAATAAACAAAATTACATATACACAATTATCTCCTTCGATGTAATAATTTATCAAAATCATTACAATAAAAAGCAAAGAAGAGCAAGAGAATAGAACTAGAATAAACGGAATCAAATCTAAGACTCCAATCGGATATTGCTAAACCAAAACCATAAGCTCAACTTAGTAGAACAGAAGAACAAAAGGGAAAAAAAAAAGTACACTTTCCCCAGATGCACTTCGGATCGATTTAGAAATGAATTTGAACTTCGGGTCAAGATTTTAGTGTAATCAGATCGTAATGAGATTGCCATTATTGTGTTTTGTGCTTTGATAATACGAACTTGATAAGCGTGATTAGCAAAAACAAAATGACGACATGAAACTCAACGGAGATGGAGATTCAACCAGAGATGGCCATTGAGAATCCACAACCACCACCACAAACATCCTTCCACGCTTCTACACCGCCTTCTGGAAGCCGAACCAGAACCGGAGAAAGTATCGGAGATTTCTCCGGCGAAGCTCCCGGTATATATCCCCACATATACACCATCGCTTCTTTACATTCCTCCATATCCTGACACTCTTCTCTTACACTTCCATTCATTGTGAAGGCTTCAAATTTTCAATCTCTGTCTCTCTCTCTCTCTCTCTCTCTCTTTTCTATGCCGGGAGGGTTTGGGGCGTATCATTTCCGAGGACACAGCGTATGCCACGTAGGAAGTCCACGTGGTTCTCTGAACCACGTGGAGCGATCGGAGCCGCGAAGAAGGATTACATTTTTCTGAAGCGGGAAGTTTCTGGAAGATGAACTTTCCTGCCTCGCGTTCGAAGCTTTTACATAAAGTGTTTGACACGTGGTGGGGGCCCATACCCAATTTTATATTTTATGGGCTTTAAAGTAATATTTTGTTTAAATCGTTTCTGCCGATTCTGCGTGGCTTCACGCTGGACACCGAATCTATCGCAGGCTACCTACTGCGTTGTTGCGTGGCACTTTTATAACCGTTAACATTAAGATCCTTTTCATGGACGGTCAGGAACTGCCACGACGCCATAAAGTTAGGCTAAATTTTGTTTTGGAAATTCCATTTTTATATTGTTTCGAAATGACACCTGTCAAAATAATATTTTTCAAATAATTATTATATTTAATTATTAATATGTGTAAATAACGCATCTAATAAAATATTTATATTATATAATTTAATTTGAAAGAGAAATTTAAAATTTGAATCTTACAAATCAAATCTTATTATTTAAGTGAGACAGATTGTGTGTTCTACATACTCACTTAAGAATAAAAACTCTTTTTTTAACTCTATTTCTTCTAATATTAATTTTATAGGTGTGGCTTGGATTAAATTTTCATCAGAATTAAAAACTAGACTATTGAATGTGAAACTTTTATCTTATGGTTAGAAGGACACGCATCTAATATTTAATAAGTCTAATCTCAACGAGAGAACTAAATCCAAATTTGCCCTAATTTTAGTACTATATACTTTCAAAGCAAAATGCAACTATTAAGTAGCCTAAATGTATGTTTGGGATTCTAGTGAGAAATATAACTTATAGTTTTAGTGCTTATAGTTTAAATAATAAGTTCTACTATTAAAAAATTATTTATTGTTTGATAACCATATGTTTAAAATACTTTAAAAAACGTTATATTTGTTTGGAAACAAATTAAAAAAATATTTTTTGAGGTAGAAATGATATAACAAATCATTTGATTTTTTGAAAATTATAATCATATCATTGAAAGTTTGAAAGTTGTACTTTAATATATATATATATATATATTATTCAAACAACCTAATTTTTTTATTAAAGAATTTTTAAACCTATTTAATCACTTTTTAAGATTTCTAATGCAACTCCAAATAGGCGGTAAGTGCATTAGCAAGATACACCTTAGGAAATGGCTTATTTAATTGTCTCTCCATTGAATGTATTATTTAACTACACACCTATCTTTGTTTTGAGTCACCAACTCCGTCGGAATCACTTTCCTTGAACTCGATTATTCAAACACCCTCTTTTCTAGCTATTATCTTCGTTGAATGTTATATTCATTCAACCATGACTAATGTGGGATATGATGATTGATCAACCATGACTTTGTTGCATTTTTTTAGTAATTATATGGTATCAACTTGTTTATAAATAAACTTATCAGCATAAAATAGTTCATCTAAATTGTTCTTCCCCACACAGTGACTAGATTATATCATCATGATCAGTTCATGACAAGATCATCATTTTTCTAAAGAAAATGTTAAAATTATATTCGAGTCCCATTGTATGATGTAAAACAACCCATCATTATTATTATTATTATTTTTTAATTATTTGGAGAGGGGGTCAAACCCAAGACTTCCATGTTGAAGGTTTGGATGTTATGCCATCATCATATGTCTTTGGCGACCCATTATAACTCGAACTTTCTATTTATTCTTTACGTTTTTAACGATAACTCATCTAAAGGCTAAATGATGGTGTCACGTCATGGCAATGAAATGTGAGTATGGCAGAGGAGAAAGTATATATATAGTATTGGCTTTTTCAAATACTATTAATGTGTGATGATTATTTCCAGAGAACTCTACATATTTTTATTTATGTTTTACTATATTAAGCTTTCCTATTATTAGTCTGAGTTGGAAGTTGTATTTTTGTTTTAAATGAATTTTGTGAGTCTCTATGTAAGCTTATAAAAGCATGATCAATGGAAGATGAATAGCAAAACCATAGTATCAATATGTGAACTAAAATGGTTGAGGTTTCTCAAGTAACTTCTCTATTTTCTTTGTTTTGCTTCCTTGTTTAAAACCAACAATTGGCATCAGAGCTAACCAGGTTCATCTAAGGGTCGAAAATGGCTACCTTTGAAGTATCAACATCTGTTCCTATTTTCAGTGACGAAAGTTATGATTATTGGAGCATCAAAATGAAGACTTTTTTCATCTCCCAAGATTTGTGGGATGTAGTGAAAAATGGGGTGACAGTTCTAGCAGTAGGAGTTTCGGATTCAACTCAATCTAAGCAAAAAACTACCAAAGATGCAAAGGCATTGTTCATCCTACAACATACTATGTCTTAATCAATCTTTCCAAGATTGATGAGGGTTGAAACTTCAAAGGCAGTATGGGAGATTCTGCAGACAGTATTTCAAGGAAATATTAAGGTAAAAATTTTCAAGCTTCAAGACTTTAGAAGGGAGTTTGAAAACTTAAAAATGAAGGAATCCGAAGCAGTAAAATAATATGGTTCCAGATTAATTGAATTAGTTAATCAGATACGTGCCCATGGTGAAAAGGTGACTGATCAAAGGATTGTTCAAAAGATTTTGATTAGTTTACCCAAGAAGTACGATCATGTAGTAGCAGCTATTGAAGAATCTAAAGACTTACAGACCTTATCAGTTACTGAGTTAATAGATTCTCTTCAAGCCCATGAACAAAGATTGGCTAGAAGGAATGATGGTTCTTTGGAGCATGCATTTCAATCAAAAGTGAATCTGAAAAACAAAAAAACAAAAGATTATAAAAAGAAGCCTTAAAAGGATTACAAGAATTCTGATCAAGCTCAAAAGGAAAGCAAGATGAAGGGAAAAATGGGTGAATTTCCTCCCTGTGGTATATGCAAGAAAACAAACTACTTAGAAAAAAATTGTTATCATGCCGAGAAGCCACAATGCTGGAATTGTAAAAAATTTGGGCACATGGAAAAGGATTGCAGGTATAATAATAATCTGCAAGCAAATTATTTAGAAGAAAATGAGGAAAATGAGCATTTATTCTTTGCATGCCAAGCCCTCACTCAAGAAAAGAAGATCTGGTTCATAGACTGTGGATGTAGCAATCATATGGCAACTAATGAGGCTATCTTCACTGGTCTGGACACTTCTATCAAAACCAAAGTTAAGAAGGGTAATGGTGAACTTGTTGAAGCTAGAGGTAGAGACATAGTGGCCATCTCGACCAAGAAAGGTACAAAATTCATCAAGGATGTATTGCTGGTTCCATCCCTTGATCAAAACCTGTTGAGTGTAGGCCAAATGATGGAAAATGGTTACTCCTTGTGCTTTGAAAATAATATATGCAGAATATTTGATGAAAAGAGTAAGATGGAACTAGCTGAAATGAAAATGGGGAGGCGCATGAATTTTTCCATTCAATGGAATTTTCCTAATGCTATGGTGGCAATTATAGATGAACCAGATTGTGGCATCAAAGATTTGGCCACTACAATCTTAATTCATTGAGATTAATGCATCAAAAGGAGATGATGAAGGATCTACCTCTCTTAGAAAAAGAGACACCAGTGTGTGAAGGGTGCTTGGTTGGAAAACATCACAAACTTCCATTTCCATCAGAAAGCAGTTGGAGAGCCAAAGAGACGCTGCAACTTGTCCATACTGATGTCTGTGGTCCAATGAAGACTTCAACCCATAAGCATTGTAGGTACTTCATTCTTTTCATAGATTATTTTACTAGAATGATTTGGGTTTATTTCCTACATGAAAAATCTGAAGTTTTTGGGGTTTTTAAGAAGTTCAAACTGCTAGTAAAGAAGCAGTCTGGCCATAAAATCAAATCTTTAAGGAGTGATCAAGGTAGTGAATATAACTCTAAAGGATGGAGTATCCGAAAGGAAGAATAGGACAGTGATGGAAATGGCTAGATGCATGCTACATGAGAAAAAATTACCCAAAGATTTTTGAGGTGAAGTAGTGAACACTGCTGTGTTCTTGCTTAATCGATTGCCTACAAAATCAGTTGAAAATCAGACACCATTTGAAGCTTGGAGTGGGATAAAACCCTCTGTCAGCTTTCTAAGGGTGTTTGGTTGTATATGTTACACCCATGTCCCATCTTAGAAAAGAATCAAACTTGAAGAGAAGACTGAAAGAGGTGTATTTGTGGGTTATAGTTCAGTTTCAAAGGGTTTTCGGATTTTCAATTTGGAAACTAGAAAGCTAGTTGTGAGCAGAGATGTAAAGTTCAATGCAGATGCATTTTGGGATTGCGAAGTTGAGAAAGTTGTTCAACCAAGAGTTGAGATATCAATTCAACCATTGAATGAGATGGAAGAAGAAGAAGTTGAAGCTAAAACAAGTGATATTCATCAAACTCACACAGAAAGTCCTATAGCTACTCAAGTATTTTCTGATGACAGTGAAGAAGAGTTAACTCCTAAATCTCCAATAAGAAGAACAAGATTTCTTAGTGAAGTATACGAGCATTGTAATTATGCTACACTTGAACCAAATAGCTTTGCAGCAGCTTCAAAGGAGGAAGTTTGGCAGAAAGCTATGAGAGAAGAAATCAGAATGATAGAGAAAAATAAAAGCTAGGAGTTGGTTTCTTTACTAGCAAATAAAGAAGTTATTAGAGTAAAATGGATTTATAAGACTAAATTAAATCCGGATGGCTCTATCTTGAAGCATAAAGTAAGGTTGGTTGTCAAGGGGTATACGCAGCAACATGGAATCGATTACAATGAAACATTTGCTCCTGTTGCAAGGATGGATACCATTAGAGCCTTAGTTTCACTTGTTGCTCAAAAAGGTTGGAAAGTTTTGCAATTGGATGTGATATCAACATTCTTAAATGGGGTGTTGGAAGAAGAGGTTTTTGTGGATCAACCCGAGGGGTTTGAGAAAGAAGAAGGCAAAGTCTATCAACTGAAAAAGGCTTTGTATGGATTAAAACAGGCACCAAGGGCCTGGTATGGGAGAATCGATCAATATTTTATTGAGCAAGGCTTCAGGAGGAGCAATAGTGAGCCTACATTATACATAAAGTCTCAAAACAGTAATGATTTGATCATTGTATCTCTTTATGTCGATGATTTGGTTTTTACTGGAAGCAATGTTGAAATGATAAATTTTAAAAGAGAAATGATGGCAAGTTTTGAGATGAGTGACTTAGGAAATATGCATTATTTCCTAGGCATGGAAGTGAGTCAAGAGGCTGAGGGAATTTTCTGTTCTAAAAAAAAAATACTCTGAAGATCTTTTAAGAAGGTTTAACATGGCAAGTTGCAAATTAGTGGGAATCCCATTAATTCCTAATGAGAAGTTGAAAAAGGATGATGGTGGAAAGAAAGTAGATGCATCGATTTATAGAAGTCTTGTGGGAAGTTTGCTGTATCTGTGCAATACCAGACCAAATATCCTGTATGCTACTAGTTTGCTCTCAAGATTTATGCAATGTCCTAGTAAAATTCATCTTAGAACAGCCAAGAGAATTCTGAGATACCTGCAAGGAACTATCAATTTTGGTATTTGGTATAGAAAAAATCAAATACTAAATTGGTAGGATTTACAGATAGTGATTGGGTAGGTTCTTGTGATGATCTAAGATGCACTTCAGGCTACTGTTTCAGTTTAGGATCAGCTATATTTTCCTAGAGTTCAAAAAAGCAAAGTAATGTGGCACAATCTACTGTAGAAGCAGAGTGTGTGGCAGCTACAGGTTGTGCAAACCAAGCTATTTGGTTGAGAAGAATACTTGAAGATATGGGAGAAAAACAGTTGGGATCTACTGAAATTATATGTGTTAATAAATCGACTATAGCCATTGCCAAGAATCCTATCCAACACAATAGAACTAAACATATTGCTATCGAATATCATTTCTTGCGTGAAGTTGAATCAAATGGTAAGATTGCTTTGAAGTTCTGTAGAACAGAAGAGTAACTAGCTGATATATTCACAAAAGCACTCTCAAGAGACAAGTTTCAGTTTCTTAGATCACAACTTGGAGTTGCTGGAAATCACGTGAAGGAGGAGTATTAACGTGTGATTATTATTTCCAGAGAACTCATATTTCTATATATGTTTTACTATATTAAGCTTTCCTATTATTAGTCTGAGTTGGAAGTTGTATTTCTGTTTTAAATGAATTTTGTGAGTCTCTATGTAAGCTTATAAAAGCATGATCAATGGAAGATGAATAGCAGAACCATAGTATCAATCTGTGAACTAAAAGGGTTGAGGTTTCTCAAGTAACTTCTTTGTTTTCTCTGTTTTGCTTCCTTGTTTAAAACCAACAAATACACAGTTTAAATGAACTGAAAGCCATACATGACATTCAACAAAGAATGTTTATAAGTGGCTTATTAGTCTTAATTACAACAACATAAAAATCACCAATAATTATTGCTTGTTTGCCCATGTTTTTTGCAGTATAGACTACTACGTACGAGCAACTTATTATTACTTTAACACGATCGAGGATGCCAGCATTGCAAAGCAAGTAAAAGCTTGCTGCAGGTTGAGAATGCATACATACATTAATGAGTTCGATCGCTAGAAACCAGTCACGGTGTATCCTCCATCGACACAAATTACTTGGCCGGTGACGTATGAAGCAGCAGGAAGGCAAAGGAACGCCACCACTGTTGAGACCTCATTTGGCTCTGCTAGACGACCAAGAGGAGTTCGAGAAATTGTGTTTTCATATCCAGCAGAACGAAGAGCATCCTGATGCAAAATGGGATCATTTAAACCATTAATTATTACTCCGACGTTTTTGCTAATTAATGGTATGATTTTTATGCTGAAATATTTTGAACATTTCAACGAAAAAAGACCGCCTCGAGTTCTTGTCTGAATTTGAACAATTTTAAGTGAAAATATAAACACATCATGAACAACTTTAAGTGAAAAAGATAAACACATCATGAAGTGGGTTTTACAACATTTATATTACATTGTTTTTACAATTTAGCCTCTTTTTTTCTTCAAATAAGATGAGATGAGATGAAAATTGAAAGTTGAATAAAATATTGTTGGAATATATTTTTTTAATATTATTTTTATTTTGAGATTTGAAAAAATTGAAATGTTTATTTTATTTTGTGTGAAAATTTAAAAAATGTGTAATGATTAGATGATATAAGATAAGATGAATTAAAAAGTTTTGTAAAAGTGAACAAGGCCTTATAAACAAGGGAGACATTGCATGTATGTGGCCCGCTAACATGTGTATCTTTTTTCTCTCAGGCTTTACATGTAGGTATATATCACTTGATAATATATTATTTTTCTCTCCCTAGTATACTTGAATTGTGGGGATCTTGATCTTCATTCAACCATTCAGATCAGGAGGCATACTAAAATACTAACATGAAACAATATCATAATGAAATTCACATTGAGATAGGGGATGGATGGGAGATATTACAGGGGGTATATCCCGGGTCCTGACTGCCCACGGTGCAACAGCGTTCGAGCGAATATGGTCCTTTGCCCATTCACAAGCCAAGTTCTTTGTTAATTGGTTGATTGCTCCTGAAAATTAGCAGGGATAACAAAATCAAATATATCTGAGAACAAGAACAAGAACAAGACATGTTTTCTCATCTTTCTTTTCTTTCTATCTTGTTCGATCGATCCTTAATATATATCATGCAAATTAATAACGTGCCTTTGGATGCTGCATAGCCTGAAACTTTAGGTAGAGCTATGACACCAGCGATGGAGGATACGAACACAATACTTCCAGCTCCTGATGCTTTCAGAAGTGGGTGTGAAAGTTGGCAAAGATGGTAGGGAGACTCAACGTTGGCACCCATTACAGCCGAGTAATCTTCTAGAGTATGCTGTATAGCGTCTTTGAGCATCCATGCTGCAGCATTGTTTACCTAACGCGTGCATGCATGCAGCAAATTTAAATTGAAGGATGAGTACTGTGAACACAAATCATAACAAGCTAAACAAGGCTATGTTTAAAAGCTGCCTTAAGGTGCATGCCAACCAAGGTATTGGTAGAGTTTTACGTACACAACTTTTATTAAACCCATTTTTACAAGAAAATTCATTTTAAAAAAAAAAAAAAAGTTATTTGTTATCTTTCCTTTGTCTATCAATCACTTAATACCGTATCAGTCATTCGATGATGAAAATGATAATAGTTAAAAAAAATGATAAATAATATTTTAACATTTTTTATGAAGTAATTAATATATTATTATGATAATTAATTGTAAAACTGAATGATGCTACTCATCATCTCATATTATATACTTTAAAATTATTTTTTATTATTTTATTTTATTCTACTCTTATTAAATTTATTAAGTTGTTCGACTTATCATCTATACATCATATACTTGTTATAGGAAAAAAAATTAAAATAGATATGATGTGTGGTGTGTATACAGGAATGATAAGTAAAATTATTCATATAAAATAATTTTGTCTATGTTATTATTCTACAAAGAAATATAAAAAACGATGAGAAAATGAAGAAACTTTTAAAATCATATCCATTGGTACTGTCCTGAACATGTCCGCATCCTTGGAATCTTATCCGGAATTATCTATTTGCTAGTCATTGGACGAAGAGTCCAAGTGCAGAAGCTAAGATGCAGAGTAAAGATAGTGTTTGCTTCCTCAGAAAATAATTAAAGAATTATGCAGACCCAACAAAAAATGGGAGAAAAGAAAATAAAAGAAGATGGAAAAAACAAAAAGAAAATAGAGAGAAAAGAAAAGGAGGAAATTTACAAAGATGTCGAGCCTGCCACCAAAAACAGAGGATACAGTCTCGATGAGCTTCTCCCTCTGGGATCTGGAGGTGAGGTCACAAACTGAACTTGTTACTTTGAACCCTTTAAGTTCCCATTCTCTTACTCTCTCATTGAGCTCTGTTTGGTTACGGGAACAAGTATGAACTTCCGCCCCAAGTCCAGCCAGCTCTTCTACTATGGCATATCTGAGTAATTCCATCTCCAGATTCAATCAACATATATAATTCGATTGCAGAATACTGAAAAATACAAAAAATCTCAGAGGAGAGAGAGAGAGAGAGAGAGAGAGAGAGAGAGAGAGAGAGATGAATGGAGAAGCTAACCCAATGCCTTTGGTTCCACCGGTGACAAGGGCGGTCTTGCCCTTGAGAGACCATCTCGGGTCTCTGAAACTGGGCTCTGCCTCCGCCATGTTTTTGCTTCTGCTATTCTTCTCAGCCTCTAGCTTTGAAGTAGTCAAGAGGCAAATGCCGTGGAGTTAAGAGAGGTGTTCATGAGTTAAGTCCATTTATAAACTTGTTTTTCCAATTAACTGAAATGATCTTTGACTTTCTTCAAAATAATTGCACTGTCTGCCAATCATAGCGAAGACATGATCACGCCAGTCATTGCAGAACTATCTCCTCGGAGATCCTTTCTACATATTGAGGCATTGACTTTCTCTTCTCCAAATATGAAGAGAGACATCTCTTGCGGGTTTTCCTGCCAAATTAGATTGTTTTTATAGCTAGATAGTTACATTGGACTGACTTGGTTGGATTTTAAAGGATTCTAAGACTTTAAAATCCAAATTTCTTGTTCGGATTACATATTAAAATATGAGAAATGTTTTATTTACAAAGAGATTTCATAAAAATAAATCCATCAATTGACGCGGCTTAATATAATATATTAGATTGCAAAGCTACATTTATTATAAAATAGATTTAACATGTTATATAAAATCACATCATTTTGCATTAAGAGAAATGGTTGATCTATACATAAATCTTACCCAATAAAGCTTACACACTGGATGTGTGGTATAATATGATTTATTAGATTATAAAACTCTTTTTATTGTAAAATAAAATTAATGTATTACATTAAACCACATTAGTCTATAAACATTCTTATGTAAAATTTTGTGTGTAGACTTGATACTTCTATTGCACTAGAGCCAAACAGGCTTTTAAGATTTTTAAAACCTAGATTTGAAATGATGTTGTTTTAAAATCAAAATCTTGTTTCAAATCTAAATCTAAATTCTATTATGCAAAGCTTGTTAGCTTTTACGTATAGTGGTGTAACCAGTCCAATTCAATCCGCTTTTAGAGAAATTTTGAAACCGAATCGGTATAAATCGGTTTTGAAAATTTAAGAATCGAAACGGACTGATTCATCACCAAAATCGAAACTTTCGATTTTTCCGATTTCGGTTCCCGATTTATTATTTACACATATGACACTATATATGCTCAATATTATAATTTTTTTAATACTAAACTTAATTGTGAGAATTTAGTATTTATTATTAACAAGTACTAATTCTTTAATGTTCAATTGTAGTAGTATAATATAAGTAGTGTCTACTTATTATTAAGATTACAAAATTGAATAATAAGATTAAAATAGTATAATTAGACACTAATTATACTAATATATTAATTTTATGTTATAAGATTAATAGACTTGAATAATAAAATTGAAATTTCATGTTATATTAATTAGAAATGTACCATATAATATATATATAATATTACAAAAATTATATATAATATAAAAAGTGATCAGACAGAGACCCATTAGTTGTTATTATCTCTTTCAACGTCAAGAGGATTGTCTTCTACATATATAGTGGTCGAGCCTGTCTTCTATGAGATGTTGATTATGCAATCTACCACTTGCAATATTTACACCAGTGTTTTAAATTTTGTACCGTAACGGCCGGTACGGTCAAAATTTTTCATACCTGCCGGTACAGGTACTATATATGTTTCGTATCGGCCAAAATACTTGCCGTACCGGCCTCAATTTCGGCCTATACCGGCCTATATTTCGGCTGGTACTGATAGGTACAGGCCGATATTTCGGCCTGTGTGTTTTTTTTTTTCATTTTTTCAAACTACAAATTTATTTTTTAACCCTCAATTCAGACTAGACTATTTATAATTTATATATATATATGTATTTATATATAGACTATTATTATGGAATATAATTTTTATATATATTTTTATATATAATTTATTTATATATCGACTATCCCGAAACGTTATCTCAAAACGCTATTCCGAAACGGTACCGATACCAAAATATTTCGTTCCAGTGCCTTGACCGGTACGACGTCCAGTATGGTATTCAAAACATTGATTTACACTAACCAGATTTCAGCGTTGTATATATATTGGGGTGAAAAAAGAAGATTGAGATTGCTTTGGTTCTATATTATTGAAAACTCATTTTTCAATAATATAGAAAATTAATTATATAATTTCAGAATACATAATATCGTTGCCAGTTCATATAGATATATTGTAGTGTCTATGTTCAATTTATAAATATGAGACCCGCTTGTTGGATGATTGAAGAAAAAAGTTCCTTGATCGAGAGGACCTCCACCAATAATGTGGATTGAGATTATTGATTTAATCCAAAATGAAAGAAAAGTTATGACGTACTTTAATGGTCAAGTTATTAAATTTGAAAGGTCGTGCACTGATTAATTAAGCAGGCAGTGGACATGAAAAAGATGTCCATTAACTTGAAAAATCAGCACCAGTAATATTGAAGCATGTTTTCTATGACCCATCGATATCTAAGAAATTCCTAGGAAACTGTTGAGATTTATAAGAATGTGTAAATAAATTAAATTTGTACGTACGTGGTTAAACTTTAGGAGTGGAGTATGATCTAATTTTATTTAAATACGACTTGAGTTTACTTATTGTACATCATTCATAACTTTATAAAAATATCACTCAAGAGTTTGAAATAAAATAAAATAAAATAGAAAAGAAAAAAAAAGGAAAAAAAGAGCTTTTACTTTATACAACCTCATTTGCATAATAAGCCATTTTTGTGAAGGCTACATGTCGTATTAATTATTGACATCCTTCCCAGCCACTAACTCGGATGAATGCTATTTTTTGTGATGCTCATATAATTTCATTTTGCCATATTAATTTATTTTTTTTTTCGAAATTTTTACCAGCTTATACATCAACATTATTACCTAGCCTACCTCTAGTATTTTACGTGAGCACATAATTAATATATATATATATATATATATATATATAATGCAATGCGTGGATGATTATCAATTATGATATAATATAAAAAATCATATAAAAATTATTTTATGCAATATAAAAAATAAATATATATATGAACCGGTT
The DNA here is from genome assembly GCF_004785595.1 of Juglans microcarpa x Juglans regia. NCBI lineage: Eukaryota > Viridiplantae > Streptophyta > Magnoliopsida > Fagales > Juglandaceae > Juglans > Juglans microcarpa x Juglans regia. The sequence continues at coordinate 31,873,221 of NC_054602.1, read as the reverse complement.
TGGTCCGATTCTGTTCGGTGTTAGGAAAAAAAAAATCGAAACGGAGCCGATTTTGATTGGTTTTGAAAAAAATGAAACAGGTACCGAACCGAACCAACCGATTCACCGATATTTTTTCACCCCTATTTATGTATCTGATGTAAATCTTTTATATTATATTTATCTTTTATGTATTGAATTATCTGATGCGTAAGCGATGTTAATCGTCTAAATTAATCTACATCGACATGCTGATCAACGTGGTATATAAAAAAACATTGTTGAATCTCTTTAATTAATTCCATTAAATCAGAAAGGATGAGAATTCACTATATGGCTAGACATGTAAGTCCACTTGTTATAATGTATTATATATATATGTATGATGGTCTGATGGTACTCATCCTAATTCCTAAGACCTGATCAACCGATTCTTTATCCGCTTCTAGATTATCATGCTATATGAGAAATATTACAAATCAATTAGAATTTTAGAAATGATATTTGGAGTTGTGAGTGCGTAAGCGTCGTATAATTATTTTGAAAAAAATAAGTAAATACAAGACTTATATGAAAAAAATTAATTTTTTAATAGTAGACTCCACTCTTTTTTAAAAATATTGTGTGGCACTCTTGCGCACTCTACGATTGTATATAACATTAGTCTTATATTTTTCATAAGTATTTTATAGGTATCAGAAAAAATGAATAAATATGAGATCCATATGAAAAAAAAAATAAAAAACACTCTTTTGCAAAACGATTTTGTGGTGCATGCACACTCCACGACTGTATATAGTATCACTCTTATATTTTTTTATAGGTATTTTATAGGTATTGAAAAAAATAAATAAATACGGAACCTATATGAAAAAAATTAATTTTTTAATTATAAACATCACTCTTTTTTAAAAGAATTGTACAATATTTACGTATTTTATGATTATATTAAATATATAGCATTACTCAATTATTATTATTATTAAGATTATTATTATTATTATTTTAATGAGTTCTGTTTGAAGGACGTGTTGAGAATGCAGTGATTCACGTTACTTTGGCATACGTACGCACGATCCTCAGACCAAGCAATATCATGTAACGATTGATTGTTGTCGATTTCTCAATAATATTATACGAGTAATAATACACCTATAATTATTTTATAAATATTTAATAATTAATTTTAAATTAATTAATATAATTATGAGATTTTATTAAAAAATAATTTTAATTTTATTTAGCTACCCTTTATTTTAAGTAGAATAATTATACACTAATTGTAAACTTAATTTCCCATATTATATTAGGGATTTTCTATAAAAATAATAATAATTGATTGATTTCGCAAAATGTTCCCAAATGCAGATAATTATATGAGAATGATCTTTCTATGAAGAAATTAAACTAAATTTCTTTTAATTATTTCTGCTTTAGGAAGTTGCTAAGAAATTGTGTATTTTTTTCATTCCCCAATTTGTAGTCTCTTTTATTTTTCCCTTTTTTTTTTCATTCCCATTGTTAGCACTCCTCGTTTGGATGTTAAGATGGTCTCAATTCATTTCATTTCATCTCAATATCTAAATATCACTCAAATACAAACACTTTTCAATTCTAATTTTTAACTTTTCAAAATTTTTATCTAATTATCACCTAATTATTACAAATTTTCTAAACTTCCAAACAAAACATAAAAAAATAATTCATCCTTTTGAAATATCAAAACAAAAGTTATATTAAACAATTATATTCTAATAACATTTTGACAAAACTTGAGTTCTGCCATGGATTTGTGTTCAAGCTGATATGTGTACAGAGTTAGGGTTCGAGAACAGAGAGAGATTCGGACAAAATGCTCTTGTATGATTGTGTATTTCTGTTAATTCTTTACAATAAAAAAGAAGTATTTATATGTACTAAAATACAAGGACAGTAAGGTAATTGTACATATAAAGAAAAAGAACTAATGTATTTCTAATAGTCTCCCTCAAGATGGAGTGTATATATCTAGAATACCCATCTTGCTAAGCAATAAATGGAATTGTTGAGACCCAAGTGCCTTGGTGAAAATGTCACTAAGCTCAGAATGGGAAGCAACATGAAATGTTTTGATCATCTTTGCTTGGAGCTTTTCTCTCACGATATAGCAATCAATTTCGATGTGCTTTGTCCTTTCATGAAAAACCGAATTAGCAGCAATGTGAATGGCTGCTTTGCTGTCACAGAATAATAGAGCTGGTTTGGCATGAGTAATCTAAAAATCTGCTAACAATGTAATTAACCAAGAAATCTCACAAGTAGTAGAGGCCATAGCTCTATATTCAGTTTCGGCTTAGGACTTTGAGACGGTTTGTTGCTTCTTAGACTTCCAGGAAATTAAAGAATTTCCAAGGAACACACAAAAACCTGTGATGGATCTTCTAGTATCCATACAACCAGCCCAATCTAAGTCACAAAATGCTTTAAGATGGAAATCAGAGCTGGCTAGAAAGAAAAGGCCTTGACCAGGTGCTCCCTTCAAGTATCTAAGCACTCAGTGTAGAGCATTTAAATGTGGCTGCCTTGGTTTATCCATATACTGACTTAGAACTTGCACAGAATAGGAGATGTTTGGCCGTGCTATAGTGAGGTAAATAAGCCTCCCAATTAACCTCCTATGTAAAGAAGGATCCTCTAAAGGTTCACCTTCTAAATTTGAGAATTTTGGATTTTGTTCCATAGGAAAAGCAACTGATTTTGCAGCCAGGAAACTTGAATCTTGCAAAACATCTAACACATATTTGCTTTGACACAATATTATTCCTTTGGAAGACCTACCAACTTCCATCCCAAGAAAATATTTCAAGGTGCCCAAATCCTTGATTCTGAATTTATTGTCCATAAATGTCTTCAAATCAGAAATTAAGTTCAAATTATTGCTAGTTAGAATAATATCATCAACATAGACTAACAAAGCAATGAAAGAACAGTTTTCTGACTTAACAAAGAGTGTATGATCAGATTTGGCTTGCTGAAAACCATACTCAGTAATGGCTGTGGATAGTTTGGAGAACCATTGTCTAGAGGCTTGCCTTAACCCATAAAGAGACTTTTGTAATTTACAAACTCTAGAGTCCCCCTGTGTGGCATATCCGGGTGGAATGGACATATGCACTTCTTCATTTAAATCTCCATGCAAGAATGCATTATTTACATCCAACTGATGTTAGTGCCAATTTTTGGCAGCTGCTATGGCCAATAGACATCTCACTGTAGTCATTTTAGCAATTGGAGAAAAAGTCTCCTGAAAATCAAGTCCCTCAATTTGGTTGTACCATTTCGCAACCAAACGAGCTTTGTACCTTTCAATGGTACCATCAGCTTTATATTTAACTCGATAAACCCACTTACAGCCTATCGGCTTCTTTCCCATAGGTAAAGTAGTGAGAGTCTAAGTTCTATTTGCCTCAAGGGCTTTGATTTCAGCATTCATAGCTTCTTGCCACTCAGGAATTTGGTTTGCTTGTGAAAAGGTTTGAGGTTCAGAAATAGAAGAAATGGCAAAAGCAAAGTGCTTATGAGAGCTAGAGATTTTATCATAAGAAAGGACATTAGAAAGAGGAAATTTGATACCTGAAGACTTGTCCTGGAAAGAAACAGATGGTGATGAGTGCTGAGAGGCCAGCTGACAATGATAGTCTTGCAAGTATCTTGGTGGTTTTCTGATTCTTGTAGATTGCCGAATGGGAACACTGGAATTATTGGAATTTGAGAGAGAGTTTTCTATGGAAGATGATGAATCTAGAAATGTAGAAATTGGAGAGAATTCTGCTGAATTGGGAGAAGGTATTTGTGGAGAAGGTAAAGGAGAAAATATAGAATCTGGAAAATTAGAAACTGGTTTAGGAAAAATGAAAGAGCTACAAGGTTTAACAGGAAAAAAAGTGGAAGAGAAAGGGAATATATGTTCATGAAACACAACATCACGAGATATGAAAGTTTTGTGTGTTTCAAGATCATATAATTTATATCCTTTTACAGCAAAAGGATATCCAATGAAGATGCATTTTCTTGCTCTTGGATCAAATTTAGATAGATCACGATGCAAAGTGGAAGCAAAACAAAGGCAATCAAAAACTTTGAGGTGATTATAAGAAGGATGTTTAGAATACAAAACCTCATAAGGGGATTTATGTGAGAGTAATGGAGTTGGTGCTAGATTTATTAAGTGGACAGTAGAAAGAATGCAATCACCCCAAAAGTTTAATGGAAAAGAAGCTTGGAATCTAAGGGAACGAGCAACATTTAGCAAATGTTGATATTTCCTTTCAATGACCCCATTTTGCTGTGGTCTTTCAACACAACTTTTCTGGTGTATAACACCTTGGGAGGAAAGAAATTCTGGCATGTGAAATTCAGTCCCATTATCGGTTCTGATTTTCTTTATTTGAGAATGAAATTAAGTTTGAACTAATTGGAAGAAAGATTGCAAGTAAGGCTTGGTTTGAGATTTATATTGTAGAAGATATACCCAAATAGTTTTAGAGTAATCATCTACAATTGTAAGAAAATACTTTGAACCATCTAAAGCAGAAACAGAGAATGGTCCCCACAAATCACAGTGAATCAATTCAAATAGATAAACTGAATTTAATTCACTAGAAGGAAAAGGTAGACCTTTTTGTTTAGCTAAAGGATAGATTGTACAAGTACAAGAATCATTGGATTTTGATATATGTAAATCTGAAACAATACTGCTAGGAAATTTCAATTTGGAAAAAGAAATATGGCCTAACCGATAATGCCATAGACTAACATTCTGATTTATTGAAGGATAAGAAATGGAACAACCAACCAAAGAACTTTGCTTCAAGTAATAAAGGCCAGCCTTCTCCTCAGCCATCCCAATCATTTTCCATGTAGGCAGGTCCTGAATAAAACAAAGATTGGAAACAAAAATAAGGTAGTATGAGTGATCATGGGTTAATTTACTGGCATATATCAAATTAAAGAAAAAATCAGGAACACAAAGAACATTGCGCAAAGTTAGGTTGTCTAGTAGTTGAATAGTACCAATATGTGTAACAGGAACTGAATGGCCATTTGGTAATTTGACAACAGAAGAAAGGTTAGAAGTTATGGAAGAAAAATGATCAATGGAGCTGACCATATGGTCTATTGCTCTAGTGTCAATTATCCAGGGCACGAGATTACTTGCAAAATGATCAGTGGAAGGTGGCTGTGGAGTTGGTAAAATGCCAAAGCTAGCTTGATTCACTGATGATGAAATAGATTGTGGTTTGAGCATGGCAAGTAGCTGTTGGTATTGATCTTGGGACAAAGAAACTTCGGAGCATCATCATTTGATTTACCCATAGGTGAAGAAGATTGATTGGCTGAAGCATTATTTCCTTTTTTGGATTTAAAACCAGGAGGAAAACCATGAATCCTATAACACTTTTCAAAAGTGACCTGTGTATCCACAATGACTACACACAGGTTTGTCCTTTCGAAAATTAGTTTGCTTGGCAGCATTAGTACCAATTTTCATAGGCTTTGCTGTCAAAGCAGCAACCGATTCAAGGCTAGGGACATAAGTCTCCAAAGTAATCGCTCTCTGTTTTTCTTCTTGTAAGACCAAGGATATGACTTTATTGATAGAAGGAAAAGGATCAATTAATAGTATCTGACTTCGAATACTATTAAAAGAGTCACTTAACCCCATCAAAAATTGCATTACATACTCCTCTTATTGAATTTCTTCAAAAAACCTTAGGGTTTCAAGAGAACACTATGACAATCGTCTATAATTTGCTAGCTCATCCCAAAAAGATTTCAATTCAGTGTAATAATCACTCACAGATTTCTGATCTTGCTTTAAGGAATTAATCGCCTTACGTAATTGAAAAATTCGTAGACGATTACCTTGTGAGAAGTGGTCTTGTAAGTCTTTCCACATATCGGAGGAATTATCAATGTAGAGAATGCTGGATCCAATGTTCTTTGCCACTGAATTGAGGATCCGTGAAACTACCATGTCATTACACCAAATCCATGGCAAATAGAGTGGATCTGCTTCATACTTTGGCTTTTTGTGAATTCCAGTGATAAATCCGGTCTTGTTCTTCGCACTGATGGCTTTGGACATGGACCGTGACCAAGAATGGTAATTATCACCATTTAAACGATCAGTAACAAGCATCACACCGGGATTTTCTCCATGGTGTAAGAAATATGGATTTGAAGGATTATCGAGAGAAGGAGGAAAGAGAGAAGAAGAAGAAGAATCTGAATCAGATGAATCGGACTCCATGACAAATCTTGCAGTGCAGCGGTTTTAATCTCTGATACCATGACAAAACTTGAGTTCTGCCATGGATTTGTGTTCAAGCTTATAAGTGTACAGAGTTAGGGTTCGAGAACAAAGAGAGAGATTCGGACAGAATGCTCTTGTATTATTGTGTATTTCTGTTAATTCTTTACAATAAAAAAGAAGTATTTATATGTACTAAAATACAAGGACAAAAAGGTAATTGTACATATAAAGAAAAAGAACTAATGTATTTCTAATATATTTTAACTTTATAATAATTTTATTCAACTTTTTCTTTTTTAGTTTTTAAAATTTCATAAGACATCACAAGTCTAACTATTTCATTCATTACTGTTTATAAATCCTTTCATTACTATTAACAAATTTATCATCTCATTTTATTTCCTAAGCATCCCACTTGTTTTAGATGCCAAGGAGAAATAACGTATTAGTTACAAGTCAAAGTAGCTTGAGAATTACAACACCAACATCAATAAATCCAAAACGCACGTACATAAAAAGTATTAAAATGCATACTAGTCAAAATAAAAAGTAATGGTTTGTATAAGTTTGAATACACAAATTTTGCAAAATCATTTTGTTAAAAAGTAAATTTTATTATAAAAAAAAAAACTATTTTTTTTTCAGTGTTATCCTTATTTCTTTTTTATAAAAAGAGTGGTGTTAGGGCCACCAAAAATTCTACACTTTTTTTCTACTTAATAGTGTAATTTTTTTTTCCAAATTTCTTCAAATATTTTTAAAATTTAAAAAAAAATATGAAAAAATATTTTCTTAATCATTAAATAAAAAAATTAAAAACAAATTCAATATAAAATAGGTGTACTTTTTTTTGTCGCTCTATCATTTCTCTTATAAATAATTAGTTTTAAACATATATTTAACATTACTGCTGAAATAAATTATAACGAAAAGGTGGGGACCGTGCACAAGGCTTCGTCTCATCCAAAATGGCCTTAAGTGGGTTAGATGCTAGTGTGTGGCATCAATGATGCGGCCGCAAACGGGCTGAATATGACGGATGTCTTTTTCTTTAAAATTAAAAATATATATTACTGTTCATGTCTCAGTTACTTATGATTTGAGCAGTTCTAAATAATGATCAGAGTTAGGTGTCTAATTAAAAAAAAGGAGTGCGGCTACTATGCCACCCCATCTTGGCCGTTGGATATACCATCCAACTTAAAAAAGTTTTTTTTAACATATTTAAATACATTTAAAAAATAAAAAAATACATCAATACATTTAAAATCACTTTCTTATTCACTAAGTAAAAACAAAAAAAAATTTGACCAGCGGTCAAATGGAAGTATCAAAAGAAGTGGGCATAATAGTGTTTCCCTTAAAAAAGTCACTCTGTCGATGTTTTATTAGTTCAATAACAAAAATTTGTAACCAATAAAAAAAACGCATGTCATATTTATAAAGATAGTTTTTAAAAAATAATATACAATTAGTATATCACATCAGCATAAAAATAAAATATAGAAAATAATACATGACATGGTAGTCATAATATTTACATGAAAAAAACCTTGGATCATAGATTTTTTCCTTTACTTATCTATGAAGTCAGAAAATTCTGCTTAATTGCCTTCTAAGGCCAATCTTCAAAATCCATATTCAAATGCCATCAAAAGATTGGTGTGTAAGTGATGCCGGACAAAATAGGATTATCCTGATGGCTAACTAAGTAACGAAAGTTAGGCATTGAGATTGAGAAAATGCAAATAAAGAGAAAAACTCTTAGATAAACTCAGATATTAGGATTTGAAATTACCTAAACATCTCTGTATAATAACACAAAGATTTACCAATTCACTCAACAAATTAGTTAATCGTCAATCAAGTAATAATTTAATAACCAAACAATAACATTAAATAAATTAATTACATAACATCAATCTTGGTAACGAATGGAAATCCTTTAAAAAACTCTTAAAAGGTAAAATCTTATGGGGTAGCTAAACTCAGAAAATTCAACTTTTGTCAATTGACACTCTTACTTGACACGACAAATAACCCATTTGTCTCTCCCATAGTAACAACCATAACCTTTGATGATTTTCAAATATTGGCCTTTTTTTAGAACTCTAATGGCTGAATCATGATCATTCTAACTCCAATATGGAGCACGATCACACTCAATGGGAGAAAAATAACTAGAACTCACAAATAAGCACTTAGAAAGACTCTTCAAAATCTCCAAGGCTGAAATCTCTACCGATCCTAATTGATAGGATCGCTGAAATATCTTATCTGGAAGCAGTTTGTAAGACAATGGAATTCTGCTCATGGAATGACTCTGTTGCGACGGATTCTGCTGACAGTTTGTGGACACTTGACACTTTATCCTCTCAGCAGTAGCAGTTTTTCATTCAAACTCGTCTTTGGATAAGTTCAAAACTCTTGAAACTCGACTTCTACACTTTTGACTTATCTAAAACACTTCCTAACAACTTTTAGATAAAATCAAAATATTTTTAGATAAACTCAAAGTGTTTTACATTAATCCAAAATACAAAACCCAACATAAGACGAAATCTATCATCTTAGTCACCTAATTCTAGTCAAACTCTTACATCTTCAATATTCCCCTTTGGCAGATTGGTGACAAAATCAATTTTTGATGAATGTAATATAGACATGTCAAAACACAATCAGCAGACTAAGAAACCACTTAGAAAATCCAAGACAATAATCATGAAATAAAAATATTGACATAGAGCATTGACTAAGATTACTTTCATCAACATCACAAGTTTAAAAATAATTTAAGTCTAACACTATTCTAGTCACCCATTAAAACATGTTCAACAAACCCAACATAAACCAAACCAACAAAAACAAACAAACCATTGTTCAAATTACAAACTACCTTAAAATTAAAAATATTGAATCAAACATAATGATTATAAAAAAAATCTGCTGCTAGAATCTGTTGCCGCTCCCCTTTTGCTATTGTTGCTCCCCTTCACACTACTCCCCCTTTTTGTCATCAAGCTGACAAAGGGTTGCCTACTTAGCATCTGAGTCCATCAAACTCTTCATTACTTGCTGCATTTCCAATGAGAGTTGAACCACCCTATCATTTGCTTGTACACAATTCGTACTGCAACAATCTGTTGCTCCATCTTAGACTGGTTGGCTTTCAACTTTGCATCAATTGCATCAATCTTCTGGTGGAGAAGATTAATTTGTTCTAGCACTTGAGAAGTGGGGACTAATGGCTCTAGAGGAGAAGAAATAGACTCGGTGGTGTGGGATCTCTTTTTTGGCAACATAGCCTCACACTTAACCACGATGACAGCTGAAATAGACCCAATCATATTCATAGTAGGCTCATTGTCCCTAAAAGGGACCTTAGCCTTAATGGTCAATTTCGTGATTAAGCTTCCAAATGGAAAAGAAAGTTCCTTATCCACATGTGAACGGTAGATACTATCAATAACATGTTTAGGGTAATCTATAGAGACACCAGTAGCCAATGCATACATGAAGTAGGCACGCTCAAGGGGAGGCTTGATATAACGGCTAACAAGCCAAATATTTGACAAAACTATTTTGGCCAAGAGTCTAAATTGAGGTAGCATAAAATTAATAGGAAGTTGATGGACTTTAGGATTCCATTTTGAGCCTTGCAAATCCAACAAAAAAGATTGCATATGACAGTCTTTGTTGGAGCCCTCATGCCCTGGTATGAATACAAGGGTGAGTCCACTACAGGTAAATCAAACAACTCCCTAAGAATGACAGGGGAAATCTCAATTGTGGTTCCCCTAACAACAGAAATTATATAGTGGTCATCCAAGTTAAAGTGAACGATATTGAAGTAAAACTCTCTCACAACCTCAACACATGGAGTGGGTGAGGAGTGAGTGAGTTTTTCCCAATGCCTCTAAACAAAAAAAAAAAAAAAAAATACGATGTATAATCTCATATTCACCAAATGGAAAGTCATGAACACTAATGTCTCTCTCACCTAGAACAAGCCTTTTAGAAAAAATATTTCTATAAACATCTTTAGCTTTAGATGATGTCAAGCGCTAATACGCTGCACCAGGCCGTGGTGATGCAAGATGAGTGGCTGGAGTGGCAGCAGTTAGTTCTTCCTCCACTGGAGGATCTTCCTCACTTGAGGAATTTTCAAATGTGGACAAGACAGAGGTGATTAATGAAACCTTTAGGTTGTTTAACATATAACTCTTCTTATAGAAGGCCATTTAAAACTGCACTCTTGACATCCATTTGATATAGCTTAAAGTTTAGATGACAAGCCTGAGCTTTGCCCAACTGAACAAAAATAAAACTGAGAAACAAACCAGAAAAATGATGTAAAACTAGAAATAAATAAATAAATAAATATGTAAAATGCATGTCCTAGACTAATGATGTACATGAAAATGAAAAAAAATAAAAAATCAAGTGTGCTTATCACTTAATGTCACACACACACACACCTATAGCTTTTTTTAAAAAACTCAAACCTTAAACCATCTAATGGTTTAGTAAACAAGTCTGTCAATTGATACTCAGTAGACACATGATCCAAAGACATTATCTTAGACTCGAACAAGTCTGTAATGAAATGATGTCTAATGTCTATATGCTTCGTCCTAGAGTACTGAACATGATTCTTGGAGATACTAATTGCACTTGAGTTATCACAATAAATAATCATAGTATCTTTAGAGAACCTATAATCTTGAAGCATCTTTTTCATCCAAAGTAGCTGTGTGCAACAACTTCCAGTTGCTATATACTTGGCTTCAGTTGTAGACAAGGAAATCGAATTTTACTTTTTGCTCGTCTATGCTACTAGATTGCCACCTACATAAAAATACCGTCTAGAAGTATTATTTCTATCATCAGCATTTCCAACTCAATCCGCATTCGAATAGCCTATTAGTGCCAAGTTAGTGTCCTTAGAATACCAAATCCCATAATCAACAGTTGCATTTAGATATTAATTAATTTAGATATTAATTATTCTTTTTACTGTTCTGAGATAGGATTCCTTAAGATTAGCTTGAAACCTAGCACACACAACAACACTAAAGGCTATATCGAATCTACTAGCTGTAATGTAGAGAAGATTTCATATTATGCTTCTATAAATAGTAAAGTCAACATTTTTACCTGTAAGATTCATTCTAGTTTTTACTGATGTGCTTATGGGAGCACGAGCATGACTCTTTCATTCCATTGAAATTCTTAACAAGTTCTCTAACATATTTAGGTTGTGAGACAAAAATACATTCTTCAGATTGTTTTACTTGTATGCCTAAGAAGAAATTTAACTCACCAATCATGCTCATCTCAAATTCGTATTTAATTTCAGTAGCAAAATTATAAGAGAGAGAGTCAAGTGTTGCTTCAAACACAATATTATCAACATAAATTTGAGCAATGAGCAGTTGTGTACCAAATTTTCTGATGAAGAGAGTCATATCAACTTGTCCTCTAGTGAAGCCATGTTTAAGTAAGTAAGCTGTCAATCTTTTATACCAAGCACGAGATGTTTGTTTCAGCCCATAAAGAGCTTTCTTTAACCTTAAAATGTGGACAAGACAGAGGTGATTAATGAAACCTTTAGGTTGTTTAACATATAACTCTTTTTATAGAAGGCCATTTAAAACTGCACTCTTGACATCCATTTGATATAGCTTAAAGTTTAGATGACAAGCAATGGCTAGAAGTATGCAGACAGATTCCAAACAAGCAACTAAGACAAAGGTTTTATCAAAGTCAATTCCTTCCACTTGTGTATAGTCTTGTGCAACCAGCCTAACTTTGTTTCTCACAATGGTTCCATGTTCTTGAAGATCCACTTGGTTCCAATGATGTTGTAATTTTTAGGTCTAGGAACCAACTCCCAAACATCATTTCTTGTGAATTGATGAAGTTCTTCATGCATGACATTCACCCAACTTTCATCATTCAAGGCATCCTCAACTTTCTTGGGTTCAACCTACGACCAATAACACAAAAAAACATGATTTAACACTATTTTTTGAAGTCTTATACCTTCATCCAACTCACCAAGAATGTTCCCTCTTGTGTAACCCTTTAAGAGGGTTCTTTGCCTTGTGGAGAGGAGAATCTTAAGGCATTTGTCCCATGTGGTCTTTATCACTTTGCTTTTGTGCACACTCTTCAACAACTCGACCTATCTGTTCCAAGTTTTCAATGTTATCAAATTCACTTTCAGATTTTGTTAGTACAATTTCAGAAAAATCAACAATAACAGTAGTAAACGCCATAAAGAAACTTTCATTATCAGACGATGTACTAGAAGTTTCAGCTTCTAAATTGTCACTAAGTATGACATTCAATGCTTTTCCCTTATTTTTCTTAAAGTTTGGGCACTCCACTCTTATGTGACCATATTCAGAACATTCATGACACTTTATTTTGTCATTTTCCTTTCTTCCATTTTTCATAATCATTTTTTTTTTGTAGGAAATTCCTTACCTCGTTTTTATTTTCCACTAGTTTTCTTGGTAAACAAGAATTTTTGGAATTTTCTCGTAATGAGAGCTATATCCTTATAGTTCAGATTTTCTTCATCAAAAAGATTATTTTGATTTTCTTTTATAGCTTTTAATGCAATGGACTTACCTTTCATTGTTTGAGGAAGTGATGACTCATATGTTTTCAAAGAGCCGACCAGTTCTTCAATCTTAATAGCATCCAAATCTTTACTTTCCTCAATGACTGTAACTTTTGGGCAAAATCTTTTAGACAGGGACCTTAAAATCTTTGTCACGACTCTTGAATCTTCCACTTACTCTCCAAGAATAAACCTGGAATTCACAATATTATTGACTTTAGCATAAAAATCATTAAAATTCTCATCTTCTAGCATTTTAATCTCTTCAAATTTTGATGTTAGCATATACAATTTTGAATTTTTTACTATTCTTGTGCCTTCATTGTAACCTTCAAAATATCCCACGCTTTTTTGGCAATCTCACATATTTATTTTAGGGAGATACATCCATGAAAATAGCGTTAAGTCTCTTGCCATTCCAGTTGCAGTTGTTGATCTCATCTCTAATCCAAGTATCAAGAGTTGTCTCGATTTTTGTCCATCCTCGTTTAACTGCATGCCACACAGTTTCATCCAAAGACTTGAGGAAATCTCTCATACGAATTTTTTAATAAGCATAGTTTTTCCCATCAAAGTGTGGCGAGGCTGACAACTATGGGTGTAAAAAAAAAAAATGAACCGATAAATTGGACCGGACCGGACCAAACTAGTGGGTTTGGTCCGGTATAGAGTTTAGTTCAGTCCGGTATCGATTTTTTTTTTTTTAAAGCTAGTCAAAATCAGTCCCGTTCTAATTTGTCTTTTTCTAAAATCGGATTGGAAAGATTCGGACTGGTTCATTATATATTATAATTTTTTTTATATTGTATATAATTTTTATATATAATATATAATTATATATAAAATAGATTTGTATTATGTGATAAATTACTAATTAATATAATATGAAATTTTAAAATCTTATATCACAATAGTTTATTGTATTAATAGTTATACAAATACTATATTACTATATATTATAATATACTATAATATATAATATATCACTATAGTCTATAATATAATAAATCACTATAGTCTATAATACTATAATATAGATAACTCGTTTTCGACTAAACAAGACCGACCGCTCTCTCGGCAGAGAGCTTAATTTCTCTCTCGAACCCATCTCCCTCTAAACCCTCATTACAGACCTGTCTCGAAGGGGTGGGAGTTTCGGCTCCTTCCCCCTCCCTCCCTCCCTCCCCCACCGTCCCCTCTGTGTAGTGCTCCACTTTTTTGTGTTTGTTGTGTTTTGCAGGCTAAATAAGGGAGAGTCACGAATCTTGGATGTTCGGCGACTATAGATTAGCACGCGCCTCTCCATGGCGTTGCCCAGTCGCTAATCTTCAAGACTTCAGAAGGCGGCGCCAATTGGAGCGGCGAGTAGCTCGCACGCGCGGCCAAAATATCTCGGAGACGTTCGGCGAGTGGCTCTCTCGCGACGCCAGGAGGCCCTCTACTGTCGTCATGCTCGGCGCCACTGGGGTCTGTGAGTCCAGAACCTCCAAGATCGGTCGTCCGTTTCTCCCAAGGTGGCACGCGTCACCGCAGCCGCATGGAGCATTGCTTTTTCTGTTGTTACAGTGTTTTTCCACTGTATTTTATTTTCGTGCCCTATTTTTCTTTTTTTGAAAAAATAAAAAATCCAAAAATGTTGTCCCTTCGGACCTTGGTCCGAATGATGTGATGTGCCCTCTCCGCTTAGGCGGTGTATGGGGTTGGTGCACCCTACTCCGCGTAGTCGGAGTAAGGGTTTTGTGCACGACGGATCCTTTAGACCTAGGTCTTTAGAGATCTGTCGTCTGGATTAGACCATGTCAGCCATGGAAGTGTGCTTGGGAGCTATTAACGTATGTAACTGACTTTTTTAAGTCAAATTTGTATGTTCTTTGTTATGAATGAAATGTGACCCCTTTTATAAAAAAAAAAATACTATAATATACTATTATATATATTATATAATATAGTATATAGTATATTAAACCAAAAAATCGGACCAAAATCGGTAAAATCGAAAGTATCGATTTAGGGGGTAATCTGTGTGGAATCGGTTCTTGAAAATGTAAAACCGGTGCATACCAGTTCGGTTCCAAATTTTGTCCAAAACTGGACCAAACTGGACTGGTTACACCCCTACTGACAACGATGACGACATGATCTACAGGGACAAGGATCACACTCGAATGAGTGAATCACGTTCTGATGCCAATTGAAATTACCCAAATATCCCTGTATAGTAACACAAAGATCTACCAATTCACTCAACAAATTGATTAGTTGTCAATCATGCAAGTATTTAATAACCAAACAATAATAGAAAATAAATTAATTGCATAATACCAATCTTGGTAACGAAGGGAAACCTTTTAAAGGTAAAACCCTACGGAGTAGCCAAAT
The DNA here is from genome assembly GCF_004785595.1 of Juglans microcarpa x Juglans regia. Classification (NCBI taxonomy): domain Eukaryota; kingdom Viridiplantae; phylum Streptophyta; class Magnoliopsida; order Fagales; family Juglandaceae; genus Juglans; species Juglans microcarpa x Juglans regia. The sequence continues at coordinate 31,857,937 of NC_054602.1, read as the reverse complement.
CTAGAAAAATCAATTTTATTATTTGAAAATCAACTACAAGTAAGTCACAATTACAAAACTTTTGTCAATTGACTCTTTTACTTGACATAAGAAACGACCTGTTTGTCTCAACCATAGTAACAGATAGAACCTTTGACGATCTTCAAAAATTGACTTTTCTCTTGTAACTCTAGTAGCTAAATCACGATCACTTTATATCCAACATGGAGCAAGATCACATTCAATGAGAGAAAAACAACTAGAAAATTCTTGTGAAAACTTTCTCACACATAAGCACTTGAAAAGACTCTCCAAAATCTCCAAGGCCAATACTCCACCGATTCTAATTGAATTAGGATCGGTTAAATATCCTATCTGGAAATAGTTTATAAGACAATGGAATTTAGCTAACGAATGACTCTGTCGTGACAGATTCTGCTGACGGTTTGTTAACACCTGACACTTTATCTTCTCAGCAATAGTAATTTTTCACTCAAACTCGTCTCTGGATAAGATCAAAACTCTTGAAACTCGACTTCTACATTGTTAACTTATTTAAAACACTTCCTAACAATCTAGATAAAATAAAAATAATTTTAGATAAACTTAAAGTGTTTTATATTAATCCAAAATACAAAACTTAACATAAGATGAAGTTTATCATCTGAGTCACCTAATTCTAGTCAAACTCTTACATCTTTAGGATTTAATGATAAGGGTCAAAAAGTCCATTTCTAAAGCCTACATGATGGGTTTAAATAGCTAAGAGGTCTAGCCGCCTTCCCAAATAAGGAAAAAAAATAAATATCTCACCAAAATCTAGACTCACATTAGAAATAAAAGTTATCTCTCAAAACAGAAAGCAAAATATCACTGTAAAAGAAAAAAAAAAAACTTAAGTGGACAATTTAGAAAGAGAAATGGATGATTTTGAGGTTTAGATAGAGACCACCAGGTGTAGTGTGGTGACCGCGACGTGTGAGCCAAAAATATCTTTTCAAATTGGGGTCATATGTGCAATTTCGATTCTCGTAGCCAAAGTTATGGCTAAAATATTGACGTATGCACAATCTTCTTCAAATCTCGAGATCTTCACATTTTTCTGTCATATTTGAGATGATCTATCTTTTAGAAGTAGTTCAGTGCCATCAACGTCAAATCTATCAACTCAGTGACATCAAACTTGTATTCTCCTACATTAAGGCTACGTTTGGGTAGCCAACATACCTCAACACTTTTTAAGTATTCTCGTACTATTAGAAATACTCTACATGCCAAACGCAATGAACCATCTTCATACTAAAATCTTTTCCAAAATCACTATAATATTTATCACTATTATATATAAATAAAAATAAAAATCAATAATATTTATCACTATAATACATAAATAAAAAATAAAATCACTATAATATTTATCACTATTAAATATAAATAAAAAATAAAATCACTATAATATTTATCACTATTATATATAAATAAAAGATAAAATCACTATAATATTTATCACTATTATACATAAATAAAAGATAAAATCACTATAATATTTATCACTATTATACATAAATAAAAAATAAAATCACTATAATATATAAATAAAAAATAAAATTACAATAATATTTATCCCAATTATATATATATATATATATAAATAAAATCATTATAATATTTATCACTATTATATATAAATTAAAAATAAAATTATTATAATATTTATCATTATTATATATAAAAATAAAATAAAATCACTATAATATTTATTAATATAATAAAATCACTATAATATTTATTATTAAAAATAAAATCACTATAATATTTATGGGACCCATATATTTTTCAACTATCTATCTAAAAGTCAACAACTCAACATATTTCACACATCCAAACAACTCAAAATACTCTCATTGGGATCTACAAACTCACTCCAATCTCTTCTCATAACAATTCATAAATATTCTCAATACTCTTCAAATATTCTCAGTATCCAAACGTAGCCAATCTCATGCAATGCGTAAGCACGCACAAGCCGCGCATTAGCCTCATGTGCGCCTATATATTCTCCTATTCTAGCCACAAACCGCTACACATATGACATAGCTGAAAATTACCACCCCCAAATCTTTCAGATTTGGCTCACCTTGCTCCACCTTGCCATGCGGTTGTGCCACTGGTGAATTGCCACCAGTTCAAGCTATCCGATTATATCTATCTAGTTATGTTTTAGCATTTTCTACCAAGGATCCAAAAGACATTAACTAGAGATCTTTTCCAAGAAATCTGGAACACTGTTGACTGTACTTCCCTCTTTCGAGATACGAACCACAAACGAATTTAGCTAATTCTCTTGTTGCAGAACACTCTCCCCCATTTGCTCGATCATAGAACATGTGCCCAGGTGCAATTTATTGGACTCATTGCCCGTTTTATTCAGTTTCCTGCAGTACCGTATGAGATTTTTATTGATTTTCTCCATCCGTCCTCTTATATTCTTTTGCTTATTTTATGTCATCTTGCTTAGAGAGGAAAAAAAAAATTCAAAATCTGCAAGAAAAGTAAATGCCGCAGGTACGTAGAGGGCTTTGAAGCCCATGGATTGTGCAACTGGGCTTCTCAGCTGACTTCTTTTTCAAAACACAATACGAACACTCATTTGCCAAGTATACGACTCCTCCTCGCGTCTTTGTCATGGCCCCATATATCAATTTACAAAATAGGCTTAGGCCTTTCCAGCTTTCATTCCCAAAGTAGTTGCATCGCTCATATTTCAGCTGTTTTTTTTTTTTTTTTTTTTTATTTTTTTTTTTTTTATTTTTATTTTATTTTTTTATAAGGAGTAATTATATATACAAATCTCAAATAGTTAAGCGTGAGATTTATCTATTTGAAACTTGTGCTTAACATTATTCTTTTAGAAGATACTTATTTCATCAAATCCTATTCAACTGTCCAAAACCAAATTCAAGAATTAAATGATTTCACTTTGAAAATTGGTTTAACTTTATGATATCATTTGAGAATTTCTAATTTTATTGTAAAGACATAGTGCTTGTTTGGAAACACAAATCATCTCATCTCATATTAAAATTTTTCATAATTTATTTTCCAAATATCATTTAAACACAAACACCTTTTAATTTTAAATTTTTGACTTTTTTATCTAATCATTAGCTAATAATTACAATTTTTTCAAACTTTTAAAAAAATAATAATACAATTTTTTGAAATTTCAAAAAAAAAAAAATATTAAAAATTATATTATAATAATATTTTAACTCAAAATCTAAAACTCAATAAAAATCTTAACTTAAATTATTTTATTACTATTTACAAACCATTTCACTACTATTCATTGATTTATAATCTCTTCTCATTCTCCAAACATTCACTTATTCTATTCTCGTGGTTAATTGGTTTAATAATGATTCCCTTCTCCCTTGGCTTTACACTAACATTTTGGATGATGCATTACATTTCACGAGTTTTTTTCCAACAATATTCAATATGTCTATAGAGTAGGAGTAACAATATGTGACACAATCTGTGAACTCAACAAGAATACAATAAGAATACAATAGAGTAAAGTTGAATCATGTTGTGTTGATCAATTTTTAATTAATTATTAAACAGATAAAAAATAGTGAGACAATAAAAACACGACCTGCAAACATGAATTGCCATCCTTACTACAGAGAAGATAATTCTCTAGTTGATAGCCTTGCTACATATGATGCTTTGGAATATACGGGATGTTTCTAAAATCTTTTACAACTTTCTAAGTATACAATTGATTTGTTTATTTTAGATTGTGTAGGCATTCCTTCTGATCTTCGGCATTAGTCTTCTTATTATTCCTTCGTCATTTTATTATCCTTTGTCATTTGTTTAATTTATTCATTGTAATTCTCAAGTTTTCCTTTTGTTTTTTTTATATAAAGTATTCAAGTATTCATGAAATTAAATAATTAAAAAACTGGAATATGACAAGTACTGCATGAAAATCCATGAAACAAGTGGTTCTTCTTGAATACTTGAAAATACTTGATCCCTTCCTAATTACAGCATTGTAATTTGTTATCTCTGAGGACTATTAATTAATTACTCCAAATAATTATCAATCACTGTCTATCGAACTAGCGTGGTAACCTTCGATCACACCGGCCAGATCAGAGAGAGGGCCCTCCCTTTCTAATAATGTGACCATAAAATAATTAATTAATTAATTATAAGTATTTTATTCATCAGAATATTATATAATTGTTTTGTAAGACAATATATATTGATAGCGATATTCAACCAAATTCTTCCCCCAACACCCACATAGATATGTTATTTTATTATTATTAACGAACCGATCTTTCGTTTTTGGTCTCTAAACGTACGTGGTCTACTAGTAAACCTGATCAAGGCCGCTAGTCTAATCAAATTAACGTTTTCCTGAAGACATTTAAGCAACGAACAAATTAAAGGAGTATATTAATTTTCTAAGCTAAACCCCATTAATTCTGTGTTATGTTCTTGAATATTAGTACTCCTGGCCTATATATTTTAAGAAAAACAAAAAAATCGCTAATATAAATACGTACGCACCGTTTTGTTTTCTAATTCTACAAACACACGTTATCATGCAAAAGTCTTAAAATAGAAAGCAATAGTAAGGAATTAATTATATATTCGTGAAAGTGGAATGATAATTCTATTTATGAGTACGTAAGCATTATATAATTATTTTAAAAAAATTAAATAAATATGAAATTTATATAAAAAATATTAATTTTTTAATAATAAATCTTTACCATATTTTAAAATGATTGTTCGGCACTTACGTGTCACACGATTATATATAATATTATTTTTAAATAAAAATATCTTTCCTATCCAGCTATATATATATATAAATATAAAATATTAAAGTAGGAATTATGTGGTCAACTTAAGTAATCTACTGGACATTTGTACTCGTACGATTGAGACGTCCATTAAAAAAATTGCATGTGTATGTCTCATAGTCGCATATATAAAATTATAAATTTCCACATGCATGCACTTGCACCTAAATTTGTCCTTTATCTTGTCTAAAAAAATGGATAACTTTGGAAGATAATGACAATACCGACAATTTCCTACACAGCTCGTACACTTTTCTTTTCTTTATAAATGTTAAATTAATTATGTAACTGGTAATTAGATAAGTACAAGGTCATCATCGATTCTTTTTTACTACCCAGATCAAGCAGCTGGGAAGCTCCGAAGAAACTGATCGTGATGTTGGATTCCCTCAGATCAGACAGTAACATAAATATTCTGATTGATGTGCGAAAAAAGAAAAGAATTAAATAAGCAATGCATGACTGTGATAATTAAGCTATTAATCAATTACAGGTGGGTGTTTTTTTTTTTTAAATTTATTTATTTTTATTAAATTTTTTTTTTTTTTCAATTGAGGTGGGCACAAATAATTTGTATTTTCTGCTCACGCAGTGTCATGTCACATGCACAGGCCACTACTAGTGTACAGAGCGTCCACTTTTTATCTTTTATGTTTTGGAAAATGATTTATATATAACATTTTTATAATATATTTTATAATAATGTGTTAAATGAATAGTAATTTTATAAAAGTAACATTAATTTATAAAAATAGCTTTAACTTACAATATTATTATAAAATATGTTGTAAAAATATGTTGTGTATATATATTGTTTTTATTCGACCATGCTATGCTAGAGTTACTAGGATTTTTATCGAGAGTTTTCATCTAGAATTTTCACCGATTGTGTAATTTTTCGAACTATTTAAACATTTAATTTTTTTTATAAAGTACATACATACGTATGCGTGCATGCTACAAGAACATTTCTTATTTGTAAATAGCTAGTTTTTACGAAAATGAATTTATTTTCATCACAAATAGTCATTATCTATTGACAGATTACTTCCTCTAATCAAGCAAATATCTCTTCCACCAATCAAGCAAAGATTTCTTCCATATTTACAACAACATGATTTTAAGAAATTAACCATTAATTTTGTTATTATAAATTCATACCATACTCAATTAATTACCATAGATAGATTAACTCCTTGTATCTATTTATTTTACCATTCTCAGTGTAAAGTTTAAGTCTCTACCTATCATTCTTCTCCCTATCTCTGAACCCATCTTACCATCCCCTCCTTCTCCTATTACTATTTAAGAGTCCTCCTCGTCATATTCGTCCTTGTCGCACCACTACTCGACCTGCTTATCTTTAGGACTATATATGCCCGACCATACACATTGAGCCCACTGCATCAACCTCAGGTACTGCTCACTCTTTATGTATTTTTTTTTCTTATTCTTGTTTCTCACCCTCTTATCTTATTTTTTTAAATGTTCTCACTGTTTCTAATGACCCTTCCTATTACTCCACTGCTATTCGTCATGCCTATTGGCGAGACACAATGTCTGCTAAATTTCGTGCTCTTGAAAATAATTCCACTTGGATGTTCGAGCCTTTTCCCCCTTGCAAGAAACCCATTGGCTACAAATGAGTGTTCAAAACTAAACTCAATGCAAATGGCTCCATCGAAAGATACAAATCTCGACTAGTTGCCAAAGGCTATACTCAAGTTGAAGGCCTCGACTACAATTAGACTTTTGCTCCCGTTGCCAAGATGACTACTGTTCGGTGCTTATTGGCTGTCGTTGCTTCTCGATAATGGATTATCCACCAACTTGATATCAATAATGCCGTCTTACATGGCCACCTTGGTGAGGAAGTCTACATGAACCCCCCTCCTGGTTATTGTTCGAAAGGGGACACTCGTGTCTGTTGCCTCCACAAATCCTTCTACAGCCTTAAACAAGCCTCTCGCAACTGATTTTTTAAACTAACCACTGTGCTTCTTGATGCAGGTTTTTCTCAATCTTAGGCACACCATTATTTATTCACTTTGGTTACTTCTTCCAGTATCACTTTTGTTCTTGTCTACATCGACAATATTTTGGTTGCTAACAATGATCGCTCACAAATTGATGTCTTCAAAAGTGTTCTCTCCACCCACTTTAAAACGAAAAATCTCGGTCCTTTCAAATATTTTCTTGATCTCGAAGTTGTTCGCTCACTCTAAGGCATTTTTCTCAACCAATGAAAATATGCTCTTGACATCTTATCTAATAGTAGTCAACTCGGTGCTCGAACTGTCTCTTTTCCCATGGAACAAAACCTGAAGCTCACCAATTACGATGACAGTCTTTTTCCCAATCCTTGTAGTTATCGATGACTTGTTGGTCATCTCATATATCTTAGTATTACCTATCTTGATATTGTCTTTGCAATGAACATTCTTAGTCAATTCATGCATACTCCTCGTGCCCCTCACATGCAGGCTGCCATTCGAGTTTTAACCTACATCAAAGGCAGTCCCGGGTAAGACATTTTTTTTCCCTTCCTCCAACACTCTATGTTACTTCCTACACTGATTTTGATTGAGCCAGTTGCCCCACCACTTGTCGATCCACAACAAACTACTTTGTTCGGATTGGCATCAGCCCTATTTCCTGGACCACAAAAAAAAAAAAAAAATAAACCCATCGTGGCCTATTCATCTGCTAAAGCTGAATACGGCGCCATGACCGTTACCACTTGCGAACTCACTTGGTTGAAACAACTTGTCATTGATCTTGGTGTCCCTCACTCCGAGCCCATCAGCCTGTGGCAATCAATCTGCTCTACACATCGCTCACAATTATGTGTTCCATGAGTGCATTAAACATATTGAGATTGACTGTTATATCATTTGTGATAAAATTTGGTCTGGACTCCTTATCGATATTCACACTTCCTCCCATGAGCAAGTTGCCGACATCTTCACCGTAAGTTGGACATTGCGGATCTTCATGCGTGAACTTGAGGGGGAGTATTGATAGATCACTTCCTCTAATCAAGCAAAGATCTCTTCCACCAATCAAGCAAAGATTTCTTCCATATTTGCAACAACATGATTTTAGAAAATTAACCATTAATTTTGTTATTCTAAATTCATACCATACTCAATTAGTTACCATAGATAGATTAACTCCTTGTATCTATTTATTTTACCATTCTCAATATAAAGTTTAAGTTTTAGAAATACAGTTTTTGAATTCTTGACATTATTGTCGCAAAATATTCATAAAAAATGCTCGCTTTTCTTGTAATAGTGAAGTGTCGATAGGTTTCTTTGGAGGGAATATAATTTCCCTTTTCTGTTTTTTGCTAATTTTCTGGTACCATTTGATCATGGAAAGATGCCTCACTGCATACCTTTAATTCATTAATCCTCTTAATTTCTTGTTTTATTGGAAAAAGAAAATGCACTTTTATTTTTTTTGTAAGATACCGCAGAAACAAGCCATGGTATGGTGGAGATGATCATATATGTTGAATATGTGTCAAGTTTTTAAGTTTGTATTATCATTAATGGAATTTTTTGTAAATAGATTAATGACAAACTTGTAATATTTGAGTGATGGCAAAGTTGTAATATTGAGTGATGGCAAACTTGTAATATTTGAAGTTTATAATTAAAGTCTAGCTAAGGGAATCGGGATAAAAAGGAGAAACAAAGCAGAAGAAAAAGAGTGACTTTACCTTTCAAAGCCGCACGCTGTTCTGGAGAGAAACGAAGGGGTTTTTCAAACCCTAGTTTTTCTAAGATTAAATTAAAGTTTGAGGAGATGATCAAGTATATTTTATGGTATGGTTTCGTTAGAGGTTAATACGAGAAAGCTAGTCCATATTTTGTACAGTGATAAATGTTTGTAAGTGATCAAAAACTCAAGTTCTTTGATGCATTCTTCAATAATAAAGACTCCTAGACTGTTCCTGCCGTGGATGTAGACCATTAAGGTTGAACCACGTAATTTCTTATGTTAATTTCGCATTTCTTTTATTATTCTTATTTTTATTTTGATCTTGCATGAGTATATATTTTCTTGGATTTAGTTGTCTGATATTCAATATTAAATTGCATATTACAACTACGTTAATTTGGTTTTGTTTGAGTATTTGTTTGTGAGAGGCTAAGAAGAAAAAAAAATATATAACAATATATTTAATTTTATGCAGAATATTTTAGTTTAACATAAGCAAGAGTCTCGGTTTATAATTATAAGGTACTTAATTACTTTCCAAGTTCATTGGGAGTTTTATGAACTATCTAATTTGCATAATTGTTATAAATTTGACCCATTTTGGCTACGAACATGAATTGCAGATGTCATCTAACCAATTAAAGGGATAATATTAATGGATATTTCATAAACATATTGCGCTCAAAAGAATAAAATAATAAATAGGGGAAAATTATGAATAACGACCAATATTCTGATCTAAATATCGTAGTGATGATAGATCAAAGAACTATTTTTATTATCTTTTTTTTTTTTTTTTTTTTTTTTTTTTTTTTTTTTTTTTTTTAAATTTGAAACAACTTAGCTGTAAAAAAAGAGTTCTCTTTTACATTTTGCTTCTCTAAATGGATTGAGGAAAAAATAACATTATAGCTAATAGATTTCTTCGACTTGCTTCGTTCTTCTGGTTCAAATATCGATTTCTACTTCAGATATTTGTTATATATTAATAGAGTTGAATTTATGATGGTCTGTCTTAATTAAAGTACAATATTTCCAATGATTCTTTTCTACATGAAAGCTATATTTACTTGAGAAATATGCAATTAAGTACATGTTTGGTAAGTGAAAATCTGATCTGCAAACTCACAAATTCTTTCAAGAAATTTTGAGATGTATTTTAATTTATATTGTATTTTGTGAAAGTTGGTAATTAAGTAGAGTGAATTAAAACTGCTGTTTCAATAAAGCTTTTCAGATCTTATTTATTGTGGTTTGTGAAAGTTGATGGATAGAAAAGGACCTTTAGAGACGAAATTTTTCATCTTAAGAGACGAAATTTTTTAGGAACTAATTAAATTTCGTCTCTAAAAGTATTTATTTGGGACAACAACATTAATATTATTTTTCAATCATTTGATGAAATATTAAGATATGATAATTAAAAGGATAATAAAGTACTTATCATTCCTTTAACCCGCGTTGATCATACTTTTATTAGAGAATTAATCAACGTTAAGACAATGTGAGCTAGGCGCCATGGGTACTGGTCTTATTAAGACCGTCTTAATCCCCAACATCATGCGATCATTTTATCATGTTTTTCACTGGACGTACACTTTTCCCTAACGGCGTACGTAAACGCTTTTCCATCAAAGCAAGGGACTCAAATGAGGTTGCAACTCATATATGGTGGGTGCATAATATATACGGTACATTAAATAGATGTAGATTTGATGATCTTTTTCTATTGATGAGTTATTAAATATACTTGCAAGTTGACGTACGTAGAACTCAAACCGGCCTAGCTCCCACCACTAATTACATAATTAATTCTTCATTGTCTTGCAAATATAAATTTTCCTTTATAATTATCATAACTTTATTCTCACAATTCTAATGCCAAACACGTCAAAAATAAGTGTACGTTCACTACAAGAGAATGAATATTTTGGGATGACAAATTTCGTCCCAAAACACTAAAATTTCGTCTCAAAAGCCCCCATCTCAAAAAGTATAATTTGGAGATGATTTTTTTTCGTCTAAAAAAGGTACTTTTAGGGACAAAATGTGGCTGACCCGTTCGAACATGTTTGACTGCACATTTTTTTGGGGATGAAATGGTTTCGTCCCAATATATTGTTCGAACAGGCAAAAATATGTTTGAACAGTCGGGTGTCTGTTCAGACGTCATGAAAATTTAATCCGAACAACATGAATTTATTTTATCATCTTCGTATGAAGAGTGTTCAAATGCTTTACTTTTGTTCAAACAACTTGTTTTTTTTCCGAACATATATAATCCATTCGAACCTGCTTGAGGAACATTTGACTTTAAAAACTTCTTTGAACGTTAGCTTTGAAAATCCTTGTTCAAATGAATAAATTGTTATTTGAATGATACCGAATTTGTTCGAGCATAAAAGTATGTGTTCGAATGTTAAAAATGGTGTGTTCGAATGTCTTACTAGTTCTATTTGAACCAATGTAATTATTTTTAATTTCATTCGAATGGTTTTGGGTTTCTCATTCGAATGTATAAGAAATGCGTTCGAACAATAATGAATAGTCATTTCTTGTTTGAACTGAATATATTACGTTCGAATGGTAACCATGATATAGTAAACTCTAAATTTAAAAATAAGAAAACTTCATTTATATGTTATATTTAAAACATCACAATTGTTTAAAAAATAAAGCAAAGACAAAGTAAGAAAATAAGTTCTAAGTTGGTGGTGGCAAAAAGTTCTAGGCCGAAACCATTAACTGCATTTGTTCCAACATTTTTTGCTCTCGAATCTCCATCTTCTGTTCTAATCACGCCTCTATATCTACTGCCTAATGTAATTGAGCTTCAACTCTCATTGCTTGGACCTCAACTATTCAATCTCGAGCCTTGCATCTTCTACCTTCCGAGAGCTACTATTCAATCTTACTTAAGAAGAGGATGATGTTGAGGTAGGTTTCATGTAACATCCTAAACCCCTCAAATATCTAAAACTGGGTCCAAGAGCATGAGAAAAGATATGATCTACATCGTTAACAGAAGATTCATCAGATGCAACAACAATATTTTCCCGAAGTGAAACCATCTTCTCCTACAAAAAAAAAAAAAAAAAAAAAAAAAAAGATCACTAGAGATAGTATACATATCATAAATATTATTATGTAAAATTAAACTTACATAAACTTATGTATCAAGACTGATCCAAACACCATCACGATTTATATGAGATTTAGTGTACAATTGTCATATTATACTCAGTAGGACTATCTTGTTCCTGCAAAAGGAAAATCTATTCTTTTTTAACTTCAATCAATGTTGACACGTTAATATGCAACGAGGAGTAATATAACGTTACCAATTTTTTAAAGAGTTGATGAAAAGATCTAGAACTTGTATGATGGTGTATCTTTAAATTTACTATATTTGCTTTTTTGATAGTACTATGTTGCTACAAGAAAAGAAACAACGTTATTACTATATATGTTTTCACAAATCAAACATATAGAATAAAGAAAGAAAGCAACGAAATTATCACAGGTGCTGTATCTTCAAACATATCATAAGGCTTCTTCCATTCGTTTGGTGGTATGTTTTGGAACGGATCTTGACGTGCCTTTGTTGCACTATTAAACTTTTGATAGTATGCATGGCATCTACTTTTGTACCTCTGGAATGCATTGCTCATTAGCTCATCAACTATTACTCGATCCTCTCGCTGGCCAAAATTAAGTTCAAATTCATCCTTGAAATAAAGAGAAACAATTAGTTCATAAATAAAAAAGTTATAAAGTAATAATTTAATAAAATTATTTAATAATATCTTTCTCACTAGGAAATGAGTTTTGATGTGGTATTTTACATCTTAGGGAACCTTAGCTCAGGATGATGTAGCCATGGGTGCATATGTCTGTGTAAGTGTACCAATAAAGGAAACAAGCCAAGTTGCCAGATCCCTAGAGACACCGGTGTGACCATCAGGAATATCAACTTTAATTTTTCTCGTTTTCCACACTTTTTCTATACAGGCACCTCTAGTAACACCTCAAGCTCAGCGATGACTTCCAACAACTATACAGCGTTTAAAACATATTATATAGTTTAGTATTTTATTTTTAAAATACTATTACTTAAATCATCACATAAACCCTTCTAGTTTCACAAACAACATACCTTGTTTTGGTCTGGTGATGTTGACCTACCATCATAGGCAGGCAAATCAATTGGGGAGTTAGTAATGGATCGATCTCTCCTCTCTTCTCTCTCTTCCTCCACCATTTTGTTCTACCTCCATTTATCCCTTCTACTGTTTATCTCCTCCTCCTCCTCCTCTTCTTCTTCTTCTTCCTCTTCTTTTCTCCTCTTCTTCTTTTTCTTCTTGAAGGTTGTGATCGTGAGACATCCTTGGGCCACGCCATGACCTTGGATTTAAGGCCATGAATGGTTGTGGGTTTGTGAAGAGACCCATGACCATTCGTGGCCGTGGTTCTTTGCATAGAACGATGACCGATCAAGACCCAAGACCATGATTGGTCATGGTACTCTGCCCTAAGCCATAGGCCATGGCATGGCCGTGGATTTGCTTAGAGAAACACGGCCATGACTGGCGGTGGTTTTTTGTTCAAACACATGGCCATGTCGTGGTCTTGCCATTTGCGTCACTATGATTTGATTTTTTATTTAAGATGATATTTCTTGGATTTGTGTTTGTATACTTGTTGTTTGATGATTGATATGTGGATTTGGTGAAGAGATTTGTGAAATTTGGATTGTTTTGGTGGATTCTGGACAGCTTGCAAGGCAGATTTGTCACCCAACATCCGGACAGGGGCACCTGCCTATCGAGGGTGGGGCCGAGGATGTGGATAGCACCCCTAATCCATTGTACAATGACCGTTGGTTTGATCTTGTGCATTATGAAAAGTTTACATTAACTTTTATGAAAAATGAAATTAAATTTATGTGAAGGCATAATTAAAGACATACGCAATATAATGTTGTTAGTTCTTAGTTTATGATCAGTTGGTGTTCGAAACAATACTACTCTAATGAATTTGAAATCAAATTTAGACTTAAAGTTGTTGGACTTGGTGATTTTTATTTTAGAGTTCAGATTCTTAGAATGTTGAAAATTTGTCAACTGTCCAAACCTGTTTTTTAAAGAGCACGAGATTTCGATTCAATAGCTCCGAACATGACAGTTAATTTGGGACGTACTCAAAAATAGTTCAAGCAGATCATCAAGACTACGAACAGAGCCTCAAATGAAGTGAATTAAGTTTAGGGTACTATGGAATCGCAGGCAGACAGAACGCTTCGAACAGAGTATCATATATATGTAGCTAGAAAATCTAGCTAGATGCATTACATGAAGAATCAAGGAAACCCAATAGACATCTCAAAATTAATTTACCATTTGGAGAGTTCTATGTTCTTTATGCAGAGTTCTACACCTTTCCCAATCTATTTAAGGGTCTCTAAGCACACATTCTAGGAGAAAATTTAGGACATTGCATGTGTATTGTGTTAGGAGGGAGTTATTTTTATATTTGGGAGATAAAAAAACAATCATCTCTTACTTTCTTAAGATCTTGCATCCAGAAGTTCTCAAGGACAACAATTAAATCAATGTTAAGATGATAAACATGAGATCGTCTGATATTATATATGTATGTATATATGACCAATAATAGAACTAACTGAAAGAATTGGTATAACTCTGGTTTTGCATACCATAGACGTGTGTATTCTCATTCATATATATCCAAGGTTGTTACAAGAGATAAGAGAAATATCTATGTGTTTGTTACAAGGGATAAGGTTTACAAGAGATTTAAACATATAAAAAACAGTAATAAGATTATGCCAAGCCGCAATGTCTTCAATCGTAAAGCACAACAGCAACATCTTCAACGTCAAGCACAACGTCTTCAACGTCTTTTGCAATTTATTCGGTTTGAACATTATGATCCTTATCCTTATCATTCCCCTGCAAACTAGCAGGGAGATTGAACACTGAGAGTTTGTCTCTGAAAAAGTAGAGCCGATCAGCCGTATGTCCCTTAGTAAAAAGATCTGAAGGTTGCAATGAAGAGGGGACGTGTTGTAAGATGATGTCTCGATTTGCCACCTTTTCTCGGACAAACTGGTAATCCACTTTAATATGTTTAGATCTTGCATGGAAAATTAGATTGGAGGGAAGAGCTAAATCACTAACATTGTCGCACCAAACAATAGGAGTAGAGTCAAGTGAAATTTTCAGCTCACATAAGAGCATGCGCAACCAACATACCTCAGCCGTGACAAGAGCTAAGCACCAGTATTCTGCCTCTGTATTATATTTGGAAACTACATGTTGTTTCTTGGCTGACCAAGAGATGAGATTATGACCCAACATAAACACCATAACCACACGTGAATCATCTATCGTCAGGGTCTCCAGTCCAATCGGAATCACAGTAGGCATTAATAGAAAAAGAACCCGATTTGTAGAAGAGGCCATAATCGAGTGTATGCTTCAAACATCGTAGCACTCTTTTTGCTGTTGTCCAATGAGCAGAAGTGGGAGCTTGCATTTGTTGACAGAGCTGATTCACTGAGTATGCAATGTTGGGACGTGTGAGAGTGACATACTGCAAGGCACCTACCGTTCGCCTATATTCAGATGGATCCGAAAGCAGATCTCCATCAAACTTAGACATTTTGGAGCCCGAAACACAAGGAGCTCGATATGGTCGGAAACCAAGGAGGTTGACACGATTTAATAAATCAATAATATACCTTGTTTGGTGAAAATGCAAATCGGAAGAGTTGCATGTGGCTTCAATACCCAGAAAATACGTCAACTGGCCAAGATCCTTCAGAGCAAACTCAAGTTGCAAGTTAGAAATAAGGGATGTAATGAAGTGTCGATCATTGGAGGTGACAAGGATATCATCCACATACACTAATAAAAACACATGAACCGAGTCTTGGTGATTAGTGAACAATGATGGGTCAACTTGTGAACTGTGAAAACCAAGAGATAACAAATCAGTGGATAAACGATTAAACCAAACTCGAGGGGCTTGCCTCAAGCCATAGAGAGATTTATGAAGCTTACATACAAACTGGGGCTGCATAGGATCCTCAAAACCTTTCAGTTGTGCCATATAGACCTCTTCTTCTAAAATGCCATGGAGAAAGACGTTGGAAACATCTAGTTGCCGAATATCCCAGTTGAAAGAAACTGCAATTGCAAGAACCATACAAATAGTAGAAGGTTTTATAACAGGGCTGAACGTGTCATGAAAGTCAATACCACTTCTTTGGAGATAACCAACAGCTACTAATCTTGCCTTGTGACGGTCAATGCTACCGTCAGGTTTACGTTTGAGCTTAAATACCCATTTGCAAGGCACCACATTTTTACCAAGAGGGCGAGGGCACAATGACCATGTTTCATTCTTCAATAACACCTGAAATTCACTATCCATTGCAGCATGCCACTTGGGTATAGAAGCTGCTTGAACATAGGTACGAGGCTCAAATATGACCACACCTACATGCAAAGCTCGAAGAGGGTGACGAGTAGAGTAGTGTAGTTGGAAGTTGGGAAAGCTAGAGGGCTTAGAATGTCTAGTCTGTGATCTAGTAATCATAAGAGAAGAAGGGATAGGAAGAAGGGGTGCTCTATCTTGGTTATCTGAAGGTGCACTGTCTTGGTTAGCAGGGGAAAAACTAGAAGAAGGTGTAGTGGAAGAGGGAGAGTCTAAAGAAGACTCGGTTTGACCAGAAGTGAGAACTGGTGTGTGGAGGAAATGTGCATGTGAGGTGTTACCGTGAGAAATAAGAGAAAGGGGCGAGACTAGATTAGAAGAAGAAACAAGGGAAAAATTAAAAATATGAAAGGGAGGGGATAAGAACAAGTTATGCGAATTACCTGAGGAGTCCAAGCAATTGGCAGAGTCAGTGAAGATGGATTGTTCACGAACTAAAAATATTCCTTCGTCAAAAGTCACGTTCTGAGAAATATACACACGCCTGGAGGATGGATCAAAGCACCAAAAACCTTTGTGATTAGAGCAATATGAAAATACAAAGCGTGCTACGGTAATATAATTTATCAGTTGTGTAAGGACAAAGATATGGGAAACATCAACATCCAAAAGCTCAACAATAGGTAAAGTCAGGGGAAAGTTGAAATAGGCGTTCATAGGGTGATGAATATTCAAGAACCTTGGTAGTAATCGATTAATGATGAAAATAGAAGTTAGAAAAGCATTTACCCAGAATTTCTTAGGTAAGCCGGATTGGGCAGGGAGAGTGAGTCCCATTTCTATTATATGACGATGTTTTCTTTCGGCGAGGCCATTTTGTTGTGAGGTATGAGGACATGAAAGGCGATGAAAAATTCTGTTGGTAGTTAAAAATTGCTTAAAAATGGTAGAACAATATTCACCACCATTATCACTTTGAAATTGTTTAATAGTGTAATTAAATTATTTTTCCACTAAAAGCTTGAATTTAACAAATGTAGAATAAACATCGGATTTATTAGAAATAGGAAAGAGCCAACAAAAGCGAGTATAGTCATTAATAAAAATTACATAATACCGACAATCACTTAAAGATGGAGTGGAAGTAGACCAAACATCGAAATGAATTTGTGACACCTCGCCTTTCATGTATGGAAACACGGGAATCGTGACGTCGGGATGATGACAATATAGGTCATGCATCCCAACGATAAGTGCTCAAGTGTGTGAAACATGCAAAAGTGCACAAAAGTTGCAGCGGTTAATTAAAAGTTCGCCAACTAAGTACCAGAAATTTAAATACAAATATCCAAAATAAATTACTTTTAAAAAGTTATACAGTTATCTAATATAAATATAATACAAACCAAATAAATAGTCAAAAAGTGGGAGACAAATCCCAATATACGAGCAAGTGATCCCAAATCACTTCTCCGGCAGAGCCGAATCCTCAGGATCTTCGTCCTCATCTGCATCAAAATCAGCGATACCATAAAAAAGTACCGCAGGGTGTAGAATACTGTGAGATTATGAATCTCAGCAAGTAATCAATCAAGCAACCCAAGAGATAAAAATACATTAATTTAGCCAACAAACATGAGTACATGACGAAACACAAATATGACCCAAAACCTCATTTTTCTTGAAAATGATTATTTTCCAACGCACGCTAAAAATCCCATTTGACCAAAAACACGCCATGACTAATATCCATCGTTTTTCCAGAAAATGTGCTCGCAACTATTAAATTATAAACTGACAACATAATCATTTATCAGACACTGTAGGGGAGAATCACAGACGGGACTATACCACCATTCCTACAGTTCCTTTTCACATAAGAGGTACTTATTAGAGCACTGTAGGTAGGAATCACAGGCGGGACTCTACCACCATCCTGCATACCACCATCCCTACCACATGCACCGTAGGCGGGAATCTCAGGCGAGACTATACACCATCCCTACTGCGTGCACCGTAGGAGGGAATCACAGGCAGGACTATACCACCATCCCTGCTTACTACCATCCCTACAGTTCTTTTTCACACAAGAGGTACTTATCAGAGCATTGTAGGCGGGAATCACATGCGGGTCTCTACTACCATCATTGCTTACCACCATCCTTACCACATGCACCGTAGGCAGAAATCACAGGCGGGATTATACCACCATCCCTGCTTGCCACCATCCTTATCGCGTGCACCGTAGGTGGGAATCATAGGCATGACTATACCACCATCCCTACAATCTCTTTTCCTTTATCTCAAACCAGTCAATCCAATCATTTTATACATACTCAAAATCATTTCTTACATGAAAATCCGGTATTTCAAGTATACACATGAATATGCATGCAATTATGTGAAAATTCAGTTTTCAGTTACAAACATGAACATGCGTGTAAATCCATTGTATATGACACAACACAAATATTCAACAACCAGCAAATCACAACATAGTCCAATCACACAAACAACTCAATCCTCCAATCCAACCGACCCCCTTACTCCTCAGACTCAGTCCGGCACAATCAACCAAATCAGAGTAAATATATGTTAGAACAAAAATACATTTAAATCTCAAAAGTTCCTTGGGAAAATACTTACAGTGCTATAATATAATTTTCGAAGGGTCACAGAGGTGCTAGATGTGGCGGCATAGCAACCTAACAGTGCAAAATGCACTATGGCCGTGGTCTCAAAATGCTAGATTTTGAATGGAGACAAACGAAGACTTGAGATTACAAGGGAAGAGTTTAGGGGTGTTGGTGAAACTAATGGTAGGGGTGGTTGGCCGTGGGGGCAGCATAAAGGGCGGTTGAAGTCCAAAAAGCCCAAATAAAAAATGGAGTTGGATGGACTTCACCGGTGGCGGATCAAAGCTGATGACGAGTGAGTTAGGTAGTTGGGGTGTAGCTGGTGATGTGTTGAAGATGTGGTGGCTAATGGTGGCGCGATGGTAACACAGGAACACAAGGAGTGCCCAGCTTGAAGCCATGCGTGGAGGCTCACGACGGCGCGAGAGGAGCTGGAAATGGAAGGGGGTGGTCGCCGGCTAGAGGGGAAAAGGTTGGGAGGGGTGGTGACGGCCATGACGACGCATGGTGGCACTGGGTGGAGGACGACACACGAAAGGGGAAAGAGAAGGAGAATGCCACGCGGGAAGAGAGAGAGAGGAGAAAAAGAAATGAGAAGAAAAGAAAAGAAGAAGAAAAGAAAAAGAGGAAAAGAAAAAAGGAAAAAGGAAAAAAAAAAAGTGAGGGAAAGAAATGAGGTCCAATTCTCACATTTTGGGTCACACAAATGATCTAATGAAAAAAATTTCAAAACAGCAAGTTAAATAAAATAATTTAAACGTAGTGATTAAATAAAAATAAAATAATTAAATCCAACAATAAACTAATTTAAAATAAAGAACAATTTAAATAATGAACAATAATCAATAACAAGAAAACACATTAAATTAACAATTAAAAATCTTAAAATAATTTCATGTAAATCATCTAAAATTTAAAACAAGAAAGCTCATAATCTTAATAAATGCAATAATTACTTAGTTAAAATACATGTAAATACAGGGTATCACATAATTATTTCTAGGGGAGTAATCGACTCTCTTGAAGAATCCAAATATAGCAATTGTTTAGATTTGCCGAGTTGACAAGACAAACAAATGGCCTGTTCATTTATTGAATCACCAACTGGAAGAGAAAAATTAAAAATGACACGATGTAGAGTTGTAGTGAAAGGATGTCCCAAACGACAATGCCAAGTAGAGGTAGAAGCCTTGACGCCAATAATCATGGTGAGAGCATGAAATTTGGATGAAGGAAGTTGACGAAGGTTGATCGGATAAAATCCATTATCACTTGGCCCCATCAGAAGCGTGTCCCCCGTCAGGATGTCCTTCATAGAAAAATTAGAACCAATGAGCTCAAAGAGAACATTATTATCTTTGCAAAATTTATTAATAGAGAGGAAATGAGCCGAAGCTTGAGGACAATAAACAATGTTATTTAAGGTGAGAGTAGAAGAAAGAGTTTTAATGGAAGCAGTGCTAGTGCGAGATATGGTCAAACTTGTCCTGTTATCTATGCCCACGGAATCATCACCTTCATAAGGTTAAGAGGTTGCAAGATTAGCAATATCTGAGGTAACATGAACGTTCGCACCGTTATCCGCATACCATTGATGTTGATTGAGATAAGTGATATTAGCCTCAGCATCCATAGCAGCTAAATCAGTTGGAGGATGTCGTCCCTGAAATGAGTAGTTCATGCGATTAAAATAGTCCAGTGCTTGATGTCCTTCTTGTTTGCAAATTTGACATGGGGACCGAGAGCGAGAGGCAGAAGCAGCAGATGGTGAAGAGGGCGGCAGGTGAGATAATGGTTGTTGAAACTGGGAAGGAGCAGGACTCGAACCTTTTGACGTCCCAGAGAAACGAGACTTGTTGTTGCGAAAACCTGATTTTGAACCAAGTTTATGTGAGTAGAGAGCATAGGGCCCCACCTCTAGTTGAATAGTTTGACTATGAAATTTTTGCATAAGATCATAGTTTAGCAACTCTGCATGGAAGTCCGAAAATTGCATAGATTTCTCCTTAGCAAGGAGCATATATGTTGTCACAAAAGAATGAAAAGAGGAGTTGAGACCATTGAGAAAAGAGAGAACTAAATCTGAGTCATCAATCAGTTTCCCAACGGTAGATAATTCATTAGCAAGAGACTTAACTTCATCTAAGAGATTTTGGCAAGACATGGAGCCTTGCTGTAAAGATTGTAACTTCCTGTTGATAAGAGAAATACGAGATGTGGAGGGCGCAGCAAAACGTGCGCCAAGGGCTGGCCATGCAAGCCGAGAGGTCTCGGGACCATAAATGGTGGAAACCACCGCAGGAGATAAAGAAGAAACAATCCAGCCAAGTACCATTTGGTCCTTATACTACCAAACTACATAAGCAGAATTAGGAATACCTTGGGCCTTATGTTCAGCATTGGCAAATTGAAGATGACTGGGTTCAGAACCATCAACTATTCCCATGAGACCATAGCTTCGAAACAGAGGAAGTAATTAAGCACTCCAGGCAAGAAAATTAGTTCTATCAAGTTTGATGGAGATAACTTGAGCTGGAAGATGAAATGCAGCGAAAAAGGAGGAAGAATCTGTAGTGGTAGCCATAGGATCGACAGAAGCATTAGCTATAGAAGATTGTGATACCATGAAAGAATTGAGATAACTCTTGTTTTGCATATCAGAGATGTGTGTATTCTCATTCATATATATCCAAGGTTGTTACAAGAGATAAGAAAAATATTTATGTGTTTGTTACAAGGGATAAGATTTACAAGAGATTTAAAAATATAAACAACAGTAATAAGATTATGCCAAGCCGAAATGTCTTCAACGTCAAGCAAAACGTCTTCAACGTCTTCTACAATTTATTTAGTTTGAACATTAAGATCTTTATCCTTATCACTAGCGCCTTTAATTTTCCAATGAGACAAAAGCCTCAATATACATACATACATACATATATAAACATACATACATACATACATATATATACATACATACATACATATATATATATACATACATACATACATATATATATATATATAAAATATGGTTAAACTTGTAGGACATGACATGACTTTGACTACGTACGTATATATATGCGATTGTAAATTATATGTCCTTGTTCATCTTATATTTGTTTGAGGTTGTCCAGTATTGCTGTAACATAGCATTGATTTTTCTTCTCCCCTTTCTTTTCAGTAATTGTGGGGTCATGGCCACTTAATTACAAGGAGCTAGCTGCAAAGCGCTCTTCACGTACAGTTGCAGCTAGCCGGCCAGCTTCTATTAATTATACCATTTATACTAATTTGCATCCTTCCGAACGCATGCGAGATCGATCGATATGATGTTAATTTATTCATTTACACATTATTCTGACTCCTTTTTCTGTTCCTTTGTAAGTCATATATATGGATGGCGGCCTTTTTATATTTTTGTTTTATTTTTCATTTGTCTTTTAGTACTTCTATATATTTTTCTCTCTTTTTTCTTTTATTTGTTAGCATATATAATGTTGACCATCATATAATCCTCATCTTTGTGTCAGAATGTTCTTGACAAGCTCCTATATATACAGAATCAATAATATTAGAAAAAAAAATTTAAAATTAATGGTAGAGTTTTTCCAGCAAACTAGGGACTTAAGGCGCAATAACTAATATTTAAACTATTTGTTTCTATATATATATATATATCCAAATATATTAACTAATCTTGGTACGTGTCGATCGGCCTTGATCTTGAGTTTCAACTTTCGAAGCTACTGTTTATATATGCATGTTACCTTGAGGGGCAAAGGGAAAGAAAAAAGAGCTACGTACGTACGTACTTTAACTAATATACCAGCTTCTTTCGCCGCGCGCGGGTAGGCCTAGGAAGAACGACTTGTTTTCTTACGCTACGTTTGAATGTTTAGTGATCTTAGTTGATTTATAAATAAAATGAAAAAAATAATAAATAGTTTATAAATTATAGTAAACTATTTATAAATAGTAGTAAAGTACATAGTCTCAAATTACTTCACTTATCAAACACACTCGGGAAGCCATTAATAACACGAGGAGAAATAATGTTTTGTAGTCGTCATGAAGTGCATAAGTACCGTACAATCCATTTGAAAAAAATAAGTAAATACGAGAGTTATATGAAAAATAATTAATTATGAGAAATGCTTAGTCCACCGATGGATTCTACCGATGGTTTTTTTATTATTATTTACTTAATAATTAAGTAAGTATTTTTTAATAATATTGTATTTTTTTAAAATGTTGAAGAGTATAAAAAATATATATAAAAAATATATATAAAAAATCAAAATAAAAGAAAAAAGCCAAATGGCCTTGTCGGTAGCATCCATCAGTGGATTCCACCGATGGTTGTAGTATCACTCATTAATTATTTAATAGTGGATTTCACCATATTTTAAAACGATTGCACGACGTTAGAGCTGTATGTAGTATTACTCTAACAAGAATTTGGAATAATAGCTAGCGCTAGTACTACTTAATTTGGTGAGGGTGGAGGAGGGGTGGCGCGTGGAACTTGACTATGGTTGGCAATGAAGAAGTATGAAGAGATCAGAAAATAAAGAGAAAAAAAAAAAAAATCAGATCTCCTACATGCAGCATGTAAGGAGGAAAACTAGCTGGAAAAGAGGAGAAATCAGGAGATGATCTACTACAATTCCCCATCCCCAGAGCGCTGGGTTTGATGTCAAATTAACTCTAAGAAACGGATTAGCACTACAATTTAAAAGCTCATGCTGAATTGAGTTTCACATTGAAATCGCGAGCGAGGACTCATCAATTGCACCGCCAGAGAACAAAATTCCGTGTAATTAGAGTGAGAGAAGGTTCCATGCAGGCATGTTTTCGGGGATTCCGACTTTCTTCTGTCGTGTGGTTGATCGATGAATTAAGGATATATAAATGAGACCAAAGAAGTTCTCTTCATATAAGGCCAATGTTTTAGGCTCTTTCTTCAATGGCCTAATTAATTAGAGTAAAATTTTTTGCAAAAAAATTTACCTGAACATGAACAATGTGGAGCTAGCTAGCAAAATGCATAAATATCCGCGCCCATTCCACATTGATTTCTGCCTCGTATGCAAAGCAGAACTCAAGAGGAATTTGTCCCAATGAATGCCCCGTGTACTATTAATTCGACGTGTTGTGGTTCATGTGACTAGCTACGTACCTAGGGTACTGTAAATTGTCCAAAAGTAAGTACTCCTAGCATTATGAGTAATCTTTCTGGGGTCAAAGACAAGATCAAGTGAGTTAATATGTATAGCGGGAAGACATGTTTTGTAGTACCAAATGCTTTATTAATCTCTGAATACGTACAGTAATGTCGAACTCATGGATTAACTTATTATATCCTTCAAAATAAACTTTGTTTAATTATTTGCATAGATAAGTTATGATAGTACCATATATATATATATATTAACTCTTACAACGTCGTGACATGTGATCATGCAAAATGGTAATTCCATCTATATATGCTTTCTGCATGCCACTTATTTTGCAGGATTTGCCCGGGGCCGAGCAGATTTCAGTCAGATTAGTTTGTCTTTAATCACTCCTAATCACACAAGTTGACAGACTCGCCAGGACCCACTCCAGCGATTTTCTAAACCGTTTGCTGCCCCGTCTCAAAGAAAATTTCTAGAAAAAAAATAAAAATAAAGAAGAATTTGAACTACCCAATTCAGTGACTGATTGACTGCGTTGGAAGCCAACCACAAAATCCCAAAAGGTAGCTACACTGAGACAGCCAAAAGGAAGAGTACCCACCACTTCACCTTCCAAACAACTCCCTAAGCAACCCATCTAAGTCCTAGTCCTCTTCCTCCTAGACTACTTCATGTAGCTTTCAATCTCCAATTTACTTCAATATAGACTGACTTCCTTAGGTCTGTATTCATCTTTTCCTCCTGCTCATCGATCTCTACGGGCTGGTACATACCACCGTTGTCATATTCCTTGAAGCTTGGCTGCAGATTATAGAAAAATGGATCAAGCGCAATATCGGATGTGGGCGGCGAAGAGGAAGCACTGTTGGAATTCTCACATTCAGGCATCGACGAGCCCTTTTTACAATAATAATTCATGGGAAGAGCAAGCTTTTGCGGAAGATGCAGCGGGTCCTTTAGGAGGTTGCATATGGCCTCCGCGTTCTTATTCTTGCAGTTTTTGCAGAAGAGAATTTCGGTCAGCTCAAGCTTTAGGGGGTCACATGAATGTTCACAGGAGGGACAGAGCTAGACTAAAGCAGTCTCCAAGTTCTTACAATGAAACTCTCAATCAAAACCATCATCACAATTCCATCCAGAATTCCATTACATACCCATCCCAAGTTTGTACCCTGGTTTATAACCCTAACCCTAATTTTGCTGATCCTGGTATTATGGTACCCCCATCTTCACCTTCTCGGGTTTCAGCTCCACCAACTCACGAAAATTGTAGTGCACAAGCCTTCATCCGCCCTCATGCTTCTGCTGCTGTCCAGGAACACCAAAAGAGGCCCCGTATTTCTTCCCCTCCTTCATGGTCAAATTTGGTTGCTGACAAATATAGCTATTGTATTTCCGATCTGAAAACTGAAGAAGATAAAAGTTCAAGATTTCTAGAATCAGGGTATAGGCCGGCTAAGGGGGATTATGTCCCAACTGATTTGTCTGTGAGCATGAATTTGTTTGTCTGTCGAGCTCACCCGACAGTGCCTGGGGGTCTGGAGGAGATCAGTACTGTCGGTTGTAAGAGAAAGAGAACTGATCAGGCGTCGATGTTGCCTTTCTTCCTAAAGCCAAGATCAGTTGATAGACAATATCTACACTCGAAGGAGCTCGGAGTAAGCCCTAACTCCATAGAAGACTTAGATCTTGAGCTCAGGCTTGGTGACCCGCCTCAGGTAAAGTAGAATTTCTGAACCCGAGTGCTAAGAGGGACGAGTTTCTGTTGTTTGATTGCCTCCCCATTTTCTTTTCTGTTCTCCCTTTGATCTAAAGGCCAAGGCCAGCCACTATGCTTGGAGTTTGATCAACGGACTCTCTTTATATTTTATGAATTTGCAGGGTGTAAAAATAACAAGATGTATATCTCATAAAGCGTGAAAACTTCATCAAGAGATCAAGGATGATAACCATTATACCTATATATCAGCTTGTGCTTAATCATACAAATGATAACATCATGCATGTTGTTTATTCGATCTTTGAAAGGTATTTTGGAAAGTCTGAAGTATGGATCCATAATCTTTACGCAATATTCTCACACTTAATTCAGTACCGTACTCGTTTACGATTTTGTTGATAGTATTATACTTGGGAAGGTTTTAATTATATTTTCATGAATTGGCAAGCAAGCGCTACTATGCGATCTTATTTTTAGGGTTTCACATGTAATATATGATCTCTCCGTTCCAATCAATTAATGGTTCTTTCTGTTGTTAAGTTCTATTAATCCGATTGAGAACTAATTCGTAGAAAAGTTATACTTTCACTGTGAAACGAGAATCTTGGGTTTAAAAAGGATCGTATGACTCCTTTCTGAGCAAATCTACCGTGTTGTGTGCAGTGGTACAACTGTCGCAGATGCGAGCATGTCCAAAAATTAGGTTAAAATGGAATGTCTGAGCGGTGTCTGCGTGCTTGCTGTATGCAAGAGAAGAGGAGAGACAGGGATTGAGGCAGAGCTAGCTAGTTAATTAGTTAATTTGGAAGTTTAGGTAGGGTAAGATTAGGCTGTGTGCATGTGGTGTTGAAGGGGTGAGGAACTGACTAAAAACTGCATGGAATCTCGTGAGCTCCTTTTCCCATTCACTACCTCACTGACATTCCATCAGACACACAAAATTAATACTAAACCCACCCAGCCACAATTCACAGATTATGATTTTCAAAGTCGCATAGAGCCAGATATATGCCAACATCGATTCCCTTTTCTCTTGTATTATTATCATCACCATATGACCCTGTTAATTACAGTTTCAGTATCCAGCTCCCTCCATATAAATCCACTTGCTAGTGTTGTCTCTCTAACTTTTCTTTGTCAATCTCTTCTCAATCCCCCCAAAATTGCCACCAACTCCGGGAATCAATCCAATTAAAGTATTGGTATATGATATTATAACCCAACTTTTTTAATCATACACAGAATATTATCGCGTCACGACTGTTTAGCGCTATCTACGCACCTTTTGTTTCTCTCTGTATGCATAATTAAATTCTGCTTTCCCTCGATGGCAAATCCTATAGTACTGCTAAAATTAAAGAAGAAAGTAGCAAGTTCCAAATATCCTCCCTATAAATCCTAACCCTAGGTCCTCTACCTAAAATTATGCAGGACGCAAGGTAGGCGATCATTCAGGTCGTTTTTCCCCTTTCTTTTAATAGAAATTTGATGGAATATCTCCTAGGCGCATTTAATGGGTTATCTGCAGGGAAACTGAGAAAAGGGCTTGTAAAATGATACGTGGGAGGATTTATGCCATACCCACGAAATATTAATTTCCATCGAAATCTACGATCGAGCTGCTAGCTAGACTACATGCATTAAATGATTTGAGGGATTTTTCGATGTGGCTATGTGTTTTCTACGATGCATGTGAAAGTGTGAGAAAATAGAATGGTATATATTAGGGAAGGTGAGGTTTTTTGCATTGGTTTCTACGAAGTGCTAAATCCGTGTAAGAGGATGTAATGGTGATTGGTTGAGCTTTGTCTTGTATAAGGTTGTGAGTTGGATAGGTCTGTTGCATACAGAGGTTTAAATGTAGTTTTTTTGGGAGGCAGTGGTAGAGGCGCACATGGCCATCAGATGTCGCTTCCTTTATTTCTTTTTGAGAGAGTTTATATATATATAGAATTGAGAGAGGGAATGGATATTATTCTGATCAGCTTGGTATATGGAGTTTCCCTGTTTAGAGCATTTTGTTAATTCCAAATTATTGTTTAAAGAATAAGAATTTTGAACGAGTCCAAGAGACATAAGATTGGCTGTTTCGGGTGTAATTGTTTATGATTGTTTTGACAACTAAGGGTATATTTGCATGGGGGCCAGTGTCCTCGATCCCTCACGAGCTCACTTCAACCTGTTTAGTTAATATTATAACACTACTCTCTCTCTCTCTCTCTCTCTCTCTCTCAGAGTGTGTGTATGTGGGTTTACATATATATATATATATGTGTGTGTATATATATATCCCCATTGGAGCATCAAATCAGACTGCAACTTGATTAAAGCTAATACATGGATATATGTGACATCATTAATTAATTATTCTCGAGCGATCTATATAGTTAATACGGGCAACAAAAAAAAAGAACAAGGCATTGTCCTTTTTTAACACAACTAATACGTACCTATCAATCCATTTTCAAATTTTGAATTTTGATGTTCCACGTCCGACCAGCTAGCTTAAATTAGACCAAATATGCGTACTTTATATGCACACTAGTTTAAGCCATTTGAATTGATGAAACCGAAATGTTTAATTAATCATAAGTACTTCTAGTTACAATTTGATGTGTAAATACATCGCTTGTTGTGAAACCCATTAAAATTATATTAATATTTATAATCTTTTTAATGCTGTTTTAATGTGTCAAGTTACTACATTAGTGGTGTAGATTGCAAATACTCTCTCTCTCATAGCTAGGCTTCATGTACACACTGTGTTTCTTAAAACAGACAATAACAATGAAGTGTACGTTTCTGGTATGCCACAAACGCACCTACGTACGTAAACAGAACCTAGAGTACTACACGTCCTCATTCTTAGCAACTTTTGCTTAAGAACAAGTTTGGTTGCTACTGAATATATGTAATGGTCAACAGATTTCTCAAATTATAATTTCCTAGATCTTTGTTGGTTAATCTACTTCTAGAATTACATACGTATATAATACGCGCGCGCACACATACATATATATATATATATATATATATGTAAATCTCGAGTGTCGATTTTGTTACCATGGTATAATTCCTCCACTATAAGTTAGGACTATTAATAAAATTGGGACGGGGTCACTATTAGACATGTGGCTTCCGACTCTTCTATAAAAAAAAAATATATAGAATAGAAATTGAGCAGAAAATAGAAAGAAAGATATAATCAGAGTGACAAAGAGTGATGCAGGGGATTTGGGTCTGATGATTTTGTGTTTACAAATTCTACGTTGATAGTGCTAGACTACCTCAAGTAGGAAGATCAATGTAAATATGGCAGGAAAATGTGAAGATTGCTTGGATTGGGGCGATATTGCGCACATGTCAGTATTTTGGCACTTCTCTCTCAATTTTGCATCATTTATCAATCTGAATCTCTCATTTCTGTTTATTAACTGACCGTAAGAATAATTTTTATTTTGTCCAGTGTTAGAGAGAGAGAACTTTCAGGATTAATCTTTATAGTACTTTTGAATTGAATGTTCCGTATGCATGCTATTCCCATTCATAGGAGATCAACTGGGAATTATAATTTAAAGATGGAGATAATTTATAGTTAGTCTAAGAGATATATAATAATTTGATGTAATTAAATCATTTCTAATGAAAAGGATAATAACAAATTAATTCTAATATTTAAAAATATTAATATCTCTTTAATTAGTATAACATTCCCCATCAAATTCAAGATAAAACTTGAGTAAAAAATGATGGTCCATAAATAGCTCTAGGTAAAAAAAGGGGAAATAACAAGCCAAAAATTAGGCTAACAATGGCCGGTTGATGAAATGGGCCTTAGTCAACAAAAAAGATCAATTAAACTTCAGGTTATTTAGACTCGATCGGGTAGAAGATAAAATTAGTCATCAACGTGTGGAGATAGCGCGCTCGGTGCAGGAGCGCGCTGTCATGTGGCAACTGGTGGAGGTGCGTTCAGGCATACTGACAGAGACTTTCTGCAGTGCTTGTGGAGCAATTATTGGATTGTTTTGCCTTTTAGGTCAATGAATGAGCTTTTGATTGCTATTATAAGTAAGAAGAACTGTGATACGATGCTCGACATGGACTTGAGACAAAATATAATTGAGCAACCGTAAGGATTCCATGCATGCATGAGGGAAATGATATCAAAGGATCAGGAAATTAGAATTCGAAGAAAAATATTTCAAAGAACTAATTGGGATATATAGATTAATCTGATGTTAGTTATGGGTTCTGATAACATATAAATATAATTTACATTAATGAAATATAAATTGAAAGCGAAAATGGGAGGAGAGAGATCAGAGAATGGGAGTGGGAAGAACTTTAAATTTTACATAGCATGCATTTAACTCAGTAAAAGAAAGGATTGATAATAACTTAAAGAGAAAGGATTGATAATATTAACATGAGTGTTCCATCATAAAATACGACCTCCAACTACTAAAAGCTGCAGATGTCATTTTGCCTGAAAGCCAACGATCGAGTGCATGATGCTAATTTACCACCTACCTGGCTACCTCTTAATTAAGTGCCGAACACATCGATCCAACGCATTATTAAACAGAGTACTGAACGATATATATATATAGAGAGAGAGAGAGAGAGAGAGAGAGAGAGAGAGAGAGAGAGAGAATTATGACGCTATGACATGCACAAGTAGTTTGGGCTTGACTTGGAGAAACTTTGTAGAGAGAGACAAAGTAGTAACGCCTATATGGCTCGCGTGTACTCCAAGTAAAGTCACGTGTACTCTCGACCAAAGTCAAGCCCTCGTGTACTCCAAGTTTACCATATAGCTAGCATGTCGCGCGCATAGGTGGTACAGCTTGTCTCTCTCTACAAAGTTTCTTCAAGTTTCTCCAAGTTGAAGAAAAGCTGTTACTTCTCCAAAAATAACGCAATCAAGCACAGTAGATCAAACCTCTAAATCTCAAAAATTTGATTCAATATTTTCAAATTCTTGATGTGTAATCTGTACAGCTCATATGTGTTAATGTATACTTATCAAGTAGTTATAGGATAGCCTTATTTCAGGCTTAACTCAAGCCTCTCAACCTGCATTGTAAATGAGATTAGTGTGAGTCATTACATTCAAAAACACTTCCTCTGATTCTCTATATGGTATCAGAAAGCCCTCTCTCCAACGAGTAAAATTCTGATCTTTTTTCTCCACCTTCCGCACATGGCAAACTCTACTACCTCTCTCGTGACCATCAACGCCAATCAACAGATTATGACTAGACTCACCCCAACAAATTATCCCTCTTGGTATGTGCAATTTGAGTCCCTTCTTTTTGGCTATAATCTATATGGCTATGTTGATGGAATAATCCCATGCCCACCACGACCCTTAATGTAGCAATCACTACTGCGTATAATCAGTGGTTTAGACAAGATAAACTAATCCTGAATGCTATTTTCACTTCAGTGACAGATGCTATGATACCCTTCATAGCAACCTTAAAAACATCCTCTCAAGCCTGGAGGAAACTGACCAAGCTATATGCAGTCGATCCAGAACACGAGTCATGCAACTTAAGGAGGATCTCACTCTCATTTAGCGTGGTTCATGCAAGTTACAAAATTCCTACATTCTGTCAAAACTATTGCAGATGAATTGGCTCTCATTGATGCCTCTCTCTCTACCGATGATATCACATTATATGTTCTCAATGGTCTAGGCCATGAGTACAAAGAAATTGTAGCACCAATACGTGCCCGAGAATCATGGTTATCCTTGACGAACTCCATGATCTTCTCATAGGACATGAGTTCTATCTCAAGAGGCTTGACAACAATAATCAATCCATAGTGATTACTATTAACAACACTCAACATAAGGATTTCATGTCCTCAAGAAAACAACAGTCATTCTCCTCTTCAAACCAAAAAAATGATCCTATGTCAAAGCCCTGCAACTCCAAACAACAGAGATACACACCAAAGTGCCGATACTGTGAGCAACTTGGCCATGTTGCAAAATACTATCCACAACTGCAACCTCATAAAGCCTCAGCTAATTGCACAACTACAAATTCCAGTCCAGATCAAAGGTGGCTAATCGACTCTGCAGTTTCTCATAACATCACCTCTCAAGTTTCCAATTTGCAGTTGCACTCGGAGTATGATGGAACATATGAGGTGCTTATCGAAGATGGTTCAGGTTTGAAAATCACTCATTCAGGTTCTCTCACTTTGCCTTTTCCCAAACGAAATTTTCAAGTTCAAGACATACTTTGTGTTCTGAGTATTAACAAAAATCTAATCTCAGTTAATCATTTTACAAAACACAATAACGTGTTTCTTGAGTTTCATCCTACTATTTTTTTTGTCAAGGACTAGAGGACGAAGGAGACTCTTCTTCAAGGCAAGTGTGAAAATGGCATCTACCCCCTACCACAAACCAGTGCTTTCAAACCAATTGCTATGGTCCATCTCCAACGTAGTTAGAAGACTAATCAAGTCTTTTTCACTTCCCGTTGACAGAAATTCTTCTACTTCTCATGCTTGTATTTCCTGTTCAATGAATAAATCTCATAGATTACCTTTTCATAAACATGGACTCACAAGCTCGTCTCCTTTTGATTTAGTATACACGGATGTTTGGGGTCCATCCCCACAAACATGCATACAAGGTCACAAATACTATGCAATCCTCATTGATCACTTCACCAAATATGCTTGGTTTTTCCCCCTAAAAACTAAATTTGATGTTAGAATCATTTTCTCACAATTTCATAAAATAATTTAAACTCGATTCAATACAAAAATCGAGAGCTTATACTCTGATAATGGAGGAGAATTCATTGCCCTTCAACCCTTTCTCACACTTCACGGCATCAGCCATTATACTATAGTGCCACACACTCCACAACAAAATGGAGTTTTAGAGCGCGGCCATAGACACATTGTCGAAATAGGAAAAACACTCCTTACTCAAGTAGGTCTTCCTTCAAAATTTTGGTCCTATGCGTTTGCTACTGCAACGTATCTAACAAAGAGGCTGCCATCACCCATTCTTGAACAGAAATCCCCTTTTCAAAGCTTGCTTAATGAAGCATCAAATTTTCTTAAACTTAAATCCTTTGATCGCTTATGTATCCCTTGGCTTAAGCCTTACAACAACAACAACAATCTTCAACCAAAGTTTGTCCCCTGTGTGTTTTTAGGCTAATCAACAACCCAAAGTCCATACCTTTCCTATCACATACCTACTCAGTGCCTATATGTGTCTTGGCATGTCACGTTTGATGAGACCATATATCCTGAAACTCATACATAGTAAGCTCAAGAGCCCAAAGCACTCGAGACACCTCCCTGCTTCTCTGGAACTCTATTGCAAATTCCACCTACAGACAACCAGCTTCCACTTGTGCCAAGCATCACACAAGCACAAGAAGAGAGTCCTCTCCATCCTTTGGTTCGAGACAACACAACAATCACCTCAACAACTCAGGTAAACTCTCCACCTCCAATTGTTTCTCAAAGGACTCATAGTATGACTACCAGGTCCATGAACAACATTTTCTGTCCAAAGCAATTTCATACTACCACCAAACACCCTTTACCTGTATCGGCTGAACCCACATGTGTTGGTTAATCTACTAAAGGACGCATTGTGGTGCAAAGTAATGTCTGAGGAAATTACAACCTTGATTAATCATGGAACTTGGGAACTTGTTCCACCTGCTTCTGGACAAAACCTCATTGGCTGCAAGTTTGTTTTTAGATTCAAAAGAAATCCTGATGGAACCATCATTAATAGGCACAAAGCACGCCTAGTTGCTAAAGGGTTTCACCAAAGACCAGGAATCAATTACTCCCAGACATTCAGTCCAGTTGTAAAACCAGTAACAATAAGGCTAATTATCTCTATTACTGTCATGAATGGGTGGTTACTAAGGCAACTTGACATCAATAATGCTTTTCGTCACTTTTTGTTTGCAAATTGAAGATAAGCATCTATTGGTTGAAACAAACCCCACGACAATGGTACAAGGCACCACGAGATGCATTAATTAGCCTTGGTTTTGTGCACTCAGCTGCGGATACATCCCTCTTCATTTATTCATCTAACAATGTCCTATGGTATTGTCTTGTATATGTCGATGACATAATTATAACAGGGAATACATCGAGTTTTGTTACAGGCATCATTAAACAAGTCAGCAACAAACTCTCTATAAAAGACATGGGAGATCTACATTTTTTCCTGGGTATTGAAGTTGTCCTTATACCCAAAGGTGTCTTTATCTTGCAACACAAATACATCTGAGACCTGCAAAAAAAAAACTTCAATGGATGGAGCAAAAGAAATACTAACACCCATGTCGACAAGCAAGCATCTCACTTTGAATGATGGATCCGAACCTTCAGACAACATTGAATATCGAAGAATAATTGGAGCCATGCAATATCTATGCCTCACAAGACCTGACATTGCCTTCACAGTTAATAGGCTCTCACAATTCATGCACAAACTGACATCTTCTTATTGGACTGCAGTCAAAAGACTATTAAGATATCTCAAGAACACAATGTTTCACGGCCGGCATACTCATCCAGAAGAATAGTCCACTAAAATTAGTCACATATGTCGATGTAGACTGGGCTGCCAATACTGATACAAGAGTCTCAAAAATGATATCCATCAAATTCCTTGGATCAAACCCAATTTCATGGTCTGCTCGCAAACAAAAAGCTGTCTCAAGGTCGTCCACAGAAGCTAAATTTCGTGCCTTAGCTGTAGCAACCTCATAAATAGTTTGGCTTCATTCCCTCCTCAATGAACTTAGAATAAAACTCATGCAAACACCACAAGTCTTCTACAACAATATTGGAGCCACTCAATTCAGCCTAAATCCAGTTCAACATACACGAATGAAGCATACTGAAATTGATCTCTTATTTGTTCGTGTTCTTGTGAAGAAGGGATGTATAAGTGTCAATCATGTTCACATATTAGACCAACAGGCAGATCTACTCACAAAGCCTCTATCACGACAAAAATTCTAAAATGACATATAAGGAAAGCTGTTACTTTTCCAAAAATAACACAATCAAGCACAACAGATCAAGTCTCTAAAGCTCAAAAATCTAATTCTGCATTTTTAAATTCTTGATGTGTAATCTATACAGCTCATAGGTGTTAATATATACTTATTAGGCAGTTATAAGATAGTCTTATTTCGATCTTAACTCAAGCCTCTTATATATACATGCATTGTAAATGAAATTAGTGTGAGTCATTACATTAAAAAATAGTTCATTTGCTTCTTTATAATCAGCAACAAACTCAACATCTTACTCTGACAGGCCACTCATAAAAATCAATCACAAAACTCATAGGGAATACAGTAGTACGGTATCAAGCCAACCAAATGATCTGTATATGATAAGAAGTGTTACAGTTACAAAAATATTTCATAAAAATAAATCTACACTTTGACATGATTTCATATAATACGTTAGATATCATATAAATGTAGTTTTACAATCTAACATACTACATGACGCCACCTTACTTTGTGAGTTTACTATCATAAAATCTTTAATTAATTGTGACTAAACCATTTCTCCTTTCATATATATATATATAATATATATATTTATATATATATATATAGACCTAGACTGCATGCATTACTCCATAACAACCATCCCACCAACCAATATCTGCCACAACCAATGCATCAAGACAACATGAACCTATACATTTGATCAAACGTGCACTAATCATCATAGATACCCAAATGCAAGTATGCCAACCAGAGGGGCTCGGTCTCGAGTGTGATATCACACATATATGCATCCTCAAAAGTCTCAAACTCAGTTTTCATTTTTTTCATTCCAAAATATACAATTTCATGCTTAATATTAAGCATGATTAATACATTACTAATGAATCATAATATATAATGATTGCATTTTCAAGTTGGACTGATTAAATTCCTTCCTAGTGTCAGATTTTGAATATAAAGAAGTGCTATAGCTACAAAAGGATATTACAAAAGTAAATTTACAAATTGACATATCATTATTTGATTTGTTAGATTTACTTTACAAGATAAATAGTTTTATAATCTAACATACCACATTAAATTCTGTCAATTTGTACGTTTATTTTGCTAAAGCATTTCATATATATATATATATGTATATATATATATAATATGCACACGGACTCTTGGGACATGGATGGTTATAATGTAATGGACTTCAATAGAAAAAATCCAGTACATGAATATGCATTTAGTAACGACACATCTATACTATGTATTCATTGTTCAGCATTGGTAATGAACAGAACTCGTCTTCAGCCTGTTTAAAATTAGAAGGCAATGCTCCACAAAGAGCAAGCAATGGCTTATGCCCGTGCTTTAATTGCTGGATTTGATCTGAATTATGTCCTTTTGTTGATGCTTTTGGAACATGTCAATCTTTAACTTGTTTCAATTTTTCCTTTTTCTTTTCTTTGTAGGGAGTTGGTCTTTAAAATCTTGGTAAAAGAATATAATGTATTTTTTTTTCATTCAGGGAAGCATGCATCAATTTCACTGATCTATGCAAGAGAAAAAAATCAAGATAGGCTTTGGGTAGATGAAATTACTACAATGCAGACTAGCTCTCATTTAGAGTTGCCATATTTAGGAACATCTGGGATCACACTTGCCGTGATGAGAGATGATAGTCAGAATCTTATGATTAATGTTCACCAAATAGTCTCTTCGGTTGGAAACATAATGGCTCTGTAGATGCATTAGTGTCTAATTCAAAAGGAAGTCATGGAAGTTTGGACGTTAGCCAAGGTATTGTCCTATTTTTCATTACATCTTAAAACATGTATTGACTTGTGACACAATCATTAGAAGCTTCTTGACAAATGAGAAGTTTATATGTAAATGGAATATGGAGGGTTGATTATGGCAATCCACACTAATCCTCAAATTCATAGAGTTTTGGCTCTTCCAAATATATGTATATATTATTTGTAATTTCTTCGTGTATTAGATACTAATTATGCTGGTTTGTCTTCTATATTCCTCACATATATATACATACAGACATGTGTGTATATTCCAGACATGCTAAATATAATACTGAAAGAAGTTCCAAATTGCATGTTAATCCAAACTTGTTTGAACTTTGACTATAGACAAACTTGATGTCGGAAAAAATATTTCAAAATCGCTATGTTATTTCTAGATTAATTTAGGGAAGAGCTGAACTAGAATTTATGGTTTGTGGAACATGGAAGTATGAATTGCACTTTTGATGACATGAAATTTTGCACAAAAAAATTTTCATTTTAACCAAGTGCATGGCAAAATTCAAAACTTTAGATTTCCCAAGGCCAAGCAATTGTAAATTTATGTACACTTTATTTAATATTTTAGGATTTTAAGTGGATGATAGGGCTACTAAAAATTTTATTTTCTACGTAAGAATTTTATATTCTAGTAGAACTTTTAT
The DNA here is from genome assembly GCF_004785595.1 of Juglans microcarpa x Juglans regia. Taxonomy (NCBI): domain Eukaryota; kingdom Viridiplantae; phylum Streptophyta; class Magnoliopsida; order Fagales; family Juglandaceae; genus Juglans; species Juglans microcarpa x Juglans regia. The sequence continues at coordinate 31,820,847 of NC_054602.1, read as the reverse complement.
ATTCTTCCAATTGGGCGTAAGTGCCTTACACGTAACATTTTTACTAGTTTATATATGTACACACACTTCTAGTTGGATAATTATATAGATCGTTTGAGCTACACTGCTTCATTTACAAAAGCAATGTCAAACTACTTGGTGAAAAACCTCACGCACCAAAATCATAAAATGTTCAGACTTCATAATTTTAATTTATAAAAGAGAGTGATATGTGGTGGGATTGTATTCTAGACTTTTTTTTCTCAAGTTATTTGGCTTGATAAATGTCTTTTTTTATCAATGAAAGTATGTTTTCTTATAAAAAAAAATTGTAAAAAGACATTGAAGACAACTTCTAATATCTGTAGCGTTTCGATTAACGAATTGAAGCTTATCATAGAGGGATTGCCATTGATCATGCATGGATATATAATATAAGCTAGACTAGACTATTGAAAGAATAATTTGCACAAGTCGTGTTTGATGAAAGTTCACTACTGGAATTGTAGGAAACAGAGTCGATTCGACTTGCCACTACCTTTCATGCCTTTTACATTGCACAATACAGAGTATATATAGAAAAGTAAATCATAATAGAATTGTGCCACATCATTGTTTCTGTTTATAGACCGAATAGTTCTGAATATTCTCATTTATTCTAGAAGGTTGTTGTGAGTGGTATTTCGATAAGGTAGAGGGTATGGTTGTCTTAACATGCCCCCGCGATCCATGCATCACTGGAACAATGGTGAGGCTTGATCGAAGCTGTGTGAACCAAGGAGAAGAAAGTGGTTTAGTCATGATATCAGCAATCTGATCTTTGCTTGAAATGAAAGACGCTTGTAAGGATTTGGTCGCGACTCTTTCCTGAACAAAATGATAGTCTAACTCCACATGCTTTGACCTTGAATGCAGAATCGGATTGAGAGAAAGATAGGTGGCACCAAGATTGTCACACCAAAGTGTTGGTGGATTAAAGGGCTGAATTCCAAGTTCTTTTAATAATGACTGCAACCAAATAACTTCACATGCAGTATTAGTAATAGATTTATACTCAGTTTCAGTAGGAGACCGAGCAACAGTAGGTTATTTCTTAGAACCCTAAGAAATTAAATGAGTGCCAAAGTAAATACAAAAACCTCCTATGGAGCGACGATCATCAGGACAACCGGCTTAGTCGGCATTAGATAAGGCAACAATAGTATAAGTAGAAGATGGCGAAAAGCATAAACCAAAATTGCGAGTGTTATTAAGATACCTGAGAATATGTTTAACAGACATCCAGTGGGGAAGGCATTGACTATGCATAAATTGACAAACACGATTTACAGTAAAGGAGATGTCAGGTCTAGTGAGGGCAAGGTATTGAAGACTTCCTACAACACTACGATACCAATGAGGATCCTTAAAGGTTTATCCATTTAAGGCAGTTAACTTTTTAGAAACTGACATAGGTGTGGCCATCACATTGGAGTTTATCATACCAGTACGTAGTAACAAACCAATAACATACTTAGTTTGCCTGATTTCGGCAAACCTCTATACCAAGGAAATAATGAAGCAACCCTAAATCTTTAACAGGAAAGTATTGCTTTAAGGAAGTGATAAAATCTGAAATAAGTATAGAGTTTAAACCAATGACCAAAATGTCATCTACATATATCAAAATGTATACACAACCAAAGGCAGTACACATAATGAAAAGAGAGGAATCAGGGATGGAACAAGTAAAACCAAGATGTAATAGTCTATCACTAAGCTTAGCAAACCAGGCTCTAGGAGCCTGTTTCAAATTGTAAATAGACTTTCTTAACTTACAGACATGAGCTGGGAAGTCTGGATTCACGAAACTGGAAGGTTGCTTCATGTAAATCTCCTCCTCAAGATCACCGTGTAAAAATACATTTTGTACGTCGAGTTGATGCAAAAGCCAATTAGAAGTGACAAAAAGTGAGAGCAAAAGGCGAATGGTAACAGGTTTAACAACCAGACTGAAAGTTTCATGGTAGTCCAAACTGGGTTGCTAATGAAACCCTTGAGCAACTAGACGCGTCTTGTGACGCTCAAGTGATCCATTAGATTTTGGTTTGGTTTTCAGAAGCCATTTGGAACCAAGAAGATTATAAGTAGGAGAGGAAGAGACAAGATCCCAAGTTTTGCTGCTGAGAAGAGCATCAATCTCAGTTGCCATGACAGTATTCCATTCAACAAATTTAGAGGCCTTTGTAAATGAAGTGGGCTCTTCAGGAATGATGGGGGAGGAAGAAATATAGGAGGTGGTTTGAGAAGTAGTCGACTTCTGTGATGTCCTGACTCCCACATATGGAAAAGTGAGAATCGTGACGTCGGGATGATGACAACACGGGTCATGCATCCCAACGAAATGTGATCAAGTGTGTGCAACATGTAAAAGTGCACAACAAAAGTCGCAGCAGATAATATAAATAAGTCAACTAAGTACCAAAAATTTAAATACAAATATTCAAAATAAATTACCTTTAAAAAGATCCCAAAATATATTACAAAAGGTAAATACATAAACAAGTGATAAAACGAATTTCGACACACGAGAGCAACCCCAGGTTACTCCTCCAACAGAACCAAAGCCTAAGGGTCGTCATCCTCTTCTGCATCAAAATATGCGATACCATAAAATGGTACCGCAGGTAAGTAATAATCCAAACAACTCTCGAGATAAAAAGCATTAATGCAACCAACAAACAGATTCCAAAACCTTATTTTTTCCGAAAATGATTATTTTCTAATATACGCCAAAAATCTCATTTGACCATAAACACGCCATGAATAATATCTATCATTTTTCCAGAAAATGTGCTCGTAACCATTAAATCATAAACCGACAACAAAATCATTTATCGGACATTGTAGGCAGGAATCATAGGCGGGAATCGCAGGCTGGACTATACCACCATCCCTACTTACTACCATTCCTACAGTCTCTTTTCCTTTCTCTCAAACCAGTCAATCCAATCATTTCAAACATACTAAAAATTATTTCTCATATGAAAACTCAGTTTTCAAATAAATACATGAACATGTATGCAATCATGAGAAAAACCAGTTTTCAGTTGCAAACATGAACATGTGTGCAAATGCAATGAACAAGACACGACACCAATATCCAACAACCAACAAATGTCAACACAATGCAATCACACAAGCAACTTCGTTCTCCAATTCATCCGACCCCTATTCCTTGAATTCAGTCCGGCATAACAAACAAGATTGCTAGGGAAGGGATTAGGGATGTCAGTGAAGCTAATGGTGGTGGTGGTTGGCCGTGGGTGGCGGCGTAGAGGGCGGTTGAAGTCCAAAAGCCCAAAACGAAAATGGAGTTGGATGGACTTCACCGGTGGTGGATCAGAGCTAAGGATGGATGGGTTAGGTTGTTGGGAGGTCAAGGAAGATGTGGTGAAGAGATGGTGGCCGGAGGTGGCTCGACGGCCGCGCAAAGACTCAAGGAATGCCACGGCTTGAGGCCGTGCCGGGGAGCTAATGGCAGCGCGAGAGGAGTTGGGAATAGAAGGGGTGATCGCTGGCTGGTGGGGAAGGGAAGGAGAGGGGTGGTGTCAGTCACGGGGGCGCGCGACGGTGGGCTGGGTGGAAGAAGAAAAATGCACGGGGAGAGAGGGGAGGGGTGCAGCACGCGTGAGAGGAGAGAAAGAGGAGAAAAGAAATGGGGGAAAGAAAAGAGAAAGAAAAGAAAAAGAGGAAAAGAAAAATAGAGGGAAATAAATGAGGTCCAATCCTCACATCTTGGGTCACAAAAATGATCCAATGAAAAAAAATTTCAAAACAGCAAGTCAATTAAAATAATTTAAACGTAGTGCTTAAATGAAAATAAAATAATTAAATTCAACAATAAACTAATGTAAAATAAAAAGCAATTTAAATAATGAACAATTTTTAATAACAAGAAAACACATTGAATTTACAATTAAAAAATCTTAAAATAATATAACATAAATCATCTAAAATTTAAAATAAGAAAGCTCATAATCTTAATAAATGCAATAATTTACTTAGTTAAAATACACGTAAATACGGGGTATCACAACTTGCAAGGAGGCCAAGATATAGTGCCATCATTTCGACAACGAGGACAAAAGGTATTCCTTTTTTTATCTAGTAAGCATCGGGTGAGTCAAAGAAGGCAAGATTTGATTTTGAGGTGAAGAGATGCATTCGGTGGAAGGAACCGAATCAGAGTCGTGAGGAGGAAATGTAGAGGAAACGATGGATGATGAGCCTAAAGAGAAGGCAGAAGTGATAGAATTAGAAGGAACCCTAAGAGATGAAAGTGGGTTGGATCGTAGGCACCTGAGTGAGTGGGCTGAGAGAAGTTGTGGGGCTGGTTTGAGGAAAAATGATAGGAAGTTGTAACATGGGCTGAGAAGAAATAATGGTCCTAAAATTAGAGTCATGCATTGAGGAAGAAGGATTGGGCTGAGAGGCAAAAGGAAAGTAGGTCTCATCAAAGATTACATCCCTGGAGATGTAAGTTTGGCCCATAGGTAAATGAAGACAAATGTACCCCTTATGATCAGGGTTATAGCCAATGAACACAAGGCTTGGATCGATAGTCCAATTTATGTTGATTAAAGGGCCTAAGGTTGGGCCAACAGGAAGACCCAAACACTTTAAAAATTTTCTAATCGGGGGTTTGCCCCATTAATACTTCAAATGGAGATTTATTTTGTGGTAGAGAAGTTGGCATGTAATTTATTAAGAAAGTAGAAGTTGGAAATGCTTGAGCCCAATAAATATGAGGAATAGATGCATGAGACAAAAAAGATAAACCAGTCTCAACAATATGACGGTGTCGACGTTCCACACTCCCATTTTATTGATGAGAGTGGGGACATGTGACCCAATGAGTTATACTGCAAGTTTGAAAAATATTTTTAAGGGGACGAATTTCCCCTCCCCAATTAGTTTGAACCGAAATAACTGTTGTATTAAAAGTATTACTCACATAACCAAGAAAGGCCACGACTATGGCAGTTACATTAGATTTAACTTGCATCGGAAAATACCAGACAAACTTAAAAAAATCATCAGCTAAAGAAAGATAATAACGCATGCCATGCATAGAAGGCACTGGAGTAGGGCCCCAAACTTCTAAAAAAAAGCTGGAAAGGTCGAGTTGAACGTTAGGGAGAAGACGGATGTGGCAGAGCAACAAGTAGGACAGTGACTTATTGAAGTAGTAGTAGAGAGAGGAAGATTAAACCGATGCAATATAAGTGAGGTGGTGTGTAGAGAGGGATGACCTAGCCTCAAATGCCACAATTGAGCAGAAGTCTGAACACCTAAGAAAGCTTGAGGGGAGGAAGTGGAAGTTTTAGCAGTTCGTGGCAAGACGTACAGACCATCTTCAACGTGACCCTGAAGGAGTACTTCTCAAGAGCGTGAATCCTTCACAAAAAACAAATTAGAGTGAAATTAAAAAAATACACTACTATCACTACAAAACTGATGCACATACAGAAGATTGCTTGAAATGGAGGGGACATGAAGAGGATTATTTAAGAGAAATTTTCCAAAATAGGTCAGCAATTGAACAGTGCCAAGATGTTGGATGGGCAGTGTTGAGCCATCCCTAATACAAACTTGGTCAGGTCTCTGATACGATGTTGACTCCAAGTTGAGGTTATTGAACTCAGATGTAAAGTGATGTGAAACAGTAGTATCTAGGAACCAGGTAGTGGCAGGTGAAGGGGAATGAGAAAGAGAGGTATAGTTGGTTGTGTGAGATGGTGATGGAGAAGCTGGGAAAGGAGTTGTGAGCCGAAGATAGTAAGACAAATCTGTGTGACCAAATTTTTGGCACACTTGACACTGAGGACGAGTGTTAGTTTGAGGAGAAGACATATTATTCTGAGAGAAAGGAGGTCTAGAATATGTCTTGGTCCCGAGTGGAAACCACGAGGTAAAAAACGACCTCGTCTTCCTCCACGAGACTGGAATCGACCACGAGTGGGTGTTTGAGTTTGAGAAACCGAGTGGTATTATGCGTAGCAATTGTGGTATTAGAAAGAAGATTTTGAGTTGGGTGAGACACATGAGATTCATGATTCAGAAGATAACTATAGAGTTGATGAGGGGAAATGTCATCGGGATAGATGGTAAGTGAGGTTACCAACGATTCAAATTCAGAACCCAGTCCCACAAGAAGAGAAATAGAAAACTCAGAATCACTCAACAGATGTCCGGTAGCACTCAACGAGGCAGCAAGATTTTTTGCTCGATTATAGTAATCGAACGCTGATTTAGGGCCTTTCTTTAAAGATGCTAACTGAAATTTAGTGTGGACGACATGGGCAGAAGACTTAGTAGCAAAAAGACTTTGAAGTGTGTTCCAAATTGCAAAGGATGTAGTGCAATCAAGAACTTGTGCTAAAACTGACTCAGAAAGGGAAGCATTAAGAGTGGACATAATCAATTTATCTTGAAGAACCCACTTAATATGCTCTGGATTGGAAGTATCAGTGGAAGATGGGGTAGGCATAGGAAACAAGTCATCAACATGCCTGAATAATTGATGACCCTATAAAAATGATAAAATCTAAGCTTTCCATATAAGATAGTTATCTATGGTAAGCTTGATTGTGATGAAATGAGAGGCTGTGTTGAGGATGTTTGTGGGGGTTGATTTATTAGATGATGCCATGTGAGGGAAGAAAGGAAGCAAATGGAAGAAAGAAAAAAAAGAAAAAGAAAATTGGACGCGAGTCCTATTTAGGCTCATGATATCATGTTGAAAGAATAATTTGCACAATACGTGTTTGATGAAAGTTCACTACTGGAATTGTAGGAAAACAGAGTCTATTCAACTAGCCACTACCTTTCATGCCTTTTACATTGCACAGTACATAGTATATATAGAAAACTAAATCATAACATAATTGTGCCACATCATTGTTTCTGTTTACAGATCGAATCTTCTTGAATATTCTCATCTATTCTAGAAGGTTGTTGTGAGTGGTATTTCGGTAAGGCAAAGGGTAAAGTTGTCTCAACATAGACTAGTTATAATTTTCTCATCCAAAAACTTTTTACAATTCGAAGATTTATAGATATAACATGCAGGTGGATTCTACTATATATATATATATATATATATATATATATATTGGTGGAACTAAACCGGGGAAGGATATATTAATATTGCTTAGTAGTAGCGATGGTTGATTTTCAATAGCAAGTGCATGGGATAGGATTCGTATTTTGGTTCCTAAGCATCAATGGAAGGCTATGGATTTGGCACTTAGCTTTGCCAAATAAATTATTAGTTGTTCTATGAAAGGCTATGACCAATAGCCTGAGTGTGGATGAGCGGATTAGGTACATTGGAATCCTAGTAGTATCTAAATGTAAATGTTGTCCTCAGGGCAGTTTTGAAGATCCGAATCATGTTCTATACAGTGGAAAGGTTGCTGATAGACTTTGGCAAATGTGCTCTAGTTTTCTTGGGAGTTCCCTATGTGGCGAATCGGTCTTGGTTGGCAACTGTTGAAGCTTGGTTTCAAAGAACAAAGAAGTCTTCAAAGGTTGGTAATTTGATTGGTGTGGTTCCATGTATTTTAATATGGAATATTTGGATGTGGAGGTGTTCGGCACGTATGGAGGAACACAAAGATTATTTTAATGTTTTGTAGAGAAAGGTTAAATACTGGCTCCATTGGGTTGGTTTGAGGCTTAGGCAGCCAGGTAATATGACCATGCAATTTTAGAGGATTTAAATTTCCAAACAGTAATTCATTTGAAAAGAAATTTTATTGCAGTATCTTGGGAGAAGCCGGAGTTGGGTTGGTTCAAATTAAATACGGATGGTAGTAGCTTGGAGAATCTGGGAGAGTCAAGTGCTAAGGGCTGCTTCGAAATCATGAGGGAAATCTTGTCTTTGCCTATTCTGAATATATTGGCCTTGGCTCAAATAATAAAGCTGAGTTGTTGGGGGTTCTAATTGGATTGCGTAGATGCAAGGCTATGGGATTGGTGAATATTGTTGTTGAATTAGATTCATCTTTGGTTGTGAATTGGCTGGAGAAAGGGAGATGTTAGGTTTGGTACCTGGAGGACTTTTGGGAGGAGATACTCTTGCTTATCAGAGGCCTTAATATTCGGTTTAAACATGTGTTTAGAGAGGGAAATAAAGCTGCAGACTGACTTGCTAAGGGTGGTAATACTGGGATTACGCAGGAGTATACGTCGGCTAACATTCCAAGGGATCTCAAAGGGATTTTATGCTTGGATAAATGTGGATTGCCATGCTTAAGAAGGAGGTAAATTGTGGTCATCTAGGTTGGAGGCATTTACGTAAAAGGCAAGGTTCCATTTTGGAGGCAGTAAGCATATTTAGTTTACGTTTACGTTGGAGTCATCTGGATTTTTTACATTTACGTTAGAGCGGGCAGCGTATACTGTTTTCGTTTTGGCTTGGTCATTTGTTATTCTTTGTATAGACCTCTTTAATAATTGTCCTGGTTGACTAGTGTTGGGTTTCAGTTTTCAGTTTTCCTTTAAGTTCTGGTCATTGACACTTGGGATGGTTTTCTTTGCATATATGTAAATTCTGTGGATCTAGAATGTTGTCACACTGCAAGAAATGAGGCCTTTTGCGATGATTTTATGTCCGTTGGAAATAAAATCGCCGCATAAAGCTTTTAATTGCGGCGATTTTTACATCGCCGTAATTTTTTTACATAAAATTTTGAAACTGGTTTTTTGCGGCAATTTTTTTTACTTTTTGCAACAAATATATTCGCCACAAATACTAAATTGATCTTTTGCAGCGATTTTTCATTTTTTGCGACGAAAAAATTTGTTGGCGTATTAAAAAAACTTGTTTGGACAGTTTGTTAATTGCTGCAACTGCAAAAGTGACATTTTGCAGTGATTTTTTAACTTTAAAAATCGTCAAAAATAAGAATCAGACCTTTTGCAGCGATTTAAAAATCGTTACAAAAAAGTAGACCTTATTTCTGGCAAATTCCAAGTCACCGCTTAGTATTCAGCGCGAAGTGGGAAATCACGTGGGAGCTGATTAATGTACATTTTTTTTTGCGGCGACTTTTTGTTTTTTTGCGGCAATATTTGTCGTTGTAATAAAGTCTTCAACTGTACCAGCACTAATCTAATCGAACATTGTCGCCGTAATAAGATATGCTGCCATTTAAACATTATTAGCGGCGAATAAAAAGCGCCGAAAAAGACAATAAAATTTAAACCCCGCGCCTAACGTTATCCCCTCATTTCTTTCCCTCCAGCGCCGTCCCCCCCCCCCCCTCTCTCCCTAATCCATCTTCTCCCTCAAGCCTCCGCCGCGCCCCTCGCTAGCGACCCCACCGACACCTCATCTCGACGGCCACCCCCTCCTTCTCCCCCAGCCCCCACGGCGGAAATATTAGGTTTTCCCGAATCTGGCCTCACCTCTCTCTCTCTCTCTCTTAGATTTCTCCATGATCGTTGCCGCTAGGGTTGCCGTTCGCCACCAATCACACCTCGACGCCATCGCTAGTCCGCCATCGGAGCCCCTTCTCCTCCATGCCTAGCCCAGCAGCCCGAGGCCCTCCCTCTCTCCCTTGCTCTATTCGCAACCCACGGCCCCCACGTGGTTTACTTCTCTGCCACTCCCTTGTGAGTTTCGATTCTTCCCTTTGTCAATCTTTGTACTCAGGTTTTGGTTTGGGGGTTCTTGCATTTGACTGTTGTTTTTGGTATGACATAATTCTATATATGCATCTGATTATGTAGCCTCAGACTCAGTTATCTCCTAGGAAACCAAAGGCTCAAGCACTACACAGTGGTGCTTCTTAAGATGCAGAGTTGTAGGCCGAGTTTCAACAAGTCTTTTTCTTGGTTCTCTGCAGTAATGTAAGAACATTTTTGTGTGTTTTACTTGATAGAAGTGTCATGAACTCAGAGCTTGTCTTCCTTGAGATAATTTTACTGTTTTTTTGGCATTTTGATGTGAAAACCATTTTAACTTTGCCATGCGTCATGCATTTAACATTCTTACTCAAAACTGCTTTTGGTTACTACCATGTCAAAAGTGGGACAATTTTAGTTTGCTTGCTTGCAATTTTAGTTTGCTGCCTCTGTTTCTTTGCTGCCTCTTGTATCCACGTTGATTGAAGACAATTTTAGTAAATTTAAGCTTGATGTTGAGTGAAACTTCCCTTTCTCTTGCACATTGATTGAAGACAATTCTAGAGATTAAACATCTTTTATACATTTCTAGCGACAAAGTCTTAAGTGAACTGTAATTTCTGAATTCTAGAGTACTAATTCAGAAATTACTTATGAAAAAAATATTGATTTACTTATGCTGGTTCTGAGATTTACTTATGAAAAAAATATTGATTCATAGAATAAGGTTATGTAGAAAATATTAATGAATACGTTAATCAATGATAGAATCAGTGAAATTTAGAATTTGTTTCTATCCTGCTTCCTGCTATATATGATAATTACTCAATGTTTTTTCTTTCATATTCTTTCCAGATATATTCCATCGTTGCTGGCAACATTTATGTTCCCACAGAGCCTTGGCGTCATAGGTGGGAAGCCTGGGGCTTCAACTTACATTGTTGGTGTGCAAGATGAAAAAGCTTTCTTCCTTGATCCACATGACGTTCAGCTGGTATATAGCCTGACTTGAATAAATTGCTTCCTGTTTAAATACTTGTAATTGCATATATTAGATGGATAGAACTATATTTGTAGAAATTGATGAATCTGAAAATATTTTTTTTAAAAAAAGAGTAGATTTATTTTAACTTTTGAGAGACTAGAGGAATGAGAGGAAGGGAGATGGTGGAAGCATGGCCTGTGATTTTGTGGAGAATATAGTCCTGGAAAGAGCTCAAAGGAGAAAACTGATCGTGTTTTATCTAGTAGTCAGGATTTACTGTTTCCTTGGATTGGAAATTCCACATATATGCATGACCTGCAACTTTGTTGGGACTCGTTGAATTTCCCCACGAAATAAATCCTGACTACTTGTTTCTCCAGTGAGAAGCTGCAAAATAAGAAATGTGAATCGACCAAAAAGCGAAGGTGGATGATTGAAATTATCTCCAGCATCCCGGCATCTTGCTTTGCCATTGGTGCATTCCTTTTTTTATCATTGTAAACATCATTTCATCTCAACTTCTTCTTGTCTACAGGTCTTAAAGATGCTTATCATTTGATTGGTCTTATGTTCTAGGCTGTATATTGAGCATAATTCAGACGTCTTTCCTAATCACAGCTTGATCATTATATGATTTTTTTTATTTAATTTTATTTTAGATTAATATGATTAGAAGTTGAATTGGAAGATGGAAGTGATCCTGGTTTCTTTGTTGGGTGACACTTCAGATCAGAAGCTAGCTAGTGGGTCGATGCTGATTACTGCAGTTCATGCTGCAAACAGCCGTGGTAAAAAGTCAACAAATTAATTAACCAACTTTGGGGGGATTATATAATAATAAAATCTGTTTGATGTTAGACCTAATTAACTAGTAGTAATCATGTCTACATTATATATTTGTATTAATCTCGGATGACTATATTAATTAATGAAATTATGGTTTCACTCTTGGATGACTATAATACTTTAATGCTATTTGTTGTCAGGTGGTTAGTGTCAGTAGGGACAATCAAGAGCCTGATACTTCATCTTACCACTGCAAGTAAGCGTATTGCTGAGACTGAATCACTTTCAGTATTTACAGTTTTTGGTTTCTTTTTTCTACTTAAGCATATACTATAGTCCTTTCATTTGAGTTAAGGAGATCATAATATGGTCATATTAGGGGCAGGGATCTTTTTTGAGAATGTCAAACGAGTTTTACCTTACAGATCTGTAAGGTAAAATTCTGCTGCGTGCATTTTTTTTTTATTTATTTTTTAAAACATCATTTCTGGTAAGTAAATTTCGCAATAAATAATTTTTTCGTCATATAAGACTATTTGCGGCGATATATAACTTTTGTAGCGATGCTCACTCACTACAAAAGAGACACTCTTATTTGCGGCGATTTTAACCGCTACATAAAATATTATTCACGGCGATTTTTGAACACGTTGCAAATAATATGAAGATATTTGCGGCGATATTTTGTGTATTCGCGACGATATAAAACTTTGCAAAAACTTTTTCACAGCGATAAAGAGCTGAAATATGAACGTTATTTGCGGCATAATTTGCAATATTAGCTGTGAAAAAAATCGTTGCAAATAAAAAATATTTGCGACGATTTTTGGATTTCGCTAGCTAAAATTTTAAGGGAGTCAACAATTGCGACGAAGCTCCGGCACGGCATAAATCGCTACAAAAGGTTATATGTAGCGATTTATGGGATTATTTGCGGCGAATTTAAGCGCTGCAAAAGACCGTTTTTCTTGTAGTGTCATGGTATTCCTCTGCCATAAGTGAGGTTTGTTTTTGTTTTTTTTAGTCTCATTATAATATATATATATATATATATATATATATGTCTTTAATGTATAGGTTCATACTATTAACGGACATGCAGTACTATATAGCATTTAATGTTGTAGGCCATCTATAAACCTTGTTTATCTCTCTCAAAATTATAAAATATGTTTGGGTTATATTAATATTGATCGAGGATTAGTATAAAGAGGCTTCCAAGACTTTAATTTTTTATGCATGGGTACAGTGTTGATGATCTGATATATTTAGTTACGAGATCAAATAAAAATTTTTGTGGAAAATTAAACAGGCGAGCTGCCAAGTTTGAACATAGTATAATGTTAAACATAGACAAAATTCAGAAACATTGAACTCTATGCATGAAAGTGCTTGATCAGTTGGTCCATATGCATGCATATTCTTTCTATCCCACCTGCTGCCCTGCCTCTCTCGATCTTCTCTTTCTTTGATATAATGACCTTCCAATCTAAGTTATCTGACTATCATTATCAGTTAAATATTGATGATGACGAAATAGTCGGTTAATTAAACCTCCATTTCGTCATATTGTCTAGCTGATCAAGATCAAAAGTTATATATATGGTCAAAGCCTCACACACACGATAATTTACCTAATTCTTATAATTATGGACGGCGGTGCTATAGATGCATGCATTTGGCAGAAAGTAGCTAGCTATGCTCTTGAGTCTTAATTATATATATATATATATATATATATATATATATATCAGTGCCACCAAAACACTAAGAAGTACACACCACTCTTACCATTATTGTCGCGCGTCATACATCATCCGAAACGATTAAGTACTTCATTTTTAATCTGCGCCCTGTATTATTAATTATTTATAATTAGTTCATCATTTTCTTTTAAACCAAATATTCATATTCAGTTTTGCTATTTACAAGTTAACTAATATGTAAATTGACAGATCGATTACCGTGCGTGCAAATTAGTGCACGTTAGCAGGCTTTCCATACACATATCAATGATGTTTTTCGAGTCTCAAAAAGCGGATCGGAGTTGCAAGTAATGTTTTTCATTGATATAATTTGCAGGCACCGTCTCTAGGGGTGACAATATGTGATACGACTCATTAACCTAACACAAACACGACACGATAAAAACGGATTAATATTTAGTCTTAACGAGTTCGGGTCAAAATGGATTGACCCGTTAAGACACAATAGCTTAATGAGTTGATAATGGGTCAAAACGGTTTGACTCATTAAGAAAGTTAAAATTACAATTATACTCTTATACTTAAAAAAGAAAATTGTTGAGATTTTAATTTCGATATTTTTATTGTTTGGATTGTAATTTTGGAATTGTAGTTAGTTTTATATTTTTTTTTATAGATATTTTGATTTTAATATTTATATAAAACTATGATAAACTTAATTAAATCAAATGGGTTAATTTTAGGTCTGTTCAATCTATTGACATAAACGGGTCAAAACCGGTTGACACGACACAACCCGTTATGTTAATGGGTCATATTAGGGTTTGAGATTTTGACACGAGAAGTTTAACGGGTCGGATTATGGTTGATCTATATAGTATAATATATATGTCTTGACATAATATGAACACGACCCGTTAATACGATTTGATACCCATAACCATCCCCACGGTCCAAGTGCAAACTGATCAAGAGCTTTCTGGCAACGTCTGGTCAAGCTAGAGAAATAAATGTCAAACACAATTTCGATGCATCTCAAATCCATGATATGTGTCATTATTAATAATTCAATTTAGTGGAGACATCACCGATACAACTCGACACAATGAATTATATATATGTGTGTCGGTCCACGGTCCATGTACAGTATTATTAACATAATTCACTTAATAATTACATGCTACTGTACTACTATATGTGTAGAGTGCTAATATTATGCCATCGATCTGCTTTGTCACAAAAAAAATAAAGAAAAGAAATGTTAGTAGTTGGATTTCAAAGGTAATGTGCCTCATGTACTATCATCTCGGAAAAAATCAAGTTCATAAATATTCACGTAGTTGACTCAAAGTGAGAGTCATAGCATTATTTAATTATCAACACATAAACAATTTGCGCAAACGTTTAGGTTGGTACGTATATAGGAAGATCTCGCATGCCTTCTTTTTTTCTATGATAATATTGTTGCGAAAAACGATGATAATAAAATAAAAGTAAACAAGAAATAATTAATAATTAATCACATGATACAAATTTACATGGTTCGGAAAAATGATTACGTCCACAAAACTGCATATGATTTTATTATGTTGAGGTATCACAAGATACATTTTGGGTTGCTTTTTCACTGTTTAGAACAACCATACTATTCAAAATAAGCATATTTATAGGGTTACATAACGGAAATCCTAACTTTTACTTTTCTGCGATATTCACTCGAGCAGAGTGTCGAGTGCGCTCCAACGAGCTCTCTATCTGGTTTTTGCTAGAGCTCCGAGTCGAGTGACTATCAAGCGAACTCTCAACCTAGGCTTCAATCGAGGTCACTGTCAAGCGAGATTTGAGCGAACTTTCTGTTTGATCTTTGCTCAAGCTGAAAGTCGAGCGAACGTCAAATGAACTTTCTATCTTGGCGATTCTTGAGTAAAAAACAGTGCTAAAATTTTTCCTTAGCTACCAAAAGGTGCCACTATCAATTTATTTTTCTTAAAAAATTAAAGAAATGACTATTAAGAAAATAATTATTTTTTCCTAGAAAAAATTAAATTAACTAAATGTTTGTTTCTATCTATAGGGCGATGCGCTATACATATTGTTGAGTTTGGCTTGATTTCCTACTAAAAATGCATTTTTGGAGGCTTGGCTTGAATGTTGCTTGATCATGGCTCGACCCTGGCTCGAGCAACCTTAGCTCGTCACTTCGGTTGAGCGAAGCTTCATATAGAGAGTTCGCTTGACAGTCAGCTTGAGCGGTATGCAACCCGAGAGTTCTCTCTACACCCACTTGACAGTTAGCTAAAGCGGATTTCCAAATCCTAGCGTTTGCTCGAGCACTGCTCGACACTCTTTCAAGCGAATATTCAAAATCTAGGGTCTGCTGTTTAAGTATAAATAAAAAATAGCGTTTTATTTCATAATAGAGTTTTGCATTTTGTGAGGCAGTAGCATACGAGAGAAAGGGAAGAGAGAGAGGGAAATTCTTTTGTAAAGAATTGTTTGTAATTAATCTCTTGTACTCCATTTTTGTTAATAGTGAATTCATTGAGACCGACCTAACCAGTGAACATAGGCTCACATTGAGCCGAACCACTTAAATCTTGGTATTATGTGTGTGATTGTCGTTATTTTTCTTTTATTTATTTCCACTACGAGACTTCAAATTAGCCTTTGATAAATGATTTATCCCAAGAAATTGGTATCAGAGCATGGTTTTGTGGGAAATCTGGACAGATGGCTATGGCAAAGCTTGAAGTGGAGAAATTCGATGGTTAGAACAATTTTAGTTTGTGGCGCATCAAGATGAAGGCTTTACTCCGAAAATAAGGTTTGTCAAAGGTATTAGATGGGAAGGTGACTGATGATTCTCCTGCACTGTCAAAAGAAGAAGATGAGAAAGCACATAGTGCTATCTTGTTGTCACTATTAGACAGAGTTTTGAGAGAGGTTGCTGATGAGGAGACCACTGCTGGTCTTTGGAAGAAACTTGAGAGCTTGTATATGAAGAATTCGCTCACCAACCATTTTTATTTGGAGCAATGATTTTACACTCTCAAGATGAGGGAATGTACTCCTATTCCTATCATCTAGATCAATTTAATAAAATCATTTTGGATTTAAGGAATATTGATATTAAGCTTGATAATGAGGATCAAGCCTTAATTGTGTTGTGTTCATTGCCAGTCTCATTTGATAATTTTGTGAACTCGATGTTGTATGGTAGAGATACTATCTCCTTAGTAGATGTAAAATCTGCTTTGAATTCTAAAAAGTTGAGAACAAAGTTGGGTGTACAAAACCAGGATAATCAAGCAAATGGCTTGTTTATGAAATGTTCTTTTGGTGATAGATCTAGGGAAAGAAGTTCAGAAAAGAGTAGGGGTAATTTCAGGGGTAGCTCTAAATTTAATAAGAAAAATGTCAAATGACACTGCTGTCATATGTTTGGTCATTACAAGAATAAGTGCTCCTGATTGAAAAATAATGAGGAAGGTAAAAGTTCATCTAATGTTGTTAGCGTCAAAGAATACTTTAACAACTTTGATATTGTCCTTGCAGTCAGTGACTCTAGTGGTCGTTTTGGTGACAAGGGGGTCATGGATTCAGCTTGTATGTTCCATATGTGTTCCAGGCCAGATTGGTTCACTACATATGAATCAGTCAACGGTGATTTCTTTTTGGTTGGGAATGATATGGCTTGTGATATTGTTGGGATCGATTCAGTTGAGATTGAGATGTATGATGAAATCGTCAGAATCTTGTCTAACGTTCGGCATATTCCGTCTTTGAGGAAAAATCTTATATCTTTGGACATTCTTGATTCCTTTGGTTACCAGTATTCAACTGCAAGTGGAGTCATTTGAGTCTACAAGGGATCTTCGGTGGTAATGAAAGGGAAGAAGACAGATGATCTTTATTTTCTTTAGGACAGTACGTTGATTGGTGGAGCTGCATCTTCAGATGTTCCAGATTCATGTATTACTCGTTCATGGTACATGTAATTGTGCCATATGGGTGAATGAGTGTGGTCATTTGTGAGTAGGCAATTTCTTGCTTTGTGTGATTAGAAGATAGAAAAGCTTGATTATTATTATTATTATTTTTTTTGCATTGTATTCTTGTGAAGCAATGCAAAATCACGTTTACTACAATTTATTTCTTTCTAATTTTTTGGGGTACATCTAGTGTGATGTGGTGCCCTGTTTGTACTCATATTTGTTTATGACCATTTGAGAAAAATTCTGGATTTGTTTATTTTTTAAACTATTCAGTTTGTGATGTGTTTAATATGTTCAAGCACTTGAGAAGGCTAATGATCTATAGATAAAGAAGGTAGAGCATCCTTTAGACCAAACAGTTGGGTCCATTCCACAGAGATGGGGTAGCTGAATGGAATGAATCGGACTCTTATGTGAGAGTCTATAGTATGCTTTTGGGTTTGCTAGGCTTGTCTACAGATTTGGGTGAAATGGTCAACACAACTTGCTATTGGGTGAACCTTCTCCTTTTTATAATTTTTTTTTCATTTGTTATTTTCACAGGAAAGGAGAGCAGGGGTTATAACAAGAAGGTGGAGTTGCTGAGAGAGCTTCACAATAAAGTGCAGGTGGTACTCTAGATCATGCTATTGAAATTAAGCATGATTCTGATTTTGGCATTGGCGCACAGTGAGAGCAGTCTATAGTTTCATCTAATAGATAGAGGAGGCATTTTGGCCACCTTTGTGTTATGCTCATGTAGTTTTGTTGGTGTTCTTACTTTGGTAGAGAATATTTGTTATTTGCATTTGTGTGTATTCAAAAGTTGTTGTTCAAGTAAGCAGTTTGTTTAGTAGTGTGTTGTCTTGGTGTGAGAGGTTGAATAGTTTCATTTGGACCAAGCTTGTGATTTGGTCAAGTCATCTATGGAATTGAGGACTTTTGGGTGGAACTTGAGTTCTTCAAAGAAAAATGTTGTGTTCAGGATTTGTAATTCCCTTTGGAGATTTGTTGGAGGGGGTCGGTTCTATGGTTAATAGATTTTATTCAGGGTTGATGGAATTCAAGCCAAGGTGGAGATATGTTGAGTTTGGCTCGATTTCCTACTAAAAATGTTTTTTTTGAGACTTGGCTTGATTGTTGCTTCATTCTGGCTTGACCTTCGCTCGACCTTGGTTCAAGCAATCTTAGCTTAATAGTCTGCTCGAGAGAAGTTTCATACAAAGAGTTCGCTCGACATTCGCTCAATAGTCAGTTCGAGCGGGTGACCAACCCGAGAGTTCGCTCGATATTTGCTCGACAATCTAACGTTCGCTCGAGCATTGCTCAACACTCACCCGAGAGAATGTTCAAAATCTTGGATCCACTGTTTCAATATAAATAGAAAACGATGTTTCATTTCATAACAGAGTTTTTCATTTTGTGAGGCAGCAACATACGAGAGAGAGAAGAGAGAGAGAAATTTTTTGTAAAGAATTGTTTGAAATTAATCTCCTATACTTCATTTTTATTGATAGTGAATTTATTGAGACTGATCCCACCAGTAGACATAAGCTCACATTGAGGCGAATCACTTAAATCTTGATATTTTATGTGTGATTGTTGTTATTTTTCTTTTATTTATTCCGTTGTGATACTTTAAATTAGCCTTTGATAATCGATTTATCCCAGTACATACATATATACATATATATATATGATGGATGAAAATTATAATACAAGAGACTTTTACTAAAAATTACAAATCATAAGAGAGCTATTGCTAAAAAAAAATGAACAGAGCGGTCGACCTCCGTCCAAATATATAAATATATATATATATATATATATATATATATTTGATATGACAACATGGCTGATCAGATATATCCCATCAAATTTTCTTTAATTTTAATTTAAAATAAACTACTCTGTAGATGGAAATTAAAGTAGCATGCACAACACAAACATATGCACGCATAACGTTTTACAATACAGACGATAATTATGCTGTTGTTGAAGATAACTCCTCTCGTTTTTCTTGATAAAATTTGAAAGTTGAATTAAATATTATTAAAATATAATTTTTAATTTTTAAATTTAAAGAAATAAATTATTTATTAAATTTTATATAAAAGTTTTAAAAAAAATAATTATATGAGATGGTTTGGTCCGTAACCAAACCAGGCACTACGTACGGTTCATCGTTGACAATTAATATATTAAATATATATATATAAACCGACCACTGCTAGCCGACCACATCTGATGATCTTATTATGTACTGTAATCCTTGCCCAACCAACTTTCAATCGTTTTTCGCTGTGAATTACTCTCTCTCGGAGCCGGGGAAATGGCGATTAATCCCCTAAAGTTCGAAAAACCTGATCACCAGAAGATGAAATGGAGCTCAGATCATGACCAGAACTCCATGGAAGCGAGGTCGTATGTATGTGGTTTCTGCGAGAAAGGCTTCTCAAATGCACAGGCTCTTGGGGGGCACATGAATATCCATCGAAAGTATAGGGCCAGACTCAAACAAGCCGAGGATGAAAACTTGCTGCCTATGGACATAACAACGTCTGGTCCCACTGTCGATCCAGCTTTGGAGGAGAAAATTCTATTTCAACTCGGATCTGGGGATCAGGATAAAAAAAGTTGCAGTCCTAAAAAGCCATGCTCTCGCTCTGTGGATTATATGGGAAAAGCCATTAACAAAAAATCTCATCAGCTTCCCAGTTTGTTTGGAGGCGGGAATTATGAAGAGAAGGAGATGATGCAGTACAACTTGAGCACTCATGCTTCGCAGCATAGTAATATTGCAGAAGTGGACCTTGAACTTCGGTTAGGGCCTGAGCCTCATGCAGAGATATCCATAGCGAGTACAAAAGAATTCTTTTAAGTTGGAAATGAGCATGAATATACGCACGCCGCCAGTTGAGGTTTTTTTTTTTTTTTTTTTTTTTTTTTTTTTTTTTTTTTTTTCTTCCCTCTCTCTCCACCTCTTCACGATCATCTCCAGTATTCTTATCAATCAATTAGTAATTCAGAAAAATAAATTTTTGTGACCATTTAATTGCAGTTAAAATATTATTTGTGATCAAAACAAATTTATTTTAACTGTAAATAATCATTTTACTGAAATTAACAGGTCATAAATAAATAATTTTCTTGCGGTGATTAGAAAAAACAGCTATATATATATATATATATATATTGAAGTACTGCCTTGGTCTTGATATTTGCTCCCAAAATTAATACTTATATTCGCACCCAAAATCTGTTAAAGAAGAAAAGAGAAACAAATTCTACGTGTTCTATTAGCATTGTGTTAATAATGGTCCAAGAAAAATATGTCAGTGTTGCATCATGTCTACCTTCGTTATTTGCAGTTGGCTTTGATGTTTTTATTATTGCATGTTCATGTAAAATTACTTATATTGCGTACAGAGTTTTAATCTTTTGGTGTACCCTGTGTATGAATTCGAATAAAGGGTGTATTTTGTTGCGTCGACTACTATTAATTTCATTCAAGAGATCATTCACAGATGCATTTATATATCTCTTTTCTCTTTATATATATAAAGAGGCTATAAAACGGAATTTTCTTGTTTTAACGGAATTTTCTTATTCCATTAACTCTCCAAAAATACAAACCGACGCAAACAACTCTCCAAAAACCAAAATCCTATCCTTCTTTGTCTCTTCATCTTCCCTTTTTCTCTTCATCTTCGTGAATCGTATCTGCAATCCCCTGATCTGCTGAACGGTCCATGAACCTCACAAAAAACGCAATCTTGATTATAAGGTCTTACAGCACGATAAGGCATGATAGTAGCAGAAGAAACCTCTTTTCAAGAATTAGTCCTTTGGGCGACCCTTCACTCAGCGTAGCGCCAATTCTTGATCAGTGGGTGGAAGAAGGCAACAAGGTCAAGGAGCTCGAGTTCCAGCGCATCGTCCGTGATCTCCGAGCTCGCAGGCGGTACAAGCAAGCTCTCGAGGTGAGTTCTTTTGTTTTTTTCAATGCTCTGTTTGGTTGAGAGAAAATGTAAGAAATAGATTCTGGGTCTGTGCCATTTCCCGATGGTAAATTCTCAGGATTTTCTCTGGCCGATGAGAAATTGTTGCAAAAGGAAAGAGAATCTGGGTGTTCTGTGATATGCTGGGTTGATTTCATTAAATGATGAAATGCTATTTTAATTAAGGCAAAGACTTGCATTACTCACAGTTGAGAAGGCTCTCTATTTGGTTGTTGAGCAAAGGTGGGAAAAGAAAGGAATAGAAAAGGAACAAATGGGTTTCATATATTATGTGGGTTGGGTTTTGGCCTTTTGGGGCAACTGGGGAACTCCCCTATTGAGCTAATCAGTGGGTCTAGGTCAGACTAATTGACAAATATTGTTTTCTATGATATTTCTTTAAGCCAGCGGACTGCTTTTTGGATGATGGGTTCATGAGTTGTAGTTGGGTTTTTAACTTGATAATTTGTGTTTGGGATTTAGAGAAGCAAGTGTTCATGAGCTTGTTAAAAGGCAAGGCATAAAAAAATTGCATGGTGTTGGCTTGAACATCATTGAAAAGCCATTCTTGTGATTGGCATATCAGAATATAGTTCCTTCTGAAGTGAAATTAAGGCAAGAAATAACTTTCGCCCTTTCTAAGGTCTATTAGGGAAAGCTCATTTCTCTTTTTTTATCCCCATTCATGTCTGATTAGGAAATTCACTCACGACAGTATGATTTGCTATATAAACATCTTTATTTAAGCTTGATATTGGTTTGTCAGAATTTATAAATTAAAATTAAAATAATATAGTTTAAACACTCATAGTAAAAAGAACTGTAGTTGATGATATTGTACAATTTTTGTGATGAAATTAGAAAAGTAGGAAAAAAAACCAACAAAATAGATGTTTTTCAAATTCCCCGAGTACCCGCATACGACAGCTCTGCAGAGCTTTACGAGTCGATAACCTGTTCGACGTCAGTGTGTGCAAGGCGCTGTAAGCAATGTTGCTTCAGGGGAAAAAGAGACAGTATAAAAATAAACACCTATCATCAAATAAATCAGAAAATGTTACGAGATTTAGATTAACCGCATTTAGTATAAGCTCAAGATGCAAAAGTGCTCTAGCATCATTTACCAAACATCTCTCTTGCAGTTCGAAAGTTTCCTTAAAGTCACTGTAATTCTCCCACAGTTGCTCTATCATTGGTATGTTTGAAAATTTAACGTTCTTTTTATATCTTTGGATGTCCATTATCATTGGAGATTCAAATGGAAGGTGACTGCCTTAAGTCTTTTAAAGCCTCTGTGGTGGTTGAAGGTTATAATCCCCCAGCATTTCAGCTTGGTGGAAGCCTTGAAAGTAGATGTAGGGATACTTTTTCTTGTGATGAATTCAATGATGTTGAATACACAATGGTACATTACAGTAAGCTACAGAAGAACACATTATGTAGGACTTATCTCTCTGCTTGAGATGCTCTTTTCAGAAACTTCCATTTTATGCAGTGAGTGATTATCATACAAATGTTGCTGAATTTTAGTTTTGTGTGTTTGCTGGAACTTATACGAAAAGAACTGAAAAAAGCTCTTAAAAAAAGCAGCTATAGACTTGCCATTACCAGGAAGTTAACAGTTAATGGTCTACATCACAGACTTCTATTAGATTCTAAAGCCTATAATTACTGTAGATTACCGTATGTATAATATACACCCCATAAATATATATAACATATTTCTTTTTTATTCTCAAGGTCATATGCACCAGCTGCGGAGTTTTGAAAGGTATCCTAACTTACACAGCATCATTCAAACTGCCAAATGGAAAAATGAAACCTTATAATGAAAGCTTACAGTGTTTTATGCAGCATAAGTATGTCAAAAGCAACGGCTCAAAAAATACAAGTATCTCAAAGCGTATGCTTCAAAGATACAAACCATTCGCACCCAGGCCTCTTCATTTATTTACCATTTCTCACTGCCAACAATGAGCATTACCAAACAGTTTCATACAAGGCCAGCTTCATAATCAGTACCCTTAAATTTCACCATCTATGAGTCCTATCGTAATCTAGACTTGTATATATGATCTGATAACAATTATCTACAAAACTATTTATTCCTCAGTACTATTTTTTGATAAGTTATTCCCCAATACTATCTAGGGGCAACTAAGCCAGAAGAAGGTGGCCATTGGCTTGGTTTCATTTGATTTTCAAGTAAAAACAAGCAAAAGTAAAACATTAGAAGGATGTGCAAACAATCAAAACTCTCTAATTGGCCCAGATGAATAGCACTTTTGAATAAGCAAGGACGGGAGAAAAATTAAAAATAAAGACGGCAAAAAAAAAATCTGCCACATAAAAATTATTCAAAAGAATACAAAAGAGGAAATTACTCAACCCAAGTCTCCAAACCCCACCCCCCCCCCCCCCCCCCCCAACAACAAGGGATGTATTTACTAAAATGGCCTCTTCATTACCACCATTGGTTTTTTATGATCGCAGAGTCCAAGATTCAAATAATCTTGACTTAGTTGTATATCTCACAACCTAATCTCCATATACACTCATTGTTTTTGATCTTTTATTTATTTTATTTTTTCCCTTTACAATTCAGTCATGCTATATCAGACCTGAACATTAAACCGCAATAGCCGAAGGCCCAAAAGAACTACATAAATTTCTTCAAGCAACCAAAATAATTTTATCAGTGAAAGCTAGCTAGCTCAAGGTACGCCTGGTGTTGTGTGAGCAGTGCGAGTTTGAGACAGCGGCAAAGAAATAGTTTGTTTCAGACTATGGGGCTCGGTTGTCGAACCTGAGGTACGATCATGAGCAGTTTCATTTTGCTCCAGACCTTTGATTATCTCTCTCGGACTTGTTCCTGAACCTCAGTTTGTGTTTGGTTCTCTTACACTTCCAAATCTGTCGGAGAGACTTTGGAATGAACAACATAATTTGATAGCTCCACTTGGGGCTAATTGGCCATTTGCAAGATTAGAAACTTGGTAACTGCAGCAACAGATTATTCTATGGCACCTTTGTGGTCAATGATTTGTAATTGGCAGAAGAGAATCAATTAAACTTTAGTCATTGGAAATTTGAGGGAACTGCATTTATCATTCCTTTTCATGGATCTTTGTTTTTCTTTTCTATAATGCTTTCAAATAACACTTCTAATTTGTTTAGAAGTGTGCACCCATAAATGTAGGACCCTGACAACTCCGGTGGAACTTAGTGATTGCCTGAAATCCATTAGAGAGCATGCATTTTCTTCATCACCATACCCTGTCATAATAACTCTTGAGGACCACCTTACAGCAGATCTTCAGGCTAAAGTAGCCCAGGTATTTTTCAGTTCCTTCTTTTAGTTAGGACCACCTTTCTTTTTTGGAGTTATAGTCTAACGGTTGCATTGTTATTTCTTAGTTGATCACTCAAACATTTGAAGATATGTTGTTTTATCTCGAATCTGAATGTTTAAAAGAGCTCCCTTCACCAGAAGAATTGAAGTATTGGTTTATTATCTCAAACAAACCTCCAAAGGAGTTTCTTCAAGCTAAGAGTAGCAAGGAAAAGATGGAGAAGTCACTCAAGGGAAAGGATTCTGATGAACAAGATGATGATACGGTGTGCCGAGAAAGAAAATTCACCACATAAGAACTTCATTCCTATCTGGTTTCCTGCCTATTAGGTTTTTAGTTATATAAATCTTGCTCAATTCAATTGCAGAGTGATAGTGATTCAAGTCAGCACAATCAGGATGATGAGGATCATAAATATCTCTGATCATGAGTCACGTTCACCAGGTCCATGTTCATACAACTGTCTAATTGCTATTAACGCTGGAAAACCAAAGGGTGGTCCAAAGGAGGCATTAAAAGTTGAACTCAACATGTATTGGATTGAATGATATTTTATTTTAAATTAATGTTCTTATATTCTGCACTATGCCTTAAATTACTATGTGAAATCAATCATTTTTATAAAATATATATTATTTTCTACAAATAACCATTTCATAAAACTAGGCAAACGTGCTTTGCACGTTGCTCCCGCCTAATATATATATATATATATATATATATATATATATATTCATGATCTTTCATCCTTGATCTTCTCTATCGATCATTTTCGAATAATCAGTAATGGATAATTGATCACCAGTATTACTAATTTTGCTGTAAGAAGCTGCCTAATTAATTAGTAGTTTGGGAGAAGCTAATTCAAACTAGAAACATATATATGTTCACCTGTAAGCTTATAACTCATTGTGCCTGGTGGGAAAGAATATGTATACACTACAAAACAATTACTTTTTAGTGATGGTTGGAAAATTGTAACAGTCCCCAAACCGTCACTAAAAACCTTTTTCTATGACGATTTCTAGAAACCGTCACTAAAGACAGATGAGATTTTATTTTACATTCCAACGTATGAAAATTTTACGTTCGAACGTCACATATACGTTCGAACATTGTGGCTACTTACGTGCGAACGTGAAATGTTTTGGCGCCAATATTCGAACGTTAGTAATTAACATTCGAATGTAAAATGTTTTGCGCCAATATGTGAACATTAATTACTAACGTTCGAACGTTGGCGCCAATTTTAATTAAATATTACTCTAATTTAAAAATTATATAGTTTTTATAGTGCATAATTTGTGAACAAGTCTATATAATTGACTTGTATATATTTATATATACACAATTTGTAATATATTTATTTATGTTTATACATATTTGAAGTGCAGTGATTTAGAATTAAAGATGGAAAATATAACATTATATAAGATTGAGAATTGAATGGTGAAAAACCATAGAAATATTAAATAATATTTTTCTTTACAAATAATAAAAGTAAAATACAAAATATGATCGAATTTCTTAAACAACACTCAGATGATAGTGTTGTTCGCGAAATTTGAACTTTGTACATCATCAGTCAAGGTATCAACCTTGTCGTTGATGATACCTACACGATGGGCGATCTCAGATACAGATGCCTCTATAGTCGCGAGCGATTGATCGATCTTATGATCGATATGCGCAGTCAACTGTGAGATCACTGCATCAATCCAAGCAGGCTGCGCATCTCCTGCAGATGTACTCGACGGCTGTTGACTACTACTCCCCACATGACCTGACTTAGGCTGTGTCGGAAGAACTAGATCCTCTACAGGGGTGACTAACGTCACCTAGCCTGTCCAATGCTACATCGATGTGTGGTCATGTCGAGGGGGCTCATCTGATCTTTCACCCTCTCCTCTGGCGGAGTTGGCACTCCTCGTGCAAGTAATAGCCGGCTGATCAAGACACCGTATCAGAGATTATCTGTGGAGACGATGCTCGCCTCATAACGGATCCTCTCAAAGATGTGAAGTGGCAAATCTATGGGATCTCCACGTGCCACTCGTATCAAAAACTGTGTCCGAAGTCGACTAAATGTGGTTTTATGTGCCACAGGATCTACGTTTGTTGCAACAATAAGGTGCAACATCCAGAAGAAAGGTAACAGATGGTTCTCGTTGAATGCATTCTTCCTCTCGATCTGCATGCGGTCCCTCCCGGTGAGGATGTAGAAATCCTCGTCTCGGTCATCATCTCGAGCCTCGAGGCCAGTATCCTCGGCCTCTGATTGGTCTGCATCTCTTGTTGATGCTGGCTCAAATGGGCGGCCAGTAGATGATGCAGAAGTGGCTACATCCTTACGGGATGTAGCGTGTGCAGATGTCTCAACTCCTCAACAAATCCCGAGGTGCTCGGCGATGACATTTTGTGAAATCTCAATAGAAACACCGCATACAGTCACGGTGTGAGAGGATGTGTCCTGAGGCATGGCACACATCCCCATATAGAACTCCTGAACCATTGAGGGGTATACCTTCCCCCTTAATGTGCAGATATTTTCCCGGCCTCTACTGATGAAAACATCTCTCAGAATCGTCTGCTCCCATATGAGTTCGTCGAACTCATTAATCAGGACCTCTCGCTCTACCATAACAGTATGAGCCCCGATACGAGCAGTGTCCTAAGTGGCTCCTTCCCTCCCTCGTTTCCTAGTATGCAGAGGATGAGTCATATCCTGAAAAAAGAAAAGGAAAAAAATTATTTACATTGATGCATTTTTTATGTTAATTTTAAGCTAGTCTGCATTAACGTTCGAACATATCAAAATAACGTTCGAACATTCAGATAAAACCTTCGGACGTGTGTCCTTTACGTTCGCACGTAAAACAGTGTTAATAAATTTACGTTCAGACGTTCATCCTATACATTCGCACGTTAAACACATACGTGCGAAGATATAACATACACGTTTGAATGTAAGCAATATTTAACTAACATACGTTCGGATGTTTATGTTATATGTTCGAACGTATTAGTTTTATGTGCAAACGTAAAGGATGCACGTCCAAACGTTGAGACATAAATAATTTAAAAAATAGTACGTTCAGACGTTATATGTAAAGTCCGTACGTAAATTTTACGAAAAACTAACGTCCGAATGTAAAACAATACACATTCAAACGTAAAAGCCTTAACGGCTATGTAATTGAAAAGTCATATGTTCGAACGCCTTGGTGAAACGTTCGAACGTTACCATGCAGAATGGCTGAGTCAACTCAGCCATTATTGAAATCTCCAAGATCAATCTACAAGGTTCTAAATGCCAAAATGTCACCGTATATACTTCAAGAAACTTTTCTACGGTAACTATTTGGCCAATGGCAAGCCATGGTGGCCGAAAAATTGAATTAAACATTCGGCCAACACTTGACCCGTTTTAAACAAAACCAAACCTAAATCTCAAATAAAATACATATTATTTAATTAAAAGATGAATGCCTACCTTTTAGTGACGGTTGTGGCGGAGTTTGACGGCGGGAGCGACGGAGAAGTGGCGGCGTGCAAACGGGAACGAAGTTAGTAACGATTGAAATGACATTTCGCCGTTCTATTTTGGGCTTATATATACACGTTACGCTCGAATGTAATTCTTAGTACATTCGAACGTTTTTTCGATTTATTTTTCAAAATATTGACTATAATATATTATATTATTAATATATGTTATATATTATAATGTATACTATAACATATAGCATACTATATATTATATTATAGTATAATATATTTATATATAGTATATTATAGTATCTATATATATATACTGTGTATTAATATATATATAATGTAATCTATAGTATATTATATATATACTGTACTATATATATAATATAATATATATCTAATATTATATTATATATTCTAATATAATATATAATATATTTTATATATATATACAATCTATTATAAACTAATGAAAACAACATTAGAACCGTAAGCTCTTATTATAAGCCCAAAACGATTTACTTTATTTATTACAACTATTATCCAAAATTCTAGTGTACAAATTCCTAAATAGATTTATTGGAATCAAATTACTCTCTGTAATGAATGACAATTAGATTAATTGGTTTTTTGAATTTGTAACTAGTTATATTTTTTCAAGTTTAGCAATATGTTTATACATGTTGTTGTGATTTTATGCTTACTCTTGAAATAATTGTGATTATTGTTTGTGAATATTGTGAATAGATTGTGAGTTTATGGTGTTCATTGATGAATTAATACGTGTAAAAATATTGTTGTGGGAATATTGTTGTTGTTGTGATATGGATTTGAAATATTGTGATTGTTGTTTTTGAATTTTTATTGAATATGTTTAACAAGAAAATTTTAAGTTTAGGGTCTTAATTTAAATAATATCCATCTAATATTCTTGTTTTAATATTTAACATAGAGTAAGTATATATAATATATTCATACTAATTTAGTTAGAATATGATTATTATCCAAATTATAAGTATAGTATAAAACTTAATCTTAAAAAAAAGAAAAAAAAATTTAAATAACTTAACTATATATAAAGTATAATACTTTTTTCATATAGATGGAGATAAAAAAGGGACTGGCCATTGGATCAGTAAATAGCAAGGCAGTTTTATTGGGAGGATCGATCCCTTTTGTTTTCAAAGTAATGTTCAAACATCCTCTATCATTGTGTTACAAGTAATAAATATATAGAGGACTAACTAGCTAGCTAGCTTAGTGATCACATTGTAGTTGCGTACTTTTAGCTGTTGCGTTTGTGGCTATGAAGTGGGTCGTACGTATCTTCAGACATCGATATAGGTGTTCATCGATATAGGTTTTAATTGAAAGTCATACAAATTATGACCCTCAGATAATATGATTCCAGAAAATCATTACTATATAGTATATATATAGTGTATATATATAATTATAAGTTTTGGATATATATATAGTGTATTATATATATAGCATAGTATTATATATATATATATACTATACTATATATATAATACTATATACATACTATCATATTATGTTTTCATTTAAAGTATTATGCTATCATAGTATATATATATATATATATATATATATATATATTATGATATATATACTATACATCATAGTATATATATCATAGTATATATACTATTCGTCTAAGCGAACGTTACAATGTTACATTCGAACATTTGTTGATAAGAATAACTGGAAATTTATAAATGTTTGAACGCCAAATTTATTAACGTTCGAACATGAAAATAAAAGTGTGGGAAATTTCTCGCTTGATTTAAGTACCTCTAATATGAACGTTCGGACGATAAATGTTTACGTTCGAACATTAGTGGATGAAAATCATCAGGAATTTACAAACGTTCAAACGTCAAAATTCCAGTCATTCGAACATGAAAATGAAAGTGCGGGAAATTTTCCGCTAGATTTTTGGCGTTGTTATAGTAAGATACGTTCAAACGTTTATAGAAAACGTCCTAACTTTTTTCTAAAAAATTTATCCATGTTTTTTAACGTTCGAACGTCATCTAAAACTTGGGCGGGATAATATAACGTTCGAACGTATAACCTAAACGTTCGAACGTTTCGTCTAAATATTTTCGCTTCCAAATAATACACGCACTAGAGGCAGCAGCCTCATTTCTGCTGCTTCTCCCATGCGCGCAAGAAAGAGACGCAAGAGAGATCAAGGTTAGAGAGAGAAAGGGTTAGAGTGAGAGAGAGATCACGTGGGTTAGAGTGAGAGTAGAGTTGAGTTTTGGTAAGGATTGGTTATTTTAGCAAGTTGGAAGCTTTCGATTTGTAAGAGGATATTGTGAGTGCTAGATATATTTCTAAACTTTAATAATATGTTTATACATTTTATGCTTACTTTTAAAATATTGTGATTATTGTTTGCATAGTTTGTGAATACTTTGTGAGTTTATAGTATTATTGATGAATTAATATGTGTAGAAATATTGTTGTAGAAATATTGTGAATATGTTGTGATATGGATTTGAAATATTGTGATTTTTGTTTGTGAATTTTGCTTGAATATATTTACATGGGTAAAAATATATTGTGTTTAAGTTTAGGAATTATGTGAAAATTTTGATATAAATATTTTTTGGCTTTGAAGAATTTGTGAGTGCTAGTTATCTTTCTCAAGTTGAGGAATATGTTTATACATGTTGTCATTTTATGCTTACTCTTGAAATATTATGATTATTGTTTGTGAATTTTGTTTGAATATGTTTATATGCTTAGATTTATGTAAAGATTGGGAATTTAATATACATTTAATATGAGACTTAATATTTAACATTTAATAAGTATATATAATATATTCACACTAAGTTATCCAGAATATGATTATTATTAAAATTATAACTATAGTATAAAACTTAATTTAAAAAAAAAGGAAAAAAAGTATATAACTTAACTTTAGGAATGATAATAATTAAAATTATATAATAAACTTTCAAATTAAGTATAACAATTAAAATAATACTTTAGGAATGATAATAATAAAAATTATATAATAACCTTTGAAATTAAGTATAACAATTAAGATGATACTTTAGGAATGATAATAATTAAAATAATATAATAACTTTTGAAATTAAGTATAACAATTAAAATGATACTTTAAGAAGATAATAATTAAAATTATATAATAAGCTTTCAAATTAAGTATAACAATTAAAATGATACTTTACGAATGATAATAATTAAAATAATATAATAACCCTTCAAATTAAGTATAACAATTAAAATGATACTTTAAGAATGATAATAATTAAAATAATATGATAACCTTTGAAATTAAGTATAACAATTATAATAACAATTATAATAACAACTAAATTATTTCGTATAGGATAGCCCCAACCAATCTAAAATCACTATAAAAAACTTTATTGGCTGTTGAGAAATCTGAACTTTTGATTCTATAACTATTAATTTTTATTTTTTTTATAAATTAACAATGTCACCTTCGTATTGTATTATACTGTTAAACTAGAGAGATGATGAAAGAATATGTGAACAAGTTTCTTGTCTTGTACACCCCGGGAAAGAATGATCTTGAAGAAATGTCGGTCAAATTGCTTGACTCTCAAAGTCTCTTTGGCCTTGAGAGTTGTCAAGGTCGGACAGTTTGTGACGGTTAAGTAATTAGACTAAAATTTAGACATTTATTCAAGATCATTCTCTCTCGTTGTGTACTAATAAGAAACTGTTTCACATAATCTTTCATCTCTATCTAGTTTAACAATATAACACTACTAGAAAGTGACATTGTTAATTCAAACAACATCGTCATATTGTTTGTAGTGTGAATTTGATAGATATGGTGTGACATTGCATAAATATTGTGATTATTGTTTGTATAGTTTGTGAATAGTTTGTGAGTTTATGCATGACATTCATTGATTAATTAATATGTGTATAAATATTGTTGTGAGAATATTATGAATATGTTGTGATATGGATTTGAAATATTGTGATTATTATTTGTGAATTTTGTTTGAATATGTTTACATGGTTAGAAATATATTGTCTTTAGGTTTTGTTAATACATGTTTATTGCTTACTCAAGTTTAGAAATATGTTAATATTCTTACCATTTAGTTAGACTGTCACATTAGAATAATCATTATTATTCAAATTATAACTATAGTATAAAACTTAATTTTAAAAAATGAAAAAAAATTATTATAACTTAACCATATATAAAGTATAATATATACATACAATAACTATAATTAATAATTACTTATTAAATATAAATAACTCACTCGGTTATGTATAAAAATTAAAATGATACGACTTTAGGAATAATAATAATAATAATTAGTAATTATTAATTATAGTTATTAAGTATAAAAATTAAAATTAATGATACTTTAGGATTAAGATGAGTATAAAACTTAATTTTAAAAAAAATAACAATTAAAAAAGTATATAACTTAACTATATATAAAGTATAATATACATATAATAACTATTATTAATAAACCGTCCATTAAATATCCTTACCATTGTGAGGTTCTAAACCATTATATTATTAAATATATATATATATATATATATAAAGAAAGAAAGTCAAATACTCTTCAATAAAAAAGTCTTGAACGTATCAAATAAGTAGAATTGGAATAAATAAATATATTTATTTAAATAAACTAGAGAGTAAGTAAATAAGGATCAAATAAATGCTTATATAAAAATTATATACTTATTGTCTATATAAAAAAATAACTCATAACAATTAAGTATAACAATTAAAATGATAATTTAGGAATGGTAATAATTAAAATTATATATAACAATTATAATAAAAATTGTTAGGACTGGAGAGTCTATGATAGTTAAGCAATTAGACTAAAATATAGACATTTCTTCAAAATCATTCTCCCTCGTATCTACTCATGATACGAAACTTGTGAATATATTCTTCCATCTCTCTCTAGTTTAACAATATAACATGCAATACTATTTGTTTGACAATCCAGACATAGAACATGAATATATTGTTTGTAGTATTTTTTGATAGATGCATGTGACATTGCATAAATAACCTTAGACCCGTTTGAAAATTAGTGTACATTTATGTGTCCACTAATTCCTGAATTGTCCAGTGTGAACAGTTTAAGATTATATTATCTGTATTGTACATTTTTGTTACTCCTACTTTCCATGTTTAATATGAAGTTGCCAGATGGTTATGCTTCAAATATTGGTAGATGCGTGAGTCCCGATGACTGGAAAATTAGTGGATTGAAAAGTCATGACTATCACGTATTTTTGTAGAAGTTATTGCCTATGGAAATTCGTGGGAAGCTGACATCTATTGTACGTGTCGCCATAGCCGAACTCTATATATTTTTTAAGGATTTGTGCATTCGGGTAGTAAATCGAGATGTGTTGCAGAAATTAGAAGAAGATATTGCTATTATATTATGTAAATTCGAGCAGA
This sequence comes from Juglans microcarpa x Juglans regia, assembly GCF_004785595.1. Classification (NCBI taxonomy): domain Eukaryota; kingdom Viridiplantae; phylum Streptophyta; class Magnoliopsida; order Fagales; family Juglandaceae; genus Juglans; species Juglans microcarpa x Juglans regia. The sequence continues at coordinate 31,787,399 of NC_054602.1, read as the reverse complement.
TCTTTCTACCATCATTTTTTGATGTCAAGGTCCATTTAGTAATACATTTACCGCGAGAGCTACTGTTGGGTGGATCGGTGCAGTTTCGTTGGATGTATCCAATTGAAAGATATTTAAGTCGACTGAAGCGCACTGTTGGGAATAAAGCCAGAGCTGAGGGTTCAATAACAGAGACTTATATACACGATGAATGGTTAACATTTTGCTCTCTATATTTTCATGGTGTTGAGACACGATTTAATCGTCAAGAGCGAAATGCTGATTTTGCTGTTCCACCTCCTCGTGAGCTATCAGTGTTTTCTCAGAATGTGCGACCCTTGGGTGCACAAACGGGTTACGATTTAATCGATAGAGAGTTGGGTAAAGTTTGATGGTATGTGCTAAATAATTGCCTAGAGATTGATGATTATCTCAGGTATGTCATTCCATAGTTCGAATAATTCTAGTTTTTTTCAAGTTTAACTATAATTATTATGCTCAAAATATACATCTTTTGCATTTATTTATAACAATGAGCACATGGACAAATTTAGGACGAAAGACAGAAAATATAGAGGTAAGACACGAGGAAGAATTTATCGGATGGTTTGAAGACGCGTATAAACTAAAATTATATATATGTTATATTTTGAAACTTTTAACTCTGGATAACGTTTAATAAATATATACTATTTTCATTGTTAGATTTCGAAACAACGTACTCATGATCCCGGATTAATTTCTTCTGAATTATATGCACTGGCTCATGATCCCTCAAATAGAGCACTTCGATATACTACATTCACAGTTCGAGGTTATAGATTCCATACTCTAGACCGTGAACGTAATAGAAAGACTCAAAACTCTGGTGTGTTGGTCGAGGGGAGTCATAGAACAGATGATATTGACTATTATGGTATCATACGTGATATTATCAGATTGAAATATCTAAGTGGGTTTGTAACATATGTCTTTAAATGTGATTGGTGGGATCTAGGCGGTGGTCGGGTTTCGATACATAGGGATAATCACTTTACGAGTGTCAATACTGCATCTAAATGGTACGAAGATGATCCCTTCGTATTGGCTTGTCAAGCTACGCAAGTCTATTACTTGATTGATCCAATCAAAAGTGTTGATGAAGATAGTGGAGAGATAACTTGACGAGTCGTACAAAAATTTGTCCCTCAAAATATATATGAGGCAGGAACGAATGCAGAGTACAAGAATAGTGGAGGAGAATATTGGAGATGAAGATGGCACTCCGATTGTGGAGGTATACCAGGAAGATGGAGAGGGTATTAACTTGTTTGTTGACCTTGGTGCACTCGAGTTGCTCCCCTTGTGATGTCTCACCCGTCCATCTCGACCTGTCCGTATTAAATGATCATTCAATTCAAGTAAGTGAGGAGGAAGAAGAAGAAGAAGAAGTGTCCCAAGATGAAGACGAATTAGAATCCGGCCAGGAGGTGGATAAGGAGGATGAAGAAGAGGTGCATGATAATGATGAAGATGTTATTGAGGGAGATTCTGAAACAAGCATGAAAAATATATCTGAAGATGAAGAATAAAAGTACTAAATATTTTATTCATATAGGTGACTATAAAATGTCTAGAATTTTCATAATTTATTCTAATTAATTTTCTTTGATATTGTTAATTATTTTCAAGAATGCCGCTAAAACGACAACGAAGAAATATGCCTCCGCCAAGTCCAAGTTCTAAATCCATTGAGGACTCCCCACTCGAGGAATCTGCTCCTGAAGATCAAGTTAACACGCAAGAGAATAACAGTCAGTCAACACCTACCAGTAAGAAAATATTGTCGTTGATAATTAATTATATAGTTAATATTTTTGTCTCAATAACTATATAACTATAATTATATTATCTATTATCATGTAGTTGATGCATCTACACGTTGTGGTCGTGGCTATACACGTGGCATCTCTCTTGAGAAAAGTATAAGGCACAGAAAACTCAAGATCACCATTCCTGATAATTCTACTGGAGGAGTGGATGATAGTGCAGCAGCGCTTTCCTCCTATTTTGGCACAGTAGTATGAGCTTATGCTCCATTTTATGTGCGCTCATGGCGAGATGTTCTGAATGAGATTAAGGAGCAGATTCGAAGTCGTGTGCTGGTGAGTTTGCTTTAAGAGTACATTTTTTAAACCTATATTAGTATATCATATTTTTGACCTGATTCACTTGTTAGGATGAATTCGACCTCGACTTTGGCAGTAGCGAGGATTTGAGAACCGTGAATGAGTTAATGGCTACACTATTCCAATGTCACAAGGGACGATGACATGGCCACTTCAAGAAGTTTGAGACGTTGGAAGAGGCTGCACAGTCTCCTTTCCAACAGATGAAGTTAAATGATTGGAGAAAGTGTTGTGATCTTTTCGCATCTCCAGATTATCATGTATTTTACATTTATATCTTTTAATTATTTACATTCGTATTCGTTCTATATATTATATGTATATATATTACAATTAACATTCTTAATATATTTTGTAGCACTTGAATTCTACAAATGCATAGAATAGATCCGCTCTGACTGTCCACTATCGTGCCGGTTCAAGGTCATTCCATTGTCTTGCTGAAAAAATGGTAATTAAAAAATTATAGAATTCATTTATTTTACTGATATTCTTTTATTTAAATACTAACATTATCTTTTTAAAATTGCGTATGTCGCTTTGTTAGAAACGTGATGATCCTGAAAACTTTTCTCTCCTTCATGTCTATGCTGCTGCTCACACTAATGAGCATAGTGAGTGGATGGATCATGTTGCTGCAGATAATTATGTAAGCAGTGTTAATTTTGTTAAATAAATGATGTAACATGTGAATAATTTATTTTTTATTTCTATTTCTTTTAATACTTTACTTATTAACGATCATTACCTTTAAAATTGCAGGGAAAAATGATGGAGATGCAGTCGGCTTCTAGGGAATCCTCCCCTAGTGACATAGACATATTCACGCAAGTGCTTGGGCCGCAGTCTAGTATGGCAAGAGGTTTGGGACGATCTATTAAACATAGATGTTCATCCTCCTCAACCTCATCGACTTCACAAATTAATAATCTTACCAAAGATTTAGAAGCTGCACGGCATGAGAATGAGTGTATGAGGTCGAGACAGCAAGAGTAAGAGTCTCTCTTATAACGACAGTCTCATTTAGAGATGCATTTACAGGACCAACAAAGAGACCAGGAGGAAAGAATACGCAGTGAAGTTCAAGAGCAAGTGCAACGAGAGATGATGGTGCAAATGGAGCATATTATGTCATTGCAACAGAATCGCGATGGGCGAGGGAAAAAGAAGAAATAAATTTTATCAGTATTGGCGGCTAGTTTTAATATTTAATTTTATAATTTTATAAGACATTGTTACTTGCTAATTGATGGTATGTAATATGATACAATTGGTATGTTTTTAAATTTTATGAAATTAGTATTTCTGATCTGTATGTTCGAATGTAAATTAAAAAAGTTCAAACGTTGGTTCACATTCAAACCAACGTTCAAACGTGAATACATAAAATTGGATAGTAACATTCAAACGTAGGCCTCTACGTTCGAACAATTAAATGATTAATGCTCGAACAAAGCCCCGAACGTAGCACTTACATTCGAACGCTCATTCGTTTACATTCGAAATAACATCCGAACGTTAAACCCATTACGTTTGAACATTTGTCCGTTAACGTTCGAACTGAATTTTGAACGTTTATTATAATGAACGTTCGGACGCATAAACGTTCGAACGTAAATATGATACATTCGAACTATAATCAACGAACGTTAAATTCTCTCATTCGAATGCCAATCGGTCGAGTTGTCGTTCGAACGTTCAATTTAACGTCCGAACGTTACTTTCTGTGACAGTTCTCAACCGTCACAAAAAAAGTAACGTTTGAACGTTCAACCAAACGGAACACTTTCAACTGTCACTAAAAATATTTTTAGTTATGGTTCAACAGTAAACTGTCACCGATTGTTTTCTGTGATGCACATTAGGTGACAGTCGTGGTGACGGTTTCAAACCGTCACCAAATATTTTTAATGACGTTTTGACAATTTTTGATGACGGTTTCCTCTGTCACAAAAGACAAATTATGTTGTAGTGCTATATAGTAAGAAATCATCTAAAATATAGGAACGTGCGTTAACGAACTTGAAGAGAATCATGATGGTATGTTCTATCGCTTCAGGGAACTGACAACCTAATTATTAGTGAGTTATAAAATCGAAAATGCTTATATTTCTCTTTTCTGTCAATAGCTTGATCATTAAGTTATATAGTAATTTGATATGATGTTAGTCACACTTGCAAATGCTTATAATTCTATTTTATTATATTGTTAAGGTTTTAATTCTATTTAATTTTCAATTTTGCTTATAACTTGATTGTGTGAATTCTGTTGATTTCGATTATTCGTTTTAGACAAAAGAAGACAATATATTATAGACAAAAGAAAAAAACAATAATAAACAAAACAGTAACTTACGATAAGTGCAAGAGACAAGTAATGAAGCAGTATAAAAAAAAAATAGAAGTAATAACGAGCAAAGTGGTAAGAAGTGCAATAGATGAGAAGCAAAAGAGATTTGGTAACAAAATAGTAATAAAGGGATAGTAATGCTAGTAAGAAGCTAAAGAGCTATATTATGGCCTATTAAATTTTTTTCTGACAATTTTTTTTAGTTTAATTTAAACAATAAAAATAAGAAATTTGATGTAATGACCTAGCCATCGGGCACAGGCCCAAACCCTTAGAAAACCATGTATTTTCTTTCTTTCTTTCTTCCGCTCCTTTCCAGAATCGACACCTTTGGGCAACAAACACCCCCCAACCCCAACGTCTCTATTTCCTCCCCCTCGGTCTCTCGCCTCTAATCTCTTTGTTTCTTCTTCTTCTTATTCTTCTCTCTCTCTCTCTCTCTCTCTCTCTCTCTCTCCTGCTAGCTAGTCTCTATCGCTCGTCCTCTTACTACAATGCTGCTACTCCCCTCAGTTCTGCTAGAATGCACCAGAGTCGGTGAGTTCCTCTTCCTCTTCCTCTTCATCCATCGCTCTATCTCTCCTCGTCTCTTTTTGTGCACTTGCAAGTCATGTTGTCTACTCCATCACGCCATCACCCTGCTCCATCGCATCAATAAGCCATCCTCTTCATTCTTAGCTTCACACTTTCACTCTCTGTCTCTAGCTCAGCCTTTCTCGCATATCCATGTTTGTTCGCAGCAGTTGTGCATCGTCGTTGCCAAGGCCTTGCTCTACAAGCTGCGTCTCCATAATCCTTTGCCGGTGTCATTAATTGTCGTTGGTCATGCCAATAAGTTTTACCTTCACCCATGTCTCTCAAGTTACACTCTCTCTCTCAGGTTACACTCTTGGGTTCTCTCTCTTCTATCTCTGTCTCTCTCTCAGTGGCTCTCTTGTTCTCTCTCCCTCCCTCTCTAATCTTTTATGTTTTGCCACTTTCTTTAGCCTAGTGCCTCACTTTTGCTTAGAGTTCACAATATTGTCATGACAGGTAGCAACCCTGTTGAGGATGTCTTTTACTATTACACACTTACGACCTCCTACAACCAAAGAGTAAGAGGGCTTGGGGGGTGCAGGGAAACCCTCCGATGCCTAAGTCAATAACGATATGTGTAATCTCAAAGTCAAAATATTCCAAAGTTTCATTAGCGTACCTGACTTTTTTAAATAGAGGGTTTGTCTCCTTAGAATCACCCGGATTAATGGCCTTGCCCACTTGTTTAAAAGGAGTTTCCCCATAAGATCTTGAGGAGTTTGTCCGCCCACGCCCCCTTTTTTTTGCCTACACTTTTCTTTAATATCCCTATAGTGGTCTTGTTGTTGCTTAACTTGTCTGTTCGCCTGTGGGTGTCTGGGAGATGAGTATTTAACTTTGATACCGTGCAATGAATACCACCTACGATAATGCTCTAAATCAAACTGTTTGCCATTATCGGAGATGATGTTTTGCGGTATTCCAAATCTGCACACAATTGTCTTCATATGAATTTCGTCACACTTCGAGTAGTTACTGTCATGATTGCCTCAGTTTCTGCCCCCTTTGTGACGATGATGATGAATTTGGTTCCCCTTTTGCTCGGGAGCATAGGGTTAACCAAATCTATCCCCCTTGGGCAAACGGCCATGGGGCCATCATTGACTTCAGTTCTTTAGGGGGGATGCTCGGGACTAGTGTATGCAGCTGGCACTCGACACATTTTTTATGAATTCTTTCGAGTCTCACAAGGCATTAGGCCAATAGTAGCGTACTCTCATGACTTTCGTCACCAATGATCTTCCTCCTAAATGGTTTCCACAAATGCCTTCGTGTATCTCTCTCATCACGTACTCAGCCTCTTCCCTTGATATGCGCCTTAGCAATGAGCTTAAAAAACCCTACTTGTACAATGTTCCGTCTATCAGAGTGAACTAAGCTGCCCTATTTCTAACTTTCTTTGCCTTCTCCTGGGAAGCGGGTAGCTCCTCATCCTTCAAGTACCTGGTGATGTCATCTGCCCATCCTGGCAAGGTTTCTTCGATCCCAGAAACTTCTTCCCTTATTGCTATCGTGTCTACTATCCTGAGGGCTACTTCCCATGGCAACATATGCTCCTACCCTGCCAATGTCGCTAGTGCCAATCGATTTGCCTTCCAATTGTCCCCTCTGAGAATTCATTTTATCCAAATATACTGGAACTGATGAGATTTCTTTTAGACATGATGGAGGAACCTTATTAGCTTTGGTCCCTTTGCTGAATATTCTCCAATGATTTGGCCAACCACTGCCTGGGAGTCTGCTTTCATTACTATCAACCTTCCTCCTGATATTTCAGCTATGACTAATCCCATGAGCACCGCCTCGTACTCCGCTTCATTGTTTGTCACCTTGAAGTTCAATCGGACAATGTGAAATGACTCTGCACTGTCATCCGTTATCATGTGACAACATCGCCTCCTCCTACCCGACAGGATGAGCCATCAACATGCACTAGCCAAGGTTCCTTCTCGGGTGTCTTTGGTGTCTCCTTGGGAAAATTCATTAGTTCCGCAACAAAATTTGCCAATACTTGTCCTTGATAGTAATTTTGGGAACATAACTGATGTCATACTCGCTCAACTTGACAGACCATTTCAACTATCTCCCTAAATTGTCAGGCCTTTGGAGCACCTTTTGCAAGGGTTTGGAAGTGATGACCCTTATGGATGCGCTTGAAAATAAAGGCGTAATCATCGTGCCGATGTCACCAAGGCGAATGTGATTAACTCTATCTTTGGGTATTTCTTCTTGGCCCCTCTCAAGGCTTTACTGACATAATAAACATGTCTTTGCTGCTTACCCTTATCTCTAAATAGGGAGGTGGAAACTGCATCTAGGGTGGAGGCCATATACGGTGACAAGGATTCCTCTTGCTTGGCTTCACTAAGCAGCGATGGGTGGGTTAGGTATTCTTTCGGCTACGCAAATGCTTCCTCACATCGTGCATCCCATTTTTTAGCATTCTTTAATACCTAGAGAAAAGGGAAGCACTTGTCTGTTGAGCTGGATACGAACCTGCTGAGGCCATTATTCTCCCTGCCAGTTTTTGGACCTCATTAAGAGTCGTGGGTAGTTTTATTTCAATAATCGCCCTGAGTTTCTCGAGATTCGCTTCGATGCCTCTTTTAGACACCATGAAACCCAAGAATTTGTCCGACTGAACCCTGAACATGCACTTAGTTGGGTTAAGCCTCATTTTGTACTAATGTAGAACATCGAAAGCTTTCTTCAAGGCTTTCAAATGTTGTTCAAACTCCATGCTCTTTACCGAAAGGTCATCCACATAAATCTCCATGTTCCAGCCCATCTGATTCTTGAACATTTTGTTAATTAGCCTTTTGTAAGTTGCTCCTGCATTCTTCAATCTGAAGGGCATAAAGGTGTAACAGTACAGGCCATTTTATCCTGGTTAGCATGGCTCATTTTAGTTTGGTTATACCCGGAGTAGGCATCCATGAAACTCAACACCTTGTGATCTGTCGTGGCGTCAACTATTAGATCTATTCTAGTGAGAAGGAAGTTATCTTTTGGGTAGGCTTTGTTAAGACATATGAAGTCTACGCACATTCGTCACTTGCCATTGGACTTCTTTACCAAGATGACGTTTGAAAACCATTCTGGGTACTGAGTTTCCCTAATAAACCCTGTGGCCAACAACCGATCCACTTCTTCTGTTATCACTTTGTACTTCTTGGTGCTAAAATTCCTCTTCTTCTGTTTAATAAGTCTTGTATCCGAGTTAACATTCAATTGATGCTCTATCACCTCTTTACTGATTCCTGGCATATCTTGATGATTCCATGCAAAGATGTCTTTGTGCTTCAAGAGGAGTTGTATTAGTCGGGTCCTTTCCTCCCTCTTCATTGTAGACTCAATCCTTACGTGGTTATCCGATTGAGTTGGATTGAAAGGCATGAGTTCCAATTGGTCATCAACTTCTCCTTGCCTCAGTGTTTCCTCATCCGTTGTTTTTGTTTTCGTGATGAAAACTTCAGGTGGAGGCGGCGGGTAGGTGCCATTATTAGAAATAAGCTGTCCAATTGTGCAATGGTCTTAAAGCAGAGTGGAATTCAGCTAAGAAGAGAGATAGTTCATCCAATGTTAGAATGAAACTGTGCAGACTTGTAGAGCTCCAATCTACTGAAGAATGGGATCATGTTCAAACTATACACAGCTCCAATTAGATGTGGAAAAATCCTTGGTTGAGGAGGAGTTAAAGTGGAAACAAAGGGTTAAGCAACACTAGTTGCAGCATGGTGATAAAAAACTCGATTCTATCACATGCATGCTAACCAAAGGAGAAAAACAAATGCTATCACTCAGATCAATGATCACAATGCCTTATTGGTTTCTGATAAGGATCAAATTGCTGATGTTTTCTCAGAATCTTATTCTCAGCTTTTCTCTTCATCTAATCCTTTTGATTTCAATGATTGCCTTCAGGGTATGACTTCTGAAGTTTATGCTGAGATAAACTCCAAGTTATTACTCAAATTCACAAAAAAGGAGGTCAAAGATGCTCCTTCCAGATGAACTCACCTAGATCCCTAGGTCTTGATGGAGTCCCTGCTTAGTTCTACCAAACTAATTGGGAGAGTATTGGCAAGGATACCTGTAGATTTGTGCTGAACATCCTTAACCGGGGGTCTTTAAAAAGTGTGAATGACACATTTATTACCCTTATCCCCAAAGTAAAAGATACTAAGAGGGTTTCAGATTTCAGGTCTATAAGCTTATGCAATGTAAGTTACAAAATTGTTGTCAAGGTGACGGCCAATAGACTCAAAACTGTCTTGCTTAATATTATATCTATGAACCAAAGTGCCTTTGTCCTAGGAAGGTTGATTACTGAGAACATCATTGTTGCCTATGAGACTCTCCACTCAATGAACTCTAGGATGAAAGGAAGATCTGGATACATGGAACTCAAGCTCGATATGAGCAAAGCATATGATAGGGTGGAGTGGTCTTTCCTCAAATCTGTCATGGAAAGGCTTGGATTTGATGAAAAGTAGATTTCTCTAGTTTTGTAGTGTATTTCATCTGTGTCTTACTCTCTTTTATTGAATGGTGAGGAAAAATCATCCTTAATTCCCTCTAGAAGCGTTAGACAGAGAGACCCTCTATCTCCCTATCTATTTATCATATGTGCTGAGGCATTATCTAATTTATTGCAGCAAGCCGAGGCAAAATGGGGTGTTTCAAGTTTACCTATGGGCAAAGGTCCAGTTTGCATTAACCACCTCTTTTTTTTGCTGATGACAACCCTTTATTTTACAAAGCTAACTCATTAGAATGGATTAGAATTCTGCATATACTGGAAACCTATGAGAAAGCCTCAGGTCAGATGGTGAATAAAGAAAAGACAATATTTATCTTTAGTAGGAATACTCCTACTGATGTTTAGAGGAATATTTTGAGGATATTTGGGATTAAATCATCTAGATCTTTTGAGAAATACTTGGGACTACCTACTGTGCTTGGTAGATTAAAAGCTGCTGCTTTCCACTCTCTCATTGACAGGATTTGGTCTCGGATTACCAACTAGAAAACTAAGAGCATTTCTGCTGCAGGAAATAAGTTATCCTCAAGGTAGTGCTCCAAGCCATTCCTACATAGACTATGACATCTTTCTCTTGCCTAATTCTATGACTCAAAGGCTCAACAAGTTGCTAAAGAAGTTCTGGTGGGGCTATAATGAGGACCAATCTAAAATTCAATGGTTGAAATGGGATAGATTGAGTCAAGCAAAAGATAGAGAGGGTTAGGCTTCAGAGATTTCAAGAGTTTTAATCTGACCATGCTTGCTAAACAAACTTGGCATATGCTCCACAATCCTAACTCCCTAACTGCTCAGATCATCAAGCAGAAATATGTTCCTAGTAGGAATCTTTCAGAAGCAAAGTTGGGCTATCAACCTTCCTATCTTTGGAGAAGCATCTTGGTTGGTATGCAATTACTGAAAGAATGACTCATGTGGTGGATTGGTAATGGGAAGCAAGTCAGCATTTGGGGTGATAAGTGGATCCCTAACCCTCATTCTTTTATGATCCAATCTAAAAGGCTTGAGTCTGAGGAGTTTAGGTGGGTTGCTAATCTTATTGATCCTGATTTGAGGAAGTGGAATGATCATGTACTGGGAAACTTGTTCACAACTTTAGGAGATTGATCTCATCAAGTCCATTCCAATTAGTATTGGAGGAAAAGAAGACCAGTTGGTGTGGAGGTGTACAAACAATGGACTATTTTCAGTTAGGAGTGCATATCATCTTCATAGAGAAGTTTTATCTAGATCTAAGGATGACCCTACTCGTTACAGATTGTAGGTCAAGATTTGGAAATTAGTTTGGAAATTGTAGCTTCCTAGTGCTATTAGGATGTTTGTATGGAGAGCTTAATGAGGCATTGCCCACATTGGCCAATCTGGAAGGAACAAAAAAAAAAAAAAACTTGTGAAAAATGAAAAAATCCGTCAGCTTGAGATTGAAACCTCAAGCCATGTTTTATGGACTTGTGGAGTAGCTAAAGATGTTTAGGCCCAAAGGTGTAAGAAAATTCAAAAGATGAGTATGGAGTGCCCTATTTTCCAAGATATTTGAAGTTTTTTTATTGATAACTTGGAGCAGACAGAGCTCATGGAGGTGGCCATGATCACTCGACAACTTTGGCCTAAAAGGAATGAATTTATTCATGGTAAAGGATTTCTGCCTCCTAACTTGCTTATCAACAATGCAAGACGAGATTTGGAACATTTTAGTTGCCTACAGGATATAAAACCACCAAGTTCGAGCTGCAAAAGTGATCCACATCCTAGTTGCTGGTTGAAGCCTACTGAAGGGACCTACAAACTAAATTGGGATGCAACTATTAATGGGGTAGATGGCTTAATTGGAGTTGGTGCAATTCTAAGGGACTGTTCAGGCCAAGTTATTGGCACTCTCCGAGCTAAAAGACATCTAAGAGTTAGCCCTTTTAGTGGAGATCGAAGCTTATGCTCTGCTGTTGGGAGTTCTCTTCTGCACAGAAATGGGCATAAACAAGTTCATGCTTGAAGGTGATGCATTGCAGGTGGTTAATATGTTGAAGGAACCTAAGCATGACTGGAGCTATGGAGGTCTATTGGTTGAAGATGCAAGGAAGTTGCTGAATTCATTTGCAGAGTGGTTTGTCACCCACACTAGAAGAGAGGCCAATAAAGCAGCTCATGTTTTACCTAAGAATTCTCTAAGTTGTGTTGATGATCTATATGAACTAGAAGAAATTCTAAGTTGCATTTTTCAGATTGTTATTAATGAGATGCTGTAATTCTTTATAAGCAATAAAAAGATATATTGTATTAAAAAAAAAAAAGTAATCCAACAAGATAATAACTCAACATCAAGCTCAATAATTGCTCAAATCACTACTTGCTATATAATGTCCCAAGGGATGTCCAAGCCACATCTGAGCCTATTTTTCAAAATAGTTAGTCAATGATACAATTAAAGTCTCATTGAAACCATTATAAAGCAACATAAGATCATATACACCACACACCCTTATGACTTAATATTGGATATCATGTGCTGCATTCGAACTTTAAAACCAAAAGCATCAACTTGTAACACGTTATCAGAGATGTAGTAAGAATGTATTGTTTGAAGGGGACAAATGAGATTGGAAATATTCAACCCATTATCTCATGTAGGGTCCAAAAATCAAAGAGCAAAAGATAATGACTAACTTATTTGGGTGAAAAACTTATTTTTTAGATAAAATTATTATCTAGTTTTTTTTAGAACTTTCCATAATGTAAATATGTATATCCGCATTTAATCAAAGAAAACATCAAATACATATATGCATAACGCTATAACCTAATCAAATCCGAAATTGGATAAATGCAATTATGAAATCAACCCACATCTAAGATTTCTAGATCCAAGTATAAAATAGAATAAAAAAATACACTAAATAGGATCGAAATTCATCTGAAAATTTTAAGAAACACAATTAAAAAAATTATCCTATACCATACACTAGACCTTTTCTTTTATACATAGCTTATAAAAATAAATAGTTAGTTATAAGTTAAACATGTTGAAATTTTTAACAATTTATCAATTATAAGAAGATGAGTTTCAATTTTGATGGGGCCAATTTTTTTTCAATTATATATACATTATATACATATAAAAATAATTTTTTTAATTATATATTTAAGTAATGAAAAGAAATATAAACCAGTGGGCATGGTTCTGCCTCCGCACGTGATCCTTTCAAAGAGGACAAAAGGAAAATCCCTTATGTAGATTTGCTAATATATCTTTTCGAATTGTAATCCTTTTGAATTAGAGTGATTAACCTAATATGTGAGTTTTATGATAATTATAAGTTCTATAATATCTATTGCTGATCTTGTAGATATCTTTAACATCATTAAATATTGTTAGCAAATCAAGCATAGCAGACTCTGCTGACCAAGATCAAGGCTCAATTACCAAAGATAAAGGCTTGATCTCAGGCCTGATCTCAGCCATCAATTCAGCCTCAGATGGAGATGGCTCGCATGTAGACCATGCCCAAGACAGCAAGACAGTTGACACTTAGTTTCCTTGTTTAGATTTATTCTCTATTTAGTTTCCTTGTACAGATTTATTCTGATTGAATGTAATCTTGTAATCTCATTATTTCTTCTCATGTCTCAATCCCTACAATTATGGGAACATATGTATATAAGCAGCTCTGATGCATTGTAAAGTTTCATGTGGTGAAATACAGTTTGCCTTTTATTTTCTTCTATATTTTTGCATGGTATCAGAGGGTATTAGTTGGTAAGGTGGTATTAGGAGTCACTGTATGCAAAGCCATGAGAGGGTGTTTGCTGGCTGAAAAGACCTTGTAATCAGGAAATGCTTTAGTTTTCCTAGAACCATCCTTGGACCTGGTAGTCATAGGATGTGTAGAAACATCTATGGTTTCAATTGGGAGTGCAGTCGGGACAACTGTGTCCTCTACTTGATGTGTTTCTGGTATGGAGCGGGCAATAGAAATCATTTGTTCCTCAACTTGAGGTGGTTCTGAAGAAGAACTGAAATTGGGAGACATTTGTGTTTCAACAAAGGGTTCAATAGATTCAGCAGGTGGTGCAACATTGGCAGAGACATCAGAACTTTGTGTTGATGTATTGTGGTAAACAGGTAAGATAACATCATTTGAGTGCAAAGTACTAACCTGTTGAGAGAGATCTCGTGCAGAGGACTTGAGCAGAGATGGTTTCCAATCCTGTGCTGGAAAGGAGTGCTCATTAAAGATGACATTCTTGCTGGTCAGAATTTTACTTGTCATGGGATCAAGACATCTATACTCTCGATAATTGGAGCAATAGCTTATGAATATGCACTTTTTGGATCTGTACATAAGCTTATAGGTGTTGTAAGGTCTGAGAAGAGGATAGCAACAACAACCAAATACTTTGAGAAAGGAATAATCAAGGACTTTGTTTAGCAGTTTGGTATATGGGTAGTTATCTTTCAATACAAGGCTAGGCAATCTGTTTATGAGGTAAACTGAGGTGTTGAAAGCATCTGTCCAGTAGGTATTTGGAAATTTAGACTGAGCTAAGAGAGCAAGACCCATCTCAACTATGTGCTTGTGCTTTCTTTCAGCAAGACCATTTTGCTGGGCAGTATATGGACAAGATATTCGATGGTGGATCCCTAGACAGATTTAAGGCTAGACTTGTAGCCAAAGGGTATGAGCAAAAAGATGGGATTGACTACACTGAAACTTTCAGTCCAGTAGTCAAGGTGTCGACAATCAAAACAATCTTAGCAATTGCTGTTCATTACAATTGGCCCTTGAGATAACTTGATGTCTCAAATGCATTTCTCCATGGGACACTTGAAGAGGAGGTTTATATGGAACAGCCAGCTGGCTTTAAAAATAAAGAATATCCAAATCATGTTTGCAAGCTACACAAATCCATCTATGGCCTTAAACAGGCCCCTCGTGCCTGGTTCAACAAGCTTGCCACCACCTTAATTGCTCTTGGATTTCAAGAATCTAAAGTTGATTACTCTCTCTTTGTTTATCATTGTTTTGACATACACATATTTCTGCTAGTGTATGTAGATGACATAATTGTCAAAGGAAATAACATTGCAGTAATGAGAGATCTCATAAACTGTCTTAAGCAACATTTTGCAATGAAGGATCTTGGCTCCCTCAGCTTCTTTCTTGGGATACATGCTCGATATTTGACCAATGAAATGTTGTTATCACAGTCTAAGTATACACTGGATCTTCTCTCTCGGTTCAAAATGACAGAAGCCAAACTAGTGAAAATCCCTATTCCAGCAGGCTCTTAGTTATCTAAGCATCATGGTGATCCTTTGGAAAATGCCACTGAATATAGACAACTTGTTGGAGCTTTGCAATACCTCACATTAACAAGACCAGCCATAAGCTTCACTGTCAATCAGCTTTGTCAGTTTACACACAATCCCTCCACAATCCACTGGATAGTAGCCAAAAGAGTATTAAGGTATCTCAAAGGATCACTCAATCATGGTCTGTTATTCACTAAGGGATCACTCACTCTTAATGCATATAGTGACTCAGACTGGGCTGGTAACCCAAATGACAGAAGGTCAACAACTGGCTATGCCATATATCTAGGACCATGTCTAATCAGCTGTAGTGCCAAGAAACAAACTGTGGTTTCTAAATCAAGTACAGAAGCTGAGTATCGATCTCTAGCACTTACCACAACTGAAGTTTATTGGCTCAGGATGCTTTTGAAAGAATTGCAAGTGCCTCTTGATACAACTCCTACCCTATGGTGTGATAACTTAGGGGCACTGTCCTTGGCAACAAATCTAGTGTATCATGCAAGGACTAAACATATAGAAGTGGACTACCACTTTATTCGGGAGAAAGTTGTTAACAAAGACATCACAACCAGGTATCTCTCTACCATTGATCAAGTGGCAGACATATTCACTAAGGGACTCACTTCAGCAAGATTTCTACTCCTTAGAGACAAGCTGAGAGTGACCACCTCACCCATCAGCTTGCAGGGGATGTTGGCATATAAAGCATAGCAGACTTTGCTGACCAAGATCAAGGCTCAATTGCCAAAGATAAAGGCTTGATCTCAGGCCTGATCTCAGCCATCAATTCAGCCTCAGATGGAGATGGCTCACATGTAGACCATGCCCAAGACAGCAAGACAGTTGACACTTAGTTTCCTTGTTTAGATTTATTCTCTATTTAGTTTCCTTGTACATATTTATTCTGATTGAATGTAATCTTGTAATCTCATTATTTCTTCCCATGTCTCAATCCCTACAATTATGGGAACATATATATTTAAGCAGCTCTGCTGCATTGTAAAGTTTCATGTGGTGAAATACAGTTTGCCTTTTATTTTCTTCCATACTTTTGCAAATATATCTTTCCAAATTGTAATCATTTTGAATTAGAGTGATTAACCTGTTATGTGAGCTTTACGATAATTATAAGTTCTATAATATCTACTGTTGATCTTGTAGATATCTTTAACATCATTAAATACATGACATTTTGTTTCTTTCTTCCTCTATTTAGAAAATTGTACTTAATAAAATTTAAATATTCAATTTGTATTGACAATGTACATGGATGACCTATACAAAATATTCTTACCTAGAATATTTACAGAATATTACCATAATATTCTTAGAATCTTAAACAAGATACTAATCTAATTAAGGTAGGTAAATATATGCTAATATCTCCCCTCAAACTCAAGATGGTGGAGCCAACTGGAGTTTGAATGCAAGAGTACTATCCAGCCAACCAAGTGGATGAGATTTTGTAAAAATGTCTACAAGATTATTTTCAGAGGATACAGAGAGAAGATGCAAAGTACCTTGCTGAAGATGATGACTAACAAAATGATAATCTATCTCAATATGTTTGATATGTTCATGAAAGACATCATTAAAAGAAAGGCCCACGTTAGATTCAAAGTCCTCATGAAGAGATATCATGAACTGAAAAACTTTCGAGGATCACGATAGGCCGCACATAGATCAATATCTTCATAACATTTCAACTAAGAATCTGCAGCAGATAGTTGTTACCATAGATTATTAACATGAAAATAGAAATTAGAAATAGACTAACTTGATTCTTGTCACATCTGATAAAGCTTTGTCTCTAGCTAAAACTGCAACGAAGCATCGTGAGTACAATTATATTGCTTCGAAATAAAAGGAGCGGAAGTGTTGATAGACCAAGAGGGGGTCGTTTTGTGCACACTATGCTAATCCTCAAGGCAGCTTACATAGACTTCAATACTTTTATCCTCTTGTTGCTTAGGGGCAACAATTACTCCAGAGACATAGCGACACAATTTACTGCCACATAGAAAAACTTTAATGTTTTAAGCCAACATATATCTAGAATATTGTCAATGTGATGAAAGATATTATCAAGGTTGGAAAGGATGACATTTTGAGAGTTTTTTTTTTATCAACAATCAAAGTCAACAATCAATGGTTAATAGTCAACTATAAATGGCATGGCAGTGACTATGGGTTATGGGCTGAGAGATTGAATTATGGGCTAAGAGAGGGCTTAATGAATAAAGATGAGCTACAAATTTAAAAGGAACTTACTTGAAGTGGATTGCGTTTTAATGGGTTGAATTGGGCTGAAATATGGACCAAGTTGTTGTAAACAAAGTGGGGTGCATGCAACACATGTATGTATGTGCCGAAGGAGCGATTGGCGCATTGAAGCAAGTGAAGTGCTTGGTTAAGAAAGTAGAAGCCTCGAGAGCTGCATGTGGGCACAAGAAAGGTTGAAATCATACAATTCTGGCACAGAATTACCAGCGACAACTCGATGAGTCATATGGCCGCCTAAGTTTATAAAAAAAATATAGGCCTACACAGAATGGAAAGTGTCAGAAAGTGGTAGTTGTCAAGTGTAATAGAACCAATGTAAATTGTGGTAGACGGTAAAAACAAATAGCAATGGAACAATAATGGCTACTACAAAATGGTGTGAGGTGACCAGTAGTGACTAGAGGCACCAGAAAGGTGCCTCTCTGATTACATGTAGAAAATTGTATATGAGAAAACTTTAAATATTCCATCTGTATTGATCGTGCAACTGATGGTTTATTTATAGTTTAATAAGGATAGTGTAATAAAGGAAATACAATCAATATCTAAATACAAAATATTCTTACCTAGAATACTTACATAATATTCTAAGAATTTCATATTGAAATTTGGAGAATTTGAATATGCCAAGATCACTTGTCAAATTGATGTAGAAATTTTGTAAAGAGGGCGTACCTGTAGCCAATGGAGAGAAGAGCACAACGGTATGGATTCAACGTCCAATATTCACTCTGAAAAAATTCACAGCGATGAGATGCATAGAGTTGAGAATGAATATGGAGTGGGGACCATAATTGATAAATAATACATGAATTCCAATTTTGCTAATCATAAAATAATGAAATTACATTGGTTTTTAATGGGTCTCTACTCATGAATTTAACTAGTACTACTTTAATGCTCATGATCTGACCAAAATCATGGGTTTTTAAAGATGTGTCAATGACCAAGTTATGTCACTTATTGATCACACTTATTGGGCCTTACAGACATTATCGAAATATGATATTTGACAATTATACAAAGTATGATTTACAATCTATGTAGGTCTATTAATTTGAAATATTTCTAACAATCTTCCACTTGGACCACGTAGGTCTCTAAAAAAATCACATTATAAATTTTATGAGATCAAATTGTAATTGTCAAAGTAAACTTTATGAGTTCAAAGTGTAATTGCCAAACATTATGGATATCATCTCAAAACAATCTAATTCATTGAATAATATTATTATAGGATCATGACAGTCGTTGTCACATTTATCATGATAGAACCCATCCATGGCCATAAACACTAATATCATCAACAACATAGATCAACTATGGATGTGTAGCATGAGAATTTCATGCAATGTGATGCTTTATCATGCCTATTTCCAACAGGTCCAACTTTATGACTCAAAAATGAGTCCATGCATCAATCTTTCAAGCCTTATGTATTACCACAGTCTGAAAGAAATGCTGTTTTATTTTAGAATCATCAATGAACCAAAACACAATCGTAACAAGTGCCAAATAAAGTAAATACATAATAGATAAACTTCCACTAGTAAAATATAACACTAAGACTAACCACTCATATATGAGTTGCATGCTCCTTAAACACTTTAGGTGGTAAACCCTTAGTAAGCGTTTCCACAACTATGAAATTTGTACTAATGTAGTCAATTAATAGATGATGATTCTGAACTCTTTCCTTCAGAACAAGAAACTTTATATGAATGTACTCAGATTTTGATGAACTCTTATCATTCTTAGAATATAACTAGCAGCCTTATTATCACAATAAACTTTTAGTGGATTCTCCATAATCCACTACTCGAAGTCCGATGATAAGATTCCGTAACCATATTGCTTGATTGGATACCTCAGAGAAAGCAATAAATTCTGCTTCCAAGGTAGAAGAAGCTGTAAACATTTGTTTAACGCTTTTCGACGACATTGCTGCCCCATTTAACATGAAAACATAACTTGAATTGGGTCTCCCACTATCGAGGCAACCAGCAAAATAGAAGTCCGAGAACCCAATAATCTCTAGATGTTCTGACCTTTGATATGTGAACATGTAGTCTTTTATTCTTTACACGTACCAGATTACACTTTTAGCAGTTTTCCAATGATCCATGCCTGGATTGCTCAAATATCTGCCAAGCATTCCAACTGCATATGCAATATTTGGGCATGTGTAGATCTGAGCATAGATAAGGCTCCCTATAGCTAATGCATAATGGATGTCCTCCATTTGTTTCGTTTCAATATTGTTCTTTGGACAATGAAGCAAACTTAATTTTTCACCTTTTGCAATAGATGCATCTCCAAATGTACAATTTTACATGCCAAACCTACTTAGTATTTTCTCAACATATACCTTATGTGATAAACCAACTATACCAAGTGATCTACCATGACGAATCTGTTTGTTTATCACAAAATATGCCACAAAAAGATCTTTCCTTTCAAAGTGTTTCAAAAGAAATTTCTTGGTTTCATGTAATGGACCTATGTCACTACTTACCAGTAGGATGCGCCATCGACATATAGCAGAAAAACTATATAGATTCTCCCATTGATCTTATGACAAATAATTAATCTACAAGATTTTCCTTAAACCCAAAAGAGCAAATTACTCGATCAAACTGTCGATACAATTGGTGAGATGCATGCTTGAAACCATAAATGGATTTCTTCAGTTTGCAAACCAAATAACTTGATTCATCATTCTCAAAGCCCTCTGATGGGATCATATATATTCTCCTCAATGTCACCATTGAGAAAAGCAATCTTTACATCCATCCAATGAAGCTCTAAATCATAATGAGCTACAAGTGTCTAATGATTCCAAAAGAGTCTTTCGATGAAACTAGAGAGAAAGTCTCTTTATAGTGAATGCCTCCCTTTTGAGTAAAGTATTTTGCAACTAGATGTGCTTTATACCTCTCGACATTACCTTTAGAGTCTCGCTTGGTTTTGATAACTCATTTACAACCAGTTGGTTTAAAGTTGTTAAGGTAATTTGAAAAGGTCCTGAATGTCATTGTCCTTCATAGACTTTATTCATCTAGCATTGCACCCATCCACTTTTAGGATTTAACACTTTGTTTGGCTTGATTGAAAGAGATTGGATTATCTTCCAACCCTATATCAAGCTCATGTTCTTGGAGATAAGCACTATAATCATCTGGAATTGTTTATCTCATCTCCTTATTTGATCTCCTTATTGACACTTCACGTTAAGGCTATTCAAGTTCTTCCATATTAGTAAGAGGCAACCCAAGAATGGTTTGATGATTTGCATCTGAATCTTGTACTATGACAAATATGACCACCTCACCACCCTCAGTATTTGTCAGAGGAATATATTTGTTCATCTTCAAATATAATATCTTTTGGTTACGTACTCCCACTATCCCGAATATCCTCAATGAATTTGGCATTATCAGTCTCAATAATGGTATTAGATGAAGGGCAATAAAAACTTGAAACCCCTCGATTTCTCAATGTATCCAATAAAGTAGTAGCTAACTGTTTTTTAGTCCCTATTCCTTTAGGCCTCTAGCCTCAACTAGACAACCCAAACATGAAAACGCGTAATGTAGATGTAAAAGTTTGGCTAGGACTAAGTGGCTAAGTTGATAAGTTTGTATAGGATTAAGTGACTAAAATGATAGAATTTATTCTATCATTAAGTTGTTAATTTTGGATGAACGTAAATTATTTATTGACTTTATCTATAAAAATATTAAGTTTATCTAAGAGGTATTAGAAATTGTTTAGATAAGTCATAAGTGAAAAAATCGAGTCCTAATGAATCTGCACCTATCCAGAGAAGAGGCTGATTTAAAGTCTGTTATTGTAGTGAAGAGTTATCGTAGGTGTCAACATTTCGTCAAGAGAGGTCTTCTAGACAGATTGGTTTTAGGAATTACCCACCAAATTATAAAAGTTTCAATGAGTCTGAAATTATCCAGTTAAATGAAATATATATCTTATAATAAGACTCAGCGTGTAAATGGAATTGTTTTCCAGCAGAATTCTCCTTTCAACAGATTCCTACTGCACATGAAAGTCCTAACAGATTGAGCCCATCAACAAAATTCTATTACAGATCGAACTCCTATTAGATTTGTTCTGTCAACAGAATCCTACTGCAATTAGAATTGATTTTTAGATTGTTTATTTAAGGGATCCTATTGGTTAGGATCTATAGAGATTTAAATCCAGATATTTTCTAAAGTACTTTCAAGTGCATATTTTAGTGAGAAAATTTCTTAGAAAATTTTCATATTGTTTCTCTCAAAGACTGTGATCGTGCTCCATGTTGGAGATGATTAGTCGAGTTTCAACAACTGGAGTTTTAGGAGAAAAGTCAATGTTTGAAGATCGTCAGAGGTTCTGGTTGCTACTGCGATAGAAGACAAATGGGTCATTTGTCTGGTCAAGAGTGTCAATTGACAAAAGTTTTATAATTGAGCTTTACTTGTAATTGATTTTCAAATAATAAAATTAACTTTTTTGGGTTTGGTTGCTCCGTAAGGTTTTTCGTTTAAAGAGTTTTTTAAAGGGTTTCCCTTCGATACTAATTGTTGTCTCATGTAATTTATTTACTTTTTATATGTTCATTTGATTAAATAATTGCAAGATTGAGATCAAACAAATTTGTTGAGTGAATTGATAAATATTTCTACTGCGTAAATACACAAGGGTACTTAGGTATTTCACATAATATTAGGCCTCTTTCCAATCCATAGCTCATAAAGGATTTTAGCTACTACTTTACTAGGTACTCTATTGAGAATGTAAACTGCAGTTTTTATGGCCTCTCCTCACAGTGACTCTGGTAAAGAAGAATGAGTCATCATACTCTTAACCATATATTTTAGTGTTTAATTTCATCTTTCAGCTACACAATTGTGGCGTGGAGTCCCTATCATAGTTTATTAAGGAATGATGCCACATTCTTCTAAGTACCTCGTAAAAGGCCTAGGAAGTTGTTCACCTCATTTTTCATATCTAGCATAGTATTCACCACTACGGTCAGATCTAACGACCTTAATTTTCTTATCCAGTTGATATTCAGCTTCAATGTTATAAGCTTTAAACGTTCAGTGCTTTTGATTTTTCATGTATAAAAAATAGACACCCGTAACTAGAATAACCATCTATAAAACTGATAAAATATCGTTGATCACTCCAAGATGCATTAGGGAATGGACCACAAATATCAGTGGTCTATTCCTTATATTTGTTTGTTTCCTTCTATACATTCAACATAGATTTTAAAATTTAAAAAATCAAAAGGACCAAGAATTCCAATTTCTATTAGCCTTTCAATTCTCTCTTTCGAGATATGTCACAAAGCTTATGGCACAATACAGAGGAATTCTCATTGGTTAATCTTCACTTTGTATCACAATTGTTTACATGCAAGGTTTCGTTTGTCTTTACGTGGGAGGCATGCAAGTCTAACAAATAAATATTATCAATTAAAGAAACAGTACCAATAATATTTGAATCTTGGAAAAGACTGAATTTCTTGTTTCTAAATAAACAAGAATAATTGGATTTGTCCAAACAAGAAACAAAAATTAAATTCTATCTAAATGACGGTACATAAAAAGTCTCATCCAGATCCAAATAACAATCAAGCTCTAATTTTAATTTATAGACTCCAATTGCCTCCGCAATAACTTTATTGTCATCTCTCAAGTAAATGAAATTTTCAACATCACTGGATTTTTGAAATTTCATCTAAATGAACAAGAATAATCGAATTTGTCCAAATAAGAAACAAAAATTAAATTTTGTCTAAATGACGGTACATAAAAAGTTTCATCCAGATCCAAATAACAACCAGGCTCTAATTTTAATTTATAGACTCCAATTACCTCCACACTAACTTTATTATCATCTCCCAAGTAAATGAAATTTTCAATATCACTAGGTTTTCGACATTTCAGGTAATCCTACATAGTAACATTTATGTGAATATATACTAGCTCCGGGATCTATCCACCAAGTGTTAGGTGGCAAAATAACCAAATTAATTTCAATACAAACAAATATAGAATAATCACCTTTCTTTACAGACCACTTCTGATACTAGAAACAATTATTCTTCACATGACTAGCCTTCTTGCAAAAGTAACAGGTAGAAATTTTATCATGTTCTTGTTGCACAATTGTCTATGAAGTCCTAGCATCCGCAGTTGCCTAAGTTTTATCATTCCTCTTTCTTTTCTTGATGTCTGAATTTCTATGAGAAAAAGTTGCTAGGTGAGCACTTTTTATCCTTTTTTGTTTCAACCTTTCTTCCCTTTGTATGAGCAAGTTGTTGTATTATAATTAATCATAAAAGGACCAAATTGTTTAGGAAGAGAAATCAGAATGAAATGCACTAGAGTTTTATCAGAAAACTCTAGCTTTAGTGCTTTCAATCTAGTAGATTTGAGATTTCCATAATATACTCCCTTATAATCCCTTTGCCATTATACTACTTTGAGATAAGTTAGCTAGGAAGCTTACTTGTTTCTACATTTTCCGATACAACAAATTGGAATGCTATTTGGTTTAGGTACTTCTCGGCATTTTCCTTTTCAGGTATTGCACCTCGAATAGAATCAGGAATAGAATGATCCATTATCATAAGACTCATGAGATTAGAGCACTCCCATTCTCATATGCAAAACTCTTATTAGTAGGCTTGGGAGGCTCATCAACCCGAAGTGCATAGTTTCGATCCATATACCCAAGAACAATAGTAACATGCTCTTTCTATTTTATAAAATTTGATCCATTAAGACTGGAAAATATTGAAAATGTATTCAGACCATGTATTGACAAAAGAAACTCACAATAAATAATTATCCCATCAATTTTAAAGTATTGAAAATGATAAACACCATAATTATCGTCATGCAAGCTTTAATCCAATTGAACAACAAATCAATCTGACAACATGAAAAAAAGTTAAAAGAAAATTTATGGTTTTATGAAAATGGGCCCTTATGAGATACTTAGTGCATCATTGCAATGAAGTCTTTTGACTATAATCACAACATGCAATGGTCCTCCCCCAATAAGGCTAAGTAACTAAATAATATAAAGTCTGGGGTGACCAAACAATAGCCTTCTTTTAGGTCAACTATTGAATGCATATGTTAATCCCAAAATTATACAATTTATATTTAACTACCATATACCATCTATAACTTGGCTAAATAACAATCTTTCTTTGGGCCAATTTGTTATTGACATGGATATATATGCAACTCGATGCAACTCATTAAAACTTTTATATTTTTAGGCTAAGGAGTAAATCTCCATGATAGAGGTCACTTAGGCGACATATCATTTTAATTTCTTTAAGCCACGTGTATGAATTGCCACAAAATATCATAAAAGAAAATAAGTATGTTTATAAATAAGACAATATTAAATAATATATCTATAATAAAAATATTTAGAGAAACAAAGAATTTTTTTAAAAAAATACGATTAAAAGAATAAAATGTATTATTTTATTATGTTGGATCTGAGTCGGGATCCAGATTCGGGTCAATCGGGTGACCTGGTCAACCAAGTCAGTAGGTCAATTATGAAACAGTTCAAGTTCAACTCATGGGCATGAGCTTATGATATGATCTGGCCAAATGAACTTAAACACAGGTTTAAAAGCTTACCAACGTATGGACCAGACCATCACACAAAATCCAAACCTCATACAAATCCAATTCACCTTATATCCTTGTTAAGGATTGGACCTAGAAATTAGACCAATCCTTATACAAACCCAAAGCAAGTCCAATTCAAAGAAAAAAACTCTACCCGAAAATTAAGATATGTGACCCGATTTTATTGTAGTAGAAAACCATCCATTGTGCCGTCACTATCCCGGCCGTTGTTCTGGCCAACATGACACCACCTTCCAGTAGATCTCAACGTAAGGACGCCGATGAGGACATTTCTGGCATCCTCTTGTGCCTCCAGTAGCCACTTATTTTTAATATAAAAATAAAAATTGGAAAAAACCTTGGCCACCCTAAGCAACGACAACCACCACAGCAAACCGAGAAAAACTTTTTGGTCACCCCCAAACACTCAAAACCGAACAAAATATAATTTTGAACGGTCAAAAAACTTGTAAATTGTATTTACAAGCAAAAGATACCGTATTTTTCAAACAAAATACGAAATTGTATTTCCACAACAATATGACGAGGCTCTTATACCACATGTTGAAATTTGGAGAATCCGAATATGTCAAGATCACTTGTCAAATTGATGTAGAAATTTTGGAAAGAAAGCGTACTTGTAACCATTGGAGAGAGGAGTGTAGCGATATGGTCTTCCACGCTCAATATTCACTCTCTAGAAAAACTCATAGCGATGGGATGCGTAGAGTCAAGAATGAATCAAGAGTGGGGACCATAACCTATATACGATATCAGAATTTCAATTTTGCCTATCATAAAATAATTGAATTACATAGTTTTTTAATGAGTCTCTACACATGAATTGAACCCTAATGTTCATGATCTAACCTAAATCATGAGCTTCTAGAGAAGTGTCAATGACCTAGTTATGTGATTTTACTGATCACACTTAATTGGTCTTACAGACATTACCCAAATCTTATATTTGACTATTATACAATGTATGATTTATAATCTATGTAGATCCATTAGTTTGAAATTTTAGACAAGACACTAATTTAATTAAGATAGGTAAATATATGCTAACACTCTAAATGTAAGTCTTGTAGATCGGATTACAAAATTCTAAAACAATCTACATCTAATTCAATAATTGCCACAAGAACAGGAGTAATATATCGTCTCCACAGTAGAAGTTTCCCGATTTCAGATTATTTGGCTTTTCTTCCTCTCGTTGGTTTTGGTGGTGATGAGTTGTACTGAGAGTCAATCAATTTGGCATTTCATCTTGTTCTTTCTACTCAAAAAATTAAGACTAATAAACATGCATTATGTGAGGTTTTGGTACTAATACTTATACTGAACTTTCTGTCATGAAGTTGGGTTTTACAAAATATTATCAACTGAGTATTATTGATCTTATTGTGGGATCAGACCCTCTTCTTATTATTACTTAGTTCAAGAATAATTTGTCATCCCCTTAATTAGTCCTATTTCAATATTTGAGATGGCATTCTTCATTTCAAATGTGCTTTCCACTTTGATATATTTCATGCATACAAATAAGGTAATACCTTAGCAGATAACTTCCTTGCTTCCTTCGTCGCAATGGGTAACATGGTAAGTTTTTCCTCCTTTTATAAATTACCTAAACACATGAGTGGCATATTTTCTTTGGATCGTATAGGAATTTCCACGTTGTGTCATTAATTTCATTTCTCTTTTTTATCTTTATTATAACTAGATTTTATTAAAGATTATAGTTTTTAATATGAGCCTTATTTTGGGATTTCTGTAATCCATTTGCTCATCTTTATATAAAGTATTCATTAGCCATAAGTGAGTTCTAATCAATAAAATTAGACACCATCCTCTTCTAACAAAAATAAAATCAGCTCAGCCGGCTTGGATTGAAAAAAAAAAAAAAATGTATCTTAATTACGTTTCCTGTTTTTGCCATTCCAACTTTGTTGAACTCGAAAAAATAAATATAAAATCACCGCAATCTATTTTTCCAAAAAAGAGGAATTAAACACAAACTCATAATTATTTAAGGAAAAAAAAATGCTTGAACATAGGACGTCCCATATGTCAATATGTTGCATAAAATTTAATGAAAAATTCTATTCATCATTTTTACACCATACACCATATATAATTTTTTATTTTATTTTATTTTTCTTATCAAAATGTGGTATATGAATGATGAATAAAATAATTCAATTAATTTAAGAAGAATAAAATAAAATAAAAATAAAAATAAATATAATGTGTAATGTTTTGGATCATAAATAACAAAACTCAAATTTAATTTATCCTTTAAATTGGAAAGTTCTGGTTCTTGATTTTGGGTGGAGAGGACCGAACCTCAAACCCGAACCTCAAACCAGCCTGACTTACGAGAAGCCTCCATTTTGTCTGTAACCAAATCTATACAGTCGAAGTGTATAGAAGCCCACATTCCAGAAACCAACCAACCTCCAATCTTTTTCTCACCCAAGATCGAGCCACCTAATTAATACAGTCATTTCCCATTCGTGTGGCCGTTAGGAAATTCGTAAGCCAATCCAGAGCATTCCCATTTTTGCTTTCGCTTTCACTTTCTCCACACTCCAAAGCACACATACGTGCCTCTATCCTGCTATAAAGTCCCACCCAGCCTTCACTCTCTTCCCCAGCTTATAGGCATCACTCCAAAAACTGTTGCAGTTCGATTTCGTCTTCTACCCCAGAAAGCGTCTCACTTCGTCACAACCGTCTGTCTGGAACTCCTACAATCAATGGTTTCTGCTTCGGTTCCAGCTGTAGGAGCTATTAACATAGCACCGGTACTTAATGTTTTTCCCGCCCTTTTAGTATCACGAATGCTAGTCAATTTCCTTGGTGTTTTACTTTCACTGAATACATTCTCGAATTTGCTCGCTTTTTTATTGATATTTTATGTGGTTTTCGTTAGAGAGTGCAGCCAGTCTCTTATGCACTCCTGCATTTTGCTTTAGGGTTCAAATGTACATATATTTCTGTGTCATTCTCATTTATAATGGTTCAACTCTTTTTCCTATAACAAAGACATATCAATGAATTTTCCTTTTCTGGGCCAGTTAGGATTACTTAAATGGAATCAGGGATTTATTTTGAGTTGATTGGGTGTAAGGAAAGGTCATGGCTTTTGCAGTTGAAATTGAATGGCTCAGGAGCCGGAACTTCGGTTCCAAGTTCGGCATTCTTGGGCAACAACTTGAAGAGGGTGAGATCCAAGATCACCAGCAAGAGGATATCTTCTGGTAATTTCAAGGTCGTTGCGGAGTACAATGAACAGAAGCAGACCTCAAAGGACAGATGGGGAGGACTCGCCTTTGACAGCTCGGACGACCAGCAGGACATTACTAGAGGAAAAGGAATGGTGGATACTCTCTTCCAAGCTCCCACGGGTTCGGGGACACACTATGCTGTCATGAGCTCCTACGACTACATTAGTACAGGTCTTCGACAGTAAGTTGTTTTTATTTTGATTAGTTGAATTTCCAATAAGTTTTTTCGCAATTGCTCAGATGGATCTTTCCGTTAACCATAGTAATTCAAACCTCGAATGACGTAGAAATTGGAGATTGATTCTAGTGATTGCCTGGATCTGGTGAATTTGTTCTTGTTTTGATTATCTGAGTTAGATTAAACTTATATGTTGACCGTAAAACACTATTGAATTTTCCTTCCAGATACAACCTTGATAACACCATGGATGGATTTTACATTGCTCCTGCATTTATGGACAAGGTTGTTGTTCACATCACCAAGAACTTCCTGAACTTGCCAAACATTAAGGTTGGTAGTCGAATATTGCAGAGTACGAGTAATGTGTTTGTTACATGGTTTATCAAAATCTTTCAGAAATTTGGATAATTTTTTGTGACAGGTTCCTCTCATCTTGGGTATCTGGGGAGGCAAAGGTCAAGGAAAGTCATTTCAATGTGAGCTTGTCTTCGCCAAAATGGGAATCAAGTGAGTCAATTTCTTTTGATCATCTCTCTTTCTAGTCTGTCGTTCTAATGTTGTAATATTGACATTAAGCATGTATGGTGTTTTCTCTTTCACAAATGACTGAATATGCAGCCCCATCATGATGAGTGCTGGAGAATTAGAAAGTGGGAACGCTGGAGAGCCAGCAAAATTGATCAGGCAAAGATATCGTGAAGCGGCTGACATCATCAGGAAGGGAAAGATGTGCTGCCTGTTCATCAATGACTTGGATGCAGGAGCCGGTAGGCTTGGTGGAACAACACAATACACAGTGAACAATCAGATGGTGAATGCGACCCTCATGAACATTGCTGATAACCCAACCAATGTCCAGCTTCCTGGCATGTACAACAAGGAAGAAAATCCCCGGGTTCCTATCATAGTCACTGGCAATGACTTCTCCACATTATATGCTCCTCTCATCCGTGATGGTCGTATGGAAAAGTTCTACTGGGCGCCTACTCGAGAAGACCGCATCGGAGTCTGCTCCGGTATCTTCCGGACAGACGGTGTACCCAAGGAAGACATAGTGAAGCTCGTGGACACCTTCCCCGGACAGTCCATTGGTAAAGTAGACAGGAACTTAGAAAAGTTTTCAATATGTTTGTGTCATGCAAAAAGTGGACTTAAACTCTCTTTAATTAGGTTGATATGATAATATGCTATTGAATTTGAGAATCAAAATCAAGTGATTGATATCATTGTATTTTCTTACGTGTACAGACTTCTTTGGAGCCCTCAGGGCTAGAGTGTATGATGATGAAGTGAGGAAATGGATATCAAGTGTGGGGGTAGAAAGTGTTGGAAAACGGCTTGTGAACTCAAAGGAGGGACCCCCAACATTTGAGCAACCAAAAATGAGTCTCGAGAAGCTCCTTGAGTATGGAAGCAAGCTTGTCCAAGAGCAGGAAAATGTGAAGAGAGTCCAATTGGCTGACAAATATTTGAAGGAGGCAGCTCTCGGAGATGCAAATGAAGATGCCATCAAGCGTGGAAATTTCTATGGTTAGGTCCTTGAACCTAAAGTTCTTGAACATTAAATGTTTGCATCTGACTTTAGGAAATCATATACGATGGAACAAGCACTTGAGAGGAGGTATTTATACAAGACTTTAAAAATTGTTTGGATGCAGGGAAAGCAGCACAACAGGTTGGCCTTCCTGTCCCAGAAGGTTGCACAGATCCATCTGCAGCAAACTTTGATCCTACAGCTAGGAGCGATGACGGATCCTGCCTGTATTAGTTTTAGGTCCCAGAATGGCTGTAACCACCTCTGTTTCTTGTGATTGTTTTAGGATTGTGTATTTTGATCTAAAATTTCTTTTGAAATCTTGTTTTTTCTTTTACTTTTTGAAATTGCATTCTGCACTCTCAAACTAAAAGAATTTTTTTATTTTTTTTTTATTTTTTATTTTTTATATTTATGCTATAAACTCAAAAGCTGGCATGGCACCCTAAGATCTGAACTGAAGCTCAAGTGGTAAATGCCTTGGATTTGAGGATATGCTTCCACAGGTCTGAAGTTCAAATCTTTTTGGGTGTAAATAATCTTTAGGAGTTATTGGACTGAGGGATTTTTCCTTTAAATTACTCGAGATGCACTTGCGGAAAACTTCTTGTCGAGGGGCTGTGCACCTTTGAGATTAGTCGGGACGTTATTCCAGGACACCGGTGTCGATAAAAAAATAAAATAAATTTGAATTGACATGTCGGAGACACCCAACTAGTATATCTTTTAAATGTAGGCCAGTTCATTGCAGCAAACTATCACGATTCTTCATACAAAATTGAAAAATGGTAATACTGGATTATTGCTTATCAATTTTGTATATTATGTAATCTACGCCTCTCTGCAGTATGAACTGTCAACAACGCATTTTACTCTTGGAAAAGTTGCATTTTTCAAGTCAACAACGCATTAGAGATGCCTCTAGGTCAAGCTAAAGAAGAGACTTTCAGGATAAAGGTAACCAAAGAAAATTAAAGGAACTATAAAGAAAGCTGAAATGAAATAAATAAACAAAAGCACTAAAACTGTTCAAAAGCCAGTCGTTTATTCCTCTTACGATTTGTTTGATACCTATGGGTTTAAATATCTTCCAAGCACATGCTGTTGTAATGATTAGGCTTATTATAAAGTAGATTATGTTAACATAACTTTAAGGTTTTGTCACCCCAGTCAAGTCACGTCCAACTTTAGTCCATAAATGTGGTAATTAAGAGTTGGGTAAGTGCGGCTTGAAGTTTCAGTCCCTTATCTTCTTCAATCAATCATCTTTCAAATGTAAATGTCTCAAAAATTCGAAGTGGCAGAAAGTGGGGTTGAAGTTTCAGTCCCTTATCTTCAATCATCTATCAAACCATGCGACTCAAAAATTGGAAGTGGCTGGATTTGGAGAGTAGGGTTGAAGTTTCTTTTATCTTCGGTCATATTCAATCCAAATGATCAGGCAAAATAGGAAGTGGCAGAAGTTGGAAAAGATTAATGCACATTTTTGTTAAGAAAAAATTGTTGAAAAATCAAAAGAGAAGTACTAAGTCTACTATAAAACGTCAAATTTATTTTATACAAAAGAATTAAATTATGTTTTATATCAAATTACGTCAATTTATAAATTTTATTTTTATAAAAAATCTTGTAATTATTTTTTTTAATAATTATTCATATGTTAGTAGTAATTGGTTGGAACTTTTAGGTTTATTTTCATAATTAATGCATATTTGCCGCATCAACGGGAAGGTTAATATTACAAGTAGCGGTACTCTGAGTTTGTTGAGCCGCGTCAGTATCGTATTTAATATTCATGCAGTAGAAGGTGCTTGTTCATCGACATTTAATTCCTTTTAAGGTTGAATTGGCCAAAATAAATCAAGATTGCTTGTTCTCGCTACTTTTCTCTCGCGTCCATTTGCTCTCTCTACTCCCGACATACGTCAATGCAGTATCTCCGTCCGGGGAGGAGGAGATCCCCACCACTCGCCTAGATCCTATGTATAGGTCTATTTCCACTTTCCCATCACTTTTTCCGATGATAGTGTCAAGAGATACTGACCTATTGCTCGCCAGCCATATCCGACCACCATGCGTCTCCTCCAAAGGAATCCCCAGCTGCCAATATATCAGACGATGGAAGAAGTTTGTCGAGTCGAATGGCGAGTGTGGCTCACGCGCGACTTCAACAGTGCTAGCAGCTTCGGATCTTTCAGATCCGTGTGCTCATTTTGTTCTTAGTGCGGTGCGTGTCCTGCACGTGCCACCACCATCAGTGGTGGTCCTTTACCGGTGTATCAGATTATCTTTAGGCTGCTATTCTCCTATGTTCCTGTTTTCTCTAACTAGTGATCAAGACGATGTGATCGTGATAATCTCTTACAGTTGAACCGAATCAACAAAATGCAGCCCACCCTTTTCGACTACGACTTTTAATAGTAGGTTGATAGTCTGTTTATCAGACTATATTAAAACCACTTTAAAGCAGCATCTCCTTGTGGGATTGGGTTGGAGTCAAGTTTTTGGCTTAATAACCAGCTTTTTTATTTTTTTTCGGTGCTGTTTTTTGTTGTGTTTGGGATAATTGTTGGGGACTCTCATCTCACTAAATCTTATATCTTTGTAACCGTTTAGTTTATCTATAAAATACTTAACTTGTCGAGAAAATAATAATAATAATGCTAATGATAAGAGGGAGCACGTGGAGAGCAAAGTCAATTACGACGGCTAAAAGAATTTTAATTTTGTAGTTCTTATCATTTAATTTTAATGATTATGAGATTCTACTTAGTATTCAATGGGAAATGCATTAGAAAAATATTAGGTACGTAGAGGCATGTTACAAACTAATGTAGCAGTGCGCCACATGTAGGGGTGGGTGGCAGGAGCCTGCCACTAGTCTGCTTGCCTCCCGCTTGGGTGGCTGGATCCCCGCTTGCACCAAAGCAACCACGTGGGGACAGGGCTAAAGTTGGGCCCGCATTAATAATGTCATTTTCCAAAGCGACGTTTTGAAATTTAGGCTAAATATTATATATAAAGTAAACGAAACCCTAAATCTAGAATCATCTCTTCTCTCTCTCCCTCCCTCCCTCCCTCCCTCTCTCTGCCATTATCTCTGAGTCTCATCTCCTATTCTTCATTTTGTTTTCTTAAAGGTTGAAACTTGTGAGTTGTGATTGTGAGACACAGTGTCTTAAACACCCACGGGCCACGGTGTGGCCATGAGTCTAAGACCACGAATGGTCGTGGGTTTTGCGAAGAGACCCACGGACCATTCATGGTTGTGGTTCTTTGCTCAGACCTGTGGCCATGTCGTGGTCTTACTGGAGTAGTTGCGATTTTTTTAAGTTTATTTTTTATTTTTTTATCTTTGTTTGTAATTGTTGTATGATGGATCTGTAGTTTTAGAGATGGATTTGTTGATTTATTATTGTTTTCGGTTGGTTTTGAGTCTTTTTTGTTGTTTGTCTAGTTTTGGTTTTGGATCTTTGGACTTCTTCGCCTTGGGTGGGTAGGGTGCGAGAATGGGGTACCCTCGCCAGTACCATAGGGTAGCACCCCTAGCCACGTGTCCCTATTGTCTTCCCCCCCCCCCCCCCCCCCCCTTTTTCCTTCATTTCCCCTAGCCCTTATCCCTTTCCACCCACTAGCTCATAGAGCCCAAAGAGAGAGAGAAAAGTTCAGAGAGAGAGAGAGAGAGAGAGAGGTGTATTTGTCAGTGAGGGGCGATAACGCGGCTGGGTGACAATAGCATCATCCCCACTTTTCCACACACATGCACGCACGCACACACGCGCGCACACACACACACACAGATGCTTACCTGCCGCGAAGGGCGAAGACCAAGGAAGGGGAAGGACGAGAGGGACGTGAGAAAATGAAAAAAAAAAAAACTATTGTGGCACCTGACCAATGTCTCATGTTGATTGTGAGATCCTTTTATGTCTCTAATAGCCCACAATACATTATAATGCCTTCGATAGCTGTTGCTTTTTGGCTACCAACAACTCACATGTGCCCACATTCCAAAGTTGACATTCCTCTAATTCAACTAGTAATGTCGCATTTCAACTGACTGATGCATATGTCTCTCATATCGCCCTAGCTCCACACATCTAACTTCCATACATTTCATATTATAGTTCCATGGGTTGATACATTTATAATTTATTATTAAACAAGGTGTGTCATGTCACTCATTATTTACATGAGTCGTATTAGGATTTGAAAGTCAAACTTGATCAGTTTAATGGGTTATGTTCTAATTAATCAATATAGTCAAATGTGTATAACTTGATATGACACGAATACAACTCGGAAATACAAACTGCCACCACTAAAGGTCATTCTTGCATAACGGTACAATAGCACATCAACTCAATTTTCATTATCTATTTATCTCCGTCATTTTCTCGACAACAAGAGCCGACAACTTGTGATAAAGAAAGTTAAGTTATCGGCAAAATGAATTTATGTAACGCTCATCCTTTTGGTGGGATTTTAGAAAATGAGACTGGAATTACTAACCCTTTTAAAACTTTTTCCCTAGTGTGGCTGATATATAATTTAAATGCAGTTATATTCAAGATTCCAACAATTGAGTCCATATTTTCTATGTAAAGCATATTTATGGATTAATTGTGTTGTTGGTGATATATTTCTTTTGCATCATGATATTAAGAGTTATTCTATTATCAAATTTGTGCGTAGAGTATACTATCTCATAACTTAAACGGTAAGATTTGATCGATTTAAATTTTAAAATTTATCTTCCAAATCAAGTTATGCTATATAAATATTTTACTAGATATGTTCTACACTGATTTGAAAATAGAATTTTTTTTATAGATATTAATAACGATATAACAAGCACGAGTTATCTTCCAAAATCATTATAAAAGAAGCTAATGATCAAGGCAGACAAATGTGTATTACTCTTTGTTTGATGAGTATATTTAAGAGTTTATTTTCAATAAATAGGATCAATTCAGTTCAACTTGCACATCTTATTGGCATTATTTGCTTGATCTGTAATACTTAGGTCCAGCAACAAGCTATTTTTTTCTAAAATTTTTATTTTTGAATTTATACGTAGAAAAAGTCCAATTAATTTTTCAAATATTGTTTTTATTGAATCAAGCCTATATTTTACTGGAAAAACCCAAACCTTGTACGCCCAAAAGCTCATAGCCCACACCCGTTTGTTTTAAACCATGAAAACCAACTATCAGTAGTTTATGATTAGTTTTCCCCACCCCGCACGACTCTACACCCATGCATGTGCACGTCTCTTTTCCATTTTCGTTTGGTCCTCCACATATATAAAGACACCTTATACGCTTTCATGCACGGTCGCCTCCTTCAAGTTCTAGGGTTACAGCAGCCTCTGCTTTAACTTCAGCAAGTCGCAACCCCCATGGAATCCCATGCATGGCAGCGCAGCCAATCCCACCTCCAGGCCAATCCTCCACGTCATGGTAAGCCTGCGCCACAGCCTTCACCCCATGTAAACTTCTACCCAGACTCGCACCACTGCAAGCCTATACTGGAAGTAACCTTGCCGCAGCACCTGAAGCAGCCGTAACCTTCCTCTCCACCCTCAGAAACAGCCCAAACAGTTGCCACCATCACCAACTTCCATGGGAAGTAGAACTACAATTGCTCTGTTTTGGAGCCATGGAGACAAAGCATCATCGTCCAAACTGAGAGCCATGCCTTGCCACAGTTGGGCAGCGATGTCACAGTCAATAGCAACAGATGACGCTGAAAATTAAGCCTCCTCCGCCCAGTGATGTCCAGCATCACCGTCCGAAGCCCCATGCACGCCGCGTGATGCGTACAACTCTCTCTCTCTTAGTGTTATTTCACTGCGAGCCACTACAAGCCACCATCTTTCACGCCGAAAACCACCGTAAAAGAAACAGAAATCGCCGGCTGTGACAACCTAGTCACCTTGTGCCGATCGGTGAGCCCAATGACTCTCCTCCATATTTGTTCCCTCATGGTTGCTCTCTCTCACTCTCCATGCTCTCTCGCTTATCACCCTCTCTCCCTCTCTTTCTGTAACTAGTGTTCTGCCGCCATCCCCCCACCACCGTAAACAACCACTCAGCTCGCTGCCTTCGTGCCCTCCATCTCTCGGTGAGTACGGTTCCTCTACCATACGAAGTTATATGGTTATGAATATGTATTTATAAATCTCCGTTATTCCAAAAGAGCCCTTATATGCTTTGTTTAATTCCTAAAATTCCCTTATCATCAGACTAATTATAGGTTGATCATGTTTTGGTCTATATATATTAAACTCACTTTGTGTAGGTTTTGTTTCAAATAAAGATTTAAGATATGTTATTAGTGATAATATATTTTTAGAAGTACAT
The DNA here is from genome assembly GCF_004785595.1 of Juglans microcarpa x Juglans regia. Classification (NCBI taxonomy): domain Eukaryota; kingdom Viridiplantae; phylum Streptophyta; class Magnoliopsida; order Fagales; family Juglandaceae; genus Juglans; species Juglans microcarpa x Juglans regia. The sequence continues at coordinate 31,751,146 of NC_054602.1, read as the reverse complement.
AGTAAGTGCAAGATTTTATTTTGAACCTTTTAAAAAGAAACTAATTAGTCTACTTTTATTAAATGAAATTTTTACTTTCCTATTTTTCTCAGTTTTCATAAAAATACAATAGGCTGAGGTTGATTTTTGAAAATATTCATGTTTTGTTATGAAAAGAGATTTGAACTACCTCAGTTATTTGTTCTGCATCACTCATGAGATTTTATTTAAGAATACTGGCATGACTGGTGTAGACATGAGTTATTTTGCATTTTATTTCTGAAGTGTGTAAAAGAGAGCGAATATGAAATTTTGTGCATAAAATTATGTTTTGTGATCTGATTCTGTTCTGTTATGAAGATGTTTAGTACTCTAATATGATATGATGTGTTTTCTAATAACCTCTGGCATAACATTTTGTTTCTGTTTAGTTCTTACCTTACCATGGCTGTAAAACTGTGGCCTCTGTTCAGGTTAGTACTAATTTTTCTATTTCTGGTGCACTCACTTTGGAAACAAAGTGGTTTTCTGCATGGTCTTTCTTATGTGCACATTTGGGGCTCCGACAATAAGTAAGAGGAATATTCACATACTGTTTCTGCTCGGTTAGCTATCGAGGTTCGCACAAACCTACTACGGGGGTTAAATATGGTTTCTGTTATGATATGATAAGATAGATGAATATGTTCCGTTATACTTTGCCAAAAGAAATTTTGCATAAGAAGGTTTTTTGAAAGTTTCGCTCTTATATTTTTGGTAATATGTCATGATTTTTTATTCTGAAAACAAGTATTCTGCATTTTGAAAGAAAATATTTTGTTCAGCATTTTGAATTCTGATAAATACTCATGTTTAAACACTAATATATGTTTTCTACATACTGAGTTGTTGATAACTCACCCCTTATTTTCAAATATTTTTCAGATATTTTTATGGTTCAGCTGGAGAACAAGAGTATGGAGTATTGGAAAAGTCTGATGATCATAGATGAATGAGTGTTAAGGATACAAGTATTTTGGAGGATCATATTTAGTAGTTTTATTTCTAGCGGTTATTTTAGTACATCAAGTTATGAATAATTTGAGTTTTTGTAGAGATATTATTTATTTTATTGAGGTTTTTGTTTAGTATTTCTGTGGAGGGATACGGATTTTTGGATCAAACAAATAAGTTAAGTATTTTGTGGAGTTTCTGTTTAGTTATTATTGATTATTGGAGATGTTTTTTAGTAATAAAAGTTAACTTTCCAGACCTCCGGAAATGAGGCGTTACATGATGTCTCCATAACTAATAGGCCCACCATATCTAGTCACATTTTAAATATTCCTGAGCACGTCAGTTTTGTCATCATCTTCTTGATTTTGACTTAATAATACTATATTTAATTAAAAGTCAAATAATAAACATATCGATTTATTGGAATATTTAATTACTTTGTCGGTCAGGAATAAGGTGGGTAAATTTTTGGGTCAAATCGTTAATCGAAACGTAGAATGTTCGTGGTATGAACTTTGAAAAATACACAGCAATTTGAAAAAGAAAATCCAATTTTGTATTTTAATCTTGAAAAATAATCCTAGTCTCATGATTATGAAACTCCAGCCCAAACACTTAAAAAAAATCGTCGATCTGTTGCTTCTTTCACTTCATAGGCACTATAGTCCAACTCACAAACCCGCACAGCCCCCCGCGGGCTGAACCCATTCTGAATGTGGACACTTTTTCTGGAGTTCTACCTTGATCTCTCTCTCTCTACTTTTTCTAGACTTTAAGTCAATGAATCAGATGGATCTCAGTCAGTTGACTAATAAAGTCATCAGGTACCTTTGCGAGGAAAATAAAAACATTAAACACACAAACACACACTCAAAACAATTAATCCAAAACAAAAGAACAATGGTCTGTTAGGTGGAAAATTGTGATTAAATTAAACTAAAGTTGCAAACTGGTGTCTTGTTTAGTCTTGCAACATGTTTGCATCTATGCTTATTCATAGTTTATACATTAGTAGTAATGTCAGACATACTGGGGAGTTACCCTCAATCACCCTTCCTAGGAATAGATCTTGAAAATTTCATCGACTCTTGCGAAAGAGGAGAACGTCAAGGTTGGATAGTTGCCGCATTTTTCACGTTTGAATCGTTTCAAATGTGGAAACTATAAAGGAAGATGCAAAGAATATTCTGGTAACAGTCAAGAGATAACAGCAGCTGGAATTATGAGCCAAGAATTGTGCTAGACGTGATTCTAGGATCGGTTTTGATCTTGCATTAAAAACTTTGTTTTTGAAATAGTGTAGTGTTTGTACTTAAATGCTCCGTAATGTAGGATTGTAAATTCCTAGTATAGCTAAGTCAAGACTGTATAAATACTTATAATCAATAGCAATGACAGTGTGTTAAAATTCCAAAAACCTCGCAGTGTAAATTCTTTATATGGTATCAAGAGAGCCAGCACTCTAACGAGTAATTCTTTCCTTCCAATAGCTACCATTGTTGGTTCATCATCAGATAATCCCATCATCACTATCAATGCTGCCACTATCATAAATGAAAAACTCACCCTCCCTCAATGAAGAGCTCAATTTGAAGCACTGCTCATAGGTTATGATTTGATTGATTTTGTCATCGGTAAGAGTCAATGTCTTGCCATTGATGCAATCCAATCTGCCTCTTCAAAAGCAGCGAATTCCCACTAGATTCGTCAAGATAAATTACTTCTTCATGCCATTCTCGCTTCTACCTCCACAACAATCACTCCACTCCTTGCATCTTGCAAAACTTCTCATGAGGCCTGGACAGCTCTCACTTGTCTCTATGCGGGAAAGTCTCGAACACGTGCAATGCAACTTAAGGAAGATTTAACCTTAAGTACCCGTGGCACTCGCTCAGTCACTGAATTCCTTCAAGCTGTGAAGATAATTGCTGATGAACTAGCAATCATTGATCATCCTATTTCGGATGACGACCTAACTCTCTACATCTTGAATGGCCTTGGTCCCGAGTTCCGGGATATTGCAGCCCCAATTTGTGCTCGAGACACTTCTTTGACGTTTGAAGAAATACATGACCTTTTAATTGGTCATGAGAACTATATTTGTCGCATGGAGACCCAATCGGCATCCACTTTGGTTGCTACAGCAAACTATAGTCACCGAAATGGAAGCTACACCAACAATGATGGCTCTGCAACTTACCATTGTTCATCTTCAAGCAAAGGGCGTGGACCAAACAAGAGGACAAATTTCGGCTCGGGCCAACGTAAGTTCAAGCCCAAATGTCAGTTGTGTGAACAATTGGGCCACATGGCCAAAAGCTGCCCAAAGTTTCACTCCAATGAAATTACAGCTAATTGTGCAACTTCCTCACACAGGAAAAATAAAAAATGGCTCGTTGATTCCGCTGCATCGCACAACATGACCACAGACCTCTCTAATCTCTCAATACACTCTGAGTATGATGGTATTGATGAAGTGGTAATTGGTGATGGCTCAAGTTTGCTTGTCTCTCATGTTGGCTCATTATCTTTCATTTTCTCTAATTGTGTCTTTCATTTACGTGATACCCTATGTGTTCCTACCATTCAAAAAAATCTTGTTTCAGTTCATAATTTCACTAAACATAACAATGTTTGCTTGGAATTTCATCCATTTTATTTCTTGGTGAAGGATCGGATCATGGGGGCGACACTACTCAAAGGTGAATATAAAGACGGTGTGTACCCTTTACTGGAATCTATGGAAATGGCTTCCAAAAAGATTGTTGCTTATGTTCATGAGCGTATATCAACTGATGGTTGGTACAAAAGACTTGGTCATCCCTCTTCAAAAATTTTCAATCATCTTATTCATGTTTTTTCATTACCTACTAAAAATGGTACTTCCTCGCTTTGTAATTCATGTTCTCAAAATAAAGCCCACCGTCAACCTTTTCATTCCTTTGGTTTAAAAAGTACGACTCCGCTTGAATTAATTTATTGTGATGTTTGGGGTCCGTCTTCGGATATTGGTGTGGATGGTTCAAAATATTATGTTATTTTCATTGATCATTTCAGCAAATATATTTGGCTCTATCCTATGTCCACTAAATCTAGTGTTCAAGTTATTTTTTCTCAATTTCGACATCTTGTGGAAAATAAATTCAACACTAAAATTAAGAGCCTATACTCAGACAATGGTGGAGAATATGTTGGGCTAAAGACTTATCTCTCCGTTTACGGAATTGGCCATTACACAACCGCACCTCACACTCCACAAAAAAATGGGGTCTCTGAAAGATGACATCGTCATCTTGTTGAAACTGGACTCATTCTCCTCACTGATGCCCATATGCCTCGCTCGTATTGGCCCTATTCATTTCAAGCTGCTGCATACCTAATAAATAGGATGCCTAGCCCATTGCTGCAAAATAAAACTCCATTTGAGCACCTATTCAAGCAAAGCCCAAATTTCCTCAAGCTTAAACAATTCGGGTGTTTGTGTTATCCTTTAACACGGCCTACAATCAAAATAAGCTTGAGCCCAAATCAATTCCCTGCGTTTTCATGGGCTACTCTCTATCACAGAATGTATATCTCTGCCTTGAGACAAAAACGCACCGCATGTACAAATCGAGGCATGTCTTATTCGATGAAGGCACTTTCCCATTTCAGGAATCCAACCCCAAAAATCCACCCAACTCTGATTCTCATCCTTCGGGTGTGCTCATCTCCCTGCCGAAACTCACTTCTCGACTGCCTCCAAGTCTTTTGGAAATGGGTACTGCTGCTCCTCCCACCTCTGGGTTAGTGTCCTCTCCTGCGCCGAATACTTCTCAGGTATGTTCCTCTTCGCCTCTTATTTCACTTCCGTAAGAAATATCACCATCCCACACCTCCGAAATTCCAGCACCTGTCCATGCCTAAAATGAGTCTGTGTTACCATCTTCATCTGAGTTACGCACTCACAATATGGTCACTCGGTCTATGAACAATATATACCGACCGAAAAAATCCTTTCTTGTCACCAAACACCCCACCCCTCCATCCTTGGAGCCAACCCGTGTAGATGAAGCACTCTCTGACCCTAGATGGTGTACTGCCATGTCTTCAGAGTTAATAGTTCTTATGCGCCATGACACTTGGCAACTGGTTCCACCACCAAAAGGCTGTAACATCATAGGATGTAAATGGGTGTTTGGATTAAAAGGAATGCTGATGGGTCCATCAATCGGTTCAAAGCAAGATTAATGGCGAAAGGTTTTCATCAAAGGCCTGGTTTGGACCACAAAGAAACATTCAGCCCAATAGTTAAACCTGTGACAATTAGAGCAGTTCTAACACTAGCTGTGATGCAGGGATGGTCACTAAGACAGCTAGATGTAAACAATGCGTTCCTTCATGGTCATTTGACTTAGAAAGTCTATATGAAGCAATCACTAGGGTTTCAAAATGAGGAGAACCCAGATCATGTATACTGCCTTCGCAAGGCCATTTATGGGCTTAAACAAGCATCACGTGCTTGGTACTCAGCCCTCAAACAAGCTATTATAGAATTCGGTTTTGTGAATGCCAAGTCCGATTCCTCCTTATTCGTATACCATCATAACTCAATACTTGCATATTGTTTGGTATATGTTGATGACTTGATTATTACAGGGAATCAATCTGCATTTGTGGCAAGCATCATTGATCAGCTTGGCCAAAAATTCTCTCTCAAAGATTTGGGGTTCCTGAATTTCTTTCTAGGTGTTGAGGTAGTTCCTACAAAAGAATGATTGTTTTTATCTCAGCACAAATATATTCGTGAAATTCTTGCCAAAACAAGTATGGATGGTGCCAAGGATGTGACAACACCATTGTCAACTTCGGTTTCTTTAAAGCTTGATGATGGGTCTTCATCATTTGATTCCACGGAATATTGTCGTGTTATTGGTGCTTGCAATACCCATCACTAACTCGGCCTGATATTAGTTTTGCAGTCAACAAACTCTCTCAATTCATGCATTGTCCAACAACAAATCACTGGACAGCAGCTAAGAGACTGCTGAGGTATCGGAAGAACACTATTTTTCATGGCATCACTATCAGAAAATCATCAACATCAAAACTCACATGCTTCTCGGATGCGGACTGAGCTGGCAACTTGGATAATCGAAGTTCTTCATCTGCATATTTGGTCATACTTGGCTCAACACCCATCTCATGGAGCTCAAAAAAACAACAAGCCATTGCACAGTTGTCTACCGAAGCTGAATATAGAGCACTAGCAACAGCAGCAGCCGAATCCATGTGGATACTTTCTCTATTCAAGGAGCTTCAATTTACACTCTCAAAACCACCATTGCTGCTATGTGATAACTTGGGTACAACTCATTTAAGTTTTAATCCGGTGCAGCACTCAAGAATGAAATACATTCAGATTGATCTACATTTTGTCAGAGACCTCGTTCAGAAAAATGCAATTCACGTTAGTCATGTGCATATTAATGATCAACTTGCTGATCTTCTCACTAAGCCTCTTTCGCATCAACGAACAGATCTTCTAAGAAACAAGATCGGCCAAACCGATGGTAGTCCGTTCTTACGGAGGCGTATAAAGGAAGATGCAAAGAATATTCTGGTGACAGCCAAGAGATAATAGCAGCAGGAATAATGAGCCAAGAATTGTGCTAGACGTGATTCTAGGATCGATTTTGATCTTGCATTAAAAATTCTGTTTTTGAAATAGTGTAATGTTTGTACTTAAATGCTCTGTAATGTAGGATTGTAAATTCCTAATATAGTTGAGTGAAGTCTATATAAATACTTACTATCAATAGCAATGACAATGTGTCAAAATTCCAAAAACCTCGCAGTGTAAATTCTTTATAGAAACTTGATATGGGTGTGTTCCCCTTCAGTGGACAATAAAAATGGTTGGAGTGGGTAAGCCATAGATCTTTTGAAGGCAGTTGCTTTGATGTTTTCAGTTCAATGCAATTACTATTTAACTTCACAAAGCCAAATGCCGATTTGTGGGAAAAAAAATCATCTATCCTACTTTCGATAGGTCTAATAGCAGTCCAATGAAAATGTTTGTATATTGCACTTTAGAATTGGAGCAATCATATTTAAAACTCCAAGAAGGCATTGATTGGTGTGTTAAAGTTCAAGTACTTATAATTTTTATGAATTAACGATGACAATAAAGTAAAAGTAAATAATAAATAATCAAATAATTAATCACATGATACAAATTTATATAGTTATGCAATGTGCTTATGTCCACGGAGCTGATCTCATTATGTTAAGGAATCACAAGATATACTTTGAGGCAATTTTTCACCATTCATAATTGTCATACTGTACAAAATAAGAATATTTATAGGGTTATATGGCGGAAAATCCAATTTTCACTTTTTTATGATATTTGCTCGAGTAGAGTATTGAGCACACATCGAGCAAACTATTTATTTGGTTTTCGCTTGTGCACCGAGTCAAGCGATTGTCGAACGAACTTTCTGCCTGGGCTTCGCTCGAGCCCCATTATTGAGCGAGACTCGAGCAAATTTTTTATTTGATCTTCGCTTGAGCTGAAAGTCGAGCGAACTTTTTGTCTTGGTGCTTCTAGAGTAAAAAACAATGCCCAAATGTTTTTTCCCGAGCAACGCCACTAAACTTATCGGCCCAAACCTACGCTCCATGGCACTAGCCTCATTGAAAATATACTAAAAAATATAACAAATCATTGTTGGGTAAGATCATCAAGTTGGGCTGCCACAATAATAAACCAGGCTCCACAAACCCAACATTTTTTGTACCCCATCATCTACACAATAATAACTTCCTTTCCTGCCCTGTTTATTACAACCTTTGAGTTCAAGCTACTACAGTAGCTTTCTGCTATCCACTTTATGGCAAGTATAGCTGGAAAAAAACAATCTTCTTTCAACCATTGCAGAGAAGTGCCAAAACGCTTGGGAGTTCCTGCTTTCTGAAAGCTCTGATTTGCATGAGATGACAAGATTTGGAATGAAACAGAAATGGAAAAGAAGTTAAGGATGGAAATTGCACAAGAAAGTAGCATCTATCATGTGATGATGTGAAATCTTGTTGCGAAAAGAGGGTATTGGATATGTACTTCGGTTAGAAAGGGTTGTTTGGAAGGCATGAAAACAGTTTTGGAATGCAGCTCTTTGCTCAGTGTGGACAGACTGCAAAAAAAATTTGTTGCCATCTTTGTGTGAGTTCTCTCAACTGTTATTGGCAGGATTTCTGTCCCCCGTTTCTTTTGTGCATTTTGCAGATCGTCCAAACCTAACATGGTAATTCATTTTTGGAAGTTCTCTTGTACACTCTCCATGTACTACAGTACTAGAGTTTCTTCTCTTTCTGATAAAATTTCCTAACCTAAATAAAGTGCAGTATATTAGCAAACAACACCCCTAGGCAATGGAGGATTCGAGGAAGCTTGTTTCTAACATTCTGTGCTGTTATAGGTTTGCTTACTGACCCTGAGGATATTAGAAAAGGCAACAGGGATTGGTTATTCTCCTAACCACATGGCTAGATGTTATTTTGAAGAGAAATCTTAGCCATTTTCAAAATTCAAAGCAGCATGACAGTAGACTGTAGAGTGGATGCGATAAAGACCTCTTGGTACCTATGCACCACATGGAAACTGGTATGGGTGGCATTAGGCCTCATCTGGTGCATGGTGGTCCTGCACCCTTATCAGACGTCCATTTCAATCTGTTGTTATGTTGATGCATACGATCGCAACCTTTTTATATCTTTTCACTTGGATTTCATCTTGTCTTTCCTGCTTTTACTTATCTTGCCAGATATCCTGAAAGGGATTATACCCTTCTGTATTTCTTCCTACTTTCAGAACTCTCTCTGTTTTGTTTCTCTGCTGAGAAATCGAATGAGAATAAACAATACAGAAATCAGATGAGAGAATTCCGGTTTCCATAAGAATAAATTCTTAATAAATAATTTAGGTGAAAGAAAATAAAAGGTAAATTATGAAAATTGTTAGTATGATGATCTGTTGTTTTTTGTCTTTAATTGCACATGTTGATAATAATGTAGATATTTATACCTTTACCCTCCCAAAACTGAATTGAAGCCTTCATCCTTGGCTATGAATTTGACGTCCAATTACAGCTTGCAACATAAATGTACTTAACAGTTAACACCTTGACTTTTCTTCTTTTTTAAGATAATAAGGCCAAGAGAAACTTTCATGTGCAACCCAGCAACTAAATGTAATTTGGAATATAAGCCTAATTAATGGCTTGATGGGAACATGGGGCACAAACAATACCATTAAATGTCATTTGCTTTTGGTTGATAAGTTAGGTATAACATATCAATCTTTTGGCCAAATATAGAAACGTTGCAAAATGATTAAAGTTAGGTTGAGTTTGGATATTGAGCTGAGTTTAATTTTTTATGAATAGTAGTGAGTTGAGTAGTGAAGATAGTTATGTGAGATCCATCTAAACTAAATTTAAAGTGTGTTTGGATGTCAATATGAATTTAATACTTTTTTTGAGAAGTTGAAAAGGGTTGTGGGTCCTACATATACAGACGTGTTAAGTTCAAAAAAAGTTGTGAGTTTCACTTGTAAGGAGGTTTTGAGTTGAAATGAGTTTAATAATTTGAGAGTTAGGTATTTGAATGTTAGACTCAGCTTAAAATTAGACCGAGTTCAGCTGAGTCTTGCAATCAAACGCACATTCTTAATCTCAAAGTAGTTCAAAACATGGAAACCGGTGTACGAATTTATCAAATAAAAAATTCTTCCTATCAGCTATTATTTACCATCTCACACTCCATACCCTATAAAAAACAGCCACACACTCTATGAGTTAATAGTGACTGATGCATAACATTCTTTTTTATCAACTAATGACCTTTTTATAACATTAAGCCGAACTTCTGTATAATATCATTAACGGGTGACGCTAACTAATATATGTGTCATATTAATTAATTATAATTTAATTACATGTTACACAAATATTACAATTTATACTACGTTTCTGGTATTTATTTATATTGTTGTCATTATTTCTATTGTTATTTTAGGATGGCAATGGCTAATGGTCGGCTGAGTATAGGGTGAATGACAAAATTAGAAAAGCAAGTCCAACTGCATGAGTCAGATAGATTAAACTTGCTGTTAACGGATTTGTGCTTATTGCTTGTACCAGCATTGCTTCCATTGCGGGGATCTTCTATAGAGTTCTCTTTACTTTGTTGTTTTTAGTTCTTCACTAATAGCATAAAGACAACTATTTATGTTCAAGAATTATGGTGAATTTAGATTGTTTTAATTTAATTGGAAGACAACAAAGCTTTAAAAACTGTCAAATGTCAGTATTTTATAATTTACATTCTTTTGTCCTTCTCAAAATGCATATTTTACTAACGGTAAACAATTCAAGAAATTACAAGCTCGGTATAAATTTTTTACCGTTTTGATTCTTGGAACTTGGTACTTTATGAGAATGTGAAAATTACCAAAGAACATCATGTTTAAAATTTGAGAAAAGATAGTTAGAGACAAGAATGTGTAAACGTCACGTAATTATTTTAAAAATAAAAAATAAATACGAGACTTATATAAAGAAAAAATAATTTTTTAATAGTAAATTTCACTCTTTTTGATATTTATGCACTTTATGACTATATGCACCATTACTCTTAAAATTTTCACCTCTAATCTGATTTTCCCAAGGCCTCAAGAAAGTGAGAAACAATCTTTTTATGTCTGTCATTAACTGATCAATTTCAAAGAGACCCGCCTTGACCACATCTTCTTCATTGCTCCTGATAACTGCATTAATTTCATCATCTTCCCCATCCACACTGCCAACCCCCCTGGGAGCTCCTCTTCACCTATTCAATTTCTTTCCTTCTCTACATCTCTCTCTATCTCATACTTCCACTCTATGCCTCCCAAAGCACACAATCCATCTCTAGAAATCTTTTCTTCCTAACTGCAACCAAAATCTAACAAATGACCTTTTCCATTAGAGTGCAATCCTAAGCCAAATCAAACCAAACCAAAAACCCTCAAGAAGTCTCTCAGAGAAGACATGAACCGAAACCCAAGTAAAAAGTTTGATTGAGAGAGACAGAGAAAAGAAGGAGACACTTTTGAAAGCTTTGTGCATTTCCTCTCGATTCCTCATTCATGGGCTGCACTTCTTCAAAACCCAACACCATTTTCCCAGAGCACCCCTCTCATCCTTCTTCCTCATCATCTTCTGCTTCACACTCTTCAAATTCTTCACCATGGGTCCCCAAAGCTCTCTCCCTCCCAACCCCACTTGTCCACCACCCACCTTTTAGAAAGGGGGATACCCATCACCTTGTATCTCTCACCTCCACTAAATTGAATGGTCACGATCTCCCTGGTCACCACAACACTATTAAGCAAGAGACTCAGTCAATTTCCTCAAATCTCGACACAGCAGACTTATCACCAACGGCTTCAACATCTGCAACAACCGTATCGGCTCCAACAACCTGATTTACTTTTAACTTTTGCTTCTGCATATCTTGTACCTGATATCTATTGTCAATTTCATATGTACTCTTATCATTGTAATTATAACAACCTAAGCTATATAAATAAACCAATACACGTTTTGGTTTGGCATTGAGGCTAGAACCTTTTATTCATATCTTATTTCTTTCATGGTATCGAGCCACTCTACTCACACATTTCTACATTGATCCTTTAATATTTTTTTTTCCAACTTCATCTAATGGCTGCCTCATCATCTGTCAATTTTATTGCCCCCAATCTTAGCCAACTGGTTTCGGCTAAGTTGGATGAGACCAACTATCTCATGTGGTTGTCTCAAATTGTTCTAGTTCTTAAGAGTCATGATTTAATGGGTTTCGTGGATGGTTCTCTACCGTGCCCGTCTCAGTTTCTCATTGATGATCAAGGGAAATCAACAACTACTCTCAATCGTGAGAATATCCTTTGGAATCGAAAGGATCAATTTGTTTTGGGCTGGATTAATGCTACTCTTTCTGATAAAGTAGCACCATCTGTGTATGATCTCAATTCAGAATGACCTGCTTGGCTTGGCTTGCCTTGGCCAACAAATTTGCTTCTCCATCTCGATCTCACATCAACCACTTGAAGCGGCTCCTACAAACTTTGAATCAAGGTTCCATGAAATGTGCCACTTACCTTGATTCGGCAAAGCAACTAGCAGCACAACTAGGAGCTGTGGGTAAGACCATTGATGATGATGATTTAATTGCTTACATTGTGAGTGGTTTGAATCATTCCTATCACCCGTTTGTTACTTCTCTAGCCCTTGCAACCCGAGACAAAGCTCTCTTAAGCCGAGTTGCTATCCTACGAGTTACTTCTAGAAACCCAACTCCATTTAGTCCCACCTGAAACCAATAATTTAGCATTATTTGCTCCCAGACGTCCCCAACAACCTTACAACAGAAAGCCAAAATATCCCACAAAACCCCACCCGCAAGCCTTCCAACCTCCATACTACTCCAAAAAGCCAGCACCTAATACCCAGTCTTCTCAACCAAACCAACCCCAACAAACCTTTAATACCCCCACGCACCCCTTGCCAAATCTGTGGCAAACCAAACCACCAAGTACTTGACTGTGTTCATCACATGGACTATGCTTATCAAGGTCGCCATCCTCCTACTCAATTAGCGGCTATGGTTGCTCAAACTAATGCTACTCATACTGTCGAAGATCCTTGGTTCGCTAACAGTGGGGCTAATCAGCATATTACAGCAAATCTTGAGCAGCTAACTCTTGCACAACCGTACACTGGACATGAACATGTTGCTATTGGTAATGGACAAGGTTTGAAAATAAAAAATACTAGTTCTATCGTTCTCCATACACCTACTTCTTCACTTAAACTTGGTCATGTTCTTCATTGCCCTCAAGCCTCTGCTAATTTACTCTCTATTAATCAATTCTGTCTTGACAATTACTGTTTCTTCATTCTAACTGATTCTCATTATTAGGACATGCTTCCCATTCAGTTGTTACTCAGTTATTAAATAAACATTCTCTACCTTATGTTGGTTCATTGAATAGTAGTGAAGTCTGTAAGCCTTGTCAACTTGGTAAATGCAAACAACTTCCCTTTTTAAATTCTCATGGAATAGCAAGTTCACCTTTGGAACTTATTCGTTCTGATGTTTGGTCTTGCTCAACTCAATCTCTTAGTGGTTGCCGTTATTATGTTCTTTTCATTGATGATTTTTCTCAGTTTACATGGCTTTATCCTCTTTACAATAAATCTGATGTTTATGTATGTTTTCTCAAATTTAAAGTTCTTATTGAAAATCAATTATCTTGCAAAATTAAGAACTTCCAAACTGATGGAGGTGGGGAATACATGTCTACACCATGTCAATCATTCCTTGCAACCAATGGCATTCATCATCGCATCACATGTCCCCACACTCCTCAGCAAAATGGTACTGCTAAGAGAAAACATAGACATATTTCTGAAATTGGATTATCCTTACTTGCTCAATCTCATTTACCTCTCACATATTGGGTTGACGCTTTCTTAATAGCTATATACCTTATTAATTGTTTGCCTACATTGGTTCTTAACAATGACACACCTTTCTTTAAATTGTTTGGCAAACTTCCCGATTATACATCTCTTCAACCTTCGGATATGCTTGTTATCCACTTTTAAGGCCATATGCATCCCACAAACTCATGTTTCGTACTAAGAAGTGTATATTTCTGGGTTATAGTGCCAATCAACGCGGCTATAGGTGTCTAGATCCAGTTTCTCATAAAATTTTTATCTCTCGTCATGTGATTTTTTATGAACTTATGTTTCCTACTAAGGATGGCTTGAAGTTCTCAGTACATTCCACAGTGGCTACCTCTCATGGTAATTCCTTTCCTATTTTATTTCCTTAAAATGTTAACTATGATTTATCTCTTTCTAATATTAGATCTAATCCATCTCTTAGCACTCATACAGATTTATCTACCCCTCATAATTCTCCTGACCTAAGCCATTTATCATCTTCATACGATGTCTTTCCTCCCACATCCAATTCAAGTTCAGATATTTCTCCATCTCCACCTCACTCCTTAATCGCACCTATACTTCCTCTCGCCTATCAAAGATCCCATCCTATGACCACTCGATCTCAAATAAGCCATCTCAAGCCTCGCACCTTCCCTGAGTATAAGACTTTCTACTCCACAAAAAACCCTCTTAAGGCTCTCACCAGTATAATAATGCCAATTGAACCTTGTTCTTACAAACAAGCCTCATTGCATTCTGAATGGTGCTCGGCTATGCAAGAGGAATATGATGCTCTGATTGCAAACCGTACATGGACACTCTGCCCTCGACCATTGAATCATAATGTTATTGATAACAAATAGGTCTACAAGGTTAAACAAAAATCCAATGGTCAGGTTGATCGACTTAAAGCCCGATTAGTGGATAAAGGTTTTGAACAAGAATGTGGCATAGATTTCACTGAAACATTCAGTCCAGTTATTAAACCTTTCACAATTCGAGTTATTCTTGCTCTTGTTGTTCACTTTGATTGGAAAATAAGACAATTGGATGTTTCTAATGCTTTTTTTCATGGTGTTTTACAAGAGGAAGTCTATATGAAGCAACCTCAAGGCTTTGTTCATCCGGATTTTCCTACCTATGTTTGTAAACTTGAGAAGTCCTTATATGGACTCAAACAAGCCCCACGGGCTTGGTTCATGTGCCTATCTCAATCTCTACTTCAGCTTGGATTTATTTCCTCACCGATGGACTCTTCATTATTTATTTATCATCAAGGAAATATTCACTTGTTCTTTCTCATCTATGTGGATGATATTCTTGTGACAGGCACGCATCCTTTCCTTATTGCTTCTTTTATTGTCAAGTTGCAAATGGAATTCAAAATGAAGGATCTTGGTTCATTAAATTATTTTCTTGGCATTCAAGCTCATCGAGACTCTACGGGTTTACACCTCCGGCAGTCAAAGTACATTGGTGATCTTCTCCATTGCACTAAGATGATTGGTGCCAAACCTTATCCCTCACCATGCTCTTCGAGACTTAAGCTTTCAACTCATGATGGTGAACCTCTATCGGCAGCTCAAATTACTAAGTATCGCCAAACTGTTGGTGCTCTACAATATTGCACTTTAACTTGTCCGGATATTGCTTTCTCAGTTAACCAACTATGCCAACATATGCATTGTCCAAGGTCCACTCACTGGTCTACTGCAAAGTGGGTTCTTCGCTACCTCAAAGGAACAATTGACAACGACTTATGGTATCAAAAAAGGATCTCTTACTCTTCAAGCCTATTGCGACTCCGATTGGGCGGGTAATCCTGATGATCGTCGTTCAACTACAGGCTATGGTGTATTTCTTGGTTCATGTTTAGTATCTTGGACTGCTAAGAAACAAACTGTTGTAGCTCACTCCAGTACTGAGGTGGAATATCGAGCTTTAGCAATCACCATAGCTGATATCTATTGGGTTAGAATGCTTCTCAAAGAACTCTGTATACCGCTCTCCCACAATTTGGTGTGACAACATTGGTGCATTAGCCTTAGCTTCTAATCCTGTCTTTCATGCTAGAACCAAGCATATTGAAGTGGACTATCATTTTATCCATGAGAAAGTTCGTAATAAAGATATTACACTCAAGTTCATTTGTTCCCAAGACCAGATTGCTGATGTTTTTACAAAAGGATTAAGCACAAGTCGATTTTGTGAGCTTCGGCACAAGCTGCAAGTGTGTCTACCCCCTTCTAGCTTGTAGGGGGAAGTTAAGCAAGAGACTCAGTCAATTTCCTCAAATCTCGACACAGCAGACTTATCACCAACGACTTCAACATCTGCAATAACCTTATCGGCTCCAACAACCTGATTTACTTTTAACTTTTGCTTCCGCATATCTTGTACCTGATATCTATTGTCTATTTCAAATGTACTCTTATCATTGTAATCATAACAACCTGAGCTATATAAATAAACCAAAACACATACTGGTTTGGCATTGAGACCAGAACCCTTTATTCATATCTTATTTCTTTCAAACACTACCCAGATAAGCCCTATTACGCCAGCACCAGCACCAGACCCAGACCCAGAGCATTTATCCTCAAACTCTGTAATCAACACCTAGGAACTCATGGACGGCCTCGACGACTTCGACTCTGATTCTTAAAAGCCAGTTTCTTCGATTTTTGACCGCCCAGTCACCATCCCGAACAAACCCAATTCGTACCAGTGCACGGGCTGTGATGGGTCACAAAAAAAGCTACTTGATTTATTTGAATCAGTGAAAAGTTCGGATGTTGTCTCTGGGAATTTACCGCATGCGACGAAACCTCTGTGGCAGCATTTATCTGAGGAAGCTTTGCTTGCTAAAATGGACCAGAATGTGGTTTCGAGTTATAGGCGCACATTGTCATCGAGGCAATTGCATATTCAGTCCAGAAGAATGCAATCCATGGAGTGTAGTCCTATGAGCTATTCATTTTCCAATAGTTGGTACCGTTTGCCAGGCAGTGACGAGAGAATTGTGATCTATTTTACAAGTTTGAGAGGAATTCAAAAGACTTATGTAAGTATTTGGTTACAAGAAGAAAACAGAGAGCGTTAATGGAGGTTCTGGAAAAATTATTCTCTTGTATCTGCAGTACCATTCATGTACAAAAGGAGAGGGAGGCCATAGCCTATATACAAGTTGGCACTGTAACAAACTAACAGAAAATAAAGTAAAGAATTATTCTAAATTTACAGCTGTGTAAAAGAATGAAAGAATATAAAATTAGAAATACAAACGAGTTGTAGCTTACTATCCTTTATCATTTAACACCCCCCGCAAGATGGAGAATATAGATTAATTATTCCCATCTTGGACAGATGTATTTGGATGAGGTAAAAGGGCAAAGCTTTGGTAAGCAAATCAGCCAGTAGTGTCTGAGAAGTTACATGTGCAGTAGTGATGCTTCCATCTTGGATTTTTTCTCGAATAAAGTGGCAATCAAGCTCGATGTGTTTTGTTCTCTCGTGAAAAATACCGGATTCGTAGCAATATATAACGTAGCTTGGTTGTCACAAAAAAGAAATGCAGGCTGTGGGTGTTGTAGACTGAGGTCTTGTAATAAATAGCGAAGCCAAGTCAACTCAGAACAAGTGGTGACCATTGATCTGTACTCAGATTTAGCTGAAGATCGAGAGACTACATTCTGTTTCTTGGACTTCCAAGAGATTAGTGATTGACCTAAAATTAAGCAATAACCTGTGGTGGATTTGCGGGAGTCGGGACAAGAGGCCCAATCACTATCACAATATGCTCTTAGCTATATTTGAGATGAGGAGGAGAGGAGAATGCCTTGACCAGGGGAGGATTTGATATATCTCAAAAGCTTGTACACAACAGCCAAATGAGTGGACATAGGCTTGTCCATGAACTGACTTAGCAATTGGACAACAAAACTGAAGGTCTTGAAATAACATTCTTAGCCAATAAAGTTCTGCAGTAGCAATTGCTAAAGATCTGTATTCAGCCTCTGTACTTGATTTAGACACCACCGGTTGCTTCTTTGCACTCCATGATATAAGACAGTTCCCAAGATATATGCCAAAACCAGAGGTAGATCTTCGATCATCTGGGTTGCCTGCCCAATCTAAGTCACAATAGGCTGTAAGTTGCAAATTTCCCTTGGAATAGAATAGGCCATGATCAATGGTGTTTTTCAGATACTTTAGGACTCTTTTTGCTGCAATCCAATGAGAAAAAGTTGGAGCATGCATATGTTGACAAAGTTGGTTCACAGAGAAAGAGATATATGGTCTGGTTAATGTGCAGTATTGAAGAGCTCTAACAACATGGCAATATTCAGTTGGGTCAGGTAGTGATTCTCCCTTAAATTGGGACAATTTGCTACCAGAAGCAACTGGTGTTTTGGAGGGTTTAGCACCTAACATGTGAGCTCGATGCAGCAGGTCATAAATGTATTTTGCTTGAGTAAGGTGTAGACCTTTTAAGTTGCAGGTAGCTTGAATTCCAAGAAGAAACTCAAAGGTCCAAGATCCTTGAGTGGAAAGGTCTGCTGCAGTTTAGTTATGACATTGAGCAAAGCTTGAGGGTGAGTACCTGTGAGAATAATATCATCAACATAAAGCAGTAGAAATATATGTGTATTGCCATGATGATATACAAAGAGGGAGCTGTCAACTAGAGATGCTGTAAAGCCAATTTCAAGTAGGGCAGAAGACATGCGAGTGAACCAGGCTCTTGGAGCTTGTTTAAGACCATAAATGGCCTTGTTTAATTTACAAACATAATCTGGATGCTCTTGACTTTGAAACCCTTGAGGTTGCTCCATATAAATCTCCTCCAATAATGTTCTATGAGGGAAGGCATTGGAGACATCCAACTGCCTTATATCCCAATCAAATTGTATTGCTAAGGCTAGTAGAATTCAAACAGTTGGTGGCTTGATCACAGGACTGAATGTTTCTGTGAAGTCAACCCCATATTGTTGCTCAAATCCCTTGGCAACTAGTCTAGCCTTAAATCCATCAACACTACCATCAGATTTTTGTTTGATGTGATACACCCATTTGTTATGAATGACATTATGATGTTTAGGTCGAGGACACAGAGTCCAGGTTCCAGTGGTCATCAAAGCTTCAAATTCTTGTTCCTTTGCAGTCTTTTATCGTAAATTAGTTGCTGCTTTGGTATAACAGGTGGGAGTAATCTCAGTAAGAGTGGTGTGAAAGGCTATAGGGTACTTGGTTGAATAATATAGATGATAACCAGGGTAGTCTTTTGGTTTGAGGGAGTTGGTTTTAGCTCGGGTAATCATGGGATGAGTGGGAGCTGTAGTGGTTGTTGGGTTAGATTGTATGCTACCAGAATTGTCTGATTCTTGATCAGAATGACAGGCTAAATGTTCAAGAGGTAAACCTGAGATGGGGGTAGTCAATACCTGAGAGGATTCTTGAGATGTTGGAGTAGCAGCATCTGAATGTTGTTGTTGTTGAGATGTTGAAGGTATAATCAAAGGAGAATCAGCTGCTGCATTCATCCTGGAGGTATGATTAGAATGAGCCAAATCCAGTGCAGGAAAGGAATTCTCATAAAAAACAACATGCCTAGAGAGATAGATCTTGTCAGTGACCAGATCAAGACACCTGTATCCAGCATGACTATAACCTAAGAAAAGGCAAGCCTTAGAGCGATACTGAAGTTTGTGACTATTGAAGGGTCTCAGAAATAGATAGCATCTACAACCAAAGGTGCGAAGTATAGTGTAATGAGGGAGCTTTTTTGAAGGCTGTGAAGTGTGGGGATTGATATTTTAAGACTAGAGTAGGCAGTCTATTAATAATGTAGACTGCTGTGAGGAAGGCTTCTACCCAATATTTGTTGGGGAGATGAGAGTGAGCCAACAAGGTAAGACCAGTCTCAAGAATGTGTCTTTCAGCTAAGCCATTCTGTTGACTAGTGTGTGGGCATGATTTGCGATGAATTATTCCATTTTTAGTAAGAAAGGTTTGAAATTGATTGGAACAATATTCTCCCCCACCATCAGTTTGTAGCTGTTTTATTTTGGAAGTAAACTGATTTTCAACTAACAACTTGAATTTGACCAAAAATTCAAAAACTTCAGCTTTGGTTTGAAGAGGGTATAACCATGTATATCGAGAGTGGTCATCCACAAAAATGACATGATATTTGTAGCCATTTATAGATTGAACTGGTGAGCACCAAACATCACTATGAATTAAATCAAGTGGTTGAAATGAAACACGAGTGGAATTAGACAAAGGCAAACAAATTCTTTTGCCCAATTGGCAAGCATTGCAAATATTTTTATTCAGATCATTATTTGACAAAGGAAGAGAATGAGTCTTAATAATGCTCGATACAACTTGATGAGATGAATGACCTAGTCTAGAGTGCCAACCAGAAAGGCTGGTTTTTATTCCTAAGAAAGCTGTAAAAGATGGTTGATTCTTGTGAGAATTTCCTTGTAGCCGCAGTGGATAAAGTCCATTTTTACTCTTTCCTTCTAGAAGAAGTGCATGCGTCTGATTGTCCTTCACATAAAAATGAGAAGAGGTCAGTACGAAGTAACAATTGTTATCAAGACAGAATTTTTGTATAGACAATAGGTTAGCAGCTGCATTAGGACAGTGAAGAACTGATTTAAGAGAAAAAGGTTGGGAAGAGTCAGAAGAGAGAAGAGTAGAGGAACCACTATTTCTTATAGAGAGTCCTTCACCATTACCCACAGCAATAGCATCATTACTTTGGAAGAGCTGCTGGATTTGTAGATTATTGAGATCATTGGTAATATGAACATTAGCTCCACTGTTAGCAATACCACTCTTGTTCTTCTATTGCAGCATTGGTATGAGCTACCATGGCTGCTAGTTGAGGAGGAGGGTGTCTACCTTGATAAGAATAGTCCATCCTGTGATAGCAATCAAGGGCTTGATGACTACTTTTTCCACAAATTTGACAAGGAGCCCGAGGTGCTGGTGAAGGAGTAGTCTGCTGTGAAGCTTGAAATCCAGCAGAATTGTGAGGACCTTGTGACTGGAATTTATTGATTTTGTTATGATGGTCTGATCCTTTGGAAGAGAACTTGTTGAATGGAGGACCTTTTCCTCTGTTCTTGGCATTGAAGTGCCCTTGGCGTTGGGAAAACAGGGCAAATGTATTGGTTTCAGCAACAACGGCTTGCTGATTTAGCAGCATCTCATGACTGAGTAATTCATCCTGAATATCATCAAATGCTAGAGGATTATCTCTAGTTGCAAGTGTGAAAGAGGGGATAAAACTGTTGAATGATGGATTAAGACCACTGATGATGAAAGAAATAAGATCTTCATCATCAAGTGACTTGCCAACAGCAGCAAGTTGATCTGACCAAGACTTTGCCAACTGAAGATATGCAGTGCAAGTCTTTGATCCTTGTTGCAGACTTTGAATATGGCGCTTGAGATGAGATACTCTAGACCTAGATTGTGAAGCAAATCTATTTGCTAGAGCAGTCCACACTTGTTTAGAGGTGTGGAGTCCATAAACAGTGGACAATACTTTCTCTGACAGAGTGACATTGATCCAACTCAAGAGAGACTGATCCTTCTTGTTCCAGAGAAGATAATCTGAATTGGGAAGTTCCTTCCAAGATCATCACGAATTGTGGGAGGGGGGCACGACTCAGATCCGTCAACGATGCCCATGAGATCATGACTTTTCAGAACAGGAACAAGTTGAGAAAGCCACAAAAGATAGTTGTTTCCATCAAGTTTGATGGAAATTAAGTGAGTGAAATTTGGAAAGGTGAAAGCGGAAGAGGTGGGATTTGAACTTGAAGTTACCATAGGATCGTGAGGGCGTGAGCCTAGTATTTCTCTAATACCATGAAAGAGTTTATGGAATGTGTTTTGGTCAAGTTACCAAAACAAGTATATTTACTGTGAGTATATATAGAGTTACAAGTAACAGCCAACACCAACACGTAAGGATGCTGTAGATAAGTAAAAGGTTCAAATTCAAATAATAAGAGATAAATACAAGTGATAACAAACTAGAGGGGAGACTGATATGATAAGTCTCAGTAAATGTGATCCTATCTGTGATCAAGTAGTTGCCCTGCTTTAGGAACATTAGATAACAAATGCGTATCCAGTTGGTTATCTTTGATATTATCTCTAACACCCACGTCCCATGCAAGGTCTTGACAGGGTGTCTTAGAAGTAATGAATTCAAATTCAAATAATTATGGAGGGTAGCTAGGCCGAGCCTCCGCGTACAGCTCTGCCTGCCTGCTTGATGGACGATTATGCCATCTCTCTCTATCTCTCAACAATTTTCTGGGTCGGATCTCTTCAACCTCGGCTAAAAGTTGGATCTATTCAACTTGGGAACGGCCCTTCTCCCATTTTCTCTCGTAAAAGACGCATGTGCGATTGCCAAAATAACTCCAATGAGAAGTACTTGTCATTGCTCACCACTCCAACAGAAGGACTAACAGTCAGATCTGTCAAAAGTTTTTGACATAATTTAGCATTGCTGTTTTTTGTTTCTTTTTTTTTTTTTTTTTTTAAATATTCTATAAGTAGGATTTCATTTGAAGAAGATTTAAGATAGAAAATAAGAGGAAGTGAGAGGCCCCAAACAAATCTCTCATATTTATATTTATAATATTAAATAATGTTATTTGGTCATCTAAAACTAATGTTTGGATTATTCTTTTGATGTGGCACTATATATCATGTAATACTATGTAGTTTATTAACACATGATATATATTTTTCTCTATATTAACACATGATATTATGTGGTGGTGCTACGTAAAGAGGATTATCTGAGCGATAAATTTTAGATGATTCATTAATAGTAATTATGCTGCATGAAAAGAAAAACAATTGAGAATGGCGCAAATAAGTTAATCCGATCTCATATTTTATTGACCAACAAATCAAGAAATTAGGAGTCGCTATAAATGCGAGTTTTGAAGCAGACCAACAGATGAACTATATATAGTAAGCCCTCTGTCGTGGCTGAAAGCCACACTTATTGACATGGGAAACGGATTCATAATTCCTCTGAAACAAAATGGTTTAGCCATTTGGTTTTCTAAATATTCCCCACTCTTCCAATCCTCAGATAAATTGGAAACTTCACAACCTTCTGGTCTTGTGCATCTTCGGTCCAAGCACGCGTAAATTCATCAATCACATCATCGCTCAAAAGCTCCACACCCTTCTCCCTTGCTGTTTGATACGCAGACCACGATCTTAAGTAAGTAAAATACTTATCTAAATCCATCAATCTCTCGATTACAAACTGATCAAATGGACCTGTGTCATCAGCTCCATTCACAGGCTCGAATGGAAAATCAATTGTCTTGTACTTTTCATCCACCAATCTAATCGGTGGCTCCAAATAAGGGCCTGCAGCGATGGTATAAAATGGTTGAAAGACTGCATCAACTGAGTCATTGACTTCTGGAGTGGTGTAGCACCATGCGGCTATGACACCATGAGGTTTTTTGAGTACCCATTTCACTTGTTGGTAGAAAATGGGGAGATCAAACCAGTGGATGGCCTGTGCAATAGTCACAACATCGATGCTTGATTGAGATGCAATATCGCGTTCAAGCTCGGCTGCCGACATGGTTGGAGGGGTCTGTTGGTATCTTATATTGGGTAGCCTTGGTCCGAATGCCAACTGTTTCGGGCTTGTGTCTGTGGCTATGACATTCTTGAAGATCCCAGCTAGCTGGAAAACAAAGAGATGTGGTTGCATGAGATCAAAAGTCCCCAAAATGCAAATTCTTAAAATGGAATTCAATGTCTCTAGTAATTGCTAGATTCTGCCTCTCTCTCAAATGACTATTTTTACATTTGCTAATCAGTTACTCGGAAAACTTAATTCGATATAATAATCTAATTTTTATTCTGACATGATCATACAAATTAGGATCATCACGACTTTCTCAGGGCAACAAGATGCTGCAACTTCTAGAGGGAGGAGAGGGAAAAGGCCGCAAACTTACATGTCGAGCAGCCTGGCCGCTCCCGGTGCCCACGTCCCATGCCAGGTCTTTACACGGTGTCTTGGAAGCAATGAATTCAAACAATTCTGAAGGGTAGCTAGGCCGACCCTCCGCATACTCTGCCGCCTGTTTAATGAACAATTCTGACATCTGTGTGTCTGTGTTTGTGTTTGATCTCCAAGCTTTCAGGTCAGATACATTCAATCTTAGCTATCTTTAGATTCTTTACACATATATGGGGAGCAGGGCTATCTGGGGGAGTGAGGACCTGTTTTCGGATTTCAACATTTGAAGAGACGGATCTAATTTCTCTGCTCGTAGTCTGTCCACGATAATTACTACAGCATACGCAGACGCATATATGGCTGATAAAGAAAGAGGCCCCACACGTTAAAGTTTTACCACCACGACTTCATCATTTTTGAAGTTTGGTATTTATGAGACTTTTGGGAATAACTTTATTCTTGGCCCCACACGCAGACGCGTTTCTTGGCTTTGAATACACTATTGGCCATCAGTTGAGGGATGGGAATAAAGTGGCGAATTATCTGGCTCGGCAGGGAGAGGAGGGGAAGAATTCTATGTTGGAAATTTTTTTAAAATAATTAATTATATATTATATTTATTAATAATATTTTTGAGTTAATGTTGGAAGTTATGAGTTATTTTGGAAAGTGAGGAGTTATGAAAAATCTTTGAGAGTTATATTATTTTGTGTTTTTTACATGTCAAAAGATTTTAACTGTTTTAATAGTATTAAGGCTTCCGATTTAATCCATAGGATTGGATTCGATCCACACCCCTTTTATAGGAAGTATTTTTGTTTATTTATGAAGAAGCTGCTCCAAAAGGCATACGGCCAAACCTTAGGCACTCAATGCTTGGGGCTCAATGCTTGGGGCCAAAGGGCATGCCCAACACATGGGCAAGCAAAGGTGTGGGGGCACACGAGGCACTACAATACTTGGAAAAAAGAAAAAAAATTTAATTTCCCAAGCGCACATGCAGTGATTCGAATTGGTGCCAACTAGTTGAATTGGAAGCAAGAGAATCATTGGACTAAGTCCAACTGATTTGGCAACATACACAATATATGTACCTATTCTGAACATTTTTTAGATATACTAAAAGTCATTACTTTTCGTTCACAGCTTTGGTCGTCAATAAATAGACCCATTAGCTTACCATTTGAGTATCCTACAATTCAATTTCGAATTCTCTCTCTCCCAAATTTTTCACTTTTTCAAAACTTGTTAGAATCTGTTAGTTCTCAAGAGAAAAATTTTTAATTTCTTGGTTAAATAGCACAATTTGAGGTTAATCGAGGTCGAATTTTGTGTGTGCATAATGCTGTTAGACAAACAAACTTGTTCTGAATTTCATTATATCTTGGAGACAAATTCACTTATAACTCGTGTGCATAGCGTTATTAGTGGGGGCGAATATTGTCTTAAAGAAAAAGACATTGTAACGCACCTTAAAGCAAACTTTTTTCTCACTATTATTATTTTGCAGCCCAATTGCACCAATATTGTACATATATGGGTACCGATGATTTGCTCCACCGTGTGAGAGGTTTGCTTAGATTGAATTATCTTGGTTTGCCAAATTTTCGATTTTAATTTTGGGCTTGGGTTTTGATTGGGTGGAATGGTATGGTGTTATAAGAGTAATTGATTGTAAGGTTTTGATAGTAGATTTGGTTGTTTAGGTTTTCTTCTGCCATAAATGAGTGATTTATTCAATAAAAATTTGGAAGTACCATTCTCCTTTCTATTATAAAAAAAGCATAATTAATATATAAAAGTGCGAGAAAACATTATTTTATATTAAAAAAAAACCATTGTCGAAATGTAATGCCCCGTCCCCGAGGGTCCGGAGAGTTAACTCATCTTACCTAAAAATCATCTCCAATAACACTTTTAAAAATAACCCAGAGTCTCCTTAGCATATTAACATATTCGTTCAACACAATTATCCATGTTCCTACACAAGGGCACCTTAGAAGTACCTTAATATATACATTAACATTTTCACAAAGACTAGAAATATTCCTTACTCAAAATATCAAAGTAACACAAAATATTAACACTACCAAAATACTCTCCAAAAAGTCATTGTACCCTAAGGCACTTAGTTCTCTATGATCAACAAAACTTGAAAGCATTCTCTATTCCTGACTCCCAGTTGATGCATCGAAATTATCTAAAAAATATTATGGAGATAAGGGGGTGAGTTATCAACAACTTAGTAAGCAGAAAATATATACTAGTGCGTAAACATGAGCATTTTCAAAATTCAGAAGGCAGTACAAAATAGATACTTTCGGAATGCATAATCAAAGCATGTTATCAAAAATTTCAGAGCGAAGCTTTCAAATAAATTTCTTACTCAAAAATCTTTTGGCATGTCAAAATCTGAGACCTCATCTTTATAATATCAGAACATCACATCGGGATAGATACCATGTTTAACCCTCGTGGTAGGGTTATAAACAACCATTATACTCGTGGTAGGGCCGTATCCACTATTATAACCCGTGGTTGGGCCGTATCCACTATTATTACCCGTGGTTGGACCGTATCCACTATTATAACCCGTGGTTGGGCCGTATCCACTATTATAACCCGTGGTTGGGCCGTAACGAAAACCGAGCAGAACATCAGAATCAGACTTAATCAGAATACAGAATCAGAAATTCATGCCAAGATTTTCAGATGACACATCATATCAAACAAAATACTAAATAGCTTCAGATCATCTCACATGTTCAAAATAAACAAAATCAAAATATTTTCATTTATTCATGACCAAAAACTTCTAGATTTTCACATTCGCTCTTTTGCATAGTTTAGAATAAAATGCGCAAAATTAGCTCATGTCTACACCAGTCATGACATAAAATAATTTCTCTTATATAGAATTTATGCATATGCAGAATAAACATCTGAGGTCGTTTTCAGAGTTCTTTTAAAAAACAAACATGCTTATTTTTAAAGTCAACCTCATTTCATTTCTTTTAAGCAAAACTAGTATATGAACCCCGCTTACTTGGACTGCTTAGCTTTTCGAAAATTTCCTCAGAATGTCAAACAAACTTAATCGTCACCTATAAAATAATCACGTAAATTTTCATAAACTTCTATTCAATCTCGTATTTCGATATTTAAGCCTAAGTTCTAAAATAACATATTTTTAATTCCTCAAAACTCAAAATTCTCATTATTCCTAAAATACCAACATCACTTTCTAAACTCATCAATATTCAACTTAATAACTTCGACTAAAACATTAAATTCTAACTTATTTACGAAAAAAAATCAAACTATCAAATTTAATACTAAAAAGAGTAATTATACCAAAATATTTTGAATTTATAAAACAACAATTATTTAATAGACTAGATCATGATAAAATTACAACACTATTGTTTACTTTTGAAAGAAAACCTTACTTAATACCAATTTAAATTACTTAAATTATCTCTGTAAACATAAATATATTAGAGATTGCTAACTCATATTAAAAGTTTAAAACACCTAACGCAATCTGTAGCCCAAAAGGATAATAATGTAATTTCATTTAATCAAACAATATAATACCCAAGCTTCATTAGAAACTTTGCCCGTTGGAAACAAAGAAGGCCTGTTACATAAAAACAAAAATAGTAGCTTGTGAAGCAGAGGCTCACCGAGGGACTGAGAGCTCGACGGGCGGCGAGCTGGGAGGTTGTCTACGGTGGTGAGGACAGTGGCTACGACAGAAAAGGGGCGGTCGAGCACTGGTAAGAGAGAGAGAGAGAGAGAGAGAGAGAGAGAGGGTGATGAGCAGGCGAGAGAGAGGACGGTGGGATACAGAGCTCGGCTTACTGAGGGGTGGTCACGGCAGACCTGGGTGTACGACCGGCGTCTTTTGGTTGTTCCCGCTTGAGGCTGAGCAGTTGGGTGGCGGCGCTGGGGTTCACTAAGGAGGAAGGCTGATGCTCTGTTTTTCAGTGGTGCAAACAAAGTGGTGTTTTACGTGGAGAGGGTGGTGGCGCACGGCTTGAGTGGTGGACTAGAGTGGCTGAGGTTCCGTGCGTGGGCTGAGTCCAGTGGAGAACGATGCGTTGGCCTGGCTGTGGGGGTGGTAGGCTGCTGAACGCAACCGAGGCTTGCGGTTTGGTACTTTACGGAACGGGGACTGGCTGCAATGGCAACGGCTTCGTGTGTGCTGAGGGCATGAAATGAGGGCAGCGAGAATGAATCTAGGGTTGAGAGAAACTTAACTTATATATAAGCTATAAATGGAAAGCAGAACAAACCTAAATAAAAAGGAAGGGGGTGGACGTGCATGAAATAGGAACTGCTTGACACCGTGCGATGAGAAGTCTGGACTTGATCTCACGGCTGGGCTTTTTATCCTAAAAAAAAAATACACTTGTCTCATAAATTTTCTAGATAAACATCCACTTGGCCCATTAAAAGATTTTAACTCTAATTATCAAATCTAGTGAAATATTATAATCTGCCAAAAATATCTTAGGCCCAAACAAACTCTTTTCAAAAAATAATACTCGTAATTACAAATGATTTTCTATAGACCCAAAAATTTTGTAAAGTGACTTTACTGGACCCGGATGTTACACGAAACCATTGTAATATAGGGGATTTGGACCACTGAAGGGGTTTGACGCTTGTGGAAACAGAAGATGCAGCATGGCCATACATGTGGGGTTCATGGTTGGCAGCAAGCGGCTTTTCTTCTGCTTCGTTTTGGTTGGCTCTGAGCTCTGAACGATGAGTTGGGCTGCACTACAACACAATTGCTTTTTAGTGACGGTTGGGAAATTGTGACAGTCCCTAGACCGTCACTGAAAGGCATTTTCTGTGACGGTTTCTGGAAACCATCACTAAGATAGAATGAGATTTTTTTACGTTCCAACGTATGGGAAATATGCGTTCGAACGTTACATATACGTTCGAACGTTATGTCTGTTTACATTTGAACGTAAAATGTTTTGGCGCAACCGTTCGAATGTTATTAATTTTACATTCGAACGTAAAACGTTTGCACCAATGTTCGAACGTTAAGTAATAACATTCGAACGTTCATTGTAAATTTAAATTAAATGAATTTAATTTAAAAATTATGTAGTTTTTATTGTGCATAATTTGTGAACAAGTCTAAAAAATTGAATTGTATATATTTATATATACACACTTTGTAATATATAAATATATATTATTGATTTATATATATTTGAAATGCAGTGATTTAGTATTAAAATTGAAAAATATAACATCAAAGAAGATTAAAAATTGAAATTAAAAAACGATAGAAATATTCAATAATATTTTTCGTTACAAATATTAAAAATAAAATACAAAATTTGATAGAATGTAGTAAACAACAGTCAGATGATAACGTTATCCGCAAAAGTCAAACTCTGTACCTCCTCAGTCAAGGTATCAACCTTGTCGTTGAGGATAGTTACACGATGGGTGAGTTCGGCAACAGACGCCGATATAGCCTCGAGCGATCGATCGATCTTATGATCGATATGTGCAGTCAGCTGTGAGATGACCGCATCAACACAAGCAGGCCGCACATCTCCTGCAGATGTACTCGGCGTATGCTGACTACTACTCCCGACATGACCTGGCTCAGGCTGCGTCGGAGGAACTAGATCCTCTACAGGGGGTGGCTGACGTCCCCTCTCCTATCCAATGCTACGTCGATGCGTGGTCATGTCGAGGGAGCTCATCTGATCTTTGACCCGCTCCTCTGGCTGGGTCGGCACTCCCCGTGCAAGTAATAGTCGGCTGATGAGGACACCATATGGGAGATTATCTGTGGAGACGACGCCTCGTAACGGATCCTCTGAAAGATGTGCAATGGCAAATCTATAGGATCTCCACGTGCCACTCATATCAAAAATTGTGCCCGAAGCCTACTAAATGTGGTTTTATGAGCCACAGGATCGACATTTGTTGCAACAATAAGGTGCAACATGCGGAAGAAATGCAGCAAATGGTTCTGGTTGAAGGCGTTCTTCCGCTCGATCTGCATGCGATCCCTCCCGGTGAGGATGTAGAAATCCTCGTCTTGGTCATCATCCCGAGCCTCGACGCCAGTATCCTCGGCCTCTGACTGGCCTGCATCTCTGGCTGATGCTGGCTCACATCCCCAGCCAGTAGATGATGTAGAAGTGCCTACATCCTCACGGGGTGTTGAGTGTGCAAATGTCTCCACTCCTCGACGAATCCCAAGGTGCTCGTCGATGACATCTGCTGATACCTCAATGGAAACACCGCGTACAGTCACAGTGTGAGAGGATGCATCCTGAAGCATGTCACACATCCCCATATAGAATTCTTGAACCATTGAGGGATATACCTTCCCCCTCAATGTGCAGATATTTCCCCAGCCTCTATTGAGGAAAACATCTCTCAGGTTTGTCTGCTGCCAACAGAGTTCGTCGAACTCATTAATTAAGACCTCTCGCTCTACCATAACAGTACGAGCTCCGATACGGGCAGTGTCCGACGTGGCTCCTTCCCTCCCTCGTTTCCTAGTATGCAGTGGAAGAGCCATATCCTGAAAATAGAAAAGGAAAAAAAATTATTTACAATAATGCATTTTTTTGTATTAATTTTAAGATACTCTGCCGTAACGTTCGAACGTTAAAGATAAAACGTTCGGACGTTTATTTATACATTCGCACGTAAAATAATGTCAATATATTTACATTCGAACGTAAAACAAATACGTTCGAATGTAACAATGTACGTTCGAACATAAGCAGTAAATAAATATTGGCTGACGTACGTTCAGACGTTAAAACAAATACGTTCGAACGTATTTGTTTTACGTGTGAACATAAATATGAACGTCCGAACGTCGAAGCATGAATAATGTAGAAAATCATTACGTTCGGATGTTATAATTAAACGTTCGAACATGGAAGCCGTAACGGCTCTGTAATTTAAACGTCGTACGTTCGAACGTCTTGGTGAAACGTTCGAACGTTTCGATGCAGAATGGCTGAGTCGACTCAGCCATTATTGAAATCTCAAAAATTTCTCTACACGGTTCTAAATACCGAAATGTCACCGTGGAAATGAAGTATACACTTCAAGAAACATTTCTACGGTGATTATTCGACCAATGACTAGCCGTGGTGGCCGGAAAATGAAGTTGAAAATCTGGCAACCACTTATCCGGTTTTAAACAAAACTCAATCCAAATCTCAATCCAAATCTCAATAAAATACATGTTACTTGAATAAAAGATGAATGCCTACCTTTAGTGACGGTTGTGGCGGAGTGACGGCGGCAGTGAAGGAGGCGTGGCGGCGTGCAACAGAGTAGACGATGATACTCCGTTGGAAATGTCGTTTCGACGTTCGGTTTTGGCCTTATATACACAGAACGTTCGAACGTACTTATTATTACGTTCGAACGTTTTTCAATTTAATATTATATTATAAATGTTTATGTTATATATTAGGATGTTATATAATATTATTGACAATTAGATTATTGGTTTTTTTGTTAGTGCTTGTTATATTTCTAAAGTTTAGCAATATGTTTATACATGTTGTTGTGATTTTATGCTTACTCTTGAAATAATTGTGATTATTGTTTGTGAATTTTGTGAATAGTTTATGAGCTTATGGTGTTTATTGATGATTTAATAAGTAGTATATAGTTATAGATATATAAAATGTAGTATATATATTATAGTATAAGTTAGTATATAATAAAGAATTTAATAAGTAACAATTTAATATATATTATTGATTTATATATATGGTATAATTTATATATTATATACATTTATGTTCTCATTTAAAGTATTATGCTATCATATTATACAATGTAGTATATAGTTATATATATATAAAATTTAGTATATATATTATAGTATAAGTTAGTATATAATAAAGAATTTAATAAGTAACAATTTAATATATATTATTGATTTATATATATGGTATAATTTATATATTATATACATTTATGTTCTCATTTAAAGTATTATGCTATCATACTATACAATGTAGTATATAGTTATAAATATATATATATATAAAATGTAGTATATATATTATATTATAAGTTAGTATATAATAAAGAATTTAACAAGTAACAATTTAATATATATTATTGATTTATATATATGGTATAGTTTATATATTAGTTACATTTATGTTCTCATTTAAAGTATTATACTATTATACTATACAATGTAGTATATAATTATAGATATATAAAATGTAGTATACATATTATAGTATAAGTTAATATATAATAAAGAATTTAATAAGTAACAATTTAATATATATTATTGATTTATATATATGGTATTGTTTATATATTAGTTACATTTATGTTCTCATTTAAAGTATTATGCTATCATACTATACAATGTAGTATATAGTTATAGATATATAAAATGTAGTATACATATTATAGTATAAGTTAGTATATAATAAAGAATTTAATAAGTAACAATTTAATATATATTATTGATTTATATATATGGTATAGTTTATATATTAGTTACATTTATGTTCTCATTTAAAGTATTATGCTATCATACTATACAATGTAGTATATAGTTATAAATATATATATATAATGTAGTATACATATTATAGTATAAGTTAGTATATAATAAAGAATTTAATAAGTAACAATTTAATATATATTATTGATTTATATATATGGTATAGTTTATATATTAGTTACATTTATGTTCTCATTTAAAGTATTATGCTATCATACTATACAATGTAGTATATAGTTATAAATATATATATAAAATGTAGTATATATATTATATTATAAGTTAGTATAGTAGGAATCGTACGTTCGAACGTTTCAAGTTAACGTTCGAACGTTAAACTAACAGCGGGAAATTTCCCGCTCGATTAAGGTATCTGTGTGATTATTCAGACGTTCGGACGTTTATACTATACGTTCGAACGTTATTTGATGAAAATCACCAGAAAATTATGTACATCCGAACACCAAATATGTTAACGTTCGAACGTTAGTTAAATTAGTGCGGGAAATTTCCCGCTCAAATATGGTAACACTTTGATGAAATGTACGTTCGGATGTTTAAATTAAATGTTCGAACGTTTATCTGTAAATTTACGAACTTTCGAACGAAAAATTGTGATACATTCGAACATATATGAGGAAAGTGCGGGAACTTTCCCGCTAGATTTTATGTTATAAATAAGAATGGTACGTTCGAACGTATACTGTAAACGTCCAAACGTTATGGGCGGGAATAATTTTAGAATATAACATTCGGACGTACAACTTAAACGTTCGAACGTTTAAACTAATAATTTTAGAACTTAATCAGTACGCGCACAGGAGGAAGCGGATCATTTCTTCTTCTCCCGTGCGCGCAACAGAGAGAGATAGAGAGAGAGGGTGTTAGAGTGAGAGAGAGTTGAGTTAGAGAGTTAGAGAGAGTTGAGTTTTGGTAAGAAAAAATTTTTATTTCTTGTCTTTATTTGAATTTTATGATATTTATACAATATGTTTTTGTTGTAGAATATTTCTAATAAGTTAGTGTTGTATTTTTTTGAAGGATTGCTTGTTTTGGGAAGTTGGAAGATTTTGATTTGTAAGAGGATATTGTGAGTGCCAGGTATATTTCTAAACTTTATCAATATGTTGTTGTGATTTTATGCTTACTTTTGAAATATTGTGATTATTGTTTGTATAGTTTGTAAATAGTTTATGAGTTATTGTAAATATGTTGTGATATGAATTTGAAATATTGTGTTTATTATTAGAAATATATTTTCATTAGGCTTTTTTAATACATGTTTATTGCTTACTCAACTTTAGAAATATGTTAATACATGTGGCATGTTATTTTGTGAATATATTGTGAGTTATTATGAATATGTTGTGATATGGACTTGAAATATTTAAATTGTTATTTGTGAATGACGTTTGAATATGTTTACATTGTTACAAATATATTGTCCTTAAGCTTTATTAATAAATGTGGCATGTTATTTTATACTTACAATTGAAATATTGTGATTATTATTTGTATAGTTTGTAAATAGTTTGTGAGTTATTGTGAATATGTTGTGATATGGATTTGAAAAATTGTGATAATAATATTTCCAATTAAGTAATAACAAATAAAAGTAACTCTTTAAGAATTATAATAATTAAAATTATTGTATAACCATTGAAATTTAAGAATGATAATTAAATATTTATAATAATATTTGAAATTAAGTAATAAGAAATAAAACTAACTCTTTAAGAATTATAATATTTAAAATTATATTATACTTCTTTTACAATTTAAGTATAACAATTAAAATTATATTTTAAGAATGATAATAATTAAAATTATAATATAACCTTTAAAATACTCTTCAATAAAAAAGTCTTGAAACTACTAAATAAGTAGAGTTTGAATATGTAAATATACTTATTTATTATAAACTAAAGAGAAAGGAAATAAGGATTAAATAGATTCTTATATAAAAATTATATACTTATTGTCTATATAAATAAATAACTCACTCAATTAAGTATAACAATTAAGATTATAATTGTGGAATGATAATAATTAAAATTATATAATAACCTTTAAAATTATATATAACAATTATAATCTCTAAATTTTGGTCTAATTGCTTGACTGTCATAGTCTCTTCGGCCTTGAGAGTTGTCAAGGTCGGACAGTTTGTAACAGTTAAGTAATTAGACTAAAATTTAAACATTTCTTCAAGATCATTCTCCCTCGTTGTGTACAAGACACGAAACGTAGGGTCACATAATCTTCCATCCCTCTTTAGTTTAACAATATGGAGATATTGTTGTATGATTTTTTACTAGATGCGTGTGACATTGCATAAATACCCTTAGACCCGTTTGGGAATCAGTGTACATTTATGTGTCCACTGATTCCTGAATTGTCCAGTGTGGACAGTTTGAGATTATATTATCTGTATTGCACATTTTTGTTACTCGCTACTTTCCACGTTTAATATGAAGTTTCGGTGTCTTCTTCTACTGTTCTTCAGGTATACTGTTCGTAGGGTCACAATCCCAATATTTGAACATGTATACTTGGAGAATTATGGGGAGGTGCTGCCGAAATTTCTACTAACGTAGAAATTAGTAGAGTGACGAGATTTGTGCAATATGGAGAATATAATCTCGAATGGGATAGGACCAACTACCTTATAAAAAAAGTAATGAGAATTGGAGCATGACATGCATGTGAATTTTCAATGTACGTGTTATTAATATATAGATGTTTTTAGAAATGGACAAAAATTGGATGCGTCTAGACGATAGACTTGGAAAGGATTACGTACCCTATGCATGTGGAGTAAGAACTTTCATTGATTTTGCACGGGCTTCTGCTGATAGTCGTGATTACATTAAGTGTCCATGTCGAGGGTGTAAAAATTTGTGTGCGATAGGATTGGATGAAGTAGAGCGTCATATATTTGTGAACGGTATGGATCTGGGGTATACTCGATGGGTACTGCATGGTGAGCCGTATGAAGGGTCAGCAGATGTATTGGTCGATCATCACAATTATTTACGGCACATGGATGATGATTATGAGCATGATGAGATGGAGGAGATGTTGGGTGACATTGGAGCTGGGATGTTTATGGATGAGGTTAACGACAATGCCTCAACTGGTGGATCAGGGACTGATTGTGAAAATTTCCCTTCACTGTGGGAAGATGCAAAGCGTGAGCTTTACCCAGGTTGTACAAAACATTCCAAAATGTCGTTTATTGTACGGTTGCTTCACATTAAATCATTGTGTGGGATGTCGACGAAAGCAATAAACATGGTATTGGACTTATTTAACGAGGTGCTTCCCGAAGGGTCTGCATTGCCTAAGAACTTTTATGAAGCGAAGCAGTTGAGAAAGGGATTAGGATTTGAGTACAAGTCTATACATGCATGCAAGAATGATTGTGTATTGTTCTGGAAGGAGAACGAGGAGAAACAAGCATGTCCTGTATGTGGAGAGTCGAGGTGGAAAGGTAAGAAAAACGTCCCGGTTAAGGTGTTGCGGTATTTTTCCTTGAAACCTAGGTTGCAAAGACTATATATGTGTAAGAAAACAGCTCATGATATGAGGTGGCACGAGGAGAAAAGAGTTAAGAATGACGGGTATATGAGGCATCCAGCTGATTCACTTGCGTGGCAGTCTTTCGATAATCAGTATCTAGAGTTCGGGTTAGAAGCTTGGAACGTGCGCCTGGGACTCACAACCGATGGATTCAACCCTTTTGGGAATATGAGTACAAGTTATAGCACTTGGCCCGTGGTATTGATTCCGTACAATCTTCCACCATGGAGGTGCATGAAGGCGCCAAACTTTTTGTTAACTTTACTCATCCCTGGCCCTAGATC
The DNA here is from genome assembly GCF_004785595.1 of Juglans microcarpa x Juglans regia. Taxonomy (NCBI): domain Eukaryota; kingdom Viridiplantae; phylum Streptophyta; class Magnoliopsida; order Fagales; family Juglandaceae; genus Juglans; species Juglans microcarpa x Juglans regia. The sequence continues at coordinate 31,715,182 of NC_054602.1, read as the reverse complement.
ACCTGGGAATGATATTGACGTATTCATGCAGCAGTTGATTGAAGAGCTGAAAGAGTTATGGGAAACAGGGGTTAGAACTTATGATGCATCTAAGTCGACATCTTTTCAGATGCATGCTGCGGTAATGTGAACCATAAATGATTTTCCGGCGTATGGGAATCTTTCCGGCTGGAGTACGAAAAGGAAGTTAGCGTGTCCGACGTGTAATAAAGAAACTGCTTGTGAGTGGCTAAAATTTTCTTTGAAGTTGTGTTTCATGGGTCATCGACGTTATTTACCAGCAAATCATGCATGGAGAAGAGAATGTGCCAAGTTTGATGGGAGAGTAGAGGATAGGATTGCACCAAAAGAGTTGTCTGGAGAAGAGATAGTGGAACAACTGCAACATGTTAGAGCGAACATTTTTGGCAAAGGTCGGGGAAAGAACAAGAGAAAACGAGCCGTACCAGAATTGAATTGGACAAAGCGTAGTATTTTTTTTTACTTGCCGTATTGGTCGTCATGCAAGTTGCGACATAGTTTGGATGTAATGCACATAGAGAAGAATATTTGTGATAATATACTGGGTACATTGATGAGTATTAACAAAAAGACGAAAGACACGATCAAGACGAAGAAAGATCTTGAGAGAATGAGAATTAAACATAATCTGCATTTGCCGATGGAAGGCAACAGGGTGGTCATGCCGCATGCATGTTTTACGATGACGAGGGAGGAGAGGATGGATTTCTGCAAATGGTTGCAAGGTGTGAAGTTGCCAGATGGTTATGCTTCAAATATTGGTAGATGCGTGAGTCCTGATGATTGGAAAATCAATGGATTGAAAAGTCATGATTGTCACGTATTTTTGCAGAAGTTATTACCTGTGAGAATTCGTGGGAAGCTTACATCTAATGTACGTGTGGCCATATCTGAACTATGTATGTTTTTCAAGGATTTGTGCGCTCGGGTAGTAAATCGAGATGTGTTGTCGAAATTGGAAGAAGACATTGCTACTATACTATGTAAATTCGAGCAGATCTTTCCACCATCATTTTTTGATGTCATGGTCCATTTAGCAATACATTTACCGCGAGAGCTACTTCTGGGTGGACCGGTGCAGTTCCGTTGGATGTATCCAGTTGAAAGATATTTGGGTCGATTGAAGCGCACTGTTGGGAATAAAGCCAAAGCTGAGGGTTCAATAGCAGAGGCCTATATACACAATGAATGGTTAACATTTTGCTCTCTATATCTTCGTGGTGTTGAGACACGATTTAATCATCAAGAGCGAAATGAGGATCTTGCTACTCCGCCTCCTCGTGAGCTATCAGTGTTTTCCCAGAATGTACGACCCTTGGGTGCACAAACAGGTTACGATTTAATTAATGGAGAGTTGGGTAAAGTTCGGTGGTATGTGCTAAATAACTGCCGAGAGATTGATGATTATCTTAGGTATGTCATTTCATTTCTTTGAATAATTATAGTTTTCTTTAAATTAATTAGAATTGTTGTGCTCAAAATATACTTCTTTTGCAACATGTTATAACAGTGACTACATGGACAAACTTAGGACGGAAGGCGTAGAAAATATAGAGGCAAGACACGAGGAAGAATTTCCCGGATGGTTTGAAGAACGTGTATGAACTAAAATTATATATATGTTATATTGTGAAATTTTTAACTCTGGATAATGAAATAATAAATATATACTATTTCAATTTATAGATTTTGGAACAACGTGCTCGTGATCCCGGATCAATTTCTTCTGAATTGTATGCATTGGCCCGTGGTCCCTCAAAAAGAGCACTTCGATATACTGCATGCACGGTTTGAGGTTATAAATTCCATACTTTGGACTGTGAACGTAATAGAAAGACTCAAAATTGTGGTGTGTTGGTCGAGGGGAGTCATGGAACAGATGATATTGACTATTATGGTGTCATACGTGATATTATCGGATTGAAATATCTGGGTGGGTCTGCAACATATGTCTTTAAATGTGATTGGTGGGATCTAGGCGGTGGTCGGGTTTCGATACATAGGGATAATCACTTTACGAGTGTCAATACTGCATCTAAATGGTACAAAGATGATCCATTTGTATTGGCTTGTCAAGCTACCCAAGTCTATTACTTGATTGATCCAATGAAAAGTGCTGATGAAAATAGTGGGGAGATAACTTGGCGAGTCGTACAAAAATTTATTCCTCGAAATATATATGAAGCAGGAACGAGTGCAGATTACGAGAATAGTGGAGATGAAGATGACACTCCGATTGTTGAGGCATACCAGGAAGATGGAGAGGGTATTAACTTGTTTGTTGACCTCGGTGCACTCGAGTTGCTCCCCTTGTGTAGAGATGATGTCCCACCCGTACATCTCGACCCGTCTGTATTAAATAATCATTCAATTCAAGTCAGTGAGGAGGAAGAAGAAGAAGACGAGTCAGAAGATGAAGACGTATTTCTATCCGGGCAGGAGGTGGATAAAGATGATGAAGAAGAGGTGCATGATGATGATGAAGATGTTATTGATGGAGATTTTGAAACAAGCATGGAAAATTCATCTGAAGAATAAAAGTACTAAATATTTTATTCATATAGGTGACTATAAAATATCTTGAATTTTCATAATTTCTTCTAATTAATTTTCTTTGATATAATTAATTATTTTAAAAAATGCCGCCAAAACGACAATGAATAAATGTGCCTCCGCCAAGTCCAAGTCCTGAATCCATTGAGGACTCCCCACTCGAGGAATCCGTTCCTGAAGATCAAGCTAACACAGAAGAGAACAACAGCCAGTCGACACCTACCAGTAAGGAAATATTGTCGTTGATAATTATATATATAGTTAATACTTTTTTCTCAATAACTTTATAATTATAATTATAGTATATCTATTATCATGTAGTTGATGCATCTGCATGTCACGGTCGTGGCTATACACGTGGAATCTCTCTTGAAAAAAATAGAAGGCATGGTAAACTGAAGATCACAATTCCTGATAATTCCACTGGAGGAGTGGATGATAGTGCAGCAGCGCTTTCCTCCTATATTGGCACAGTAGTTTGAGCTTATGCTCAATTTTATGTGCGCTCATGGCGAGATGTTCCGAATGAGATTAAGGAGCACATTCGAAGTCGTGTGCTGGTGAGTTTACTTTTCAGTACATTTTTTTCACCTAGATTAATATATTATATTTTTTACCTGATTCCCTTATTAGGATGAGTCGACCTCGACTTTGGCCGTAGCGAGGATTTGAGAACCGTGAATGAGTTGATAGCTACACTATTCCGACGTCACAAAGGATGATGTCATGACCACTTCAAGAAGTTTGAGACGTTGGAAGAGGCTGCGCAGTCTCCTTTTCAGCAGATGAAGTTAGATGATTGGAGAAAGTGTTGTGATCTTTTCACATCTCCAGATTATCAGGTATTTTACATTTATATCTTTTAATTATTTACATTCATATTCGTTTTATATATTATATGTCTACATATTACAATTAACATTTTTAATATATTTTGTAGCACTTGAGTTCTACAAATGCACAGAATAGATCCGTTCTGACTGTCCACCATCGTGCCGGTTCAAGGTCATTCCACCGTCTTGCTGAAAAAATGGTAATTAAAAAATGATAGAATTCATTTATTTTCCTGATATTATTTCTGATAAGTACTAATATTATCTTTTTAAAATTGCTAATATTGTCGCTTTATTAGAAACGTGATGATCCTGAAAACTTTTCCCTCATTCATGTCTATGCTGCTGCTCACACTAATGAGCATAGTGAGTGGATGGATCCTGTCGCTGCAGATAATTATATAAGCAGTGTTAATTTTGTTAAATAAGTTATTTATATAATATTTTAATAGTTTATTTCTTATTTCTATTTCTTTTAATACGTTACTAATTATTTACGATCATTACCTTTTAAATTGCAGAGCAAAATGTTGGAGATGCAGTCGGCTTCTGAGGAATCCTCTCCTAGTGACATAGACATATTCACGCAAGTGCTCGGGCCGCAGTCTAGTATGGCAAGAGGTTTGGGACGATCTATCAAGCATAAATGTTCATCCTCCTCAACCTCATCGGCTTCACAAATTAATAATCTTACGGCAGATTTAGAAGCTGCACGGCGTGAGAATGAGTATATGAGGTCGAGACAACAAGAGTTAGAGTCTCACTTAGAACGACAGTCTCATTTAGAGACGTGTTTGCAGGACCAACAAAGAGACCAGGAGGAAAGAATACGTAGTGAAGTGCAAGAGCAAGTGCAACGAGAGATGATGGTGCAAATGGAGCGTATTATGTCGTTGCAACAGAATCCCCGTGGGCGAGGGAAAAAGAAGAAATAAATTTTATCAATATTTCTGACTAGTTTTAATATCTAATTTTGTGCTTTTATAAGACATTGTTACTTGTTAATTGGGTATGTAATATGATACAATTGGTATTATGTTTTTAAATTTTATGAAATTAGTATTTCTGATCTGTACGTTCGAATGTAAATAAAAATCGTTCGAACGTTGGTTCACACTGTAACAAACGTTCGAACGTAAATACAATTGAATCGTTCGAACGTTAAACTATACGTTCGAACGTACTCAAGCTAAAACGAACAAACCGTTCGAACGGTAAAGCGACTAACGTTCGAACAAAGAACTTGCATTCGGACGCTCCTTCGTTTACATTCGAAATAACATCCGAACATTAAACGCGCTACGTTTGAACATTTACGTTTACGTTCGAACAAATATTCGAACGTTTATTGTAATTAGCGTTTGGACGCATTAACATTCGAACGTAAATATGATATGTTCGAACACGATATCCAACGAACGTCAACTTCTCTCATTCGAACGCCAATCGGTCGGGTAAAACGTCCGAACGTTTGATTTTACGTCCGAACGTGATTTTCTGTGACAGTTCATAACCGTCACAAAAAAAGGAACGTTCGAACGTTGTACCGAACGGAACACTTCCAACCGTCACTAAAAATATTTTTTGTGACGGTTGAACAGTAAACCGTCACCAAATATTTTCTGTGATGCACTTTAGGTGACGGTCATGGTGACGGTTTCAAACCGTCACCAAATATGTTTAGTGACGGTTTGCCATTTTTTTGTGACAGTTTTTTCTGTCACAAAACACACATTCTGTTGTAGTGCTGGGACCTATCGAGGACTCCATGACTTGCAACTAATTGGAAGACATTCACTTCGATTTCAATTTTAAACTCACTCACGTGACTGATTAGTAATTTGAACATGTTTTTACGAATTATTAATGATAAATTGATAACAGATTAAATATAGATGAGAGATCAAGATAATGAGATATATGATAAAGAAGTGGACGTGTATGGTGTGGAATCACTCATCTCAAATTAATTATTAATAGAATCTATTGTCTTTTTAAGTTCTTATAGAAGATTAAACTCATCTCAATCTATTTCATATATTATAATAAGTAGTGATAGAGTTACTACTTTCTTACTACCCATTTACTATTTATAGCGTATTTGAAAGTTTTTTATTTTTTTATCATTTTCTTTTAAATATTTTTTTAACATCCTTAATCATTAAAAAAAAAATTAAAAAAAATATATAATTTTATTAATAATCATTTCCTTAACTATTAAGTAAAATTAAAAATTAAAAAAAAAAATTAAATATAAAAAAAATAGTAAATGGATAGTAGGAGGGTAGTAACCCCATCATTATCCTATTTTAACTTAAAAAGTTAAACTAATCTTAACATAAAAAAGTTAAACTCATATGAAGAAGACTTACAAAATATTACTATTCACAACTTAACTTAACTTGTCTAAACATTTAAAATTTTAAATAACATAAAATATATTAATATTACATTTTCAAATTACTTTAAATATAAAATACCAAATTTGTTGAACATTTACGTGCAGTTTGGATAGTGGGATGAAATAAGATATTTTAGATAAAAGTTGAATAAAATATTATTATAATCTTATTTTTTAATATAATTATTATTTTAAAATTAAAAAAAAAAAAAAAAAAAAAAAAAAGGAGAAGTTGCGAGGCATGGTGGCCCCAAAACTTAGAAGAATTCATCTAGTGATGGCCGTCCCCTCTACAAAAATAAAAATTATCTTGATCATATAAATTAATTATTTATAAGCCTAACTTTAAAAAAGTTTAGCCCAATCTCACATGAAACAAAAAATAAAATAAAATTACCTATACGATGATGACACATTTTATCTACCTCTAAAGTCGAATAGAAGAGAATTTAGGTGATTTTTGTCTTCGTTAATTGGAGGGTAGTGAGGGCGCTTGGACATTTTTTATGCTCTGCCGTCTACTCATTCCGATTCTTTCTTTCACTTTTTGGAGAAAACTTGGCTAAAACTTACATTGACAGAGGTGGAACGTCGTCTACTCATTCTGATTCTTTGTCTACATGAAGTATGTTGCATCAATAAAATGTGGGACAACGTACAAGGCAGCCTACAAGGTTTGGCTTTCTTTCTTTTTTTTCGTTCTTTCATATATTGATGCAACATACTTCATGCTTGTCTAGTTTTTTTAACAAGAAAATATACATTATTTTATTTATAGAAAAATATTCATCCCTTGTATTTTTGTAATAGCTATGTAAATAGAAAACTCCATAAATTTATTTATGATATTTAGTCCTAATATATCTTATCTTGCTACCTCTAGCTAGTACTTGGTTTGGCTATTGTTAAGGACGTGTTTCGTACACTTTGGCTGAGTTCTTACGACCAGGGTCAGGATGTTTCTACATGCGATCATAAAGACAAAGATGTGCTCGGTGGTGTTCTAGAGAGCCTTTGATACCAAAGTTAATAGTTCTACTGAGAGAATTGCTGGAGAATCATAGAGTTTAGAGAGATTCATTCATACCTGGATCATGGCTTTTGTACAAGGTTTTGAAGGACATTCTCGTACCTTGTGTCAGGGGTCTGTGTCATGCCCACAGTTGCCTTAGTCACTGCCTTTAATGGGGTGTGGCGTCATTAATGCGGCGTGGCTTCTCGGGTGGTGTCTCGACGGTTGGTGATCGGTATGATCACTTCTTGTCCCCATCGTTAGAGAATGGAGGGTTGTTCGTGCTTTCTGTTTGCTTGCCAGCATGGATCCTTTAATGCTGGTCATCATAGGCGAGTGTCAGAGTCGACGCGTCCCGTCTTTCCCATTCCACTTGTTTCCCATGCGAAGCATTCCCTTTCTGCTAACAAAGTTTGTGGGCAAACCCTTTTGATGATTCTTGGGTCGCGGCCCGAGGGGGGCAGAGATGTTCCAATTTGAAAGGGGCCTTAGTATCTGGCCTAGGCCCAACTTAGTGGGCCGGGAGGGAGGGGGAGGAGAATATCCCTTCTAGCTATGATTAAATATATTGAATGCTTATTTATTTTGTGGTTGTAAGACTTTAAATTTAGGTTTATGAATTATGTCCAAATTAAAAACTATTGACTCATTTTTCAAAAGAAAAGAAGTTGTCATTCCAAAGTATTCTTTTAAAACTCTAAGTTGAACTCGATGAAAATCCTCTTAACTCATCAATAGTGGAGTCCTAAGAGATTCGTTTTACATCTTCAACGCTTGATTCTAAAGAGGTTGATATATCTTCTCTACAACATGATCCAGGATCCAGGATTACGTCCTTCTATTTGGGACTATCCGATCAATCAACATGTTGAAAGATGAATTACTTGAAAATGGATACATATCAAATATAACTCTTGAAATACACATTTTCTAGTTCAGAAAAACATCCTCATCGCTTTCAAGCTTCTTGTTTCATATAATTTGCATCTTGGCATGAGTATTCTCCATCAAATGATTTTGCATATCATTTACCATATTATCTTTTTACATTGAAAGAATTTTGACATCCTGGATGAGATGTATTTTGTATTATGGGATTTAGAAGTTGGAAAAAAATCAATGATGCAAAACATTGTGCATTTCTGAATCATATTGAGTAAAAACATCTGTTGATATTGTTTGATGACTCACATTTCAAGGACGTGCCTATAGAGATCATGATGAGACTGACCCTTGATTTAAAAAAAATGAGATAATTTTCTTGAGATGCTTAAACTCTTGGCTTCATATAATGATAAACTTGTAAAACTTATTTTGGAAAATGCTCCTAGATCTTCAAAGTATATTTCACCCAAAATTTAAAAAGAGAATTTAGAAGTTCTTGCAAAGATTGTGCGAAATAAAATTTGTGAATATATTGAAAATTCATTTTGCATTATTGTTGATGAGGCACGAGATGAGTCTAAGAGGGAGCAAATGGCTATAATTTTGAGATTTGTTGATGATTATTGTTTTATACAAGAACGTTATTTTGATCTTGTACATGTTAAAGATATATTGGTATTGACTCTAAAGATTGAGATATTGACACTTGATGTTTGCTAACTTGTTTGGAAATACATCTCATATTAAAATTTTCATCTCAACTGTGAAGTGAGAAAATTCCTTATGCTAGGCCAAAAAATGGGCCCGGGTCGCAATAGAGGTATATGGTTTGGGTTGGATTGGGCTGGAGGTAGGGCCCAGCCACATCACCTGGTCTGGGCCAAATAGGTAATACTTAGATCAAGGCTCGGGTAGGAAACCCAGGTTGGGCAATATTGACAGGACAGAAGATATAGGCAAAGCTTGGGAAGGAAGGGACACGGGGTATATCACCAGATGGAAGGGACCCGGGACAGAAAGCATGCACATTTAATGCGGCCCAGAGCAGAAACCATGTCGCATTCAATGCGGCCCAGAACAGAAACCATGTCGCATTCAATACAGTCCAGAGTAGAAGATGTGCCGCATTTAACGCAACCCAAGACCCGAGCAATGTATAGCAAGCCTGAGACCTTCGCAACTCGGCAAGCCTTCTCAACTCGGCAAGGTGACGATATAGGAGTTGCTCAGTGAATCAACAGCACAAGTGTATTATCCCCTGCTATGCAACACCCCACTATGGTGGGGGCCTGGTCGGTAACTATAAATAATGCCCAACTCACATCAGACAAGGTAATCAGTCAATCTATCACCATCACCTTACATTATCATTTTCGATTACTATTTATTATCTTCTTCACCATACTGAGTTAAGCATCGGAGGATCAACGGATCTCGAGATCCCCCCAATAGTTACTGTGAAGGTGATCGTTCGTATAACAGGGGTGTGAAGTTGCCTAGGCCTGTGAAACATGACATCAACAGTGGCGCCGTCTGTGGGATCTCTGTTGTCTTGTAACTAGAGTGTCCTTCGTATGTAGGCAACAACCTGCTCTCAGAATTCGCAGTGTGAAATGATGCAGACCGAAGCAATGGAAGCAAGGTTCAATCAGCAGAAGGAAGCAATATAGAAACTTATGGCAGACGTGGAGAGTCTCTGATAGGAGAACATTGCCTTACGAAGAAATGGTGAAGAAACGGAGGCGGACCAACAGAGTCATCACTCTGGGGACCATCCCCAGCCTAATGCAACCACCGTAGATGAAGAACGACGTAGAGTAAATTTGCAAATTCAGATAGAAGTAGTAAAGCATATAGGTTAACCCTCTACGGTGGATCAGCTACTCACCAACGTTGAACCACCATATAACACAGGGATTTTGGCGGTACCTATACCTCCAAAGTTTAAAATTCCTCAGATGAAAACATACGATGGATCGAAGGACCCACTGGAACACCTGGAGACCTTCAAGGCCCACATGACTCTCCACGGCTTCCCTAGCAAGATAGCATGTAGCGCATTCCCCCTCACCCTGAAGGGGGCAGCACGAGTATGGTTCAGTTCCTTACGACCTGGAACTGTGGATAGTTTCAACGAACTGGCACGTCGGTTTTTAACGTAGTTCATGTCCAGTAGAACGAGAAGAAGGCCGACGGCCTATTTGTTGACTGTTAAGAAGAGGAATAATGAGAGCCTTAAGTCATACCTCTCCCGGTTTAACAAAGAACGGATGACCAAGATGAGAAGATCACTTTGGCAGCACTGTTACGAGAAATCTGGCCTCGTAACCCCTTTATGACAGAGATTGCCCGAAAGACCCTGTCAACCCTAAGGGAGTTCATAGACTGAGCAAACAACTAAATAAACGGAGAGGATACACTCCAAGCGCTAACATCCCCCAGGAAAAGCGACTTAGAAAGGGCAGACAAGAAACCGTAGACTGACATCAAAGTTCGAGCCAAGGGGCCTACAAGAAAAAGACTTACGAAATTGAGGGCAAAGGAAAACCTAGCCTTCACATACATTCTAATCTAATAGTAGAAGTTGAAGAAGACCTAAGTCAACATGAAGAGCAAAGACAAAGCTTGTCGTGCCCCAAATATTGCTCTTTCCATAGAAGCAGTGGACATAACACCCAAGATTGCTATATGAAGTAGAGAAAATTTGACGACCCAGAGATCCGCACCGACCAATATAAAGACGAGAGGGATGAGCCACGATATGAATACCATCCCTACATTCGAAGAAACCAAGACTGAAGCCCCATTCGAAGAAACCATGACTGAAACCCCATTCAGAGCAGTTGGGGCCCAATTCAGAGAAGTCATAGCCCGGCCAACAAAGACCAAGGCCATGCTCGGAGGAATAATAGAAGCCCCGAAAGAAGAAGAACTGCAAACCCCGGTGAAGAGAACCCCACGTCAAGGAAACTCAAGAAGAGAATAACCACCCATGGGAGAAATAAGCACCATAGCTGGAGGATATGCTGGGGGAACGACTTCCTCGGCCCGAAAAACCCATGCAAGAAAGGCCAGGTACGAAGAAGTGTTCTCTGCCCAATAACGAAACCGCAATAACAGAGATTCGTTCGGATAATATCTGGTGACATTCAGCGAAGAAGATGGAGTGGGTTTATCACGACCTCATGACGATGCTCTAGTAGTAACGACACAAATAGCTAACTATCAGACCAAAAGAGTATTGATCGACAATGGCAGTTTCACCGACATCCTCTTCTGGGAGGCATTCAGTAAAATGGGGATCACTCCCGATAGGTTGTGACCAGCACCTACACCCCTGAAAGGCTTCACAAGGGATGCCGTCCAACCAATTGGAGGAATCGCTCTGTCTGTGTTGGTAGGGATGGCTCCCAAACAACATTGCTCATGATAGATTTCTTGGTGGTAAAGGCTCCTTTTTCGTATAATGTGATACTCGGATGCCCATCCTTGAATCAAACGAAGGCTGTAACTTCCACTTATCACCTGAAGGTAAAATTTCTGACCTCATCTGGAGTAGGGGAAATGCGTGGCGAATAGCAAACCACGAGAGATTGCTACACCCGGGAGATGAAGTCAAAGGCGATAGTCATACAAACTCTCGAGCAGGACCACGATGAGGCAGTCATGCCTCCACCACCAGCTCGGATCGAACCAAACCATGGAGTAAGGGAAGAAGAGACAGTAAGGCAGATGGAGCTCAACAAGGCAGTCATGCCTCTGCCTCCCGCAGTATCTGAGCTAGATCATGAAGTAAGGGACGAAGAGACAGTAAGGCAAATGGAGCTCAACGAGGCGATCATGCCTCCGCCTCTCGCGGTAATTGAGCTAAATCGCGAAGATTGAAGAGGCGCTAAGGCAGGCAGAACCCAACGAACCGCTACTTTTGTTACTGATGGATCCTAAAAACCCAAAGTGAATTGTGCGAATGGGATAAAAAATGTCAGCCGAGCTAAGCCAATCTATGAAGCAACTACTTGTGGAACATCATGATGTCTTTGCCTGGTGCCATGAAGAAATGCCAGGTATCGATGGATCTATAATAGAACACCACCTCGGTGTAAATCTTGAGGCCAAAAGAGTCAAGCAAAAACGTCGTAGTTTCAGTGTAGAGAAATACGCTACCATTACTGAGGAAGTGGAATGCCTCCTAACTATGGGGTTCATTCGAGAAGTTCACCATCTCGAATGGCTCTCCAATGATATACTGGTCAAGAAAGCAAGTGGGAAGTGGAGAATGTGTGTCGACTTCACCAACATGAACAAAGTCTGTCCTAAAGATAGTTTTCCTCTTCCAAGGATAGACTTAATAGTGGACTCAATGGCTGAGCACACCTTACTCAGCTTCATGTACGCGTACTCTGGCTACAATCAGATCAGAATGAGCCTCGATGATGAGGAGAAAACAACATTTATCATCAATCGAGGACTTTATTGCTATAGAGCAATGCCGTTCAGCCTCAAGAACGCAAGAACAACGTACCAGCGTCTGGTCAACCGAATGTTCAAAATCCAGATCGGGAGAAACATGAAAGTCTATGTAGACGATCTACTGGTTAAGAGCAAGAAGTCCGAACAGCATCTTGATGACCTCTAGGAAGCTTTTGCAGTACTGAGAAAATACAAAATGAAGCTCAACCCGCAAAAATGTGTTTTTGGAGTCGAATCATGAAAATTCTTGAGCTTCATGGTCTCTAAGCGAGGAATCGAAGTTAATCTTGAAAAAAGCAAGGCGATTATGGATATGCCTCCACCCCGGAATATCAACGAAGTCCAGGAATTGACAGGAAGGATAGCCGCCCTGGGATGCTTCATCGCAAAGTCAATCGACCAGTGCCACCCTTTCTTCAGTGTCCTACAGAAATTACGAGAATGGGATGAAGATTGTGATAAAGCTTTCAGCGAATTGAAGGAATACTTGGCTCATCCACCATTGCTCAGCCAAACCATGCCGAGAAAGGATTTGACTGTCTACCTGGCAATATTGCCCAATGCGGTATCCTCCATGTTGACCTGGGTGGAAGAAGGAGTTCAACGCCCGGTTTACTATGTAAGCAAAGCCTTTTAAGGGGTAGAGGCCAGATATCCCCGAACGGAAATGCTAGTATTCACATTAGTAATCACTACCAGATGGTTGAAGCCCTACTTTCAAGCCCACCAAATAAAAGTCCAAACTGATGTTCCCTTGAGAAAGATATTGCAGAAACCAGATACTTCTGGTCGGATGACTAACTGGGCGATCGAACTAAGCGAGTTTGAGATCGAGTATATTCCACGCACTGCAATAAAGGGCCAGGTATTAGCAAATTTTGTAGCCAAATTCTCGAACTTTCCAGAGGAGATGGTCATCATGCCCCAGGGCAAGCCGTGGCAGGTCTACGTTGACGACTCATCCTGCCGATTCGGGGCAGGAGTGGGAGTGCACATCATAACAGACTCAGGAGAAAAACTTGATTACACCCTCAAGCTCGGATTCAAAGTCACCAATAACGAAGCCGAGTATGAGGCACTCTTGTCAGGTCTAATGATTGTCAGATCTTTAGGTGCAACTAAAGTTGAAGTAAAGGTTGACTCTCAGACAGTGGCAGGGCAGGTAATCGGGCAATTCCTTACGAAAGGAGAAAACTTGAAAAAATACCTTCAATTGGTCGGAGAAGAGCGAGATCTCTTCCAATACTCTATCATCCACCAGATTCCGAGAGGAGAGAACCAAGAAGCAGATCAGTTAGCCAAAGCTGCCTCAGGGTAAGAAGAATTCCCACTCCCAGATCACGTGGTGATTCGAACTATTGATGTGGCAGCAGTAGGAATTCAGGTGTCAGCTATCAAGGTCCTATAACCCCCAGAATGGGCCACAGACATTTTAAAATTTCTTCAAGAGGGAATCCTTCCAGATGGTTGAGAGGAAGCCCGAAAAATTAGGAACCGAGTGGCTCGGTTCACTTTAGTGGAGGGAGTTCTATACAAAAGAGGCTACGCCGAGCCTCTATTAAGATGCATCTCCTCTAAACAAGCTCAGTACGTGTTAACAGAGATTCATGAAGGAGTTTGCGGGAATCATGTGAGTGGAAGGGCCTTGGCAGCACCAACTACTCAAGCAGGATACTATTGGCCCAATGCTCAGAGGGATGCCAACGAGTTCGCCCGAAAGTGTCTCAAATGCCAGGAAAACACTCTTATACCTCCTTCCCCCTGAAAAACTCACTTCTATCACCGCCCCGTGGCCCTTTGCACAGTGGGGGTTGGATCTCATTGGCCCCCTCCCTACAGGCAAATGAGGAGTGAAATTTGTGGTGGTAGCAATGGACTATTTCACGAAGTGGGTAGAAGCAGAACTCTAGCAACAATTATGGCTCGAGCAATTACAAATTTCCTCTGGAAATCTATAATTTGCCACTTTGGAATCCCCCAAAGCTTCATCTCAAAAAATAGAAGGCAGTTTGATTGTTCTAATTATCGAGAGTGGTGCTTGGAGCTTAGAATCAAAACTAAGTACTCTTCACCGGGACATCCCCAAGCCAACGGGCAAGTGGAAGCAACCAACAAAACATTACTCAACATTCTAAAGAAGAAGCTGGGAGGACAGAAGGGGGAATGGGCTGAAGAACTTCCGAGCATTCTGTGGACATACTAAACGTAGTAAGAACCCTAACAGGGGAAACTCCCTTCTCCCTCATCTATGGAACTGAAGCAATGATACCAGCTGAAGTGGCGGTACCCACCTATCGAGTGCAACATTACGATTCGGATCATAATAACGAGCGATTGAGAGAGAATTTGGACTTCTTAGAAGAAATAAGGGAGGAAGCTATAAGCCGAGCAGCAGCCAACAAATGAAGTGTTGAACAGTATTTTAACAAACGAGTATGGCCTCACAGTTTCAAAGTGGGGGACATGGTCCTAAAACAAACAGGGGTTACCACTTAGGATGAAGGCAAACTAGGTCCTAAGTGGGAAAGGCCATATCTGGTAACAGCAACTGGCAGACCTGGGTTGTATCGACTTAAGGACCCCGAAGGGCATGAGTTGCCACCATGGAACGCCAAGCACCTAAGGAAGTACTTTGTATGAAAAATCCAGGCCAAGATCAAACAATGTAAGATTGTGATTAATTGAAGTTTTATGGACTAATTTTGAATGTTGCATTATTGTGTCTTCTATGAACAACCTAAGTTAGAAAAGCCCAGTCCCTGGATCGGCCACGAAGTATAAAGCACAGGATCCGAGCCATAAGCTCTGACCTGCTAACAACTATTTTCAACGCAGTCTAAATGACTTGTCGAGCTTCGTACAGTACGGAATCCGTTGGTGAGAGAGCAGGGCCCTCGAACTCTGCCAACCTATAAGGGCCAATCCATGAAGTATAAGCACAGGAACTGAGCCATGAGCTTTGACCTGCTAACAACTATTCTCAATGCAATCTAAATGACTTGTCGAGCTTCGTGCAATATGGAATGCGTTGGTGAGGGAGCAGGGCTCTCGGGCTTTGCCAACCTATAAGGGTCAATCCATGAAATATAAAGCACAGGAACCGAGCCATGAGCTTTGACCTGCTAACAGCTATTCTCAACGCAGTCTAAATGACATGCCGAGCTTCATACAATACGGAACATGTTTGTGAGGGAGCAGGGCCCTCAAGCTCTGCCAACCTATAAGTGCCAATCCACGAAGTATAAAACCCATGAACCGAGCCATGAGCTCTGACTTGCTAACATCTTTTCTCAACGTAGTCTAAATGACTTGTCGAGTTTCGTGCAATATGGAACGCGTTGGTGAGGGAGCAGGGCCCTCGGGCTTTGCGAACCTATAAGTGCCAATTCCTGAAGTATAAAGCACAGAAATCGAGTCATGAGCTCTGACCTGCTAACAACTATTCTAAATGAGGTCTAAATGACTTGTCGAGCTTCGTGCAAGGATGCAGAAACAAACAACCAAGTACATAAATTCATCTTATGTATAAAACCAAGCCTTCGCAGGATACAAGCTCGGTCACCCAATTAAACAGAGCAAGAATTAACAGAAAATGGTGACTCAAGAAAATAGATTAGAATAAAGACAAGGAGCGGTGCAAAAAGTATATAAAAACAAAGTCCTTTTATTTCTTGAGCATTGTTACAAGCGGGGCAGCAAGGAGAATATTACATCAACCTGAGGGGAATAAAGACAAGGAGCGGTGCAAAAAGTACACAAAAATAAAGTCCTTTTATTTCCCGAATAGGGTTACAAACAGAGGTACAAGAAGGATATTATATCAACAAAAATTACAAAAATAAGATGCCCAGTAGTGCAATATCTCCATTAGGCAGAAATGCGTCCAACAGAATCCCATCCTGGCCAGACAGAATAGGGAGCACATCAGTGCAATATCTCCATCAAGTAGAAAGGCATCCAGTGGAGTCCCACCCTGGCCAGACGGAATAGGGAGAATGGCTAAGTGTCCCCCCCCCCCCTCAGATAAGATGGACACCCTATCAGTTTAGGGACGCTTATGTCTCTTTCTCAGGTAGAGGGGAATCCAGTGGCACCCTACTTAGGTTCTCCGAAGGGCAAACTGGGATTCAAGGTTGAGCCGGGGGGCAGCATCTCAGGTAACAGAGGGTCGGTAGGGAAGCAACTCCTAAGATTGGATTGCTCCCTTGAAACAGTCTGTTCCTACCCTCCTCAGCTGTGGCTGCCGCACCACCGCCTTAATCGAGCATTGTGCAAAACTCAAAGGATGTGAGTTCTGATGCAATGCTTAAGGAGGATAAACCCCGTAAGCAAAGGCGCAAGAACAAGCGAGGTGCCATAAGCAAAAGGGCAAGGACAAGGGTTTTGTGAAGCTTGATTTGTATGCAGCATTCGAATCGCCATAACCAGCGGCAGCCTGAGCACCAAAGCAGAAGGCATCACCCCTCGTAAACCATGAGAGGGAGGAAGAAAGCCAGTAGAGATCGCCAAAGTTTGGGAAGAAGAGAAAATGTGGGGTGAGATGAGTTCCCCTGGAAAAGGAAGAGCCCTTTTTATAGTCGAGAATGACGTTTGGCGTCCTCGAGGCTCCATAACTCCTGAGACCTCCCTGGGCACCCATGTGTCCCTAAGGCCTCCCGGGTTCTCCACGTGCCCCTCATGCTAACGTAGTCCCTTGAGATTCGAGAATATGGGAAACCCCAACCGACGCATAACACGGAGTCCAGGGAGCAATTAATGGGGCGTGTTACACAGAGTTCGTGGAGCAGTTACTGGCGAGATTAATTACGGGAAATCCCAACAGGCGTGTTACACGGAGTTCATGGAGCAGTTAATGAGAAGGTTAGATGCAAAGCTTAAGTCGTGGGAAAATTAATAGCTGGCACGACTGCGCCGACAGAAGTGGAACAACATTCAAATTGAACAGGAAATGAAGAGACATCTATAAAAGCAGCTTCAGGATAAACATGAATTCAACAATAGCGTCGTCTCAACAGTAAGTTAAGATGCCCACGTGCGTAAAAGTGGCACTGCACGGTAAAATGCTTGAGCATGAGTTCAGCAGTAAAAGACTATAGAATACAACAGGCAAATGAGGGAGGAAAAATCAAAAGCCTCGAAGCAGCCAAACCCATACAAACCAGAGGTATATGATTTCATCTATGTTATCAAAATATCATCAAAAGCTAAATACAGGTCCGCAAGGATATGAAGACTTGAAAGGAATCTCGATTGGTACGGAGAATCACCACTTGGCGAACACCCCTACAAGAGTGTCTGCTCGATACCAGCAGTGCTCTCACAAGTGAAGGACTACAGTATAAAAAAAAAAAAAACAAAAACAAACAAACAAAACCAACAAAAAAAGGAGGAGGAACCAAAAGCTTTGATCTAGTCGAACCCAGACAAAGCCAGAGGTATATTATTTTGGCTTGAAACTGTCAAAACTATCTCAAAAACCCAATGCAGGCTTAGAAACAGCAAAGGTAGCGCACACATTAGAGGCGCCCCTCCATACAAATCAAAGACTTGACAAAAATCAAGACCGGTGTGAAGAACCGCAACTCAGCAATCACCCTACAAAGGTACCTGCATGGTACCCATCTAAAAGGGATGGCTTCGCACACACTCTGTTCGATGGGATTCAACGCCAACAGAATGCATTAAGCAGTACAGAAACAAATGGAAGATATATGCTAGGCTAAATGGGGTCATTTCATTGCTATTATCAATGTTACAAAGGGAAAAGAAAACCAACAAATACATGCGAATGAAATAAAGGGAAAAGGGGGAACTAGGGGGGGGGGGAATCGCGGAAAGCCAAAGGCATCTCCTTTACTCCCCACGTCAGCATTTTCTCATAGGCCTTCACGTTCGGTGCAATTCCTCGAAGATTCAAAGTACGAAGATCGGTCTCCGGGTTTTGGATAAGCATTCCTTGAAGACGCTCAAGACCTTCCTTTTTTTTTCTTTTTTTTTCTTTTTTTTTTTTAAAGAGCAGGAAGTCACATGTCCAATAGTGACCCCTCCCAAAGTTTATTAATAAAACCCTCACTTATGGCGGAGGAATACCGTGGTTACAAGAAATGACCATGGAGAAACAGGCCCATAATCAAGAAAAAATCTAGAACAAAAATAATAGACCACTATTTAAACAAAACCCACCACAACCCAAAACCAAGGCTTACAAATAACCCCAACTTTTACAATCTAACATCTCAAAGATGGAAAACCCGAAGAATCCAAACGGATCAGGCCTCTAAGAAACCGGGCCAATCCTGACTACCCATTACACCATGAGAAACAACTCCCTTTCGTAGCCATTTCCATAAGACCCCTTTGATGAATCCAATCATTAAAATCATCCATAGCCACATTTGGCCGAGGTCTTCCTCTTCTCCTTTCCGAATCATTCCTGATAATATTAAAATCCCCCACAATAACACAAGGATTTACACCCACATGATTACTACTGAGCTCTAGCCGTAGATAGTGCCTCTCCACCCAGGAACATTTAGCATAAATCACATGAATCAAAATTTTATCCGCACCATTCTCTACAACAACGGAAATAAATTGCATACCCAACTTATCAACTTGCACCTTATAAATACTATCCCACAAAAGCCATATTTTCCCCCCTTCCACCTCATTAGAAATAACCATATCAAAATTTAGACTTCTAGCCAATTTACGAGCACCCTCTAAATTTTGAAACGGTTCTAAAAGTGCAACAATTTTCGGTTTATATCTTCCCACCAATGTCTTTAGTCTGGTTCTAGATGTTCCCACCCCTCTAATATTCCATACCAAGATGGAATCAATCATTAAGCAATGTTAGAATTTCAGGCAAGAACCCGAGAAGAACTACGCATTTTAATAAACTTTTTTTTTATTATACCTCTTTTTACCATCATTCAACTCAGATTCAGTAAAGTAGTCTTTAGTTTGTGAAAAAACCTCTGGATGCTGTTCCGGTTCTGGTTCTGAAGAATAGTTCTCTTCCATCATGATTTCTTCATCAACTTCTTCATCAACGTCCTCATCTATTTCCTCTTCCACCACTGGTTGCGTCTGCTCCATAATCGGACCATTATCTTCCTCACGCAAACTCTGATTTACGTCCATATTAGATGCCACATAACACGCACCCGTGACAATCCCTGCACCATTTGCGTCCCCCAACGTGTAACATTAAATCTGTTTCATCCTCTGTTTCAACAAGAGGCATCAACTGCACCACCTTATTAATCACAGGAGGAATTACTTCTCCCATCTGCTCCAGTTGTTCATCATTCTCAGAACCCAACTGCACCATTTGGTCTGCCACCTGCACTGGCAATTCTTCCTTCTCGGCATCCAACTGCACATGAACTGCAACTGCTACTTCTGTCGCCTTCTCCACCCCAGCCTCCTTTGTTTCTATGTCCATCCGTATAGAATGTTCACCCACAACATTATTTTCCACAAGAACCAGCGGAGGAGTTTCAACCTTATCATCATTCTGCTTTACCCCTTGATCATCTGAGAGGCCTTTCCTACTCCCTTTTCTTCCCCATTTCTTACCAGCATTTCCAGGATTACAAGTCCGTGCATTATGACCCTACATCTTACATGACGAACAGAAAGCCGGGAGAGTTTCATAAAATATTTCTTGCTTTCAGCTAGAAGACAGTCCAGGCGCTCCAATCCATAAATGAGACAGTGGCTATTTTGCAGCATCCACTTCCACACAGAGCCTTGCACCATCCGTTCTTGTTGAGCACCGTGTCGGATTATCACGGCGAATGAAAATTCCAATCGGTGCCATCAAAATCTTCAAGAAAGATTCTTGATAAAAGTTTGGAGGAAGACCCGGCAAAGAAACCCATACAGGGACCCTTGATGGCTCGGCATCCTCATTGAATTCTGGTGACCATCTGAATGCACGGTAGAAGATCCCATTTATTTCACAAACCTCCCGTGATAATGCTTTGGTGAAATCAACTTCATTAGCCATGCGAACGAAGACGTTACGCGGTCTCCTCATGGCAGAAACTACTGGACTGGCCGTAAGGCCCCATCGACTGTGAATGAAAGCCCTCACATCATCCAACGACGGACGGTTCTTCAAGAACTTGAAGACTACAGAGTAGCGGAAAGGTTCCACTGATCTTGCTATTTCTTCTTTAGTAAACTGAAAATATACCTCACCTTCCAACATCTTTGGAAGCCTGGGTGCAAGAAGCATCTCCGGTATAGGTTGAGGGACGGCACCCACCAGATCGGCAAAGGAAGGCCGACCGGTGCCACCCTCTATGGCTGGCATGCAGCCTCACGTAAAGCCCAGACCCCGTGCGGCAGCAAGAACCCTATTCTTTAGATAGAAAAAGGGTATAAATGGAAACTAGGCTATAAAACATGTTAACATGTCACTTGATATGAATTTATCATTCATCTACATACTTTACATAAATCATTTATTTCCTTCGAAAATATTACAAGGTGGAGTTTTTCTTTAAAAGGGTTTTCATTTCTCATAAAAACCGCTCAAGACCTTCCTTATACCCATTGATCCAGGCTCTGTTGCGAAGGGCGGGAGCCTTTCTGAGTTGGGACTCCAGCTGGTCTGCACGGCCCCGTGCTGCCGGTAAAGAGGACTCCATGCGAGAAACTGAGACATCGGCTAAAGCCTTTGTGACATCTCCTATCTTGGCTATCCCCATATACCTATGAAACATACGAACGCGAATCTGATTAGCGCTCCTTCTCACTCGCCAGCGTCTCAATAGTTTCCTCACTTTGCCTCAGCGCTTCTTGAGCAAACTCCATCTCACGCTCCAGCTTGGTTGCACATTTCTCCTCATGCACCAATGCTTTAGTGACCTCTTCACTCTTCTTCAGAGCTTCCCGAGTAGACTCCAGCTCACATTCTTGCCTCTGAATCTCAAAAGGCACTTTCTCTCTCGCAAAAAGGGGACCAGACTGGACCCGAAGATCCTCAAGATCTTTCTGTGTAGACTCCAAATCTTCGATTGTCGAGGTCATCTTGTCTCGAAGTGTGTCAATCTCCAAGTTCCTCGGTCAGAGCTCCTTATCCTTAAGCTCGAGCACCATGGCCATAACCTTCAACAAATTTTCGATCTCCTTGGCTTCCTTCTGCTGGTCACGGATCTTATGGTGGCAGAACGCATTGTTCCCTCTCAGGGACTCATTCTCCACTTCTAGAGCACATTTTTCGCCCAACAACTTCTCCCCGCAGAGGTTCAGCAACTTGTTCAACGCCCTCTCAGCTTTGAAATCTTCTTCCAAATCCTCTTGCTCTTGAGAAACCGGATCGGCTAGCTGGTCAGTGGCCTATGAAATCAACATCAACAAAATTCATTAGCAATGTATTAAAAACCAAAATGGCGGTGTCGGAAGAGTACTTACATTGGCAAAAAGGGGCCTGAACCTCTAGGCATGCGTTTCGAAAGATTCCATCTGGGCCTTCATATAGTCCGGCCCGGGACCCTGTGAACTCCTTGGCCTGGAAAAAGTAAATGGCTCGGCACGCACAAACAGTAGAATAACCTCTGCGCGTATGGGAGGTGGACTAGGTTCCTCCTCATTTAGAGAAGAAACTTTAAGGGAGGATCCTGCGGGAGGATGAATTGTGAACCTGGCAGTCCCTCAGCTTGGGCCAAGCTCTCACCCTGAGCAGCTCCCGAGCAGGGGGCTGCGGACAGGGGAAGAATCGTCCTCCGCCTCCACTATCACAACATCTTCTTGCAGAGGAGAAGACTCAGCCTGAGGGGCGTGGCTTTCCTGAGATGAATAATCGGCTCGGCATAAGGTAAACCAACGAATGATGAATAAACAAAGAGAAACAGAGAAGGAAGAACAAATACCTGAGCAACCCCCACCGGAAGGGAAGATTCAGGGATCAATGAGGGACCTAGCTCGATGGCCTACACCAACACTAGTGAGAGCACTGGAACTTCAGAAGGAATGGGTTCCGAAGCCCCATTGGAATGTGGCTCCACAGTCTCCAACCGATCGGCAACCCCCTCGGAACGCAGCTCCGCAGTCTCGGAAAAGTTTAACCCCTCACCTCGGCGGAAGGAATCTCTGTCTCCAAAGACAAAACAGCAGGAATAGGGATCGAAAGGCCACCAGGGAAAGCTAGGCCAAAGGGCTCCGAGTGTGGAACAGGTGAGTTGGTGAAACACTCCTCCAAGGATGCCTCAAACTCGGCAAGCATCTCTTTGGAGCGAGGTGGTTGCCTGCAAAGGGGGACTTTTTCCTCACGGAGAGCCTCCTTGAAGGAAGGAAAAACACCTGACTTTTGCCTCGAACTTTGAGACACTGGGTCTTCAAAGGCCGAAGCAAAAGGAAAGGCAACGACAGCTTCTGCTCCTTCTCCCCTTGCAGGGCCTGCAAAAGAAGGCTCAACGCCATCATCCTCTACTCAAACGAATTTAACAAAGTGGAGGAGTTTAGAAGTCGCGAAGAGTTACCTCCAGGAGGGTTGATATTTGGAACGGTTCAGCGGGATCTCTCTGCAGCTCGGGAGTATCGCCCTCCGATGGAGCTTAGCAAGAGCTACCCTTGGGTGTGGCTAAATGGGAGCTATCCTTGGGAACGGCTCAGTGTGAGATATCCTTGGGAGTGGCTCGGTGGGAGCTATCCTTGGGAGCGGCTCGGTGGAACACACCCTCTGGGGCCACTCGGTGAGAGCCACTCTCTGGAGCGACTCGGCCAAAACCGCCCTCAAGGGCGACTTTTTAAGAGTCCATTTTCTTCTTACGAGGAGCTTCTGGCTTGGCGGGATGCGGAAAAGTGCCCAGAATCTCTTTGGTAGGGATTGACTGAGTGGGAACAGGTGTCCCTTCCTCTGTGCGGGACTACTTGGTGTGGTTACCTTTGGGAGGGGAAGATGCACGACGTTCCTTTCTGGTTAGAGAGAATGGACCCAATAAGAAGTCCAGACCTAACACGTGATTGCGGTGCAGGACAACGAGATAGCGACGAATGTAATCGTCATTCAGCAACGCATCAGTTTCGACCAGGTCGGGGTGCACCATGACCCAAGATACGACAAATGCAACTCTAAATTCCTCCCTCTCTGATAACGTAATAGTAAGGGATTTAGTGGTCGGAACCTTACCCCAAACAGATCGAATTAGGAACTCTCCTTATTCGATCTCCCCCTCAGGGCATTCCCAGCCGGTGCCCCTCAAAAAAAGAATCACCAGTGCCATTCCTTTATTGAAGAATAATGCCTCTCCAAATTACTGAAGCACCTTTCGAAAGAATAGGACTGGAAGCTACAATAGTTCCCGTCAAGTCGATTGATTCAGTACACAGTCATAAACTCCCAAGCAGTTAAGTCTGGGTAATCCTCTAAACTACTCAAAAAGATCTGAAAGGCCACACAACTAGCCAGAACCAAACGCCAGGTGTTATGGTTGAGTTGCGTCGGAGCAAGTTTCAGAAAGTCCAGGATGTCGAGCACTGGACGGCAGAATGGCAAACGCAGCCCAATAGAAAACATATGGGGATAGAGGGCCATTAGTGTCTACAGGCCCTGCTCGTCCACCATTGTGACACGAGGTGAGGGAATTTCCAGAGTAGTCGCATTAGGAATGGGGAACTCTCTGCAAAATGAACGAAGTTCGTTCTTAATCATGGCTGACGTCCACCGTTGCCCAGCATAATAGTTGAAACGGGCTTCGTTAGCACTTCGCTTAGTCACAGTAAAAGTAGACGAAAAAATTAGGAAAACTCTGAGGATTAGAAAGGTGCGAAGGAGAAGAGCTAGATGAAGATGAAAGGAAAGAAGGAGAAGAAGGAATGAGGTAGAAATAAATAGGGACGGAATAGCTGTGCATCTGAAACAGTGACATAGGATTCGAAAAGATGCCTCGGCTGTAGGAATACGGCGTGACGTTTGACTGCCGCACGTGTATGTGGAAAGAACCAATCCTGGGCGATGTTGGCGCGCCATAAAGTAGCATTAATTAATGAGGCAGCATTAGCGATGTTGGTTCGCATCAATAGTAAATAGACAAGTGCCCATTCGCCTTCTACGTTTCTAGACTGGAGTTTAAAAAAAAAAAAAAAAAAAAAAAAAAGGAAGAAGAAAAGTCTTGGAATTTCCAGCCAACAAGTGTGCTAAAAATTCGTGAGATTCTGTGAAAGGAGAAAATTCCTTATGCTGGGCTAAATAATGGGCCCAGTCGCAACAGAGGTATATGGTTTGGGTTGGATTAGATTGGGCAAGAGGTAGGGCCTAGCCATATCACCTGGTTTGGGCCAAACAGGTAATACTTAGATCAAGGCTCGGGTAGGAAACCCGGGTCGGGCCATACTAACGGGACAGAAGATATAGACAAAGCTTCAGAAGAAAGGGACACGACGTATATCACCAGATGGAAGGGACCCGGGACAGAAAGCATACCGCATTTAATGCGGCCCAGAGCAGAAACATGCCACATTCAATGCGGCCCAGAGCAGAAACCATGCCACATTCAATGTAGCCCAAAGTAGAAGGTGTGCCGCATTCGATGCGACCCAAGACCCGAGCAATATATAGCAAGCCTAAGACCTTCGCAGCTCGGCAAGGTGACGACATAGGAGCTGCTTGGTAAATCAACAACACAAGCGTATTATCCTCTACTATGCAACACCCCACCATGGTGGGGGCCTGATCGGTAACTATAAATAAGGCCCAACTCACATCAGACAAGGTAATCAGTCAATCTATCACCATCACCTTACATTATCATTTTCGATTACTGTTTATTATCTTCTTTACCATATTGACTTAAACATCAAAGGATCAACGGATCCCGAAGTCCTCCCCCTAGTTACTGTGCAAATGATCGCTCGTATACCAGGGGTGTGAAGTTGTCCAGGCCCGCAAAACACGACATCAATATCAACTTATTTGAAAATACATCTCATCTCATTTTATTTATGTTTTACAAGTATACATAAATCAAGAAATCAAGAGAGTTACGAATCTTGAAATTTGCGTTTTCTACTTTGCCTTCTCTGTTTTACAGTACTCTTAAAGTAATGATGTTGCATGAAAAGAAAAACAATTGAGAATGGTGCAAATAAGTTAATTCGATCTCATATTTTATTGAGCAACAAATCAAGAAATTAGGACTCGCTATAAATGCGAGTTTTGAAGCAGTCCAACAGATGAACTATGGTGAGCCCTCTGTAGTGGCTGAAAGCCGCCACACTTAATGACATGGGAAACGGATTCATAATTCCTCTGAAACAAAATGGTTTAGCCATTTGATTTTTACATATTCCCCACTCTTCCAATCCTCAGATAAATTGGAAACTTCACAACCTTCTGGTCTTGTCCATCTTCAGTCCAAGCACGGGTAAACTCCTCAATCACATCATCGCTCAAAAGCTCCACACCCTTCTCCCTCGCTGTTTGATACGCAGACCACGATCTTAAGTATGTAAAATAGTTATCTAAATCCATCAATCTCTCGATTACAAACTGATCAAATGGCCCTGTGTCATCAGCTCCATCCACAGGCTCGAATGGAAAATCAATGGTCTTGTACTTCTCATCCACCAATCTACGTGGTGGCTCCCAATAAGGGCCTGCAGCGATGGTATAAAATGGTTGGAAGACTGCATCAACGGAGTCATTGACTTCTGGAGTGGTGTAGCACCATGCAGCTACGACACCATGAGGATTTTTGAGTACCCATTTCACTTGTTGGTAGAAAATGGGGAGATCAAACCAGTGGATGGCCTGTGCAATAGTCACAACATCGATGCTTGATTGAGATGCAATATCGCGTTCAAGCTCGGCTGCAGACATGGTTTGAGGGGTCTGTTGGTACCTTATATTGGGTAGCCTTGGTCCGAATGCCAACTGTTTTGGGCTTGTGTCTGTGGCTATGACATTCTTGAAGATCCCAGCTAGCTGGAAAACAAAGAGATGTGGTTGCATGAGATCAAAAGTCTCCAAAATGCAAATTATTAAAATGGAATTCAATGTCTCTTGTAATTGCTAGTTTCTGCCTCTCTCTCAAATGACTATTTTTACATTTGCTAATCAGTTACTCGGAAAACTTAATTCGAAATAATAATCTAATTTTTATTCTGACATGATCCTTTGTAGGATCATCACAACATTCTCAGGGCAACAAGATGTTGCAACTTCTAGAGGGAGGAAAGGGAAAAGGCTGCAAACTTACGTGTCGAGCAGCCTGGCCGCTCCCAGTGCCCACGTCCCATGCCTGGTCTTGACACGGTGCCTTGGAAGCAATGAATTCAAACAATTCTGAAGGGTAGCTAGGCCGACCCTCCGCATACTCTGCCGCCTGTTTAATGAACAACTCTGCCATCTGTGTGTCCGTGTTATTATGTTTCTCCAAGCTTTCAGGTCAGATATATTCAACCTTAGCTATCTTTATATATATATATATATATATGGGGAGCAAGGCTATCTGGGGTGGGGAAGCATCGTGGTAGTTTCGTTTACGGCAATAATGCAGACATTATTGACCAAAAATTTCACAAGCCGAGGCTCATTAAACTAAATGCTATTTACGTCTTTGTGCACAAATATATAAAGTATCCGTAATCCTTCTGAAAAAAATAAAATTATGATGAAAAAATTAATTTTTTTTTTATATAAATCATGTTCTATATATATATATATATATATATATATATTTTTTTTTTTTTTTTTTTTTTTTTTTTCTTAAAGACTACACGAAATTTGTACAGTCCGCTACTTGAACTTTAATGAAAGATTAGAAAAAAAGTTGAATATAAATTTTAGATATTATTCCATCTCCGAGATCACTAGTAGCAAAAATCCAATCTACCGGGGAGTGAGGACCTGTTTTCGGATTTCAATATTGAGGATCCAATTTCTCTGTTCGTAGTCTGTCCTCGATAATTGCTGCAGAATACGCAGACGCCTATATGGCTGATAAAGAAAGAGGCCTCACACGTAGAAGTTGGACCGCTGAAGGGGTATAACTTGGCGTGTGGAAACAGAAGATGCAGCATGCATGTCAGATGGCAGTAAGCGGCTTTTCTTCTGCTTCTTTTTGGTTGGCTCTGAGCTCTGAACGATGAGTGGGGCTGAGACCGATCGAGGACTCCATGATTTGGACTTGCAACTTGGAAGACATTCACTTCGATTTGTCAAGTGTAAACTCACTCACGTACGCAACTAATTTGTTGAGTAATTTGAACATGTTTTTACTAATTATTAAATTATTAATGATAAATTGATAATAGATTAAATATCATGATAAAGAGATATATGATGAAGAAGTGGACGTTTATGGTGTGAGATTCATTCGTCTGAAACCAATTATTGATATGACTCATTATCTTTTCAATTTTTTATAAAAATTAAATTCATCTCAACTTACTTCATATATTTTAATCTAAAAAGTTAAACTAATCTCAATTAAAAAAAGTAAGTACATATCAATAGAATCTATAAAATATTACTATTCATAACTCAACTTAACTTATCTAAATATCCAAATATAGCCTAATCTTTAAAATTTTAAATAACATTAAATATATTAATATTAACTTTTCAAATTACTTTAAATATAAATTACCAAATTTGTTGGACATTTGGTGATTTATATTTAGCCCAATCTACATGAAACAAAAAAGATAAAATAAAATAACCTATACGATGATGACACATTTTATCTAACGCTAAAGACGAATAGAAAATATACTTCCAAATCAAAACGGCACCGCATCAGGTTCATAACATCAATCTTATCAACTTTTTTTTAACAAGAAAATATACATTATTTTATTTATAAAAAAATATTTATCCCTTGTATTTTTGTAATAGTTACGTAACTAGAAAACTTCATAAATTTATTTATGATATTAAGTTCAAATATATCTTGTCGTGCTACCTCTAGTACTTGGTTTGGCTATTATTAAGGACGTATTTCGGTACGCCTAGGCTGAGTTCCTACGACCAAGTTCGGGATGTTTCTACATGCGATCATAAAGACAAAGATGTGCTCAGTGGTGATCCGGGAAACCTTCGATACCAAGGTTAATAGTTCTTCTGAGAGAATTACTGAAGAATCGTAGAGTTCAAATAGATTCATTTGTATCTGGATCATGGCTTTTATATGAGGTTTCGGGGACATTCTTGTTTCTTATGTCAGGGGTCTGTGTCATGTCCACAATTGCCTCAATCACTGCCTTTAATGGGTGTGGCATCTGAGGTGGCATTATTAATGCGGTGTGCCTTCTCGGGTAGTGTCTCGACGTTTGGTGATTGGCGCAGTCACTCCTTGTTCCCATTGTTAGAGAATTGAGGGTTGCCTGTGGTTTCCATTTGCTTGCTAGCGTAGATCCTTTAATGCTGGTCATCACAGGCAAGTGTCAGAGTCGACATGTCCTGTCTTTCCCATTCCACTTATTTCTCACGCAAAGTATTCCCTTTTTGCTAAGATAGTTTATGGGCCAAACCCTTTTGATGATTCTTGGGTCGGGGTGGGGTGGGGGGGGGGGGGGGGAGTCCAGTTTGAAAAAGGCCTTAGTATCTGGCCCAGGCCCAACCTAGTGGGTCGGAGGGGGGAAGGGGGGGGAGAGAAGAATATCCCTTCCAACTATGATTAAATCTATTGAATGATTATTTATTTTGTGGTTATAATTTGACTTCAAATTTAGATTTATGAATTATGTCCAAATTAACAACTATCGAGTCATTTTTCAAAAGAAAAGAAGTTGTCATTCCATGGTATTTTTTTTAAAACTCTAAGTTGAACCCGATGAAAATTCTCTTAACTCTTCAATTGTGGAGTCCTAAGAGATTCATTTTACATTTTCAATGCTTGATTCCAAAGATGTTGATATATCTTCTCTATAATGGGATTTAGGATTACGTCCTCCTGTTTGGGACTATCCAATCAATCAACGTGACGAAAAAATGACTTATTTGAAAATGGGTCCTTATCAAGTATGACTCTTGAAATACACATTTTCTAGTTCAGAAAAGCATCCTCATCGCTTTCAAGCTTCTAGGTTCATATAATCTGCATCTTGGCTTGAGTATTCTCCATCAAATGATTTTGCATATTATTTACCATGTTATATATCTATTTACAATGAAAACATTTTGACATCTAAATGAGATGTATATACTATTATGGGATTCAGAAGTTGGAAAAAAATCAATGATGCAAAAAATTGTGCATTTCTGAATCATATTGAGTAAAAACATCTATTGATATTGTTGATGACTTGCATTTCAAGGATGTGTCTGATGAGACATACCCCCGATAAAAAAAATTGAGGTAATTTTCTTGAGATGCTTAAACTCTTGGCTACATATAATTATAAAGTTGTAAAACTTATTTTGAAAAATGCTCCTGAATCTTCAAAGTATATTTCACCCAAAATTCAAAAAGAAATTTTGGAAGTACTTGCAAAGATTGTGTGAAATAAAATTTGTGAATATATATATATATATATTGAGAATTCTAAATTTTGCATTATTGTTGATTAGGCACAAGATGAGTCTAAGAGGGAGCAAATTGCTATAATTTTGAGATTTGTTGATAATTATGGTTTTCTACAAGAACATTTTTTTTTTTTATCATGTACATGTTAAAGATACATTGGTATTGAATCTAAAGAATGAGATATTGACAATTCTTTCTCATCATTGTCATGATATTCAGAATATTCGTTGACAAGGATATGATCATGCAAGCAGTATGCGTGGTAAAGAGAAATGATTTAAAGCATTATTTCTTAAAAATAGCCCATATGCATAATATGTTCATTGTTTTGCTCATCGATTATAGTTTGCATTAATAGCTGCATCTAGAGAGGTGGTTCCAGTTCATGAGTTTTTTAGTTTTTCTCAAATTTGAATTTTATTATCAAAGTAGTTGGTGCTTCATGTAAACATCATGATGAACTACAAGTTGCTCAAGAAACACAAGCATATTTGCTAGCTATTGATGAACTTGAAAGTGGAAAATGAGTTAACCAAATTGGCATTGTCCAATGAGCTGGTGATTCTCGTTGGGATTTTCATTTTTATTCTATTTTCAGCCTACTATGAATGTTTGGAACCGCTTGCTCGGTACTTGAAAACATAATAAAAGAAGGATCAACTTACTCTCATCACAGGAATGCAAATGCTGATTATAAAATGATTATATCATTCCAATTTCTATTTATTTTGTATTTAATTATGAAAATCATGGGCATTACTGGTATTTTTTATCGAGTTTTGCTGCAAAAGTCTCAAGACATTTTCACTGCCATGATATGGTTTCTACCACAAAAACACTAATTCAAAAGATGAAAGATGAAGGTTGAGAAAATTTGTTTGAGAATGCTATCTCTTTCTCCAAGTAATTTGATATTGACATTCCAGATTTGAGCACTTGTTATGTAGAAGGTTGTGGTCATCACCAATGAGATCACATTTCAATAGAGCATCATTATCATTTTGACATATTAAATACTATTATATACCTTCAATTGCAAGAGATTGATAGTAGATTTGGTGGAGTGATAGAACTTTTGACACTTAGCTTTGGATCCAAATGATGCTTATAAATAATTTAATATTGATGATATCTCATGTTGTCTTGTGGAGAAATATTATCTTCTTGATTTTTCTGAGAATGTGAAAATTAGTTTGAGATTTCAATTTAAGCATTTTGAAATTGATGTGCTTGCTAGTCCAAAATTTAAGAATTTGACATCCATTGCAGACTTATGTCGAAGATTGGGAGAGACAGAGAAATAAAAAACATACTATCTTATTGATAAATTGATTCGTCATGTTTTGACTCTTCTAGTATCTACAACGACTAGTGAACAAGCATTTCAGCTACAAAGATTGTTAAAACAAGACTTCGCAATAAATTGAAGATGAGTTTCTAGCAAATAATTTAGTTGTCTATATTGAAAGAGAAATCGCTAAGAATTTAGATTAAATACTTGATGATTTTGTTTCTTTAAAAGAATCTAACTTACAATTTTAGGCGCTCAGTATTTTTTTTTTTTTGATATATTTGTATGGGTATCTTTATATTATTTCAATGATATATTGTTCTTGGCACATGATATACTTTTTGTAATACACAGGTTATATTAAACATATTTTATTTATATTTTAGATTTTACCATCAAATTTTTCTATATAGTAGGAAAAATTGTATAAAATAGAATAAAAAGAAATCTTGCTATATTTTTAGCTTTGCTTGGACCCCTCGGAAACAAATTCTTGGTTCCACCACTAACCATACTTATGATAGAATTATATTATAGCATATGTACAATAATATGATTTATTCTTTACCATATTTAGTTTATTGTGTAAAACAATTAGTATATTTATTTTAATTTCCTTCTTTCTCATGCCTCGTTCATCTATAAATACGGCATTTCATTGTACATTTTGATATATTGAAATACAAATTCTTTTCTCTCAATTTCATTTCATCTTGTCATTCTTCATGGTATTAGAGCAGCTAGAGGTTCTGAGTTTGAACTCTAACTCTATACTTTATCCCATATAATTAAATATTTCACATGTTAGGCCTATTCATTGAGGAGGTGTAGGGCCCACACGTGAGGGAAAATGTTAAGAATATAATACAAATAATTAAATCTATAATTTTTCATCAATTTAAGCATTTGAGACAAGTGGTTATTTCACATGGTATTAGAGAAAATAATTAGCTTGAGAGAGATAATACCATATGAACTATAAGTAACTTCAAGGTCAAGAAAATAATTGAGTTGACCCAAGTCCTTCACCTCAAAGTTTTGGCTAAGAAAATGTTGAAGATTGTGTATGCTTGTGATATCATCATCAGTGATGATCATGTCGTCCACACATAGCAGGACATAAATAGTATTGGCAACAGTCTTGTGGACAAACAAGGTAGTTCATGTGCATTAGGGTAGAAAACATTTCTCAGAAATTACAAAACTGAATTTGGTGAGCCAAGCATATCGAGATTGATTAACACTTCATCTGATATGATCATCTTTAGTAAGGCACCTTATTTTTAGATTCTGTCTCATCAGAAGATCAACTGGCTAACATCTTCACTAAGTCTCATCCACCTGGCTATCAACATAATCTTATTTCCAAACTCAAGATGACGTCTTCAACATCCTCTTGAGTTTGAGGGGGATGTTAATTAGAATAGTACCATACTTATGATAAAATATATTCATAATATTCTAGCATATGTATGGTAATATAACTTATTTTCTACCATATTCAGTTTATTGTATAAATCAATTAGTATATTTGATTTATTGTAATTTCCTTCTTCCTCAGATTTCATGCATCTATAAATAGGGTCTTTTAATGTACAGTTTAATATAAAAAAAAATACAAGTTGTTCTCTCTCAATTTCATTTCAACTTATCATTCTTCATGACTGCCTATTCAAAGTAAAGGAAAAGGAAAATCTCCAAAATGTTGAATCCGGTGTACGTGTGCCATATTAAAAGGCCTATCCCACATTTCTAGTTTGTACCTCAAACTGTGTGTAAGTGTCGTGTCAATCATGATCATAAATTGGTTTACATTCTTCACAACAATAATTGAAAAAGAAACAAATTTTCTTTCAATGGGTATAGTTAAATCTTGTTTTATATGCTAAACTAGCTGCATTCTCCAACAACTCTTGAATTATTTTATCAATAAGTTAAGAGATAATTCAAAATTAATAAAAAGTGTCATATTTATAAAGTGAGATGAAACCAAGAAATATTAAGATGTAAGTGTAGTATATAGTATTATTTCTGGTGTAATTAAGTTAATTAGAACAGTTAGCATGCATCGTATCTTTTTACCTTTTCCTCCGAAAAGACACCTTGGCCGCAAAAAATATTTGTACAATGGAGTTTTCCACTTTCATAATCGATCGACAACAATATGCGCAAATGTTAGAAAGCACAGCTAAAAAAATACCTCAAGCTCAGTTTATAAAATTGCTCCACAAGTTTCTCCAGATTGACAAATTCTAAGCGTTTCCTCTTAGTGGTGAAGTGTACTACGTAGTATAAAACTAGAGTAACACTTAACAAATCCATAACCTAAATATCTTATCAAGAGAGAATAAAAAGAGAGAGAGTTTTTGTGTAATTCAAATCATTCCAAAAAACCAATTGAGGATGACTATATATAGTCCTCCTACACGCAGCTGGCCTTCAAGGCCAGCCATTACACTGCAATTACTTTTGCAGACATTGCAAGCTGCAATAGTATGTAACGTATGGCATTAAGCCCATTACAAGTCAAGTAACGTATGGCTTAATTTTGGTCGAACTGTTTTCCCAACAATGTCTCTTTAGACCGTATCAATCATGGTCATGTCAATATGCCAAAGTAGCAGACATCACAACCTCCATCTCGTGACATAGTCAAAAGTAAATGACATTTTTTTTAAAAAATGAGACTCACACAGTGAGAAAGAGGGGAACATTTTACTCATTCATATGGTCATATAAGTACATGTAGTATGAAACGCATGTTACAGTCGATTTTTCTTTCTCAAAGAGCATATATCTATATCAACACCGTACAGATCTTAGTCTAGTCGCTCCTTAAGCATCTAACCTGAATTCCTCTATTTGCATGCCTCCAAGGTGTCAAAGAGGATCTCGTATCTAGCTAACTGCAGGCTACATGGATAGTGGATAACTGATGCATAGCCCTCTCAATGGACCTCATCTTAGCTCCCACTAGGGCGACATATGTTTGTGTCAACCAACTTATCCATTTGGGCAAGTACCTAGGGACACAATATCTCATCTCTACTCGTTACTCAAGTGCTAGAGGCGATCGCTCGTGTGAGTGAGCCGATCTTAGCCTGTTGACATATCTTGTTTGTATTAGAAAAAAACAATACGATAAAGAACTAAATCATATTGTATTAATATCTCAAAAGAAAGGTTACATTTCAATGTCATTTGAAACACAAATTACATTTACAGTCTACGCAATCCTAGATTCCTAACATGAGCCTCGAAGACATCTCTTACTATAGGTTTCGTTAAGGGATCAGCAACCATGCGACTCGTAGAAAGGCGTTTCAGAACCACTTCCTTTTGCGCTACCATGTCTCTGATGTAGTGATATCTAATATCTATGTGTTTGGTTCTTCCATGATACTTTGAGTCCTTAGCATATGCGAGAGCTGCCATGCTATCGCAGAATATCGTCACCGGATCTGAAGTATCCGTGCCAATGTCTAAATGCCTGAGGAACCTCCGTAACCAAACAGCTTATTGAACTGTTGCAGAACAAGCTATGTATTTTGCCTCCATGGTGGATTAAACTATACAGGATTGTTTCTTGTTGCTCCATGTAATGGCGCCTTTGTTGAGCAAAAAGACATACCCAGTGGTTGATTTGCTCTCATCTAGGTCGTTGCCCTAATCGGCATCACTGTAACCTCTTAGCTGCAAATCTGAACCTTGATATCACAACACATAGTCCGCAGTTCCCTTGAGATATCGCATAATTCTTTTGACCGCTTTCTAGTGAGCCAGTCCGTGGTTAGATTGGAATCTACTTACTAAGCCAACTGCATAGCATATGTCAAGCCGAGTACACATCATTGCATACATCAGACTACTCACAGCATTAGCATAATGGACACGGGCCATCTTTTCCTTTTTTCTTTGAGTCTTAGGACACAACTCTTTAGACAAGTTCTCGCTATTTGCAATAGGAGTGTTAATGGGTTTACATCCATTCATTAGGAAGCGCTCGAAGACTTTCTTTATGTAAGTCTATTGGGACAAACACAAAAATCTCTTTGAGCGATCTCTGTAGATTTTAACTTCCAGAATGTATTCTGTCTCACCCATATCTTTCATCTCAAAATTAAAGGATAACCACTCTTTTGTGGCAACTATAAACCCTTTATCATTTCTAGTTAGTAGTATGTCGTCAACATACAATGACAACATAATGAAACTCTTCTTAGACCTTTTGACATAGACATAATGATCCTCTTTGATCATCGTAAACCCATTCAAGAGAATGGCTCGATGGAATCTAAGGTATCATTGTCTAGATGATTGCTTTAGGCCATATATAGATCATTTGAGCTTGCACACTTTGCGCTCTTGACCTTTGACCACAAAACCCATTGGTTAATCCATATAGATCTCATCATCTAGTTCTCCATTGAGAAATGCTATCTTAACATCCATCTGGTAGAGTTCCAAATCCATGTTTGCTACTATAGCTAGAATCAGGCGAATTGAGACAAACCTTACCACTGGTGAAAATGTTTCCTCATAGTCTATACCCTCGTGTTGAGTATATCATTTTGCCACTAAGCGAGTTTTGTACTTATCTATTGAGCCATCCGACTTGCCTTTGACCTTAAGAACTCATTTGTTCCCAATAGTCTTACGCCCTGTTAGTAGATCAACTAGATCCCAGACCTGGTTTGTCTTCATAGACTCAATCTCATCATTAAGAGCTTTCATCCATTCATCTTTAGTAGAAGATGAGAGAGCCTCATGAATTGTCCTAGGCTCGTCATCATCATGCAGAGCTATCATAAAAGTTTCCTATTCAATCTCAAAACGACGATGAGGAATACTTTTACTTGTGCTTCTATGTGGCTGAGGTTGTTGTGATTGATTGACAAGTAGTGTGCTACCACTCATATTCAAATCTTTTTTATAGTTTGTAAGAGCTTGAAGAATTTCTTCCTCGTTCTCAACTAAATTCATTGAAGCACTTTCCTCTTGTTCCACAATCTCATGAAATTCTAAACTCCTATCAAACTCACATTTACTTGGAAACTCATCTTCAATGAAATCTATATCTCGTGACTCAATTTCAGTCACACTTCCATCAGATTGTTCACCTATTAACACATACACTTTAGAGTGTTCTGAGTACCTTATAAAGATACACTTATTCCCTCTAGGGCCTAACTTCTCATTCTTTTGAGAAAGATCGTGAACAAAACCCGTTGAACCCATTGGCCGCAAGTTACTCAACTTAGGTTTCTCGCCGGTCTATAGTTCATATTGGGTGAAAGTTACTGATTTGGATGGCACTCGGTTAAGAATGTAGACAGCAGTAAAAAATGCATCCCCCTAAAAAGAAATTGGTAGGTTTGCTTGCACCATCATCGACCTAACCATCTCAAGCAGTGTTCGATTTCTCATTTCTGCCATGCCATTTTGCTGCAGCGTACTTGGCATCGTCAACTATCTTTTGATTCCTTTTTCATCATAGAGCCTTTTAAATTGGTCAGACAGATATTCTCGTCCTCGATCAGTTCTTAGAGTTTTTAAACTCTTGTCTAACTGATTCTCAACCATTCTTAGATTTCGCCTAAAACATTCCAATGCTTTAGACTTATGGGAGATTAAGTAGACATGACCGTAACGTAAAAAATCATCTATAAATGTGATGAAGTAGAAACCTCCGTGTCTTGCCCTCACACTCATTGGACCACAGATGTCTGAGTAGACCAACTGCACTGGAAAAGATGCCCTAGTGGCTTTTCCAAACAGTTTTCTCTTAACTTTTCCATTAGACAATGTTCACATATGGGCAAGATGACCTTAGCGAGATTGCCAATAAGCCTTCTCTAACTAACCGAGCCATTCTATCTTGCCCTATATGGCCAAGCCTAGCATGTCATTTATATGAATCCAAATTATCAGATGTAGAAAGAAAAACAATAGACTCATTTATATTTGAATAATCTAAATTCAATGTCATGAAACCGTCTTGAAGAAAAACATTGTCATAAAACACATGGCCCAAATAAAAGAAAACATAATTGTTTTCAAATACAATTAGAAAACCAAGTCTTAATAGAGTGACTACAAAAAGTAAGTTTCGTCGAATCTTGGAAGCGTATAACACATTGTGGAGGAAAATAGCGAGGCACCCTCGCAAATCCAGCTTGTAGGTACCAAGTCTCAGTACTTCCACGCTAGCTCCATTCCCCACCTTGATATCACAGCTCCCAGCTGGAATCCGACGATACTCCATAAATCTGACTATGTCTCGCGCTATGTGTTCGGTCGCTCTTGAATCAACACTCCACACAGGATAGGAGTGAGCAACCATCACATGGCTAGTTACAAAAACAATGCGAGAAAAGTCAGAGCGTACCTTCTTCGACTCAGTGCAGTCACGAGCGAAGTTGTCATTCTTTCCATAGTTGAAGCACTCTAATTTTGACTTGTTCTTCCCGCACTTGCCCCTCTTACTGCGCTGAGAAGTTCCTTACACCTTTTTAATTTGTCCAGCAGCTACCCCATTTTTGGACTTCTTGCGCTTAGGCCTTGATGCCTTACGCGAATTAGAATCAGCCACATAGGCCGTATGATTGGGCTTAGCAGCCTCTAGGCGCTCAGCCTCCAATTACAAGTGACGCGAGACATCATCAAAGTATTTGATATTCTCGTTATGTATCAAGTTCTGGCTCATATTATCCCAAGAATTTGGCAGTGATCTTATCACTTCCTGGACTTGCTGTTCATCAGTCAGGTTGTTTCCTACCGACTTAAGTTTGCAGATCATGGTCGACATAGCCCAAAGATGCTGCTTCATCGTGTGATCAGAGCACATCTTGTAGGAGTTAAACCTCATGGTTAATCCACACAACCTAGCGGTTGAAATTCCACCAAACTTCAACTTCAAAGCTTCCCACATGCTTTGGGCAATGTCATAGATCCTGAACTCACATATTAGATCATTGTGCATCCTGTTTAATATTATTATGCGCGCGCACTAACTTTTCTTAGCCCATTGAGTATAGGCTAGTTGATTTATCTTGTATTGTTCCGAGGTCCCTTTCTCGGGTGTAGTAAGGGAGTGAGATAAGGCTTCCAAGACCTCTTACTCATCTAAGACATATTGGATCTTATGATGCTAAATGTCATAGTTCTCCCCATGCAATTTCTCCCCTTTGTTTAAATCGGCAACTATACTCTTGGATGTTATTTCACTACAATACGCAAAGAAGGGATATTACAAACACACCTAAGATATCTGCCGCGTCCATTCGAGCTAGAAAAAGAATAATTTAGACATATCACAAAATCGAATAATCACTAGGCTTCAGAATCATCTCTTGCGCCACAATATCCAATTATTAAATTTCTAACCTAATTCCCGCGCAAATTTAAAAAAAATATGGGATAATTAATAAAAAAAAATCTCAACCATACTCCTACTATCTTAAATAGTCATCTAGCCCTAGTCACATGTAAAGACATAATCTACTAAAATCGCAATAACCTTTTGGGCCACTCTACAAGGACAGCTACTCCAACCACAGCAACCTGTTGGGCCCGTCTACAAAGATGGTTCATATAAAACCATTACAGACCATTTTTCTTGTTCTATCAGACAATATTGGGCTTCTAAAAAAGGATTTTTTTTTTTTTTTTAAGAAACAGTGAAGGGCTGAATAGCCCAGCCCAGTCTTTTTCTTTTTTTTTGGTTTAGAAAACACTAATGGGTCGTGAGGCCCAGAACCAGTGGAAAAAAAAGATGACCTAAGGTCATCTTCTACCTCCAGATGGCTACTGTTCATGTGAACAGTAGCCTTAACGAAAAAGGTTTTTTAAAAAAACAAGGATAAAAAAGATGGCACCCAAATTTCAAGGATACACAAGAAAAAATATAAACTAGAAGCAACTACAAAAGCTCTGATACCAATGTTAGAAAGCACAGTGGAAAAAATACATCAATCTCAGCTTATAAAATTGCTCCACAAGTTTCTCTAGATTGACAAATTCCAAGCATTTCCTTTTAGTGGCAAAGTGTATTACGTAGTATAAAACTAGAGTAACACTTAACAAATCCATAACCTAAATATCTTATCAAGAGAAAACAAAAATAGAGAAAGCTTTTGTGTAATTCAGATTGTTCCAAAAAACCAATTGAGGAGGACTCCTCCACATGACTGGCCTTCAATTACACTGCAATTACTTTTACAGACATTGCAAGCTGCAACGGTATGTAACATATGGCAATAAGCCATCCGTTACAAGTCAAGTACAAGCTTAAGGGAGGGGTTAGGGTCAGCCCACGTGGGCACCCCTCCCGCCCTCATGCTAATAGCAAATATATCTGAAACGTACCGGGCTTGACGGAGGATGATCCATGATGAATAGAATCATAACTAAAAGGTGTTAGTTAAGCAAATGATCAGTTCAAAACCAAACTACTTTATGTATTAATAAAGTACTAATTGAAAAGGCAGTGGTTCTACCAATCGTTACACCTAGAGGGGGTGAATAGGTGTAATCCAATTTTGATGGTCTTTTCAAAAATATAGTCAAACAAACAGTTAATCAATGAATCAAATAACACAAATAATCAACACAGTGATTTTTGTCACGAAGTGGAAACTCATTTGAAGAACATCTTTAAATTCTAAAACCACTCCGGGTGTAAGGCACCACCTAAAATTCAATAGAAAAAGTTTGTTACAACCAATTTAGAGACACTCACAAAACCTTTGTAGTAGCTAAACTTGGATTGCAACACCACAAGTGACCCACTTGATCTCTACAAACATGTAGTGTTGGAACTTCGACCTTTCGATTTCTGCATCAACAGTAGCTCCAGACTCTTCCAGCCAATCAACACATCCACTTCGAT
This sequence comes from Juglans microcarpa x Juglans regia, assembly GCF_004785595.1. Taxonomy (NCBI): domain Eukaryota; kingdom Viridiplantae; phylum Streptophyta; class Magnoliopsida; order Fagales; family Juglandaceae; genus Juglans; species Juglans microcarpa x Juglans regia. The sequence goes on along the minus strand of NC_054602.1, from coordinate 31,675,343 downwards.
GGACTTTAAATAAGATTTGATCTTGAGTGTGGTGCGGTAGAGATGTGTTTGTTGAAGAGAGATTCAAAATGTGGAAAAAGTTTCTCTCTATGGCTCTTGGAAGCAACTAGGATTTTTGCTCTATTCTCCACACCACATAATAGAAATAAGTTGTTCTATATATAGTCCAACCAAATCAAGGCGCTCAAAACCCTGAATTTTAAGTTGTCTTGAACATTGGCTCGAGCGAGGTGTCGAGCGCAGGTTATCTTTCAGAAACTACTGGAGCGACACATCAAGCGCACATTGAGCGAACCTCTTTGGAAAAGTTCTACTCAAGCGCCACGTCAAGCGCACATCAAGCGAACCTCTCTGGATGGGTTCTGCTCTAACGTTAAGTCGAGCGCATATCGAGCGAACCTATCTAGGTGTGTTCTGCTCCAGCGCTGCGTCAAGCACACATCGAGCGAACCTCTCTAGAAGGTTCCGCTCGAGCGCCAATCGAGTGCCAGTTGAGCCATGCTGAGCACACTTTTATCATTTTCATGTTATATCGCTTTAACACTTGTTACAACACAATTTTACACATGTTTTCACAAGAATACGCCAATCAACTAATTTTTCCCTCAACAATCTCCCATTTTGGCATTTCTGTGTCAAAACCTCTAATCTATATATAAGACCTAAGCCTGACACACCCCAAACAGGATTCCTATGATTCAGGCACAGTCTTGAACAAGTTGAGATATTTCTGCTAACACTTAGCAAACGATTAAACATACCAACAAAAATATACAAGAAATAATCTCATAAGCATAAACAATGTCTGTAGCACAGTTTTCATAAAAGACTTTTCATTAAGAAATTAATCAGACATTGAGTTCAGTTAGAAAACAATAGCAGCACAAGCAGCATGTGATATAAAAACAAAGGCTGCTCCTCCACAAAACAATGTGTTACTAACAAAAACAAAAGCTGCTCCCCCTACATCTATACCACTCTCCCTAAATTTATACTACTCCCCCTTTTTGTCATAACAAGCCAAGAGTCTCAATTATCACCATCACTCTGACTGCCACCACCATCATCATCATCATCGAGGCGCTCTTCTATATCGCTGAAGCGCTGAGTCACAAGCTGCTGCATGCTTTCAACTTTAGCATCAAGGCTATCAAACTGGGCATCAAGGAGAGCAAGGTACTCAAGGACCTCCTGAAGGCTGGGCTCAGTCGAACCTGGTGTCGATGTGGATGGTGCCGAGCTATGAGGCTGTGAGCTGGATGGCCGAGACCTGGATGGCTAAGAGGAGGGTGCAGAAGGATGCTCAACATTCAGTGGGTGAGGGGTAATGTGAGCACGACTAAGCTGCATGGTCCTATGACCAATAGGAGCCTTAAGAGGAATTCTAGGCTCATGGGGAAGAAACGCAACAGACTGAGAGAGGGCTAACCGAGTGATGAGGTAGGCAAATGGCAATCCAGTTTGTACTTTAGGGGAATTAAAGGCCTCAAGCAAGACCTGTCACAAATGACTCCCTAGATCCATGGAGACATCGTTGATCAGTGCATAAAAAAGAGTGGCACGGTTAAGACTCACATCAATCTGATCCAGTAGGATACAGATTTGTAAGGACAATCCTACTGAGAACAAGATATTCAGGTGGAAATCTTACCGTAAGAAAGGGTGACTTACCGTCCCAACTAGTAGGCGTACTATACACACATTGAGCAATGACTGGCGGACTAGGAGGAGATGTCCATATATAGGGATACACTGGATTGGACACACGCGGGGCGTTTAGCAGGTCTGCTAACATGCCCAGAGTCACCCGGAAGACGATGTTCGGAAGACTAACCTCAAAAGAGCTATTTTCAGAGATGGCATGAATATTGGAGTAAAACTCCCGAACCAACTCCACATAAGGAGTGGGATGACCAATGGTCAAGGCTTGCCACTGGCGAGACTTAAAAATACGTGGAATAAAAGTCTCAGTAAGTTCACCGAGAGAGACTTCACACTCAACAATAAGAGAACGGTGAGAGAAGTTATGAGTATAGAGCTCTCGTGCCTGAGCATTGTGGAAATGTGCCTGAGCATTGTAGAAATGTGCTTGAGCGGAGGCAGGAGGATTATGGCGAGGATGAACACGTCGAGACATGACTTTGGCTGTGGATAGAATCAGTGACCATTAGACAAGGCTAAAGATATTGTGAAGATCCGATGTATGCATGTCTAATATGTCTATTGTGCCCAATGCATGATTCAATGCACATTCCTAATGTAAACCAATGTACACAAATGCACATGTCCAATTCAAAAACAATGTATACTTTGCCAAACTTGGGTTTTAAAAACTCATTTCAAAATGCACAATGCACATGCCCAACAACACAATTTAACAACCCATTTCAATACCCAACAAGAAAAAAAATTTAGCACCTTTTTGGCATTTCATCGAGCACTTCAAGTCCCATGACCCTCCCATAAGCAAACACAATTCCAAACCCAACATACACAATGCCAAGGTTGAGTTTTAAACCCAATGAAAATCCCAAGCCTCAAAGCCAAACACTATCCCAACACTAGGATAGACATGTAATGAATATGGGAACAATGCTATGCCAATGCATGACGAAAATGAGAAACCAAACATCATTGAGGCATTTCACCGAGCACTTGGAGTGCATCCAAGCAAAAACCAAATGCAAAACTTCATGGGAGTTCCATGAACCTCCTCAATACAAGAATGAGAGATTCATTCTCTACACCCAAAGATCAATTAACCCAACTCCAACAATTGACATTTCAAAACAAACTCCATTCTCCAAAAAACCCAAAATCAAAATGCATGTTTATGGAAATGCATGATAGAAATGAAATTAAAAATAAAAAATGATTGAGAAGGAATGAAGATGAGAGATTACCGTGATTAAAAGATGATTTCTTGAGAGAAAACGAATGGAAAGCACACGGAGAGCAAGGGGAGAAGAATCGCACGAAGAAGGGAGAGCGGGGTTGGGTTGTACAAGAAACCATAAATGCTTGGGAAACTCTTCCAATATACAGAAAGTCAAACCTAATGCTGCTAAAACCTGGATGCTTCTGTTTGATTACCTGTAACAATATTACGATACCTGTTTTCCCTTCCTTTTTTTTATTTTTTATTTTATAACATCATCTCTTTTTCTTTTCACTAACATACAAGATTTTTGCACAAAGGAACAATAATGAGGTTGTTTAGCCCGTGATCAATTCTGTGTGTAAATAGAGCTTCATAACACTTTTGATTGCCCCCCAAAACTCAGTGGTGAAACGTCGATTGACCGAGTTGGGAGTGAAGTGTGTGATGCTAGTCACAAATTACAAAAGATACCCATGTTCCAAACCATTGGAAACCATAGGTATATGATACAATTCTCGAAAGACACATGCACCTAGATTTTTAGAAATAACAGCACCAACGACTTATATCACAATCATGGAGTGCATGTAAAGGCAGTAATAACAAATATGAAATATGAAAATGAATAACCACAAAACAAAACAAAACAAAAAAAATGCATGTAAAGCATGCAATTCATGTAATGCATGTTTCAACCCTCAGGTCAATGCACAAATACCAATAGCCTTTCTAAGTAAGTCAAACCACCAAAGCCCATCCAAGGGTTTGGTAAAAAGGTCGACTTGTTGATATTCGGTGGGAATATACTCAAGAGTCACAACATGTGTTTCTACCAGCTCTTGAATAACACGATGTCTAATGTCAATGTGCTTGGTCCTAAAGTGTTGGACATGATTTTTTGAAATGTTTATGGCACTGGTATTGTCACAATAAATGCTCATCACACCTTGAGTAACGCCATAGTCACATAACATTTGCTTCATCCACAAACTGTGTGCAACAGCTGCCTGCAGCAATGTATTCAGCCTCAGTCCTGGACAGAAATATGGAGTTTTGCTTCTTACTCATCCAGTCAACAAGGTTTGTGCCGACATAGAAACACCCACCAGAAGTGTTTTTCCTATCATCTGCATTGCCTACCCAATTAGCATCTGAATAGCCTGCAAGCTCAGTATTAGAGTCTCTAGAATACCTGATCCCATAATTGACTGTCTCATTCACATAGCGAAGTATGCCTTTGACAGCTACCAAATGTGATTCTTTGGGATTGGCTTGAAATCTAGCGCAAACCCTAACACTAAAAGCAATGTCTGGTCTACTTGCAATGAGATACAATAAACTCCCAATTATGCTCCTATATAAGGATTGCTCAACATTCTTGTCTGACCCATCAGTGCTAAGCTTAACACTCATGCTCATGGGGGTTCTAGCATGGCTTTTCCCATCTAATCCAAATTTTTTTATTAATTCCTTTGCATATGTGGATTGAGATATAAACAGCCCATTATCTAACTATTTCACCTAGAGTCCTAAGAAAAAGGTTAGTTCACCTACCATGCTCATTTCAAATTCATTTTTCATTTCTTCAGCAAATTCAAGAGCCAGGGCATCAATAGATGATCTGAATATAATGTCATCCACACAGATTTGATCAATTGTTATGTCTTCTCCAACTTTTCTGATGAATAGTGTCCTGTCAACACTTCCTCTCAGAAAATTGTGATCTTCTAGATACGAAGTTAGCCTCTCATACCAAGCTCTAGGTGCTTGTTTCAAACCATATAAGGCTTTCTTCAACCTATAGACATGATTAGGATATTTTGGATCATTGAAGCCCTTTGGTTGTTCGACGTACACTTCTTCTTGGAGGATCAAAAAGGCACTCTTGACATCCATTTGATACAGCTTGAAACACATGTGGCAAGCAATGCTTAACAATATCCGGATAGATTCAAGTTGGGCAACCGGTGCAAAGGTCTCGTCAAAGTCTATTCCTTCCATCTGGGCATACCCTTGAGCTACTAATCTTACTTTATTTCGCACTATTGTACCATTCTCATCCGACTTATTCTTAAAGATCCACTTAGTGCCACCAAATTGTGATTCTCTGGTCTTAGCACCAAATACCACACATTGTTCCTCACAAATTGGTTTATTTCTTCATGCATAGCATTCAACCAATTCTCGTCATTTAAGACTCCTTCGACTCTTTTTGGTTCAATTTGTGAGATGTAGCTTGAGTGAGCCAATTGATTTATCACTTTCCTTATCAGCCTCATCCTTTCATCTATGTTTCCTATGATGTTATCCTGATGATGATTTAACTTCACTCTCGAAGAAGGATTCTTTCAGTTACTTACCTTTTTATTTGAGGAGGTTTCTAAGTTCTCATTTAGTGCACTAAAATCTTCTTGTCCAGTTTCACTCAGTGGGTGAGTTGGCTCTTCTTTGTTCAATTCTTCTCCAGGAGCATCATTCACCACCACATTTATGGACTCCATAACGGTTTGGGTGCGTAGATTGTAGCTCCTATAAGCATGACTGTTTCTGGAATATCCAAGAAATATTCCCTCATCACTCTTAGGGTCAAACTTAGCTAATTTTTCCCTATCTCTCAAAATGTAGCATTTACTTCCACATCTCATATGGTGTTTTGGAAGTGCTTGGTCGTGGATAGACTCTATTCACAATATGACATGTTGTGTTCACATCTTCTCCCTAGAAGTGAGTAGGTACATTTTTACTGTGTATCATGACTCGTTCCATTTCTTGACTAACTCTGTTCTTCATTTCGACCACTCCATTTTGTTGTGGAGTGATAGGGGCAGAAAATTCTTGATTGATACCTTCTTCATCACAGAAACTCTCAAGATTTGAGTTTTCAAACTCTCTTCCATGATCACTCCTAATTCTAACTATTGCTTTCCCTTGCTCATTATGAAGTTTCTTGCACAAAGTTCTAATCACGTTAGGAGTTTCACCTTTTTCTCTCAAAAATTCTAATAAGGAGTATCTAGTGAAATCATCTACCATTACCAGTATGTATTTCTTTCCCCATAAGCTCTTAGTTCTAAAGGGTCTTCTAAGATCAATGTGCAGCAACTATAATGGTCATTCGGTCAAGATAGCCGTTGTGTTCTTGTGAGCTATTCTAACTTGTTTTCCCAATTGACATGACTCACACACAGGAGTCTCCACTGTACCCAGCTCAGTCAACCCTGCCACCATCTCTTTCTTGGCAATCTTAGACAGATTTTTGTGATTCACATGTCCAAGTCTTTGATACCAAAGGTCAGTAGCCTCACTCTTAGCACTATTGCAACTGTACTGAGGTCTAGGGGCGATGCCATAACAATTATCAGATGTCTCTGTTCCCTGCATCATACAATTTCCATTATTATCTAAAATAATGCACATTTCTTTTGAAAAACGGACTTTTGCACCATTATCACACATTTGGCTTATACTAGGGAGATTTGCTTTTATCCATCAACAAATAGGACTTCTCTCAAGAAGGGCAGTCTAGGTATTTTAATTTCACCCCTTCCAATTATATCAACTTTTCCACCATTTCCAAATATTACTGCTCCATACTTGTACTCTTCAACCGTTTTAAATAGGCTACTATCGCCTGACATGTGGCGAGAACATCCACTATCAAGGTACCGCATATAGGTGTCTCTGGTCTAGTGTGTGCCACATAGCACGTGTTTCTTTCTCCATTTCTGACCCACATGTTTCTAAGTTTTAGAGAGCTACCCTTTTTGCTAGTCGACAGTTGGTCTACCTTGACATTGAGCATCTCATTTTGTCTAGTTAAGGCTCGGACTTGACTCCAAAGATTCAAATGCCCTCTTCTTGATTCGCTAGTTCCATTTCTCATGGGATTCCTCCTAAGCTCATAGCAGTTTGGTCGAATGTGACCAGCCTTACCACAATTATGGCACATGTAGTTCTCTTTGCGATCTCTTTGTCCCTTGATAGATGAGGCATACTTAGGAGCAGTTATGAGATTTTTACCCATTTTTGGAGAGTACACACTTCTACTTTGAGAGGGTGTATGATTATACATGGTGTATCTGTTCAATTTAAAACAGTCCGCTACAACATGACCAGTCTTACCACAGTGATGAAAAACAGGGCTTGTATTTCGAGCTCTTGACTTCTCGTGAGACGAAACATCCATTTTTACATGTGAGGATTTGTTATCCTTGTCAAATGGGTTAGCATTCCCATTTGTGGTTGATTCACGAACAAACACAGTTTTTCTCCCATTTTTATAGGAGACTTTTGAGGTAATAGCTGCATCAGATTTCTCTGCATCATATCCTAGCCCACTCTTGTCACCAGGAGGCTTTCCTAACCTCAGGATTTCATCCAGCTTTTCTTTTCCAGTAGACAAAGATTTCAATTTATCCTTCAGCAAAATCATCTCACTTTCTTGATTTTTTTATTCCTCTTCCAGAGAAACAAACATTCCTCATTTTCAACTGATAAGCTAGACCAATGGCTTCATTTAATTTGCTTTGAAGCCCTTCATTTTCTCGTTTGCTAAAGTCTATCTCCTCAATGTGCGTTTTGTTGAGTTTTCTCAATTTAACACATTCCTTGTACAACTTCTCGTAGACTTCTTACAACTGATCTTCATACCCAGATTCATTTTCAGATATGCTCCCATCATTAGACACTTGTTCACTACATTGACTTTTGCTGTTAACAAAGGCAGTGAACACCATGTAGTTGAGATTTCATTTTGGAGAAACGTTATCTGTCACTTGACTCTGATTCACTCTCACTTAGGGATGCAATCTTAGCTCTTTCTTTTGCCTTTTTGTAATTTGCACATTTCAAGCGAATGTGTCCAAATCCATGATATTCATGACACTGCACCTTTGATTGTACCTTGTCTTTATTTGCTCTAGTGTACTTCTCAGTGCTTCTCTCCTTGTTCCCTGAACTTGAGCCTCTATTATATCTTTCAAACTTTTTCTTCTTTGGCCTCTGGTTCTTGTTGTTTCTAGCCACAAACATGATCCTGAACTTCTTAGCATAAAATGTTATTTCTCTGTCACTCATAGCTGACTCATAGGATGACTCATCTAACTCCTCTCTAATGGTATTGAGGGCTATGGACTTGTGTTTCTTATCCACAGGAAGAGCATGTTCATATGTTTGTAGAGAGCCCACCAACTCTTCAATTCTCATACTGGCCAAATCTTTGCTTTCTTCAATAGCAGTAACTTTAGGATGAAACCTCTCAGGAAGAGATCTGATGACTTTTCTCACAATTATGTTCTCAGAAATTCTGTCCCCTAAATTAAAATGAGAATTGAAAACATCATTTAGTTTGGCATAGAAGACATCAAAAGTTTCATCATACTTCAGTCTAAGTTCTTCAAAACTCATGGTCAGCATTTGAAACTTAGAATTCTTTACAGCCTTGGTACCTTCATGGGTAACCTCAAGAATGTCTCAAGTTTCTTTGTAATTCTCACACATGGAGATTCTCTTGAACTCCTCACGAGCACCTCTCAATTTCTGCATCAACAGCAGCTCCGGACTCTTCCGGCCAATCAACACGTCCACTTCAATGGACTTTAAATAAGATTTGATCTTGAGTATGGTGTGGTGGAGATGTGTTTGTCCAAGAAAGATTCACAATGTGGGGAAAAGTTTCTCTCGATGGCTCTTGGAAGCAACTAGGGTTTTTGCTCTGTTTCACCACACCACAGAACAGAAATAAGTTGTTCTATATATAGACCCAACAGATCACTACGCTCAAAATTCTGAATTTTAAGTTGTCTTGAACATTGGCTTGAGCAAGGTGTCGAGTGCACGTTGGCTTTCAGAAACTGCTTGAGCGACACGTAAAGTGCACACATCGAGCGAACCTCTCTGGAAGAGTTCTGCTTGAGCACCACGTCGAGCGCACATTGAGCGAACCTCTCTAGATGGATTTGCTCGAGCACTGAGTCAAGCGAACCTCTCTGGATGGGTTCTACTCGAGCACATATCAAGCGCACATCAAGCAAACCTCTCTGGAAGGTTCCGCTCGAGTGTTACGTCAAGCACAAATCGAGTGAACCTCTCTAGAAGGTTCAGCTCGAGCGCCAATTGAGCGTCAGTTGAGCCGCATTGAGCACACTTCAATCTTTTTCATATTACACCACTTCAACATTTGTTACAACAGAATTTTACATAAGTTTTCACAAGAATATGCCAATCAACTAATTTTTCCCTCAACACTAATATTTCACGTGCATCACATACATATTTAGTTCTTGATCGTTTGAAGCAAGACTCCTCGTGTAACATGTTTTCTCGTTTCTTGGAAAAAAAAAAACATGTACCAAGCTTGCTTGCTGCATAAAGGCAGATGCACGGAGGAGTAGGGTCAACCGATAGCTTTTTTTATTTTATTTTATTGAAAAACCTCACTTTAGAGCATTCTCAATGGATTAGCTAAAACTAAAGAATATTTTTTATGAATGTAAGAGAAATTTGACTTTTGACTATTCTATTTACATAATCTCATATTGGAATAGCTATTTTTTTATTATATAATAATAAAATAATATAAGATAAATTTTATTTTTATTATCCACATCAAATCTTCATATTAAATTATCTAATTTTCTACTTCTCTGTTATTATTTCTTCTTTGTTTAACCTTTTCAATTCTTCCGATAGATAGTAAAAGTGTGGTTGTGGAGGTGACAGGAAAGAGAAGAAGTTGGATTTGCGCACGAGAGATTATGAGATTGGTGACATGTGATTGTTCCATGATGGAACATGTCATTGACAAACCTTAACTTCCTCTCTCTCTCTCTTCCTTGTCTTTAGTGATGATAGAAACACCTCTCTCTCTCTCTCTCTCACTCGTCCTTCTTCTTCCCCAAACGTTTTGTAATTAAAATAAAATATTATTAATCTTCTCCACGGCTGGGTTAAAATTAAATTTTTTTTTTAAATTTTTTTAGAAATTTCGAGTAAGAAAACATTTGCAAGTAGTGAGAAATTATTTTTTACATGCATTGAGAGAATTTATGTTTGATTTTTGTTATTTATTACTAAAATATTTAATAAATTAATTATTCAATTATTGGTGAAACCATACATTTTTCAACGTTTCATAAATACATCTAAACTCATTTTAGAGCACTGACATTATACTAGCCAAATTCCAGTCCAAGTCTAAAATATAGATAACTTTTGCCAAAATGACATGCATTGAACTCATAAAAAAACGCTTAACTTAAGTTTTGAGCTACAATAATTTCAAATTTGAAAAGGCATTGTTCATCCATTAACCTATATTTTATTCCCAAATAATCAACAAAGGTAATCAATTTCCCAAGCTTTCACTTTCCTTTTCTCTTTTTTTCTCTTTTCTCTCCCTTTTTCCATCCTTCCTCTCAAGCCCGACACCTTTTCTCTCTGTTCTCTCCCTTTTTCTCGAGCCCGACAACAGCTTCCTCTCCCTTTCTCTTGTAAAGCTTCATCCGGCAGTGGGTTTCTCTTCTTTTCTCTATTTTTTTTCATTTTGTTCTCCCTTTCTCTCTTCGTCCAGCCTTTGTGTTTGTTCTACACCATCAATCGATAGCTAGCTTCCTTCTGGCCTGTGCTATGACGCCTTCTGAGGAACTTTAATCCAAAGCCCTAGACTACCTCTCCGAGACTGTGTCTTTCGATTTGAATATATGCGAGGGTAAAAATTTCTAAAATTTCTCTTTTATCTTACTTGATTTTGTGCTGATCTTTATTGTTGTTAGTTCTATTTTGTTGAGTTTAGTGTTTGTATTTTAGTGATTGTCATTTTAGGTTTTGATTTTGTGATCAGAACACAAAATTTGTCTTGAACATGTCCATGTTTTTGTGATCATGTCCATGTTTTAGGTTCTGATTTTGTGATCATGTCCATGTTCTTCTACAAAGATCTGTCCTGAACATGTCATGTCCATATTTGCAAAACCCAATTTTCTGCCAAAAAGAGCAAGAGTTTAATTACTAGCCGAAGTGGTTTTTATATTAATAGACGTGGGGTAGAAGTGATTTGAATTTGTACGTTTGAAGAACATATTAGTTTATAGTGTATTTCCAAACAAATCTTTCTAAAATTTGGCAAAGTTCAAAATAAAAGGAAGTTTTCAGATTACTAGAGATGTGAATGTCAGTGTGCAGCATAACAAGAATATTGAGATGGTTATTATTATGATTAACATGTTAAGTACAAAATCCATGGGTTTAGATGGTTTGTTTCATTCCTCAGATTTTGTAAACTTCTTGTTGGGTGACTTGGGGCAAGTTGCTACTAGATATAATCTGTCACCAAAATATGCCCTTAGGCCCCTTACTACTACTTTGATGCACTTAATTTGCACTTGGGGGAAAAATATGTTGGATGCATTTGCTTATCGTCTAAAAGAACTACAACTTTAGGTCATGCATGATGAAGTGTCAATGCATGACCTAAAGATTTAGGTTCATGATTGTCACAACTAAAATATTAAACCAGCAGTAGATTAGAATAAAAAAAATGAGGAGACAGCTTTGAATGGTCTTCACATCATTATTTGTGCACCACCCATAAATTCCATGGTTAACAACTTTGAGTTACTTAAATTCCAATATACCTTTGGTGCATATACTTAGTCTGCAATACGAGGAGACAACTTCTTAAAGTTATTCAAGCATTTTTCATTGTTCTTCCCCTCAACCAAAAAATCCAATTCCTGATGGCGATGGCATCAAAGACCAAATAACAATATAGTTAGAAAAGAATATATAGAACACAACTACAACTTTGGTGCATATACATACACAGTTTGCAATAACTACAGCTTTGGTGCATAGTCTGCATGACCTAAAGCTTTGGTGCAATAACTACAGCTATGGTGCAATAAACGACATGATCTTTGATTTTTGGTACTGCTACTGCTAGCAATTTGACTACGTACTTCTACTATATAGATGTTTTGTTTTGTTGGTGAAAATGCTGGGTAGCAACTGGTTTATGAACTGTTTTGTTGGTGCAAATGTTAGTGGAAATATTGTTGAATGTGAACTTACAAAAATCAGATCAAAGGTTGCTGAATGTTGGTGCAAATATACTTTGTATTTACTGAATGTTGATGGAAATGTTGCTGAATGGTTTACGATAGGTATTTTGTGTATTTGCAAAATATTAAAAAAATAAAAAAATTATTATCAAAATATATAATATTATATTATTATTTTAATTTTAAGATGACTAGTCCAATATGAATTTATATCTCTATTGGTATGCATTTTAGCCAAAAAATTTAATTTTAATCAAAATTTAAACTTGACAATACTTAAGCTATTGCCAATATTACTCTCAACATTTAAATATATATCTAATTTATTTTAGATAAATTTTATAAAATTTATTCTATTATTTTAACTTAGTACTATTCATAAAATTGAACTCATAGTTATGCGTCTAAACGCAATCATAATCAACGCGGAATTGACTTCGAGCACCTCTTCACCGAATGCTGTGCTCATTTTTCCACTGCTTATCACTTAGGGAGGGTCCGCCTGGTTTTTATCTTTTTTGTCTTTCGGTGATGTCATACTAGTCTAACTTGGCTTCACCCTTATCATCGTAGCTAGCTTGAATTTACAAGAATTTAAAAAAAAAAAAAAAAACAGAAAGAAAGAAAACAAATAATATGCCATAAAATATAATTAATGTGTTATTTTGTAAGACCTTTTATTAAAGGAAAATGCTAGAAGGACCGAGAGATTCCAACCGATGCTTGACCGATGCCACATGTAATATTTTTAATGGCCCGTATAAAGTGAAAAGAAAACCTGGTTAGCCCCCTCGTAACCCCTTCCCCTTCGCACAGATCTACCTCCATCACCTTCGCACGCCTTCCTCCCTCTTCTCCCTCTCGCACTGAAATTATTCTGTATATTTCTCTCTCTAAGTTTCATTTCTCTATTTTAGATTTTCTTTCAAGATTTTTCTGAAGAGTTTGTGAATCTGGATTTCTATTTAGTTCGTGGAACCTGTGAAACCTGGGTTTCTGTTTGGTCTGAAGAGTTTCACTTCTCTGTTTGGTTTGAAGAGTTTCACTTCTGTTTGAACCTCCTAGTTTTTTTTTTTCTAATTTTATTTTGATTGTGACCACTTGTTGAGTTTATGAATCTGTCTGGATTTTTTTTTTTCCTTCTAATTTTATTTCTTTCATGACAACTTGTTTGTTCACTGAGAAGAACTACAAGGAAAGTGAAATTGGAGAGGATGCCATAGGGACCGAGGAAGAAATGCCTTCTTCAATGAAAGGAAATGATTTGAGAGGAGCCACCGAGGTGATCGGCGTGTCGTGGGGCAAGACAGAATTGAAGATGCATATTGGTGCCAGGAAATAAAGTTTACAAGGAAAATTTTGGTTCTAGTAGTCGCACTTTATGTGTTTGTTAACAGAGGAAGGATAGTCACAGAGGAAGGATGGTCACAGATCAGGAAGGATGCATTAATTCTAAAACCCAACTGTTTCCTCGTGTAGAAGTGATAATGTTCATGTGTTGATTTAATACATTTTAAGCTCTTTTATACACTTTAAGCCATACAGTTTCTTTACTCTAGTCATGGTATATCCGTCTTCATCATTCAAAGGCGCATTAATCTTAGTCTTACACTCTAATTTTTCTGTTTGTCTTGACTTGAGAATATTGACAGTCTTACTAATTGATGTGATTTGACGCGCACATACTAAGATAAATCATCTAATAATCTCATCTTCTTCTTGTTTAGAATTCTTTCTACACACTCCAAACTCTTTATGCTTGGCATAGTTCATACAGTAAGACTGAATTTCATCTTCAGATGAGAATGTTATCCCAACCTTAGGTTCTTCACTGGTTTCATTGAAGAGTTGCTAGCAACTCTTCCCTCATCATATTCATTCTCCGAGAGATTTATGTTAAAATCCATTGTAAGTCCAACTTTTGAATAAATATAAAAAGATCCAGCCGAATTGAAAACAAAGTCAGAGTATAAAAATGCGGAAAAAAACATTATTTGTATTGTACATTGACATTTTAAATCTAGAAATGCAACCTAAATCATGGATGGACAATATAGGTGAGATGGTATGCACAGTTCAATCAAGAAATGAAACCTAACCTGTGGATGGATAAAATCAAATCAACTGCACTATCCCCTATAGGCACCTAATGGAGTTTTTTCAAGAATATTTAGACATGAAACTTTCGGATAATTTGATTTTTTTTAAACCAACCCTTAGGTTCCTTATCACAAATAGGTGGACTGCAATATGATAATTATAGAATTTTTTCAAGAATATTCAGAAAAATAGCTACTAAAATATTTTATTATTTTAACATAAAAAACAGACCACAACGACAATAGTTAGGAATGACTAGTCTCAAATGTAAATAAAAAAGAGAAAAAAAAAAACTTACAGCTCAGATTCGCGTGGGAGTGAGGGAGGTGGGAGGGGAGTAGGCTGGGAACGAAAGTCTTTGCAAGAAAAAAACCTCTGTTGCGCAGACAGAACGATGGAGGGAGCGGGACGGGGAGATAGCGGGATAGGGGAGCGAGCGGGAATGGGTATTACACGAGTTTTCCCTCTCTCTTTCTTTCTTCCTATCTCTTTTTTTATTTTTTTCTTGTTTTGTTTTTAATATCTTAAATTATCACGTGCAAATCGGTCAATTGTCGGTACGAATTGTGGGCTCTCTAACATTGTCCTTTATTAAAAAAATGTAATAAACTTAGTATAAAAAAAAAAAAAAAAGTATTTAAGTTGCATGCTGGAAGGGGAATAAGATGGTAGTATTCAGTTCCTTCTTCGAATCACATCACTCTTTCCTGTCATAAATCTGCCTTCAACCACTTCTACTGATCTGGAAATTACTCCGATTTATTTCCGAGCCGTGCTTACACTTTCTTCCTCTGTGCTCACCCAACCCTTTTTTAAATGCTATTTCCGAATGCCTCGATCAATCTCGTACCAAACAGTGGCCAAGATGCTTAGATTCTTCTCTGTATTTATCTTCCTTTCAATCCCAGTTTCATCCCAGCCTACCGAGCTCTTCTTTCGGGGATTCAAAGATGTGGGCACCGACAAATTTACCTTAGACGGCAACGCTAAGATCCAGAAATCCGGCATTCTACAGTTAACCAACGACACCGGTCGGTTGATGGGCCACGGCTTCTTTGACTCGCCGTTTCGGTTCAAGAACTCTAGCACTGGTAAAGCTCTATCTTTCTCCACCTCGTTTGCTTTTGCTATTGTCCCCGAGTATCCTAAGCTCGGAGGCCATGGCCTCGCTTTCACAATCGCCACCTCCAAGAATCTAAATGCTCTGCCTCGGCAGTACCTCGGTCTCCTTAATTCCGGCGACATCGGGAATTTCTCTAATCATCTCTTCGCTGTTGAATTCGACACTGTCCAAGACCTCGAGTTCGGAGACATAAACGACAACCATGTTGGCGTCGACATCAATAGCTTAGAATCCAACGCTTCCGCCGCCGCAGAATATTTCACTAGCGATTCAACCAAACAAGATCTTAACCTCAAGAGCGGGAGTTCTATTCTAGCTTGGATCGACTACAATTCAGCTGAAAATGTCCTCAACGTTTCGGTTTCGCCATTTTCTTCAAAACCCAGTAAGCCACTCTTGTCACTAAAAGTAGATCTCTCGCAGATCTTTCAAGAATTTATGTTCGTTGGGTTCTCTGCTTCGACGGGTTTGCTCGCTAGCTCACACAGCATCTTGGGCTGGAGCTTCAAGATCAACGGGCAAGCAGCAGCCCTTGATCTCTCTTCTCTACCGTCACTACCAGGACCCAAGAAGAAGCACAAAGCTCTTTTAGTAGGGGCTTATGTTTCAGCTGTCGTTCTTTTACTATCCGCCATCTCCGCTGCCTTTTACCTGTTCAGGAAGATAAAGAACGCCGACGTAATCGAGGATTGGGAACTTGAACTTGGGCCACATCGTTACTCTTATCAAGAACTGAAGAAAGCAACCAAACGTTTCCGAGAGAGAGAGCTACTTGGTCGAGGTGGGTTCGGTCGAGTTTACAAAGGGACGCTTCCAAATTCGAATATCCAAGTTGCGGTGAAGAGAGTCTCGCACGATTCCAAACAGGGTCTGCGGGAATTCGTGGCGGAAATAGCCAGCATCGGTCGGCTTCGCCACCGGAATTTGGTTCAGTTATTGGGCTGGTGTCGCAGGCGAGGCGATCTTCTTCTAGTGTATGATTTCATGGCCAACGGGAGCTTAGACAAGTTCTTGTTCGATGAGCCAATAACAGTTCTCAATTGGGAGCAAAGGTTGAAGATCATAAAGGATGTCGCTTCTGGGCTTCTGTACTTGCACGAGGGCTATGAACAGGTCGTGATTCACAGAGATGTAAAGGCTAGCAATGTGTTGCTAGACAGTGAACTCAACGGGAGACTAGGCGATTTTGGGCTTGCTAGACTGTACGAGCACGGCTCGAACCCCAGCACGACCCGGGTGGTGGGAACTTTAGGGTACCTTGCACCAGAGCTGCCTAGAACAGGCAAGGCCACGACAAGCACGGATGTGTTCGCATTTGGTGCACTGTTGCTTGAGGTTGCCTGTGGCCGGAGGCCCACTGAGCAGAACGCAACGCCCGAGGAGTTAGTTCTGGTGGATTGGGTCTGGGACAGATTCATAGAAGGGAAGGTCCTTGATGTTATAGACCCTAAGCTGAATGGAAAGTACGAGGAGGCTGAGGTGGTGATGGTGCTGAAGTTGGGGCTTATGTGTTCAAGCAACACGCCAATGGCACGGCCAAGCATGCGGCAAGTGGTGAGGTATTTGGAAGGAGAGGTTGAGATCCCGGACAACTTGAAGGCGCCAGGTGAGTACGTTAATGGAGGCAAGGGTCATCTTGCAGAGGGTTTCGATGATTTTGTGCACTCGTTTCCGTCTACGTCCGTTGATCGATCGAGTTCGTACATATTCACGAGGAACAGAGAGATGGATGCTAGTTTTGCTTCTTTTTCGGCTTCTTCTCTCTCCCTTCTCAGTGGCAGAGGAGAAACTGGCTCTCTTAATTGTGATCAGGAAATAAGTTCATAATTATTATTAATGTTCATTATAGTTTTTCATAATTTCCTTCCTTATTATTGCACTCTGAGTTCTCTCAAAACCCTTATTCCTCAGGAGCGGAGGAGGGTGAATTAGATCTTTATTTGTCGACGATGTAGATTTTCATGATTTTAGCCTCACGTAGAGTTTACAGAGATCAAAATTCTACTCGATCATCAGCTACTATTTATCATCTCATACTTCATATTCTATAAAAAAAAATATCTACTGATCTATAAAAAACATATTTCTACTCTATAAAAACAAAATTTACATCACCGCGTGGGATGTGAGATGTGAAGATTTGTAAGTTGCTGATTATCAAGAAGACATTACACAATACATATGGTGCTAGCTAGCTAGCTAGAAAAGTCTTAAAAATCACGTAGACCTGCAAGTCTTCTTTTCTTTGTTTCTATACTTCCAATTTATATATAGTCGTTGGCGTTGTGGACTTGTCGTGCGAAAGGTGATGATAATGTACGTGAGTGGGTGTTGTTGTCTCCCAAAATGCAAAGAGAAGCAGCCTACTAATTTATGCTAATTCAAATTAGCAAACATACAAATATAATTGGTAATTGCGTGTTGTCATCTAATCCGGTATTATTATTATTATTGTAACCAAAATGTCGCCAACTACCCATATCTTTGTGAGAAAACACGATGATGATTTTAGACCAAAAACTCCAAATTTCTGGCTAATATGCTAATGAAATGGTGAATGAAGTCAACTCGGTCCATGCTCATCGTGTACATCATCATGAAACATGACTTATGATCACTCGCCATCTATTTCATGACTGAAAGCTTTGGCATGTCTTCCATTATAAGGAACCGTGTAGCACATGAGGTTACTTCTACAAACAAACGAATAGACCATACTAGATATGATTAATCATACCCGTATGGCTGGTAATTAATATATGTCATATTCGGTCAATTTCATATCATTAAGAAACGAAATAAGCGATATTGAGTTTGATATAAACAAGTTTTAAGTCAAAATTGATTAACTTAATAATAAACGGATAAATTGCAGATTAATTGGTGAAATCCGTAATCCATTGGTATATCATGAATAAATTTTATTTTTAAATTTTATAAATATATAGTATTATATTTTTTTTATTGTGATATTAATATTAGTATTTGACTACATTATATCTCAAACTATTAAACATTTTTGTTAATATGTAATTTTATTTTATAAAAATAATAGTTTTCGTTTATATTATAGGTTTGGATATTGATAATAAAATATCCAATTGTAATTGTGAATTATTTATATAGTTATCCTTTTTTTATATATGAAGTTATATTAATTAGGTTAAAAAATAAGTATACGGATAAGTTCAACCTATTTATATGAAACGAGATAAACTAGTTAGAGCAGATTAATCTAATAAAAGTTAATTACTAAACATGTTAAGCAGGTCGTATCGTGTAACCCATTAATTAAATGGGTCGAATTCGTATTTTAGGATTTGACCCGTTTTATTAAAATGTGTTGGGTTAAGGTTGACCCATATAATCTAATATTTATTACTCAACACGATTCGTAAACACAAATTGCTACCCGTTGTAACACATACAACCATTTTTAATGCCCTTTATATAACTATATTTTTAAATGTGGATATTTATAAAAAATAAAATAATAGTTACACTTTTATAAATTATTTTATAAAAGTGTTTCTCATTTATAATTGTGTATATCATTTTACATTACACGTTGCTTTGTATAACAAAAAAGCCCACCATTTGAATCGAGGAGTTATCAGTAGTTTTGATTACACATAAAATATATAGTAAAATCATTTCAAATTAATTAGGGTGATCCCAAAGCAAATTCATAAACAATAAATGTAACAATGATAAATATATACATGCATGATTAAGAACTTTTAATTCTCACCGGAAACATGAATAATGCCTCTTTGAGACAGTTCATTTAAAATAATTTATTTAAAAATTAAGGGTTCATGGGTTTTGAATCAAGGAATGACCCACAGGGTTGAATTAATGTCAATGGTTTTTGAAAGATACTGCTTTTATTTCAACTTTTCCTCAAAAGACGACCAAGTTTCTCTGTATGCAGTATGGGTTACGAGAAGATATGGTCCAACATTAATTTATTCAATGTCTTTTTTGAAATTTCTTTTTAAGCATAATGATAGTGGGCGACGTTGATGACACTCTCATCCGGCAACCATACGGCAGTCCCACGTCAGCACGAAAATAATTTTTTATTTTTTATTTTAAGCTATGAAAAATCACATTTAAGTTTTTAACCAACATAAATTAGGTAATAGATATTATGTAATCAGATGTTCACTAATTTTATTTAAAAATCTTTACAATTTTATTTAAAAATCTTTACACTACATATAAATTTAGATAATCTAATTTAATTTAAAAGATAAATTCTAAATTTTAAATTTTATAAATTAAATTATATCATATAAATAATGTTGGCTTAAAAATTTTAAATAAATTATTATTATTATTATTATACAATAAAGACGTGAGATTCTTACAAATCTATTGAAAGCGATAATGACAATCTTGTTTGGATTTGCTGTAAAATCGTCTCCACACAGTCGGTGTTTGAGGGTCAAGAGTCGTTGTTTGCCGCTGACTAATCATCTAGAATGATTTGAAAATTAGTTCAAAGCTGTACCTATTTCTTCTGTCACCGATCGAAACTAGACATTGCAATGCACTTCACGCGAATGCGGAGGCCATGCTTGTTTGTTAAAATCATCCCAATTTATCTTAAATAATTTATTAATAGCATTTATTATTTTTTTAATTTTTAACAAAAAATTAAATACATCTCAACCTATTTCATAAATTTAAATATATATATCAACTTATTTACATTTAAATACATTTCAATGAGACTCACAAAACATTATCATTTACTGATCAACTCAGATCATTTAAAATTACCTCAACATCTAAACGCAATATGAGAAGATGGAAAATAATACAATGGCCGATATAAGACATGATCCTTGTTTATCCCAGATTCCTTATGTTAAATTGGGTTAATTCCAATTAGTTCAAATGGATTGGAATTTTCACAAGTTCGGATATTTGCTCGTTTTATAGTCCAAGTCAAATTGTTATGATTGCACTTCTACATCACTTAGATGGATACTAGAGTCCTCTAGAATAATTCCACACAAGGACTCGTTTGTTTTCAGAGATGAGATGAGATGAGATGAGTTGAGATTAAAATTAAAAAGTTGAATAAAATATTATTAGAATATATGTTTTAATATTATTTTTATTTTGGGATTTGAAAAAGTTGAATTGTTTATTTTATTTTGTGTGGAGATTTGAAAAAGTTATAATGATGAAGTAAGATGAGATGAGATGAGATGTTTCCTGAAAACAAACGAGGCTTAATATCAAGAGCACAAAATGGTTGCTCTAGAAAATTATAGAAATGTGATAGCCTTTAGTTTGTACGTCTACTTTTTCTACACTAGAGTTTTCTAATGGGGTGATTAATCATCTAACCTCAACTTAAGTACTAGTGGTGGGGAGTTAATCAATTGCGAATGGCGAAAAGCGATTTTGGTTCTTGGGTTTTTACGTGTTTCTGCATGGCAACCATGGGACCCCATGATGGTCCTATGTCAGCGGCCAAAACTCATTCCTTTGCAAACCCGGTATCTGCCACTCCTCAACCAACCGCTTCATGATATTTCTTTATCCATGAGAGCTCCAAAAGTGATGGATGGGAGATGTAATTTCAGTTTTCAAAAGAGGAGATTCAGAAATCAGCGAAACCATTTCGATTTTCGTTGGTTTTGAAATTTTTGAGGCAACACCTGTCTTTGGATGCCATTCGTTTGTTCATAAAGAGTAAATGGGGATTATCAGGGGTGGCAGTAGTCTCTGTCATGAGATTGCATCGTAAAGTTTTTATCCGTCTTACGTCGAAAGAGGATTTCAACAAGGCTTTTTTGCGTGAAGCTTGTGACATTGATGGTATTCAATATAGATCATTTCACTGGTCTCCAGATTTTGTTGAGGAGGAGGAGCCATCTGTTGTGCCCGTCTGGGTATTCCTTCATTGTCTTGCCCTGAACTTCTACCAGTCCTCTATTTTACGTATTCTAACGGCATCCATTGGAAAGCTTATTCGTAGTGATAATTCTACACGATGCACGGCGTGAACGGATGGTGCGAGAGTTTGTTTAGAGTTGGATGCGGCAAATAAACCTATTACATAGTTCTGGATTGGGATGTTAATGAGTCCTTCTAGTAGTCTTCAAAAAGTGATTTATGAAACGCATCCACCGTACTATATTCACTGTAAAAGGCAGGGACATAATGAGAAGACTTGCAAAAAATAGAAACTATTGAGAGATAAGGAGAAGCCTTTAGTGAGAAAGGTAGATAGGGTGGTGAAGAAGCCTAATAATGCTTTGATTGATCCCAATGGAGATGCTGGAGAACGGACGAAGGTTTTGGTGTTGGAAGGTATAGAAGATTTAAATCCGAACAGAGTGGCTTATATTCCTCACAATCAAACGAGTGTAATAGATCATGGGGTGATGGCTTTGATCTTGGTTAACAGTGTTAAGAGGACAGATGAAGATGTAGAGATGCCATTGACTCAATCATTCACTCCAGATCAGGGGAAAAAGGAAACTGAGGTAAGACCAATTGTTGATGGAATAGAGAATGATATTTCTCGATAAAAAAAAATGGAACAACACGAGGATATGTATGGGAAGACTAAAGAGTTGGCTCCAATGGATAGAAATCAGTTACAGTTCGAAGAAGATTTACTAGTTCACAATGAGCCACAATCACAGGAAAAGGACTGTTTTTGCATGGGAGGATGATGAGATGGTCAGTCTCTCAGATAGTGAACCTGGGGTGGAACCAGTGGATGTCTGTAAAGAGGTTTTTTCAGATTCCAAAATTCCAAAGAAAAAGAAGCAAAAGCTAGACTATGTTGGTGAAGCTTTACAGAGGTTTTTTCAGATTCCAAAATTCTGAAGAAAAAGAAGTAAAAGCTAGACTAATGTTAGTGAAGGTCAGAAGCTTGAAGCAGGTGATTACCCATTCCTCTAAATTTAGTCTATGATTAGTCCAATAATATATTGGAATGTCTGGGGGGTTGGAATGTCAAAAAACAAGATTAAAGAAAATCATGAGTAGGTATAAGCCGAAAGTTCTTACACTAACGGAGCTATTTTTAAGTGAAGTTTCCATGGCATCTATTACTCGTAGTCTTTCTTTTGATGGTTTTTTGTTGAATGAATCAGTGGAAGGGAAGTTGTGGTTATTTTGGACGACGGAGGTAGGGGTGACAATTCTTTCAATGAGTAATCAATACATTACAGTTATGGTGTCAGATGGTCAACAAGAGTTTAAAAATTTACTTCTTTATGCAAAATACACAAATACACAACGACGGGGCCCTTGGGAGGATCTTGTTAGGCCACGTCGTTCGGAGAGGGGCCATAAGCCAAATCCCAAATACTTGGGATAAGTTGGGACGTGAAGAACCATTGCATGTATGCAGACGGAGCCATTAAACACGTGAAAAGCAGGAATGGACTGGGTCTTGGCAGGCGAGAGATTTACGTGCGAGTGGTTCAGTGGGATCGTGCGAATGGGTCTTCGGAAGTGTAGAGTTTTTCGTTATTTTTATTTCCGTTAGTCATGTTCTGTTTTACGTGTATTGGCATACTCTGTTTTACGTGTTGTTTCCGTTATGTTGTTAGCTCTGTTTTACGTGTGTTTCCGTTAAGTTGTAAGTGGCCTTGCTTATTTAAGCAGCCAAAGTTGTTAATGAAAATGAGAAAAATCATTTGCATTCAAATTGTGGTTCTATTCTCACCCGAAGAGAATATAATTATTCTTACACTTTACTATCTGTATTTGGGACTTATCAATTGGCCTCAGAGCCAGGTTAATAATGGGAACCAATAAAGAGCGTATCGAGCAGATGGAGGCCAGGCTAGGTGGAGTGCAGGATGGGTTACACAGGATGGATCTCGGCATGGCCGATAGGCTTTGTCAGGTGGAAGAAACTCTCAATCGTCTTTCCGATGTCTTATTTGCCAACCAGGAAATTCCCAACCACCATCGAGAAGGAAACGACGGGGGACGGATGGTGGTATCTTCCAAAACAGCAAAACTTGAATTTCCTCGATTTTCAGGAGATGATCCGACGGAATGGTTCAATCGTGTGAACCAATTTTTTGAGTTCCAGAACACTCCCGAAACCCAAAAAGTTTCTTTGGCTTCGTACCACTTGGAATGAGAGGCCAACCAGTGGTGACAATGGATCCGCAGGACATTGCGAGAGGAAGGTCGTGCTCTCTCATGGGAAGATTTTGAAGACGAACTCGGGGCTCGCTTTGGGCCGTCAGAGTGTGAAGATTTTGATGAAGCCCTTTCGAGGATAAGACAAGTTGGTTCTTTGCGTGATTACCAGCGGGAATTTGAGTGCTTGGGCAATCGAGTTCACGGATGGATGCAAAGAGCTCTTGTAGGAACTTTTATGGGTGGCTTAAAGACAGACATCTCGGATGGTATACGGATGTTTAAGCCCCAGACATTAAAAGAAGCCATCAGTTTAGCAAGAATGAAGGATGATCAATTGACTAGACAAAGGAGGTTTACAAGACCTGCACCACCAACGCAAGCTCCCCAAGCTCTTCCCCCTATTACCCGAGCAGCACCACCAACCCCTGTTGTTCCCATGAGGCGACTTACTTGGGAGGAAATGCAGCAGAGAAGATCCCAAAATTTATGCTTTAATTGTAATGACCGTTTTACTGCAGGACACAAATGTCAGGGCCCACAGATACTCATGTTGGAGAGTTATAAGGATAATGGCAACCTGTTATGCGATGATGTCACCGAAGAACAACCAGTCGAAGAGAATCACGAAGGGCCTCCTGAACCAGAAATTACACTGCATGCACTAACAGGATGGACAGCTCCCAAAACCATGCGAATTGCTGCCAAGATTTGTGCCCACGACGTCATCGTATTAATCGATAGCGGATCGACTCACAATTTTGTTAGCGAGCGTATGGCCAATTTGCTGCGTCTACCGGCAGTGCCTACGGAAACCTTCACGGTCCGAGTTGCTAATGGGGAAAATCTCAGATGCCAAGGGAGGTTTGAGGAGGTACAGATCAATTTACAGGGCACCATTTTTTCTTTAACCCTTTATTCCTTACCTCTCATAGGGTTAGATGTGGTTTTGGGAATTCAATGGCTTGAAAGTCTGGGTTTCGTGGTATGTGATTGGAGGAAGTTAACCATGGAATTCACGTGGGAAAATCAGACTAAGAGATTGGTAGGCATTGATGGGCAAAATATCCAAGCGGCCTCAATTGCAGAGCTAACTAAAGGAGTTCGACCTAGCCATGCTCTGTTTGTTGTTTGCCTACAAGTTGCCCAGACGGAACTACCAAGGAATATTCATTCAAGCATACGGGAGTTATTACAGGAATTTTCAGATTTGTTCATTGAGCCTTCAAGCTTACCACCAACATGGGAAGTTGATCACGACATTGCCCTCAAGGATGGAACCGAACCAATTAATGTTCGGCCTTACAGATATGTGTATTATCAAAAGAACGAGATTGAGAAACAGGTCCAAGATATGCTACAATCCGGGCTTGTGCGACCCAGCACTAGCCCCTTCTCGTCGCCCGTATTACTGGTAAAAAGGAAAGACGGGAACTGGCGATTTTGCACAGATTATCGCGCGCTCAACGCCGCAACCATTAAAGACTGATTTTCGATTCCCACAGTGGATGATATGTTGGATGAACTCTACGGTGCCTCTTATTTTACCAAGCTCGATCTGAGGCGGGATACCATCAGGTACGAGTTAAACCAGGTGATATCCATAAAACTGCTTTCCGAACGCATAATGGACATTACGAATACTTGGTTATGCCTTTCGGCTTATGTAATGCACCTTCCACATTTCAAGCTATTATGAACTCCATCTTTCGACAACATCTTCGAAAATTCATATTAGTTTTCTTTGATGATATTTTGATTTATAGTCCGGACTGGGATCAACATTTAGTGCATGTAAGGCAGACCTTCGAAATACTGAGGCAACACAGATTTTTTGTTAAAGCCAGCAAATGCGCATTTGGGCAGCAAGAATTGGAATACTTGGGACACATCATCACAAGTCAGGGGTGAAAGTGGATGAAAATAAAATTGCTGCCATGGTAGGGTGGCCTCAACCTACTAACATTTCGGAACTACGTGGGTTTTTGGGTTTGACAGGTTATTACCGAAAGTTCGTCAAGGATTACGGCATCATAGCACGGCCTCTCACCAATCTTCTCAAAAAAGGCCAATTCGGATGGCATGAAGAAGATGAAAAAGCCTTCCTTGCTCTCAAACAGGCTATGACAACCACGCCAATATTAGCCATGCCAAACTTCGATGATGCTTTCACTATTGAAACGGACGCATCTGGAAAGGGAATTGGAGCTGTCCTGTCGCAACAAGGCAAACCAGTGGCATACATGAGTCGAACCCTTGGAGTGACAAAAAAATCCTGGTCGACGTACGCTAAAGAGATGTTGGCTATCGACGAAGCCATACGTACCTGGCGGCCTTATCTTCTAGGCCAAAAATTCTATATCCAGATCGATCAACGTAGCCTCAAATATTTTCTAGAGCAGCGAATAGCAACGCCGGAGCAACAAAAATGGGTTGCTAAACTCTTGGGCTACGATTACGAAATTAAATATAGACTGGGCCGTGAGAATTCCGCAGCTGATGCTCTCTCGCAAAAACAGGGCAATCCCATTCTTCATGGTATTTTCTTTCCGTAGGTTAGCTTATGTAAAGAAATAAAAAAGGCTACAGAAGAAGACCAGTACATTCAGTCAAAGGGCTGTGCGGCCACTGAGCAACCAGGAGGATCATATATATGGCGCCAAGGTCTGTTACTTTACAATGGAAGGGTCATTGTGCCGAATGATGCTGCCTTAAAGGCAAAACTATTACATGAAATGCACGACACCAAAGTAGGGGGTCATTCGGGCATCCTACGCATGTTCAGGAAATTAAGACAACAGTTTTATTGGCCTGGGATGCATAAATCAGTGCAAGACTACATCACGGGATGCGAGGTATGCCAGAAAATAAAAGCTGAGACGTTAGCTCCAGCTGGCTTTCTTCAACCACTGCCAATCCCGTGTCAAGTATGGGACGATATCACCGTAGACTTCATCGAGGGCTTACAAGTGTCGCAAGGAAAGGACACCATCATGGTGGTTGTCGATAGACTTAGTAAGTCCGCTCATTTCCTTACTTTAAGTCATCCTTTTACTGCAAAAACTGTAGCAGAAAAATTTGTGGAAGGCATCATCAAGCTTCACGGTATGCCCAAATCAATTGTTAGTGATCGGGACCCAATTTTCATCAGTAACTTCTGGAAAGAATTTTTCAAGCTATCGGGCACCAAACTGCAGCTTAGTTCCGCATACCATCCACAGACGGATGGCCAGACAGAAGTCACCAATCGCTACGTCGAACAATATCTTCGGTGTTTTGTTCATCAGTGGCCACAGAAATGGAGTGACTATTTACCTTGGGCGGAATACTGGTATAATACGACATACCATATTTCAACAGGGATGACCCCTTTTCAGGTGCTGTATGGAAGATTGCCACCTTCCATTCCGACGTACAAAGATGGACTATCACCGGTACATGAAGTTGACCAGCAACTCATAAATCGGGATGAACTGCTACAGCAACTGAAGGCCAACTTAGAGAGATCAGTGAATAGAATGAAGCAAATGGCAGATAAGAAGCGAAGAGACATTTCATTCGATGTCGGCGAGTGCGTACTTTTGAAGCTGCACCCATACCGGCAGCAAACGGTCTTCAAACGGGTCCATTAGAAACTAGCTAGCCATTTTTATAGACACTACCAGATTTTTGAGAAGATCGGGCCTGTTGCATACAAATTACAGTTCCTAGAAGGGGCGCATATTAACCCGGTGTTTCACGTGTCACTCCTCAAACGATATCAAGACAATGGGGGGAACGCTGAAACGCTACAGACCGAGTTACCACCATTCATTGATGAAGGGGTAGTCTTAGTGGAGCCACAAACTGTTTTAGACTACCGTTGGATCAAGCAAGGAACTCAACTGGTCGAAGAAAACTTAGTGCAATGGAAACACCTTCCAGCCGAGGAGGCAACTTGGGAGCCAACAAAGAAGTTACGGGAGATGTTTCCGAATTTGGACCTTGAGGACAAGGATCCACTTGATGGGGGAGGTATTGTTAGGCCACGTCGTTCGGAGAGGGGCCATAAGCCAAATCCCAAATTGGGATAAGTTGGGACGTGAAGAACCATTGCATGCATGCAGGCAGAGCCATTAAACACGTGAAAAGTAGGAATGGACTGGGTCTTGGCAGGCGAGAGATTTACGTGCGAGTGGTTCAGTGGGATTGTGTGAATGGGTCTTCAGAAGTGCAGAGTTTTTCGTTATTTTTATTTCCGTTAGTCATGTTCTGTTTTACGTGTATTGGCATACTCTGTTTTACGTGTTGTTTCCGTTATGTTGTTAGCTCTGTTTTACGTGTGTTTCCCTTAAGTTGTAAGTGGCCTTGCTTATTTAAGCAGTCGAAGTTGTTAATGAAAAGGAGAAAAATCATTTGCATTCAAATTGTGGTTCTATTCTCACCCGAAGAGAATATAATTATTCTTACACTTTACTATCTGTATTTGGGACTTATCAGATCTGGAGAGGGATGGGGGTTCGAGTATTCCTTGGTTGATATCTGGAGATTTTAATGTCATTTCTAATGATAATGAGAGGAGAGGTGGAAAGCCTTGCTCATTGCAGGCTATGAATGAATTTAATTCCTTGATTCATACATGTGGTTTGATGGAGATGAAGTTCCTGGGAAAAAGTTTTTCTTGGTGTAACGGCCTCTATGCGTTATTTACCTCGCACTACGTCTGATCATGCACCAATGGTTATTTCCTCAGCAAGCAAGGTAGTATCGTATGGTCCCTCTCCTTTCCATTTTCAACAAATGTCGGTGGAATATGCTGGGTTTTTAGATTGTGTATAAGAGTCCTGGGATCAAGATGCTCAAGGTATGGGATTGGTTAAATTGGTTTCTAAAATTAAAAGATTGAAGGTGAGACTAAAAAGCTGGAATAGAACTATTTTTGGATGGACGAATCAACACATTCAGGAGTTGGAGTGTCGGTTAAAAGGCCTCAAGTCCAGTTTGCAGAGGCAGTATAGTGAAGATATTGAGCAAGACTTGTTAGCTACCAAGATCGAGCTTGACACCTGGGAAAAGTTGGAGTATCCGTCTGGCGCAATGTGCACAAGTGCAGTGGATGGAGCAAGGAGATAAAAATACTTGGTATTTCCACACATTGCTCAAATATAGAAAATAGAGTCAGGTTTGTGAGATGCGGCTTCAGAATGGGTTGTCTTAAAGTCTCCACAAGAAGTTCATGATGGTGCGGTTTCTTATTTGGACAAGTTTTTGGGTCAATCTTCTAGTGTGGAGTATCCAAAGTTGGAGGGTTTAGTTGAGCCTGTTATATCAGATGAGCAAAACTGCCAGTTGAGTCATTCACCTTTGGTGAAGGAAGTTAAAGAAGTTGTTTTTAGCATTCTCGTTGATAGCGGCCCCAGATCAGATGGATTTGGTTCTGGATTCTATAGAGCATGTTGACTCACTCAAAAATGAGCAGTACAAAGGCTATCCCAAGTGCAGGAAGATGTCGCGTAATAATTAGGAATAAATTCCTAGATCGTCTCTTCCGGGAAAGTTACTTAAAATCAAACTCGTTTAAAATAGTGAAAATATTCACAAAGAAAAAATAAAAATGATGGTATGTGCAATGGATTGAAGAGTGCAACAATAATGAAAAGGGCACTAGTCATGAACTAGATTCATATTTTTGGATTTTTGAGTGTCGAAATGAATTGTAAAAGACTAATAAATTGAAATTAACAATCAAAGAATCAACTAAACTGAACAATCTTAATTAATCTGAAAATTAAACAATAAAACTAAAATTATTTAAGTCCTAATTAAAATTTGATCAATCTAATATGCAATGGAACTAAGAGATTAATAAAACTAAGTTAAGAATTAAACTAGATTAGAAAGTAATTGAAAATATGAACTTAAAATTGAAAAACCCCAAAATCAAGATTCTAGGGTTCATCCTTATATTCAAATCAAAAATTTTCAAAATTAATCCATAGCAATTGTAATCATTATTAAATAAAAGCTTAAAGAAGGGAGAAAAATAAATAACACGAAGTAAATAAACACCAAATAAAATGCCTAAAAGTCTAAGCTAAATATCTCAAAAATATTTCATAAACTTTAAACTAAAATTGAATAAAAGGTAGGGAATGAAAAGAGCAAGCCAAATGAATGGAGATGGAGGTGGTAGGCAATGGAGGAGGCGGCTGGAGCGGCAATTGGACCCTAGAAAAGTTCTTCAAATGTGCGGCGTTGCTCTCCAAAAGTTTCCAATTTCGTGCTAATGATATACTTAAATAAGGTAGGAAAGAAACTCTAATGTCTTCATATTTCCGCACATAAAATCGCTTAAATTTTAGGACTCAACTTGGCAGCCACGTATGTGCTTCAGGAGTTTGAATTTGGAAATCCTTATTAGAGACAACTTTGTATCCCTTTAAGATAGATTTTCAACGCATCAAGAATCGTATCAATATGATATTTGAGCAAAAAATTATGATTAAAATACTAAATTGTGTCCATTCTGTAAACTTGATTTTTCTCAAGTTTTTCATTTCTTGACCTTTTGGTACATTGACTTCTCTCAAACTTTTCATTTCTTGACCGATAAAAACAATAGAAAGTATAAATAAATAAAAAAAGAATAATAGAATCTCAAAAATATATTGTGCATGTAAATGAACATTATCCAATTAAATCATAAGTTATAAAATTAAGTATAAATCATGTTATTAACCAATTTAAAACACAACTCGGATTTATTCATCTTAACTATTTTTTCATTTAAAACCAATAATAATGTAATGAAATAAATAAAATATATTGGTTCTAAATATATAAAATATGCAATAATTCAGCTTAATCACATTTTGAAAATTTATTTGCAATGATGTTATAGATGTAGCCAAGGAATTTTTTAGTGGAAGTCCTCTGCCGAGATTTTTTACATCCTCTCTGTTGGTGCTTATTCCTAAGGTATTGCAACCTTCAGACTTTCATAACTTCCGCCCCATTAATTTATGCTCAGTTTTTTATAAGATATGTTCCAAGGTTCTTGTTAATCATTTAACACACCTGCTTTCATCTATGATCTCTACGGAACAAAGTGCTTTTATACCCGAAAGAAGTATCTTTGATAATATAAGTTAAATGCAAGAAATGGTTTCTTGTATTAATAGAAAGAATCTGGGAGGTAATGTGATTTTCAAGATTGATATGGCAAAGGCCTATGACAAGGTGAAATGGGACTTTCTTTTATATGTTTTGGAGAGGTTTGGATTGTCTAACGTTGTGTGTGGGGTGATTAGAAATTGTATTCAGTCGCCGTGGTATTCTATTAAGATGAATGGAACGGTTCGTGGGTTTTTTCAAGGGAGAAGAGGGTTGAGGCAAGGAGATCCCCTCTCGCATTACCTTTTTATTATCTTGGAAGAAGTCTTATCCCGTCTATTGAAGCAAAATTTTTCATATGGAAGGATTGGTAATTTTTCTCAACCATGAGGGATGCCAATAATTTTGCATCTTCTATATGCGGATGATATTGTCATTTTTGCAAATGGGAGTAAGAAATCTGTGAAAGCATTGATGGAAGTGATCAGCACGTATGAGAAATGGTCTGGGCAATGTGTAAACAAAGACAAAACAACAGTTTATTTTGCAAAAAAAAACTTCAACTGGTAGGAAGAGGGAGCTGCTTCGGATTACGGGTTTTGTACAAGGATCTTTTCCTTTTACATACCTTAGTGTTCTGATTGCTTCAGGGAAATTATTAAGAAGATTTTTGGATCCTCTCATCACAAGGGTCCGGGATAAGATTGGTGGATGGAAAAATAAAATGTTTGTTTGTTGGGGGTAAACTGGTTTTGATGAAGCATGTTTTCAACTGGAAGGTTGTGTTTTTGGTTTGATAACTAGTGGGATGGGAGTCCACTTGCTAATGTTAATCAGGTAATGGAAGAGCCGAAATTGCAAATATGTGAGTTAAAGGTAGAGAATGGCTGGGATATTGATAAGCTGGAAAGGATGGTCGACATTGAGAGGGCAATCGAAATTTGTAATTATTTGTGTTCACACAGAGAAGGCCAAGATATATTGGTTTGGACAAAAAATAATGATGGGAGGCTCTCAACAAAAAGTGCTTGGGAGTGTGTTTGTCTTCATGCTCCAGAAGTGTGCTAGGCTGATTGGGTTTAGCATGAAAGGTTACCAAAAAAAATTTGTGTTTATGTGGAAGGCAATGAATAACTGTCTTAGTGTTGATGAGAGGTTGATAAGGATTGGCATTCCAATCCCTTCAAAATGTGATTGCTGTGCAGGAGGGGATACAGAGGATTTAAATCACGTTCTAATGGCGGGTGCAGTTGCTTCAGAGGTTTGGAGATTCTTCTCGGACAGTGTTGGTGTGGTTCAGGAGGGCTTCAAGAACAACGCAAATGGGTAGTATAATTGGCTTACTACCATCTATTATTTCATAAAGGTTATGGTTCGGTCGATGTAAAGCAAAGATGGAAGGAAAATTATTTTCAATTGAGGAAATAAACCAACTGATCCATTTCACAGTAGGTAAATTGTAGAATGTAAAGTCAAAGGCTACAAGATATTCACGTGCAGATGAAGCGTCGCTACATGAGCTCAATGTCCCAATCATCCCAGTAAAATAGAAGGTGCTACAGGCTGTAGTTTGGAAGAAACCAATGTCTGGCAGAGTTAAACTAAACATAGACGGTAGTAGTTTGGGGAACCCGAGAGCTTCAGGGGTAGGAGGAGTTTTACATGATTCTTACGGAAATATTGTTCTGGCTTTTTCAAAACACCTTGATGAAGGAACTAATACTAGTGCAGAGTTGCAGGCTATGCTTTTTGGGTTACGATATTGCCAAGACATGCGTTTTCAAACAATAGAGGTGGAATCAAACTCGAAAGTGTGTGTGAAGTGGGTGCATTGGCAGCGATGTAATGTGTGGTATCTAGAAGATTTTTGGGATGAAATAATGGGTTTTGTTCATAGGGGGATGTTACTATGCAGCATATTTTTGGAGAAGGAAATGCTCCGGCCGATTATTTGGCAAAATTGGGAGCAAATGGAGTTTCGTGTGAGTGGACTTCTTTAAGTCAGGTTCCAAGGTTTTTTAGAGGTTTGATCTGCACAGATAAATTAGCGTTGCCTTATTTACAGTCTTGCTAATTTTTGTTATTTTTGGGTATGTTAGTTTTCTTTAACGATTATAATTTTGGTCATAAGGTTGTTTCAGGTTTTAGTGGAAAATTGTCAATTGAAAAAATGTAACCAAGGTATTCCCCTACCAAAAGAGAGAGCATTTCAATAAAGCCTTCGGGCAATTTATATTAAAAAAGAAAAAGAAAAAAAAAAAACTTCCTCGCCCATATAGACATAACATGGTCATGAGGTACCCACTGCTAACATTTCTCACTTGTCCACAATGGGTACAATGCCCACTAATAATCTCCACCTAATCTCTCATTAAAATGAAGCATACAACCTGACGAGAAGGCAAAGGGTATGAGTACTGAAATTACCCAAGTACCCCTGTAACGCAGCGGAAATATCTACCAATTCACTCAACAAATTGGTTAGCCGTCAAGCATACAATTAATTTAATAATTAAACAATAACATAAAATAAATAAATTGCATAACACTAAGATTGGTATCGAAGGGAAACCCTTTAAAGAACTCTTTCAAGGTAAAATTCTACGGGGCAGCCAAACCCAGAAAAGTCAATTTTATTATTTGAAAATCAATTACAAGTAAAGCTCAATTACAAAACCTTTGTCAATTGACACTCTTACTTGACCTGACAAATGACCTATTTGTCTTCTACCGCAGTAGCAGCCATAACCTCTGACGATCTTCAAACATTGGCTTTTCTCCTGGAACTCCAGTGGCTGAAACTCGACCAATCAATTCTCCAACATGGAGTATGCACGCACTAAAAAAAGAGAGATAAAACACAAGAAAATTCTCAAGAGAATTTTCTCACACTCAAGTACCACTCTCTTAGAGAAACAGTATGAAAATTCTCTAAGGAATTTTCTCACTAAAATATGCACTTGAAAGTACTCTAAAAAATATGCAAATCTGAATCTCTGCTGATCCTAACCTATAGGATCTCTAAATAAACAATCTGAAAATCAATTTCAATTGCAGTAGGATTCTACTAACGGAACAAATCTGATGGGAGTTTGATCTGTAGTAGGACTCTGCTGACGGAATGAGCCTGGTAGGAATTTGATCTGCAGTAGGACTCTGCTGAGGTCGCGAAGTCGTCTCCTGACGAAATGCTGATGTTTCACGATAACTCTTCATTGCAGTAACAGATTTCAGATCAACCTCTTCTCTAGATAAGTGCAGATTTCTTGGGACTCGATTTTTTAATTTATAACTTATCTAAACAACTTCTAATACCTCCAAGATAAACTTAATATTGTTATAGATAAAGTCAATAAATAATTTACATTCATCCAAAATTACTAACTTAATGATAGGATAAACTCTATCATTTTAGTCACCTAATCATATACAAACTAATCAACTTAGTCACCTAGTCCTAGCCAAACATTTACATCTACAATCTCCCCCTTTGGCGGATTGGTGACAAAGTCAACTTGAGGAATGTCTTGCATCTACAATCTCCTCCTTTGGCAGATTGGTGACAAAACCAACTTGATGAATGTAAAGTGTACCTGGGACAAACACAACCAGCAGACCAACATCTCGTGAAAAGAAATCTTAATACAGTAATAAAAAGAAATGACATAGAACACTCTTTGAAATTAGTCTTAATAAAATCAAAGGTTAGACGTAATCTAAACCTACTAAAATAGTGTTCTAGTCATCATCAATAACCATGTTTTGTACTTAGTTCTCCCCCTCAATATTCTACTGCTCCCCCTTAAGTGTATAGTTCTCCCCCTCAATATTCTGTTGCTCCTCCTTAATCTCTCCCACTTTTTTTTTTCAGCAATACACTTTCTTCACTTATTCATTTAACTCCCCCTCAACAACACATTTGAATCTCTCCATTTTTGTCACTAATTTGACAAGACTTATAAGATAATAAATATCACTTATGTGAGCTGAGATGAAGACACTAAAAAAGACATGATGAACAACTCCCATGTGTCTCAACTTTTCATGGATTAAATGCATCTGATGTATGAGTATGAATGCAACTAAAATCATGACAAAATGAATGAAATAGTTTGGTTCAGACATAAAAACAAACACTTGGTAGGCATAGCATAAAAACCGAAGTGTATAATCCCAACACTAACTCATACCTCAATATATTTTACATAAACCAAAATAAATAATAATAAAAATTTTTAACAAAAATTTTTATTTATTTTTATATATAAGCAATGGGGCAAGTAACATGTCTATATACATCTTAGTTCAAAATATAGTGTTACTCACAAAAAAACATTCAATAGAGTACACCCTCTTATTTGTATCAATCACCATGGATGTTCACACCTCATAAGATCATCAATGTCAAAGTTCATGTGAGTGTGTGAGTGAGCAAACTTATAGATAAAATTAACTCTTTATTTCTTTTTCTCTTCAATATATTTTAGATAAATTTATTCATGAGTATTTTCTTCTTATAGATGTGCCCAAGAGATTGTCACTCACCTCAAAAGTCAAATTTTATGCTAGGGCCTAGATACATGAGCATCTCCTCCAAACACTAGTTTGCACAATCCTTTTTTTGTGTTCATGTTTGTTGCTCATCTCTTTCCATAATGATTAGAGCAACGATTTTTTCTATAAGAACTTAAGGGGGTAGATCCGTGTAGGGTGTTTGTCTT
Organism: Juglans microcarpa x Juglans regia; assembly: GCF_004785595.1. Lineage (NCBI taxonomy): Eukaryota > Viridiplantae > Streptophyta > Magnoliopsida > Fagales > Juglandaceae > Juglans > Juglans microcarpa x Juglans regia. Next base: position 31,640,234 of record NC_054602.1, on the reverse strand, counting down.
TTTCCACAATGATTAAACACCAACTTTTTCTATATGGATCAACTCTTTGTGTTTGGCAATGGGAGATCTCTTTATTATTGTACTAGGTTCAACTAGTATTAGTCAATTCAAGGCATGTACTTCCTCTATGGTAAGCATCTCAATAATAAATATGAAATTTAATTATGAGGTGCATACACATAAGCTTCTCACAGTGTTTTGTAAATGAACTTTGTCAAGATGACTTATAGGATTAGTATGCACAAAGTGAACTGCTCAAAGTAGAGAGATGCATAAGTTCAAAAATTTATTTTGTGAGAACACATGTACTCAAACCTTTGACATATCAAGCATGCACTTCCCAAAAACAAAATAAAAACAAACCAAAAAATAATGTATTTCACACTGAAAAATAAAATCATAAAACAAACACTAAACAAAAATGCATGTCCTAGGCTAATGATATGCAAGGAATGCAAGAACATGCAAGTAGTCCTATCGCTTAATATCACACACACGTTCATCTAAAGACTTTAGGAAAACCTTCATACGAACTTCCTAATAAGCATAGTTTTTCTCATCAAAGTGTGACGGGACATATAATGACGACGACATGATCTACAGGGACACGGATCATACTCGGATGAGTGAACCACGCTTTAATACCAATTGAAATTACCCAAGTACTCCTATAACGCAGCGAAAATATCTACCAATTCACTTAACAAATTGGTTAGCCGTCAAGCATGTAATTAATTTAATAATTAAACAATAACATAAAATAAATAAATTGCATAACACTAAGATTGGTATCGAAGGAAAACCCTTTAAAGAACTCTTTAAAGGTAAAAAAACCCTACGGGGCGGCCAAATCCAGAAAAGTCAATTTTATTATTTGAAAATCAATTACAAGTAAAACTCAATTACAAAACCTTTGTAAATTGACACTCTTACTTGACTAGACAAATGACCTATTTGTCTTCTACCGCAGTAACAGTCAGAACCTCTGACGATCTTCAAACATTGGCTTTTCTCCTAGAACTCTAATAGCTAAAACTCAACCAATCAATTCTCCAACATGAAGTATGCATGCACTCAAAAAATAGAGATAAAACACGAGAAAATTCTCAATTTTCTCACACTCAAGTACCACTCTCTGAGAGAAACAGTATGAAAATTTTCTAAGAAATTTTCTCACTAAAATATGCACTTGAAAGTGCTATAGAAAATATGCAAATCTGAATCTCTGCTGATCCTAACCTATAGGATCTCTTAAATAAATAATATGAAAATCAATTCCAATTGCAGTAAGATTCTGCTGACGGAACAAATCTGATGGAAGTTTGATCTGTAGCAGGACTCTGTTGACGGAATGAGCCTAGTAGGAATTTGATCTGCAGTAGGACTCTGCTGATGGTCGCGAAGTCGTCTCCTGACGAAATGCTGACGTTTCATGATTACTCTTCATTGCAGTAACATATTTCAAATCAACATCTTCTCTGGATAAGTGCAGATTTCTTGGAACTCGAATTTTCCATTTATGACTTATCTAAACAACCTCTAATACCTCCAAGATAAACTTAATATTGTTATAGATAAAGTCAATAAATAATTTACATTCATCCAAAATTATCAACTTAATGATAGGATAAACTCTATCATTTTACAACATTAAGTTTTCATCTCATAATATAGTTCTAGGTTCAAGGGCATAGAAATTATTGATTCATTAGGGTTCACATAATGATGGAATAGTTTCATATGGTCGTTTATAGCACATACAATATGAATATATGTTACAGTAGAACTCCAACTCAATTAGGCATGTCATGTTCAAACATCGTAGGAATCTTATTCAAGTTGCCACAAAGGGATCCTAACTTAAGTTTCTTAACACAATCACTCATCTAGCACATGTCTAAGATCTCACATTCCGTTTTAATCAGGTTTTATGAAGTTGTGCAAATATTTCATATACGACTTTTGTATGTTTCATCTAAGACAAGCTAAGAAGACATTTTTTAAATTTATCTTGAATGCTTCCAAAGCACCAAGATGTTTTTACTTGCTCGTTTTTCAAGCACCAAAGTAATCAATTTGTCTCATCTTGCTCGCTATTCCAGTGCCAAGATGATCATCCATGTGAGTAGACTAATATTTGCCAAGTGACATCTTTATAATGTGTGTTTTTCACTTAGTATCAATTAGCTTATAATACGAGATAAAAACAATAATCTTATTGATACAGTAGATACTAACAATGTCAACTATATAATAAGCTCTAAGTTATTCTTAATACAACATATATCAAATTAGTTGATGTCCCATACTCTTAACATTAGTTTGGAAAACATTTCTACTAGTAGTCTTAGCAAGAGGATCGACTACCATCTTATTAGTAGAGATATGTTGTATGGTCACCCAATCTCATGCAACAACATCTCGAATGTAGTGAAAACAAATATCTATATATTTGGTTCTGCCATGGTATTTGGAATCCTTGGCATATGCCAAATATGTCATACTATCACTATATATCTTAACGACTTCATTTGCAAGAGCTGTAACCTCTAGGCACTAAAAAAATGTCCTCGATTAAAAAAAAAAAAAGAAAAAAAAATCCTCTTGTAACTATGCTAAACAAGCAACATATTCTGGCTCCATCATGGGCAAAGCAATGCATGATTGTTTCTTGTTACACTAAGAAACAACTCTCCCATTAAGCATAAATGCGTAACCCGCAGTGGATTTATGCTCATTTTTATCACTAGCCCAACCAGCATCGTTATAACTCCTCAGTCTCATATCTACATCTTGATAGCAAAGAACAAGGTCTGTTATCCAATGAAGATATCGAAAAATCTTCTTAACTACTTGCTAATGAACATGTCACGTGTTACTCTAATAACGACTAATCAATTCAATTGCAAAGCGAATGTCATGTTGTGTACATAACATAGTGTACATCAAACTTCCAATTACACTTGCATAAGGAACTCTGGTCATCTATTTCGATTTATTTTCTTCATCATTCTTAGGGCAATGTCTAGGCTCAATGTATAACCCTTCTCAATTGGAATGTGTAGAATTTTCTTAATGTAAGTCTCTTGAGACAAACCAAGAAGGAAAGAAGCTTCCTAGGTTCATCCCTTGAGATTTTAACTCCTAGCACATAATTTTCTTCACCCATGTTCTTCATCTCAAAAGTAGAGGACAACCCCTCTTTATGGTGAAACTTATTTCCATATCATTTCCAGCTAATAAAATGTCATCCATATATAGAGATAAAATTAGAAAACTCTTTCATGCAAGTTTGACATACACACAATGGTATTATTCTAGCATCTCAAAGCCAGTTGAAGTAATGGCCTCGTGAAATTTGAAGTACCATTATCTAAACGGTTGTTTAAGATCATAAATGAAACGTTTTAGCTGGCATAGTTTGCACTCGTCCCTCAACCTCAAAACCAAGAAGTTGATCCATATAGATCTCATCGTGTAGCTCTTCATTGAGAAATATAGTTTTCACATTTATTTAGAAAAGTTTCAAATCTAGATGTTCAACTATAGTCATAATGAGGCAAATTGAAGCAAATCTCATGACAATGGAGAATGTGTCTTAATAATCTTTACTCTTTCTTTGGGTATAACCATTCGCTATGACTCGGGCCATAAAACTCATTTAATCTCTCATATCAACCAGTCATTTATTTAAACAAGCCATGACCGATGGTGGACTTGAGATATCATAGAACCCTATCAGCAGCAGTGAGATGTGGTTCCTTGCTTGGTCCATGAACTGGCTAAGAACTTGACTGTAAGATTAGATCTAATGATAGTTAAGTAGAGTAATCTTCCAACTAATATGCGATAAAGGGAAGGATCTTTAAGGAGGGACCATCAGTCCTCTTTAGCTTTAACTTTTGGTCCATAAGTGTAGTAACTGGTCGAGCACCAATCAAACCAGAATCCTAAAGAATATCACGTGCATATTTCCTTTCACGTAGGGAAATAGCACTAGATGATCGAAGTAGTACTTGAGGTTGCCAAGATCCTTAAACTTGAATTTATCATCCAAACAAGACTTCAAAGAATCCACTTCAATCAAATCATTTCCATCAATAATGATGTCATCAACATATACTAAAAAACTAGTGAATGATGAATCAATGGACTTGTAAACAATGAGTAATCAACTTTAGATTGGACGAAACCAAGCTATAGAATAGAATCTTAAAGTTTGCAAGCCATTGCCTAGAAGCTTCTTTTAGTCCATAAAGGGACTTCATCAGTCGACATACCTTATTCTCCCACTTTCTAAGAAAACCTGGAGGAATGGTCATGTAGACCTCTTCATTTAGATCATCGAGTAAAAATGGATTATTAACATCTAGCTGAAAAATATGCCAATTTTTAATGAGAAATGCTTTAGCCGCAAAAAGATCTTACAAAAGTATTCCCACAAATTGACGTGGCTTGATGTTATATGTTAGATTGTAAAGCTATTTTTATTGTAAATTAGATCTAATGTACTACATCAAGCCATGTCAATTTGTAGGATTACATTTGTAGAATCTCTTTGTAGATGTAACATTTCTTATTTTTAATAGTTGCAACAAGAAGTAAACATCTGATTGTAGGAAGTTTTGCAATTGGGGAGAAAGTCTCTAAGTAATCGAGACATTCTTGTTGTGTGTAACCCTTTGCTACCAACCTGACTTTGTAGCGTTCTATAAAACCATCTGAGTGATATTTAATTCTATAAATGCATTTACACGTAATGGGAGGTTTCTCATTTAGGTAAATCAATTACAGTCCAAGTATTATTGGTCTCAAGTGCCTTTATTTTAGAATTCTTGGCCACACACCACTAAGGATCCTTAACAACTTGATTAAGAGTCTTAGGTTCATTGTGAGAGGTAATATTGGTAGCAAAACACTTATGAGAGGGTGAAAGTTTATGATATGAAAGAAAAGAAGATAGAGGGTAGGGTGTAGAAGAACTTGCCTAGGAAGAGGTGAAGGATGGTGATGAAGAAATGAATTGACAATGATATTGCTACCGGTAAGTAGGAGCATGTCTAATCCTCACAGATCTTCTTGGAGGAGCGGAGTTATTTGGAACCTGAGAATCAATTGGATTGTTGGAGACTTGAAAAATAGGCATATCAGGATTATCAGGAAGAGCAATGGGGAATACCATATCAAGATAAGAATCTTGGCGTTTGGAAGAAGAAAATGAAAAAACTTTTTAATAGAAAACTATATTTCGAGAGAGGAACACAGACTGATTTTGTAGGTCATAAAGCTTATAGCCTTTGACACCATATGGATAACCAAGAAAGATGCAAGCTTTGGCATGTGGATCAAATTTGTGTATGTTATGATAAATGCAAAAGCATAACAAAGACATCCAAAAACTCGTAAATAATCATAATAGGAGGTGAAGAGAAGAAGATTTAGTAAGGAGATTTATCTAAGAGTAATGGAGTGGGGATTCAATTAATGAGATAAGCAGTTGTCAATACACAATCACAACAAGATTTTAAGGGTAAGTTAGCTTGAAATCAAACTGATCTAACCACATTGAGCAAGTGATGGTGTTGACGCTCCACAACACCATTTTGTTGCAAGGTATCAACACAAGACTTTTGATGGAGTACACCTTTAGCATAGAAGAAATTGGACATAAGAAATTCAGAACCATTATCAATTCTAACGTGTTGAATCTTTGTACGAAATTGAGTCTCAACCATATTGAAGAAAAACTTTATTCAGAATTGAGATTGGGAGTTGTTGTGCATGAGGTAAACCCAAGTGCACCGTGAGAAATCGTCCACAATGGTTAAGAAATATTGAGAACCAGTCAAGGAAGGTGTATGAAAGGGTCCCCAAACATAACAGTGAATGAGTGCAAAACATTGTTTGGAAGTACATTGACTCGATGGGAATGGCAATCTATGTTGCTTGGAAATTGGGCAAATAGTACAATGAAGATCTTTATTGAAATTCTTGATGGTAGGTACAATATTGTGTAACATATTCAGTCTAGCATGAGACAAATGGCCTAATCTATATAATGTCATATATGAAAATCTGACAAAGTAGGACAATTGAAATTGAAAGAAGACGACAATGAAAATGAAGAAACTAGCTTTCCAACAATATCACTTGAATAGTTAGAACAAGTTCGTTGCAGGTAATATAGCCCATTTCTTTCTTTACCCAAGCCAGTCATCTTCCAAGCGGACAAGTCCTGAAGAAAACAATAAGTTGATGGAAAGACGAGACAATAAGGTAGATGTTGTGTGACTTTTCTACCTGAAATGAGGTTAAAGTTGAAACTTGGAACACATAGTACATTTGTAAGAATAAGAGAATTAGAAAGTAGAACAACACCAATATGAGGTAAGGGAACAGAGTTGCCATTTGGTAGTTTAATGGAAGTTTAAACAATAGTCAAGATTTTAGTGATCCAAGTTTTACAAAAATTTGTAGCCCATGATCCAAGGTATATTAGAGAATGCAGTGGAAAAAATGGAAGCATAAATAGAAGAGTTTGAGAATCTGATGCAAGGAAAACTGAATGTTTACTTGACATTTCCATTAGAGATTGAGTTGGATATGGAGTTAACTGAGAATGCCTACTTAGTTTCCAGAAGCACAACCTTTAACGTTAGATTGCTATTATAAGAAACTCAAAAGCTATTGGCACTGTTTTTTAGTAATAGGCAATTGAGGAACCGTAACACCATGGTAAGGGTTCCATAAGCAAAATTTTGATTCTTGCTTGAGAAAAGGAATTGTTCAAACTCATCAAGAATTGCATTGTATATTCTCGTTGTTGGTGATCCATAAGTGATATGAACCCGTGGGAATGAATTCCCTTGAACCCACAATCAATTTGAAAACTCCCCAAGAAAGCCAAAAAATCAAGTCAATGATGGAGAATCTAGACCCGATGAGAACCCTTTTCAAGAACCTAGATTATATTAAAATCTAGACCCGTTGAAGAACCCGTCTCAAGAACCCAGATTACAAAGAAGGAACTCCACAAAGGTTGTGATTTACCTTTGATAAGTTCAAGAGTTCAATCAAGAACAAGAGGAGAAAACTCAACTCACAAATAAAATTCAATATTGCCTAATCTCTCAAATGAGGCTACAAAGAGTTTTTAAACCCAAACCTAATCAAAACCTAGCCAAAATAAAGCCCCATTTACCCAAAATTACCCTTGATGAACAGTACCGGCTACAGTACCCGCGGCTACAGTAACCCCTACAATAAATTGATGAAACCCTAGTTCCTAAAATGTAACTTTCCAAATAAGCCCTTAGCCAAAATACAAGGCCTTCCCAAAAATATAGTTCATAAGAAATAAGACATGTGAGCCAAGCATCTTCAAACCCACTTATTCTAAACTAGTAAAATAAATCATTTAACCAAATTAGAAGCCTCCAATAACAATAGGCCGTATCTCTAAGTCATGTCTTCCACAGTTTGAATAAAGTGGATCAAAGCTAGTTCTCCTTCTTTCAAGCCCATCTTGAGTGTTGGGCTCTTGCCAGCTTCATCCCAAGTGGATTGCACCAATTCGTGCATTGCTTCCTTGATCTTCTTGGCCCTTGATCTTGTAATTAGCCCATCTGGAATTTGCAAATGATCTTTAAGACTAGGCCCACCTTGGTTCCCATCATTCCCCCTCTCCTCAAAAGTATTCGACCTCGAATCTCCACCTGGATCAAAAGGAAAAATGTTAGTAACATTGAAAATAGCAAAAACTTGATACTTACTTGAAAGATCTACTTCATGTTTATTTTCATTAATTTTCTCAAGAAATTGAAAATGTTCATCCAAGCTACTCCTATCATCAACAAGCAAAGCCATCAAAGGTAAAGGAGTAAGTGATTAAAACCATAAACAACCACAAATGGAGAATAAGAAATAGTAGTATGCAAGGTTTTATATGCACACTCTAATAAGGGCAAATGATACTCCCGCAAATGTCCATGTAGCAATTCAATGAATGGCAAATGATACTCCCACAAACGTTCATGAAACACACCTGAAATTTTTCTTACACCACTCTAATTATATGCAAACTCAATGAATGGCAAGTAATACTTCCACAAATGTTCATGCAACACGTTAATGAATGACAAATGATACTTCCACAAACGTTCATGCAATACATCAGTGAATAGCAAATGATACTCCCACAAACGTTCATGCAACATATTGAAAGTCTTCCTTACACCAAAGTTACCCAACAAACCACCATGTCTATCACACACAAGCAACTTAAGCATAAAACTAGTTGGCACACAAAATCTATTCTCTCTAAACAAGTACCAATCTAATTTATAGAACTTACCAAACGATGCTTTTCACATGTTCCATACACACTAGCAAAGTCATCATCATTAGCATGCAATTCCTTATTATATTCAAGTCTCAACAATTTTGCATCCAAAATGAAGATAAGGACGTACCTTCTTGCTAAAGCATCAACCACAAAATTTTCCATACCTTGTGTGTATTTGAATACATGAGGAAAAGTCTCAACACAATCCTCCCGCTTAGCATGCATTATAGTCAACGACTTACCTTGTCCCTTCAAGTGTGAAAAAAACTGATGTTCTTCAAAAAAATGTCGGTTAGGAATTGTCGCACCTGGCACAAAATCAATGTAGTACTCTATCTCCCTAATAGGTGGCAATCCACTAAACACACCTCTAGGAAACATGATCTCATATCCCTGCAACAAAAAGACAATAACACTAGGCAAAGATATGTCAAGTTCGTTAGTATTAAGACTTGCCTTAGCATAAAAACTCACTTTTCTTTTTGTTTTTCTCTCACTTTCTTCACTCTCTCTTTTCTTTCCACAATTCTTTTCTTTTTCACTCTCTTTTTGCTTTTCACTCTATTTTTTTTGTCACTCTCTTTTCCTTCATCTTGTTTTGAACTCTCAACCTGACAACTGTTTTTCAACTCATTCTCTCTTTCTCTTGAGGTTTCAACCTCACCCTCATCTTTTATCTCTCTCATTTTACTCTCTCTCTCTCGTTTTCGGCCTCACTATTTCTTTTTTTCTCAATCTCACTTTCACTCTTGCTTTTTAGCTCAATCTCCTTTGAACTTTTTCTTTTTTGATCACACTCATTTTCACTCTTTCTTTTTTGAGCAACCTCACTTTTCAGTTCCAAATGGTCCCCATGGACTTGTGTTGGAGTTAAAGGAGCAAGTTTGATTGTTTTTCCATCCTTTTCAAAACTGTACATGTTCCTTAACCCATCATGGATCACCTTCCTATCATACTCCCATGGCTTCCCCAACAAAATATGACCAGCATGCATAGGCACTACATCACAAAGGATCATATCCTGGTATTTTCCAATTGAAAAAGTAACTAACACTTGCTTATTGACCCTAACCTCCCCACAATCACTCAACCACTGCAACATGTATGGTCTAGGGTGTTTTAAGGTAGGTAAATTCAATTTCTCAACTAAAGCAGTGCTAGCCAAATTAATACAACTCCGCAAATCAATGATCATACTACATACCTTGTTGTTGATGTGGCATCTAGTATGAAAAATGTTCTCGCTCTGCTTCTCTGTATCATCCATCTTAATTTGTATATTGAGATCATGCCTGGCAACAAGAGACTCACCATACTCTTCATTCTTACAGTTATGTTCAATACAAGGTTCACTCATCCTCCTATCTCTCCTGCCTTGTAAATTTCTAATTACCACTTCTTGATGATCCATCCTATCCCTCACTTCACCTAACACCAAGTTCAACCGCTCAAACTGTTGTTGCATGGATTGCAACACAAATGATGAGTTATCTACCATCCCCTTTGGTGAAGAGCCACTCCAATGAGACATTGTAAAGTGCTGTACAAATGAATATTAGTGGAAAAACCTCACACACTCCCTTACGTGTTTATGCTCGAATAATGGCATTCCACTCGTGTTTCACTCCTAATTGGCTTTTCCCCGATAGTCTCACACTCTCTTGCCTTTTACCTTAATAGTTTTTCCTCTCAAGTTCTTTAAGAACTAGTTGAACTAAATCAAGACAATACAACCTTGTATTATTCCAACCAGTAATATAGATCCAAGAAACAAGAAACAAGGAAGGAATAAAACGACACGGGACTCAAGGAATTTATATGAGGGAAAGAGTAATTATAGAACAAGATACCAACTACAAATATGTATTCAGCCCCTTTGAGGATAAAACTCAATCAACAAATATTTTTCTTTGTTTTTGTTGTAACTATGTAGCAACCTTTAAATATGCTACATCTCCTTATCTTCATCTCTTTCTTCTTCTTCTTCTTCTTCTTCTTCTTCTTCTTCTTCTTCTTCTCTTCTTTTTTTTTTCGAATTTTCTTTTCTTTTCTTTTCTTTTCCTTTCATTTCCTTTCTTTTCTTTTCTTTTCTTTTCCTTTCCTTTCTTTTCTTTTCTTTTCTTTTCTTTTTTTCTAATTCAATCACAAACAGAAATACTCAATTGTAAAAATCAAGCAATTGAATTGAAGCACACAAGAATTGACAACGAAATAGAAGAGAATCAATGGAACGACATTCCAAGCAATTGACAAACTCAGATATGCATTAAACCCTAGAATTTTGAAACCCTAGGTGATGCAAATTTCAGCCAAACCCAAAACCCTTAGAATTTTGGCAGCCTACTTTTCGTTTCTGCAATTTTTTTTTTTTTTTGGCAACTCTAGAACAATGTAGCCCTAGAATTAAATTTAAGGATGCAAGAAATTAAAAGATAGAATCAGACCGGTTTGGAAACCTGGCTCTGATACCAAATGATATGAACCCGTGGGAATGAATTCCCTTGAACCCACAATCAATTTGAAAACTCCCCAAGAAAGCCAAAAAATAAGTCAAGGATGGAGAATCTAGACCCGATGAGAACCCGTTTCAAGAACCTAGATTATATTAAAATCTAGACCCGTTGAAGAACCCGTCTCAAGAACCCAGATTACAAAGGAGGAACGCCACAAAGGTTGTGATTTACCTTTGATAAGTTCAAGAGTTCAATCAAGAACAAGAGGAGAAAACTCAACTCACAAATAAAATTCAATATTGTCTAATCTCTCAAATAAGGCTACAAAGAGTTTTTAAACCCAAACCTAATCAAAACCTAGCCAAAATAAAGCCCCTTTTACCCAAAATTACCCTTGATGAACAGTACCAGCTACAGTACCCGTGGCTACAGTAACCCCTACAATAAATTGATGAAACCCTAGTTCCTAAAATGTAACTTTCCAAATAAGCCCTTGGCCAAAATACAAGGCCTTCCCAAAAACATAGTTCATAAGAAATAAGACATGTGAGCCAAGCATCTTCAAGCCCACTTATTCTAAACTAGTAAAATAAATCATTTAACCAAATTAGAAGCCTCCAATAACAATAGGCCGTATCTCTAAGTCATGTCTTCCACAGCTTGAATAAAGTGGATCAAAGCTAGTTCTCCTTCTTTCAAGCCCATCTTGAGTGTTGGGCTCTTGCCAGCTTCATCCCAAGTGGATTGCACCAATTCGTGCATTGCTTCCTTGATCTTCTTGGCCCTTGATCTTGTAATTGGCCCATCTGGAATTTGCAAATGATCTTTAAGACTAGGCCCACCTTGGTTCCCATCAATAAGAGTCTTCTGAATCCCACTAGTGTAAGAACCACAAGAACATCCAGGCAATGGATTGTAATTTTCTAGTTCATCCCAAAATGCCATTGCTATGAGAAAATCGATTATTGAGTTCATCCTATAGTTCTTTTGCTAAATTCCCAAATAAGGCACTGCTACCTATATCTTTCAAAAGAGAGTTTATAATCCATGATTGAATCATACTATCGCATATGTCCCATACTTCATAGAAGGAATTAGTAAAAGAGGGCTTTTGAATTCTTCCATTGATAAATCCTATTTTGTTTTTGTCTTTGAGTGCCATGATCATGGAACTGCTCCATGAATGATAGCTGTCAACCGTTAATGGCTATGACACAAGCACAGATCTTGGGTTGTCTCCATTGTGTAGAAAATAAGGGTTTGAACAATCTTCAATCACTACAGACAAAAATACTAACATATTGACTGATGAATAAAACCTCACAAAAAATCATTGTAGATTCTTTGATACCATGAAGATATTAGTATTATTAATTTTCATTTGGAGAGCAAGAAAAAGTAGAGAGAAACAGAGAAGAAAAAACTTTTGTATATTTCATGTTTACTATATTTGAACATTTGAACTAAAATGTATCATTTACATCTAGGTCTGTGCACAAAAACCGCAGATCCGGTCCATCCAAATGGACCAAATCCGACCTTACTGCTAAATACGGTTTAAACTGATCTTCGGGTCGAACCCATGAAATGTTGGTTTCAACCCAAGCAACCCATGTAAAGTCATGTTTTAAGCATAAAATACAAATCAAACCCTAGACGCTGAAAGCTTGGCTCCATTCTCTTCCTCGTTATTCCTTCCAATCGTTTGCCCCCATTTAATTCCTTCTCAGAGAGCCAGCGAAGACTGATGATGAGGATGATAAGGAAGAAGAACTGACGCTCAACTCATCTTCTCATCTCTGTGAGGAAGGGATCAAAGATGAAGAGTTTGGAATCCCCCTACCTGCATAAATCTCTTTTGTGTGAGCACCAAGGAAGAAGCAGTCGAATTCTAAGCTTTGATCTCAAGCACCCGAGTGATAGGTACCCTTTTCGAGTATCACAAAGGGCATGCCCATATTTCATTTCAAGAGTATCACAGAGGATGCCCATATTTTTTATCGAACCAATAACCCCAACAAGCATTTTGGTCCAAGAAATGGCATCAGGGCTGCCCTCTTAAAGGTACTGATACCTTCCCCTGTTTTTCCCAAAGATCTTGAAAACCCTCCTCAATCTCCCAAAATTTGAGATGATCTTCGTGGCCCACAAAAATAAATTATAGTCATATTTAACAAAACCATTTTTCTTTATGTAAAAAGAATAAAAAGCTTTTAATAGAACTAATCTTCTCGTTTTTGTTGTTTGACAGATAATTTATGGTCAGTGAGTGAGAAGTTTTTTATTTTTGATCTGTTAAGTTCCAAGATTTGAAATTGTTTTGAACTAGAATTAATATATTTTGTTTTCTTTGTTAAAACGAAAGGTCTGGATAGAAGAATGTAATTTTATTTTACTTTTCTGCGTTTCTCAACAATGAAGGTCTGGATAGAAGAGAGGTCATGGGATGAGAAAGAGAGCTCAAGATGCAAAGAGGTCATGTAGAGCTAGGCACAAAAGTAAACCCACTTTGAAGATCTAGTATTTTTTTTCCTTTGTTTCCTTTCCTTCTTGCCAAACATATCACAGAGATATAATTTCCTGCAGAAGCAATTTAACCCAACTGAGAAAGAGAGCTCAAGGTGCAGAGAGATCAGCGAGGAGGGATGTGATGTAGAGAGCTCAAGATGCAGAGAGGTCATCCAAAGCTAGGTGCAAAAGCAAACCCACTTTCAAGATCCAGTTTTTTTTTTTTTTTTTTTTTCCCTTTGTTTCCTTTCCTTCTTCCCAAACATATCACAAAGATATAATTTTCTTGTAGAAGCAATTTGACCCAGCTATTATTTAAAAAAAAAAAAAAAAAGGTGGGGGAGGAGGGGGAACAAACAAATGGGTTGACCAGACTAAAGTCGGGTCAGATCTTTGTCTGTCACCCTGGCCACCGGGTCGGTTCGGGTCCAAATCCATACCAGATTAGTCGGGTTGCAAGCCTGTTTACATCAACTAAGCCACATCATCAAAAAAACCAAGTAACTCAGTATGTCTCATACTTAACTTGTACTCTGTAACAATATCACGCATGCACATCAGCCACGTAATGCCAAAATTGTTCTCGATCGAAATCCAGATCGCCACAGCTACGACGCAATTCTACTGCCTGCCAAGTCCCCATTTTTGTTTGCTAGGTTGGGTTGCTCACCTAATCGTGGGCTATTCTTGGGGTTGGACCATTGGTTCTTCATGGGCCTCAGCGGCCCACATACTCAACAAAATAAATTGAGCATCCAATGAAAATATGTACGAAATAAGATAATAGGTGCGTATAAGTGATTGATTAGCTCTTGCAAAAGGAAAAACAGCATTTGGAGCCTAAAAATGAGTAATGTTTGAGGTGAAAAGATTTCCTTTTAGTTATTATTAATAAAACTTTTTTGTGATAAAATTAAATATTAAATAACTCATTTAATGTGTCCGCATTTGGTGCACTGTTGCTTGAGGTTGCCCGTGGCCGGAGACGCAACGCCCGAGGAGTTAGTTCTGGTGGATTGGGTCTGGGACAGATTCATAGAAGGGAAGGTCCTTGATGTTATAGACCCTAAGCTGAATGGAAAGTACGAGGAGGCTGAGGTGGTGATGGTTCTGAAGTTGGGGCTCATGTGTTCAAGCAACACGCCAATGGCACGGCCAAGCATGCGGCAAGTGGTGAGGTATTTGGAAGGAGAGGTTGAGATCCCGGACAACTTGAAGGAGCCAGGTGAGTACGTTAATGGAGGCAAGGGTCATCTTGCAGAGGGTTTCGATGATTTTGTGCACTCGTTTCCGTCTACAACCATTGATCGATAGAGTTCGTACATATTCACGAGGAACTGAGATCAGATGGATGCTAGTTTTGCTTCTTTCTCTACTTCTCCTTTCTCCCTTCTCAGTGAGAAACTGGCTAGCTTAATTGTCATTAGGAAATAAGTTCATAATTATTATTAATGTTCATTATAGTTTTTCATAATTTCCTTCTTTATTATTGCACTCTGAGTTCTCTAAAAACACTAATTCCTCATAAGGGGGAGGAGGGTGAATTAGATCATGATCTTTAGTTGTCAACGATGTAGAAAAGTCTTAAAAATCACGTAGACCTGCAAGTCTTCTTTTCTTTGGATCTATACTTCCAATATATAGTCGTTGGTATTGTGGAGTCGCGCAAAAGTTGATGATAATGTAACGTGAGTGGGTGTTGGGGAAATGTTACATGCAGTCGTAAAGTGCACAAGTGCCATATAGTCGCTTTAAAAAATAGTAAAGTTCACTATTAAAAAATTAAATTTTTTATGTGTATCCCGTATTTATTCACTTTTTCAAAATGATTGTGCAGTGCTTGTACATTGAGATATATTTAAATATAAATAGATTAATATATGTATTTGAATTTATGAAATAGATTCAGATGTGTTTAATTTTTTATTAAGAATTAAAAAAATAATAAATACCATCAATAATTGATAGTTGCACTCGTGAGCATACAAGCACCACGTAATCACTTTGAGAAAAGTAAATAAATACAGGACTCATATGAAAAAATGTAATTTTTTAATAGTAGATTTTACTCTTTTTTAAAGTGACTGCATAACACCTACGCACTCTACGACTGCATGTAACATTTCCCCAACACCCACTCACGTTACATTATCATCACCTTTCGCGCGACTCCACAACACCAACGACTATATGTTGGAAGTATAGATCCAAAGAAAAGAAGACTTGCAGGTCTACGTGATTTTTTAAGACATTTCTACATCGTCGACAACTAAAGATCCTCCTCCTCCTCCTCCTCTATCATCACCTTTCGCGTGACTCCACAACACCAACGACTATATGTTGGAAGTATAGATCCAAAGAAAAGAAGACTTGCAGGTCTACGTGATTTTTTAAGACATTTCTACATCGTCGACAACTAAAGATCCTCCTCCTCCTCCTCCTCCTCCTCCTCCTCCTCCTCTCCACAACACCAACGACTATATGTTGGAAGTATAGATCCAAAGAAAAGAAGACTTACAGGTCTAAGTGATTTTTTAAGACATTTCTACATCGTCGACAACTAAAGATCATGATCTAATTCACCCTCCTCCTCCTCCTCCTCCTCAAGAATTAAGGTTTTTAGAGAACTAAGAGTGCAATAATAAAGAAGGAAATTATGAAAAACTATAATGAACATTAATAATAATTATGAACTTATTTCCTGATAACTCTACGACTACACGGTACTTGCGTACTCCACGACTACATGTAGCATTTTTTTATCAATTTTTTCTCCCAAAATGCAAAGAGAAGCCCCATATTTTATGCTAATTCAAATTAGCAAACACAAATCTAATTGGTAGTTGCGTCTTGTCATCTAATCCGGTATTAATATTATTGTAACCAAAATATCGCCAACTACCCATATCTTTGTGAGAAAACACGATGATGATTTTAGATCAAAAAATCCAAATTTGTGCTAATTTGCTAATGAAATTGTGAATGAAGTCAACTCGATCGGTCCATGCTCATCATGTACATCATCATGAAACACGACTTATGATCACTCGCCATCTATTTCATGACTGAAAGTTTTGGCATGTCTCCCTTCATAAGGAACCGTGTAGCACAGGTTACTTTACAAACAAACGAATAGACCATATTAGATATGATTTATCATACCCGTATGGCGATAATATATGTCACGTTCGGTCAATTTCATATCATTAAGAAACGAAATAAGCGATATTGAGTTTGATATAAACAAGTTTAAGTCAAAATTGATTAACTTAATAAAACACAACTAATAAACGGATTAAGTACAGATTAATTGATGAAATCCGTAATCCATCGGTATATCATGAAGAACTTTTATTTTTAAATTTTATAAGTATATAGTATTATATTTTTCTATTGTGATATTAATATTAGTATTTGACTATGTTATATCTCAAACTATTAAACGATTTTGTTAATATGTAATTTTATTTTATAAAAATAATAGTACTTTTTGTATATATTATAGGTTTGGATATTAATAATAAAATATTTTATCATCAATCTAATTGTAATTGTGAATTATTTATATAGTTATGATTTTTTTTATATATGAAATTATATGAATTAGGTTAAAAAATAAATATACAGGTAAGTTCAACCTATTTATATGAAATGAAATAAACTGGTTAGAGCAAATTAATCCAATAAAAATTAATTATTAAACATGTTAAGCGGGTCGTATCATGTAACCTATTAATTAAATGGGTCGAGTTCGTGTTTTAGGATTTGACCTGTTATATTAAATTGGTTAGGTTAGGGTTGACTCATATAATCAAATACTTATTATTTAACATGACTCATAAACACAAATTGCCACCCTTGTAACACATACAACCATTTTTAATACCCTTTATACAACCATATTTTAAAATGTGGATATTTATTAAAAAAATAATAATAGTTACACTTTTTTAAATTGCTTTATAAAAATGTTTCTCATTTATAATTGTGTATATCATTTTACATTACACGTTGCTTTGTATAACAACAAACCCCACCATTTGAATCAAGGAGTTATCAGTAGTTTTGATTGTATAACAACAAACCCCACCATTTCAAATTAATTAGGGTGATCCCAAAGCAAATTCATAAACAATAAATGTAACAATGATAAATATATACCTGATGAAGAAGTTTTAATTCTCACCGGAAACATGAATGCCTCTTTGAGACAGTTCATTTAAAATAATTTATTTAAAAATTAAGGGTCCATGGGAGTTTTGAAGGAATGACCCACAGAGTTGAATTGTCAATAGTTTTTTAAAGGAGAAAAGCGGTGACTTTGTTTGTCTTACACCCACTAATGAAATTAAGACATGTAATACAGAGCATTAGACTAATTGTAAGTGTGAGTCCAGTGGAACCTCCCCCTCCCCCCCCCCCCCCCCCCCCCCCCCCCAACCCCAAAAGAAATCTCCTTCTTCTCAACTCCAAAAATCTCCCTCTTCACAAGAGACACCATCGTCTCACCCCCGTCATCTTCTTCCCCACAAATCTCCCTCTTCTCAACCCCAAAAATCTCTCTCGTTTATCCAAGATTCCTTATGTTAAATTCGTTTAATTTGAATTACTTCAAGTGGATTGGAATTTTGACAAGTCCAGATATTTACTTGTTTTATAGTCCAAGTCAAATTATTATGATTGCACTTCTACGTCATTTAGAAGGCTACTAGAGTCCTCTAAAATAATTTCAAAATAGTTGCTCTAAGAAATTATAGAGAGACATGATAGCCTTTAATTTGTACCTCCACTTTTTCTACACTCTCAATTAACATAAAACTCTCATTTATAGAGTTTTCTAATGGGGTGGTTAATCATCTAACCTAAACTTAAGTACCGGTGGTTGGGAGTTAATTAATTGCAATTGGCAAAAAGCGATTTTGGTTCTAGAGTTTTTACTTGTTTCTGCATGGCAACCGCAAGACCCCTTGGTGGTCCTATACCAGCGGCCAAAACTCGTTCCTTTGTAGACCTGGTATCTGCCACCTCTCAGCCACTTCTTAAGCTTCCTTTATCCACGAGAGCTCCAAAAGTGATGGATGTGGAGATTTACTTTCAGATTTCAAAAGAGGAGATTCAAAAATCAGCGGAACCATTTTGGTTTTCGTTGGTTTTGAAATTTTTAAGGCAACGCTCGTCTTTGGATGCCATCTGTTTGTTCATAAAGAGTAGATGGGGATTATTAGGGGTGGCAGTAGTCTCTGTCATGATATTGCATCGTAAAGTTTTTATCCATCTTACATCGGAAGGGGATTTCAACAAGGTTTTTTCGCGTAAGGCTTGTGACATTGATGGTATTCAATATAAACCGTTTCACCAGTCTCCAGATTTTGTTAAGGAGGAGGAGCCATCTATTGTGCCAGTCTGGGTACTCCTTCATGGTCTAGCCCCAAACTTTTATCAGTCCTCTATTTTACGTATTCTAACTGCGCCCATTGGAAAGCTTATTCGTAGTGATAATTCTACGTGATGCGCGACAATAACAGATGGTGCGAGGGTTTGTTTAAAGTTGGATGCAGCAAAGAAACCTATCACATATTTTCACAAGTCCATTCTACAATCGCAAGCCCTAAAATTTTTCTTTCACCAACCTTGTCCCAACAAAAAGAAGATATACATTTCCTCCCATAAAGCGCCATACCAATGCTCGTCTGGTAACTGTTATATAAGCAAACTCCACTAAAGGTAGATAGTCAGTCCAACTCCCTTTAAAATCTATCACATAAGCTCTTAACATATCCTTTAAGACTTGGATAGTTCTCTCAGACTATCCATCTATCTCCAAATGGAATGTTGTACTAAAAGCTAATTTCGTACCTAAGGCTTGTTTCAATTTACTCTAAAATTGTAAAGTAAAATGTGGATCTCTATCTGGATGGTTACTAGCACACCGTGTAACCTTACAATCTCTCATATATAAATTTGGGCAAACTTGTCGAGAGGATAGTTCACCTTAATTGGAAGAAAATGCGTTGATTTCGTCAGTCTATCCACCACTACCCAAATTGCATCTTGTCCTTTATTTGACCTCGGTAACCCTGACACAAAATCCATAGTTATATGCTCCCACTTCCATTCTAGAATAAGAAGTGGTTGCAATCAACTCAAAGGTTGTTGGTGTTCCACTTTCACCTGTCAACACGTTAAACATTGCTCAATAAATCTGGCTATTTCTTGTTTAATGTTATTCCACCAATATGTACCTCGAATATCTTTGTACATTTTAGTACTCCCTGGGTGTATGGTATAACGAGAATTATGAGCCTCTTCTAAAATTTGTCCTTTTCTTTTTGGATTATTTGGCATACACAGCCTGTCTCTAAATCTCAAAATACCATTATCTGGCATGTTGAATTCATACTTCTTTCCATTTTGTACTTCCTCCATGATCTTTAGCAATTTTGCATCCTTGCCAGGGTTTTCCTTAATTTTCTCAATCAGAGTGGCTTGTACACTTAAGTCACATACCTCTCTAAGTGCGTCTGCCACTACATTGGCCTTACCAGGGTGATAGTTGATTGTACAATCATAATTCTTAATTAATTATAAGCACCTTCATTGCTTCAAATTTAATTCTTTTTAAGTAAATAGATACTTTAGACCTTTATGATCGGTGTAAATTTTGCACTTCTCACAATATAAATAGTGCCTCCAAATTTTTAATGCAAATACTACAACACCTAGCTCTAAGTCATGAGTAAAATAATTTAGTTCATAGCCCTTCAATTGGCGGGAAGCATATGCAATCATGTTTCCTTGTTGCATCAACACACAACTCAATCCTTTATATGAGACATCACTATAAATGACAAAATTACCAGAATCAGAGGATATGGTTAACACCTAAGTTATGCTTATGCTCTTGGAAACTACTCTCGCATTCATCAGTCCACTCAAGCTTAACATTTGTCCTAGTTAGTTGAGTCAATGGCACTGCTATACGAGAAAAGTCCTCTACAAATCTACTATAATATCCCACGAGACCTAAGAAACTACGAACTTCACTCACATTAGTAGGCCTAGTCCATGTAGTCACAACCTCAATTTTACTAGGGTCTACCATAATTTCATCTTTGGATACCACATGTCCTAGGAAAGCAAGTTGACCAAGAAAAACTCACATTTCTTTAATTTGGCATAAAACTGTCTTTCCTTCAAAATTTGTAGTACCAACCTTAAATGCCCTTCATGTTCCTTCTGACTCTTAGAATAGACCAAAATATCATCAATAAAGATAATTACAAATTGATCTAAATACTCTTGAAAAACTCTATTTATTAAATCCATGATGACAACTAGGGTATTGGTCAATCCAAATGGCGTAACTAAAAATTTGTAGTGCCCATATCTAGTCCTACAAGCCATCTTTGGTACATCTTCCTTTTTCACCTTCAACTGATGATATCTAAAATGAAAGTCAATCTTATAAAATACTTGAGCTCCTTGTATTTGATCAAATAAGTCATCAATGAGGGGAAGGGGGTATCTATTCCTCATAGTAACCTTATTTAACTCATGGTAGTCTATGCATAATCTCATACTCCCATCCTTTCTCTTCACGAATAATACTGGAGCTCTCCAAGGTGATATACTCGAACGAATGAACCCCTTCTAATAACTCTTGCAATTATTCCTTAAGTTCCTTTAACTCCATTGGGCCATTCTATAAGGTGTCTTAGAAATAGGGTTGGTACCAGGGGTAAGATCGATAGAAAAGTCTATTTCTAGATCTGGGGGTAATCCAAGTAAATCCTTGGGAAATACGTCAAGAAAGTCTCTAACTACAAGTATATCCGCAAGTTTCAACTCTTCCTTTTGGATATCTACTATGCTAGCCAAGAACCCATAACATTCCTTCCTAAGTAACAGGTTGGCCTTTAAAACGATATAATTCGTAATGGAGACTTGGTGGACAATCCTTTAAATCTAAACTCAGATTCTCCAAAAGGTTTAAAAACTACTTCATTTTCAAAACAATGAATATTAGCATGATATACAGCCAACCAATCCATTCCTAAGATAACATCAAAATCATGCATATCTAAGACTATCAAATTTGCTAACAATTCCCTACACTTAATAATAATCATGCATGACCTGAGTACAAGATTTGTTATTAATGTACTGCCTGTAGGAGTTGAAACTACTAACTCATAATCAAGTAGTTTTGGTTCCTTATCACAATTCTTAGCAAATACCCTGGAAACAAAGAAATGAGTCGATCCAAAATAAAAAAAGTATGTTGGCATTTACGGAAATAAATTGAGTATACATGTGACCATCTCATTCGTAGCCTAGGCATCTTGCGTTGTCATAGCATATACTCGCCCTTGAACTTGTTTCCCCATACTACTATTATTTTTCTGAATTGGTTGTGGTTGTTTATTATTCGGACATTCAAGAGAAAAATGACCTGGTTGTTTACAAGTGTAACATAAATTGACCTCAGTAGTACATGGTTGCCCTCCATGATATTTTCCACATCGTGACTACCACTCATTTGCTGGGAAGAATGTCCCTTTTTATCACCCCTATTAACAATTCTCTTTTTAAAACCTTGCCCTTGGTCCTTTTCTAGTTGGGCACTAGGTTGCAAGTATCTCTTCTTGTATACATTGGTAGAATCTCTCAATGTAAAATTTTTCTCTAATTCCATGGCTCTCCTAACTATTTTCGTATGTGTTAACACCTGAAACCAGTATGAGGTGACGTATTCTATCACTCAAACCCTTATGAAATTTTTGAACTCTTTTCCCATCATTCGGAATCAAGTGAGGGGCAAAACGGGAGAGTTCAGTAAACTTAGCAGCTTATTGCTCTATGGTCATGGGCCCTTGAACTAAGTTTGCAAAATCATTTTCCTTTGGATCCTTTACCACTTCAGGATGGTAGTTATCATTGAAAATTCTTTGAATTTATCCCAAGTAGTGGTGGTACCTTAGCCAAGTTCTTCTTTTAATAGCAAATATGTACTATCTCACCACCTCTTAGAAGCGTCCTCTAAGGTGAAAATAGCATATTGGACCTTTTGTGTGTTAGTACAATTTAACACTCTTAACAGTTTCTCCATTCTAAATAACCATTTTTCCGTTACTATGAGATTTGGCTCTCCAGAAAAGGTAGGAGGGTTGTGTACTTTAAACTCTCCAAAAGAGCAACCCTCTCTTAGATTTTTATGTCTCCTAGTACTCCGTCCAATTCTAGAACATATTCTATCAGTTACTTCATCAATTTCATCTGTCTTAGTCACAACAAACATTTCTTCCTCTAAATTACGTTCCAAGGCCAAAATTTCAACAACAAACTTCTTATTTTGCTTTGGCGGCATATTTAACCTATTTTATCACCAAAATGAGTTATATAAATAAAAGCACAATAATAAGTCCAGCAAACAAAATTTTTTTAAAAATCAATAAACCTCAAATCAACTTTAGACTATAATCAACAAAACTACCACTATCAATCGACATCCAAACCAAAATATAATGAGGATCAAATCCTAATTCTATGATATCTTTAACCTATGCTACAACCATAATCAACATCCTTATTCATTTCTTAAGTGTCTACAGAATCATAAGCCTAAGCTTTGATACCACCATTGTTACGCCTCAAACCCAAAACCATAAACGGACAAAGTTCTGCCTATATTTTTAAAACTTTTTCTCTGTTTACAAATATATATTAAATACACAACCTCTAAACTATTCACAACCATAATACAATGATCCTCAAAAACTCATTCATAAGTTCGGCTAGTCATTAAGTTCTAAATAATTACAATACAGATACTTCAACAAAAACTATAAAATATCTAAAATATGACTATAAGAAAACTTTCTGTACAACCGAAACCATCTTTACACAACAAAATCATCAATCCCCAAAATTTCTAACCTAGAGTTACTAAACCAAGTCCACTCTGGAATCTTTGTGCTCACAAGTTATCGCTTCAAAGGAATGAACTTTCTACAACTCTAAAAAATATGTGAAATGAAGTGATGAGTTATCACGTGCTCAGTAAGTAGCAATTTAATGAGGGAGGGAGAGTTGACAATTTTCTTGACTATAAGAGAGTGAATAAATTCCAAATAAAATAATGTGAGCAATATAATTTTATCTCAACCAATATATTTAGCTAAATATCATATTCAATGACACATGATAATAGAGAAATCACTAATATACCACAAAGATATCAGGCCATGAAGACATCATGTCGTGAGGGCATCAATATACCACAAAGATATCATGCCATGAAAACATCACGCCACGAGGGACATCAAACATGTCAGAAAGACATTCATATCATGGGCTCAAGAATAAATAGCACGCTCACATTTAACTTTCAAGTCTAACAAGTCATATAGCATTTTTCAAACATTCCATCCATTACAAAACTTGCACAAATCCCACAATTCGAGTCAAAATAGCATAAGAATGTGCACAAATCTAAATTGTACGCAAGTTTGAAATATAATATCCAAGTGCACCATTTCAAAAAAAAACTAAGTCATTTTATTAAAAACTCATTAAAAAGTCACTTACCTCGATTTCTAGTCAAAATAATCAAGATATTCTTTTGCCAACGGTCACTCAGAACCTATTTCAAGGCCACTATAATCCGTCAACTTCTACTCTAAAAATGATCTCACTTAAATCTAAAATTTTACACAATCCTTAATAACATGAATTTAGATTTGTTTTAAAATATTATCCTCCAAAATTGATAAATTCCAAATTTCTAATTTGCAAATACGTTGCCGGATAGCACGTACACCGGCCTCTATAACCTTATTATTTCAACATAAATAAGGTCTACAGTCAACCATATAACAGTGACATATACATAGATTTATTCTAACTAATACTCAACACTAACACTTGAATATTAAATTCATCTTCAATACACTCTTACAGCCTAATCAATTAGGTATGTTATCAACAATTCACAACACTAAATATTAATAAATTTTATATTTAAAATTCATTAAATATATTATTTATGAGGGATGAGAATTTACTAATATTATCGTTAGTAATGATGAAACAACAAAAAGAAATAGTTGTGGATTAAGGTTACAGAGAGAGAATATGTATGTTCGAGGGAAGGAATTGAGAAAGAAATACGGGAGATTGAGAGAAAATATGTGTGTATATATATATATATATATATGTGGGGTTAGAGAGAGAGAATGACGGAAGTTGGGAGAAAGAATAGGAGAAAGAGAGGGTGTGTGTGGTCGAGAGAGAGAAAGATGCCCACTGGTGGGGCGGGGCAGGAGGAATTAAGGGGGCTAGTCCTTTTGGGTGGGTGGGTGGGTTGGGTTATTATATAGATAATCTTGAAATAGAAATTCTTATTCATCATCCTATTAACTATTATCATTTTATCGTTTTATAATGTGATATTAAATTATTAAAAAACTATTTTTTACTTTTCACTAATCTATTAATCATATGATCCCATCTTAAGTTTTTAAGTCGATACAACGTTCCGTAGTTGAAACGTTTTTAAGTCAACTTCAGAGTCAAGTCCCGCTCCCTCGTCATGGAATATGATGTTAAGATTCTAAAGGTGTGTTTGGGTAGTGAGAGTATTTGAGATATTCTCACTATTATTTTTTATTTTATTATTACTTTTTATCTATTTTTTATTATTTATTATTTTTTACCTATTTTTTATTATTATTTAATATTTTATTATTATTTTATTATTATTATTTATAAATATTCTCAATACTTTTCAAATATTTTTATTATTTAAACGTAGCTTAAGTTTCTGCAAGTTGGAAACGAGGAACTATTAATAATAAGACTATGGGGTGCATCTATCGAAACTGACATTTGAGCAGATACATATCGATATCAAAGACAGTTTTATTAATTAGTGGAACAGAATGAAAATGAATACTCTGATTTTGATTTTTACCGAAAAGACGGCGAAGTTCCACTGCAATAAATTTGATGGGAGCTTCCAGAAGACATGGTCCACTCATCTGCTATTTCTTCTTGTCCAAGATTCTTTGTAGACTTCATTTGCTGTGAAATTCATATTTCATCTTTTACATCAACATGAAGGTTATCCATAAGAATCCCAGAATATATAGCAAAACATCTCTAAGCATCTCTTGATTCTTGAAGACTTACCTCCTAATTCACATGATTCATGCATGTATGCATTTATCAAAAGAAAATTAAAAAAAAAAAATATATAATTTAATATGATATGTTAAATCTAAACTTTACATTAAAAATAATTTTATAATCTAATATATCATAGGATAATATTATAGCCCTTATTGGGAGCTCTTGCTGGGGACTAGCATTATTCTTTCAAGTGTTTTTTTTTAAGTTATTTATTATATAGATTTTTTTAACACTTTTACATATTTTAAAAAAATAAAATAAATTTAGAACATTATTAAAAAGCATTTCTTTAATAAGAAAGTAAAAACAATTATTAAAAAATACTTTCTTAATCACAAAGTAAAATAAAAAATTATTTTTTATTTTATTTTGTGATTAAGAAAGTATTTTTTAATAATATTATAAATTTTTTTATTTTTTTTAATATTTAAAATTAATAACAAATTCTATATAAAATAAGAATTAAAAAAAACATATAAAAATATACATTAATACAAACGGTATCTCTCAGCGGAAGTTAGAAGCGGGATGCTGAGTATTTTCCAATATTATACCTGTTTGTCAAACAGTTTTTTATAATTTTTTCTCTTTGCTTTGGAGCTGTGATTTGCTTAGGAAATTGCCAAGTAATATCGACGGTGCAGGTATCCACTTGGGTTTCTTTATTTTAATTAAGAGGGGTGCTACTCAGCTCAAAGTGTCCATTCTGTGTGCCACTTAATATAATTTATATTTTTTTTTATTTTTATGTTAAATATTTTTTAAATATATTTAAATATTTTTAAAAAATAAAAAAAATATATTAATCTATTAATAGTCAATTTTTTAATTATTTAAAAAAATTTAAAATAAAATTAAATATATAAACAGTTAAAATGAAATGATAAAATAAAGAATATACTCATTATACTTTAATTAAATATAATAAAATAATGCTCTTTATTTTAAATCTTATTATTTTTAATAATATATTTGATATCACATGTTTATCTACCTATCATACATAAAAGTATATTTAAAAAAAAATAAAGAAAAGTATGTGCTACGTGTCAAAAGAGATGTTTACTAGTTAAAAACAAAAGTCTACCACCGGCCTAGAAGGGGCAGTTGGGCAATCATCTCAACTCAACCTCGGGGTCTAAAATGGACGCATTCGAAATCTTCCCACGTAATCAAGAATGGCAGCTGTAATGGTCCCATGGCTGCTGCACTTTCATAGCACTGTCCATCGATCGTACAGAGACTATAGACCATATATATATTTTTTTCTAATCAAACATATTATATATAAATAAACATATAAAAAATTTAAAATGAATTATTTCTACTATCAATATATAAGAAATAGTTAGAAATATTCTCTAAGAATAAATTTCTAAAAACATGTTTAATAGCTGTTCATTATTTCACTGAGTGCGAATATCGATTTTGAAACCGATGTATTTTAATAAATTTTTAGTCTTAATAATGTTAGGAGATGAAAAGAATGCCTCTAATAATTATTGAGATGTTCCAAGTGGACTATAGACCATATTACTTGCAATCACACATGTTTACAAGTTTGAAAATGCAAATTATTTAGGTTTGTCATGAGACTCCAATATGCATAAATCTAGACTTATCCCCCCCTATTTTTGTGGTGGAAAATGAGAGATTCTGTCTCGTATTTCATGGGGGCCCCTGCATTGAAACTTGGGTGGAATTTAAGTGGATATTCCACGGTGATTTCGGGGCATTCACAAAGTGGGTGAGAATGTAAATACTCGAAAGTTCTTCATCTTGTAATGACGGATACGTAACCAAACGCTGCATTTACTTGATATTTAAGTACTGAAACTAAGAAACCGTGCGAAGAAGAGAGAGGTGTATGCAAAATATAGCCATGTTTTCGAAGCTTGGAATATTGTTGTCTCTGCTGGTAGGCTTCGTAGCTTCAGAAGATATCAGCTTCACCTTCAATGGATTTAGATCGGCGAATCTAAGCCTAGACGGCATAGCCGAAATCACTGCTAATGGCCTTTTGAAGCTCACCAATGACACCAAACAGCAGAAGGGTCATGCTTTCTATCCCAATCCAATAAGCTTCAAGAATTCCTTAAATGGTAACTCTTCTTCCTTCTCTACGACTTTTGTGTTCTCTATCATTTCCCAATATCCCACTTTGAGCGGTCATGGGATTTCATTCGTGATTGCTCCAACTAAAGGGATCCCAGGAGCACTTCCAAGCCAGTACCTTGGCCTTTTCAATGAGACCAACAATGGTAATTCCACCAATCATGTGGTTGCCATAGAACTCGATACAATCCAGAGCAACGAGTTTGCCGACATAAACGACAATCATGCTGGGATTGATATAAATGGGTTGAAGTCCGAAGAATCTGCTCCTGCAGGATACTTTGCTGATAATAATGGTGGGTTTAAGAACATGAGCCTTATTAGCGGCCACCAAATTCAAGTTTGGGTGGATTATGATGGTGTGGAGAGGCAAATCAATGTCACTTTAGCTCCTATCAGTGTCGATAAACCCAAAATCCCGCTGTTGTCTTTGTCTCGTGATCTTTCACCTATCATTAACGACAATATGTATGTTGGCTTCACTTCCTCGACTGGCTCTGTTCTATCAAACCATTATGTTTTGGGTTGGAGTTTTAAGATGAATGGCCAGGCTCCAGCACTTGTCCTCTCTCAACTTCCCAAGCTGCCTCGGATTGGAGGTAAAAAGAGATCTAAACTTCTGACAATTGGGTTACCTATGATGATTGTTAGTTTAGTCTCGGTGGCAATTTCAGCTGCAGTTTTTGTTGTAAAAAGGAAGAGGAAGTTTGCAGAATTGGTAGAAGACTGGGAGCTTGACTATGGGCCTCACAGATTCAAATACAAAGATCTTTATATTGCCACAAAAGGATTCAAGGATAAAGAACTATTGGGCGTTGGTGGATTTGGTAGGGTTTATAGAGGTGTATTACCTACCTCTAAAATTGAGATTGCAGTGAAGAAAATCTCCCATGAATCAAGACAGGGAATGAGAGAATTTGTTGCAGAAATTGTAAGTATAGGTCGACTTCGCCACAGGAATTTAGTTTCACTCTTGGGCTATTGCCGGCGCAAGGGAGAGCTGCTTTTGGTGTATGACTACATGCCCAATAGAAGCCTAGACAAATACCTATTCGATCAACCCAAGATCACACTCAATTGGGACCAGAGATTTCGAGTAATTAAAGGCGTGGCATCGGGTCTGCTATATCTACACGAAGAATGGGAGCAAGTTGTAGTGCATAGAGATGTCAAGGCCAGCAATGTCTTGCTAGATGGTGCAATGAATAGTAGATTAGGAGACTTTGGTCTTGCAAGATTGTATGATCACGGAACTGATCCTCAAACTACCCATGTGGTAGGAACTCTTGGGTATCTTGCCCCAGAGCATACTCGAAACGGCAAGGCCACAACAAGCACAGATGTGTTTGCTTTTGGGGCCTTTTTGCTTGAGGTTGCTTGTGGAAGAAGACCAATAGAGAAAGGAGCCGAGGA
This sequence comes from Juglans microcarpa x Juglans regia, assembly GCF_004785595.1. Lineage (NCBI taxonomy): Eukaryota > Viridiplantae > Streptophyta > Magnoliopsida > Fagales > Juglandaceae > Juglans > Juglans microcarpa x Juglans regia. The sequence goes on along the minus strand of NC_054602.1, from coordinate 31,611,212 downwards.
TGCCGTTTTGGTCGATTGGGTTTTTTCTTTTTGGAATCGAGGGGAAATTCTTGAGGCAAGGGATCCAAATCTAGGTGCAGATTATGTGGTAAAGGAACTGGAGTTGGTATTGAAACTTGGGTTGCTATGTTCTCATTCAGAGCCTGCAGCTAGGCCAAGCATGCGCCAAGTTGTGCAATACTTGGAGGGTGATATTCCTCTTCCTGAGTTGTCATCGCTTGGTCTATGTGCCAGCGGCTTGATATTTGCGCACAACTTAGGTTTCACTGATCTCGCTATGTCCTATCCGTCTTCTATGAGCAAGGCGTTTACGCATCCCTCTTCTGTTGCAGACTCGCTTCTCTCGGGGGGTCGCTGATTCAAAGTCACTCTTGTTTTGGGTATGTGAGCAGTCGCAACTTTTTGAAATCTGTTGTAAATCGTTGTCGTGAAAAACGAATACCGAGTTAAATATCAACACAGTTCCTGTTGTTTATCTTTGGACGGATTAGTTTCTCTGTTCTACTTTTAATGTGCTTTTAGGTTGTTGGAACAAATTCATTTCATTTTAAACTAATTAGCGATGAGATTTATTATTTTTTTAATTTTTTATAAAAAAATTAAATTTATTTCAATTTATTTCATATATTTTAATTTAAAAAGTTAAAAATAATATTACGCACGATCTCTATTTAAAGACTTCAATACAAGTCTAAGTAATTTTATCTTTAAAATTTTTTAAAATTACAAAAATATTTTTTTTAAAATGATTTTTTTTTTTATTTAATGAAGGGTTTATACATATCGTTCTCAAATGAAGACTATAAATAAAATTTTTCAAAAGTTAAATATATCTCAATTTTAAAAAGTTAAACTCATCTCAATGAGATTTATAAAGTATTATTATTCACAATTCAATTTAACTCATCTGAACATCTAAACGTAAATTTTGTATCTCTTTAAATCGTTTTTAATTTTTTGTTTTAATTTATCTTTTTAATCTGTAGATTACATGTGACGTCCAGTCATTGGTGCCTGATATAACACCATTAACGGTGCATTAATGAAAGTACAAAATACTAATACTAATTCCAATTAAGTTGAAAGTACAAATAGAAAAAACTTTTAAATTAGAGAAGTGCTAATTCGACTAAAATGTAATATCAGTAGACTATTTTAGTGAATGATATAAAAGAGAAATATTTATAAAAATATTTTACACCAAGAAATTTATAATTTAATGTAATTTTATTTAATATATTAGAATTACATTATAATAAAAATAATTTTAAACTATGACATCAAATAATATTATTATGTCATTTTATTTTTATAAAATCTTTTTATAATTTTTCTCGATACAAAAACTAAAGGCTAAGGCAAGTCTCAATCCTAAATGGGTGGGTAGTTACGTCGCCTCTTCCCCATTGTTGAACTGGTTATTTCTCCTCTCCCCACACCTTCTTCCTGCCCACGATTTTATGTGTTAATACAAGATGAGTGAGCTAAATCCATGAAATGGGTATCTCACCTGCCACTTGCCTGATTTATTTGGAAAGATTACAACCCGTCCATTACTTTGGATAAATGATAGTAAGAGATAGACTAAGATTGTTTTTGGATGTTGAAGTGAGTTGAGTTGAGTTAAGTTGAGATGATAAAATATTGTTAGAATATTATTTTTTAATATTATTATTATTTTGAGATTTGAAAAAGTTGAATTGTTTATTATATTTTGTGTTGAAATTTAAAAAAGTTGTAATGATGAGTTGAGAGGTGTTTAGTTACCAAACGTATCCTAATATTTCCTATCACTTGTTTACTAGTCTATAGTATATTTGAAATTTTTATTTTTTTTATTTTTTTAAGTATTTTTTTCAACATCCTTAATCATTAAGAAAAAATTTAAAAATATATATAACATCACTAATAGTCACTTCCTTAATTATTAAGTAAAAAAATAATAATAAGAAAAATAGAAAGAGTAGTAAACATGTGATACGAGATAGTATAGCTATCATTATCTTATTTTAAATTTTCTTAGTTGTTGATATGTTATGACTTATTTTTCATCTTAAATTTTTTTCATCTTCAATCTCATATGATAATGTTTAATGTTTTAAGTGATCTCTTCTATAACTCATTTAAGTAGTGCCCACTTGAAATATGTCACATCATTATTGTGACCGGAAATGATTAGATCGAGATGAAAGAAGTACTACTCTACATATTAATGCACACACATATATCCACGAAATACATAATCCCATAGTAACAACTTATTTACCAATATTGGTTTCTTAATACTATTTTCCTTATTTGTAATGGAAAACTGCATCTAATTTTCTCGAATTAAATTTTTACTAATTGGTTTGTTGACTTTGAAATTTTCTTTGTAACTGCTCGGTTGGATTTTGTGGACTCTTTTAGTTAACGTTGGTAGTCTATTTTTTTTTTTTTTTCCTCTAAGCAAACAAATATATTTCATTAATTAAGATGATACAAAAGGAGGGGGTGTGATTCTCTAATAAACACCTCTAAAACAATAACAACAGTGTAAAATGGTGGATAAAAAAAGAAAAAAAATAATTTTTTACGACCAATATCTTGGTTGTCACCCATGTTCTACCAAGAGGATGTCGTCTTAAAAGACGGTAATAAGCTATTTGCAAAAATTTATTAACAATGGAACCACCGCCGGTAGCGGTGGAACCTTTACTGTTCGCAAAAAGCAAAAGATGTCGGTAGTCTATTTGCTTCCGTAACTTGAGAGTTGATTCTTGTTACTAATACGAGTTTGATCGATCCCTCTCTTTGGGTTGTGTTTGGAATTATTCATCTTATAATAGATGATGATCCATTTGAGAAGTGGCAGAAATTATCTTTGTCGGAGGTTGAGAAGGCTGAAGTTATACGGCCGAATTCCTCCCTTGATTCTATGGTGAATTATTCTAATAGTTGTCTCATCTTTTGATTATTCACACGAAAATTCTATAATAAGGATGTTTTTAAGTCAATTATGCGTACTGTGTGGAACCCATTTAAATGTGTGAAGTTTTTTTATTCAGGTGAAAATTTGTTCTTGGCTCAATTCACATAACAAAGTGATAAGGAGAGGGTATTTCTTTATAGTGCATAGTCTTTTGATAAGCATTTGGTGCTCTCAACGAAATACGTTTGTAATGCCCCGATCCCGTAGGGGTCGGAGAGTTACTTATTGTCACTAACACTCACATTTCATCAATATAAGTATAGACTCCAAATTCTCAATATCATAAAGAAATTTCGATTCAAACTAATTTCCTCAATATAACCAATTTTCCAAAATGCCAAGTCATCAGAACACAATAACATTTCTTAATAAAAATCGTAAATACTCATTGAAAACTTTCTATACTTAATCTACTACTCTTAAATCATCTCACCCAAAGCTTCAAAATCTTGATCCCCAGCTGAAATATCCAAAATCATTTGAAAAATATTGTGGAGATAAGGAATGGGTTATCTACAACTCAGTAAGTAGAGAATATATACTAGCATGTAAACATGAACATTTATAAAGTTCGGTATGCAGAAAAAAAGGACATTCACTTTCAGAATACAGAAACAACATATTTTCTTTCATAATGCATAAACAAAACTTGTTACAAAACATAGAACAAAATTTAAAAAAAAACAAACTTATTTCCAAAAAGAAAATCCTTTGGCATATCCAAACTGAAATATTATTTTCATATCATCTCATAGCATCACATCGGGACAAATACCATGTTTAACTCTCATGGTAGGGTTATAAACCATCATTATACCTGTGGCTGGGCTGTATACCATGTTTCACCCCCCGTGGTAGGGTTATAAACCACCATTATACCCGTGACTAGGCTGTATACCATGTTTCACCCCGTGGTAGTATTATAAACCACCATTATACATGTGGCAAGGTCTTAATAGAAACAGAACGGAACATCATCGGAACCAGATCACATTCAGATACAGAATTAGAACTTCATGCCAAGGTTTTCAGATGACACATCATATCAAAACAAAATACTAAATAGTTTCAGATCATTTCACATGTTCGAAATAAACAGAATAAAAACATATTTGTTTATTCATAGCAAAAATCTTTAGACTTTCATAGTTGCTCTTTTTGCATAGTTCAGAAACAGAATGCACAAAATTAGCTCATATCTACACCAGTCATGACAGAAAATATTTTCTCTTATATTGAATTTATGCATATGCAGAATAAACATCTGAGGTCGTTTTCAGATTTCTTTTCAAAAACAAACATGCTTATTTTCAAAGTCAACCTCATTTTATTTCTTTTAGGCAAAACTAGTACATGAACCCCACTTACCTTAGCTTCTTAGTTTTTCAGAAAATTCTCCACAACAGTACTGAATAATTGTCAATCGTCACCTATAAAAAATAATCATGTAACTCCCGTAAATTTTTAATCGAACACGTATTTCAATGTTTAAGCCTAAGATGCTAAAATAACCTATTTTAATTCTTCAAAAACCTAAATTCCCAATCCCTAAAAATATCATCGCTTTCCAAATTCCTCAATATCTAACTTAATCTCTGACTAAAGTATTAAATTCTAACTCATTTACTATTGAGGCCTAACTATAAAATATAAAACTAAATAACCTAATTATATCAAAATCATTATAAGTATAAAATCATAATTTTGCTTAAATCAAAAATATTTTTTTTAAAGGATTCAAAATAAATATTTGTAATTATTGTTCACTTCAAAAATTCATATTTAAATATATATATTACAAAAAAATATAATTCAGCTCTATAAGCTACATATTTAAAAAAATAAAAATTTAAAACTCTCATAAAATGAGCACTAGACTTATAAATATAAAACTCACCTGAAGGATGTTTTAGGAAATAAATTGGGAAGTTAAAAAAAGATTTACCAACAAAGTTTCTAAAACAGAAAAGAACTAGAACATGCGTACGTAAAGCCTAATTGCTCACCGAGAGAGTGCTGGATCAACTGCAACAGAGACACAGAGCTGGACGTCGACGGAGATGGATAGTTGAGATGAATTCTCCGGCGCTTGGAGGCGAAGCACTGAGAGAGGAAGATGGAGAGAAAACTGTCACTCGATCACGGTGGAGAGAGAGGGAGCGTAGTGAGAGAAAGAGAGGGAGAAAGGGTGTTTCGTGTATAGAGAGAGAGAGAGTTTTACCAAGGGAACATCTGGGAGGGGTGGAGATCAGTGTTTTAAATTTCGTACCGTACCGGCTAGTAAGGCCGAAATTTTTCGTTTGGCCGTCCGGCCGATACAGGTACTATATCTATTCCGTACCGGCCAAAATACCGGCCATACCAGCCGGTACCGGTCGTACCGGCCTGAATTTCGGCCTGTACCAGCCTATATTTCGGCCAGTACCGGCCGATATTTCGGCCTGTGTTTTTTTTTTTTTTCGTTTTTTCAAACTACAAGCTTATTTTTTAACCCTCAATTCAGATTAGACTATTTATAATTTATATATATATGTATTTATATATAATTTATTTATATATAGACTATTATTTTAGAATATAATTTTTATATATATAATTTATTCATATATTGACTATCCCGAAACGCTATCCCGAAACGGTACCGGTACCGAAATATTTCGTTCCAGTGCCTTGACCGGTACGGCGTCCGGTACGGTATTCAAAACATTGGTGGAGATACTGTGTGACGGCAGCTCGCGGTGGCACGAAGTTGGGCATGGTTGCGGGGATGGTGCAAAGGCACTGTGGACTTGTTGGCTTCTCGGTCAAGGCGTTAGTAGAAGCTCTATTTCGGGTGCAGTAAAATAGGGGCGTTTTGGCTTGGCAAAACCGTGGTTTACTGTTTGCCGTGGTTGTGGGAGGTGATTTCCGGTGGTTGGATGTTGTGAAGGAGCAAGGCACCTCACGTCGGAATCGTGGTGGTTACTGGTTGTGGTGCAGTGTTCACTGCACTTGGCCTCAAGTTTTGACTTCGACTGAGGGAGGCTTCGGCAGACTGACCAACATGCAACGGCTTCGACGAGGGCCACTTGTGATGGCGCCTTGGTGGCGATGGTGCACAACAGGGAGGGAGGCTGATGATTCTCTGCAATGAAGGGCTTTGTGCGAGCGGATTACTAATTGTAATGAAGAGAGGATAGGAAAAAGAAAGGAATAAGGGTAATGGCAAGAGGGATTTGAGTAACGGGAGGAAAAGATCAAATTTAAAACTGCGTGGACGTGGGGAAGATGGAGATCTGGGTGGGGTTCTTTTCGGTTTGAATAAACTAATGGACTGAGAAGTGGGCGTGGGGGAGAGAAAAAATTGTGAGAAGTTTTTGGGGAGGAGGAGGAGAAGAAAAAGAAAAAGAAAAAAAAATTGAAGGGGAAGACACCTACCTGGAATGACAACGTCTTGGATTCAAGGCTGAGTGTTCGTGGGCCAGGAGGGCCTGGCCTTGAGGCTGGTTATTACAACGTGGGTGATCTTCAACCATCAAGTATTTCATTGAATCTTGCATCCTTTTGGATCTGATTATATGATTTGCCGTTAAAAAGGGATGAATGTTGTCACTGTCTGTAGTATTGGTGAGTCAATTGGTCTGATAAAAGATATCAATTTGTTTGATCAATCCCTAGTTGAGGTGCTTTCTCGAGGGTGTGTGTTCATATTGACATTCATCAACCATTGCCCCGTGTAAAAAGACTTTGTCTATTGGAAGGAGATATAATTTGGGTTCGTTTGAAATATGAACAACTCCTAAATTTTTGCTATTGTTGTGGGAGGTTGAGTCATTCCAATCGGGACTATGATTTGTGGCTATCTAAGAGGGAAGTTGTTGAACGGGAGGGGTTTCCTTATGGTTCTTGTCTGCAGGTAGATGGTGGAACTAACATGTCTCATAGTTGTAAAAATCCTTTCGTGGTCGAGTCACGCTCTGTTCCTGAGAACCCATTAGCGGTTGGTAATCACTTGGGGGATGTCTCTTTGCTGCAAAAAAAAGTGTTGATGCATCCATGTCCACTATCTGTTGGTGGTTTGGTGATGGAGTCAAAGGAGGATGCAATCACTACTGAGGGTAACTGCTTGCAGAGGTTGAAGATGACAAATTGGGGCTCTATTCAACGAGGCTCCAGTAGTTTGGGCCTTCCTAGGCCTCCCAATGACACCGAGACTGATAATGTTCTAACATCATCTAATGGGCCTTTGATTTTGACTAGGGCTTTTGATGGTCCACAACCACTTACTTGGCCAAAAACCACACGAGTTAACTCATGAAAGCTAATTAGGGCTTCATCTTTAAAGACGAAGGGGAAGGCGCGACGGAGGGGACTGCATCTTCTCTGGAGAATACAAGTAAGCGTTTGATTTGCTTACCTTCTAAACGAAATGTTTGAGTCTTGATCTTCAACTATGGAATCACAGTTTTTTTGATCTAAATCGGATCAAATCCTCAGATGAGGACCGTTTGCTGGAGGTTGATAATCAACACCGCCGACAACCATGAAAGTTTTCAATTGGAACTCCCGTGGACTTGGAAACGCACAGAGAGTTTGTGTACTTCACGACTTGGTCTGAAGAGAAGCTTCCAATGTGGTTTTCATGATGGAGACCAATTCTGCTGCATGTTCAATGGAATGTCTAAAATTTTTATTGAGTTTTTCTAGTGTTTTGGTGGTGGATTGTGCTGACCGTAGTGGAGGGTTGGTTTTATTCTGGAAGGGGGACACTGATTTAACTCTGTTATCATATTCCAAGCATCATTTTGATACTTGGGTGATAGATTGGGATACTAGTTTGAAGAGTAGAATTATTGTTGTGTATGGTCATCCTAATGTATGGTCATTCCTGAGGTTAGTCATAGAAGTGCAATGTGGAACTTATTGAAGTCACTGTCGGTTCAAGATCACAGTCCTTGGCTCTACTTTAGAGATTTTAATAAAATTATTTCTAATTCAAAGAAGCAAGGGGGCAGGGTTCATATGGAGGGACAGATGCAAGGTTTTCGTGATGCACTAGATTTTTGTGGACCGAAAGGGCTTGATTTTGAGGGCTTTTTATTTACTTGGTCTAACTTGAGAGAGGGGGATGCACTTATTAAAGAATGCCTAGATCATTTTCTTGCTGCTCCATATTGGCTTTCTATGTTCCCAAATGTAATAGTTAATATTTTTCTTACATGTTGTTTTGATCACCATTGCTTGTTATTAAATACTGTTGGTTCTGTTGAATGTATACAAAGAGGAAGAATACCGTTTCGATTTGAGGCAATGTTGGTTGAGAGTAGGAGTTGTGAAGAAATTATCTCTAGTTCACGATAGGGAGAAAATTCTGTTGATGTTATGGAGGGTTTGTGTAGTGCACCTCTTTCATGTGAGCGTGATTTGAAAGTATGGAGTGCTGTTCAGTTTGGTGACATTAAAAGGTAGCTGGGAAAAAAAATAAAAAATAAAAAAATATTGAACTTGCCTCGTGCTTCTTGTGGTCCTCAATCAGCTTCTTCCATGTCTTTTGTTAAGTATTTACGTTATGATATCAATATGTTATTGGAAAGGGAAGAATTAATGTAGAAACAATGATCATGTGTTTTATGGTTGTCTTCGGGCAATCAAAATTCCAAATTTTGTCATAGGGAAGTATCACAACATAAGTGATTAATGGTCAATTATGTGGTATTAATACTCTTAAATATCTTGAGTTAAAAGTAGGGCCCCTAGCAGGGGCGGGTGGCGGGGAGGGCCCAACCCCGCCCCGCCCCGCCCTGCTTACATTTATATATATATATATATATATATTATATACATATATATTTATATTTTACAAATTGTGTATATATAAATATATATTATAATTTGTTAAATTTGTTCACAAATGGCAAATTTAAAAACTACATAGTTTAAAAACTAATACACTACAATTTACACAAAATATGCACTAACAAATTTAAAAATTATATAGTTTTTAAATCATAGTCATATTTACAAAATTTAAATTTATAATTTAGATCTAAAAATATATTTTTTATTACTTTTGCACTTAGAAATAATTTTTAAATCAAATAAATATGTTAAAATTACTTGGGAATCCGCCCCGCCCCATGCAGGGTGGGGTGCGGGGAAGGGGTGCCCCCGCCCCATAGGGGGTGGGTAGCACCCCTAGTTAAAAGAACTTTATATGTTAAAATACGAGTCTTAATTAGATAATGTGATTTAACCTTATCTGGCATGTGAAATGATTTTTTTTCTTGTCCCTAATTAAATTCAAATATGCTCACATAGCTTATGATGTTATAGGAGTTAGAGTTTGGAAAGAAGCTATCATAAGGAGGCCCATGTACAAGAGTTGAAACCCATGAGGATTCCTGGACTTGCAACCAAAGTCTTAATTTAAACCCAATAGAAGGCCATGTGCAGAATGAAATGGGGCACACATCTTATGCCTCACGTCTCATGCCTCAAGAGTTGGGAAGGATGCGCCTGATGCCTATGTGCAGCAGTAGTGGAACACACGAGTAAAATCGGGAGCACGCCTACGTGTTGTAGCTGGGAGATGGACGCACGGAACATAGAAATTTGATGCACGCCTACGTGCTGTAACTGGGAGAGGAAATCCTGGGGACTACGAGAAGCCGTTACGAAGAGGGTGCGGTCTGTAGCAAGGAGAGAGAGAGAGAGAGAGAGAGAGAGAGAGAAGATTATGAGAATAAAAGGAATGGGAATTTCTAGGTGAAGAGGTTAGCTAGTTTTCATTCTAATTTCCTTAAAGACTTTCTTTTCAGTTTTCTGTATTTTCTTCGAGGAGTTTCGATTTCATTTTTTTGGGATTTATTTTGGTTCTTCTTTCGGACAACATGAGTTCTCGATATTATTTTTAGCATTTCTTGTTAATTTTCCAGAGTGTATTCGAGAGGCTATTTTTGCACTCTAAAGTTTATCCCATTTGGGTTTCTTTTACTGTCAGATTTTGTGATGGCTTTATTTAGATTAATTTTTGTTGGTAGAAATATCATGTGTTGCTAATTTCTGAAGCTTGGGTTGTTGAATGAGACTTGATTTTTTTTGGGTTTTAGTTTAATGCAATATTTTGTTGATGAATATTAATTTCACTTGTTACTAGTCAGATTTGAATTGAAAATATAGTGCGGCTCTTACTCTTGATTTGTTGTTGACATAAGGCACAACAAAAGCTTGAAAATTATCAAGGCTTCTCTCAGTTGATTGTTAAAGTGTGTTTGGTTAGTAAAGTTGTGAATCCCTTAGGAAAATATTGCAAAACTTGAGCATAACTTTTTATCTTTCATTTATCAATGCCTTGACTAGATTGTTGATCGAGAAAATTTTCTAAAAATCAAAGCAAAGAGAGTCCCATACCCAACTTAAGTGTTTGTTAAATCATTTCTTTGGAATTGTTATTTTCAGCTTTATATTAAAATTTTTGTTTGTTACTTGTAGGAATTAGAATTACAGTTTTCGTCGTTTAGAATATTAAATTTTCAGAAGCTATTTCTTTTATGATTTAATCCATCTTTCTAAGATTTACAAAACCGAGATCCTTAAAGCACGACCATATATTCTATTTTCATTAAATCTTTCATTGTGAATATATTAATATCCATTTTACTCATTGGTTATACATACGTAAAAAATACAAAAATTAAGAATTTTATATTTCATTTTACTTCTTTACACTTCTCATACATCATCATACTTTCCAATTAAATTTTACAAATGTTTTGATAACCATTTGTCCCTATGGAATACGATCTTAGATTTATCCTTGATACAACTTGACACTTCTACACTTGGAAGCACATTTGAGATCATGTCTATAAGGCTTGGAATTTCATTAGCAAGTTATTAGATGATGGGGGTGTTTGACACGAGGGACAAGTAATGGAAAATGTTGTCATTAACTATTTTGAGTCGTTGTTTCCCACTTCTAATCTGAGTAATATAGGGGTTGTCCTTGATATCATCCTGTTGGAGTTATTGATTTTATGAATGATGATTTAATGAAGCCTTATTATGAAAAGGAGGTTAAACATGCATTGTTTCAAATGCAATCTTTGAAGCCTCCGGGTCTTGATGGTATGTCTCCTTTATTTTTTTCAGAAATATTAGCATATAGTGAGGAATTCGGTGACGAAGTCTATTTTATTTTGCTTGTCTCATGGGTCTGTACCTGCAAATCTTAATGAGACTTTTGTGGTTTTTATTCCAAATAAGAAGCAATATGAAAATATGAAGGATTTTAGGCCTATTAGCCTATGTAACATTGTTTATAAGATTATTGCTACAATCATAGTAAATAGGCTTAAAATTATATTACCATAAGTGGTCTTAGATTGTTAGTGCGCTATTGTACGGGGCCGTCTTATCACATATGATGTGTTGGTGGCTTTTGAAACTGTTCATGCCATTAAAAAATGGAAGCGAGGTTGTCGGGGTGCAATGTTTGTGAAGCTTGATATGAGTACGGCTTACGTAGAGTAGAGTAGTGTTTTTTAGAACAAGTTATGCTGAAACTTGATTTTAATCATCGATGGGTGGGTTTAGTTCATCATGTATTAGTTTAGTCTCCTATAAGGTGATGTTGAATGAGGTGCCTACATCATCTTTTGTTCTATCACGAGGCGTGAGATAAGGCGATCCTTTATTGCCTTATTTATTTTTCTTATATGCTAAAAGTATATCATCTCTTTTTCGGAATGCTGAGAGTCAACAATTGATTAATGGTGTCAAGGTCTATTCTAGGTGCCAACAACTAGTCATTTATTTTTTTTACGGATGATAGCTTATTATTTTGTCAAGCCACTCGTTAAGAAGCTTTGAAACATATATTGGCTATTTATGAATCTACTTTGGAACAAAAACTGAATTTGGAAAAGACTGAGTTCTTATTAGCCCTAATGTGGATGTGGAAAAGGTTAATACTATTATGTCCATTTGGAATGTTTCTTCTCTACAACACAATTCTCGGTGTTTGGGACTGACTTCATTTGTTGGGAGATCTAGGAGTTCTACTTCTCTTGATTGGAAAGAGAGTGGAGTAAATTACAAGGGTGGAATGAGCAAATACTTTCTCAAACTGGTAGGGAGATATTGATTAAGCAGTTGTTCAAGCCTTACCAACCTATTCAATGAGCTGTTTTTTGCTGCCTAAACGGTTATGTGGGGATTTGAAAGCAATGTTTGCTTAGTTTTGGTAGGGTCAATAGAATTCAGAACGCACGATGCATTGGGTTAGTTGAAAGAAAATGTGTGTTTTAAAATTCCAAGGAGGGATGGGTTTTAAACATTTGAAGTTGTTTAATTTCGCATTACTTGCTAAACAAGGGTAGATATTTTTAATTAAACCTCAATCCTTGTTGTCTCGGGTATTTAAAGCCAATTACTTTTCTAATGTGGATTTTTTGCATTCAAATTTAAGTCCAAAACCATCTTATGTTTGGCGTAGCATTTTTGCTTCTAAGAAGCTCTTATTGTTTGGGTGCATTTGGCGAATAAGGAAGGATGATAAAGCTCATATAATGCAAGATAGGTGGATTCCATTTGATTGTCACATTCAATCTATTTCTCCTCATCATTTCATTCAACCTTTCACTATTGTTGATTCCTTGCTGTTACAAAATTTATCTTTTTGAAATTGGGATTTGGTGTATTCAATCTTTCCTCCTCGTGTGGCTTCTACTATATGTTCACTTCCTTTGTTGTCTAAACAGGTAGATGATTGAATTATATGGTTCGGTAACGAAAATGGCTATGGCTCTGTGAAATCCCTTTACCATACAACTTTGCAATTGTTCCTCACATTCGATATTTCTAAAAGCTCTAACGCAGATGATTTCAAGTGATTTTGGAGAAATTTCTAGAATTTAGACCTGCCTAATAAAGTAAAAAACTTTGGGTGAAGGGTGTGTACAGACAGTCTTTCTGACAAGACATAGTTTATTGATGAGGGAGATTATTCCATCAGGTTTATGTGAACATTTTAAGTTGTTTAAGGAAGATGATTATCACTCTCTTTATGGTTGTCCGATATTTCAAGAAGTTTGGGCTATTTGGTGTCCATGGATTTTTTCTTATTTGAGGCAAGCTGGAAGATTTTCAAATTTAGTGTGGGCATTGCTGAAATTTGATTTCAAGTTAGTTCCTGTTTTTCTTACTATTTCATGGGGTATTTGGAAATATAGGAACCTTAAGTTATTTTACAATTCTGATTGTTTTCTTTTAGAGATAATTGATAACTGTCTTGCATATGTTGAGAGTTATAATCATGTGATGGGCCAACATGTGGTGGTGTATAAAGAACATATGCTCCCTTGGAAAGCCTTTCCTCAAGGTATTGTGAAGCTTAATTTTGATGGTGTCTTATTTCGCTTTTCTAAGTCAACAGGTATTGGAATCATTTTAAGAGATGCTCAAGCAACTGTTCTAATGGTCTCTAGTCGTAAGGAACATAGCATGTTTGAAGTTGATGATATTAAAGTTTTACAGTTTTAAGGGGTTTACAATTAATTTTGCATATGGGTGTGACTAATCTGATTTTGGAAGGAGATTCTTTAACTATTATTGAAGCTATTGGTTCAAGAATTCAATCTATCTAGGTAGGGGTATGTGATTGTAGAAATTCAATGTATTATTCTTTGATTTATGATGTATGATGTGCTACATATTGGTCACCAAGGGAATGAAGTTGTTCACCTACCCGCAAAACATGCTTATTTTGTAGAAGATACTATTCAATGGTGGCATTATTGTACATAATTTATTCATTCTAAAGTTATTTTAGATGCTGCCATGTAATTATTCTGCTATGGAATTTGTAATTGTCTTCCTTGTGAATGAATTATGTTTCTTTAAAAAAGAAAATCTCTCAAATTAGTACATCATTCCCTATCACCAATTGAATCATTGATTTTGTCAATCATCATCCCAAACTACAAAAAATTGTAATTTAACTCCATTTTTTTATCTTCGCAAATGCACTTTGTTAATAAAAGGTTATTTAACTCATTTACCTTAGCTTCCAAATTATCTCTACCAACTTAAAATAAGAGTAATACTAGATACAACACCAATGCTGCGTACAACCGGCATGTGCAATCTTTGCGTAACCGTATGAAATAACTGGATCCGACTTTCTCCCTTTCTTCCTCCCTCTTTCTCTCTCATTTCATTTTCCCCGTCTTCTCAAACAACTCTCTCTTTTCTTTTATTCTCAATTAGAAGTAACTCTTTTTTTTTTTTTTTTTTTTTTTTTTTTTTTTTTATATCTTCGTAAATACACTTTGTTAATAAAAGGTTATTTAACTCATTTACCTTAGCTTCCAAATTATCCCTACCAACTTAAAATAAGAGTAATACTAGAAACAACACCAATGCTACATACAATCGGCATGTACAATCTTTGCGTAACCGTATGAAATAATTGGGTCCCTCTTTCTTCCTTTCTTCCTCCCTCTTTCTCTCCCCTTTCATTTTCCCGTCTTCTCAAACAGCTCTCTCTTTTCTTTTATTCTCAATTAGAAGTATTCCATTACTCATCAGAAAAATCTCACAAACAAGAACGAAAAACAATGACAGCAAACAGAAAATGATAATTTGTAAATGATCTTCAAACATTTGAAGCAAAAAAATTCATACTCCCATCATTGAAGTCATGTTTAAACATTACATAGAACTAAAAATGAAAGAGCCTCAAGAGTTCTTCAAACTTAAAAACCGCAAATCATATCATGCTTCAGCCAAATCCTTTGCTCTTGTGGAAAAGACGGACCCTCCCTCCCTATCCTTCCTCTTCCTCAACCCTTTGGTCTCCATCTAGCTCTCTTCTCCCTCTCCCTCATATTCTCCTTCGACATAGCACTGGCAACATCTCAGCCACCTTGAATGGTAGCAATGAAGCCTCACCAGTTCCACCATGCCGACCACCCCACACACGGCAGCAAACCCTCTCTCTCTCTCTCTCTCTCTCTCTCTCTCTCTCGGTTTCTCCCTCTCTATTTCTGTCATTCTCGGCCACCACCCATAACCGCAGTCACCAACCATCAACCATCGCCTTTGGCACTGCCAGATGCCCAACTCCATTTTCACCTTCACCCTTAGACCACCAAAGTCGTGAGCCACATAGAGATGCCCAAGCCAAAGCCCCTCCCTTCTGTAACTTGAACCCACCACTGGGAGCCACCAACCAGCCTTCGTCTTGGCATCGTAGTCATTTGTGGCTCTGGTTCATGGGTTTGTGGGTTCGTGGCTCTTAGGTTCGAGGAGAAGATGAAGACCTATTGGCTTCGTGTAGAAGATGAAGTCGACGGGGACAGAGACGATGGTTTCAATTCAATGGAAAATGGCTTCGTGGGGAAGACGATGGGAATGGAGAAGACGAAGAGAATCCTCTTCGTGATGAGGGTTTCTAACTTTCTACTGGGATGGAGGGGGATAGAGGCTACTTCATCTTCGTTTGAATTAAATTATAAACGACGTCTTTTTGAAATGTGCCACATAGGACACGGTGATGTGGGGCTTCCCAGGTCTATTGTAAGAAGAATTTTTGTAGATACAATTATGGATTGTGTAAGTGCCACACACATTTTTTAAAAAATAGTTGGGTCCATCATTAAAAAATTAATATTTTCATATGGGTCTCATACTCACTTTTTTCAAAAGAAATGCACAACACATATTTTATAACTGTAAATATTATTAAACATAACACAATCATATTAAATTAAAAAATAACCCAAACGAAAAATAAAGTAGCCAAAAGAAATTTACATTTTATTTGTACTTTTTATTTTCTAATTTTTAGTAAGTACTTTTATCAACGTTTTTACATAGATGGTATATTGTAGTTTTTTGGTAATTTAGGAGAGGTTAATTGGCCGAGTTAATAATTTGAGAGGGTAATTGCAAATCAAAGGATAGTTTGAGAGTTATATGTACTTTTTATTTATTTATTATGCAGTTATGCTTTATACCACATATTGTTTTTTTACTCTCATTTTATTATGTCCATTTAAAACGATTAATCAATTCTTGATTTTTTTTTAAGAAAATCTGTTTAAAAGTCTTATTTTTAATACACCTAATACATTGTTGATGTGGAAAATTTTTAAAATCAATTATTTTAAAAAATTATTGATGTTTTGATTTTTATTTTTTAAAAATTTTACTTATCATCTCTACGTTACACACAAACACGTGATTTGTCATTTTTATCATTCTATTCAAATACACATATATTGATGTATAAATATGTGTATTTAAATAAAATGATAAAAATAAAAAATTACATATTAATGTATTATGTGGGGATAATAAGTAAGCATTTTTCTTTATTTTTAATTTATAAATAGTGTACTCACACACAATTTATAGCAAAACTTTTGCAGGAATAATTGAAGAACATATGGAATCAGGGTTGAGCAAAAATCTGAAAATTCAACTCTACTTTCGACTCTATACCGACTCCGCTCCGATTTCGATAAGTTGGAGTCGGAGGTGGCGATATACCGACCCCGACTCCGACTCTGACTACGATATTATATATATTTTATAAAAATATATTTTTTTATATATATTAATCATCTATATTTTATATAACTATAACTTATATTATTAATTAAATTTAATAATATACTAGTATGAGCAAATTATTATAAAATAATATGCTTATAATATAATATAAATAGAATAAATTGATTAATAATAATTTAGTATATATAAACACCATACTATTAATTATTATTACCATGTAACACTAATGAATAATAACAACTAATATATAAACACTAACGTATAATAATATGTAATACTAATTATATAATAACTAATGTATAGTAACATTTAACATTAACTTGTATAATAATTTATTTTTTCAGTTTTGATTATGTTTTAATAAAATTGAAATTGAAAAAATATTTTAAAAAAAATTGAAATCTAGAAGTCCAAATCTGATTAGTGAGAGTTCATGATTGTCAAATTAAAATTTCAAATGAGTTAAGAAAAAAAAGTCTAAATCCGACTCCGTTCTGACAAATCAAAGTCTGAATCAGATCGAAAGCTATATCAATTGGTGTCGGAGGTCGGATTTCCGAGAAAGTCGGTACTCATCCCTTAGTAAAATATGGATAGCAAAACTTTATCCTAACGGAGCCGGATATAACGAAGGATATTCTCTCTCCTTCGTTTATCCGTTAAAAAAAAAAAAGATGAATAATTGAGAAAGACGTAACGAATTAGATCCACTACAACTCTACAACCGAGCCAGATACTTCGTCTTTGTTAGGGATAGGGATATTCAGAAAGGAATTGTCACCGTAACAAGTAAATGGCTTTCGAGGAGCCACTACCTCCAAATGAATATTGATTGAAATTGATCTGATAACTTTCTCATTGAAGTGTAAATGAACTTAAATACGGACTGGACATAGCCCACGACTCTGCAATAATCAACGACCCACTACTTGGCCCACTGGATCCACGATTGCATTTCCTAAAGACTCGGTCCATAAGACCAGACTCAACTGAAATAAAGCCTAATTACAAACATGACCTTGCTAATTTTATAAAGACATAAATAACCTTTAACGGTAATATAAAAGCATCATAATCACGATTCTCTCTCCTGCCGTCTTCTACGCATCCCTGTCTGTGCGTAGCAATCGCAAACCCTAACAGTCTTCCACATTTGGGTACCCTTCTTTTTGGAATTGGGATTCGATCTTCAATCAAAGAAATGCCGGTGAGAGTAGTGGAGGCTTCCGCACCTTCTCAAGTTTCAGGTATTTGGCCGTCCTTCCGATTTGCGTTAGAATGATGCTCAGTGCCAGAGTTAGGGCTTCGCCTTTTTTCTGTTCATCTCGTTTCCTTACTGAAAATTTAGGTTCAAAGGATAGCCATACAATAATGGATTACTTTCACAGTGGAATTTTTTCACGATTCTGGAAACCGTCATTCATGTTGTTCCGTGTTTTTGCTCTCTACTTGTTTGGCCTTGTAAAAGATTTTGGTTTTTTGGGTAGTTCTAATTCATATGTATATGTTTACTTGTGAAGGTGCAAATTCTGGACAGACATTGCCGCCAGCATGCACGCTTTTGAGTGTTGGACAGGTTAATCTTCGTGTTTTTTTTTTTTCTAGGTTCCTTTATTGGCCGTGCCACGTATATGGCTGGATATGATTAGTTGGGTAATAGAAATCGAGCCTAATCGTCTCACGAGGTTATGTAGTTTAACACAAAAGTTTAGCCTCTTATGTCATTGCAAGATGATCATATCACTTTATGGTTTGAAGGGAGACGTGAGGATTTTGGTCATTTGAAGTGATAATAAAGATGGCAATAAATACTTTGGCATCCACCAAAAGTAAATCTACAAACTAACATGACTTGACGTGGTACGTTAAATTGTAAAGCTAATTTTATTGTAAAGTAGATCTAACGTATCATATAAAACCATGTTCAGTTTGTGAGTTTACTTTTGTGAAATTTCTTTATGGCTTTAGCACTTCTCGAACGATGCATAATGTATTCATAATTCAAATCATATTAGGAAGCTTGTCCTTTCTGCATTAGCTTGTGAAGTTTGGGTCATCCTCACCTGACCCTCACCACGTAAATTTGTCACAGGCCTTCTCTGGTACTCAGAATGTATCTGGTCCACAGAAAGATGAAGCATGGAGAGTTAATGTACGAATACAAGGATGTGACCTCAAACATGGATATCTATGTGGCACCATGGAAGCTCTTAATGTTCCTATGGCAGACACACCAGTAAGCATTTTCTGTTTTCCATGTAATCATCAGAAATTGCAAATTTATTTTTTTTGTTCTGAGTTGTTTTATGTATAGAACACAAATCTCTAAGCTCTCAATGTTCCTATGAGCGAATGAAGCGGCTACTTGTTTTTCTAGAACTTCTGTGTACTGGCCTTATTTCCCAAAGAGTAGTGCTATATATATTACAATTTTTACTTATACTTTTACTTATAAGACTCATTTTGTTAGTTTTGTTTTTAAATTCAAATTTTAAATTTCATAATTTTCAACATATCAATAACTGACATGTGAAGAAGTAAGATTTTTGTAAGTTTTTCTTAAGTACAAATAGCATTTTTCTTTCCCAAATGGTCTAACGCGATGCTGTTATGAAGCACTTGATCAAGAGGTCTATCTCCACTGGCGTTTCCAGTGTTATCATTGTTGCATGAGACTGTAATACTTGCTTACATAGTTGTATTTTTTTTTCCCATATCCACCTAGTTCATTGATTTTCATACATAGTTCATCGTCTCTGATTACAGCAGCCATATATTTAAGGGGCCCAAGTTTTCATTTTACTCTGTTTCATAGCCTATTCTATTAGTAAGATTATTCAGGATCTCAAGTATTGGGGAGATGAGTTTCGAGTAATGCTAGATACAAGCCCCAAAGGTACAAGCCTCTTATAAAAATGTGGACCCCATCAAGAAAAAGTGAGTTTTTCACACTTTTCCATGTTGGGATCCACTTTTTTATAAAGGGCTTGTGAGGCTTGTGCATTTGGGGCTTGTATGTATCATTTTTCTTTGCGTTTCTAAATAAATTCTTTGATAATTTTATAAAAAAGAGGATATGATTCTTTTGTTCAATAAAATATAATGCAAGGCTAATTTTTCGTTTAGTATATATCCTCAGTATCATGCTTGGTATGCAACTTGGATTTCATTCAAAAAGCTGCCATGGTTTCATGACCACATTTTCATATCATTTATGATTACATCAGGTAGTAACCTTCTGGGAAGGTGAGATTGTTGATACAAAAAATTATACTTTCTTCACTGGAAAATGGGAAGCAACGTATGTTCCTTTCTTATTCCATTTATTTTATCATGGAGACTTTGAAAAACCGTGATGGTCGACAAAGCAATCCATTCTCATTTGGATGATCTCTTGCTACAGGCCAGAGAATGATATAAGTCACTGGACCAAGTTTCCATCCTTTTCTCCCCTTGTGGTAAAGAGTTGGAATCTTTTCTTTCACATGTGCACTATTTGCTGTCTTAACTAACTCTGTTCTTTTCAGAGTCAAGTGAAGGTTGATGGTGGCAAAGCTTTAGACCTGAGTAACTATCCCTATATATTTATGGTAACCAACCCTCAATTTTTTTAGCCATTTGGTGAAAGAACACACTATATGTGAATCAATAACATGCCAATTTCTTTTATCTGTGGCACAGAGATGGAAAGAGCAGTACTTTGTGAATGTTGGGACAGACTGTGGGTTAACTATAGCTGGGTTTTACTATGTTTGTTTCTCTTGTAGTGATGGCTCCATCAGTGGCTTCTATTATGATCCTAATAGCAGGTATTTTTTCCCATCCTGTTTTCAAGAATTTTCTCCTTCCAATGGAAATGTGCATATGCTCATATGCTAATTTCTATTTTTGTTCTTCTTCATTTCTGTTAGCTACTCCTAACCAGTAACCCCCTCCCCCTCTCCCCAAAAAAGAAGTCACTGATGAATAGAATATACTTGAAACAACCTGCAGCCCATTTCAGAAGCTTGAGTTAAAATCAACCAATGAGGGAAGATCAGGTTTCAGTTTTTCATCATACGAGTTGCAATAAATGGAGGAACAAGCATTTGATTTTTAGGTTATCACTGTATTGAACTACTCTTGGTCAGGTGAATTGCTTGATTTACATCTTGGAAAAACTAGGGGGATTATGCAAGAAGCTCAGTGAAAGTTGTTCTAGCCATGTGATGTATATCTTGTAAAAATTGACAAGTGATATGCATCTCTTTGTATGTGTTAGGTGCTAGTCAAGAACTACGTTGAAGGAATACTTACTGTCTGTGAATTCAAGTTAAAACATGCAAGTCCAGTCCAGCCAAAGTTTTGCTAGCTCTTTAAATTTTGAGGATCATTGCAGCTATGTAAGGCCTGTAAACAATTGTCAATCTATCTAATTCTTGTCAGCACTCTCCATTGGTCATCCTAATTTATATAAGATTGCTTCATGAATCATGATCCTTGATCTCCATAATAACCAAGGTGGGACTCTGCCAGCGACTGTAAGTTGGATGTTTAGAACCTTAGGTGCCCACTGCAGATATTGGTGCTGTGGGTGACTGGTGGCAATGGTGGGGGGTGACAATGGGATGCCTGAATTCGAGGCAATGGGAAAGGTCTCAATATGTGTGCATAATTAGGGTGGAAGTAGAGATTTGTTGGCACAGGGTAAGTTTGCTGCGCGCAGTGCTTTGATTCAATGCTTAACTGATTTCTGTCATTACTCTTTTATCTTTGAAAAAAATTTATCCAAAGTTTATTCAATACTTATTGTCGCAAAATTATACAAAAGCAAAATACTCCTCCCAGGTTTTGGGAAGTCGGAGTATTATATGTCTAATCAATAGTTCGATCTCAGCTGAAAATATACATAGCCATTGCAGCCAGAACCATTTGTACGGTAAACACTTTTTTTAAACATTTCTTTAGAAAAAAAAAAAAAAATTAGTATTTTTGGTTGTAAAATAGTTGCATAAATATTACTATTCTTCTTATTCTAAGGCTGCTTGGTCGCTCGTGAATTGTCGACCTGTTTTTAGAGTAGTCTTGGGAGTGATCTCGTGGATGCAGGACAACAATTCAAGATAGCATTATTTCAACTATCTTTGGTGGTTATTCAGATGAGACGAGATGAAATATTTTGTTGAAAGTTGAATAAAATATTGTTATAATATAAAATTTTAATATTATATTTATTTTGAGATTCGATAAAATTGAATTATTTATTATATTTTGTGAGAGAGTTTGAAAAAATTATAATGATTATATGAGATGTGATGAGATAATTAGATTTTGTGTAATCAAACTAGCCGTTAATCTGATCACTTTTTGAACAAGAGAAAGAGTTGATACTTGTAGTCGTGAGTGCGTAAGCGCCGTGCAATCGTTTTGAAAAAAGTAAATAAATACGGGACTCATATGAAAAAAAATTAATTTTTTTAATAGTAGATTTCATTCTTTTTCAAAGTGACTGTATGACGCTTGCATACTTCACGACTGTATGTAGCATTACTCTTTGAACAATGAGCTAGCAAGTCATCTTTTTTTATGACATTAAGGAGTGATTTGAATTCAGAAATGAGTTGAGATGAATTGAGATGGTTTGTGAATAATTGAATAAAAGTAGAATTATTTATTATATTTTGTGTATAAATTTGAGAAAGTTGTAATGATGAAATATGTTGAGCTGTATTTTGAATTCAAATTAAGCCTAAACATGGTATCCATAAAATTAAATAAAAAAAATAAAAATAAATAAAAAGATCTTTTGCTCGTACAAGACTGGCCGATTGAACTCGCAGTTATGAGGGACTCATGATCATGAGGTGAATATGATCGGAACGTGACCCCACGCCCAACTGGAAAAGCGACCATAACAACGAAATAGGGCCCACCCACTATAAAAAACAATCTGCCTCGTTCTGTGTCAAACACTCAAAACAAGACCCAAACCCACGTACAAGTTGGTTGCTCCTTAACCCAATATTGAAGGAAAGAGCTTGCTGTTCATTTATTTCATGCAACCCACACAGTCATCCTCGTGCTCTCTCACACAATTGCTTTGCTGGGATCAAAATAAAACTCCCCCACTGTAGCATTTACCCCATTTCATGAGGGTCGTGTCCCTCTTTTTATTTCACGATCTGCCTTTAACTACCCCATGCGTCACCCCCACTCACTTATATGCATGCACACCTTCCCAGCTCCCCCCTCCACCTCCCTAGCATACTAACCCAGATATTTATATGATTATCATTGTCAGAACCTTTACAATTTCATTGACAATATATAGTACGTACGTTTTCCCTACCCATTGAACTTCTGCAGTTATTTGGGTAATCGTTATGGAAATTAACTTGCTTTGTGATGAGGAGACGTGGCTATGCAGCCCTGTAACACCCGTTCGTCATCATGCAACCAAGCTTTGCAGTTTCGAGAACTACTCATGTGGTGGTTCGTTTTTTACGACCAAGGAAGACTCTGAGCAGGCCCTTGCAATATACCTTGAGAAGGAGATCAGTTTCATACCCGCAGCTAATTATGTTGAGCATCTCCGCTCGAAAAACTTGACAACTGCTAGGTTTAGAGCTACTCAATGGCTTTTCAGGGTCAGTTTCTCGTAGTGTACACCACTTTCGCGTGTTAGTTTCTGTCCTTTCCTCTGTGGTAATGGATATATAGGGCGAGATAGGAAAATGACTGCCTTAGGTTTAAATCTTGATAAGAACTATAACAAAATCTTTAAGATATATATACTCATCAGTCTCTCTATATATGCTCTTGTTTGTTTGTTTGTTTCCAGACCAGAAGTCGCTTGAATCTCTCTTTTGGAACTGCTTTCCTTGCTGTGAATTACCTTGATCGAGTCCTGTCGATGAATCAATGCAATGTAAAGAATTTTGAATACATATAGTTCTCTTATTGATCAAAATTATATACGGATTCAGTACTAACTCTTAACATAACTTTTAAGGGATGGAAAGAAGATTGGATGGTTGAGTTGTTGTCGGTTGCGTGCTTTTCTGTTGCCTCCAAGTTCAGTGAAACCTGCACTCCAACCTTGCATGAAATTCAGGTGACTGTTGTTATTATTGTTACAGTTATTAATATCCTTCTATTATTTGGATTTGATATTGATAAGCACTTGGTGTTAATATCGAAGATGGAGGATTTGGGGCATTCATTTCAGTCAAGCACAATCCAGCGAATGGAATTGGCGCTGTTAGAGGCCCTGGGATGGTGCCTTGGCTCTACTACGGCTTATTCGTGCACAGAACTGTTGCTGTGGAGTATTGACTCCTTGAAACCTCAGCTTCATGAGGAGTGTATTACCCAAGTCACTAAGTTGCTTGTTGCAGCTGTTTCAGGTATCCTCATTATCATCATGATATTGTGCAGCTTTTAAAGCTTACATACTGTCTATATACAAAGAACAGGGACAGGAAAGTTATCAATGTGATAATTACTAAACTTCTCTTCTCCTCTTGCCACTCTAAAAGTTTAGTTGATGGTATCTATTTATGCAGACAGTTGGTAGCATTGCTAGGCCCAATCGTTTTGATCTGTTTCCACTAATTATTGAAACATAACCCTCCAGATTCAAGATTTCTGGAGTTTAGGCCGAGTGTTGTTGCAGCATCTGCTCTTTGTTGCAGCCTAGACGAGTTACTTCCATCAAAATCGGATGCTCACCTTTCCTCTGTTACAAAACTCCTTAATCAAGCTCAAAAGGTAAAATTCTGAATGAAAATATCCTCCTTCCATTTTCTCAATGCGATGCAAGTATGTTTTGTTGACAGGGCCGGTTCTTAATTTACTAGGATGATTTGGTCAAGTGCCATAGGGTCATGGAAGCTCAAAAGTATGGTCCTCTGCACAACTTAATACATTATTATGACTGCCCTCCAAGCCCCACAACAGTACTGCAGAAGCAGCCCATTGACATATATGAGGGCCATGTCGATTTCTGTTTCTTGAAGAAGGCTACTGCTGGTCCAAACAGCATTTATCACGAATCAAGTACGAAGAAAAGAAAGAGAGAAGAACAGTAGGTAATTAAACACTGTTCTTAAGAAAAAAAACATCAGCAAGGTCGACGTTTCTCTATATATGGTTGTAACTGTTTGTACGAAGGACAGTACTTAAGGTTAAGGTTGCTAAAAAAAAATGGTACTAACAAACCCAATTCATTAGATAAATGATGATGACCATAATCAGCCTAAGATCAGTACTGATTGGTCATCTCGATCCCTAACTCCTGCTTGTGGGCTGTCAATTTCAGCAACAAAATGCCTTCATCTTTACATACTACTGAACTGTAAAAGTGTTCATGTTCTCGGTGGCTATAGCTGTATTCAGACATTTACATGTACAACTGTAGGATGGTTTGATTAATCCTTTAATTCATGTCGCCAGAAGTACTTGGCCTGACGGACAATAACTATATCTTTTCTTTAATAATAAATTTTGTCCTTAAATACTAGTACTTCAGATATGTGCTTATTGAGATTTGACTTATCACTTGACTTCCCTTGAACTTAAAACTAAAAATGAGTTCGGTCTGAAAATTACACGCATGCAACTCTTTTCACAATTTTTTTATGCAATTATATTTTATATGAGATTTATTTTTATAAAATAAATTATAAAAATAATATCGTTTTATAAAAATACACTCAGTTTAAAACATGGTGGTGTATATAAAACGTTGTAAAAAAAATTTTCTTTACTCTTTCTACTGTGTATGAGATACATGCACCAGTACTTCCAATATTCAAGTTCCCTTTTAGTACATGCACCAATACAGATTTGTAATTTTTAACATTCTTAACTATTAAGAAAAAATTAAAATAAAATATATATAACTTCATTAATAATCACTTTCTTAATCATTAAGTAGAAAAAATAAAATTTATAAAATACTAGAGAGGTAACTTTGAGCGGTAACATTGACGGAATTAAGTAGCATTTTCCTTCATGCATATATTTGGTACTTTCATTCTATTATAGAATGTAATAACATGTGGTATTCTCATTCTATTACATAGATATACTAATTTTAGGCCTTGTTTGGTCCAAAAAATTTAAATTACGCTGCAATAAGATATGTATACCACTTCATTCGTATTCTAAAATACTTATATATCCACCGGGACGAGCGATTTATTCGATCAAAAGTTATTGGCTAAAAAACTAAAATAGAAAATCAATTTATAAACCCCGTAAAATAAGATTGGGTTCGTTTTAGGGAAGCGGAGCCCAACAGGAGTCCAGCTACCAACGAGTTTGGAGGCATGCACAGCTTTTTAACTTTAAGTTACGTTGGATGTTAAACTGAATTAAGTTGAAATGATAAAATATAGTTAAAATATTATATTTTAATATTATTATTATTTAAAAATTTAAAAAAAAAATTAAATTATTTATTATATTTTATATTAAAATTTTAAAAAAATTATAATAACGAGTTAGATAAATTTGAAAAAGATACTATCTCAATACATTTCATTGCTTGGTGTCACATTGGGCACCCCTTCTCAATCATGTCCACTGACTTTGATGGCCGGCTAGTCAAATCTCTTCCTCAAATATTATCGTTCTCTTTAGTTTGTGATTTAGCGGTGTTTGGATGATAAATTGAGTTGAATTAAGATGATAAAATATTATTATAATATTATTTTTTAATATTATTATTATTTTAAAATTTAAAAAAATGTAATTATTTATTATATTTTATATTAAAATTTAAAAAAATTATAATGATGAGTTGAGACGGATTTGAATTCAAAAGTACCGGCTAGAATATGTGAGTATTGTCCTAGTTTTAACCAGGTAGCACACTCTACTCCTAGAATAAATTTATTAGATGAGCACAACGTCAAATCTAAGAGCTTCTGCTATACTCTAAAGTTTTTCTAACTCTTCTCATATCATGTTGGTTTGATTATGGAAATAAAAGGGTTTTCAAAATTCAGAGCCCCTTTCCTTGAACTTGTATGATTGGCCTCATTGGAACTTTCATTGTAGAATCGGTGAGTTCCTTCTTTTTAACTTCCATGTTCTTCCTAGTGTAACCAAAAGAAGGCTTTTTGAGCCTTTTACCAAGTTTTCACTGTAGCGTTGTGGTTTTACAGATTTTGAACAAGGAAATAATACTAGATGTTATTGGGGTGGATGTGGGGAAAGGTCTTGATATTCCACTGCAATTAGAATTTGTATGAAGAATCAGTCTTTTAACTATAAGTGTAACTTGACCGTGTTACACCTTTGGACAGTGTACATAATCTAATATCTTACATCCGTATTGCGCAATGAGCAGTCCTACGTTTGCCAGCAACAACCAAGTAAAAAATTGTAAAGCAAAATCTGCAATTTCTAACAGCTGACAGCTATAGCAAACCTGCCTTGAAAAGGACTTGTTTTTCTTGAATGCCAAACGATAAAAAGCTAAAGTGAAGCCTAGTATTGGAAGAATCAATCTGTTGAGTGTTTGAAAATTGATAGCTGTTACACCCTCGAAAGCTCTTTGGTTCACCTAACTCCAATTATGTGGAGAAATACTTAATTCCATTGTCTCAGGGTCACTAGATTTACCAAACTCAAACTAAGCCGAGGCTCATCAACGATAGATCTGTAATCATATGAGGTTAGAGCTCATCAAAGATCAATCTAAGGCTCATTCATCGGTCAACCAGCTTAAGTTACACCAGACCAACTTTGCTATATGCAGTCAGAAGGCATTGCAACTGCCTGGATTATGTCTCTGCACATATAAATAGACGGATACATAATGCAGACATGAGACATCTGTCTCACATGGACGGGAGGTAGAGTGTATGTGGGTTTGGAGCGAGTTTCAAACTTCTTTGAGGTATCAAGAACAGGTACTGTGAACTCTTGCTGCAGAACCCGGAAAAAAGAGAAACTAAAGGGCTCTGCAGGTTCGAGCATCTATAACTGGCACTTTGGAAGAAGACTCCGATATTTCTAGCGCCTCAGCCAGTGACAGCCTACTGTTCCTCCATGCAGCCTCAGCCCAAGTCTTCATTTTTTCTCCTTCAGCCTTTCTGTTCTGTTGGACACAGAGTGCTTCTGCATACCCACCTACATAATCAACAAACGATATCAATGCAGAAATCCTACTAAGAGTCATCATAGTAAAGCAAACCACAACAAATAGAGCACGTTGTTGATATTCTACTTAAAGTTGGAAAGTAGAGGTTAATTACAACTCTTAAGTCCAAAGTTGGAAAGTAGAGGTTAATTACAACTCTTAATGTCCGTAGTTGATACCCCATGCCATACAGTATGCATTACAAAAAGCATCATTCACAGCAACCATTACCTCTTGCAAGAACCACAATATCACTTCTATCTACCTTTGCTTCTTGATCTACCAAAAAGAGGCAACGTGTGACATAAAAGACCAAAACAAACAATCATTCAATCGAATATGACTAAAGACAAGTGAATGAGTTGTTCACTATACCATCAGTCTCCAACTGTGGAGCTTTCAGCAACTCTATTGCCTTTCTGTATAGTCCCTAACAAAGTCATTTAAAACATTGAAGTAAGAAAACATTCCCATAAACAAACTCCAACACATTAAAGAGAATTAATGCATTGACAAAGTAATGTGCTGGAGAATCTCATGCATATGAATGGGATTGAGTGGACCCTAGGTAAACTACTCTCAGTAATTGATTGTCTCAGCAAAATCATATTTCTTATTCATAATGACACCAACAACTTGTTACAACAATGTGAGCATACATCTTGAAACCCTAATAGAATAACCTATCTGAATTGACCGTTCATTCAATCAACTGCAGAGAGAAATGAGTTGGTAATGTGACGAAGACAAACGATTATCCTTGACCCTTCACTTCCAGAATTCATTCATGCATGGCTTCACAATATCCGGTTCTTAAGAGCCCAAGAGCAAATAATAAATATTTTTTTATTGGTAAACAAAATTTTATTGATCATAAGAATAGGCAAAAGCCCAAGTATACTAGACATATACAAGAACATTGCCTATACACGCTAGTTTAAGAGATCGAACAATAAATGTTAAAAATTGGAAGTTTTCCATAATAACTAAATCAGGTCTTGTACAAGTACTGACCTCTTGAATCAAAAGGGAACTTGAACGTTCCTGCATTGCCTTACGCCTAAACATAAGAGCTATGCAGGTTAAGACAGCCCCAACCTTAGGATGGTGAGAGCCTGTACCACACAAACAAAAGCACAGCACATACTAAGATATCATTGCAGAGACAGGTGCAAATAAAAATTGCAGAGACAATTTGTATATCACTAAATTAAATGAGGGCACTTGAGAGAAGCTTCTTGCCGATGGCCTGTGCACTCCTGGGATTAGTCGGGACTTTGTTCTCAGACACCCGATGCCAATAAAAAAATAATAAATGAGGAAAGTACATAAAAAAAACAAATGAGGAAAGTCAAACTAACATACCAAAGTGGTCCTCTGCTGTAGACAATGCCCTTGTCAATATCTCTTCTGCGTCGCCAAAGTTTCTAAATATTAAAAAACAAAAAAGTTAGATTCATGTTGCAAGAATATCATACCAAGAAAGGGAATCTTGAACCTACCCCATGTGTGCCTCAAGCTGTCCTAAAGCACATGTGGCTGCCAACAATACTTCCGCAGATGACATATTACAAGCTGCTAAGGCATTTAAGTCACTAAAATCTTTGTTCTCAGCTACCCCTTGAATAACTTTTTGGTAAATCTCTTTTGCCAAGGAAAGATTCTGAGTGGCATGCAAGAATTCTCCATATGATAGAACAACACTACCTATAAACCAAAGCATCAATGCACCTGCACTATAATATCTTCCACAGTGACTAATAACATGAACCTCACCGGTACTTCCTTCATTTTCCTCACGTCCTTGCAAAAATGTCTCTGCTGCATTGAATTCGAAGCATACAGTACTTTCGGTAAGCTGTTACAATGACCCAGACAAAGGAACCAGGGCTTTGAGATACCTAATTGCAGGTCACCACGGACAAGCTCAACCAGCCCTTTAGCTGCTTTGGCACGGACACTTAAGACCAAGGGGTTTCCACCACCAGCTTTGGGTACATATTTGTCAACCAGTTCTAAGCAATTATCTGAGATCACTGTTGAAGTATCATCCTATATAGCGCGAACCAACTCCAGATAAATTTCAAAATTCAAGAATAGCAAATTGAAAATAAATAAATATATGAAAAAAAAATAGAAAACACCGTAGTGGATGCTTGTTAAGACTGACCTGCCCCAACTCTAGATGAAGCCCAACAAGAGCTTCCATTGCAGCAACTGTCTCAAGGACCCGAACAGAAGTTCTGGTCAATACCCTTTTCGCCATTTGAACCCAGTTTCACAAATACAATGAGAATGCAAGAAATTAGACTTAAAAAACGCAAATGTTTACCTTTAACGCCCAAAGAAGAGTGCTTTAAATCTTGGATTCTCTGAAGTTTTTCGATTGCCTCGCCAAAATCCCCTCTAAAATCCACCAGAATCAAACTTTTTACAAATTTCTGAAACTAAAAATTTCACAGAAAAATAAAAGGAAAAGGGAAACCTTTCAGATAATAAGGTAGACATAGCCAGAAATACCAATCCCCTTGAATTTTCAGCATCTGGGACGTCACTTGACTGAGTGGAAAGACACTGTTCCAGTATCAGTAGACCTTGTGCGTAGGATTCATCTGAAACATTGCGCACAAAGAAAATCATATCATAAAGTAAAAATTCAAATAAATATCTGAGTTTTTTCACGGATAAAATGATTAAGGAAGAACCTGATTTTTGGGACCTGGCATGAGAGATAGCGTAGTTGATCATCTGAAGAGCAACAGGATTCGCATCCGCGCCGTTGATTCCATCGTGGAGTAATCTGAACGGCCGTGGTAATGAAAAAGGGAGACGTCCGGTTGTGCGGGAAGTTGGTAAAGAGGCGACGGAGGTAGCCGCTCTATAGAGTTTAACTGCGACGCGAATCATCGCTGCAAAAGCAGAACCCTGAAGCTGAACTGCTGAAGCGGATGGAACTGTTGGCAAGGGGTTTTCGGAGGGGTAAAATCGGATTAATACGTTTTATTTGGTATCTTGACTCTCTTCGACGCGCCTCGTCCCACGTCTTGCAAAGGCATGGTCGACACGTATTCTTACTGAAAAGAACATAGAAATCCCAAAGTGACTACAGGCGAAAAACATTACTAATGAGAGACAAAAGACAGTAAGTGCATTCTATTGGATTAGTTAAAAATTAAATTTAATGAATATTTAGTTATTAAAAAGTAAAATATATTCATATTGAATTAGTCAAATTTTAAATATAACTATAATAATTTTTTTAAATTTTTTTAAATTTAAAGATTACTGTATATACATCAAATATATATTTTATTAATTATTTTTTTCTTCATTTCTTTCTATCACATATTTTATCACAATTGATATATTAATTTGAGTTAGTGATATATTAATTTAATAATAATATGATTATAAATTAATATATAATAGGTAAAATAGTA
Organism: Juglans microcarpa x Juglans regia; assembly: GCF_004785595.1. NCBI lineage: Eukaryota > Viridiplantae > Streptophyta > Magnoliopsida > Fagales > Juglandaceae > Juglans > Juglans microcarpa x Juglans regia. The sequence continues at coordinate 31,580,113 of NC_054602.1, read as the reverse complement.
AAATATGATAAAATTAAATAAATTAATAATTAAAAAAATTAAATATTTTTAAAATTATTAGTTATTCATTATTATATAATGAATAAATGTATAATCTAATATTGAGATTTGATGTAAATAACTAAAATTAAATTCATCTTATATTATTTTATTATTATATAATGAAAAAATAGTTATTCCAATATGGAAATTTATGTGAATGGAATAGCTAAAAGTCAAATTTCTCTTACATTTATCAAAAATGTCTTTTAACTTTGGCTAATCGAATACTCTAATACTGAGAGAAAAATACTACTCACCATCTCAACTCTCATTATCATTTTATCATCTCATGATATGACATTAGGTGATTAAGAAGTATTTATTACATTTTACTTATGAACCTATCATCTAATGTCACATCATGGGATAATGGGAGGATGATGAGAATTGAGATGATGAATAGATTTTTTCTAGATATAAAATGTGAAAGTGAATAATGGCTAGCATAGAATTCTTCGACAGATAAACATATATTTTTTACATGATATTTATTTTATAATAAAATAATTTTATAATTTAACTAACTACATCAAATATGTTAATTTAAACGTAGATTACTAGATTCTATTTAGTTTAGAATATAAAGTATTTTAGTTATGTAACTTATCAAGATTCAATATAACGTAAAATGATGAAAATACCAATAGTCAAGGTTTGCTAAAAATGGTAAAAAAAACAAAATTCCAAACATGAATAACAAAGATAAGTAAATTAAAAGGATGTCATTTTGTTACCAGTAAAACAATTAAATCATGAAAACCACCAATAAATGAGAAAAGCATATAAATAGAGTTGTCATAATTATTAAAAAAAATGATAAAAATACGGAATTTCAGTGTAAACTTAGTAATTCACTGTTATGAGTCGATAAGTATACATCGAATTCGCTGTCCCAAAAGAAACACTGATCTCAAAGACAAGCTGATATGTGAACTTGATGTCTTAAAACTATGTCATTCTATGTCTTAACACTGATCTCAAAGACAAGCTGATATGTGAACTTGATGTCTTAAAACTATGTCATTCTATATCCAGTTAGTTAGTTAGTTAGTTAGTTACCTTGAAAGTTTGAGAAAATGGGAGGAGTCGAAAAAGGGAAGCACAAGGGTCTGAGTGCAGTACTCTAAACCCAAGGCCAGGAAGCCTTTCAATATAAAAAATGGTCTATCGGCCACTGGCTTTGGTCACTGCTATCTAGCACTGTAGTAAGTCTCTTTTAATACAGAGTGATTCCCTAAACTAGAATATTGCAACCAAAAAAAGAGGTCAGGTCATTCTAAAAGCTTAATACCATATCCTTGAACCAAGATGCCACTTAAAACCATGTAAAAGTGTTATGCTATCTAAGTGTGGGGTTAGGAAATATTGAATGACACAACATTGATCAGCCTTGTTTGTTTTCGCAGATAAAATGAGATGAGTTAAAATAATGTTGAATAATATTATTTTTATTTTGAGATTTGAAAAAGTTGAATTGTTTATTTTATTTTGTGTGAGAATCTAAAAAAATTACAATGATTCGATGAGATGAAAAGTTTTGTAAAAGTGAACGAGACCAAAACTATGATAATAACGTATTCACAATATGGATAAGTAGAAACTAATTAAAGATCTTGTCGTTACTAGATCAATTTCGGCTGTGAAGTAAATCATTGCACCTACAATCCATTTAATTGAAAGAGAATTGATAGATTCTTTTTCGGGAGCAATTTATCATTCTCGAACACAGTATATAACTCTCCGATATACAAATTGAATTTGATAAATTAAATCATGGAATCTACTTTAAAAAGTTGATCTTTCTCTTCTTCTTTTTTTGAGAGAAATGGTATTTATAGTTATAGAGCGTGGAAATGTCATACACTCCTTTTTAAAAAATGAATAAATATGAGACTTATATAAAAATTTTAATTTTTTAATAATAGACTTTACTTTTTTTAAAAATAAATACACGGCACTTACATAACCAATAACACTATCATGTATTACTTTTTATTATAAATGCTTGGGAGGAAAGAATCCCTAATACTTAATTAAGATATTCTAATTGGAGCTAATTACACAAGGCTCAACCTTTGATCGTCTTAATGGAATCGGTGACACATCATCCTTATCATGGTTTTATCCCCCACCGACACCCACAGATGAGCAAGTTTAATTTCTCAATTTGTTTCTCTGGGGACGCAAAAGAGAAGATCAAGCTTATAGTGCAAGGGTACGAGCATTACTTTGCTCCGCCAATTGAAATCGTGCTTTATGATTGTAGTTAATTAACTAAAGCTTAACTAAAGCTCAACTCTCTCTTCTACCTTTTTCTTAATCTTTCATATTAAAAATAAAAAATAATAATAATAAAATGACAAAACAAGCTTTATAAGGTTCTTCTATTTTTTTTTAATATTATTATTTAAGAATTCTTTCATCTTTATATATATATATATATATATTTTGTATATTGTCTGCTCTTTTTTTATAAATGGTTTAGATTTAGATATGAGGTAGTTTTAGATAAAAGATAAAAGTTGAAAAAAATATTATTAGAATATTATTTTTTAATATTATTATTGTTTTAGAATTTAAAAAAGTTAAAATTTATATTTATTATATTTTATGTAAAAATTTAAAAAAATTATAATAATAAGACGAGACGAGACGAGACGAGACGAAACAATTTCTAAATCCAAACGCAGCGCGGTCACTTTAAACTTTGAAATTCATGCCAAAATAAACTTGAGAAAATCTTGATCCCCGCATTTTATTTAGTGAAAAATATTGGAATTAAAAAGCATTAAACAATTAGAGAAACTTTGATTCACAGTACTGCGCACAGGGACGAAACCCTCCAATGGAAGCAATGCATATGCCCATCGTCAAGCTGAAACTGAAAGTGAAAAGAGAATCAGATAAAGCAAAAGAAAAGAGACTGGTGCACTCACTGAGCTACTAGTGATCTCTACAGTTCCACGAACTTCCTTAGAAAGGTCGCAGCTAGCGCTGTCAAAATCTATACTTGTGACAAGATAGCTGGAAGTCCTTCCCCTACCTAGCTACTTCCCTTGCATCTCTCTACACAACCATCCATCTCTTAAATCAAACTCTGTATGAGAAGAACAAAAAACAACATGACAATGTCTACTTACCTATTTCTCCGGCCCCTTCTCTTTTATCTAGTCGCCTCTATCTCATTCACAAGTAATTCTTCTGCTATCTTTATACGTGGTTTTGTACATTTTCCATTCAACCTCTGATGTCTTCTTTGTTTTTCTTATTTATTTCTTTTGTGTTTTTGTAGATGGGGCACAACTGATTCTAGTGAACAATTGTAATGAAAGTGTATGGCCGGGAATACTTGGTGGTTCAGGGCATCAGACCCCAAAAGATGGTGGATTCCATCTTGGCAGTGGGGAGGAAGTTGTCCTTGACGTGGCTGAGAAATGGTCAGGAAGGATCTGGGGCAGACAAGGTTGTAGCTTCGACAACAATGGAAAAGGCTCATGCAACACTGGAGATTGTTCAGGCAAACTACATTGCCAAGGCACAGGAGGTGTGCCGCCAGCAACAGTAGTCGAGATGACACTCGGCACCTCCATTTCTCCCTTGCATTACTATGATGTGAGCTTGGTCGATGGCTTCAATTTGCCTGTTTCGATGAAACCAGTTGGGGGTGGCATTGGGTGTGGTATTGCATCGTGCGAGGTTGATTTGAACATTTGCTGCCCATCTGCATTGGAAATGAAGGTAGGAGGCAAGGTGGTGGGGTGCAAGAGTGCCTGCTTGGCCATGCAATCTGCAAAGTATTGCTGCACAGGGGACTATTCCAACCCAAAGAATTGCAAGCCCACCCTTTTCGCCAATCTCTTTAAGGCTATTTGCCCCAAGGCTTATAGCTATGCTTTTGATGACTCTACCAGTCTTAACAAATGCAGGGCCACAAGGTATGTCATCACTTTCTGCCCTCCCAAGTGAGAAGAGGACCAAGTTAAGGTTTGCTGTCTGTCATTCAAGTTCTACAAGGATGTTGAATGTGGTGCCAATTTAGTAGTATTTTGGAATATTCTTAGATCATGATTATAATTGAAAACCAAGAGCTTCTTTTGGCTTGGGAATGTATTTAGATTTGCAGTTTATATTAATGTTTGTTTAGTTATACATTGTATTGTCTGGTAATAAGTTGTTGTTTTGGGCATGTACTTGGACTACCTAGAGTCAAATGAGTTAATGTTATACACTTATTAGAAGTACTATATATATCCCATGTGAAGAATAATTATAGATCAAATTAAGTTGATGAGTACTTTATATTGTTCCATGTTCCTCTTCCTTCAACCTAAACTATTTCTTGAGTGATTGTAGTATCATTCAGATTTCAGAGATAAACATCGAATCATTTGACAATTTATCTTCACACATGAGCATGATATGGCTTTATCGAATCCAAGATCTATGCAGCTTGCAACTTTCTTTTCTAAATTCAGATCCCTTTACCTGTAACCCTTGATGCAGTCTTGGTAATTTTGAATTCAACTTTGACTGCACTTTACCTTGTACTAGTCGCATGCATGCTCTACTAGATGTTTGGATAGTGAGTTGAGTTGAATTGAGATTAAATGAGATGAAAATTGAAAGTTAAATAAAATATTATTAGAATATAATTTTTGTTTTGAGATTTGAAAAAATTAAATTGTTTATTATATTTTATATGAGAGTTTGAGAAAATTATAAAACGATGAGATGAAATGAAATGAGCCGTGCAATACAGTGTCTTTGTGCAAGCTATGTAACAAGACGTGATGGATATGTAAATGTATATGATCCATTTCTTACCATTAGTGGTGTGGATGGCCAATCTATGACCAACCATGCAAGGCTTGGATTAATGTTTCCAACGTTCTGTCGCAATGGCTACCTCCATACATATCAATTATCAGGAGGCGGAGGCCACTAGGGAAACGTTCATGCATTAACGAAAATAGAGTTACAAGAAAATCCAAATCACAAACCACCAACACCAAAATTAATCATTTTACGCTTGATTCTGATCTATCAAGATCGAGATTGAATGTCCTTTTTCTTTTCGTCTTGCTTCGGACATGGGACCCTCCTCACATAAATGTAGGATTAATTATTTTTTAAATCAATCTTAATTTTTTATATAATTTATCATTTAAATTAAATTATATAATGTGTCGTGTAAAATTTTTTAAATAAAATTATTTAATTTTGTGTGAATTAGTTATAAAAAATTCCGATTTCTCAAATGAAAACATTAAAATAAAAAAAACTCAGAAGAAATTCGTTTATAAAGACTTAAAATTAGACAATTGATTTTACCTTTAATCCAATTAAGAAAACTTAAAACTCTCTTTTGCAGTCAGCGTCACTGGTGGTCTTCTAATTTCAGTCTCTTGTGCGGCAGCCGGCTCGTGATAGACAAAAGAGTAAGGCCCGTTTGGATAGTGATAAAAGGAAATGAGTTGAAATGGTTTGTGAATAATAGTGAGATTATTAGTTGAAATTAGATGAAATGAGGTGTTGTATCTCATATCCAAACGGGCCCTAAGTCGGCTTGGGTACAGGGAACCAAAGGAATTATTCACCAATTTAATCTTCACTTCTGAGGAATTCAAGATCACAAGATTGAAGTGATCATCTATGGCTATAAATTCATGGGAGCATTGAGGAACGGATTACTAATAAAAATCTCAAAGCCCAACTCTTCCAGGCATAGGAAACATGGATTCCAATATAAAGGAATTTGCAGAGGAGACTTATGTTCCCACTTATGCACCATCTCTTCCAGTTCCAAATGTTCAAGAAATGATGAGGTCTGACCCTTTTCAGATTCCTGAAAGATATGCAAGGAAACATGAAGACATGCAGAATGACACAGTTCAGCCTCATCTTTCCTTCGAGATTCCAGTCCTTGATTTATCATTGCTGTCAAAAGGAGACGCAGAGGAGCTTAAGAGGCTGGATCTTGCATGCAAAGACTGGGGCTTCTTTCAGGTAATTATATTCATTCATATTTTGCAAACGACGCAGAGATAAAAGGTTGCAGATAAGATGCTATTTTGCATCTTGGATGAGGTTGAGTCTCCAGCATATATAAAATCTCAGCTTTCACATTGAAAACTCATTTTGATCAGGTGATAAATCACGGAGTAGCAAGCGAAGTGCTGCAGAATACAAAGGACGTCACAGCTGAGTTTTTTTATCTTCCACTAGAAGAGAAGAACAGGTATTCAATGCCATCGGATGACATACAAGGTTACGGACATGCTTATGTGGTTTCTGAAGAGCAGACACTCGACTGGTCCGATGCACTTATTCTCGTCGTTTATCCAACCCAATATCGTAAGCTACAACTTTGGCCAAACCAACCCAAGGGAATCAGGTACGTTTCCAATGCATTTGAGTTCAAGAAAACTGGAGGATTCTGCAATTTGAAAACTAAGGTTATCCCACAAATGCAGGGAAGCCATTGAAATGTACTCGAGTGAAGTCAGAAGAATCGCGGTGGAGCTCCTAGGTTCGCTGTCTCTGATTATGGGGACAGAAAAGGATGCTCTGCTTGGTCTGCACAAAGAGTTGGTACAAGGTTTGCGTGTAAACTACTATCCTCCCTGCCACACTCCTGACAAAGTACTAGGTTTAAGTCCACACTCGGACTCAAGCACCATAACCATACTCATGCAAAAGGATGATGTATGCGGGTTACAAGTTAGACATGGAGGAGCATGGGTGCCCCTCAAGCCCATCCCCAATGCTCTTGTTGTGAATGTTGGAGATGCTATTGAGGTATTGGTCCCCAAGTTTCGACTTTGTCCTTTAAGAAAGCATATTCCAGAAGGAATTCCCATAATAGCAATAGGAAAAATGCTAATCTACACAAATTTTACAAAAGTTATTCTACACACAGACATGACATCCACGTTTCTTAGTGTCATGTCATCATTTGAAGAAAACCCAGAGGCATGAGAATGAGAGTATTCTATACACCATACTATCATCTTACTTTTTATCCCACTAAGTATGATGTGGTACATTTATCACCATTAAATGATCATTTATTTCATGTTTCTTTTTCATCTAATGGTGATGAATGTGCTACATACTACTTAATATGATCAAAATAGGATGAGAATGTGGTGTATAACATTACTCTTTTTTCTAAACTTGAAAGTCCCAAGTAGAAGAAAAGTAGGCACATGAAGATTGCCCTAAGTAGGTTTGGATAGTGAGATGAAAATTTTTTGTTTTAGATGAAAGTTCAAAATTTTATTTTTTAATATTATTATTATTTTAGAATTTAAAAAAGTTGAATTGTTTATTATATTTTATGTAGAAATTTGAAAAAGTTGTAATGATAATATAAGATGAGAATTTTGTGTCTCATCTCACTTAATAAATATTGTAAAACTCACTTCACATGCATCTCTCTCTCTTATTTGAGATTAGGGACCTCGATGCCCTTATAGCAAGTAATAGAGTTCATGTAGGACTCTTTAAGGTCTAGAATGGAAGAGAAAGAGAGACACAGTAAGTCTCACGACAATTATTGAATATTAAATACCGTGTGAAACTTATTTTATATGTCTATCTCTTTTTCACTCTAAGCCATAAAGTTGAAATTATAGAATATCTAAGCCATAGAGTTGGAATCAGAATTCTATGGAATCCAAATTATACCTATTCCTGGAACTAAAGATTTGGTTTGTTGTGTTGTAATATCAGATATGGAGCAATGGGAAGTACAAAAGCATTGAGCACAGGGCAGTGACAAACGAGAGCAAGGCAAGGATATCTTATGCAGCATTTGTCTGCCCACACGATGATGTAGAAATTGAGCCATTAGGGTATGTGTCAGATGCCGCAAAGTCCAGTAAGATGTACAAGAAAGTCAGGTTTGGAGATTATCTGAGGCAATCCATGAAGAGGAAAATGGATGGAAAGGCCCACACTGACTTCGCAAAACTGGAAACAATCGAGTATAGGGCAAATTGAAAGATTGACAATTTCACATACTCTGTTTTTATGTAACGTTATTTCTTGCATTTCTCTTCTCCACCATGGCTTTTACATACTTCGTACAGTGAAAGACAACCATATAAATTTATAGGAGATGATTGAACTCAATGTGTATACTGTTCATTGCAAAAACGGTATATTATGAGCAAAGTATCAATCCAAATCAGAAGGAAAGACAAAAGTTCGAAAAACACTAGATTCTACAGCACATTTAACTCATTAAGGTCTCATACGTTGCAAAGCATATTTAACACATATTTTTATGCAACAATCCCTATGTCACATCATTTAGGCTACCAAACTTCAGACTTTAATATCAAACAAAGGCAAAAGGCAAACGAGAACTTCTGGCAACATTCCTAAGATTCGGATGTGAGATGAGAACAAGGCAGGGGAGATGTGCTGAAAAAATACATAACGAAAGGCATGATACGTTAGGAAAACAAAAAATCCCACGCTCCAAAGGCTGGCTCCGGCCCCATATTCTCTCTAGGTTTTACCCATTCAACTGTCCATTAGCATCCTCTCCTTCACCTGAGTTATTCCGACCATCTGCAGCATCAGGTGGAGGACCTGATCCTAAAAGCAAAGGAGTTTGTTTCTTTTCAGAACTGGGACTTTTAGCAGATGGGTTTGCAGCCCAAGCTCTAAGAGGTGGTTCAAAATGCTTGCTGGCAACATCAGGTGGAAGTGCATCTTCCCCAGGAAGAACAAGAAGCCCCTTCTCTCGCAGAGAAGATGGCTCATTGTAACATGTATTCCACAGGGAATCTACAAGCTGCCTCTCCTCCCAAGCAGCCGCAAGATCTTCAGGAGACATCAAGCTGATACCCTTCATCCGTTCTTGGAGAAGCTGCTTCAATTTTTCATCTTCCTCACCTAGACTGCCATTGGCTCCCTCTGTCTTGTCACGAGCAAGCTCAAGAAGGCCCCGAAAGGCAGCTTCTCGTACCTCTGCATCTTCACTTGAAGCTAGGTGCATCATCATGCGAGGAAAGCCTAGCTCACTTACTACATTGCAATCTGAATTATTCTCACGCAGTAGGTAATGGATCAAATTGAGGGCCTTCCTGAAAAGTGGCTAGTTTTGTTAGACATCTAGATTAAGGAAGTTAATCTAACATATATAGTAAATTATATATGCACCTCAAAATACTAAAACCAAATATATTCAAATCTGGCCTTCTTCTTTTTTTTTCAATTTGTTTTTCAAGTTTTCAATCATTTTCCAATGGAAAAAGAAAATGACAACATAACTAAACAGTTCCCACACGTTACCTTTGAAATCTCACACTATCAGAACCTAAAGCATCTCTCAAAGCTGCATAACCATTTGCTAGACGGAATGCCGTGATACCCGGTTTGTTGTGCCGGATTAAAGCTAGAGTCAACCCCAAAGCAAAATTTACATATATCAGTCGCAGCCTAAGCAACTATAATTTAACCACAAAAGATGTTCTTTACAGAACTACAGTCAGCGCTTACAAGATAGTGCCCCAAGTGCTTTAGTTCGAACAGCCACATCAGGGTCTGAAGTAAAATTGGAGAGGAGAGGTTCTAAGCCATTAGCTTCCATGACTAGTTGTTGACTGCGGGGATTATTCTGTACAATAGTTGCTACAACTTCAGCAGCCTTTGCCCGAATATTTGCATGGGAGTTTTTCAGGTAACCAAGAAGAGGGACCAAACCACCGACTGAGTGCAGGTCTGGCACAAATGCATTAGCAGCCAAAAAGATGAGGCAAACTCTTGAACATAGCTGAAGCAGTATTAAGACAAGGAAAAAACGAAGTGCACACTACTGTTATATATATTAAAAATTATTGCATCTGATGCTATATATAAAAATCCAATGACAACATCCTATTATCATAAAACATCGATTCAAATTGGATCAATTCCTCAATTCACCTAACATCAGTCAATGGCATGACATTTTATGGGTATTTTTTGAAAATATTTTCAAGAAGAGTAAGCCAAACACTTCAGCAACTTTTTCTCCCTCTCGAGTGATTGAAGGAACAGCTAATAAAAATTCTTTGTAATAAGCAGATAGAATACATAATAAAAACCCTTTTAAGAATATAGCAGTAGGCAAATGACTAGATAATTTAGTGTCAAGCATCCAAAAGACCTGGAGAACATATGATTATATAGTGCGATATATGGACATGATATCAACCATCAAGGTGATAGTCACTAACAAGCACTCATTCGCATATTACAACTAAAAGCAAGTACCATAAGATACAACTACCAAATCCGCCAATGTAATACCACCATTAGAGAAGCTTTACAAAACAATATAAACACCCGCCAGATGTAAGAACTTACCGTTGGCCATATCAATAGACTCCACGTGCTCTTCTAACTCATCCAATATATCTACCAGAAGACAAGACCACGAACAGAAGCCCAAATCAATATTCCATAAAAACAGTATGAAAATTGGGAGAAAAAAGGACAAATAAAACTATGCTTTCGTGATTGTCACCTTCAATATCTGCGGGAGTCACTCCTTGAGCCTCTAAGACTTGCTCAGGAGTTTGCATAACAAGAGTTATCTCCTTCATGCGCTTAATGACATCAACAGTCTGTGATTGCATAGCCTCCATGAACCATCTTCGATCCTCCTCGCTGATGAACACAAATTAATCAACGCCCATTTCATTAAAATTAAATGCTGTTCGAGCACCTAACAAGATTATCTATAAGAACCTTAGATTTCCAGTAACACAGAGAAATTTGCTTCTAATAAAAGTTCAAAAAACAGCGAGAAATGATATTTAATTCATAGACTAGTTTACTTGAATCGATCAAAGGGACCACGAAGGATACCTCAAATTACGAGGGGGCTGAGTACCATCGGCGTGAGCGAGGCTCCATTTGAGCAATCCCTCCCAGTTGGGTCCGTCTTTAGCCATTATTACTACAACCCAGAAGCCTAAAATTAAAAAATAAAACACCCTTTTTTCTTCTGCTTCGTTCTTCTTCTTCTTCTTCTTTGCTTGGCTAGCTAGGAAAGCGGAAATGTAGAGAAGAATCCTCGAAATGGAATTAGAGAGTGGTATATGTAGGCAGCAAATAGAGGGTTCAGGAAAGGTCTTGAGATTGCGAGAGAAAGGTGGAGACTTCAGAGTTCAGATCAGAAAGGTAAAGTTAGTGGGCTTGACTCGTCTACGGTTTTCGAGCCCAATTAAGGCCCAGCCTGTGATGACCAATTTGTGGCATATGCGCATGCGAATGTCACAAATCAATTGGAAAAAAAAAAAAATGCAAAGTAGAAACCGATTAGACAAAAAAAAAAAAAATTAAAATAATGAAAAAGATTAGAAATTTTTTTTTATTGGTTTTAAACGATATTTGGATGAAATTTGAAACAATTATAAAAATCATAAGTTTTTTTAAGAAAAAATATATTCATCATATATTTTCTCATCATCATTTCATTATCTCATGATATGGCATTAGATGATAGATCTACAAGTGAAATATAATAAATCATTTTTAATGATTTAATACCACATCATGAGATGATGAGAATTGAAATTATTAGTAGCATACTCTTTTTCTAAAAAAATAAAACCAAATGTACGTGGCCTATTGGTTCTTATTTCAAGGTTTATAAGCATTAAAAAGATCGAGAAGTTAAATTCATTTACAATTGAATTATACCATATATTACATTTACATCACACTTTTATCTCATTGTAATAATAAGAAAAATGAGAGTATAGAGTATATAATATTTTTCTTTATAACTTTTATGATTGTTAATAAAAATTATAATTATAACATTAAATATTTAGTATATATTATGGAATAACTTTGTATTTTTATTACTTGACAAATATATATATATATATATATATATATAATTTGTTAATCAGAGCTTTTGTTCCCATTGAGTCACGTGAAAATCTTAAAAAGGTTTTAAAGACAAACGTTTGAATGACAAATATTTAATGAAAGATAGCTAGATTCGAATATTTTAGAAATCTAACTGTTGAAACTCAAAAAGTATTGAAGAGTCTCCTCTTTGGTCTCTCTTGAGAGTTCCCTCTTGAACGAAACTAGAGGTGGTGAAGGTCAGTCGAACTTGTGCTGAGTAATAGAGAAAGCGGAAGATTTTTCAAAGAGGGAGTGAATAGCGAAGGGTGGAAATGGAAGAGTTGGAGAAGTTATGAGAACAAATGAAGTTAACAAAAGAAGAAACGGAGAGGATCAACTTGAATGAAGACGAAACAGAGACAATACAAAAGAAATGAGAGAAATGCCTGATTGGGAAAGTATGTCTAGATCGAGTTATAAGCAAGTCAGTAATTTCATCTATTATGGCTAAGATATGGAGTTTGAGTAAACCAACAGTATTTCAAGAAGTGGGTACGAATTTATTTGTTATAGTCTTCAATACTCATGCGGATAAGTAGAAAGTTGAAGAAGGTAGACCTTGGCTATTTGATAATAGCCTGTTTGTCATAAGGAGATTTGAAGGTGAATCACAATCAAGGAAAATAAACTTTGATCATGAGTCTTTGTGGGTGCAATTGTACAATTTTCCATTAGCAAACACATATAGAGGCATTGGGTAAAGCATAGGCAATTCGATTGGAAAAGTGGAAGATGTAGATGTTGATGAAGATAGGATAGGATGGGGGAAGTGCCTTAGAGTAAAAGTGGAAATTGATCTTACTCAGGCACTAGCTAGAGGAAACAATCAGGGTGAATGGTTCAAAAGTGTGGATTTCATTAAAATATGAGAAACTACCTCAGGTGTGTTTCACATGTAAAAGAATAATGCATGACACTCAGTTGTGTAAACAACAGAAGGAAATGAGAGAAGGAAGAGCAAATCAACTTGGGTCATGGCTGCAGGCAGAGACTAGCGATAGAATAGGAAAGTTCGGAAGTAATGGCAGAGGGGAAGAGGGTAGAGGAGGGGTAACAGACCTCAGGCCTAAATGAGAAGGTGATCATGATGGGCGATGGGTGGAGAAAAGGGATTAAGGGAAAAAAGGGCTAACTTTTTTACAACCAATCAAAATATAGTGGAGACTAAAAAGGAATTAGGGGATAGGAAGAAATAAACAAATGTGAGTATTCAAAAAGGAAATTCAAATTTCCTAACAGTGGATGAAGGTGAGGGGTTAGGGATTCAAAATTGGGATATGATTGTATCTCCTAAAGACAATATCAGTGTCCTGGGGGAGAAAAAAATGCAGGAAATGAAAGAGAGAACCAAAGTGGGTTGGGCTCTAATTTATGGCCCAATTGTGTTGATAATTCACTAGAAGAACCATTGGCTTGTATCGACAAGAGCAAAGACACCATCTCACCTGATACTGATGTCCAGGAGGGCATGCTGCTTAGTAAGGAAAGAAATGCATAAATCAAGAAGTACAGATCAGGAAGCTAGAAACGACGGGCAAGAGGAAATGGTACATTTTCTAATACTCATGTTATAGTGGGTAAGAAAAGAGATTGGCTAGAGGTAGTGGAAACTGAAATGCATGATGTAGTGGGCAAAAAGAATCAAGAGAATGAATGATGGACCAGTGCAAGTGAATGGTGATGAATTGGTGGGGGTTGCTTAGAATTGGCGGAGGTTGCTAAGCAACCCACCATTACCAATGAAAACCTTAAGTTTGAACTATCGGGGGCTTGAAAACCCCCAGACAGTTCAGGACCTTATATTTATGATAAGTGATAAGAAGCTCAGCTTGATTTTTCTAATGGGGACCATGCTTAAGTATGGTAGAATAGATTTTCTAAAAAAGCGATTAAGGTATGAGGGATGTTTTGTGGTGGGTTTGGTAGGTAGAAGTGGAGGACTCATGCTATTGTGGAAAGAAGAATTGAATGTTGAGATTACCAATTACTCACAAAGACATATTAGTGGATGGGTGACAAATCAAAATGAGAAATGCAGGTGGATTTTAATAGGCTTCTATGGCCAACCAGAAGTAAGTAAGAGAAAAAGAAAGCTGGGAATTGTTGGAGTCACTTAAACGACCTAATAATATGTGGTGTGTTATATGGGATTTCAATAAAATTTTAACTCAGAAAGAGACATATGGGAAGAGGCCTAGAAATGAAAGTCAAATGAAAATGTTCATAATGGCTTTAGAAAATTATAATATGTTTGATATGGGTTGGACAAGAAACTTATTTATATGGTGTAATAATCACTATGATGAATCTTTTACAAAGGATAGATTAGACAACGTGGTAGCAAACTTGAAATGGCTTGAATCTTATAGTGATGTGAATGTAGAGATGTTAGCAACTTGTAGTTCTGATCATAAACCTATTATGCTACATTCGAGTAAGGGGCAGAACAACAATTTTGCATAAAGAATGCAATTTAAGTATGAAATCAGTTGGGCACTAGAGCAAGATTATGGTAAAATCATAAAAGTAGAATGGAAGAAAGAGGTTTCAATCTCAGGTCCAATGAATAGAGTGCAAAAAAGATTACAATTTTTTAGTTCTGCTATCAGCAAATAGAGCAGTCACACTTTTAAGCATGGGGAGATAATAATTAAAGAGAAAATTGAGCAATTGAGACAGATGCAGTTAAATGAAGGAATTGGGAATATGGAGGAAATAAAGAAGCCAAAGAAAGATGTGGGTATCATGCTAGAACAGGAGGATCTAAAGTGGACACAAAGAGAAACTGGTACCAACATAGAGATAGGAAAATAAAGTATTTTCATGTTTGTGCAATTAAACGAAGGAGGAGAAGCAACATGCAACAGATTAAAGATACTAGTAATAATTTGTAGACAAGAGGGAGGAAATAAAGAGGCCCTTTAAAGATTACTTTGAAGGAATTTTCTCCTCTACATCTCCTTTCTTAGAGGATATAGAAGTTGTTTTGGATACTGTAGAGGTCAGCGTCACAACACAGATGAATGAGGAATTAGAAAAAAGTTTCACAGTAGAAGAAATCGATGAAGCACTCAACCAAATGTCTCCATTAAAGTCACCTGAACCTGATGGCTTTAGAGCAGGGTTCTATAAAAAAATATTGGAGCATAGTTAAAGAGGAGAGGTATGAACTGTAGCCCTTGATTTTCTAAATAATGGGATTACTTCACCAACTCTGAATTTTACATATATTGTTTTGATTTCATAGGTTAATAATCATGTGGTTGTGCATGATTTTAAACCTATAAGTCTATGTAACGTGCTATATAAGATAATTTCAAAGACTATAGCAAATAGATTTAAGAAGGTGCTACTAGAAATCATTATATTTTCTCAGAGTGCCTTTATTCCGGAGAAGTTAATTTCTGATAATATCATGGTTTTCTATGAAGTTCTTCACACCGTGAAGACTAAGCAAAAAGGCATTCAAGGAAGTATGGCTTTGAAGCTATATATGTCGAAGGCATATGATCGTGTGGAGTATGATTATTTAGAAGCATTGATGAGGAAGATAGGATTTGAGTAAAGATGGATTGCATTAATCATGAACTGTGTCAAAACAATAAATTATTTTGTGTTAATGAATAGAAAACCAGGTGAAAGGATTGTTCCAAAATGTGGTTTGAGGCAGGGAGATCCTCTTTCTCCCTACCTCTTTATTTTATGTGCAGAGGATTTAAGTTCCTTGCTTAACAAATCAGAGCAAAAGGATTTAATAAGAGGAGTCAAAGTGGCAAGACGGGGACCAAGAATCAATCATCTACTATTTACAAATGATTGTGTCATCTTCTGTAGGGAAAAACAATTGGGTTGGGACAATTTACAACTGTTACTTAAGGTATAGAAGAAAGCATCTGGTCAGAAATCGAATCGACATAAGACATCTATCTTCTTTAGTTCAAATACTGGTGCAACAGTGAAAAATCAGATTGTTCGGGAAGCAGGTGCAGGGGCCTTTGGGAGCTATGAAAAATACATGGGATTGCCATCTATAGTGAGAAAGATAAACTATAATACATTTAGAGGAATTAAAGATCAAATTTGATGGAAAATAAATAGCTAAAAAAATAGTTATTTATCTAAGGCAGGGAAAAAAATCCTAATCAAAGCTGTATTACAACCTGTTCCTACCTACACTATCAATATCTTTAAACTCCCTAAAAGACTCTGCCATAAGATCTCAACTATGTTGGCTAAATTGTAAATTTTGGTGGGTTAATCACCAAAATAAGAATGCTATACATTGGAAGAGTTGAGATTATATGGGAGGGGCAAAGAGTAATGGAGGTTTGGGATTTTGAAATATAGAAAATTTTAACATGACTCTACTAGCAAAGCATAGTTGGAGGTTTTTATATTATCCTTCATCTCCAGTGGCAAGAGTTTATAAATGAAAATATTTCAATTGAGGAAGTATATTGGATGCTAAATTGGGTAGTTCTCCACCATTAATCTGGAGACTATGTGGTTAGCAAAAGAGTTCATGAATGAAGGCTTGATCTGGAAGGTAGGTAATGGTAAGCAGATTAAAATCTGAGGACAAAAGTGACTGCCTAAACTATCAACTTATCGTATTTAATCTCAAGTTTCTTCACTAGGTTCAGAAGTAAAAGTGAGTGATTTAATTATATAAGAGCTAAAAGTGTGGAATGAAGAGCTGATCATAAGAGCTAATTTTAACAATGAGAAAGGTGACATAATATGCAGGATACTGATTAGTGAGAGATTGTGATTAATTTGTCCATTGGAATTACTTGATTTAGCAGGTTATATTTGTCTCAAATACTAAAATACACAATATTCTGAAAAATAATTTTAATAATATGCAAAATGATTATTAGGCCCATTTACTTTCTAATGCTGGGTTTTTTGTAAGACATACTAACATGTTGAAATTAATCCATTATAGTACTCTGGCCTAAGGCCACATGATAGGCTCAAGCCCAAAATTGGCCCATGACTCTTACAATGGACTTAAGACTTGTACTGATCAGAAGGAAAAGAAGAGGGCTACATGAAGAATTTAGAGACCCTCGAGAGGAAAGAGAGAAAACCCTTGAGGGTAGATCCGTGAACATCGAGGGAGAATCAGTTACAGGAGAGAGAAAGAGGCGATGGAGATGAGAATAAAAGGAGAAGAAGGGCCAGAGGAAGATTCATTCGTTTTTGTGGGAAGCATTAGGATTTTCTTTCTCCGTTTTTCAGAATCTTTCACTGATAGTTATTAGGGTTTTTATTGTGCCTATGTTCATCAGCAAAATGGTGATGTGAGGCTAGATCTGAACTTGGGTTGTAGAGGAAGGCTTTTATTTGCTTCGATAACTGTTTGGTATCTGTGATTTTCATATTATTCTCTTCATTATGTTGACAAACATGATTTACATGTGAGTATTCGAGGAATATCTTGTTTTTGATCTGTTGTAGACTCATGACACAACAAAATTTTGAATCAATCAAGGATTCCTCTTACCAAGAGCTAAACATGATGTTGGATATTAATTTGATGAGGGATTTCAAATATTGGTGTGTAAATTGCATGCTTTATTTCAAAGTTATTGATTCCTTGATTGGGTTAGTAATAGCATGTAGCACCCAAAAATCCAATCCTTTATTCAATTCAAATGAAACCCTAACTTACAACCCAAGTGCTTGTTAAATTGTTTCTTTAGACCTTTTTCTTTGTTCAAATTTTGATTGCATCATTTTGTGTGAATCCACATCGGTACATACAAAATTTGTAATTTCAGTATCAGGGGAATTTAATCTCTCTTTTTTTTTTTTTTTTTGTTTTTTTTGTTTTTATCTTCAAAATGAAACCCAAGTTTTCACTGATTCACAACCAAATACGTGATCCATATTTCCCACAACCTCTATACATATACCATTGATCATTTTATAATTTTGTAAATTTTGTATACAAAAAACTCAGAACACAGATAGTCACATTATCTTACATTTCCTTTTTGTCCTTACATATTTTTGCATCATAAAATTTGTGAAACTCATTGTCGAGAAAATGATCATGGGATCTCACCCAATACACTAGTTATACTTTTATACTTGGAGGCATTAATTGGTGAGTCTCAGATACCTATAAGTAGTAGTGGTACAGAGGACAAGTTAATATGGAACTACAACAAAGATGGTAAATTTACCATTAAGAGTGCTTATTATGTGGCCCACAACATAAGAAGAAAGAAAGTGGGAGTCATCAAGAGTTGAGCAAGCAGATGAGAGATGAAAGAAAATCTAGAAGCTAAGTGTATGGAGGGTAGGTACTGATCCTCTTCTTACAAAAGCCTTACTTTTTAAGAGGAAGATTGGTGAAAATGCAAATTGTCTCGTCTGTAAAATTAAATATGAAACTATATTGCATGCTTTCTAGCATTGTACTGATTGATTGCTTATGAATGAGTGCATTATTTTCAACAAAGAAGTTAAAATTCTTATCAAACTCTTTTGATTAAACAGAAACAAAACTAGAAATATGATATAATTTTGCAATATTTATAATTAAGATTATAAATAAACAATACTACTCGACAAACCGTTTTAGATTGACTTATTTAGATTCAAGCTCGATTTGTCCATTAAATGAGGTGTTCATCAACATAAAATTATGATCAATTATTAAACGGTATAATTCGTATAAAATTTGGTACAACTTGCTTAAAATCTTAGATTGACTCATAGACTTTGCGATCTGAGTAGCACCGCTCTAAGTGACCGCTAAGCCAAATTAGTCTTTTCATTTTTTTTTTAATTTTTTTATTCATATTTTTTATCATTTTAAAATATTTTTTAAAAATATAAAAAAATATTAATACACTAATAGTCATTTCCTTAACTATTAAGTAAAGAAAAAAATTAAAAAAAAAATTAAAATACATGAGGTGTCATAATGAGGAGATAAGTTGAGTGGATAAAGTAGCATTTTCTTGACTCATAAATTCAAATAACTTCATATTTATTATTTTATAGTATTATATCTATATTTATAATAGAAATATTTAAGATATTTAAAGATATAGAGGAAATCATATTCCTATTACTAAACATATTTATTTAATTCTTGTGAGTCTTATCATTGAAATATGTATATATATATATATATATATATATAAACTTATAAAGATATTAAAAGAAAATTAAACTCTATTTGTAAAAATGTGTACATAAAAATATAAATAATACAATATTAATTATTAAACATGAAATTTAAAGTCATGGAAAGTTCAATTAAATCAACAAAATTTAACGTTCGTTTATTTTTAGAGATGAGATGAGATTAGTTGAAATTAAAGATAAAAAATTAAATAAAATATTGTTAGAATATATCTCTTAATATTATTTTTGTTTTAAAATTTAAAAAAATTAAATTTTTTATTTTATTTTATATTAAAAATTAAAAAAATTATAATTATTAAATGAGATAAAATATTTTTAAAAAAAAAACGACGCCTTTTAACACCCTTGAACTCGACTACGCCCCTCGGCCTCGAGACAAACACATTATCACATTTTTATTTTTATTTTTTTCCTTTTTAATGGAAAATATTAGTTTTAATAATCAAAAAAAGGAAAAAGATTAAAAAAATGAAAATGATTCAGTAATTAAAGCGTGGGCTGCACGCTTGAATTGTGACGCGTTGAGGGACGTTTCTACGCTACCTTTTGAGCATATCCTTCTCATATTCTCCATCTTCGTTTTCCACATCTCTCTCTCTCTCTGCTTCTTCAGTACATTTCCTAGAAATTAGGTTTTCGGTGCTTCCCAATTCCTCCTCAATTAGCCTCCTCATAGATCACCGGAATTCAATTTCTCTGTTTTCTTCACTATCACGATCTCTGACGACAAAGAAGTGACGCTCTTTCGGTGTTCGCTTACCATCTCATTCCATTTCTTGATTTCTGTCTCAAAGTTTACTTGAAAGTTTTAATCTTTGATCGACTTTTCTCGGATTTGACCAAGAAATTGCTGGCCTTTTTCCTCTTATTTGAGATTTGAGAGAAAGGGGGACTTTGGGTTTCGTTTCTTACAGTTTCTTTCTTTCCCAGCGGATTTCCCCGATGGCTTCGATGGGCTCCTCCTACTGGTGCTACAGATGCAACCGATTCATACTGGTTCGGGTCCGTGCCAATGACACCTTCCTCTGCCCCGACTGCGGTGGTGGATTTGTCGAAGAAATCCGGACCCCGACTCGATCTCCGCTCCGCCGGTTCCCCGCTGCCTCAGTGTACATCGATGACCCGCCCATTCCCGAACACAACGCCATTCCGAGGCTTCAGCGCAGCCGTAGGAATGGTGGGGATCGCTCGCCTTTCAACCCCGTCATCGTCCTCCGTGGGCCAGCAGATGGAGGCGGCCGAAATGAACCCGAAAGAGGTAATTTTGAGCTCTATTACGACGATGGAGCTGGTTCGGGGCTCCGGCCTCTACCCACTAGCATGTCGGAGTTCTTGATGGGCTCCGGATTCGACCGTCTCCTCGACCAATTGGCGCAGTTAGAGGTAAATGGAGTCGGGAGGTTAGAGCACCCACCCGCGTCAAAGGCTGCTATTGAGTCGATGCCTATTATCAAGATCGTCGCGAGCCACGTTTCGACGGAGTCGCATTGCGCGGTCTGTAAGGAGCAATTCGAGCTCGATTCGGAGGCACGGGAGATGCCTTGTAAGCACATTTACCATTCGGATTGTATACTACCGTGGCTCTCCATGAGGAATTCTTGTCCGGTGTGTCGGCACGAGTTGCCCACGGATGTGCGTGTGAGTGGGAGCGGTAGGAATTCACCGGAGCCTGATGGAGCTCGAGACGAAGAGGCCGTGGGATTGACTATTTGGAGACTTCCTGGTGGTGGGTTTGCGGTTGGTAGGTTTACTGGGGGGATAAGAGCCGCGGAGCGTGAGCTACCTGTTGTTTACACGGAGGTGGATGGTGGGTTCAACACTGGTGGCGTTCCCAGAAGGATTTTGTGGGAGACGAGTGTGAGAAGCTCAAGGGAAACCGGTGGACTGCGACGTGCGTTTCGTAGCTTCTTATCATTTTTCGGTCGGCTTAGACCTGCTTCATCATCCTCTCGTTCGAGTTCTGAACCGGGGCTAACTCGTAGGAGTGGCTCTAATGCGGTGTTTAATCGTTCGTGGAGGAGGCGCCGCGGCCATCCTGTGGCTTTGGATGATTCCACTCGGTGAATCTTGATTCTTTAATGTTGTATTCTTTGTTAAGTTTATCTATTGAGTTACCTAAATTGTTGCAGTAAGAGAAATTTTCAAAACTTGTATGTTGTATGATCTTACCTGCTGTACATAACAATACTTTGAAGAAGAGTTGAGGAATCTCTCTGTTAACAATTCCGTCAGAGAGAATTTTGGACTTGGCTGGCCATTAGATTTCTGACTGATGCAAGGAGAAGAAGATAGTTCTGCAGTTCGAGTAGGCCTTCGGACGTTGCAGAGGTGCTAGGCCGTGTATCTGTTCCTGTACTAGTTTTAATCCCCATATAGTCCTACTGCTGGTTTTTGACATTTTTTTACAATCGTGAACAGTTTTCTTTTTCTCTTAATGTATCGTTAGAAGCAGATTGGTTTGTAATATTGGCCTTTTTTTACAGAAGTTCTTGACATTTTCATACGCAACATGGTCTGCTCTGGTGGTCTTGTCTGCTTTTGGGCGTTCTTGACTCAATATGCCAATGTTCAATAACAATGGGCCTACTTGCTGGGATTTGTCAGGTTTTGATTTCCTTGGTCCATGTGATTGGTTCCTTCGGGTCTAATGTGTATTATGATAGGTGTTGGCTCACAAACGGGTAGTTAAGGATGGGACTATGGTCATTATTACTTTTAGGGATTGCAATGCCATTGAATGAAGAGTTAACGAGGTGACCATGTTGATCATCTTCGATTCAATAGTTTTCTGGAAACGGATGTTGGGTAGAATGCACTCATAGCTTATTGCTTGCATAGACGGGTTGCAGTACATTCATAAGACAATGTTCTTGATCACCGATACTAGTTAGGTATCTTTTATTTGTTTCTTTAAACCTATTCTTATGATGAAGGAAGAACTTTGGTTGCCACAGGTCAGTTTTCATAGCGAATTGAAGTGGAAAACTTGTGATAAGAGACTTTTGGTTTTCCCCTTAAAGCTATTGTTACTCCATCCAAGAAATATGGCTTGACTCATGCAAGGTCATTCCATGTCCTTGCAGTAAATGATAGAATATGCTGTTAAGCTTCTCCTCTTTTTAATGCTATGCAGTCTGGCTCTTGAATTTAAGCATCTCTTGCTTATGTTGGTTGGGTTACACTTCAGGCAGAGCCTGCAGAGGACTTCAGATTACATCATTGTACCAGCACTGTTGAAATTATAGAATAAGATGGGGGCACAAAAAATTATGTTGGCATGAGATTATAATTATTGATGCGCATCTTCTGTTAGGCAACTCTCGTCTACAAAGGAATAAGGTGGGAATTGGAAATCTATATGAAACATTAGAATCGGCAGGCATTTGCTTCCCCTAAAATGGGTCATGTGATCCAGTGTGGATTCGATCTTGAAGGAGCAAACCAACTTTGGTATACAGCTGATAACAAATATTGAATTCATTTTGGATCCGAATGCGAAAAGTTATATGGGAAAGCGCTAGCTAGTCATAACCCCAAAAGATTAGTCAACTTATGATTTTTCTTAGAATCAATTATAAAGTTTAGTTCACCCAGTAAATGGCTAATGTAGGATTTAGTTGTGACTATTGTTGTAACCTACTACTCACTTTATGCAAGAGGAATATGTGGGGTTGGGGTGTTACAAACTTCCCTTAAATTTTCTACATCTTCGTTGGTGCCATGTCAAACACTTCCTAGTATCACTTGACTGGTTTTATTGGGTGGCTCTAGTTCCATGTGTAACAACCAATAGAAAGCACTAGTCACATCTATGTTATAACCTTAAAAAAAACTAGTCAATTTGAAGCTTCCTTAGATTCAATTATAAAGCACAATTTAATAAGTAGCTAGTGTGAAACTTCGCACTCATGGCTAACTTTATAACTTACCCTGTCTTTTTTATAACTACAACTCAGACAGTAGTATCAAGGAAAGGGAATTTTTGAATTAGTAAAGATTTACGTTTAGGATGTTTGGAAGGAGGGGAGGACAGCTATGCAGTTAGAGTTGGCCTTCAGTTAGAATTTATAGTTTAGTCATGTGGTATGCTTCCCAATAATACATATCAGCTTGCTCTTTCTCCTTCATAAAAATGTTGTTATTGAGCAAGTGACAATGTTCATCGTTTGAAAGATCTATGGAATCATGTATTATTAGGCAAGGTCGAACTTGTAGCCCATTTTCTTGTGTGCTCATCTCTTTGGCATATTCTGAACTGCCTCTGCAGCTAAATGATAAGCATTAGAGCGGTATAAGAAAGACGAGTGCCTTTCTGTGTAGGAAAAGCCACAAGTTGTTGTTCCCATTATGAACATTACTAGAAAATAAAATGCGAAACAAGGATACATGCTGTTCTGCGTATGGTTTGTCACAGGTCTTTGCCGTCAGCTCATTTTTGCGAAGAGATATTCGAGTCCAAGTATTCTTATCTTTATGCTTTTCTTCTTAGAACTACCGTTAGCTCATCCATACAAAAAAGTGCATTAAATACGAGGGCGTCGTGTACTGCAAGCAGTTGATGCCATTTTTTGCAACCAGATAAACATTGGACCGAGCTTGAGGTCCTGTCTCTTTTGTTGGTATGCAGCCGTGCGCTGCGCGTATCTGTATTTTGGGTACGTTTGAATTGGCATTACCTGATGCACCCATTTCAGATAATTAGTTGATAGCATACCGTTGTTTAATGCATAAAACATCATGTTTTTTTTTTTTTTGAAGTTCTGGGAAGAGAGACAGAAGTTGGAAATTGAGAATGCTAATAATACCGAGCAGCAGAGTATGCAGCTGGTAAAACCAGTTCCTTTGATGAGTTATGACAAGAAAAAAACAACAAAAATAATGGGAGCGGGACAGAATATCATATTATAATACCTTCATTACACCAGACTTTTGTATGCCCTTCCTCTTATCGTGTCTATATTCCATGTACCTCAATTATCAAGCTTTCTCTGAAACCAGGAATCTTAATCGATGGACTCTTGTGTTTTTCATCCTCTTTCGAGTTTAATAGATACTGATTGATTTTTCCCTTCTGTGCGCATCAGCGAAAGTATGCTAATGCTCTTCTAAATACCAGTTCGTGAAAATGTCAGAAGTTGTGGATGTTTTGGCCATGGAATGCAGAGCTTAAAGACTTGTTTATATATAAACTAAATGAATTTTTCTACTCATCATCCATACACTACATACCACACACCAGCTTTGAGCTCCAGTCACCCATTGTTGAATCACAGCATGAGTAGGAGTTCTGCAAAGCACCAAAAACGTTAGTTCATTTCTTAAAAGTAATGGCGAAAAACTTTACAAGAACTTGCAACACGTTGAGCACCAAGCAGTAAAACCAACTCGCAAAAAATGAGAGGTTGGTTTTCTTGGATCAGTTAAGGGGTTGGGACCCAACCTTATCCACAAAACAGCAAGAATCTTGACTTCTGACGTGGCCTTATCCAAGTTGGGTAAGCAAAACCCTGTGAAAACACAGCAAGTCAGCCAAACCCTTGTATAAAAAAACCTTGCACCGTGTCATTTTGACATCCAACAATTCCAACTCTCCCATCTCTTCCTTTTCAACAGTGCAGAAGATTTATTAGAGTTAAACAATATGGTATCGGTAGCTGCTCTTAAGCCCATTTTTCCCACAAAAGCGCAGAGTCAATCAGCATTTGCCGCTAGCTCTTCTCGCCCTGGCTTTTGTGCTCCACCAGCACAAGATGGCTCAACAGCCATATCGTGGAAAAGGACTGACATAAACAACAAGAAAAGGGGATTATCAACTGTGGTTGCTGCTGTTGGAGACGTGTCTGCAGATGGCACCACCTACCTGATTGCTGGTGCTGTTGCTGTTGCCCTCCTTGGAACTGCCTTCCCTATCCTCTTTTCCCGCAAGGATTTGTAACTACACCTTCCTCTCTTATTGCTTTTGTTTTTGGGATTTCCCTTGTATTTGTTCCCCCCCACCCCCCCCCCCCCCCCCCCCCCCCCCCCCCCCCCCCCCCCCCCCCCCCCCCACAACACCTATTGAGGTCTGATATTTTGCTGGTTTCTTGAATTGATTTCAAACTTCATAAATTTTAATCAAGATGTTTATTACAAAAATGGGACCAAAGTAAGGTAAAAGAAAGTTGTATATTGTTGATTTATAAATTACATACTGGGATTCCAACAACATTACACCCTGTTATTAATTCGCTCTTCGATTAACGAAATGTTGTATATCATTTTTGGTATTGTGATCCAATCACTTTATTATATATCATATTTTAAATGATTATCGTTTTGAGTAAATTGATATATGAAGACATTTAGTGACTAAAAATGACAATCTAAAATTACTACTCGTTCAGTTTTGTTCCGAATACCCTTTGATATGTGCTCTTTTATATATAACAGGTGTCCTGAATGCGATGGAGCGGGGTTTGTCCGGCAGGGAGGGGCGGCACTGAGGGCAAATGCGGCACGGAAGGACCAGACACAAATCGTGTGCGCTCGTTGCAGTGGTCTTGGCAAGCTCAACCAAATTGACAAGTAGATGACCACTGTACCATATACCCTCTCCTCTTATTTTTCGCTCTGTAATTCAACCACAACCTTCGCTCTTAAAAGCTATGAGGTCCCTCCTTGGAAATCATGTATTTGTCGTAATAAACAAGGCAGATATTTGCAGGATTGTAAGCAATATAATGATGATGTATATCTCCCTTCCCTTATTTATTTCCTTCAATTAATTGTTTATCTTGGTGTTATTTGGACTCTGGAATGCACGGTCTTAGTGACCATGATGATAGGAACCCAATTGCAAAGGCATTAAACTGATAAAAACTCAATGGCCTGCAAAAACTCGTGTGTGCGCGCGCGCGCGTAAGTCACTTTTTATCTGCATAATGAGCTGCCTATGTCCTTGTTTCTTCCTTGGCCACAAGATAGCGCTGCTATGATCCCTTGAGATATTCCATCCAAACATGATTTACTCGGCCCTTGGCAACCTAGCTAACTTCCATATAATCGCAAAGGAAGCATCGCTGTGAAGGGGAAAAATCCCTTAGATTGGGCAAAAGGTAAGGCCCAAGTTAAAACTTAGATCTTAGGTCTGGGCTGGATTGGGCTGGACACAAGGCCCATGTACATAATATGGACTGGGTCAAACGGTAGCACTTGGGTTAAGGCTTGGGTATAAAACCTGGGTCGGATCGTGTTTACATCAGGAAACAATATGGGAAATGCAGGCGGAGCTTAAAAGGAAGGAATATAGCATTCAATGCCAGACGAGAAAACTTGCGGCAGTTCACACCCATCATTAATAAGATGGAAAGGGTCTAAGATAGGATAAACGCCGCATTCAATGCGACCCAAGGCTCTAACAGCACTCAGTAGTACTAAGCACTTCATAGCTCGACGAACTGACGGCAAAAGAATAGCTCGGCGAGTTGACAACATGAATATATAATCTCCTGCTATGCAACGCTCCACTATCGTGGAGACCAGGTTGACAAGTATAAATAACACTACCTACAGCACACAGGTAAAAGATCTAACACAATCATCGGCAATATACTTCATCTTCAACCTCAGCACCATACTGTCTTAAGCATCGGAGCATCAATAGATCCTGAGGTCCCCCTTTGTTATTGTGCAGGTGATCGCACGAGCATTGACCGAGTGAAATTGCCCAAGCCCGCGAAACATGACATCAACAATAACAATGAAACAATTGAAACTTCATCAGATATCACCAATAGGAAGGGGTAAAAAACAATCACGGACAAACTAACGAAACGGTCCTAACTTCGGATTATCTGAAAAGTGTCGCTTGCATGGTTGATTTTATTTGTCTATCATCTACCCTTAAAGAAGAAAATCTTATTCAACATCTTTAATTGAATATGTCGATGAACATTTTTACTCGTGTGACCTCACCCTCCATTGGTTTTCTAAGGGTGACTAGCTGCTTTTCTTCTTCAGCTAGCATACCAGAGACCACAAACATCTGATCGTGATTCTTTATTGAATAAACCTCTAATTTTTTAAGGAAAATTCGAAAAAGAAGATATGCCAACTTCCACACCACCTAAGTTATCTGCATCTATGGACTCCCAAGTTCTATATTGGTGTCTTGCTTTTTATTATACTCTGCAAGTTGATAATCTCTGGTTTGTAGTATTCCTGTGTGGAGTACATTATTATGATAAGCAATAATCTGGCATCATTATTCCCAGACGCCTAAGCAAAGGTGCATTAATGAAGACTATGAAGTTGCAGGTACAACACACTTCATCACAAGGCATGTACTGCTATAACGCCCCTTTCATAACTAAATCAATTCCTAACACTGTTTCAGATTGCAAGTTGCATATTGATTGCAAGTGTTGGTTTGCTCTGTTTATGTATATTTATTATTGGCACACGTATTGGTTTTGGGGGTTTTTTAAAGGAGGTAGGTGGTGTGCTTAAAAAGCCTAAAAACTGCAGGAAAAACTTAAAAAGTGTAGAGATCATCAGGGCTTTTGTTTTAATGGCTATTGCATCCGGTTCCTCCTCCAAAGCCAACGGGCCATTAGTTCTAGTCTTCTAGAAGGGCCATTAATTATAGTTGGCGCAGCTAAAAATTCATTACTCCTTTAAATTTAGATTACTGGTATATATAGCTACGAAAAGATTATATAAAAATAATTTTACAGACTGACATAATTTTATGTGATTTATTATATCTATTTTACAATAAAAATAATTTTATAATCTGACGAATCACATCAAATCACATCAATTTATGAGATTATTTTTATATAATCCCTGTAACCAAGCTTGACTTGATGAATTAATCTTGGTTTTAGAAATAAAACTTATATAATAATATATAAGGACCATCATGATCAATCGATCGCTTGCTTAGAAACTCCTTAAACAACACCTCTTTAACCAATCTACGTAATTGATCTCTCTTTATCATCAGCTTTAACCGTGTCCATGAAAGTCATGAACAAACCGTGATACGCTGTATGGTGAAATTAGACTGGGAATTAGGCATTATTGATTAGTATTATGCTATTTATTTTAAACATCAATAAAAAGAATATAACTCCATTCCCTCCCATTTAAATCTCGACTTTCTTTTGAGAACATTCTAATATGAGAAATGTTATTTACTATCTCTTTTACTATTATCATCCAACCATTCTATGATATGATATTAAATTGTCACAGACATTTTGTTTTGTATCATTTTTTTTTTAAACTTTGTTGTGTATCATTCGTGAGCCAATCATTTGATGTTATGTTAAGAAGTATTGAGAGAATGATACTAAGTATGATAATAAATAGAATTTTTTTTCTAATAGTAATCTCGACTTTTATAACGAAGCAGCAATATTTTTATCACAAGTTGTTCAATCAAGGTGCAATTGGGTAATTAGCCCTAGTTTGAATTAGAAACTCATTTCATCTCATCATTACAACCTTTTTAAATTTCCACACAGTATATAATAAATAATTCAATTTTTTCAAATCTCAAAACAATAATAATATTAAAAAATAATATTATAACAATATTTCATTTAACTCATCTAAAACATTCTCAACTCATCTCTAAATACAAACGGGGCCAATGTAATCCCGGAAATATTTGGTCCTTAGATACACACATCGTCCCAATGCTGAATGGCCTATGGATCATTGCCGGCACTATGTTTTTATTTATTTCATCGATAAGCATGTCATTTTGTTTTTGTTTAATTAGCATCCCAAATACATTGGAGAAGAGAGGCTGTGTATTTTCTTCATGGGGTAGTTGCTATGTTTTACAATTTCTTGCAAAATTATACTAAGCTAACAACAACAATAAAATGAGTACGCTACCAAATAGCCATATGATTGAAGAAATCATCCTACATATATATTCT
The DNA here is from genome assembly GCF_004785595.1 of Juglans microcarpa x Juglans regia. Lineage (NCBI taxonomy): Eukaryota > Viridiplantae > Streptophyta > Magnoliopsida > Fagales > Juglandaceae > Juglans > Juglans microcarpa x Juglans regia. Next base: position 31,551,053 of record NC_054602.1, on the reverse strand, counting down.
TTTTCAAGTCCCAAATCTTTTTCTTTCTCCTCATTAAGGTTGTACTCCATTTTTGTTTGTTTGTATCTTAAACCAAAGGAGACACGACTCCCTTGTTCTATGTATACATTAGAAAAATTCTATTCATTATCCACACACACCACATACCACATACCACACAATTTTATTTTTTATTTTTTCTATTACCAAATGTGTGTTGTATGGATGATGAGTAGAAGAATTTAATTAGTTTAGGAAGAATAAAACCAAATAAAAAAAATAAATAAGTGTGGTGTGTGTGGGTGTGATGAGTTGCAAATAAACCCATTTACAGTCTATCAGACAGCAGCATCGTACTGAAACTTGAAGCAAAAATCGAAATAGAAAGGCAAGATGACAGCTTTGTTTGCATGCACATGAAAGTTGGTCGAGATAACGTGACTTGCTACTTTCTTTGGATGCATTATGATTCTTGATCATCAGGTTTTGGTTTTCCAGAAATACTGTGAAAATGTTTGTCGATCAGCGTGAGTTTTTCTTGGATAACACTCTAAAATTGTTCTTGAACTAGATTTCAATCTCTTATACATATAGCATATCTTTTATTGCAAACATTCTGGCTCCCTCACATCTAAATTAAGAAATTTCTGCATAGCGTAACACAAACACATTTCCTGTGTGTGTGTGTGTGTTTATATATATATGTTTGTACAACCTTGGAAGCTGCCAGCTAGCTGCTTCAAACTCTCTGTCCGAAGCTCAGTTCACTATCCTCCTCACCTTCTCAAAAGAGAAAGTGAGAAAGGGAGACAAATGGGTTTGTCACTGCCAAACATGAGACTATTTTTTCACATTCACAGCCTTTCTTGTCCTTCCTTGGCACCTCTATATGTATATATTATGTAGTTAGATGTTATTTATTTCTTCAAGTTTCTTGTAGATCATAATGCAAACGGTCACACGCCTGTGCCACACCAAAAGCATGGTTACTGTAAATGGACAGTTTCTAGGGCCTCGCCTTGTGGCTAGGGAGGGTGACCATCTTCTTATTCAAGTCTTCAACAATGTTGAAAGGAATATCACTATTCATTGGTATATATCCTCTAATATCAAATGGGTATCAGAAATAAGGATTATGAACAAGGTTGGCTGAATAAATCAAAGATCACAAGGTTAGTGACATAAGGCTTTGTAATTTGGAACAGGCATGGAGTTCGACAGCTCAAAAGTGGGTGGGCAGATGGGCCTGCATACATAACTCAGTGCCCCATACAACCTGGACAGAGCTATGTCTACAACTACGCAATTGTAGGACAAAGAGGGACTCTGCTTTGGCATGCCCATATTTCATGGCTAAGAGCCAGTCTTTATGGCCCCATTGTCATTTTACCCAAGCATGGCATTCCTTATCCATTCTCCAAACCTTACAAGGAAATCCCCATCATCTTTGGTAATCAGCTTGTGATTAGCTAGCTACTAATTGCTATTATTAATATTATCTTGCATGCTGTCCTTAGTAACTAAGTTTCCTAGCTAACATAAGGCAGAAACCTTAATTGCAGGAGAGTGGTTTAATACAGATCCTAAGAATATCATCAGCCAGGCCCTCCAAACAGGTGGAGGCCCAAATGTCTCTGATGCCTATACCCAATGGCCTCCCAGGACCCTTGTATAATTGCTCAGAAGGTTTCATTTTCATTTTCTTTATTAATACTAACTGTTTTGGTCGAGATAATATATTTTGATATCAAGCTTAGTTTGCTTTAGTTTTCTGTTCTTTGATTTTGCATATAAGACTATACAGATCAACTGCATATAAACAAAATGGTTTTTGGCAGATACATTCAGGCTGAAGGTAAAAGATGGGAAAACTTATTTTCTCCGTTTAATTAATGCTGCACTCAACGATGAGCTCTTCTTCAGTATTGCAAACCACACCCTCACAGGCCATATGCCACAGGCCTCGGCACCTTTGACAACTCCACTGTGGCAGGTCTCCTTGAATACGAATTTCCATCTGATTTCCCTCTTTCCACAACCTCAACTCGGAAGTCACTCTTCAAACCAGCTCTACCCCAACTCAATGACACTTCCTTTGCTGCAAACTATACAAGCAGACTTCGCAGCTTAGCGAGTGCTCAATACCCAGCTCATGTTCCACAAAGTGTGGACAAGAGCTTCTTCTTCACAGTAGGGCTTGGAACAAACCCTTGCCCGGAAAACTAAATATGTCAAGGACCCAATGGGACAAAGTTCGCAGCTTCGATCAATAATATATCCTTCCCACTTCCAGCTTTAGCCCTCCTCCAAGCACACTTCTTTGGACAATCAAACGGCGTTTACACTGCCGATTTTCCTAGTAATCCAATCATTTGTTTTAAGTATTCAGGCACTTCCCCGCAGAACAACCATACCAGGGTTATCAACGGAAACAGAGTGGTGATTCTCCCCTTCAACGCCAGTGTAGAGGTTGTGTTGCAGGACACTAGCATTCTTGGGGCAGAGAGCCACCCTTTGCATCTGCATGGCTATAATTTCTTTGTTGTTGGGCAAGGTTTCGGGAGCCATGATCCGGACAAGGACCCACTTAAGTTCAATCTTATTGACCCCGTTTGTTTGTTTGTTTTTTCTTTTCTTTTTTCTTTTTATTTTAAAGAGTTAGAGCCACATGTCTAAGAGTGACTCCTCCCCAAATTTTATTCATAAACCCTCACTTATAACGGAGGAAAACCGTGGAAATAACAAACACACTTGAGGGCTACAAGAAAGTAAGGAAAGAACTCCCAATACCCAAGTGTACAAAAGCCTTAAACTCTCTACCCAAGAACCAACAAGAGCAACAACAATGTTATAAGAAAGCAACAAACAAAAAATCATAATTAAGCAAATCTAACATGAGGAAGACCCATTTTGTCCGTCTTCAACATTCCTTTTAGTAAGTGAGGGAGTAAAGAGAAATCCTCCCATATAATCCTATTACCATTTGAACCCATCCGAGCCAAAAAATCCGCATGAGCATTGCCTTGTCTATACACATGAGAAATAGAATAGTTCAATGTATCAAGAATCTCTTCCCAAAAATCTTCAAAATACCATAAACCATAATGAGATTTTAGCACCCATTGGAAAACAACCATAGAATCAAGCTCAATATCAACATTAACTAGATTCAGACTTTTTACAGTCCGTAAGCCAAAGAGGAGCCCCATCCCTTCAGCATACTTACTAGATCCAAGGTCAATATGTTCCGCAAAACATCTAATCAACTTCCTACTATGATCTCTTATTACCTCTCTAGCACCCGAGCGGCCTGGAGGTTGGCTTGCAATTCAGTTTCAAGCAGACAACCCAAGTGGAGAAAAGTTGTACACAAATATATCTTACTGAATTCAATCCTAGTTACCACACACAAACACCGTATGGCTTCCTATACACAGGCATGGAAGGGATATTCTTTGAACAACCATGTCCTATCTGCCGTTGGTTGCTAATTCAATTTCAATAAAAGATATTTGCATTAATTTTTATTGGTCGATTCTACTTTTTTTTAAAAAGAATGTGTGCCGCTTGCACAACATCCAGCATTATTCATTTACTTTAGTTCATTTATTTCTGCAAGGAAAAACTCATGATTAGTTTGGTTACATAAATCAAACCATCTTATATCATATAATCATTATAATTTTTTCAAACTCACACACAAATATGATAAACAATTCAACTTTTTCAAATTTCAAAACAAAAATTATATTCTAATAATATTTCTGTAACATCCCGTATTTTAGTGTATTTTTAATTGAATGATTATTTTTATTAATTTAAATATTAGTTCTCTTGTTTTAAGTTTATTGGATTTTTAGTCGGTTATTTTTATGATTTTTAATTTATGAAAATTAATTTGATATGCTTTCTTAATATTAATTATTATTATGCATTTAAATTGCTCTTTATTTTAAATTAGTTTATTGTTAGATTTAATTATTTTATTTTCATTTAATCACTACGTTTAAATTATTTTATTTTATTTGCTGTTTTGAAATCTTTTTCGTTGAATCATTTGTGTGATCCAAGATATGAGGATTGTACCTCATTTATTTTCCTCACTTTTTCTTTTTCCTTTTTTCTTTTCCTCTTTTTTCTTTTCTTCTTCTTTTCTTTTTCCCCTCATTTTCTTTTCTCCTCTCCCTGCTTCTCTCCCCACGCGCGCGACACCTTTGGTAGGATCCCATTTTTTGTGGCCCATAGCCAAACCACTAGCCATGTCAGCCACATGTCTGCCAGCCGTGCCAACCATGCCCATGGCCCATGCCATGGGCCAGCCTAGGCCACCAAGGGCCAAAACATGTCATGGACCACATTGGCCATGCAAGGCCTTATCATTTTATCATTTTTATTTATTTTATTTAATAATATTCCAAGGGACCTATTGGGGGTTTCCACTTTGTAATCTTTATAAATAGGACCCTTAGGCATTGAGTTGAGAACTTTTGATCATTTGACATTTTTTTCCATTGTGGAAAGTTTAGGCTTGTTCTTGTGAACACTTTGGTGCTTTTGCACTTGGGCTACTTGGGTGACATTTGTGAACCCCAAGGAGAGGATCATCACCTTGTAATTATTTGAATAGGTGTTGTTCCATCTATCTATCTTTTGATTATTGTTTCATCATCACCTTGAAATTCATGGATATGTGTGATTCTAATTTTATTCAATATATGAGGTTTATTCAACTCTTGTGAAATCTATGGATCAATTGTTGAATTATTATCATTTGGTTCATTCAAGTTCTTAAGTATTATTACTTTTGTTCTTGGGTGTTCTTCATGAGTTATTGGTGTTCTTTTCATTGTTGCTCTTCCAATCCATCCAAACATAATTTTTGGCCAACCCAAGTGTTTGTCCATTTTGTATAAATCATTTGCTCCATACACTTTGCCCTAGCCGTAACCCACTTTCCTTATTAGTCACATTCAAATTCGGCAATCACTTGCCTTATTGGAATTGCCATAGCCGCCCACTTCACTTCCCATATTAGTGTTCCTATAATTTAGGAACCCTAATTACCCTCATCTTTTTATTCCCTTACTTACCATATTCGGCCATCATAAGCCTTCATTCCATTAAACCCTAGCCACCTACCTCAAGGCCTATAAGGAAACTCATTCCTTTTAGGAGTCTTGATTTCTTCACATTCAAATTCAAATTCCTAAACTCAAGGAACCACTCTTGCCAAATTCAAATTCAAATTCCTAAACTTAAGGAACATCCTAGACTTATTCAAACTCCATCTCATCTCCATAATCTAATCCTTTAAATCTCTCAACTTTTTCCAATCCATCTAGTCAACCAAGATCATCTTCCAAAACCGAACCACCCTAGCATTAAGGGTGAACCAAACCCAAAGTCGGCCAACCCTATAGTCTGAGGAGTAAGGGGTCGGATGGATTGGAGGATGGAATTGCTTGTGTGATTGGATTATATTGTGATTTGTTTGTTCTTGGATATTGTGTCGTTTCATGTACATTGCATATTTCCACGTATGTTTATGTTTGTAAATGAAAACTGGGTTTTCATGTAAGAAATGATTTTTGGTGCATGTGTATCACGACCCCAAGCCGAGATGGGGCATTATCTCAATGGAGCTTCTTTGGTCACTCGGGAACGGAATATACTGAGTGACGTCCCCTGGGTTGTCGCTGGGCGACAACGGGATCAGACGAGATGGTAATGCTCTTGTGCTGATTCTGTGGCCCCTCTGCTGGTGGGGGCTAGAGGATGCTTGGCCACGAACGCGTTGGGCACGAAACTGGGCATCGCTCGTTACGAAGTCACTTGCACGGTCGTTACCCATGATGTGACGAAGGGAGTCAGGGTGTGCGGATGATCCATATGGGAGATCATGGTGCATATGGTTAAAATAGATATTGGGCCATTTTCTAGGAAAATGACGAAAAAATGTTTTAAGGAAATATTTTGGGCCAAATGGGATTTTGGCGTGTAGTGGAAAATATTCATTCTTAGGAAAAATGAGGTTGTGGGATTAATGCATATTTCATCATATGCATGCATAATTTTTGGTTGCATTAAAGCATTTTTATTCTCGAGGGTTGTCTGGATTATATTTACCTGCGGTACCGTTTTATGGTAACGCAGATTTTGATGCAAATGATGCTGAGAGTGAGCCTGAGGATTCAGCTCTGTCCGAGGAGTGATATGGGATCACTCGTTCATATATTTGGCCTTGTATTATATTTTATTTTGGAATAACTATATAACTCCTTTTTAAACGTTTTACTTATGTAAATTTGTATTAAAAATTCTGATACTTAGTTGTTTACTTAAATTATCCGCTGCATTGTTCATTGTACACTGTTGCATGTACACACTTGGCACTATCGTTGGGATGCGTGACCGTGTTGTCATGATCTGGGCGTCTCGATTCTCGAGTTTCCGTACATGGAGGTCGGGGTGCCACAATTTCATTTAATTTTTAATTTTTATTTCATCTTGTCTCATCTCACCTTGTCTATAACCAAATTAGATTTTAGTTTCTTTCATTCATTTCTCATTTTTTATTGGGCGGAAAAAGTAATTCAAAGGAACTCATTTAATGGTTTGTGCAACAGGGGTATGGATAATGCATTGCCACTATGATCCACACATGAGTTGGGGTCTAAGAATGGCTTGTGTAGATGTAAAAGTTTGGCTATGATTAGGTAATTAAGTTGAAAAGTTTGTATAAGATTATGTGATTAAAATGATAGAGTTTATCCTATCATTAAATTGATAATTTTGGATAAATGTAAATTATTTAATGACTTTATCTATAACAATATTAAGTTTATCTAAAAGGTATTAGAGGTTGTTTAGAAAAGTCATAAGTGGAAAAATCGAGTCCTAATGAATCTACTCTTATCCAGAGAAGATGTTGATCTGAAATATGTTACTGCAGTGAAGAGTTATTGCGAAATGTCAACATTCCGTCAAGAGACGACTTCGCGACTGTTAGCAGATTCCTACTGCAGATCAAATTCCTACCAGACTCATTCCGTCAACAGAGTTCTACTGCAGATCAAACTCCTATCAGATTTGTTCCGTCAGCAAAATCCTACTGCAATTGGAATTAATTTTCATATTGTTTATTTAAAGGATCTTATTGGTTAGGATCTGTAGAAATTTAGATCTAAATATTTTTTAGAGTACTTTCCAATGCATATTTTGGTGAGAAATCATCTTCCATATTGGAGATTTGATTGGTCGTGTTTCAGCAACTGGAGTTCCAGGAGAAAATCCAATGTTTGAAGATCGTCAGAGGTTTTGGCTACTACTGCGGTAGAAGACAAATGAGTCATTTGTCTGGTTAAGTAAGAGTGTCAATTGACAAAGGTTTTATAATTGAACTTTACTTGTGATTGATTTTCAAATAATAAAATTGATTTTTCTAGGTTTAGCTGCTCCGTAGGGTTTTACCTTTAAAGAGTTTCTTAAAGGGTTTCCCTTCGATACCAATCTTGGTGTTATGCAATTTATTTATTTTACGTTATTGTTTAATTATTAAATTAATTGCATGTTTGACTACTAACCAATTTGTTAAGTGAATTTGTAGATATTTTCGCTGTGTTACAGGGGTACTTGAGTAATTTCAATTGGCATCAGAGCGTGGTTCACTCATCCGAGTGTGATCCGTGTCCCTATAGATCATGTCGTCATCATTATATGTCCCGGGCACACTTTAATGAGGAAAACTATATTTATTGAAAAGTTCGTATAAGGGTTTTCCTAAAGTCTTTAGATGAATGTGTGTGTGACACTAAGTGATAGGACTACTTACATGTTCTTGCATTCTTTGCATATCATTAGCCTAGGACATGCATTTTTCTTTAGTTTTTATTTTATATTTCTGTTTTTCAGTATAAAATACATTACTTTTCTAGTTTTTTTTTTTTTTTTTTTGGGAATTGCATGCTTGATATGTCAAAGTTTTGAGCATATGTATGCTCACAAAATAAATTTTTGTACTTATACATCTTTCTACTTTGTACAATTCACTTTGTGCATACTAACTCTATGGGTTATCTTGACAAAGTTTATTTACAAGCATTGTGAGAAACTTATATGTATGTTTATTATTATTAAGTTCCATATTTATTATTGAAATGCTCACCAAAGAGGGAGTCAAGCCTTGAATTGACTAATAGTAGTTGAACCTAATACAATAATAAAGAGATCTTCCATTACCAAACACAAATAGTTGATCCATATAGAAAAAGTCAGCGTTATATCATTGCGGAAAAAGATAAATACCATACACGGATCTATCCCTTAAGTCTTTATAGAAAGAATTGTGACTCAAATCATTGTGGAAAAAGATAAACAATAAAAATGGACATGGAAGGGATTGTGCAAACTAGTGTTTGGAGGAGATACTCATGTATCTAGGCCCCTAGCATAAAGTCTGACTTTTGAGGTAAGTGACAAACTCTTGGGAGCATCTATAAGAAGAAAATATTCTTGAAAAATATTATAAAAAATATATTGAAGAGAAAAAGAAATAAAGAGTTATTTTTCTATATAAGTTTACTCACTCACACACTCACATGAACTTTGACATTGATGATCTTATGAGATGTGAACATCCATAGTGATTGTTGCAAATAAGAGAGTGTACTCTATTGAATTTGTTTTGTGAATGACACTATGTTTGGACTAAGATGCATCTGGACATGTTACTTGCCTCATTGTTATTATATATATACATATAAAAAAATATTTTTTTCATGTGATTTTATATAAAATAAAAATGAGAATATTAAATATATTTAATAGTGAGGTATGAGTCAATATTGGGCATTTGTGATTTTGAAATTGAAATCAAGGACTCGGTTTCTGTTTTATTGGCATAACTCAAGTGCACACTCACAAAAACAGGTGTGCATGCGAACAAACAAGAAGAAAAATGAGTCGAATCACACATCATTTCATAGGCTGTATAAGCCATAGCTCTATATTAAGCCTCTGCACTCGATTGAGCCTCTACATTCTGCTTCTTGCTCCTCCATGTTACTAAACGTACAATAATAAAAGAATGTGCAACCTATACGAGTCCAGATCATTTTGAAGCGACCGTCAGCAAATTCCTACTGTAGATCAAATTCCTACTAGACTCATTCCGTTAGCAGAGTCCTACTGCAGATCAAACCCCTATCAAATTTGTTCCGTCAGCAGAATCTTATTGCAATTGGAATTGATTTTTAGATTGTTTATTTAAGGAATCATATTGGTTAGGGTTTGTAAAGATTCAAATCTAGATATTTTCTACAGCATTTTCCAGTGCATATGTTAGTGAGAAAATTCTTTAGAGAATTTTCATTTTTTTTTTTATCTCAAAGAGTGTGATCGTGTTCCATGTTGAAGATTTGATTGGTCGTGTTTTAGCCACTGGAGTTCCAGGAGAAAAACCAATGTTTGAAGATAGTCAGAGGTTCTGGCTGCTACTGTTGTAGAAGACAAATGAGTCATTTGTCTGGTCAAGTAAGAGTGTCAATTGACAAATACTTTGTAATTGAGCTTTACTTGTAATTGATTTTCAAATAGTAAAATTGACTTTTCTGGATTTGGCTGCCCCGTAGGATTTTACCTTTAAAAAGTTCTTTAAAGGGTTTCCCTTTGATACCAATCTTGGTATTATGCAATTTATTTATTTTACGTTATTACTTAATTATTAAATTAATTGCATGCTTAATGACTAACCAATATGTTAAGTGAATTGGTAGATATTTTCGCTGCGTTACAGGAGTACTTGGGTAATTTCAGCTTGGGTTGTATTAGATGGAAAGCTTCCCAATCAGAAGCTGCCTCCTCCACCAGCAGATCTTCCCAAATGTTTAATTTCACAACTTCTGGATCAAACTCTAAGATTTCTTCGTAGTGAACTTAATTGGAATAAAAATTTGAAATTATCAACTTGTGGACAGGTCCTATCAGCTTCGACCACAGCCCATTCGACCACTGCCCATTATATGTTTAGTTTGGAGAGTAAATGAAAGGTTTGGTAATATTAAATAGTTGTATATGTTTCCAATTCAAGCAAGTAAAATTCTTGATAGAATTGAACCTCTCTCTCTCTGGTCTCTCCTCACTCCCCAGTGAACCCCTACTCCTTTATAGAGTTGTCCCCTTTATGTTAAAATCATAACTCAAAACCCAGTTACAATCTCCACCTAAATTGGAAATGGATTCCTGATATCACAAACTGAAACTCTCGCACGGTAAGATCTCAAGCTAGAATTGGCAGTGAAAGAAGAAAAAAAAATAAAAATAAAAATAAAAATATCAGAGCTAGCATTGGTAGCGCGTCTAGTTACAACACGCCCTTTAAACAAATTTGCAATTTATGCAAGCATCAAAACTGTATGGATTTTCATATTAAAATTCTTAATAGAAGACCTGAAAGAAAATTTGTTCTTATTCACTTTCCAATCCCCTCAAGACAAACACAGAGTTCTCAACCAAGCCTTATGGAACTTTGAAAGACACTTGCTGATCCTTAAACCGTGGCCACCTGGTTCTACATTGTAGGAAATTTGTCTAAACCACTTAGCTTTTCTTGTGCTAATACATGGCCACCCATTGGACCATATGACTCATGACAATGCTACATGTATTAGAAAAGCTTTGGGCAACTTACTAGAGTTAGAAGAAGATATCCAATTTGGAATTACATGTAGGAATTTATCAGGATAAAAGTTGAGATTAACATCACGTTTCTACTGAAACAAGGTTTCACTCTCCCAAGAGCCTACAACTTAGAGACTTGGGTTTCTTTCAAATACGAAAGGTTGTTAGATTTTTGCTATGCTTGTGGAAGATTAGATCATTCTCAAATTTTCTACACTTTTCTAAAATCTATTCTCATAAATCTTCCTTCGTTCCATGGTTACGAGCTGAGAACCCCAAACTGCCAATATCTCAGACAAACCCACAAATCCCAAGCCAAGCAAAAGAACCACATTTGACCCTCTCCACTAATCGGTTCTCAACAGCCCCTCTTCAAAGCAAGCCCCTTCCACTGCATCATTTGGATCTCAACATCCCTACCCCTTAGCAAACTCTTTTAACCGGAGCAACCTATCAGATCCAAATACAACAATTCTCAACAAAAAATACAAAGGGGAAAGGGAAAATGGTTGAAAATACACATGAAATACTAGAAAGAAATTTCTCAAAGTTTCAATCGATGGAACTCACCTGCGGAAAAAGACATGATAGCGTCAGTTTGGCTTTCAAGAACCTATCGCCATTCTAGCAATCAAAAAACTCTCGGAACTTGGCGATCCGGATGCACTTTCTGGCAATCCAAGGCAAGGAGTTATTGTTGCACAATATATACTCATCTGAATTTAATCCACCAACACCAACCATCTCCAACCTGATCCAAGAGGGGTATAATTTTTTTTACTGTTAATCCTCGATCATCATCTGCCAAGGCAAAATCAAATCTCCCATCACTAGAGGCTAATTATGCCTTCCAAGCTCGGACTGATTCAGCACCTCAGGAAGGGATTTCATCTCCCTCAACACTTACAAAAAAGCCTCCCTAGTGTTCACAATGGAGACAGTTGCATCGGCAGTACAAAGTTATCAAGCACAAGACTCATCTCCTCTCAGCCCATCACAATGACTATGGGCCCATTTCTACTTTCTCGAATTTTATTCTAAAAGACTCTTTTTCTTAACAAACAAGCCCAGTCAACTACCCTTCCTAAACCTAGTAGTCCAAACCACTCAAGTCCATGGGTTATTCCAATAGTCACTCTCGAAAATGTCATTTGCTCCAATAGCCCACCTTCATCCATAGAAGTAGAGGCAAAATTGCAATGGTATTGTTGCAGATAACCAGGACCCTTGTGCATTCTAGTTGATCTTCTAAGTGGAGCGAAGTGTAAGGTATTATTTAAAGAGATGTTAGCAGCTGATAGAGAAATAGATGATGAAGAAATGTTAGAGGATGGAGGATTGTTTGAAAATAAAGGAGTATTAAAACCAGAAATTGGTTTGGTAAAACTAGGAGTAGAAAGATTAGAAAGAAAAGACTATTTTTAGTGGGATTAGAATTCTAGAAAGGAAAAATTGATTCATGAAATATAACATCTCTAGAAATAAAAGGTGTTTGAGATTCCAAATCAAAGACTTTATATCCTTTGGTACCAAAAGGATAACTCGGGAAAAGACATATCTTGGCATGAGGTGCAAACTTTGATTGATGTTGAATTGAAGTGGAAACATAACATAAAAAATAAAAAACTCAAAGATGAGAGTAACTTGGTAGGGAATGATAGAGAAGTTCATGGGGAGAATGAATTTTGTTTATGAGGTATGCAACTGTTAGAATACAACCACTCCAAAAAATCAGAAGAAGATTAGATTGAAATCAAAGGGCTCGAGCCACATTAAGAAAATGTTGGTATTTCCATTCTACCATTGAGTTTTGTTGAGGAGTTTCAACACAACTTGTTTGATGAATTATAACCTACAAGATAAATTCTTGGCCATTGCCAGTTACGATGGATTTGATTCTAATATTAAATTGGGTCTAAATTAGTCAATAGAAAGAGGATAACAAAGTCTTAACTTCAGACTTGTGCTTTTAGGTAGATCTATGTACAATGAGTGCAATCATCAACTATTGTTAAAAAATAACGAAATCCATTGTAAGTACTAATTGAAAATGGACCACAAATGTCACAATGGATGAGGGTAAAAGGATATGAAGAAACATTAGAGTCATCTAAATCATCTTCCATTGTGCTAGGTCCTGTATAAAGAAAAAATCAGATAGAAATATGAAGAAAAATTCTAAGATTTGGTTAACATTCTTGCGAAAAGAAGGTTAAAATTGAAGGAAGGTACACACAAAACATCTGTCAGAACAAGAGAATCCGAAATATAAATGGTACCAACATGCGTGTAATAAACCACTTCTGAATGTAACAAGGAAAAACAGAATACTAGAAACTATAGATTGTGATGGAAATAAGACTCATAAGATTCATATGTCTGTGCACATGGTATTCGAGGTACCCAATCCTCCAAGAAGAACAATATCGACACTCAGATTTTTCTAGAATGAATCCCATCTCTCTCCTGACCTTCTGTTACAATTCGCTCAACACCCACAACGTAAGAACCTCAACAGAAGAGTACATAGGATAAAATGTCTAAAGAAACAACATAAGAAAATGACAGGCAACGTAAACTACAAAGCTTAGCACAAAAGGCACAAATTTGACCCCAAGACAAACAACTTGATAACATAAACGCAGCATCCTATTTCTTCTTCTCAAACGACATTGTCTCCCTTCAAGCTTCAAAAGACACCATTTCGAGATGCTTCTTCTACTACACTTCAATACTTTGACAAATTCATCTCAACTCTTGCGCCAAACTCGAACGAGCTAGGGTTCCTGACATTTTTTTTCTCCTTAGAGCACCTTGCCAACAAGGTGGGGGTAGAGTTGGCATATCTTCCACAAAGTTTCTCAACTATTATATTCCTCTATCGTTCCAGCCCCCTTAATCAATACATTAGTCTTGGGTTTGTTTCCCTTGCGCCTCACCCTTCGATCCACCACAACTTCTGGTTCTGGAAGGATTTCCCCACTCGAATCCATTGGAGGCAGAGTAGCTAAGGGCTAAATTTGTGCTCCTACCTTATTCTAGACAAGAAACATGGAAGGTAGGATGGATTTTTGCTGTGAACGGCAAAGCCAACTAGTACGCCACTACATCAATACGTCGGGTCACTTGGAAATGACCATAAAAGCTAGGGGATATCTTTAGATTGTGTCAAGTGTCCAGGAGTTTTTGCCTATAAGCTACAACTGTAATTAAGAGCCCCCCCTCACAACTTTCCCTCCCCTGCTTCCCTAACCCTTCTCACTTCTCTCTCTATCACTCACACACACACACAAACACACACACACTCTCTCTCCCATCTCTGTCGCAATCCATCCATCTGTCGTACGCTTACGCCGTCACCGCTCGTCTGCATCTCTGTCGCCGAAGGTAAGTCAACTTGAGCCTTGAGTCCGAAGCTTTAATTTTCTTTTTTTTGAGTTATGGAGGTTGGAGAAAGGTTGAGATTAAATGGAGGAGTTGGAGGACGGAATTATGTCTTTGTGAACTGTGTGCTGTGGAGATTTGATTGTGCATGTGTTTTGAATCTTTGATGTTGTGATTTTGTGTTTCGGATCTTTGAAACCCCTAAATTAATTTATCAAAACCCTAAACTAATTTAGGGTTCCTACCCTTTAAGGTTTCGGATTGGACCATATTCTTAAAGAAAAGTATATATTATAAAATAAGACATGAATTCATTTATTTCCTTAATTTGTTATCATGAAAAAATATTATTAAAATGTTGAGAAGTATATAAATATGTGAAATAAGGAAGATATAGAGCATGTTCTTTGAATATATAATGACTTGTTGTGAGACCGATCCAAAAACTCTGTTCATTCCATCTTCTCAGTATTTAGAAACAATCTGGACCTATTTTGACTCATTTTTTTTAAAGAAATTAATTAAATCACCAACAATAGCAACTTATAATTATTTACTGTTTTTCTTAGTTACCGCCTTCTGTATCGTTTAATTCCTAGAAATTAAGAAACTAAAGGCAAAATATGCATGTAATTGAATTTACATTGCATTTTGAAATAGGAGAAAATATAGATGTTATTTCAAAATTCAAACATTTCCGCTGTTGATTTTTTTACATTGCATTTTGTGAATCTGTGATGTTGCTGTGAATTTGTGGTGTTTATGTGAATCCTTGATAAGGGTTTACTACTTGTATGAAATTTACTAAAATTTTAGATTTTTTAACTTTTTTAATATGGGGTTACTCCTTTTATGAAATTTACTAAAATTTCGTTCCAAAAAAGTTTTTACAACTGATCATACATTGCATTGAATTGGTTTTTTTTTTTTTTTTTTTAATGTGAATCCTTGGTGTTTATCTTTTCATTTCAAATTTTTTGCTTGTTTTAAGGAATGTCTACTCCGTAATATTTTAGTGATAGCTCTCCTCCCCCTGGATCTGATAATCTTTGATTTCATTTTATTATTTTAATTTATTTATATTCATTTTATCGATATTAATTCCAAATTTAATTGTTGTAGCAATACATGAGACAACGTCTACCTCCACTGCAGTATGACTTCACCAATTGGACCCTGACCCACCATTGCTATTTGTCATATGTTTATACAATTTGTATTATCTCTTAATTATTTTTTGTATTTATATAGTTTTTGGTATTTAATTGTTTTATAATCTTATTGTCATATGACAGCTCAAGCCTCAATCATAATCCCAAGCCCAAGGACCAAAATTGAAATGATATATTCTCATTGTCTCATTTTGATCTCCATCTCATCTTGGTTAGTCAGATTTTAATTTGTAATTTTTTCATTTCTAATGGTTCTTTGTAATTTTAATTTTTGTTTCTTGTTTATATTCTAATTTATCTTCCTATTAAATTGTTAATGTTTCAGGTTTTATGATTTCACGACTCATATTAGGCAATACTAAATTCTAATTAAGTCTTTCCACCCTTGGTCACCCACCCCAAATGTCAAATAGCTCACTTAGTAGTTACTAGTTAGTTCAGTTGTATTTAGTGATTTAGTTATTTGTAATGTTGAAACAATGTCTCTTTTATGTTTGTAATTTTGTAATTATTTTCTCTTAATTTGTATTATTATAATTGGTTAGTTATTATTATTACTTTATTAGGTAGGAGTAGTACTTCATAGTTCATTTTCTATTAATTTGTATATTATTTTTATTATTGTAAATTTATTTTTGTTTGTTATTTATTTATTTATTTATTGTTACTTTCTGGGTTGTTTTGGGCCTAGAAACAACTTTTGGGCCGATGACCCTTTTGTGTCTGTGTGTGTGTGGGGAGGGGGGGGTCTGCCCCGCACTCCGGTACCTGGACGGGGTACCCCGCCCTCGCACACCAGGGGAGGGACTACCCCGCAGGTAGCACCCCTAGTTGACCATTATAGAGAAAACAATTCCTTTCAGAAGGAACTGACAAAAATTGGATCTTTGTTTGAGACAATGCTCTTCGGCAGGCCATGTAACTTCAAGACTGAGTTTAGAAATGCTTTTGCAACATCAGATATTGTAAAGGGATGAGCTAAGGGTATAAAATGTCCCTATTTTGTAAACATGTCCACCACTACAAAAATAGTACTATAACCTTGAGATATGGGCAGACCCTCTATGAAATTCATAGAGATGTCCACCCAAGCTTGCTGGGGAATGGGGAGAGGTTGGAAGAGTCCAGCAAGGGGTATGGTTTCATGCTTCATAGTCTTGCACACCTCACATTCCTTCACCATGTTTTTAATATCTCCTTCATCCCAACCCAATAAAATCATATTTGGCCCTTTGATAGGATTTTAGATACTCTGAATGTCCTACTAGAGAATCAACATGTATATAGTGTAGAATTCTCCTCTTAAATGAAGAATCCGAGTTTCAACAATCCTCCCTTTTTTAAGCAACAGTCCCCTGCTAGAGTTGATATCCAGCTTCATAGCATAGTCCTTGAAATAGCCTTGAAACTATAGTCAGCAATTCAATTGAATGACCATAACTGCCCTTTAGCTCCTCAAACCACTCAGGATTAGGAAAAGAAATCATAGACAATGAACCATCAGATTTGTCCCCCATTTCATGTTTTCTTGAAAGGGCATCTGTCACTGCATTCTCTTTCCCCTTTTTATATTGAATTACAAAATCATAATCCCGTAATTTTGTTATCCATTTCTGCTGTACAACAATGCCAACCCTTTGTGTAGCAAAAATTTTAGGGCTTGTTGATCTGTTTTAATAATAAATAACTGTCTTAAAAGGTAAGGATGCTATTTTTGGATAGCCCCCACTAAAGCCAACAACTCATTCTTGTAGGTAGATAGTAACAATGCCCTTCCTTTCAATAACTTGCCCATATATGCTATACGTTGGCCCGATTGCATTAAAATTGTCCCTACCCCTCTTCCACTTGCATCACACTCTATTGTGAATGACTGTGAAAAATCTGGTAATTTTAGGACAGGGGATTGTGTCACTGCCCTTTTTAATTCTTCACAAGCATTTGTAGCCCTTCATTCCATTCAAATGCATTTTTCTTCAATAAATCTGTTAGGGGTGCTTCAATTTGCCTATAATTTCAAATAAACTTCCTATAATACCCAATTATGCCCAAGAACCCTCTAAATGCTTTGGTATTCATAGGAATTGGACACTCAAGCATAGATTGGATCTTGGTTGGGTCGGCCTTAACCCCATCAGCAGTGATGATATGACCCAAATGGTCAATCTCCTCCATACCAAATTTGTATTTATTGACCTTAGCACACAGTTTATGTTGCTGCAAAATGCCAGCACCTTTCTCAAATGTGATTCCAACAGTATCTTACTGTAGACTAAGATATCATCAAAAAAGACGAGTACAAACTTTCTTAGAAAATGTCTAAAGACCTTATTCATCAACCCTTGGAATATTAAAGGGGCATTAGTAAGACTGAAGGGCATGACAAGGAATTCATAATGCCCTTTGTGCGTTCAAAACGCTGTTTTTTCCACATCATCAGTTACCACCCTTATTTGGTTGCAACTGGACCTTAAGTCCAACTTAGAAAATATTTTAGACCCATATAGTTCATCCAATAGCTCATCTATGACGGGTATGGAGAATTTGTTTTTGACAGTTTTCCATATTTTAATGCTTGATAGTCCACACATAACCTCCAACTCTCGTCCACCTTCCTCACTAATTAAATTGGGGATGAAAATGGGCTTGAACTAGGCCTAATCACACCATATTGCATTGACTTAGAAACTATCTTTTCAATCTATGTTTTCTAATAGTAAGGATAACGATAGGGCCTAGTAGAGATTGGTTGGGTTCCCTCCTTGAGTACTATCTTATGGTCATGAGAGTGTGGTGGAGGTAGATTGTGAGGTAAGATAGTATTTGAAGAGATGAGAATGAAGTGTAAAAGGTTGTGAATAAGAACTACTTGAAATATTCAATTGGGAGCTAACATTATCAACTTGAAGATTAGTAGGTGAAGAATTGGAACCAAATTGGGAATTCAAGAATGATAAGATCTATTGGCATTGTTGTTGTAGTAAAGGCAACTGAGTCAATATATCCCAAGGAGAATCAATAGGAGATGTCAAAGTAGAGACTTGATTGGTAGTAGATGATTTGCCTATAGTCTTGAAGTCGAATGGATAACCATAGAGCTTATAATACGTGTCAATAGTTTCACTAGTAAGTCCACAATGAGAGCAAACGAGCTTCTTGCACAAAGGAGGTTTATTGTAAAGAGATCTTGAATTTATGTTTTCTTGTTAAGAAAAGTAGCCGTTTCAATGGCAAGAGAATTAGCATGGGCAGGTTCAAGTTGTTATTCTTCTTTCTGGACTAAAGAAAGAACTTTCATCGTAGGGGGTAAAAGATCTAGGAGTAAAATATGCTCACGAGCACGAGAAACTTCATTAGAATCTGACATTCCTGGTACTCGAGTAGAACTCGAACGGCACCACAAGAACAAGTAAGAACTGGACTACAGTTAGGCAATTCATCCCAAATAGCTTTTAACTTAATATAGTAAAGATTGACTTAAAGATCATTATAAGATAAAGAAGAAAATTATTTTTCTAATTGATAAATCTTTGGGTCATTACCTTGTGAGAAACGATCTCGAAACTCTTGCCACATTTCCTTAGCCTTGTATATTATGCTTGAAGCAATGTCTTTATAGATAATTAATAATCCACGAAAGAATTAAAGTATTACAACATAACCAAGCAATGTAAGAAGGATCTGTATCCATCAGTTGTGGAATCGTACTATCGACAACTCCAATTTTATTCTTAATAATGAGTGCTATCTCCATAGATCAGCTCCAGGTTGTGTGGTAATTATCTACTTATAAGGAATGAAAGCACCAAATTAGATTATCAACAATCAACTGCACATGATTTCAGTAAACATATCCCCCCTAAACTACAACATGTTAACTGATATGCTATTCTTGAAAAGTCTAGGCTGTTAGCTGTATAGTTAATGTATATTCTCCTTTATTGTAGCATTCTTTCAATTCTTTCCATTTGTATAGTTTCCTTAGTTGAAACAACTTGTAATGATTCTATATATGTAAATGATAAGCACCCACTCTATCTCAACTCGTGCGATAGTATTTTCTCAAAACATCTTCATATAGAAATGGTATAGTTTCCATTTCTTCGTGTAGTTCTCACACTTGTCACTATTAAACATTAGGAACTTCATCAATTAGATGCCAATAGTGCTTTCCTACATGGCTTTCTCAATACTCTTGTTTATATACACCAACCACCAGGCTATCTAGATCAAGATCATCCTCTGTATATGTGCAAATTAAATCGTGCCTTGTATGGCCTCAAACAGGCTCCTCGAGCCTGGTTTGACAGGCAAAATGATTTCCTTCTACAACTTGGTTTTTGCTCAAGCTCAACAAATTCAAGCTTATTTATCTCTCACTCAAAACATGGGGTACTAATTCTTCTACTCTATGTAGATGATATGGTGGTGACTGGTGACAATCTACAAAGAAATAAGTGGCTGATTTCCCAGCTCAGTACTCAATTCTCTATCAAAGATCTTGGTTTTCTTCATCATTTTCTGGGAATTGAAGTTCATAAACTTGGTCTAGATCTATTTTTATTTCATCACATGTATATTGTAGACTTACTGACTTGAGCAAATATGCATGAGTGCAAGCCTTTGTCTACTCCTATGCCCTCAAAAGGCCAACAACATTCTGCTTCTGATACACTATTTCCTGATGTCACGACTTACAGAAGTCTTGTTGGTGGTTTGCAGTACTAACCTTTACAAGACCAGATATCTCCTTCAGTGTCAACTATGTTTGCCAGTTCATGTAAGCATCAACAGTGGCTCATTTTTAGCTCGTTAAGAGAATCTTAAGATATTTGCAAGGCACTGCTACTCTTAGTCTCTTGGCCTACGTATTATATCTAATAGCACACTTGATCTATATGGTTTTTCTAATGCTGATTGAGCTGGCTGCCCCACTACAAGAAGATCTACTTCAAGTTATTGCACATTTCTTGGAAGTAATTGCATCTCTTGGAGTGCAAAGAAAGTAGCCTACAGTGGCTAGATCCAGTGCAGAAGTTGAGTATAGGACTATGGCCTCTACTGCAGCTGAGTTAACATAGCTATCAATCCTTCTAAGAGATCTTGGAGTACCATTAATAGAAGCCCCATCTCTGCATTGTGATAATATGAGTGCATTGTATATGACTGTTAATCCTGTTCTACATGCTCGAACTAAGCATATAGAACTTGATTACCATTACGTAAAAGGAAGAGTGGCACTCGGTTTCTTGGAGACTAAATATGTTACATCTCTTGATCAGCTTGCAGATATATTTACTAAGCCATTACTCAAAACTCCATTCAAGGTGCTGAGAAACAAACTTGGCCTCTGTTACCTACCACGACCACGTTTGAAGGGGAATATAAGGAATGAAAACACCAAATCAGATGACCAACAATCAACTGCACATTTGTATAGTTTCCTTAGTTGAAACAACTTGTAATGATTCCATATATGTGAATGATAAGCACCTTCTCTATCTCAAGTTGTGAGATAGTATTTTCTCAAAACATCTTCACTGCTAAGAGATGAGTAACAAGAATGTTACCTGGAGCACCACCATTCTGCAAGAGATAAGGGTTAATATATGGTACGTAGAATCATCAAGACCAGAAGAAGACGCCATTGAAGACCTTCGAGAATCTGCCAAAAAACTTCTGATACCATATTACAAATTGAAGTGGGAAGATTTTGTAAATGAAACTTTCTTTTTCTGTATTGGTAACAAATAGTTCCAGACAATTACAAAGACTGCTTTTTATACATCAAGAAGGCTAACTAAAGGTTAAATAACCTATCCTGCTCATAGTTGAGTTCGTATGATGACGTGTGCAAAGTATGCAAAGTAGGCATAAAGGAATTACAATCTTAATATGCAGAGTACGTAAAATGTGCATAGTATAGCATTTTCAGAACATAAAGTTTACATTATTAAGTAGTAACGTTTGGTATAACTTTTAGATGTACAAATTTCGAGCAAACACTTTATAAAAAGATAGAGTCATTAAAATAAAGTTATGTTTTTATATTGAGAAATGATATTTGTAATTATGTATTGCGTAAATGTTGTGCACTTTTTATGAAAAAAATAACTATAAAGTTCACATGAAAAAAATAATTTTTTAATAATAAATTTCACTTATCTTCAAAAGGACTACACAGCATTTGTACAATCTATAACTGTATCTAACATTACTCGTCACTGAATAAAGTTATATCTAATACATTTTTATTTTTCGGGAGGACGTTTTATATTTTGGCCTCGAGAAATAATTATTATGTTAAGTTTAGAGCACTCTCAATGGATCCTTTAAAATACATTGGATCATGTAAAACTCCAAATATGTAAATTTTTGTCTAAAAACTAGATCCAATGGATCATGTAAAACTCCTATATTTTACATCCATCTACAATAAATTCGCTACATGTAGTGGGTATTATTCATCCTGTAAATATTTTTTTTATTATTTATATTTTATTTACTCACTTATTTCCTTTTACTTTAATTTTCACCAACTAGAAAAATTCCTTTTACTTTTCACCATTTAAAACAACTCTATTTCAATTTCTTCCAAAAAAACATATTGGAAATATTCTTGATCTAATGTTTTCATATTTTGATTTTATTTTTAATTTTTATTTAGATTATATATATTTTTATTTTGTGTGTACAAGACTAAATTATATTACATTGTATATAAAAATATATTGCAAATATAACAAAACATATGGATTTTGAAAATTTATTGGTAGTTAGAGGAACTATTTAAAAAGAATAAAAAAAATTATTTAAATGATATGAAGAAAAAAAAATATAAGTTGATGTATGATATATTGTAAAAGTCAGTATACAAAATAAATAAATAAATGATTTTTTGGTGATACATTTTAAAGGATAGGATAAAGAAAAAATATATAATTTGATGTATGATATATTTTAAAGGTAAGTATGTAAAATAAAATAAAATAAAAAGTAAAAAAAAAAAAAAAAGAGTTTTGATTATACATTTTAAAGGATAGGATAAAATGAATACTCTAGAGATTTGGATAGTGAGTTGAGATGAAAAGATATGAGATGAGAGTTGAAAATTAAATAAAATATTCTTAAAATATATTTTTATTTTAAAATTTAAAAAAGTTGAGTTGTTTATTTTATTTGAATGTTTAGAAAAGTTATAATGATTAAATGAAATGAGTTGAGATAACTAAGACCTTGTTTGGATTGAGAAGTGATTTCAACTCATCTCATCTCATAATTATAACTTTCTTAAATTTCTACACAAAATAGAATAAATAATTTAACTTTTTTAATTCTCAAAACAAAAATAATATTATAAAATAATATTCTAATAATATTTTATTTAACTCATCTAAAACTATCTTATCTCATTTCTCAATTCAAACAGGCCTAAATTAGGGACGACCCGAGCAACAACTTCACGGGGGCAGTCGGGCCGTCCCCCTACTGCCCCACCCCTGTGGGGCTGGACGGATTAACCCATTCATCGCTGCGGGGTGCTGGGGGACCCTGCCCGCATCTGGGGCTTCAAGTGGAGGCAGGGGCGGGATGGGGTGGAACCGTACCCCGCTCCGCCCGTATATATATGTATATATATATATATATATATATATATTAATTATATATGTTATATATAATACATATTATATAAAAAGAAATATCCAAGCACATAATTGGGTATTTTTTTATTACCTTTGCCAATAATTACGTTTTGATTATGGATTAATACCTAGTCGAAGAGTCCCCCAACCCCTGTTTCTCTTCTTCCTCACGATTCCTCTTCTTCTCTCTCTCTGCGATTCTCGGTTCTCTCCAATTCATCGTTTGCCTCACCAATCACCATCGTCATCTCGAGTAGCCGTCGTAGATTTCCATCGCCATCTCAACCTCAGCGTTAGATAAATGTAAGTATGACTCAATGGCTCACTCCCAAATCTCTTCGTGAATCGCTCCATATTTTTTATTTATTTTTATTATTTATGGATGGAGATTGGAAGATGAGATTAAAAGAGAATGAGATTGTAAATTGTAGAGGATTTGATTGTGCATATAGTTTTATAAATTGCTTGATTGTGTTCAATGTATTGTGATATTGTGAATGACTAAATTGCTATAGAGATTAGAGAGGCGGGAGGCGGATGGTTGGAGATTCACTCCCGCACTCCCGTCAAAGAACGGAGTACCCTACTCCCGCATGGACCAAGTCGGAGCCTTCGAGAAAAATCGCAACCCCTTACTCATGCGGGACGAGGAGTGAGATAGCGATGGCTCGTCCGGTAGGGGCGGGTAGCAACCCTTTTTCTAAATCCTAAATGAGATATTTTGCAATCCAAAACAGCGAAAACACGAGGGAGAAATGGACCCCGCATAACAACGGGACCTGGCGCCAAATTGGCGAGGGATGGCTAAATCTGAGTCAGCACCAACTCACGAGCCCTTCATAGGCGTGTAGAGCACGCGTCAGCCCATTATAGTTTGAGCCGTAAACTGAAACATATACAAAGGCGATCACGATTTCCACGCGCTTTAGAGCCGCTTATAGTTTCGATACCAAAGCAACAGGGAACCAGGAAAGAGACGAAGACGGAAAGTTTAGCTCCTATACCTCCTTTCTTGTGCTCAGGCTTTCCTCCCCTCAAACTTAGGACTCTCCTCCCTCTGGGTTTCAGTGACTACTCATTGATTCGCCCTCCTTTTCTGGGTCGAGATGAACGAAGCTACGGAGAACCCAGCTGAGATTTACAGGTCACATTTCTAGTTTCTTAATTGTTTTTCTCTTTCATTTATAGGTTTTTTTAATCATTAAAGCTCTTTTTTTTTTTTTTTTTTAAAGCTAGTTCTTTTTTTCCTTTTTTTTTTTTTTGACTTAGTGAAGCTTTCTGATTCGATTAAAGTTTGTTTAGATGTCTATATATTGTTGAAAATCAGCCTAAAAGTCGCTAAATTTGGAGTGTGTATACAGTTTTTTTGGTTGCTTTGTCCGTGGTCAGCAGTGAAGTTAGTTTTCAAGCCGAAAAGGTTATCGTAATGGATTAGTTTTCAACCCGAAAAGGTTATCTTATTGGATGTTCGATGTTCTATTTAAAAGCTTTGGCTATTGAATAAGGTGTTAGAGGACAATTTGCAGCATAACCCTGTGTGTTGCTAAGCCAAGGTTCCTCATATAAACCTACCATTTAATTCTTTTCGTTAGCTTTCTTGCTTTGGTTTCTGAAGATAGTGAACATGAGAAGGAAAGACCCTTTATTCTTTGCTGTACAAAGGACTGTTACACAATCAGTTAGGCGATAACGTAGCATGGATCTACTACTCCTGACACTTAGTTAGCAAAAAGAGTTTGAGCTTGATTACTTTTCTTCTTTGGGGTGTTTCAGCAGGGACCAATTAGCTGTTCTTTTTATACCGACTTACTGTTTACTGGCTAGTACGTTTGGATGTTGAGATGAGTTGAGTTGCGTTGAGTTGTAAATAGTAGTATTTTGTGGATCCCATTGAGACGAGTTTAACTTTTTTAGGTTGAGATCTGTTTAACTTTTTAGGTTGAAATATTTGAAGTGGGTTGAGATGAGCTTAACTTTTTTATGGGAAGTTGACCAAGTAGTGGGTCCCATCAATGGGTTTGAGATGAGTTGAGTTTGGTTCAACAACCAAACACAACCTAGTGTTGTCTGGTTTCTTTTTAAGAAAATTGTGTCCAAGAGAACACATTTGAATGGAAATTTGCAAGGCTTTGTGGGAATGCCCTGGGTTTTTAGCATTCATTTCTCGTAGACAGAAAAAACGCAATTTAGTGAGGCCCTGTAAATGGAAGGAGCATTTTCTTGGGAAAATTTAAGGTCAAGATTTCAGGGGTTTTACCATGTTTATTCTAACTGCCTCAACCCCGCCACATTTGGTCCTAACCAGCAGCACAAAACCGATTGTTTTGAAGCATGACTCAATCTTATTTAGGCCAATAAAAAAGAAGCATGATCAGATGCTTGGGAATTATTACCACTTTGAAGGCTGCTAGTAGAAGGAACAGTTTAATTGCTTGTATGCCATATGGTTGTCGGATAGCTTACATAGTTTGTGATCTAAAGCAGGTTCTGATTTGATTAGTAGGTGTTCACCTTTTTGTCAGAGTATAACTGTAAGCTGTCAAGAAGAATTTCGTTGATAAATCATGTTATTATAAACAAGATATGTGTTAGTAGGCTAATGACGGCAGGGGGAGGAATATTTAGGTTTCGGTATTAAGATGACCTCAAACAGGGGATTTTCTGTTGTTCCGTTCAACAGTGTCATATCCTGTTGCCGTGTTTTAAGGACCTATATATGGTTGACCATGTGCCATACTCACCACTAACACACATCAACCAAAGGAAACAAAGATAGTGTTTTTGATTTTGTATTTCAGGTCCAAATGCTGTTGTGTTCATATCTGCTGTATTCTAGCTATTATCTTCTTGGTGCCTATAACTGAAGGCTCTTGGCTGTAAGGATTATCTCATTCATTTTTTCTCCATGTTATTTGGTTTTTATGTAGTGATTGTTTCCGCTGGATTTTTCAACAAATGTTGTTTTGTGTAGTTCTAAACCAAATTTGAGGTTAAACTTGGCAATCAGAAAAGTTGAGCTTCATGTTTCTCCCTTTATTTTGAGCTAGCAAAGACAAAAGGCGGTCATGTTATGCACATTCCTTTTAAATTTTTGACTAAATTATTGCGACATGCAGCATTCCTCTCAGGCCTTTCTTGTTTCCTATAAATATTTCCTTGTTACACTTCAGCTTCCATCTCAAAAAGAGGCTGAAGGACAACATTGTTAACTTGAACAAGAAAAGAAAATTACAGCCAGAGCAATTGGATTTGCCTAAACCAAAGCATAAATTCTGTGCTCGGAGCTTTGCTTGTGAACCAGTCTCTATGTTCGAAACAAATCCTGGAGTGGAGAGCATATTTACAAACATAAAAACTGAAAAAACAGAGGGAGCAGCCATGGATGATGAGTCAGAACCTGAATCAGCAAAAGATAGCAGCAGTTTTGGTGGAGATTCCGACCCTGCCATGTCTCCGTATGCAACAGAGAACCTGTTCGAGGGGCCTTCCCCTTCATCTGGTAATTTTGACAGTGGCGACTTAAAGGATACTGACCACTCTTCTGGTTTCAGAAAAGACAACCTAGCATTTCTGATTGGAGAGCGTTCTACCCTTCATGATGGATCACGAGCATTTCAGAACCTTGATGAGAACCTCCTAGAATTCAGTAATGAAGTAGATTACTCTTGCTCGGAATATGGAAATGACAGCTTTGAACAACTTACAGATAAGGATATTGAAGATGTTCTCTATTCCAATGGGGTTAACCCATACAAGTATGTTCTTTCATCAGGAAGATGGACTGTAAACCAAGGTAATTAAGGATTAGATGGGAGGTGGATGTGTGAGAATAGGAATTTAAGATAAATGATCATACCTGCGAATGTGCATATGCATGGGGTCTCAGACCATCCCATCTTCTTCTGTAAATCAATTTTGCCATAATCTATACCTAGTTGGATGGCTTGTTATTTTATCATTTACTGGATGGAGAAATAATTTTAATGTTTTGTATGCAGAGGCTCCATCAGGAACTAGGAAACCAACCATTGATCAAGAATTCGAGCAGTACTTTTCCAAGCTTATGCTGTAGTATTAATGACTCAAATATGAGTAGCTAACATATATATTTCCAGGTTTTTGTGTCGAATGCGAGTGTGTTGATATATTATGAAGATCTAAAACTTGTTACTTCTGATAATCCCGTCCCAACGATCCTCTGCAACAAAGAATGTGAGCCTACTCTGGTCAGCTTTTCCCCTTCTCCTGGTAATCCTTGAACTATATCATGATTCTTTATATTACGTACATTAGAAGTAGATATTATCCTCTTTGTTTCCCCCCTTTTTTGGGGGTGGATGGTGTATTTTGTATGGGTGAAGAGTGCTGGGCTTCTTTGTTGGAGTCTGTTTGTGGCAGCCCGGTTGATGACCCGACCGACAAGGATCCGTTGTTTTTTTTTTCTTTGTTTTGGTAAATTTTCAATTAGACTTGGGCCAAAAAATTCTTTTGCCTGTTTTGGCTCTTGATCTAACACAACCTACTGACTAGGATTTAGCATATATTATATTATTCTCTTATAGGGCTGCCATACGGTATTTGCTCATCATTTGAAATAAAATTCTCTTCAGTTCCATGAATGTAGGCATGTTGTTGAACTACAAGTTTTGTGTTGTGAATGATTGATTCGAGTTTTTGTTTACTTTTTCTTCTTATCATTGCTAACAAAAAGAATCTTTTAAGCCTCATTTAGATATTGAGATGAGATGAGAAATATGTGAATAGTAGTAAAATAATTTGAATTAAAATATTTTTATGCGGTTTTGGCAAAGTAGAGAAAAAAATTTGAATAAAAATATTATAAAGTTAAAATATTATTAGAATATAAATTTTAATATTATTTTTATTTTGTGATTTAAAAAGTTGAATGTTTTTTTTTTTCTTTTTGTTTAAAAGTTAAAATTGTAATAATTAGATGAAAAAGTTGAAAAATTGAAATTTAAAAATATTTGTGTTTAAGTGGTAATTGGATGTTGAGATGAGATGAGATGAGATAGGGCCTAAATCCAAACAGGGCCTAAATATTTGAGAGAAGCTCTCTCCTTTCTCCTCCATCCTCTCCAAAATCACTCACGCCTACCTTTCCTCTAGCTCATTCCTTGAACAAGCTACTGATGGAGGGAAGGATCTCCTGCTCGCCTCATTTTTTTCTTCTCCTTTTGTCTTCATCTTTCCCTATACACAAACATCTGAACTAACCTTTCATTCTTAATTAGCCCCATCCCTCTCTTTCCTAGCAACTATCTTCTTCTGCTACTATATATTGCTATGCACCTACTATTTTCAACTCCAAGTTTGTTACTTCCTCGCTTCCCAGCAAAATTCTAGCTAGGTGTGTACCGCAGACCCAACCTCCTCAAATCCTGATATGATCTCTTCAGGTCCAAAAATCTTGCAAAATTGATGTCATATTTTCTATTGCTATATAAAAGGGGAGTCCAAGTCTACTTTTTCTTAGAAATATGTATTAGAGATCTCCAATCCAATTAAGAATAGTGCACTCATGTTGCATGCAACATCAAAGTTTGCTAGATTTTACACATGATACTTTACAAATTCACTTCGTGGACTATACTACTGCTCCCCAAACTATACTGATAACGTTGTCTATGAAAATGGCTCTTTTCTTGCTGAAGAAACCAGTCTCATTATTCAGTAAGTCATGGGACGTCCGAGGCTAGCTACTCATTTCCTCTCCTTTTATTTTATTTTTTATTTTTTTGTTATAATATGCCATTTGAATTTTTCTCAAGTGATTGTTGGGGGCGCCATCCGTCTTAATTAGCTTGTTGCTTGGTGGATACTGATCAGTTTATCTATTTACTTCGGTAGAAAAAATAATTTAAAATAGAAAGACTCGATGAGAAGCCTACATATATACGTCCCTAGTAATGTGATCATGTTTGGAAATTTATATTCTTCAAAGATATGATTAAGAAAATGATATAAATCCCATTAATATGAGATTCTAGGTGGTTTAGATAGTGAGTTGAGATGAGATGAGATGGGATAAAAGTTGACAATTGAATAAAATATTGTTAAAATATTATTTTTATTTTGAGATTTAAAAAAATTGAATAGTTTATTGTATTTTGTTTGAAAATTTGAAAAAATTATAATGATGGGTTGATATCAACTCATTATATAACAAATCCTTACACTTGGTCCATCTTTAGGAATCAGCTTGCAGGAAGTTATAATTTATTCTTTCCAAAATATCACTAATTTTTTAACAAGTGTACATAAAAATTTTTAAAATATTTTTTCTATTATTTATTTCAACAAGTAGATTTTCTTAAAAAAAAAAAAAAAAAAAAAAAGAAACGAAAAACAAAAACAAAGACAGTAACATGAAATTTCTTGAAAAAATAGTTACATGAAGGTTCATTAAATCAAATAGTATCCAAAGAAAACAGTATCTAATAAAAAATAAATAAACAAGTTCGTGAAAAAGTTAAGAAATTCATGATTAATCTAACCTATATATATATAATAGATACATACACATACTAATAAGGGCTTAACGTGCTAGGCTCGTTTCCCCGATTGAAAGGGAAAAAAAAAAAAGTTTTACCAAAATATAAAAGTAGAAGTATATAATAGTACCAATTGATTAAAAAATGTGTTCATTACATACAACACAAAGCTATTGGTATTAAAGCTATAATAACTTAGAACATAACAAATGATTTTGTGCATAATTCTTTCAATTCTATTGATACATAGCTTTGATGAAACACTTATGTGTTCACCATACATTAAACACAGTATAACTCCCAATATGTGACATAGAATTGCATCTAAGACTGCTCATCCGGGTCGGATTTTTGTCCGGAACCCGAGTTCCGGTTACGGGTTTCAGCCCGGATGTTATCCGGGTTGGAACCTGTATCACCCCTAACCAGCCCAATCTGGGCCGGTTACGGTATTACACCTGGGTACCGGATTTTAACCCCGGTACCCAGTTTCAATACCAAAAAAAGAAAAAAGCTATGCCTCACTCAGGCCCACCCGTGTCATTTGATTCTCATCTCTCTGCAGACTCTACTCTCCTCTATCTCTCCCCCTCGAGCCATGAAACCCTATCCTTCTGAGTTCTCCTTCAAGTTTTGTCGCTCTCTCTCTCTCTCTCTCTCTCTCTCTCTCTCTCTCACTTCGGTACTTCGATAACCCTTTCTCTCACACTTCAATAACTCTCTCTCTCTCGATCGATCTTGATCTATGATCCATGCCTTTGAACAAATCTTTTGTGGGTATTAAGTATATGCTGTTATTTTGCTAGATTTACTATTTTCTTTGTCTCTCTCTCTCTATTTTGTTAGATCTGCTATTTTTTCTCTCACGCGAGGACTCGACAGAAGAGAGGAGTCCATTTCTAGCCACCGTGTCTCTCTATTTCAAGCTTTGGTCGTCGTCTCTCATGGAAGTAGATCTGGGCTTTCTTTCTGTTTTGGTTGACTTCATTTGTGGTAGTGAGTGACTTTAAACATTGTGATATGTGGGCATGTGGAGTCTCTGTGAGAGACAAAGAGCGACTGTTCTGGGCAAGTCTATCTCTGGGTTCTTTGAGTTTTTGCTGGGTGTTCGAGAAAGTTATACTATTTCTCTGAGTGGTGGGTAGGTTTGCTGGGTGTTCGAGAAAGTTACACTAAAAGTCTCGGTATTTGAAAGATTTTGATGGGCTTTGTTTCGTTTTTTGAGCTTTTTCTTCGAGGTGTTTGTAGCATCGCATTGCAATTTGTGTTCTGAGACTTTTGGTGTATAAACGGCATACCCTCTCCCATTTGACAAGATGAAACTTAAACTCTTCTCCTAATCCACCCCACAGAAAATCTTTTTGTAATTTCTCGAGACGACCCTCCACACTTGTTGGAATAGGGAATAAAGATAAGAAATAAGTGGGTAGATTAAAAAGTGTGCTTTTAATCAAAGTAATCCGACTCCCTTTTGACAAGTACATTCTCTTCCACCCTGACAGCTTCCTTTCTATTTTTTTAATTATTATATCCCAAATTGAGCGTGCCCTCGAAGCTATACCCAAAGGTAATCCCAGGTACATCATAGGAAAAGAAGCTATCCTACAACCCAACGTGTCAGCCAACTCCCTAATATTCTACACCTCTCCAGTCGGCACCAATTCGGATTTATCATAGTTCACTTTTAGACCCGACACTGCTTCAAAATATAGTAGACATGCCTTCACAACCCGCAACTGGTCCCGATCAGCTTCGCACATAATCAGCGTATCATCTGCAAACAACAAGTGAGATATAGTAGTAATACCCCTGTTAGGAGAACCAATTTGGAAGCCACTAACAAAACCATTAGCCACCAAAGCCGAGATCATCCTGTTTAGTGCCTCCATCACAATAACAAAAAGTAAAGGAGATAACGGATCCCCTTGCCTCAAACCACGAGTACTCTGAAAGAAACCCTCGGGGCTGCCATTAATCAACACAGAGAACTGTACCGTAGAGATGCACCACCTAATCGAGCGCTACTTGGTAAATGGCTATGGCGTTATATCAAGGAACCAGAAGCTCTATGGAGAATTGTAATCAATAATAAATATGGGGGTTTAGGGGAGGGTTGGTGTACTAGAGAAGTGAGAGGGGCTCATGGTAGGGGGATATGGAAGCACATTAGAAAAGGGTGGGAGGTATTTCATCGACACTCTCGGTTTCAGGTGGGTACAGGTGACAGGATCAGATTTTGGAAGGATGCTTGGTGTTGTAACAATGGTCTTCAAGAGTTGTTTCCTAGTCTATTCCTGTTAGCAAGTGCCAAAGAGGCTACAGTGGCGGAAGTTATGGTAATCTTAGGAAGGGGTTTTCACTGGAATATCAATTTCAACCGGGCGGCACAAGATTGGGAGATGGAGACTTTTGCAGAGTTTTATAGTTCTCTGTATTCTTATCGTCCAAATATCTAGCATGAAGATGGTCTGCGGTGGATCCCTGCAGGGAAAGGGGTTTTCACTGTTCGTTCCTTTTATAAGGTCCTTGCACAAGTGTCAGAGACACAGTTTCCCTGGAGAAGGCTCTGGCGACACAAGGCCTCTCCCAAAGCTTCTTTCTTTGTGTGGATAGCGGCATTAGGCAAGATTCTTACTACAGATAATTTGAGAAAGAGGAGGATAATCATTGCAGATTGGTGTTATATGTGTAAAGGAAGGAGTGAGTCGGTGAACCATTTATTTTTACAATGTGAGGTAGTCAGGACGCTTTGGAATGAGGTGTTTAAAAGGATGGATCTAGCATGGGTTATGCCGGAATCCGTAGTGGATATATTGGCGTGTTGGACTTCTATCCGAGGTGTGCACCAGATCAAAGCGATTTGGAAGATGATTCCTATTTGTATCATGTGATGCCTGTGGCAAGAGAGAAATGAGAGGACGTTTGAAGACAAGGAGAGATCGTTGGCGGAGCTAAAAGTTTTCTTTTTTAGGACTCTTTGTACTTGGGCCATTGCTATGGACTTTAATAGCATGGAACTTCATGATTTCTTAGTTTCTAACGTGCCCTCGTAAATAAGGCATACTTTTTTGTAATGGCAGTTGTTGCCCATTCTTGTTAATAATACTTATTTTTACTTATAAAAAAAAAAACATTGTTGTTATTGTTGTGGTTGGGTTTTTTTTTTTTTTTTTTTTTTTTTTTTTTTTCTAAATGAAATTTTATTGGCTCATACCTTTTTCTCGTATCTGCCAGAGCATTAGAAGCAGGACGTTATAACCTGGCATTTTCCATATTTATGTTGTATGTGTTGTTTCTGTAGATTTTACATATGCTGATCTTTGCTGCGAATCTTCACATGAACTTTGAAATCCAAATTTTCCTTATATATCAGCTCAATCTGATATATTAAATCATTTCCAAATTGTTTCAACTAAATATAATATCAACTTACCTATAAAAAAAATGATACTTCTATAAACTTGATAGACAACACAAGTACTGACATATTGTTTCTCTGTTGATGGTTTAGATATATATTGGACATCATTTTGAGCTAGGCTAATCTTTCATAAAGCTTTTGTTTGCTGTCTTGCAATATTTTTGACACAATCTCAATTAAAACAAGAAAGAACATTATGGCTGAGAAAACATGAGGATTTGTACTCGCTAACTGTTGCATTAATTGAGTCATGGATTCCACATTAGTTTTGAATAATACGTCATTCTTATTGAATCAATGTGTATTAATTTCTTCTCTTATATATTGCAGCATGAGTACTCCTAGTAGTGGTAGTAGTAGTTGTTTTTGTTGTTGTTTCTATCTTCATGATTATGACTGTAATATAACCTTTTGTTATAGTTCAAAGTAGCTAGCTAGATCATAACCTTTTGTTATTATAGTTCAAAGTAGCTAGCTAGTTAGATGCATTAAACTTTAATGTGGATCTTCAAAAGAAATGTGTGACTTGGGAACCAGCAGCGCGGTAAGTGTACTGGGAACGTTGTTCATCCTGCAATATCCAATTCTATAGATGTGTAGAGCATAGAAGTTTTATAGAATCCAACTTATAAAGGTATTCCTAGAAATTTATAGATGCTAATTTCTGTTCAATATGGTGACAATTAAAGTTATACATAGTTGTTTAATTTTGTACTAATTTTATATTTTGTAATTGCATTGCACATTTTAGTATTTTTTTTTTTTTTTTTTTTTTTTTTTTTTTTTTTTTTGTATTAGCCCATTGTCTAGTAATTTTGTACTGACCTTTTTTGCTTACAGAATGTGTAGGATCTCTCTCAGTCAGATCACTTGAAGTTGCTACTTGTCGGGATTATTTTGCAATTCATATCTTGTAGTTTTGTATTTTGCAATGTAATGTAATGTGTAAATAACAAAATAATGTAATATGTAGTAGATTACATGCATTTTAGTTTTTCATTTTTATATATTTTTATTATTCTGGAAAATGTTAGTATTATACTTTTTAATGATGACTCAGAAAATTTTTTCATAAATATATGCTTTTATAAAAAAATTATGATTTTCAACACTTTTAAATTTTTTTTAATAAATAAAGAAGAATTATGCTTTTTAACATTTTAATTATAGGCTATTATAAAAAAATATATATATGCTTCTAAACCAATGAGAAAAGAAGAAGAAAAAAAAAAATTGTGTACAACCCGGAACATAGATCCACCCGGGTTCCGGCCCGGGTCTAACCCGGACCAACCCGGGTTTGAAACCAGGGTTCCGGTTTGGGTATACCCGGGTTGGAACCCTGATGAACGCCCCTAATTGCATCACATTGAGTTACTTGTAAGTTCACATTCATTTGGAAGGGTGATCCCATATCCCTTTAGGAAGAAGATAGTGAAACCCAAAATAAGGTCTCGCCCTTTAAATAACTCATTTACCCTTTGCAGGAAGTTGCACTGAAGGTCTGTTTTGCTTATCACTCTTCTCCAAATATATCTGCATGGATAACCAAACCTAGAATTTAATAGTTGGTATTGTAAAAATGAGAAGACAGCAAGAGTTGACTGAATAAAAGTTGACTGATTACCAAAAGAAGATCCTTATCAGTACCATATCATTTTCGTGCTGCTTCTAGGCACTTTGAAGAGACCCTCTCATGTTTCTTGCAAAATACTCCAACCCGGTAGTTTCCATTATATTGCAAGCAAAATCTGAACATTAGTTTTTTGGCCAATAATCAATAAACATGAGACTTCAGGTGAGCAACTACAGTAAGAAACTAACATGTCAGATATGGAGGAAATATTATGGCAATTTGACTTGAAATTTCGACCACTATCAAATATATCTCAGCATAAAAGCAAATTTTAAGATGTTCAATGAACCATCTGGAGATTTTTTCATATGCTTCCAATAATGTGAGATACGTAACAACATTAAAGTTGTTGAAACAAACACCCATCAAGCTGATAGAAGTACAAATTTTCTTCTTTTTGATAGGTAGTAGTTGTCTTATTCTTGTTAAAAAAATATATTCTTTTTAATGGTAATCAGCATGATAGTGGAAGTGTTTAAAAAAAAAAAAAAAAAAAAAAAAACCACCAACTTGGAAGTTCAGGATCTCTAATCTCAAATTCATCTGCATCAGTGTCATAGCTGCAAATCACAACATAGTGACCTATAAAGACATTACATAGTCAGTAAAGAACTAATGTGTAAATAACTTCACTATATAAACTAAAAGATATACAACACAGGAATGGGGTTTCAGTTCTCATCACGATTTCATGAGAGAGAGAGAGAGAGAGAGAGAAAGAGAGAGAGAGATCTCAAAGCCATTAATAGACTCAAAGTTGTAATAATCAAATATACATAATTAATACATCAGAAGAAGAAAGGCATCACTTACCAGCGTAGCCAAAGTGCTGGCCAAAAAGCTTGTTGAGAAACTTAAGTTCTCAGGCCAAGACTGACCGCAAAGCCATATATTTTGCAGAGGCGTTTAAATAATAAATTAAATCATCCCCCAACAGACATCAATACAATTTAAGAATACACTCGTATGAACGAAGAATTAAAGTATTAAGTTTGATCCAAATATGAACGAATGTCGAACAATAACTGCAATTGCGTCAAATATTAAAGCATGACCAAATTTAATTAGAAAGAAAAACCTAATTAGAAGTTACACCAATCCCATACCTCAACTTTTATAGTGATCCACTAAAGCAATTACAATATACCTGATAAATGGTCAATTATGCTTTATTAATACTCTTAATATATTGGGTTAAATGAGTTTTAGGTGTTAAAATAAGAGTATGAATAAGATAATATGAATTAATTGGGTTTTGACATGTGAAATAATATTTTACCTCTAATATTTAAATATAGATGGGTTTATGTATTTTTTGGGCTAGCTAACATTTAAATAAGCTTATGTTTGAATCTTGGTCATTGCAGGTGTGAAGCCCATTTGAACTTGTAATCAAAGCTTACTTAGTTGCTAAACTTGAGAAGAAAAACAATAGAGGCCACGTCCACGAGTAAAGCCAATGGATAGCATGTCCAAACTCAATAAAAGAAAACCCATGTGCATACGTGAAGCCCATGAGGAGAAGGCAACCTGAGAAGAAACCAAATCTCTATCAAACCCGATAGGCTAACGCAAGTGCAATTATTTTGGAAATTTGGGAACCACGAACAGAGGAGAAGATGCGGCAATTAAGCACGATGCAAGAGAGGAAATTTGTGTCAAGGAGAGAAGAAGAGAGAAGATTCCAAGTATAAAGGGAAGGAGTTAGTTAGTTTCATATTATTATCGTTTTCTTGCATTTTTCTTTCATGCTTTTGTTCAGACAAATTTGGATTTTTTTTTAGGTTTTTTTCCATTTCCAGTATTTAGCTAGTTTAGAGGAAGATGATCGGCTAAGTTCTTAAGGCTTGGGTTGTGGTAAAACTTTCTATTATTCTCCATTGTTTTCTGGATTTTCTGTGGTTCGATTGCATACCTCACTTTGTCTGAAATTGAATTCTAAAGAGAGAAGTTTGATGAAATCTTTTGCTCTTGTTCTTGCTTTGTTGTTGACACAAGACACATCAGAGCCTTGAATTAATCAAGGATTCCATCAGCTGCGTGTTATAGTAATTTTGGTGGATGCTTAGTAAGGATATTTTGTTTTAGGCACTGGCATATTTACTTTGAATTTATATTTCTCAAATTTTGTTTTATTAACACCTTCATTGGATTACTAAGAGGAGAGTAATGCCCAGAAAAACTTGTAAATGGTGGAAACAAAGAAGTTCTAAAACCAACCCAGGTGTTTGTCAAATTGATTATGTGAACTTGTTGATTTTAGTTATTGATTAGTAATTCTGTTGAGGCTTGATAAAAACTAAAATTACATTTTAAAACCTTTTGAACCATTCTAGTTTTAGAAATCAAACTGTGCATGAGTTAATTCATATTTTAGAGCAAAGTCATATACTTGAGGATCCTCCAAGCTCCACCATACATTCCATTGGCAACAAATCTTTTACTATGTACAAATTACTTTTTATCTTTCCAAACTGTTTTCATAACCATAAAAATCCAAAAAGATTTTTACATAGCATTTTTACATAACCATATTTTTACAATAAGTCATCACAAATACTTTGAAAATCATTTGTCCTTGTGGAATACGATCATGGACTTATCCTTGATACAACTTGACACTTCTACACTTGGAAGCACATTTGAGAACACGTCAATACCTCCCAGACAAAATATAGGCCGCTTGTGTTGAGAGGCCATGTAAATGTCTTCTATGGACCTTTTCATATCTGCAAATGAAATTCCTATATCTTCAATAGCAAATCATACTACAGACTCCAATGGAAATCAAAACCTGAAAAACCAACTCACTCATTCACACGAAAGCAAGAAGCAGAAAGCAAATCTAACTGACAAAAACAAAAAAAAAATAGAAGCAAGAATTTCAATCCGGATCTCTGAAACATATCACCTTTGAAGAGCCAAATCGTGACAAAACAAAATACAAGCAATTCTCATTACTTCAATATTAAGCTACATGTGAAGGGAATATGTTATAATTATCGATGCGAAATTTATAGTGAGATAGAGAGATAGTTAAGATGCAAAAGAACGAAATCCTCCAGAAGAAGCTTTCAGAAATCATGAAAAGAATAAAGAATCATTCGTCTAAAAGAGAAACACCATGAAGATTATACGTAACAAGGAGCGGGAACACAACGATTAAAAAGAAGCTTTTACTTGTTCAATTTTAGTTAACCTAGCAGTTCGAAGCTCTCGAGTATTCCTTCTTTTTGTAAACCAAACCTCTAACTTGACATATGTTGTTGATAAGAAGAACACATACTCCGAAAATAACAAATTGTTGTGTGGTTTCCCTCCTATATGGAGGATGGCCCATGTGGGTCCATCGGCGTCGTATGTTGTCCGAACGACCAGAAATTTTGTAGACACATTCATGACTCAAGGTTCTACAATCTGAATAGTGGAGATCAGATTTAGAACAGTTTTCTGGTGTTTGTAGCCGTGAACAGTACCGCGTCTTCTTTGGTAAAATCTTTTTTATCACACTGTTTGGTTGCTAAAAAAGTATTTTCTTGAGATTATTGTTGATTGAATATCACTATTGTGATCTATAGAGAACATTTGTGTACACATTATTATTGATAGTGGAAGGTTTAACTAGACTAGGTACGTGGTTTTTCCCATTGTATTGAAGGTTTTTTCAAGTAAAAAAATCATTAGCTCTTTATGTATGTGTGATTTTGTTTTAGATTATTTTCTATTAAATTACTTCCTAACATATTCACACAAAGTGTGAGAGAATTATTTCTGCCGTTTGGTAGTTGATTTGGTTATTCCAAGTTACTATTAAGATTTCTCCCAACAAAGTGGTATCAGGCGGGGTTATAGCCGTTTAATACTTTGTGTTGAATAATAGAAGCTAATTTGAGTAAAATGGTTACTTTGGATGATTCTAATTATCACACTTAGCAAGGAAAAATGGAAGACCTTTTATTTGTGAAGCAATTTCATCTACCGGTATTTGCTTTTGAGAAGCCTGAAAATAAATCTGATGAACAATGGACTTTGCAATATCAACAAGTTTGTGGGTACATTGACAATGGGTAGATGATAATGTTTTGAACCATATTAGTGGGGAGACATATGCACGTACACTCTGGAATAAACTTGAACAGTATATGCTTGAAAGATTGGAAATAATAAAATGTATCTGATCAAGCATTTGTTGTCTTTTAGATACCAAGATGAAACTCCGTTGACAAATCACTTGAACACATTCCAAAGAATAATTAATTAGTTGGCTGGAATGGGTATCAAGTTCGACAATGAGGTACAAGGGTGTGCTTGCTTGGTACATTGCCAGACTCTTGGGAGACATTTAGAATGTCATTATCTAACTCAGCCCCAAATGGTGTAATCAATATGGATCTGGCTAAAAGCAATGTTTTGCATGAAGATATGAGAAGAAAATCACAGAGTTCCTCTTTGCAGTCAGAGGTCTTGGTTACAGAAAAAACGGGGGAGTAAAAGTAGAGGTTAAAAGAACAGAGATAAAGGTAGAAGCAAGTCAAACAAGTTTATTAATGTTGAGTATTATCATTATGGCATGAAATGACATATCAAGAAATATTGTAGAAAATTGAAGAGAGAATACAAGAAGAAAGGGAATGAGAAGAAGATTGATGATGTAAAGAATGATGATCAAGTTGTCGCCACTACTATTGGAGACTTTTTCATTGTTTATGATGGTAATGATGTTGTAAACATTGTTTCTCATGAAACTAGTTGGGTGATTAATAGTGATGCCTCAATTTGTGCTACATCCATAAAGGATTTCTTCACAAACTATGTACCCGATGATTTTGGCACAGTAAAAATGGGCATTGGTGGCTTGGCTAAGATTATTGGCATTAGAGATGTGTGCTTGAAAACTAATAACGGTACTGTGCTTGTTCTTAGATATGTGAAGCACATTCTTGATATCCGTTTAAACTTGACTTCTACAAGTAAACTTGATGATGAAGGGTATTGCAACACTTTTTGTAATGGGCAATGAAAGTTTTCAAGGGGTGCTATGGTTATAACTCGAGACAAAAATGTTTCAAATTTGTACATGCTACAAGCAAGGCTCTCCAATAACATTATTAATGTTATGGAGAATGAGTTCACAATACAATTGTGGCATAAAAGACTTGCCCACATGAGTGAGAAAGGCTTAGCAATATTGGCTAAAAAGAACTTGTCTAGAATGAAGAGTGCATCTTTGAAAAAAGAGTACTCATTGTTTGGCAGGGAAGTAGAAGAGTTTCCTTCAAAAGTTCTCCTTCTTCAAGAAAGTCAGGTATACTTGATCTACTTCATTCAGATGTTTGTGGTCCTATGAAGACAAGAAAATTTGGCAGTTCTTTGTATTTTGTGACCTTTATAGATGATCATCTAAGGAAGTCTTAGGTTTACACCTTAAAAAGAAAGGATCAAGTATTGGAAATGTTAAAACAGTTTCAGGCCTTAGTTGAAAGGTAGATTGGAAAGAAGTTGAAGTGCATCTGAACTGATAACGGGGGAGAGTATTCAGACCCATTTGATGATTATTGTAGATAGCAAGGTATTCAACATCAAAAGACACTTTCGAAGACTCCTCAGTTGAATAGTTTAGCTAAGAGGATGAATAGAACACTGATTGAGAGAGTGAGATGTTTGCTTTCACAGGCATTGCCTCAATCTTTTTGGAGTGAGGCATTGAATACAATTATACATGTTCTTAATATGACACCATGTGTTCCACTTCAGTTTGATGCACTAGACAAAGTCTGGACTGGTAAGGATGTTACCTATGATCACTTATATGTCTTTGGTTGTAAAGCATTTGTGCATATTACAAAAGATGAGAGGTCTAAGCTCGATGTGAAGACCCGACAGTGTATCTTTCTACGTTATGGCCTGGATGAGTTTGGGTACAGATTATATGATCCAGTTGATAAGAAACTAGTGAGAAGCTAAGACATTGTATTTATTGAAGATCAAACCATACAAGATATTGAGAAGACTGATAAAGTAATGATCCGGTGCAATGATGGTTCAATTGACTTGGAGCCGGTGCCATTGACAGATTTGCCAGTGCAAGTTGAACATGCTTCTTAAGATGACCAACAGAGTCCAAGTGATGTAGATGCTCCCTTATAAAATGAGACCCTTGATCAGCTGCCAAAATCAGAGATGCTACCAGATGTTCCACTCAGGAGGTCTATCAAAGACCGATATCCTTCCATTTGGTATTCTACAGATGAGTATGTGTTAACGACTGACGGGGGAGAGCTTGAGTGTCATGTAAAAGTCATGGAAGATGAACATAAGGCAGAGTGGGTTGATGCCATGCAATATGAGATGCAGTCATTGCATAACAATCGCACTTTTGAACTGATAGAGTTGCCCAAAGGCAAATGAGTTTTGAAGAACAAGTGGGTTTATAGATTGAAGCAAGATGAACACACTTCCCGACCACGATACAAAGCTAGACTTGTTGTTAAGGGATTTAGTCAACGAAAAGGTATCGACTTTGATGAGATTTTCTCTCCAGTTGTGAAGATTTCCTCCATCCGTGTGGTTCTTGGTTTAGTAGCTAGCCTAGACTTAGAAATTGATCAGATAGATGTGAAAACTGCCTTCCTACATGATGATTTAAAGGAAGAGATTTATATGGAGCAACCCGAGGATTTCAGGGTGTATGGCAAAGAAGATTGTGTGTGTCGACTAAAGAAAAGTTTATATGGTCTAAAGCAGGTGCCTAGACAATGATATAAGAAATTTGAGTCAGTTTTGAAAGAGTAAGGCCACAAGAAGACCACCTCTAACCATTGTGTATTTGTGTATAAATTTTGTGATGATGACTTCATAATATTACTGCTTTATGTTGATGACATGTTGATTGTTGACAGGAATTCTTCAAGAATTGAAAATCTGAAGAAGCAGTTAAATCAATCATTCGCTATTAAGGACTTAGGGCTAGCAAGGAAAATTCTTGAAATTCGAATTTACCGAGATAGAAAAGAAAAGAAGTTGCGTATGTCATAAAAGCGATATACTGAAAAAGTACTCGACAAATTCAATATGAATAAAGCTAAGATAGTTAGCTCTCCTCTTGCTACTCATTTTAAGTTGAGCACGAAGCAAAGTCCTTCCACAAATAATGAGAATGAATATATGGAAATAGTCTCATATGCCTCAGCAGTGGGTAGTTTAATGTATACAATAGTATGCACGAGGCCAGATATAACTCATGCAGTTGGAGTAGTCAGTCGTTTTCTCTCAAATCCAGGGAAAGAGCATTGAAATGCAGTTAAATGGATTTTGAGATAACTCAGATGTACTTCCAAGGTATGTTTGTGCTTTGGAAATGGTAAACCTATACTTAAAGGGTTTACAGATGCAGATATGGCTGGTGACATTGACTCCAAAAAGTCCACTTCAGGATATTTGATTACTTATTTAGGTGGAGCTGTGTCATGGCAATCTAAACTACATGAATGTGTTGCTTTGTCTACCACAAAAGCTGAGTATATTTTCATAATTGAAGCAAGCAAAGAGTCGATATGGATGAAGAAATTCTTAGAAGAACTAGGTCAGAAACAAGAAAAGTATACTCTCTATTGTGACAGCCAGAGTGTCATCCATCTCAGTAAGAACTCAACCTTTCATTCAAGATCCAAGCATATTGATGTGAGGTATCACTGGATTCATAATGCATTGGATATGAAGTTGTTACAAATTGAAAAAATCCATATTGATGAGAATAGGTCAGATATGATGACAAAACCACTACCTATGCAAAAACACGAAGTATGCAGAGCAAAAGCAGGTATAGTGAGTCCCCCCACATAGTCGGGAAGGGGGGAGATTTGTTTTGTGGGTTCCCTTTTATGTGGAGGATGGCCCATGTGGGTCCATTAAGCCCACATGGAGATAGGGTTTAGGCCCAGTGTAATTAGGTTTACTAAAACCTAAGTGTTGTTGCTATTAGCATAAGAGAGTGTGTGGAAAAAAAAAACAAAAAAGAAAAAAAATTGTGTGAGAGAAGAAGAAGACAAAGAGGCTATCAAAAACAGAGCAGGCCATATAGTTTCCATCAAACGTTCTGATTGGCGTTGTTTGTGGTTCGATCGGGCTGAAATTTTGTAGACACAATCATGACTCAAGGCTCTACAATCTGAACGATGTAGATCAGATTTAGAGCAGTCTTTCTGGTGTTTGTAGCCGTGAACAATACTGCATTTTCTTTAGTAAAATCTTTTCTATCACACTGTTTGGTTGCCAAGAAAGTGTTTTCTTGAGATTATTGTTGATTGTATGCCTCTAGTGTTATCTAGAGAGAACATTTGTGTACACATCATTGTTGATAGTGGAAGGTTTAATTGGACTAGGTCTCGTGGTTTTTCCCTTTGCATTGAAGGGATTTCCACGTAAAAACATTATTGGCTCTTTATGTGTGTGTGATTTTGTTTTAGATTATTCTCTATTAAATTACTTCCTAACAAATTCACACAAAGTGGGAGAGAATTATTTCTGTTGTTTGGTAATTGATTTGGTTATTCCAAGTCACTATTAAGATTTCTCCCAACACAAATCTACCACACACGAAAACAAAATAGAGCATGACTACACAAGAGAATTCTATGCAAAGCAGCAACTTTTCTTTTTAAGAAAAAAAAAAAAAAGGAAGTTTACCAAGCTCTAAACCTAGAAGATGTGCATAGATGAAGCAATAGCAATAATAAAAAAAAATAGATAGAAACTATATACTTGCAATAAAAATTGGTTAGCAATATTTGGGGAGATTAAGCAAAAACTCACTGGTGGGGATCTGAAACACTATATTTCTCAATGTATAAGTTTTATTTGTAAAATGGTGGTCTTTAATTGATATTTTGCTCACTTAGAGGGTGAGAACCTCCATTGATAGAATAGAGAAGAAAAAGAGAGAGAGAACGCAGGGAAGAAATAACAAACTTCTCATATGATTTTGCATAAAGTGTCCAGGGTGCGGACATTCCACCCAAATAGGTCTGGCACTGTAGACGTAACAAACTAAATTCCTTCTAAAAGATTATAGCTAAAACAACATGCTTCAATACAGGAAACGACATGATAATAAAGGATAAAGGGTGTTAGGGCCTTAACTCCCTACCTCAAATAGGCCTTATTTCTACTTAAAATAACCCAACATCTCTCAACAAGGCTCACGGCCTGGTCCATGACTCCCGTTCAAATGATGCACTTAACTCACAGCCCCTAGGGCACTTCAAACACTCGAATCCCTTTTGAAAGTCTCGAATCCCTTTAGAAATTCCAGCATCCTCCGTGCTTCTCTCTGGGCGTGTGACAAAGCTTCCTTACGGGTTAGGATGCCTTCAGCTCTTCGTACGCTTCCCATGATGCGTCTTCAGCATTTTGACCTTGCCATTGCCCCAAGTATTCAGTCAAGGGCTGATTGTGGTGTTTTCGAATCCTGCGATGGAGGATCTTCTCAGGCTCATACTTAAGGTTCCCATCTGTACCCGACAGTGGAAGGGTAGGTAAGTAAACATGCCTTTGTCCCAAAGTTTTTTTTCAACTGTGACACATGCAATACCGGGTGTATTGTTGAGGTTGGAGGAAGTTGAAGCTTGTAAGCCACAGATCCCACTTTCTGGAAGCCATTGCACTCCCAACACCATGTCACAGCCCACTAACACCAATACAAATGCTTTTGTGACAAATACATTCCCTTGCACCCTCACTCTCAATGAGGCACAACTTCCCTCACTCATGACTATCTCTCCATTAGCCACTTTCACCTTAATTATTTTGCCACTGTCCACTAGAATTTTTCCCTTTTTAATTATAAAAGGGTCTATGAAATTGTGGGTGCTACCAGAATCAATTAAAATAACCACCTCTTGGTTCCCAACTCTACCCTTAACCCTTATAGTTCTAGGGTTGACTAAGCTAATTAAAGCATGTAATGATATTTCTGGTTGTACTGAATTTGTAACAAAATCCAGCATCTCTCCCCTTCTATCACTTCTTCCACCTTCAAGAAATCACTCAGATCCTCCTCAACCTCCTCAATGAGGAAAAGCTTGGGTTGTTGGTATTTATGGCCCGGATTCCACTTGAAATCGCAATAGTAACAAAGACCCTTATCTCCCGGTCTTTCATTTGTTGTGATTTGATTTTATGGACTGGTACAAT
The DNA here is from genome assembly GCF_004785595.1 of Juglans microcarpa x Juglans regia. Lineage (NCBI taxonomy): Eukaryota > Viridiplantae > Streptophyta > Magnoliopsida > Fagales > Juglandaceae > Juglans > Juglans microcarpa x Juglans regia. The sequence continues at coordinate 31,506,435 of NC_054602.1, read as the reverse complement.
GGCTCTTTGTTGGTTATTTTGGTGGTTGTGGAAGCTGGAGTTAGGGATGTGTGGGGTTTTTTGGTTATTGTGTAAGTTGGAGGCAGGGATCTGTGGAGTTTTCAAAATCCCAGGGTCATGGTTATAGCTGAGTCCTCTAACACCCTTTCTAGCCAACCTTACATTCTCTTCCTGAAACTTTGCTAAACTGTAAGCTATCAACAAGTTCTTATGACTAAACATACGCATTGGCAGCCTGATCTAGTCCCTCAACCCACTGAGAAAACAACTCAGTTTATAACCCTCAAACAACCTCTTGAGTCTATTGGACAACCATTCAAAACTAGTTTTATAATCTTCCACCGAACCAGTTTGCTTGAGTCTAGTAAGAGACTCCATTGGATCATCAAAGGAAGATGGTCCAAATCTCACCAATAATGCCTTGGCAAACCCTTCTCAGTCTTGGATGTTCCCAAATTCTTCTAAATCTTGGAACCAAATAAAGGCTGGCCCTTCTATGTGGAAAGAAGCCAACCTTAGCTTGTGTTGAGGCACTGTATTGTAGTATGTAAAATACTGATTAGTTTTGTACAACCAACCATTGGGGTCATCCCCATGAAAGTAAGGAAAATCTATCCTTACTTGTCTGGGTTGCAGCTCCTGCTCATGGTCACGGAATTGTATTGCTAATTCTCTAAGGTACTTCCATCCCTCTACTGCTCATTATTACGCTTCTATAATTCCACAGTAATTGTAGCTAACTGTTGCATGACCAAATCAGATTGCCTTTTCAAGGCTAACATTTCTGTTTCTAAATTTTTCAACTGTGAATCTGTGGATTTCTTCAAGGATATGAGGCCATCTTGAAGCTGGTTGAGGCGGGTTCCTTCTGCAATGGTTAAAGCTAAATAGAGTGATAGTACTTGGGATCACTCTCTGATACCAACTGTAACACTATAGTTCTCAATGTATAGGTTTTTATCTGTAAAATGATGGTCTATAATTGATATTTTGCTCACTTAGAGGGTGAGAACCTCCATTGATAGAATAGAAAAGAAAAAGAGAGAAAGAACGCAGGGAAGGAATAACAAACTTCTCATATGATTTTGTATAAAGTGTCCAGGGTGCGGACATTCCACCCAAATAGGTCTGGCACTGCAGACGTAACAAACTAAATTCCTTCTAGAAGATTATAACTAAAACGACATGCTTCAATACAGGAAACAACATGATAATAAAGGATAAACGGCGTCAGGGCCTTAACTCCCTACCTCAAATAGGCCTTATTTCTACTTAAAATAACCCAACAACTCTCAACAAGGCTCACGGCCTGGTCCATGACTCCCGTTCAAACGATGCACATAACTCACAGCCCCTAAGGCACTTCAAACACTCGAATCCCTTTTGAAAGTCTCAAATCCCTTTAGAAATTCCCGCATCCTTCGTGCTTCTCTCTGGGCGTGTGACAAAACTTCCTTACGGGTTAGAATGCCTTCAGTTCTTCGTACGTTTCCCATGATGCGTCTTCGGCATTTTGACCTTGCCATTGCACCAAGTATTCGGTCAAGGGTTGATTGTGGTGTTTCCGAATCCTGCGATGGAGGATCTTCTTGGGCTCAGGCTTAAGCTTCCCATCTGTACCCGTGGGTGGAATGGTAGGTAAGTAAACATGCCTTTGTCCCAAAATTATTTTCAACTGTGAGACATGAAATACCAGGTGTATTGTCGAGGTTGGAAGAAGTTAAAGCTTGTATGCCACAGATCCCACTTTCTGGATGATGGGAAAAGGTCCATAAAAACGTGAGGATAGCTTGAGGTTTCTGCGATGAGCTACACTCATCTGCCTGTAGAGCTGCAGGCGCAGGTAAATGATATCTCCTACTTCAAACTCTTGCTCTTTTCTTTCCAAGTCATAATATTTTTTTCATGCAATTCTTGGCCCTCAAAATATTTTGCTTGAGTAAGTTGTTTATGTGTTCCCTTGTCTGTAAAATTTCTTCAACTGTCTGCACTTTTGATAGACCTGGCATGTAATTGATTAGCTTCAGGTGTTCATACCCATACAGTGCTTGAAAAATGGGTGATTCGAATAGATGAATTTTATTGTACCAACCACTCGGCTAAGGGCACCCATTGGACCAATCCCAAGGTCTGTCCCTCGCATAACACCTGAGAAAATTCTTCACACACTTGTTCACAATCTCAATTTGCCCATCTGACTATGGATTTTATGCAGTGAAAAAATGGACATTACGTTACTCACTTCAAAAGAGAATTGGCCGAACAAGAATCCAAATTTTCGTAGCCAATTAAGTATCATGTTTTGAGATTAACATGTAGGGCTGTAGGCGCAGGTAAATGATATATCCTACTTCAAACTCTTGCTCTTTTCTTTTCAAGTCATAATATTTTTTTCATGCAATTCTTGGCCCTCAGAATATTTTGCTTGAGTAAGTTGTTTATGTGTTCCCTTGTCTGTAAAATTTCTTCAACTGTCTGCACTTTTGATAGACCTGGCATGTAATTGATTAACTTCAGGTGTTCATACCCATACAATACTTGAAAAATGGGTGATTCGAATAGATGAATTTTGGGTGGTATTGTACCAACCACTCGGCTAAGGGCACCCATTGGGACCAATCCCAAGGTCTGTCCCTCGCATAGCACCTGTGAAAATTCTCCACACACTTGTTCACAACATCAGTTTGTCCATCTGACTATGGATTTTATGCAGTGAAAAAAATGGACATTACATTACTCACTTCAAAAGAGAATTGGCCAAACAAGAATCCAAATTTTCGTGGCCAATTAATGATCATGTTTTGAGATTAACATGTTTTAATATCATTTTATAAAATAAAAATGCTAGAACACATGGCAGTTTTAATACACAAAAGGGCACACCTTATGAAATATCGAATTTACCCTCCTTTTACGACACAATCTCATGTATTTTCATACTATCCTGGGTGTGTTTTCGGACCATCCTCACCCACGAGCATCAAACCCTTCTCGGCCATGGTTGTTGTACTCACATTTGTTTTGTTTTTGCACTCACAAAAACACTACAAATCTTGGCCATGATTATTGCTCTCCATTTTTTTTCAAATTTTTTAAGTTGCAGAATGCCTAAAGTATACACATCTAAATAAAGATAAAATAGATAGTGAGATGAGATGAAATTGTTTTAAATGAAAGTTGAAAATTAAATAAAATATTATTATTGTTTTGAGATTAGAAAAAATTAAATTGTTATTATATTTTATGTAAAAATTTAAGAAAATTATAATGATAAGATAATACGAGATGAGATGAGATAAGATAAGATAAGATAAAACCATTATACTATCCAAACATAGCCTTACACAGTTTTAGTACATTGAGAAGATTTTATTTTTATTTGTTTTCGTGAACTGGCGGAGGATGAAAGAGCTGTGTACAGGAGAGGCAGAAATGTCTAAAAATTGTAAAGAAACTTCTATTTTACTTTATATTGTTTTATTTTATTTTTTCTTTATTTATCCGACTCACTCTAAAAATATTACCTTAGATAATTATTAATAGTATCATTTGAGATATGTTTTTAGCTTTTTTTATTTATTTATTTTTCTCTGAGTCCCCACCATATGCATTTACTTACGTACGTACTCGATTCTCCAAATTCTTCTTGGTTTTTCGTCATGTTTAATTACGTACTTTATTTTATTGGTTCAGTACTACTGCATGCAGTACTAGTTATCTATGCATATTTTTGAGGTGCCTGAAGACGTTAATTTTATACTTTTGAGATTTACTACGATATGAATTGTGGTTTTTATACATTTTAATTCTCCAAATACAAGTTTATAACACGAAAACTTCATTCAAATAAATATTTAAGACCCGCTATAAAAGATTATTATTATATATATACATATATATATATATATATATATATCTCATCGTTATCTAAAGAGCATCAAGGGTGTAGCATGAGACGGTCCTGATAAGGGTAAATTTTTCTTTTTCTTTTCATTCATTTTTTATTATTAGCATAGACTCCACTGATGCCATAACAACCATCACAGTAGAGAAATAAAGTGTCACTGCAGTAGAACCGTAGTATATTTTTTGTCTCAAGTTGTAACTACTTTTTATTCTTTTCTGATATTCTAGAATGTTGTACAAACCGTGTATAAAGGCACTACACTGATGCAATACAAAGTGGCAAGCATTCCAGTACACATGGATTTCTATTATGGTATCGAGAGCCCGTAGACTAACGTCTCTGATCCATGGCTACATCTTCCCCACCTTATCGGCCTCCTTCTCTAACATTGTCTCTACCAAACTCACCACAGAGAATTACCTTCTATGGAAGGTTCAAATTTCTGCTTATCTCAGGGGCCAAGATCTGTTTCAATATGTTGATGGATTCTTTTCTCCTCCCCCAAAACTATTGCTGATTCTTCCACTACCATACCCAAACCCAATTCAGCATTTCTTTCTTGGAAGCGTATGGATCAACTTGTTCTCAGTATTTTATTTTCTTCACTCTCAGACTCCATTCTTGGTCATATTCTTTCCTCCACTACTGCTCATGAGCTATGGGATCGTTTAGCATCTATGTTTGCTTCTCATTCTCAAGCCAAAGAGTTCCAAATCCGTTTTCAGCTTACCAATCTATCTCGGGGTGACCAACCAATGTCTGAATACTTTGGCAAAGTTCGTATGCTCGCCGATTCACTTGCTGCAACAGGAAATCCCCTACCCGAAAAAGAAATTGTTACATACTTACTTAATGGTCTTGGCCAAGCTTATGAACCCTTTATTACCTCTGTAACAACACGAGCAGAACCTCTTACTTCTGAGGAGTTATATCAACTCCTTCTCATACATGAGGCTCGAGCTACACATTATACTAGGAGTTTAGTCTCCTCTACTGAACCTACTGCTCACTTTAGTGCCTCAAATGGACGTGATCGTACTCAGTACCGCGGTGGACGTGGTCGCAATGGACGAGGAAGGTCAGGCTATCCTTCCCGTGGTGGTCGCAGCTTCTCACCAGGAGTGTCGAATTCTGCAGCATCCACTCAACGTCCAACCTGTCAGGTCTGTGGAAAAACAGGACATGTGGCGCTACAGTGCTTCCACCGCTTTGACCATAGCTATCAATTCGCAGCTCCCACGTCTTTCTCTGCAAACTTCACCACACCAAGCAACTTCACGGATTCCACCTGGTACCCCGATTCAGCAGCAACACACCATATCACACATGAGTTCAACAACCTGAACCTCTCTTCAGAACCATACTACGGTAGTGATCAAGTTCGTATCGGAGACGGATCGGGTCTTCCAATACAGAACACGGGTGCCTCTTCCTTATCTTCTACGTCTTCCTCATTCTTACTCAAAAATTTGCTTCATGTTCCTAGTATCACCAAAAATCTTGTCTCTGTCTCCAAATTCTGTAGTGATAATTCTTGTTACTTTGAATTTCATGCCTCTTTTTTTTGTGTGAAGGACATTGCGACACGGCAGATCCTCCTCACCGGACCACTCCATGATGGGCTCTATGTTTTTCCTCCCGTGAAGCCCTCTTCCACTTCTTCTCTTCCGTCTCCATCAGCTCATATAGGCGAGAAAACCTCCTTGCTTCAATGGCACCGCAGGCTAGGTCATCCTCAACCTTCTACGCTGTCTCGCCTCTTGCATTCTACCTGTTTGAAAATTTCTCCACATGAGTCTCCATTTCAGTGCACCGAGTGCCCACTTGCTAAAGCCCATCAACTTCCGTTTAGTTCAACAAAGGCCCATTCATCTAAGCCTCTTCAGTTAGTTTGTGCTGATGTATGGGGCCCCGCCCACTCGGTTTCTAGAGAAGGGTTTAAATACTATCTTTCTTTTGTAGACCAATTTACTCGGTACACTTGGTTTTATACTTTAAAAGCAAAATCTGATGTTCTGCATATTTTTTCAATGTTTCTTCCCTATGTTGAACGTCTCTTTAACACTAAACTCATCACCCTTCAAACCGATGGGGGTGGTGAATTCAAACCTCTTACGCCACTTTGTCAAAAAGTTGGAATTCATCATCGGTTTTCATGTCCACATACCCATCAACAAAATGGGCTTGTTGAAAGGAAACACCGACACATAGTTGACACTGGGCTTGCACTCTTGGCACAAGCATCTCTCCCATTCACGTTTTGGGCTGATGCGTTTGACACAGCTGTCTATCTCATAAACCGTTTGCCTACATCAACTCTCAAAAATAAATCCCCATTTTATCAAATTTATCATCATGATCCGGATTATAATTTTCTTAAGGTTTTTGGCTGTCAATGTTTCCCAAATCTGCGGCCTTATAACCAACACAAGCTAAATTATCGATCCTCCCAGTGTCTCTTTTTAGGCTATAGTTCCACACACAAAGGATACAAGTGCATGGATTTAAAAACTCATCGTGTCTACTACTCCCGTGATGTACAATTTCATGAGACCAACTTCCCTTACTCTGCTTCTTCATCTGGTCCAATTGTCACAAATCCGAGCCCAACTCATGTTCCGTTGCCACTTCTTAACCCACTTCCTTCCCTCCTCGGCCCAGGCCCAACATCATTACCCAATATCTCGTCTCAACAGCCTCCGTCTGCGTCTCCTTCTCCAATTTTCTCTTCGCGTGATCAAATCCCTAACTCGGAAGCACCTATTGCGAATCCCACTCCTACTCTGGTTCCACCCCGCTCGCCCATAATCACCCGTGCACAGACCAATTCATCCAGACCCCGTATTCGAATGGATGGCACAATCCCGTTTCCTTCTCGGACGTGCTTCACTACGACAGTCCCTCCACCCGAATCTCCCACCAGCTTTACCGAGGCTTCTAAATAGTTGGCATGGCATGTTGCTATGTCTCAGGAATACCAAGCGTTAATCCAAAATGAGACCTGGTCATTAGTTCCCCCTAACCCCTCCATTAATATCCTTGGTTGCAGGTGGGTTTACAAAACAAAGCTTCATGCCAATGGCTCTATCGAACGGAGAAAGGCGCTGCTTGTAGCCAAAGGCTACCACCAGCAACACGGTCTCGATTTTCATGAGACCTTTAATCCCGTGGTCAAAGCGCCTACCATCAGACTGATTTTGTCACTCGCAGTTGCTCAGGGATGGCCACTCAGACAACTTGACATTCAGAATGCGTTCCTTCATGGGACACTCACAGATGAGGTATATATGCATCAACCTCAAGGATTTATCAATCCTCAAGTTCCTGATTACATCTGTAAGCTGCGCAAGGCCATTTACGGCCTCAAACAGGCCCCGAGGGCCTGGTTTGCCCAATTGAGCTCATGGTTGTTAGATTATGGATTTGTTGCCTCTCAATCTGATGCTTCCTTATTTATACTGAATCATGGTGATTTGCACATCTACTTGTTAGTATATGTTGATGATTTCATTATCACTGCTTCTAAACCTGCGGCAATTGACACTTTTATTAGAGATTTAAGCTTGGCCTTTCCTGTAAAAGACCTTGGATCTCTCTCTTATTTTCTTGGGTTGGAAATTACTCAACTGAGTAATGGTTTGCTGCTGACCCAAAGAAAATACATCAGAGAACTTCTTACCCAAAGTCATATGCTACATGCCAAATCTGTCTCTTCACCTATGGCTGCATCTTTAAAACTCTCTCAACTTGATTCTCCGAGCTTTGATGATGTTACCATGTATAGAAGCATCGTTAGGGGTTTACAATATTTGTCTCTCTCAAGACCCGACATCTCTTATGCGGTAAATAAAGTGTGCCAGTTTATGCACACACCTAAATTACCTCACTGGGTTGCTGTGAAACGCATACTGCGTTATCTAAAAGCTACAATCAATCATGGTCTTTTCTTTTCTTCTCAATCCTCCTTTCAAGTGCATGCTTATTCCGATGCGGATTGGGCTGGATGCCCAGATGACAGAAGATCTACAGGAGGGTATTGTATTTACTTGGGTAAAAACTTGATCTCTTGGAGTTCCAAAAAGCAACGAACTGTGGCTAGGTCTAGTACTGAAGCAGAGTACAAATCTATAGCCTTTACAGCAGCCGAGATCATCTGGATTCAAACACTTCTCTCCGAACTTGGGGTGTCTCTTAGTCATGCTCCAACATTGTGGTGTGATAACATTGGAGCCACTTATTTGGCTGCCAACCCAGTTTTACATTCAAGAACGAAACATATGGAAATTGATTTTCACTTCGTCAGAGCCAAAGTTGCTGCCAAGTCCCTGAATATCTCCTTTGTTAGCTCTAAAGATCAGATAGCTGATATTTTCACCAAGCCATTAGTTGCGGACAGATTCTTCAATCTTAGATCGAGTCTCAAAGTTGTTGATACACCCTTGGACTCGAGGGGCGTATTAGCATAGACTCCACTGATGCCATAACAACCATCACAGTAGAGAAATAAAGTGTCACTGCAGTAAAACCGTAGTATATTTTTTGTCTCAAGTTGTAACTACTTTTTATTCTTTTCTGATATTCTAGAATGTTGTACAAACCGTGTATAAAGGCACTACACTGATGCAATACAAAGTGGCAAGCATTCCAGTACACATGGATTTCTATTATTTATATCCTTAAAGTATTTTTTTTTTTTAAAAATTCACAATATTATTAAAAGAAATTTTCTTCATCACGAAGTTAAAAAAAAAATGACCTCATTGTCAGTGACTGAGAGTAGCATTTTTCTTTTCTAAAAGATTTGCACATTGCGAACTTGTACGAATTATTATTTTTTTAAAATTAGCTCATTTTCCTTAATTTAAATCTCAATTAGCAGGTAGACCTAGAAATTATAGTGTTGGTTATTAGTCATTAAGATATGAGTAATTATGATGCTTAAGTTCCAAATCTCTGTGACAGGATGCATGCACCATCCTGTAGTAGTACTTGTGTCGTGTTTTCTTTCTTTTCCAAATCTCTTCCTCGACTATCAAACATTTCATAAGTAATCGAACTCTACTTTAGTTGGAAGCAAAACAATGGCCAATCATATGGAGAAGAAATCGCATAGGATCATGAACCACTCAACTTCGAGATCTATCTGCAATTCCGTACGTGATTACACATAAGCTTGGATTTTATCTCTCAACCAAATAATATCTTATTATAATTAAGGGTTTTGCTACTCATCATCATTTTCATACACTACATATTATAATTTTTTCTAACTTTTTTTTAAATTTTTTTAGTTTTATTCTTTCTAAACTAATGAGTTCTTCTATTTATTATCTATACATTATATATTTGGTAAGAGAAAAAAATTAAAAATTATGTATAGTGTGTAGTGTATAGAGATGATGAGTAACAATTTTCTATAATTATTATTTACCTTAAATTGTATCATTTTAATCATTCCAAATTTTATTTAAAAAGTTATATTCATCATTATAACTTTAATTATTATCTTTTTAGCATTTCTTAATGCAGTATAAAATGATTGGATAAATAAAATATAATAAATAATTTTTCAATCATTTAGCCATCGTTTGAATAGTAAGATGAAATGAGATTGTCTTAAATAAAAGTTAAAAGTTGAATAAAATATATTAGAATATTAGTTTTTAACATTATTTTTATTTTGAGATTTGAAAAAATTGAATTGAAATTTAAAAAAGTTGAATTATTTATTATATTTTATGTGTAAATTTAAGAAAATTGAAATGATGAGATGAGATAAGTTGAGATGATTTTTCAATCTAAACGGAGCAACATGTAACATCACGAAATGTCGACATCTCGTGAATAATAAATAAATAAATAAGTAGCATCAGTCTCTTAAAGAATTTTAAAAATAAAATAAATAAAATCAATTCAAATAAAATACGTCGTTTGTATTAAGTACTGAATTGACAAAATTCAAAACAAAAGCAGCATTTAGCAGACTGCAGAAAACAGGAAGGGAAAGCATGCAGTTGGTCCTCAAAGAATAAACAAAAGTGATTAACAGTTAAAAGCTTGACGAAAAAACAAGAATCACTCGGTGCGTTTCTGGGGAATCAAAAGAAAGAAAAACGAAACCCGATGCGTAGCCGCTGATCTCGATCGGAACAATGGCAGATTATTAAAGTCTTAACACATAGGAAGATCAGACGGTGGCGGTGGTAATTTCTGGTTCGGTTGCGGTCCATCTAACACAATCCACGCCATCCTCAGCCCCCAACTTGTGTGAACGTCTAGATGACAATGCATGAACCACACCCCTGTTCATGACACAAGTCAATAACAATTATATAATATAATTTAATTTGTTTTGGAAATTTAAAAACTTGAATATATATATATATATATATATATATATATATATATATATATTGTAGTACCTGGGTTGTCTGCTAGGAAGCGAATAGCCAGCCAACCACCGGCAGGAACACCCGCGGTGTTCCTCTCAACAGGGTCCACCAGATTGAAGCTCGCAGGGTCCTTGTTCGGATCATAGTTCCCGAAACCTTGTCCGACAACAAAGAAATTAAAACCATGTAGATGGAGAGGGTGGCTCTCGGCGCCAAGAATGCTCGTGTCTTGCAGTACCAGCTCCACACTCGTGTTGAACTGTAGCACCACCGCACGCGTGCCGTTGCTCACGTTAGTGTTATTGGGTGGTGTTCCCGTATAGTTGAATGGCACCGGTGGTTTCGCCGGAAAATCAGTGGTGTAAACCCCATTGGACTGTCCGAAAAAGTAGGCTTGGAGCATGGCCACCGACGGGAGCACGAAAGACACGTTGTTAACCGAAGCCGAGAATTTTGTGACGTTGCTGGGTCCTTGACAGGTTGTATTTTTTGGACACGGGTTGGTCCCAAGTCCGACAGTGAAGAAAAATTTCCTGCCCACAGTTTGTGGAACGTTGGCAGGGAACTGGGCATTGGCCAAGCTACGGAATTTTCTGGCCAAATCTGCTACGACGTTTGTGGCATTGATGGCAGGGAGAGTTGCGTTAAGAAGAGTAACATTTTTTATGGAAGAGGATGAGCGGCGTGAAGGGTGCTCGTATTGGAGAAATCCGGCAACGGTGGAGTTGTCAAATGTGCCCTGGCCAGTGAAGTAGGGCCTGGCGGCCATGAGGAATGTGGCATTCGGGTAGCTAGGCTTGGTTTTCAGGAGAACGTTTGTGGTTTGGCCTGGGGTGATGAGGAGGTTGTCAGTTTCGAAAGGCTTAACGTACACAGCGTCGGCGTCGACGACGATGAGAGTGTGGTTGGCGATACTGAAGAAGAGCTCGTCGTTGAGTGCAGCGTTGATCAAGCGGAGTAGATATGTCTTCCCCGGCTTTACCTTTAGCTTGTATGTATCTGCAAAAGCCCCAAAAGATCATTTTCCGACGTTTGACATTAACTCTTGAACGTACGTACTGAATGTTTTTTGGTACCTTTAGAAGAGCAGTTGTACAATGGCCCCGGAAGACCATTAATGGTGTATGCATCTGAGACATTGGGACCTGCTCCTGTCTGGAGAGCCTGTTTAATCACAGCCTCTGGATCTACGTTAAACCACTCTCCTGAAAAATCCAAAAAGCCATGCAAAAACGAGAATCTTTCAGATCATAACCAGAAATATTCTCCAGAAGATAATACCACATTGTTATATATATACAGCTAGGGATCGAGTTACCAAATAGGATGGGAATTTCCCTGTATGGTTTGTCAAAGGGATAAGATTCATTGCGCTTCGGGAGGATGATGATGGGTCCATAAAGAGTGGCTCTTAGCCATGAGATGTGAGCATGCCATAAGAGAGTTCCTCTTTGTCCAGTAATGGTGAAATTGTATGTGTAGGTCTGTCCAGTTTGTATAGGACACTGCGTGACATAGGCTGGTCCGTCTGCCCACGCGCTTCTAAGCTGCCTAACTCCATGCCTGAAGTTCTCTCATAAAAACAAAAAACGCATATAATTTTACAAACAAGACATTTATTAGTTAGCATATATACAATAGTCACGCACTAATTATTATTTGTAAGTTGGATATTATATGTTCATAAACACTAAAATAAAACGTAATTAATTAAGTTAAATACATACCAATGAATGGTAACATTGTTTGTAACATGATTAACCACCTTAACAATCACTCGATCTCCTTCCCTCGCCACCACCCGCGGCCCCGGAAACTGCCCATTGACACTGATAATGCTCCTTGTATGACACAACCTCGTCACGTTGTGGTACTTGATCTTTAATATTTTGCATGCATTAAGGCAACTGAAGTTAGAAAATGTATACCGGAAAAGCTGTTTCAATTTACAAACAGTTTATATATGCAAAAAGAAGGTCCGGGGTTGCAAATTAGTAATGTACGTTGAATGTGTAGTGCCTCGTTATCCCTTCTGCAAATTCTGGCAATGCTGACAGTACAAAGAGACCAAAGATCAGCAGAACCGCCGTTGAAGCAAATGGAGGAACATCGGGGGAAGTTGTACAGATCATTCCTTTTTGTCTGTGTGTTCTGATCTTCAGGTGTTGTCTGTAAGGTCGGAATTCTTTGGGTACAAAGAGTAGGATACCCCGTGAGGTTTATTATATGCAGAGAATTAGGTGGGTGAAAGAAAACAGGAGGGGTTTTCACGGGCCGGGTTTCGTACTTTGTCATGGTCATGACATGGTATGCCCCGCGTAATTAGCTGTTGGTCAAGTTGAATTGTAGAGTGTTGATAAAGTAAGACTTTTCCTGTGCCATCTTAATTGAATTTGATTACCTCCGAGAACTTCTTCTTATTGCTTGAACTCAATTACCAAAACCAAACTGAGACAAATATTATAAAATAATTGTATTAATTGTCGTAATTATATGCAGTTAACTAGTGATCAATCAATCACTACCGGCGTTCTAGATGTCTAATTAAATATTTAATATCGCCCTCCTACACGTACACCTAGATTATCAATATATCTATCTCTACAAAAAAAATTATTTATTTATGACCAATTATTTCTTATAAAAATGATTATTTTCTATTAAAATAAATATATTTTTATCATAAATAATCATTCTCGTCGTAAATAATTCATTACAAATGCTTATTTTTCTTTTGCAGATGTTTATCCGTACACAAAATATTTATTTCATTTTTGTTTCTGCTTTCAATTATCAATGTTGTCTCCATAGGGTTAGTAAATATGATGTCTAAACTCTGAAGGGTAAAAAAAAGGGTGCTCTTTTCGACACCAAAATAGGAAAATCTAGAGGTACAACAAGACATATATGCAGATTGATTCTTCCAAGAGACAAAACCCACGTACACTTTTTGTTGCTCACAGATTATATATTCATCGTAAGTTTGTTATGGCAAGATAAAGGGGGGAAATGGTTAGTGCTTGTTATTTGTCTCATCGCACTCTTAATTATTTTGAATCTTTGATCAGCTAGATGAGGTTTTGATACCACCATGCATGCATGGAGTACTTCTCCCATGCGCGTGCGTGCACACACACATGTATGTATATATGTATCCCCAATAATATTGGTAGGGAAACTGCATGCATTAGAATGGAAATGCATGTAGCTTATAGAAGGAGATGGGTAGTTGAATTGCCTGATCTTGGTTCGTACGAATCTGGACTAGGAGGTATGAGTATTTCCTACTTTCCTTCAAATGAAATAATCCCATGGGCCTCTCTTTCAACTATTTTGTCTTTGAAACGAAGGAATGTATAGATCTTAATCCAGCTATCTAGCTAGCAAGCTAGCTAGATTAATTAATTTTAACCACATATAATTTAAATGAGTTTCAAGAAATTAGCAAACAGCTAGAATTAATTAGAGGATGATGGTTCAGAGGCTTGAATTTTTCCACGCTTACATTTGCTTGTCCAAATGATTATTTTCGCTGGTCTCTTCTCCCTTATTCATGTCATCCCCGATCTAGTCGATCTGATGGTGCATGCAGAGAAACATAGCGTGGGAAGCTTGAATATATAGAAAGAAATCAGATGTTGAAACGAAAAGACAGCCGTTGGATTTTTTTTGTTCTAGTTGGTGAACATTAATCTTTTTCTACAGAAGTGCCAACTGGACGGGGAGGGGAGAGTGATGCGCCACCGGATCCAGTCCGGTTATGAAAAGGATTTATATCTGCTCCCTTAAGTGAACAAACACCAAGGGTTGAGATGTCATACCACTGTAGACCCATGTAATCAAAATGCTTGTGATTAGAAAAGCTCATGTCCACCTAATCCCCAAGGGATTCCCTCAATTGATTGGTCAAAGATTTTGAAAATGTTTGTGTGGTTAATTAGGAAACTATCAATACCAAAGGACCCATCAAAGGACCAAGATTTTCTCATCTCAGGGTGTCTTCAAGTGGGAGAAAATAAGACCAACACTTACGCTATATAAATTTAGAATAGGGTTGTAATCAATTCGAGCCGAATCGATCTTGACTCAAATATGAGCTCAAGCCGAGTCAAGTTATTTTTTTTTATCTTTGGTCGTGCTCTTTAACAAGCCTAAGCCAACTTGAGTTTTTGAGTTTTAACTCGTATTCTCTTAAATATTTTTTATTTGTTTTTTAATTAATTGAATAATTACAAATACAAAAAAAAATTTAAATTGAATTATAAGATTATAAAAATTTTATGAAAACATTTTTTATATGGTTCCTACATTGTATTATATAAAACTACTAAGTCCTACATACTAACTATTATATATATATATATATATATATATATATATTATAAAATAGCAACTGTAATTTAACCACTGAAGTACTTGATTACGTATAACTATGGACTATGTTCAACATATAGACATAATGACTAGATTTAAGTAGCTGGATTACATGTTACATGTTTAACTATAAAGTTACTGTACTTTATTATTAAATTCAATATATATAGCAGCATATATATATATATATAAGAATAAGTTATACACACACACATTCACCAATGTTTAGACAAGCTCTAATCGAGTTGAGTTAACTAAGTCAACCATAAACAAGCATGCCTTAACGAGAGTACTTAACCAAGCTTTGTCACATTTAATCAAGTATATGTTATTTACTAATTGAGTCGGTTTCTACATTCACAATCAAGATATTTTTCATGAGTTGAAATCAATTCGAGTTTAGCCAACCAAATGTTAAACTAACAATCACATGGACCGGTTCATTTACCGTCCTAATTTAGAGCATGCAAGCTCCTTTATAAAAACTGAAATAAAAAAGAAAAAAAAAACTATTGTACATTTAGGGTACATTTAATTTACACGAAAAATAATAAATATTTTATATATATATTTATCTCTCACGTATTTAAAATCTTCAGATTTTAAAAACAACTTCAAAAAATCTTTTTCCAATATGTATATGGGTATGTCTTACCAAGTAAAAGCACCCATTCAGGAGAAAGGATGACATTTGGGCCAAAGCCCAAGCACATACATTAGGCTACATCACAAGATCAGTAAGAGTTTCAGTACCACAGCCGAATGTTTCAGTACTAGAGCCTACACTACGCATCTGATCCTATATACTATATACCAATTTCTGGTTGAGCTATCTACTATAATGACACGTTTTGACAAAATCAAGTACCGAGTTTCAATGTTTTGATGCTGTGTGAGACATTTTCACAAACACCTACCTTGCAATTGTCTTTATATACATGTTGGTATCGACATTTTAGTGTAAGCAACTGTACCCTGCATCCTTCCAAAAAAAAAAAAAAAAAAAAAAAAAACAAAACAAAACTGTACCCCGCATCTATTTTATATCACAGATTTCCTAGCATTCATGTTTGGCAAGTGGGAGTATCTCAAGTATTCTCATTACTATTCTTTATTTTATTATTATTTTTTATTTACTTTACTACTATTCATTACTTTTTATCTATTTTTTACTACTATTCAATATTTTTTTATTATTTTTTTATTATTTTTTCATTACTATTCACAAACATTCTCAACACTTTTCAGATATTCTCCCGTGATATACTTAAATAGATAATAAGATAATGAAATATATATAACTCTTTTTATAACTCTAATCATTGGAAAATAAAACTTTAAAATTAAAATTAAATAAAATTAGAAAAAAAGGATTAATATTTTTATAAAATAGAAATAATTGTATATATTTAATTATTCAATGGATAAAGGTAAGGTTATGCTTACTACATCTAATCCCCACTTAATTTTTTTTTTTTTTGGATAAGAAAGATATCTATTATTTTATTGAAAATCTAAAGGCGAAATGTTGATCACTTTTGAATAACCTTTTTACTCAACATACTTTATAGATTTTAATAGGACAATTTGACCAAAAATTCTTTGTATTGAAATGACCAACGTCTACCAATTCGGGGAAAAAAACCTAAGCTCTAACATAAATCCAGCCAATACTTCCTCGCAACGCAAAAAGCCTAAAGGTAAGGGTGATGACGATGATTAACTACAACGTCAAAGTCAATGGCTTCCAATTTCCAACAAAATTCTCCCGTTGTCAGCGACTTCATCTTCACCTCGTTTTTTTTTAGAGACAAATTCTAGGTCATGACCTTATTTTCCTATTTTTGCAATAAGATCTTAAAATTAATTATAATGGTATCTTATTATATTAAAATGAACGTTCAGTATATAATATTTTTCTTACAAAGAGTTGATTAAGGCTGAGTTTGGATGTTAAATTAAATTGAATTGAGCTGAGTTAAATTTTTTATGAATAGTAATGAGTTTAAATAATGGAGTGAGTTATGTGAGATCTACCTAAAATAAATTTAGATGTTAAGATAAGTTTAGATATATTTATGAAAAGTTGAAAAAAGTTGTGGATTTATATGTAAAAAGGTGTTAAGTTGAAAATGATTGTGGGTCTCATGTATAAAGAAGTTTTGAGTTGAAATGAGTTTAGTGATTTGAAAGTTAGGTGTTTAGATATTAGAAGAGATCTAAATTTGAACCGAATTCAACTGAGCTGAGTGCAGTCTAACAACCAAACATAACCTAAGAGTCTGTCTAGAAACATATATGCTTTTAAATATTCTCAAACTACTTTACTACAGAAATTTTGAGAACAAACTTGAAGACAACATAATTTTTCTTTCAAAGAGAAAAATGAAATTGACTGTTCAAAATTTCACCAATACTTTTGAGACTCAACTTGGATACACAAATATTTTTATCTCATTTCATCTCATTATTACAACTTTCTTAAATTTTCATACTAAAATATAATAAACAATTCAACTTTTTCAAATTCCAAAATAAAAATAATACTAAAAAATATATTCTAACTAGATTTTATTCAACTACTATTTAAAATATCTCATCTAATATCATCTAAACTATATATCCAAACCCAACCTAAACAAAACTTATTTAGTTATGAAATGTTTATTATTATTATTAACATTGATAACTCTCTTTTTTAAATTATTTTTAAAAATATTTATAATCTTAAAATGTACAAATTTCATGCCTTCTTTTAGAAATAGTAATTAAATTTCAAAAAGACTACATGAAATTTATACACCTAAGACTATATCTAGTATTATGACACAGATTATGTTAGTTTATTAGCATTTTATCGCTTCTTTTTTTTTTTTTTTTTTTTTTAAATCAAGCTACTTGTTTTTAAATTGGTGGGGAAATCTTCTAAATGCTTTCCACCTTCGATTATTTATTTGGGCTTTATATATCGTTAATTATTATTCTCTTTATTCTTTGTTTATTTCCTTTTCCAACTATCATATTTCTGTACTTCCCTAAATCCTTTATATCATATTCACTCAGTACAACCATGGTTGAAGGCGAAAATACATACATGATAATATACCATTCATTTTCCAAAGATTAAGCTAAATACGACGGATAAATTTTTTACATTTAAAAATAATTTGAACAGCATTCCATCACCCAATGCAGTTCCTCTGATTCTTCAGCTCTGCCTGCAACTGGAAACCAACGCTCCTCCTCAAATCAACCCCCAAATTAACAACAAATCACAAAAGAACAACGACGGTTCAAACTAAGGAAGGAATCCACCATCTATATAGAATTACTGGTTATATTTTTGCGGATAATTCATCTACGCAAGCAAGCAATTCGTTTTTCATCCTACCAAAACTAGTACAAATATACAAAGTAATCAAATGCTCTCTCTACCTCACAATACAGTTCTATTTTCATCTTGAGTCAACACAAGCTAATGCAAAACATGACGCTTTGCACGGGCACAGGCTTCCCTTGC
Source organism: Juglans microcarpa x Juglans regia (assembly GCF_004785595.1). Lineage (NCBI taxonomy): Eukaryota > Viridiplantae > Streptophyta > Magnoliopsida > Fagales > Juglandaceae > Juglans > Juglans microcarpa x Juglans regia. The sequence continues at coordinate 31,488,242 of NC_054602.1, read as the reverse complement.
TCTAAGAGGCAAATATAGCAGCGAACAGGGAATCGAGATCGGGCGGTTGGAAATACCCGTTCTTCGGCGGGTCCTGCAATCTTCTGCTTGCCGATTTTTTCTTCGGCGGCGGCGGACAAACTGAGATTGCAGGAATCTGATATTGACTGTGCCTCGGCGTCATACACCCGTCCTCAGATCTCTCGTCCACCTCCATTCTCAGCAGTCAAGAAATCGCGGTTACAACGAAGTTCTGTGAGTGTCAGCTCCAAAATTTTGAAGTTAGAAAAGGGTCTCGTAAGAGAGCAATCGAGAATATATATATATATATATACACACACACACACACACGAGATAAAGCTTCGCGTGGAAAATTTTGAAATTCGAATTATTGTTCCCGAAGGCGGTGCGAAATCTTCTCAGGGAATGATCCGCGAAGTTGAGACGGTTTTGATCGTGCGGTGGGAAACAACGACAGCTAAGCATGAGTTGGTGCACCGACGTGTTCCTATTACACGTGGCCCACGTTGAACCGTGTTTTCCTCGTTTTTTCAAACTGGGCGGCGCACGAACTTGAGGGCCCGAGTCACGTTGTTACGCGGGAAAACTAGAATTATTTTGATCCTTTCGAGAATTAGCTGGTTCTGAAGGGTACAAAAATTCGGTCTTTTTTTTTTTTTTCAAATAAACTGTACAAAAATTAGTTGGTTCCACGTTTATGTATTTTGCAACTCATATCATAGTCAATAATTTTAAATAAATTAAATAAAATATTATTTTTTAATATTATTTTTATTTTAAAATTTAAAAAAATTGAATTATTTATTATATAGGTAGTGATACAGCCTCCACTCGTTCCTCCCGTTGTAAGTTCCCTCTTGATGTGGCATTTTATGCGACAGCTACGTGTTTATTTTAATTTTTTTAAAAAAAAAGAAAAGGAGATCCTGTTCATTTCAGAATCTGCATCTTTGCAAACTCCAACCTCGACATCGAGTCCGCGCGGCAAAGGATTCCATTTTCGGCATTTTATCTGTCCTCCTCCATCATCCAGAATCCGAAAACCTTTGTGCACTAGTAGCATTGACAACCCTTCATTTTCGCGCGGCAATAGATAGACGAGTTTGTGTGGGTTTTTTTTTATTGATTTGCATTTCTATCTTTTGTACCAAAAAACAAAAGTGTGAAATGACCAGGCATCTATTTGTGAACTAGAATGTTACAGGTCAACTGAATCTCAAAGGAAAATTTATTTTTTTGCCAAGAACTTGATTGATTTTAGAACTATGTTGGTTGGGACCTTTAATGGAGAATCCCTTGTGTGGGTAGGCAACAGAGCTAGTACATAAAAGTTTTCTTTAAGCAATCCACGTTTATTAATGTGAAAACTGGAAATTTACACGAAAATCATAGCAGAATCACCTCCTTTTAATCCCATGAAGCTCGACTTTTGATTGGAAAAACCAAGACATAAAGGTAAGGACTTGGAGATATACAATAAGACAAAGGAAAGGGCGGCTCTGTTTTCGATTTTTGCTTGAAGAAGACAAACGACCACAGACTGGGTATTGTCGGTTTTTGATTTTTGCTTGAGAAGACAAACGACCACAACTTTATTCAAGAACGATAGATTTTACAAGGGCTCAATTTTTGCTTGAAGAAGTAGATCTAGTTTTCGGTTCTCGCTTGAAGAAGACAAACAACCACAGAGCTTTACTTTATTCAACAAGAGAGGAAATCGAAAGTGTTATTTGGTTTTTAATTTTTTTACTTATTCCATGTGATAGCCACGTCAAGCGAGAGCTGGGAGCGGGATGTTGGAGCGGTGGGGGTAGCTTTTTCCTTATTATATTTTATATGAAAATTTAAAAAAATTATAATGATGAGATGAGACAAGATGAGTTGAAAGTGTTTTTGTATCCAAACGTGACCTAAATGATTAACATCTTCTTTAATATTTTATCCGAAACACAAAAATAAAACAATTATTTTATTCGTATGGTGTTCATGATATTACTCAAAAAATTCATTACCCCATATTTCGTATATATGTCTCTTTAAATTTGATTTTTATCCATTATTTTGAGGAGTTTGCATTTTGAAACAATTTCTCTCTTTCTTTCTTTATGGATCAATATGGTTTGTGAAGTCGCAATTGTTTGATCTTGTTTTAGGGTCCCATGATTTGATCCATCATTTTTAGCCATATCTACTTTGTCATATATAGCTTAAAATTTTGTGGTTTTATAATTTTATTCCCGTTGGCTTCAATCAAATTATGGCAATGAAAATCTTAGAGGAAGAATTTCAGGAAAAATTCAAGAGAAAGTATTAAGGCTACGTTTGGATGTTGAATTGAGTTGAGTTATTTATAAATAATAGTAGGTTAAGATAGTGGAGTAAGTTTTGTGGGGCTCACTTAAAATTAGTTTAAATGTGTTTTGATATTAAAATGAGTTTAAATATATTTATGAAAGTTTGAAAAAGGTGGTGGGTCCCGTGTAAAGAGGTGTTAAATTGAAAAATGTTATGGGTCTCACGTGTAAACAGATTTTGAATTGAAATGAGTTTTGTGGTTTGAGACTTGAGTGTTTGGATGTTAGACTAAATTTAAAATTAGACGGAACTGAGTTGATCTCAGTAGATCCCAACAACGAAACGTTGTTCATTGAACTATTCAAACCCTCCGGCCTGTAAATGTATCAGCATTCATAGGATTAAGAACATAAATGCTATTTATCTCTTGGATATCAACCTTTTACTAGTTTGGAATGTTGTATTTAGTGATTAAAAAATTATTTCTTATTGTTCAATCATTTTGTTGCATCAATATATCATGACAACAAAATAAACATTATATGTAAGAGTGTTGACATCATATAAGATAAAATGAATTAAGATAAAAGTTGAGATAAGATGAGTTGAGATGAAAGTTGAAAAATGAATAAAATATTATTAAAATATTAATTTTTAATGATGTTATTGTTTAAAAATTTTAAAAATTTGAATTGTTTATTATATTTTATGTGAAAATTTAAAAAAATTGTAATAATTATCTAAGATGAAATGAGATAAAATGAAATGTTTTTTGCATCCAAATCTAAAGATGACATCTTGGTTATTTTACATCATTTAGTTGTTGTGTATCCTACATTGGATTATCTATTGGTAAACTATTAAAATAGATTTTTTTAATATTTCTTTGTTATTTTTTATTTTACACATCATGACAAGGATGCATGCTACTACTTCAGCCTGCTGTATACACCCAAGTACCCCCCTCCCCCCCCCCCCCCCCAATCCCCATTCTTACTCGGAAGCAACAATGAGAAGCCCAAGCCACATAAGCCCAATGTTGTATCATTAGTACCCCTTTCATTAATTTCAATATTTATTTCCTCAGTGTCGCTATATAAATACTAATTAATCAGAATTTACAAACGAAAAAATGTGTATCAAAAAATTAAGTGAGCACACATTAATTAGAATAACATGAATAATGTGAGAAAAATATCCATAAAAAGAGCAGTAATTAAATTCAAGATCAATGAAGTACTCTAAAAACTTAGAAAAAAAAAGGGGATATGATACAAGGAATTAAATTACCAATCAGATGATCTTCTCACCTATAAGTCTCTTTTCAAAACGGGTTTCATCACTTTTTTAATTAATATTGATCCCATAATTATATCATGATAAACATCGTTCTAGAAGACAAGATGCGGGTAATGATTGTTCAAAAGCTGTTATAATAAGGAAGGAAAAATTTGAATGCGACTGATTTGGGGGACGATCGCACACAAATCCATCCACCTCGCTCGTTAAATGAAATGGTTCGTTTTATTTTACTTTAGCTGGCTGAGTTTTGGGTGGGAAGAGGACTTAAATGAATTGGGAGCAGGCTACATGGGATATGATAGAACGAAACAGATTCAAATGAAACGGTTCGTTTTGGGTGGTGATGAGCTGAAACGATGTGTTTCAATTGAGGAAGTCGTCCTTCTCTCTCCATTCTCTTCTCACCTCCCCGTCGATTCTTGTTCTCTCCTCCACCTAAATCCATCTCGCTCCCATTTTTTGTTCTGAACCCTAACCCTAACCTCCTGTAAATCCATTTTCTCATTGATTTTCAATAACCGATATCTCTCCCTTTCTTTTTGTGATTTTCAATAAATTTAGGTTGATTAAGTTTGTGTTGTGGATATATTTTGATTTTGTTGTTTTCAAAAGTTAGGTTTTGAATTTAGGCTTTGAATTTATCTTTCGAATTTAGGTTTCGAATTTAGGTTTTTTATCTGGTATGTAAAACTTAGGTTTTTAATTTCTAGTTTTGAGATGAATACTAGATTAAGAAGTTCTACTATCTTGGTAGTTTGTGTTTCTTATTTATTGAAAAAATTAAAGATTATTTATCAGTTTCATTTGTCTAACCATAGATAAAATGTTAATTGCATCAAGCATAACCTTAAAAAATTTTAGAATATGAACTAGTAAAGCTCCAAAGGTGCACAAATTGAGCTCTTATCTTTGGTTTGAAATTGTCTTAATCCCAAAATGTGTCCATTGGTTTAGTTGATGATGCTACAATGTTGTTTGCATTATATTAGGATGTGCCTGTTTTTTTTGGGTCAGATTAGTTCTTATCTCGATGTTGTGGATATTTTTAAATTTTTTAATACGTGAATTAGACAGAAAGCATAGTGAAAATTTTAAAAAATGATTCTGAGTTGCCTAATGTGTGCATTTGGTTGGTAGAGATTTTTTGTATTTTTGGTTGGCAGAGATTTTTGGAACCAAGTAAGTGTTATGTGCTTCATGTTTTAAGATATGCTAGTTGTAGACTTGTAGGAAGCATATAATTGCTAAATTTACTAAACTAAAATTATTATTTGTGTTTAAGTGAATTCTTGATTTTCAACATTCAATTGAGCATCTTGATCTCCTCTTTCCTCACTTTGTTTTATTTCTATGTTGGCGATGAAAAAGCTTACATATTTTTTTCGAGCAGAGAAATGTGCCAAGAGCTTTTGATATGGTGTGCCAAATAACTTTGGCAATCAAATGTAATAATTTATAGGCTTCCTAAATAAATTTTATGAATCTATTGGTTAAGAAACTAAAAAGCCATGTGTTGAGAAAACTAAGAAGATGTGTTAGGAAAACCGAAAGACTCTTACATCTTAATTGCTAATACAATTAGATATATTACTAGATGAGGTATGTAATTTTCATTTTATGATATGCATTTATATATATGTATATAATGTTAGTGGATGATGTGGCTAGACGGGAGCAACACTTCCTTTGAGAGAATAACATGTTGTTTTTGTGGATTATATATAGAACTAGATGATCTATCTTTGAATTGGACAAAGAACGAAAGAGTCTTTTTTGGATAAGTAATGTTAATTAGAAAATAATAGATTGTTGCAAATTTTTAGGCTACATTTTTTTGTTTTTTAAAGATTTAAATGATAAACTTTTTTAGTGTAATATGCTGATGTGGCTGTACAAATGTGTATCTCTTGTTAAAAAGATTATATCTTGAGTTGCGTAATGCGTGCATTTGGTTGCAGAGATTTTTGGTATTCTTTGGTTGTTTTGTTGACATTGTTTATGGGTTGTAGATTGGAAACATGTTTGTTGAAGAAAATGTGTAGCGTATGTTGACACTATTTGGGTTTGAAATAACTGTGGCAAAAATTATCTTTTGGTGTAAGGAAGATGATAGTATGACTACCAAATATACCCACCAAATGTGCCCACTCTTATATTTTTATTTTTTTAATGGTTAAGTAAATGGCTATTAGTGAATTTATATAATTTTTTTATTTTTTCTTAATTCTTAATGATGTTTTAAAAATGCTTAAAGAAAAAAAAAATAAAAAAACTCATTTGTACTAGTATGTACATTTAATAGGCACATTTGGTAGGCACCCTAGCATTGTCCTTTGGTGTAAATAATGAAGACATGCAATGTGCACCTGTGACAGGATGTCATTGTCAGTTTTTTCATCTTCTCTTATTAATCGTACTTCGAGGAACAATCCAATGTGCACCTGTGGGAAGCCCGCTTCACTTAGAACATCAAATACGCTAAGAAATCCGGGATGATCATTCTTTGGGTGTCCAAAGTACAATATAGAGGTAGAAACAATTTTCATTACTTTGACGTGCATTTGAGGTTGAACAAAATTTTGATATTTTACACATCTGTCGTTTGTTTGTTTATAATCAGGGGTTACCATACTATAACTATTTCAAATGAGCAGATAGCAGTGAGGAAAGAGAAAAAGAACTTGTGAATATAGAAATTAAGTTGTTAAGGGAGGAAAAGATTGTAAAGAGGAAGTTGAGAGTTCACAATGACCAAGTCGATATTCAAAGGCAACAAGTAGACATCCGGCATAAACGCACTCTTCTTCGTATCTATTAGGTGATTTCTATATTAATTTCATTGTATGTGATATGATCATAGTCAATACCCACTGAACGATAACTTTGTAATCTCAACCAACCTATTGCTCACTTTGTTCTAATGGACGTAGTCTTTGTGTTTAGCATATTAACATATGGGATATGTTTAGCATATTAATATGTAATGGACGTAGTGTTTGTGTTGGAATCTGTTTGTTTAGTGCTCCAAAAAGCAGCCTTTTGTATCCAAAATTCAAGTTTGTTGTGCTTAATGCAACCTCCCAAAAATAATTTATTTTTAAGTTGCATCTATAATTAGTTGCGCTTTTTGATTGGATACTTGTATGGTTATTTATCTTCATATGTGTATTTTGATATGTTGAATGGTTTTGTTGTTCCCATTGACTTAGTTTGATCATTTTATTGCTTTCCGTTATTAGATTCCTAATAATGGTCCATGGGGTTACAACTTAATGGGAATGAAACATGCACCTAGTATGAAGTAGGGGTCAAATACATAAAATTAAATTGGAATCGAGGCATGTGAAAAATAGGTAATATATTTCATGTAGTCGTTCTGTAAGTGTATCTTCTAGCTAGCTTGTAACACCCACTTCCCAAGGGTTAGGAGTGTTACGTAATTTTCATAAAATAAATTCGACAAAAGATCTCATATTTTTAACAAAATAAAATGAGCTTTTATTTTATAAAAAAATTCATTTAACAATAGTAAGTCTCCATAGATATTAAATGAAATAAACTAAATAAAACCCATTTTCATAAAAATATCAGAATATTCTAAGAAGTCTAGGATTTAATTGACTGCTTCATCTAATCCTGGCCCATCTGCTCGTTGTCATCATCCTCACCTGGGTAGTTAAAAAATAGAATAAAACTAAAATGAGTCGAAGACTCGGTAAGAAATCCAACATAACGTAAACGTAACAAACATAGGATTTTTCATAAAACATTTCCTGTTGAGAATTTAAATTCATAAGTATGCTCATGCCATGCATGACTTGTCTTAAATTATCTGACTTATCTTACTTATCATACTAGACAACACACTTAACCATGTGTGCGAGGTTGTGCATCGGCTCCACATCCTTTGGCTACAAAGAAAACCGTTAATAGTATTCTAGCATACTATGGTGGACCACGCTTATGTCTGTGGTTTGCACATCCACCCATAAAACTACATTAGTACCATGCAATTAAATGGTCATCATATAAAACTTATCTTATCTTACACTTAATCATAAGAGAACTTTCATAACTTGATCATAAAAAAAAAAAAAGCTTAGGTCTCTTTATGTATCGTGAGGTGCATGACATGGATAATACATATATACTTATAGAATGCTGAATAAAATGTAATGCGAAACTTAACATAATCATGAACTGAACTGAAATGAATGTTATGCTTGCATAACTCATGACAATACGAGATACATAAAAACAAAGGCTATCAAGTATTGGCTTTCCTAATAATTTATCTAAACTGACATGTGATGATCTTAATTTGTGATCAAATTACTTACCTTGTATTGCAAATTTTAAAATCTCACTTTGCAGATCATTACTTATATGGAATACCATATGTCACTAATTTCTTAAAAAATGTTGTAACATTCTATTTAATTAAATTGATATCACAGAGAATAATTCAATAGGAATAATTTAATAAATATTCTAATATATGCTAAAATTAAGAAATAATAATGTGATTCAAAAGTCACAACATATTCCTTTATTTTCCAATTAATAATATAGCATAATAATTTTATCAAAATCCAATAAAATAAACATTGGAAATTCATTCTACTAATTACACTTCATGATACTTGTAGTTTATTATCATAATCAAATCATAAATGAATCCTTAATATAATTTAAACTGTATACAAGGTATAAGTGTCAATTATATGCGATAAGGACCAAATTAAAACCAATTCAACATATTACATCTGAAAGTAAATATAGGCCAATGTAAACAGACCCATTTTAAATATATTTTGTCATGACCACACAAAAGCTAAAAACGTACCACTCCAAAGATTTCAAGAGACATTTTATAAAAGCTGAAAAGTGGAGTAAAAAAGGTTGGAGAGCATTATTTTGAAATAATCAAAAACTTTGTAGGGCTTATGGGAAAGCTGATACACGACAAAAGCTCAAATAATAATTTATAATTAACTAAAAAGCACGAAAGGCTCTATGAAAAAACTGAACTAAGATAGAAATGGTGATATACGACAAAACCAAAAGGGCAAAAATGAGATTACACAAACAATGAGGCTTTAGCTTCTAGAGACTTTTTACGAAAGTTAAAATATATTATGTGAAGGGAAATTTGGTGATATGCAAAGAGGTGTAGGGCTTTATTGGATAAAGCTGAAATAAAAGTGAAGGAGATCCGACACAAATGCAGGAAAACATAAAGAGACAAACACTGGAGAAGAAAGGCATCGTGCGAATCAGTGAGGTGCTCGGGCTTACCATGAGGGAAAGCAGAAGTTATGCAATGAAAAATCTGGGTGGCTAGACAGAGATCAGTGACGTCAAAGCTTCGGAAGTAGAGAAATATTGTTAGACTAAAGAAAATGATGGTGAAGGAAAACAGAGATATCGACGTGGTCTGACCGAGAGGATGCCAGAGTACAACGATCATGGCTAGTGGCTAGAGATCAATAGCAACGGAAAATCTGAGAGATAAGTGGGATATGTGCTGTTAGCTCGAGAAGGAGAAGGTCAAAATGAAAGAGAGTGTGTGCAATAGTTCAACTCACCGAGGGACAACGTGCAGTAGTGGGTTTGGTAAAGATAGACAACGATGGAAAACATTGTGAGAGGCCTCTGTTTGTGACGAAATATCGAGAGAATAAAAGAAAGAAAATACATTTAGTCTTGAAGGTGATTATAGAGAATGAATTAGGTAGAGGAAGTGTGTAAATCTATGAGAACTTACCACGAAAGAGATGGAAAGCGACGAGTTGGATGGCGATCTATGCTAATCACGGTTGGGCTCTCCTTCGAACAAGATGGTGGAGAAGCACAGACTGGCTGGGTTTTATTTGTTTATGTTAAACGGAGGCTGATTTCTTAATTGACTTTGTGTTATTTCCTGTGTCAATGTGTTGTGGAGTCGACAGAGGGAAAAATATATAGATGAAGATCAGAGTTTGATGTGTTTAAGCTGGAGTGGTTCTAAGAATTCCTGGTGGGAGGAGAACTCGGTATGATCATGAGATTAAAGGGATAAGCGTGGAGGAAATGATCTTGGCAGTTTGAGTCATGAGGGAAGTGCAATTTGAATTAAACACGTTTAAAAATACAAAGAAGTAAAAATTTTGACAGACTTTTAATATGTAATTAATAATCGATTTAAAAATATTTATGAAACAACTTAAATAAATAAATACTTTAATAATAATAATAATAATAATGAGTAAATTTACTTTATTATTTAAATTTTGAACTTACATGTTACAAATTCTACCTCCTAAAAAAAATCTCGTAGGGATACTTCTCTTTCATGTCATCCTCATGTTCCTAGGTGGCTTCTCTCTCGTTGTGATAACTCCAAAGAACCTTGACCATTTGAATTGTTGTTTCTTAGCACTTGGGTCTCCTGCGCTAATATTCTCACTGGAGTTTCTTCATAGGTGAGGTCATCTCGAATCTGAAGGGGCTCGTACTCTAATACATGTGTGGGACCCGGGGCATACTTTCGTAACATAGAAACATGAAATACATTGTGTACTGCCGATAAGTGAGGTGGAAGTGCTAGTTTATAAGCAAGGAGACAGGGGCACCGTGCGACTGTCGTTCTAGGTTGCTGGACCAAGGTCAACGGCAGCAGATTCCCTATTTGGTGGCGGGTACCCGGAGCGGCGTGGGGGTGACAAGACGTGATCAGCCGACTATTTCAATGGCAGCTGGTTTACACAAAGAGATACCCTATTTCGGGTGTAGCAGAATAAGGCACAACCGTTGGTTGTTTTCGGTGGCTGAGCGATGGTGAATCTCGAAGGAGACTTGTGACAGTGCTCTTTCGTTGGTTGTCATAGTGGTTCAATGTGGTTAGAGATGGTTGTTTTCCAGGTTGGGACTTTGGTGCTACCCATAGTGCTGTTCGTTGGCTCATGGTAGCTTTTCCCCTGGTTGTGACGTTGTTCTGAGGCTAGAGGCTGAGGGAGGTGTTGTCACGTGGCTATGACGTAGATGATATTTTCTGCATGCTGGGTTCCTCTGATCGATGTCGGTGGTTGCTTTCATGGGTGGTAGTGGTGGGGATTTATGTGCATGGCGGGGCTAACGTACGCTACTCTGTTTTTGGATTGTTAAAACAAAGGTGTTTTGAGTGTGTATAATAGAGGATCTCGTGAGGTGCACCGTGGTAGTGAAGGGGAGAGGAAGTGGCTTCGTGGTGGCAACGTGGATGCTTGACTAATGTGATAGTGGTGGTTGTCAAACATATGAGGTGAGGAAGAAACCATGAAGAAGGCAGCAACATACGTGTAGCTTCTGGAAAAGAAAACCCTAGTGGATGAAGATCAGGAAAATGAACGTACGTGGGGCTAAACTGAATTGAGTGGTTTGCTATGAGTCTGCAATGGTTGCACGTTTCAACGTGGTTGGTTATATATGATAATTAATAATTAAAATTAATAACAATAATAATAACCTCAAATAATAACAGCATAAAACTTTCTAAAGTTTGGAGTCTTTAAAAACATCTCAATCCTAAAATCTTTAAAAATGAAATACCACTGTGATCCTGGGCCGATGGATCATGGGGCCACATCTCCAATGTGTTACTCTAATGACACTTGTCTAGCATTCATGTCTAGCTCTTAACAAGTACCTCAATATACACTTTGAGACATCAATCAAACTCCAAAAATTTCGTGGCATTCCTATTGTGCTTATTGAATCTTTAAACCTATCAATCATCTTTTCCTGATAAACGTTAAATCTCCATACCTCAAAATATATTGACTTCACAATTTCTTTATATAACTCTATTGCTATGAAACTTCACGATACATGAAATTTTCCTAAAATCATTTGTCCCCATTCATACCAGGCAAAAGAAATCACAATATCAAAAGTAATATACCTTCCATCAGTCATCAGGAAATACCAACACCATAGATGAACTTATGTCGTAACTTCAAACCTACTCGACACATTCCTAATTTTCTCAATTAGAAACTCCATAAATTTAAGATAATTTCCATTCATTCTCATGAACAAAATTTACCATAAATATTGAAAGCAAAAGCTTTTTAGTTTCACCTTCAATCATCTGGTCTAGAAGTATACACAATTTCTAAGCTTTAGCCTGCTTAGGGCTCATAACCAATCCAATAGTAATCAGCTCAATCAATTACACAAGTCTAACAATATTGACATGTAACTCTAATACACATAATATACATAAAATACTAAATATCTATGCTACATAAAATTATCTGATGCCATGTGTCATATTCTAAGTTAACCAATAATTAGTATGTTGAAAAATTAAAACTTATAATAAGAAACTAACTTTTCTTCTGATTTAAACATCATTCCCAACTTCGGCTTCTCAATGGTATCGGCCCCCTCAGTATGCACTATATTTTGTGTCCTAGACTCATCATCAGCTTTGGACTCAGAGGGAGTGGACAAAGTTTCAGCCTCCCTGGAGTCAGTGTGGGCTCTTGAATTTCTTCCACATGGCTTGAGCTGGCAGAGTTTAAACCAATTGGAGAGCTAATTGATGAATGAAATCCCGATAAAAGATTTTCCTGTAGTTTACAACAATAAAAATTCATATTTAAATCAATAGAAGCATTTTAAAAAACACACATGCTACTTAAAGAATGAAATCATCACCTAACAAGTCCATGAAGATGAGTTGGCATCAGGAGGAGGTAAGAAGGGTGGTAACAAGCATGTGGTATTGGTGCATGGCCCCCATGCATATAGCTTGAGAAATTTGGATAAAAGGGTATTGGAACATATAAATCAATAATGACAATGAATCAAAGATTTAGTAATAAATATAGACATTAATATAACTATGGTGTCAAATTAATATTCAAAATACCTGGGTTGGTGGATTCGTTTATAGATTTGTGCTAAGAGGTGTTGACAAATATGTGTAAAATAGTCTTGGTATTACCTAAGATATCAACCATGTCATGATAATGAGCAAAAAAAAAAAAAAAAAAAAAAAATTTAAATAATATTCTGAATACCTGAGTTGATAGATTTGTTGATGAATTTGTTGTAGGAGGTGTTATAAGAGATGCATGCTATTTCCCTTTCCCCATTTATAGAATATTTACCAATATTTTATAACAATAAAAATCATCTGGAGAAGTTGAAGTCACTTAAAGAGCAAAGAGAACAGAAGCCCAAAATAAAATCATTAAAATATGCTAATACTAATATAGTTATACTAACACTAATACTATTATATAGTTATACTAATCACTGATTTACTATAACTAAATCACTATAACTAATATATAGTATTAATATCACTATTAGTATAGTATATAGTATTAGTAATAATTTAGTATCAATGTATTATTATATAATATATATTCCATAATGTATAACATATAGTATTAGCAACACTATATCAATATAATATATATATATATATATATATACCATATGTAATAGTAACACTATAAGTCTATAATAGTATAATATATAGTGTCAGTAGATATTAATATATTATAAGAGTTATAACATAATATATGTACAATAGCAATTTTTTTATAGCAAAATTTTTTTTACATAGCATTTTTTTTTTTCATAAAGTAGATTTTTGTAAATAGTAACAAATTTTGAGGAGTGGTAGTGATGTATAATATAATCTGCTATGTTTACTATAAAGCAGAATTGTCTCCTGTTAAAGTTATAGTGAATTGTGAGAAGTTTGTGGAGTGGAGCTCATGTGGACTGGGTTTACATGGCTTCTAATGGGGCGTTAGGAGGAGTGGCAGTGATGTGGGATCGACGGGTGGTGGAGAAAATGAAGGAGTTCATAGGGAGGTACATGGAAGCATGCTCTTTTAAGAGTGTGACAGATAATTTTTTATGAGTTTTTGCAGGTGTTTACAGTCCAAATCTAGACAAAACCATTGTATGCTTGTGGGAAGAATTGGCCAAAATTCACAGTTGGTGGAATCTCCTATGGTGTATTGGGGGAGATTTTAATATCACTAGATTTCCAAGTGAGTCTTCCAGTAATAGAAGAGGGCAGGCAGCTATGATAGAATTCTCTGAGTACATCTCGGATTTGAAGCTGGTAGATTTGCCACTAGTTGGTGGTTCCGTCACGTGGGCTAATAATCAAACTTGGTCCCAGTTGAATCGTTTTCTCATTTTTCCTGAGTGGGAGAGCCACTTTCTAGATGTTTGGCAAAAGCGCCTGCCTTGTATTAGCTCAGACCATTGGCTTATCTTGCTTGATTGTGGTGGTATCCGAGGTTGTCGAAGGTACTTTAAATTCAAAAATATGTGGTTAAAATCTAAAGGCTTCTTTGAAAGAGTAAGACAGTGGTGGTGTTCGTACTAGTTTCAGGGTTCCCCTAGTTTTGTTGTTGCAGGCAAATTGAAAGCACTAAAAAGAGATCTAAAACTATGGAATGTGCAATCTTTTGGTGATCTAGGGCCCAACAAAAAGGGTAAGTTGAAGGAGATCCAAGAAATTGAGAGGATCCAAGAGGCTAGGTCCCTTACTCGAGATGAAGTAGCTCGAAAGTCTTTGTTAGGGGAGTAGCTTGAGAGAATTATCTTGCTAGAAGAGATTTCTTGGCGACAAAAATCAAGAGCCTTGTGGCTTAGGGAAGGAGACCGAAGCACCAAGTTCTTTCATCGAGTGAAAAATTCTCACAGGAAGAACAATAACGTTGCAATGCTGAAGATTGATGGTGTTGAGTGTAGAGAAGAACAGGTTATCCAGGATCACATAGTTGGATTCTATGAGCAACTCCTAACTGAACCGACATGTTGGCAGTCGTCCCTTGATGGCTTGGTATTTGACGCCATTGGAATGAGTGATGTCTCTTGGTTGTAGAGGGCTTTTGAGGAAGAGGAGGTGGCAGAGGTAGTGTGAAAAATGGCTAAGGAAAAGGTGCCGGGGCCGGATGGCTTCTCTATGGGTTTCTTCCAAAATTGTTGGGATGTTATAAAGGAAGATATTATGAAGGTGTTTCAAGAGCTCTTTGTGGTTGGAAAGTTTGAGAAAATCTTAAATACTACTTTCCTTGCATTGATCCCAAAGAAAGCAGGGGCAAACGAGATAACAAAGTACCGTCTCAGTAGTTTAGTGGGAGCAGTTTACAAGATTATCTCCAAAGTGTTAGCCAACCGACTTAGTGAGGTGGTGGGGAAGATTATCACCAAGCCCCAGAATGCGTTTGTTAAAGGTAGGCAAATACTTGATGCGGTCCTTATTGCCAATGAATGTCTGGACAGTAGAATTAAGGCGAGCTCAGTAGGGATCATATGCAGGTTAGACATGGAGAAGACGTGCGATCATGTTAATTGGGATTTTCTTCTCTATCTTCTTGGGAGATCTGGTTTTGGTGAGAGTGGCGGTCATGGATCCGGTAGTGTATATCAACGGCCAATTTCTCTGTGTTGATAATTGGTATCCCTGCGGGTTTCTTTCATAGTTCACGAGGTCTAAGAAAAGGAGATCCGCTGTTGCCTTTACTATTTGTTATTGTGATGGAGGGATTAGGCAGGATGATTGGGGCCTTGACCCATCATGGCTTCGTGGAAGGATTCTCGGTTGGAACCCCGGAAGGGGCATTATTAACATATCTCATTTATTGTTTGCAGATGATATATATATATATATATGCTTGTATTTTGTGACCCAGATTGGAATCAGGTGCGGGCTTTGAAGGCGTTGCTTCTGTGTTTTGAAGCAGTGTCTGGTTTAAAAGTGAATTTTGATAAGTCTAAATTGGTGCCAATCGGTGTGGTGTCTAATCCACGGCGCCTGGCTCATGCGTTGGGTTATAAGGTTGTCTCTCTACCTTTGAAGTACTTGGGTCTTCCGTTGGGGGTCGGTGCAAGGACGCCTGCTATATGAGAGTTAGTGATTGAGAATATAGATAAGAGCTTAGCGTGCTGGAAGAGAATGTACATGTTGAAAGGTGTAGGCTTACTTTGATAAAGCGTACACTCTCTAACTTACCTATTTATTTTTTTTATCACTTTTTCCTATACTTGCAAGCTGGTAGGCCGGATTGAGAAACTCCAATGTGACTTCCTGTGGGGTGGTTTGGGGGAGGAGTTTAAATTTCACCTGGTCAAGTGGGAAACGGTTTATCGCCCAATATCCAATGGTGGTTTGGGTATTAAAAATGTGAGGACTTTTAATCGAACGTTACTCGGCAAATGGTTGTGGAGATACAATAAGGAACCAGAATCCTTGTGGAGAGGGGTGATTGGGTGCAAATATGGCGATATATGGGGGGATGGTGCACTAAAGATGTTAGGAGCTGATGGAGTGAGGTTGTGGAAACATATTAGAAGAGGATGGATGGTCTTTCTTCGTCACACTCGTCTTTTGATGGGCAATGGATCCACGATTAAATTCTAGAAAGATATTTTGTGCGGAGATACTACTCTACAAGATGCATTTCCATCATTATTCCAAATTACCAGTGTTAAAGAGGCTACAATAGCGGAGGTTATGGAAATATCGGGTGAGCAACTTCATTGGACTTCATTGGAATATCAATTTTAGTAGGGATGTGCAAGATTGGGAGTTGAACAATTTTGCTCATTTTTATAGTCTTCTGTACTCCGTGAAGCAAACAACACACAGGAAGATGGATTGTGGTGGGTACTCGCCGGGAAAGGTGTTTTTTTAGTTTGCTCATTTTATAAGGCTCTTACCCATGATCCCAACAATCGGTTCCCTTGGAAGAGGATATGGAGACACAAGGTGCCCCCTAAAGTAGCTTTCTTTGTGTTGACTGCATCTTTGGGAAAGATTCTCACAACTGATAACTTGAGGAATATGAGAATTATTATAGCAGATTGGTGTTGTATGTGTAGGGGAGGGGGCGAGTCGGTGGAACATCTCTTGTTACACTGTGACATAGCATAGGTTTATGGGATGGAGTGTTGGGTAGAGTAGAGTTGGGTTGGGTCATGTCAGAGATTGTGGTGGCAGCCTTGGCCAGCTGGCCAAGTGTTGGAGGGGTATATCAGATTTCAGCAATCTGAAAGATGATTCTAATGTGTATCATGTGGTGTCTACGGCAGGAACGTAATGCCAAACGTTTGAGGACAATGAGAGATCGCTAGAGGAACTTATAGCTCTATTTTATAGCATGTTATGTACTTGGTCCAATGCTGTTGATTTCAATGGCATGGCCCTTCATGATTTTCTTGTGTCCATTGCACCCTCCTAGTCAAGGTTGTCTTTTGTATATACTGGGCTAGGCCTATTCTTGGAGTAATATAATTTGTTTACTTATATAAAACAAAATAGTATCAAATTTGTAATAAAACAGATTTTTTAAAGCAGTTTTTTTTTTCCTTTTTTTTATAAACAGATTTTTTTATAAGAAATTTTCATTTTATTAAAATCGAAAAACCGGACCGGAAACCTGTAAAACCGAAGGTACCGGTTTAAGAGGATAATAGATGCATGATCGGTTTTTGAAAATGCAAAATCAGTGCATACCGGTTCGATTCTAAATTTTGTTCAAAATTGGACCGGTTACACCTCTAACAACCAGCATGAAAAAGACATCCTCATCAACTATGTATAAAATAAAGATAATGAGAAAAAAATAGGAAAAAAAATAGAGATGGCTAGGCATGTTGTTCAACTTGAGTCCTAGGTCCTGGAAACTTTGTGCATGCCTATATCATAACAAAAGGAAATAAAAGCCAGTTTAGGCAAATGATTGAAAATTACTCAACCATCTTTAAATTTGATTATGTAATGAATTCGGCCAGCATTGCATAAAAAGAAGAAAAATATATTAAAAAAAAAAAGATTATATAATATGTCTTGTATGACCCATTTACTTGTATTCTTCTTTAATCAACCTAAGAGCTGCTTCTAGTGGAAGTTTTTTTCTAAGGTGGAGTGCAAAGAATCCATCTTTGAGCATTCCCCTGTTTCATTAATTTTTCAAAGGTTGTTCTTTGTTTTTTTTATACATTGGGGGAGGAGGGTCGAACTCATGATCTCCATTTTGGAGATGTGGGTCATGTGCCATCAGGCCACAACCCCTTGGCCAAAGGTTGTTGTTCTTGATTATTTAGAAAAATGGAGAAAAAATAGAGACAAACTAAGAATGTCTTGACTGAACTTGAGTGTTTAATTTTGTTGCATTGGGTCATGCAAAACAACCAGCATTGAACAGTTTCTAACATTGATCAATACTTGCATTAACAATGAGACCTTATCTTTAAATCTGGAATCCAGTGCTCCAGCTCAAATCGATGAGGCATGCCTTGGTACTACTATTCCTTCGAAGGAATGCCCTCAGAATTGATTCCCACAGAGATCAGTAGTTTTCACAAATTGACGATATGTCCTCCTTTTTCTTTTTCCTTTCTCTTTCTTTCAAATAAACCAGGTACAAAGGACAAAAATAACACACAAATACTCGTTATTTGAAATGTATGCATGCATTTTGGTTGAAGAATTAATAAACAACTACTAATTAATGTGCCAGAATGACTGCATTCTTGCATATAACTAAATGGGCTTCATCGATTTTCCATGCACAAACGCATATGCAGAACATTAGTTGTAGACTTGAGTGCTGATACCTTTATATATATGTTCTATCTCGTAGAATGTTTTAATGGTTTATAAAGAAGACCGGCTAGCAAGGAAGGAATTAGCATAACACGAGGAGGACTGACCTTGATAGAGATTTAGGAAAAGCGTTCCCAAGCTGTGATTACTTGAAACAAGATTCAGCCATGTCTCAATCACCGATCCAACATATCCCAGCGGCTTCGCCACAAATTGCAGGAACTTCTGGGCAACTATAGAGACGAATATGAGCCACCTCCGACGAAAGCTTTCCTCAGTGCCATCAGGGCCAACACTATCCACAAAATCCCCTTTCCCTATCAACTCACTAGAAAACAGTATGTGAATGAGATTGAAGAAACGTACTTCCTCTGGTTCAGTATCATATATGTTTTTTAATAAGTTAAAAACTTCCCATTAGCTAGATTTGGTATGATTAATGGTTAAGAACAAACTCAGTGGAAGAAATGAAAGCACCTATCAAAGACGATGCCAGGGAGCTCACTTGAGTGGCGGATTCGCAGAGGAGTGCAACCAACTTGAAGGATCTGACGCTTAGGAGGTGGATTGCACGTGGAGGAGACCGGCCAATTTGCAGTGGAGGGAGGAACGAGAGAGCACCACCCACAAACGATGAACATTGAGGTGCGAAGATGGGATTTGGGGGAGGGGAGACGGACTATGGGGAGACGAAGGGGATCTGGGAAGTTGGTGGTCTTCTTCTTCTCTTCTCTTCATGTTTTCCTTTTTTTTAAAAAAAATAAAAAATAAAAATAGCTCTGACAGCAGCAGTCCATGTCAGCTTCGTACTCGAATTCGTCTGCCAACTCATCTGTACCTAGATGAACTGATGTGTATATATATATATATATCTGTATATTAATTGGAGTTTATATATATATGAGTCACATTTCCAGATTTATGTGAGATGAAGTTGGAAAAACATGCAGTAATTAGGATGTAATTCTATGCAAGCTAACTACGTACTAATTTACTGTACGATGTATCGAGAATGATTCCTGACAAGTAATTAGATGTTCATTAGTCATAATTTCTACGTGATAGCTAATAATTAAAACATCGCAGTACTTGATCATGTTGATGAAGGTCGAACATAGATGTGTAATATTTAAATTGCAAAAAAAAAATAGAACGAGGCAAAGAAAAATAAAAATTTGTGTTTATAAGCGCTACTATGGAAGCCGAACATGTATACATTCTCTGCACCATCGATATAACACGATTTGATTTGTTAAAAAAATAATTGATTTTTTCTTGCAAATCAGATCTTGTTGATCGATCGTCATTATAAATGATGTATTATCTATATTATCTATTTGCGTGGAGAATGATTCGAGGATTGGTGAAGAACTTTTAATAACGTGTAATTTAATATATAGGTAAGCGTCATGAACCAATTACACTAAGTCAAACAATTGACAAAAGGGAAAACGTTTATGGAAATACAAACAAACAAAATGGTGACTTATAACCTAACCAAATGGACTGCCTAGATCTGGAAACATCTCCAGCTTTCTCCGACTTGGTAAATCAACTACGCTGGCCTTTTATGCTTTCTATTGTAGTACTACTACTACTACTGCTACTACTACAAGTAGTCGTGTAAAGTAACCAGCTAGTCTACCTGATTTTTTAGTGTCAATAGGGACAACACCCCTTGACATTTGTTTAAATATTTAGAAGGAAAGAGATCTAAGAGTCATTGAATTCATGCTGCATATTGCTGATGTAGTCTATTTTCAAAGATGACAAAGGAGCCATGAGGCAGGAGGAAAGTGCCTCTAAGCAACAGTGCAATACCCCATAAATTCTTAAGGGATTAGGGTCCCATGCATGATCGATCTTAGCCCTTGCATTCCCTGCGCACCCCTTTTTTTGTTTGTGCACTAAAAGACCCGATTGTGTAGTTGCACCGTCGCTTCTCGTGCTAGCTAGCTGCATGCATGCATGGGGCCGGCTCCATCCGTCCATCGACGTGGACAGCTCCAACCCCTCCATCCCTCCACACACGTGATCCTCAACACCATGTGGGACCCTTCTTCTCACACACGTGCCGCCCCATTCACAAGCCATTTGGCCCCCACATAGAGCTAGCAAGGTTGACATTTACACACTGACATTTGAACAATTCTTATGTTTAAATTCTATTTATTCCATATTTGTAATATTATTATGAAATTTTTGTTAATTCAATTCTGTATGATGAGCACCATTCGAACGGGAAATACACAGTTCGAACGGTAAGTTACAATTTATAAATTTATTCAAACAGAAAGTAACACATTCGAATGACAACTGAGAAATACAATTTGTTCGAATGGATAGAATTTTCGTAGTTATAATGACTATTCAAACAACAAAATATTTGTTTGAACAACAGTAATATGACAAAGCTCATTCGAATGGACAGAATTTTCAAACATATGATGTCTGTTCGAACAAAAGTAATATGAAAATTTAGGTGTTCGAACAAATATAATCTGTTTGAATGGGCTGTCCGTTCGAATAGGATCAAATTATTCAAACAAAACCTTATCCATTCAAATGGGTTTTTGAGACGAAAATGGTTCGTTTAAAAAAAAAAAAAAAAAAAACCCGATCGAACGCTTTTGAATGGTTCCGCCCAATTCCATCCCTAAAAATAATTTTTTGAGGTCTCTAAAAACCTTTTGAGATAAGTTTTTTGAGACAAAATAGAGACGAAATGTTTTCATTTTTAAAAACTTTTTGGGATGAAATTTAAGTTTTTTGAGACAAAACGATTCTTCCCATAAAACCCAATTTCCTGTAGTGATCTATATTATCTATTTGCCTGGAGAATGATTCGAGGATTGGTGAAGGCTTTTAATAAATAACGTGTAATTTAAGTACCGTTTGGATAGTGAATTGAGATGAAATGAAAGTTAAAAATTGAATAAAATATAATTAGAATATTATTTTTTAATATTATTATTATTATCTTGAAATTTAAAAAAAATAAATTGTTTATTATATTTTGTTTATGAATTTGTAAATATTTTAATAATAAGATGAGATAAAATAAAATGAAATGAAACGAAATAAAATACTTACGCTGTCCAAACGGAAACTTAATATATAGGATAAGCGTGAACCAATTACAAAATCAAACTATTGACAAAAGGAAAAAAGTTTATGTAAATACAAACAAAATGGTGACGTATAACCAAACGAAATGGACTGCGGTCTAGATCTGGAAACATCTCCGGCTTTCTCCGACTTGGTAAAGCGCCTTTTAAGCTTTTTATTGTACTACTACTACTAGTACTACAACAAAAGTAGTCGTGTAAAGTAACCAGCTAGTGTACCTGATTTGTTAGTGCCAATAGGGCAACACCCTTTGACATATGTTTAAATATTTAGAAGGAAAGAGATCTAAGAGTCGATGAATGCATGCTGCATATTGCTCATGTAGTCTATTTTCGAAGATGCTAAAGGAGCCATGAGGCAGGAGGAAAGTGCCTCTAAGCAACAGTGAAATACCCCATAAATTCCAAAGGGATTAGGGTCCCATGCATGATCGATCTTAGCCCTTGTATGCCCCTGCACGCCCCTTTTTTTGTTTGTGCCCTAAAAGACCAGATTGTGTAGTTGCACCGTCGCTTCTCGTGGTAGCTAGCTAGCTGCATGCATGCATGGGGCCGGCTCCATCCATCCATCGACGTGGACAGCTCCAACCCCTCCATCCCTCCACACACGTGATCCTCGACTCCATGTGGGACCCTTGTTCTAACACACGTGCCGCCCCCATTCACGAGCCACTTGGCCCCCACATAGAGCTAGCAGGGTTGACATTTTTTTTGGGGCGGGGTGAGGGCAGTACTGTTTTAACCTGTGCCCACTTCGCTAAGCGACGGCTCAGCAGCTAACCTAAGCCCACTCTGACAGTCAACTCCGGTTGTCCTTACGCAAGAGGGCATCCAAGCTAGCTAGCTTGCGGTTTTCTAGAATTCACAAAGTCAAAGCCCTCACGAAAGTTCCCTAACTTTGAAGCAACCACCCCCTGCATATATATTGATAAATCCATATGCATGCATGCTCATGAACAAGATGGAATTGTAAAAGTAAAAAGAAAGTGGCCATGCATATATACATGCATGCATTATGGTTGCGTATATATATATAATTAACAGAGTGGATGGCCATATTTAATTCACTGCAAATTTTGGTAATTGTACGTCCATTTCTGGGATCGATACCGAATCCTCATCGTGTCAAGGTGTTACATATGTCCAGGCTATGCTTTTAATTAGTTTCTTTTTTAAAACATTAACTGGGTGGGGTGGGTCATGTTTACTATTTAGTGAAATACTTACAATTGTAGTTCTAGTCACAGATACGTATATTACAACTTAAAAGTGTGCTTATTTCTTACATGTATTAAGTGCATATTTATATATATGTTTAATTATATTCTGCAGTACACCCCATTTGAAAAAATCTAGATAAATCTATATTGGTAAGCAGATCCACTTGAGAATATTCATTTTTAAATATAAAAAAGAACGCGCGAGACTTGCATACCAGCTTAAAATTGTATCTAACATTAATAGTATTTTCCTAAATTTCTTAATTTAGATTTGATTCTCAAGTGCCATACTTTAAATGTTGTAAATGCTGTTCTCAGAGAGGGATCAGAGAGAAAGCTAGGGAGAAACATATGCTTCATTAATATGAGTTAATTTGGGGGGGGGGGGGGGGGGGGGTGTGATATATATATACCAATGAGAATCACTTGCAAAAAAATAATTTAAAGGAATTTTTTTATCAATTCTTTAGTGGTTGACCTTTGCTATGGTTTAATGATCTGGTGGTGGATCAGGTGGATTTGGTCCACCTTAATCATGCATCTATACCATTAGAACCAAATAAGAAGACAAAGACACAGTACTGCATGAAAATACAGAGAATAAAACAAAGTAGCAGCTAACAGCTCTATTATTTAAAAAAAACTAAAAAATTGACAGCACATCTACATATCTGCAACTTTTGGACTCCACCCTTTGCAAAGCTCTAGGGTTGATTATAAAATATATCTATTTGGCAAAGAACTTAATTACCAAACTTACCGGCCAGCTTCATGTATATATGCAAAGAATCTCCATAAGCAATATCAATTTTTTGGGGCATGGGGGGGTTTGCCCCACTGAACAGTACATAACAAACGATTGATGTTACCCTTTGACACGGATCATGGAATTCTGAACTTTAAAGTCAAAGTCGAATACATACAAAACAGAAACACACCGACTCTTACTTTAAAGTCAAGAGGCAAACACGTAGACATATCTCACATTAATCTCTCCTCCTTCAATATCTGCTCCACTCTCCGGCCTCTCTCCATCTGTTATATCTCATTATAAGCTAGCTAGCTAGACCCTGATCTTGATCATCTTGCTTGAAAGCTAAATTTTTGTACCTATTCTTCTTGATCTAATATTATTGCAAGGTTGACTTTGGTGCTTATCCTTTAGAGATAACAATGGAGGAAGTAATGGCGGCTATGTGGACTACAGATAGGTTGGAAGACGAGCTGGTTAGAGAGCTTTTAGACAATCAGTCTCCTTTCTTTGTGCTACCTGCAGAGAAGATCAGTAGTGGTACGGAACCTAACACTGGCAGTACCACTCATGATCCTTATCTTCAGCACGAAGAGGCTGTTAACAGGCTCATGATCTCCAATGTCTATTCCGGGCCAACAATAGAAGATATTGAGAATGTATTGTCATTGACCACCTCGGATGATCAGCCCCACCAAGAACTTTCATCACAAGCCAGGTTAATTTGAACTCGTTTTAAAACCCTTTTTTTTTCTTTTTTTTTTTAAATAAAAGTTGGATGCATGGCTGTAAAATTATGGAGTTTTGGGTATCGTTTTGATAGGTTTACTTATAATATGCTGTCTGTTGCAGAATATCTTTGTTGGAAAGAGGTATAAACAAGGTTGAGCACAAGTACACTCTGAGAATCAAGAATTACGGCAATGCGATAGCTGATGACGGATATAAATGGAGGAAATACGGCCAGAAAGCCATTAAGAATAGTCCTAATCCTAGGTACGTAACTTTTTTCCTGATTCTATTTTCCTTGCCATTTTCTTGGCCGCCAAACGGATAAAAAAATGTCGAGAATTACGTGATTCAGCTTCTGGGTTTTCATTTTTTTTTTAAAAAAAAAAAAAAAATTGAATATGATGATATATGTTGTGGCCAAAATAGGCAGTCTTTTTCTGATCATAATTAATTTGCATTTTTGGCTCATAAAAACATTAGCTTTATATACAAAGTCTAATTGTCATGAACTTGGATTTCGATCTGTGAAAGATCATGGGGCAATTAATTAGTGTTATTAGACCATTTTCTATTCCTAAAGAGAATGTTCGATCACCATGGCCAAACATGTGATGTATCGAATACTCTTTTTGGTTTTGTTCATATAATGCGCAGAAAGAAAATACTTTTTCAAGTGAAGTATTAAGAAATTACTTTTATTCAATAATAAATTAGAATGCAGAAAAATTTACTAAATAAAATCTATTACTGTCATTTTCATTGTCAATTCAGTGCCGCCTTTTTGCCTTTTCCTTTAGCACATTCAATAAAAGGAATAGGTCGGTGGTAGATGAATCATGATATATAAAGGGAATGTCCTTATTTCAGACGTTTTTTTCTCCAAATATGGCATGCCTTTTCTAATTTTTGCTTCACCTGAACAGGCACGATAAGTGATTGATAAAAATGGCTAGCTAGCTAGGAAAGAATTTATTACCCGGATAACTGGTGAGATATAAATAATGAGTTCATGACTTAAGCAATTTGAGATGTACCTTCAAACTGCTTGGGGATCAGGCTTAATCAGCCCCAAAATTTGAAAAACTCACTTAAAATTTCATATTTACAAATTTATGAGGTATCTGGACGTATGTTTTGCCCAGAATTTAAGCCTCTGTTAGAATATTGAAGTGATCTCAAATGATATGTAAATAGTAATAAAAAAGTAATAAATTATTTTTGTAAATAATAATAAAATAGTTTGAGAATACTTCACTAGTTACGTCCAAACTCAGCCTATCTATCACATGATTAATGCTAATAAGAATTACAAATCACTAATTCTTATCTCCTTTGTGTTCTTGATGGAATACAGAAGCTACTATAGGTGTACAAATCCAAGATGCAGTGCAAAGAAGCAGGTAGAGAGGTCCTTGGAGGACCCAGAGACACTCATCATCACCTACGAAGGGCTCCACTTACACTTTGCTTTCCCATACTTCTTGAATGGCCAAAACCAAGCTCCCAGTTGTAGTACTCCATTAACAATCAAGAAGTCCAAGAAGACAACCTCAAAAGCACAAGACCAAGAAACCCAACAACCTCAGGAAGCACATGATCACCTGCATCATCATCATCTAGATCAGAGCCCTCCATCAGATGATCTTACTACTACCACTACGCATCAACTAGCTGTAGTAAGCCCATCTGAGGTAGTCTGCCCACAAGATCAGAATTCATGGGACCCAGATCATCAAGAAGGAATGGCCACACAAGGGTTGCTTCAAGATGTGGTGCCATTCATGATTAGAAATCCTCCCAACAATAATATTAATAATGTTGCATCCTCAAACTCCTCCTCTTGCTCCTCTTACCGCTCACCTACTCCAAGTAGTACTTCACCTTCTAATTCTCTGTCTTGGTGTGCTGCTTATTCTGCTACGTGTTTTGATATAGGCTTCTAGCTAGCTAGGCATAATATTAGGTGTATGCATGGGTGGAAATTAACCCAATATTAAACCTTTCTGCATGGTTTGCTTCCAATTATATATATATATATATATATGTGTGTGTGTGTGTGTGTGTGTGTATTTAATAATTTCGGTTTAGGTACAAGACATTATGTTAGGATCATATATATGCACTTTTTTTTATAGCCGTTATATATAATATAAAGCAAGGAATATTTTATTTATCTTTTTATTTATTATTTAGTTTATTTTGACTTTATTAAGTTGTATTATGGATCTTGTGGAAGAATCATCACCCTAGATTAGGCCAAATTAAACAACTAGTTGTCTTTATATATATATATATATATAGTCGTTTGTATCTGAAATTCGATCCTACCCTCTACTATTTTACTTCTTCTTTATTTATAGAACTTTTGCATATTTCCAAGATAAGAAGAAGCTTACCTTATGAGATCAGACCTTTTGATGACGAGGGCATGTCAAAAAAGCTAAAATATAGTAAGAAGGACAAGGTCCTCCTCTAGTAGAGGCCCGAGCGGAAGGCCGCAACCAGGCCCCTAAGAGACGGCTCCTAAAAAAATAAGGCCTCATAATAAAAGTACTGAAAAAAATAAAAAAATAAACCGATCTAAGTTTTGGATTCAATAAAATCAACCAACCATGCATCTAACGCAAGGCACTAACATATATTTCTGCCTCATAATAGAAGACTGTAAAACTTGGGCAACTTTCGGCATTGTTTTTTAATCCCCTTACCCCTTTCTTCTAGTCTACATGTGTATGATCTTGTCAAAGTTATGACCAATCTCAAAAGCTTAATTAAGTTGATGGAAAAAATATCAATAGACATAGATCATTATTTATATTTGTCTTCATATTCGTACAATATTTTATTAAATAAAAAAAAGTATAGAGTTAGAGTTTAAACTCAAAACCTCATTTTTTTTTATATACACTATATGCAAATTACTAATTACTAATTTCAAAAACTTAAACTGATGGAAAGACGTAGATTTAATAATCTATATTTGTCTTAACATATCTTAGACCAAGAATTAGTCCATTTCTTCCTTTGATAGACATGCATTAGATTCTCCCAACAAAAAATTGGAAAAATCTTAATTCATTAGTTCAAAGACTTTTTCTGCAGGATTAATCAACACCGACTATATATATACTATAATAATCTACCCTTACAACGTGCAACTTTTTTCCCTACTTTTCTCAGGTGAGGTTCAAAGATAAGCCATCTTCACTCAACCATTAGAAAGGTGGCCCCAAGTATGTGATTGGAAATGACCCTTCCACAAAACCCGTAGGTTGAACCACCATTAATTGCCTCCCTACTGCTGGAGGCTACCTTATGCATACGAAAAACACTGATCTTTTGTGGGTTAATCTTCTAGCTAGCTAGAATTCTTGTCATATGATGAAATCAAAACCACTGAAGCTTCAAGACTCTTCTTGGATCCGTTAGTAACAATCCAACGATATTCGTCAACAAGATCAAACATTCTCATCATGCCTTGTGTTGTGAAAACACATAGGGATGACAAACAAGTGAAAATAAATACAAACAAATCAATCACACAACATAAATTACCGTGGTTTGGCAACGTGCCTACACCTACAGAACTGCAGAGAAATCATAAAATACATTTTGGGACAAAAACTCACTGTTCAGAACACTCAGGATATATTAAACTGTTCATTAAGTACATATTTATAGTGTTACGTGGCGGAAATCTTAATTTTCATTTTTTTGCATTATTTACTCAAGTGAAGTATCGAGCGTGCCTCAAGTGAGATCTCTGTCCGATGCTCACTCGCGCTACAAGTCGAGCAAACTATCTGCTTGAGTTTCGTTCAATCCACCTGTCACACGAATGTTAAGCGAATTTTTTGCCTAACACTTTTTCTGACCACAAACAATGCCAAAAAGTTTCACCAGGGGCATTGCCCTAGACCTATCGGCTCAAGCATGCGCTCTATAGCCCAAGCCTCGTTGAAAATTTTTCAAATATCATACACATCGAGCTAGTTGGGCCGGGTCATCAAATCGGACTGACACACCAACAAAATCAGGCTCCACAAACCAAACACCTTGTTCACTTCCCCTTCACTTTTTCACTTAATCCAACAACCACCGAGCAAGGGCCATACATGCTTCGCCTCAACTGACCGTTGTCCATCTTGGGCAATTTGTACTCTTGCCATCTTTTTCCCTTTTCCCAACTTGCAAAGATTTACTATCAACAACTAGAATTCACAGCTGACATGATTAATAGCTGTGGTAAAATCTTGTGCCATCCCTACTCTCTGCTTCAACTTTCGCTCCCTATACATATATAATTATTTAAATTAGAAAACCCTAGATTAGCCCAAACTAGGCAATTACATACTAGTATTTCTGATTGTTGTTGGTACTTGAAATTTGATCCCACCCTCTCCAATGAACTTTTCAATGGAGGGCCGGGGGCTTGTCAAAAGCATCACTATATATAGTAAGAAGGACAAGTATCAATCCTTACACTTCTTGATCATGCTGCCACCACTTTCTCATTTTTTTAAGATCTCAATCTTTTGCGAGACATGACGAGGCTACACATGATCATTACAACACAATTGGTTTTTAGTGACGGTTAGGAAATTGTGACGGTCTCTAGACCGTCACTAAAAGGTATTTTCTGTGACAGTTTCTGGAAACCGTCACTAAAGATAGAATGAGATTTTTTTACGTTCCAACGTATGGGAAATATGCGTTCGAACGTTACATATACGTTCGAATATTATGTCTGTTTACGTTTGAACGTAAAATGTTTTGGCGCAACCGTTCGAATGTTATTAATTTTACGTTCGAACGTAAAATGTTTGCACCAATGTTCGAACGTTAAGTAATAACATTCGAACATTCATTGTAAATTTAAATTAAATGACTTTAATTTAAAAATTATGTGGTTTTTATTGTGCATAATTTGTGAACAAGTCTAAAAAATTGAATTGTATATATTTATATATACACACTTTGTAATATATAAATATATATTATTGATTTATATATATTTGAAATGCAGTGATTTAGTATTAAAGTTGAAAAATATAACATCAAAGAAGGTTAAAAATTGAAATTAAAAAACGATAGAAATATTCAATAATATTTTTCATTACAAATATTAAAAATAAAATACAAAATTTGATATTAACAGTCAGATGATAACGTTATCCGCAAAAATCGAACTCCGTACCTCCTCAGTCAAGGTATCAACCTTGTCGTTGAGGATAGTTACACGATGGGTGAGTTCGGCAACAGACGCCGATATAGCCTCGAGCGATCGATCGATCTTATGATCGATATGCGCAGTCAGCTGTGAGATGACCGCATCAACCCAAGCAGGCCGCACATCTCCTGCAGATGTACTCGGCGTATGCTGACTACTACTCCCGACATGACCTGGCTCAGGCTGCGTCGGAGGAACTAGATCCTCTACAGGGGGTGGCTGACGTCCCCTCGCCTGTCCAATGCTACGTCGATGCGTGGTCATGTCGAGGGGCTCATCTGATCTTTGACCCGGTCCTCTGGCTGGGTCGGCACTCCCCGTGCAAGTAATAGTCGGCTGATGAGGACACCATATGGGAGATTATCCGTGGAGACGATGCTCGCCTCGTAACGGATCCTCTGAAAGATGTGCAATGGCAAATCTATAGGATCTCCACGTGCCACTCGTATCAAAAATTGTGCCCGAAGCCGACTAAATGTGGTTTTATGAGCCACAGGATCGACATTTGTTGCAACAATAAGGTGCAACATGCGGAAGAAATGCAGCAGATGGTTCTGGTTGAAGGCGTTCTTCCGCTCGATCTGCATGCGATCCCTCCCGGTGAGGATGTAGAAATCCTCGTCTCGGTCATCATCCCGAGCCTCGACGCCAGTATCCTCAGCCTCTGACTGGCCTGCATCTCTGGCTGATGCTGGCTCACATCCCCGACCAGTAGATGATGTAGAAGTGCCTACATCCTCACGGGGCGTCGAGTGTGCAAATGTCTCCACTCCTCGACGAATCCCAAGGTGCTCGCCGATGACATCTGCTGATACCTCAATGGAAACACCGCGTACAGTCACGGTGTGAGAGGATGCATCCTGAGGCATGTCACACATCCCCATATAGAATTCTTGAACCATTAAGGGGTATACCTTCCCCCTCGATGTGCAGATATTTCCCCAGCCTCTACTGAGGAAAACATCTCTCAGGTTCGTCTGCTGCCAACAGAGTTCGTCGAACTCATTAATTAAGATCTCTCGCTCTACCATAACAGTACGAGCTCCAATACGGGCAGTGTCCGACGTGGCTCCTTCCCTCCCTCGTTTCCTAGTATGCAGTGGAAGAGCCATATCCTGAAAATAGAAAAGGAAAAAAAAATTATTTACAATAATGCATTTTTTTGTATTAATTCTAAGATGCTCTGCCGTAACGTTCGAACGTTTTATCTATAACGTTCGAACGTAAAGATAAAACGTTCGGATGTTTATTTATACATTCGCACGTAAAATAATGTCAATATATTTACATTCGACGTAAAACAAATACGTTCGAATGTAACAATGTACGTTCGAACATAAGCAGTAAATAAATATTGGCTGACGTACGTTCGGACGTTAAAACAAATACGTTCGAACGTATTTGTTTTACGTGTGAACATAAATATGGACGTCCGAACGTCGAAGAATGAATAATGTAGAAAATCATTACGTTCGGATGTTATAATCAAACGTTCGAACGTGGAAGCCGTAACGGTTGTGTAATTTAAACGTCGTACGTTCGAACGTCTTGGTGAAACGTTCGAACGTTTCGACGCAGAATGGCTGAGTCGACTCAGCCATTATTGAAATTTCAAAAATTTCTCTACACGGTTCTAGATACCGAAATGTCACCGTGGAAATGAAGTATACACTTCAAGAAATATTTCTACGGTGACTATTCGGCAAATGACTAGCCGTGGTGGCCGGAAAATGAAGTTGAAAATCCGGCATCACTTATCCGGTTTAACACAAAACTCAATCCAAATTTCAAAAAAATACATGTTACTTGAATAAAAGATGAATGTCTACCTTTAGTGACGGTTGTGGCGGAGTTGACGGCGGCGGCGAAGGAGGCGTGGCGGCGTGAAACGGAGTAGACGATGAACGTAATAGAAATGTCGTTTCGACGTTCGGTTTTGGCCTTATATACACATAACGTTCGAACGTAATTATTATTACGTTCGAACGTTTTTCAATTTAATATTATATTATAAAT
Organism: Juglans microcarpa x Juglans regia; assembly: GCF_004785595.1. Classification (NCBI taxonomy): domain Eukaryota; kingdom Viridiplantae; phylum Streptophyta; class Magnoliopsida; order Fagales; family Juglandaceae; genus Juglans; species Juglans microcarpa x Juglans regia. Next base: position 31,456,960 of record NC_054602.1, on the reverse strand, counting down.
ATTTATGTTATAGATTACGATGTTATATAATATTATTGACAATTAGATGATTGGTTTTTTTGCGAGTGCTTGTTATATTTCTAAAGTTTAGCAATATGTTTATACATGCATGTTGTTGTGATTTTATGCTTACTCTTGAAATAATTGTGATTATTGTTTGTGAATTTTGTGAATAGTTTATGAGCTTATGGTGTTTATTGATTATTTAATAAGTAGTATATAGATATAAATAGATATATAAAATGTAGAATACATATTATATTATAAGTTAGTATATAATAAAGAATTTAATAAGTAACAATTTAATATATATTATTCATTTATATATATGGTATAATTTATATATTATATACATTTATGTTCTCATTTAAAGTATTATGCTATCATACTATACAATGTAGTATATAGTTATAGATATATAAAATGTAGAATACATATTATAGTATAAGTTAGTATATAATAAAGAATTTAATAAGTAACAATTTAATATATATTATTCATTTATATATATGGTATTGTTTATATATTATATACATTTATGTTCTCATTTAAAGTATTATGCTATCATACTATACAATGTAGTATATAGTTATAGATATATAAAATGTACAATACATATTATAGTATAAGTTAGTATATAATAAAGAATTTAATAAGTAACAATTTAATATATATTATTCATTTATATATATGGTATAGTTTATATATTATATACATTTATGTTCTCATTTAAAGTATTATGCTATCATACTATACAATGTAGTATATAGTTATAGATATATAAAATGTAGAATACATATTATAGTATAAGTTAGTATATAATAAAGAATTTAATAAGTAACAATTTAATATATATTATTCATTTATATATATGGTATAATTTATATATTATATACATTTATGTTCTCATTTAAAGTATTATGCTATCATACTATACAATGTAGTATATAGTTATAGATATATAAAATGTACAATACATATTATAGTATAAGTTAGTATATAATAAAGAATTTAATAAGTAACAATTTAATATATATTATTCATTTATATATATGGTATAGTTTATATATTATATACATTTATGTTCTCATTTAAAGTATTATGCTATCATACTATACAATGTAGTATATAGTTATAGATATATAAAATGTAGAATACATATTATAGTATAAGTTAGTATATAATAAAGAATTTAATAAGTAACAATTTAATATATATTATTCATTTATATATATGGTATAGTTTATATATTATATACATTTATGTTCTCATTTAAAGTATTATGCTATCATACTATACAATGTAGTATATAGTTATAGATATATAAAATGTAGAATACATATTATAGTATAAGTTAGTATATAATAAAGAATTTAATAAGTAACGATTTAATATATATTATTCATTTATATATATGGTATAATTTATATATTATATACATTTATGTTCTCATTTAAAGTATTATGCTATCATACTATACAATGTAGTATATAGTTATAGATATATAAAATGTAGAATACATATTATAGTATAAGTTAGTATATAATAAAGAATTTAATAAGTAACGATTTAATATATATTATTCATTTATATATATGGTATAGTTTATATATTACGTTCGAACATTAAATAAGAGTAGGACTATTACGTTCGAACGTTTCAGGTTAACGTTCGAACGTTAAATAAGAGCGGGAAATTTCCCGCTCGATTAAGGTATGTGTGTGATTATTCAGACGTTCGAACGTTTAGACTATGCGTTCGAACGTTATTTGATGAAAATCACCAGAAAATTATGTACATCTGAACACCAAATATGTTAACGTTCGAACGTTACTTAAATTAGTGCGAAAAATTTAACTCTGAAATATGGTGACACTTTGATGAAATAAACGTTCGGACGTTTAAGTTAAATGTTCGAACGTTTATTGTGGCGCCCCCAATCCCCCTTATAAAAATACACAGGGATCGAGACGCCAGGATAGTGACAACACGGTCACACATCCCAACGAAGTGCCTGTGTGTGTAAATGCAACAGTGTTCAAATAAAATAACGCAGCGGATAGTCAACTAAGTACCAGAATTTAATTACAATCAAACATCAGTAAAGATTTAAATAGAAGTTATACAGTCATCCATAAAATAATTTACAATAGTTTAAAAGCTACAAACGAGTGATCCCAGATCACTCCTCAGGCGGAGCCGTCTCCTCAGGCTCGCCCTCCTCCTCCTCATCAGCATCAAAATCTGCGACACCACAAAATGGTCTCGCAGGTAAGTATAACCCAAACAACGACGTAATACAAAATGCATTAAATGCAACTAACATGCATGCACATGAAAACATGCATTATTTCACAAAACATCATTTTTCCAAAAATGATAAATTTTCCAACACACACACACCAAAATCTCATTTTGGTCCGAATTATCCGTAAAACATTTTCCCAGAAAATGATTTACCCAAAAAAAATCAACTCGCACTATTTTCCCAGAAAATAGTGCATTAATACCAAATGCACCATGCATTATTTCCATATGCACCATGGTCTCCCCTATGGACCATCCGCACGTCCTGGCTTCGCAGCGGTGCTCAGTTCCGCGCCCAGCGCGTACGTGGCCAAGCACTCACACTACGCAACGAGCGATGCCCAGTTCCGCGCCCAGCGCGTACGTGGCCAGACATCCTCTAGTCCCCGCCAGCAGAAGGACCACGGAGTCGGCACGAGACCATCTCGTCCGAACCCATTGTCGCCCGGCGACAATCCAGGGGACGTTACTCAGTATATTCCGCTCCCGAGTAACCAGAGGAGCTCCACCGAGTTAATGCCCCATCTCGGCTTGGGGTCGTGATACACACGCACCCAAAATCCATTCTCACATAAAATCATAGCTTTTCAAAGCACATGAACATGAATGCAACACACGAAAACCCAGTTTTCTTTTACAAACATGATCATGCATGAAATGATGAAATGCACATGTACCAACACAACATCCAAACCAACAAATACCAATCCAATCAAATCCAACCAGACAACTCCAATCACAAATCCATCCGACCCCCGAACTCCTCGGACTCAGTCCGGCATGCCAAAAAAATACAGTGAAATGGGTTAGTGCAAAAATACATTTAAATTACGAAAATTCTTTGGAGAAATACTTACAGTGCAATATAATAATTTTCCGAGGATCGCGAAGTTGAAAAAAGCGACGTTTGAGCAACACCACAGTGTAAAATACACTGTGGCCGTGGGTCACAATTACCAACTTTCCAACGAGGACAAACGAAGACCCAAGATTGATAGGGTAGGGCCTAGGGAGGTCGGTGAAGCTAGTGGTGGTGGTGGTTTGCCGTGGGTGGCGGCGCAAGGGGCGGTTTTAGGCCCGAAAAGTGCAAATCGGAGATGGACTTGGTGGGGCTTCACCGGTGACGGATCGGAGCTGGGGTTGGGTCCAATGGGTTGCCAAGAGGCCGGGGATGAAGTGGTAGGAAGATGGTGGCCGGAGGTGGCGCGACGGCGGCGCAATGGAGGAAAATGTGCCGCGGCGTCGTGGATTTCGTGGGCTTCGTGGAGGCTAACGGCGGCACGAACGGCGGTGATACTGGTGGGGTAGGACGGCCGGCGGCTGGGGAGTCTAATGGGCTGGGCGGTGACGACCACCGCCGGCGGACGGCGGCGCTGGGAGTGGACAAGGGAAACGGGCGGAGGAGAGGGGAGGAGAGAGAGGGATCGCGCGGGAGAGGAAAGAATAAGGAGAAAAGAAAAAAGAAAAAAAAGAGGAAAAGAAAAGGAGAGGAAAGAAAAAGAGGGAAAAAGAAATGAGGTCCAATCCTCATAACTTGGGTCACAAAAATGATCCAACGGAAACGATTTTAAAACCACAAGTTAAATAAAATAATTTAAACGTAATGGTAAAGTCAAATTGAAATAATTAAATCCCACGGTAATTAATTTAAATATTAAAAGCAATTTAAATGCATAATAATAAATAAATATTTGGAAAGCACATAAAAATAATTTTCACCAAATAAAAATCATAGAAATAAACTCACTAAAATCCAACCAATTTTAAAATAAGAGAAATTATTTTAATTACATAAAAATAATTCCTTCAGTAAAAATACACTAAAATACGGGGTGTTACATTTATCTCTAAATTTACAAACGTTCGAACGATAAATTGTGATACATTCGAACATATATGAGGAAAGTGCGGGAACTTTCCCGCTAGATTTTATGATATAAATAAGAAGGGTACGTTCGAACGTGTACTGTAAACGTCCGAACGTTATGAGCGGGTGAAATTTTAGCATATAACGTTCGGACGTACAACTTAAACGTTCGAACGTTTAAACTAATAATTTGCGGTATTAATCAGTACGCGCACGGGAGGAAGCGGATCATTTCTTCTTCTCCCGTGCGCGCAACAGAGCGAGAGAGAGAGAGCGAGAGAGAGAGAGAGACAGAGAGAGAGAGAGAGAGAGAGAGAGAGAGGGTGTTAGTGTGAGAGAGAGTTGAGTTAGAGAGTTAGAGAGAGTTGAGTTTTGGTAAGAAAATATTTTTATTTCTTATCTTTATTTTAATTTTATGATATTTATAGAATGTGTTTTTGTTATAGAATATTTCTAATAAGTTAGTGTTGTATTTTTTTGAAGGATTGCTTGTTTTGGGAAGTTGGAAGATTTTGATTTGTAAGAGGATATTGTGAGTGCTAGGTATATTTCTAAACTTTATCAATATATTGTTGTGATTTTATACTTACTCTTGAAATATTGTGATTATTATTTGTATAGTTTGTAAATAGTTTGTGAGTTTTTGTAAATATGTTGTGATATGAATTTGAAATATTGTGTTTCTTATTAGAAATATATTTTCATTAGGCTTTGTTAATACATGTTTATTACTTACTCAATTTTAAAAATATGTTAATACATGTGGCATGTTATTTTGTGAATATATTGTGAGTTTTTTCTAGTATGTTGTGATATGAATTTTAAATATTTAAATTATTATTTGTGAATGACGTTTGAATATATTTAGATTATTACAAATAAGTAAGAAGTTCGTATGGTAGGAATCGTACGTTCGAACGTTTCAAGTTAACGTTCGAACGTTAAATAAGAGCGGGAAATTTCCCGCTCGATTAAGGTATGTGTGTGATTATTTAGACGTTCGAACGTGTAGACTATGCGTTCGAACGTTATTTGATGAAAATCACCAGAAAATTATGTACATCCGAACACCAAATATGTTAACGTTCGAACGTTACTTAAATTAGTGCGAAAAATTTAACTCTCAAATATGGTAACACTTTGATGAAATAAACGTTCGGACGTTTAAGTTAAATGTTCGAACGTTTATCTCTAAATTTAGAAACGTTCGAACGAAAACTTGTGATACATTCGAACATATATGATTAAAGTGCGGGAACTTTCCCGCTAGATTTTATGTTATAAAGATATTATTACGTTCGAACGTGTACTGTAAACGTCCGAACGCTACGAGCATTTTATCAAATAACGTTCGGACGTAAAACTTAAACGTTCGAACGTTTAAGTTAACGTTCGGACGTACAACTTAAACGTTCGAACGTTTAAACAAATAATTTTAGAACTTAAGCAGTGCGCGCACGGGAGCGCCATTGAACATTTTTTCTTCTCCCGTGCGCGCAACACAGAGAGAGAGAGAGTTGAGTTGGAGAGTTAGAGAGAGTTGAGTTTGGTAAGAAAAAATTTTGATTTCTTGTCTTTATTTGAATTTTATGATATTTATACAATGTGTTTTTGTGATATGGATTTGAAAAATTGTGATAATAATATTTTAAATTAAGTAATAATAAATAAAAGTAACTCTTTAAGAATTATAATAATTAAAATTATTATAATACCATTGAAATTTAAGAATGATAGTGTAAGTATAACAATTAAAGTTATATTTTAAGAATGATAATAATTAAAATTATAATATAACCTTTAAAATACTCTTCAATAAAAAAGTCTTGAAACTACTAAATAAGTAGAGTTTGAATATGTAAATATACTTATTTATTATAAACTAAAGAGAAAGGAAATAAGGATCAAATAGATTCTTATATAAAAATTATATACTTATTGTCTATATAAGTAAATAACTCACTAAATTAAGTATAAGAATTAAGATTATAATTGTAGAATGATAATAATTAAAATTATATAATAACATTTAAAATTATATATAACAATTATAATCTCTAAATTTCGGTCTAATTGCTTGACTGTCATAGTCTCTTCGGCCTTGAGAGGAGTGTCGAGGTCGGACAGTTTGTGACGGTTAAGTAATTAGACCAAAATTTCAACATTTCTTCAAGATCATTCTCCCTCGTTGTGTACAAGACACGAAACAGGGGGTCACATAATCTTCCATCCCTCTTTAGTTTAACAAATATGGAGATATTGTTGTATGATTATATTGCTAGATGCATGTGTCATTGCATAAATACCCTTAGACCCGTTTGGGAATCAGTGTACATTTATGTGTCCACTGATTCCTGAATTGTCCAGTGTGGACAGTTTGAGATTATATTATCTGTATTGCACATTTTTGTTACTCGCTACTTTCCACGTTTAATATGAAGTTTCGGTGTCTTCTTCATTGTTCTTCGGGTATACTGTTCATCGGGTGACAATCCCGATATTTGAACATGTATACTTGGAGAATTATGGGGAGGTGCTGCCGAAATTTCTACTAACGTAGAAATTAGTAGAGTGACGAGATTTGTGCAATATGGAGAATATAATCTCGAATGGGATAGGACCAACTACCTTATCAACAAAGTAATGAGAATTGGAGCATGACATGCATGTGAATTTTCAATGTACGTGTTATTAATATATAGATGTTTTTAGAAATGGATAAAAATTGGATGCGTCTGGACGATAGACTTGGAAAGGATTACGTACCCTATGCATGTGGAGTAAGAACTTTCATTGATTTTGCACGGGCTTCTGCTGATAGTCGTGGTTACATTAAGTGTCCATGTCGAGGGTGTAAAAATTTGTGTGCGATAGGATTGGATGAAGTAGAGCGTCATATATTTGTGAACGGTATGGATCTGGGGTATACGCGATGGGTACTGCATGGTGAGCCGTATGAAGGGTCAGCAGATGTATTGCACGATCATCACAATTATTTGCGGCACATGGATGATGATTATGAGCATGATGAGATGGAGGAGATGTTGGGTGACATTGGAGCTGGGATGTTTATGGATGAGGTTAACGACAATGCCTCAACTGGTGGATCAGGGACTGATTGTGAAAATTTCCCTTCACTGTGGGAAGATGCAAAGCGCGAGCTTTACCCAGGTTGTACAAAACATTCCAAAATGTCGTTTATTGTGCGGTTGCTTCACATTAAATCATTGTGTGGGATGTCGACGAAAGCAATAAACATGGTATTGGACTTATTTAACGAGGTGCTTCCCGAAGGGTCTGCATTGCCTAAGAACTTTTATGAAGCGAAGCAGTTGAGAAAGGGATTAGGATTTGAGTACAAGTCCATACATGCATGCAAGAATGATTGTGTATTGTTCTGGAAGGAGAACGAGGAGAAACAAGCATGTCCTGTATGTGGAGAGTCGAGGTGGAAAGGTAAGAAAAACGTTCCGGTTAAGGTGTTGCGGTATTTTCCCTTGAAACCTAGGTTGCAAAGACTATATATGTGTAAGAAAACAGCTCATGATATGAGGTGGCACGAGGAGAAAAGAGTTAAGAATGACGGGTATATGAGGCATCCAGCTGATTCACTTGCGTGGCAGTCTTTCGATAATCAGTATCCAGAGTTCGGGTTAGAAGCTCGGAACGTGCGCCTGGGACTCACAACCGATGGATTCAACCCTTTTGGGAATATGAGTACAAGTTATAGCACTTGGCCCGTGGTATTGATTCCGTACAATCTTCCACCATGGAGGTGCATGAAGGCGCCAAACTTTTTGTTAACTTTACTCATCCCTGGCCCTAGATCACCTGGGAATGATATTGACGTATTCATGCAGCCGTTGATTGAAGAGCTGAAAGAGTTATGGGAAACAGGGGTTAGAACTTATGATGCATCTAAGTCGACATCTTTTCAGATGCATGCTGCGGTAATGTGGACCATAAATGATTTTCCGGCGTATGGGAATCTTTCCGGCTGGAGTACGAAAGGGAAGTTAGCGTGTCCGACGTGTAATAAAGAAACTGCTAGTGAGTGGCTAAAATTTTCTCAGAAGTTGTGTTTCATGGGTCATCGACGTTATTTACCAGCAAATCATGCATGGAGAAGAGAATGTGCCAAGTTTGATGGGAGAGTAGAGGATAGGATTGCACCAAAAGAGTTATCTGGAGAAGAGATAGTGGAACAACTGGAACATGTTAGAGCGAACAATTTTGGCAAAGGTCGGGGAAAGAACAAGAGAAAACGAGCCATACCAGAATTGAATTGGACAAAGCGTAGTATTTTTTTTGACTTGCCGTATTGGTCGTCATGCAAGTTGCGACATAGTTTGGATGTAATGCATATAGAGAAGAATATTTGTGATAATATACTGGGTACATTGATGAGTATTAACAAAAAGACGAAAGACACGATCAAGACGAGGAAAGATCTTGAGAGAATGAGAATTAAACATAATCTGCATTTACGGGTGGAAGGCAACAGGGTGGTCATGCCGCATGCATGTTTTACGATGACGAGGGAGGAGAGGATGGATTTCTGCAAATGGTTGCAAGGTGTGAAGTTGCCAGATGGTTATGCTTCAAATATTGGTAGATGCGTGAGTCCTGATGATTGGAAAATCAATGGATTGAAAAGTCATGATTGTCACGTATTTTTACAGAAGTTATTACCTGTGGGAATTCGTGGGAAGCTTACATCTAATGTACGTGTGGCCATATCTGAACTATGTATGTTTTTCAAGGATTTGTGCGCTCGGGTAGTAAATCGAGATGTGTTGTCGAAATTGGAAGAAGACATTGCTACTATACTATGTAAATTTGAGCAGATCTTTCCACCATCATTTTTTGATGTCATGGTCCATTTAGCAATACATTTACCGCGAGAGGTACTTCTGGGTGGACCGGTGCAGTTCCGTTGGATGTATCCAGTTGAAAGATATTTGGGTCGATTGAAGCGCACTGTTGGGAATAAAGCCAAAGCTGAGGGTTCAATAGCAGAGGCCTATATACACGATGAATGGTTAACATTTTGCTCTCTATATCTTCGTGGTGTTGAGACACGATTTAATCGTCAAGAGCGAAATGCTGATCTTGCTACTCCGCCTCCTCGTGAGCTATCAGTGTTTTCCCAGAATGTACGACCCTTGGGTGCACAAACAGGTTACGATTTAATTGATGGAGAGTTGGGTAAAGTTCGGTGGTATGTGCTAAATAACTGCCGAGAGATTGATGATTATCTTAGGTATGTCATTTCATTTCTTTGAATAATTATAGTTTTCTTTAAATTAATTAGAATTGTTGTGCTCAAAATATACTTCTTTTGCAACATGTTATAACAGTGACCACATGGACAAACTTAGGACGGAAGGCGTAGAAAATATAGAGGCAAGACACGAGGAAGAATTTCCCGGATGGTTTGAAGAACGTGTATGAACTAAAATTATATATATGTTATATTGTGAAATTTTTAACTCTGGATAATGAAATAATCAATATAATCTATTTCAATTTATAGATTTTGGAACAACGTGCTCATGATCCCGGATCAATTTCTTCTGAATTGTATGCATTGGCCCGTGGTCCCTCAAATAGAGCACTTCGATATACTGCATGCACGGTCCGAGGTTATAGATTCCATACTTTGGACCGTGAACGTAATAGAAAGACTCAAAATTGTGGTGTGTTGGTCGAGGGGAGTCATGGAACAGATGATATTGACTATTATGGTGTCATACGTGATATTATCGGATTGAAATATCTGGGTGGGTCCGCAACATATGTCTTTAAATGTGATTGGTGGGATCTAGGCGGTGGTCGGGTTTCGATACATAGGGATAATCACTTTACGAGTGTCAATACTGCATCTAAATGGTACGAAGATGATCCATTCGTATTGGCTTGTCAAGCTACCTAAGTCTATTACTTGATTGATCCAATGAAAAGTGCTGATGAAGATAGTGGGGAGATAACTTGGCGAGTCGTACAAAAATTTGTTCCTCGAAATATATATGAAGCAGGAACGGGTGCAGATTACGAGTATAGTGGAGATGAAGATGACACTCCGATTGTTGAGGCATACCAGGAAGATGGAGAGGGTATTAACTTGTTTGTTGACCTCGGTGCACTCGAGTTGCTCCCCTTGTGTAGAGATGATGTCCCACCCGTACATCTCGACCCGTCTGTATTAAATGATCATTCAATTCAAGTCAGTGAGGAGGAAGAAGAAGAAGACGAGTCAGAAGATGAAGACGAATCAGAATCCGGGCAGGAGGTGGATAGAGATGATGAAGAAAAGGTGCATGATGATGATGAAGATGTTATTGATGGAGATTCTGAAACAAGCATGGAAAATTCATCTGAAGAATAAAAGTACTAAATATTTTATTCATATAGGTGAGTATAAAATATCTTGAATTTTCATAATTTCTTCTAATTAATTTTCTTTGATATAATTAATTATTTTCAAGAATGCCGCCAAAACGACAACGAAGAAATGTGCCTCCGCCAAGTCCAAGTCCTGAACCCATTGAGGACTTCCCACTCGAGGAATCCGTTCCTGAAGATCAAGCTAACACAGAAGAGAACAACAGCCAGTCGACACCTACCAGTAAGGAAATATTGTCGTTGATAATTATATATATAGTTAATACTTTTTTCTCAATAACTATATAATTATAATTATAGTATATCTATTATCATGTAGTTGATGCATCTGCACGTCGCGGTCGTGGCTATACACGTGGAATCTCTCTTGAAAAAAATAGAAGGCATGGTAAACTGAAGGTCACAATTCCTGATAATTCCACTGGAGGAGTGGATGATAGTGCAGCAGCGCTTTCCTCCTATATTGGCACATTAGTTCAAGCTTATGCTCCATTTTATGTGCGCTCATGGCGAGATGTTCCGAATGAGATTAAGGAGCACATTCGAAGTCGTGTGCTGGTGAGTTTACTTTTCAGTACATTTTTTTAACCTAGATTAATATATTATATTTTTTTCCTGATTCCCTTATTAGGATGAATTCGACCTCGACTTTGGCCGTAGCGAGGATTTGAGAACCGTGAATGAGTTGATGGCTACACTATTCCGACGTCACAAAGGACGATGTCATGACCACTTCAAGAAGTTTGAAACGTTGGAAGAGGCTGCGCAGTCTCCTTTTCAGCAGATGAAGTTAGATGATTGGAGAAAGTGTTGTGATCTTTTCGCATCTCCAGATTATCAGATATTTTACATTTATCTCTTTTAATTATTTACATTCATATTCGTTTTATATATTATATGTATACATATTACAATTAACATTTTTAATATATTTTGTAGCACTTGAGTTCTACAAATGCACAGAATAGATCCGTTATGACTGTCCACCATCGTGCCGGTTCAAGGTCATTCCATCGTCTTGCTGAAAAAATGGTAATTAAAAAATTATAGAATTCATTTATTTTCCTGATATTATTTCTGATAAGTACTAATATTATCTTTTTAAAATTGCTAATATTCTCGCTTTTTTAGAAACGTGATGATCCTGAAAACTTTTCCCTCATTCATGTCTATGCTGCTGCTCACACTAATGAGCATAGTGAGTGGATGGATCCTGTCGCTGCAGATAATTATGTAAGCAGTGTTAATTTTGTTAAATAAATAGATATATAATATTTTAATAGTTTATTTCTTATTTCTATTTCTTTTAATACGTTACTAATTATTTACGATCATTACCTTTTAAATTGCAGAGCAAAATGTTGGAGATGCAGTCCGCTTCTGAGGAATCATCTCCTAGTGACATAGATATATTCACGCAAGTGCTCGGGCCGCAGTCTAGTATGGCAAGAGGTTTGGGACGATCTATCAAGCATAAATGTTCATCCTCCTCAACCTCATCGGCTTCACAAATTAATAATCTTACGGCAGATTTAGAAGCTGCACGGCGTGAGAATGAGTATATGAGGTCCAGACAACAAGAGTTAGAGTCTCTCTTAGAACGACAGTCTCATTTAGAGACGCGTTTGCAGGACCAACAGAGAGACCAGGAGGAAAGAATACGCAATGAAGTGCAAGAGCAAGTGCAACGGGAGATGATGGTGCAAATGGAACGTGTTATGTCGTTGCAACAAAATCCCCGTGGGCGAGGGAAAAAGAAGAAATAACTTTTATCAATATTTCTGACTAGTTTTAATATCTAATTTTGTACTTTTATAAGACATTGTTACTTCTTAATTGGGTATGTAATATGATACTATTGGTATTATGTTTTTAAATTTTATGAAATTAGTATTTCTGATCTGTACGTTCGAATGTAAATAAAAATCGTTCGAACGTTGGTTCACACTGTAACAAACGTTCGAACGTAAATACAATTGAATCGTACGAACGTTAAACTATACGTTCGAACGTACTCATGCTTAAACGAACAAACCGTTCGAACGGTAAAGCGACTAACGTTCGAACAGAAAACTTGCATTCGGACGCTCCTTCGTTTACATTCGAGTATACGTCCGAACATTAAGCGCGCTACGTTTGAACATTAACGTTTTCGTTCGAACAAATATTCGAACGTTTAATGTAATTAACGTTCGGACGCATTAACATTCGAACGTACATTTTATACGTTCGAACACGATCTCCAACGAACGTCAACTTCTCTCATTCGAACGCCAATCGGTCGGGTATAACGTCCGAACGTTTGATTTTACGTCCGAACGTTATTTTCTGTGACAGTTTATAACCGTCACCAAAAATGAACGTTCGAACGTTGTACCGAACGGAACACTTCCAACCGTCACTAAAAATATTTTTTGTGACGGTTGTACAGTAAACCGTCACCAAATGTTTTCTGTGACGCACTTTAGGTGACGGTCATGGTGACGGTTTCAAACCGTCACCAAAAATTTTTAGTGACGGTTTGCCATTTTTTTGTGACAGTTTTCTCTGTCACAAAATACACATTCTGTTGTAGTGGATGAAGGTTAGTCATGTACTAAGGCCGGTTTCTACAATCCTTAATTTACACTATTGAACTGAATTCAATATTTTATCGAATAGATGAATGAAATTAACTAAACAACAGGTTCTCTTAAAATAATACATGAAGGTTTGCGTGTGTTTGGTTTCTATATACGTAAAATAAGGGGAAAAAAAAAAAAAGAAGCAAAATGTGGTAAAAATTATTATAATTCCTTATATATTTTCCCTTATTTAGTGGAGCGTAAAGAAAAGGAGGATATGATCAATAAGTTAAGAGGTATGGACCAGCTGGGGTGGCTGGAGGGGGAGGAACAGCTACAAGTGATCTTGCAATATCTCCTGTCACATTGAATATTAATCATGATAATAAATACTAAGTTGATCTCGTCTGTTCACTTTTTAACAAAAACACATGATATAATAGTTTTTTTTTTTTTTTAATTAATGTAAGATCAATTTAGCATGCATGATTATGCAGTAAGATTTTAAATTGTTGAGCTTTTATTTATTTGTGAAAATATTATTTTTCGTTCTTTTAACCTCCTTTAATGTTACAACAAATAATTGACAGACATTTAAAACATAATATTTTTCTAATCATTTATTATTATATCTTGAGATAACGAGAGCATGCTGAAGGAAATATTACACTTTATTAATTCTATTTCTTCCACTAATTTTGCGGCTAATTTGGAAGGAAAATATTTATGGGAACGATGCATGTAACCGATAGTTCATTTTGTCTCTTTTTATAAATATTAAATAAAAAAATTAGATAAAATGTATTATCAATCAGATGCATCAATCCCTATAATTATAGAGTACATAAATATCGCGTAATTTTTTTATAAAAATAAATAAATACGATATTTATATAAAAAAAAAATTAATTTTTTTAATAATAAATCTTACTTTTAAAAAAAAATATATATTACGCGTCACTTACCTATGTAACGTTAATTCGGAAAGCACCCTTATCCTCTTTCCCCATCCCGTTCCTTTTGCGGGTTGATCTTCACGAGGGCCAGTACAATATCGGGCCGTAAGAAGCGGGCCCTAAAAGCCCATATCAAAGCAATTTCATTCCCTGGGCTATCTAGTTTTAAATCTCGATACGAACGTTCCAGTATTTGAATGGGAAGAAACTAGGAAACCTACAACGGTCTCCAATGTCGGTTACTCCCAAGTTTACCTCTTTAGCCTTTCCGCCCTTCTCAGATCCGGAACTCGGACGAGGAAGAAGATTAATTGGTTCCAGTTATAGTTTCGATATCCGGAGCGTCAATACAATCCAGAAACTTTCTCATCAACCAAACAGGTTCCGGTACTCTTTTTCTCGCTACCATCAACCAATTCATGTCCCGATCGTCCATACAATGATCTTCTCAATAACCAGATGCTCTGCATAGCTCAGCTCGTTACACGTACCAAAGGGCCACGCCTTCGTCAATTTGTTAAACGAGTTTTTATACCTTTTCTAATGATTAATTAGATATATAATTTTCTTGCTGTGCAGAATTTAATTTCCGATGAGAGGATTGTGTTACCGAATAAATCGCTCTTGCACTCGACCGGAAATGCGTGCATTTCTCGATAGCGATTAGCGGGTTAGGGCTTCTGAGAGGTTATGTGACGTCCGGTTGAAATGGGAAGCAGCTCCTTTTGAATTCATACTTGTCGAAGTTCAATTCCGTCCTCGCAAACCCTAGGGTTGGTCACTTTTTTCAAATTTTCAATTTCAAGTTTTAATTTAGATTCTAAAGTATCAATTACAGTCTGTTGATGTTCTTTTTCTTTTTCTTTTTCTTGGGGAATATGCTCCGCAACTCACTCGACCCATTAGAAACCAATTCCTTTTTATCTTTTCATCACATTTTTCCGGTCCTCATGATCAGAATCAGGTCATAAGTTTTCAACACTCTTGCAGCAGTTGATGTATTGATTTCTAATAGATACGTAGGTCGTCTTACGTTGCTACCTTTGGTGACCTGCCATACGGCTACAAGATTTTTTCAATTTATTGTATCACAGTTGCACTATGTAACAGCCTGAATGTCGATCCCTTCATACTTTCTTCCATGTAAATAGAAGTGTGTTAGTAAGTTTGGTGTTTGAATTTCCAATGAGGTACATTTGGAGTCTAGGTTCTGCTTACTGATTAATATTTAGTAAATGCTTTCTTTTGGTCTGGCATCTACTTGTCTCTCATGTAGTCCTGCTAGGGTCTTGAATATTTAAAGATTATTTATTTGGTGAAGATGGAAACTTTATGGTCTTGAATCTCTTTGGGTTTGCCATGCCTAATACGGATAAATTAATTATGATTTCTGATGTCTTTTGCTTGCATTTTATTATTTTCTACTTTGTAACTTTTCTTTTGCTGGTTGATGCATAATATCATGCATTCCTCAGATTAGTTTGTAAGAGTTCAACCATAAACTTGAACCTGGTCTGGTGATCACGTTGCTGTAAAAAAACAAAAATGAGTTGTACCTGCATACCATATAGGACATCAAAGATTCAAAATGGGACAGTGGTGCTGATGAACTGGACTAAATTGCATGTTGAGATTACTGTGACAAAAGCAGTATAATAACCCAGAGCAAAGTAATGAAAACAGGGCTAACCTTGTTTTTTGCATTATTATCCAGTTTTGTGTGGAGAGCTTGTGGAGAGTCTATCTGATTTGTGGGGGATCTTCTCATTATATAGAGGTCTATTCACTTAGAGTAATTGAGTCCAACTTGTCTTGTAAAGCCTTTTTCCTTTTAAAAGTCTGAGTCAACTTGTTCTATCTCTTCTTGGCTTTATATCTTAGCTTGATTTTCGGCCTTATCTCGATGCTAAATTACAAGCTGTTGATTTGACCCTACAGACGCTCGCGATTCTTAAGGGAGATTTGATGGATAAGAAGGTCTTGAGAATTTTCAAGTCAATAATCTGCAGAATAAATTTTGAAAATTGGTCATTGGTTTCTTGTTTGGTCACTGGTTTTCTGTTTGTTTTGTGCTAAGTGGTGAGGAGCTCAGCTTGGAGAGATAAACGGAAGATGTACTCAACTGCATTAGATGTGAGCACGGAGCTCGATTTCGAGTTTATTATTTGTGTTAGATGTTTGCCATGAGAGATTGTTTTTTGTCGATGAATAGTGCATATTTCCATAATTAGTTTTTTGTGTGTATTTTTGTGATCCTTTTTACTTTTGTTGGTAGTAGTGGGTAGTCTGTCCCCTTGGTGTAAATTGTTGTTGGTGTTTTTGTTTTGTTGTTTGTTGGTAGTAACTCGCGCTTAAGTGGTCAAGAAAACCCGTCGACTCACTAGGTCCACATTAGGCGGTTATCGAGCCTGTCAACTCGTTCCCGAAAGTAACCCGCTGCAGCAATTATGGCTTGAGCATAAACAATCGGCGTTTGCTGGAAAAGATTATTTGCTTGTATTGTTATCCATGTGAGAGAGGTTGGGTAGTCCAGAGAGTTGCCCGCCTATTAGGCGCCTGGGAGATTAGGCGGTCCTTGACCTTTCTCGCCTTTTGGCTCGTCACAAGGGAGGTCAGGTAGTCTTATAACTTATCCCGCTTGTTGATCCTCGACGAGAGATGAGTGGGTCGGGCGGTCCTGATCTTTTACTTTTTCGTGGGCACCATGAGTCTTTAGACTCGTCCTTGGTATTTAAGGTTCCCATGGTCTATTAACCTCCGCGCCCTTTTTCATGGGCACCGCAAGTCTTTTGATAATTCATTGGTGTTTAAGGGTTGCGTGCTCTGTTGACCTCCGCACCTTTTTTTCTTGGTACAGCAAGTCTTTGTACTTGTCATTAGTGTTTACGAGTCGCGTGGTTTATGGACCTTCGTGCCGTTTTTCCTTGGCACCGTGAATCTTTGTACTCATCATTGGTATTTAAAGGTCGTGTGGTCTGTTGACCTTCGTGCCTTTTTTTCTTGGCACCGTGAGTCCTTGTACTCTTCATTGGTGTTTAGGGGAAAACTCGACTGCACTGTCGTGCCAGCAAGTTAAGTTCGACCACCCTGAGAGTTTTTCACCAAAAACTAAATAGGTTAGTGTAATACAAATTACAAATTTGAGATTTGTAACCCGTGTGTAGCCATGCTTTAGCATTGATGAAGGCTAGGGATGCCAACAATACCGAGAAGTCTATTCTAATGCAAACAGATTAAGGCCTCGTTTGTTTTCAGAAAACATATAATCTCATCTCACCTAATCATTACAACTTTTCTAATTTCCAATACAAAATAAAATAAACAATTCAACTTTTTAAAATTCTAAAATAAAAATA
Organism: Juglans microcarpa x Juglans regia; assembly: GCF_004785595.1. NCBI lineage: Eukaryota > Viridiplantae > Streptophyta > Magnoliopsida > Fagales > Juglandaceae > Juglans > Juglans microcarpa x Juglans regia. The sequence goes on along the minus strand of NC_054602.1, from coordinate 31,439,505 downwards.
ATATTAAAACATATATTCTAATAATATTTTATTCAACTTTTTAACTTTAATTTCAATTTATCTCATTTCATCTCTGAAAACAAACGAGCCCTAAGATGCCTGCGTGGTACCCAGGAGGAGCTTTGTAGCCGGTGTTCCGTGTCACATGGGCGATTTCCTGTGAAATATATTTACCGAGCGTGTAGTAACTCAGATTCTCGTGAATCCTTGAGGAGTTTCGGTGAGGAAAATCTTCAAAAACCAAATTTGTTAGTACAAAAACAAAATTCATATAGCATGTTAGAGAGAGACAAACTTGAGAAATTTTTGCCCCTGCTTTCCATTTTTCCTTATTGGAATTGTTCGCTAATGAATAATTTTTGTATAGGGAAGTTGTTCGTCTTTTGTAGCAATGGAGATTGTCTGTTTTCGAATGATTCTCTCTTCTTTTTTTTTCCTTGTGTGAATCGTCACTCCCAGTTGATTATAACTGGCAATCAAAGTGTACCGCCATCTTTCCCGCTACAGTCAATTGCCCCCTTGGAGTGGTTGTCCACCACCAAGGGTCGTGTGAGCTACTTAGGTGAGGCTGGCAAGGTGTCTTCCCGCCATCTTCCATAGCGAGCTTGGGCGAGGATGCGAGGAAGCTTCATGGCGAACAGTGGCAAGGTGCTTCTATGGCAAGCACCGATGAAAGTGGTGAGGAGGTTCCCTTGTAGATCGCAGGCAGGGAGCTCCTGTGGCGTGAAACTTTGGTCGCCATGGGGCGGTGAGATGATGTACTGGGTCATGCTTGTTGCCCACTAGGGGTGCTACGTGGTTGTTGCCCACCACAAAGGTGGCGAGGAGTAGTGGGCGTGGGCAGTGAACTTGCCTGTTGTTTGTCGTCTTCTCGGAAGCCCACTGGCGGAAGGAAATACAAACTGCAGTCTCTATCTCTAGTTCACTGGCTGGGCGAGGTTCAAAGCTAGAGGAGGCTTGCAGCAGTGGAAGGGTGTTGTCGCAGGTAGTGAAGGAGGCGGGAGCTCTACGGTGGTTGAGTGTCGATGCGTTGGCAACAAAAACTGCCGTTAAGCTTGTTGGGCAGCGACACTTGGACTTGGCAAGGAATCCTACAATGGTGAGGACCTTGCAGGAGGACTCCTAGTGCCCCTTTCTGGCCATCAAGGGTGATGGTCGTGCTTAGACAATGCTACCGAATGGGGTGGCAAGTGGCGTCGTTAGACTCTAGGTTGCGTCTTGTTATGCGGGCAGGGCCTTGGTCGTTGGCTGGCTTTGGTTGCACGTGCATGGCGCGATCGAACTGCGTCCAGTGGTCGAGCTTGTCTACGACTTCTGGGTCTAGGAGCGCCACAGTAGGTGGGGCTACAGAGGAGGCTTTATGGCCGAACTTTGCACAAGCTCGATCTTTGGGTGCAATGTGTTCAAGCTCTCTGTGGGGTCAGGGACGCAGTGGTGTCTGTAGAAAAAGTTGGTGGATCGACGTTGTGCATGCTGATCACCTCACAATGTCATGGGGTTGTGTACAGTTGGGCTGAGGTTCATGGCAGGAGGCATTCTCGCCACGGTGGAGAGACGTTGAGCTGCTGACTCACTCAAAAATGAGTAGCACAAAGGTTATCCCAAGTACAGGAGGATGTGCGTAATAATTAGGAATAAATTACTAGACCGTCTCCTCAAGCAAAGTTACTTAAAATCAAAATTATTTAAAATGGTGAAAATATTCGCAAAGAGAAAATAAAAGTAGTAGTATGTGCAATGAATAGAAGAGTGCAACGAGAATAAAAAAGGCGCACTAGTTATGGACAAGATTCATATTTTTAGATTTTTTTGAGTGTCGAAATATAAAGTAAAAGACTAACAAATTGAAATTAACAATTAAGAAACAAACTAAGCTAAACAATCTCAATTAATCAGAAAACTAAATAATAAAACCGAAATTATTTAAGTCTTAATTAAACTTTAATCAATCTAATATGCAATGGAATTAAGAGATTAATAAAACTAAGCTAAGAATTAAACTAGATTAGAAAGTAATTGACAAAATACGAACTGAAAATTGAAAAGCCACAAAATCAAGATTCTAGGGTTCATCCTTGTATTCAAATTACAAATTCTCAAAATCAATCCATAGCAATTGTAATCACTGTTAAACAAAAGCTTAAAAGAGCAAGAAAAATAACTATATCAAACTTAAACATATTGAAAATAAAATATCCAAAATCAAATGATTCTAAATTAAAAATCCAAAAAATACACTATAAAATTCAGACTAAAATTAAATAGAGATTGGAAAAAAAAAAAAAAAAAAAGAGGAAGCCAAATGAATGGAGATGAAGATGGAAAGCAAAGGAGGAGGCTGGAGAAGCTGCAGTTTGGACCCCTCGAGGTTCTTCAAGCCGCCACGTTCTTTCGTTTTGCGCCCAAGAAAAAAAAAGAAGAAAAGATATATTGGTCCCTCGTGTCTTTTTTGCGTCTTCAAAACCGAAGTACAAAACCCTTGCCTTTTTTTTTTCTTTTTTTTTCAGTGTGGCTAGCGTGCGTGTGTTTCTTTCCCTTTTATCTTTTTCGTGTGTTACCCAGCGTGCAAAACCAAAAGAGGTTTGTGTTGCTTCCATCCAAATTCCCAACACTAAGAGATTGTTGGTACCTTTTTGACTTTTCTCTTGCATTTCTTGGCTTGGAAAGAAAAATAAATAAGATAAAATAAAATAAAATAAAATAAAATAAAATAAAATAAAAAGGAAGAATAAAATATAAAAAATGTGTTGTGCATGTGAAGAAAATATTACCCAATTAAATCACAAGTTATAAAATTAAACATAAACTATGCTATAAATCAATTTAAATCACAACTCGGATTTATGCATCTTAACCATTTTTCATCTAAAACCAATAATAATGTAATGAAATAATTTAAATAAATGGGTTCTAGATGTATAAAATATGCAAAAATTCAGCTCAATCTCACTCCCAACTAGCGTTTTGCTAATCCTTGAGCAAAATAATAAAAATTAATTGAGATGAATATTTTATAAAGATCGAAATCCAAACAGAAACAATAAAACACAATTCTGAATTCTCACAAAAGTGGCACGTTACTACTCAATCCTAGGGGCTATACCCACCAAGACTATCTCAACAATCATTCACATAAAATTGAGGCAAATGTCTTAGAACTCAAATGTGTGTGTGGAGCTAAACTAGCTGTGTGTTCCTCATTACTAACCATGATTTGTCATAGGATTTTTCAACTTTAAGATTAATCATTGTTGATTCTAACTACCTCAAAGCCCAATGGACTAGCAGTTTTCATACCAGCTCTGTTTTTAAAGGTTGAACACTCAACCCCCAAAGTCTTGGGTAACTGTTTCTAGCCCTTAATTTAGGAAAGCCTCATAAATCGCTTGCATCTTTCTTTCTTTCTTCCTTTTTTTTTTTTTTTTTTTTGAAAATTGGAAAAAGGCTCGGTAGTCCTGCAGTTTACTTCTCCTGTGTTAAATCAGTGAACAGTAAATTGAAGAACACTACAAATGTAAGCACGTGCAAAATGTCTTTCAAAACTTGTCATTCGTTCTACAAAAATCTCACAAAGTCTCGTCTCAATGAGTATAGCATCCCGGTGTTTCAAGGTACACATCAACAAAATATGATGCATAAAAAATCATGTTATGTGCTTAAGCTTGAAAATAAATCTTCACAAAATGATTCCTCTTAACCACTCCACCAAGATGCTCAGATTTTACAAAATACTAGAAATAAAGTGTATGTCAATCATATGTGTATCAATGCACATCACATTAATGCAATTGTTTTTTTAAATATGTGCACACACGCTACCCCGCAACTAGTGAGAGACATGGTCCTCAATGAATCGAACAAAAGAAAACAAAATGCACAGGAATAAGTAAGCAGCACAGACAACCAAACATGTGATATAAAATCAAAGCAAAACAACGAATAAATATAAAAAACAAAATGCAATTAAACAAAGTTGTAAAAGGGAAAAAGATCAAAACACTTCCCTGAAATCTTGCTTGTCTTCGTTTGGAATAAAGGTAGTCATAAACAGCTTTAGACGTTGTCTATTGACAGTGAAGCTATTGTCATTCTTCGGATTGACAATGTCCGCTTTGTGAGGATGAACCTTTTTATAATGTACGGCTCACTCTATCAAGATTTCAATTAACCAGGAAAAATATGTAAGAGAGAGTTATAAAGAAGAACTTCCTAGTCAAGTGTGAAATGCTTTGGATGAATTTTCTGATCATGTGGAATTTTCATACATTCCTTCGCTAGCTGAGTGTTGTCATGGGCATCCCGATGAGCTTCATCCAATTCATTGATTTGCAATTTTTTCAACCCTGAAGCTTCATCAAATGACATGTTAACATGTTTTATAGCCCAAAGAGCTTGATGTTGAATATCAATAGGTAAATGTGAAGTTTTACTATAAATTAATCGATAAAGGGACATTCCTAGATTAGTTTTAAAAGTTGTCCTATAAACCCACAAAGCATCAAGAAGCTTAACTGACCAGTCTTTCCTGTTAGGATTGATAGTTTTCTCCAAAATGATTTTGATCTTTCTATTTGCCAATTCTGTTTGTCCATTTGTTTGAGGGTGATAAAGGGTAGAAACTTGATGTATGATACCATATTTCTTCATGAGTGTAGAAAATAGTTTGTTAAGAAAATAAGAATCCTCATCACTGATGATAACTTTGGGCATGCCAAAGCGAGCAAACAAAGATTGTAAAAATTTTAGAACAACAAGATGGTCATTTGTTTTACAAGCGACGGTCTCCACCCATTTTGAAACATAATCCACAGCCAATAAAATAAATGTGTTTCCAAAGGAAACCGGAAAAGCTCTCAAGAAGTCTATTCCCCAACAGTCAAATATTTTTAAAGTAAGAATAGGGGAAAGATGTATCATATTTCTTTTGCTAATAGATCCCAATTTTTGATAAGGCTCTCAAGTCTTACAAAAATTATAAACATCTTTAAACATGGAAGGCAAGTAAACACCGTTTTGTAAAATTTTAGCAACTATTTTCTTTGCTGAAAAATGACCACCACATGCACCCATACCTCAGAGAGAAATCGATGCTTATCTTGCGTGGACAATTAAGAAGGCATTCGCTCAATCACCAAATAGTTGACTATGTCAACATACCAAGGAGCTCTATGAATCACAAAGAGTTGCTCATCCGGGAAACTATCATCAAGAGGGAGGATGCCATTTGAAGGAGAGGATGGTGGTAATCTAGAGAGGTGGTCAGCTACTATGTTTTCAACTCATTTCTTGTCCGTAATGGTGATGTTGAACTCTTGAAGTAGTAAAATTCAGCGAATCAAGCGTGGTTTTGCATCTTTCTTAACCAACAAATATTTAAGAGCAGAGTGGTCAGTGAAAATAGCAACAGGAGAACCCAGAATGTAAGTCCAAAATTTATCAAGTGCAAAAATCATTGCAATCAATTCTTTTTCAATAGTGGTATAATTTTTCTGGACATCATTCAAGGTTCTATTGGCATAATAAATCACAAAAGATTTATTATTCACACGCTACCCCAAAACAGCACCCAATGTATAATCACTTGCATCAGTCATAATTTCAAAGGGAATTTCTCACTGTAGGGGTTGCATAATGAGGGCGGTGGTAAGCGATTCTTTATGGGTATGAAAAGGTTTTTGGCACTCATCAGTCCAAACAAATTCAATATCATTTTGTAAAAGAGTGCACAAATGTTTTGCAATAGAACTGAACTCTTGAATAAACTGCCTATAAAAGCCAACGTGGCCAAGAAAAGAACGAATATCCTTAACCATCCTAGGAATAGGAAGTTTAGATATTAATTCAATTTTTACCTTGTCGACCTTTATACCTTCAAAATAAACAATATGTCCCAAGACAATGCCCTGAGTAACCATAAATTGGCATTTCTCCTAATTAAGTAAAATATTTTTTTCCTCACATCTCTAAAGAATATGTGCCAAATTATGCAAACAACTATAAAAAGATTTTTCAAAAATAGAGAAGTCATCCATGAATATTTCACAAATATCCTCAATCATGTCAGAAAAAATATTCATCATGCATCTCTGAAAGGTGGCTGGAGCATTATATAAACCAAAAGGCATTCTGATAAAAGCAAATGTGCCAAAAGGACAGGTGAATGTGGTTTTCTCCTAGTCCTCAAGTACTACAGCAATTTGATAATAACCAGAGTATCCATCTAAGAAGCAATAAAATGCATTACCACTACTCTTTCTAAAATTTGATCCAAGAATGGTAAATGAAAATGATCATTCCTACTGGCTGAATTAAGTTTTCTATAATCAATGCACATTCTCCAACCAGTAACCATTCTAGTTAGAATCAAATCATTTTTATCGTTTTTTACAACAGTTAAACCAGATTTTTTTAGTACCACTTGAGTTGGACTTACTGTCTGAGATGGGGGTAGATGATACCCACTGCGAGCAGCTTAAGCACTTCCTATTTGATAACTTCCTTCATGGTAGGATTGAGCCTACGTTGAGCATCACGAACCGGTCTAGCATCGTCTTCAAGATGGATTCTGTGGGTACAAACAGCAGCATCAATACCTTTGATGTCGACTATTGTCCAACCAATTGCGTCTTGATGCTTTCTTAAGACTTCAATAAACTGGGCTATCCTTCTGATTTAACTTCGAGGAAATCACCACAGGAAAAGTGTCTTCTTCAGGACCAAGACAAACATACTTTAAATCTTGAGGAAGTGGTTTCAGTTCCAACTGGGAAACTTCTTCCTCTGAAGATTTAAGTATGTCTGGTGGTGGTTGAGTTTCAAACTATGGTTGTCATCTTATGCCTATAAATTGTACTTCAAGTTGTAAAGAAGAATATGCAAAACAGTTTAAAAATTCCAGGACATTTTCATTAACATAGTTAGTTTTTTTATCAAGTAAAAATTCATGTGTTTGAAAAATGGAATCATCATCAGAGAAAGGAAAATTTGAGCAAATAAATTATGTTGCTGTCATACTCTCTACATTATTCAAATCACTTGTGTCATCAAAATGTGCTGGCATCTTTCAAGTATTGAAAACGTTCAACTCAAGTGCCATGTTCCCAAAAGTAAGTTTCAGAACTCCACTTCTGTAATTAATCAAAGCATTTGATGTAGCTAGAAACGGTCTTCCAAGGATAACAGTAGCTTGATAAATAGTGGAGGCTGGCTGCTACATATCAAGAACTATAAAATTCACTAGGTAGTAAAATTTGTCCACCTGACCAACACATCCTCAATAATACCCCTCGACATCTTAACTGATCTGTCAGCCAACTGTAGTATGATGGAAGTCTTTTTCAGCTCTCCCATTCCCAGCTACTCATACATTGAGAACGGTAGCAAGTTCACACTACTCCCCAAATTAAGTAAAACTCTCCCAATGCGTGACTTATCAATCATAATGGAAATGTTAGGAGAGCCGGGATCTCCGAACTTCTGAGGAGTCTCGCCCAATATCAATGCACTGACTTGCTCCGTTAGGAAAGCTTTCTTATTTACATTCAGCTTTCTCTTCACTGTGCACAAGTCCTTTAAAAATTTTGCATATGAAAGAACTTGTTGTATGGCATTCAAGAGTGGAATATTAATCTTTACTTATTTGAAGATCTCCTGAATCTCAGTGTGGTATTTGTTCTTTTAGCCAGTTGTCTCTGAGGATAGGGAACCACAAGTTGATACCCCTACTAGTTTTAGCATCTGCACTCGCAGGCTTCTTCGACTCTGGTCTCACTACCTCTGGTTCTTTTTCAGTTTCATTAATATATGTTACATCTTCAGGTGTAGGAGCAACTACCTGTCTGTCAATGGTCATCTCTGGTTGGGGAACTTCCTTTCCACTTCTCAAAGTAAGAGCGGTCTTCGCTATCTCAATAACATCCCCTGAGACATTATGTATCTGTTGTGGTTGTTGCCGGTATACTTGAGGATTAGGCTAAGGCTATGCTAGAAATTTCCCTCTCTAGAGTGCTAAATGTCGTGCTCATCTTATTGATGATGCCTCGCAAGTCATTTATGGACTGAATGTTCTGATTGTTTGTAGTGGCCTGAATCTGCATGAATTGCTGAAATGTATTGGCGATCTATGCCATACTGTCATCTAGAGACTTCTTCACAGATGATTGAGGCTGAGATCTATGTTCAGCTACATGATGCTGAAATCCTGGAGGTGCTACAAAATGATAGCTTTGAGAACTCTGATATGGCTGATAATGGTGCTGAGGAGCATTCTGATGAAATGGTTGTTGAGAAGGTGGCAGAGACCGGTCAGGCTTATCATTCCTCCTTGAGAAATTTGGGTGATTTCTTCACCCCGGATTATATGTATTGGAGAAAGGCTGATTTTGTGCTCTGTTTACCCAATTCACTGATTGCATCTGCTCAAAGCCACTCTCCTGAAATACTGGCATAATCAGGCAATCTTGGGTCTTGTGGTTTGAATCAGCACATATAGAGCATGCCTCTACTGCTTTCACGGCTTTCACTTTTTCCATCTTCATAACCTCTAATCTTCTAGTCAATGCAGTTATTCGGGCTTGAACATTAATTAATGTTCTCCTTAAACTCATATCTGCCCCTACCAGCAATAGCCCTCAGTGGTTGTGCTGTCAATGAAACTCGATCAGCCCGAGTGTTCCATTGTTGTGCGCTCTCAGCAAGATAGTAAAAAAATCGCAATGCTTCATGAAGTTCCTTACTAAAGAATTCTCCATTACACATAGTCTGAACAAACTGCTTGCATTCCGGAGTGAGAGCAGAGTAAAAATAATTCACCAGCCTCTAGGATTCAAAACCGTGATGTGGACATATGTTCACCAAATCTTTAAACCTTTCCCAGCTAGCCTGGAAAGTCTCGTCAGATTTCTGATTGAACTAGCTAATCTGCTCTTGTAAATACTGAGTTCTTTGAAAAGAAAAACAAATTTATAAGAACTCACGCTGCATATCAGACTAACTAGAAATAGAATTAGGCCTCAAGGAATTAAACCAAATCTTCGTTTTATCCTTTAAAGAGAAAGGAAATAAACGAAGTCTAATAAATTCATCAGTAGTGAATCTATTGATAAAAGTAGTGCAGACCAACTCAAAATCTATCAGGTGCTAATAAGGACTCTCAGAATCCATCCCGTGGAACTGAGGTATCACTGACATCATGCCATACTTAATAGAAAAATTAGGTGCATCATCAGGTAAAATAATGTATAATGGTGTAGTGATGCGAGTGGGCTGCAAATAATCCCTAAGAGTGCATGGTGCAAGTGCAGCCATGGTTTGTTCAATTTCAATGTCTTCGTTTGTAGAAAAAACAGAAGAGCTATATATCTTTGGACTGTGTATACTACTCTCAGTGCTCGATGTAACTCTAACCAACCTATTTGCATTGTCTCTCACCCATAACATGAAACATCAGTTCAAATAACATAAGGTTCAAGTGACTGAGTAGTAGGTGACAAGTAAAATGTGTAATTAGAGATAAGATAGTGAAAGAAACATTTAAGATAAAAATAAAAATAAAAATAACGAGTCTAAATTTACGTCAAGCAACTGTTCTCTGGCAACGGCGCCAAGAACTTGACTCACTCAAAAATGAGTAGCACAAAGGCTATCCTAAGTGCAGGAGGGTGACTCGTAATAATTAGGAATAAATTCCTAAATCGTCTCCTCAGATAAAGTTACTTAAAATCAAACTTGTTTAAAATGGTGAAAATATTTACAAAGAGAAAATAAAAGTAGTGGTATGAAATGAATGGAAGGGTGCAACGGGAGTAGAAAAGGCACTAGTCATGGACTAGATTTATATTCTTAGATTTTTTTGAGTGTCGAAATGAAATGTAAAAGACTAAAAAATTAAAATTAACAATCAATGAACCAACTAAGCTAAACAATTTCAATTAATCAGAAAATTAATTAATAAAACCAAAATTATTTAAGTCCTAATTAAGTTGTAATCAATCTAATATGTAATAGAACTAAGAGACTAATAAAACTAAGCTAAGAATTAAACTAGATTATAAAGTAATTGACAAAATATGAACTGAAAATTGAAAAGCCCTAAAATCAATATTCTAGGGTTCATCCTTGTATTCAAATCACAAATTATCAAAATCAATTCATAGCAATTGTAATCACTGTCAAACGAAAGCTTAAAAGAGCAAGAAAAATAACTACATCAAACTTAAACATACTGAAAATCAAATATCCAAAATCAAATGATTCTAAATTAAAAATCTCAAAAATACACTATAAAATTCATACTAAAATTAAATAGAGATGAGGGAAAGAAAAGAGGAAGCTAAATGGATGGAGATGAAGATGGAAAGCAGTGAAGGAGGCTGGAGAAGTTGCAGTTTGGACCCTTCAAGGTTCTTCAAGCTGTCGAGTTCTTTCATTTTGCGTCCAAGAAAAAACAAGAAGAAAAGATATATCGGTCCCTCGTGTCTTTTTTGCATCTTCAAAACTGAAGTAAAAAACCCTTACCTTTTTTTTCTTTTTCAATGTAGCTTGCGTGCGTGTGTTTCTTTTTTTTTTTCTTTTCCGTGTGTGTTGCCCAGCGTGCAAAACCAAAAGAACTTTGTGTTGCTTCCGTCCAATTTCCAACACCAAGAGATTGTTGGTTCATTTTTTACTTTTCTTTTGCATTTCTTGGCTTGGAAAGAAAAATAAGTAAGATAAAATAGAAATAAAATAAAATAAAAATGAAGAATAGAATATAAAAAATGCGTTGTGCATGTGAAGAAAATACTACCCAATTAAATCACAAATTATAAAATTAAGCATAAACTATGTTATAAATCAATTTGAATCACAACTCGAATTTATGCATCTTAACCATTTTTTCATCTAAAACCAATAATAATGTAATAAAATAATTTAAATATATGAGTTCTAAATGTATAAAATATGCAATAATTCAGCTCAATCAGCTGCTCCTGTGTCGAACATCGATGGTGGTGGTGAGGAATAGCGGCGAACAAAGCCTCTCTGGTCGGGGAGCATATTATCACTGACAGAAGCATCGATAGCCATGTGGTGGCCACCGACAGCTTCACTTAGCTCACAGATTGCTGGAGCGGACTTTCCAGATTGTTTCAAGCTTGCAGTGGCGAGAAGCAAGTGGGAAAGCTACCGACAGCTCCATCCGGTTCTTCAACTAGGCTACCTGCCTTTCCCATCACCTGGTAGAGGAGGTCTCATGCCCGCCGACTAAGGCCACTTGGTGCAACGTGGTGTGTGTCCGGCATGCCCACTATGCGTGCCATGCACAGTGGTTGCCTTACGTGCACAATTTGTGTCACGTGCGCAGCTTGTGCCTTACTGGTACAATACGAACCATGCATCTTGCACATGCCCTTGGAGTCTTTTTCTTCTTTTTTGCAGGTGTTAGTAAAATAAAATAAAGGGTAAAAAGTGGAAAAACTTATCTGAACTTTTTTAGATGATCCCGTGAATCAGAGAATATCCTTATATCAATTTCGATGCATAAGATTAGTCGATCCCGCAGAAGATTAGTCGATCCCGCAGACGGCGCCAACTGTTAATGCCTTAATTTGTACAACAGACCGGAAGAGAGGAAAGAATCATCCCCAGCCAACGAGATGATTCGGGCTTCGATAAAAATGTTCTTCGCATTCATCCATAAAATACGTAATAAGTAAGCTAAATAAAAAATAATTATAGAGAGACACAAGGATTTACGTGATTTGGGATAATGTCTACGTCCACGAGTTGTTTGTGGGCTAAATCTACTTTAATAGATGATTTTACAATCTCTTATGGCCTCACATATCGCTCAATACAATGGAAAAATTTAGGGGAGATCCTTTAGAGTCGCTTTGTGTGGTAGAGTTTGGCGTATGGAGTTTCTGTGGAGATATTTTGTGTAGAGAGCTTGTGGAGAGTTTGTCTGATTTGTGGGGGATCTCTTCAAGTCAACTTGTCCTACTTCTTCTTGGTTTTATCTCTTAATTTGATTTTCGGTTTTATCTTGAAGTTAAATTATAAGCTGCTGATTTGACTCCTACAAAAATTATTCAAGTGGCAACAGAATTATTCATAATCATATTTATTAATGAGATTGATTCCATTGGTTGGGCTAGGGTCTATGGAGGTTTCTCAGGTGGTAATGATGAGCATGAAAGTACTTTTTTTTTTATTAGTACTGGACTTCCAGGAACAGCATCCCCACTAATCTCGAGGGTGCACAGATCCTTGGCAAGTAGTTTTCAGCAAGTGTAATTCAGTTAATTCAAAGGAAAAATGCCTCAATCTGATAGCCTCTAAAGATTATTTGCATCTAAAAAGATTTGAACTTTAGACCTGGGGATAGTATACCCCAAGCCCAATACCTTTTAACACTTGAGCCTAGGGGTTAAGCATGAAAGTACTCTCAATCAATTGTTTGTAGAAATGGATGATTGCGGAACCACATATAGACCTGTTGTACTTGCTGGCACTAATAGGCCTGACATTTTCACTACAACAAATTTGAGATTTTGGGACGAAATTATTTAGGGACGAAATTTTTTTCATCCCTAAAAGTCATTTTTTGGGACGAAATTTAAATTTCGTCCCAAAAAATTGATGAATTTAGAAAATCGTTCGAACGTCAAAATAACCGTTCAAACAATATTTTCTGTGACGAATTAAATCGTCTCAAAAAAATTTTTCGGTTCGAAAGTGAAAAAATACGTTCGAACAGTAAAATTTGACGGATAATTACTTTATTATGGCGGGGAAAGTTCAAAAACGTTCGAACGAGAATTTGTTGTGTTCGAACGGAAAATATTTGGTGGTAAATCCTGGCGGGAAGGTTTCTAAACCGTTCGAACGGAATATATTTAGTTAGAACATATTCAAGCACCACATTTATACATTCGAAGGTATAATATTAATCTCGGTACGAAACTCAAAATATAAAAAATATATATCATATATACAAATTCATTAATTAATTTTATGTAATTAATTTTAAAATATTTTAATAATTTCTTTTACGTTAAATAAGATTTTTAGTTAAATAAATATTATCAACCACATATATATTAATCAACCAAATAAAGCAAATTATCAAAATGCCATATATATTGTTCATAATTACAACAAAAGAAAATATAAATAAAAGATAAAAACTATTGTGATGCGAGGTCTCTACACACATCCTCGACTGCAGCTAATTGTGTCTCTACCTGTGTCAGTAGAGTAATAACTGTGACCTGAGTTGCATTATTGGCATTAATCACTATACGTAACTCATTAACCTCTGTACGTAACCCAGAGACGGTAGCCATAATCTCTGTACGCAACTCAGACATGGCAGTATGCACTGCATCAATCACTGCTGATGTGTGTACGCTGATCTCAGCACGCAATATGTCAGCCATCTCCTCGCGAATATATGTGCGTGATGTCTCAGCCTGTGTAGATGTCTCACCAGCCGATACTCCAGTATCTCCCGGCTACGCATCTCTCTGAATCTCAGCCCTGTCAGGAACAGCCCCACGAAAATGAAATCTAGAGTGTCCCGTGCTCTGTGATAGGGTGGTGCTGTTGATCGGTGCCATCGGAAATCGGGAACGCTCGGCAGGTTCGGACACAACCCCGGCATGTAGCAAAAATCATAATAACTTATAAAATATTTTTTTATAGTATAATAGTAATATATCATAATACTTTACTATCAAAGTGTTATATATGAGATATTAATATGTATATAGTACTATATAATAGCATGTAGTGCTATATGGTATGAGTTTATACTTAACTAATATATGTCATATTATATATTCCATTATACTTTACCTACTAAAGTTATATATGATATTATACAACATATATATATATATAGAGTATAGCTTACTAATATACTATCATCTTATAAATTTCTCTACACTTTATTATGTGACCTTAGTATATTTGAGGCTATATATATGTGAGTATATATTACTAATACATATGATCTTAATAATATATATGATAGTATAGGTCACTACATATATGATAATATATATTACTATATATATATACTATATATTTAGTATAGATTACTATATATATGATAGTACATATTACATTATATATGATAGTATATATAACTAATACATATGATGTTATAGTACTTTTCATTTAATGATGAAGAAAGTTATATTTAAACATAAAGGATATATGTTCGAACGGTACTCGTAAACCGTTCGAACACATATGTTAACTTTTGAACGTAAAAAAACATTCGAACGGACAAGGCAAATGGCGGGAAAACATCCCACCAAAAACAAGACAGCTGGATTACCGTTTGAACGTAATTTGTTATAGTTCGAACGGATTATTGCAGTGGTGGGAAAATATCCCGCCAATTAAACTATAGTATCATCTAATATGTCTATATATATTAATGTTGTTCTTTTATTCAAAAGGTGTAATGAAAAAAAAAATATAAATAAACATTTACAATACCGTTTGAACAGTTAGAAATTAAAGTTCGAACTGTTAATTTTCGAGCGGTAATAAATCAATAACGTTCAAACATACTTTTGTTACGTTCGAACGTGAAAATTAGGAGGGAATTTTCTCCCGCTTAATATTTTCACATTCGAACGGTTAGTAAATAACCGTTCGAACATGAAATGTTCTTCAAAAACACGACAGAACCTCACAATTCTGTTTCTCTCCTCCTGCTGTCGCTCCGTGTGGTCGCCCGAAGATTACCAATTCGCATATCAGAGGTATTCTTTCTCAAACTAGCCCTTAAGCTCAAAAAAATTGTTCATCTCACTCCATTATTCTCGGATTATTACTTGTAAGATAGTTTGTGATTATTCTCGGATTATTCTCGGATTATTTCCTTTTCATCTTCAAAAATTCAGGTATTTCTTTTAAAATAGAAATGTATGGTTTGAACTTAATATTTTACAATGTTAGAAAGTTGTATGCTTTGAGATTGTTGTTTGTGTTTGTTAGAGTTTGGGATTAATGGAGTTTTCGGCGTTGTTGAAGGCGACTGGAATCTGGAATGAATACGTTCGAACGGGTTCGGATTACCGTTCGAACGTATTCATTTTGTTCCAACATAGGTTCTCATAGTTCGAACGGATAATGACATTACATCAATAACGTATACTAAATACGTTAGGTTTGGTATGGTTATAAATTATATGTACTACTAAATCACAAATAATTAGGACCAACTACCATTTAATATTGTTAATTCTAAATAAATAAAATTAATATTCAAATTAAAATACTACTAAATCTTTAAATTAAAATATAAATAGTTAAGATTTAATAATACCTACTAATTAAGTTTTTGTTGTATTGTTGTATAAATAATATGTTGTTATTGTTTGACATATATTATCATATTTTGCATTGTTTGTTCATCAAAATAAACCTTAGACCCGTTCGAGAATTATCAATCCGGATGAATGCTTGATTGATAACTCTTGAATTGTCCAGAGTGGACAGTTTGGGATTGTAAGATCATTCTCGCAAACTATAGAACTATATCTGTTGTCGTCCAACGTTATGATTTTGGTAGATTCATCCATTGTTATCTGGATATGCAGTTTCGGTGATGGTGCAACGACGTGTTAATCGTCAGTGCACACAACCAAACGAGCATATTTGGAGAACTATGGGGAGATGCTGCCGAAATTTTGTTGGACGTGACAGATAATAGATCATAGGTTGGCGACTATGATCTTATAATACCGAACGGGATAGGACCAACTACCCGGTGAATAATCCAAATGATATATCTGATGAACTGTATGCATTGGCGCGTGGCCCATCGAGACGCGCTGCTCGATTTTCTGCATGTATTTCTCGGGAAAGTAGGTATCACACACTGGATCAAGATTGTTATAGGAAAACCCAAAATAGTGGTGTCCTAGTCGAAGGAAGTCATGATGGAGAAAATATTGATTTATATGGGGTTATTGTCGATATAATTGGAATGAAATATTTGGGAGAGCTTGCGGTGTATCTGTTTAAGTGTGATTGGTGGGATTTAAGCAATCCTCGTACTAGAGTCCGTGATGATGAATATTTTTTGAGTGTTAATACATCAAAAAAATGGTATGAAGATGATCCTTTTATTTTGGCTTCTCAAGCATCTCAAGTATTCTACTTAGATGACCCGAAGTTAGGAAATCAATGGCGAGTAGTTCAAAAATATTCTCCAAGAAATATATATGATGTTATCCCTCAGGCGGAAGGACAAGATGAAGAAGAAGATGACTCTTCTACTCAAGAAGCATACCAAGAGAGTCAACCCGCCTTAAATTTGTTTGTGGATTTGAGCCAGTATGAGATGATTCCATTAAATAGAGAAGATATTGAGGCTGAAATTGTTGATGCGACAGTTGAGGAAAATGTTGAATCATCTGAAGTATCTACAGATGATGAGAGCGAATTGTCAAATGAAACTGATACAGATTCTGATTGACCAATTATGTGTTAACATTACACTTGATGACAAATATTTTACTTATTGAATGTATCAGTAGTTTGAAATTATGCCGCCAAAGAGGAAGGAAGTTCGCAACTCATCTCCACCTGTTCCTAGCTCTCCTTCATTGTCACCATTAGAGATTGATTTTACAGAACAAGGTAAAAATCTAATACTCATAAAAGTTATTAATTAAGGTCCTATAATAGAGATATAAATGAAATTGATTACAATGTTATATTTTATAGAATCTACAGTACAATCTCGTCAAGGTCGAGGCACCACTAGAGGGGTGACGTTGGAAAAATATCGGAAGGTGGGTAAGATCAAGGTTAACATTCCTGACGAACATACTGGGGGCGAAGGACAACCAGCAGCTTGGCTTGCATCACATGTGGGTGCTCTTACACGAACTTACGCACCTTTGGCAACGACTTCATGGAAGAAAGTCCCCCAAGATGTTAAAGAGCTTATCAAGAAGCGTTGTTTGGTAATGTTTAAAACATTGATTTAGTAGAATAAATTTCTATATTTTACTTAAATTTAGAATATTATAAATGATAATGTGTTTGTGACTATTCTTTTAAGGATGATTTCGAATTAAATTTTGGTCGGAGAGAGAAGCGTAAGACTGTGGAAGAACTTATGGGTAATGCATTCCGCAAATATAAGGCGAGGTGTCATGAGTATTATAATAAGTTTGAGAAGAAGGAAGATGCACGCCAACATCCTTTCCAGGATGTCCGACCTTCTGAGTGGGAAAAACTTTGTGACATGTTTGAGGATCCATCATATCAGGTATAATGAAATTTAATTATTTTACTTGTCCTATCTGTCATTTCGCTTCATCATATTTTCAATTTCTTTACAGGAGCGAAGTTCTATAAACAAAACAAATAGATCAAAATTGAAGATTAATCATCATGCAGGCTCAAGATCTTTCCATCGCCTTTCTAAGAAATTGGTATTGCTATTTTTTTTATTGGATATAGTTAATTATTTGGATAAATCATAATGACTTTATATCTTAACACATTTATTGTAGCAAGATTCAGATACTAATTATGATCTGACAAAATTATATGATGCATCGCACACTGATCGTAATGGAGAGTGGACTCATCCTGATGCCTGTGAAAATTATGTAAGTTTTATAACCTGTTTTAATTAAATATATTAGAATATTTATGACGATATTAATTCTTTATCTTATATATGGCTAGGATAAAATGATTGCCCTACGTGCTGAATCTGCGTCAGATCAAAATTCCTCAACAAGTGATATTGAGATTTTTACACAAGTCCTGGGTCAACGTTCAGAATATTTGAGGGGTTTGGGTCGTTATGTAAAGCCTGGTCCCTCTTCCTCTTCTTCTGGGAATGCATCTATGACTTCTATAGCGCTAGAGAATGCGAATTCCAGAATCGAAGAATTGACTGCAAGACAGCATGAGTTAGAGGCTCAATTGGCAAAACAAGCAGATATGGAGATGCGCCTCAAACAACATGAAGAACAACAAGAAGAGTTCAGAAGACAGATGCAACTCCAAATGCAGCAGCTTATGCAACAGTACAGGCCTCCAAGCAACTGATGGATTTTGGGATTATCTATTTATGTACGAACAATGCCCGTCTCGACTGTTATTTATTTAGTTTGCGCTTATTTTAACACTTTTGTGAGTGTTAAACAGTTTCTAATGTATTTTTTCAAATAGTATGAATGTCTATTTAGTTTTCTATTATTGATTTAAATTAAAGAGATATCGTTCGAACGAACGTAAAACGTTCGAACTCTATGTAACGACAATAGCGTTCGAACGTAAACGTAATGTTCGAACGAAATTTATGTTCGTAGAGTTCGAACGATCACACAACGTTCGAACGTAAATAATTTCAGTCGTGTTCGAACATAGCCTATACCGTTCGAACTTATATACCGTTCGACCTGACCATTTAACGTTCGAACACAAAGACAATTCATAACGTTCGAACGAATTCATGTGTGTTCGAACATATTTCGAAATCGTTCAAACACATCACTACTGTTTGAACTTAAAATTTTTTCCGTTCGAACTATTTTCTAGGACGAATTTAAACCGTGACAAAAAAAATTTTCGTTCGAACGTGTTCGAACGGTTTCCTTCAATTTCGTCCCAAAAGAAATTTTTTGGGACGAAATGGTGATTTTCGTCCCAAAATACCTTTTGGCACAGTGATATTGGAACGACTTTGGGACGAATTTTTTTCATCCCAAAAATTTTTTTGGGACGAAATTGGGGTCTTTTGGGACGAAAATTTTCGTCCCAAAAGACCATTTCTGTTGTAGTGTTTGGACAAGTTTGATTTTCAAACTGCAACTAACAATTAACCTGATATCAAAGAGCATAATCAGGTTTTTCAAGTTTACCTGAGGAAGCTAAAATTGGATTGTGAACCTTCGTTTTACTCTCAAAGACTTGCTGCTCTTACTCCTGGATTTACTGGAGCATACATTGCAAATGTTTGCAATGAAGTTGCTTTGATTTTTCGCAAGGAATAAGAGTGCAAAGGTCCCTATTGATCATTTTGAGGTAGCTATACATAGGGTCAAAGGTTTTTTGAAGAAAAACTAGGTAAAGTTTATCTCAATCTTGCACTTTAAACAAAAAAAAAAAAAAAATAGGACAGTACTAGTTTTTCATGCATCTAATTGGTGTGATTGATGCATGATGAATAAAAAGAGTTGTTGGCTTTGGGTGCATGTAAATGTTTCACTGATCTTCAAGCTATATTTCAAACCGCGTTGTTTCTGTTCTTACTTTGTATGCTAGTACTCTCCCCATCTACTTGTTTTGTTAATCTGTGACTTGTAAAAGCCCCTGAACCTAGAACTCGTTAGTATAGTATACAAGAAAGATGCCTTTGTAGAATTTGAAGTTGCGTCAGAATTTTAATGAAAGAAGACTTGATCCCTTTGTCAACCATCCCTTCCTTTCTTTTGTCATCAAAAGAAGACTAGATCCCTTTGTTGCACTTATCTTCTTTAGATTTAGTTCATTAGAACTTTGCAACAAATTATGGGGCAGCCTCGTGTATTATTATTATAGGGAACTGCCAATTTCTGCAACAAAATGGGTGGGGTCAAGCAGCCAATCTCTCGCCTGTAAAGACCAACTTTCTTACACATTTTACAAACGCTAAACTATTGAATTAATTAAATTTAAAGAGAGAGAAAAAAAAATCTTTAATACATCATGATGAGGGAGAAAATCTTTTTATAAAATATCATTTGATGCAGTTTTTGGCAACGATCTTACTTAGAGTGGTGAATATCTAATAGCATTGTGAAGTTCTTCAAATATTGAGCTAAATATGTGAGTTTTTCACCACCATAGAGAAAAGCAGTATAAAACTAGCTAGGTTATGTTTGGCCATGATGTGGACTTCTGATTGAGTCAATTAATTATGGCACTGTCGTTTTTCTCTTGGATCAGGTACTGTTGAGGAAGAATATCACAACTGGAGCCCAGAATGACTTAGAGAAAGTGACCAAGACGACCTATGCCCAAGTTGCAGTCTAGGTTTCGGAGATAAGGTGGGTCTTCTTTCTTTTTGGATGATGCATTTAAGATGACTAAAACCTACAGCAGCAAGACTGGTGCAATTATTGACAGAGAAGTTAGAGGCGGATGGGTGGCTAAGGCTTACAACAGTACTGCTCAGCGCTGATAGTGGAGCACAAAGAGGCACGTATCAGAGATTGCAAAAGCTGTTTGCTTGAAAAGGAGGTCTTTCATCAAGATCATGACTTGTGAGTATTAGGAGAACGACCATTCAAGTCAAACACGCCCGGCCACCGATTATGATAGGTTTAGGTAAGGGTTCCAAGAAAATAATGAGGCTAAGGAACCACATGAAGGAACGGATCCAGCAGGGAACTCAACAGTGGTATGACGTCCTGGCTCAGCAGCTTCAATCCGCCTGCCTTCAAGGTAATGGGTAGATGTTTCCGCCATTACCCTAGGCGGTTGGGTGGGGGACAAGGGTTTTGTAATTTGTCACACCAGATGCTTGTAAAGTGAGAGGTGCTATTCATAATCCTTTTTATCATTATCCTTTCAGCATCTCTTGACGTGGGATGACTAGTTAACTAGTTTGATTGTTGTCCTAATGTTATGCGCATAGAGTTATGCCAATAGCGGATGCCCTGCGCCTGGATGTAAGGGGGGCTGATCAGGACTTCTGGTCTGTTTTTTCTGAAAATATTTGGTAAAGGCCAATTAGTAACTCATGGTGTATGAAATTTGGAATAATACGTGTGTGGTCACTATTGTTTTATTGTGAATGCAGGAGTGGAGACTCCTTTTCCAGCGTGTGTGAAGGCATAGGTTCACACGACATGTTTTAACAAGTGATATTGGGTGTGGCCATTAAATTACTCTTAAATTAAACTCGACCGTACAGACTACAGAAAATATGTGGTGCAGGCAGGCATGTATATAATGGAATTCCATAAAGGTCTTTGTCACACAAAATGCATGGGGACCCTAAAAGAGAAGCTGTGATTTGCTGTACAACCCAACAAAACTCACACTGCGCGCTAGCTTGTAAAGTCTCTCGACCTCAAATCCTATTTCGTCCTGACCTTCAATTTTAGAACCTATCCCTCTGTACTTCATTGCATGATATAATAAATCCTACTCATCACGGGAGGCTGCAAATGAAGTTGAGGACAGGTGTGTGTGTAAAATTTCAATATATCTAGAAATGTCTATCTCTAATTTTTTTCCTATAATTAGTAGATTTTGTATAATTTTTATATATTATCTATTTTCAAGGATGTGACCACACTAAAATTAAATTAAAACTAAGATTATGAGAAATAATAAACTAATAAAATTAACCCTCAAAGTTTTTTATTATACAATATTAATTTTCTTAATTTAAAATTCAAAGTGAAAATACAAGAAAAATAATTTAATATTGATAATTTATATAAAAATAGTGGAGATGATTTTATCCTCTAAACTTCATTGAGCAATGAAAAGTTTATTTAAGGTCTCAGTTGTAGTATTCTATGCTTAAAAATAGATAGATTTTACATGAAATTTGATAAACTATCTTAGATATTAGAATGAAAGATGACATTCTAAAAGATCACTTGATAGTTTCTACGAAGAAAATAATTTTTAAATATTTCATATTGACAAAAATAATAATGGATGAATATTATTCTATAAAATATTGTTGTCAAAAATCTAAAACAGACATTAAGTTGTGGTTTTTAAAATTTTATTTCTACGTTATTTGGCAAATTATCGAGATTTGATTTTACATATACTTTATGATTTTGTAATATTTTTTTCATTTTACATAAAACATCTCATACGATAAAAAAGTTAGCCTCTAAAAAAAATTACTGGTTCACCACCGGCCGCCACCACCCCGAGGAATGACAGAAATGGAAGCGGATAGTTGTCTAGGAAATAATTAGCATAATGATTTTTAGGGTTTTTTTAAGGTTTATGTTAAGATTCTAGACTTTTCCTGTTAATAAATTTTAATCAGATATAGTTTAGCTTATAATAAAATTGGTAAAACAATGAGGTGGCTGCAGCTTAGGTTTGGACGGTGTAAATCTCATGAAGTCCCGACAACAGACGCACTTATCTTATGAAAAACATGCGAAAACTTTTTTCCTGAGTATCGTGCATGTATATAGATTGGATTGGATTGGATTCCATCTGTTTCTTGATGAAAACAAGGAAAAGAAGACAAAATCAACTCTTTCCAATATGCCAAGCAAATCGAAAAGTAGTCAGATCACATCAAGAAAGGTCAACACATAAATTGAGCGAAAGCTTTGCATGAATTTCAAAGTTGCATGCATGTAATGTAGGAGCAGATCAAACTAGTATAAATTTATAAGGAGTTTTAGAAGTTGATGATGGACATTGGACGTTGATCAGACCGGAAAGTACTTGACAAGGAAAGATAGGAACAAGCTCTTTCAACAAATTAGGAGATGATGATCAGCCTCTGAGGGGTGACAAGATGATCAATTGAATTCGACTGAGATAGTACTCCACTTTGCCCTCGAGGACAAGACTAGAGCAATTTAAAGGGGTCAAAATCATGATGTTATGGACATAATAATTAATTAGCCATTTATTACTTATTTATAGCAACTTCTGCTAGTATTTGTTGGGCGTTACGTACTATAAGGGAGGTCAAATTAATCTTTTGTAAGCCCTTAGAGGATGTATTGTTGGGATCACACCAAGTCATTCGGATTCAGTCAGTTTTATGTCAACACAAACCTAACACATGAGATAATTAAATGGATCGATCGATTATCCTGACTGATCAAACACTACACTAGTACAGTACCTATCTCATCAGTTGACCTCACACGACTCATTTATCCATTCACAACACCATGTTTTTAACCCCATAAATAATATTCACAAATACTTGCAGATCCCTCTTAATGTTGGAATTAGACATGGCAAAAGCTATACAATATCACTAGAATTTCAAGCTATGTTTGTCAATTCACAATTCAATTTTTAACTAAAAATCAAGTGACGATTTCTCAGTTCATTAGGTTATTTGGGAGTAATCATAATGTCTTTTTTTCTTATTGGGTCACTCGGGTAGTCTATAGATTGGCCTAATATTGACTCGATTATTAATCGGGTTAGATTCGAGTAGACCTGAATTATTCCGAATCTAATTATAATATCATTAATGCTAAACTCTTTATCGCGTGTCGTAACCGTATCGATTATGCTGGTCTATTAATAAAAATTGTCAATTTTGTTGAAAAGATCTTCAATGAACTTCTAACATTTTTATACTTATCCCGTAAAGAATTGCAAGCTCAAAACGATAAATGTATGACTAGCTTTTGTTTGTGGAGATCACTATTTTACTTTTCGAATTAGTTAAACCAAATTTAAAAAAAGTTAGTAATTAGAAGAAACCAAGATTTTGTTCTTACCTAGTCACCCAACACATTCTCTCGATCGTTACAATTTCCAATTAATTCACCAACTTCCATTATCAAGTGAACAAAGCTGCACTTGATCTTCTAATCACACTTAAAATTGGTTGGATGCTGACTCTACATGTGCAAACTTACTTGTGAGGGAATGATGTGACTGCATTTTGTTTGGCAATGGGGTCAGTCATTCAGCGCGCAACCTGTAAAATCATTCTGGCCAAATTTCACCTTCTTTTGGCTGTAAAAGCTTGCCCCTGAAATCAAGCATTATTGGCTTCCTTGCTGGAAAGCAAACACAAGGGAATACTCTAAGAGTAACTAATTGATAATCATTTGTGCAGTTGTTGAATTTGTCGATTACTATTGGCTCAAATATTGATAAAGCCCTTAGGTTTGGAAGTATGTTTTATCTCTTTACATCTAAGTTTTAAACTATCTTGAATATAAATAATCTCTAGAGACTACCGGACTGGAAGGTTTCAGCTTCCTTAAATTATTCGAGGTGTTTTTGCGGAAAACTATTTATCGAGGACCTATGTACCTCAGAATTAGTTTGGACGCTGTTCTTGAACATCTGCTGCCAATAAAAAAAAAAAATATTGATCTCGAGTGGCCGACTATGATCAAGGAGAAGTGATGGTAGAGTACTACAAGAAAATTACTTATTTACGATTAGTTAATTCCAGCGAAATGATTATTTATAACTAAAATTTATTGTAAATAGCCTTTTAGTTGTAATAAATTGATCACAAAAGTTCGTTTTTCTTGTGCTGGCATGATTGAATGTTTCTATTACAAAAGAAAATTGCTATATAATATACCATTATCTTACTCCGGGGTTGATATATATGGTAGTGTATAACAACGCTTAAATTTGTTATTTAAAAAAAAATTATTATAAATGGTCGATAAATAATATTATCTTAATGTAGTGTAACGAGAATATATAAAATAAGGGTGAAGTGTATAGCATAATTCAGAGAAACGAAGCCAAGCTTCAAAGTTAATTGCCGACGTTACTTCTCTTACAATAATATTGAGGCGGCTGTCCTTTTCTGTTGGTTTTTTAATCTTAGTTGATGTTTGTTTAAAGGAGTCATTGTTTCATGCTTATGTAGCAGCAAAATAAGTAATGCTAAGTCATTTTAAAAAAGAGTAAATTTTATTATTAAAAAATAATTTTTTTTATATAAATAATGTATTTATTTACTATTTTTAAATTGATTGTATCGTATTATAACTATTATTTTTTAACAAGTAAACATATAGATTTTTTCAAGTAACCAACAAAAATGGCATAAACTCAAAAACCAGATACTATTTTAAAGCCAACCTGACTGGATTGCCAGATCAGAGAGTGTACGATCTCCGTTGGTGTGGCTTTCTAAGTGAACCAACCCCCCCACTGATGAATCTGCTTGGAGGAATTCCCAAAAAACAATTGCAGTATTGTAATAATTATAATAATTGTATTTTTGTAGGAATATGATAATATAAGGGTCATAGTCATAGCCAGCCCAGATGTTTGAAAACTGAAATAATTGAGAGAAAGAGTTAGAAGTGGAGCTTTCCCCAGACTCAGCTAACCTACCTTTACCACCACTTTACATCCCCTTCATTTTCCTTTCTAGCCATCATTCATCTATTTCCTTTTTATTTCATATAATTTTCCGTCCAAACATTTTTTTTTATATGATTTAAAAAGAGACAAACATAATATATGTGAATTTCATGATATTATATAGTGTTGTCTATAGACAATATGAAATTCAAACGTTAAGTATTGTAATGTTGGCAATGTGTTGTTGTATCTATCTCTCTTCGAACGGTAGAAAATACTTACTACAAAAAATTAATGTAGGAAATCGTGATCCCTTTTTTCCCAGTATATTATATAATGAGAATCCAGTTATGTTGTGGTCTACATTAGGTAGGTTAGTCATTTTCACTATAATAGTGGGAAGTGGCTCCAATTATGTATGTTTCTATGTTATACATGTAGGTATATAAACAAATTGGCACCCACAACAATATATATTCACAAGAGTGGAGACGTGGCAAAATTGACAAAAGCCAAGTAGCATCAACACGAGTCTCTCGATGACTTCATTGTTGTAGCATGAATGGATCTAGAACTCTCGCAAGAGTTCTTTAAAACGCAACGGCATAATATATGCATTAGTTAATTTATAAATTAGACTTTCTCACACCTTGCTTGTTAAACAATCAAATATATTATTATTATATAGTAATGAAAACACCAACTCACAACATTGGAAAGAGTGGTCTTTGACTCTTGAGTGCATATTTTTGTATTATTTGCATACTGAATTGGCAAGTTGCTAGCTACGTTCTTCTTAAGAAGTTGGTATAAATGAAATTAGATCGTTAATATGAAGATATTTTTATTCTTGAGAATTAGTCAGGAATTCATTATTGTCGGTTCATAATTATGACATTTGGTAGATATTTATTGATTTTGTGGATGTAAATGATTGTTCTGACAAAATAATACAAAATACGGACCTTAGCTAGGAAGAAAACAAATAACAAATGATCAGGAGATGTACCCACGAAAAAGAAAAAAAAAAAAAAAGGAAAAAATCATATAAATAATTGAATATTTTGCACCATACAGAGTTTCGAAAAGTCCAAAATATTCACTGAAGAATGATAAAATTAGAGAAATTCTATTTGTAATTTCGAGTGATTGATTTTATGTATAGTCTTATTGATGAATGTGAGTAAAATAAAAAAAAATATCATTTTAAGAAGAATATTATTGTAATTTTAAATTTTTTTTAAACATAACTGTATGAGCTTATATGAGCAATCTCTATTTAAAGACTGTATATAGATTAACTCATAAAAATATATCGATCAAAGTGTTGAAATTAACTTAAATTTAAGATAAATATAAGTAATTCAATGAGTATAATAATCACAAAACAAATTTATATAAAAAGATTTTGTGATTTAGAATGAGGGTAGATGAACATTTATCTTTTTTGTAGCACATAGTTTTAAAGATTTTAGAGGATGTGTTATCTTTGGAATGCCATTGGATGTACTTAAAAGCAAATTCAATGTTGACACGTTCCTTTGTTTGGTGAACCCCTTACCAATGAATCACATTATTTCTTTCTTTCTCTTGTCACCCACACCAACTAAAGCCTCCTCTTCTTGGGCACATTAATGCTGATTTTTGTATCCATAAAAAAAGACTTGATCATCAAAATATCATATGCTCCATAGATGCCTATCTACATCTACCATGTTTCCAGTTGTGTACAGATGTTTTAGGTTTGGATCCCAATGCTTTTCTTCTGAGGACCATAATGCCCCTCACTAGCTCTCTCTCTCTATCTATCCAACATTTGTTCTACCAAGTTTTGATGGGCTTTTTTCTCTTAAATTATTTTTGCACAACTATCTATTTTTTAATAAATTGTAAATTGTCATTTTTACCCTCCAAATTACAAACAGCAGCTGTAGCTCATTTCCTTTCCTACCAACGGGTGATTTCTTCTTTCACTCTTTTCACATTCAGTCTATGTAGTTGGTTGTGGTTGACCTTTTAGATTTGAAACCGTATGCCAAATCGATTCTTCCTCATGCAACCAATATCCCCAAAAAAAAAAAAAAAAAAAATGTTGTAATAAAAAATGCTATTTGAAAATGCTCATCAACAAAAAAATTCAAAAATCGACGCCGATGGATCTATGGGAAGAAGAAAAAAATCCGAAAATGATCATAACAGGAAAAAAAAATCTTTGGCCGATGATGACTATATTGAGTCTAGGAGGGCTCTTTAGTCTTTGCCTTGTGCGAGAAGGTATTCAACATCGAGCGTTATGGTGTGTTAAATATGGAAAGCTGCTGAAGCACGCAATGTTTTAAATACCATACTATATTATATTGTATTGGTTGGTATGACCGAAATATAACATACCGATCACTGGTTCGGTATAGATATTGCATATATTTTATACCGGTTTATATTTTGATTTGTACTGGCCAATATTTAAACTTTTAATTTTTTTTTTAAACTACAAGCTCATTTTTTTACGTTTAATTTATATTAGATTATTTATAATTTATATATATATATATATATGTATTTATATATAATTTATTTATATATCAACTATTCCAAAACGATATTAATATTAAAATATTTTATTTCAATACCATGACCTGTACGGCATCCAGTGAGTAAGGCTCTGTCAAATAACTTCTGTTCATCACAGGCATATATACATTCTCTAGTCTCTTCAAGCTTGTTTCAAATATAATATTTCCCCCTTCTTGAATTTATTGTCCCCAATTTAAGCAATCGAGATAATTTATACAACATATCACGTAATGGCTCTCTATTATATTTAAAGTTATTTTCAACGTATGTTTTTCAACTTACGATCGTGGGATTAGAGATCTTTTCAATTACTACAACTAATAACCTCGTTTGTTTAACAAGATGAGATGAGATACGATGAGTTGAGTTGAGTTGAGTTGAGATTAAAGTTAAAAAATTGAAAAAAAAAATATTATTAGAATATATTTTTTAATATTATTTTTATTTTAAAATTTGAAAAAATTGAATTGTTTATTTTATTTTGTGTGAAAATTTGAAAAAGTTATAATGATGAGATCAGAGATTTTTAAAGTTTTAGATTTTAGTCTTGAAAGCAAATTAGATAAATCGATTGCGATCTCAATTTCACACTACGGCTGCTTGGGATGTCGAAAACAATCATTTAATTACATTTTTAGATTGAAAGATGAGATGAATTGAGATAATTTATAAATAATAATGAGATTTATAAGTTGAGATTTGTGAATAATAATAAATAATAGTTAGATAAACTGAGATCATCCCTCAATCTAAACGAAACCTAACCACTATCAGAGTGGCCTAGTAGTTAATATAGTAGTTAATTGGTCAAGAAAACTTGAAATCAAAAGACACTTTTATATATTAAATGATATTTTTCATCATAGAGTATACAAGTGACGCATACTTTTTTTAAAAAAAATGAATAAATATGAGATTTATATAAAAAATTAATTTTTTAATAATAGATCTCACTCTTTTTTTTAAAGAATATGTGTCACTTACATAACATATGACTGTATCTGATATTACTTATATATATTATTAATATATGTATATGTGTGTGTGATTTGTGTTATATTTTGATTGTGGGACCTCCAACCTCCACCATTTGTATCTTGAATTATTTATATAATACAAATATCTTTGCCGTGGGGGAAATAATATATAAATAATTAGTTACACATTAATGATATTTTATGCCTAATAAATAGTAACATAATAAAACGTGAATCTTCATTAATATAAACAATGATTGATTCTTTTAAAATTTTAGAGAATCATCTCCAGAAAATAAAAAATAAAAATAGAAAGGTTAAAAAAGTCATTTTCGTAATTGGAATTAGATTAAAGAAAAACGATGTGAACAGGCCTTGTAAAGTTGGGCAAGGCTGGAATTTTATAGACACAGCCAATCGGTGTACAAAAGTACAATTTTACACGGTGTTGTGAACTTTTTGACGTTTGAAACAGTGGCCTTCCTGTCAGTTTCTTAAATTATTTGTTTTGAATTTTAATTAATTAAACGTGGTTAAATATCTAAATTAATTAATTTTCAATTCAGAGACCCAGGCTCAAGAAGCAACAGTTTCTGCCTATTTAAACCCGCCTCTCCTCCCACTTCTTCCTCCTCCCACTTCTTCCTCCTTCCATTCTGCTTCACATTCTGCTTCACATTCTCTTTGCCCTTCTCGAATACCCCCCTCTTTTCCTTTTTTTTTTTCCTTCCTGTGATCATTTCGAGTTTTTGGTAAGTCTTTCTTTGGACTCCGTAATGTTTTTCTTTTCTTGCATTTTAGTTTCCTCTGGCATTATCACAATGCATGAAAGCATATTCATTTTGGGTTCTGCGAATTTGGGTTACTAATGTAACTTGGTGTACGTAGTTTTGGTTTCTGGGGTCTTTGAATTCTGTAGCAATGAATGGGTTATCTAGGCCATGTTGTCTTCTTTTGGCTTAAGAGTTTTGTTTTGTTTTGCTTTGCTTTGGTTTGGTTTTTTGTCCTTGTGTTACTGTTTCAATTTCAGCGCTTTCAACTTTTGTTAATGCTGGGTTTTGTCTCGAAATCAAAGGGCAAAAAGTTTATACTTTGCTGCAAAGTGAACTTCACTTTGATTTGCTTTGCAAGTGAACCCGTTTTAATCTATCTAATGTAATTAAAGGTTGTTTTTAGTTTTATTCTTATAACAGTTTTTTAGGCCCGAAAAGTGATGTTGTGATTCATTCATTGAAAAAAAAAATGTTTCGTTCAAGTTTCTTTTCTAATTTCCATATTCTTTTATATGTCTTCGACTTTACGCAAATGAACACTTGGAATCTCGTAGAAGAAAGTGAACTAGTTTTTCGTTTTAATATGCAACCTCTTTTTAGTTAGGCCGGAAGAGTTTGTGTCTTGTGAGTTGTATTTGGATCTTAAAGGTAAAACACACGGTGGAAAGGGGTTTGCTAAATCACATGAACTTTGTTCAGAGAACCCGATGATGTATTTATGCCTTTGCGGCTTTGTTTTTGTTTGGCAGAGCTAATATTTGTTGCCAGCTAGTTGTTTGATAATGGAACTTGAGCTTTTGGATGTTCCATTTAGGTTTTCTAACCACATAAAGTCGCTGGTCCACCTGTTCTTGATTCAAGATGTACTAGTGGCTGTGGCTTGTTCATTCAGAAACTTAACAAATTCTTATCCTGAATAAACTTTTCTTCACATTGTGCTAATCTGAGTCAATAGGAGCCTTTAATTAGTTTAAAGCCATGAAAGTTTGTCGTTTGAAACTCAAAATGAATTTGCATTTAAACTTTGGTGGGTTTAAGTTATCGTGGAGCTTAGTGTTCACTTGTTTTTGTTCTTTGCTCAAGGGCTTCTGATAAAAAATGGAATTCGAGGACTGCTACAGACAGGGTCAGAGGCCCAAATATGAATGCCTTCTGTTTGGTATGCTATTTTATACTGCAGATTTTGTGTGCTAGTTTCAATTGGCTCTTGGAATGATTTTGTAACTATATGTTCGAAACTTGCAGATCTGGATGACACTTTGTATCCTCTTAGTTCTGGTATTGCTGCAGCATGCCTCCAGAATATAAAAGGTAAGTCCGAAAGGTAGTAATTCTTCGATTTCTCTCTTATACATGCCAATTATGCATTTCTAATGTCTATATGGATGATGCCCTTGTTGTAGATTATATGGTCGAAAAACTTGGCATAGATAAGAGCAAAATCCCTGATTTGTGCAACCTTCTGTACAAGAACTATGGAACAACAATGGCTGGTCTTAGGGTATGGATTTGATTGATTTGAGAAATTTTATTATTGGAATAACTTGAGCATACCGATAAATTATGTTCTATGGAATTCTCTTTTTGCAGGCAATTGGCTATGATTTTGACTATGATGAATATCACAGGTAAGGAAATTCCTCTTCTTTGGTTTTTCCTTGTCTCCCTTTCTTTTTACCTGTTGGTCTCTCGTGGTGTTGATCCTGAAGGATTGTCATCTTTTACTGTGCGAGTGTTTGTTCTTATAAAGGTGGTTGACCTTTCACTTTCATCTGTAACAGTTTCGTTCATGGGAGATTACCATATGAGAACTTAAAACCCGACCCTGTTCTGAGAAGTCGTTTGCTGAGCCTGCCTTACCGTAAAGTTGTAAGTAACTAACTAACCAAATGGGTAGCCTAGCAAAGGGAACAAGTGTGACTGTATTCTTATAGAGCTTTCTTCCTGTTTTGCAAATAGATTTTCACAAATGCAGACGGAGTCCACGCAGCCAAAGTACTCCACAGGCTTGGATTAGAAGACTGTTTTGAGGGGATCATCTGCTTTGAGACTTTGAATCCCATTCACAAAAGTGCTGTTTCAGATGATGAAGACGACATTGAGTTTGTGGGATTAAACAATACTTCTGCTTCTGCTAGTGCTGATGTTCCTTCCACAAACACTAGCAGTAGCTCTGATATATTTGACATCATTGGGTATTTTGCTCAGCCTAACCTTGGTTTGGCATTACCAAAATCACCCATTGTCTGCAAACCATCAGAAGACGCCATAGAAAAAGCTCTCAAAATAGCCAACATAAATGCTCAGAGAACTGTAAGAAGATTATCTTTTTAAGAACTTCAGGATCATCTTTCGATTTTCTTTCGGTGAACTCCTTACTAACATTTCCCTTATCATTGATATTCTTGCTCTTTCAGTTGTTCTTTGAGGACAGTGTTCGAAACATACAAGCCGGAAAACGTGTGGGTCTTCACACCGTGTTGGTATGTCAATGGGAATTCTCTTCCCTTAACAAGATGAATCTTTGCTTTGTTGTTACAACAACTAACCCCATATCCTATTGTGTCAACTCTGTTATGCAGGTTGGCAATTCCCAGAGAGTTAAAGGTGCAGATTATGCTTTAGAAAGCATCCACAACATTAGGGAAGCAATACCAGAGCTCTTGGAGGCTGAGATGAAATCAGAAGTTTCCTACTCTGGCAAGGTTGCAGTGGAGACTTCTGTGACAGCTTAGTTCATATTTTATCACCAATATGACAAATTAAAGAGATCATGTATTTGGGATCCTAACCTTCCCATGCCCCCCAATCTCATGATTCTGTAGATGATGTAGTAGGTGTTTCTTTCTGATTAATTATTTTATCCCCCACAAATTGTCATTATTTTCTCGTCTCCCTGTGTTTCATTGTACATCTTTGTCACTGGAATCATAATCAACATGCAATCACAGATCAAGAGGTTGGGATGTCGTGCTACTTTGTGTCTCATAATTTAACATGCAATACTGGTAATACTTTGACTTTTACTAACGTGAAAGAGATGCACAAGTGCAATACCATTGATGAAATAAGCAAGAGTACTTTGACTCGATTAATCATTTCGTAATACGACAGAGTAGGATTGAAGGACGCAATGTCAAGCAAATTCTGCATGATATATTCAATGTACAAGACCTGGTTTTACTTTGATAGTTAATTAAT
Organism: Juglans microcarpa x Juglans regia; assembly: GCF_004785595.1. Classification (NCBI taxonomy): domain Eukaryota; kingdom Viridiplantae; phylum Streptophyta; class Magnoliopsida; order Fagales; family Juglandaceae; genus Juglans; species Juglans microcarpa x Juglans regia. Next base: position 31,406,954 of record NC_054602.1, on the reverse strand, counting down.
TAATACAAAGAGTTGTACAAGTTATTGAAGTCATATACCGTATGCGTACACACAATTAGTAGGAGAGAAGCTGGCCCTACTGTTTGCAAATTGCATCAATGAATGCAAGAAACTGGGCCCATTCATCTCACTTGATGTTGATTTTACATAAATATGAGTTGGCTCAAGCTGCTGGGACATGACTACATGATCTGTTTGAGTTGGTGGTGCTCACAAGAAAACAAAGATATATCAATGTGTTTATGGCAAAGGAGTTTGTGTGAGTTGAAATAGAATAAGGATGCTGCTAGAGCCACCGATAAAAGTTACCGATCGGTACCGACAGGGTAAATTATTATTATTTTTTTCTAAACCATTTTTGTTAGTTTTTTTTTTTAAATACTACAAAATAAATACAATTTAAAAAAAAAAAAAAAAACACTAGTAAGCATTCTTTGTCGGTAGGAGTATTTTTCATAGAATAAATAAAATCCAATAATGTTCTTTCCATAGTTTTTTTCTTTTTTTTCCAATTTGCACCTTAATTAATGAAATTAAATTACACCCTAAGTTTTCAATTTGCAAGCTATCAAGATTTGATTGTTTAATTAACTTCGATAGAACATTGGGGCACGTTTGATGAATGGGCCCCATCATGTGGATGCAGAGCCATGAAAGGAACGGAGCAGATTCCTTAATATACATATATAGAGTCAACTTGTGGGCCTTCAGAAGTGGCCCAAAATTTGTGGGCCTTCAGAGTCAACCATAATTGGGCCCAGAACTTCATTTCATATAAAACATAAAAAATTAGAAGTGAGATTTATCATGAAAAAACGAATTAAAACATAGGTCTCAATTTTTACCCTTAAATTTATACAAATCAAATTTCAATAAGATTACGTTACTAAATTTAATACGCGCATATAAAATAACGTGACAAGTTAAAATATATTAATTATTTTTTATACTAATTGTTAAAGATAACATCTTTAATTTAATTTTATCTCTAATACTAATTAACGGGACAGATTTTTATAATTGAATTTTTGTTTTCTTGTTTACAAAAGAAGACGAACAAGGATGCATCGATGCTTTCTTTTAATGTGTGTTCACCACCGACAGCTTTTTATTATTGTTACAAGAGAAATGCTTGGATCCCATTTTGGATCTCAAGCATTTCTACTAATACCCTTCTTTATTTTTTAATGATATTATAATATTTTTAAAAAAAATACATGAAAAAAAATCAAGTAACCTTCTCGGTTAGCAATATCAGACCCGATCTCAGCTGCTCTTGCGCTGCCCTCGTTACAAATCATGCATTGATTGATTTGTGGAAGTTGGAAAAAATTATGGTGAGAAATGACAAATAACTAAAATCTAGGTGCATTGATTATATATTTGTTGGTATAAATCACCATCTAGACTTAAGAGTAGAGCTTGAAAGTAAACGCAATTAATGTGTGTGTTTTATAACAATAGGAGAGATTACGGACAGGTTTGGGTACTGAGAGTATCTCTCAAAATATCTCACTATTATTTTTTTATTAATCCGACGGCGACTACAACAAGCTTTGGTCCTACCCAAGACGGTGACCATAGATGACAGCGACCGCAACAGCCTCTACCCACTACTAGGGTTATAAATGAATCAATACATTTGATAGCCCGCTTGGTACTCGCTCAGTTAAACTAAAATCGAACTCGACTTGTAAGAAGGGAAAAAAAAAACCTTTCGTGAAAGCAAATACTCACTCGATTTGTAAATGACACATACCCGATAAAACTCGACTCGACTCGGTTAAGCCTCGTTAAGGCTCGCTCGCTTATGTTAGAGTCGACTCACTAGTTCGATTCGATTAAAACTGATTTATATATTGATAACTATATACATATATATATATGTGTATTAACTAATAATATAAGCATATTAACTAATAAAATTTACTTATTGATAAATTTATAATTCAATAGAGGTTCTACTTATTAGTTGTATAAATTTAATATTAAATCTTTTATTTTTATGTAATTTATTAATTATTAAATTTTATTTAAAAAATAAAAAAATAAACAATTCAAGCTAGAGCTCAAGTTCGGCTCGATTTGAACTTGTTTGTGGGATGAACTCGAGTTGAGAGTTTAGTTTATCGAGTCGAACTCAGCTCGAACTCGAATATTTTGAATCGAGTCGAACTCGACAAGCCAAATACTGGCTCGACTCGATTATAGCCCTACCCACGACAGCAACTGCAACAAGCAGATGAAATGTTGGAAATGTTTTAGAATAAGCTTCATTTCAAAACAAGTTTTAGAAGAAGCAAACGAAATGCAAATTCCTCTATTTCCCATTATTTTTTTATTTTTTTTAAATATATCTCTGCTAATGCCACGTCAGCCGATTCTCTAAAAATTCCACAACCCCAGTTGTCTGTAGCAATATTGTAATACAAATATTATTATTCTCATAAAAAAAACATGTGTTGTCTTGTAATTGGAGTGGGTATCATTGATTACAAGTGTACTAGTATAAAGAAAAGTGTTATAGATATGAAAAAAAACTACATAAAAATAAATTAACAAATTAACGTAATTTAATATAATTCTTTATATCTAATTTTTAATAAAAATAATTTTATAATATAATATATCAAATTTATAAATTTGTTTTTATATAATTTCTTTATCCAATTTCTTTCATATTACTCACGGGTGGTTTGATGCGTACTAGATTCGAACAGATCTGAATGTGTAATGTTCACGCTCAAGAAAGGGAACGGAGAATTCGAAGAGCGAAGGGATCCGATGGATCGACCAAAGCTCCGGAAGGAAGGAAGGTACACAGATAAACGTCTCAGATCGAATATCTTACCGACGGCCGGACGGATTGACGTCCTATCCTACTAGTCTTTCCTCAATGGCCATCTTTACACGTGTCCCATTGGCATCCTAGTCCACAACTACCTCAACGCTTTGTCATAAAGAATTCGGTCAATATGTCATGAACACGGTTCACTGTCGATAAGGATTCCAGAAACTTCGACCCCCGTTTCCCCCTCTTTATTTCACTGCTTTTTTCTTGGTGCCCATTTCTTCAGAAACAAAGGGATCTCGACGAGTTGGAGTAGTATCATCAGCAATGGCGGAGTTGGCTCGGAGCACGGTCCTTGTCACCGGAGCTGGTGGCAGAACAGGTGCCCCTCCTTGTCTTTAATTCTCTATTTAGTTCGTTTCTTCTCTGCTTTACTTAAGGACGAGTTTCGTATTTACGTGGGTTTTTATGGGTTGGCTTCGGCAGGCCAGATAGTTTATAGGAAATTAAAGGAGAGGTCAGATCAGTATGTTGCAAGAGGTCTCGTTCGAACCGAAGAGAGCAAAGGGAACATTGGTGGAGCGGATGATGTTTTTGTTGGGGATATAAGGGATACCAGCACCATAGTTCCTGCAATCCAAGGTATTAATTCTCTCGTAATTCTCACGAGCGCTGTGCCCAAGATGAAACCTGGGTTTGATCCAACCAAGGGGGAACGACCTGAGTTCTATTTCGAAGACGGAGCTTATCCTGAACAGGTAGTTACTGTTGCTCACATTTGCTGATATTTGGACGGCTTTTTGTTCTTCAACATTCGTATCAGCTTCAAGTTTTCTCTTTTTTTCTTTTTGGGGTAACTGTTAATTTATAGCTTAATGTTGACCCAATATCTTTGCTTATTAGGTTGATTGGATTGGGCAGAAAAATCAAATAGATGCTGGTGAGCATTGGCTTTCCTCCTGTCCACTTTAGTTAAATTGCCTTTTTGTTTATCTGAATTATATGATCCATGTGACAGCTAAGGCTGCTGGAGTGAAGCATATTGTGTTGGTTGGATCTATGGGGGGAACAAACCCGAATCATCCATTGAACCGCTTGGGTAACGGCAATATCTTGGTTCGTAATCCCTTTATAAAATTGATATTACTTGTTTGCCTGTGGTTCTCTCTTGGGTATTGTATCTTATGTCCTATATATATCACAGATATGGAAGAGGAAGGCTGAGCAATATTTGGCTGACTCTGGTATTCCCTATACAATTATAAGGTAGACCCATTTCCATGCTTATTTGATTTCTCTTGTTAAAATAATTTACACTGAACAATGTTTTTTACTTGTCACCTTGATGGTGCTTGGATGATGAATGAAGATATGAATTTCTTGTTAGTGGGATCAATTATCAATAGTCAAACATTTTGATTTCGCAGACGAGATGAGATTAGAGTTGAAAATTGAATAAAATATTGTTATAATATATTTTTTTAATATTATTTTTGTTTTGAGATTTGAAAAAATTGAATTATTTATTTTATTTTGTGTGAGAATTTGAAAAAGTTGTAATAATTAGATGAGATGAGATAAGTTGAAAAGTTTTGTAAAAACAAACGAGACCTTGCAGAAATCGTGTTTTATCCCTTAGGGTCTGTTTCTGGGGACAACCAGCATCATGGTGTCCTTTTTAAAAATAAAAATAAAAAGTAAAATAGATTAGAAAACTAGGGTAGACTCCATTCAATAACCATTTCTGCATTTGATTACCTCTATATCAGGACGTTATATGCCTACATCAATTTCTGCCCTTTGCCTTGTGACTGAGAATCTCTCTCTTACTTGGAAGTATGGCAGATAGGACATTAAACTTTGCATTCCGCTATCTGTTTTAAGGATATAGCACTGAATGTCAATATAAGGACTCCATGCCTCAAAGATGAGAGGCTTTGTACCGAATCGCCATGATCTCTCTCTCAGTAGCGCCTTTTTGGCTGCAAGTTTTGTTGAAGTACAAATCTTTGAAGTTAATTGAATCTTTTATTAACGTTAGAATGGTTTCCTTAGGGTCAGATTTATCTTCAAACTTTAATTGAATGAACCAGATACTCTTCCTTGTTCTAGTAATTCAATTAAGAATTTTATCGCCTATGTTAATAATACTGTGGTCAATTGCCCATTGACATTCACCGCCTTGCTGGTTGAGTTAGAGCCGGAGGCCTGCAAGATAGAGAAGGAGGCATCCGAGAACTTCTTGTTGGAAAGGATGATGAGCTTCTTCAGACTGAAACAAAAACCATTTCCAGGGAAGACGTTGCGGAAGTGTGTATTCAGGTCAGGTGATATTTAAAGTTGTGCTGCAAGTGTGGTTTTATTGGATTTTTTGTAGGGAGTTAGCTGCAAAGCAGCATTTGAACATTTGTTTGGGGTTATTGCCTTTACTAAGCGGACTCTTTCATTTCAACAGGCACTAAAGTTTGAGGAGGCCAAATTCAAGGCGTTCGACTTGGCCTCAAAGCCGGAGGGAGTTGGTACGCCCACGAAGGATTATAAGGCGCTCTTTTCCCATATCACTGCCCGTTTCTGAACTGTTAATGGCCATTAAAATTGGTCTAGTTCTAGCTCTTTGGGGGAGGGGATTATTTTCTTCAAAATATTGTTTAACTTTATCAGCTGAGATTCCTAAACCATTGCAATACTTTCTAATTCAAGACTGTTAATGATCCCAAATTTATGTGGTCATAATTAGCGTTATATTATATGACCATTACATATTCCTGCTTGTAAAACAGTGATCATTCAGTGAACGCCATAGATTTTATGAATTTCCACATTATATATTATTTATCATCTGTTTAATCATTTTTTAGTCTTATCAATTTATTGAAAATTTATTTATTATTCATTTGCATTAACATAAAAGAGGATGAAAGAACGATCATTTGAACATTTGGGTTGCTTATATAAAATTAAATTATCTCATCTTATATAATTATTACAATTTATTTAAATTTTTATAAAAAAATATAATAAATAATTTAATTTTTTAATATTAAAATAAAAATAATATTATAATAATATTTTATTTAACTTTTAATAAAACATCTCATCTGAAGTACATAATTAAACAAAGACTGATTTTCCTGAATTATGAGTTATCGGTTTCCAAATGTACATCTTGAAATTATTATTTTATTTTAAAATTATCATCCAAATTTTTTATTTATTATTTAGCCGATATGCTGTAAAGAATTACAACTAGAGAGGGATAAGATTTTGCTTTCTCATTTTCGTTCGTATATTTTATTTATTTATTTTAATGATTAAGAAAGTAGTCTTAGTAAATTTGTATATTCTTTTTATGCTTAAAGAATGAAAAAAATACAATTTACTAAGATAAAATCTTGAGTAATAGCACTAGATAATCCGCCCAGCAGTGATTGCGGGCGTGCCGTGTAGGCAAAATTTAATTTTTTTTATTTTTATTTTTTTATAATTCTTTAACATTTTTAAATATTTTTAAAAATAAAAAAATATCAATACATTAATAATTATTTTTTTAATAATAAAATGACATGTTAATTTTATTTTAATTGAAAATATAAAGAGATATTGATTAAATAATAGATAATATAATCATTTAAAAAAAGAAAAACTACAAATAAAAAGGGGTGGTCGTGGCCGGTGGCGTTGGGATCTCTCGCGTGGCCGAAAAGTGGGGGGCCGGGAAGATTGTTTGCTCGCTCTGGCTATAACGACGCCTGACATGGCAGTTGTTCTCTCCCTTAACACCCATAAACCCTTCCCCGTCCTTCCTCTCTCATCTCTTAATTATCTTTCTGGCCCTATTCGTAAACGCAATTCCGTTTATTTAGCTCCCGTCAGGATCCCAGGCCACCGACACCCATTCCTTAACAATATATCGAACAAAGTAGACTCAAACCCAGAAAATGCGCAAGAAGAAGTTGCAAACCACGAAGTGAACGATTTAGGGGTTAAAGCTGCTCTTTCTATGCTCAAATTTTACAAAAGTAGGTACTTTTTTTTTTATTTTTTAATAACTTATATCACTTAATTTCTAAATTGTGTATTGTTCATCTGTTGTTATTTTATATATTTTCAAGCTAAAAACTTTGTATTGATTAAGCAGGGGAAATCTCGCCGTTGTTGCCGAACAGTTGTCGTTATGTTCCAACTTGTAGTGGGTACTCCATGGAAGCTTACAAAAAGTATGGAGTCGTTAAGGGCACTGTCTTGACTGCTTGGCGTCTATGTCGTTGCAATCCCCTTGGTAATCAATCCTAACATATATTTCTATGTTCTTTAATAGATATACATACATTTATATATATTTTTTGTAATATAAATTTTCTATCACTTTATCAGGTGGGTCTGGATTTGATCCTCCTAGGTGGTATGACGAGAGAAGTCTACCTGAAGAATGAGGCATCTTGGTTTATCTGCTTGCCGCTAATTCAAAAGTACTTGGTTTCTTTGAGGATAAGGTCTCAACTTTATCCTTGCCAGCATTTTTTTTCCCTAAAGTTGCACAATAGATTGATGTGCGTACGAACTGCGCACTTACAAACTGATGTGGGCATTTGTTATTTTCTAACATCTTCTGTCTGTGCATGGCAATAAGAATGATCTTTCAATTAACGTTCTTGTCGCTCATTGGTATATCCTAGTGACTAGTGAGATGCAATGATGCATTAGCTTCCTAAAATGGTGTCATTCGTTTTATGGGACAAATTTTCTATACTGATTGCTTATTTTTCTTTAGTTTTGTTCTTTAGCCGTGTTCCGTTACCATCTTTGAAATTCAGTTGGGGAACTTGAGAAAGAACCGATCTATAACGAACACTCATGTTTTGATCATTTTTGGACCGTTAACATTGTTCTAGATTTATGTTCTGAGGGCTTGGCCGTACAACTAATTATCTATAGGTCTGTATGAAGAAGTTGTTCAACTTTAGCTTTAATGTTGTTAGATTTAGCAGTGCATTGCCTAGTTGAGAAAGTCCAGACACTTCGAGAGTCACAATATTCAATCAGACTACCGTCAAGGATATGTTCTGTTCACTCCTTTGACCTTTATACCAAATTTTCTGCAGCTTTTGCACAGTTGTTAAGGTGGGCCTAATCCATTTACACTGACCGCTGGGACTTGCTCTAGTTATAACTTTCTGCTCGTGGTCTTGCTATGAATTATTTATCGATTTGGTAAAAGGATCTATGATTTCCCACTTGTAGTTTTGATATCTTTGATTTTGGGTTTAATCAGGAGCTGTTAGAAGTTAACGAGCTGATGCCAAAGCTCTTTTGTAACCGGAGTGAATGTGCGTGAATCTTGGGAGTGAGTGTGCGTGAATCTTGAGATTGTCATGTTGCAGGTTAAATGGAAGATTACAGTAGATATGGACATGGGTTGTGATGATTAAGCGCACTGAAATGGGCAGATAATAATTCAAAAGAAAACAAACTGAATTATAATTGTTTAATGAACTTGCTGATCATTTTTTTTAATTTTTTTTTTTACAAGTAAGAATCTTTATTGAATAGATTGAAATGTCCAAGTACACAGGAAGTATATAAAGTGAGACACCTAATTACAATCTAGTAAGCTGGAAAGAAGAAAGAAACTCATGAACATTCTCACCCTTCAATACAATAGTAGAAAATCACTGTAAAAGAGAGAACAAATAAATTCTAGATTTCTCCCATTGCACGCTCCTTATTGTTAAAGCACATATCATTCCTTTTTTACCATAAACACCACATTAAGCACAAAGGTATCATTCTCCACACTATTGCCAGTTGAGAGCTATCATGTCTCCTATTCTAGCACGCTAGTAGTTCCATCACACTCTTAGGCATTATCCAACTTAGCCTGGCTCTACCAAAGATACCAGCCCATAACTCTCTAGCCACCTCATAATGTAAGAGCAAATGATCTATCGATTCTTCATTCCTTTTACGCATGTAGCATCACTCCGTGACCACCATACCACGTTTCCTTAGATTATCAACTGTCAAAATCTTTCCAAGTGCAGCTGTCCATGTAAAAAATGTAACTTTAGACGGCCCTAAAACCTTTCAAATGCTCTTCCACAAAAAGAATGTGGGTTGTTGAACTGTCAAGGCCTTGTAAAAAGATTTAATAGAAAACTTTTTTCTCCCCATGGAAATCCACAACATACGGTTACCGCCATTGCCTCCTAATTTTGTTGAATACAAATAACTATAAAAATCTGCCAGTTCTTCAAATTCCCAATCCTGAGCATTTCTAGTAGAAGTGACACTCCAAATTATCATCCCATTTGCACGACTCAGCAATTCTGAGACTGCAGCTTACTGATTGCTAGCCAAGTTAAATACAACTGGAAAAACAATGGAAAGAGGGCTCTCCCCACTCTAAACATCGAACCAAAAGCGAGTTCTTACTCCATCATCCATTTCAAACTTAATATGTTTTTTAAAAGTGTTCAACCCCTTTCTAATAAATTTCTATAAGCTTATTTCATAAGACCCCTTATTCTCCTTAGAACACCATCCCCCCATGCACTAAACCACCATTCGCAATCAGATAGCTCACAATTTGCCAACTCACAAGGTGAAATTTAATTTCCTTCCTCATGCCACCTCACAAGAAGGCTCTAAACAACTTTTCAATCTGATTTGCCACACTTACCGGTAATGGAAAGAGAGAGAGATAGTAAGTGTAGTAAGTGGGAAGGTTGGAGAGGGTGCTTTTACCATACTAATTAATTATTAATTTCAATCATTATTTTGATCGATTACCCATTACCATACTCCCAAGATTCACTTTTACTCCACAGGAAGGGTTGTACTCGATTTTGAAAGTGAAGTTCATGATTAGTGAGTACTATATAAATGTGTCTCTCCAACTACAGAACGTTTAGATTTAACAAATTAAGAACCATAATCCTGTGAGAAAACACCACTTGCCAATCTGGAACATAAATTAGTCAACGTGGCACAAGGCCTATATGATAAACATTAATTATGAACCGAGATAAGAAAGAATGTTCCAAATGGAGCACACGATAAGAAAGCATAATGCAATGCTACGAAGCATGAGTAAAATGTTGAGCACAATGGCCTATGGAGAAAGACAAAGGTCAATCACATTCCGCAAAATAAGACGAGAGGAGCATATAAGTGCATAAAAGTATTCCAATTCAGCAAACAGCTAATAAAGTTTCTCATTAAAGAAAGGGGACGAGAGAGTTCCTAACATCATCAGCAGCAAACCAAAGCTCCCTCCATGTGGGGAAAGATACTATTCTTTCGTTTATAACACTGTTGCATGAGTTTCCTCTTTTACATGTTAATATTAAGTTGACTGTGTCCATTAGGCAACATTCAAAAACCTAATGGACTGACTAAGAAAGAGTAATTAGAATACAACATTTGTGCTGAGAGAGGACTATAACTTGAATATTCAAGTCCTCAAAAAGATAACTACATACCACTACTTTACCCAACATTCTTCTCTCCAGTCTGATCACTTTTTAACTGCCAGGTTACTGATTAACCTAATTATAAAGTAAGAAGCCGATTAATCACAGATGAGAGCAATGCAAGAGGGGGGCATTGATACAACAAAAACAGAAACAAATAGCAGCATTACCTTGGGTCCTCAATCATCATTTTCAAATGCCAAGGAGATGAGAGGTAGGCCCAATTAGACAAGTGTGCCTGTCAAGCTCGTTAGGCCGGTTTCCAACAAGAAAGGGCAAAGATGGTTCGCCCCTTCCATCCTTGCAACAGCCACCGGCTATCTTTATCAATGACAAAATCCTTGTGGTAGCTGGACCTCACCTTAGCCATTGCTGCCTTCACAAGCTCCCGGTCAAAAGGTAGCTGAGCAAGCCCAGCTCTTAGGTTTCGGACTTGCCATTGCTTGTATGTTTCGGGCCTCTCCACTCTCTCCCAGCCTTCACAAGCTATAACATTCAAAGCCTCCCAACCAAAGATCTCTTTCTCAATCAGCATTCTTTCTCGATCCTCTCGAGGTACAATAGTTTCAAGCATATCAAACAATGCAGAATAGTGAAACAATGCCTCTCGGAGCCGGGTTACAAAGAAAGGGGCATTGAAGGCACCGCTAACAACCCCGTGGATGAAAATAACTGGATTAATCTTCCTCACCAAATTGAGGAAGGCATCTCTTGAACCTTCAACTGACAGGGATTCATCACGCAAGTGCCTACCCCGATACAAGCAGTTTACAACAAGGAACTCATCCTCATCAATTCTCAGTTCCTCGAGTTGAATGGTCTCCCATTTCTTAGCTATGGCATGGTACTCAAATGGCACATTGAAACTCTCAGCATAAGTTGCTAAGCGACGTCCGGTTTCCTCAACTCGCTCTGCTGGCCGAAATCCAGGTTGGGGAAAATCTATTCCAGTAATCCGAAGCTTTGGGGGCCCACCAGGTCTCCATGAGAGCCGCTGAATAAGGGTGGGCCATTGGAAACCATAAAGGATACCAAAGTCTATGACATGGAGACTTGTTGCCTCCACGGCTTCAATCTGTATCGTCTTATTTGATATAAAATTAGATATCTTCCTAAATGGGCATGCAGCAAGGTAAAGATGGTAAGCTTTCAAGACGTCAGCAGCAGATGTTCTTTTATTAACTAGACCTTTATATATCTGGCTGCCAGTTCCAGCCAAGCGTGCCTCAAGGCCTTCAACAAAGATATGGGCCAATCTCTGATTTCCATCCCCAAAAGGAGTAGAGTGCTGCCTGATTCGCTTTAGCAATTCATTTGCGCTCCTCTGATCATCAGCTGCAACAGCTTGGGAACAATGAATAAGGAGAGTTCTCAAATCCACCACCTCCTTGTTTCTACTTTGTTTCTTACCGCGTCCCCTTCCACCATTAGATCCTTTTGATTTCCCATTCCGAGGCACAGTTTTGCTTATTCCATTCTGCTGTACATTTTTGCTTTTGCCGTTCTGCAATGTCTCCTGAAGGGCTGTCAAGTGAGCCTTACCTTCACCTGCGCTACAGAGCAACACCATATCAAACATCTTAGACCGAAGAGTTGATTCGACATACACAGTGGCTTGCTTACTACGCCTCTCATCTTCTGTATCTCTATCCTCCCCTCCATGAGGATGCTTCTTTCCCCTTGAGCCAGTAGGTGAGTCCTTGCCCTCATCCTCCATCTCCACCTTAACCTCCATCTTGCCCCTTCCTGCCTCGGGCTTCTGAAATAACAACCCATCTGCCTCCAAGTTAACAAACAACTTACTTCTGGGCGGAAGAAACTTACTAGCCTCTTCAACCCCCTTCCTGAATTGCCAAACAGATTGGTTCTTGCTATTTGAATCAGGCACCTGAAAAGTACCACTTGGAAAACCCACCAAGCCATCCACACTACTCATCTCACTATTTAAACAGATATTCGAGGACTGAGAAATGATATCAAGTGGAAGACTTTGTAATTGGGAGGTATATTCTCCGTGATTTTGAATCGGGGAATTATCACCAAAACAACTACTACTATTAGTACTACTGGCATAATTACTGTGATATACATAGTGATTATCATCTGTGCTCTCACCATTTCCATTGATGTGATTTGTTATATGAATCGGGGAAGGGGGGTATTTTTTCCCAAGCAACTCATAGAAGGATTTCTCGGCAGCTTGAAGTTCCAGAGAATCCTGAAGCATGCAAGACTTATCCTCCACGCCCTCTTCCATGAGTATCTGACTTATGAACCCCAAAACAGTATCGGAAAAGTCACAGTCCTCCGAGTAATCCTCACCCTGTGCCCCAGCTGAGGACGGGGCCATATGACTCGGTGCCTCATCCGGTTGATGGAAATGAAAACCCCTATACTCGTGATCAAAAAAGGAGTTTCCGAATCTGGGTCCAGAAACAGGGTTTTGATTAGAAAGAACCGAAAAAGATTGATTGCCCAATTGGATTGCATCTGTGGAACCCGAAAACCCCCTAGGATGTGGATCCATTGTCGCCTCCTTTGTAAAACCTCAATCAGAAGTCATCCTTTTTCCAAGACCTCCGTCAGAACTCTGCTTCAAGAATCTAAATACTAACCTCAATTAATTGAATTTTCAAAATTAAACATCAAGTTTCTTTTCCAAATGACTTCCTCTTGCTTTTGGCCTCCACCTAAAAAAAAAAAGAAGCAGGCTTCCTTACATGAACACCTCCAATAGCAAACCAACAAATCCTAACCTTTTCGGGTTTCACGAACAAACCTTGCAAGTCGCAGAATTTAGCAGAGAATATGAATAACAAATAAGAAAAAATCTTCACTCTTTCTTAAAGCTTGAATGCACGGTATTCAAATTCAATACGAGAAGGGAAACAGCTTCAAAACAAAAAACTAGAAAATGAAAAGTGGAGTATTCTGTACCTCGGAGAAACCCTAGCCACGGAGAGAGAGAGAGAAAGAAAGAGAGAGAGAGAGAGAGAGAGAGAGCGCGCAACTGACAGGAACAAGGTCGTCCTATGCTTGTTTCCTAGTTAATGTGGTGCATTTGAAAGTAAAGAAAACCTCCATCCGAGGTTAGTGGACTAATGACTACAGAAACCATGCGCTTTCTGCGACTACCTATTCTCGATCAGTGGAACCGGTCGGAGGAGTGGGGCAGAATAAATAAAAGATTGAAAAAAGGTGTTTCATAGAAAAGTGTAGAAACTGAAGTTGGGTGTCGGCTGCTTTAAAAGCTGTTAAATGATAATTAATGAAGTGGGGTTATGGGTCAGTCCCCACTTAAAAAAGACCACATTTTGAATGGTTTAATGGCTTCTTTCTTATGCTAACTGTTGAATTGGGTTTTGCATCTCTATGGAGTTGGGGTGCAAAATAAAGTAAAAGGAGGGACAGAACAATTAGTAGAAGTGGATTATGCTCTTTTTTTCTCAATTCCCATGGCTATCTATGCATCACAAAGACGAAAATGTAAACAGAGTGGGATATACATGATGGAAAAACTGAAACAGTATAATTCTGAAAGCCAAGGGATGAATCTAGCAGAAGTGGGTTATGCTCTGTTTTCTCAATTTCCATGGCTATATATGCCATTACAAAGACGAAAACGCAAACAGGGTGGGATATACATGATGGTAAGACAATATCTATTGTGAAAGAAAAGGGATGACTCTTTGTAGGTTTTGCACAGGAACTTCATTTCAAGTTTGAGAAAATGCTGTCCGAAATAGAGCGAGGAGTCAATCGAAACTTGCCCTGTTGAAATAGTTTTGTCATAAGACCGAAAAGAAAAAACTTGCCCTGCTGAACACGACTTTCATCTTTTAAGCCTGCTCTTGTTAATTTGCCTGCCTCCCTCAGACGTCTTTGTCACTAATGCTGTTTATTATACGGTATATGCTCATCTGCTAATCAGTATGATTCAGAAGTTGAAATCTTTGCAGCCAGTTGGCTATGATTTAGCACTAAGTTGGAGTAATCATGGAGGTCTACTGCAGAAGATACCTATATATATATAGAGACAAACACAACGTGTCTTTTCTTTTTAATAAGCGACAAACACAAAGTGCTTTGCCCGTGGAATATATATAATTGAGATTGAGTATGATTCGTTTCCTTTGCTCCTAAGTATCAAATCATTTTTTTTAGTCACCCAAATCCTGATGTATCAGAAGTTCAAATCTGAAATTCGGTGCGAGACAGATTGTAGCCCCAAAAAGAATGAGCCTATGATAGTTTCTGGGTAGTGAAATATTCTCAAAATATTCAACTATTATTTATTATTTTATTTTTATTTTTCACCTATTTTTCATTATTATTTATTACTATTAAATATTTTATCATTATTTTTTCACTATTATTTACAGAATATCTGAAATCATCTCACTACCCATCCAAATGAACCTCAATCTTTATTTTCTTTTTCTTTCTTTTTTCCCTCATTTTATATTGATATTGAGTAAAAAAAATGTATCTTACTCTTTGCCTTTGTGTAATGATTAAAATTAACCCACTTTCTTGCACCATAATGATTATTTATTTAGAAATATAGATGAAGACATCGCTTGCTAAGCTTACTTCAGAGTAAAATTAGAATTTTTAATCTTTTCCCTATGTGCAATGACTAAAATTTAAAGAAAAATTTACCTCATCATTCTCACACCACATTCAACACATAATATTTTATTTTATTTTATTTTTTATTTTTTCTCTTATTAAATATGTGGTATACGGATGATAAGCACAAAAAAATCAATTAGTTTAGGAGACTGATGATATTTGTCAACCTCGTATGAGGAATGTCTGGAGATAAATTTCCTATCTCCCAATCCAACTTGTTTTGTTTAAAACAAATATTGGTTTCCAAGAAGGAAAGGAAAGAAAATAAAAATGTATGGTTTTCGCATTAACATATTATTATCCATCAAAGATTACAAGAGGCCCCGCCCCATACCAGACCAGACCTTGAATATTTTGGACAAGAAGACAAAAATAAGAGTACTTCATGGTGACAGAGACCGCAATTTGCGCGAGACAAGAAGAATCAACGCAAGAAGGATCACGAACGTACATGTTGGCTTCAACCTCTTAATTATTACAATTTACATGTAAACATGACTATTATGATGATTGTTGAGGAGAAAAAACAACAATACATACGAGGAAAAATGTTGAACACAATGGCCCATGCAGAATGACAGAGCTCCATCACATTCCGCAAGAAAAGATGCGAGGAGCTTATAATTGCATAAAAAAGTAATCCAATTCAGCAAACCGCTAACAGTTTTGCTCATGACAGAAAGAAGGGAAGAGAGGGTTCTTAACAATATCAGCAGCATACAAGAGCCCCCTCCCCAGGGGAAAATAAACTATTATTTCATTAATAACCCTGTTGCATGAGTTTCATCCCTTACATGTTAATGTGAAGTTGACTATGTGCATTAGACAACATTCAATAACCAATTGGACAGACTCAGGAAGCATAGTTAAAATACAGCATTTGTGGTGACAAAGGGCTATAACTAAAATCTGCAAGTCTTTCTACAAGTGACTGCATACCCCTGCTTTACCCAACAACCATCTCTCCAGTCTGACCACATATAACTGCCAGGTTACCAATTACTCAATTATAAAGGAAGCAGATAAATCACAGATGACAGCAACTGCAAAAGGCATATTGGTAAAAACAAAAAAGAATCAACTAGCAGTATTGCCTTGGGAGCTCAATCACCGGTTTCAAATGCCAAGGAGATGAGAGGAAGGCCAATTAGTAAGTGTGCCTGTCAAGTTCACTAAGCCGGTTTCCAACAAGAAAGGGCATAGGTGGTTCGCCCCTTCCATCCTTGCAACAGCCACTGACTATCTTCATCAATGACGAAATCCTTGTGGTAGCTGGACCTCACCTTCGCAATTGCCATCTTCACAAGCTCCCGGCCAAAAGGCAGCTGGGCAAACCCAGCCCTTAGGTTTCGGACTTGCCATTGCTTGTACGTCTCAGGCCTCTCCACTCTCTCCCAGCCTTCACAAGCTATGACATTCAAAGCCTCCCTACCAAAGATCTCTTTCTCAATCAGCATCCTTTCGCGATCCTCATGAGGTACAACAGTTTCGAGCATATCAAACAGTGCAGAATAGTGAAACAATGCCTCTCGAAACCGGGTAACGAAAAAGGGGGCATTGAATGCACCATTAACAACCCCATGGACGAAAATATCTGGATTGATCTTCCTCACCAAACTGAGGAAGATATCTCTTGAACTGTCAACTGACACAGATTCATCATGCAAGTTCTTACCTCGATACAAGCAGTTTACAACAACGAACTCATCCTTGTTAATTTTAAGTTCCTCAATTCGAATGGTTTCCCATTTCTTTGCTATGGCATGATACTCAAATGGCACATCGAAACTCTCAGCATAAGTTGCCAAGCGACGTCCAGTTTCCTCAACTCGCTCTGCTGGCCGAAATCCAGGTTGGGGAAAATCTATTCCAGTAATCCGAAGCTTTGGGGGCCCACCAGGTCTCCATGAGAGCCGCTGAATAAGGGTGGGCCATTGGAAACCATAAAGGATACCAAAGTCTATGACATGGAGACATGTTGTATCCACGGCTTCATTCATTATCGTCTTATTTGATATAAAATTGGAAATCTTCCTAAACGGGCATGCGGCAAGGTATAGATGGTAAGCATTCAAGACGTCAGCAGCAGGTGTTCTTTTATTAACTAGACCTTTATATATCTGGCTGCCAGTGCCAGCCAATCGTGCCTCAAGGCCATCAGCAAATATATGGGCCAATCTTTGATTTCCATCCCCAAAAGGAGAAGAGTGCTGCCTGATCTGCTTTAGCATTTCATTTGCACTCCTCTGGTCATCAGCTGCAACAGCTTGGGAACAATGAATAAGGAGAGTTCTCAAATCCACCACGTCCTTGTTGCCTCTTTGTTTCTTACCACCACTTCTTCTTCCACCGTTAGACCCTTTCGATTGCCCAATCCGAGGCACAGTTTTGCTTATTCTATTTTGCTGTACATTTTTGCTTTTCCCGTTCTGCAATGTCTCCTGAAGGGCTGTCAACTTGGCCTTACCTTCCCCTACACTACACAACAACACCATATCAAACATCTTAGACCGTAGAGTTGATTCAATATACACAGCAGCTAGCTTACTACTCCTCTCATCTTCTGTATTATTGTCCTCCCCTCCATGAGGATGCTTCTTTCCTCTTGACCCAGTCGGTGAGTATTCCCCCTCCTCCATCTCCACCTTGACCTCCTCCTTGCTACTCACTGCCTTGGGCTTCTGCAATAACAACTCATTTGCCTCCAAGTTAAAAAAAAACTCACTTCTGGGGGGAAGAAACTTACTAGCCTCTTCAACCCCTTTCCTGAATTGCCAAACAGAATGATTCTCACTATATGAATCAGGCACCTGAAGAGTACTACTGGGAAAATCTACAAATCCATCCACACTACTGATCATACCATTTGAATTTCTATACGAGTTCTGTAATTGGGAGGTATATTCTCCGTGATTTTGAATCAAGGAATTATCACCAAAACAGCTACTACTATTAGTACTGCTGGCATAATTACCATGATATGCATCGCGATCATCATCTGGGCTCTCCCTATTCCCATTGGTATCATTTGTTCTATGAAGCGGGGAAGGGGGGTATTTTTTCCCAAGCAACTCATAGAAGGGTTTCTCAGCAGCTTGAAGTTCCAAAGAATCCTGAAGCATGCAAGTCTTGTCCTCCACGCCTTCTTCCATTAGTATCTGACTTATGAATCCCAAAACAGCATCGGAAAAGTCACAGTCCTCCGGGGAATCCTCCCCCTGGGCCTCATCCAAGCTCGGGGCTATATAACTAGGTGCCTGATCTGGTTGAAGATAATGAAACCCCCTAGGCTTGTGATCTAGAAAGGGATTTTCCAATCTGGGTCCAGAAAAAAGGTTTTGATTAGAATGAACCGAAGAAGATTGATTTGCCAATCCCATTCCATGAGTGGAACCCGAAAACCCCCTAGCACGCGAATCCATTGTCATCTATTTTACACAAGCTCAATCAGAAGTCATCTATTTTCCAGAGCCTCAGTCAGAACTCTGCCTCAAGAATCGAAATGGAAAGCTCAATAAATTTGATTTTCAAAACCAAACCCGAGATTTCTGTTCCAAATGACCTCTGATTGCTTTGATCCCCAACCAAACAAAAGACGCTTCCTTCAATCCTAGAAAGCTATTAAAACAAACATTAACACCTCCAAAAGCAAATCAACAAACTCTTAAGTTTTCGGATTTAAAAAAAAAAACCATGGACGTTGCAGCATTAAGAAGAGAATATACATCAAAATCCAAGAAGAAATCGCCACTCTTTCTTAAGCCTGAAAGCATTGTAGAAAAATTTAATACGAGAATGGAACAGATTCTAAAACCTAGAAGATGAGAAGTGGCGCGTTAGACTTCCCTTACAGTGAAGCATAGAAGAGTAAAGCGTACTTCAGAGAAACCCTAGATGAGAGGGAGAGAGAGACAGAGAGATAGAGAGAGAGAGAGAGCAGTGGAGCAACTGTAAGAGAGCAGGAGGTCTTACGAATTTGTGTGTTATTAGTTTCTGAGAGTAAAAGTGAGCTCAGTCCGAGGTAAGTGGCTCGATCACAGCCATTGACCTGTTGTCCAGTATATAGGTTACCGGCTATAGCCGTCAAAATCTCAAAACCTGACTGAGAGTCTTGTCCTTCTCTAGATAATGGCACTGTGGAGTCTGGACTGTGGAGTCTTAGCTCTACAGGGCCACAAGCATTTCCTGAACGACGCGTTTCCATGTCGAAACGACGATTTTGTCTCATTTGACGACGACCTACAGCCAGTCAAACAGTCGCCTTCACTTTTAAAAGCAGCACTCTCGTTTTCCATTTCCGAATTTTTTAAACAAAGAAAAATATAGAATGAAAATGATATTTTAGAATCTACAAATAATAAAATAGTTATTATTTTAGATGAATAATAATTATATATAAATAAAATAATTTTTAATAAGATGACATGATTATATTAATTTATTATTAAATAAATAATAAAATAGACATTAAAAAATTCATAATTATAAGTATATCATTATTCTTAGAAATTGCATAGTCTTGAGAATTAGGCGAATCTCAACCAGTCGCCCGTTTGCCATGAACAAACAAGAAAAATGAGACAGCGATGCATCCCACTCCCACGTTAAGGACTCTTTACTTTCATAAAAAATTTTATTTCATTTTATTATTATAATTTTTTTAAATTTCTGAATAAAATAAAATAAATAATTTAATTTTCTTAAATTTTAAAATAAAAATAATATTAAAAAAATATATTCTAACAATATTTTATTCAACTTTTAACTTTTATCTTATCTCTTCTGTGAAAACAAAAGATGTCTAAATTGTCTGCCATGTCCTTTGTGGGTTGAAATTTTTTATTAATTAATATTATTTTGTTCAAGTTTATAGTATAGACGTTGCTACGTCCACAGAATATTTTTATTGAAATCTTTTACCAAACACTATAAATCTTTTTTTTATATTTTTTATCTTTTCTTTCACTATTTTTTTAAACTGTTTAAATGTTTTTTAAAAATAAAAAAATCACATATTCATTTAAAAACACTTACTTAATCATTAAATAAAAAAAATTTTA
Organism: Juglans microcarpa x Juglans regia; assembly: GCF_004785595.1. Taxonomy (NCBI): domain Eukaryota; kingdom Viridiplantae; phylum Streptophyta; class Magnoliopsida; order Fagales; family Juglandaceae; genus Juglans; species Juglans microcarpa x Juglans regia. The sequence continues at coordinate 31,386,996 of NC_054602.1, read as the reverse complement.
AAAATTAAAAAAAAAATTCGGTAAAGAATTTCGTTGGTTTTTTTCTGTAGACATAGTGTTTTCCTTATAGTATTATACGATATTTATAATAGATAAATAAATAAATAAAACAAATTAATTTGATTCCGACAATTAGCCAATTCAATCTGAATCGATCAAAAATTAAATAATTATTTTCAATTAAAATAATTATTTTCAATTTTCTTTACAATTTATACGATACTCTAATATATATATATATATATATATATAATGCCTTTTTATTTTCAAATTAAATTTCAAGATTTTGTAGCATGGATACTTATAATTTTTTAAAATACGATAAAATGTAATCAAATACTATGGTTGCAAAAGATCAGTTCATAAAAATGGTACACAATTATATTATAAAACTTCGACCTTTTTAATTTAATAATTGCAAATTTTGGGTGACAAGATAAATTAAGAATTTTATTGGAATAGCAAACATACAAATTCAACAAACATGCCTCGGTCGTTGACCAAGTCAGTGTAATATTAGATACAGTCATAGGATATATAAGTCTCGTAATTTTTTATTATTTTTTTAGAAAATGTAGGATTTATTATTAAAAAAATAATTTTCTCATATAGATATCACTATTAATACACGTGAGTGCAGCGACTAGATAGGAATACTAGGAGTCGTTTGAGTATGAGTCCTTGTGTTAATGTGTAGGCTATTTTTCCCTGCAATGAGGAAACCGTGGGCGGTGGATTCATGGTTTCAAATAAAGACTAAAAGAGTAGAGAGTGGACTTTGTTTCGGTTTACAGGAGTTTTTGAGTTTGTTTGAGTTTTTAGGCATCCATCAACATACACGCTAAAAGATTTCAGGGTCAGTGAAAATACAGCTCCTTTGACATAGACATGGACATAGACATGGACTTAAAATAGTATAATATACAATAGAGAACGACAACACTTGAGAATCTACAACACAATTGCTAGCAGCAAGACATCATCAACTTTTTACAACCCAGAGATTAACACTGATCTACTTTGTCATTTCTCTTAGGCATTGTTGGCACTTCTTCAACAAATCATGTACAGAGAGGACCAATCCCTTCCCATGGAGAAGGAGATATAATTGATCTTTTACATAGTAATGAACAAATAACAACAGATCTGAACTCTTACCCTTTCTTCTGATCTACACGCTCCTTTGTATTTCTCAAGAAGCCAAGCCCTCAGAAAGCTGTTTTGAGCTGTTGCCTTGCCTAGTCTGATGCTGTGACCAGTAGGCATGGGTAGCTAGCACCCTGTCTAAAAGTACTTGGGGAACAGGCTCTCCCTCCTCTGCTGAGGGGAGATTCTTGCTGTGTGCACTAATGTCTTCCATTTATCCTGCACCGTTATACCAACATATCATTTCATTGGCACAACAATATGCAATAAATTTACAATAGCATGGAATGACGTAATCAAAGCCTTGTAGGTAGCTCAACAACTGCACATCTAAGCTAAGTTTCAACTCCCACAGCAGAAAATTTGGCAAAAATTAGATAGGTTATGGCAAAAAAACTAAACCCAAAAGTGGCAATATCCTGGCATCTCTTCTAGAAAGTGCTACAATATTACAAATAATAAACAGGAAAATAATAGATCTGAAAGTAAAAGAAACCCGCATATAAAATGGTAGGTAGAATGAAGACAAGAGGGATGGAGGAGGGTGAGATGTGTGGTTGCATCATCAAATGGTTAAACACAGTCAAACTCCCTAAAGGGCATTCTACCACTACAATATTAACAAAACAAAACAAAAAAACACACCGGGATGTGCCGGAACTTTCAAATGAACCGCTCACCTAAGTCTACAAACTCAGATGAATCACTCACCTTCAAATCCACATAAGTCCGATGATTTGCACTATCAAAAGCTCGCAATTTAACATCACGCCACCTGCAACCCAAGTGAAGTGCTTAATAAGATGCAACTCACATTCTGAACCTAAGCAACAAGGGTAACCATGAACAAACCTTCCAGTTCCAAGTTTCTCAACTGCCTGAACCAATGCTTCTACTTCTGAAACAGAGAAAGGTCTCCTGATTCGGCGCTGTACATATTCAGAATGTGATTTCCTATGAAAGGGAACCACAGCCAATGCCTCTGTCCTGCTTGATGGAACTGCAACTAAGGCCTGGGTCTCTGGCAAGTTATTGCCAGTTAAAATATCAGCAAGGGAGGGAACTATGTTGAGGTTGCTTTCAACACAACTGCTCAAATTCAACAGAGGATCTGGGGAGACATAAGATGCTCCAGATCTGGGGAGGCAATTATAAATTGACAATATAAACTCTCTAATTCACAAACTTCAAAAAAAAAAAAAAAAAAAAAAAAAAAAAAAAAAAAAAAAAAAAAAGAAAAAGAAAAAAACACTGAGGCAAAAGGGCAACAAAAGATGGTGTTATTCGTAAAGTTGAGCCATCCGATGTTGTTACCTGGAAATCCCATGAGACGTGCCACCAGACAAAGAAGGATCTTCAGTACACGCAGGTGGTATGATTTGGGTGTGTCTGGGCTCCAATATAAAGCCCAAGTTCTGACGCTTCTGATCTTGAGAGATCCCAGTCTGAAGTAGGGTTTTGTTGTCGTCTCTGACCATCTTTCCCTGAAGCAGGATTCCAACATGCAGTCCATTTCCAAGTACAGTAGTCATTGCCTCCATAACTGTCCTCTAACGAAAAGAACAAAAATCAGATTAAAAAACAATCAAATGGAAACATATCACCCACATGGATTTTTTTGCCTCCATCCCAAGTGTTACAGGAAATGCCCCAAGCAATATTAACTAAACCAGAGAACCAGCCATTCAACTATAAGACGCTCATTATTGTTGTTAGATGATGCTAATCTTCATCCTGTTATGCAATGCTGTTAATACGTGAACAACCAGAGCTCAAATGAAACATCCATAGCCAGTTTATTTCCCACAGTAAGTTTTAAAAAAGAAAATGCATTGTCTATCGACAGTTATGAAGGTACTAATCCTCTCGTGCTGACAACAATTTCTAATACAAGAAAAAAAAAAAAAAAAAAAAAAAAAAAAAAAAAAAAAAGAAGATAGGATCTACTTTTTGCCCAAGACAAAAAAGACCTGACATGAGATGTAGAAGACAAATAAAATGAAGGGAGAAAGAATGCAAAAATATTAATATTAAGTACTGATTCCTAAATTTGTCCCCATTAAGTGTAAGCCCCAAGCACACCCCAAAAATGAGCACCTCAAACTCCGGGTATAGTTTGGCACTCACTGTATTTGTGCCCATATCCTTTGTTTGCCTCTTTTGAAAAAAAAAAAGGAAAAAAATATTGAAGCATATTAAGTAATCTCAATGATATCGGGCAATATGGCATACCTTCAATGAACCAACAGTTGCAGTTGCAGGAATCTCTATAAAGAGCTCTGGGACCTTGAAAGACTTAATGCTGAGCTTCACTGAATAACAAATACAAATGCATAAGAACCTCGTAAGTGGGAGCAGATCCTATAGTTCACTACATGACAAGCTTTTCTACCATTACAACCCTTGGACTCAGGATGTACTTGACCTGTTACTGAGGATGATGCTCCAATTGCTGCATATAAGAGCCATGGATATTCAGTTAAAACTGTCTATATACCAAAAGCCTAAACACAAATGGAGATTAAAAAGGAATGCAGGGATCCATGCATTGTTGCACCTGCTGAACGGTTGTCACAATTTCTCTTTTTGGGAAAACTGCTAATGTCTTCATGGTGGAATCCGCCATCAGATGGGCATAGTGGGCTTTGACTATAGAACTTCCTCTTCTTGAAAGGATAGACATTCTGAGATCTTTCATCTATATGATAGTATGTCCCATTGCAATACATTGGCTTCATTTTTCCACCTGGCATGTCATCCCAGAATTGAACACTACTGTTAATTAGTCATTAAACTATAAAAAATAAACAAAAAAGTTGGTCTATGATACTAAAATGACATGTACAAAAATGGAATTCCCATCCTCATAAACTTCACATCAAAAAGTCCTATTACAACATGGAATTCAATGGACTGTATCATAAGACCTAATTTTCATGCTAACGGTGCATAGGCTATAACATTAAGCAAATTACAAATTCTAAAATAAACCCCTACCCTTCAGATTTTGAGATTGTCTCCACTGTCTAGCAGCAGTAAGTTTCTTTATTCTCCTCTCTTCAATATCTGGTGGTGGCCTAGAGAACTTTGATATGGTGCTGGGTTGAGTACACTGAACAGAGTTTTCGTCGTCATCTCTACTAACTACTTTCAAATTATCACAATGCTTTGGAAAAGGACCATGACTTATGCAGTCCCTCAACAAAGATGCCTTTGCATCACTTTCTGAACCAACCCGGGCATGAGGTTCCATGTCCAGTTTCATCAGATCCTCTGAACTGCCAATAACACATGGAATTCCATCTTTTTTACCTTTACTTTCATATGATTCAGCTCCTAACTTCCCCTCAAACACGCATCCTACTTTGTCTTCAAAATGATCCCCAAAGCAAGGGGAATCACCGAGTATACTGCTTGAGGAACATCCACAGTTACTTGTGCTACTCACAGTGGCCCATTTCTCAGCAAAGAATATCATCTCTGACTGGCCATAAGTATTTGATGTAGAATCAATCTCAAGCATATGATTGTCCCGAGCACAGGAAAACCCATTCACTCTGTAGCTTTTATGGTGTTCTTGCAAACCTGGAGAATGGGCAAAGGATTTATCACTGCAATTTCCATGACGACAAGGGTCTTTCTTTAAAGATTCTCCTTCATCCCCCCTGTCTCTCTTAATGTTGGAATACAGAATGTGGTGTGAATCCTTTACACAAGCAGCATTGGTCGGAACAGAGCTTTCACTCTCTTGCAATAAAGTGCCCGCTACACTAGCTAAAATTTCAAACGCTCGTATCTGATTGCCCCCACACTTCTTTCTGATTGGTCCCCTACCCTAAAACCAGGGATTAAAAACGTTTATAAAATCAGGAAACTGACCATTTCCATGCAAAAATTGGTCAATAGGCAACTTGGAATGGTAGTAATTGTTTACCCTCGCTGATCTTGAAGCTCGAGGAATCACAGGAACCTGGTAGCCAGCGAAATTGTACTCCAAACTCCTCATTAGGTAAAAATAAAGAGCATTCTGAATATGAAGACAGCCGGAATAAGACTCTGTGGAACAAAAGACACCATCAGGGCCTGTCAGACACTGAATATAAAAACAATGCCGATAGTAACATGAGAACATCCAGAAGAACTTTTCAATGATGTTAACTAGGGAACACAATTGGTACTAGAAGCATTTTCTATGTCAAAATCAATATTTTGAAAATAGCAACTAGCAGTACAGCCCGTCAACACAAAAGGCTCAAGACACACTACTTCAGTAAGGGCATGACTGTCAACAAAACCAAAACAAATATAAAAAAACTTAAAAAGGCATCCCAATCATTAAAAAAGAACACTAATCACTAGAAACTTTTTAATTCAGAAACAAATTGAACTCAAATATTTGGACTCCTAATCCATGAAGAAAAGAGCAAGATAAAAAAAAAATGCTATGTGCTATAAAGGTTCACGATAACATTTACCAATAGACTTGGAAACGATGCAAGATGCAAATATCATCTTGCACATCTTGGACCAGTTCTCAATCCAAATTTCATTTAAATTCCTCATTCACCAATGAATTTAAAAAATCTCCCAAGTCCCAAGCAAATAAATATTTGCAATAAAAAATTTGTGCAGCCAAATGCTGCTTTACTCTTGAAACAAAAAGAGAAATATGAAATTCGCTCAAATCATCACCATCTTAGGATGCTGATCCAAGCAAAGTTCAAAAAAATAACCAGAGATAGAGCAGCATCATAGAATAGGACTAATAAAAAATTTATGCCAGCGATTGAATAATAAACTAAAGAAAATTAATATCTTACATGGTCCGTTGGAAGTAAACAAAAAGACTTACATTTAAATAGGTATTCGAGCAACCCCACTTCACCCCATCATCGAGGACAATTTATGCCCACCTGAGCCAAGGACATATATAGTCTCTGTAAATCCAAACAGAAACTGCATTAACAATTATATTAGGGAAAAGAAAAAGAAAGCCAAAACACATCAGTAAATACCCTAGGAGAACCTTCAAACACATAAAAAAATAATGGCGGTAAAAATACTTCATTTTTTTCCCATTTTTCCCAAAACGGGTTTTGGGATACCCCTAAACCCTTACGGGAACAACTTCTGACGAAATCAGACATTTTAAACGTTTTCATATTACAGAGAGAGAGAGAGAGAGAGAGAGAGAGAGAGAGGGGGGGCTATAAAGCATGAGTCTTTCCTTTAAAATGGAAGAAGAAGAGTATTGCAACAATTTCAGAAAACAAAATGAGAGATGACCCAAAACAACGATGAAATTGGTGGAATTTGAAGACCAAAAAACAAATGTAAAAACAAAAGGTATGATCTGGATCCTAACTTGACGAAGGAACACCTGCCAGATTCATCAAAGTTTTTCATCGGAACGAAAAATAAAATAAAATTCACACCTATCAAACTGGGTTCTGTCTGATCATTAAAAAAAAAAAAAACCCCAAAGAACCACCCAACCTCTCAAAGCTTAAACCCCCAAGGCCTTTTAAACTTTGAAGTTTGATCCTCGTAACTATAACTGGCCCTAACCGGTAACTTGGCTTGGTGTACGTTTTACCGGCTACACTTGGACCAGTTCCTCCGCTATGGGTGATCCACTCCTCTCCGTATGAGTCCTATGTCCGCCACGTGGAAGTCTCTCCACACATTTTGGGTCCATCTTATCTCGTTCACGTAAATATACACCGGGTAATTTGGGTTTCGAATTGAGAAACTTTTGGGCAAGGAGCTTCTAGGACAAGCAATTATTCCTCCCTTTTTCCCCCGTCTTTTTAACTTTTTCTAGTACCTGTATACCGTATGCAAAAAATGTAAACTTTATTGCAAGTTTGGATTCTACAAAAAGCATCTGATCACATTCCATTTTTTGCAAGTTTGGATTCTACAAAAAGCATCTGATCACATTCTTGAGAGATCACATATATGGCCTAACATATATATGATGCACAAAGCACATATACTGTTTGTTAATTTCATTATAATATTCTCCTCCAACTTTTCATTAGAAATAGGGTTTGTGAATTTGGCATATTTCAAATCTATGCAGCTCACAGTTAATTAAGCCAACATCATTTGTTTGAAAAAAATTCGAATCGGTAGCCCATTATTTTTTTTTAGAGAGAAGATGTTCAAGACTTCAAGTGCTTTCTTTTGTAATATATTGGCCGTTTTATTTTATTGTTGAAAAGTTGAACGCTCTGAACAGGAATGTCGTTGATTTTGCAAGAGATTGCACTCCCAATTAATTTCCCTTCCCTAAGTTTCGAATATGGGTGGACATACAGAATCCAAAACCTTCTCCAATAAACATGTTGGATGAATCTGTGTGAAGTGGTCGAAAACATGTTCTAGCGTCAATGTGGCAAGAAAAGTGGTAGAAGATCACGTCCGTCATTTCGAGAGTTCTGTTATAGAACTCTAGAGTAGAGATAGGAGCAGTGCATGATTTTTATAAGCAGTCCGAACCCAAAGTGCAAGAAAGATGCGGACTGATGAATCTGTAGTGTAGGTGTGTCGTAAAGATGACGAAGGGAAAACCGAAGACAGGGCATTAATGGACATAAAACCTTGGAGGGTGGATAAGGGTGGATTTGTATGTGTGGTGATCAGAGGACAACAGAAAAGCATAGAGAGAGAGTCGGAGACCGATGGATGGCGAGAGGTTGATGCCGCGCGGCTGGCCCACTGTAAAAGGTTTCGTACTGAGTAATCCCGTCGACGGTGGGCCCCGGTGGCGGTCTGGCCTCTTCCCTTTCGGAAAGCGGCTCGCCAAGAACATCGGGGTGGGGGATTGAGCTTCTTCAACCTTGCAGGTTTTGCATATTTCTAATCAAATTTTGCTCGGAAAAAGGACAAGTACTGAGATATTTCTCTGAAGTAATTTATTTATTTTTAAGAAAAATAATTTATACATAATATTTTTTACAATACTTTATATAACTATATTTTAAATAAGATATATTTTTATAAAACATCTTATAAAAATAACATTATTTTATAAAAATATTCTCATTTTATAATATTATTATACAATATATTATACAATGTGTTATGTGTATATCATTACTCTTATTCTAAATAATTAATTATTTCTAGGGTAGAGCATCTAGTAAGTCCGAGTCGGAATTTCTTAAATTTGATTCTAATTCTAACTTTATTGGAAGTTGAATTTGACATTCGACTCTAACTTGTATATCTTTTAATCGGATTTAGTTTCATAATTATCCTATTTAAAAAAAAAAAATTTGTGAACTTTTGAATTTCAATTTTTAAAACATTACAATCTAAAATTAAATTATTCATTGCTATTTACTTAACTTTACTAAAAACATAACCAAAACTGAAAAACTTAGCTACAAGTTAAACAAAAAACATAACTAAAACTACAACTAATCACTGCCGATTTATAATAGCTTACAAGCCAAATTAAAATATTTAAAAAAAAAAAAACAAATCATTCACTCAAAAAGTAATACAAGCCAAAACTAAAATATAAGTTATATAACCAACAACACAAATTAAAGCCAATTACATATTCTCATTCCAACAACAAACAAAACCAAATATCTAGGGCTTCAAGTTGTGCTAAAACACAACCAGTCTCCCAAATTATCTAACCAACCCATCATCCATCATAATGTTATTTTTTCCCAACTGCAACAACCAATATTTTCTAAGTTCTCATTCCAACAACAAAAGAACCTAACACCAACAAAACAATTTTTTTGTGCCAACCAAATTAAATGTTTCCATTACAAATTTCCAACAAGTTAACAATAAAAGAACCAAACTCTAAGTGTCATTCCAAGTTGTACCTGAAGAAAAAAGGATAAGATTAGTGAAGAAATAAAATAAGTCTACATATTTTTATAAAATTAAGGAAATAAAATTAAACAAACAACAATTACATAATTTCACAAATGCATCTCAAACTCAATCATCTTCATGTAGTATGCTTGTTGTACTACATGAAGATGTTAAAATATAAGAAATTACTATCACAAAATGAAAAAATCAAGATATATAACAAAAACTAAAAAAACAAATTTTGAAATATATTACTTGAGTCTAACTTATAGCTATCCACATCATCAATTGTATATGAATAACTTTGACTCAAACATATAGGAATGAACTTCAACTAGTTTTGTGCACACACAAGAGCCTCTACAGTTCTAAGAGTTATAGAACTTCAAAACGGATCAAGGACACAACCTCATGCGCTAAATGCTTACTCAAATGCTATGGTGATGATCGGAATGACCAAAGATATATCTTGCCATTAGAGCAAGAATTGGATATTTGGTGAAGTTGACATTCCACCAAATTAAAATATCGAAACTCTCTGTATGAACATCAATATCGTCTAACAAATACCGTTCTAGCTTCGACTTGAAATCCAAAACGGTTGATGATTTCCCTGTGAATCCTATTGCTGGAAATTATCAATTATTTCTACCTACATGCTTGGAGGCACCTATACGGAAAAAAAAAAAAAAACAATCTGCATACTTGGAGGCAAGATAAGGCATCTCATGTCAGAGCAAAACTACTCCCTCTGTATGGCCAGATTATATAAATCTATTTTCTTGTGTGTATGTGCACATGTAACTATTGCCTACTCATGTCTTATAGATTACTAAGATAGCAACCACACAATCAGAACCAACATGGCAAGGGGAAATGGAGGGACTTATTGTGGACCATGGTGAACCAAAAATCTAGAATCGTCTTTGGGCTTGCAAGCAAACCCCAAATTTGGAAGCAAAAAAAAAAGCAAAATCAACCAAATTTCAAAAAATGAACCAAAAAGCAACTTACCGTGAATCGGTGGTGAACGAAGAGGGGTAGGAGGGATGGTCGCACTGTAAGAGAAGAGAGAGAAGAGAGAGAACGAGAGACAGTGGGCTGGGAAAAGGTGGCTCAAGCAGAGGGTGAGGTACTTAGGGTTAAGAGTTTTGAAACTTAGAAATCCTTGAAATGAGGTCATGTCGTGGGGTGGAGAAGGAGTCCACAGCGAGAAGCAATGGTGGCCGACGACAAAGGGGCAGGGGCAATGAGATTTCTGAGAGACTAGACTTAGACTCAAGTGAGATGAGGTCGCACCAGGGGTGAAAAAGGACCCAGTGGTGAGGAGCAATGGTGGACGACGACAAGGGACAAGGACAGTGACCGTGTATGAGAAGACTCAAGAGAAAAGGCCAAAAGTGAAACAGTTCTTCTATGAGCAGGTAAGTTGGTGTAGGGAATGCGCATGAATGAGTCTTTGTGCCACGTCAAGTACAACTAAAAAAAAAAAAAGAGATGACAATTGCCCGCAAACTGAACTGGGAAGGTGAAACTCAAACAAACAGAGGTGTTCATTATTCATATAAAAGAATTGCATTTCCTTGTCATTCACTCAAAAACACTGATTTTCGTAACCCATTTCTGAAACCCATTCAAATTTGTTGTTCCTCCGCGACCCGTTCCTCAACTGAGCTGCGTTGCACTCCTCCGCCACCCAAGGTCAGTAATCTCTCAACTTGTTTATCCTTTATGATTCTTTTGTTTCTGTCCAAATGGTTGCGTTTTTGTTTTAAAAATTTATTAATAGATATGATGCTCCTAATTTGTAGTGATTTCCAAAGGTGTTGGTTTTGTTAGTTCATATGGGATTTGATTTTTTTTTTTTTGTCTCGATTAAAGGAATGCTATAGATCTGCGCTGAGAAACGAAACGGTTTCCACATTTTTTTAATTTTTTTTCCAGGAATCCTTATGGAAACATTCCATGTTAATGTTTTGATTTTGACGAGTTTGAATTTAGATTTTTGTTTTCTCAGTTCTATTTTTATTTGAATAATGTGATCCGAATCTTGTATTGTGATCTTACGATAATGGTCATTTTCCTGAGCTGTGGTTGTCATTTATTTATTCTGAGCATTTATTTTCAAAGCTACACTTCCTCCTTTGAACTTGTGATTTTATTTGTAGGCCCTTGGAGATGGTTTGATGACTTTATGCATAGTACAACAGAGTACTTTTTAAGCAGGTCTTGTGAGCTTATCCATTTTGCAATCTTATCATTAGCTATTCTTCTTTTATTTATGTTCCTTATTTTACTTATAAAAAAAAATTTATGTTCCTTATTCTTGGTGTAGTTTTACAAAAACTTCTGCATCCATAAATTTGATATATGTCATTAGAATCATTGTTATGTCAGCTCAAAGAGCCTTATACCTGAACTAGTAGGTTTGATGAGTTTACTAGATTCTCATTACTATTTTCTAGATAGATGGAGAAAGGGAAGGAGCACGTATCTCCTATAATACCTCATACCGCAAATCCATCAACAAAGTATACTTTCATCTACTTTTTTGGTATTAGTCACATGGAAACATCCCCGAGATTTGGTGCATTCATATGGCTTTGCATCTAATACTATTGCCGAATGTTGAGCTTTACTCGATGGCCTTCGAATATGTAAACGTTTGGGGATTCGGGATGTTTTAGTCTAATTGGATTCAGCGGTTGTCATGAATTGGATCGCATCCGGGATTTGTCGACTTTGGTTTCTTTGGGACTTTTGGGAGGAGATTAAAGAGCTTGCAAATGAGATTAATGCACGGTTTAGGCACATTTTTCGGGAAGCAAATATGGTAGCAGATTTTTTGGCAAATGAAGGTTCGCATGGAGTTAACACAGATTTTGTTGGTTCGAAAGTAGTACAAACCCGTTTACAAGGTTTGATTCGTATGGATCGTTTGGGAATTCCTTTTTATTAGAGAGACATGAGGTTTTGTTGTTGAGAGATTGTTTTGTCACCACGGTGTTCCTCTGCGACACATGAGGGTTTTCTAATAAAACTCAGGGTAGGGGTCACTCATAGACATGGGGCCCTGACTCTTTTTTTTTTATATATATATAATAATAATAATAATAATAATAATAATAACAATTAAAACATCCTCGAGATTTTTGACTCTAGTGAAACCCAATTTGGCGAACCAGTGATTACGATTCAAGAAAGTGTACTTGATGATTACATTTTGTTTCATCTCTACTTCATATTGTGGTACTTGATTTTGTTTCATCTCTAGTTTATAACTGCTAAACTTTGTGTTATTATCTTCACAGATGCATCTTGGGGTGGATGGAAGTCAGTTGGATAATGAGGTTGGAGCACAGCTAGATCTTGAGGATTTTGGTTTATGATTTCAAGATCTATTGAGTATATTTTCTCTTTTGGTATTGTGATTGTAAACAATATGTCAGTGAGTGATTGCAATATGTGAATTGTGAGCAAGTGATTGAAAAAAAATGATAAATATTTTGTTATATAAGATTTCTCACTTTCTACAAATGAAAGAAGCTTTTTTGTGGTTCTATAAATCAACATGTGTCCAATGACATATTCTCATAGTACATAACAACATTTCAAATAGTTCCATAACACACAACATTCCAAATAGTTTTGTAATACACAACATTCCAAATAGTCCCTAACATACAATGTACAAAGTTTCCATTAAGTAGGGTTTCATCTTGATTGTATGAAGTACATGTTTATTTGTATGGTAATAAACCAATAGACACGAAGTAGTGTGCATTCATGCCGGATGTATGCTTGTTGTCTTCCAATTTCAACATCTTTGTTGTGGACTTTCAACTCCTTCTTCACAATTCTCATCTTTTCTGAAGCATTTCCCCCTTCCGATGCAAGTCAGCTTTTATCTTTACCAATTGTTTTTCTCTAACTTCACTACTATTTAGGGGTGTAAATTTAAACCGGAAAACCAGTCCGGACCGGACTAGTTGGTCCGGTTTTGAACCGGTCTGGTCCAGAACCGGTTTCTATATTATGAAAATCGGCCAGATCCGATCCGGTTTCAATTCCATAGTTTCTGAAACTGGACCAGACCGGTTGAAAAGAAATATATATATATATAAATTAATTTTATATACTATACAAAATATTTATATATATAAGTTTTATATATAATATATAATTATATATTACATTTTTATATATAATATATATAATTATATATCATATATGAAATAATTTCATATTATAATTTGTTTGATCATATGTTATTAATACAATTATATATAAGATAATGTTATTATAATTTATAAAATAAAAGTTTAATCTTAAAGATGAAAATTTAATTAATCATATGCTTTAAACATAATATATATATTAAATTATTAATAACATTTTATCATAAGAAGTAATACTTTATTATATGTTTTTTATATTTAAAAAAATCAAAAAATCGGACCAGACCGGACCGGTTACACCCCTACTACTATTTGCCCAAGTAAACTTCTAATCCATGATTTAGGCATGCAACCATTAAAAACAAACTTCATGTTAGCAAAGCAAGTTAATTTATATAATTGTTGGCCATCCAACCCCACAAATCATTTGGCTATGAGTTTTAATGGCAAACACATAAGATGCTATTGGTTTATTCTCAAGTGAAATGAACTGTACAAAAAAATGCAAACACACCAGTTCTTTTTCTCTTTGCCACACTGCAAAAAACCAAGTGAAATGAACTGTACAAGAAAATACAAGTATTCGTTGAAATAATTGGTATAAATTATAAGCTATAGAAAATAGCAAGCAAATTGATGTCTTCTGACCTTCAATAATAAAGCACTATAATATTTGGACATAATATGCCCTGCCCATTTATGATGAAAGGGAATGAATTAAAGATGGACTCAGACCAAACCCCAAGTCTCAATTTCCAATAACAACCAAACGGTCCACCACATAATTGTAAAATTACCAAATGGTCCAGGAAATATTGGCTATAAAACTAGAACTTGGTGACAATGATTACTGCATTATAACTTAATACCTGAATTTGTCCTGCATTAATCTAGAAGAGGCCCCTTCTATTATCCTACATCTGTGTATAATTGGGAAAGTCTGAGTGTGAAGTTCAGATGTTTTACATTTCCTTTTTCTCTCATTGTAAAAAAATAAAAAAAATCATTCAGCCAAAAGCTCAAAAGAGGCATACATACCCTGTACCTTCACCTTTGCCTTCCTGAGCATATGGATTGAATTTTTTTACAATATCCTGAGACAAATAAAAGAGGAGGATTGAGTAGAAATAATCCATGTAAAAAACAACTGCAATCAATTTCTTAGTTGTTTAGACTTACTTTGTGTCCCTCAGTGTCATGAACCATAGGCATAGTTCCATATCTCATTGCATACAATTGATTTAGCCCACAGGGCTCAAACCTTGAGGGCATCAATAGTGTGTCACGGTTGATCATTCCAAAACCACAATGAGTTGGTGAAGTCATATCTTGAAGGAACATATAAACCATGAAAAAGAAATTCTAAAATATCCTGCAGTTATCTTATGAGAAATTGGGACATTAAATCCAACCTAGAGCCAAGCAATTGCTACCCAAAAAAAAAATCATATAAAAAACAACTGCAATCAATTGCTCTCATTCAATCTTCAAACATCGGATCCCCAGAGCCAAGCATATAGAAAGCTCGAGCAATGTAAAGGAAGCATGACTTCAACGTGGCGCCAAATTATTTGAAAATCTTATCCAAAGATTCACTTACAAATTGTACATCGTCTTCCATTAATTCTGGAATTGCCGACCGAATCAAGTCGATGCATTTCTGGTAGTCCAGTCTCCCAATAAACCCAATCTACAAAGTTCAATTCTAACAAATAAGAGGGATAATAGAAGTTATGCTACGAAGACTGAGTCTAAGTAGACATTTTTCAGGGTTATGTGATAGACTGATTAGAAAATAGCTAACAAGTAAATAAGAACAAACGGAATCAACCTTAGAGAGAGAGAGAGAGAGAGAGTGTGAGTGAGTGAGTGAGAGAGAGAGAGAGAGAGTACCTTCGTGGGATAGAGATGGCTCTCAGACTCTTGGGTCGCGACACGGAGGAAGGAGGGAGATGGCTCTCGGGCTCTAAACCCATCTTAGCTCTTGGCTGCACTTCAAAGATGGAGGACAGTGAGAATGAAGAACTAATGGAAGAAAGTGAGATGATTTGAATGGAAGAGGGAGATGGAAGAGGGAAGCCGAATGGATAGTTCATGCGAAACGAATCGTTTATTTTCCATGTAGACGTCCATGCGCAATCCCTATGCAAAGTCTCCTACGGATATCATTTTCTAAAGTGAAAAGGGTGTACCAAATGATATAAGGTTGGGGGAGCGGGGGGGGGGGGGGGGTGGGGGGAATCCTAACAATGTTAAACGGCGTTGTTTTACTTGGTCTTTGGCTATGTTGGAAGTTTCCATTGATCAAACGACGTTGTTTTGACTCTGTTTTGGTCCTTTTGAGCTGGGCTGCCAGGGCTTTAGGCTTCTAAACCCTCTCTTTTTTCCCTTAAACCCTATTTTGGTTTTTTTTTCCTAAGCCTTAAACCAAACCCTGAATTAATTTTAATCCTTTTTGTAGCCATAAGTTTTTTTATTTATGGTTTTTATAATTCTTTTCATCACTCAATTTAATTGTTAGTAATGATTATTAACAATTACTATTTAAATAGACTTGTACTTATTGTGTTTAAATAGAATTTATTATATTAGTGTTATCATACATTAGTATTACATGTACTATAGTATTATTATACATTATTATAAATAGACTTGTACTAAGTGTTTAAATAAAATTGTTAGTATTTATACTTGTACTATAGTATTGATTATTGATAATTACATGTTATTATACTATAGGATTACATGTTATTAACTCATTATACTATTTATACTAGTGTCTAACTTATTTCTACGTTATCTATATACTAGACTTAGTATTACATGTTATTATACTAGCGTTATTATACATTAGTATTACATACATGGTAGTAATACTATGATATTTACATATACTAAACTATTATTAGTCAATTTATTCCATTTATATTAATAAGTATATTATTTAATAATAATTAGCTCATACCAAGATATTATTGAATTTAACTATATAAATTCTAGTTATATAACTATACTAGTATATATGATCAATATATAGATAAATACATCTATTTTTATAACATATGTACGATATCAGAGTCAGAGTTGGAGGGTCAGATCGCATTGGAGCCAGAGTCAATCCGGCGACACTTCCGACTCTAACTCCGTTAGTCGAAGCGGAGTCAGATTCGAAGTCAGGTTTTCAAATTTTTTTTCTCAGTCTTTCATATGCAATACTATTCACATGAGCATTTTTATTTTTTTGTTTGATACATTAGGGAAGGGGGGTTGAACCCAAGTTCTCCGTTTTGGAGAAATGGGTCTTGGACCCTTGTGCCATCAGGCTCTTGCCATAAGGTACTGTTCACATGAGCATTGATTTCGCTATTTGTGTATACATGTGCACAGGTTCGTGTGCGTAACATAACTCTAAGGCCTAATTTGAATAATGTCAACTCATCTCATCTAATTATTATAATTTTTATAAATTCTCACATAAAATATAATAAATAATTCAAAAAATAATATTCTAACAACATTTTATTCAACTTTTAATTCTCATCTCA
This sequence comes from Juglans microcarpa x Juglans regia, assembly GCF_004785595.1. Taxonomy (NCBI): domain Eukaryota; kingdom Viridiplantae; phylum Streptophyta; class Magnoliopsida; order Fagales; family Juglandaceae; genus Juglans; species Juglans microcarpa x Juglans regia. Next base: position 31,370,282 of record NC_054602.1, on the reverse strand, counting down.
ATTCATATCATCTTAACTCATTATCCGAACCGTACTTAACTTTGATTAAATCCTTTTTTTTTTTTTTTTTTTTTTAGCTGTTAGCCACATTTTATTTACAGAAAGTACTTCTCCAGCTTTCTAGACTAGTTTCTTAATGAATCGAATTGGTGGCTGCAGAAGCATTGTACGCTGAGAATTGCATGCGTCAACGAATTGCATGCATCAACATACCAAAGTCTCTTTTTCTCTCTCCCTGCAACTCCATTTTTCTTCAGCTAGCCAGCAAGCCATCCGCCATGGCACCAATTCTCAGCTAGCTCACATTCTCAGTTACCTCTCTCTTCAATGGCTTCTCTCCGATGGCCATGTCTTCCTGGTCTTGCTGCTAATGCGCAGACAGATAGAGAGGGGGGAAGATCTTTGTATTACCATATAAATGTTGATTGCATGTGTTAACAAAACCACAAAACCAAGTTTATACAAAGATTAAGACCTTTGAGACCACCTTTTCACGAAGGAGGTGGTGCAGTGGATCGATGGGTGTTTGTGGAGTGGTGTCCGGCGCTGTTTGAAGTGGCTGGTGGCAGCTTCTGCGCTACCTTGAGACGTAGTTGGGGTGTTTTTCGACAATAAAGAGAGAGAGTCGGGCGGCAGAGTAGGGAGAATGAACTTGAGAAGGTGAAAAATAGGATAAGACGGAAAGGAAATCGGTGATAACGATAAAATATCTATCTGGATTGTGAGATAAAATAGTTTTAGATAAGTTGAATAAATATTATTAAAATATAATTTTTTAATATTATTATTATTTTAAAATTTAAAAAAATTGTAATAATGAAATGATTTTATATCCAAACCATCCATAAGTGACATGGATATTATGGATTGTGTACCCTACGTCAACATAGGTTTGTTGCCATTTTATTAAATTTTGTGGAAGTTATTTTCTTTTATCCTTTTGTTTACTGAAATCTTATTAGAAGATGTATATTACGAATTTTTTGTTAGTTTAAAGTATAAATTTCACAAAATTTTTAACAGTTGAAAATGTAAATTATAATTTTTTGTATCATAGAATACATATTGCAGATAAATAAATAAAAAAGAAAAAAAAACATATTGCAAATAGATATAACTCGTGAAGAAAAATATAATTTTTCCAAGGATAATATATCTTCAGACTTCAGACACATGGCAACTAAGGCCAGGGTAATGGCAATTGAAGGAAAAAAAACAAAAAAACAAAAAACAAAATTATTGGAAAAAGCGACAGTGCATATAAAATTTTGAAATTTCAGCGACAATATTAGCAGCCGCTAAACACACAAGGGGAAGAATACATATAATAAAATATATCATTCATTGATTGGCCAAATTTTGGTACTGCCAGGGGTTGAACTCTGTTGATGTAATGTCAGTCTCATGGACGCTATCAACAGCAGCAGCCCGGTGTTCAGCGTATTTGCCATTGAAACTGTATACTTCCAAGTCACCCCAAGGTGTAGGACTGATTTCACTGGTAAGGTCAAACCATCTTGGAGTGAACTCATGCCCATTAGCCTCTCTGTTTCTCTTTTCACTCCTTTGCCTCTCCTCCAGTCTGAAGAAAGAACAGCCAAACAAAAAAAAGAATAGAATTATTTTCCCCTCTCGGCTAGAAAGAATAAGCACATAATCCATTCACCAATAAAAAACTTCACCCCATGAGTATAGAATTCTCACTCTCTTCCAATAAATTTCAATGAAAACACTTCTATTGAGATCCCATTGTTTCGGTGAGTGGAGAATAGGCAGACTTCAAAAAAAGAAAAACATAAGAAGCATGTTCTCACTCTACAATGGGTAACAGTTGACATAACAGTTCTTGCCATCCTCTGTCCCTAATGTCAATGAATCCCCCCTCCCCCCCGGTTATTTACTTCTGTGTAAGAAAAATGATAGCAACTGGATCCATGTCAATGATGGTCAGTCAATCGCTTAACACACAGAGCACCAAGCATAGTGTAGATGGCCAACAGCGTGCATGTGTTGTGCTAGTCTAAAATCAGAGGACCCAACACATTAGCACAGCACCGCCATTGGCCCATTGGTGAACACTGGTAGACTCCAAATTTTTTTTTTCCTTTTTCTGACAGACAGAGTCCACAATTATCATTAGTAGTCTATAACTATAAATAGTGCTACTATGCCTCCTCAATTTACCCACTTGGTGTGCCCCTAATGCAAACTGCACTTTTTTTTTTTTTTTTACTTTTTATTTCAAACATTTTTTTAAATATGTTTAAACATTTTAAAAAAAATAAAAAAAAACTAATAGTCACTTCCTTAACCACTAAGAAAAAAAATTTAAAAAAAAAAATTAAATGCATGAGCAGTCAAAATGAGGGACAAATTGAAGAGGCATAGTAGCATTATTCATAAACTATTAGTGTGTGTGCGTGTGTGTGTGTGTGTGAGAGAGAGAGAGAGGGGATCTGACCTGCTCTTTTCAAAACCAGCTTGTGATAGGTCACCCTTCTCGAGTGCATATCTATCAGGACGCAGACGAGAATCTGATTTCAATACCTTATTGGGAGCAGTGTCAAAGCTGTTTAACTTGTGTGCAAAATGTGTATACTGGAATTTGTCATTTTCCGGAGCATCAGCAACTCTCCAAGCCTGCAGAATGGAACAGTTGCATAATCCCGAAATTATTTGCATGCCTAGTTCTACCAGAAAAGCTTATGACAAACAACTGCCACATATTAAAAATCATCTCATCGAGCTATATATATGTCATGAGAAAATCTCATGTTAGACTAGGTATCACAATCGACAAATTCTCAAAACCACAACAGAATTGCATGTTAGACTATAAGAGAGCTATGCCTGATTCTTTTTTAAAGATACCGTTTCGTTTCAATTTAATAAACTATATTGTGTGTGTTCCCCGTGCGTGTGCACATGGTTTAAAACATCAAAATTTTGGCAGCACACAAATCGGAATATCAAATTATTTGCATCTAGACAACTTCAATAGCCTTATAAAATATACAGGCAATAAGAACATCATCGCCACCAATAATTATCAATACCTAGAGGCCAAGGCCCAAACTGATGGCCATGGCAACACCAAAAGGATGTTTTTAACTTTTTTGTTTTTTAATAGGTAACAAAAGAATAAAAAGATATATAGCCAATGTTATTAGAGGCAAAACCATTGAAATGACATTAAACCCCACGTTGACACCACCAAAGAATGATCGATATCTGCCTCAATGACTAGCCGTGTTTTCATATCGCTATCTATAACAAGAAACAAGCTCAAGGTCTAGTGAGGCAAGAAGCACCAAAAAGGTGTTACAGCCCACAGACTTTGCACACATACTGCATGGCTAAAGGGGCATACTACTAAAACATTAGCAAGGCATCCATGTAACCAGTCAACTGATAACAAAGAGCCGAGAATATTTTTTTAGATAAGAGCCAGGAATATTTGAAGAGCTAACCTCTTTCAGTTCAGTGCCAGGAAGCGGCTCCCCTTCCAGGTCACAGGGTTGATAACTCATTGACTCATTCCACTTTCCAGTCATCAGAATCTTGGGTTCCTCAGCAGCATTATATACATATCCATCCACTTCGTAGCGACCAGCTCTGCAGAAAATGCCAGTCAAGTTAGGAATGAAAATCAAAGAGCATACATTGAGTGATGAACTACAGATATAATCCCAGTCAAAGAATTCTTAAAGCAACAATCAAGCTTCTATACCGGTCAACCCATCCTGTGTGTATTAAGTGTATCCAGGCATGATTTGGAGAGACTATTAGCACACAGGAAATAAATAATGCAAGTAGGCCCATATGGCATTTCTTGAGAGACACGCTGCTACGGAAGGAGGGAGACAAGCGTACTACTGGCAACAAAAGGAGAAAACAACTCTTGCCTCTTGCATGGAAAACTGTTCACATAAGGCCAGTTTGTAGCATAGACATTCAGTATGCTATATCTGCACTATATGTATGCCAGCAGGAGAAATCAAAACCACTTGAAAGGAAATAAGTCATACCCAAACCAGCCACATGGTTGAAAATACAGCACAACTTTGTCTCCAGTGGTAAAATTCGTCAAGATCATCTCCCCTGGTGAGTCAACCCAAGTTCGCCCAAAGATTAAGTTGTTGACTTTTGTTGGAGGAGGTACCAAACCTAGGACTACACCATCTCTTTTGAGTGTTACTCGTGTCCTGCATCCAAACATGTACTAAAAGTTAAGCAAACTAGTCATGGAGCTTTTTACACAAATTAATATGTTGAGAAGAAGTCATTGCTTAAGATAATGCTAGCTTGATAATAAGAACAAAAAATGTAACCACTATGAAAAGATTTACCCAACAGAATTGTACAAAATACAATCACACATTTCCACTTGACAGTCAAATGGAATATGTTTTCAGTTCCTGGTGAAGTGAAAACTAGGACAATAACTCCCACTTGAACACAAAGTACTCAAGGGGTGATGTTTATACCCAACCTTTTCTTAAAAGCATAGTAAGTACAGTGAAACCAACCTCAAATTTGTTGTAGTAACATGAAGCATTTTATATTATCGAGTTTGACGAACTGGCATAAGATAGTAGAATTTTCAAAACAAAATTATGGCAATATAGCTAACAAAGCAAAGATGCTTACCTTCCAAGAGGATAGATGTCAAGTGAGTTCCCTAAAAATTTGGTTTTCACCTTCGAAGTTATGTCATAAATGAAATGTTCATTCTCAGCATGCCCAGCACTTATTGGAGGGTGATGACTAACCTGAAGGGAAAATTAATTTGTGGAGCATATTAAAACCAGGTAGCATAGACATTGCAGCTCTAACTAGATGAGAATTGAAAAACTACCCGTCACCCATCAATATCCACTCATCAATAATATCCACACATCAATCACAGATTAAAAAACTTCTACTTCCAGAAAGCATCATGACAAAAAAGACTAGATACTCAGAAAACTTACCTGTTCTGCTATAAATGTAATGCCGCCGTGATTAACCATTTCGTAAGTCTCACCAAGGATTGGATTAAATGGCTTCCAGGTTCTTTGGATTGCATAATAGACAGAAATAAACCATGATGCTGCAACCAGTGAAATATAAGTCCCAGATCACACATGCACGTGCACACATTTCCAGAGTGAAATAAGCAAAAGAATGCTTACTTGCATACACCAATCGCATGTAGGGATCCTCACATTCATCTGCCAGATCTAACAGATAGGAGTATTCCATAAGCTGTAATGAGCATTCAAGAATTTTTAATTTTCATCAACAGCATGAAATAAAGAAAAAGCTTCCGGCAATGCAGCTAAAACACAATTAACACAAACCTCCGCCATTTTCTGCAGCATGGACATTGGCTCAAAAATAAGTACCGGAAGTGTCACCAATGATGTGACATCAGCGCCTATATACTTTTGCATCATTTTCCAATAACCATCCTGATCCTATTAAAAAAAACAATGTTGAGAAATGAGATGTATGCCTACACATAACTTACATGAAAAAGACTACTTCTATTAATTCTGTTATTAAATTAACTATCTCATTATTACATCACATAACTATCAATAACACAACTCCATATTTTTTTAGCTGCTTAAAAGGTCTCAAATGCAACAAGGTGCAGCTTTACTTAATATTTCGAAGTTAAACATTACCACATATGAGTTCAACACCATATTTTTTTTAATAAGTTCAACACCATATTATAACCAATGCACTTGGGAATTGGCTCCTCTATTTTCTACTGAATATATGTAAGATAGGACCAGCATAATGCAGAAAGTAGTGTACCTCCTGTCTCCATCTGCCTCTTTTTGCTTCTTCTTCAGAATCTTCAGTGCCTCCTTCCGGATTAACAACTTCCAGGCCTTCATGACCCAGTAACCTGTATAGCATAAGAAAATATCTTGTCAAAATGGGTTCAACGCATGGAACTTGTGTAGTCGATGCACATGGTGAGCTTTTCTACTCACACATTAGCAAACCAAAATGATAAATCCTTTCACCATTATCAGCAAGAACTTATAAAAAGCCAAATCGCAGTACATGAACATGTAAGAAAGAAGGGGCATGAAGTGAAAGGATAAAATAAGGAAACGAACCACAAAGTGTGTGATTCCAAAATAAATAGACATATGATAGTCATTCTCCCATAATACGAGTGCTACTTAAAGCACTCATAAAGTCTATGTAACAATTATTTCAGCTTCAGTTTTTAGGAGCAAGACCTAGGGGGCTCAAGCTGATAGGGGTCACCACTCCCCGTCTCGATTCCTTGCACGTCCAGGATTAGGTACACAAATGATAAAAGAGGCATTCAAACTACTAAGGATTAGCGCTTGTTTAAAAGGCTCTATCAATATTCTTAAATTGTTAACAGTGTAATTATAATAATGAGTACGAAAATGAAATGACCGGCACAGAAAATTCAAGGCACACTACTAAGTTGATCATAGCAAATCAAGTCAAGAATTGAAAGAAAAATAAGAAAATTCTAGCTAAAGATCAAATTAGAGCGATGGTTGTACCCGTTGACTGATTTGGTCATGGCGGAACCGAAATTCGTCAGACTGGCAGCGATAGACGCCAAAAATCCACTACCTTGCTTCCGATCCGTAGAAGCCATTTCAGGAACCCTAGTCACAGCTGCTCCCTCAAAAAACTAGGAGCAGTTAAACAAAGGAACTGCAGAATCAGACAAGATTCAATTTGTGAAGGTTAATAAACTCGCAATGGTAAGTTTGAAAACATTTAAATCAAATTTAACTCATCTAAATTCATTATTATAATTTTTTTAAAATTTTAATACAAAATATAATAAATAATTCAATTCTTTTAAATTTTAAAATAATAATAATATTAAAAAATAATATTTTATTAATATTTTATCATCTCAATTTAATTTTACATCTGAATTTTTCTTTTATAATGTATTTTATAAATTTTTAAGGATGCGTATTAACCAGTAAAAAATTAAAATTGGTGTTATTTTTTCTTTTACGTTTATTCTTTCATTAAAATAATAATAATTAATCAAAGATTCTAAACACTCAAGAATTGTGTACAAGTAATTAAAATACAAAAAGTCTACTTGCACCCGGGGTTTTGGAACCCCCGCGTACCCGAGCCTCCACGTAGACACAAGTGAAACGGTGAGTTTTACTATTGGTTTCTGAAATTCAAAAGAACTCAACAGCGATGGAACCCCACATTTCACCTCGCACGGAATTGAGACATGGAACCCCACAGAACACCCCGCATAGAACACAAGAAGCTTCCCAAGCAAGCCGCCCCACTTGACGATCAAGAGCACCTTCTCGTTCCTTGTGGGCACGGTGTTCGGAGTCCACGTGGCCCAAAACTACGCTGTCCCGAAAATCGGGAAGCTCACTGGCACTGGGCTTCTCATAGCGCAGCACATCGAAGAGACTTACCGCAAGCCTAAGAAGAGGAACGACGATGATTAGTTCCCCTGGTTTTGAGGTCGTTTTCTTCTTGTATTTTTTGGAGGATGGGAATTTGTGGTGGAAGTGATGGTCATTGTTGGTTGGGATATTTCCGATTGTGATACGGAATTTTTTTTATGAGGATTTGAGCAATCTTTTGCCCTTTTTTCTCTTCTGTAAATTTTCCAAATTGATTGCAATTTTTGCAATCAAGTAATATCAAGTAATTATAGTAATATCAAAATAGACTTCTCTCACGTAATTATAGTAATATCAAGTATCTACACAATCATCATCTAAGAAGCAGATGTCCTTGTTCCCCTTCAACAAACTCTGCAATTAGATAATGAGGGTAATTGCAAGCTTAGGATTTTAATCTAATCATGATAAGCTGTCTCTGATTTTCATCTCAAAGACTTGTTGATTCAAGTCAATGGTTAGGTACAAGTCAATTGAATTTGAAGCTGCCTCACTCTTTGATGGAGAGGGATTGAAGGGCAAGGGCTTCTGCATGTAAAATGAACGCCATTCATCAATGCTTGCCGTTCGACGGCACAACAGCGCAGTTTCTTCTGGGATGGGTTAGCTGAGATGCAAAATATGAGGAATGATTTTGGTGCTAGTTGAGATAGGTTTGATTTATGTTTCTGAAATCGATTTATTTTTTTAATAATATCGGTTGATGTGGCATTATCAGTCGATTTCTCAAAAAGTACCCCGGCGGATACTTGTAACAGAATTGATAAATATATATATTTAAATCAAGACAGTTTTATTAATCATCTCCTTTAGAATAAGGTCGGAATACATGGGGGCTTCCATATCTACAATTACATAAAAAATATGCAAGGCATTTTTGCAAAGACATGGGCTATATCATTAGCGACTGACCAATTAGCAAAGCTTTGAAGTTTACATTTGATATCACTAAAACACATCTATCTGTTCTTCTCAAAAACTTCACACATGGTTTCTATAAACTGTATAAAACTCTTCTTGAGGAAATTGCTTTTTCGTATTTTCTTAGAACATAAAATCCATACATCTTGAGCTGCAATGCACCCCCACAAGGCATGTTCCACGGACTCTTCCTCCCCTAAACAGGGGGGACAATATGGGATCTCCACTACTTTCTTTTTAAACAGATTCAGATTTGTTGAAATAGCTTCTAAACATACTCTCCATAAGAAGACTTTGTTTGCATTTGGTATATTCAGCTTCCAAACTATTGGCCAAATTCTCCTCTGTTTGCTACTGCTAGAAGACTCTATAGTACTGTCATGCACTTCTTTTTGTAAATGAGGAGCACTCCTTAATGAGAATTATCCACTAATAGTGCCTCTCCATATTAACTTGTCTTGACTATTTCAAAAATTGATAAGGATTTTTTTTATGGTTTCAACTTCTTCTCTTGAGAAAATTTCTTCAACTAGAGAATATCTCCAATGATGAGTATCTGAGTCAATTAGGGCTTGCACTTTTTTGTGTTCATCGAGGGTCTTAACAACAGTTTGAACTTTGAATGAAGTGGGATGTGGAATCTATTTGTCTTGAAGTGCATGGCATTTTCAAATTCCTCCTCCATTTATACGTCTCTCCCTTCCTTGGGAACTCAAATCAGATCCTTAATTCTTATGGGTTTTCTTCTTATGAGTTTCCGGGGGGAGGTTTCTTTTGTTTTTATCAAAAAAAGAAAAAAAAAAAAACTTGGCTTAATTAAAGCTACATCTTGTTTGGAGTGCATTTTCATGGCTACGTTGTCGACAATGCGTGGAGTAGTCTTTTTATTGTTACTATTTGTTAAAAACTCAACCATTGATCCAAAAGTTTTAGGACTGTTAGGTACTAATTTGGTTAAACCTTTAACCCTCAGGATCATAACATTTCATCATGCTTCCGAATCTAACGTCCACAGCGGCCCACTCTATCGACACTAACCCAGTAGTAGTTCTTTCTCTTTTGACAGCTTCACTCATTTATCAGTATTCAATGACTTAATACTATGCTTATACATAGTACCAAAGTATTTTGATCCAGTCTATAGGTCGTCTCCTCTGTAACTTGAACCCGTGATATGGTCCCAGCTCTGATACCAATTGTTACAAACCCAACTATTGATCCAAAAGTTATAAGACTGTTAGATACGAATTTGATTAAACTTTTAATCTTCAGGATCATAATATTGTTTTGTTGTTCTACTCTTCCCCTAAGTGGAATATGGAATTTGTGGGAAGACGAACCTTTTGCTTTGCAGTTTCTCTCCCTCTCTCTCTACAAAACTCTCTCGAGAAATCGTCTTTCTTTTCTCACGTTTTGAAACTTCCACTTTTTTATTTTTATTTTTTATTTATTTTGTCATTACATTAGGTGAATAGGGAATCAGGGCTGTCCTGGTGACTTCTTATATTCCCAAAGGTTTCTCCAATCCAAACATGCCATTACAAAGACAAAACCAATTGCCCTCAATTTTGTTTCCTAGTGGGGATCAGTGTGGGAAATTGGAATTACAAGAAAGGTCACGAGACACTTCCAAAACACTCTTTTTGTTTTCTTTCAAAGGCAATACCATAGGTCTCTCTTCTTCTGTTAAAGGAGGCTGCTGGCCAAGACCATAAATAAATAAAAAAATCATAGTTTATGAGATTTATTCTATAAATAAGAGATAGATCTGAATTAAAGTCGGCAATAAATTCTGAGTCTCCCACTTGAATAAATTCTTATATTTTCTTTTTATTGGATGCATGTGTGGAATTTGAGGTCATAGTGATGGGAAAGTAAAATTCCAGATAACATTGTTGCTATTATTAGTTTCTGACTTTATTGTTGGTTTTTTACATTATTCTTCATTTCGGTATTTTACTTGTGAATTTATAAGTATTATTGAGTTTTTCAAGTATATAATTTTTGAGACTTGTATTGATGTTATTTTAGAATATAATTTTTCTCTCTCTATATATATATATATATGTAACTTATCCATATAACAACTATCTCGAAACGATACACTGAAATGTATCTATATCAAAATATTCTATTTCAGTACCTCAACTAGAATGATCGCCGGAAAGGAATTTAAAACTTTGTTCTCGATAAGTCTTCAACCTTGTTTTGCAAACATGGCAAGGTTAAAAAATTTCAAATCTCTAAAAGCCAATCCACTAGCAGACTTGGCCTTTCCCATCTTGTTCAAAGAAACCCAGCGTGTCTTCCTTTATATCTTGTTGTCTCCACCAATAGTGTTGCATAACTCTATTTTTGTTTTTGAGAAGAAAAGTACTTTTATTCTATAAGCAGACAGTACTTGAATTACTGATTTGAGAATGACTTATTTTGTAGTTGTTGATCATTTGTCTCACTCTATCCTGGATGCTTCTAAAAGAATTGGATTAAGATCTTCCAAAAAGTGCAGGCAACCCCAAGTACTTTCCATATGACATATTTGATCTAATACATGCTATGCTGAGAATTATGTCTTGAGCTTCTCTTGAAGTATTCCTGCTTAAATAGATGGAAGTTTTTTACTTATTCAACCTTTGGCCAAATGCCTTCTCATAGGACTCCAGAATGCTAACCAACCTGCTCCACTCTAATGATTAGCTTTATAAAAAGGTAGACTATTATCTGTAAAGAATAGATGGTTAATGTGAATCATTTCTTGAGCTAAGGGGATGCCTGTAATAGAACCTCATTTTTCAGTACAACTTGGGAGATTACTCAAAGTTTCAACACATAATATGAAAAGGTAAGATGATAATGAGTTACCTTGCCTAATTCCTCTTGTTGGTTTGAGAAAGTCTTGAGGAGTATCATTAATGAGTATAGAATAGGAGACAGATTGTAACACCCAGGTCCAGCACTAAGCCCAAGCCAAGCATGTCTACTATTAATTTATTTAGTTTAATAGTTATGGGAAGCCCATTTGAGGATTTAGCAAGAAATTTTGGATAGGTTATGTGCCCAAATTTTTATTTTGTTGGAATATAGATATTGTTGGGCATAAATTACATTTAACGGGCCAATATTTCAGAACCTTATTTGAGGTTAATTGAAAATTTTAGTATATGCTTTGAGGTTAATTGAAAATTTTAGTATATGCTCACGAGCTAAAACTTTTGGTTCGCTGGAATCTTTAATTAGGCCCGAGAGTAAGTTTATTTTTTGACCTGTTAAAGGTTTAGTAAATTAATGTTGAGATGGTATTAATGGGCTAAAATTTTTAGGAAGCCCAAAGGATCAAAACTCGTGCAGGTGGCCAAGGCTAGAGCCCAATTTTGATTTCCATCCTGCATACAAACCATGCATATGGAATTTTCCTACCTTATCATATAAATATATATATAGATATATATCTTTATACTTAAAAGCGTCTATCGCTCAATAAACAGTAATGAACAGTATAAATAGTACTCTTATTTTATGCTTTTCTTCTTCGTCTCTCTCTACATCCTCACAACAATATTCTTCCCAAAATACCACAAAATCACCACAACAGATTACAAAATCACCACAAAAATCATCACAAAATTACCACAACAGATCATAAAATTACCACACAAAATTATCACAACAGATCACAAAATCACAGCAAGCACAAACCAAACTCACCATAAATCATCTCAAAATCACTGTAGGATGATCACAAACTCATCGTAAATTATCATAATTCTACAAAATCAAAAAATTTACAAGTTTACAAAATACAAAATGGGAGAGGTAGAGGCTCGGTTGGGCATGGAAGAGCAGGGGAGGTGCCGTGGAAGGCTGGTGGTGGCGTCGTGGGCTGTAGGCGGCGGATCTAGGCCGTCGTGGTGGTGTAGTGGTGTAGTGGTGTGGGCTTGGCTAACGGCAGCGTTACGAGGAGAAACTCGTGCGTGTAGAGGGGCTACGTGGTGGGGCTAGGGAGGAGCTACGGGCGCTGCGTCAGGGAGCCGCGTTGTGGGGAAGAGGTGGCTGTTGAAGCTCATGGGAGGAGCTGCTCATGACGGCCCAGTGGCGGTGCGATAGAGGGAAATCAAAGGGAGAGGATGAGAGGGGTACGAGCTTTGGCCTATTGCGGGGAGAGAGAGAGAGAGAGAGAGAGAGGTATGTGGTGAGGAGATCGGCATGGGGAAGGTCGCCGATGATTGGGCTTGGTGGTGACGCAACAACGGAGGCTGACAACGCTGGGAGGAGTCGAGGAGAAGAGAGATCGAGAGGGAGAGGGGCATGCGGCTGGAGGGAGGGAGGAGAGAGAGGCAAGAGGGAAAAGTGAGGTGAAGAGTTAGGGTTTGGGGCTTTAAATTCCAACCATTCATCTTGAGTCTCTAGATTTGATTCAACGGTAGATCAAATCATACATTTAAATGAACTCACTTAAAATAGATAATTAAAAAATAAATGTCATATCATACATTTAAAATCAACTTTAATTTACAAAATACTAATCTTTTATCATTAAATAAATTATGAAGTTTTGCTAAATATTTTTAAGAAAATAAAACCATATAAATAATTAGAGTTTTTAACATAATTTAAATCTCATAATATTCTTAATTAACTAAAATTATTTACATAAAATAATTTTCTACAATTATAATATTTTTGGGGCTTCCAAAATATAAGAGGTTTACTTTAATGATGAAAGAACGTGAGGGCAGGAACATAGAGAGTGGATTTGCTTCATACAAGCTCGCTACATCTTTTGCATAGTTGGAGATAACATGACATGCATGCATTGATCTCTACAGTCAAATATGGTTAATTTGTAAAGCTGAAACTTCCATGCAAAACTTTTAACACATGATCATAATTGATCTTTCACGTACAGATGATCAACCCAAAGGAAATGTAGAGAAATTCATAGAAATTCTGCGGTTGGAACAAACTCTTCTTATTAAAGTAGAGAAATATGAAAATTCATATATGCTTGCTTAGATTGGGTTTTATGCTCTTATGCATTAGGCTATTTACTAATCTATCTTATGTACTCTTTCAATCTTGATGATTGTGAACTAACAACTAATTCAATTATTCAAAATTATGTACTATATGTAAGGATCAGTCACACTTTATTTACTATTTGGACATATTATTTTCAAAAATTTTATTTTTTCTTCCAATTAGATAAAAGTGGCAAACGTGCTTTGCACGTTAAACCACTGCTAGTATATATATATATATATATATATATATATATATATGTGTGTGTGTGTGTGTGTGTGTGTGTGTACACAACAACCTCTTTCCCAAACTAGGGTTGCCGCAAGTAGCTATACACTCATACACCATACTTAGCAGCCCTATTATGCAGTGAACAACACCACATTGACTCCCTTCCATAACCGGCAGCCACCCAAACATATGGCAACATCATGCAATCCCATGTTCACCACACCAAGTTCCACACATAAATCATCAGGTTGCACGAGCCATCATTCCTCTTCCACATTCAAAGCATCAAAACGCAGCCCACGTTCAAGCTTCAATCACCGCACCCTCTCCTCCACTTTCAATAGACACAAAAACCATCACAGTTTGAGCCAACTGTACTACCACAAATCCAACACTTATATCCCTCTCGATTTCTCTCATGCTTCGCCGCACCCACCACTGTCGACTAACCTTGAGTGACTGAGTTCGAGCAGTTAATCTCTCCCTCACCCCATCCAAATATGAGCCTTCACTCGTGCAAGTCTTGGGCAAAGTCCACCCACGCCGTGAACCACCATAAAAACAGCCTAGGTGCACGGCCCAACCAATGCACCCAAAAAAAAAAAAAAAAAAAAAAAAAACCGTTGTTATCCCCTACACCAAAATAGAGCACAACCATTTTCCCCCACACAACAACACACTCGCATGCACCACCATGGGACAACCCCCACTGCTCAGCCCCAGTAGTAACCAGCAATTCTGCACCGAGAACTACCAACGTACGAACAACCACGTAGCAAACATCCAAGACCAGCAACACCATGCACCAAACAAAACCACCTTCCTGCAACCATGGATGAAGACGCCCTTCCCCTCGGACAAGCCACATTGTTACTACCTTCACTCTCTCCTCCATGTCAGTTCGACTGTGAACCACAATGGGAATAACCGACGGCAAACCACGACAACTACCATTAGCCAACTGTACCACTGTAAACCCATGAATCTCCTATGTTTTCTACACCCAAAACAGAGCAGCAAGCATGCACCACGCGAGCCATAAAGCCGCAGGCAATCTCCTTAGTTCGACCACCACATAGCCACCGTGATACTCACTTTGCACCACCATGCCCAGGTAAACCAATGGCCTAACGACCAGCCGTTGCTCCAAGACCCCACGCATAGCCAATTACACTAGGAAGTTATGGGGTTCGAGACACAGTGCGACCACTCGAAAACCACCGATGCCATGCTCAACCCTTCCGCCCATGGTTGAACCAACGTGATCGACCTCCATCCCTCTCAGTTGCCCATGTCGGTATGGCACTCACTCACTCTCTCTGTGTCTCTCTCTTGCCCTCTCCCTCTCTCCAATGTAGTATTATGCTGCTCATGGGTCACGGGTTAACTCTATGATGAACATGGACATTTACGTGTTACGGGTAGCATGAATACTCCAAGTCATAAGTTTAGCTACAAGGGACATGCAAGTTGCATGAATTAGTCAAGGTTGATGATATTTTATGTTAAAATCGAGAGAAAAATCAATGTAGTGATGGGGAGATATTGTAGTGTTTAATCATATGTAATTATTTGGAGGAATTACGTGGAGATTAACGATTTTGGGAGTGATTATGTTTTTATTTTTGGGTTATGATTATAGACTATATGAAGTCTAGGCTATTAATTAAATATTTCGAGTTTTAATTAGAAAACACGTGTTTAATTAAATTTTGTGTTATGATTATAGGCGGAATGAAGTCTAGGTTATTTAAGTATTTCAGGTTTTAATTAGGAAACATGTGTTTAATTAAATAGTTACATACTGTTAAAAATTTACGCAAGTTACGCATCTATTTTATAGGCGACAACTAATATTCCCTTGGCATTATTGTGAGGAAATGCAAAGAAGTTAAAAGTTCAGGTAAACGGAGTTCCTATGCTAAATTTTGTATAAAAAGAAAATGAATTGAGATTGATTTTATAAAAAACATATGCATGTTATGTTTTGAAAAACAATGTGAAAATAACCTTAGTTATGTGTTCTGCATTACTCACGGAAGCTGTATAAAGAGAAAGTATTTTCTGACATGACAGGTATAGACATGAGCAAAATTTTAGTATACTATTTCTTAACTGCGCAAAAGAGCGAATATGAAATTTGGAAAATTTTTAAATGTTATATGAAGATACTCTGAATCTATTTTGATTATGTAAAAATGATATGAATTTGTTCAATACTCTATTTTGATATGATGTGGTATCTAAAAAACCTTTGGCATGACATTCTGATTCTTATTCTGGTTCTGATACGATTATTTCGATTTGGTTATATAATTGGTACCAACATTTCTGATATGAGTGCACCCACTTTAGAAACAAAGTGGTTTTCCTGCGTGGTCTTTTCTGCGTGCACACTCAGGGCTCCGAGAATGAATAAGAAAAAGATTCACATTCTGATACTGTCTGGTTTGTCCACCGAGGATAACACAATCTTAGCACGAGGTTTAAACATGGTCTCTGATATGATATAGTGATATAATATGAAATGAAATGATTTGATATGATAAGACGATGACATTCAATCATGCTATGCTAAAGGGCTTTTGAATATGAATAGTTTGAAAAGTCGCTCTGATATTCTGATAACACATTTTTTAGATCTGCATATTGAAACTGAAATGATTTGTTTCTACATTCTGAACTCTTTGAAAATGCTCATGTTTACATAATAGTATATGTTATTTGCTTATTGAATTGTCGATAACTCACCCCTTATTTCCACAATATTTTTCATATAATTTGAATGTTTCCATTGAGGATCAAGATTACAGAGCATGGATAAGATTAGTTAAGCACAGTGGACTAAACACAAAAGGATGCCATGGTTATTGGAGAATTTTATTCTATAAAATTATTATAGTCTGGTGATGTGGTATGTTGAGAATTTGATGTTTATATTGAGAGTTTATGGTGTTCCTAGTTAATTATTTGGAGTAGTTGAGTTAAAAATAGTGAGCTTTATGTGTAATTGAGAAAGTTTAGTCTATATCTGTATTGTGATATGTGAGTTTAAGTGACAGGAAGTAACTTTCCAACCTATTTGGGATCGGGGCTTTACATAGATTCAATGCACCTAACACCAGATCAGTTCATCTCTAAGCAAAACTCAATTTCATCAATACTGCTCTTAGAAAGGCTCATTCTAATCGATCATATGCCTTATTCATATCAAACTTTAAAGCCACATATCCTGATTTCCTAACTAGCCTACTGTTCATTGTGTGCATGGCTTCATAAACAACAATAATATTATCAGAAACGACCTTCCAAGCACAAAAGTAGACTAAGCGGCAGAAATAATATCATTCAGAATCACTTTCAGTCTTTTAGCCAAAAACTTTGAAACAACTTTGTACATAACATTCCTATAACACCTCATTACACACGATTAAGAAAGATGTCATTTTTAGAACATCACAGGAGCCGAAGTGCTACTACTAATCTTCACTTAAAGATTTAATTTTCTTAAAGAAGCGCCAAATACAAAGATTCTATAAAATAGTTCTTTATAAAAAAAATACTGAGATTTTAAGAGGGAGTGCATGGAAGCATTTATTAAAAATTTCTCAAAGTTCGTGCCATAAAAATCATAACTTAAAATCTCTGAACGTGACCTAAGTCACTGTCACGCCTCCCTAGACTAAGTCTCATTCTGTAACTCTACCTTTATAAATATTTTGACCCGGTATGGAGCCCTCGACCCCCCATGTGTTATTTTTTGTAGAGTTCGTGACACCGGGATAATAATCACACGGATCACACACCCCAACGACCAGTGCTCAGAGTGTGTACAACATGCAATGAGTGTACACTATAATATTCACAACAGAGAAATAAAAATGTCTTTCTTTATTAAGTACTAGAATTGTTCAAAAACAGTAAAATATCCTTACAATATTTATACATCCATCCGATAGATAATTTAAAGAAAAGAAATAACATAAGTGAAACAAGTCCCATAACGCTGATCAACATATCAGCAAGTCATGCCTCTGGTGGAGCCGGTCCCTCGGGTTCATACTCGGGCTTTGCGTCAGACTCTACGGTACCATAAGATGGAATCATAGGATAAAACACCACAATAAGATTATGACATCTCAGCAAGTAATTAACTAACACAACATCCAAGAGATTTAAAACACGTTAATACAATCACACGTCCACATACGGACAAATATGAAGGAAACAAAACCACATTTCTTTTTCCCCAAAAATACACTTTTAAACACTCACGCCAAAAATCTCATTTGGGCCCAGTCATAACCATTATTTTATCATGCATGCACCCTTGTCTCCCCTGTGGACCGTCCGCACACCCTGGCTCTCATCGTCATACCACGGGTAACTTCCATGCATAAGACTTCGTAATGAGCGATGCTCAGTTCCGCGTCCAGCACGTACATGGCCAAGCATCCTCTAACCCCTCCAGCAAAAGGCCACTGAATCAGTATGAGGGCGTTACTGTCTCGTTCGTTACCCTCATCACCCTGCTACAACTCAGAAGACGTCAAGTCAGTCTGTTACGCTCCCGAGTGACCAAAGGAGTTCCACCGAGATAATGACCCATCTCGGCTTAGGGTCGTGATACACATGCACCCACAATTAGTCTCAATTTCAAAAAGACAACGTGACTTCATAGCACAATTTATTAAATACGATAAATATGCATGACGACAACAATTATTGGATGACATCGTAAATAACTCATTTACAAATTCACAATAATTTCAAATACACAGTTTACAACCAACTACAAGCATAATCCGATCCTCTAATCCGGTCCAAGGCCCAACACTAACATCAACTGCAATTTAATCCCAACACTTCAACGACTCATGGCCTAATTCCAAGAAATCAACAGTTTACAAATAAATGACAATTATAACAACGCTATTTAAAACTCATGGGTTGCGTTGGAAAATTACGTACAAGAAGATGGAAATTTTTTGGAAGATCACGCGAAAGGAGGTGTTGCCAAAGGTGGCGGCACACGGTGGTTCAAGAATAAAATAGTGGCTTTTTGGTAAGTTTCTCTCAAGGAAAAATTTGGTCTAAGAAAAATGGATGGAAAACTCAACTCACAGCAAGCCAATAATTCACTAAGAAACAGAGTAAAATTCACAACTTTAGAACAAAACAGAGCACGAAAAAACTTCTCAAGCTCTCGGATTAACAACCAAAATTCTTAGAACAACACATTAAAGTCTTAGAGATGTAAAAGACTTATATGAGAGAGAGAAAGAGAGGAAGAAGAACTAAGAGGATTTAATTGAGGAACCCGTGGCCTATTTATAGGTTGAGCATGGCAGTTTGTGAGACTGCGTGTATCACGGGTAGAAGAAGTGAAAAACGACAAGGCAAGCCGTGGAGGAGATGCGTGTCAGTATGGGTTGCATGGTGAAGTGGTGGGTTGACAGCAATAGAGGGAAGGCGTTGCTGAACGACACGGAGGCAAGCAAGGGAGCTCGAGGTGGAAAGTGGTCGCCGCGTGGTGCGGCAGCTGAACAACAACCTTTCGAAGTCACTACCGAACGACATGGTGATGCCATGAGGTGGAGGAAAGGAGGTGGTGGCAACGGCAGCAGGTGGAACAAGTAGAAGCTGGAAAATGGTAGAAGATAAAATAAGAAAAGAAAAAGGAAGAAGAAGAAGTCACACGGCGCAAAGGAGAAATGGTGAAACCCTAAGGGATTCACACCAAAACGGCGTCGTTTAGACCATTAAGGGACTGGGTTCATATAAAACAAACGGGCTGGATTATAACACAACACACACACGGCCGAAACAAATTAAAAACACTACAAATCAAAAGTCCAAACCGAAAATACACCAAAATAAATTAACATAACATAAATAAAATATAATAGGAATTAAAACACATGAAATATAGGGATCTCACACCTAGGGTGGTTCAAAAACATAAAACAATTAAAATGAGTCAATGACTCAGTAAGTAACCCATCATAACGTAAACATATTCAACATAAGATTTTTCAAAAAATCTTTCATGCTGAGAACTTAAAATCATTATTGTTCATACATATATAATAACATACATGACTTATCTTACTTATGATACTGGCCCACACACTTATTCATGTGTGCAAGGTTGTGCATCGGTTCTACATATCGCAGATGTAAGCGAAGCTACTAATAGTATAATAGCATACTAGGTGGACCACGCTTAACTCCATGGCTTTCATATCCACCCATAAATCGCATTGGTACCAAGCATCAAAATGGTCATCTTGTCAAACTATTATTATCTTACACTTGATTTTATGAAAACTTACGTATCTTATATAACGTGAGATGCAAGAAATGCATAATACATTCATAACTATAATATGCAAAATAAAACTTGATGAATAACGTGCTTGCAAATATCATGACATGCGTGGTATATAAACACTGGTTTTCAAAAGACAGACTTTAATAATAATATATATAACTAGCTAGTATATGCTAATCCTAATTTATAATCAAACTACTTACCTCACAGCATTAAACTAATATTTTCAATATGAAATCGACCATGTGAACTAGAATGAGAGAGAAGACGTAAGGGATGTTATGAGAGAAATGAGACAGTCGGCTATTAGTGTGGTGAATACGGGACATGCACGGTGCTAAATTGGATATCTTCGATTCATCCACGGCACTTATAGAGATTTATATTTTTTTTCCAAATAATACACGGAATGGACATATTTATAAAGAGATTTGGGAGAGTGCGCCAACGAGTTTGTGTTGGACTCGGTTAATACATGTAATGATACTAATTTGTTGAGCACTCAGTCGTAATCATCTAAGAAAAGAGTTTGAATTTAAAAACATGATCTATCAGTTCATTTAATGTAGGATTGACAGTAATTGAGACTTCGTAGGAGACTTTAATTAGTGATTATTTTAAATTTAAATAAACTTCTAATGGTCGATTTTTAAGTGTTAAAAGGAGTCTAACTCATTTAATAAATAATAATTAAGATTTAACCTAGTTATTGAGTCTAATTAAAACTCCTAATAAATCTCAATAATTTATCATTCGTAGACTTATCCAATATGCCCTTAAATATAATTTAGGCCCAATATAAATTATCAATATTTCGACCTTAGAACTATTGTGTTTGGTCTTTACAATTGCATAGGCTGATAGGTCTATATTCAGAAACTTTAGTAGAGACTTTAGCTTAGGAATAATAGCAATATAAGTCTCATTTATAGAATCAACCAATCTATTCAAATTAAGTACATGTAAAACTACATCACAAACCTCTTTTCCAACTGTAGTCTAGTGATTTTGGTAGAATGCTGTTGGGAAGATATTTGGACTTGAGAAACTAAGGACATTCATTTGAAAAATGGTAGCCTAAACTTCCTGGTCAATGAATTGTTTTAGAAGGGAAAGTTCATTTCTGCATTCACTTTTGGGACCATGGAGTCATGGACAGTAGACATTCTTCAATCCTTTCTGGCTGAGATAATGTAAAAAGATCCTAAAAATACTTGAGTACTGATTTCCTCTGTTGTTGTTGCCAAATTACCTTCCCTGTCTATAATTTTGTGGATACAATGATTTTCTTTATCTGATTTGCACACGTGGTAGAACTATTGTTTCTATCTCCTTCTTTCAGCCACCTCTGTTTTGCTCTTTGCTTCCACTTAAGATTGCCTTCCTCCAATGACAAGTCCATTTCCTTTTGTAACTATTTAATATTGCTAGTCAAA
The DNA here is from genome assembly GCF_004785595.1 of Juglans microcarpa x Juglans regia. NCBI lineage: Eukaryota > Viridiplantae > Streptophyta > Magnoliopsida > Fagales > Juglandaceae > Juglans > Juglans microcarpa x Juglans regia. Next base: position 31,348,899 of record NC_054602.1, on the reverse strand, counting down.
TCACCCTAGTTTAATTTCTGAAGAGGCTGTATCTAGTAGAGTTAGGAAGAAACGATGCCCTTGTGTTTGCCAAAACTCTTTGTTCCCATAAAATTTGGAAATCTATACACCAAGAATTTATCGTAAGAACATCCTTATTCTCCTCTAGGCGGTCCTTGCCTAACATTCTGCCCTTGTTCCATCTGATTTCGAACCACCTGTGTCATTTGGCGAATAACATCCACTATTGCTTGTCCTCCTTCCAATTGAGGGTTCTCCACTTCCTGATCTCTTTATCTCGGAGAAGTATATCCACGCCGATTTTATACCATAGTTCCTTCTTTTTCTGAAATGTACAAAACCAACACAGACCAATCTTCTTCTTCTACGAGAAATGCTAACTTCCATTACTCAGTGTTACCGATATCGTGCGCATGTTTCCCTTTCTTCTTTCATTTCCTTCGAGATTCAAGCCTATAGCTATAAGATTACATCCTATGACTACAGATCCCTAATTAAGGTCTGATCCTTATCCCAATTGTTGAGCTGTTTGAATTCCTCAATAAACTGGGGTATCTCGATGATCGCCTGATCAATAGTCTCAAGGCACTCCAAGTTGGAGGGCTTGGGTGAGCTCACGACCATCTTAGGCACGATTCTCTCCGGAAGAGGTGTCATCCTCTTCCGCATGATCATTAGGGCCTTTGTCTAAACCTATAACAACTTCTACCATTCTAGTTGGGGAATGGTAGTGGAAACTAACAAAATGAAATTTTGAGAAATCTCAGCAAGTAAACATGCAATATACAATAGTTAACACAAGCATACAAGAGGTATATCATGAAATGGGTGCATGCATATGTACTTCAAACATGACTTGACCGGAACTTGACTTATGCACTTAACCATTTTCAAAAGACTTGTAGTAGAGACATTGAGATTTTTAGAAAATATTTTTTACTTTCTTTTTCACGTTGATCTTAATTAGAATTTGCCATATCAAAACATATTACAAGATTTTCATCGAGTGATCCTTATCATATCACGAGATTTTCATCAAGTGATCCATAACATATGAGTTCTTGTTCTTGTTCAAATGGTGGACACAACACGAATCCCCATTGCACCACTTGTTCCTGCTAGTTAGCACACCATCAATGGTCCGTACACCGTGATGAATATGTCATAAACAGAGACATTTCATATTAACTCAACAGTACTTTGTTGGGTTACATGCCTTATGCACCCACTAGCGTTAGACATTTTCTCACTCCGGAATTCTTTAAAAAGAATCAATTCGAGACTCATCGATGGTTCTTTGTCGAACTAGGGGTTACCACTCCATTCTTAAGCACTCCAAAGTGGATAGATGAGTTCCACTAGAACATTCTCCCACCCTAGCACTTGGAGTTGTGATAAAACATTTAGACTCTTTTCTTTGAAAACACTTTTCTTCGAAACCACTTTTTCAAAATGCATGTGACATGAGACTTAAGACTTAAACATTCTTGTACTTGACATATGACACGTGAAATGTCGTGCATGAGCTAATCGAACGTAACATGTTCAATTCATGACATGATAACATGGAACACATGAGATATCAAAACACATACATGGAATCGTGAGAACTTGCTTAGGCCGAAAACATAAGTACAAAAACATGGAGAATCATCACTTAAACATATTTCAAACTTCAAGCATATAATATATAAATCAAAGCATAGTGAAACAAAGCATGTAATCATAAGGTTTGGCTAAGGTCGGAAACTCTCAACACATGTTCAAACCGAGATACCATGTTGCACAAACCTTCAACCTTAATCAAGTAAAAACCGAAACTTATAGGAGTATTTCATGGCATTTTAATCACAAATCCAAAATATATAATTCCTTCCATAGATATATTAAGATCATATTAGCATATTCAAAAAAAAAAAAAAAAAAAAACAAGAAATAACAAGCAAAACAATGATAACATAAGACAGATCTACACAAACATATACAAGCATTAACAAAGAGTAAATTGTGCGTATACTTACTAAAATCCACGAAATGAAATAAAAACAAGTTGTAAATCGAAATATAACTCATTAAAATGAGTGTTTCAAATTCATAATCTGTGTTCTTGAGTGCGTGAGGGTTTCTAGGCTCACCACTACATTTAGACTACTCGGCCTCTAGGATTTTTAGGTCAAGAAACCCTTTATTTCACTTGTGTTTTCATCTAGAGCATGAAATAGAGTAAGAAGATATGAAGTCGGCCGAAATCATGGAGTATTAGCACCTCCCACTATTCAGCTAGAGTTTTTAGGAAACTCCAATTCACTTTTTATAAAAACGTGTAGAAAATGTGTGTGTTTCGCCATTTTTTAACTCATTTAAGATTCAATCTCATCTTGAGTTAGAAAGGTGATATAAGAGAAACCGAGACCTCACCTTGGTTTTTCCTTGAGAATACCGAAACCCTCTCTTGAAACAAATCTTCCTTATTTGGTTGGAAAGAAAGTGTGAGAAAGTGTGGAAATTTTTAAGTGAAAGTGTGAGAATTGTGTGGAAAAGAGGAGGACACATGCAAATTCGAAAATAGCCAAGAGGAAAGCTCATAGGCTTGTGGCTCTTCCGTTTTATAGAACTCTCCTCTCCTTACTTTCTTTACATCTTTGCAAACCAACAGTAGTACTGTATTGAGCATGGATTCTAGTTTCTTCTGATAGTAATGATAATGTCTTTCACACGTGAAACTTCATTAAAGAGATATTTGATATTTTAAAGAGTATAAATATGAAATTTTGAACTCATAACCTTCAATTTATATGACTCATCTTAAAATCACTATATCTTTGTTGAAATTGAATGTTATTGCTTAAATCCAAAACTCTTCATATGGTCACTGTTTGGATTGATTTGACCTAATGGCTTTGATCCACGTATAACTATGATTTTAATCAATACTCGGATTATTGATTTGAAATTTTATCGTGCTCCCTTTCAACATTCCAAATAAACGAAGGGAAATTGTAAATTGAGGTTAAAAGAAGATTTGTCAAAGACATATTTTGATAATTAAAAAAAAATAGCTCAAAATTTTTAGATGCTAAAAGAAAAAATAAACATACAATTCATAAGAAGAAATCCGCAATGGGCAATGCGATAAGTTTTTCATCCCTTTATGAATTACCTAAACACATTATTGGTGTATTTTCTTTAGATCGTGCATATTGAGGCAAAAACTGATCAACCCAAGACTCAATCAACATCTTTAGAAGATAATGCACTTGCAGTTCAAACTCAAAGTGATCATGTAATCAATTCCAAAGTAAGAGATAAAAATAATACTAGATATCATTTGTTTGAATTCAATTTGTTGTAACTGATGTAACAAACACTCTCTAATTATCTTTATGCATATACCCTGCTCCCATAGGAAAGTCATGGGACGCATTTTCAGAAATCCTTCATGGTTTCAAAGCCAGGTTCTGAATTCGAATCATGACTCTATACTCTATCCCATTTAATTAAATATTTCATGTTGGACTTACTCATTAAGGGGGAGTTTGGCCCACCTATCCACTTTTCATTAAATATTTTACATGGTATCGAGCCACACCAATCTCTCTTTTCATTAACTATGTCTACTACTATCTCAACCACATCCTCTTCCCCCAGTTCTACAATGTCACATATCTCCTCCCCTATCAATCCCACCCACCACATCACTCTTAAACTAACCAGAGATAACTACCTCTATTGCAAGGCTAAACTCCTTCCTTACCTTCCTGATCAAAAACTTTTCGGCTATGTTGATGGCAACATCCTTGCAACCCCTACTCTTCTTCCTCCAACTTCATCCTCTAATATTCCACAACCCAATCCAGATTGACTTAGGTTCGAACAAGATCAACTTATCTTAAGAACTCTCATTTCCTCCTTATTCGAATTTGTTCTAAATAATATTTAGGCCTCGGAACCTCTCAAGATGTCTGACTATCTTAGAAAGAATGTTCTCTACCACCTCACATACTCGTATCATGAACACTTTTTTCCAACTGAGCACATTGAAGAAATGTGGCCTCTCTATCCAAGATTATTTTCATAAAGCAAAGAATTATTATGATATTCTCTCTGTCATTAGTCAACCTGTTGGTGAACCCAAACTCATATCATACATTCTTGCTAGACTTCATATTGAGTATGATTCTCTTATCAGCTTGGTAAACACTTGTGGTCATGGAAATCCTATCTTCTCTTCATATGGTTCTACCTCATCTCACCCATTCTGCCAGATTTGTCTTAAAGCCAGACATGGACACATTGCTTCAAAATATTGGCATCGTTTTGACAAAGATTTCTATACACCTTCTGCTCCACAGACATACAACGCAACTACTCAGTCTTCCTTAGATCTAGCTTGGTATCCTGACACTGGTGCCACTTATCACATGACCTCTGAACTCAACAACCTCAACCTTCACACTGAGGATTACTATGACAAGATCAGGTTCTGGTTGGTAATGGCAAAGGTCTACAAATTAATCATATTGGCAAATCTATAATTTTTTTTGCCTCTAAATCCTTTTTCCTTCATCATGTTCCACATATAAAAAAGAATTTGTTGTTTGCTTTTCAATTTACAAAAGACAATGATGTTTATTTAGAGTTTCATCCCTCATTTTTTTGTGTCAAGTATCAATCCTCGAAAGCTACCCCTCTCCATGGCTAGGTTGATCATGGTCTTTATCCACTCCACAACTTGTCCAAGCTTTCTTCCAGCCCAGGTGTAACATTCTATTCCCCAAGGGTTGTGAATAAAGTCAAATTTTAAAAATATTGGGGAACTAGTATACTACTAACCTTGACTTGAAAGTTTTTCTTCTTGACGAAGCGCAAGATACAAAAGATTCCATAAATAACTAAAGTTAATATTTAATCATGGGACTTAGCATATCATAAACTATTTAGGCCTCTATCTCATCTCCTTGGCCAAATCCTGTCCTTCAATTCTGTCCACATAAAGATCCTCACCTCGGATGGTAAAAACATAAAAAAAAATACAAAAATGAGTCAAAAACTCAGTAATAACATATCATACTGTAAACTTAACTTAGCTTAACCTTAGGCTCAACTTTGAAAACTTTCATGCTTCGTCATCCATACACATAGCATATAGATCATTCATCAATAATATAGGCAGATTAAACATAATCATGACAATACATGTAACATGGATGCATGAATGACCGACTCCATGCATTTCCTTTAATTCGTACATAACATAAGATCATTTTGTCTTTCACTTGCTTAGTGGCCATCATAACATACGTGCATCAATCCAATTGTCGTTGACCGCATAAATCGTAACATAACATATGGTAAACCACGCTTAGGTCTGTGGCACCTCGTACATCATAGCATACATATGATGAACCACGCTTAGGTCCGTGGCACTGCATAAATCATAACATAACATATGGTGAAGCACACTTAGGTTCATATCACCGCATACATCGTAACATAGCATATGAAGAAGCACGTTTAGGTCCATGTCACCAAATATATCATAGCATACTTATGGTGGACTATGCTTAAGTCCGTGATTTGCAAATCCACCCACAGCATAACGTCAATCTTAAAGCTTACTTATCACTCATATGACTTCGTACTTATTTTTTTTTATAATGCATGTGAACATGTTGACCTTATGACATATCTCACTTATAAGCATGGCATAAAATTGATCATGGCATATGAACATGAGTATTAAATAGCACAACATAACTTCCATAACATCACATAAGCGTTACATGGCATAACATAACATCAATTTGATCAAACAGTTAATCAGCATGACAAACATAATTTCATTCACAAGCATAGCATTGTAATTCACCAAGGGTTCATAAAAATGGGCTAACCTGGAAATGGTTGTACATAGCATAAGTAAACATCATTTTCTATGCATAACAGAATAATTACAACACACATAAAGGTTATGATATGTTACTTACCTTTTAGCGTTGCTTCCAAAATTTCACTTTGCAGTTTGTTACCTATATGAAGCACTAAGCGTTACTAAGTTTCTAGGAAAGCGTACCGTTGCACTCTAATTAATTAAAATCATACCATGAAAATAATTTGATAAATATTTAGTTATACTAAGATTAATAGATGGTAATATTAGTTAAAACTTATAACATATTCCTTGATTTTCTATTTAAAGTATTACATAATAATTTTATCAAAATCTGACAAAATAAATAATGGAAATATTAACTTCGTAAAATAGACTCCATAATATACGCTAATCATAAATTTAATACTTAGTTATATACTTTAAAATATACTTTAAATCCCTTGAGTATTTTCTGTAAAAATAGAGTTTCTGGTCTAATATCTTTATTTAATTTAAAACTAAGCCCAACTTAAAACAACATAACAATTTCTTAAATAAATAAATTAAGTCTATTAGAACAATTAAGCCCAACATAAGATGCAAATATAATTAAAATCAAACCCAACCCAACGTAAGATAACTAATTGATTTTTGGAACAAATAAAACTTAAGCCTTTCAAAGGGATCAAGCCCACAAAAAATATCAATCCCCATCAACCATGACTTAAATACTAAGGGACATAGATGTAATAATACTTTGTGGGGCATTTTCCCCCTACCCGAGGCCTAGCCAAGCCCAGTTTAGGACAAAAGGACACAAATCCGACCCACTAAAAGGATCCCCTATACACGACCTGTGGGAGGGACGGTGCAACAAAAGATGGGACTCGTCGGGACTCGTTGGTCTGAGGTTCCTTGGATAATGTCAAGTCATCTAGTGCCCGCCCACATAGCAGGCGCAACGTGCGGAGGATTGTCAATCTACTGACAAAGAAAGTATGAACAGATCAGGGGAAAAGCAGACCAAGGGGAGAAGGCTGAAGAACCACGCTGCATTTAATGGTTTTGCAGCCTGGGTGACACGCCACATTAATGGAACCGTCGCAGAACCACGTCACATTTAAAGATTCTGCCAAAATGAACAGTAAGAGGACTCCAGATCTCATAGCGACAGGCTTGATCTGCTCACCGAACTTCTAGTATAAATAGTTGATCCCAGGTATAAGGATACTTTCTCAGGCTTTTAAGCTTCCTTACTTATTTACTACACTCTAAGAACATTTACTGACTTTGGCATCAGAGGCTCCCACGGCCCCTAGGCCGCCCTCTCAAAGCCGCATACATTCCTTTCTTTGCAAGACCGTTGTGAAGACCTAAGTTGTTGGAACCTGGCCTAAGGGTGTGCGAAACACAATATCAACAATGGCGCCGTTTGTGGGATTGTAATAAATCTTGCGTGTCCTTCTCATGCCTGCGATAATCTGTTCCGAACAACTTAGAAGAAACGTGGGGGATGCCATGGAAACAAGGATGAAAGTCATGGAAGAATGGGTGACAAAGACGACTGGTGAGGTGGAAACACTCTGCAAGGAGAATGTGAAACTTAAGAATCCCCGAAATGACCAGGAAGGTAAGGAGAACAGTGACACTAAGTAAGTGGGGTCCCGAGATATGCAAGCAGGGCCCAAGAAGGAAGACCAGCAAAAACACATGCAGGACAAGCTCCGCAGCCTCAAGGGGAAGTACGAGGAGATAGCACGGAAGGTGAGTACGTCGTCAATGGTGGACCAACTGCTCACAAGCACAGGTCTATCCTGTACTGAAGAAGTAATATCATTCCCTTTGCCACCAAAGTTAAGAATCCCCATCATGGACATGTATGATGGGAACAAAGACCCTCTTGAGCACCTGGAAACCTTCAGGGCTAAAATGAAGCTGCATAGCTTCTCTGGGGAAATTGCTTGTAGGGCATTCTCGTTGACCCTAAGGGGCCCGCGCGTGTATGGTTTGGGTCACTAGCACCTAAGTCGGTGGATAGCTTCAGCGAGATAGCCAAGTTGTTCCTAACCCAATTCATGTCCATTCAGAGGAGGCGGCACTCGGCCGCATACCTCCTCACTATCAAACAAACGGAGGACGAGAGCCTAAAATCCTACCTGTCCCAGTTCAATAGGGAGCACATGACCACCGACGACCAAGACAAGAAAATCACCTTGGCGGCACTCCTATGAGGTGTCTGGTTGCATTCCCTATTTATGGCGAAACTGGCCAAACTGAACCTCACGACGCTGCGGGAATTCATGGACAGGGCCGACGGCTTCATTAACGTGGAAGACACCCTCCAACCGTTAACCAAATCACGAAGGAAGGAAATAGAGTGCCAGAAAGAAAGGGAAAAGCCCCAGCCCAGGCCAAGCCTTGTGAGAAAGGGGAAAGGGAATCCCAGGAGAAGCAACGAGAGGAAGTACCAACGAAGGGGCCTGGGCTGTGATACAACCATCCCACATTCATCATTTAAAGGGAAGACGACCGGGAAGCAATGTGCCGATATTGCACATACCATCGCTCCACCTCACACAATACCAAGTATTGCTACTCCCTAGGAGGAAGGAATGAGTATTTGGAGCAACAAAGGCGCCACCACTCCCTGAGAAGAGCGTAAGAGCTGAGGAGAAAATCGAGGGAAAAGAGCTAGGATTGGGATGACAGACACCGACAAGAGAACAAGCCTCAATGGCTAGCGATAAGGGAAGCACCACCAGAATCACCATAACAGGAGGGTTTGCGAACGGGGGCGTCACCTCATCAAGATGAAAGGTGCATGTCAGGCGAGCTCGATACCATGACGTTTTCTCGGCCGAGTATCACCCCACCAAGCAACGAAGGGGTAACCTCATTCCTGTGATCTCATTCACGGAGGCTGATGAGGAAGGGATCCTCTACCACCATGACGACGCCCTGGTGGTCACCATACTTATCGCCAACTTCACCACTTGCAAAATCCTCATCAACAACAGAAGCTCTGCGGACATACTGTTCTGGGAAGCTTTCATCAAAATGGGTATCGAAACCTCCCAGCTGCTGGCCGCCTCCATACCCTTGAAAGGCTTCTTCGAGGGCATCATTTAGCCGATGGTGACCATCACCTTTTCCATCTTGGTAGGACGTAATTCGTGCACAGCTCCTATCATGGTCTACTTCCTGGTGGTAAAAACTCTGTCGGCCTACAACGCCATCATAGGAAGACCTACTCTCAACTGCTTAAGGGTTGTCACGTCGACTTACCAACTCAAAATAAAATTGCCAACTTCCTAAGGGGTGGGAGAAATCCGAAGAGAGCAAGTGTCGACAAGGGAGTGTTATGTGCAAAAGCTGAAGCAGAAAGATGAAGAGCCCGCCTTGGACTACACCAAGGGGTAGGGGAAGCGTAGAACATTCTCAGGCACCATCGTCACTCTGAAGCTGTTTGAGGACAATCAGTTGGTCATGGATCTTCTAGAAACTACTAGAGGTGAAGGGAGAGTTTTGGTTATAGATGGTGGTGGAAGCAGGAGACGTGCGATGATGGGGGGATTATTGTCACTACAGTTGGCTCAAGATATGGGGTGGGCTGCTATTGTAGTAAATGGCTGCATTAGAGATGTTGAGGAGATTAATGGATGTGATATTGGAGTGAGAGCCTTGGCATCCATGCCTGTGAGATCAAATAAAGAAGGCATTGGTGAAAAACATGTCCCAGTTTACGTTGCAGGAACTTTGATTCGTGATGGGGAGTGGTTGTATGCAGATAGTGATGGCATCGCTGTCTCCAAATATGAGCTCTCAATCTGAATCACCTTTCAAAGAGTTGCATTTGATCAATTTACGCCATTAATAAGAGAACCAAGTTATGAAGAAGTCATTGGTATTCCCAGTTTGTCAACAAGTAGTCTCTGAGGAATTAATGACATTGTGTGGCTTTTGGTATTTTGTTTTGGTTTTCTATGTATTTTTGTTTACTAATTTGAGTAATATTACATACAATCGTGAAATGCATAACTATCACGCAATCGTTTTAAAAAAGAGTGGAGTTCATTGTTAAAAAATTAATTTTTTTTTAAATGAATCTTATATTTACTCATTTTTTTTAAACAGATTGTACGACGCTTACACATACATAACTGCAAATATTATTTCTACTTTACTAATTCTTCTCTTTCAAGTTTTTTTTTTTATTATTATTATTTGTCTCTTTCTTATTTTCTAGTTCGACTGACTATCTTTTAATTTTTAATTTTTATTTTTTATTTTTACTTTTGATTACTTTCACAAGTCACAACTGCTCCGTTAGCCGGCAAAATATACTTAGAACAAGCAATCAATTAAAAAAACACCTAGTAATAAGACTCATTCAAAGCAGAGTAGCTAGATTCTACATTGTCTTTTTTCTTTCTTCCTAAACAAACGCCATTCTGTTTCACTCCCCAGCTCTTGTTTCGCTACCAATATAACTGCAAAACCAGAGTTCCGTACCTCTGCAATTCAACCTCAATATCACAAAGAAATAACTGTGATTAATGATTACGGTACAGAATTTTAAGGAAAATGATACTTTACTTTCTGAATCTGACCGCTAGAATATTTTAAAAAAATATATTTAGAAAAAAACAAACTGATTACACAATAAAAAATAATATTTATAATCGTAATTTTTTAATAAAAAGAATAAATACGAATCTATATGTAAAAAAAAAATATTTTAATAATAGACTCTATTATTATATCTAAAGTTATTTTTTTAAAAAAATTAAATATATAATAGTAACTTTGAGGAAAAAAATGACGTGACTAAATACTATTATTTATTGCTGAAAGACAATTTGATAAAAAGGGAAATTTATTTTTCTTGTTTTTTGGTAAAAAGAATGAATGGATAATTGGTTGAAGAAGATGGGTGGGGGCACACGAGCCAAGAAGATCACGTGGGCGTCAATTTTTATTCACAGATATCTCGTAAAATTCATACAGAAGAACAGCACACTCTGCTAGCGAATTAATCAGACGGCATCCTTTCTTTGTCATCTTAATCCCGGTAAGCATAGCTTTTCAGTCCAAGTATTCATGATCTAATTGACGGATTATAGATTTTAGTTGGATTACGGATAAGATTTTTCTTGAGGTAAATCCATTGATTCTGCAATGTTTTTTTCAATAATTTTGCCTGGGTTTGGAATCATCCTTTATTGTATGCTCTAGACTGCAATCCTTTTCTAAGAGAATTCTAGGGATTTGCCCCAAGTTTTGATAGAACGATCTGCCAATTTGGTTCAATTACTGATTCAGTTGGATGATTCTATATTTCTCCACTGTCCACTGGTAATTACAAACTTCAATAGCCCTTTTACCAAAACCCAAAAGAAATTCTTGACGCTGCAAACCTTTGATGCAACCTCTAAATCAATCTTAAGCCACTTCCCCTAATATTTGTTTTAGCCGATCAGGCACATCCCTGGAAAACATGTACGTACGTAGGACATAGTAGGTCAAGGAAAGTGGAAACATTAAAAAAATCTTGATGGGATTATTCTCTTCTTGTTGTTATTTGTGGTATTGCATCTTTTGATATTAGACAGTTACATGTGCAGGAAAAAAAAACATGGCTGCCATAGCAACTGCAGAAGTTTGTGATACAAATGTATCATATTTGGCAAATGGTGATCTGCGTGTGCTGCAACCAATCTTCCAGAGTTACGGGCAGCGTCGAACATTCTCAGGCCCCGTCGTCACTCTCAAGGTGTTTGAGGACAATGTATTGGTGAGGGAGCTTCTTGAAACCAAGGGTGAAGGAAGAGTTCTGGTTATAGATGGTGGAGGAAGCATGAGATGTGCTTTGGTGGGAGGGAATTTGGGACAATTGGCTCAAAATATGGGGTGGGCTGGTGTTGTAGTAAACGGCTGCATTAGAGATGTTGATGAGATTAATGGATGTGATATTGGGGTACGAGCCTTGGGACCTAATCCTGTGAAATCCAATAAAAAGGGCATTGGTGAAAAGTATGTCCCTGTACACATTGCAGGAACCTTGATCCGTGATGGGGAATGGCTGTATGCAGATAGTGATGGCATCCTTGTCTCCAAATCTGAGCTGTCGATCTGAAGCATCATTTTTCAAGAATTGCACGTCGAGGACGCCATGAATAAGGAGAACTGATCGAGTGATGAAATCGGGAGTGTTCCAAGTTTGTCAGAGATCTCCAGGGAATGAGTTTTGAAGTGTAGTTTTTTCTGGTATTGGTTTTATTGTTGTTCGTTCCACATTAATATTGAAGTTTTAGACCAAACAACAAAACATTGAAATTTGGCTTAAAAATAGTTCAGAAGCAAAATAAAGAAAATGTTGTTAATTTTTAAAAATGTTCTTTGATTCTTGATTTAATCTTGATGTGTTTGAATTTAGAAAAAAAAATATTTTATTGTATAGTGGTAAAATAATTGTGGATCAGTTTTTAGTCTATCAATACCCGGGGAAAAAAGACTACACCGTCTGTTTTAATAAAACTCCTATAGTTAGGATTGTAAATGAATCAATCCATATGATTGCTCGCCAATATTTGCTCGGTTAAATTTGAATCGACCTTGACTCGTAAAAAAAAAAAAAAGGGTCATGAAAATAGAAATATGCTTGATTAGTAAATGATTTATACTTGATTAAGCTCGATTCGAGTCAGTTAAAACTCGTTAAGGCTCGCTCTCATTAGCTCGTCTCAATTATAGTTCGATCATAATGTATGTATATGTATTAAATCTAATAATATAAGTATTATACTAACCTTTATAAGGAACATGTAACCCAATTACTTAAGCATATACATTGAATGTAATCTTTAGTTATATATAGGGTTGTACACTAACTGACGGAACCGACTCTCATCAACGTAAACCAGCCGTCAGAATCTAGAACTGACTGAAATAGAGGTCAAAAACTGACGTTGATCAATTCGGTTCGTGTAAACTGGCAAACTGACTGATAATATATATAGTATTTTATTCTTATATAAAACAATACCGTTTAACATAAATGAATTAAACAGTATCATTTTATAACTGAGATTTACAAAAGAAAAAAAAAAATCGAAATGACGCCGTTGATTTAATAATACAACAAACGGTGTCATTTTGGTTAGAGTTTTATCAGTCTTCCCCTCCCCACTTTTTCATTTCAATTCGTCTCCAGCGAAGAGTTGCACACCGTCTCTCTCTCCTCTCTCACACAGCTCTATCTGTTGGCACATCTCTCTCTCCTCTCTCATAGCGACGTGCCACCAATCTCTCTCTCTCTCATCGCAACTCTCATCTCTCTTTATCTCTTATCGCGACGTGCCACTCATCTCTCTCTTATCATGACCTCTATTCTCTCAGCACTCTCTCTCATCGTGCCATCGACGAATAGATTAGAATCTGGCCGAAATCGAGTTTGCCGGTTTTCTCCCCCTTAATCGATTGGTTCAGCTGGTCTTAAATATGTAAAAGAAAAAAAAAACAATTGGTTCGGTTTCGTGGTCCGCTTGGGTCGGTTTTCACCCCTAAAATATATTACTAGAAAAATGCTATAGGCAGTCGCCTAGTGCAAGTGCAGGGCAAACGTCTAACGTGGAAAAACTTAAAAACGGCACCGTTTTAATTTTTTACCCCATTTCCCCATATCTTCTTTTCTTCCTCCTTCCATTTCCCTCCCTCTCTGTGTTTCTCTCCCTCGAAGACGAAGACTCCATTTCCCTCCCTCTTCGTGTTTCTCTCCCTCGAAGACCTTCCATTTCTCTCCCTCTCTGTGTTCTCTCCCTCAAAGACGAAGACCTGCAGAATTTTAATGCAAAGCTTTCTAATTTTGGCCTAGCGAAAGATGGGCCAATGGGAGACCAAACCTATGTTTCAAGTTGAATCTTTTGATTTCTTTTGTTGCTAAGTTAGAAGGAAATAGTTAGAAGTATCTTGGTTTTTATGTATGTTTTGCTCCCTTGAGGGTAGAAAACTATAGACGATCTGTGAGAAGCAAAAATTTCAAACAATTTTGATATTTCTTTTTCAAAAATACTGGATACAAGCGGCATGCGTAACCGCTATGCAAACGGTGCCTAGGTGGAAAATGAAATGGTTCGTTTTGGGCTTGGATGAAACGGCTTGTTTTGGCTCCCAACCTCCCCTCTCTCGTCTTCCCCATTCTCCCTCCCTCCTTCGTCTGGCATCTCCCCGAACTTCTCTTACTTCCTTCTCATTTCTAGCATCTTGTTGATGTTCCCCCCGTCCCAAAACAAAAGCTCTGAAAGTTGGCGTCAAAGCCAGAGGTACCTTTCAAGTTATTCTTCCCAAAATTCATCTCAGGGGAGCAATGATCTGGTGCCATCTCTAGCCCAACAAACAAATTAAGAATGAAAGTTTCTCAAAAATTTCCCAAATATCAGTAAAGTTTACCATTTCCAATTCCAAACCTTTTTTTTATTATTATTATCCAGGATAGCCCGTAAACAAACTAACAAAGTCCTCTTTAAGTTGCAAAATCATGACAAAAAGATCACTTTTTTCAAGGGTCCGGAAGGAACCTAGATGTTCATTTCAGAAATTAAGCTTCAGAAGAGGTATTATAGGGCATGTTTAAGGATTTAAAGAAGATCCATTTGATTGAATTGTTAACAAAAAATGGATAAAGAAAAAAGGTTTCCAATGCTAACCAGCGCAAGTTTCATTCTTGAGCTCTGACGCAGTGCATTCCTTTTTCAACCCCAAGACTACATAGAAGTTATTGCTCTTGTCTTCTTCATTTTCCATTCTCCAAGAAGCCACCACACAAACACAGAGACCTTAAAAACACAGGGAGCACAACACAAAACAAATCAAACAAAACCAAGACTTTTTTTTTTCTTGTCGACGAATTCACACAACCTATTAGCCTATATATTAGACAAAAGCATGACCTCCTCTACATGTATCTTACAAAACTGGGACTACATCTTTGTGGGTTGGAACACGAGAACCTTGCATTTGATTTCCATGGCAAATAAGGGGTGGAAAGAAAAGAAAATTAGGAAGAGAACATCCCCCGCCCCCGCCCCCCCACCAAAAAAAAAAACGATGAGTCTGCTTAGAGTTAGAAATGGGAAGACTGAAAATGCTAAGATGAAAGTGAAGGAACGAACCGTTTTAAGAAAACCCACGCAAGAAGCTGAGACTGAAGACGCTCTTTTTTCTTTTTATTTTTTAATGTACGTGGCGTGGCCGACTGTCCCTAGAAGAACTATTTGTTTTTTGCTTGTTTTCTCTCCTTTTTTATCCTTATTTTTTCCTTCCTTCTTCAAGTTTATTCACAAAGCCAAACATCAAGATATTAATATCTCCGTACTTTCTGAGCAATTGCACCCCCTCTCAAATAAAATATATTGTGAGTTTAGAAAAGATGAAAGCAACATTCTTTTCTAAGAAAAGGTATGAGGATGACCAAAACTACTTGAATCTGACAAGAAGAAGCAGTTGACGCATAATGTAGATTGAGAAAAGAAAAAACTTTACCTAATGTCCGATGAAGTTGTCGATGGAAAGACTCACATGAAAATACTTACGAAAATGGAGACCCACGAAATAGGACAATTTAGAAGCAATGTGGGTAGCATGAATTCCCCAGATTAGATGAGCAGCAAGACAACAACTAACACGAATACGCAATCGAAAACCCCGAGGAGCGGGAAGACAAAGATCCAGACATGCCGAGCTCTGTTTCTCTTTTTCTTTCTTTTCAATGTCTGGCAGGCTTCTTTTCTTCTTCTATCTTTGTTTAAAAATAATAATAATAATAATCTAATATGGCGTCAACAACTGCACATCGATTGTATGCAGTAATTGTATGTAGAAGAATTGATATTACTAATAAGTAACTTATGCATACATATATGATACGGTATCTCATCGGCGGCGGAGGCTATTTGACTGATCTTTTTTTTCCCTACTTTTATTTCCTACCTGTTCTGTGTTGAATTCCTTGAATTAGAGCAGGTGACAAGTGGTGGCCACCCTTGCAAGATAGGTGGCCAAATTCTTAGAAAAATAAATAAAAAAAATATTTGTAAGGCTAACTTAACGGAAACGCAATCCTGATTGAAATTCAATATATTCCACCTATTCCGTTTCTCACATCACATGTGAACAACTCTTGTTGCATCTGTTCCACCGTTCATTCTCAAAGTGATTGGATATTAAAGTTCTGTTTGGATTTATAAAGAATTTCTCATCTTATCTTATCTTTTATCTTATTACATTTTATGATTATAATTTTTTAAAATTTTTACACAAAATATAATAAATAATTTATTTTTTTAAATATTAATTTAACTTTTTTAAATCTCAATACAACCAAATAAATAGGTTTGAATCTACTCATTTTCCAAATTTATTTTTTAATTAAAATATTAAATAAAAAATTACAACGTCTAGTCGTCTAGTAAATAAAACAGCTCTTATTAAAATAATAAACATATAAAATTGCATTTCCGCTTGAGCGGTGCGCCAGCCCAACAGCCAATATTGGTGGGTGTTGAGTATTATATTTCCCCGTGGGTGTCCAAAACCATAATCAATTTCTGACCAAATCTCCTTCTTAGTTGAGTTGATCCAGTTAATGCTAACTTGTTTCTCAACTCTTCGTCTCCAATGGAGAGAGAACCGCGTCCCTCGCAAGTCCAAATAAGGATCAACTCCAGGCGTCACAGTGGCGTGATTCACCCACTACAGTCATCCCCAGCTCCGGCATCAGCTGCTGCAAGCCCGGGCGTTTACCCGGTGGAGATCAAGCATTTCAAGAAATGGGTCGCCTGGTTGATCCCTTTGTTTGTGGTCGCCAATACCATCGTTTTTGTAATCACCATGTATGTCAACAACTGTCCCAAGAACTCTGTTTCTTGCATTGCTACGTTCTTGGGTCGCTTCTCTTTCCAGCCTTTCAAGGAGAACCCTCTTCTTGGGCCTTCCTCCTATACGTAAGTTCTTTTACTTTTACTTTTTACTTTTTCTTTTTCTTTTTCTAGAACCAAATTGACTGAGTTTAGCTACGTTTATCGATTTGTTTTTACTTGGTTGGCTGCAATTTAAACCGCTACGTTATGGTAATCAAGCAACTGTTGCGTGTTTATGGCTTCAGGCTGCAGAAGATGGGGGGTGTAGATGTGAGTAAAGTGGTAGACAAGGACCAGGGATGGCGCCTCATAACTAGCAATTGGTTGCATGCTGGGGTTTTCCATTTATTGGCAAACATGCTGAGTCTTTTGGTGATTGGAATTCGGCTTGAGCGTGAATTTGGGTTTGGTATGTATCCTAAAATTTAATTAATGTTTTATTATATATGTATTGCTGTGTACCATGGACTTAACTATTCAGTGTTCAAGATTCTTAGAATCCTCTATATATTCTGAAACATCAGCGCCACTCTTTAAATTGAGAAACTTTAGGGTCCTTGCATCGTTGTGCTTTTGAGTTAAAAAATTACCCTTTTTTTTTTTTCCAATAATAACTCTTTAAATTGAAGCGTTTAGGTTAGCTTCCAGATGATTGACATCAGGAAATGATACTTCTTGACTTAGTGGCTGTGGTTTGATGCCAGACTTAATCATCCATGTTATATAATTTTGAGAGGGTACCCAACAGATCTAGCATAACTGTTGATCAACCAGGGGGAGCTAAAAGTTCATAAGAGAGTTGAAAATATCTTAGATGGATAAACTGAACAAACTGAAGAAGCAACCATCTAGCCTAGCATCACCAACACGACCTCAAATGCTTAGGTATTGAATGATCAAATCTTGGATTGTTGGTCTTCTGATTGATGCATATAGCTAAGACTGTGTAGTTCAGAATTTTTCTTCCATTCGTTCTAACTTGCTGAAAGATTAAGATCACTCTATTCTTTGTCTCCGATTGATCTGTGAGTCTTGGTAGGAATTGAACAAGCCATGTTTGTATTTATATTCAAAATTTGTAGGTCAAAATACTTGCCTGATGCTTGTGTACTTTTATTGCAGTACGGATTGGGTTGCTATACGTCATCTCTGGGTTTGGGGGAAGTATTTTGTCTGGCCTTTTCATCCAGTCAAACATCTCTGTTGGTGCTTCTGGTGCACTTTTTGGCTTACTTGGAGGAATGCTTTCTGAACTCATCACAAATTGGACATTATATTCTAATAAGGTATTTATTGAACTTCTTTTGCTCGAGTTATGGGCTTGTAAAATAATTCTGTCATTCTGGTTAATAACATTCTTTACCCTAGTTATTTCACTACTTCATGTCAATGTCCAGTTGGCAGCATTATTAACCCTCCTGGTCATCATCGCGGTTAACTTGGCAGTCGGAATCCTCCCACACGTGGACAACTTTGCTCATATTGGTGGGTTTCTTTCGGGTTTTCTTCTTGGGTTTGTGTTTTTGATACGTCCCCAATTTGGATGGGTTAGTCAAAGATATACTCCTGCTGCTGCGGATAAACCTAAATTCAAGATGTATCAGTGTATATTATGGGTTGTTTCTCTGATCCTTTTGATTATTGGGTAAGCCTGACATCAGTTTCTCTATTTTTTCAGTAGTTCCTGCTTCTTTTATAAGATTACACCAGGAAAAATATATCATAAGATCGCAAAAAAAAGAACAGAAAAAAAAAGGTGATCAAAACATACTAACCCTGTTTACCTTAAGAGATTTGCTTGAACCTGTAGAATCCCACGAAGGTGAAACTCCCAATTTTTGCTTGGTTATCATATATGTCTTCTCATAGATGCAAATAATATAAAAGTAGGAACAGATGATGGATCTGCTGGTAATGCTTGAAAACAATGAAAGTTCTGGTGATGGAACTAGTGTAACTTTGTCTGGGGTCATTGTCTTTTTCTTGACATTCTGATTTTTCTCCAGTATTTGTTGAATGAAGACCGATATTTCATTGTGATTCTAAATTCTATTTGACTTGGCAATCGGTGCTAAATCACAATTTCTGACAGGCTTACTGTTGGCCTGGTTATGCTGCTCCGTGGAGTCGATGCAAATGATCATTGTTCTTGGTGTCATTATTTGAGTTGTGTCCCAACTTCGAGCTGGAGTTGCAACACACAGCCTGCATCTTGCTTGGTAACCATGCTAACACTACTTTTTTTTGGTTTGTGTGCGTGTGAAAAATATATAAAGTCAAATGAAGTTGAAGATACTGTAATGGAAATGAATTAATTTCTTCTTTCCCGTAGTATGGTGTAAAAAACTCTTCTTGATGAAGCGAAGGGCTGGCTTATTATTCTGAATGTAAAATTTTAATAATATTACCAACTAAAAAGTTAGGAAAATAAAACATAAGAAAATAAAGAAATTAAAATAGAAGTGTGTAACACACACCCAATAAAGCAGGCCTTGCTTCCCATTGGGATGAAAGCATGGGTTTTGCAGGCAATGCACCTATGGAGGTGTGACCATCAGGTGGTTCTGGTTTTGCAATTTCCATACATGCCAAAATGGAATTGATGAAAAAAGTTAAATTATGTGCAAGCACGAGTTAAGGCGATGCATATTTGGCATGCATAGAACTTAGGATTAAACAAGGTGGTGGTTTGATTGATTCTATATATTTAATGTTATTATTTCAGACAACCCAGATAGGCAACCAGTTAAATATAACGTGCTCGAGCAATGGGAAATCCGGTGTATATATATTGGCAGATGCATCCAGTTCGCAGATCCAAGGATTGTGTGTTGAGCTTTGCAGTTGATTTATGCAGAAGACGATGAAAGTTGGCATGAGCTACTTAGATGTATAAACTTCTCGTTGCATATTTTTTATCTAGACATTTGAATTGCTATTATGTTGATACGCCTCAGTTATTACGACTGCTTATCTCCTTGTATTAAAATTATTTTGTACATTGACCTTTACATAGAAAAATAGTGAATTATTGTTTTAATTTTCTTCTGTGCTTGTGTTTTTGTGCTAAGGTTTGGATACCTGACTTGGTTTTTATGTAGCAATGATAAGCCACGGGGAGGGAGGGAGGAGGGTTTGGGGTAAGGACCATGCTAGTCGGCCACCCAGCTCTTAGTGCTGGGCGTGACCGCTAGTTCATTCCTCCTCTTCTTTTTTTTTTTTTAAATATCTTTAAATATTTTTTAAACATTTTAAAGAAAAAAAAATTAAAGTGCACGAACAAACTAACATTTTGGATATATATATATATATTTTATGTCGAGGAACCTCTCCAAGGCAGGGTCTTTCGGACCCACCCCTGCAAAGTAAACTCCGGTTTCGTGCACTGCATTGTCGGAAGTTTGTTAAATCGCTGACTTTTCAACAGGGGTTATCAAGGAAGATCCCTCAAATCAAGCTCATGATCTGTCATCCTGATTTCTAGGCTGAAATTCGGTAAATAACAGCTAGTAAAATCTTGTGTAAATGCCTTGTAAACGTAAGGCTTATTTTTAGCTTCTTTCCTAGAATAATTTCTGACTGCTTGTATATATATTTGATACAATTCAATTGAATGTATAAGGAAAATTTTTCTCGACAGCAACAAAGGAATTTCTATGTTGATATTTTTTAAACTTCATCATGGTATCAGGAGAGCCGTCCTCCAACGAGAATTCGATCCCCACCTCTGAATATACTCATAACCCGACCTCAAACCCACCATCCTCCACAGAAATTCCTCTTATTGCTCTCAATATCACCTCACAGATCAATGAAAAACTCACTCCATCCACTTTTCCTCAATGGCGTGCCCAGTTCGAAGCTTTACTTATTGGGTATAATCTCCTTGATTATGTTACTGGAGATAAACCCTGTCCCCTCTCCAATGATTCCTCCATTTCCACTCCTCAACGAACCCACTGGATAAGACAACATAAACTTATCCTCTTCGCTATTTTGGCCTCCACAACCACTACCATTACACCATTCATTTCCATTTCAAAAACCTCTCAGGAAGTTTAGCAAAAATTACACACAATGTATGCCAGCAAATCCCGAACTAGGGCTATGCAACTCAAAGAGGAATTGACTCTGATAAAGAAGGGAAATCAAACGGTTCAAGAGTACCTGCACACAGTCAAAACTCTTGCAGATGAAATCTCTCTTATTGATCATCACATTTCCGAAGATGATCTGACACTCTACATTCTCAATGGATTGGACGCTGATTTCCGTGAGATTGCAGCCCCCATTCGCGCACGGGAACGCCCACTTACCTTCGAGGAGTTACATGATCTCCTTATCGGTCATGATGCCTACTTGCACCGCCTTGAAGCCACTTCCCAGCAACTAGTTGCTTCCGCAAATTACTCCCATCGACGAACAGGTCCTGGTTCTTCCTCTGGAGGCTCTAATTCTAAGGGTTCCTCAAAGCCGAATGGCTCAGACCGTAATAATGGAGGCCAATATCCCAACTCCTTGGCCCAGTCTCGCAATACAAATGGCTCACGTGACAATCGAAAGCCCAAGCCCAATGGCCAGCGTCGTTACACACCAAAATGCCAACTCTGTGAACAGATGGGCCATACTGCTAAATTCTGCCCCAAGGTCCAATTTTCTATAGCAACGGCAAACTGTGTCTCCACTGCTCCAGCTCAAGACATAAAATGGCTCATTGACTCGGCGGCCTCTCACAACATCATTGGTGATTTGGCCAATTTATCAGTTCATTCCGAATACGATGGCACTGACGAGGTTATAATTGGTGATGGTTCAGGTTTGCGTATCTCTCACATCGGTTCCTTGGTTTTTCACTCACCCACACGCACTTTTCATTTAAATAATACTCTTTGTGTTCCCAATATTAAAAAAAAAAATCTCGTTTCTGTCCATCACTTTACCACACAAAATCGTGTTTTTGTTGAGTTTCACCTTTCTTTCTTTCTTGTTAAAGATTCGATCAAGGGAGCGGTTCTACTCAAAGGTGCATGTGAAAATGGTGTTTACACCCTCCCGGGTCCATGGTGCGATCTTCTCAAAAAATGGTTGCTAATGTGCATGAACGGACCTCCGTTGATGGGTGGCACAAACGACTTGGACATTCGTCTCAGAAAATGGTTCATCAGCTTGTCAACTCCTTTTCTCTTCCAATAATAAAAGAAAATCATGTTCCTTCTCTTTGTACTTCTTGTTCCATCAATAAAGCTCACAAACAACCATTTCGGCAAACTAGTCTTCAAAGTCATGCGCCTCTTGACCTAATTTACACTGCTGTTTGGGGACCTTCCAACTCAATTGGAATTGATGGATCCAGCTATTATTTAATTTTTGTTGACCATTTCACAAAATATATTTGGTTTTATCCTATGGAAACCAAATCTGGTGTTAGCACAATTTTCCCACAATTTAAACACCTTGTGGAAACACGGTTTCAATAAAAAATCAAAACCATTTATTCGGATAATGGTGGTGAATTTGTGGCTTTAAAAAAATATTTTTCTATTCATGGAATCAGTCATTATACCACAGCCCCTCATACACCACAACAAAATAGTGTTTCCGAGCGTCGTCACCGTCATCTTGTGGAAACGGGTCTCACTTTATTACATGATGCCTCATTATCCTTAAAATATTGGCCCCACGCTTTTTCCACTGCGGCTTACCTTATAAACCGTCAACCAACACCTCTTTTACATCACAAATCTCCATTTGAAGCATTGTTTAAACAATCACCAAATTATCTCAAATTAAAAAAATTTGGTTGTTTATGCTTCCCTCTTACACGACCTTATAATACCAACAAACTCCAACCCAAGTCCGTTCCCTGTCTTTTCGTGGGCTACTCTTCGGCCCGCAATGCATACAAGTGTCTTGACCCAACAACCAACAGGATGTACCACTCAAGGCATGCCCTGTTCGACGAAACACAAAACAGCCCCTCTGTGCATCCCGTGCCCTCGTCGTCTTCGGCAAGTGCTCCACCCATCAACGCGGCGTCTCCATCGGTTCCGCAACCTCCACCAATGACTCCGGCCAGGGATAACTCCTTGGCATCACCTCCAGGTAACGCCTCTCTTCCTTCCTCTTCTAATTCCCAAAATTTGGAAAATGTTCATTCTAGCCCTAATCTCTTGTCATCGCATGATTCCGAAAATTCCACAACACATTCACTTGGACTTTTTGTCCAAAATGATACTTCTTTGCACACCGATCCCATCTCGATTCCATGCGACCCACCTGCCCAATCTGATCCCCGAACTCATTCCATGACCACTCGATCAATGAACAATGTCCATAAACCCAAACAGCTTAACTCCACCACAAAGCATCCCCTTCCCGAAACCACTGAACCGAGTTGTGTGGGACACGCTCTTCGTGAATCACACTGGAGAATGGCCATGTCTTATGCGCCATGACACATGGAATTTAGTACCTCCACCAACAAATTGTAAACCCGTGGGATGCAAATGGGTCTTCCGTGTGAAAAGGAAAGCTGATGGGTCAATAGATCGTTTTAAAGCGAGACTTGTCACTAAAGGTTATCACCAACGTCCGGGGTTGGACTACAAAGAAACCTTTAGTCCGGTAGTAAAGCCCGCTACCATTCGAACTGTCCTAATAGCTGTTGTGATGAAGGGATGGCCGTTAAGACAACTTGATGTCAACAATGCCTTCTTGCATGGCAAGTTGACAGAAACTGTCTATATGGTCCAACCCCCAGGCTTCAAAGACATCTCTAGACCTAATCATGTTTGCAGGTTAAACAAGACCATATATAGTTTAAAACAAGCTCCTCGCACTTGGTACTCAGCACTCAAGTTGGCTATCATGGGTCTTGATTTTCAAAATTCAAAATCTGACTCCTCCTTATTTATATACCAAAAAAAATTCTGTTTTATGTTATTTATTGGTATATGTCGATGATTTGGTACTCATTGGCAGCAATATGGATTTCTTATCTCATGTAATTGCACAACTTGGAGTTCAATTCTCTTTAAAGGATATGGGTCAGCTTCATTTCTTCTTGGGCATGGAAGTAATTCCTACCCGATCAGGTCTCTTTTTATCACAACACAAATATATTCGGGACCTCCTCTCAAAAACCAACATGCTGGGTGCCAAAGAGGTGTCTACACCGCTGTCCACAAGCACAACCTTGAAGCTGATTGATGGTACAACCTCATTTGACAGCACTGAATTTCGTAGTGTTATTGGAGGTCTCCAATACTTATCTCTCACTCGCCAGGATATTTGTTTCTCAGTCAATAAATTATCACAATTTATGCATAAACCCACGGTGACTCATTGGGCAGCTGCAAAGAGGCTTCTCCGTTACTTGAAACAAACAATCTTTCATGACATTCACATTAAAGCAAACTCTACTTTTGACCTCACAACTTTTTCAGATGTTGATTGGGCAAGAAATTTTTATGACCGTACATTGTTCAGCTTTTAATTTCGACTTTCAAGCGTAGAAGCTGTCAAAGTAATACAAGGGTAAATCCCAAGATCGAATTCACAGGGACAATGAGAATTTAGCAAACATTTCATTTTCGCAAGACCACATTTTACCGTTTGTAGTGACACGAAAGTTTAAAATGATAAGAAATGAGTAAACTAAACGAGCTAGCTATGAACAAAAATAATAATAAGAAAAGAAAAATAAGTTTTAGAAATTAACCGCTACCAATATTAACACCTAAATGGGGCTATTTACTAAGGGAGCGTGGAATGAATTATGAGAGAAATTGTCGGGAAGCTCAAGCATAAGTAAAGCTGAAAATAAAAGTGAATCTATTTTTCTAAAATTGCTAAGAATCAAGAGATTTAAAGAAAATGTGCGGAAGTTAACTTAAACTTGTAAGAAGCAATTAAACAAACACTTTGGATGCAATTTTCGCCCACTAATTTGGTGATGGATTTACTTCTTTTTTCATTTTCTCTCAACCATTTTTTCATTCCTAGAAATCATGGTCAGATGATATAACGATGAATCACCATTTTTATTCTAACAAAACTACTTGACAAATTATATGACATAGAAAAGTGAAAGAAAAACATCAAAGTCATGTTACTTGTTCAAGTATCAATTGTGCCTTTACGTCTACAATTGATCTAAACCAAGAACAAAGAACTCTAATCTTTTCTAGATGCACATTGAAATATAATCCATCAAGTTAATCATCAAAATCACTAAATATTGAAGAGAATCCAACCCCAAATAGTCATGAGTTACTCATTGAATCCCAAGCTAAAAATCTAGCCTATCATCTCTAGATTAACAAAATGCTCAAGAAGATTAAAATCCAACATCACTAATTACTGCACTAAACAAAAATTGCAAAATGAAAATACTGTAATCTCCAAATGTGCTGAAAACCCAAAAGCCAAAGAAGAAGAACTAGCAGAAGGAAAATAAAACCGAAAGAAGAAAAAAAATCTTCGAAAAAGGTATGCTGAAGAAGAAAATAGACAGACGAAAAAACTCCCAAAAAAAACCAGACGGCGCACGAAAATTTCTTTTTCTTTTTATACTCTTTGTTTCGTCTCAGTCCAGCACCATGCCGTTTCGCATCCCTTTTCGTGCGTTTTGACGTGAGGTCCAGGTTCGCGTGAGTGGTCTCCTCTGCGTGCGTTTTGCTCCAGCTCGCTCGCGTTCCACTTCGTCCGTTTCTGCTCAGCACCCATTTCTCTCCAGCCCAGCACCGTATGTGAGCTGCTCGATCCAGCCCAGGTTCTATACAGCATCGAAGCCACGCAGCGTTGCACGTCGATCCCTTTGCGTTTCAGCTGCTGGTCTGCCCGCGTGAGTGCATCCGCTGTCCGTGCGTGAAGCTCCTCAAGCCCCTGCGTTTTGCATCTGCGTGGGTTGAGTTTTTCTTTGTCTTGCAGTACATTTTCGAGTGCGTGAGTTGAGTTTCTTCTTTTGATGTTGTTGTGCCAGTTGGGTATTTCCAAGAATACCCATGTATTTTAATATTCTTTTCATAATGCCCTGCAACATAAATAAAATATGAGGAGTAAAATTTTTGGAGTATTAATTTTGGTGTGAACTAATTACAATACAACTCCTTTCAAGTGCAAAATATCAAAATTCAATATTGAGTCAAGAACTAAAAATTACTACATAATTAAGTGCTTCATTCATATTTTGGTTAAACAAATCATTCACTTTAGCAGCTTAATCATGTAGTTTTTGACACTTTATCATACATCTACCTCAGCATATATAAGCTTTCTTGGATCAAATCTCATCTCTTGGAGTTCAAAAAAACAGAGAGTTGTAGCAAGGTCGTCAACTGAAGCTGAATATAGATCTCTTGCTAATGCAGCCTCTGAAACTGTGTGGCTGCTCTCACTATTCAAGGAACTTGGGTTACTAATGACAATTTCACCGAAACTGTTATGTGATAATTTGGGGGCAACCCAACTCACTTTCAATCCCATTCAGCACTCTCGGATGAAGCATATTCAGATCGATCTACACTTTGTTCGTGACATGGTTCAAAAGGGCGTTCTCAATGTTCAACATGTCAATAGTCGAGATCAGCTTGCGGATTTATTAACAAAACCATTGTCCCGACAAATGATTGACTTCCTCAAGAACAAGATTGGCTTAGCCGATGGCAGCTCCATCTTGCGGGGGCGTATCAAGGAAGATCCCTCAAATCAAGCTCATGATCTGTCATCCTGATTTCTAGGCTGAAATTCTATATATAACAACTAGTAAAATCTTGTGTAAATGCCTTGTAAACGTTAGGCTTATTTTTAGCTTCTTTCCTAGAATAATTTCTGACTGCTTGTATATATATTTGATACAATTCAATTGAATGCATAAGGAAAATTTTTCTCGACTTTTTGTGTTGATATTTTTTAAACTTCATCGGGAGTATGGTCCCAAAGAATTGTTTGCACCCATGAGGTGTTGAAACTTAGACTTTGAAGGGAATGATACTCCAAGACTAAAGCTTTCACCACTTTGACCAATCCCTTGGGGTTTTGGATTATTATTACAAGTTCACAACTAAATAGCTAAGAGAGAGACAAGCAGCGGGATGGTAAGACAAAGTGATGAAGACGAGAGAGGGTGGGTCTGTTTAAGAACACAACTGTTCTAAGATGTTTTCAAATTATTTTACTATTATTTAATGCTATTTCATGACTATTCACTAATTAGTTCACTACTATTTACAAATATTTTATATTTAAAATACTCTATATCTGAGATATTTTTATGTCTCGTTTAGTTATACAAATGAGATTAGATGAGATAAAAGTTAAAAGTTAAATAAAATATTATTAGAATATATTTTTTTTAATATTATTTTTGTTTTTAGATTTGAAAAAATTGAGTTATTTATTATATTTTGTATGAGAATTTGAAAAAATTATAATAATTATATGAGATGAGAAGAAATGAGATAGTTTTATCTGTATAACCAAACTAGAGCTTAGTATCTAATCGGGCAGAGAGACTTTGCAAGCACAAGGCTGATCGAATGAAGAGAGTAGGATTTGGAAACCAGAAAACACTTAAGACTAGTTTGTCTTCGCAGATGAGATTAAGGATTAAAAAAAAAACCGGTAAACCGGATTGATGGGTTTGGTTCAGTTTGGTATCGATTTTATTTTTTTTAAATTAGGTTAAAATCGGTTCGGTTCTGGTTTTTCTTTTTCTAAAACTGGATCAGACCAAACCGAATCGATTCATATATATATATATATATATATATTATAATTGTTTATATTGTATAAAATTTTTATATACAATATATAATTATATATAAAATAGTTTTGTATTATATGATAAATTACTAATTAATATAATATTAAATTTTAAAATCTTATATCACTATAGTCTATATACAATTATAATATATATTAAAATATACTACAATATATTATCACTATAGTAGTATGTACTATAATATACTATTATATATATTATTTAATATATAATATAGTATATTAAAATCAAAAAACCGGATTGAAATCGGTAAAACTGGAAGTAACGGTTTAGGGGGGTAACTAGTGCTGAATAGGTTTTTGAAAATATAAAATCAGTGCATACCGGTTTTGTCTTAAATTTTCTCTAAAACTGGACCAAACCGGACTGGTTACACCCCTAGTAAGGGTTTAAAAAAAAATCAGGAAACCAACCAGATTGGACCAAACTGGTCAAATTGGTCCGAAACCGGTTTCCGTAATGGCAAAATCGGCTAGAACTGAGCTTTTTAGGCCTAGACCAGTTCTATATAATATATATTTTAGATTATTTTTTTAATATTATATATAATAATATAACTAATTTAAAAATAAACTAAAATTGTAAAACTTTAAACTGAAATTGATAAATCACATCAATTAAAAAATTCATAAATATCAAAAGACTTGAATTTATATACCAAAGTTGTAAATAAGATCACTAAAATATTATTTAGCAAAAAGAAAGAAAATCACTAAAATATTATTACTAAATTTTTATGGCCTAATAAATTCTCAATATATTCTTTTTGATAAGTACATAATACACTAGTAACTTAGTAATACTAATATACATTAGTATATAATGTATATTAATTATAATTTATATTTTATAGCCTAATACTAATAGTCGAATACTATATTACTATTAGTAATATACTTTTAAGTCTATATATAAATTAATATATAGATCACTATACTAAATAATTACATATGAAATAATGATATAAGAATACTAATACTATTAGTACTTCAGTATTAGTATACTAATACTAATATACTATCACTATAGTCTATAAATAATATAGTTATAATAAATTAAACCCACTATAACTAATACTAATATATATATTAATACTAATAGTCTAATAAAAATAGCTCTCTCTCTAGAAAAAAAAACCATCTCCCTTCTCTATAAACTCTCCCAAATTCCAAACCTAACAAAAGGGGGTGGAAGCTTCGGCTCCTCCCCCTCTCTTTTTCCTTCCCCTCCATTCTCCTTTATCTATTTTATTTTTTGTATAGTATTTTTTGGTTTTATTTTTGTGTTTTACAGGCCAAATAAGGGAGGATAGTCGTTCAGGTCTTTCTAGCCGTCACCCTTCTACACGCGCCCCACAGGGATGACGCTCTGCCACCGATCTTTAAGACCACGAAATCCGGCATCCATCGGAGTGGAGCATAGCCCGCATGCGCGGAACAAAGTTTCGGATCTCATCAACGTGTGACCATTACGCACCACTGAGGAGTCCTCTACTAACGCCACGCTCGACTTCTCTGGCATCCCTGACTTTAGGACTTCCAAGATTGACCCTCGGCTTTCCTCCTAGAGTGACCAATGTTCTGCATGCGCCATTGTCAATGCATTGTGCACTGTTCAGCCTTTTTTGTTTTCTTTATTGGTTCCGTTTCAATGTTTTTGTTGTTGTTTGTTTTTCTGTTCTTTTGTATTTTTGTTGACCTGAGTGAGGTATTGAGCCTTTGGATCAAACGCAATTTGATGCAAGAGCTGTTCGAGAGTGGTGGGCGATGCTACGGCTGGTGGTTATACAATCAGTGCTCGCGCGTAGGTGCTGCTTGTGCAGTGGAGGCTGTTTTTGTCCGTGCGTGAGTTGGGTGCTAGTGCCGTCAGGGCTCGAGATGCCAATGCTTGCGGTGGGCATGACGTCTGGGATCACATTAGTGCTTGTGGTTCTGTAGTTGTTAATGTGTTTATTTGTAGTTTTGTTTTTGTTATTTTAGTTATTAATAAAATAGAACTAGGCTATTAGATTTGATGTCCATAGTAGTATCCCGTACTCTTCTTCCCTGGGAGGATAGATGAGACCTTTAAGTTCTATTTTATAGAACGCTTTCTCTGTTAGGAGAGAGTTTGTTGAGAAGTTAAGACAATATCTGCCACAAATGAATTTGTGTGTGGAGAAGCCTCAGAGTTGATGCGTAGTTTGACTTCTAATCTGGATTTTTCACGTATTGATAAGTCACAATTGTAACTTCGGTTCATTAATGAAATGAGTCTGTTTCCATAAAAAAAAAATACTAATAATTTAATATAGACTATAATTATACTAACATAGTTATACTAAATTACTATAACTAATATTAATATATAGCTATACTAATACTCTAATATTAATACTTTTATATAGTTATACTATAATACTAATCACTATAACTAAATCACTATAGTATATAACTATAGATATTTAGTAAAATTGTATTATTATATTCTTTAATGTATAACTATATAGTCTATATATAGACTTATAGTATCAATATCACTATATGTAGTAGTAACACTATAATAGTATAATATATCAAACCGGTTTTTTTAAGACATTTTTTTTTTATTAAACATATTTTTCTTTTACAAATTTGCATTTTATTAAAACAGAAAAACCAGACTGAATCGGACCGGAATCGGTAAAATTAGATGTACCAGTTTAGGGGTAATCGGTACGTAATCGGTTTTTGAAAATGCAAAACTGGTACATACCGGTTCGATCCTAAATTTTGTCTAAAACTGGACCAGATCGGACCGGTTACACCCCTACTCATCATCAACTTTCTTAAATTCTCACACAAAATATAATAAACAATTCAACTTATCTAAAACCATTTTAACTCATCTCTAAATCCAAACGGGACATGCAGGTTTGAGGAGTGAGATGAAAATTCTTGATTTTAGATAAAAGTTTAAAATATTATTGTTTAATATTATTATTGTTTAGGGATTTAAAAAAGTTAAATTCAGATTTGAAAAAGTTGAATTGTTTATTATATTTTATATAAAAATTTTAAAAAATTATAATGATAAGATAAGATGATAATTTTGCATGCGGAGGCTGCGGGTGTGCGATATCTACTTAGAATTTATGGAAAATAAAATCCACCCATTACTCGGTTCGGGTCAAGCAAATTGGACCATCCACATTTCAACGATTTCTTGGGGGTTAATTCGGTAAAAGCAAATCAACAAAATCTCCAACGCCAGCTTTAGCTCTATCATCGTCGACACGAGCGCTTGAACTCGCTGGCATTTGCTTCATCCCTTTCAAACTCTCTCAGAACGACAATTCCTGCTGCTCCTTCACGAACTGTTCTAGGGTTTCCTTTTCTCAATCTTCTTTCACCTCATGAAACTCCGAGGACTGAGCTTTTCTTCCATTGGATTATGATGGGGGTTCGAGCCGTTAACAGCTGCTCCATCTTTCGCTCCGCTTCGTCTCCTCCTATCTCCGCTGTCCGGTGCCCATTTTTCACTTTCAGGAGCTCTTCGTTAAGCCGCCACCCCAAATTAGGGTTCCTGTTTCCTGTACTCCGGCCCGAGAAAAAGTTTTTCGGCCATGGCAGTGTTTGGAGTTGTTCGGTTCACAGTCTCGTAGACATCGTCATGGAAGAGCTAGAGTTCATGCGCAAAAGGAAGAGAGTTTGCGCTGCCTCAAAGTAGGTTTTCTCACAACTTGCCATTTTCATTTTCCTTTTTACGTTGTTTAATTTGGATTCTAGAGGAGCTCTAAATACGAACTGTTGTATCCAAGAACTTGCATAAAAAATAAAGGGAAAAACATTTATATTTTATACGTCTTTTATATTCATCAATCAGCTCAAATGTTTTAACCCGTTGGTAGTTTCCGAGCTTAAATTTGAAAGTCATGTATGGCGAAACTGGATCTTCTCTGCAGGGTTGGCTTAACGAGCAGTGGAAAGCTTCTTGAAGATAAGCTTGTGAACAGAGCGATGGAGAAAGGGTTGCTGCTGGAGTTCAAGAAGGATTCTGACAGGGTCTTGCTGGCAGTTGCACAGAGACCTGACGGCAAAAAGAATTGGATGGTGTACGATCAGGTTCTAGTAGAAACAACTAATGCGGCATGTTGATCAATAGGTTGCTAGGTTTTGGAACTCATTGTTTCTTTATCTAAATGTATCAGAAATTGTAGGCTTTCCAGCTAGTGTAACCAATACTTTGTTTTCCGATGGCAGAATGGTGCCACATCCTCCATTAAACCACAACAAATTACGTATATTGTTCCAGGCATTGAGAATTTTGATCACGCGGGGCTTTCAAATTTTATTCGTAAAGCACAGGATAACTTGGTTGGTTCTTGCTTGTGGAAGGATAGAGATAAAATTTTCTTTTTCTTTCTCCTCTCTCTCTTTTGTTTTGATCAGTAAAAAAAGAGAATTTGTTTCTACTCTTTTCTCTGTGGTTGTTGTTAAAGGAGAAAAATAAATCAGTAATTAATGTTGTGCTGCAGGATCCGGCACTTCTAGAGTTTGCTTGGGTTGAGCTTCTAGAAAAAAATAAATCAGTGACAACTGAAGAATTAGCAGAGGTATAAATTTTATGTGTCCAACATATATCTCATTGCCCGATGTTCTTCAATGACCTTTCAGCTTATTTTACAGATGATTTTTGGTAGCGCTGAGCCTCTTGAAAGCTATTGTGCGCACCTTTTGCTGTCAAAAGATGAATTATACTTCAGTGTACTTGAGACTAAAGGTTCACGTTCTCTTTATGGGCCTCGACCTACCGTGCAGGTACATCTTAGATTTTTCTTTAACACAAACACATACATGCTTGCATACATAGATCAGAAGAAGGTAAAATTTGTCAAATCAACAATAGGAATATCAGGCTACAATATTAAAGGACCAGAGTTATCATCACATTTTTGTTTCTTTTGCCACTTCTTGAGGTCACTCCCTTTTGAGCAGCTGGACATACTATGCTTTTCCAGCCGAATTGTAAACCCTTTCCCAATGTGATAATCTTAGTACCTGAGACTTATGTTATGATTTTGAGTCAATTATCCTGTCTGTTAGCCAGTCTAAAGACACTGAGATTATCTCATTTATTCATACCAAAATCTCAAATTTAAATTAGCTAGCTGGGTATGGTTCTGGTTACCTAAAGCTGCTCTACCCATGAAATACCTTGCTGATCCCGATTAGCACCCTTTTTTTTTTTTTTTGTATGGCTTTGATTCTGGGTATGATTGTGTTTGCTATTATACAATATGCTGAAACCAGGTCTCGTGTCATATTAATGATACTTAGTGCTGTGTAATGCTTTTTGTTATAAATACTTGACTGATAGTCATCTGACATATATCAGAAATTGTGGTAGTTTTTATACAATGCTTTATTGCTTCCTTTCATGTAATTTTGATAAGATTGAATCTCATTTGTTGGAAAATCTAGGTAGAAGAACTTTTACAAAGGAAACTTGCAAGGGAGGCTGCTGAGAAAGAACTTCAGGAGATTGTACAATTGCTGAAAGCTGCTAAGGCAATGCCTTTAGAGGCTAAACCTCCCAAATCTTCTTGGATTGTTGAAGATAAAATTAGACACATAATTGAATCTCTCGAATCTTACGCCATTGATGCCTGCAAAAATGATGAGCAGAAGAAAACAGCTGGGATGGTAACCTTTCTAACCTAAACAAGTTAGTTTTAGTTTGGCGTGTGAATTTATATTTCTTCTGTCCTGGAGTAGATAGCTGATCACAATGAGTTATGCATTTTTAGTTTGAAGCAGTGATATTAGGATTCTGTTCTAGAGTAGATAGCTGATCACAATTGTCAATGACGTTATTCCTTTATATCCACTATATACCAATTTGTTATTCTTTACTTAACATGTCATTCTTTTTCTCAGATACTTAAGGCAATGGGATTGACAAAAACAGCATCATCGGCTGTAAATCTCCTAATAGATATTGGTTATTTCCCTGTACATGTCAATCTTGAACTCTTAAAGTTCAACATTCGTACTGATCATTCAGATGAGATAATATCAGCAGCAGAAAGCCTTCTGGTGGAGTCATCTGATCCAGATGAAGTAAGCATGCTTCCTGGTTGGAAAAATTTATGCAAAGATTTATATCGTAAATACTCCCTTTGTTCCTTTATATATAGCCTGCTTTTCTTTTTGGGCTGTCCTAAAATATATTCAAGTTTC
This sequence comes from Juglans microcarpa x Juglans regia, assembly GCF_004785595.1. Classification (NCBI taxonomy): domain Eukaryota; kingdom Viridiplantae; phylum Streptophyta; class Magnoliopsida; order Fagales; family Juglandaceae; genus Juglans; species Juglans microcarpa x Juglans regia. The sequence goes on along the minus strand of NC_054602.1, from coordinate 31,315,125 downwards.
CAAAACTGGAAGGATTTATCCAGTTAAAGTTCTCATATTACCATTAATTTTGAATCCATCTTACCACCAGGGGTTTTGGCCTAGTGGTAAGTGACTTACTCTCAAATAGCTTGGTAGATAAGAGGTCATGGGTTTGAGTCTTGACAGACAAGATGTTAAGGAGATAAGAGTTGTGCTCATTCCTTGCCTACCGGCTTAGTACTATTTTGCCCTTGGTGGGGTTATGGCTCAAGTCCTTTTAAGATAGCACCTATGGCTCCCCACGACCCAATGGGTATAGGAGGCTACTATAGTTATGCGTACACCTGTACCTAGGGTCTCTCCCTCATCATTTTTATGCATTAGAAAGTTTTGAAACCGTATTTATTCAAATACTAATCCACCTTTTTTATTAAATAATATAGTTTTATTAATGATCAAGAGAAAAGAAACAAATGCATTATTGAACTAAATCATATATGTTGTGAAAAACGATGACAATAAGTGAAAATAAATGTGAAAAGAACAATCAAACAATCACGCGACACAAAAATTTATGTGGTTCGGCAAATTGCCTACGTCCACGGGAGCTGCAAAAGATTTTTATTACTTGAGGAAACACAAAATACAAGTCTGGACGACTTCTATACACACACACACAACCATATGTAAAAAATGACATATATATAGAGAGCGGCAGCGAAAACCCTAAAAATCCCGAAATTTAGCAATGCTCGCTCAAGCGGTGTGTCGAGCCCGCATCGAGCGAGCTTGTTCCTGCATTTGCTTGAGCCATGTGTCAAGCGGCTCTTCGAGCGAACTCTCTGACTTGCCTCCGCTCGAGCGGTATGTCGAGTGGTGTCGAGCGAACTCTCTGACTTGCCTTTTGCTCGAGCTCGTTGTCGAGCTGCCTTGAGCGAACTCTCTGACTTGTCTCCGCTCGAGTGGCTAAAGATTCCGCTCGAGCGGTGTGAACCAGACTCCATAATACTCAACAATATACAATTAATTAGAGAAAGAAAAGAGATCAAGACAGTCTTGGAAGCTAAAGCTAGAGAGACATAGGTCGGCAGTCATCCAATGGAATGTGGATTGAAAATGAAAGCCTTGAGATCTGTTGGGTGCTTTTGTTGTCTTCAAAACTTTCATTTCTTCCCTCCATGTCCCAAATCAAATAAATCAAGATCATGTTCCACAAGTTTTCACCATGATAACCATCAAACCGCCTTTTTAGCATGCGAAAAAAATAATAATATGAATAATAATAATATATCTACCACCCTTGTAGGCATCACCCATATTAGCCCCAAAAGACTAAAAACAGCTTGCCATAATGTGCTTGCCACCTCATAGCACTAGCAGAGAGTAAAAGATCATCCACGGATCTCTCTTGTAAATCCAACACCCATTCTATGACCATAACACGCCTCCACACCTAAGGGTAGTTTTCAAAGATTTATATTTATTTTGGTTCATTAAAATGTGTAACTTGTGAACTTCGTTTATCTTTGGCTGGAGGGAGTATCCAGTTTTTAAGAATGACCCTAGTACATTCATTTTGAGTTTGAGATCCTATTTCCAATTTGATATTTCCCTAACTAAATCATGTGGGAAAAAGTTCAGGGATTGGGAAATACATGGGTTCTATTATTAGAATTTCAAGATCTCTTCGTGCTATATGCTTATTGATCTTTTGTGTCTAGATTGATAGAAAAGATCTCACTCACTTGAAGGTTTATGCCATCGATGTTGATGAGGCTGATGAGGTAATTCATACTTTCTACTCCATGAAGTTACTGTAAAAAATAGTGGTCTAACTAAGCAATTATGTAGCTTGATGATGCCCTGAGTGCAGCAAGGTTGCAAGATGGCCGGCTTAAAGTTTGGATACATGTTGCAGATTCATCTAGATTTGTGCAACCTGGGAGCTTAGTAGACCGGTAGCTTTCGAGATATTTTAAGATATAGAATTAATTCCTGTGCTATAGTTGTGTTTGATATAGTAGTTCAATCTGAGTAGGGAAGCAATGAGAAGAGGAACTTCTATATTCTTGCCAACTGCCACATATCCCATGTTTCCAGAAAAACTTGCTATGGAGGGAATGAGCTTGAAACAGGGAGAAATCTGCAATGCGGTCTCCGTATCTGTTGTGCTGCGTTCTGATGGCAGGTAAACTATTAGTTTGTGGGCTTTTTTTTTTAAAGTTTAGGTCAACTATTAGTTTATGGGCCTTTTTTTTTTTTTTTTTTCAAGTTTAGTTGCTGCATTAAAGTGCTATATCCGTATGTGGATTGAACCTAAAGTTTTTTGTTTTCACAGACTAGAAAATTGTAGCATTGGATATTTTTATTGAGAATAAGAATAGGCAAGAGCCCAAGTCCATGGGGTATATACAAGAGCATCACCTATGCATGATAATCTAGGGATACAAGAAATTCATTTTTTTTATAAGTAAAAAGAAATTTTATTAATCCACGTAATTAGGCAAGACCTAGGTACACAGGAAGTAAACAAGAAAAAAGCCTAATTACAAGCTAAGCGCTATGAAAGACATCGTAAAAGTCATTAAAACTCGTTCCATTCAATACAATAGATGATGCCCAAAGCAACAATGTATGAAAGAAAAAGTCCCTAAACCCTTCCGGTGAGCGCTCACTATCCTCGAAACAACGACCATTTCTCTTGTTCCAGGTGCACCACATTAAGCATAGAGGCACCATCTTCCAAACAGCCGCGATCCTATAAAGATAGGGGAAGGCGTTCTTCAAAGCATCATCACCACACCAAATATCGTGCGAAAATTTGATATGCGTACCCCTACCCACCTCAAATCTGCAATTTGCAAATCTTCCCAACCATTACGAATAAATTTCCAAACTCCCATACTCTAAGCCCCACTTACTTCATTAGAGCACCAGCCACCCGAAATGCTCCCATACTTAACTTCAATCGTATTCCTCCAAAGAGCATCCTCTTCTTGATGATACCGCCATAACTATTTTCCTAGAGGGGCCTTATTGAAGGTTCTCAATTTTCTAACTCCCAATCTGCCACAAGTCAAATGTGCACAAACTTTATCCCACTTAATCAAATGGATTTTTTTTTTCACTTTCTTTAAACCTACCCACAAGAAATCACGAAAAATCTTCTCTAGTCTATTCGCCACCCCTGCAGGCAAAGGAAATAAAGATAGAAAGTATGTTGGGAGATTGGATAATGTGCTCTTGATTAGTGTGATTCTACCGCCTTTAAAAAAGTAAATTCTCTTCCAACCAGCCAATTTACATTCGATCTTCTCAACAATCCCGTTCCACATTGCCTTGGATTTGTGGGGGCCCCCAAAGTTAGTCCAAGATACTTCATGGGCAAGGATGACACCTTGTAGTCCAAGATGGCAGCCATTCGCTTAAATTATTAACCAAGCCAACTGGAACCATTTCAGATTTTGATAAATTCACCTTAAGACTAAAGACAACTTCGAAGCAAAGCAGGAGGGCTCTCAAGGAACAAATCTTATTGTGGTCCGGGTCACAAAAAAATCAGCGTGTCATCGGTGAAAAGTAGGTGAGAGATTGATAGACTACCATGCAAGGAACCACCCACCGAGAATCTCGAGGTGAAACCCTTATCCGCCATCCCCTTCAACATTCTACTTAGTACATCCATTGCTAAAATGAATAGAAGAGGGCTCTCAAGGAACAAATCTTATTGTGGTCCGGGTCACAAAAAAATCAGCGTGTCATCCGTGAAAAGTAGGTGAGAGATTGATAGACTACCATGCAAGGAACCACCCACCGAGAATCTCGAGGTGAAACCCTTATCCGCCATCCCCTTCAACATTCTACTTAGTACATCCATTGCTAAAATGAATAGAAGAGGGGATAAGGGGTCCCCTTGTCTCAAGCCCCGAGAGCTGTTAAAGAAGCTTTTGGGGGTGCCATTAACCAAAATTGAGAATCTGACTGTTGTGATCCAATGTTTCATCCACTGACACAATGTTTCCCCAAAGCCATACCTACCAAGAATATACACCAAGAAATCCCAATTTACATGATCAAAAGCCTTCTCCATATCCAATTTACATAAGATATCTGGGATGCCGACTCTAATTCTACTTTCCAAGTATTTGTTAGCAATGAGGACCGAGTCTAGTATTTGTCTTCCTTTTACAAAGGTGTTTTGTGACTTCAAGATGATTTTACCCATGACTTCGCTCAACCGTTTGGCTAGAACTTTTGGGATGATCTTGTAAACCCCACTTACCAGGCTTATGGGACAAAAGTCTTGCACCTCCACCGACCTCACCCTTTTTGGAATAAGGGCGATAAATGAGGCCTTAAGGCTTTTCTCAAATTTCATTAATGAGTGAAACTCAAGAAAAACCTTCATGATGTCCTCATTGACAATGTCCCAACTAGCTTGGAAGAAAGCTACTGTGAAACCATCTGGTCCTGATGCTTTGTCTTTGTCCATCCCTTTTAGCACGCTAAGCACCTCATTCTCTTTGAATGGTCTCTCCAACCAAGCCGCACTTGGTTGATCAATCAAGTTAAAGACTAGCCCGTCTACCTTTTGCCTCCAATGATGTTGCTCCTTCAGAAGCTTATCATAAAAGCGAACAATGTGATCCTTGATAGAGACTCTGTACGAAAGAACCCTCCCTTCCGAATGAAGAACCTCAATGGCGTTGTTTATTCTATGAGAGTTAACTACTCTATAGAAAAACTTTGTGCTCTTGTCCCTTTCCTTCAACCAAAAGGGCTCGAGATTTTTGCCTCCAAGAGATCTCTTCCATAAGTGCGGTTTTTTCCAGCTTAGCTACTACAACCATTTTCCTTGCCTTGTCGTCATCCGAGAGGGCCCCATCCACCTCTTTTTCATCCAAACGCTATTGCTTCTGAAATAGATTGTTCCGCTGGTCTTAGATGTTTCCAAAGACTTATTCCATTTTCTCAGATCTTTTTTCAAGGCTTTAAGTTTCTAGGCTAAAACAAAACTGGGAGTGCCCGAGTATTGATACGAGGACCACCACGATCTAACCTTGTCTGTAAACCCATCTACCTTCAGCCACGTGTTCTTGAATTTAAAATATCTTCGTCCCTCATGAAGACCCCCACAATCCAATAAGAGGGGAAAATGATCAGAGCAAAGCCTAGGGAGTCGTTTTTGGCATAGGTTGGGAAAGTGAGCCTCCCAAGAAGGAGAGACAATGAATCTATCCAGCCTAGACCAAACCCTCCTGTTAGATCAAGTGAAATCACCCCCAACTAAAGGTAGATCAACCAAATCTATCTCGAAAATTAAAGCTAAGAAGTCAGCCATGGCTGAACCCGAGCTAGAGTCCCCCGACCTTTCACTCGGAAACTGAGTGATGTTGAAATCTTCTCCAATACACCACGGGCCGTCTCACCAACTGCACAAATCAACTATCTCATCCCAAATGAGCTTTCTATTATTGTCATCATTAGGCCCGAATACTCCTAAGAACCCTCACCCAAAACTATCTTCCACATTATGGAAAGAACAAATTACTGAAAACTTGCCAATATACTCCACCAAATTAACTACTCGCTTGTCCTACATCACTATAATGCCCCCTGAACCGCCCTTGGAAGCAAAGGCGGTCCATCCTGCATAAGAGCAATTCCACAAACTTCTTATTATGTTCTTGTCAATAAACTTCAGCTTGGTCTTCTGCCAACAAATTACATCTGCATCCCATTCCCGTATTAAGTTCTTCACTCTAGGCGCTTGTTTGGGTCATTCAATCCCCGAACATTCCTTGAAAGGATCTTGGGCTTCATGAGATACCGAGACTCGCCCTATCATTGTGCCTCCCCCTACTAGCACTTCCTTCCCTTGCATCATAGTTTATGGAGCAAGAAAGTCTCTTAAGCTCCCTTTCTTTTTTAGAGGCAGATCTGGCTAGGAGGGGCTTTCCTGTTTCGATGGCTGTAAGAAGTGCTTGAAACTGATCCTCAAAACCCTCACAAGAAATCCCTATGCAATGGCGAATTTCTTCTACCTTCTGCAAAACCCAATCAGATTGTGGGCCAGCCCATAGAGGCGTTGGAGGCAGAGAACAAATAGGATTGGGCTCGTCCCCGGGATCCCCCAGATCATTAAAGGAAGCAACATGTCTTGACTCCTTGCAAACTAATTGTAAATCGGAGATTGATGACCCGTCATCCGAGAACGCCTCATCATTTGAGATAGTCTCATCCTCTTCTTCCAATGTGCACAAAACCCTGGGGAGTCTTAGCAGCTACCCCCATGAGTGACCCCCTGACATTAGGGGCTTCACGGGTCATTGATTGAGTGCCTTGAGCCCTGGATGAAGCCTCCAAAGGTTGTGAGGGACCACTGATGTGCAGAGAACCAGCGAGAGCTTCAAACCGAGGCAGCCCAGTTGAGGCCAACACCTCATTGTGGCTTCATCCCCTCCAAGGCCAAGAGCTGCTCCTAATTACGTACCGTAGGATCACCAATGGTCGGTGGCCCCTTCTGTATCAACGACAAGTTCCCAGAGGCCTGAGAACAGGCAGCGGCTTCATTTTGGACCAATCCAGCTAATGCCATCACCTCCATGCTTCTGTTCATCCCAGTCAAATGCTGTAACTGCACCCTACTTGGTCTCGTAGGATTGTCGGTGGCTGGCGGTTCTTTTTGTGTCATAGGCGAGGTGGCCGGCGGGACTGCCGGGGGCTTTGAGTTTCTTGAGCCCGAGACAAATGACTCTTGGGCCTGAGATGGTTCCGTAGCCCGCCACTCAGAGTGGACGGGTCTGAGAGACGTCTCCCCAAGCTTCACGGGCCTGCCCTTTCATGAAAGTTCATGCCATTAAAATTAATTACGATTGACCAATGGAGTATAGTATTCAAAAAGAAAGTTCTAAGCTCATCTATTGACCGCTCACGATGTTCAAAGCTTCTTTCATTCCTCTGCATAGGATATTATGGAAGTTGGAACCTTTGTTTAAAATTTTTTGTTTGGAACACAATAGATACAAACTTCTTGCATGTCCAAATTTGATCTTAGAGTTTTTGGGCAGTTGGCCTGATTTGAGGGCCATATAAACAAATTTAGAGGGCATCTAGTCTAGTCAACACAATTATTTAATGCTCTATTTTTTCATTACAATTGAGGTGTTTTAATCATGGTGGAACTGCAGATATGCAGATGGAAGTTGCATGCTTCTATATATGATTTCCTATAAATGAAATCTGCTTCACACCCTACATGCTTTTTGTAGCATTGCAGAATACTCGGTGGACAACTCATTTATCAAACCCACCTATATGCTGACATACGAGAGTGCATCTGAACTGCTTCATATGAACTTGGAAGAGGAGGTAGAACTGAAAATTCTGTCTGAGGCAGCAGCTCTGAGGTTACAGTGGCGGCTAGAACAGGTTATAAAATTCAACTCTAAAATCAACCACTGTTAGTTGAAGTTCTAAGGAATCTGCTAGTGTTTCCAAATATTCATATCCAAGAACCCTGAGGAGACTTACTGTGTTTGGAATGAATTTGAAAGAAAATGAATAGAAATGCTTGTTGGATCCAAAGAAGCTCGTGAATAATCAGAAAGTAAAAGAATTAAGAAGGAAAATCATGTTATACAATCTCCTTGTTAAAACAAAAATGCATCTCACAGTTTTGAATTAACATCTGGCATAGCTTAAGCTTGCATAACATAGTTTGGATTTTGCTATTGTTTTGATGAATTAACAATAAGAGACATTCCAGAATGAGTATGCTTAAAATCTCACAAACATTATCTATCAAGATATGAATGTCTACTGCAAATTATTTTCTTTTAGTTAAAAGATATTTATAGAAATGGGATTGTTTTTATTGAGAGAGCTACCTTATACTCCGAAAAGAATCTTTTTGTCATCCAAGGGTTCTTGAAAGCAAGATAAATGAGATCAAATAAATTGAGTTTCTAAGATAAATGAGATCGAACAATTGATTTTGTCTCTGCCATTACGTGCACTTTGGATAGGTTTTTTCTTTGGTGGGATGTAATTTGTCCATTGACCCCTTGTTCTTCTATGACATTGACTTTTTATGCATTTTTCAGGGTGCAGTTGACACAGGCTCATTAGAAGCACGCATCAAGGTGGCTAACCCTGAGGATCCAGAGCCTATTATTAATCTTTATGTTGAAAACCAAGCTGACCCTGCAATGCGAATGGTCTCTGAGATGATGATACTCTGTGGGGAAGTTATAGCCACTTATGGTTCTTGCAATAACATTCCTTTACCCTACAGAGGACAGCCCCAATCAAACATCGATATATCTGCATTTGCACATCTTCCAGAAGGACCCATTAGGAGCTCTGCCATTGTTAAAGTAATGCGTGCTGCTGAAATTGATTTCAGGAAGCCTATACGCCATGGGATTTTGGGACTTCCTGGTTATGTTCAGTTTACATCTCCTATTCGCAGATATATGGATCTTCTTGCTCATTATCAGGTCTGATTTTTTCATTACTGTCGTGTCGTATGAATGTCCCATGTATGTACCTTGACAAGAAGTCTTTTCATTAACATTTTTATCTTTGCTTTTTTGTATGTAGGTTAAAGCGTATCTTAGAGGTGATTCTCTTCCTTTCTCTGCTGGTCAGCTTGAAGGGATGGCATCAATTATAAACATGCATACTAGATTAGCCAAGAGGCTGTTTGGCAGCAGTCTTCGTTATTGGATATTAGAATACCTGAGGAGGCAAGCAAAAGAAAGAAGATATCGTGCATTGATCCTTAGATTCATTAAAGATCGGATTGCAGCACTATTGTTAGTTGAGGTAGGCTTTTGTTTTTCTGTGGTTCTGTACTGAAGCAATCTTTCTCATAGATTATGTCAAGTAGTGCCAAAACACGATTTGGTTGAGTGATTGGAGTGTAAAGAGTATGGGTAGATAACACTGTTGCCATTGATGGGACTAGACTTTTTTATTCAAGGCAGTGAAAATGAATAATATGATCCCCCTTTCCTTCCCTTCCCTTCCCTCCCAAGACATGCTGGACTGATTTATGAGTTGAAACTGAGAAAGATCTTTGGTGATGATGTGAACATCATATTCTTTGTGCATCAATGATGAGACATTTTAACTCATTCAGGTTCAGGTTGACTTGCCTGTTACTGATTTCGTCAAAAGTTTTTTTCTTTGCATGTCAGCATGCAAACATCTTTTGGCTGATCCAGCTGATTGTGCTCATTTTTTATGCTCTCAATCCATGTGTTATTTCCTATCTGCCAAACCGATCCTAGGGGTTGCTCATCAGTTATATGATGTTTGTAGATAGCAACCATTATCTAGATTGCGAATGCCCAGATGCTATCATAACCTTATTTTCCCCTATAATCTCTTTTTGTTCTTTTTTCTCTCTTGAATCTCAATTTTGGTCCATGCCATTTGACATGTCCTCTCTTGGGGTATGGTTCCTGATTGAATGATCTTTGGTATGTGCCACTTTTCTTCTCTATATTTAGGGCACACCTCCAGCCATCTGCACGGATCCAGACAATTTTGCAAACTATTGTTCTTTGCCTTGCATTTGGCTGTAGTAGTAGATTTAAAAGTACTAGAAATTGGACATACACGTTTCATCTCTATTTGCCAACAGGAAGAGAAGGAACTGGAATAAGCATACTATACAATTACAGGGTAGTTCATTCATATACTGCAGCACTGCAGCATTCATGAGGTTTTTAAGGCTTTCATCTCTGCAGCATGGTTATAGTTGTTTGTTGTTTCTCCCTCCCCATCTAAATTCCTTCTTCTTAGTTCGTTTATTTGATTTGACTTTCTAAAGATTGGGCAGTTTCCATCACTGGCATATCCTTGATCATCTTGCAACTATGTTGATTAAAATTGCTGAACCAATCTTCAAATTTTGCAGGTGGGATTTCAAGCTTCTGCATCGGTGTCTGTGGGATTACATATTGGAGATGAAATAGAAGTTTGGGTGGAAGAATCTCATCCTCGTGATGATTATCTTGCACTTAAGGAGGTTATATGAGGGATACAAAGAGATTTTTTTGACGGGAACTTATCAGGAAAAGCATTTTTCGCTCATGCTGGTATGAATGGTAGACTAACCCAAAGTTGGTCTTTCTTGAGATTTTTTGTAGAATTCGATTTTAACTTCACAGCTTCATATTTATGTGACACTGATTTTCGTGTGCTACCCTTATAGGTGCTCCTAAGCTCAGACAGTGAAGCAGCCAAACATCACTTTTCAAAAAGAATGTTCCTAAAGGGTACCTTCTGTAGAAGCGATTGCAACACTACTTGAAAGTGCCATTTTGAGGTCGAACCATGCCCCCCATAGTTCTCACTTGTTTCAATCAAGGCGTTGCTACTCGTTTCACTTGGCTGATGATGGCATTATTCCATAGATGGCTCACATGGGTTGGTCATGCAATTTTTGGGGTCAGCATATACGTATGTTGATTTTGTTCTCGAGTAATGTATAACGTTGTAGATTCTGTAAGCGTTGCTGATCTAATGAATGTAACTTGTGTTATAATTGTCACATTCTTCTCATTTATCTCAAAATGAGATAGCAAAGATATATTCAATACAAATTTTTCGCATAATATAGATTAGGGAGCAGAGATTCCAGTTTGCCAAGTGATTTCTTTTATGTTGCCCGAGCATTGTTACCGAGAATTGTGACCGATAGTGCTTTTTGCTGTGTTTTGTATTTTGTTTTTTTTTTTTTTTTGTTTTAAAAAAAAAAAAAAACACAAAATACTATGGGCCACAACTTTCCGTAACAATTCTCAGTACACGCAGCAAGACTCTTGTCAGATTAGAGATGTAGCCTGTAAAAAGTTCTACTTGTTAGCTTCGAGTAAAACAAGTCAAACTGGTTACTGGGTCTCTCATTGGAAATTGTGGAACGTGGGCGAAATTGCTCACAAAAATCAAGACGATATGGTTAGGAAAATATTTGAAGTGCTTCGATGAGAGAATCATAGAAGTGGAACTTGGGGAATCGGATAATTCTTTAGTCTTCACAATATTTTCATTTAAACACTTTATAATTTAAAACCACATGCACAACATTTGATTTATATTGCAAGTAAAAGGTTAGAATTCACATTGTCAATGAATAAAGCCGGCCCGGACTATTTCTCTCTTTAAATTGATTAAGGTATAGTTTGAATTCGAAAATGAGTTGAGATGAGTTATGAATAGTAATAAGATGGATTGTGAATAGTAATGAAATTTGTGAGTTAAAATTGATGAATAATAATGAATAATAGTAAAATAAGTTGAGATGGGTTGCGAATACAAACTAGATATTTTTAAGTTAGAAAATTATAGGGAGTCATGATATGGGGTTAGTATAATTGATCATGTTATCCACGACCTTCTAAAGATCTATGAATTGTTATAGAAATGGTTGTGTAGTATCAAAGTCTCATTGTCTGCAAACTCATACCCAATCTACTATCTGTCACCAACTTTAGAGATATTTCTTCAGCCATCAAGTTGGAGCTCAATTGGTATAATTCCATGTGGAAGTTGAGAAACCAAGTTGTCGCCATATGCGTGGCGAAGATTGGCAACTTTATGGGCTTTATTTCGTAATCGGATAAGCTAACAAGAGAAGAGTTGAGGACCCCTATTCTTGGTCCGATGACACTCAGCTTTGCTTTGGAACTGGAATTTGCACATAAAAAAAGAAGGTTGCCAACTCGAGGAGATTTTTGGTACTTATTGTGGATTGAAAACTACCATACAAGGTAAAGCCATGAAATATGGGGAATTTAGTTATCTGGGAAATGTTTATCTTGCAGGAATATTTATAGAATTCCAAAAACTTTTGAAAATGGGCTAATTTTTATGCACTAATATATCTAGATCAACAGCGTCATTTCTCATTTTAGGTTTGTTTGGATACATAAACACTCTCAATCCATCACATCTCATTATTATAATTTTTTTAAATTTTTATAAAAATATAATAATTAATTTAACTTTTTTAAATTTTAAAATAAATATAATATTAAAAAATAATAATTTAATAATATTTTATTCAACTCATCTAAACCTATTCCAATGCATTAGATTTTCTTCAGTTTGCCTTCAATCATGTCGGAACAGACAGAGCTAGTGTACGTAACAAGAGCGGCAGTTAAAACTCCGCGCCCGCTCTGGGAACTTGAGATGCTGCAAATTTGGGTATTATGACATGATGACAGTGGAAATTTGCAGGCCCACATTTAGCATGGTCACGAGACTCACTTCACAATATCTGTCTTGAGGAATAAAAGAAAACAAAATTATAGTTAATAATCCTGTAGGGTGTCACATGATTTTGAGGTATCATCAAAGGGTGCAATAGATGACGAGGTGGGTTCTATCTATATCATTAGTTCTGATCATGCATAAATCATGCATGGTGTAAATTGTTGTATAAACATGAATCCAGTGGTCACCAAAGTACTGAACTACGTCTTTGCCACCATTTTGCGAGGATGCCACTTAAAAGACAAGTATAAATTATTAAATCTATTTTATTTCTTTTCATTTAAATTTTTAGAATAAATAATGATTTCACGTGATATCAAAATAAATATTTTGAGTTTAAACTTTGGTTATATATATAATTTACCTATCTAATTAAATATTCTGTATTAGGCTCACTTCTTAAGGAGAAGTCTGACCTACACTTAAGAAAAAATATTAAAATAAATATAAATAATTAAATTTACATCTTTTTATCTTTTGCAACTTATGAAATAAATAGTAACTTCTAACTACTTTGTAACTGTAATAATTGTTAGGCATGCATCCACCATGAAAGGTAGTTAGCTTGGTAGATGTGCTTCCTGACCCTCCAACAGGAGTAGCTAGCTACCTCCTAATTATTTTGCATATCTTTTCGTGACTCTTAACATTCTCATGTGAAAAATCAGAATAGGAAATTAGCAGGAATTGTAATGTGACGTTTAAGAAGTGAATAAAGATAGATAATTAACTCAAGAGGACAAGATTGCTAGGTTAGGAATTATTTGTACAATATTGTAAAATTAAAAGCATTAGTTTGTTGGTGCTATTTAATAATATTCACGCAGACTTTAAAAAAAATTACTAATTGATGACAAAGTTCTTGTAAGGTGATTGTCTTACAAAAAATCACAATCTTCTAGAACTTGCTCTGGCAAGACCACGATAAGGTCGTGGGTCGGAGTGCTGAAGAACTACAACCTAATATGGCCGTGGGTCTTTTCGCAAACCCATGGCCATTCGTGGCCTTAGACACATGGCCACGCCGTGACCTGTGGGTATCTCACATTCACAAGCTTCAAGAAGAAAAAGTAGATGAGGAGAAAGAAAAGAAGAGGAGAGGAGAGAACGGTAGTGGGAGAGAGGAGATGTGAGGAGACAAATAGAATGGTATTTAGGGTTTTGTTTTCTTTATATAGTACTTAGTCAAATATCAAAACAACATTGTTTTATACTTACGAATTTTTGTCTTTGTAATACATATATATGTATATATATATATATATAAATAACTTTGGGTTGGGAGGATGGGGTAAAACCTGGCCAGACATGAGCCTAGCACAATAACCAAAAGTGTGTGAGCATCTACCCACATGCCCCCGTCTTAATCTGACGGGGGTAAGACGGGGAGGGCAGGGTGGCAGTGTTTACTGCTTAGCCATATGCATTATATTATACATATATTATCTATCACAATTTATCAGTTTTTTCTTTTTCTTCTGAATTTTGAATTTCAAATTTTAACCATTTCAATTACTGACATGTCAGTATGTATGGTTATGTGCTTAAAATTGTAAATATAGATAACATTTTTTTCTAATTAATTATATGTACAATTCCCGTCTTTTTTATTTAAAAAGATAAAAAACTTGCAAACGCATACATGCACATGTTTTAAGCATATAACAAGTTTCATTGATGCTGTTCTGGATGCGAATAAAAAGGAAGCAAAATCTCAAAGGTCTATAAAAAGTTTTAATTACATAATTTATGATATTAATTGCTATTGATTGTATATAGTTGGTAGGTAGGCGTTGTAACGTGAGGTTACAGCGTTATCATTTGTACGTACATTAATAATGCGCCAAGTTTCGTTGCTGACCTACCCACATATAACTTCTAAACCTAAAAATATGAACTCTTTGATTAATATTCTGTCAATGCTTTCCCATAGACTTGTAAAGACATTTTATGAATTAAAAAAAAAGCAAAAAATCAGCCCAACATTCTGTATTTTCGCATGAGTTTGCAACTAATTTTACTAATATTCATAATTGAAACCAACAAATTCCCTATCAATCATTTAATATACTAATTTGGGAGCAAATTCACTTCCATTCTTTTTGGCAACGTGAAATTCCATTCCCATGTTTTTCCAAATGTACATAAACTCATGTTAGTTAGTTCCATTTCAACATATATGATTTAATTTGCATCTTTTTATTAGTTTAAGTTTTTAGAATAAGTGATGATTTAATATAGTATTAAAGTAGATGTCCTGAATTCTAACTCTAATTCTACATTTTGCATACCTGGCCTATTTAATTAATAAATAATTCATGTATTAGACTCACAATTATTAAGAGAGAGTCTTGTTGAGGTGTATGTGGAAACTGATTTTGGAGCTGAAAATATATTTGCTAAATGTGCGCTTGAGCGAAGTTCGCTCGACATGCGCTCGACATTGGGCTCGAGCAAAGCTCAAGTTCGAGAGTTCGCTAGAGTCCTGCACGACAGTGAGCTTGAACGGGACACAAATCTTAGTGTTTAGTAGTCTTCCGCTAGAGCTAATGTTGATTTGGCTATTCGCTCAAGGCGTGCTTGACAAGCCGCTCGAGCAAAGAACACAAATTTTACCAATTAGGGTTTCCAGCGTCGTTTGCTATATATTTGTTATATTTGACTTGTGTTGGACGACCTGGAGCATATTTTGAGAGAGAACAATTGTCTAGTGAATGCATATTGTGTGAGAGAATAAAAAACTCTAAAGAGTGAGTTGAGATTGAGTGATTATAATCTCCTCTGGTTAATAAGATTTCTGCAATTCTGTAGACGTAGACAATTTGCCGAACTACATATATTGTGTCTCATATGCTTGATTATATTGCTTTTACTTTATTTGCCATTATTAATATGTGTGTTTTGTATAATATTTCACAACAAGTCTGATTCATAGCGAGAAAGAATGTTAATATATAATTTATATAATTAAATTTATCCATTCTAATTAATTTAATCGTTTGAGATTAATGATGGTTTCATAATCATTAATCATTCTCTGCCCCCTTGATAAGAAATTATCCTTTTGCCAATCCCAAAAAGGAGAGACGGAAAAATATCACAATAGTTAATGTTGGGGTTTGAATCAAAATCTTCAAGTGTAACAGAGATAAATATGTGAAATCGGTCCTATAACATCTATATATAGAGCATTTAATGATATTAAAAAAATTCACATATCTCTCATTTATCACAATTTGGAATATATGTTGCAAAATAATCACTAAGCAATCGTGTGTGTATATATATATGTATATATACACACATATTGAAACACAAACATGTGACGTAAACAACACTGAACATTTTCCCCAATATTAATTACAAAACCAATCCCACCCAAAACACCATGCATGCACCGAACATTAATTTACCTAGCTAGGACTGCAATTCAATATGATGAAAAGGAACCTTAAGAAAGCTATATATATATAGTTTGTCAAAGGTGAAAAACGTGGCAAAAGACCATAAATCTGGACAAATGAAGTGATGAAGAGAAGTGAGAGGTCATGATCATATGGAGGTAGGTAGAAATCTGAATTGTGATGGATGAAAGCTCATGGAGATTGTCGCCCACATGCCTCTATGATCTTTCTTTGTCATGAGACCCATCACCATGCATGCACTTCGCTCCAAACATAAATCAAATCTCTCATCTTCTCTCACATGGGATGATTTCTTCAAGCTTTTACAAACAAGTTTTTGGACATGTCAATGATTATATATAGAAGCCTTTTATATTGGCTAGCATAAAATATATGAATAACTCTATTTTAAAGTTTTTATACTACACACCATCTACATGATATAATTTAATTTTTAAAATTTAAAATTTAAAATATATTGATATTTTGATATATTTAGAACCACAACGTTAATTTATTTATACAACGGTACGTGGAGTGTGGGCGAAAATCATTGGGATGATGCTGCCTAGCTAACACATGGGAATGAATTAGTTTTGTAATGAATAAATAATTAGTAGTTGAATCATATGAAAATGGAAATCAGTTTAGCTTTTGAAGAATGCAAATGCAAGCAAGAGGACATGAAGTGATGCATAAGAAACGGCAATATTTCAGTTCCTAATTAATTAAACTACTTTTCTCGACTTGAAGTGTATGCATGCAGTAAGATTCATGGGTATATATATTATAATATACGTACATGTTTAAACATGAGTCATATGACATATTTTTTAATAGAATTTGGTTAGTTTGAATTCGAAATACAAAGTCAGCAGCCTAGGGGAAGCTAACATCGCATCTACATAAATTTGCATGCCAGAACATATTCCATTTTCGCAATTATTCTGTACATGTTTTAAAGAAAGAGAAATATTATTCAAGTATTATGACAATTTCATTATCTTTTAAAGTGACATAAATATTAAGTAAATGATTTGTTATATACTATTTATAGGCCAATAGCATGTCTAGAAATAATGAAAAATTATTAAGACGGTGAGTAATATATATATATATATATATATATATATATATATTTATTTATTTTTTGTAAAAGAAATAATATAAGCCACCGATCGACAAGTTGAAGACCATATATATATATATATATATGGGGGATGGGTGGGTAAAATGAGCAATTAATTTGGTATAGAAGAATAGAACTGCTTGGATAGTATAAGATGAGATGAGATGTTTTAGATGAAAGTTAAATAAAATATTGATATAATATTATTTTTTAATATATATATATATATTTATTTATTTTTTGTAAAAAAAAATAATATAAGCCACCGACAAGTTGAAGACCATATATATATATATATGGGGGATGAGAGAGTAAAATATAATATAAAAGAAGATGAACATCAATAGAAAAAAAAAAAAAAAAAAGGAATGAGATTTGGAGCTACATTTTCATTTAATTATTATTGATATAAGACATATTTTTATTTATAAAAAAATTACATTGAGATAAGATAACGTAAATATCTTAAATATTAAGAAAATTAAACTAAGATAATATCAAATTAAATTATTGATTAGAGGAATATGATATCTCACATCTCAAAACTCATTGAAGAATTTGGTTGTCTTCTGCAAACTGAACTAATATTATAAACCCTAATCTTGCAATTTGTGGAGATTCTACGTACGTACATGATGAGTTGACCCTGATCATGAATTTTAATATCGACATTCATTTTTGGGTGAGGGGAGACCAGAGTTTAAGATTAGTTGTTTTTGTAGGCTTTGAGAAAGATGATTGGAGTTGGTTGCTGCAGAACCAAAAGGCTATCATTATCAATATCTTATTATACCTGAATGTTCTGCAGCATACTCGCCGACTTCAAGTGCAGATCTAGGAGGAATTTACCCTCAATTAAAATCCTACGTGCAGACCCTATGAAAATGATAATCATAGAATCAATCCCATTTGAGTTTGGATATCTAGATCAAGGTTTTATGCTTGCGAAGTCAAATCCTTCAAAAACGTTTCAACTTAGAGGAAATTTATTGCAAGAAACGTGAGCATTTATGACCATTTATTTATAATGAATATAGATTTATTTTGACATAAAATAATCATTTTAATAAGAAATAACTAGCAATAAATAAATTAGGGGTGAGTAGTGGTGCCCCGCCCCCTCCCCCGTTACTCTGCTATCCCACCCCGCCCTGCATGGAGAGGGCCTAGCGGGGGTAGGGGACGGGATGATTATTGTATTGCTTTGACCTCCTATATAAAGGTTGGCCTAGGAAGTCAATACAATCAAAAATCTAATTCTAATGAGTTTAAGTTCTTTTTATATTTATAAATTTTAATTTATTATTTAAATTATATTATAATTTGAGTCTAAAAAAATATTTTTGGACCATTTTTCTTTTAAACACAATGTGTGCCTAGGTGGGTGGCGGGGCAGATGAGGTTTTTTTCCCTGCCCCCCAGCACCGGGGCGGGGGACCCCGCCCCTGCCTCCCAGGAGCGGGGGAAAAACCCCAACCCCTGCATGGTGCGGGTGAGGGTACCCCCGCCCCGCATCATGCGGGTATCACCCATAAAATAAATAGTTTAATTTCTTGTAATGAAATTGGAAAATGACATAATTTGATCTTATCGTCATGTCTGTACATAGTTTTTTTTAAAAAAATCTTTTTTCTATATCTCTTCATTAAAAAAAAAGAGTAATGATATACACATAACACATTGCACAACAATGTTATAAAATGAGGATATTTTTGTAAAATGATGTTATTTTTATAAGACGTTTTACTAAAATACCTATCATTTAAAACATAATTGTGAAAAGTGTCGTGAAAAATATTGTGCGTAAATCATTTTTCTTATACTAAAGTCTCGAAGAGATCAAGTTATGGGTGTCTTTTGTTAAAACTTGATGGTACAAGCTCTATTTAATTATTCGCCATAATAGATTTGAAAAAGTAGTATTAAATTGAAGTGAAGTATTTTCATCATGAATTTTATTATCCTCAATCCTCAATCACTTAAATAAAAAGTCAACTAAAATGTGACGCATCAACTTATATGATTAGAGATGATAAAATCAAATATGATCAAGAATTATATTGTTTTAAGTTAAGTTGCAATTACAATATTTTTTACAAACAACGTACTAAATTAATAAAAGTGTTAATTATTACCACTTAAATTGTCATTTTCTAACGTGACATCGAATATTTTTGGACTAAGTAACAATCGATATAAAAACTTAATATAAGGAGTTATCACCATAACAGTCATGTCACGTGTGATGACTTTATATTGACATAAATAAATGGATAAAGAGAGAAGTGTTATAATTATAAAGTTATTTCGTAAAAATATATTTATAAATTGACGTGATTTTATATAATATATTTAATTTATTTTATAATAAAAATAATTTTATAATTTATTTCACGTCAATTTGTTGTGGACAAAACATTTGTCCTGAATAAAAAGGGGAATCACATGGCAATCACATTGGGGAGATTGGGTCCGGTTGTGATCTTTGGGGCACGTTCACCTGTCTCTGCAAATGGGCAATGCATGTATGGTTGGTGCTGTGTGGTTGAAGCACACTTCATTGCTTTTGCTTATGTGGCCGGATTCGCTAGATCTGGTTGGTCGGTGATTCGAAACACCTAATTTAAAACGTAAGGACCCATTTGTGAGGTGAGATGAGATGAATAAAATATTATTAAAATATTATTATTATTTTGAAACTTAAAAAAATTAAATTTTTTATTATATTTTATATGAGAATTTGAGGAATATGTAATGATAAGATGAGATGAAATGAGTTGAAAGTGTTTTGTATTCAAACGAAAATATGATGTCATGGAAATCCCTAGAAAAAAACATTATACAAGAAATTTTATAAATCAACACATCTTATATCACATTGAATAGAGTAGGGCAATTTAATTTTATTAAATCTCAAAATAATAATATTAAAAAAAGTATATTTTTAATAATATTTTATTTAATTTTTAATTTTTATCTCTACTCATCTCATCTACGAAAATAAACGGAGTAAACAATTTTCAGCAAGAATATTACTAGTTTAGATTGGTGCATGTGAAAGGAATAGATGTGTCCCCTGTATGACACGTAACACATATTGGATTAAATATATGCTGGCGAATATATATTTATGATTTTCTTTCTATATAATAAGGTTGGAGGAACGGGGGCTCGTCTAGGAACTTCTAATATAAGAGAGTGAAACAAATGTCGTAGAGGCAGGGTTGGGCTGTGCAGGCCTGATAAACCAAAGGGCCCGATTAAAATGACCGGATCCGACCCGACTTTTTCGGATTGCTATCTGATCGGGTCTCCAACCCGACTAAAAATGAGTTTTTGTCTTGAGTGTCAATCCATCCTTATAAAAAGAAACTCATCTTCTCATACTCAAACTCTAGCCGATCAAATATTCCCTACTGAGCTAATACTTTCTAATATTATATTAATTAACAATTTAACATATAATGTATAATATAATATAAAAAATCATATGAAATAAATATATATATACCAGTCCGGTTTGATTTAAACCGATTTTCATATTTAAAAATCGCTAGCCTAGCGAATCGAATCAGTTACGAATCAGATAGAACCGATTCAATCGATTTTCTATTTTTTTTTTTTTTTACACCCTCGATGAAAGGACAATATATGGACTCCATCAACCTTGCTATAATTTTGAGAAGAGGAGAGAATTAGCAAAATTAACACAAAAAGTATAAAGATTTGAGGGAGAAAAAAAACACCCATAATTTATCTAAAAAAGTGTAAATCATCGCTTGATGATTAGCCCTAACTTGACTAATGTATAAATAAAATTGCAAAATGATATAAGAACAACTATACTACAAATTGTTTACAACTTAGTATAAAAAAGTTATTATTTTATTTACTTTGAATTGTTCTAAGTATAGAAATTTTGAATGAAAGTAAAAAATACAAATATTTTAATATGTAGTAGTAATTGAATTGTAATATAGTTGATGGTGTATCATTTCCCAATAAAATTATATAACGTCAGATGGTGGTGACTCAATAATTCTTTGGTAACTTCCAAATGGTTTAGTATATACTAAGTTTAGGGGTTTAAATTTAAATATATATTCACCTTAAACTATTTATATTAGTTGCTTAGCTGTTTAGGGGATGTTTTGAAAAAAATTTCATCTCATCTCATTTCATTTTATCTCATCTCATCTTATTTCTTTCCCAAACATTATTCAAATACAAACACTTTCAAACTAATCATTACAACTTTTTTAAATTAATAAAGTAATTATTACAACTTTTCCAAAATTTCAAATAAAAAAATAATAATTCAATTTTGTCAAATTATAAAAAAAATAACATTAAAAAATATTTTAACTTTATAATATTTTTTATTCAATTTTTTCTCTCTCATTTTTTAAAACCCAATAAATACTTAACTTAAACTATCTCAATACTATTCACAAACTATCTTACTACTACTCACAAAATTTTTATCTTATCTCCTTCTCCAAACATTACCTAAATCTTAATGATTTGGTGAATGTCTTAAAGGGATTGAAATCTATATTATGGCTCAAACCTTAGTTGAGGGAGCACATGCGGCTTTCAGGTTGATATATTTGGTTCTTGATGTTCATGTGTTTTGAACCCATAACCTAGAGGGATCCATCGGGTAGGCGCACCATTGGGTTGCTACTTCCTTTGGTACAAATACAATTGACAACTGTGGGATGGTTCTTGATTTTTTTTTATTTATTTATTTATAGGAAATCAACATATTTCATTCAAGAAAACAATTACATACATTTATCAAACCAAATGCCTTGAGAAATAAAGTCTGAAATACAATCCCACCACATCTCAATATTATCAACTATCCAAGAATAACGAGCAAGCTGATGAGCTACTCCATTCCCCTCTCTATAAACATGATTAAAGGAACAAAAGCGAAAACATTTTTGAAGATTCTGAATTTCTTTAAACAGTAACCCGATAATAGAATTCTCCATATCATTGCTCTTTAAGGACTCCACCACCAGCAAGCAGTCGTTTTCCACTATACTATTTGCTATGCTCATAGATGAACACAGCTGAATCCCTTGGAAAACAGCCAGCAACTCAATAGCCTCAGGGTTTTCAACTTCACACTCAACCTTACTTGCTGTCATAACCACTTTTCCTGCTGCATCTCTTAGGATCACTCCAATTCCTGCCTTCTGCAAATCCTCAAACAATGCCCCATCAGTGTTAAGTTTTAGCACATTCTCTGGAGGTGGTTTCTAGCACAAGTGGTCTTTTAGTTGAGCACGAGATTTGGTTTTTACTTCCTTGAAACTCTTCATGAGGCTCAAAGCAGACTCTGTTACATGTCTTGGATCCAATCTAGTCTTCTCAAATTCCATTTTGTTTCTTCTATACCAGAATCCCCAGGCCAAGCTGAAAACTAATCCCAATCTGTCATGCTCCTTCCTCTCAACCAACTGTAAGGCCAAATCAGAAACATGTTGTCTTTGACTGTTGTTCAAATCTGGAAAGAACTCATGCCATAACTTCTCAATTTGACTGCATCCCATGAGAGCATGATGAAGATCCTCTACTGCCTGCAGACAAAAACAATAGCTACCATCTAGAGAGACCTTCTTCTTAAGCAAATTTGCCTTAGAAGGAAGTACTTCTTTACAAGCACGCCATGCAAACATTTTTATCATATTTGGGACATTCATCTTCCACACAGCCCTCCACAAACACTTTTGTCTATTCATACTTGAGGATTCTGCCCATCCATTGAACTGCTGAGTTGAAATAAATCTGTAACAACTCTTAATAGAAAAATTTCCACTTCTTTCATGGCTCCATACCCACTTGTCAGCTGTATCCCCAAGAGAAATCACCACTTTCATTATTTCTATCACCACTTTTAGATTAAAGAGAGATCTAATTTTTCCAATATCCCACCACTTTATAGAACTGTCAATAATATAGGCCATTAAATCCCCTCTATTCTGGTCAGTAAAGCCTAATTCCTCCTCCAAATTCTTATGGCCTGGGATCCATTGGTCAGTCCATAAATGAGCTGATTTTCCATCCCCAATCCTCCATCTACAACCTACTCTCATCCACTTCTTAGCTTCCCATATACCCCTCCAAGTGTATGATTGGCAATAACCAAGACTAGCCTAAAAAAAAAAAAAACTGGTTTTTGGAAACCTTTAGAAGTTGATGAAGAACTGAGTTTAAGTGTTGAAGCAATCGCCAACCTTGCTTTTGCAAGAAGAGCAATGTTGAAGATTTTTAAATCCTTAAAACCCATTACTCCTCTCAATTTCCCCTCACACAAGCTCTTTCAACTAACCCAATGAATTCTCTTCTCATCATTTCTTTGTCCCCACTAAAACTTGGCCATTAGACTTTCCAATTCAGAACAAAACTGGTTGGCAATAAGAAACAACTCAGTGTGTATGTTGGAATGGACAAGGCTACAGCTTTTAGTAACACCTCTTTACCACCTTGAGACAACAATTTCTCCTTCCAACTTTGAAGTGTTTGCCATGCCCTCTTCTTAATGGATTGAAAAGCTCTTGTTTTTTTATCTACTAACTATCGGAGGTAAACCAAGATACTTCTCTTACTGCTGTATCTCACTGTTTCCCGTACTTATCTAATCTCCTCCTTCATTTCCTCTCCAACATTACTACTAAACACCATAGCTGTTTTTTGTTTATTTATTTTCTGACCTGAAACACTCATAAACATCTAAGACAGCTTGTACTCTCCTATTTTCAGCCACCTCAGCTTTGCAAAAAATAACACTATCATCCGCAAAAAACAAGTGATTTATGTTAGGAGACCCTCTACAAATACGAATCCCATAAATTTCTTTCCTTAGCTCTACTGCCCTTAACAAAGCAGTCAACCCTTCAGTACAAAGAAGATAGAGGTAAGGGGAAATAGGGTCCCCTTGTCTCAAGCCACTTCTAGGTTTAATAGGTCCCTTTGGCACCCCATTAATCAACACTGAAAAAGAAATAGATTGCACACAAAACATCACCAAATCTACAAAAGCCTGTTGAAACCCCATCACTTCCATCACAGTTTTGATAAATTTCCATTCAATCCGATCATATGCCTTACTCATATTGAACTTTAAAAACATATACCCATTTTTTCCTTTTTTCTTATGCTTTAGAAAACGTATCAATTCATAAGCAATAAGAATATTATCCGTAATTAACTGGCCAGGAACAAAAGCGCTTTGACTCTCACCAATAATACAAGCCAGTACTAACTTCAATCTATTAGAAATAACCTTAGCAATCAACTTACAAGCCACATTACACAAGCTAATGGGCCTATAATTAGCAACTATCACGGGGGACTTTCTTTAGAATGAGAGTAATGTTTGTATGATTGAGTGATGAAGGAAACTCACCTGAATTGAGGGCTTTTAAAATTGCATCAATGACAAGTCTGCCCACCACATGCCAATATTTCTGAAAAAACATTGGGGACATTCCATCAGGATCAGGGGCTTTTGATGGGTTCATATGAGACAATGCATTCACCACTTCTACTTCTGTGTAAGATTGACTTAGAAATTCATTCATAGACTCAGTTACTCTGCCAGACTAAGTCTCTAAAAAATCCGTCCATCCACTTGGATTGGAACTCTTAAAAAGTTCCTCAAAATAACTCAAGATGACCTTGTCTCTCTACTCACCAAACTGCCAATTACCATTCTCACCTTGAATCCTCACTAACTTGTTCTTCTTCCTCCTTTAAGAAGCCTTCATGTGAAAATACTTAAAATTTTGATCACCTTCTTTCAGCCACAAAGCTTTAGACCTTTGCCTCCACGTGATTCATCTTTTTCCAACCATTTTTGTACCTCCTCCTGAGCCTTTTTATGTTCTTCTATATGTACTCCCACATGATCATTAGTATGCAAGCTTTCCATATTCTGTTTTGCCATTTGTAACTGCTTTTGCACATTGCCAAAAGATTGCTTATTCCACCTATCTAGCTTAGTCTCACACTCCTTTATCAGTCCCAAGACAGTATTCATATCTGCATTATTTTCCCCTCCTCCAAGTAGCTCTAATAATGTCCTCACAAGTCTGCTCCCCTACCCACATTTCTTCAAATCTAAACTGCCTTTGTGATCTGATCTTGCCTCCATCCCCCTCAGTATTAACCCAAAATGGAACATGATCTGAGTAAGCCACCAGACCATGAGTAACAGAAGCACTTGGGTATTTACTCCACCATTGGGAATTAGCCATACCCCTATCAAGCCTCTCACAAATGCAATGAGGACCTACTCTACAATTGCTCCAAGTAAATTTATTACCCTGAAATCCCAAATCCCTCAAAGCACAATCATTAACCAATTCCCTAAAGGCGGACAGTTGCCAATCAGGCCTTGGATTACCTCCATATTTCTCATTATGATGCAATACTTTATTGAAATCCCCCAAAACCATCCATGCTTCATCATTTTTCCTACACAAAGAACGTAACAATTGCCATGTTTTGAATCTTTGACTCGTCTCAGGGTACCTGTAGATACCTGTAAAAGGCCATCTACCCTTTAATGAATCATCCTCCACAACAACATCGATATGACAGTATGGATAGTTGATAATAGACAGAGATATCTCCCCTCCCCAAAACAATGTGAGGCCTCCTTTTCTATCAACACTATCCACAACCAAACAATTAGGAAAACCTAATTTAAATTTACATACCTCAAATTCGCGAGTTTTGAGTCTTGTCTTCTGTAAAAACAGGATATCGGGCACTTCCCTCTTCACCAGGTCACAGAGGACTCGAATGCCTCGTGGGTTCCCAAGCCTATGGGCATTCCAACTAATGATCTTCATTGGTCCCAGCGGGACTGTTCTCCAGTCGCAGCTGATCCATTCTGTACATAATGATCAGTTCCAAGCTCACCAACTCTTTTCGTTGCTCCACACTTCGCAGGCCTGTCAATGCCCTCATCTTCATCCTCCCTAAGCAACCCCTTTCTTTTTTAGGAATGGAAGACCATTGGGGACTCACAGCTACTGCAGATGAATCTTTTGCCAAAAACAACAGTCGTTGCCACTTACGACTACTACACCCATCAGGCTTCTCCTTCATTTCCTGGCCCATCATCTCTTTCATTTTACTAGGCCTTACATTGATAGAAAGCCCATCATCTCGCAATCCCATATTAAACGCAGATAAATTCGGGTTTTATCTTCTTCCTCATTTATTTGAAATCCCCCTGTAATAGCTCCTAAAACCTAGTTGCCTCCATTCACCTGTTCCGTGTTTTCCTCCACCATTCCTTCCACACTTCTCTCCAAATTTCTTGCAATGTTAATCTCAATTGACTTAGGATCTACCTAAACTTCCGGAATAGGTACATTTTGAAAAAGAGATTCGGCGCCCATGATTTCAACACCTTGCTCCGCCACTGCTTCAGTCAACTTGCCTGAAACATATGGCTGAGCAAGTGGTTGCTCCATTCTGGGCGTCTCATGGCGATCCTAAGCATGACCTCCTTCATTCTTCCTCCATAATTTGCTGCCCTCAGCCAAGCTCCATACGACAATCTTCCCACCCCCTCAACCAGAGACTTTGTCTGCTTCAACCCACACTCCTTATCACTATGCCCTAAACAACCGCAATGGTAATAAAAATTGGGCAGCCTCTCGTAAGAGAACCTGACCCATAATGAATCTCCATCACCCATTAAGAACTTTGTACCTCTTAACAAAGGTTTTGTAACATCAGTAACAATTCTAACACGCATGAACTCCCCCAACACCATCTCCCCCTTCTCCACATCAACCTCTTCCACCTTCCTTATTTTCTTCCCTATTATATTCCCCACATACTCATTCCTAGCTCTGAGTGGAAGATCATGGAGCCTCACCTAGAATGATGCTTCTGTGATTTTTATCAGATGAACTTGCTGTCGACCATCCACCTCTTGAACCATGACCAAATGCTTATCAAATGACCATGGTCCCTCCCTTATCACAGTGATCATCAAATTCAACAAAAGTCAAGACTGAGTTAAGATCCCTAAACCGTACACCATTCACAGGATGCCAAGCCCTTTTTATCGTCATCTTGAATGCCATCCAATTAACATGCTTCTCAGTCAGTAGAGTCATAATCAATTCTATCCCACCACATAATGTGATCTCTTTCAGTTTACCAGTTTCCGCAACCACTGCATCCTCCTCTCCTTCAGTCAAAGAGAGACGCTTGTACATCTCATCCAGATTATCTTCCATTCTTGCTTCACTCGAAAACTTGCCCTACCTCAAGGACAAAAACCCTACGAAGCTGTACTAGGCAGTAGTAGTGCCTCTACTCAGGACTGGAACTAGAGAGAGGAATGTAGTCTCTAGTTATTAAAAGCTGCCTCTAATTGCCCTATCCTACTCTTTTCATTCAACAAAGATAAAAACTATATCATACATATTTTAATTACTATATACATGTGTTGTATTTAATATAGAAAAATAATAAACACAATAATTTTCACAACACATTTTACAACTATGTTTTAAAATTAATGATATTATTATAAAATATCTTATAAAAATAACATTTATAAAAGAGAAAATCTATTTTTAGTCTTGTTTGGGCATCACACGCCACACAAATCTGATGTGGCAAATCGGTCTAACTTGAAATCCGGTCCAACTAAAATAAAATCTTGAGTCCCTCTCTCATGAAGCCTCTACCTCCCTGAATCTAAACTCCCTTTCCTCCCTTCAGAAATCCCTCACCAAAATGCACCCTCACCCCATGAGAAATCTCTCTCCCCCTGTGAAATCTCTCACCAAATTCCTTTCCCCTCGTGAATGACTCTGATGAGACCAGCTCTCCATTTTTGCCAACCTTATTGACCCCCAAATCATTCACCTACGAAAGGGCCTCAACTATAACTCCAGCACAGTGGTTTCATTCTAGAGAATCACTATAATCTTGTCTAATTTGTGTATGTTGTATGGGGTTTATAGATTGACTAAGGATTTAGATTCGAAGAGGAGAACTTTGATCTGGGTATTGGTCATTTGGTCCCCAATGCTTGTGATTGTGGACTGTGTCCATTTCTAGTGCAATGGATTTTTGTTGGGGTTCTTGTTCATATCGCTTTCATATTTGGAGGAAGGGAGGGACTTGATAGGTGGGTTTTTCATTGCGATTTTGTTGTGCTTCAAGCACTTGTTCGCAGTGGTAGATGGTGGCGCTGTGATTTGTGTATGGGTATGGGTATGGGTATGGGTATGGGTATTGGACTGGTTCGGTCCGGAATTGGTTTCCGTAATGGCAAAGCAGGCCAGAACCTGTCCGGTTCCAATTCTAGGCTTTTTAGGCCCAGACCGATTCTATATAATATATATTTTAAATTATTTTTTTAATATTTTATATAATATTTTTTATATTATATATAATTTATATATATAATAATTTAAAATAAATTGAAATTTTAAAAATTTAAAATAAAATTGACAAATCACATCAATTGAAAAAAGAAAGAAATCCTAATTATCAAAAGATTTGAATTTATATACCAAAGTTGTAAATAAGATCAGTTAAATATTATTTACCAAAAAAGAAAGAAAATCACTCAAATATTATTATCAAATTTTTATGGCCTAATAAATTCTCAATAGTCAATATATTCTTTTTGGTAAGCACATGATACATTAATAAATTAGTAATACTAATATACATTAGTATATAATCTATATTAATTCTAATTTACATTTTATGGCCTCGTACTAATAGTTTAAAACTATATTACTATTAGTAATATACTTTAAGTCTATATATAAATTAGTATATATACTTTAAAATCGAAAAATTGGACCAAATCGGTAAAATCGGTTTAGGAGGGTAACTGATGCGTAATTAGTTTTTGAAAATGTAAAACTGGTATATACCGGTTCGGTTTTAAATTTTATCCAAAACTGGTCTGATTACATTCCTAATAAGAAGTTGAAAAAGATTATGAATCTTACATATAAAGAGGTGTTGAGTTTAAAAATATTATAAATTTTACGTGTAAAAAGATTTTAAGTTGAAATAAATTTAATAATTTAAAAATTAGATATTTAAATTGTAGATTTAATATAAAATTAGACTATTTCAAATCCCAAACGGGGAGACTCTTTAATATAGGATTATATAGTAGTAATATACGAAAAAATCTATTCGTTATCTCAAATTTTATTATTCTCTTATCATTTTATAATGTGATATTAAATAGTAAATTTATAAGTAAAATATAATAAATAATTTAAAATAATTTAATATTATATTATAAGATGATAAAAAAATTATAAAAATTAAAATAATAAAAATTAAGATAATAAGTAGTATTATTCGCAATATATAAGAATATCATTGCTGAGAGAAAGCGAAAAAGTGAGGGTGGGATGACCGATAACTAGGGGTCCAACGTACGGTTAAAGCTCATAGCCATTCCCGCGATAGCATACGGACAAATGACAATGGTCCCTCTGTTTACGCGTTCTCTTCCCAACTTTTTTTACTGTCAGACTCATCTTCCATTCCTCACTTTTATTCAATGCCCTAATTACATCACCTAATTAAATTCCCCCCACCCCATTTTCTATCGGCCTTCGTATTTACATTCCCAACCTAATCTCTTTTCCTTTTGTTAAGTTTCGATGTAATGTAATTCATGTAAATCGAAATCCCCCCAATCAACACAAATCACCTTCTAAAGCACAAAGTGACCAAATTATAACTATTTAGTAAAAGAGAAGCGCTCCAATTATAAAAATAAAGATATAATTTTATATGATGTATTACATTTAATTTATAATAAAAATAAATTTATAATCTAACATATCGTATTAATTCATGTTAGTTTGTGAGTTTACAATTTTTTTTTAAAATTATGAGTTTATTTTTATTAAAATGTTTTGTGACAACATTTTTTTTTTACCAAAACTGGTTTCAAAATTGGAACATATGTATATATATAATTTGGAACATTATTATTCCTAAAATAATGTTTGAATTTATCCCTAAAATAATGTTTAGGAGTTGAGAGGAAGTTGATGTCCGTGACTAAGCATTTAATATTTTAATACAACAACTATTAATGGTCAATGTTGCAGCTCTTCACCTCAATTACGTGGCTTCACCTTTCACTTTTGCAAACAATAAAATCGCTTCTTACATTTTCGTAATAATAAAAAAGTAAATATGAGATGATTGAAAATTATTTATTATATTTTATTTATAAATTTTTTATCTCATATCATATCATGAGATGATGAAAAAATAATAAAAAAAATAAATGATGAATAGATTTAACCCGCTCCACTTATCCGATCGCTACATTCTTTAGAATCTGAAATCCTAGTTGCTCTGCTCTCTCCACTAATAAAATCAACATGACGTGCCCATGTGTGATGCACATGTATGAAAATCATTCTCATCGATTCAAGAGAAATAAAACAAAAATTAGAAAAATAATATTTTTTTATTGTAAATTATTTAAAATATATCGCATGAAATGATACTTGAGAATGGTATTAAGAAAGGAAAATGTTAGGGATTAGCTGGGATCTCTCCCTTTTTTTTTTGTTTTACTTAGCGATTAAGAAAGTGTCGTTTAATAATATTATAATTTTTTTTAAAAGATATTTAAAAGTGTTAAAAAAATAATGTGAAAAAAAAAATTCACAATATTTTTCACATAAGTTTTTTCCACATATTTTTTTAATACTTTTAAATATTTAAAAAAAATTCACAATATTATTAAACAATATTTTTTTTATCAATAAAGAAAAAAAAACTAAAATTAAAAAAAAAAAAAAAGGAGGGAGAGCTCCCGTGGATTCCTAGCTTTGTCCATTAAAAAATAATAGATAGGAAACTCTTTTTTATAACATATTTTAGATGGAGTCATGGACTTATTTTTATAAAATAATTATATATTTATAATTATTTTATTAATTATATTATAAAATTACTTTTTATTTTAAAATATGTGCATTTATTTTATAATATATAAACTATCCTTTTTCACTGATATTAATCTACGGAAAATAAATAAATAAATGTGCGTGTGAAAAGAGGCACAAGAGAGATAAAGGGCATTGATTCCGCGGTAATAATTCCATCCCAGCTCCCACTGGGCCACCCGTCCCTCCATAAGTACCCGTCCTTCTTCCCGCTTTCCATCCGCCCCAGTTCCGAACACTCGCCCTCAACCCACCACCCACTCCGCTCCCACACAATTCTGATTTCTCTCTGTTTCCCTCACTGACACACACAATCACACTCGCCCTAAGCCGACACACCATGGCTGCAGTGAGTGTGCTCCGCATTGCTTCCCTTCTCTTGCTTCTCGGGGTGGCTAAGGCTAGAATCCCAGGCGTTTTTACCGGCGGTCCATGGGAGACTGCCCACGCTACTTTCTACGGTGGCAGCGACGCCTCTGGAACTATGGGTACTTTTGATTTTCATACTATGTTGAACTTCTTGCCATGTTTAATGAGGTTGCTTCCCATGTACCCATTCCCCTGCTCTGCTCTCTGCTACTCATCTCTATCCAAATCATTCCCCACCTTGTGTTTTTGTGATTTCTACTGAGAAATGTACCAAGAAATTGCTATAGTCCAGTTTGTTTTGCAGTTCAAATTCTTAATATTATTTTTTTATAGCTCTGTTAGATCTTACAACACAACATGTAGTTTTTCAAGTTTTTTAGAAAAACACCCAAGAAACCTCGTTGGAAAAATAAAGACTAATAAACACCGTTTATGGTGTGTGCAGGTGGTGCCTGTGGATATGGCAATCTCTACAGCCAAGGCTACGGAGTGAACACGGCCGCACTGAGCACGGCACTATTCAACAATGGGCTGAGCTGCGGTGCGTGCTTCGAGATCAAATGTGCCGACGACCCCAGATGGTGCAACCCTGGCAGCCCCTCCATCTTCGTCACCGCCACCAACTTCTGTCCCCCTAACTTCGCTCTCCCAAACGACAACGGCGGCTGGTGCAACCCCCCCAGGTCCCACTTCGACCTCGCCATGCCCATGTTCCTCAAGATCGCCGAGTACCGTGCTGGAATCGTACCCG
This sequence comes from Juglans microcarpa x Juglans regia, assembly GCF_004785595.1. Lineage (NCBI taxonomy): Eukaryota > Viridiplantae > Streptophyta > Magnoliopsida > Fagales > Juglandaceae > Juglans > Juglans microcarpa x Juglans regia. The sequence goes on along the minus strand of NC_054602.1, from coordinate 31,283,223 downwards.
TCGCTTACCGCCGGTGAGTGAACCTTATTCTCTCTTTGCATTCTTTTTTTCTTTTGCATATTTCGTGGGTCCGGATTTTTTTTCCGTACTCTCAGTTTCGACTTTGATTCAGGGAAAAATCCTTAAAAAAAGTAACGGTTGAAAACTTAAACCCGTTGGCCTTCCGTTTGGTTTACTCTAGGATTAGTTTCGAGGTTGCTTTCCCCTTGGTGCCTAAAAAGGAGTTTTCATATATAATTTTTTTAATATAATTTTATTAATAATCGCTTGATAATTAAAATAAAAAAATTATAAAAAAATAGTAAATAAACAGTAGAAAAATAATAATCTTCTTCATCCAAAATCTCCTAGGCAGACGGTAATTAATATTTTTGTGGGTCTCATAAATTAAATTTTTAGATTGAGATAAGTTTAATTTTAAAGTTTAGATGTATAAATTAAAATGAGATAATTAAAAAAATAAGAAATCGCATCAATGATCTGAAATGAGTGAAGGACAACAACCAAACATAACAGCAGATAATTGATAAACAAAAGATTATACAAAACAAAAAATTAATGAAATGAAATTATTATTATTATTATTGCAGGATCCCATGCAGAAAGCAAGGAGGGATCAGATTCACGATCAACGGTTTTCGTTACTTCAACTTGGTTTTGGTGTCCAACGTCGCGGGCGCAGGGGATATCGTGCGGCTGAGCGTGAAAGGATCTAACACTGGCTGGCTGAGCATGAGCCGCAACTGGGGTCAAAACTGGCAGTCCAACGCTGTTTTGGTTGGTCAGTCGCTTTCCTTCAGGGTCACGGCCAGTGATCGCCGTACATCCACTTCATGGAACGTGGCACCATCTCATTGGCAGTTCGGCCAAACTTTCACCGGGAAGAATTTCCGAGTCTAAAGAGTCTTTTTTTATTTTTAAATTTGTTTTACATCTTCTTCTGTTAAACTTGGCCGCCGCCAAATTTCCTTTATTTTCCCGGGAAAAAGTTGGAGGTGGTGGGAGAATTAAAGACTTGAAAGTAATAGATTCCAAAATGTAATGGTTGATTTTGGGTAGGAAGGATAATATATATAAAAGGAAAAGAGACGGTGAAAATGGTGATAGGTAGGCAAAAGTCACTGAATTGTGCAACTTTTTATTTTATTTTTGAAGCTTTTTTTTTTTTTTTTTTTTTTTTTTTGAGGACTTTGAAAGATGTGTCTGTGACTTTGGCTAGTAGTGCTGGTGAATTTGAAATCCAGCAATGGCTGAAGCGTGCATGTAGCCCGCAGCCTTATTGTGCTACTTTTTTTCAATTTTTTCTTTGATGATTTTTGCATTAAATAGTCGATGCTTGGGTTGTTTGGAAGTTATGAGCAACGAAACGTTTGGTGTGAGGATTAATCCATTAATGCATGGAAAATGCAGTGGGCTGTGACAGAAAAGGCTGCATATATGTAGGAGTAATATTGGTGTTAATGTTGAAATAATGAATTCAGTTTGTACGGTAAAGGAAAACCATAAAATAATAAATAATTTTGATATTTAGTAGATTTGGAGAGGGGGCTCACAGGAAATAAGAATCCCGCCCCCCGTCTAGTAGGCCTAGAGATCCATAGGAAACAAGAGACTCATCTCACGCCCAAGGATCAAACCGGCTTGGCCTAGAAACCCTCGAATTGATAAAATGGGGATCGAGAAAGATAATGAAGCTCTGACAATGGATTGACAAAGGCGGACATCGTCTACATAGGCTGATAAGTTACCAACAAAACTATCAGAGACCCATGCCATATTAGTTGCCTATCTCCGATATGCAACATCACAGTGATTGCCTCCGGTACGCTCAAGATATTCATGAGTTGCAACTGCTGAAAGATGTGTGAGAGAAGTAACCATCACCTGTGCCCTGAGAGTAGAAAAGGCAAGCGCCACCGACATAGACTGAGAGGTCGTCGACATATTTTTTAGAGACCCATGCCGCATTAGTTACCCTTCTCCGGTATGCTACATCTCATTACATGCCTTAGATGACCGAAGCATGAAAGTGATGGGATTGCTCCCTAACAATGGATGCAAGATGCTCCCCATACCTAATATAAAAGTAGACCACCAAGTACATATGAATTCATGCAATAACTTCTATCAAAATCCCGATTGAGAAAATTGATTTAGGCATCGAATGGTCTCCCTAACCACTCCCAAACTTTCCCTTGAATTTGTGTTGGTGCAGGTCAAGTAATTCATTCCCCAATTGTCCAAGGAGACCTCGCAGTACGTACGAAACACGTTCAAAACAAGATTCACTCTAATTCAGAGTGTCATGCCATTTGAAATTGTTAATTATGTACATAATTTTGTAGATGGGGGTGGTAGAATATTTGGACTCTATATATATTCCAAAAGGATAAATGTTGGTCCACTTAAAGAACTATAAAAAAAAATATTTATAAATTGATGTACTTTAATATGATATATTGAATTATAAAACTATTTTTGATCTAAAGTAATTTGTCACATTAATTTGTATGATAAAATTTAAGAATTTATGATGATTTTTGAAATTTTTGAAAAGTGGCTTATAATAATTCGGAAATAATATTAGATTTAGTAGTAACCCTATGAATTGATAACCGGAGAAAGCATGGATGGAAAAAGCTGAAAGTACCAAAGAGAAATGCATGCGTACGTACGTCATTTGCCAACAACTTTTTGTGTCTCTTCGTGGTATGGTAATGGCATTGTGACGACAGTTGTATATGATCCATCCAGTCGAAACCATGTGGCTCCTGTGAAAACCCAACGTCGAAGTAATGTCATCGTCATTTAAGGATAGGAAGGAGATTTTTGTCTTGGAGGAAATTCTCTCAACTTCTTGTCCCGACTCAAAAGTTTCAACTGAGAAAAGACATTGGCATCTAAAGGAAGTTGGACCTAACTCCGATCCAACAAGACAGACCATTAATTTCCGATGGTTAAATCACGACAAGAAAAGTGGAGATTTATGACTGATTATTTACGATAATAATTGTTATTTACGACGGAAATAAACTCAATTTATCAGAAAATAATTATTTTTTCAGAAAATAACTTATCATAAATAAATAATTTTTTTATAGTTAATACAGTAAACATGATGATAAAGAGGAACATGGAAGCATGTCACAATGAATAGTATTGACACTACAGATGTTTCCTTCCCGAAGCAACTTTATTTGCAAAGATGCCAAATGAAAGTGGCGTGGATTTCGTATATAATCTGGCACCACAAGACAAGAACCAAAGCTGCCATGCATCCAAAAGAAAAAGCGGCATTTCTTCCACACGTATATGTAGAATGGCCGGCCACCTCCATGAACAGCACGTGCGTGCGACTTCTCAGGCATATGACCTACGAATGGTGCTTTGTCTTTATTGGGAAATATTAGGACGTCGGTGCTGGCTAAGGTTCTGTTTAGATATCTTGTAGCCCAAAAAAAGGAATGTATACCTTATCATAAACAAAACTTTCGGAACGTAACAACAGGCTTGGCGGGACCTATGTCACATCATCTGCTCCTTTAATCCTAGGGCCGATTGATGATACACTATTCGGGAAGGTCTAGATCATAAAATAGGAATGGTTTGGATTCAAATATGAATTGAAATAAGTTGATATGGTTTGTGAATGGTAGAATAAAATATTTTTAAAATATTATTTTTTAATATTATTATTATTTTAGGATTTGAAAAAATTGAATTGTTTATTATATTTTGTGTAAGAATTTGAAAAAATTATAATGATGAAGATGAGATTAGTTGATATGGTTTGAAAATTCAAACGAGGTAGAGAACAAACAATCACTACAACAAAATTTTGTTTTTGGAAATTTTTTTGAGACGAAATAAAAATCATCTTAAAAAATACTTTTTAGAGACAAAATTCAAATTTCATTCCAAAAAATTGATGGATGTCATTATCCGTTCGAACTTAACATTTTGTGTTTTAACAACATATATGGGGATGAAAAATTTTATCCCTAATATAAATTCTGTTCGAACGATTACCTAACCGTTCGATTTTAAATTTAATAAACCTTCGAACGGTTATTTGAAATCGTCAAACGTTAAATTGGCGGGTTAAAATATCAAATTTAGCGAGAATTTGCGTATCCATTCGAATAGTGTATTTAAATGTTTGAACACGAAGGAGTTACCGTTCGAACATGGAAAGTTAACATCTGAACGAAAATTGAATGGTTTGAACGAAAATTCTGGCGGGATAGATGAATAAATGTTTGGTGGGAGTAGAAAATACGTTCAAAGGCTTCTACAATACGTTCGAACAGTGTCATAATTTTAACAAATTTTAATTGCAAAAAATACCTTATTAATTAGTTATAGGTAAATATTTAATTTATATACAAAAGAATAGCATTTAAAGAATATATATATATATATATATACACATACATACATAAAAGAACTCAATGACTAATTTAGAAAATTGAAAGACGATTTATATTTAAATTAATTATACAGAACACAAAATTTAGTGCCATACAAAAAATCATTAAAATGCAAATAAAAGATATACACTATTGGCCCAAATCTCATAACACTGTCTTGATTCCACCAAGGCATGTCTCCATACCTGTCAACCAAGACATGATCTTCAACTCAGTCTCTGCGAGGGCACTCCAAACTTCCGTATACCTTGCATCAATCAACTCTGTTGTCTGTATGCGGATTTCTGCATGCACGATATTTGCAATATCCTTACGAATAGCAGTGCGTGATGCGTCCTGTTTAGATGCCTCACCGGATACGCCAAGATCTCTTGAGTGTGCATCTCCCTAAGTATTGATTGCCTTTGTAGTGGGTGTACGAATACGAAATTTTGAATATCCCGTGTTGCGTGACAAGGTCGAGGAGTTGATCAGTCTAATCAGCTTCCACACATGCTCATACGCATTTGGCTGGACTCTGTCGCTAAAAGAAATCGTGTGAGCAGGACCCCGAATAGCAATATATATATCGTAATATAGGTGGCATGTGATCGAATCCTAGAGAAGATATATTTTGCTAGGTCGATAGGCACCTTATGAGCGACCCGTATAATAAGATGTGCTCAATCCATGCTAACCTTAGTCTTGTCCAATCGCAGATCAATGTTGTTGGCTATTATTATGTTCATGATTTTGAAAAAAACTAGATAAGTCGATCTGTTTGATGCTCTTGGTCCCGTCATAGCGAGGGGTATCTAGACCAACAACCAACTGACGAACCTCATGATTAGCGAAACCATTGAACTCACCTACTACATTAGTGTCCTCGTCCTCAGCAGTCTCCCCATCACCTACAGGTGTAGACTCCCTGGGCACCACACTTGGATATGCAGTGGGTAGTCGAGGGATACCAAGAAAATCGACGACTGCATCCACTAATAATCTAACTTATTTGCCCTGAATCGAGAAGGTGTATGCATCATCATCCTGATAGACACCACCAAGTTCTCTATAGAACTCATATATGATGTCAATGTGGGCAATGATCCTCTCCCTCCCTTCGTCCTTCTAGTCGATGATCGGTGTCCAATCACACTCAAGGAAGACTATACTGCCAGATAATGACATTCTCATAATAGATCTTGAAAGTCTTCGATCTTAACCTGACGCTTCAACAAATCAGCCATCTTTTAGACTTCTTTGCTAGAGGGTTGCCCTAATCTGCCTCACTTCCTCCCCCGTCCGCATCTGGCCCTATAGTGGAGGCGGGGGACGGAATGGACCCAACCCCACCAAGTATTATAATATATATGTATTTATATAAAAAAAATTCCCAGTTATAAATGATGTTGTTTTGTATATGATAAAACGGCGTCATTTTATGGCCGAGGGTTTTTTATTAGAACAACCCACCCTATACAAGAACGAAGCCGTTTTGTCATACGTCCCCCCCCCCCCCCCCCCCCCCCCCCCCCCCCCCCCCCCCCCCCCCGCGGTGACTCCCCTTGGCTCTTCTTTCTTTGTCCTCTGAAACCTTTTCACTCCTGAATATCTCTCTCTCTCTCTCTCTCTCTGTGTCACTCACACACACAGTCTCTCATCTTCTTTTACTCCATAGTTGTCCGTCTGCATCTCTGTCGTCGAAAATAAGTTTTAAATCGATAATTGATTCACTTTTTTTTTTGAGTTGTAGATATTGGAGGAAGGATGTGATTAAATGGAAGAGTTGGAGAATGAGATTGTGTCACTGTGAATTGTGTGTTGTGGAGAATCGATTTGTGCATGTGCTTGTTAATGTTATCCGTGGGTACATGACTTTGATTGAGGTAGGTGTATTTTTCAAAGATTTATGTGCTGGAATGATGAATGTAGAAGCTTTGGAATGTATGGAACGAGAAATTACTATAATATTGTGTAAGCTGGAGAGTATTTACCCATTATCATTCTTCGATGTTATAGTTCACTTAGCCGCTCATTTTCCGTGTAAGGCTCAACTTGCAGAACCAGTTGAGTATAGATGGATGTATCCCATTGAAAAGTTTCTTGGAAAGTTGAAACGCATAGTGGGTAACATGCTAGCCAAGAAGGATCAATTGCAGAATAGTATATTGACAATCAGTGGCCTACATTTTGTTCTAACCACTTCCATAGAGTTGACACGAGGTTTGATTGGCCAGAAAGAAACTTTGATGTTGACCAAACAAGATAAAAAAATGTTATTTCTGTATTTTTCTAACATGTATATCCACTTGGTGCAAAGCATGTTTATGATTTGTCTGTAAGAGAGCTTGAAAAAGTTCAATGGTACGTTCTAAAAAATTATCCTAAGATAGAGAGATACTTGAAATAAGTTGTCCTTATTTAGTAATTGATATTGGAATCTCCTTGAAAATCTATGCGAGTTATAAATTATTTACTATAGTTTTATTTAAGAGATCATATTAACGTGCTAAAAAAAAGGAGCAATTGATATAGACAAGAAACATGAAGAAGAGTTTCCGAAATGATTTGAACAGCAGGTAGTGACTTATAGTATACAATTTTTCAGTTAAGAATTTTATCTAGTGATTGCTTATTTTTTATACATTTATTCTTTTTTCAACATGTAGGTTGTACAAATGCATGCTATGAATCCTCACGATGTCTCAAACGAATTGTATGCATTAGAGCGTGGCCCATCGAGATGCACAGTTCGATATGTTGCGTGTATTTTTTGGAGAAGTAGGTATCATACAATGGATCAAGAACGTTTTAAAAAAACTCAAAATAGTGGTATCCTAGTCAAAGGAAGTCATGAGGGAGAGAACATTGATTTTTATGGGATTATTGTGGATATAACTAACTTGGAATATTTATGGGAGCTTGTGGTATATCTGTTTAAGCGTGATTGGTGGGATTTAAGTAATCCTCAAAGGAGAGTGCATGATGATGAATATTTCTTGAGTATTGATACATTGAAAAAAATGGTATGATGATGATCCTTTTGTTTTGGCTTCTCAAGTATCTCAAGTATTCTATTTAGATGATCCTGAGTTAGAAAATAACTGGCGAGTTGTACAAAGGTTTTCTCCAAGAAATATATATGATATTATCCTCGAGGTGGACAAGACGAAGAGGAAGATGATCCCTCTACTCAAGGAGCATACCAAGAGAGTCGGCTTGTCTTCAACTTGTTTGTGAATTTAAGCTAGTATGAGATAATTTCTTTGCATAGGGAAGATATTGAGGTTGAAGTTGTTGATACGACACTTGAAGAAAATGTTGACTTATCTAAAGTATTTATAGATGAGGAGGGCGAATGGTCCACTAAAAGTGATACGGATGATTGTTGTGTTCTATGTTCACATGACATTTTTATGACAAATCTATTATGTGATGCATGTATAAGTGTTTTGAAATCATGCCACACAAGAGGAAGGAGGTTTGCATCCCATCTGCACCTATGCCTAGCTATGCGACTGACTCACAACTGGAGACTAACTCTCCAGACCAAGGTAAAAATTTGATATAATATTATTTCAATGAAGATAAATCACACATTAGCATATTAAATTCTAATTATCATTTCTTTCATGTGTACTATAAATATAATTTTTTTAGAGCTAAATGTATAATCTTGTCAAGGCCGATATGCTACTAGAAGTGTGACGTTAGAAAAATATCGTAAAGTTGGTAAGATTAAAATTAACATTCTTGACGATCATACCAGAGGTAAAGAAGAACCATGGGCCTGACTTGCTTCTCATGTGGTTGCTCTTACACAAATTGCACATTTGGCATGGTATAAAGTCTCCCAAGATCTCACAGAGCTTATTAAGAAGCACTGTTTGGTAATTGTTTAATTCATTTCACAAATTATTTAATATCTATGTAAAATATAGAATATGCAATTACTTTGTTCATGAATCTTATTTTTTCAAGAATGACTTTGAACTAAACTTTAGTTGGAGGGAGGAGCGCAAGATTGTTGATGAGCTTATGTATAATGTATTCCTAAAATATAAGCCTAGATGTTATGAGTATTACAATAAGTTTGAGAATAAGGATGACGCATGCCAACATCTTTTTAAGGATGCTCGACCTTCAAATTGTGAGAAACTTTATGATATGTTTGAGGATCCTGCATTTAAGGTAAATAAATAACTTGTTTTACATGTCATGGTTTATAATTTTTCTTGCTAATATTTACAACTTCTATGCAGAAATGAAGTTTTATAAATAAAGTAAGTAGATCGAACTTGAAGATTCATACCATGTAGGTTCAAGATCTTTCCATCATCCCTCTAAGAAGTTGGTAAGTCTATTTTATTTAATGTATTTCTCAAGTTTATTTTATTTCATATTCTAATGAATTTATATCTATAAAATATTTTTCTTGTAGCAAGACTTAAATAACAATTATGATATGACAAAATTATATGATACATCACATACTGACCGTAATGGAGAGTGAACTCATCCCGACGCTCGTGAAAATTATGTAAGTATTATTATCTGTTTTAATTAAACATACTTATATATTTTTGATAATATTAATTATTTTTTTTATGTGTAGGAAAAAAATAGTTGCACTGCATGCTGAATCTGCAACTGATCAAAATTTGACTGTTCGACTGTACTTTTAAGAAGAAATCAAATAGTCCCAATAAAAATTTTTGTTCGAACACTATCAAATGTTTTTCTCTAATTTCATCCCAAAAAACCTTCCGAGATAGTGATATTGAGATGAATTTGTGAAGCGTTTTTTTTTGTTCGAAAAACTACTTTGGGATGAAACAATAGATTTTTGGGACGAAAATTTTCGTTCCAAAATAGTCAAAATTGTTGTAGTGAATGGGGTTGATTGAGAAGCAGCTAGCTTATCTTGTTTATTATGTCTGCTTTTGTTGGTGCTGTTCGTTAAGTGGCACAACAAATTGATCAGAAATCTTTCACTTCATATGGGTTTTAAGGTTTGCAGAAATGGAAGACAATGGAACCTAAACCAACCCCAATGCAAGCAACTTTGCAATCAAATTACAGTTTTTAAAATCTTTTTTTCCTAATTTAGGGGAATGAGAAGTGCAAAAAAAGAGAGAAAAAGACGAGAGTTTCAAAAACAAGAGTTTCTAATTTAGGGGAATGAGACTGATTTGCCTGCTGATTATACTGCTTTTGCTGCTGAAAAGACTGCTGATTTGTCTACTGCTTTGCAGACAAGATTCTAATTACTTTGCTTCATAGTTAAGTTTACTTCCTAGTTGATTCAAACACTGTTACTCCATGGTCAGGTTATGTACTGTTTACAAATAATTATAAAAGCTCTTTCCCTGTCTACAGAAGAGATCATCTCCTAGAACGCCATATAGCCTCTTCTAAGAATTCAATCCATTCTCTTCCCCCTACTTGCTTCCTCTTACCATGTAACCCTACTTCTCCCCAACTACTTTAATAATATTTTGTAATATTAAGTTGTTTTACTTTGAATAAACAACTAATAATATTTTGTATTTATCTTTCTTACAACTTGCATTATTTGGTCCATTTAGATTCCAGTTATATGGTCCCTACATTAAATTATTTTATTACTGAAATTCTTTACTTATAACTTGTACTTCAGTTACCTAATCCTTTTGGATTCCAGTTATCTGGTCCCGAAAATCTATTTTGTCTACTCATCATTCACTCATTCATTTTACTTACTCATTCACCATATATATATATATCCCAGAGTAGCCTGCCTGGAAATATTATCAAGTACTCGTGTTGACATGATTTGTTCAATCTCCAACCGTACTTACGCAGTTCAGCAAACAGGCTAATTGAAATCGCCGACGGGGTAGAACCAGGACCAATCTGATACCCAATTGATTAATGCTCATCACATATCAAGCATTGCCATTGTTATGACATGGGGATCCTTACCTCTATTTCCGGATGGACAAACATGGTCACTTCAGTACCGTAAAAAAACACATCGGAACCCCCATATTAGAAAAAAAAACATGTCAAGTCTAGACTAATCTTAGTACTTACATTGGAAAAAAGCAAAAGCTGTACACTGCTTAAATAAACACAGGTATATTGCACGCCTGAACACCTGAAAGTCTGTTCTAACTCTGCCAAGACTCTTTTCAAACACAGAAAATAATATCTACATCCTAATACATCCTCCCTCAGGCATAAACCACATAAGCAGAAGGCCTCGGGTTCATGGTGAATTTAGAAGCTTCCACCCAGGCATGCCAATATTGGAATTTGGAATGGCTATGAACGTTTACGTGGTGCTCTTTGTGCTAACAACTTGGTGGCACCTGAAGCTCCTCCAATGCCTTTACCACATCATTCATGATGGGCCTGTTCCTGGGTTCCATAGCAAGGCATTGGAGTGCAAGGTTAGCCGCCTTTCGGGCCTGGTCTGGCGAGTACTGACCTTCAAGACGGTTATCCAGAACACGAAAAATCTTACGTTTACTGGCTAAGTAAGGTTTTGCCCACTCCACCAGGTTATGTTGTCCAGATGGCCGGTTCTTGTCTATAGATCGCTGACCGGATAACATTTCTAGAAGTACGACTCCAAAGCTATATACATCAGTTTTGAAAGTCAGATGACCTACACAATAAAACATGTAATTAATCATCAAAACACAATATTACTCTGATGGTTTGTTGCGATGATCCTTCTATTTCTGATTGTATTTCTGCACCTTAGGCAATGGATTGTTTTCATTAGTTATACCTTTCACATGCCCCTCCCTCCCTGAAAACCTGAATTTTTTTTTGTGAAGTGAATGGTAGACTACTTTATCATGGTGTCCAAAGAAGGCTTTTAGAGAATTGGAGTAATAGTACACATAGATCAATGACTTTCTTGATGAAACAAACATATTGAAAGAGTACCTGTGGCTAGATACTCTGGAGCAGCATATCCATGGGTTCCCAAAACTCTAGAAGATACATGGCTTTTATTTCCAATTGGTCCATCCCTGGCCAGCCCAAAATCAGAGAGTTTTGCATTGTAGTCCTGTGAATTCAAAGCAATAAAGGCAGAACAACAAAAACTAAGTCTGATTGAATTTTAAAATCAAGTAAATATGATCAACCATACTTCCAAACTACATACCGAGTCAAGCAGGATGTTGGAGGTCTTAAAATCACGATATATAACTTTTGATTCAATGTTGTGAAGAAAAGCAAGCCCCTTTGCAGCACCAAGAGCAACTTTCATTCGGACGTGCCAAGAAAGTGGCTGGAAATGAGAAGCCCCTGCTTCAACAATTATCCAATGCCACAATAAAGATACACATATCTGTAAGAAATAACATAACTGCAATTTCTTTCTTTCGAAAGGTTAGCATTAAAGAGTATGTTTTTTATAAGTAGCATTAAAGGGGGTATAGCATATAGCATTTTCATATAAAAAACTCACTTCCAAAGAGATGACTTTCCATGCTTCCCTTAGGCATGAACTCGTATATCAGAAGCCGGTGCTCATCCTCTATGCAGTAACCAATCAACTTCACAAGATTTGGGTGATGCAGCTGTCCAAGATAGTTGATTTCTGCCTGTATGCCCAAAAACATAACCGAAAATGAACTACTTCACCCATCAAGAATTTTCTAAATGTTGTGGCATTTGCCAAGTTGCAATCTTGCCAATCTAAGAAGCACCCACAAAATATATGAACATCCAATGTCAATTGAATTAGCAGTCAATAGTCAATTTTATTAAGGCGACAAGATCAATTCATAAACCATCCTTATGTGACAAGGCTCCTCACATAGAAACTAGCAACTCTGGCCAACAATCATTCAATTTTCCTGAGCCAGTTAATTCACAGTCAGCAAAACGAAGAATGAAGAACCAAGAAGGGAACTAATACTGACCAACCATTCGTTGTGACCCTGGAGTCCTTGTTGGTTGAGCCTCTTCACTGCAATCATTATGCCTGTTCCACGCTTGGTAGCTTTAAGCGTGTTTTCATCAATCCACCCTTGAAGACTGAACCAAACCCACCCTCTCCTAACACACTATCAGGGCGGAAGTTTTTTGTTGCCATTTTGAGTTCCCTGAAGACGAAATTCTTCAAGTTGCAGGCCTGAAAAACCTCACCCTCACTCCTAGGAGTCATGGGCATGGCAGCGGATGAGAACTTGCCACTGGAACTACTAATGTCATTCCTATCTCTGCTCACATTTTTGGAATTGAACCCTAGACAAAAGCCATTGAGACTGTTAGGAACAATAAGATAGACTCGCACGACACAAGGTTTACATGGCTCGACAATGTGCCTATGTTCATAGAGCTACAGAAAATTTTATTTCAGAGATGACAAAAGGGTAGTGCGGCTGTACAAGGGTATATTATAATATACGATACAAGTAAATCCTAATCCAGTGAGTCGAATCTAGAGCAAAAAAGGGTAAAAAAATTGCAACAAATCTTTATTGGGTCAGGTCATCAACTGGGCCGCTCATAAACAAAACTAGGCTCAATACCAAAAAAATCCCAACATAAACATGTTTACGAAGATTCAACTTGGAAGTTTTAGCTCCAAAACAGACAGCATTTCCACTATTCATCTAAGCATCCACTAAAGATAGTAGCAACAGTGTTTGAATAATCCTCTAGCAGTTCCATGGCACCCAGTTGTACAAAAAGCATATCAAGAGAAATTTAATCACAATATTTTGCAATTTGAAACTATATCCTGAGGAAATTTCTCTCACGGAAATTTATTTATTCCAAAAAAGAGTATCCAAAGTACAACTAAAAGAGCAGAAACTGAACAATTACGCTTAAATTAAACTCTCATGCAACGTATGTTTGGATCCCAAATCCATATCAACTCATCTTATTTAATTATTATAACTTTTCTAAATTTCAATATAAAATATAATAAATAATTCAACTTTTTTAAATTCTAAAATAATAATAATATTAAAAACTAATATTTTATTCAATTTTTATCTTTCATCTCAACTCAACTAAATTCAAGATAACATCAAAACGCAGCATTATCCATGGAAGTTCAGGTAACAGAGTTAAATTAGGTGGAGGTAATCAAGTTACTAAACTAAACATTTTAAGACAAATAGAGCTCAATCAAGCACTGAAAAACAGTTGAAAATAAATAACATAAGAACCAACAACAAAACACAAACAAACGAACAAACAAAAGGAACCTGTATAAGAAGGAGTCACCGCCTCAATGCCATGGCTCCAGCAAGCCCCCATCCAGAACAGAACCTCTCAAAGCTCTCACCAAAATTTTCAAATTTAGATAAAATTGGAAACTTGAAACTCAGAGAGAAACCGACTCCAAATGGACTTTGGTGATACTTTTTTTTGCTTTGGTTCTCCTCTTGGTTTCTTTTTTGATGGATGAAAGATGAGAAGCTGTCAAAAAAGTGAGAAAGAAAGGCCTTTGCTTCTGAGAGTTTCGTTCGTCGCCTTAGCGAACGAAACAAATGGACACGCAGGGTAGACGGTTGACTAACTTGACTTGTTTTTCAGCTTCTATAGTCTTTCTTTATTCTTCTATATTTTTTGTTCCAACAAGCAAACGAAGGACTTTGCAGGCTGATAAAATATTTCGGGAGTGGTTAGAACAGTGAGATTTTGAATTGAGATGAAAGTTGAGAGGTTAAATAAAATATTATAAAAATATTATATTTTAATATTATTATTATTTTAAAATTTGAAAAGATTGAATTTTTTATTATATTTTATATAAAAATTTAAAAAAATTATAATAATTAAATAAGATAAAATGAATTGAGTTAAGCTGAATTGAGTTGACGAAGGTCTCCTCCCAACCTCCCAAGTCTAAAAATGTTTTACTTTTATTGATAATATAATTTTGTTAGGAACTTGAGGTGGGAGTTGCCATCTGAAGTTGCTATTTGAAGAAACGACGTCGCGAGCTTAAAGGCACAACTGGAGCTGATTTCTATTATACGGCACAGTTTTAATAAATGTAGTGTAGTGTTTTAAAAACAATAAAACGATGTAGTTTTTCTTATATTCAGTTTGTTATAGTTTAATGGTACTCTAGTAATTTTCTAGGCATCTGTTATAACCCACACATGAAGGGTGGGAGACGGAATCTGGAATATTTTGTAACTTGAGTAATTTTCTGTAATGGAGGTTTGGGGAGCCCTCGAAGCACTCTCTTAGCAATTTAGTGTTTCTTTAGCACATTATCAAACATATTGTGTGCACCAGTTTTTATTGCAGTAGCCGTAGATCTCTATTTCCCATCATCTTCCTCATTACAATAGAAATCATAAAGAGTCCAACAGCAATCGTAATTCCTCCATTTCCATCATCTCCTTATCACAACAACATTTACAACCAGGTTCATAACAATTGGTATCTAGAGCCGACGATCTATGGGGGACAAACTATTTTTCGAGCAGCAACAAGAGGCCTTACAACGACGGGTAGACACTAATGAAAAGAGTCTTCAGGGGTTTAATAACAGCTTTAATAACTTAATAGATATGATGCTTCATTGGGTGGTAAGGCAGAACAATATTACTAATCGGTACGATGTTATGGAAAAATTAGTGAGATTAAAGTTTAGGAAATGGAGGTCAGTAGTTGTTGAATACCAGAAGGATGAATAAGAAGAGGCTGTAGAGACTGTGGAGGACGACGTAGAAGATTCAACAAAAGACAAAAATAATACAATAGAGGTGGACGAAATCGTCCACACCACAATTTTAGAGAATCTTTGTGAATACTGCTTGGTTTGGGAAGACCAAGTTGCGGAGGAGGGCGTAAAATGGATAGCAGAGGTGGAAGAGTTGGCTGCAGTGCCCACAGAGGTTGATCCCAAAGAAATTTTCCCTTCATCTGTTCTCGTAAATTCATTCAAAAATCCAAGCTTATTTTCTCCACCTTCAGACCTCACTCTCTGTCGTTTGTTTCATTTCTCCATCAACACTCCGTCTGATGTTGACCTCATCGAGATGGAATCCTTGATCGGTGAGGGAGCCATGAACCCTATCAACAGTGGCTTCTATGCTAAGAGGCTGGTTGGTTGTAGATTCCTTGACGTTTCTATTCAGAGTGACATTAAATTTTCACCACTTAAACCCAGGCTTGGGGGAATTTACAGGGGAGATCTCCATGTTCCTGCACGTCTCGTATGGCAACCTCCCTAGAAGACCCTTGCTTGTGAGTGGTTGTCGAACCAAGAGGAGCCCACCGACAACATCTATCCAATTTTCCTATCTAACATCACCGATGACTCCGCTACTGGAATGTTGGGTTTGCCTATTATCACCATCGCAATTTCTCTATGTCTACGGCTCAGTCCCAAAACAATGGCCAACAACACTACTACCACCAACTTTTTCTCCTACTTCATCTTAAACATCGAAACGGTAACTACTTACAACAGTTTAAGTGTTACTGCCCGTCGGAAGCTGATCTACTCTGTTCTTGAGCTCATCACAAATGAGGCAGAGAATGGCGATTGCTTGCAAAGGTTTCAGGGTTGCCGCTCTCTAGGAGGCAGAAATGGGCCAGGAATGGGAACTTTTCTCATTTTCATGGTGTTTGATACAGTTGGTGAGCATTACAACGCAACGCCCCCTATTCATCTGCACCCACCAGTTGATGAAACTCCTTACATCATTTCAACAACAGGGATCAAATCATTTATTGGGTTTTTCTTGTGGAGGGACACATTTACTTCGTTTGCATTAGCTGCACAGAGGAGCGGTTCAAGACCCTTTGTATTTCCAAGATCAAAGAGGAAACTGTAGGGGGTATCTGGAAAATCATAGCAACCCTCGCTAGTGAAGCTAGAGCTCTTGGTACGGCATTGCAGGCTGCGAATCGACGTGATGAGATCAAATTAAATCGTAAGCTTGGAAGGACTGAAGGTTCTTCCTATGATTTTGTTTTTATGTTAGATGAACCTGCATTTTTTAAGAATGAGAGTAGTAGGCGGTTAATGGTTCAACGAATGAAGAGACTTCCCAATACGAGGTTCAGGTCCATTATCCACAACAAATATTGGGAAATTTCACTTGCTTACGAGAATGAAACTTTACAAATTATCACAAAATTTAGGTGGACCCAAGTTGCCATTAGGCGTTTGTCTTTTTCAAAGAAATTTCCAATTCGAAATCAAAGACTCAGGTGGGATTTGCTTTTAAGGCTTTACCAACCACATTTGGTAGGCTTTTTGGGGCACTGTGTTGATGTTGGTGGAAGAGATTATTGCAGTGTGAACAATATCTTTCTCATATCTGAATATATTTTCGGGAGGAGTTTTCGAACTTATCTTGCAGATAATACTTGTAGAAAAGTTTCCAAATGGTCACTAGTGATGAAGATCAAGATCTTGGAGTTACTAGTTCAAAAAGGGGAAGTCCATTTGTCCCTGCAACCTTGCTTAACCCAAAATTTAAGGAGCTATGAGTATGGATTTCCAGTATATACACTTGATAGGCAGCGGGAATTTGTTAAGTCTAAGGCCATGAATATAGCTGGTTTGCTGGTTGTTGAGTGGAAGGAGTCTCTTTCAAATGTTGGTGATAAATTGGATGAAAGGGTAAATAATGCACCTCAACTGCTTGATAAATTGCCATTTAAGGGTGTGTGGTGGTATGAGACATTTCTTAGAGTTGGACCCTTGGCACTTTTGTCTCCCCAGCTCCTTCAATTACCATTTCATTGGCCTTTTGACAGAGGAAAACAGTTTCATGGGAAATTAAGTTGTCAAAGATATGTTTCAGTAGCCACTTGTAATTGTTGTTTTATGGGTTGGTTGACAATAATTTCTAGCTTTGCAAATAATAGGCTCTATCAGGAGTGCTTGAATATTTTTCTAAAGATGCGATGTGGTATGGGAGTTGAGAAAGTTATTGTAGCCTTGCACTGTGTTGAAGGGTGACTTATGGAGTTTCAGGAACCAACAATAGGTGTTGTCTTTTTCTCACCTTATCTGTTTGATGTATTACCAGTTAAAGGGGTCTTGTGGCCCTTTGATACAGGAAAATGAAAAGAAATTGTGGAAAGCTTCACCTGCCAGCTTATTCCCAAAACTGTCAATGCTAAACCTTGAGGACAAGGTTCTTTAAGGGGAAGAGATTGTTAGGAACCTGAGGTGGAAGTTGCTATCTGAAGTTGCTACTTGAAGAAACGATGTCGCGAGCTTAAAGGCACAACTGGAGCTGATTTCTATTATACGGCACAGTTTTAATAAATGTAGTGTAGTGTTTTAAAAGCAGTAAAACGATGTAGTTTTTCTTATATTTAGTTTGTTATAGTTTAAGGGTACTCTAGTAATTTTCTAGGCATCTGTTATAACCCACACATGAAGGGTGGGAGATAGAATCTGGAATCTGGAATATTTTGTAGCTTGAGTAATTTTCTGTAATGGAGGTTTGGGGAGCCCTCGAAGCACTCCCGTAGCAATTTAGTGTTCTTTAGCATATTATCAAACATATTGTGTGCACCAATTTTTATTGCAGTAGCCGCAGATCTCTATTTCCCATCATCTTTCTCATTACAATATAAATCATAAAGAGTCCAATAGCAATCGTAATTCCTCCATTTCCATCATCTCCTTATCACAACAACATTTACAAGCAGGTTCATAACAAATTTCAATTTCTAGAAGCCTGAAGTTGTCTCCTCGGCAGTTGCGTCTATATTTGCCTCGTTTGTTTTGGCTGAGATGTAATCATGCATGCTACTATATACATTATTATGAGCCAGATATGTTCATTTTCTTGAAAATACAAAAAACCACGTGTAACAAGATCTTTGCTTATTTTAAAAGAAAAAAACTACAGAGGACATAATTTTCTCTTTCATCACAAGTTAAACCAGCTCAAATGTTTATTTTTAACAAGTTTAGGATCGGGCGCAAGTTATTTCTATGTCTCGCTTAATTAGAGCCATCATGTTTAGAAGGTGAAAAACCATTTACAATATATGGAATTAAAGTTTGAATAGGAAATTGGTATTGGTTCAATTGATACCAGTTGAAGTGATAGAGCTTACAAACATAGTCAGAGCAGTGGTGATCTTCAAAGCCTCGAAATTGCTCCATAAACACCTCTTCATCAAGATATCTATGAAGAAATGCATTTGAAACGTCAAGTTGTTGGACGGACCAATTGTAATGAATTGAAAGAGCTAACATGAGGAGAATGGTGGCAAATTTGATGATAGGATTGGAAGTTTATGTGAAATCAACACCATCCTCCTGATCAAAGCCCTTTGCAATGAGTCTTGCCTTGTATGGCTCAATAGAGCCATCAACGTTTTGTTTAAGCTTGAACACCCACTTGTTACTGACTATATGTTTATGAGATGGACGGGGGAATAAAGTCCAAGTTTGGTTGTCCATGAGAGCTGTATATTTTGCTTTCATTGTAGCAACCTAGTTAGGATCCTTATCAGCTTGATTATAAGTTTTAGGCTTCACATGGACAATGATGGAGGATAGGGCTTGGATAGGATGCCTACAAGAGTAATAGAAATGGTAGTTAGGGAATTGTTTGTGTTTATGGGAATTGGCTTGAGACCTTGTGAGCATCCGAGAAGAAGGGATGGTAGGAATGGAAGGTTTAGCAGAGGAGGGTTCTGCAGAAACAAGTCGTGAGTGGTCTTACTGGATAGGTATGGGAGAGAGAGAAGTGGGAGATGTAACACTCGGACCCAGTCAAGCCCGATTTTTATATATTTTTAGGCTTATGCATATGAAAAACCCAATTGAGTGTTCGAGTTTTTTTTTTTGGAATAGACTACGAGCTTAAAATCTTTTTTTTTGGAGGCTTATGATTTTTCTTTGGTGTTGATAATTAGGTTAAAAATCTTTTTATGAGTTGAGAAAATTTTTGGACTAGTTGAATTATTTTTAGAAATTGAGTCGTGATCGATGACTCAAGAAAAAGACCAAGACCCAAGCTCACACCCGTTTCTTTTAAACCATTAAAACCAACTATGAGTTTATGATATTTTCGCCACCACGCACGATTGCACTCTTATGCACGTACGCCTCTATTCTCCTCAGCTTTAGGGTTTTGTTTTTGTTTTGTTTCAACCTATATATTCACACGGTAACTTCACAGTCCACGCACTTCTCCATTCTATTTTCACGGCAACCGTCCCTTTATATTATAGAACTCATACATGTTAGACATAAATGATCTTCAACCTAGAGCTAGGGTTGCCGCAACCTTCTCCTAGCCTACTGCTCCTCTACAACCATGGCTCCTCCACATCCAACATTGCACACCATCATAGAAAGGTAGATCACAGCCTTGCCCAGCCCACAAAAGAACTACAACCACCATGTTGTCTCTGTTTTCTCCCCAAAAACTACCAGCCTCCATCTCGCTTAGCCTTTCCGCACCCATGCCCATCTTTACCATGGAAACTGCCTCCGCACCACCTTCAAGTAGCCACTACAACTCCATGCACGGAAATATGCAAGTCACCATAAAGCGAGAGGATACTTGCCGCCAACCATTGCCTCTAACGAGAACTCTCTGCCAAGATCCTCCATGCAATCTCTTGCACCGTAGCCCACTGCTCAGCCACCACAACACTACCTTGCATCACCAACCAACGCTGCCGAGATTGCATGAAGACGTCATTGCAATCTCTGTTTTTCTGAGTAAAAAACAGAGCAACAACGTGTGAGGGCCAAAGTTTGATTCGACCACCCTGTTTAGAGCCCCATCTTGCACAAGAGTCTGTTGAAGATCTGGAGAGCCTCTGTAAGCCACCGGCTAGCCACGTCCTGTCCACCCTATGCAACCTCGCACGCTGAAGATTACCACAGAAGGTCCCTACTTGCACGTAAAGTGTTACGCCACCATCCCCCTTCTCTCTCTTAGTGATCAGCCACCCAGCGCCGCCCTTATCCCCTCCGCTTCACTGTTGTCCTCTCGGTAAGCCTCAGCCGCACCCCGTCTGCTAGTATTTACTCTGTTCCAAAATAAAAAAGTTTTTCCGTCTTTCGTATAGCTTTGCATAAAGTAGAGAAAAATTCTTTTATGAAATTACACTTATGCCCTTGAATTACAAGCCAATTTTTGAACTCATTTTATTAAGGTTGAGTGTATTTTTTTTTTTACTATGGGCATAGTTGGTTTGCAGAAAATTAGTTTAATAGTTTCAGTGGACCTA
The DNA here is from genome assembly GCF_004785595.1 of Juglans microcarpa x Juglans regia. NCBI lineage: Eukaryota > Viridiplantae > Streptophyta > Magnoliopsida > Fagales > Juglandaceae > Juglans > Juglans microcarpa x Juglans regia. The sequence continues at coordinate 31,262,611 of NC_054602.1, read as the reverse complement.
ATCTCATTTTTATATTAGTATATTTTTTTATTTTTACAAAAAATATTTTAGAATTAATGTATAAGTTGGAAGTGTTATTTGATATCAAGGTATGTTGGGAAGTGATTATATTTTAGGGTTACAAGAGCTGTAAATTGTTTTTTTGAGGAAAAAATAGGTTACGTAGTATTTCAGGTTTAAGCATTGATATACGTGTTCGATTGAAAATTTATGGGAGTATGTGACTATTTTATGGTGACGATTGATTTTTGTTCAGTACTGCTGTGGAGAAATTCCGAAAGGTTCCTATGTTAGACTTTGCATAAAAATAAAATGGGTTGAGGTTGATTTTTGAAAATATGCATGTTTTGTTATGAAAAGAGATTTGAACTACCTCAGTTATTTGTTCTGCATCACTCAAGAGATTCCGTTGAAGAATAAAGTATTTTCTGGCGCAATTGGTGTAAACATGAGTTATTTTGTATATTGTTTCTGAACTGTGCAAAAGAGAGCAAATATGAAATTTTGTGTATAAAATTATGTTTTGTGACCTAATTTTGTTTTGTTCTGAAGATGTTTAGTACTCTAATATGATATGATGTGTTTTCTGAAAACCTCTGGCATAACATTTTGTTTCTGTTTCTGTTCTGTTTTGACCTTACAACGAGTGTAAAACTGTGGCCGGCCTCTGTTCGGGTTGGTACCAACTTTTCTATTTCTGGTGCACCCACTTTAGAAGCAAAGTGGTTTTCCGCATGGTCTTTCTTGTGTACACACTTGAGACTCTGAGAATAATAAGGGGAAGATTCACATTTTGTTTCTGCTCGGTTGGTCACTAGAGTTTACACAACCCTACCACGAGAGTTAAACATAGTATCTGTTCTGATATGATAAGATGAGATGTGATGTTTCAGTTTATGCTATGCCAAAGAGATTTTGATTATGAATATTTTTGAACTTTTGCTCTGATATTTTTTATAATATTTTGATTATGCATTCTGAAAGAAAATATTTTATTATGCATTCTGAAAGTAAGTATTTTGTTCTGCATTCCGAACTCTGTAAATGCTCATGTTTACACACTAGTATATATATATATATTCTACTTACTGAGTTGTTGATAGCTCATTCCTTATCTCCATAATATTTTAAAGATATTTTTATAGTTCAGCTGGAGAACAAGAGTAGGAAGTATTGGAAAAGTTTGATGATCATAGATGAATGAGTGCTAAGGGTACAAGTATTTTAGAGGATCATATTTAGTAGTTTTATCTCTAGCGGTTATTTTGGTACATCAAGTTATGAATAATTTGAGTTTTTGTGGAGATGTTATTTATTTTATTGAGATTTTTGTTTAGTATTTCTGTGGGGGACATAGATTTTTGGATCAAGCATATAAGTTAAGTGTTTTGTGGAGTTTCTGTTTATTTATTATTAATTATTGGAGATGTTCTTGAGTAATAGGAGCTAACTCTCCGGACCTCCGAGAACAGGGCGTTACAGGAGAAGATGGGGACTTTTGGTCTGGTTGTGTAGACTAAGGTGTGGGAGTGGCCAAGGAGATTGTAAGGTCATGGGAGGGAGTAATTGACTGAGTAGTGGCAGTACTATCTGCAGGAGAAATATCAGTAGGAATAATAGTAAAAGTAGAAGGAAATGTGAGTGCAGATTGATCATTACCTATTAACTAGTGTGTGGCAGAAGCTAAGGTAATATCCTATAAGAGTCCAATATGATTAGGGTTATCCAAGGTTGGAAAAGGACATCTCATAAAAAATAACATGCCTAGAGATATAAACTCTATCAATGAATGGATCCAAACACCACCTTTCTAATTTGCACTATAACATAGGAAGATGCACTTTTTGCTACAGTAGGCTAGTTTATGAGTGGTGTATGTAACGCCCTAGTCCCGGATGGGTTGAAGAGTTACTTCTTATCCCTTAAAATCATATCTCACCGTACAGATGTAAGCTCCAAATTCCCAATTAGATATAGATCTCAATGTTTTAAACCAACTATTCCAAAAATAATTAGCTAAAAACACTACAAAGTCTTAAAAGTAAATGTCAACCTCTCAACATACCATGTCATCAGAACACAATAAATTTACTAATAACATTCTTCGGTACCCATGACATCTTTTTGTGCTTAATTCACTATACTTAAATAATCTCGCTCATGTTCTCTAATCTTAATCCTCAACAGAAACAATCAAATCATCTGAAAAATATTGTGGAGATAAAGGGTGAGTTATCAACAACTCAGTGAGTAGAGAGCATATACTAGTATGGGAGCATTTAGAGACTTTAGAATGCTGAACAAAACATTTGCTTTCAGAAGGCATAATCAAAACATGTTATCAAAATATCAGAGCAAAACTTTCAGAAATATTCTTATTCAAAAGTATCCTTTGACATAACATGACTGAGCATCATCATCAACATATTAGAGCATCGTATCAGAACATAGGTCATGTTTAACCCCTGTGGTAGGGTTGTGCATCTGCGAATAGTCAAGCAGAATATAAATCACTTTGTCACCAAATGATGTGCACTCAAATAGAGACCACTATTATTACTCGTGGCAGGGCCGTATACCACTGTTATACCCGTTACGGGGCCTTAACAGAATAGAACAGAAATAGAATCAGATACAGAATCAGAAAGTCATGACAAAGGTTTTTTTAGATACCACATCATGTCAAAACAGAGTACTGAATAGATTCAGATAATCTCACATATTCAAAAACAGATTCTATTCATCTTCATATCACATACACAAGTTTTCAGATTTCATATTCGCTCTTTTTGCACAGTTCAAAAATAAAATGTTAAAATATTACTCATGTCTACACCAGTTATGAAAAAATACTTTCTCTTCTTATACAGATTTCATGGGTAATGCAGATAAAATGACTGAAGTTGTTTGCAAGTTTTATTTTCATAACAAAATATACATATTTTTCCAAAATCAATCTCAGTCCATTTCTTTTATGCAAAGTCTAGTATAGGAACCTCGCTTACCTCGAATTTTTAACTTTTCTGAATTTTTCCACAACTATGCTGAACGAAATTCAATTATCTCCTATAAAATAGTCACGTAATTTGCGTAAATTTTCAAATACGTAACTATTTAATTAAGCACACGGTTTCTTCTTAAACCCAAAATACTTAAAGAACCTAGACATCATTAGCCTATAATCATAATCCAAAAACATCATCACTCTCCAAATACTTTGATTTTCGTACTTTCTCCTATTAATAAATTAAACTCTAAAATATTATCTACCCCCAACCATCTCTTGATTTATAAATGGAGATAATAAACCATAAATACTAAATTATTCTACGATCAACACTAAGTTTGAAAGGGGTATTTTTGTAATACGTCACTTGTTAGATAAATTTCACCTAACCTTTTTCTATTGTATAAGGAAGGGTGGCCTTACTGTGAGGCAGTCGCTGTGGTTTTGGCAGTGGCCTTGGCTTTGATTGTGAACTTGAAAGTGAGAAAGAGAGAGGGAGAACCCGAGAGATGGGGAGAGGGAGTTTACGCACCATGCAGTTGAGAGCTACGGACGGTGGTGGTGGATGTCAACAAGGCGGCGTCCTATGGTGGAGGCTTACTTTCAGGTGAGAATAGTGGCTCGAGGTAGTGGTGGTAGGGGCTGAATGGTGCCACTTGTTTTTGGCTTCCCAACGCTAGTTTTGGGATCCATGGTGTAGTGGTAGCAGCGCCTATTGATAGTGGTCGACACTTGCAAGTTTGGGGGGTGGGATGAGACACAAAATTCTCATCTCATCTCATCTTATCATTACACTTTTTTTTTTCAAATTTTCATACAAAATATAATAAACAATTCAACTTTTTCAAATCCCAATTCACTTTTTTTTAAATCTCAAAACAATAATAATATTAAAACACAATATTTTAAACTCTCAAACAAAACACAAAATTCTCATCTCATCCCCAAACCTGCCATCAGGTTCAACGTGGAGGGCTTGGCTACATGTGCCGTTTTCTGAAGTTTATGTGGGTGGCTCTTGTCTGGGTGCGTGCCACTCTGGTTTGGATGTGGCTATGGTGGTTGTCGTGATTTGCCGTCTGTTGTTTCCATGGTGAGGAGGAGGGCTACGGTGGTTGGTAGCACGTGGTGTCGTAGGGATGGTGGCATGGTTGCAGTGGTGTGGAAGGGTGGCTCGTTGGCTTCTCTAGTGCAACGTTGTTGATGCATGGAGGAACTGGGCTTCAGTGGTTGGTGGTTACAACTGAGGCTGGATAGAGGCTCACAGTGGGATTCCTAGTAGCCATAGGTGGTTCTCCTGTGTGGTTGACTTGGGGTGAAGGGTGGCAGTGGGTGGACGTACAAGGGTTGGGTGGTTTCCGTGTATTAGTTGGTTCCGTGTTTGGTGGTTACCGTTTGGTGTTGGTTGAGGGTGGTTTGGCACGACTGGGGTGGTGAACGTGGGGGCCACAATATTCTACACATGGAAGGGCTACTATATTCTCCACTTGGTTCAGTGGTGCATGGGATGGCGACGAGAGTAGGGTCCAGTGCATGGTTCGGCTAGAAGAAACAATTTCGAGAGGGAGAGGGGAATCTGATAAATGTGTGGATTAAAAAAAATATGGTGAGGAAGGGAAATCAAATGAGTGGAAAGAGCAATGGTTGAGAGAAATAAGGCACACAGATAATGAAGAGGGAACATGCATACTAGAAACAACAAAAAAAAGGCGTTGGTGTAGGGGAAGGAAATATGTGGGAAAGATAAAGATAAGGATGTAAGTAAACCAGTGGATAAACGGTGTGCTTCACACCTGGGTTGGGTTTGGACCTATGTTTTTGGGCTGGTTGTTACAATGTAAGGATGCATCAAAGGAAAGCATGCACAACCGAAGGTCTTTAAAAGAGAGTAATCTGGGTGGGAGTAAAATAGAAGGAAATAGGGAGATGAATTGCTCCACACTGGAGTAGGCATGTGATCTATAAGATATACATCTATAAAGAAGGCATCAACCCAATATTTGGAAGGCAAGTGAGATCGAGCAAGTAGAGCCAGGCTAGTTTTAGTAATATGCTTATGTTTTCTCTTGGACATTCCATTTCGTTCAAATGTACAAGGACATGAGTCTATGGAGAATGCCATGGGTTGCAAGGTAGTGTATAAAGGAAAAGGAGCTGTATTCCCTGCCATTATTGGTTTGTAATTGTTTGATTCTACAAGAGAAGTTATTCTCAACTAGACAATTAAATTTGATAAAACGTAAACTCACATCAGCTTTTTGTTTAAGAGGGAATAACCAAGAAAAGTGAGAAAAATCATCAATAAATACTACATAGAATTTACAACCACTAACCGATAACACAAAAGATGTCCATACACTGGAATGAACCAACTCAAGAGGTTTTATAGACTTGTGGTGGGACTCAGGAAATGGAAGTTTATGGCTCTTAGCCAACTAACATGACTCACAGACACCTTTTAGTTTCCTAGAACCAGATGTTTGCAAGAGGGACTGATGTACTAGAGTCTGTAGTATGGACTCTAAAGGATGCCTGACTCTTGAGTGCCAGACTGGAAGAGGAGAAGTGATTCCTAAAAAATGTAGTGAAAGAAGAGTTGGAAGCAGATGGTGGCTTGGCTTGATTGGATTGCATCTGTAGGAAATAAAGTGGATTAAAGATAGGCATAAATGTAGGGTTAGGATTAGTTTTCCCAAAAACCCTAACTCTCCACTCTCTCTTTTCTCTATTCTCTTCCCCCCTGCGCCGTCCCCCTCCCTTTCCCGATCTCTCTCGACCCCCACTCTTCTCTTTCTCTTGTCCTCAACAACTGGCAGTGCTGCCCATCGGAAATGCACAACCACCGCAAGTTGGCCTCCTCCCCAACGATGGCTCAAAGTCATGACAAGGTTAGCAACCCACTAACAGAGCAACTATTGTCGCACTCCTCCAGCTCCTTCGTGCCCAGCGGCTACCACCAGCACCGCTGTGATGCCACCACTACCTAAAGCCAGCACCTTCCACCATAGTACAACCCACACCCAACCCCGACTCTTCTATCTCCCTCTCTGTTGGCTAAAGATTTCCTTTGTCACCCATCACCACCAGCCACCGCGAGCAGCAACACTGCTCGTCAAAAGCCACCCCACGCCGATGTTCCCTGTAGCTGACTCTCTCTCTAGACTTCTCCCTTCTCCCTTTTAATCTCCCTTCTCCCTCTTTATGTCATTGGCCCTGGCCAAGCACCACCTAGCTATGGCACGACCCCTGATTTTAGCCGCCAACCAAAACATGGCATAGCTCCTCCACCGTATCACTCTCCCTTTTCCTTTATTCATGCCACACGAAATAGCCCCTGCTACCACTGGTGAACCGAGCTACTACCTATTGTAATACAACCTCAAACCTCCCTCGGACCTCCATTGAACCACCATGGACCAGTAGGCAGCGAGCTACCCACGTTTATCACTATCGCCTCCAGTTGTTGCATGCATCCCTTATTACATCGCTGCCAATCATAGCCCCTCAATTTATGGTATAATTTATATCTCTTTACATTGAGAATTTATTATGTTTGTAAAACTAAAATGGTGTTGTGAAAGGTGTTTTGTTACTGATTATTGTGAATTGCGAAATGTAAAATGTACTTTGTGTTGTGAATTGTGAATTGTGAATGGTGTAGTTTATGATGCCGTTGTGCTGTGTGAAGTGATGAGGTGATTGTGTAGTTTGTGAAGTGGTCAGATGCCATGTGAGGTGATGGGATTACTATATAGTTTAGAATGTGGTTGTGAACTGTATAAAGTGATGGGATGTTTGTGTAGTTTGTGATGTGGCTGTGTGTAGTGTGAAGTGTTAGGGATTATTGTACAGTTGTGATGTGGTTGTATGTCGTGTAAAATATCGGGATAACCTATGTAGTTGGACGTGTTGTGTAAAGTGATTTGTAGGTTGGAAAATTGTGAAGTATGATGATTATATCGGTTGGAGAATCTATGAAACTATATTTTTATGTGGTTGTTGTATATTAGGTTTAAACCTTCATTTTTGTAAGTCAAACTATTATAAATTAGTGTGTGCGTGAGCCACAAGTCACCTTGCATCCAATCGGCTCCATCTGTTTTTGGCAAGTTGTTACACGCCTATCATCTTAGGCAAATTTCAATTTTGTTCTTACCTTTTATTCCTTCAGTTCTCATTAGATTGCTAGCACCCAGACACCTCTAAATATATGACCATAATTCATTCTTAATACGGAAAAGTCAATGGTGTGACATTGGACAACAACTCGTCCTTAGTAAGCTTTTCTTCCCCTTTTCTTAAATTGAGTTGGATGTTAGCAATATCTGCAGTAGATAAGTTTTTTTTTTTCCTTTGAGCAATACACAAGTACCAGTATGCTATATCTCAAAATATAATCATAATTCCATACTATTCACATAACCAAAAGTTATAAAATGGTTCCAATTAGTTTGTAAACAACAAGCATAATAGTAGAAGTGTAACTACTTAGTTACATATAGAAGTAATTGTAATCTAAGTGTCAAGCTGCTTGCACAACCCCACTATCAATTTCAAAAGCAATATCTAAAATCAGAGTATTGGCTTTCTCAATCTCCCTGAGGCTCCTCCTCGGCTTTACTCAACATCCTCCAGGTGATCATGCACTCTTCTTCTATTTCTTGACACATTGTCTACCATTCTAGGGGAAAAATAGTAGTTGGGACTACCAAGTGAGATTTATATTTACAAATCTCAGCAAGCAAGCTACCAACAGTATATATATGCATACATGATAGTAAAATCACATGTATGTATCGTGACGTGAACATGAATATATGTGACATGACTTGAAATTAACATGATTTAACATGAACATGACATGCTAGCTCGTGTAACTGAAATTATGCATTTTGATTAAGAAAGATGAGTACTTAGGTAGCTCGCACACCTTTGCCATAAGTACCCTTTTTGTTTTGTATAACAGTAGATTCTACTCCTTTAGTAGTACCTGGCAGCATGTATGCCTTCATTGCAGTACCAGGTAAATCATATACTCTTTGACCGTAATACAAATTAACTGATAAATGTTTTATGCTTGACTAAAAAATATTTCATGACTGACTCTAATGCTTGATGACATGATAATCGTGACATGTGATAGATGTTCATGATTGATGCTTATGATGACATGGCATGACATAACATGGTAATCATATAACTAAAATAACATGGCATGGCATAACATTAAAATCATGACAATCATATCGCTAAAATAACATGGTATTCATGACATGTAATAGATACTCATGAACAATAATAGTCAACATTGCATGTCATATGATGACAATTCATAATAGGTAATAATGAATATGAATGTAAATAGTACAAGCTTACCACCATACATACGTAAATACACCGAGAGTAAGTTAGAAACTAACTTACAATGATTACACATAACGTAAAATGTAGCATGAAAAAACGTGAACTGAAACTAGATATTTTTAAAGGTTAGAAAATCTCACTAAATACTTAGAAGCATACACATTTACTAACTTATAGCTAAATTGCAAATTTACCCCTCTACTTTTAGAAAATTATAATTTTTTCCCTTAATTATGAATTTTGCATACTAACTCCAAATCTTTCCAAAACTAAATCCAAAAATTAAATAAAATTTTAAAAAAATCACAACTAGGAGAACTTCATTATGGCCGAACCACTCTAGGGCAAAAAGCAACTAGGAGAACTTCACCAATTTTCAACAATCATATCCTACGTTCTAAAATCATGCTGATACATCAATAAATACATTCCATACAAATCATCAACTCCTTATATAAATAAAAATGCCAAAAGACTAAGTTGTGGTAAAATAAAACAAATCCTTGATGTTCTTGGTCTAACACTTTTCAAATCAACTCCAAGGACTCTAGTTTAAGTCCTAACTGAACCTTTTGCATGTATGAAATCATTCCATCAAATATGAAAACTAATATTCTCCAAAAATAGACTCCAAACACATAGATCGAATCCTTCAGAACATGATATGTGAATATCAAGACCATTCGATCAAGTTTTCATAACAAAAGATTACAACTTCATCAAAACAGAAATTGTTTTGACACTTCTAATTTTTAGTGATAAAAAATCTTGCAAAACTCTTTATAAAAACTATTATCATTCAATAAATTCAAACCTAACTTGCATATTAACATGTAACACATCACCATTGAAATATATACCCAATATTCCACCAAAAACCATGGGCAACTCAACCCATGGTATTCGGTTGTTGTTGCCACGAGAGGTGGTGGTTTTGGATGGCTGTTTGGCCTCCCATCCATGCATTATTTGGGATGACATGGAAGCCACAGGACAGCCTAGGGTGGTGGGGAAAGCTTCCTCAAGAAACTTTGCATGGGTGGTTCTTTTTTATGGGCCTAAGTGGGCCGTAACCGAATGGGCCTCACTTTAGGGTTTAAAGATGATTCGGTTAGGGTTTCAGTTTTGATATCAAGCCAAATTCTAATTTTTTTGGCCCAATGAAATTACCAAATTATAAAAGAAATAAATGAGGGTATAATGGCATGGATTTGGAGTGGTTAATAACATGTGGAAGTGATTGAATCAAGTGATTAATCACTTAAGCTAAAACCAGATGGTTTAGGGTTTGGAAAACCATTTAGGGTTTTGGTTTCCACCATGGTTTTTGGGGTTTCACTAGGGTTGAAACTCTCTTTTGTTGGCCATAGTGTGTTTGGTTGGATGTAATAGTGTTTGGCTATGATGAGATGATCACAATGCTTAATTTGCCTTTCATTTCTTCGCATTTCTATCTTATGGTTCATCTTAGTCCCAATTGTCCTACATTATTCACCAAGTGTGGCTAAGATCTTGCCAAATGTTCACTAAAAATTCTCGAAGGCTACTTTGGACAATTCTATATAGCGATTTGACCATCGTTTGAACTAAGTGCCATATGGCGCTACCTCGCATGTTACTATTCACCTGAAAAATTATGAAAATAAATATTTAACCATAAAATTTTGAATAATCATACAAGTCTAGTGGTGCAATTCACTTCTCAAAATTCAACTCCTAAGTATCTCAATTAAATCAAAAGGCATTTTTGAGTACTTTTCATCCGAAAATCGAGAAAAGTATTATTGTACCGAAAAATCATGAATAATCATCTGAGACTAATGGTGCAATTCGTTTATCAAAATCTTAGTCTTAACTACCCCATATAATTAACAAGGAACTTATATTGGCATAGAGGGTAGGAAACCAACTCTGCTAACAAACTAAAAACCTAAGCGATCGCCTGATTCGTGAAATCTTTTCGGGATTTCACGACGTTACTAAGATCTAAAGAAATTCATCCATTGAATTTCTTGTGGGCTCTTACACATGAAGAGGTTGAGGGAACTTTTAATGGAGAATCCCCGGACCGACTTGAATGCCCTTAACTTGATGACTCTCAAGCCGGATGGCTAGTCACTCTAGCTCCTTAACCCTTTGGACAAAGATTTGATGCTCGATGCCTTCCTAGATTTGGCTATGAGTCCTTGACCTGAAAAAATCCCTTTTATTTTTTATTTTTTATGTATTAGTGCTTAGCACGATATCCTAATGAATATGATTTTATGGTTGTGATGATACCACGTTATTTATTTTGATTTACGTGCATTTGAGCCTTTGCTCTGTTTGCCTTTTTAATTCTCTCGTTTCGCTTACTTGGATACAACTACACTAGGAGTGAATCGCAAGTCAAGGGACTGTCATTGCCCCTTTTTCTTCACAAGTCAATGGACTCAACTTTTTAGGTAGAGGGCCAAGCAGTCAAGGGACTGTCATCTCCCATTGCTCACCACAAGTCAAGGGACTCGACTTTTGAGGGCAAGGGTTGAGTAGTCAAGTGACTATCATCGCCCGTGGTTCGCCATGATTCAAGGGACTTGGCTTTTGAGGGCGAGGGTCGAGCAACCAAGGGACAATCATCGCTCAAAGATGCGGTTGTGGACACCATACAAGAAAAACACAGTTGGAAAAGAAGACAATCATATTCATTGTCTATCGTGTTCATTGGTACATCCATTGTTACATTCAAGAAAAGTTTTTTCTTAGATGCTCAACGTTCCATGGGTGTGGAAGTTAGTTTCCCTGTGCCCCTTTGAGGCGATAAGACCCTGGTCTATTGTTGGCGATACCGACAAACCATCCTTCCCACTGAGCCCTAGTTTCCCTTCTTCTTGCGTGGTTGTTCCTGTTTCTTTTAGAACCAAATTGCCGACTTTTAATGATTTGGGCTTTGAATCTCTTGTTGAAGTAGTGTTCTGCCTTTATTTTGTTAATCGTCATTCAAATCTTAGCTTCCTCTCTCTTTTCTTCCAATAGGTCCAATTGTTCTTTTAGCATCTCGTCTTTGGAGCCTTGGTTGAAGTGTTGGACTCTGTAGGTGGGTATTCCCATTTCCGCCAGTACTACTGCCTCACTCCCATATGTTAGGGTGAAAGGGGTTTCTCCCTTTGATGTCCTAATGGTGGTGCCCTCGGGACCCCCATGAGTTCTTCCGCCTAGCTTCCTTTTTTATTTGTTAACTTATTCTTCAAGATCCCAAGAAATGATTTGTTGGTTCCCTCGACTTGTCCATTGGCTTGCGGGTGACCCATGGTGGAGTATTTGAATTTAATCCCTAACTCTGCACACCAGTTGCGGTAATGACTTGAGTCAAATTTCTGCCCATTGTTTGAGATAATACTATGGGGAATACCAAATCTACAAACAATACATTTCCATAAGAACTTCATGATATTTTTTGCCATCATGGTCGCCAATGCTTTCGCCTCCACCCACTTGGTGAAGTAGTTTATACAACAACAATCATGAACCTCACACCTCCCTTGCTTGTGAACGACCAAGGCGACATGATTTACGTCAGTTCCTCCGGGGGGTAGTGCAGTATTGACTTGAACAAATGGTATTTTCCAGACTTCTTGACGAACTCTTCTGCATCTTTGTGGGCGTATGGCTAGTAGTAACCCGCTCTCACGACCTTCCCTACTAAGGCTATTCCACCGGAATGACTCCCACACACTTCCTTGTGTAGTTTGACTAGTATGTTTTGGGCTTCTTCCAGCGAAACACACCTCAAAAGGGTACCCAAGAAGAAATTCCTATACAACACCCCATCTATCAAGGTGAAACGCGCCACCCAATTCTTGACCTTCCTCGCTTCCCATTTTTCGTCAAGGAGGTCCCTGACGTCTATGCACTTTATTGCGTCTAATGCCCATTCTGGAGCCCCCGGTCTTACTTCCAAGATTTCAATCCCTATGGCAGGTACTTCTATTGTTTTGGTGATTGTATACTCTCGTATGGTAGATTCCTCTTGTCCCGAGGTGGTCTGTGCCAGGTTTTTCTCCCTCCAGTCTTCTCCCCACGGTATTTGTTGGATATTAAAATGTTTGAAATGATCGCGCCTTTCTCGTACTAGCTGCAAATATTTCTTTAGGTTTTTGCCTTTTGCCACGAACTCTCCCAGAACTTGGTTGGCCACCACTTGGGAGTCGGCTCTTACTTCAATCTCTACAACTCATAATGCTTCAGCTACTGAAAGCCCCACCAACAATGCTTCATATTCTGCTTCATTATTGGTAGTTTTGAAGGTGAGTCTTATTTCGTAATGGTGCTTTTCCTCAGAGTTCGTTGTGATGTGCACCTTGGCTCCCCCTCCAATGTGGTAGGATTAGCCGTCAACGAAGATCGGGTTTCTTGTTGGTGCGTTTGGGACTTCTTCTAGGAACTCAATGAATTCGGCTATGAAGTTTGCCAGAATTTGCCCCTTCACCTTGTTCCAAGGAAGGTACTCGATGTCGAACTCGCTTAGCTTGATTAACCAATTCATTAGGCAGCTAGTGGCATCCGACTTTTGCAAAAGAGCTTCCATCAGGACCTTGATCGGGTGAGCTTAGAAATATGGCCTTAAATGTCTGGCCGTTGTTACTAGCTCGAAAGCCAACATATCCATTCAGGGGTATCTTGTCTCTACTCCCCCACAAGGCTTGGATTGTGTAGTACATTGGTTTCTTGGTACCTTTCATCTCCCTTACTAAGGTTGTCGAGATCTCGCGGAGGGAATTTGACAAGTATAAGTTTAAGGTTTCCCTTGGCCCGCCTAGCTTAGGAGCGGTGGGTTGGCTAGATATTCCTTGAGCTTCTCAAATTCTCGGTTGCATTTGTCATTCCAGGATTGTGTTGTTGACCTAGAGACGAATCTATTGAGTGTTTCTACCTATCCTGTCAGCCTTTGTACCTCGTTTATGTTTCAAGGTTGCATTATATCCATTGTTGCTTTGTTCTTTTCTGGGTTGGCCTCTATTCCCCTTTCTAGTTCTGTAAAACCCAGAAATTTTCCCTAGTCTACCCCGAAGGCGTATTTCACTGATTCAGCTTCATCTTGTACTGACGCAGCACTAGAAAGGCTTGTTATAGGTCTTCCAGGTGGTGTTTGGGCTCTTTAGTCTTGACGAGTAAATCATCCACATAAACTTCCATGTTGCGCCTTATCTGTTTTTTGAACATGCGATTAACCAACCTTTGATAGATAGTTCTCACATTCTTTAATCTGAATGGCATGGCTTGGTAACAATACAACCCTTGGTCTGTTATGAACAATGTTTCTTTTCGTCGTCTGGGTTCATTCGAATCTGATTATACCCCAAAGTAGGCATCCGTGAATCTCAGCATGCAATGTCTTACCATGGAGTCTAGTACCAGGTTGATACGAGATAGTGGAAGATTGTCTTTCGGGCATGCTTGTTTAGATCAATGAAGTCAACATACAGTCTCCACTTGCCATTCTACTTCTTCACCAATACCACATTGGATAGCCATTCGGGGTAATGAGTTTCTTGGATAAACCCTGCAGACAAGATACAACTATGGTAGCGTACTTCTCCGCACTAAAGCTTCTGCATTTTTGTCGAATCTTCTTTGCTTTTAGATTCACGTAGAGGCGATGCTTGATAATCTCGATGTCTATCCCAGGCATGTCCTCGTGACTCCAGGCAAATATGTCTTTGTGCTCGGCCAAGAGTTGCTCCATTAACCACCTTATCTCCAGTCCCATTCTAGTTCAAAGTCTCACGGTGGCCTCTGGTTGGCCCAAATCTAAGGCTACCAATTCTAAGGGATCATTCACTTCCACTTGCCACAAGATCTATTCATCCCTAGTTTCCACCTCCCAATCAATAGGCATTGGTGGTGGTGGTAGTGCCTCATCATGACTTAGATTCTTTGCCACCCGAACATCTCCTCCTTCGATTCTGAGTTCTTGTATGTAGCATTCTCATGCTAGCACTTGTTCTCCACGGACCTCCCCTATGCCCGCTTTCGTTGGGAACTTCACTTTCAGGTGGTATGTAGATGTCACAACCCTCAGGCTGTTCAGAGTTGGGAGCCCCATGATGGCTTTGTAGAAAGATGGAGCCTTTAATCTCAAGAAGTCAGTCCTTATGGCGGTGAGGGTGGGCTTTCTCTATAGAGTCTAACAAAGTTATAGTGCCCACGAGCCGGATCATATCCCCCAAGAACCCTTTCAGCGGCATGGGTGATGGACTTAGTCAGCTAGGTTCGATCCTCATTTTTGTAAATGCATCCCAGAAGAGGATGTCGACCGCGCTACTGTTATCTATTAAAATCTTCCAGGTGGTATAGTTCGTGACTAGCAGAGTTACTACTAGTGCATCATCACTTTACCCTCGAATATCTTCATTGTCGAATGAAATGGCGATCGTATTTGCACACCTCATTTGTTTTTAGGGGTCTTTCTGCTAAAAATATCTCCTTATACATGGCTCTCCGTGTGTATGCTTTCTTGCTAGAGGAGGTGGGCTTGCCCCCAGTGAGCCCTTTTACTATAGTGTGGATCTCACCCAGGGGACTGTGGAGAGTCATGTGAGCCTTGAAGGTCTCCAAATGCTCGAGAGGGTCTTTGGATCTGTCATACATCTCCATTAATAAGATTTTGAAATTTGGTAGGAGTGGTGCCACCATCACCTCCGCACTGTAGGCAAGTCAATGCTGTTGAGCAACTGGTCAACCAATGATGATCCTCTCATCTTCTTGGCCATCTTCTCATGCTTGTCCATGAGTTTATGTAGCTTGTGGTGCATCTTTCTCCTATCTTCCTCGTCGACATGAACAATTGAAAGCTAAAGCAATTGAAGGCCGCGTGTCAAGGCTTAGAAAATAAAGCAATTGAAAATAAGTGGGGTTCTGTGAGAGAGAAGCATATGTTCACTTGAGGAAAGAGAAAGGGTGTGAGGAAGGAAATCAGAGTGAGAGAAATATGCGACAGAGGGTTTGGGCTTACTGAAAGGAGATCAGAGTGCAATGGTGGTGACCGGGCTGAGGCTACAATGCCGGCAACAAAAGCTTCTTGTGTGGCACGGTGGTCATGGAAGAAATGAGACAATGCCGTTAACAGAGAGATTCGACAAAGCTAAGAGAAGGAGAGAAAGAGGGGCGTGCATACCGAAAAAAAGTGCGGTGGATCTAGGTGGCTGAGCCGAGGCTACAACGATGGTGCTACTAGGGTCTCCTCTAAACGTGGTGGTGAAACATGGAGTTGTGCAAGGAGGGGCAAGGTGGCTTAGGGTGCTCTGTTTGACGTTGGGCTTTCATGGTGTGATGTTGGACTAGAAAGGTTGGGCTTTTCATTTATACTACTTGTGGAGGTAGGGTTGTTGAAAATGTGAGGGAATGACTGTTGTGAGAATGGGTTGTTGTGCTTTGAGATCGTAGAGGGAGAGGAGATATATTGATGGAAGAAAGGTGTTGACGTGTTTAAATAGAAATCCATATGTGGCTACTGTAGAGTGAAGATCGGGCATGATCACTAATCTGCTTAAGACTTGGTTGTGGCACTAATCTGCTAAAGACTCAATCGTGATCAACCGAGAATATAGAGAGAGGGATAATGATGGAAGTGGTGGTCATGATCTGAGAAGAGGTTTTGAAATTTAAAAATATACTTGAACCACTCATTTAACATTTAACGTTACACTATGTAGGGGACCTCAATCACTGATGACTTTAAAATGAGAAAAATTCTGAAGGTCGATATCTTAAATTCTAAAATGAGTCTAATTCGTCCAATAAATATCTTTGGGCTTATAAATAGATTCTTGGGTCTAATTCAAATTAAATAAAGGCCTACTTGGTCCAAAATCTCAAATGGCTTCCCAAAAATATTAACCAATTAATGCCATCCAAAATCATCAACTAAACCTTAATTGACCTATGAGCCTAATTAAAATTGATAGCCAACCTCAATAAATATAGCTCGTGGGCTTACCCAAAATGGTCCATTAAACTTGAGTTAGGCCCAAGAAACTTATCCATATTCAATCCCTAATAATATTGGATCGAGTCGTTACATAAGATCTTCTCAAAATTAGCATGCTACCTCTACACCTCCCACCATGGTAAGAATTCCTCTTCCACTACTCAATTCTTTGCTAATATGCTTGTAACGCCCGCACTTGATGGTGAGACTTTAATAAATAGTTTTAAAAAATGAGACGAGAATTACTGATTTTTTTAAAACTTTTTCCTTTCCTTCCTAGGATATAAAAGATTTTATTGTTAAAAATTTAACCTGTTTTATAAATTAAAAGAGAGTTTGTAGTGGTATTCATTAAATAAAAATATATAGTCCTTTTACAAAATATGAGTTCATACATTTAATAAAGGCTGCTTAGGCTTCAATCACCTTCCCCTTGAGTCATGTTTATCCTGACACTTTGTCCTCATCTCTAGGAGGGGGAGGGGTATACATAAAAACAAAACGAGTCGAATACTCAATAAGCATTAGTTCATACTGAAGAAACATATTAACATAGGTTTTCATTCATTCATTTATCATTCCTTTACATACTTTGTATAAAGTATTTATTTCCTTTTAAACCATTACAAGGTGGAGTTTCCTTTCAAAAGGTTTTCATTTCTCATAAAACATTTTCCACACCTTGTATATTCCTTCATAAAGATCTAAATGATTACACAACATTCTTAACTATTATCACTTTCCATTGACCGATACATACTGTTATGCCCCGTGTGTTGGGGTTAATGGGCTTTTTGACTCGGACGCCCTATGTAGCCACATGATAGGAATTCCTTTCCGTTAGAATGGAACTACAAGGTACACTACTAATGGAACCGATTTGGCAATGGAACCGATTTGGCATTGCAATCTGCCCATTTCCTATTGGTACCATCATTCATTTCCTCATGGTCGTTACATAGCTTCATACATTAAAACATTCATTTCCTTTCAATCCTTTCATTTCCTTCTTTTCATTCATCAATCCATTTCATGGCATAAGCATAAACATCATCAATAAACATTATTTCATAGC
This sequence comes from Juglans microcarpa x Juglans regia, assembly GCF_004785595.1. Taxonomy (NCBI): domain Eukaryota; kingdom Viridiplantae; phylum Streptophyta; class Magnoliopsida; order Fagales; family Juglandaceae; genus Juglans; species Juglans microcarpa x Juglans regia. The sequence goes on along the minus strand of NC_054602.1, from coordinate 31,245,196 downwards.
ATCCTTTAAATATTGTTTCACAACATTTAAACATCGTTTCATAGTATTGTATAGATATAATTTCATAGTCTCATTTAAACATCATTTCATAGCTTCGATCATAAATGTCATCATTTCATTTCATGGAATATAAAGACAATAGTACTACTACATACAAAATTCATTTCACATGCATACAACTATTGTTGAGGTGCGTGAAAAGGGGCTGTCAAAGAAAGGACATTACATACATATACTTTAGACATTAATGCATTAGCATACTTGCATAAATCATCATTTTATTTCTAAGAAAACATTTTATTTTCATAAAGAGAATATTTCATTTTGATTTCATATCATTTAGAAAACTTTAGAAGCGTATGAACATAATACTTACCTAGACTCCATGCTATTTTCATTTCATGCAGTCTATTCATGTGTGTGTCAGATGGAAGCCTACATTCATTCATAACTTTGGGTTATTTCCCTTTTAAGTGCATAAGCAACTTAAACTTAGAACTTACCTTGACTTACTTCCGGCACTTAGACCCATTCAAAATCACACTTCCAAAACATGATATTCAACTTCATGTCCTTGTACCTTAAAGTGAATCTCCATTTTCCACTTTAAAGGTTTGAGGTGCATAAAAAGGGGTTGCTAAAGAAGAGAATTACATACATATAATTTAAACATTAATGCATTAGCATACTTGCATAAATCATCATTTGATTTCTAAGAAAACATTTCATTTTCATAAAAATAACATTTCACTTTTATTTTCATATCATTTAGAAAACTCTAGAAGCATATGAACACAATACTTATCTAGATTCCATGCTATTTTCATTTCATGTAGTCTATTCATGTGTGTGTCAGATGACAACTTACATTCATTCATAACTTTACATTAAGTCCTTTTTAAGTGCATAAGAAACTCAAACATTGAACTTACCTTGGCTCAAACTTCCTGCACTTAGACCCATACAAAGTCATACTTCCAACGCATGATATTCAACTTCATGTCCTTATACCTTAAAGTGAATCTCCATCTTTCACTTTAAAGGTTTAAAAAGGGGTTGTTAAAGAAGGGAATTACATACATATAATTTAAACATTAATGCATTATCATACTTGCATAAATCATCATTTGATTTCTAAGAAAACATTTCATTTTCATAAAAATAACATTTCATTTTTATTTTCATATCATTTAGAAAACTCTAGAAGCATATGAATACAATACTTATCTAGATTCCATGCTATTTTCATTTCATGTAGTCTATTCATGTGTGTGTCAGATGGCAACTTACATTCATTCATAACTTTACATTAAGTCCTTTTTAAGTGCATAAGAAACTCAAACATTGAACTTACCTTGGCTCAAACTTCCTGCACTTAGACCCATCCAAAGTCATACTTCCAACGCATGATATTCAACTTCATGTCCTTATACCTTAAGGTGAATCTCCATCTTTCACTTTAAAGGTTTAAAAATGGTTGTTAAAGAAGGGAATTACATACATATAATTTAAACATTAATGCATTATCATACTTGCATAAATCATCATTTGATTTCTAAGAAAACATTTCATTTTCATAAAAATAACATTTCATTTTTATTTTCATATCATTTAGAAAACTCTAGAAGCATATGAACACAATACTTACCTAGACTCCATGCAATTTTCATTTCATGTAGTCTATTCATGTGTGTGTCAGATGGTAACTTACATTCATTCATAACTTTACATTAAGTCCTTTTTAAGTGCATAAGAAACTCAAACATTGAACTTACCTTGGCTTGGCTCAAACTTCTTGCACTTAGACCTATCCAAAGTCATACTTCCAACGCATGATATTCAACTTCATGTCCTTATACATTAAAGTGAATCTCCATCTTTCACTTTAAAGGTTTAAAAAGGGGTTGTTAAAGAAGGGAATTACATATATATAATTTAAATATTAATGCATTAGCATACTTGCATAAATCATCATTTGATTTCTAAGAAAACATTTCATTTTCATAAAGATAACATTTCATTTTATTTTCATATCATTTTGAAAACTTTAGAAGCGTATGAACATAATACTTACTTAGACTCCATGCTATTTTCATTTCATGCAGTCTATTCATGTGCGTGTCAGATGACAACCTACATTCATTCATAACCTTACATTATTTCCTTTTTAAGTGCATAAGAAACTCAAACATTGAACTTACCTTGGCTCAAACTTCCTGCATTTAGACCCATCCAAAGTCATACTTCCAATACATGATATTCAACTTCATGTCCTTATACCTTAAAATGAATCTCCATCTTTCACTTTAAAGGTAAAGGCACAATGCTATTCATGCATAATCTAAATAATACCTGAACATAATCCCGACAAAGCATATATACACAACTTTAAGCCAATTTTGAAACTTAAACATTGTCTACTCATACTTAATACAGACCATCTACACATTTCTTTAATCACAGTACTCCAGTGCTCCGCCACTCAGCATGCTCATTTTGACTTGTTGTTGTGTACTCTTCAGACCCGCCACTTCTTCTCATTTTGACTTGTTTTCCTGTTGGAGATTTTCCATCTCCATTGCCATCCTCATCATCTGCTATTTAGAGCACGTTGTAGCCAGCATGCGAATGACACGTTAGCTTTACAAGTATCCTATAGACGGTGTCATTGTTGATGTCGTGTTTTGCACCCCGGTAAGCGTGGCTTCCTCATAGATTATTCAAGCAGAGGCATGCTAACGTGGATGTTGTCCCATCTTTCCACGGCGACCCTTTTTCTTGTGTTGATCTTGGGCCTTTCTCTCCTTTATCGTTTGGTAAGCTAGCTATATTCTGGCCTTTGGGCCTTCTTGCGGTGGATTGTGCCCAACCCGGTTCATGACGAATGTATCCTCTCCAACGTACATAACTATAATATGCGAAATTAAATATGATTATGAATTATGATGAATGACATGCTTGCAAATAACATGATATGTGTTGTACATAAGCATTGGCTTCCAAAGAACTGACTTTAATAATAATATCTAACTAGTTAACGTATGCTAACCCTAATTTTATGATCAAGTTACTTACCTTATAGTATTGCTTCCCATACTATTAGATGCATGCTTGGTGCACTACACCTTTAACTATCATTAATAGGAGAAGGTAACGTTGTATTACATGTCCTAACGCTTCCGAGTACATCCAATCCCAAGCAGAATCTAGGGCCATCACATCAAGCCCTCCTTATAGCCATCACATCAAGCCCTCCTTATAGCTGTAGCCCCAAGCCTTGTTGTGTAGTACCTTAGCTGCCGTCAGTTGGGGAGAAAGTCGAACTAGATCCTCATTGGAAAAAACCAACTTAGACTCCAGAGCTTCTATTTGCAGATCTCGAGACATCAAATCCTCCTTGGAAGAAATCAACTTGGACTCTACAACTTTTATCTGCAGATCTCGAGATATCAATTCTTCCCTAGCAAGGGCCAACTTGGACTCCAGAGTTGTGACGCCCCCCTATTTCGCTTGGGATTGGACGATCATCTGAAGTGTTAGGACATGCAACACAAGATTACATGCCCCCATTCATGACAATTAAAGATGCAATGTGTCTAGCATACATCTAACAATATGCAATATTAGCAATATATAATATTTTTCTTGAGCAATACTGTGCACTAAAGATATTCCAAATACTTAAAACATAATCGATACATATTATAATGCTAAATATGCACACTAACCTAACTGTACAATTCGTTTATCGAAATTGAAGTCTGAAGTGCCTCAAAATAAACAAAATGCATTTTCGAACAAGCATTTCGTCAGAAGTGTTACCACTTCTGAGTCTAATGACACAGACCATATTGCATTCTGACACTTCTAATTATATTAAATAAATAAAATTGCATTTCTGGCACCACAGTAAGTGGTAACACTGACTATGCTGATAAATTAAAAACTGCGTGATTGGTCGATTCGTGAAAACTTATGGAGTTTTCATGAGGTTCTTAATTCCTAAAGAAATTTTACAATTGAATTTCTAGCAGGTTGTTACATCCTTCCCTCCTAAAGAACAAATTTCATTCTCGAAATTGATCCAAGTACTAACAATCAACAAAACTAAGGAGAAGCTGTTGCTCACCAAGCCTATTGTCCATCACTGGACATATCGTCACTGGTCGGTGAATGGGTAGAACATGTCATTGTTCGAATCATACACCACGCTATGACCTGGGCCGTTCAACCTCTTCGTCATCGGTATCTAGTACTTAACCCTCTACTAGCAAACGTTCAAGGTGAGTCGATCACATAGATGATCCTGGCGTTGCGGGTTCAAGGTTGGCGGTTGCGGCACGCTCCTCTGCTAGATTCAGTTTCATCCTGTGCCATCTTTACTTTGAAACTATCCTGGTCCAACCATGTGGTTGGGTGAAGATGTGAATAACCTACACCATTCTTATCTATAACCATCACATAGTTGCACAAGATAACATGTACCTTATAAAAGGAGATTATAATACTCACAAAGGTTACTGTCTAAACTAAACAAGTTCTAGGCTAACCGTCTAGGACATTGAATCCTTACTTAAGCAAAGTTACTACTTTCCTTACTACTCATAACAACAACCCCTAACTTCGAGTCTAGGTGCGTGCACTTGTTGCTGTTATTGATGTCTAAGCATGTCAGTCAATAGATGTATAGCCTCAATAAATCCCCTTTCTCCATCCATCGTGGGATTCTCATTTTCTTGATTGATATCTCCACCGTGGTTCCTTGTTATCCTACCACGAGTCATGTGTCACTTCCAAAAACATACAGGCAGGCGTATCAAAACCATGTACTAGCTCTAATACTTCAAGAAATTCAAGCCTAACAAAGACTAAAATTTCAAACCTAATATTTGGTGCAATTCCTAAAGACAGGTGGATTTAAACCCAAAGATGTGTTGCTCTGGTACCATCCTATGATGCCCCAAGATTTAGCTTGGGATCGGACAAATATCTAAAGCGTCGGGACATACAACACAAGGTTACCTACCCCTGTTCATGACAATTAAAGATACAATGTACCTCGCATGCATATAATAATATGCAATATTCACAACAAATATTTTTTTTCTTGAGCAATATTATGCACTAAATCAAAGATATCCCAAATACTTAAAATATAATCCATACATATTGGAATGCTAAACATCCATGATTATTGTACGAGTCTCAAAGGAGTATAAACTCAAAGGTATGGGAGACAGAGCTCCATCATTACATCACCAAAACATAATCATTGGGCTAGTTCATCAAAAAACTCATGTAACTTGACTAACGATGCCATAATTCTATCTAAAAGTCTAATCATGGAGATCACGAGCTCCGCATCACGTTGTCACTACGTAATCGACTTCCTACCATTTGGGGGCAATGGTAGTTGGGACTACCATGGTGTGATTTTAGTACAAATTTTAGCAAGTTAACAAGAAACTTAGCATACAGTATAAAATGCATGCATGACAGTAAATGCATGAAAGCATAATCATAATAAAAACCAGCATGACATCACTCGACTTGTAACATCGCATGAACTGATATGACTTAAACTGAATGTGGACTGAACTTGACATGACGTGAACTGAAACATGAACTTGACACGACATGAACTGAATTGATCGTTAAAAAACGTGAGCATGAACATGAAATACATGAACTTGGAATTGACTGAAATAGCATAACTTGAAACTGATTGTGAAATAATATGAACGTGAACTAAACATCAAACTAAAATGAATTCTGATAATAAAATATAATTTCACCAGTTGTTTCGTCAGGAACAGTGAACAATCAGAATGATTTGGCTTAACATATTCCTTCAGAGGTACTAAGACAATCAAAATGATTTCGCCAATAGTATTTTAAATGAAATATCCTAATAATCAGAATGATTACGTTAGGAGTACCTAGTAATATTTTGACAATCAGAATGATTATCTCAATAGCATTTGAGTAGAGCTATTTTAACAATTAAAATGATTACGCTGGAGGTATAAATAGAGATGCTCGAACAATCATATTGATTACATCACGAGTATCCCATGTATGACTGAAAAAATACTGTTTTAGAGACACACTCAGTACTCGAGACATGACGTGATGTGAAACGAAATAACAGATGACATGACATACATAACATGACATATACATGAGATGCATAACTCGATGTAACATGAAACAGATAAACAATATGTAACATGGAATAACATATAACATATTACATTACGCGACATGACATAACATATAACAAAAAACATTACGTGACATGACATCAAGTATAAAAAATAGCATTATGTGACATGACATAATATGTAACAGATAGTATTACGTGACATGGCATAACGTCTAATAGATAACTATTTCATGACAGAATATAATATGTATAGCAAATAAATATTTCGTGACAAAATTTCTAAATGTTAGAAATTTTATCACTAATGACTTAGAAACATGAAAAATGCTAATTTAGAGTAAAATTACCATTTTACCCTCTACATGTAGAAACATGACCATTTTACCCATAAGTTAAGGATTTTACATCTTAACTCCAAAAATTATCAAAATTTATATTCGTCATGTAAATTTTGTCTTAAACTCAAATATCAAATTAGAAAAATTTAAAAACAATCACAACTAAGATAAAACTATAACGCCGAAACCTCCAAATGCCATATCTCTTGATTTTTGTAGCAATTTCATCCAATTACAAAACTTATGATTAAATCGAAATATTGCAACAAGGATCCTCACATCGTAAGCTTAAAAATATGATTAAAATATCCAACAAAAATCTACTTCACAAAACCTAAAGGTTTTTAAGCAAAAGATCCGTACTTTTAACCTAAACACAAAACCTTGAATATTAAGGTTTTGACCCTTATCAAAACATCTCTAATAACTTTCGAAAATTCAAAACTTTCATCTAACATGATTATAACACCTAAAAGTCACCCAAAAATCACAAAATCTCCCTTGAAGTACTCGACTCTAACACTTGGGAGAGGTTTGTATTCGCAACCCATCTCAACTCATCTCAACTCATCTCACTACTATTCATTACTATTCATCAACTTTAACTCACAAATCTCACTACTATTCACAACTCATCTTCGAATCCAAACGACACCTTAGTCAAAAACATAATTTTTTCTCAACTTTGCTTTTATCAAATAGTTGATCCGAGACGTATTATGATGAAATCTTCAAACCAACAACATCATATGATTTAAAAATGCGTGCTAATGTAGATCTAAGCATTAAACTTAAAAGAACATGACTAAAAATTAACCAAAACATGGACCTAGCCAAAATATCAAACTTTTGACCCAACAAAGCACTCTCTTGCATAAAAATTCATATCTTTGAAAATAACACCAAAAAATTTTCAAAATAACATCCTAATATGTAGATCAAAGACTTAAGATCATCAAATAAAATCATCAAAGTCGTTGGAGTAAGATTCAAACACAAAATATCCAATCTTTCTGAAAACAGAAACTGTTTTTCTCCTTCCAGTTTCTATTATTTTAGATCTAAGAAAAACTTCCATCCAAAGCTTTAATCATGCAACTAATCTTTAAAAAATATTCATATAAATATTTTAACAAGAGTCCATAAAAATTTTGGACCAAGATCTATCTATTTATTTGGTCAAAAACTCCAAAATACAACACATTATCTAGTCTATCACCTAGATTTCTCTCTCCATGGTTAAAACAACTTTTGACTAATCAAAAGGAACAAAAAAGATATTCACATAACCAAGACGCAAAGTGGAACAACTTTCATGAAGGAAGTTTTGTGAAATAATACTTACAAGGGCTTCAAAAACTGAAGGCAACTAGGTCAGAAAACTGCCTGAGAGAGGACTCTATGGTCTTTCCAGGAACGGAAATTAAAAGGGGTGAAATGAGTGAATGGATGACCTGGACGCCTAATACACTTCTAAAGGGTGAAGTGTGATCATAAAAAGGTGAAAATAATGAGTGATTTTCAATCCAGGAAACTTCCAAAAGAAGGGTGGTGGTGAGGTGGCCTTTTCCTCTCACATTCCTTGAGTGAGATGTTTGGTTAAACAAGTGGCCTTCATTTTTGGGTTTAAAAAGGGTTTGGTGAGAGTTTGAGATGCTATGAAGCCAAATCTTTTTTTTTTTTTTTTTGCCCAATCAAATTTTCAAGGTTTAAAGGGTTGAATAGTAATGTCATAACATGAATTTTGGGGATTAATAGCATGTGGAAGTGATTTAATTGAGTGATTAAACACAATGTTAGAAATAAGATCAATTAGGATTTTGAAATCAAGTTTTGGGTTTGGGGTAACTGTTTAGGGTTTTGGTTTCCTCCAACCTTTTGAGGTTTCAATTGGATTCTAATTATTTAGGATTTCACTAAGGTTGAAACCCTATTTGGTTTGGCCCAAAATGGATGATTGGATGGAATAGGATTTTCTTAGATGGCATTATCTCACATCTTGATTTTCTTAACATTTCCATCTCATGATTCCTCTTGGTGCCAAGTGTACAATACTATTTACCAAGTGTAGCTATAATCTTGCCATGTGTCCAAATATAACTTCTCTAAGCTAATTTGGATATTCCACAATATGATTTTAAAAACATTGCACTTAGTGCTACCATCGTGATTACTATTCACTCCGGGAGAAGTGAAAATACACTTTGCACTTTAAATTGCTAAATATACGTACAAACCTAACTGTGCAATTCGCTTATTGAAATTCAACTCTGAAGTACCTCAAAATAAACAAATTGTGTTTTCGAACAAGTGTTTCTTTCAAAAACTTAAAATGAGTTTATTGTGCCATAAAATCCTAAATATTCTTCTGGGTCTAATGGCGCAAACCATATTGCACTTGGCTTTGAGATAGCAACGAGCTATTGCCTTCTAAGATTTAGCTAGGTCACCTAGGAGGTCGAACACATCCTTCCAGAGAGCGAAAACCTTTTTCTTCTTGCGGAAGAGAAGGGAGAACACATAGGCAAAGACGAATTCTGACTCCTCCCTTTCTTTCTATGCCTTAAAAGCCTTATGGTGGGCTTAAGAATCGCAACATGTGAACCTCCTTTTCTAGCTGGCCCATTTTGTCGATGATTTAGGCGGCCAACGAATAAACTCCCTAGTAGCCCAACGAAGATTGATGAGTGAAGAAACAATACTTGAGAAGAATTGGAGGTGAGCTGAGAGAGAACATACCGAAGTCAGTAATGTTTTAAGCTTGTCAGCTTCTTGGCGAACAACTTTAGCTCGAGCTTTGGAAACACTTGGGCCTGATCCTGGAGCGCGACTCCCTTATTCTCGATAGGCCTGCCTCAAGCCCTTGAGCTGTCAAAGCGGGTTGAAGAAGGTGGGAGAGGAAACCCAGGAAGTAACACCTACACCCCCATTAGACAATGGCTCAACAGGGTCTCCATACCCCCAATCACGTCCAGCACCAGGCCCTTGTCTGGATGTCCCGGGACACTTGCATCAACCATCTGCTTCTGTCCTTATGTCCATGCAACACCTGCCTCAGCCACCTGCTCTTAACCAGATGTCTTGACGACCCTAGCATAGGCCACCCCCTGCAACCTACCTGACCAGGATCTCCGTATTACCCACATTGACCAGCGCCTCACCTGATGCATTTGCAGGGGAAGTCGTTGGCATAGACCCCTCCTGAACCGCAAATGAAGTAACCTCTGGCTCAGACGAGGTGATGAGAGGCGAGAAAGGTATGGAGACCGTGTCCTCACTGAGATTCACAACCAAGAGGTTATCCTGAGATGAACCTCTCAGGTTAAAAGGGAGGGTAAACATCACACCGTCGAATGCTATAGAGGGAACAGAGTGAGGAGAGCGGTCGCCCCTATTGTAGTCTGCTTGAGATACGACCACGACTGGTTCAACGGCCCCTTGGTGGCAATCGTTTCTATCCTGACATTGTCTCTCTAGAGAAGCAAGGGGTCTCTTCTGCATCCTCGAACGACATAACAGGTTTGCGAGAACCCCTCGGAGCAGGTTCGAGGAAGGCTGAGAAAAAGGCCATGTTAAGCTCTTCCTCATCTCGACCAAGGGCCTCTGTCGGCCCCAGATCACCTAGCGAGGTAGAGGAGGGAACCAAAAAGGCTGACGAAGCAGAAGGAGGATAAGGCAAAAGAGGTAAAAAATGGTCACAATCGAAAGGTCAAACTTTGCCTGCTCCACGATGGCGTCCATGCTGTCCAGGAAAAGTGGTTCATGCCAGGTCAATTCCTCTACCCCTAAAGATAATGGAACTTGCAAAGATTGGCCAGGGCACTTGAATGGAAGGTATACCTCATGCTCGGATTCAGTGCTGCTACTAGTTCCCTATGATTGATAGGCCAGCTCAGATTTAGTGCTACGAGGTTTCATCCCCTTCCCCGCCACTGGTCGACTAGAAGGCCTCTTCTGGCCATGAAAAGTGAAGGGCCCCCTCAAGAAGCGGTGGCCACTAAAGCGTGATAGGTCTAGTATCACCAAAAACTGATCAATATTGGCTCCAGTCAATAGGGCGTCAATCCAAACCTTCTTCTGGTGGCCTTCGACCTGAGAAAGTTTCTTGATTGGATAAGTTTAGAGAAAATTCATTGTCGTCAGGAACAACTCCCCACATGGCTTAGACGGAGAACTCTTGAAGGACAACCTCACAGGCGGGAAATTCCTAAGCATGGCCTGACACAAAAAAGAACCTCTTGACCCAATTTGGATACAAAAAGATCTCCAACTCATCTCATCTAATCATTACAACTTTTTCAAAGTCCCACACAAAATATAGTATACAATTCAACTTTTTCAAATTTCAAAACAATAATAATATTAAAAAATAATATTTTAACAATATTTTATTCAACTTTCAATTTTCATCTCAACTTACTATCCATACTTACCATAACCATGTCCTAAACACGGAAAAGGCGGGGTTCTAGGCCGGCAACCCTATACTTGCCACGGGAATGGAAGCCGCATAGGTTTCTAAGGTGTCGTACCCCGTGCATGTAAAAGAACTCCCTGACAGTCAAATTAGAGTAGTCTTCACCCTCAGCACCTAGGGCCAGGCACCGTACGATGTAGAATGATGTAACATCCCGTATTTTAGTGTATTTTCACTGAAGGATTATTTTTATTTGTTCAAAAATTTATTCTCTTATTTTAAAATTATCGGATATTTTAAATGGTTTATTTTATGATCTTTAAATTGTGAAAATTAAATTGTTATATTTTCTTAATTTTTATTTATTATTGTACATTTAAATTGTTCTTCTTTTAGATTAATTGATTGTGGGATTTAATTATTTTATTTTTATTGTATCATTACGTTTAAATTATTTTAATTGATTTGCTGTTTTAAAATCATTTTCGTTGAATCATTTTTGGTGACCCAAGATGTGGGGATTGTACCTCATTTCTTTCCCTTCATTTTTCTTTTTCCTCTTTTCTTTTTCTTTCCTCTTTCTTTTTTCTTCTTTTTCTTTTTCCCTCAGCCTTCTCCCGCCCACGACGCACTCCCCTCCCTCTCTCCCGTGCGCTTCTTTCTTTCCACCCAACCCACCGCCGACGCGCCGCAGTGCGCGACACCGCCCCTCCCATCAGCTTCCCCACCGACCGGCGACCACCTCCCTCCATTCTCAGCTCCTATCGCGCTGCCGTTTGCCCCCACGAGCCCCTCCAAGCCGCGGCGCATCTTGAGCTCTAGCGCCGCCGTCGCGCCACCTCCGGCCACCATTTCTTCACCACTTCATCATCGACCTCCTAGCAACCCAATGGACCCAACCCCAGCTCCGATCCGTTACTGGTGAAGCACATCCAACCCTATTTCCGATTTGGGTATTTTTAGCCTTAAAACCACCATTTACGCCGCCACTCACGGCCAACCACCACCACCATTGGCTTCATCGACCTCTCTAAGCCCTGCCCTATCAATTTCGGGTCTTAGTTTGTCTCCGTTGAAAAGTGGGTATTTGAGACCCACGACCACAGTGTATTTTACACTGTTACATTGCTGTGTCGCCACCTTTTGCAGCTCCATGATCATTCAAAAATTATTATATAGCACTGTAAGTATTTTTTCAAAGAACTATCTTGATTTAAATATATTTTTGCACTAACTCATATTATTGTGATCTAGTTGGACATGCTGGACTGAGTCCGAGGAGTTCGGGGGTTGGATGGATTGTGGACGGAGTTGTGTGTTTGGTTGGTATTGTGAATTGTTGGTTGTTGGTTTTGGTGTTGTTCATGTACATGGCATATTGCACGCATGATCATGTTTGTAAAGGAAACTGAATTTTCGTTTCATGCATTCATGTTCATGTGTTTCATGAAAACTGGATTTTCATGTGTTAAAGGATTTTGGGTGCGTGTGTATCACGACCACAAGCCGAGATGGGGCATTATCTCGATGGAGCTCTTTTGGTCACTCGGGAGTGGAATATACTGAGTGACATCCCCTGGGTTGTCGCTGTGCGACAACGGGATCGGATGAGATGGTCTCGTACCGACTCCGTGGCCCCTCTGCTGGTGGGGGCTAGAGGATGCTTGGCCACGAACGCGCTGGGCGTGGAACTGGGCATCGCTCGTTGCGTAGTGGGTGCTTAGCCACGAACGTGCTGTGCGCGGAACTGAGCATCGCTACGAAGCCAGGACGTGTGGATGATCCCTAGAGGAGATCATGGTGCATTGGTTAATGGAATAATGGGCTGTTTTTTGGAAAAATAGCGTGTGTTGATTAAAATGATTTTTTATGTGATTCATTTTCTGGAAAAATGATGTTTTATTGATTTGGGTCATTTTCTGGGAAAATGATGGATTACTGTTTTGGGCCAAAATGGGATTTTGGCGTGTGTTGATAATATCTATTTTCGGAGAAAATAGTATTTTTGGATCTAATGCATATTTCATCATATGCATGCATGTTGATCGCATTAATGTATTTTTATCTCGTAGTTGTTTGATTTATACTTACCTGCGGTACCGTTATATGGTAACTCAGATTTCGATGCAGATGAGGCTGAGGGTGAGCTTGAGGATTCGGATCCGCACGAGGAGTGAGATCACTCGTTTTGGTTTGAGACTTGTAAAATATTTATTTCGGATGACTGTATAATATTTAAACCTTTTTACTGATTGTTTAAATTGTATTAATAATTCTGGTACTTAGTTGTATTAATTATTCGCTGTGTTGTTTTTGTACACTATCGCACATACACACACTTGGCACTAACGTTGGGATGTGTGACCCTGTTGTCATCATCCCGGCGTCTCGATTCCCGTGTCTCCTTACGTGGGGGTCGGGGGCGCCACAGGTGGTATCAGAGCAGTTCGGCTCTGGGTAAAACCACATGTCCCATAGGTGGAGTACCAGAAAGTTTTAAAGTTGTGATTTGAAATTATTTGGTTTGAAGTATGTTATTTTAATGGTTTTAATTTATTTATGTTTTTATATTTTGTTGGTTTTATTTATTTTATTGTATACTACTTGTTTGTTTATTTTATATTATTTGTTTTATTTTATGGCAGGTTATTTTATTTTATTTATTTTTTTAATTATTTTATTGTGCACTACTTCATTTGTTTTATTCATTTTATCTTATGATATTTTATTGTTGGTTTTATTCATTTTGTTGTATATTATTTATTTATGGAATTTTATTTTATTTCATTTTGTTCGGAGTTGAAAAGCAGGTTAAGAGTTGTGCTATGGCAAGAAGATGGTACGATTGTGAATGTCATTGTTAGACTTGAACACTTAGTGTAATAGGCCTGAACTCTTGGCAATTGGTTTGTTTTAATATCGAGGCTTGAAGGGAATGGCATGATCTGGGTGAACTCTTTGGAGTAGGAACTCAAGTCGCAACTGAGGAGGGAAATAGTTTTAAATCGCTTAGGTTAATTGAGGTTGTAGCCTCCGTAGAAATTATGTAGTGAGTTTATGGAGTAGGAGGTTGTAAGTTCAACGAATTCCAAGGTTAGATTTTTTAGAAGGTCACCTAAGGTTTGAGGCCTCATAGTTTTTAGGAAATAAGTTTATTGGATTTAAGGTGGTAGGTTCAACAAGCAATTGAGGGATTACTTAGATTAGAAGTTTTCGATCTTGTCGACCTTGATAAGCAATTTGGTAACATTTGGGGTTTTAGAATTTACAAGTTTTATAAGGTGAATATTTTAGAATTAAGGTCATTGATCTTCAAGATTTCAGGAAATGATTCTTATCTGGTTTAAGGTTTTAGAATTGCAGAGTTGAAGGACTGAATTAAATAGGATTGATCTGAGTTGAGTTATTGATATGAGAATTTTTTAGGAGAGAACGTCTTTGGAGATGGAAGGTAATGATCTAGTTTGTGTATTTTTCGAGGATTGAAGATGTTGATCTAGTTCAGATAATGATTGTTTTTAGCTCAAGGTTGAGGATTTAATCCATATCAATTTTAAGGAATAATAGATGGTGCGGACGTAGGAAATGATTCTTGTTGATTTCGAGGATATAAGCCCTGATAATGGAAATGGTAGTGACAGATCACTTGCACGTTTGGAGGATTATTGGTTCTGGCTAAGTGTGCATGAGATCGATGCGTAGTAGTGGTGAGTGTGTTTGCATTTCGGAGAGTACATGGGTCCTTGTCTCATTTTTTGCTTGGAAGAAGTGTCTTGGGTAGGTGTTGAAGATGAATAAATACAATAGTATTAAATTCAAGAGATTTTGGTTTAGAATTTTTTGTGAGTCAATCAGAGTGTGTAGTCGAAACGGATTACTCAATAGAATGATGGTTAACAATAATTATTGTGATTATCTATAGGAATTAATTGTGACTTGAGGTTACCTAGAAATTTAAATTTTGAGGTTATGCTTTCTTTGGAGATTGAGAATCCAGTTGGTTGAATTAAGGACATTGTTATTTAACTTGAAGAGAGTTTGATGAGTCGTCATGTTTGGTGTATGATAAGATCTTGGAAGTTGAAGCTTAGGCATTAGCGATGAATAATATGATCAAGTATGTGAGTTAATCAAGCATTAGGATCCTTGGGTGATTTGCATTGGCTTTTGGTGGATTGATGATTTGAGCAATATGGCTGGCCTTGAGGTTTAATAGTGATGTGTTATTGAAGGAACTAGTCATACTAATACTAGCTTATAGGAGTAGAAGTAGGCGGGCGAGTTATCAAATAGGTTTTGATAATGTTTTGGTAAAGTCAATGATGGTTCGTAATGAGTTTAGTCACCGCTAGAGTAGATGTTATTCTGAACGTCGGTGATGAGCTTTTGGGTTTAGATTATTGGATAGAAGTTTATAGGTGCTCTTTTTGGTTGGTCGGGTTGGAATCAAATCTTTTTAAGGTATGTTCCTTATCATAGATGAGACGGATATATTTTGGGTTGAGGTTGCTTATTTTCAATTTGGGATGCTGAGGTTGGTTTTCTGTCTATGATCATAGATGTATTTTGCGGAATATTGATTTTGACCAAGGCAGCAGGAGTTAATTGAGGAATATGAGTGAAAACTCCTGGCTTTGGAAAAAGGGTATTTTCTACCAAAAGGTGGTAAGAATTTTCTGGTTAGTAGGTATGGGCCACCTTGTACTCGATGGTGCTAGTTTTTATGAGGACATAAATTTTATGCATGTGGCGAATTATCAGAGTGTGCAGTAGAAGCGTGATATTTGTGGTTGTAGTTAGGAGTTCGGATTTTGTGCTGACCTTGAGGAATTAGTGGTGACTTGAATTTTTAGATGATGCTTGTAGTTGGAGATTAATCTTTTGGTTGTGCAATTTGTTATTGATGATTAACCTTGGAAGTGGCCATTAGGTTACCAAATGTGGAATTCAATGGAGGTTTAGAAGTTGTAGCATAGGAGCTGATTGAGGTTAGCATGGATTATTGTATGGAGCTATTGATCATTGGAATTTTCTGGATATTGTATTAAGGTTCTTGTGGAAAATAAGATTTTTGTTAGCATAGTCATCTAGGAATACTGGTCGTAATGTGCCGCTGGAGGACTAATACGAGTATGTTGGATATCGCCATATTTTTTTTGAGAAATGTGCCACGTGCCGTCAAGTTAAAGCTGAACATCAAAGACCTGCTAGTAGGCTTCAACCTCTCCCTATTCCTGAGTGGAAGTGGGATGATATTTCTATGGATTTTGTTGTGGCTTTGCTGAGGACTCCTAGTGGGAAGAACTCAGTTTGGGTGATAGTTGATCGGTTGACCAAAAGTGCCCATTTCCTGCCTATTAATAATACCGACTCTTTGGGTAAGATGACTCGGTTGTATGTTAAGGAGATAGTGCGTTTGCATGGAGTACCCAAGAGTATCGTGTCAGATCGGGACTCGTGGTTCACGTCTCATTTTTGGAAGAGTTTGCAGGCAGCTTTAGGCACTAAGTTGAAGTTTAGTACTGCATATCACACTCAGACGGACGGCCAATCAGAGCGTACTATCCAGACTCTTGAGGATATATTGCGAGCTTGTGTCATGGAATTTCAGGGGAGTTGGGAGAATCACCTGCCGCTAATTGAGTTTGCTTACAATAACAGTTTTCATTCCTCCATTCAGATGGCCCCGTATGAAGCTTTGTATGGGAGGAAGTATAGATCACCGTTGTGTTGGGATGAAGTTGGCGAAAGTAAATTGATTGGGCCTGAGATAATTCAAGAAATGAAGGATCAACTTCAATTTATAAGGACTAAAATGGCGGAAGCCCAAAGTCGCCAAAAGAGTTATGCAGATACAAGGAGAAGAGACTTATCATTTGAGATAGGTGATTGGGTTTACCTTAAAGTCTCTCCGATGAAGGGAGTTAAGCGCTTTGGCAAGAAGGGAAAGCTTAATCCGAGGTATGTTGGCCCTTTCCAGATTATAGAGAAAGTTGGGCTAGTTGCTTATAGAGTTGCCCTGCCGGATTATTTTGGGGATGTCCATGATGTGTTCCATGTGTCGTCTTTGAAGAAGTGTTTTGGATAGCTAGAGCCGCGTTTTGTCGACCCTGAACGTACTGAATTTCGGTCTAATCTTTCTTATGAAGTTGCACTGGCGCAGATTGTGGATGTGAAAGAGTAAAGGTTAAGGTCTAAGACAATACCTTTGGTGAAGGTGTCATGGAGCGATCCGTTGGCTCAGGATTTCTCTTGGGTGAGAGAAGCTGTCATGAGAGAGCAGTATCCGTATTTATTTGATTGACTGGCGATATGTTTCTTAAGTCTGCTCTTGGTTGAATCTTATTTCTGTCTTAGTTGAATGTTGACCTTGCCAATTTCGAGGACGAAATTTTTTTTTAAGGGGGGAGGATGTAACACCCCGTATTTTAGTGTATTTTAACTGAAGGATTATTTTTATTTGTTCAAAAATTTATTCTCTTGTTTTAAAATTATCAGATATTTTAAATGGTTTATTTTATGATCTTTAAATTGTGAAAATTAAATTGTTATGTTTTCTTAATATTTATTTATTGTTGTACATTTAAATTGTTCTTCTTTTAGATTAATTGATTGTGGGATTTAATTATTTTATTTTCATTGTATCATTACGTTTAAATTATTTTAATTGATTTGCTGTTTTAAAATCATTTTCGTTGGATCATTTTTTGTGACCCAAGATATGGGGATTGAACCTCATTTCTTTCCATTCATTTTTCTTTTTCCTCTTTTCTTTTTCTTTCCTCTTTCTTTTTTCTTCTTTTTCTTTTTCCCTCAGCCTTTTCCTACGTGCGACGCACTCCCCTCCCTCTCTCCCATGCGCTTCTTTCTTTCCACCCAACCCACCGCCGTCGCGCCGCTGTGGGCGACACCGCCCCTCCCATCAGCTTCCCCACCGGCCGGCGACCACCTCCCTCCATTCTCAGCTCCTATCGGGCCACCGTTTGCCCCCACAAGTCCCTCCAAGCAGCGGCGCATCTTGAGCTCCAGCGCCGCCGTCGCGCCACCTCCGGCCACCATTTCTTCACCACTTCATCCTCGACCTCCTAGCATCCCAATGGACCCAACTCCAGTTCTGATTCGTCACCGGTGAAGCACATCCAACCCCATTTCCGATTTGGGTATTTTTGGCCTTAAAACCACCATTTGCGCCGCCACCCACGGCCAACCACCACCACCATTATCTTCATCGATCTCTCTAGGCTCTACCCTATCAATTTCGAGTCTTAGTTTGTCTCCGTTGAAAAGTGGGTATTTGAGACCCACGGCCACAGTGTATTTTACACTGTTACGTTGCTGTGTCGCCACCTTTTGCAGCTCCATGATCCTTCGAAAATTATTATATAGCACTGTAAGTATTTTTCCAAAGAACTATCGTGATTTAAATATATTTTTGAACTAACTCATATTATTGTGATCTGGTTGGACATGTCGGACTGAGTCCGAGGAGTTTAGGAGTTGGATGGATTGTGGACGGAGTTGTGTGTTTGGTTGGTATTGTGAATTGTTGGTTGTTAGTTTTGGTGTTGTTCATGTACATGGCATATTGCACGCATGATCATGTTTGTAAAGGAAACTGGGCTTTCGTGTACATGCATTCATATTCATGTGTTTCATGAAAACTGGATTTTCATGTGTTAAAGGATTTTGGGTGCGTGTGTATCACGACCCCAAGCCGAGATGGGGCATTATCTCTATGGAGCCCCTCTGGTCACTCTGGAGCGAAATATACTGAGTGACATCCCCTCGGTTGTCGTTGGGCGACAACGGGATCGGACGAGATGGTCTCGTGCCGACTCCGTGGCCCCTCTGCTGGCGGGGGCTAGAGGATGCTTGGCCACGAACGCGCTGGGCGCGGAACTGGGCATCGCTCGTTGCGTAGTGGGTGCTTGGTCACGAACGCGCTGAGCACAGAACTGAGCATAGCTACGAAGCCAGGACGTGCGGATGATCCCTAGGGGAGATCATGGTGCATTGGTTAATGGAATAATGGGCTGTTTTCTGGCAAAATAGCATGTGTTGATTAAAAGGATTTTTTATGTGATTCATTTTCTGGAAAAATGATGTTTTATTGATTTGGGTCATTTTCTGGGAAAATGACGGATTATTGTTTTAGGCCAAAATGAGATTTTGGCGTGTGTTGAAGAAAATATCTATTTTCGGGCAAAATAGTATTTTTGGATCTAATGCATATTTCATCATATGCATGCATATTGGTCGCATTAATGTATTTTTATCTCGTAGTTATTTGGTTTATACTTATCTGCGGTACCGTTCTATGGTAACGCAGATTTCGATGCAAATGAAGCTGAGGGTGAACTTGAGGATTCGACTCCGCCCGAGGAGTGATCTGGGATCACTCGTTTTGGTTTGAGACTTGTAAAATATTTATTTCGGATGACTGTATAATATTTAAACCTTTTTACTGATTGTTTAAATTGTATTAATAATTCTGGTACTTAGTTGTATTAATTATCCGCTGCATTGTTTTTGGACACTGTTGCATGTACATACACTTGGCACTAACATTGGGATGTGTGACCCTGTTGTCATCATCCCAGCGTCTCGATTCCCGTGTCTCCTTACATGGGGGTCGTGGGCACCACAGGTGATATCAGAATCCTCCACACGTTGTGATGAACTACGACGGGGCTAATGCGAAGTAGTCCAAGACGTCTTGATTGGACTACAAAAAGGAAACCGCAGACCATTCGAAAACATGCAAGGATACAAAACAACCATCTCGACGAACCCTTTCGAGTCGACTGCCCCTCAATGAACCCTTTGGACCTCCAAAACGATGGATTCAAGCACTCCGTAGGAGTTCCTTACGATATTTAGATCCAACAAGGAAGTGACTATAAACCAATGGTACCCCTTAAATATTGAGGGTTGTCTTGAGCCCATGGACGATTAGAAGCCCCAGGATTCCTAGAAGACACCTCAAGGCGTGACGAGCGTGAGCCCTTAGAATAGAAAAGAGAAGTGCTTTTGGGTACCATTGACACTGGAAGAAAGGAACGAAGAAAGAAGAGTTAGGATTTCACAAAGAAAAAGAAGGCATAGAGAAAAAGGAGTTGGGGATTTTCTTAGAAAAGAGAAAATGAGAAAGGCATAGTAGAGAATAAGAGATGAAGGCCAAGACTCCGGGTTTAAATAGAGGGTTGATGTCGATTGGACTACTTCGAGTAAGAAGGTGACAAGTGTCATTGGAGAGGGAATGTCGGGAATAGATCTCGTGATTCCCGCTACACAATGAAACATGGGCACCGAGCCGTCACATGTTACTCTAGGCATGAGGAAGTGTACCGGTGTAGAAAATGAACATGAACCGAGCCATTATAAGTTACAAGTCAATGAAGCATCGAGGGCAATGTTTTGAATATCGTACCGGACGCCGTACCGGTCAAGGCACTGGAACGAAATATTTCGGTACCGGTACCGTTTCGGAATAGCGTTTCGGGATAACGTTTCGGGATAGTCGATATATGAATAAATTATATTCCAAAATAATAGTCTATATATAAATAAATTATATATAAATACATATATATAAATTATAAATAGTCTAGTCTGAATTTGGGGTTAAAAAATAAGCTTGTAGTTTGAAAAAATGAAAAAAAAAAAAAACACAGGCCGAAATATTGGCCGGTACCGGCCGAAATATAGGCCGGTACAGGCCGAAATTCAGGCCGGTATTTTGGCCGGTACGGAACAGGTATAGTACCTGTACCGGCCAGAGGGCCGAAACAAAAAATTTTGGCCTACCGGCCGATACGGTACGAAATTTAAAACACTGATCGAGGGTGAAAAAGAAAACTCTCACCACACATGTTCGGTAAGAATTCATAGGATAGTTGGAGAGGATACATTCGTCCTAGACTAGGCTTGGCCCGGTCCACTGCAAGGAGGCCTAAAGGCCAAAATATAGCTAGCTTAGCAAACGATAAAAGAGAAGTGGACCCAAGATCAGTGTGGGAAAAAGGGTCGGCGTGGGAAGATGGGACAACATCCACATTAGCATGCCTTTGCCCAAATAATTCACATTAAATGTATCAGATAGGGACACATGCAAGAGATCTCTGAGGCAGACTCTATCCCTAAAGAGAAATGTCAAAAATTTTGTTTAAATAAATGCAGCCTCTCTAATTAGAGATACTGCACACCTATACCTAGCTAGGTTTCTTTTAGGCTCCGTTTGGGTATTCAATAGTCTCATAATACTCCACTACTATTTATTATTTTATCACTATTTTCACCTATTTTTTACTATTTTTTTATTACTATTCACTACTATTTGATATTTTATCAATATTTTTTTATTATTATTTATAGAATACTTGAAATCATCTCACTATCCAAACTCAACCTTATTAATATGTTCTTAGTTGTAGCACCATTGCCTATCTAATGCACCCATTTCCAAGGCATCAACCCAGCTGGTAAAAGCATACTCTTTAATTAGATATACTGCCCACCTACAGTTAGGTTTTTTAAAAAGTTGAGTAGATGCTTAGAATTGTAGGTGATATAACTTTTAGAGCTTAAAGTAATAAATATTATTATTAAAGGAGTGGTGCTATTCTGCTGCCGGTAGGTGCTAACTCTTTGTATTGTCTAGTGTAAATTGTATTTTTTTTTATTTCAAATATTTTTTAAACATGTTTAAATATTTTTAAAAAATAAAAAACAATACAAATACAGTAATAGCCACTTCCTTAACTATTAAGAAAAAATATTAAAAAAAAATTAAATGCATGAGTGATCAAAATGAGTTGGCAAAATGAGGAAGCCTAGTAGCAATAGTCTTATTAAAAAGTTATTTAGTATTTAATAATCATATATTTAAATGACTTTTAAACATGTTATATTTGTTTGAAAATAAATTTAAAAAAATCTTTTTTAGTTAGAAATGGCATAAAAGGTCAATTAATTTTTTAAAGAATATAACTATATCTTTAACAGAAATGAAATCTTATAATCAAAAGCTGTAATTATAATGAAAGTTATATGTGTATTCTCACCCATTGATAGTTTTCTTAAACGTATAATTACGTTCCGTAATATTCGAAAAAGTATGTTTGAGAAAAATTATCAATTTAATTGATATTTGTTCTAAAACATATTTTTAATTTTTTTAAATATTAGAAAGTACTTTAATATGAATGACTCAAATAACCTAATGAACATTAAATTGCTTTTAAGGCTATTTAAGTATTTCTTAAGACAACTAATGCAACTTCAAATAGGTTCTTAGTTGTTGTACCATTAATGCACCCATTTTTGAGCCATCAAACCAGAAGATAAGGAATTGATCAGTATCCATCACCAACAGTAAGCTCTTAATAATTTAATAACTTTGAAATTGGTGGGACTAAACTTTAATTTTTTATGAAGGTGAGGCATGGACGCTTTAATAATTTAAAGAATGTAAACAGTAAACATAATTTGTAAAGCAAGTAAAAAAAAAAATATACTTAGAAATATAAATTTTATTGAAAATAGTAAGATTACTTATAATCTTAAGCTTTTCTTGAATACATCATCAGTTGAGATTTGAACTTGGGTTCAAACGGAGAGGGATACACGAGGAAAATAAGGGAGGGGTTTTTGTTTGATTTTCGCTCTTTACAATTCGCTCTTTATTAATAATGTTTTTCCATCATTCCTTCTTTGTTTATTGGTTCTTCCTTTTATAGAGTTGGGAGCTAGGACAGCTCTGAGGATTCCTCCATTTGTGGTTTTTCTTTTTCTTCTATCAAATTATTTTCTTTTTGATTTGGTAGCATTAGAGTGCTCTGACGAATCCTACAACTATTGTTTTGTCTTTTCTTTTGTGGAATTATTTTCTTTTGACTTGGTAGTATCGAATGTTTCTTATTTTGTAGCAATTATCTCTGGCAACCAAAACTTTAGTAGAATTGGTGCGAATTTAATAACTGGAAGACGTACTTTTCATGAATAGTATTTTATCATATTTTTCTATTCCATGAATAGTGTCGGATACTTGATTTTTCTAATACATTTTTACTTGTTACCTTCTCTTCCTCCTTTTTTAAAAATCTTCATTGAGGTAAGATTAAGGATCTTGTGCTTCTTGGAAACGTTCACTGAGTCATGAATTAGTCTTAGGACTAGTTTGGTTTCACAAACCTTTCAAATCATCTCTTCACATCTCATCTCTTCTCAACATCAAAACACCATTCAAACACAATCATTTTTCAATTTCTTTCAACTTTTTCATTTAATCATTATAACTTTCCCAGATTTTTAAACAAAACACAAAAAGTAATTCAACTTTTTCAAGTCCCGAACAAAAATAATATTTTCACCCTCTTTTAACTTTATAATTTTTTATTCAAATTTTTTTCCTCTCATTTTCCAAAACCCTATGAAAGTCTTAACTCAAACAATTTTACTACTATATACAAATCATCTCAGTATTATTCCCAGATTTCTCATCTCATCTGTGTAACTAAACGAGGTCTTAGCATTGGGAGTGTGACTTTGGCTAAGTTTTAGTAATGACTCATTTTCTTCTTCTTGTGTTGCTGAAGATGATGTTGAGGACACTAAAGATGTATCCTTTTGTGTTCCTTCAATTTGAACTCTTGCTTTCTCTACAAGGAGCTTGGTTGGTCTTTTGGTTGGGATTTCTTTCTGAGCTTGCAAAATGACTTTATAAAACTTGAATTGATCATACCATTTTACATAAAACTTCTGAATACAATAAATTACAATCAAATTAGATTAACGGTTCCCCTTGTGGCCGCAGGATGTGAGACAACTTTACATACAGGGTTAATTGCATTGGCTAGTCAGATTAGTCAGATAATTTAAATTAGTCAGATAAGATAGATAAGTGAAGATACAATAAATATTTTCAAATCATGCATGTCATAAACTTATGTATGAACGATCATGATTTTAAAGTCTTAGCATGAAATATTTAATAAAAAATCTTATGTTTGTTACGTTTACGTTATGATCGATTTCTTATTGAGTCTTTGACTTTTATTAATGAATATTTATGAAGATGGAGTTGCAAGACAAGACTTGACCCAATGAGGCGTGATAGAGGCAGCTTAGATTATATACACAGTTCTTCAGTTATGATTTTTATAGTACAAGTTTGAGAATTTTAAGAAGTTCTTTCGGATAATCTCTTTTATATTTGCAATATTTTTAATAAATAATGATTTTATTTATTATATAGAATCTTTTGTATTTGGCACATTGTTAAGAAATTTTTTAGTTAAGGTCAATATTAGCACTTCGGCTCCTTTAGATTTTCTAGAAATGACGTTGTTCTTAACCATGGGAGAGTGGGGTGTTACATGAGGTCCTCTTCATCCACAGGTTTACCAACTGTAGCAAGTTGGTCGGACCAAATCTTTGCAGAGAGTACATAGTATGCGCAATTCTTGATCCCTTGACTCAAGGTTTGGAGTTGCCTTTTAAGGTGGGTTATACAGGAGCAAATAAGCTAAAAAATACGTTTGAGGAAAATACTTAAATAAGTATAAAAGCTCTTTAATAGAAAAATTAGGTTGTTTGGGTATTACATATCAAAACACTTTTAACCTCAAATAAGCTAAAAAGTACGTTTGAGGAAAAACATTATTTTGATAATGCTTTTCCTCAAAAGTGTTTTTCCAAATAATGTAGATTAACGTAATTCGAATTTTAAATTGACTGACAAAAATACCTATGCAACTTTCAGATAAGTACAATTTTCAAACTTTTAAGGATATGATCATAATCTTTAAAAATTCAAGTAATCGTCATTTCTACCTCATAAAACACTTTTTGAATTTGTTTCCAAACAAATGTAACATGATTGAAGTGCTTTAAACATATGATTACCAAACAGTAAATAACTTTTTAATGGTAGAACTTATTACTTAAATTGTAAGCTATAAGCCCTAAAGCTATAAGTTATATTTTCCACCGTAATCTCAAACATGCACTAAGTTTGATTCCATTGTATTGCATTAACGTGTATAAATAAAAACTTAAATTAAACGGCCTGAAATAGGGAAGTTAAGAAATTATAACCATTTGATGACTAAGGAGATAAAAAACAAAAATTAAAGGAGCTGTTACAGCTGAAATTAATAGTAATTAGGAGCTGTTTTATTCTTAATCCTCACAACAGACCATTCAATCAGTACTGGAGCACTGTTCGATCGGAGGTTGATAATATAAACAACTTAACAATTTATTCTTGCATAATTATTAATGCATATATATAACAACAGTAGTGCAAGAAACTTATATATAACTGAAGCTAGCAAGCTGCATATGATCATCTGTTCATGAAGCTAGCTAGCAAGCTGCGGATGTATTAATTTTATGTTGTCTTTGTGAATCGGACGAGGCCGTTGTCCAAAGGCAAGGGAGCTTGCTTGTAGCATAGTGGGGATTCTGGATTAAATCGCTCCATCCTGCACTCGTACGTAATATAATAGTGGGGATTATTAAACCATTAGCAAGAATTTAAAAAACGCTTATTTGTTGTAAGATATATATTTACGATGAAAATGACTATTTGCGATAAGAGGGATCAGTCTGCATTCTTCTTGTAAATAGTCGTTTTAATTACAAAAATGATCTGATAATGAATAAACCTTTAAATATCATTGATGATCTATTGGATCAGAATGTAAAGAAATGAATGCTAGTTTTCCCAAAAAGCTGGTCATGGGTGAAGGCCAGGAAACTCACTTGTAATTTAGCAGAAAATAATGAAGGAAAATGGTTATGACAAGCTTGGCCAGTTCATTTCCAGGACAAAATTTGGTTCCTGCTCCGAAGGGCATGAAAGCCCCTGGTTGTTTGACACTCATATTCTATTTCAAGAGAAATGACATTAACGTACTCAATTATATAGTTAAAAAAGAAGAACAAAAACAGTATTTATAAACTTAATTGTAAATTAATGTATCAAACGACAGCTTACTTCCCATCTTGAGGGATCAAAGTTTTTTGGGTTTTCATATATTGTCGGATCCATATGAACAGCTCCATTCCAGGCCAAAACTTTCCATCCTTTTGGTATGGTGTATCCTGGAAATCAAATTACTTCCTTCTCATGAGCCAATAATAATTATATATATATATATTTAATCAAGAAAGGAAACTCAAGAAATATTTAAGATTACCATTGATGCTAACATCGATTTTCGCCTTTCGGAATAGTGCTAAGGTATTTGTCATGCGCAACATTTCTTCAACCACCTGTACGACAAAACGTACGTAGGGAGTATAGTACTATATATATTATATATATCTAGGAAAATAATTGGTCCAGAAAGAAATTTACAAAAAACTAGTACTTGATCAAAAAACTCAAGAAATATATACCACTATAGTTTTTTTTTTTTTTTTTCAAACGAGATTTATGCCTATTAGTTATTAAGGAATAATTTCACATTATTTGTGGACAAGGTTTTGTGCATGTTTATAAGGAATGTGTAATCATCTCTTGTTGAACCGATTTTATATATGAGATGAGTTAGGCTTATGAATTTTTTCATAATATCAGAGTCTGCCACAGGACGAATGGAGGCCACACTACTCATCCCGTGACAAGGGCAAAAAAAATAGTACTGGCCTACACGTGAGAGAGGGTGTTGAGGAATAATCCTACATTGCCTGTGAACAAGATCTTTGCCATGTTTATAAGAATTGAGCAATCATCTCTTGTTTAACCGGTTTTATGAGATCCTGAGTTAGACTATGAATTTCTTCATTAGTTTCATTCTCCTCTTATATATAGTTGTTAAGAATCGGGTAGATTGTGTCTTATATATATATATATATATATATATATATATATATATATATATATATATATATATATATCAACAGGGTTTCGAGGGATAGCAATAGGAGGAACTTCTTCTTCCAAGATCCATTCTTTGGGAAGAGTTATATCTTTCCAAAAAATCATTCTTGGAGTTGAAACTTCCGCATCTGGGGTTGAACTCTGGATCAGTAGAGTTTTTCCCTGGATGGGTTTTGCAATAGCTCTAGGATTTAAATTCATTTTTAAAAGACGATAATAAATCCTGTAAATCAAAGTGAGGGGTTTACTCCCTTCAAGCATGTCATAACCAGAGGTCAAAATATTTAAAGTTAAACATTTTGAAATATGATTATCATCAATAGCAAGAGTTAAATCAGGATAACAATTAAAATGGACTGGTCCATTCGTTAAAGACGATTGGATCATTCCGAGAATATTTGTTTCAAAATGATTGAATCTGGCATCCCTTAGAGGGAGCTCCGAAATGGTTTTCAAGGGTTACCATTGTGGTTGCCCATGATTTTCAATTTTCTGTTGTTGCTATGATTGATTCCGGATCAGACCTGAATTGTATTCAGGAAGGACTCATTCCTAGCAAGTATTTTGAAAAATCTTCTGAGAGATTATTTTCTGCAAATGGATCTCAGATGAAAATTACTTATGAGCTAAATAACGCTCATGTTTGCCAAAATAATGTTTGCTTTAAAATCCCTTCTGTTTTAGTCAAAAATATGTCTGACAAAGTGATTTTAGGCATTCCTTTTATTTCTGCTTTATATCATTTTTTGACTGAAAAAGATGGTATTACTACTGACCCTTTTGGTCAAAAGGTCAAATTTAAATTTGCATCTCGTCAAGAGATTGATCAAGATAAAGGTTTGAAATCTTTACTTTTTGCAAAACAAAAGCATCTGAATTTCCTTAAACAGGAAATAAGATACAAAAAGATTTCTGAACACTTATCTTCACCTATTTTGATTTCAAAAATTGATGATTTTAACAAGCGTCTTGTTTTTTATGTTTGTTCTGATTTACCAAATGCTTTTTGGCATAGGAAGAAACACATCGTTTCTCTACCCTATATCAAAAATTTTGATGAACGCACAATCTCCACTAAAGCCAGATCAATTCAGATGAATAGTCAGACTTTAGAATTCTGCAAAAAGGAGATTATTGATTTAATGGATAAAGACATAATTAGAGAGAGTAAGTCCCCTTGGTCTTGCCCCGCTTTTTATGTCCGAAAAAAGGCCGAACTAGAGAGAGGTACCCCTCGTCTAGTCATTAATTACAAACCCTTGAACAAAGTCTTGCAGTGGATTAGGTACCCTATTCCTAACAAAAATGACTTAATTCATAGGTTGAGTGATGCTGTAGTCTTTTCCAAATTTGACCTCAAATCCGGGTTTTGGCAAATCCAGATAGCCGAGTCAGATAGGTATAAGACAGCCTTTGTTACTCCCTTTGGTCATTACGAATGGAATGTGATGCCATTCGGTCTCAAAAATGCCCCTAGTGAGTTCCAACATATCATGAACGACATTTTCAATTCGTTCACTGCTTTTACCATCGTCTACATAGATGATGTTCTTGTTTTTTCAAAATCTATTGATGAACACTGGAAACATTTAAATTCGTTTCTAGACATCATTAGACTCAATGGTCTTGTCGTTTCTGCGAAAAAGATCAAACTGTTCCAAACCAAGATCAGATTCCTTGGTTATGATATTTCTGAAGGAAAAATCAAACCCATCCAAAGAGCCATTGATTTTGCCGACAAATTCCCTGATGTCATTCTTGACAAAAACCAGTTACAGAGATTTTTAGGATCTCTTAACTATGTTGCTGATTTCTACAAGGATATGAGGAAACAATGTCATCCTTTGTTTGTTTATCCTACCAATTTCTTAAAACACCGAAAAAACCTTGTGTTAAAATCTTAACAATATCAGGCTGTCTGATATTATTATTCACATAAGCATTTGCTACAAGGGACATTTTACTCATGGTATTAATGATCTCTTGTTCGGAGAAACCATCAATATTCCATTCGTAAACCTTGTCAGCAGAGTAAGAAGATTGGCTTTGAAAAACTTTTTTCAAACTGTAAATCAGGAGGAGTAGGCCTGGAATACCAATTCTTCGTTAGACTCATTGGTTTGGGTCCTTTTGAAGAAAATGTGGCGATTTCAGGTTTTAAAACAATATCTTGAAAATTGTTTTTAAGTAAATCAAGATCCTTTTCTTCAGAGGAGTGATCGTTAGAAGACTCATCTGTAGTTTCAACGAGAACTTCTTCTTCTATTTCTTTGTTAGACAAAGCACTAGTAGAAGGCTGTTCTTTTTTCAGATCATTAAGCATTTGATCAATCTTATCTAAAGTCTGTGCCTGTGGATTTTTAAAATTAATTTTGGCTCGACTTTCAGGTAAAATAATCAAAGGTTTTTCAATTATTTTCTTTGGTTGATCTGTATTTAAAACCAAAGAAATAGGATCAGGTTATATATATATATATATATATAATTTTCTTTCTGAACCATGCATAGATTCGTTCAAAGTTGTAACTAGTTTCTTTTGCGAACTGTATACTATGTTTTTAGGCATAGAAAATATATATGAATTAGTTCATGTTAAAAATAATGAGCAGAAAATCATTGATCCATATATACCTTAGCAAGATAGTGCATTTGTTTAATCTCCGCAAGGATCAATCCTTTCTGGGTAGATGGTCTTCTACTTACGATCTCCTCTTGCTCCTCCTGATCAATGAGTCATATATATATATATATATATATATATATATAGATATATATATATATATTTATTAGAATCGTGAATATAAATGATTAGACATATGATCGGCATGATCAAGACTTCATCATGAGGATTTTTCTTTTATTATTTTTGTATTTTTTTATAAGCGAAGACTAGTTGATCATGATTAATTAGAGTACTGAATGCATATTGCACATGACTAGCTATATATACCTTGGCTTTTTTGAAGACTTGAAGATTTCCTGAAAGGTGCATAAATCCCCAGAAGGAACCCAGTGAGATGCCATCAAAACCAGCTGATAAGGAAGTGAGTATCACATCTGCAATGTGCTCATCATCCAGATGTTTTCCATCCTCATCTTCAACATCCATAAGCAAATCAATCATATATTTCTTTCCCTTGGGTTCATTAATTTTAACCATCGCCTTCTGTTCTTCCAAGACAGATCGAATGATCTTTAGCAACTTATTTCGTGCCTGATGCATTGATCGATGACATGTTAATTAATAATATACGGATCGAGATCAGAATCTCAATTCTCATCATTTTTAAATATATATAACGAAGAAATTTACCTTGAGTGCTTTATGGAATGTGAAACCGGGGATATTTATGGCCGGAACCATAAGTCCGCGACGATAATCAGTAAATAGGGTGTCGGTTGCCTGAAAAGTTGATTCCTTGATATAGCCAAGGAAAGCGAAGGCTGTGATCTTGAAAGTAGCTTTCTTCATCTCTTCGACGAGCTCGATTGGCTTTTTCATGCTCGCCCATTCATCCAAAAACTGAATCACGTTCTTCTCTGTGTTTAATATACATTGCAATTGCTTCCTGCCCATTCAATGGAGACGCTATCAGTTTGCGCAGACGTCTGTGCTCTGCCACCGTTACATTGTGTAGGGATTTTTCTCCTGCTAAAAGCAAGACTGATTTCGGATAGCCTATCCCGAATTGCTCGTCATTCGTTAGTACACGCCGGTTTAACTCCGGCCGACATACGATGATGCTTGGGCTCCCAAAGATGTGGGTCTTGTAGATTCCTGTCTTCCCATATCTGTAATGTCTCCAACAAATTAAAACATGTATACATACAGTACACGTACATCATGTTAAGTATAATGCATGATTTCAATTACAACAACTTATGAAGTCATGAGATCCTTCTTTGCATGCATGGAGTAGTAGTGATCTTTAAGATCAGAGACATGAAAGAAAGAGAGATCGATCACCTGGAGATGAGGTGGTGAATGTAATAATTAGGGTCTCCAGCTCTTAGACATTTGAAGAGAGACGGCATATTTCCAAGAAAAGGCCATCCCATGTCACCAGGAGGAAGAGGGAACTCAGTTTTTCCCAATCTGCCAACATAATACCACTCATTCACCTTCTTCAGAAACCAAAATACAAAAGTGTAGCCACCCAGTAAAACTGCAACAATCTGCCACAAAAAGTTCAACTCCATTTTTTTGTTTTTTTGGACTTTCCGATCCTACTCAGCTCGTACGTGCTTGCTGATCACAGTGAGCAATGTGTAAATACGACGGCAATATATATACGGTTTAAGTAGGGCTGAAATTCTTAATTAATTACGCGAAGCCGGCCATGCACAATGCTAACGACTCCATAGTTGGAAGAGAATGGGAAAAACTGGGACCATTCATAAAAAAATAGGGCATATTATATATATGCTACACCTACACCTACCCCTACGTACGTATACGTACGAAGCATTGATCATAATTAATACATGAGAGTATATAACATTCAGATCAAGTACAACCACGGGTAGGAATATACCTTTTGGTTTTATTTCCCATTCGTTTATTTTATTGTATATGCAGTTTTGGAAATTTCTGTTTTGTGGTATTTGTTGGGTTTCGATCCGGCCCATACCGGGCCCCCTCAGCTTATAATTGGCATAGATGTTAGTTTTAATTAAATTTATCGTATCCAGGAAAAAAAAAAATCATAATTTTGTGTTCACAAATAGGTCATCATTTAATAAATAATCCGAGTGAAATTGATCGAAATTGGCTTTAAGATTTCTTTCATCGAACCTGCGAAATTATCAAATGCAACCGTTATTATGGATATTTGCGACTATTTTAAGTGTTAAAAAATATTTGATTTCTTATAGTGAGTTCGACTAATGTTTTGAGGGTGATGTTGGGATTATTTACTCGATTAACAATCTGTTAATTGGGCAATACTTCTCTCTAAAATGTGGATCCCTCCAAACTCCTACCAGTTATATATATGAATATTAAATATATATATATATATATTATTTTCTCTTGAATGCTCAGGAAACTTTAATTAAAAAAGAAAAAAAAAAGGTCAAAAATTTTGTTTAAATAAAGGGTGGCTCTACAGCCACTGCTAGAAGCTCCCTCTGCCAGTGTATTTTTTTTTTTAAGAGAAAAGTATAATGCATTCATTAATAACGAACAATACAAACTGGACCTGAAATATACATTACAGGCTAACTACAACATTAATAACTCCCAAATACACACATGTGACTGACATGGTTTAGTCAAAACTGCAAACCTCTACAGATCTAAAGTCTAAGAGACAGGACAACTCTGTCCAAGACAAAGTTAATCAAACCCCATACTCCATCTAAGACGGAGTATGGTTAATCAACCCCCATACTCCGTCTAAGACGGAGTTGAGGACACACTCTACAGGCAAAAGTCCAAGAGACTGTATTTTTTTATTTTTTATTTTCTAAAAACAAGACATTACAGAATTTAAAAAATATGAAAAAATAACAGATTACATCTTGAAAAGATATAGATCTGCATTTTCAACTTTAGAGGAAAAAAATTACATAAACAGTGGTTGTGATGGCACGTGAGGGCCACGCGCCATCCTGAAGGTATGGCGGACAGTCAGGTCTGAAGTAATTGATGGTTTTGGACCCAGGAAGGCCGTGTGTGACGGCAGAAGGGCACCCTAAGTGCTGAGTGGTAGCGCATGGAATCCACGCGCTATCTTTGGGCCACTCGTGTGGCTCACGCGCCATTCTGTTCGACGAAACTCTTTGCTAGTATGAAAGATCAGCGCATTGGGAAGCTTGCGGTAGGGCGCGTGGTGGTTGCCGTACGACGGAGAGCAACAAATCGGCCTTCCTCCATACTTATCCCTAAAAAATACCCAAAAATGAAAAAGACGCCAGAGAGAGCGCATGGTGGTCGCCAGATTTTAGGTTTTGTTTTTTGTTTTTTTTTTTTTACAAACATTTTTTTAACACTTTTAAGTATTTTTAAAATGTAAAAAAAAAAATATAACATCATTAAAAAATACTTTCTTATTCACGAAGTAAAAAAGAATAAGAGTAATGCTATTCATTATTCCAACTTTCATCGTCCTTCCATTATCTTATGATGTGACATTAAGTGATTGAAAATTATTTATTATATTTTACTTATAAATTTATCATCTAATACTACATCACGAGATGATAAAAAGATGATAAGAATTGAGATAATGAATAAATTTTCTCATTTCTTAAATAAATGCAGCCTCGCTAATTAAATGTACTGCCCACATATACCTAGCTAGGTTTCTTTTAATCGTTCTGTTAGCTGCAGCACCATTACCTACGTAATGCACCCATTTCCGAGGCATCAAACCAGCTGATAAAAGCATACTCTTTAATTAGATATACAGCCCACCTACAGTTAGGCTTTTTAAAAGAGTTCAGACGTAGAATTGTACCTGATCATATAGCTTTTAGCTTAAAGTTTATAACTTTGGAGCTTAAAAGTAATAAATATTATTATTAGGAAGTTATTTATTATTTAATAATCATATATTTAATAATTTTTAAATATGTTATATTTGTTTGAACATAAATTAAACAAATATTTTTTTAGTTAGGTTAATTGATTTTTTGAAGATTATGGTTATATCTTTAATAGAAATAAAATCTTATAATCAAAAGCTGTAATTATATGAAAGCTATATGTGTATTATTGTCTATTGATAATTTTTTTAAAAGTATAATTACGTTCCACAATATTCAGAAAAATATATTTGAGAAAAAACATCAATTTGAGTGATATTTTTTCTAAAATGTACTTTCTAATTTTTTTTAATATGAATGAGTCAAATAATCTAATTTCATCATTAAATTGTTTTTAACTCTTATCGCAACTCCAAATAAGCTCTTAGTTACAGTACCGTTGCCTACAGAATGGAGCATTAATTTTCGAGCTATCAAACCAGCGGATAAGGAATTGATCGATCAGTATCCATCACCAAGATGTACTAATTAAGCTCTTGATAATTTAATAACTTTTAGATAGGTGGGACTAAACTTTAATTTTTTTATGAAGGAGAGGCATGGACACTTTAATATATAATTTAAAGAAGGTAAACAATAAATATAATATGTAAAGCAAGTAAACAAAAAAAAAAAAATACTTAGAAATATAAATTTTATTGAAAATAGTAAGATTACTTGCAATCTTAAGCTTTTTACAATCTTAAGTTTTTCTTGATGAATACATCATAACTTAGGATTTGAATTTGGGTTCAAACGAAGAGGGCTAGCTACATGAGGAAAATAAGGCAGGGGTTTCTCTCTTAATATTAATACACATGTGATCATGTAAACTAGTGTTTATTTGTACATAGTATAAATACTTTATAACTTTTCTATTTTACTTGTAATGAGCGGACTATTATTGACTAAGTAAAAATTGTATAT
This sequence comes from Juglans microcarpa x Juglans regia, assembly GCF_004785595.1. Lineage (NCBI taxonomy): Eukaryota > Viridiplantae > Streptophyta > Magnoliopsida > Fagales > Juglandaceae > Juglans > Juglans microcarpa x Juglans regia. The sequence continues at coordinate 31,210,931 of NC_054602.1, read as the reverse complement.
TTCGAAACTTTTCCGTTCAGACCTTCCAGACTCATCCTCTGCTACGACGCTTCCTGATCTCCCTCTAGGGTTTCATAGTACAATATGACCTTAAATTTTAATTACACGTAGCCCACAAGGCTAACAACTCTAGCGTTGGAAGAGAATCGGGAAAACTGGATTCATGAAAAATAGGGGCCATCACCTACACGTACGTAGAATTGATGAATACATGAAAGTAAATAACATTCAGAACTACCACGGGTCTGGAAAAAAGACGGCGGGGCGAGGCAGAGAGAAGTTTGTAATTAATTAATATTGTCAGCGGTAATTTGTGAGAAAAGCTAGCTTCTTTTGTACGTTTTACACTTGTACTCAACTCAATTTATCGTGTAATATTTATGCTCCTTGAACTTTGGTGAATGTAGGTTAATTTAACGTCAAAGTTGCATGGATTTATTTTTTTATTTTTTGACAGTTAATTAATTCGAAGCGTATCACCGAGTTATATTGCATGTTTAAAAATATTAATATATTTATTATTCGAGCAAGATCGAACTTGTTTACATCTTAATGCTTAATTTCCAAAAAGTATATTATTCATATTTTTTGATAATGTATATATTATTTATATATTTATGATTATATTCATAAGGAATATACCTTTTGATTTTATTTCTCATTTGTTTGTTTTACTCATGTATGCAGTTTTGGAAATTTCTTTTTTGGAGTTTTAATTTTTTTGGGTCTCCAAACTCATGTTACAATCTCACATCGACTAAATATGGGATTGGTTGGTGGTTTATAAGCCCCTAGGCACCATTCCCTTGTAAGCCGGTTTTCAATGGTGAGTTATACCTAGTGGGTTCATAACAAATAGTATGCAATGCCATCCCACGTATGCAATCCATGTTGGCACGATTGCAATCGTGCGGCACGGGAGGTGATGCCGGCAAGACAATGTTCTTCTAGGGCTAAGAAAAACCTAGCGCACAGCCAATCCGTGTGAGCGATGAGACCGCCGTAGAGGTCGGCTGAGGAGCGTGGTGATTCTTACAATCTCACATCGACTAAGTATGAGATTGGTTGATGATTTATAAGCCACCCTTACCTTGTAAGCCGGCTTTCAAGGGTGAGTTCTACCTAGTGGGTTCATAACACAAACACTCTTATGGGAATGGCATGTTAGTTTGAATTAAATTTATTGTATTCAAGAAAAAAAAATTCATAACTAGCTTGTTTAATACATAATTCGAGTCTAATTCAAATTTGATTGTGCTATTTATCTTCAGCGATTTTTCGAATAATCTTATTTGTTTGCTTTTTCTTTGTAGAATTTGAATATATATAGGATTTCTTCTATTTTAATTAGCTGCACAGTTTTATATGTTAGAGGTAATATGTTAGAGATTTTATTTGCGTAATCATCAAGATATTCATTTTGTATCATCTCCATATAATTTTCCTATAAATAATCATGATAGACTTTGTGTTCAATTGTAATCAATCGAGAATATGATAAAAATGTAGCTCTCAAAGTCTCTCATCTTCTCTTTATGTTTCTAATAATGCCTAAAGGTCTCAAACAGCAACTTTGAACGCTGCTTTGCCGTAGACGCCCGACCCTAGCGAAACTCTTCAACCTCCTTCCGGAGGGATTCCGTCTCTTCCCAGGACCTTAGCAACTCCTCCCGGGCCGACTCCAACTACGCCTAAGAAGCATTCAGCTCAGCCTCCCGGTGATCAGGTTCCGCTCAGAGGAAATGCGGGCCTCCTCGAGCCCCTTCTTCTCCGAAGCTAGGCGAGATAGTTCCAGCTCAGAGTCGTGAATGAGGCCTTTGAACCTCTTCTTTTTCTCCTTTTACCTCTCGACGGCAACCTCCAAGTCCCAGTTCTGGTCCTTAAGAAGCATTATCTCCTTCACCAGCTCCTTCCGCTCAATTTTTAGTTCCTTTATCCGCAGAGTTGCCTGCTTCTGCTTAAAGTAACCGAAGCGACCCAAGGAACCGAGCCCCTGGTTGGTCTCTTCCAGCTCCCCAGCTCATTCCCAATCATACTGGCCAGTTGGTTTACGGCCTATGGAGACAGGAAGCAAAACAAAAGGGGGGGGAGAGAGGTTCAGTCACGAACGATATAAGCCGCAGTCAAGAATGAAACAAGTCTGGAAAGAGTAAGCATACCTGGGCGAATAGGGGCATCAACATGCGGCCAACGCGCTCAGAAGCATCAGCCCGGGCTTGGTCCAGACCTGAGATCGGAGGTAGCGAACCCTCTACTCCCGAAGTGGATGAGGGATCAGCAGTCACCAGCTGCCAAGAAAAATTAAGAAGAGACTCCCAAGTCTGGTCACATGGCCCGGGCGCCACAGGAGTCGAAGCCCGGGAATCGTCGTTGTCGCTCAGATCGATAACTAGGGGAGGAACGACCGGCATGATCCAAACCGAGGCGGGAGAAACTTCAAGAACTGGATCCTCACCATTGTCATCCCCAACGCTCCACCCCTCTTCGTCCTGAAAGGGAAACCTGCCTGGCTCCTTTCAGGGTTTTCGGTTCCGGAGGGGCTAGGCTCTGTCTCCAGCGATCCTGGTTCACGCATCGAGTCACCGTTGTGGCCCACTTCGCCCCTGGGAACATTCATCTCAGCAGGGTTTCGGGAGGGGCTTGGCGCAAGTACCGACTCGTTGCCCCCAGAACCGGAGGCGAGCGAAGAACTTCGCACCCCCTCACGAGGCCCGGATCCTGGGAATGTCTCGTCCCCGTCGTCTTCAGTTCCCTCGAGGACCGGATCTTTGAAGGGAGGTAGCTCTACCATTCGTAGCCCGATCGACGAATTCTCTCGAAGAGACCTGGCGGCAGTCTCCTCTTGAAGAGTATCCTCGAAAGAGGAGAATGTTGTAAACGAGCTGGGCTCATAGGGAAAGGGGTGCGCCAGGGAGGCAAAGTAGGCCGCCTGGATGTCACAAGCCTCCAAATCTTCTTCAAAGCGAGGCAACGGGCTTTGAGAGGGCTCGGCGGCACGGGAGCTGGTTGAGATGGAAGGGCCGTCAGCAGGAACTGGACCCCTCGGGAAGGATGTGGTCTCCCATGACGAGGGGGTTGGAGCATCCGCACGGGCAGACCCCTGCCGCTGAGACTAGCGGGAGCGCACTTCGGACTCTCCAACCCTGCTTCTGGATGGGGTAGAAACCCTGGGAATGCCACTCGAGTGGGAAGAGTTGTGGCACACCCTCGGCTGTTTGGCCTGACCCCCGAAAGGGCGTGCGGCTCTCTTTTGGCGAGGGGGCAGACCTCTGGAGGGGGGATGCTGCCCAGGAAATTTCTTCCCACGGCATACAAGCGATCGGAAGTCGTCAAGTAGCCGCGGATGTTTTCGTCAAAGAGTTCCACGTCAGTTTTCGACTCTCCAGGGTGAGCCCTCACCCAAGCCGTAACCAATTCGTACCGAGCCTCCTCCCTCTGGTTGAGGGTGAGCTCTAAGCTCTCGGCTGATGGAGGATACCCCCAACATGCCTGAATGGGGAACTCTTGGTGAGGGGCCTCCCTTTCAGGGTACTCCCAACCCGGGCAAGACACAAAAAAAAACTTGCGCAACCATTCTTAGATACTCAAGTGACGCTACTCGATCGAAGCTATCATGCGAGCAGAGGATTGGGCTTGGAAGCTGACAATGTTGCCCGGGCGGTAGACGAGCCGATAAGCATAAAATAATTCTTGCGACGTCAGGTCGGGATATTCCTCAGGGGTCTTGCTCAGCACCATCCTGTAGATGATGCAACTGGAAATCAAGAGGCACCACGCATTCGGATGCAGCTGTGCTGGGGCCAACCCAAGGAAGTTCAAGAATTCCCGAACAAAATGGCAGAACAGGAGGCGGAGGCCATTGGCGAACATCAATTGAAACAGAGCGACCCTCATCGTAGTGTAGTCAGAGCTCATTGCATGTTCACTCCGTGGCATCTCCAGAACCACAGAGGAGGGAATCTCATACTTAGAGCGAAATGCTCTAAGGTCAGCGCCAGTAACGGAGGAAACCCAGCGTTTTCCCCCAAGAACGGAGCAGCAATGCCGGTGGAAGCTATCGAAAGTGCAAGGCGAGGGCTGTCGAACGAAAGGAATGGAAGGAAATAAGAACGGCTGGGAAACTGAGAACGAAAGAAAGAAGACGAAGCAATAGACGGGAAGACGAAGGACGAAGACAGAAAGATTGGGGGGGTGAACGGCTTAAATAAGGGAGAAAATTGGCAGGATGAGGCTCGGGAAGCGAAACGACGCTAGGGTCAGTAACGTCATCAAGCGCCACGAGGCGCAGGTAGCTGCCAAAGGGGCGAAGGAGTGTGCGACACGCACCAGTAAGATATCAAAGCAGTCAGAGGTGCAGTCCGCACGTCTCATTAGCCCTCGAGAAATGGGACGGTCACCAGGAGCGAAAATACGCATTTACTAACCCTCGAGAACGAGGAGCAGCCCGCACGTCTCATCAGCCCTCGGGAAGCCGAACCAACAGGCACCAATTCGTCACCAAGAAGAGGCGGGAGAAGGGCTTCGGGAGTCTTGAAGCGCCGGGAGCCAAAAGAGCCGACCGGGATGAGGAAGGATGGAATTCCCACCCAGTGTCCTTGGTAGGAATTCGCAGGGTACTATGAGGGGAGGCCCACCATAGAAGGGCCTAAGCCTAGGAAAGCCCAATCACAAAGCCCGGGCCAGAGTAGGGGAGCCAAAAACCCGGGGCGAGAAGATCGAGAAGTAAGTGCAGGCCCGGTCAAGATGGGATTGTCGACTCAAGGCCCGGGAGGATCGAGAGGAACGCTTCGGGGGTCTGCAAATTAGCAAGTCTAATCACCAGGCCGGACGAGCACACCATCAGCATGCACCTGGTCCCAGAGTCACGGATCCCAGGCATGAGCCAAACCAAGTCGGTGTCAAGAAATCTAGCGCGTGATGTCCCACAAGCCAAGGACGGCTCGCCCGCGATCTAACATCTCCTGGCGTGACAGAGAAGTGGCGGCCGCACAGACGTAGGACGACAGGCACGGCGCGATCTCCTGCTAAGCCGCAGACTAACCCCACTAAGGCGACAGAGAATGGGTGGTGGCAGGCCTGACGTCTGACATTCCACGATCTCCCTCAATTGAAGGACCCGAATCTAGTATAAATAAGGGATAACCCTCTTATGGGAGACTCTCGATTCAACTTGTATAACTGTTTATTTTGCTCTGTATTTCCCTCTCCATCCCCAGTGAACAACCATTTGACTTAGGCATCGGAGTGACCTCGGAGGCCTCGGGAGCCTCTCTTTCTCCTTAGTTGCAGGCACCAAGGAGCTTGGACTTTGTGGAACTGTTCAGGCTGCGAAACACGACATCAACAGAGCGGATTATTATTGACTAAGTGAAAATTGAATACTTCAAGACTTTTACCTTCAGACCTTCCGAACTCTTCCTCTGCTACAACCCTTCCTCTCCCTCTAGGGTTTCCTCGTACAATATCTTCTTAAATTTTAATTGCACGTAGCCAACAAGGCTAACAACTCTAACGTTGTAAGAGAATCGGGAAAACTGGATTCATGAAAAATTGGGGCCATCACCTACACATACGTAGAATTGATCAATACCTGAAAGTAAATAACATTCAGAACTGCCACGAGTTTGGAAAAAAGACGGCGGGGCGAGGCAGAGAGAAGTTTGTAATTAATTAATATTGTCAGCGGTAATTTGTGAGAAAAGCTAGCTTCTTTTGTACGTTTTACGCTTGTACTCAACTCAATTTATCGTGTAATATTTATGCTCCTTGAACTTTGGTGAATTTAGGTTAATTTAACGTCAAAGTTGCATGGATTTATTTTTTTTTATTTTTTGACAGTTAATTAATTCGAACCGTATAACCGAGTTATATTGCATGTTTAAAAATATTAATACATTTATTATTCGAGCAAGATCGAACTTGTTTACATATTGCTTAATTTTGAAAAGTATATTATTCATATTTTCGATAATGTATATATTAGTTATATATTTATGATTGAGTAATACTACATGCAGTCGTGGAGTGCGCAAGCGCCGTACAATCGCTTTGAAAAAGAGTAGGATCCACTATTAAAAAATTATTATTTTTTCATGTGGGTCCCATATTTATTCACTTTTTTCAAAGTGAGTGTACGACGTTTGCACTCTCACGACTGCAACTATCATTTCTGTTTATGATTATATTCATAAGGATTATACCTTTTGGTTTTATTTCCCATTTGTTTGTTTTACTCATGTATGCAGTATTGGAAATTTCTTTTATGGGGTTTTAATTTTTTTGGGTCCCCAAACTATTACGATCCCACATCTACTAAGTATGAGATTGCTGTTGTTTTTTAAGCTCCTAGACACCCTTTATTTGTAAGCCGATTTTTAAGGGTGAGTTCTACCTAGTGGGTTCATAACAAATGGTGTTAGAGCCACCTCACATATGCAATTCATGTTGGCACGATTGCAATCCTACCGAATAAGAGTGCAAATCGATCAGTCCGGTTCAGTCCAATCCAATGATGGACCGAACATTTTCGGTCTATCATTTTTCCAGACCGGACCGAACACCCTTAGGGACCGAACCGGACCGGTAGCTATTGGTCTGGTCTGATTGGTCCATTCGGTCATTATTTTTTTCTTTTTTTCTTTTTTTAAATCAATTAATAAAAAAAATTTATTTTAAATACTAAATTAAACTCAGTGACTTATTAATGTGAATTATGTAACAAACTCAATAAAAAAATATTTTATATAGTCAATGATAATAAATTAAATGAAAATTACATTATTAATTTATATAATTGCTATATAATTAACTAATTAATATTATATATTAGTTAATTGATAGAATATTAACAAGTGTTAATAACATATTTAAAATTTTATATTGTTAATAGTGATAGGTTATATGAAGATATATATAAAATATTATTAATTTATAGAATATTAATAAATATTAATAACATATTTAAAATTTTATATTGTTAATTGTATAATTATTATATAAATAATATGTATAAAATATTTTTTTATTTTTATTTTTCATTCAGTCAGGTCCAGTCCGGTTTGTGGTGAAAAAATCCTAGACCGTGGACCGGACCGAAACCTTTCGATCCTCTAAAACATGGACCGAGACCGACCGGTCTCAATCTCAGTTCGGTCCAGTCCAGTCGGTCTCTATCACCCCTAATCATGCGGCATGGGAGGTGATGCTTCTCCTATTTTCCATTTCAATTTCTATTATATTTTACATTTTTATTTCTATTGTTTCTAATAACTTCTTTCATTATGTTGCCAGTATATTATTCTTGTTCTCCAAAGTCATATGTGGTGACTGTTTCTAAAGCACCCTAAACGTTAGACTATTTTTTTGGGGTCAGGCTTGGGTCCTGTCGCAAAATAACTGGATATTTCCCGTTAGTCAAACTGACGCCGTGTAGTACTGTTTTTATGTTGATCAAATCTGATCCGGTTTTAAGTTCTATAGTTTTTTTTCCCACAACGTCGATTCCAAGCAAAGAAATCTCAATATTTTTTTAATTAGAACATTAATATTAATTTTTCCTTATACTGAAACCAATTATATTATTTTTTGAATCAAAAAGTATTGCTTCTCATTCATTCATAACTGAAACTTGTTCATTACAAATCATCTCTCTGATTACAATAGAATAATCTCAGAAGGTCCATCTTCAATCTAGCAGCATTCTCCCTTTGTCTGCAAAGCTCTCTTAGCAAGTTCATGAGCTACAGTACTGTTTCCTTCTCTGAAAATAAAGCCAAACTCCAAATCTGATCTTTTAGTTAAAACACCTCTGATGTCTTCTACAATCTGTCCCATCCAAACCCCTATAGGAGCCTTTTTATTGATCTTTTTAATCACCTTTTGTGCATCTCCTTCAAATTTTACATTTCTGATATCCAGTTCTAAGACTAACTCCATGCAGGCCCTCCATGCTACAGTAGCCTCAGCTAGTTCAGGGCTTCCTATAAATTAGGCACACAAGGAAATAAGGAATTCACCTTTATGATTCCTTGCAACAATACCCATACCCATTCAGTTATATGCCTTATCAATTCCAGCATCAAAATTAACTTTTGTGAAGCCTTCAACTGGTGGCTGCCATGCATCTAGTATCCCTTTTTCTTAAACTTTCTAGCTCCTTTTGCTCCTCTTTTGCCTCATATGTTTCTTGGATAACTTTAAGGTTAGATAAAGCAACCTGTATTACTTTGCTTGGACAATCAAATTTATTCTCAAACACATTTTTATTCCTTTTGAACCATAATCCTTTGAAGATGATAGCTAATTCTTCTAATTGAATCTACTAAAAGCATTGCTACATTCTTTCCCATAGCTAAAAAAATTCGATCTCTACACTACAATACTTCTATATACACCACGTTGCTTTTCTGCCCACACATCACTTGTTGCTGGGCATGACAATAGCACATGTTCTATTGTCTCCTCTTCCCTACAGCATATTGGACATATAGAATCTTCCACTATCTTCTTCTGATGCAAAATTTTCTTCGTGGGTAAAATAGAGTTTAATGCTTTCCACATATATTGCTTGGCTGTGTTAGGGATATGCAATCTCCAAATCCCTTTCCAAACATGTTTCTGTGACTGTCTATTGGAGCTCTCATAATAAAATTCTTTTTCTTTACTTATCAATAAATGATAAGCACGTCAAACTAATAACATTCCATCTTTTGTATAACCCCAAATGGCCTTGTCTTCATCCCCGTTTCTTCTTAGTGGGATGCTGCATCTTTGGATGGTTTCCTCTCTACTGACAATATTGAAAACCAGCTCCTCATTCCATCTGTGATTGTCTTCTAACATGAGAGCATTTACTATTGAATTAGCATCCAAGATGTTCACTGAAGATCTCACTTTGAAACTTGTAAATTAGGGAGCCACTTCTGGTTCCCAATATGAATACTCCTACCATTGCCAACTCTCCACACTATTTCTTCTTTTAATAATTCCTGAGTTGCCAACATACTCCTCCACATAAAGGATTGTCTATAGCCCAATTCTGCATCAATAAATTGAGAGTTGTTGTAGTATTTTCCTTGAAAACTCTTGTTTCCAAACTATTAGGACTCTCCTGTAGCATCCATTCTTGCTTAGCTAACATGGCCCTATTAAATAGTTTAATATCACGAAATCCCAACCCACCATCTCTTTTGTTTTCACCCAATCTACTCCACTTCTTCCAGTGAATCCCTATTCCCTCTTTCTTACCACTCCACTAAAACTTTGATAACATAGAATTAATCTCAATGCACAGTCTTTTTGGCAATAAAAATACATTCTTCGTATAGGTAGGAATTGATTATAACACAGCTTTTATAAGAACCTCACTCACAGCTGTGGATAAAAATTTATTCTTCTAACTATTGATTTTCTTCCACATCCAATCTTTGATTCCCTTAAATGTCTGGTACTTCGATCTTCCAATCATAGTTGGTAGACCGAGATAATTACCATAGTCCCCACATATAACAACTCTAGCTTCTTGTAAGATTTCTTATTGCAGTAGGCCACTGGTATTAGAGTTGAACAATATAGATGTTTTTTTTCCTATAAAGTATTTGACTTGACGATTCTTCATAGAGCTTCGGTATCTCATGAATTCTCTTCCAGTCTTCCCTGCTGGCTTTACTAAAATCACACAATCATCTGCAAATATCATATGAGTGATTTTAGTTCCACCCCTTACTGCAGCCATTCCACACATCGTCTCACTTTGTTCTGCTTTACTCAATAGAGAACTTAGGCCTTCTGCACACATTATGAAAAGGGAAGGAGATAGTGGATCTCCTTGCCTCAAGCCTCTTGTTGGAAAAAAAACTCTCACCACTCTTTCCATTGACCACCACAGAGTATGAGACATATTCCACACTGCATAATCAGCTGAATCCATTTTTCATTGAATCACATTTTTCTCATTATTAATCTTAAGTGTTGCCACTCTATTCTGTCATAGGCCTTAGACATGTCCAACTTCAAAGACATGCTTCCAACTCTTCATCTTTGTCTTGTCTTCATAGAATGTAGTAATTCATATGCCACCATTACATTGTCTATTATGGATCTTCTTGGTACAAAAGCACTTTGGAAGCAAGAAATAATATGTAGTAATACATTCTTAAGTCTATTAGCTAAAGACTTAGCAATAAGCTTATACAAGACATTACATACAGAGATAGGCCTATAGTCATTTACAGACAATGGGGCACTAATCTTAGGAACAAGAACAATATTAGTATGATTCAGACAATTAGGCATACTTCCTCCACTAAGGAACTCTAGTACAACCTTGCATACCTTAAACCCCACAGAGGTCCAGTGTTGTTGGTAAAACTCTGCTCCAAAACCATATGATCTTGGAGATTTGAAAGGCCCATTTGTTTCAATGCTTCATAGATTTCTGCAGCCGTGAAGGGGGCCTCCAATCGTGCATTCATATCATTTTTCACCTTCTATCAATACATTGAATACATTCTTCAATAACTTCTAATTGTGGGTTGGAAGTAGTGTAGATATGCTGGAAGTGGTTTTTAAAAGCATTGGCAACTGTAGTCGTTTCACAGTTTGTAACACCATTTGAGTCCCTAACTTTTTTAATGAAATTCTGCTTCTTTCTTTGTATGGCACAAGCATGGAAGAATCTAGTGTTCCTGTCACCTTGTTGACAGTAGTGCCTTTTTGCCCTTTGCCTTTATTTCAAGTCTTCTTTGTCTAATAAAGCCCCCAACTCTCTTTGTACCTTCATAACTTCCTCCACATTCTGCTGCCCTTCATCATCTTGCACCTACTTCAACAAATTTGACTTTTCTTTTATAAGTTTTCCTAAATGAGCATTAGAAAGCATGCTCCACCCTACTAGAGCAGTTCTACTTTTCTGTAACCATTCTCGCACCTCCTTTAGAGACACTCCATCTCCATTCTCTTGCCTCCACACCTCATTTACAATTTTCTTGCATTCTTCTTCAAAACCCTAGGCTACTTCATATTTGAACGACCTACTAAATCGACCTTTATTGAAGCACTTCTGCCAAAAAGTAAATAACAAGGGTTTATGATCAGAACAACTTGCAACCAGAGTCTCCGCCTTAACGGTTTTAAAAATAGTCTAGCCAGCCTCTGTTAGCTACCCATATCCAATCTTTCTATAGTAAATCTATCATCACAGTGCTTATTGCTCCATGTATACTTTGAGTTAGTCCAACCTAGATCCCACAATGCACCCCTTTCCAAGGTTTGCCTAAGCTTTTTCGTTTGAGATTTAATACCCAATCTACCTCTTTTTTTTTCATCTTGTGAGAGTATTTCATTGAAATCACCACATACAAACCAGGGCACATAGTTTGCTGGTTTCAAAGATTTAAGTTTATCCCATGTATCTTGCCTTTTACTTGTTTTTGGGTGGCCATAAAATCCTATAAACTGCCACTCTCTTGTTCCTTCTCCATTCATAATTCTCACGTTTATATGGAACCTGGAATAGGATTGAATTATCGCTCTTATTTTGAGTTTCCACAAAAACACTAATCCTCCACTTCTACTTATTGGATCCACCACTAGACACCCATCAAACTTGAGCTTGCTTTGCAAGAACTCTCATCTATGGGCATTTTTTTTAGTTTCCATTAAGAAAACTAAGTTAGGTCTCTTCTCCTTCATCATATAGTGAAGGTCATGAACTGCATGAGGTTCCCAAGCACCCGACAGTTTCAACTAAAAGTTTTCATGGCTCCCGGCGATGCTGGCTAGCAACCACCGCCAATTGAACTTCACAATCGTTGTTTTCCCCATGCTCATTACCTCTCATTATCTCCCCCATCTTCATCAATTAGTCCCCTCTTCTTAGGGGGATACAACATTACATTTTCAGTAAATTTACCTTTGTCACTTGCACATTTCTTCTAACTTCCTTTAGTCTTGTGAATCATTCTTCCTATAGTGCTATGCCTTGTAACAACATTCACTTCACCCTCTACCTCTATATGGGCTGGACTAAAATGATTGTCCAACCCATAACTCCTGATCTCAACTTCTTTCTCTTTCATAATACGTTCAAAATCCAGACCCATGCCCAGGCCCCAGCCCAACTCATAGGCACAGTATTCTCAACCTCCATTTTCTCAATCGTTCCTTCCTTCTATTTTTCACCAACTACCACTTCAAAATATGCATCATGATCCTCATCCAAATTTGAATTGGATTTGATTTCTGGAATTTTGCCTGCACTGCCGCCTACCTCTCCTCAACTCAGCACTCTCCACTGTTTTCTTCCTCATCCTCTTAGTTCCTCCATGGATATTCAACCCAGCTTTTCCCGTACCAGAAAGTTCTTTACTCTGACCCTCGTTCATTCTTTCCTTGTATGCATCCACTCTGGTTTGACTTCTTCTCAAGTACATTGCTTCAGCTTAGAGCCATGTCCCATACTGCTGAAATTGTTCTGCAAGAGGTTCTAAAACTTTACTCTTCATCAAACAACCCCCTTTTTCCATGCACCAAACAACTACATGCAAAGCACAGTTTTAACATTCAGAATGATTCCTCCCAACATATTCCGTCAGATGTACTCAGACAATTAAAAGGATTTCGCCATTAGTATTTTAAATGAAATATCCTAACAATCAGAATGATTACATCAGGAGTACCGAGTAATATTTTGACAATTAGAATGATTATGTCAAGAGCATTTAAGTATAGGTATTTTAACAATTAAAATGATTACGCCGGAAGTATGTCACATGAAATATAAATAGATATGCTCGGACAATCATATTGATTACATCACGAGTATCCCAGATATGACTGACTAAGAAAATACTGTTTTAGAGACACACTTCGTACTCGAGACATGACGTTATGTGAAATGAAATGATAGATGACATGACATACATAACGTGACATATACGTGAGATGCATGACTTGATGTAACATGAAACAGATAAACAATATGTAACATGGCATAACATATAACAGATAACATTACGCGACATGGCATAACCTATAACAAAAAACATTACGTGACATGGCATAATATGTAACAGATAGCATTACGTGACATGGCATAACGTCTAACAGATAACTGTTTCATGATAGAATATAATATGTATAACAAATAAATATTTCATGATAGAATATAATATGTGTAACAAATAAACTTGTAGTGACATGGCATGGCATGTCATGGCATATATGATAACATAAATACATAACCAATAGTTCCCTTACCAACACACATACACAATAATTTGATAGTAAGTTTTACAATGATCATCACGTTCTACAAGGAGAAACACAAAACCTAAGAAACTGTAAATATGAGTTCTAAATGTTAGAAACTTTATCACAAATGACTTATAAACACGAAAAATTCTAATTTAGAGTAAAATTACAATTTTACCCTCTACATGTGGAAACATGACCATTTTACCCCTAAGTTAAGAATTTTACATCCTAACTCCAAAAATTACCAAAATTTATATTCTTCATGTAAATTTTTTCTTAAACTCAAATATCAAATTAGAAAAATTTAAAAACAATCACAACTAAGAAAAAACAATAACATCGAAATTTCAATGGCATATCTCTTGATTTTTGTTGCAATTTCATCCAATTCCAAAACTTATGATCAAACCCAAACATTGCAACAAGGATCCCAGCATCCTAAGCTTAAATATGCCTAAAATATCCAACAAAAATCTACTTCACAAAACACAAAAGTTTTTAAGCAAAAGATCCATACTTTTAACCTAAACACAAAACCTTGATATTCAAGGTTTTGACCTTTATCAAAACATCTCCAAAGATTCTAAAAATTCAAAACTTTCTTCTAACATGATTACAACACATAAAAGTCACCCAAAAATCACAAAATCTGACTTGAATTACTCGGCTCCAACACTTGCGGAAGAGAAGGGAGAACACATAGGCAAAGGTGAATTTTTCTCTCAACTTAGCTTTTATCAAACACTTGATCCAAGACATACTATGATGAAATCTTCAAACCAACAACATCATATGGTTTAAAACTGTGTCCTAATGTAGATCCAAGATTTAAACTTAAAAAAAACATGGCTAAAAATAAATCAAAACATGGACCAAGCCAAAATTATCAAACTTTTGACCCAACAAAGTATTCTCTTGCATAAAAATTCATATCTTTGAAAATAACACCAAAAAATTTTCAAAATAATATCCTAATATGTAGATCAAAGAATTAGGATCATCCAATAAAATCATCAAAGTCATTGGGGTAAGATTCAAACACAAAATATTCAATCTTTCTGAAAACAGAAACTGTTTTTCTCCTTCCCCGTTTCTATCCTTTAAGATCAAAGAAAAACTTCCATCAAAAGATTTAATCATGCAACTAATCTTTAAAACCATAAAAATTTCAGACCAAGATCTATCCATTAGCTTGGTCAAAAACTCCAAAATACAACACACTATCTAGTCTATTGCCCGGATTTCTCTCTCCATGGTTAAAATAACTTTTGACTGATCAAATGACCATGAAATCGAACAAGAAAGGTATTCACAGAACCTAGACGCAAAGTGGAACAACTTTCATGAAGGAAGTTTCATGAGATAATACTTACCAGGGCTTCAAAACCTAAAGGCAACTAGGTTAGAAAACTGCCTGAGAGAGGACTCTATGTTCTCTCCAAGAACGGAAATGAAAATGGGTGAAATGAGTGAAAGGATGACTTGCACGCCTAATACACTTCTGAAGGGTGAAGTATAGGCTTGAGTGACACCTTGATAGATGGTGATTAGGTCACAAAAAGGTGAAAATAGTGAGTGGTTTTCAGTCCAAGAAACTTCCAATAAAAGGGTGGTGGTGAGGTGGCATTTTCCTCTCACATCCCAAGAGTGGGTGGAAACTTCCTCAAGAAGTATTGCCAAGGTGGCAAAAACTCGTGGGCCTTAAACAAGTGGGCTTCATTTTGGGGTTTAAAGAGGGTTTGAGATGCTACGAAGCCCAAATCTAATTTTTCTTGGCCCAATCAAATTTTCAAGGTTTAAAGGGTTAAATAATGATACCATAACATGAATTTGAAAGATTAATAGCATGTAGAAGTGATTTAATTGAGTGATTAAACACAAGGCCAGAAATCAGATCCAATTGGGTTTTGAAATCAAGTTTGGGGTTTGGAGTAACTGTTTAAAGTTTTGGTTTCCTCCAACCTTTTAGGGTTTCAATTGGATTCCAACTATTTAGGGTTTCACTAGAGTTGAAACCCTATTTGGTTTGGCCCAAAATGGATGATTAGATGGAATAGGATTTTCTTAGGTGGTATGATCTCACACCTTGATTTTCTTCACATTTTCATCTCATGGTTCCTCTTGGTGCAAAGTGTATAATACTATTCACCAAGTGTGGCTAAGATTTGCCAACTGTCCAAATAAAACTTCTCTAAGCTAATTTGGATATTCCACAATATGATTTGAAAAACACTGCACCTGGTGGTACCATCGTGGTTACTATTCACTTCAGGAAAAGTGAATATACACTTTGCACTGTAAATTGCTAAATATATGCACTAACCTAACTGTGCAATTCGCTTATCGAAATTCAACTCCGAAGTGTCTCGAAATAAACAAAACGCGTTTTCGAACAAACGTTTCTTTCGAAAACTTAAAATAAGTTTATTGCGCCATAAAATCCTAAATATTCCTCTGAGTCTAATGGCACAAACCATATTGCACTTGGCTTCGAGATAGCAATGAGCTATTGCCTTCTGAGATTTAGCTAGGTCACCTCGGAGGTCGAACACATCCTTCCAGAGAGTGAAAACCTTCTTCTTCTTGAGGAAGAGAAGGGAGAACACGTAGGCAAAGGCGAATTCTAACTCCTCCCTCTCTTTCTATGCCTTAAAAACCTTCTGGTGGGCTTACAAAGTGAAGAATCACAACGTGTGAACCTCCTTTCCTAGCTCGACCCTCTCATTGACGATATAGGTGGCCAACAAATAAACTCCCTAGCAGCCCAACGAAGATTGATGAGTGAAGAAACAATACTTGAGAAGAATTGGAGGTGAGCTGAGAGAGAACATACTGAAGTCAGTAATATTTTAAGTTTGTCAGCTTCTATGCGAACAACTTCAGCTCTGGCTTTGGCAACACTTGGGCCTGATCCTGGAGCACGACTCCTTATTCTTGATAGGCCTGCCTCAAGCCCTCGAGCTGCCAAAGCGGGTTGACGAAGGTGGGAGAGGGAACCCAGGGAGTAACACCTACACCCCCATCAGACGATGGCTCAACCAAGGTCTCCATACCCCCGGTCACGTCCTGCACCAGGCCCTTGTCTGGATGTCCCCGAGACACCTGCATCAACCATCTGCTTCTATCCTTATTTCCATGCAACACCTGCCTCAGCCGCTTGCTCCTGACCTGATGTCTTGACGACCCTAGCATAGGCCACCCCCTCCAACCTGCCCAACCAAGATCTTCGTATTACCCATAATGACTAGTGGCTCACTTGATGCATTTGCACCACCCTAGGGGGAAGTCGCTAGCACAAACCCCTCCTGAACAACAAAAGAAGTAACCTCTGGCTCGGATGTGGTGATGAGAGGCGAGAAAGGTATGGGGATCGTGTCCTCACTGAGATTCACAACCAAGAGGTTATCCTGAGACAAACCTCTCGGGTTAAAAAAGAGAGTAGGCATCACACCGCTGAATGCTGTAAAGGGAACAGAGTGAGGAAAGTGGTCGCCCCTATTGTCGTCCGCATGAGATACGACCACAGTTGGTTCAACGGCCCCCTGGTGGCAGCCGTTTGTATCCTGACATGGTCTCTCTGGAGAAGCAAGGGTCTCCTCAGAATCCTCGAATGACACAATAGGTTTGCGAGAACCCCTCGGAGCAGGTTCGAGGAAGGCTGAGAAAAAGGCCATTTTGAGCTCTTCCTTATCTTGACCAAAGGCCTTAGTCGGCCCCTGATCACCTAGTGAGCTAGAGGAGGGAACCAACAAGGCTAACGGGGCAAAGGGAGGATCAAGCAAAGGAGGTAAAAAACTGTCACAATCGAAAGGTCAAACTCCGCCTGCTCCACGATGGCATCCATGCTATCCATGATAGGCGGTTCATGCCAGGTCAACTAGGCCAGCTCGCCCTAGGTGCGAGGTTTCTTCCCCTTCCCTGCCACTGGTCGACTAGAAGGCCTCTTCTGGCCATGAAAAGTGAAGGGCCCCTCAAGAAGTGGTGGCCACTAAAGCGTGATCGGTCCAGTATGACCAAAAACTTATCAATATTGGCTCTAGTCGACAGGGCGTCACTCCAAACCTCCTTCTAGTGGCCCTCGACCTAAGAAAGTTTCCTGATTGGATTAGTTCAGAGAAAATTCATTGTCGTCAAGAACGACTCCCCATACGGCTTAAACGGAGAACTCTTGATGGACAACCTCACTGGCGGGAGATTCCCAAGCATGGCTTGGCACAAAAAAGAACCTTTTAGCCAGGTTTGGATACAAAAGGACCTCCAAATCATCTCAACTCATCTCATCTAATCATTACAACTTTTTCAAATTCCTGCACAAAATATAGTAAACAATTCAACTTTTTCAAATCTCAAAACAATAATAATATTAAAAATAATATTCTAACAATATTTTATTCAACTTTTAACTTTCATCTCAACTCACTATCTAAACCTCACCTTAATCCAGTCCTTAACACAGAAAAGGCAGGGTTCTAGACGGGCAACCCTGTATTTGCCATGGGAGCGAAAGCTACATAGGTTTATGAGGTGCCGCACCCAGTGCATGTAAAAGAACTCCCTGACAATCAAATCAGAGTAGTCTTCGCCCTCAGCACCAGGGCCAGGCGCCAAACGATGCAGCATGATATCAGAATCCTCCACACATTGGGATGAACTGCGACGGGGCCAATGCAAGGTAGTCCAAGCCGTCCTGATTGGACTACAGAAAGGAAACTACAGACCATTCGAAAACATGGAAGGGTGCATAGCGACCATCTCGTGGAATCCTTTCGAGTTGATTGCCCCGCAATTAGCCCTTGGGACCTCCAAAACGATAGATTCAGGCACTCCATAGGAGTTTGTCACCATGTTCAAATCCAACAAGGAAGTGATCGTTAACCAATGGTATATCCCTCAAAATATTGAGGGTTGTCTCGAGGCCATGGGTGATTAGAAGCCCAGGATTCCTGGAAGACGCCTCTGGGCGTGACAAGCGTGAGCCGTAAGAATAGAAACGAGAAATGCTTTTGGGTACCATTGACACTAGAAGAAAGGAACGGAGAAATAAGAGTTAGGGTTTTACGAAGAAGAAGATGGCATGGAGAAAGAGGAGTTTGGGATTTTCTTAGAAAAGGGAAAATGAGAAAGGCACGGTAGAGAAGAAGAGATGAAGGCCAGGACTCGGGGTTTAAATAGAGGAATGATGTCGATTGGACTACTCCGAGTAAGAAGGTGACAAGTGCCACTAGCGAGGGAATGTTGGGAATAAATCCCGTGATTCCCGCTACACAATGAAAGATGGGCACCGAGCCATCACATGTTACCCGGGGCGTGAGGAAGTGTACCAGTGCAGAAACCAAACATGAACTGAGCCATTATAAGTTATGAGTCACTGAAGCGTTAGGGGGTGAAAAAGAAAACTCTCACCACACACGTTTGGTAAGAATTCATAGGATAGCTGGAGAGGACACATTCGTCCCCTACCGGGCTTGGCCCGGTCCACTGCAAGGAGGCCTAAAGGCCAGAATATAGCTAGCTTAGCAAACGATAAAAGAGAAGTTGACCCAAGATCAGTGTGGGAAAAAGGGTTGGCATGGGAAGATGGGACAACATCCACGTTAGCACGCCTCTGCCCAAATAATCCACATTAAATGTATCAGATAGGGACAGACAAGAGATCTCGGAGGCAGACTCTGTCCCTAAAGAAAAAGGTCAAAATTTTTGTTTAAATAAATACAGCCTCTCTAATTAGAGATACTGCCCACCTATACCTAGCTAGGTTTCTTTTAGGCTCCATTTGAGTATTCAATAGTCTCATAATACTCCATTACTATTTTTTATTTTATTATTACTTTTCGTCTATTTTTTACTATTTTTTATTACTATTTACTACTATTTAATATTTTATTATTACTTTTTCACTACATTTTTACTATTATTTACATAAGATCTAAAATCACCTCACTATCCAAACTCTGAAACTCGCAGCACCATTGCCTACCTAATGCACCCAATTCCAAGGCATCAAGGCAGTTGGTAAAAGCATACTCTTTAATTAGATATACTGCCCACCTATAGTTAGGTTTTTTTAAAAGTTGAGTACATGCTTAGAATTGTAGGTAATATAACTTTTAGAGCTTAAAGTAATAAATATTATTATTAAAAGAGTGATGCTACTCTGCCACCTGCAAGTGCCCACTCTTTTTGTACCACCTAGTACAAATTGCACTTTTTTCTTTTTTATTTCAAACATTTTTTTAAACATGTTTAAATATTTAAAAAAAAAACAAATACACTAATAGCCACTTTCTTAACCATTAAAAAAAATTAAAAAAAAATATAAGCATGAGTGATCAAAATGAGTGGGTAAAATGAGGAGGCCTAGTTGCAATATTCTTTTTAAAAAGTTATTTAGTATTTAATAATCATATATTTAAATGACTTTTAAACATGTTATATTTGTTTGAAAATAAATTAAAAAAATTCTTTTTTAGTTAGAAATGACATAAAAGGTTTTAATTTTTTAAAGATTACAACTATATCTTTAATAGAAATAAAATTTTATAATCAAAAGCCGTAATTATAATGAAAGTTATATGTATATTCTCGCCCATTGACAACTTTTTTAAAAGTGTAATTACGTTCCGTAATATCTGAAAAAGTATGTTTGAGAAAAATATTGATAATTTTTCCTAAAATGTATTTGAGAAAAATATTGATAATTTTTCCTAAAATGTACTTTTTAATTTTTTTTTTAATATGAGAAAGTACTTTAATATGAATGAGTCAAATAACGTAATAAACATTATATTGCTTTTAAGGCTTTTTTTAAGACAACTAACGCAACTCCAAATAGGTTCTTAGTTGTTTTACCATTGCTTACATAATGCACCCATTTTCGAGCCATCAAACCAGGAGATAAGGAATTGATCAGTATCCATCACCAACAGTAAGCTCTTAATAATTTAATAACTTTGAAACTGGTGGGACTAAACTTTAATTTTTTTTATGAAGGTGAGGCATGGAAGCTTTAATAATTTAAAGAAGGTAAACAATAAACATAATATGTAAAGCAAGTAAACAAAAAAGAATACTTAGAAATATAAATTTTATTGAAAATAGTAAGATTACTTACAATATTAAGCTTTTCTTGAATACATCATCAGTTGAGATTTCTTGGGTTCAAACGAAGAGGAATACATGAGGAAAATAAGGGAGGGGTTTTTCTCTGATTTTCGCTCCTTACAATTCGCTCTTCATTAATAATGTTTTTCCATCATTCCTTCTTTGTTTATTGGTTCTTCCTTTTATAGAGCTGGGAGCTAGGACCGCTGAGGATTCCTCCATTTGTGGTTTTTCTTTTTCTTCTATCAAATTATTTTCTTTTTGACTTGGTAGCATTAGAGTGCTCTGACGATTCCTACAACTATCGTTTTGTCTTTTCTTCTGTCGAATTATTTTTCTTTTGACTTGGTAGTATCGAATGTTTCTTATCTATCTTGTAACAATTATCTCTGGCAACCAAAACTTTACTAGACTTGATGCGAATTTAATCCCGGGAAGACGTACTTTTCATCAATAGTGTTTTATCAGATTTTTCTATTCCATGAATAGTGTCGGTTACTTGATTTTTCTAATACATTTTTACTTCTTACCTTCCCTTCCTCCTGTTTTTAAAAATCTTCATTGAGGTAAGATTAGGGATCTTCTGCTTCTTGGAAACGTTCACTGTGTCATGAATTAGTCTTAGGACTAGTTTGGTTTCACAAATATTTCAAATCATCTCTTCCCATCTCAACATCAAAATACCATTCAAACACAAATATTTTTCAATTACTTTCAACTTTTTTATCTAATCATTATAACTTTCCCAAATTTTTAAATAAAACACAAAAAATAATTCAACTTTCTCAAATCTCGAAACAAAAAGAATATTAAAAATTTATATTTTCACCCTCGTTTAACTTTATAATTATTTTATTCAAATTCTTTTCTCTCATTTTCCAAAACTCTATAAAAGTTTTAGCTCAAACCATTTCACTACTACATATAAATCATCTCACTATTATTCACAGATTCCTCATCTCATTTATCTCATTTATGTAACTAAACGAGGCCTTAGTGTTAGGAGTGTGACTTTGGCTGAACTTTAGTGATGACTCATTTTCTTCTTCTTGTCTTGCTGAAGATGATGCTGAGGACACTGAAGATGTATCCTTTTGTGTTCCTTCAATTTGAAGTCTTGCTTTTTCTACAAGGAACTTGGTTGGTCTTTTGGCTGGGAGTTCTTTCCGAGCTTGCAAAATGACTTTATAAAACTTGAATTGATCATACCATTTTACATAAAACTTCTGAATACAAGTATTTTGTTCTTTGGAAAATTTTCATTTCAAGATCCATGAGACTTTATACTCGTAGAAATGAGGGAAGCAGGAAATTAGTTATCAACTTGGAAGAAAGTTCCCTTAAAAAAAAAAAAAAAAAAAAAAAAAAAAAAAAAAAAAAACTAACTCGGAAGATAGTTAAAAACTCTCTAATGACTTCACGTAACTCTTTAGAGTAAATCTCCAAGATGGGGCCATAAATAGTCTGCCATCTTAAGAACCAACTTGGAATTTTTCTCTTCAAAGGGTTGTCGAAATTTACAAACCAAAAATGACTTAGGCATCACAGGGGTCACTACACCCATCAAGCCTTCACATTTCTTGTATTACAGGTCCATTGGGCCCATTGACCAGAGTGCGCAACACGACAACAACATACATGTCATGCATTCCACATTTCATAAGATATGTAAGTTTTCACAAGACAAGTATAAGACACATATTAAAATTAATCAGATGGTCATTCAGATGCATGGTTCCAATGTAGTCCAGGCATGGATGCGCAAGCCAGGGAGTCAAGAATGGTCCACCACAGTATATTACTATCAAATTAGATCAGCGGTTCCCTTTGTGGCCGCAGGATGTGGGACAACCTTGCACACAGGGTTAAGTGTATTGGCTAGTCAAATCAGTCAGATAATTCAGGTAAGTCAGATAAGGTAGATAAGTGAAGATACAAGAAATATTTTCAAATCACGCATGTCATAAACTTATGTATGAACTATCCTGATTTTAAATCCTTAGCATAAAATATTTAATGAAAAATCTTATGTTTGTTACGTTTACGTTATGATCGATTTCTACTGAGTCTTTGACTTTTATTTATGAATATTTATGAAAATTGAGCTGCAAGATAGAACTTGACCCAAGGAGGTGTGACAGAGGCAGCTTAGATTATATACACAGTTTTTCAGTTATGATTTTTATAGTATAAGTTTGAAAATTTTATAAGGTTCTTCCGCATAATCTCTTTTATATTTTCAATATTTTAATAGAAAAATTAGGTTGTTTGGGTGTTACATATCAAAACACTTTTAATCTCAAATAAGCTAAAAAGTACGTTTGAGGAAAAACATTATTTTGATAGTGCTTTTCTTCAAAAGTGTTTTTCGGAATAATGTAGATTAACGTAATTCGAATTTTAAAATGACTGTCAATGGACAAAAATACCAATGCAACTTTCAGATAATTACAATTTTCAAACTTTCAAGGATATGATAATAATCTTTAAAAATTCAAGTAATCGTCATTTCTACCTCATAAAGCACTTTTTTAATTTGTTTCCAAACAAATGTAACATAATTGAAGTGCTTTAAACATTTGTTTACCAAACATAACTTTTTAATGGTAGAACTTATTACTTAAATTATAAGCTATAAGCCCTAAATTAGCTATAAGTTATGTTTTCCACTGTAATCTCAAACATGCATTAAGTTTGATTCCATTGTATTGCATTAACGTGTGTATAAATAAAAACTTAAATTAAACGGCCTGAAATAGGGAAGTTAAAGAAATAACCATTTGATGACTAAGGAGATAAAAAAACAAAAATTAAAAATTAAAGGAGCTGTTACAGCTGAAATTAATAGTAATTAGGAGCTGTTTTATTCTTAATCCTCACGACAGACCATTCAATCAGTACTGGAGCACTGTTCGATCGGAGGTTGATAATATAAACAACTTAACAATTTATTCATGCATAATTATTAATACATATATATAACAACAGTAGTGCAAGAAACTTATATATAAGTGAAGCTAGCAAGCTGCATATGATCATCCGTTCATGAAGCTTGCTAGCAAGCTGCAGATGTATTAATTTTATGTTGTCTTTGTGAATCGGACGAGGCCGTTGTCCAAAGGCAATGGAGCTTGCTCGTAGTATAGTGGGGATTCTGGATTAATTCGCTCCATCCTGCACTCGTAAAATAATAGTAGAATTATTAAACCATTAGCAAGAATTTAAAAAAGGCTTATTTATTGTAAGATATATATTTACGATGAAATTAATGACTAGCTATTTGCGATAAGAGTGATCAGTCATTCTTCTGGTAAATAGTCATTTTAATTACAAAAATGATCTGATAATGAATAAACCTTTAAATTCTTATGGTATCATTGATGATCTATTGGATCAGAATGTAAAGAAATATTGAATGCTAGCTTTCCCAGAAAGCTGGTCATGGGTGAAGGCCAGGAAACTCACTTGTAATTTAGCAGAAAATAATGAAGGAAAATGGTCATGACAAGCTTGGCCAGTTCATTTCCAGGACACAATCTGCTTCCTGCTCCGAAGGGCATGAAAGCCCCTGGTTGTTTGACACTCATATTCTATTTCAAGAGAAATGACATTAACGTACTGATCAATTATATAGTTAAAAAAGAACAAAAACAGTATTTATAAACTTAATTGTAATAATTAAATTAATGTATCAAACGACAGCTTACTTCCCATCTTGAGGGATCAAAGTTTTTTGGGTTTTCATATATTGTCGGATCCATATGAACAGCTCCATTCCAGGCCAAAACATTCCATCCTTTTGGTATGGTGTATCCTGGAAATCGAAATAAATATATATATAAATATATACTTCCTTCTCATGAGCCAGTAATATATATATATATATATATATATAATTAATTAAGAAAGGAAACTCAAGAAATAATATTAAAGATTACCATTGATGCTAACATCGATTTTCGCCTTTCGGAATAGTGCTAAGGTATTTGTCATGCGCAACATTTCATCAACCACCTGTACGACAAAACGTACGTAGGGAGTATAGTACTATATATATTATATATATCTAGGAAAATAATTGGTCCAAAAAGAAATTTACAAAAAACTAGTACTTGATCGCATAATAATGTTGCTATGCATTGAATTATAAAACTTTCTTTATTATAAACCCAATCTGATGAAGCACATCATGCATGCTATGTTACTTTGTGAGGTAGTTTTTTCGTATTTTTTTTTTTTTTTTTTTTTTTTTGTGGACATATCAATTCTTATATATATATATATATATATATAAGATGTATGCAGCTTATAAATTGATACGTAAGTAACGTGTAATCATTTCTTGTTGAACTAGTTTTATGATATGAGTTAGGCTCATAAATTTTTTTATAGCATCAGAGCCTACCACAGGATGAATGGGGGACACACTACTTATCCTGTGACAATGACAAAAGAAAAAAAATACTGGCCTACACATGAGAGATAGTGTTGAGAAATAATCTCACATTGTCTGTGGACAATATCTCTAACAGGTATGTTTATAAGGAATGAACAATCATCTCTTATTGAACCGGTTTTATGAGATCATGAGTTAGACCATGAATTTCTTTACTAGTTTCATTCTCCTCTTATATATAGTTGTTAAGAATCTGGTAGATTGTGTCTTATATATATATATATATATATATATATATATATATATATAATTTTCATTCTGAACCATGCATAGATTCGTTCAAAGTTGTAGCTAGTTTCTTTTGCAACTGTATACGATGTTTTAGGCATAGAAAATATATATGAATTAGTTCATGTTAAAAATAATGAGCAGAAAATCATTGATCCATATATACCTTAGCAAGATAGTGCATTTGTTTAATCTCCGCAAGGATCAATCCTTTCTGGGTTGATGGTCTTCTACTTACGATCTCGTCTTGCTCCTCCTGATCAATGGGTCATGATATATATAATATATATATATATATATATATATATATATATATCAGAATCGTGAATATAAATGATTAGACATATGTTCGGCATGATCAAGACTTCATCATGAGGATTGTTCTTTTATTATTTTTGTATTTTTTTATAAGCGAAGACTGGTTAATTAGAGTACTGCATGCATATTGCACATGACTAGCTATATATACCTTGGCTTTTTTGAAGACTTGAGGATTTCCTGCAAGGTGCATAAGTCCCCATAAGGAACCCATTGAGAGGCCATCAAAACCAGCTGACAAGGACGTGAGTATCAGATCTGCAATGTGCTCATCATCCAGATGTTTTCCGTCCTCATCTTCAACATCGATGAGCAAATCAATCATATATTTCTTTCCCACGGTGTCATTACTTTTAGCCATCGCCTTCTTTTCTTCCAAGACAGATCGAATGATCTCTAGCAACTTATTGCGTGCCTGATGCATTGATCGATGACATGTTAATTACTAATGTTCGGATCGAGATCAGAATCTCAATTCTCATCATTTTTAAATATATATAATTAACGAAGAAACTTTACCTTGAGTGCTTTATGGAATGTGAAACCGGGGATATTTATGGCCGGAACCATAAGTCCGCGACGATAATCAGTAAATAGAGTGTCGGTTGCCCGAAAAGTTGATTCCTTGATATAGCCAAGGAAAACGAAGGTTGTGATCTTGAATGTAGCTTTCTTCAACTCATCGACGAGCTCGATTGGCTTTTTCATGCTCGCCCACTCATCCAAAAACTGAATCACGTTCTTCTCTATGTGTTTAATATACATTGCAATTGCTTCCTGCCCATTCAATGGAGACGTTATCAGTTTGCGCAGACGTCTGTGTTCTGCCACCATTACATTGTGTAGAGATTTTTCTCCTGTTAAAAGAAAGACTGATTTCGGATAGCCTAGCCCGAAAGTCTCTTCATTTGTTAGTACACGCCGGTTTAACTCCGGCCGACATAATATGATGCTTGGGCGCCCAAAGATGTGGGTCTTGTAGATTCCTGTCTTCCCATATCTGTCATGTCTCCAACAAATTAAAACATGTATACGTACAGTACACGTTCATCATGTTAAGTATAATGCATGATTTCAATTACAACAAATTATTTAGTCATGAGATCTTTCTTTGCATGCATGGAGTAGTCGTGATCTTTAAGATCAGAGACATGAAAGAAAGACAGATCGATCACCTGGAGATGAGGTGGTCAATGTAATGATTGGGGTCTCCAGCTCTTAGACATTTGAATAGAGACAGCATATTTCCAAGAAAAGGCCATCCCATGTCACCAGGAGGAAGAGGGAACTCAGTTTTTCCCAAGCTGCCAACATAATACCACTCATTCACCTTCTTCAGAAACCAAAATACAAAAGCGTAGCCACCCAGTAAGACTGCAACAATCTGCCACAAAAAGTTCAACTCCATTTTTTTTTTTTTTTGGACTTTCCGATCCTACTCAGCTCGTACGTCCTTGCTGATCACAGCGATATAGCAATGTGTAAATACAACGGCAATATATGCACGGTTTAAGTAGGGCTGAAATTCTTAATTAATTACGCGAAGCCGGCCATGCACAATGCTAACGACTCTATAGTTGGATAAGAATCGGAAAAACTGGGACCATTCATCAAAAATAGGGCCGGCCATTTTATATACGCTACACCTACACCTACGTACGTATACGTACGAAGCATTGATCATAATTAATACATGCATGAGAGTATATAACATTCAGATCAATTACCACGGGTTGGAATATTTATCGCGTACGTAATATTTGTATATGCTCCTTGAACTTTGGTGAATATAGGTTAATTTAAAGTCAAACTTGCATGGATTTATGTTTTTTTTACAGTTATATTTCACGTTTAAAAATAATTTATTTATTATTCAAGCGAGATATATATATCGAGCTTGTTTACAAATTGCTTAATTTTGACAAAGATATATATATATATATATATATATTATGCGTATTTTTCATGAATATTGTATATATTATTTATATATCTTTTTATTATTATTGTATTCATAAGGAATATATATACCTTTTGGTTTTATTTCCCATTTGTTTGTTTAATTGTATATGCAGTTTTGGAAATTTCTGTTTTGTGGTATTTGTTGGTTTCGATCCGGCCCATACCCTCTTATAATTGGCATATATGTTACTTTTAATTAAATTTATCGTATCCAGAAAAAAAAAAAAAAAAATCATAATTTTGTGTTCACAAATAGATCATCATTTAATAAATAATCCGAGTCTAATTTAAATTTGATTGATCAGCTGATCTCGAGTGATATATTTTTACATTTATATTTCTATTGTTTCTAATTTCTTTCATTATGCTGCGAGTATATTAATTATTCTAATTCGTTCGATCTCCATTGTCAGTGACTCAGTTGTCGAGATCATTTCTAAACCACCCTAAAAGTTCGACTAATCTTTTGAGGGCGATGTTGGGATTATTTACTCGATTACCAATCTGGTAATTGGGCAATACTTCTCTCTAAAATATGGATCCCTCCAAACTCCTACCAGTTATATATATGAATATTAAATATATATATATATATATATTATATTCTCTTAAATGCTTAGGAAACATTAATTAAAAAGAAATAGAAAAGAAAAAAGTTGAAAATTTTGTTTAAATAAAAGTGACTCTACAACCACTGCTGGGAGCTCTCACCGCTAGTGTATATTTTTTTTTTTAAGAGAAAAACATACATTACAAACTCGATCTGAAATATACATTACAAGCCAACTACAGCATTAATAACTCTCCAGTATGCACCCGTAACTAACATGGTCTAGTTAAAACTGTAAATTTCTACAGATCTAAAGTCTGAGAGACAATACAACTCTACTCAAGATAGAGTTAATCAAACCCCATACTCCGTCTAAGACGGAGTAGAGTTAATCAACCCCCACACTCCATCTAAGACGGAGTTGAGGACACACTCTACGGACGAAAGTCCAAAATACTATTTTTTTATTTTTATTTTTCTAAAAACAAGACATTACAGAATTTAAAAAACATAGAAAAATAATGGATGAAAGATATAGATCCTCATTCTCAATCTTGGAGAAAAAAATTACACAAACAACGGTTGTGATGGCGCATGAGGGCCACGCGCCACTATGGAGGCATGGTGGACGGTCAAGTCTGAATTAACTGGTGGTCCTGGACCCAAAAAGGTTGTGCGTGGCGGTAGAAGGGCATCATGAGTGGTGGCGCATGGAATAAACGCGCTCTCTTTGGGCCGCACGTGTGGCATACGTATGGAAAGTTTGCGATAAGGTGCGTGATGGTCGCCAGACGATGAAGAACAACAGATCGACCTTCCTCCATACTTAGCCCTAAAAAACACCCAAAAATAAAAAAAACATGCCGGAGAGCGCATGGTGGTCACAGACACTAGGTTTTGTTTTTTGTTTGTTTTTTGACCAAATATTTTTTTAACACTTTTAAGTATTTTTAAAAAGTAAAAAAATATTATAACATCGTTAAAAAATATTTTTTTATTCACGAAGTGAAAAAAAAAAAAAATCCGATGAGCCCCAACGAAAAGACTAATATTTTCCTTAAATAAATACAGCCTCTCTGATTAGATATACTACCCACACATAGCTAGTTAGGTTTCTTTTAAGAGCAACACTACACCTACCAAAAATTTATCCTGAGTCCCAAAAAGTATATTTTATCTTTTTATTTTTATTTTTTTTATATATTTTTTTAATCATTATAAATATTTAAAAAAAATAAAATATTTAAAATATTATTAGAAAATACTTTCTTATCACTAAGTAAAAGAAAAACAAAAAAAAAATTTCGAGATATACTTTCCGGACGTTTAGCATTTCTGTTCTTTTGAATTCGAAGATGAATTGAAATGAATTGTAAATAATAGTGAGATGGATTATGAATAGTAATAAGATTTGTGAGTTAAAGTTAATGAATAATAATAAATATTAATAAGATAAATTGAGATAAATTAAAATAAATTGAAATAGATTGTGAATACAAACCTTCCCTTAATCGATCTGTTAGTTGCAGCACCATTGCCTACCTAATGCTCCCATTTCCGAGGCATCAAACCAGCTGATAAAAGCATACTCTTTAATTAGATACACTGCCCACCTACAGTTAGGCTTTTTTAAAGAGTTCAGGCGTAGAATTAATGTGCGTCATATAGCTTTTAGCTTAAAATTTATAACTTTAGAGCTTAAAAGTAATAAATATTATTATTAAGAAGTTATTTATTATTTAATAATTATATATTTAAATGATTTTTAAATATGTTATATTTATTTGAAAATAAATTAAATATTATTATTAAGAAGTTATTTATTATTTAATAATTATATATTTTAATGATTTTTAAATATGTTATATTTATTTGAAAATAAATTAAAAAATACTTTTTTAGTTAGAAATGACATAAAATGTCAATTGATTTTTTGAAGATTATAACTATATCTTTAATAGAAATAAAATCTTATAATCAAAAGTTGTAATTATATGTAAGTTATATGTGTGTTCTTGTCCATTGACATTTTTTTTGAAAGTATAATTACGTTTCGCAATATTTAGAAAAATATGTTTGAAAAAAAACATCAATTTGAGTGATACTTTTCTTAAAACGTACTTTCTAATTTTTTTTGTTTTAATATGAATAAGTCAAATAATCTAATTTCATCGTTAAATTATTTTTAAGACTATTTAAATATTTTTTAACTACTAACGCAACTCCAAATTATAAGCTCCGAGTTGCAGTACCATTGCCTACATAATGGACCAATTTTCGAGCCATCAAACCAGCGGATAAGGAATTGATCAGTATCCATCACCAAGATGTACTAATTAAGCTCTTGATAATTTGATAACTTTAAGATTGGTGGGAATAAACTTTAATTTTTTATGAAGGTGAGGCATGGACTCTTTAATAATTTAAAAAAGATAAATAATAAACATAAGAGTAATTTTATATATAATCGTGAAATGCGTAAATGCCGCATAATCGCTTTGAAAAAAAGTATGGTCTACTATTAAAAAATAAATTTTTTTTCTTGTGAATCTCATATTTTATTCACTTTTTTCAAAATAATTACGCGACAGTTATATAATTCACGATTATAAATATCTTTTCTCTAAACATAATATGTAAAGCAAATGCCAACAAGGCTAACAACTCTAACGTTGTAAGAGAATCGGGAAAACTGGATTCATGAAAAATTGGGGCCATCACCTACACGGACGTAGAATTGATCAATACCTGAAAGTAAATAACATTCAGAACTACCACGGGTTTGGAAAAAAGACGGCGGGGCGAGGCAGAGAGAAGTTTGTAATTAATTAATATTGTCAGCGGTAATTTGTGAGAAAAGCTAGCTTCTTTTGTACGTTTTACATTCTTTTGTACGTTTTACACTTGTACTCAACTCAATTTATCGTGTAATATTTATGCTCCTTGAATTTTGGTGAATTTAGGTTAATTTAACGTCAAAGTTGCATGGATTTATTTTTTTTATTTTTTGACAGTTAATTAATTCGAACCGTATAACCGAGTTATATTGCATGTTTAAAAATATTAATACATTTATTATTCGAGCAAGATCGAACTTGTTTACATATTGCTTAATTTTGAAAAGTATATTATTCATATTTTCGATAATGTATATATTAATTATATATTTATGACTGAGTAATACTACATACAGTCGTGGAGTGCGCAAGTGCCGTACAATCGTTTTGAAAAAGAGTAGGGTCTACTATTAAAAAATTATTATTTTTTATGTGGGTCTCATATTTATTCATTTTTTTCAAAGTGACTGCACGACGTTTACACTCTCACGACTGCAACTATCATTTATGTTTATGATTATATTCATAAAGAATATACCTTTTGGTTTTATTTCCCATTTGTTTGTTTTACTCATGTATGCAGTATTGGAAATTTCTTTTTTGGGATTTTAATTTTTTTGGGTCCCCAAACTATTACGATCCCACATCTACTAAGTATGGGATTGTTGGTGGTTCATAAGCCCCTAGACACTCTTCATTTGTAAGCCGATTTTTAAGGGTGGGTTTACCTAGTGGGTTCATAACAAATGGTGTTAGAGCCACCTCACGTATGCAGTTCATGTTAGCACGATTGCAATCCTACCGAATAAGGGTGCAAATCGGTCGGTCCGGTTCAGTCCAATCTAACGATAGACCGAACATTTTCGGTCTATCATTTTTTCAGACCGGACCGAACACCCTTAGGGACCGAACCGGACCGGTAGCTATTGGTCCGGTCCGATTGGTCCATTCGGTCATTATTTTTTTCTTTTTTTCTTTTTTTAAATCAATTAATAAAAAAATTTTATGTAAAATACTAAATTAAACTAAGTAACTTATTAATGTGGATTATGTAACAAAGTCAATAAAAAAAATATTTTATATAGTCAATGATAATAAATTAGATGAAAATTACATTATTAATTTATATAATTACTATATAACTAACTAATTGATATTACATATTAGTTAATTGATAGAATATTAATAAGTGTTAATAACATATTTAAAAGTTTATATTGTTAATAGTGATAGGTTAGATGAAGATATATATAAAATATTGTTAATTTATAGAATATTAACAAGTATTAATAACATATTTAAAATTTTATATTGTTAATTGTACAATTATTATATATAAAATATTTTTTTATTTTTATTTTTTATTCAGTCTAGTCCGGTCCGGTCCGGTTCGGGGTGGAAAAATCCTGGACTGTGGATCGGACCGAAAGCTTTCGGTCCTCTAAAACATGGACCGAGACCGACTGGTCTCAATCTCGGTCCGGTTGGTCTAGTCTATCACCCCTAATCATGCGGCATGGGAGGTGATGTTGGCATGACAGTGTTCGTCCGGGGCTAGGAAAAACCTAGCGCACAGCCATCCCATGTGAGCACTGGGACCGCTGTGGATGTCGGTTGCGGAGCGTGGTGGTTATTATGATTCTTTATCGACAAAGTATGTGATTGGTTGGTGGTTTATAAGCCCCTGAGCACCCTTCCCTTATAAGCCGGTTTTCAAGAGTGAGTTCTACCTAATGGGTTCATAACACAAAACCTCTTATTGGCACGGCATGTTAGTTTTAATTACATTTATCGTATTCAAGAAAGGGAAAAAAAATCATAACCAGCTTGTTTAATACATAATTCGAGTCTAATTCAAATTTGATTGTGCTGTTGATCTCTAGCAATTTTTCGAATAATCTTGTTTGTTTTCTTTTTCTTTGTAGAATTTGAATATATATAGGATTTCTTCTATTTTAATTAGCTGCACAGTTTTATATATTTGTTAGAGGTTAGATGTTAGAAATTTTATTTTCGTAATCATCAAGATATTCATTTTGTATCATCTCCATCTATATAATTTTCCTATAAATAATCATGACTAGACTTTGTGTTCAATTTTAATCGAGAATATGATAAATAATCAGGATCTTCTCTTTCTGCTTCTCCTATTTTCCATTTCAATTTCTATTATATTTTACATTTATATTTCTATTGTTTCTAATAATTTCTTTCATTATGTTGCCAGCATATTATTTTTGTTCTCCAAAGTCATATCTAGTGACCATTTCTAATAGGCCTGTGCAGAAAAC
The DNA here is from genome assembly GCF_004785595.1 of Juglans microcarpa x Juglans regia. NCBI lineage: Eukaryota > Viridiplantae > Streptophyta > Magnoliopsida > Fagales > Juglandaceae > Juglans > Juglans microcarpa x Juglans regia. The sequence continues at coordinate 31,177,934 of NC_054602.1, read as the reverse complement.
GTTAGGACCAGGCCCGTCCGTATGGCCCGATTCGACCCGACCAAAACAACGGGTTGAAGCAACTTATGGGTCGAACCCACTGAAACCGATATAAAGACAAAAAAAAGGGGCAGTTCTTCTAAGTACAAGAACCTTATCCTCCATCAAGAAAAGGGGTAGTTGAAACTTGAAGTACACTCTCTTAAAATAGAAACTCAGAAACCCTAGCCTCCATCAAGAACAACGCTGCCATCTCCAGACTCTGCGGCCTCTGTGGCTTCCATTACCGAACTCTACGTCGCCATCAAGAACAACATTGACATTGAGTCCCTACTCAAGAAATTGCACATAAGTGGTGTCGGCTCCTCCACTAAGGATCACGCTGATGAAGCTTATTCTTCTTCTTCTTCTTCTTCTTCTTCTTCTTCTTCTTTTTCTTCTTCTTCCGATGGGTTTGTGGTCGAAAACGTTTCAAGGGGTGAGAGATGAGATTTCAGGGAGATTTATATAGGGATTCGCAAGGAGGCATCAGATTCACTAACAACGGCTTCTGTTACTTTAATCTGGTTTTGGTTACCAACGTTGCGGGGGCAGGAGACATCGTGCGGGTGAGCATTAAAGGATCGAACACTGGGGTTCAATTTTCCTAGCTTACTTTTTTTTGTGATTCTCCCTTATTTTAGCTTGCTTTCCCAGCTTCGATTTTCCTTTAATTTCCCTAGAAAGTTTGAAGTGATAGGGTGAGGATACTTTCAAGTTGTGTCTGTAATAGTGAGCGCTGGTTAAATTTGAAAATTCAGGAAAGGGATTGTATAGGGATTGTGCATTTATCCATGAATTCTTGAGAAAATGTGCTCTGTTTGTATTGGTTGATGATGGGTTTTGATCAGATTGTATAGGCATAGTGGGATTTGTAAGGTTTTTTTGGATCTATTTGGATACGATTCACTTACCATTACCTGTTTCCAATATCTGGTCGGGTCGGCCCATAGCGGATTGGCCCGTTTTTAAGCCGGGTCGAGCCAAAACATGGACCGGGTTGGTCGGGTTACAGCCCTAGTTTCTAAAGCACCCTAAACGTTAGACTATTTTTTTAGGGTCCGGCTTGGGTCATGTGGCAAAATAACTAGATATTTCCCATTAGTCAAACTGACGCCGTGTAGTACTGTTTTTATGTTGATCAAATATGATCTGGTTTTAAGTTCTATAGTTTTTTTTTCCACAACGTCAGTTCCAAGCAAACAAATCTCAATATTTTTTTAATTAGAACAATATTAATTTTTCCTTATACTGAAACCAATTATATTATTTTTTGAATCAACAAGTATTGCTTCTCATTCATTCATAACTGAAAGTTGTTCATTATAAATCATCTCTCTGATTACAATAGAATTAATCTCAACAGGTCCATCTTCAATCCAGCAGATTCTCCCTTTGTCTGCAAAGCTCTCTTAGCAAGTTCATCAGCTACACTGTTTTCTTCTCTGAAAATAAAGCCAAACTCCCAATCTGATCTTTTAGTTAAAACACCTCTGATGTCTTCTACAATCTACCACATCCAAGCACCTATAGGAGCCTTTTTATTGATCTTTTTATCATCTTTTGTGCATCTCCTTCAAAATTTACATTTCTGATATTCAGTTCTAAGACTAACTCCACGGCCCTCCATGCTACAGTAGCTTCAGCTAGTTCAGAGCTTCCTATAAATTGCTTTAAGGCACACAATGAAATTAGGAGTTCACCTTTATGATTCCTTGCAACAATACCCATACCCATTCTATTATTTGCCTTATCAATAGCAGCATCAAAATTAACTTTTGTGAAACCTTCAATTGGTGGCTGCCATCTGGTATCCATTTTTCTTAAACTTTCTACCTCATTTTGCCCTCTTTTGCCTCATCTGTTTCTCGGAAACTTCAAGGTTAGATAAAGCAACCTGTATTACTTCGCTTGGACAATCAAAATTATTCTCAAACACATTTTTATTCCTTCTGGACCATAATCCTTTGAAGATGATAGCTAATTCTTCTAATTGAGTCTGCTGAAAGCATTGCTGCATTCTTTCCCATAGCTAAAAAAATTCTATCTCTACACTACTCCACTTCTGTACGCCACTTTGCTTTTCTGCTCACACATCACTTGCTGCTGGGCATGACCATAGCACATGTTCTATTGTCTCCTCTTCCCTACAGCATATTGGACATATAGAATCTTCTACTATCTTCTTCTGATACAAATTTTTCTTTGTAGGTAAAATAGAGTTTAAAGCTTTCCACATAATTGCTTGGTTGTGTTAGGGATATGCAATCTCCGAATCCCTTTCCAAACATGTTTCTGCGACTGGCTATTGGAACTCTCACCATAAAATTATTTTTCTTTACTTATCCCTAAATGATAAGCACTTCAAACTAAAAACTTTCCATCCTTTGTATAACCCCAAATGGCCTTGCCGTCATCCCCGTTTCTTCTCAGTAGGATGCTGCATATTTGGATGGCTTCCTCTCTACTGAAAATATTGAAAACCAACTCCTCATTCCATCTGTGATTGTCTTCTAACACGAGAGCATTTACTTTTGAATTAGCATCCAAGATGTTCACTGAAGATCTCACTTTGAAACTAGTAAGTTGAGGGAGCCACTTCTGTTTCCAAATATGAATACTCCTATCATTGCCAACTCTCCACACTATTCCTTCTTTTAATAATTCCTGAGCTGCCAACATGCTCCTCCACATAAAGGATGGTCTGTAGCCCAATTCTGCATCAATAAATTGAGAGTTGTTGTAGTATTTTTCCTTGAAATCTCTTGCTACCAAACTATCAGGATTCTTCTGTAGCATCCATCCTTACTTAGCTAACGTGGCCCTATTAAATACTTCAATATCATGAAATCCCAACCCACCATCTCTTTTGTTTTCACCCAATCTACTCCACTTCTTCCAGTGAATCTCTCTTCCCTCTTTCTTACTACACCACTAAAACTTTGATAACATAGAATTAATCTCAATGCACACTCTTTTTGGCAGAAAAAATACATTCATCATATAGGTAGGAATTGATTATAACACAGCTTTTATAAGAACCTCCTTCTCAGCTGTGGATAAAAGTTTATTCTTCCAGATATTGATTTTCTTCCACATCCTATCTTTGATTCCCTTAAATGTCTGGTACTTCAATCTTCCAATCATAGTTGGTAGACCGAAATACTTGCCATAGTCCCCACATATAACAGCTCTAGCTTCTTGTAAGATTTCTTTTTGCAGTAGGCCACTAGTATTAGAGCTGAACAATATAGTTGTTTTTTTTTTCTGTTAGTATTTGAATTGACGATTCTTCATAGAGCTTCGGTATCTCATGAATTCTCTTCCAGTCTTCCCTGTTGGCTTTATTAAAAATCACACAATCATCTGCAAATATCATATGAGTGATTTTAATTCCACCCCTTATAGCAGCCACTCCACACATCTTCTCACTTTGTTATGCTTTGCTCAATAGAGAACTTAGGCCTTCTGCACACATTATGAAAAGGTAAGGAGATAGTGGATCTACTTGCCTTAAGCCTCTTGTTGGGAAAAAAAAAAAAAAAAAAAAACTCTCACTAGTCTTTCCATTGACCACCATAGAATATGAGACAGATTCCACACACTCCATAATCAGTTGAATCCATTTTTCATTGAATCACATCTTTCTAATTTTTAATCTTAAGTACTATCACTCTATTCTATCATAGGCCTTAGACATGTCCAACTTCAAAGAGATGCTTCCAACTCTTCATCTTTGTCTTGTCTTCATAGAATGTAGTAATTCATATGCCACCATTACATTGTCTATTATGGATCTTCTTGGTACAAAAGCACTTTGGAAGTTAGAAATAATATGTGGTAATACATTCTTAAGCCTATTAGCTATAGACTTAGCAATAAGCTTATACAAGACATTACATAAAGAGATAGGTCTATAGTCATTTACAGACAATAAGGCACTAATCACAGGAACAAGAACAATATTAGTATAATTCAGACAATTAGGCATACCTCCTCCATTAAGGAACTCTATTACAGCCTTGCATACCTTAGACCCCACTGAGATCCAGTGTTGTTGGTAAAACTCTACTCCAAAACCATCTGATCTTGGAGATTTAAAAGGGGCATTTGTTTCACTGCTTCATAGATTTTTGTAGCCGTGAAGGGGGCCTCCAATCCTGCATTCTTATCATCTATCACCTTTCTATCAATACACTGAAGACATTCTTCAATAACTTCTAATTGTGGGTCTGAAGTAGTGTAGATATGTTGGAAGTGGTTTTTAAAAGCATTGGCAACTGTAGCCTCTTCACACTTTGTAACACCATTTGAGTCCCTAACTTTTTTATTGAAATTCTGCTTCCTTCTTTGTGTGGCACAAGCATGGAAGAATCTAGTGTTCCTGTCACCTTGTTGATACCAGTGCCTTTTTGCCATTTGCCTCCACTTTAAGTCTTCTTTGTCTAATAAAGCCCCCAACTCTCTTTGTGCCTTCATAACTTCCTCCACATTCTGCTGCCCTTCATCATCTTGCACCTGCTTCAACAAATTCGACTTTTCTTTTAGAAGTTTTCCTGAATCAATATTAGAATGCCTGCTCCACCCTACTAGAGCAGTTCTACTTTTCTGTAACCATTATTGGACCTCCTATAGAGACACTCCATCTCCACTCTCCTGTCCACACCTCATTTACAATTTTCTTGCATTCTTCTTTAGAACCTCATACTACTTCATATCTGAATGACCTACTAAATCCACCCTTATTGAAGCACTTTTGCCAAAAAAGTAAATATCATGGGTCTGTGATCAGAATAACTTGCTACCAGAGTCTCCACCTTAACAGTTTTAAAATAGTCTAGCCAGTCTCTGTTAGCTACCCCTATCCAATTTTTTTGTAGTAAATGTATCATCACAGTGCTTGTTGCTCCATGTATACTTCGAGTCAGTCCAACCCAGATCCCACAATGCACCCTTCTCCAAGGTTTGCCTAAACTTATTCGTTTGAGATTCAATACGCAATCTACCTCCTTTTTTTTTTCATCTTGTGAGAGTATTTCATTGAAATCACCACATACAAACCAGGGCACATAGTCTGCTGGTTTCAAAGACGCAAGTATATCCCATGTATCTTGCCTTTTACTTGTTTCTGGGTGGCCATAAAATCCTATAAACTGCCACTCTCTTGTTCCTTCTTCATTCATAATTCTCGCATTTATATGGAACTTGGAATAGGACTGAATTATCGCTCCTATTTCGAGTTTCCACAAAAACACTAATCCACCACTTCTACCTATTGGATCCACCACTAGACACCCATCAAACTTGAGCTTCCTTTGCAAGAACTCTCATCTATAGGCATTTGTCTTAGTTTCCATTAAAAAAACTAAGTTAAATCTATTCTCCTTCATTATACAGTGAAGGTCATGAACTGCACGATGGTTTCCAAGCCTCCGGCAGTTTTAACTAAAAGTTTTCATGGCTCTTGGTGGTACTGCCTAGCAACCACCGCCAATCGAACTTCAAAATCATTGTTTTCCCCATGCTCATTACCTCTCATTCTCTTCCTACCATCCTCACCTTCATCTCCCACATCTTCATCAATCATTCCCCTCTTCTTAGAGGGATACAACATTACATTTTTAGTAAATTTACCTCTGTCACTTGCACGTTTCTTCCAACTTCCTTTAGTCTTGTGAATCATTATTCCTCTAGTGCTATGCCTTGTAACAACATTCGTTTCACCCTCTACCTCTATATGGGCTGGACTAAAATGATTGTCCAACCCATAACTCCTGATCTCATCTTCCTTCTCTTTCATAATACGTTCAAAATCCAAACCCATGCCCAGGCCCAAGCCCAACTCATTACCTACTATCTCCTTTGTATTTTCAAAATAGATATGCATCGTATTCTTAGCCTCGGTTTTTTCAACCGTTCCTTCCTTTTGTTTTTCACCAAATACCACTTCAAAATATGCATCCTGATCCTCATCCAAATTTCAGTAGGATTTTATTTTTGGATTTTCGCTCGCCCTGCCCCCCGTCTTTGTCCCCAACTCAGCACTCTCCACTGTGTTCTTCCTCATCCTCTCAGTTCCTACATGGATATTCAACCCAGCTTTTTCCGCAACAAAAGGTTCTTTACTCTGGCCCTCGTTCATTATTTCCTTGTATGTATCCACTCTGGTTTGACTTCTTTTCAAGTACATTGATTCAGCTCTGAGCCACGTCCCATACGACTGAAATTGTTCTACAAGAGGTTCTAAAACTTTACTCTTCAACAGACAACCCCCTTTTCCATGCACCAAACAACTACATGCAGAGCACACTTTGGGCAGCTTTTCATATTTTAAAGGGATCCACACTTTTTCTCTATTAACATGGATCATCCTCCCTCTAGACAGTGCCTGATGTATATTCATTTCAATTTTGAGTCGGAGAAACTTTCCCCATCCATTTCCATCCTTCGGAGTGTCAACATCAATTACCCATCCAATTAAATTGCCAATTTACTTTCCACAATTTGTTTATATATGCTAACAGTAAGTTATGAAGTTGTACCTAGAATTCTTCACTATCAAAACTGATTTACTTGGTTGAGAGAACCCACCAAGCACTTTTAACACATCTGTTGCTTCTGTACAATTATGCCTAGTTTGTTTTTACAAATTATTTCTTCTGATTTTATTTAATTATTTTAATTATTTTAATTTTTTATATAAAATATAATAAATAGTTTAATTTTTTTAAATTTTAAAATAAATATTATATTAAAATATTATATTTTAATATTATTATTTTTATTTTTTATTTTTTTATCTCATGTCATCTTTCTTTCTCTTCTCCGTACAATTTGTGTATTTTTCCTCCCAAATTGGCTTGGAAAACCGATCTTACGTTTTGAAACAAAATTTTATTTATAATTGATAAAATTAAAATTAAATCATCTTGCGTATCAAGTTTTTTAAAAGTAAATTTCTACTCATCATCATCCCACATCATATATTATATATAATTTTTTAATTTTAATTTTTTTTTTCTTATCAAATGTGTGGTATATAGATGATAAATAAAAGAACTCAATTAGTTTAACAATAATAAAGTAAAAATAAAATAAAAAAAGTAAGATGTGCGAGATAATGAATAGCAAAACTCTTTAAATAATAATACAGTAAAATATAAGAAAAATTCTATTTATCATCCCCACACACCGCACACCACTTTTATTTTTTTATTTTTTTCTCTTACTAAATGTGTGGTATATGGATGATGAATAGAAAATTTCAATAAGTTTAAGAAGAATACAATTAAAAAAATTAAAAATAAATATATAAAAAAAGTGTGGTGTATGATATGTGGGGACGATGAGTAGCAAAGCTCAAAATATAAATCATTATAGTGAATATTTTTCAAAATTTCCAATAGAATGAGGTTTCATTTAAAATTCTTAAATAAATTTTTTTAAATCTTTATTTAATAGAGCAATTTAAAATGTTGTAAAACTCGTGTCTCAATTTAAAGAGATTTTAGAATATAAAATATTTCAGAATACAAATTATTTATCGTATTAAATATAGAATTTAGTATCATGGATCTTGCATAAATTAAAAAATATATGACTTATTTAAATCTTTATTTAATGAAATGGTTATTAAATTTTTCTAAAAAACTAATATAAAAGAAATTAAAGAATCTCACTTTTAATTTTGGTGGCCGTATCCTTGGGCCGGCCTTGCCTCTATATGAGCTTCCAAGTATAATTGTTGAGAGAGACAGATATATATATCTTATCTTATAAGTAATAAGCGGCTATAAGCAGTTGTCGTCCACCTTTTTTTTTGATTTTATCCCTAGTTTTCAATTCATTTTCCTCTCCGACATGTTGCGTTCTTCTTTGTTAATTTTTTTCCCTTTTTGCCCATTCTTTTACATTTTTTTCCCTTTGTATCCCACCTCTTGCTTTATTTTTTTTCATTCTTATCCTCAGTTTTTATATTTATTCCCGTCTGTCTTCTCTTTTATTTTTTTCACCCTTTTGACCCCTGCTTTTCTGTTCATTTTCCGCTGATGTCCTCTTTTCGTGCAATACTTTGTGTAGCTTCTGAAAGATTTTGGATTATTTCTCTTATCTTACCGCCGTTTCCATCTAGATTTTTTTCTTCTAGATTTTTCTTCTCTATCTTTTCCCACCGCTCCTATGAGAATAATTTTTCCTTGTTAATTTTAATACCTTTTTTTTTTTTTTTTTTTTTGCAGACTGAATTTTGCTTTTAGTTTTTCACACCGCTTCTGCCGCTTCCACCGCTCTGTGCTGGGAATAAAAATAATTTTTGCTTTCACCGTTTACCGCTTGGTTATTTACTATAAATAGACTGCTGGCATTACAACGTTCCTCACAAAAATGTCTCTTCGCTCTGGGTTTTAAATTTGCCTCTCAGTTTTTCGATTTCACAAGTAAGTCTTCTTATGTTGATTATTCGCTTCTTTCATGTTTATTATTTTGAACTAAATATTTCTGACTATTTATTCAGTTATTTATTTATATGTAATAATTAATTGTTAGAAGTAAATAAAAAAAAAATAGTCAAAACGAAAGAACAACAATAAAAAGTTGCATTCATATTTGGAATAACAAATCTAAATTTAGTTGTGAATGTCGAAATCAACTAGATATCTTTCAGTTTGTATTTGTGCTCGGATGACTATAAACTTTTCTATGCTTTAATGAAATAGTACACATGTGATTAAATTCCAAACTAAAAAACAAAAAAAAAATTAGCTTGGATTATGTTAGACCAAATACTTACAATCTAAAATTATAACTTAAATTCATAACATAGTAAGCATTTACGTGAGAAAGAAAGCAGAAATTGGAAGTAAAAAAAAAATCTAGGTATGACTAATAATGTAAAAACTAGAAATTACAGCTACAAAAAATAAAAACAACATCTGTAAATAGAGTGAGTCATTTTTTATATGCAATATATAGATGAAATGTTATATAATATATATATAGACGCACTCACTCTGTTTATATATAGCACTCAATATTTAAAAATAGATGAATAATTACTAAAACATATAAAATAAAGTTCTCATATAAACAGATGTGTTAAAATCCAAACTGCAAACTTTGAAATTAAAAAGTTACAAGCTGCAAACTACCTAAGATACAAACCGTATAGTGTTTATCAGCTACTTGCTACACATGCACATCAAAAACTTATAGAATACAAACTAGAAGAATAAAACTTCATATGGTCATCTCTAAAACTTATAAAAAAAAATTCTCATATAGACAGATGTTAAAATGCAAACTATGAAGTGTTTATGAGATAGTTGCTACAAATGCAACTTAAAAAACTATAGACTACAAACTAAAAGAATAAAACTACATATGGTCATACCTAAAAGGCAAACTACAAACAACTACTAAAGAATATATAAAAACAAAATAAGGAAATATTAACATTTTTAAATCAGCAAAACAAATCTACAAATTTGTAGGAATTTGGAAAAAAAATCCCTTCAACAAAAAAAAAAAAAAAAAAACCCCTACAACCCAAAACACAAAAATAAATCAAAATAACAAATAAAAAAAAGAAAATCAAAGGAATACATTATTATGTGTTGACAAAAAAAATACCTGCCAACAAAAATACGATCGCAGCGATAGATCCGAAGAATAGATCTAGAGATCTTCATGCATTTAAAAAAAATAGACCTGCAACCAAAATAAAAATCAGAAGATAGAATCTAAAATTTGTGTCGGTTGAGAAAAAACTATTTACACGAAGTGAAGTAACAATCGCAGAAAATGAGAAAAAACAGACCAAGAAGAACAAACCAGCACACACCAAGCGAAAGAAAAAAAAATATTAAAAAAAAAACCCCAATCTGAAAGATCAAGCTTCAAATTCGTAGAGTTTCAGAGGCTTGGGAAAAATCAGAAAATAAAAGGAAATACAGGGATGGCAATTTTTACAGATCTAGAGATCTATATAGGCATAGTAAAAAAAAATGCTTCCACACAAAATATTCGCCATAGCAACCCATGGGACAAAAAAAAAAACAATTCAAAATGTGAGAAAAAAAAATCTCAAATCTGTTTGTTCACAAAAAAAAAAAAAAATTATGTGAATTAAATAAACCACCACAGAGAAAGGAAAAAACAGATCAAACCAAGCCACAACCCATCGGACAAAAAAAAAATCTAAATGTGAGAAAAAATATCTCAGATTTGTTCGTTCACAAAAAAAAAAATTATGCGAAATAAATAAACCACCACAGGGAAAGAAAAAAAAACAAATCAAACCAACACACATCAAAGAAAATAAACAAGAAAAAAATTTGTTAGATCTGAAAGATGGAGCTTCAAATTCCTAAGATTTCGGAAAACAAAAGTGGTGATTTTTGTTTCTCTATTGAGAGAAGATGTAGAGATCGACAAGAATAAGAGAGAGGAGCTGTGAGAGAGAGATTAGACTGAGAGGGAAGAAGAAGAGAGAGGAGTTGCGAGAGAGAGAGTAGATGCAGAGGAAAAGGCGAGAGAAGTCGAGGGAAGAAGGAAGACTCTGGAATCGACGAAATGGAGGAAGAGGCGAGTAACGATGTATTTATAGTGGTGAATGTAGAATTAGGGTTTGCTGTTAATGGAAACGGTTCTGTTTTTGAACTGGAATGGAATGGGTTGTGCCGTTTTCAATGAATATTTCATTTTAATAATAATATTTTTATTAATATAAATATAAATATAAATTTCCATAAACTAAAAATATATATTTTATTAATATAAATCGAATATTTTCTAATGTATTTTTTTTTTTTTTTACAAATTTGCTACTTTTGTTCTTAGTTAACTATTCCTTGTTCCAGTTGTTGTCAATTTGTTCTACTTCCACTGTTTTTTTACTCCTCCTCTACTTTTTGATATGTTATCTTCTACATCATTTAAAAAAATGTTATTCAATTTTTTATTTATCTTATATAAATGTATCTATACTCAAAATAAATTGATCACATTGTATTTTTGTTGTATGAATATTTTTTTTTTCTAATCATATTAATTTCTTTTAATATATTTGTTTTATTTTAAGATATACTATCTCATTTAATTCATTTAATATAATCTGTATAAAATTATTTGTATATGATTAAATTAGTTAGCACTTAGCAATGTATTTTTGTTTGTCCTCTACTTTACTTTCTGGTACTCTTGTTTTTTTTTTTTTTATTTAAAGTATGTTTTTTATATTTATTATGTAATATTTATTTGATTTATTCATATGTCATATTTATATGTCTAATACATTATTGTTTAATTCTTAAATTTGTCTGTTAAATTCATGCAATGTCAATAATTTGTCATAACAAATGAAAAATGTCAGATTGGCGAGATTTGAGACTATGGCAGGAAGAAATAGAATATACAGAGAGCTTTGTGTTTTGTTGTTAAGAATAGGGTAGAAGAAGAGAGATGATAGAGACAGGAAGGAAGAAATGGGAGAAGTGCAAGAGAGAAAGACATAGAAGAAAGAGAGAGAGAGAGAGAGAGAGAGAGAGCGAAGAAAACTCTGGAAGCAAAGGAAATGAGACGCTGCGATTATAGCGCCCTATTTATACTGCCTAATGAATTTAGGGTTTCCTTCTCCTTAAAACGCCACCGTTTTTACTCTCTATCTATATATATATATATATATAAACAAAAGAAAAAGATTAGAATATTAAGCAAGTTTTATTTCCAATCTCACAAATTTTTGTTATTATATAGTTGTTTATGTTTGTGAGAGTTAGATAATCACTTATTATAATTAAATTTAAATAAAAAAATATTAATAGATTATATTCTAATACGTTAGTACAGCTTTATTTAACAAAATACAATGTATTATTAAAATAATTATGTGATCTTATATAATATATTTCTTTATAACAGGTACTTTGGTTTTGTCACTTTATACTTGTCTCGCTGTTCATTGTTTAGCTCTATTTCCACTGACTTTTTATTTGCCCTTGTCTCCAGGTATGTATTAATATTGTTTATACAAATAAATGTTATTTTTATATTTTATAATATTTAATGCATTTATTTGTACAAATGTACTGTTTATTTCTTCGAATCTTCTTCATGTGCTTTTTATGTTTACATGTTTGACAAATTGTTATTGGTTTCTTATTAGTTCATAAAATTGCTGCGATATTCCTATCTTGTCATAAAAATGCCAACTGGTAGGTCAATCTTATTTAAAAAAAAATTCAATTTCTATTAAGACTTTTTTAATTAATTTGTATCTAACATTCTTTAAAATTAAATTATGAAGAATATGGAGAAAATGTTCCAAAAAAATATTGGTACGGTGCTCAATCGGAGGAGAAGAAAGAAGAAATACGTTGAAAGAAGAGAAAAATGTATGCTGAGCTGAAAGAAAATCGAAATCAAATAGAAACAAGATCCCATCATAATTTATCTTATACTTCAAGGGATGATAAAATTGTTTCTATAAGAGAAATTGGATCTTCTTCAAACACTCACAGTTTTGACAATACTGTGAATAGAAATGGATCTACTCTAGAAAGGCTAAGGACTTCTATTTCTAACAGTATTGTCAATATTCCAACAGGGAATACTTGTTTTAGACAAGTATTGAAAACCATATTTTTGGAGCCAAATCATCTACCATCAGTTATTCCATGTCAATATTGTGGAGCAAGAAGATTTTATCATGAGCCAAATGGCTTATGTTGTGCTGATGGGACAATAGCATTGACTTGTAATCAAACTTCAGACGAGCTTTATCAATTGTTTACTTCTGATTCGACTGAGTCCGAAAATTTCCGTACATATGCACGTACATACAATAATAAATTCGCTTTCACGTCTTTTGGAGTTAAATTTGATGCAGACTTATGTAGAAGGAACAGAGGAATTTACATATTTAGAGTTCAAGGACAAATATATCACTACATTAACAATTTAATCCCTGAAGATGGACATCCTTCATATTTACAATTATATTTCTATGACACTGAACATGAGCTAAACAACCGTATAGACAATGCAGAAAGATTGGATGCTTCTATCATTGCTAAGTTGATGACTATACTTAATATTAATCCATACTGTCACTTCTTCCGAATGCTCAACAACATTCCAAATCTTGAAAACCATACAATTCGTATAAGATCAAATGTTGATTTAGATCAGCGTGTTTATAATGCTCCCTCAGTATCACAAGTTGCAGCTATATGGATAGAAACTAACACATCTACTGAACAAAAAGGCAGAGATATTATTGTCTTCAACCAAACAGGTGGTAGTCATATTGTTCAATATTATTTTGGTTGTTATGATCCGTTACAATATCCACTACTGTTTCCTTTCGGTGACTCGGGTTGGCATCAAGGAATCAAGAAAATTGAAAGAAGAACAATATCATTAAACACCCAAACATTAGAATCCCATCATATTGAACATTCAAATAGCGCAGAAGAATTTCTTCGGAATGAACAAATAGTCATGGAAAAAAGGAAGAAATTGCCTACAGTTTCTTGTCGGAAATACTATTGTTTTAGACTACAAATGAGAGATACATGTAGATCAATTTTATTATTATCTGGTCGTTTGTTACAACAATTTGTTGTTGACATGTACATTAAAATAGAAACATCAAGATTAGATTATTTTCGTTCAAAACAACATGAAATTAGATCAGATGTATATCAAGGCATTGTAGATAGTATTTCAATTGGAGAAACTAATGCTTCCAAAATTGGAAAACGCATTATCTTACCTTCATCTTTTATTGGAGGTCCAAGAGATATGCGTAAAAGATATATGAAAGCAATGACTTTAGTTCAACATTTCGGCAAACCTGACATTTTCTTAACTATGACATGCAATCCAAACTAGAATGAAATTTTAGAACAACTAAATCCACATGAAGATGTTCAAAATCGTCCTGATTTAATCGCAAGAATCTTTAGAGCAAAATTAGAAGACTTAAAAATTGATCTGTTCAAACAACAAATTTTTGGCAAAATTGCAGCATATGTTTACACTATTGAACATCAGAAAAGAGGTTTACCACATGTTCATTTCCTAATTATACTTCAGAGAGATTGGAGAATTTATACCCCTGAAACTTTTGATGAAATTGTTTCAGCAGAAATACCTGATAGAACAAGTAATTTACATTTGTATAAGGCCGTGGTTAAACATATGATGCATGGTCCTTGTGGAATATTGAATCCAACCAATGTATGTATGAAAAAAAATGGCATTTGTAAAAATCAATATCCTAAAGAATTTGCACCTACAACAACTGTTGGAACATATTGTTTTCCATTGTATAGACGTCGTAACAACGGAATCACCGCTAAAATTAGGGGACAAAATTTAGACAATCAATGGGTCGTTCCGTACAATCCATACCTCCTTTCCAAATACAACTGTCATATTAACGTTGAGATCTGTTCTACAATTAAAGCTGTTAAATATTTATATAAATATATCTATAAAGGACATGATCGCATTGCTTTCAATGTTACGAATGAAGAAAATAACGAACAAATTGATGAAATTAAACAATTTCAAACTGGCAGATGGATTACTCCACTGGAAGCAATGTGGAGGATATATAGTTTCACACTTAATGAAATGTATCCATCAGTTTATAGTTTGCATTTACACCTTGAGAATCAACATTTAGTATCTTTTCGTGCACATCAAAATCTAAACACTGTCTTAAATTCAGGTCTGTCGAATAGATCAATATTAACACAATTTTTTTATAGGAATCAAATCAACAAAAATGCACGAAATTTGTTATATGGAGAATTTTCACAAAAATTTGTTTGGAATCCAGAATATAAAATCTGGACTCCAAGAAAGAAGAAAACTGTTATAGGTCGAATTATTACAGCTAATCCATTTGAAGGCGAAAGATATTATTTGCGAATACTATTAAATCATATAAGAGGACCAACATCGTTTGAAAAACTAAGAACAGTTAATAACGTTGTCCTACCAACATATCGCGAAGTAGCTACTTCACATGGTTTGTTAGATAAAGATAGCAGTCTAGAAGATTGTTTAGAAGAAGCCTGTCTATATCAAATACCAAATAGTTTAAGACGTCTTTTCTCAACAATTTTAGCATATTGCAATCCTACAAATCCAAAACAACTCTGGGAACGATTTGAAAAAGAAATGTTTACAGATTTTCTTGCAACAAACATACCATTAGGAAATGTTAGAAGAATGGTTTTGCAAAATATTGCTTCCACACTTGAATCTATGGGAAAAAATATAAATATGTATCATTTTGCTCCTGTTGATACATTTTACAATGTCGAAGAATTTATCAATAGAGAAATTGATGACGAGCGAACTGTCACAATTCCAATAGAAGACTTACTTGCATCAAATTCCTTAAATTCCGAAAAAAGAACGCTTATGACTTGATACTACAAACCTTATCATCAAATGAGTCTACTGCATTTTTCATTGACGGTCCTGCTGGTACTGGTAAAACTTTTTTGTACAAAGCACTTCTAGCTACAATCAGGTCAAAAAATATGATAGCACTTGCAACTGCATCATCGGGTGTTGCTGCATCAATCTTACCTGGGGAACGAACAGCACACTCAAGATTTAAGATTCCATTAAATGCAGATAAAGATAGCACTTGTAATGTCATTAAACAAGGAAGTCTTGCTAAATTGTTACGTCTTGCAAAGTTGATTATATGAGATGAAGCACCTATGTCTACAAAATATTCCATAGAAGTATTAAATAAAATGTTACGAGACATAAATGATATAGATCTCCCTTTTGGTGGCAAAGTTATTGTTTTTGGTGGAGACTTTCGGCAGGTATTACCTGTAATTCGTAAGAGTACAAAAGAACAACAAATTGATGCAAGCTTGGCTTCTTCTTACATATGGTCTATCTTGAAAAAAATCAAATTAACAGAAAATATGTGAGCTAGATTGGATCTTAATTTCTCACAATATCTAATCGAAGTTGGCAATGGCAATGCTCCAATAACAATCGATGAAAATATCAAAATTCCAGAACAAATGATTATCCGTTATAACAACGAAGTTGAATCTCTAAATTCTTTGTTAGACGCTGTTTATGGAAATATGTCAAACTATTCAAACAATTTAACATAGATGGCAAATCAGGCTGTACTAACTCCAAAAAATCGATCAGTCGACGAAATAAATGCTATTTTCATTGACAGATTCCCTGGCGATATAGTACGGTATTATAGTTTTGACAAGACAGTTGATGTATCTGAACAGGAAATTATGGAAGATTTTTTAAATACATTAACACCGAACGGATTGCCACCGCATGAATTGTTACTTAAGAAAAATTGTCCTATTATGTTACTTAGAAATATTAATCCTTCAGAAGGTTTATGCAATGGAACACGGTTGACATGTTGTAATTTTAGTCGTAATATGATTGACGCACAGATTTCATTTGGCCACTACAGTGGTAAAAGAGTTTTTATACCTAGAATTCAATTTTTACCAGAAACAAATGAAGCTAATGGCTTCCAATTTAAAAGAACACAATTTCCTATTAGATTGAGTTTTGCAATAACAATAAATAAATCACAAGGACAAACATTAAATTATGTTGGAATATATTTACCAGAGCCTGTTTTCTCACATGGCCAATTGTATGTTGCACTATCGAGAGCTAGAACTTCTGATTCAGTAAAATTGCTTATAAGACCAACATCAAGTACTGTTTGTGAAATAAATTATACAAAAAATATTGTATATAGAAATATCTTGAAATTAACAAATTCATTGTGATATAATGTAAGTGTTTAGATACTTTTAACGTCATTATTATTTATAAACTTGTTCATTTGTTTTATTAATATTATAGATTCTAGGTTATGTATTAACATTTCTTAATTTTCGCAGTTTTATTTGCAGTAAATATGCGGACCATCTATAAATCTATTAAAGATATCACTCAAAACACCAAAAACTGAAAAATAAAAATGATTGTTGATGAGAAATCACCAAAACGTGCAGCTCAAAATTCTCCTACAAGATATCAAAATTTGGTACTCATGGATGTTGAGGTATGAAAAAAGTTCATTTCATTACTTATCATTGTCTTATTTGTGATTTAGAATTAAACAAATAAATTTCATTTTTATATTTTTATAGGGAAATCGTGTGCAAGCAGTCATTTTTGGAAAAGATATTGACTTACGTGATGACACGCTCAATGTATACCAATCCTACTACATTGCTAATGCCTTCGTCAAACCATTAGATGCAAGACATAGAAGGGAGGCATATGAGCTTCAGTGGATAATTAATTCTCGAACCATTGTCGAAAATATTGAATACGACGAATCATCGCTTAAACCACCAGATTATAATATTGTTCCTTTAAATCAACTTGATATGTACAAGGATACAGATGCAGAAGTAGGTACGTATTATATAAATATATCAATATCTTTATATGTTTCTCTTATTACAAAATAATAATATAAGAAGTTTATAAATTAGATATTCTGGCAATAGCAATTAACATAAATGCACCAAGAGAGGTTAACACAAGCCATGGAAAATCATTGGTGCAAGACATATATGTGGTAGATTCAAGGTATGAATATATATATTTTTATATTGATAAAATTTTTACTTTAATATCTTATAATACTCTTATTATTGTGAATCTAACATTGTTTTTATTTTTTGTAGTTTAAAGGTTCTAAGTTTGGCAATGTGGAACAAATTTGTTCATGATGAATGCCCTGAAATTTGTAATGTTATTATGCAAAAGTCAATTATTCTTGGGACAAAAATCATAGTCTCTTCGTATAATGGTATTTTTTTCTTAATATCAACATTGTTATTAATTATTTATCTTACATTTATATATTTATTTATACATGTCTATAATGTAGGCTTATCGTTATCATCGCGACCTACAAGTATTTTCACTATTCAACCCTTTCTTGCATCTGAGGTTTTATTACGTACATGGTAAATTATATGCTTAAATTGATTTATTATATTTGTTATTTAAATACAATATAAATTTTATATTAACCTTTATCAATATATTAATCTCTGTCAATATATTATCCTATATGTTTAATATATATTTCTTCTTATTTAAATGTTTTACTTTATCTATCAATTCAAATGTTCAGGGTAACAGAAAACAATTCGTTACTTGAAGAAATAATTGCCAAAAATTTGAATAGGACAGGCGCGTCAACTTCAGGCGGTTCTACCAATCCATTAATAAAAATATCAGAAATTGCCGAAGCCTTAAAGTCTATACCAGCAATGACGGTATACTTTTATTGCTTAAAATCATATCTTATTTGTTATAAACAATTATCTTTTTCACTTCTTTAGATTTCTTATGTTTTTTTGAAATTTGGAGATTGGAGGTTGGTCGGGATGAAATGGAGATGCATGATGCAAACTTTTGATTTGTGTGTTGTGAATTTCAAATAGTACATGTTTCTAAATTGTGTATTGTGGATTTGAAAAAATATGGAGATTGGAGGTTGGTTGGGATGAAATGGAGATGAAGGATGGAAATTTCTCAATTGTGTCTTATGGATTTCAAAAAATGTGGATATTAGAGATTGGTTGGGATGAAATGGAGATGGATGATGGAAATTTCTCAATTGTGTCTTATGGATTTGAAACAGTGCCTGTTTCTATATTAGATATTGTGGATTTGAAAAAAATATGAAGATTGGAGGTTGGTCGGGATAAAATAGAGATGGAGAATAAGAATATCTGAATTGTGTGTTGTGAATTTCAAACAGTGCATGTTTTTAAATTAACTATTGTAGATTTAGAATATAAAGATTAGAAATTGTTCAGAATGAAATAGAGATAAAGGATAAAAACTTCTTAAATATATCTTGTGAATTTGAAAAAATGCATGTGGTCAAATTTAAAATATTAATTGTTTTTTATGATTCAATTAATATTATTTGTGTGTTGTGAATTTCAAACAGTACATGTTTCTAAATTGTGTATTGTGAATTTGAAAAAATATAGAGATTGGAGGTTGGTTGGGATGAAATGAAGATAGAGGATGGAAATTTCTCAATTGTGTCTTATAGATTTGAAAAAATATGGAGATTGGAGGTTGATTGGGATGAAATAGAGATGGAAAATAGAAATTTCTCAATTGTGTCTTATGGATTTGAAACAATGCATGTTTCTATATTAGATATTGTGAATTTGAAAAAAAATAGAGATTGAAGGTTGGTCTGGATAAAATGGAGATGGAAGATAAGAATTTCTAAATTGTATGTTGTGAATTTCAAACAGCGCATCTTTTTAAATATAATAATACTAAAATTTTATTGATATATTTAATACATACATGATTGAAGTCAGATTTATGATGTGTGATTTACATTTGTAATTTTTGTATTGTCAATTTAAAATAGTTCATATGTTTGAACTTAGAATATTGATTATTTATTAGTTTCTATTAATATGATAATATTACATTTTTTTTGATATATTTATTTGCCAATTTTAATGCAGCGATTAACATTTCTGGTTAAAGGGAAATTTACAATATCTGATCGGCATCAACCATTTTTTTACTTATCATGTGCAAACTGTAGTAAAACCACTGGACACGAGAAAGATAAAGAGTTTTTATGCTATAATTGTAAAGAACTAACAACTGCACAACCAAGGTAAATACTCATCATGATATTTTCAAGTTAACAAATTTTACATTATAATTACAAAATACTATTTGGTAATACCAAGAGATAATAACTTATTTATTATTCCTAGATCTCGTGTCTATTTAGAGGCATTTGATGACAGTAGCTCGATCGCAGTAGTAGCCTTTGAACTTACAGTAGAACGAATTCTTGATTGTACAACAACAGATATTATACAACATGCAAAGCATGTAAGATTTATACTTTTAGACACATTTAATAAATTTAACAAATTATTTTTTTTATATATTTTTGTCATTACAGGAGGATCGTTCGTACATAGAGAACATTACAAATAAGATTCAAGATAAACATTGGATGATTGTTTTAGGTGCATCTATGAATGAATTTGGGAAACTGCGCCAAAACAAATTTAACGTATTATCTGTCAATGACATACTTGAGACAGCAGAATAACTATTTCAGAGAGTTTCTTCTACATTTCCAATTATTATGATGTATAGCTATAAAAATTTCATATGTAATTATGAGATAACTTTTACTTTTTATCTGTAATTATAATGATAATGCTTTGGTTCCAATAGTCACTTTTTTTTTCTATAACAGAACATTGTGTAATTATAAATATGTTCGTATAAATTTTTATTTTATAATCATGAATACTCTAAAAATTATATATATGATTATTTTTATAATGAATAAGAATTATAAAATATAAACAAAACAATTACATTTTATAATTATATGTATTAACTTATTTTTTATTATTACATATTTTTAGATTTCATAAATATTATTTTTTCAAATATTTTTTATATTGTCACAACTGGGCACACGTGCAACGCACGTGTTTGCCCTTTACTAGTATATATATATATAATACAAGCACGTGTGCATGAATAGAAATATGAGTAATTCTACTCTTAGGCCACTTAACTTTCCAACACCACACACCAGCTAAGTTGGTCTTTCTTTTTTTTTTTTTTTTGTTTTCTTCTCTCTCTCTCTCAAAACAATTAGTTTTTAAAACTACTCTTACGTTTTCAACCTTCTCCCCCAAATCTTCCATTCAGATTCGCCCTGAAGCCGTTTCCTTACCAACACTAACTGAACATTGTAGGAGATGGCGTGGTTGAACAGAGTATAACTAAAAGAGAAAATGAGCATCTTGCAATTGTCCATTGGGGGATATAAAACTCCAACAAAACTAACTTTTTTTATAGAGTTCGTATCATACAATATGGTCAAGTGTGATTTGTACAAGAAAAATCATTACACTCATCTTTAAAAATATTTTACACCTTAATTATCAGATGATCTAAGGTCCAAAAATATCATGCACCCTACTAATTAGAGATCTAAGTCAGCTAATCAAATTCCCCAATTAACTGTCCATCCGTCACCAAACTCTGCAACTTTGTTCATTCAAATCATCTATTGCTAGGGTTCTCTTCTCCCATCACCTCAAGTTCCTCCACTTTGCATATCCTCAAAAAAAATAAAAGCCATTAAAAAATCTACACAACTTGAAATGATTCACTGCTATGCCGTCTGAGATGCTTCGACGCTTCAGAGGGGACTTGGAAGACTCATGAGTTTTTGCGTGGTGTTTAGGGTTTCTATGCTAAAGAGAAGACGAAGGAGAAGATGATGGGCTTGGGTTTGGTTTTTGCACTAAATGAGAAGATGAAAGGCGTGGGTTTGGTTTTGCAGAACCGTGACATGGCGGTCAAACCGGGTTTACCATGTCATGGTGTGTAGTGTTGGAGGAAGAATCGGAGTAAGTATAGACTTTCTCTAGAAATATTTGCAACTCTGCACATTAAATATGTTCTTAATATGAAAATTTGCTATATGAACTCAAATAAAATAAAACTTAATATTTTAACTTTTTTTTTTATAAATATAATGTATTTTACGATAAATAAATTATAATAAATACACAATTCTCTTACAATGTCATGTGGAATGAAGATATATATATATATTTTTTTATATATAAAAGAATGATTAAGGCAATATTCAAATAAATTAAACTCCACACAAATACTTGTAAAAAAGTAGATCTTACTTAAATGTAAAAAAAAAAATTATTCTTTATTAATTAAACCTATCTTTTACAAAAAAATTTATATAAAATTTATGGAGAAATAATATTTGTAGTAGTGGAGTGTATAGTAGTGAAGTACATAAGTGCCGTATAATCTTTTTAAAAATGTAAATAAATAGAAAACTTACATGAAAAATATTTAATATTAAATTATATTTCTTTCAAAATAATTACATGACGTATATATTCTACTATTATATATAATATTATTTATAAGACTGTACTATCATTACTATTTTATTTAGGGCAATGCTACAGCCTCCGTTGGGGGTTTTTGCTGGGGTGTAGTATTGTTTTACATATTTTTTTTAAAGTTATTTTTTATATAGATTGTTTTAATACTTTTAAATATTTTAAAAAAATACAAATTTAGAATATCGTTAAAAAAACACTTTCTTAATAGAAAGTAAAAAAAAAAAATTATTAAAAAATACTTTCTTAATCATGAAATAAAACAAAAAATCGTTAAAAAAATTATTTTTTATGATTTTTTGTTTTATTTCGTGATTAAGAAAATATTTTTAATAATATTATGTTTTTTTTTAAAAATATTTAAAATTATTAAAAAAATTTACATAAAAAAAAACTTAAAATAATATATAAAAATACACTTGGAATCTCCCAGTTGGAGATGTAGTATTTTCCTTTCTAAAAAATCTTTACAATCTCCTAACACTCCACACTTTATTTTTTTTTTTAATTTTTATTATTTTTTTCTTTTATCAAATATTTATTATATAAATAATGAATAAAAAATTTGAAATAATTTAAAAAGAATAAACTAAAATAAAAATTTAAAAATTTAAAAATTTAAAAATTAGTAGAGTATAAAATATGATAAAAATTGTGTAGCAAAACTCATATAATTTAACCCTTTTACTTTTCAGCGGTGGTAGTGGATGCTCAGACTTCAGATCAAAGATCTGATGTTCAGTAAAATATTCACATGGAAGTTAAAGGGTTTATATAAGAGGGAAGGTAGAGAACTACTGGTCTGTCTGATGTGAGTATTTTTACTTTTACTGTAAAACCCACAAAGAATTACAATATTTATACACAAAAGATCGTAAAAAAGGACCCCACCACTTGGAAGGGCTAGAAAACAGACGTAACGTATCACTGACATCTCTGCGTAGCCCTTCTGAGCAAACCAGAAGGTCCCGTCTCCATCACTCTCGTCTCCTTGTGCCGTGAAACCCGGACTACAGTCCCCCCCCTCTTCGGGGGCCCACCTCCCACCGTCGGCCACACCACCATCTTCCCTCTCCTTCCTTTTCATTCCCCTACGCTCTTCCATATCTTATCTCTCCTGCATCCATCCCATTTTTGGTCGTACAGTGATGTGATACGATAGGAAAGAACTCCTGCATGGGATCGGTGCCGTTTTCTACTTGAGTAATGCTAATTATAAATTATACAATTATAAATTTGAGAAAAGATATTTAGAAGAATTGTACTTATTACGTAATTATTTTAAAAAAATAAATAAAATATAAAATTTATATGAAAAAAATTAATTTTTAAATAATAAATTTTACTATTTTTTAAAACGATTATACGCATAATTATTCCATTTTCAAACTTATATATATAATTTCTCGTTTTACTTGCTCGCCTTTTGTTAACATTCGCCGAACGAGCTCTCGGCATTTATGTTGTCGATCCCTAACAAGATAAGGTAAGGGAGTTCACGGGTGGGCCAGAGTTTGAGGGGTGGGGACCACCGTGAGTAGAATTCACCCATCTCACTAAATGACACGCGCAGGTGTGGTCCGCTTCCCAATTAGTAATTGCCTGACTCAAATGAAGATCAAGACTTTTGACGGCCGTGATTTAGCCGTCTCTTTATAAACATGACAGCCTCGTAAAGATAATCACAGGTATTATCGACTTGTTAAAGTAAACAACCTTAAAAGCAGGAGCGAAATGGAGGAGGAAGGCGCATTTTAGGCGCTGAAATCGGGCGTACGCCACCCTGCGACATTAAACACCTCTCTCTCTCTCTCTGTCTTATTCTACGCCAAGCTCTGACCTATATATTAATATATATATGTATTATTAATATATATATATATATATATATATGATATGTATGAAATATAGCCTTACTTTCCATCTCTCTCGAGCTTTGGCATGGTTTGCCTTTTTATCTGTACGTACAGTAAATGCAAGTAGGTGTTGCAGCTGTGGAGTGGTGCGGGGTGAAATGAGCGCCGGAGCTTACGGTAGCAAATTCCACAAAAGACGTCAGCATCGCGCCCTCTGCTTGGCCTCCTTTCCTCCCCATTCGCGTGCCCTCCTTTTGCGCGCACTGTCAGATCTCTCTCTCCCTCTCTGTCTGTCTGTGTGTTGTCTCAACTTTATCGCGCTCTGTAGTCTAGTCTAATCTCTCATTTCTCGGTCCTCTGCTCTCTTTGCACTGTGCTCCGTGCTCCCTGTCCCTCTCGCTCTAGGCTGGGATTTTTCTCTCTCTAGGGTTTGTGTGTTAGCATTTCTCTAAATTCCTTCCTTGTTTTTAAGTTCCGTCTCTGTTTCATCAACCAGGAGATGCGTCGAAGAAGAAGCTCGGTCCTGGGTTTTTAAGCGAAATGTAAGCGTTTCTGTTTGTTCGTTTATTTATTTTTTTCTCTTTCCGTGATATTTGCTTAGTTTGTTTCAATAAATGGCTTCGTAAAAGTAGTACTTCTACTTGCCCTTACTGTTCTGTATATGTCCAAGAAATTTGGGTTTCCTGTTTTCTTTCTGCTGTTTGGGTGCTTAGAAGAGTTTGGAAAAGATGAGGAAATTGGAAGATATCTTTGAAGAAAAGGCTATGTAAAAGCAAGTGGATGAATAAGCGCGCACCTAATTTCCCCTGAACCCAAGATTACACTATTTGGCGCATTTAGAAATATCACATTTGGTTACTTCGTATCAAAACTTCTCTTTTAGTGAGTAATTATTGAATATTGCCTTCTGCCAGATTCTCTCTGTTTTGAAAACCGATGCTTTTGGGTGATGATTCTTAAGTCGGACCGTGTGCGTGATTAAGCAAATCTATGGAATGTCTCCGATGATCAAGGTAGTCTTGGTTGAAGGATCTTGGTTGAAGCAAATCTATGGAATGTCTCTGAGAGGCTGCCAATGGAAAAGAAAAAAAAAAATCTGTGCTTTAGGATTTTGAAAAAATCTAAACAATTTAATGATTTTCGACTGGAAATTTATAAATAATCCCAATCGATTGCTTCGTAAACGATGTTTGGGTACTTTAACTTACCAAAAGGAAATGATATTTTATTTTATATATGTTTTCCTACGTTGCTTAGTTCGTTTCTCTCTCTTCACTTGAAAACACTCTAATTTAGTAATTTTTTTTACCTCTTCACTGTGCATCCCAGATTGATAAGTCGAGGTTTCGTTCCTGATAAAAAAAAGAAATTTGCATCCTTCTTGAGAATCCAACGATGACTTGCCTTTTCCTTTTCTATTAAATAGATTCGGACCAATGTATTAGAGGACTATGCATTATTATGGATCTGTGTCGTAGGCTTGTAGCTCTAGAATAGAATTGATATATTTTGGATTCAGCTGAATCAGCTCCGTATCTTTTCTGAAAATGTTTGCTCTGCTGTTTCAAGCTCATAAATTTGTATTGCATTCTGCTTTATTCTTGCTGTAGCTATAATGATGTTAAATATTTAGAATATGGGTAATTGCTATACCACTTGGGAACCATTTTACTTTGGTAGGGTTTGTGTTTGGTTTCTACTTAATTCCTCTGTTTCTTGTATGGTCTGATAAAACAAATTTGCAATGCAAAATGTATATGTCATGAAAGAAATGAAGGATATAAAAGCGCTTTAAGTCCTCTTAAAATTTTAGAAAAGTAACCCAAGTGGTAAAATCGTGAACAATCACCAATCAATAGAAGATATAATAATCTAGAATAAAAACTATAATAAAATTAGACTTTAGGATAAAATCACTGACACAGCTTTAAAGAATATTTTCCATCTGAGCGTTTCTGCTTTTTTATATAGAGTATAGATCGAAATTAAGTAATAGTAAAACATCATTAAATGGCCAAAAAAATTCCTTGATCCTCATGAGTAAAACATATCCATATAATCAGTGACGGATAAAATGGTCATTTCAGATCCAAAAGAAGCTATTTATGTAGGAAAAAAAATCAACCTGTAAATTACTTATTTTGAGCCGGAACAATTTGATACAATTGACTTGAAAGGCAAAATTGTCGTCAGAACTTCCCACGAGATATTCCCACTTGTTTTATATGTATAAATTAGAGCCGTTGTCAGAACTTCACAATACATTATTGTTGTGCTTATTCAGTCACATTTAGTTGCATGTGCGATTGAAATAATATTCCATTTTTCATCTTCATGTGTGGGTTCAGCGTTGCAGCATTCTAGGATACTTTGGTTGGATAATATATGCCAAGACTATCTTGTTGCAGATCCTCCTATGGATAAATATATTTAGCACAATATTATTTTGATCTTGATTGTTTATCGTTGTGCTTGCTATTTTATGAATCCTTTGCTGAATTGTTGGAAAAGCTTGACAGTTTCTTTTAGTAAAACTGAATAGACATATCTGAAATGTCGTGGGATTTGGTTATCACATGCGACTTTGCCAGGGTCCTTGTCTTTTCAAGTTTGAGGACAATTCTGAATGATTGCTGGATCGGTTCTTCAATCGCACTGTCTTGTGAAAATTGACTTAGTTGTTTGCACCTTGCCATTCGTATGGCTGTTTAGGGTGATATCCATTAGGAGAAATGAATGGATGAAAAATGGAGGATTAAAAACTTAGAGAATTCCCTAAAATTTTCTCAAAGAAATTATTTTCTATGCCCGCTGACACCTTAAGTTTTATATCTTTGGTTAGGTGCTGCTGTATACCTCTTTACTTTTGCACGAATCTATTGTGCAGTGCATGTAGTTGGCTTTTCTTAACTTGTTTTAGGTTCATTCTAAGCTGGTCCTATCTTTTAACATTCTCTTATCCTCTTTGTTGTTTTTATTTTCCCTTTCTGGGGATGCTTTAATCTTTAATATTAATGAATAATCTTTTTCAGGAGTGCTAATACTTACATCTTTTGAAAAACTTTTAGATACATTATGAGGAGCTTAAGTTCGAGGCAATGGGCAGTGGCGTTTGCATCTGGAAATGAAGGAGAGACAGCGTTGGAGAGCTGAAGAGGACGCTTTGTTACGTTCCTATGTCAAACAATATGGCCCTAGGGAGTGGAATCTTGTGTCACAGCGCATGGACACACCCTTAAACAGGGATGCCAAATCCTGCTTAGAAAGGTGGAAGAACTACCTCAAACCTGGAATAAAGAAGGGATCCCTCACTGAGGAGGAGCAGCGTCTTGTTATCCGTCTTCAAGCAAAACATGGCAACAAATGGAAGAAAATTGCAGCTGAAGTCCCGGGTCGTACTGCTAAGAGACTAGGCAAGTGGTGGGAAGTGTTTAAAGAGAAGCAGCAGAGAGAGCAAAAGGAGAACAATAAGGCAGTTGAACCCATTGAGGACAGCAAATACAATAGGATCCTGGAGACTTTTGCAGAAAAGTTAGTGAAAGAGCGTGCTGCCCCAGCATATCTCATGGCCACTTCCAATGGCAGTTTTCTACATACTGACCCACCTGCTCCTGCACCAGCATTGTTACCTCCATGGCTTTCTAATTCCAATGGCACCTCCACAGTCAGGTCACCTTCCCCTTCTGTAACCCTCAGCCTCTCTCCCTCAACAGTTGCTGCCCCTCCACCGATCCCATGGTTGCAGCCTGATAGAGGACCGGATAGCACTCTCGTTTTCTCGAATTTGCCGCCTCAAGCGTCGGTCCCTGTTTGTGGAGAGAGCATGTTGATATCAGAATTAACAGACTGTTGCAGAGATTTGGAAGAAGGACACCGTGCTTGGGCAGCACATAAGAAGGAAGCAGCTTGGAGGTTAAGAAGGGTAGAGCTGCAACTGGAATCAGAGAAAGCATGCCGGAGGAGGGAAAAGATGGAAGAGATCGAGGCAAAGGTGAAGGCTCTCAGGGAAGAGCAGAAGGTTGCTATGGATAGAATTGAAGCAGAATACCGGGAACAATTAGCCGGACTGAGGAGGGATGCAGAAGCCAAGGAGCAGAAGTTGGCTGAACAATGGGCTGCAAAGCACTTGCGTCTTTCCAAATTTCTTGAGCAGATGGGCTGCAGACCAAGGCTTGCAGAGCCTAATGGCCGATGAGGAAGATCTATATGCACAACACAATGGGGTTGGTTGTAACATGTTTATCTGAATCGTCGTATGCTTACCTTGTTTGCTTGATCATGTGTCCATTCTGCTCTGATATTCTATTATATGGGTAATACGCGTCTTTATCTTGCACTGTCTATTTATTGGCTGGACCGACTGAATGAATTTAAGGCAGCATTTGCTGAACCTGGGTTACTTTGCATTTTCCTTTTTCTTTTTAGCTGTACATTATAATTATATTCTCATTGTTGCTTTTCTTTCCCGTGTCTTGGGCGAAAACTCAGACTCGTTTGCTGCCTTTTTATGTTAATTTACATCGAACCAATTTCATTTTAAACGCAATAGTGGTGATATCTTTTGCAAGCGTGTGGCGGCACGTTGGCACGAAATCGTCAAAAGTAAAACGATTGCGTGCGTGCTCCCAAAAGTGTACGTTTCTTTAATCCTTTTGCAAGTGCATCCTTTGTACCATGCTATGCCTTTGACATGTTACTTTCTTGCTTTTGTTTTCTTCATCTTCGCAAATAGAGGAGATCGAACTATAGATAGACAAATGAAGTGGACCTTGCAACATTTATAACTGCACCCGTGAATTGCTTGAGTAGTATTAAATTCTAATAAATGTTATGAGATCCACTTCATTCTTAATAAAAAATTTCATTTGATTATTATATTCCGATTAAAATATATGATTTTCATAATTATCAAAATATACATCTTATCGAGAAATTTGAATTTTAATATATTTACCTTAGAACATCTCTATATAATTGCTTTGTAAAGACTTACTCCTTGTTTTTTTAATTTACACTAAATAATAAAAGCGTAGTCTTGAAATTTCTCTCCCTCATTGTCGTCCTCTTTTTCGTTTTGATATCTATTACATTCTAATTTATCATGGCATTAGAGCCCATAGTTAACGTTACCGTGAAATATTTCTCTTTGTTACATTATTCCTCTAATGTTATTTCTATCATAAAATCTTTACCAAGATTGAGCCATATTTTGTAACAAATCAATGCCTTTCGAGCATCTTTGTTAGCTGTTGGCCTCTTTAATTTGATTCTCTGTTAGTCCAATTATTTTTTATAGTATTTGGGAACATAGCTTGAAGCCACATACCCGTTTTGTTGATCTTTTCATTTTTGATCTCATAGTTGCGTATGGCCATATTTAGCCTATTAATAAATGATATTTGCAGTTCTAGGATTTGCGAGTCTAATACATTTCTTTGAAAAAAATAAATAAATCTAGAACCGATATGAAAAAATTATTTTTTAATAGTTGACCCTACTCTTTTTCAAAGGGACTGTGTGAGGCTTATACACCTTATGACTGTATCTAGCATTACTCTTAAATACCCACTATTGTCTCAATCTTTTAATATATTGTTAGCCCTTTGTTGGCTTTGTCCCATTATCAACCCTTGGCCAGTCAAAACTCCATATTTGATATTCCAATTACTAGTCACTCTCTCATTTTCAACTGTCACTTCATCACTACTGCCACTTTTACCATCTCATTAGTGATTAATCAACGGATACGAAGTCTATGCTTAGATTTCAAAATTTTCCACATTAAGTTTGGATATGTTAGAATAAAATAAAATCAAGAATTTGATTTGCGTATCATTCTAATCAAGAGGTATGATTTATCTTGTCAATGGATTTGATAGAGATTTATTTTATCTCATTTTCATATAATTTTTTTTAATAAATAAGGATGCATACATTGTATTCAATTCATTGCAAAGTTTTGGACCAGAAGCTCCTGGACCACATGGGATGTCTCCAGTTTTCTTCTAGAAGTTTTGGCCTGTGATAGGTAAATCTGTTACTGATTATGTGCTCTTAGCCTTGAATACTGGAGAGTTTCCTAGGAAGTTAAATCATACTTTCATCACTTTAATTCTTAAGAAAACCTCTCCCTTTATAGTAGCAGATTTTAGACCTATTGGTCTTTGTAATGTACTTTATAAGATTCTATCAAAAGTCATTACAAATAGACTAAAAAAAGTACTGCCAGAAGTGATTTCAGATTCTTAGTGTGCTCTTGTTCCAGGTAGACAAATTTCTGATAATGTGTTAATAGCCTATGAGTTGTTGCATTTTCTGAGATACAAGAGAACTGAAAAAAAAAAGTGATTTATGTCTCTTAAACTTGACATGAGCAAGGCACATGATAGGATGGAATGGGTGTTTTTGGAAAAAATGATGGAGGCTCTTGGTTTTGCTAGTGGACTAATAAATATAGTGATGAAGTGTGTGAGAACAATTTCTTTTTCAGTTCTTGTAAATGGGAGTCCAAAAGGTAATATAAAGTAGAGGAATAAGGCAAGGAGACCCCTTATCTCCTTACTTGTTTCTTTTGTGTATTGAAGATCTTATTTCTCTGTTAAAGCGAGCTGTTGGGAGGGAGGTAGTGGAAGGTGTTAGAATTTGTAGAGGAGCCCCTAGAGTTAATCATTTGTTGGTTGCGGATGATAGCGTAACATTTTGTAAAGCTAATGTCTTTACTAATGAAAAAATCCACTCTTTGTTGAACTAGTATGAGAGAGCTTCGAGTCAGTGTATTAACAAAGACAAAACTTCGATGGTGTTTAGTAGGAATGTGAATGATGACCTAAAAGCTGAGACTATGCAACTTTGGAGGGGGGGGGGGGACTTTACTCAATAGGCAACTATACTCAACAATATGAGATGTATTTGGGTCTTCCTTCTATGATTGGGAAGTAAAAAAAAAAAAGGCATTCTCGGGTATTAAAAAGAGGTTGTGGCATAAATTACAAGTGTGGAAAGGAAATTTGTTGTCTCAAAGGGGTAGAGAAGTTCTTATTAAGGCTGTAGCAATGTCCATTCCAACATATGCTATGGGTTGTTTCTTGTTTCCTAAATCCTTGTGTTATGAATTAGAGATGATGATGGCTAAATTTTGGCGTGGAAATCAATCTCAGGGGAATAAAATACATTGGGTTAGTTGAGAGAAACTTTGTAATTCAAAGTTTAGAGGAGGCATGGGTTTTAAAGATTTAAGGCTTTTTAATTTGGCTCTTTCAGCCAAACAAGGATGGAGTCTTATTAGAAACAAGGGCTCTCTTCTATATAGAATTTATAAGGCAAGGTATTTCCCTAACACAAGTTTATTTGAAGCCAAAGTTGGTCTTAATTCATCCTATGTGTGGAAGGGAATTTGGGAAGCTGTTCAATGTATGGAAAGAGGTTGTAGGTGGCGTGTGGGCAATGGGAAATATGTGAGAGTCTACAAAGATCCATGGATTCTAGACTATAATTTTGCATGATATCCATTACGATGATGTTGAGATTGATGAAAACTTAAGTTTAGTCTCTAATAGATGAAAATATAGGTTGGTGGAAGGTTCAAGCCTTAAGAGCTTTATTCAATCCAAATGTGGTTCAACAGATTATGAAGATGAATGTCTCTACATGTTCAGATGAGTCTTTGTTTTGGGTTCTGAGAAGAATGGTATTTATTTTGTTAAGGGTGCTTATAGAGTGCTACAACAGAGTCAATCTAAAGAAGGGGGCCATCATTCAAGGGAAAGAAGCCAATCATGCATGCTATGTTTCAGATTCAAGATTTTTTATGCAAGTCGATTCTCATTTGTTGAGTAATGTGATTTTTGTTGTTAGTCAAGCATATTATCAACTAGGTTTGAATGATTAACATGTTAGAAATGAGATTTGTGGACTTTTAGAGTCCTTGGTGTTAGGATGCAACGGATAGGCCAAAAACACCAAGATTAGGTTTGGTTTGACCTAATCTTGATGTTTTCTGTGATTCTTTGAAATGTTGAGTTTATGATTTTGAAAAATGCTTAATTTTTTTGACATGATGGTGTGATAAATGGCCAAAAGCAAACTAGGTAAGGTTTTGACCTAGTTAGGTTCGACCAAGAGAGGTTTATGTGCTAGATGTGAGATTTTGTAAATTCTAAGTCCATAAATGAACTTAGAATGAAATTTACATGAGGTATGAAAATTGTCGTAGGTTTTAGGGACCGTTTGCAATTTTCATAAGTTAAGGGTAATTTTACAAATTAAGCCCAAAGTATGTAAGTTTTATTTTTATAATTAAGTGAGAATTTCTAACCCTAGAATATCTCTCATTTTAGCACAAACTATGCTTACTTTATGCACGGATTCCTTTAAGTTAACTTCTAACTTACTTTTGGTATTTTTATGTATATAAGGTGGTACGGTTCATTAATTATATTCATGATTTATTTATGCTTATTTAATCGCTTTATAGTATGCCAAGCCATGTCATTTTAAATATCTATTACTTGAATATCTGTTACATGTCATGAATTGATGGGAACCAACGTGGGCTTAGTCTTAAAGATCCTTTACAACTTTCAGATGGGCCAATTACAAGGTCAAGAGCCAAGATGATCAAGGAAGTAATGCAAAGACTTATGCAATCCACTTGGGACAAATTTAGCACGAGCCCAACATTCAAGATGGGCTTGAAGGATGAAGATCAAGTTTTCATTCATTTGATAAGCTATGGAAGAGGGTAACAACATGACTTAAAGGCTTTGGGCACTTGAAGGCTTTCAACTTGTTTGATTCATTTAAAGGACTTATTTTATTAGTTTAAAATAATTGAGTTTATTATGGGAAGAACTTAAGGGGGCCTATGCAAGGGCATGTTGGGAAAGTTATTATTTTATTAAACTAGGGTTAGGGTTAGTACTGTAGCTGAGTTACTGTAGCACCGTACTGTAGCCGCGACACTATTCACTCAAGGGTATTTTTGGAAGTTGGGGCTTTATTTTTGCTAGGGTTTTAATTAGGTTTGGGTTTAAATACGCTTTGTTGCCTCATTTTAAGAAGTTTATGAAATTTGATGAATTTATTCATGGTGAGTAGAGTTTTACTCTTGTTCTTAATTGAACTTATCAAAGGTAAATCACAACTTTTGTGGCGTTCCTCCTTGTAATCTGGGTTCTTGAGACGGGTTCTTCAACGGATCTAGATTTTAATATAATCTAGGTTCTTGAAATGAATTCTCATCGGATCTAGATTCTTCATCCATTGACTTGATTTTTGGCTTTCTAGGGTGAGTTTTCAAATTGACTGTGGGTTCAAGGGATTTCATTCCCGTGGGTTCATATCATTTGGTATTCAGAGCAAGGTTTCTAATCAGGTTTGATTCTATCTTTTAATTCTTTTATCTTTAAATTTAATTATGGGGCTACATTGTTCTAGGGTTGCAAAAAATAAAAAAAAAAAAAAAAAAAAAAATTTTGCTTAAACAAAAAGTAGGCTATTGAAATTTTAAGGGTTTTTGGGTTTGGCTGAAATTTGCATCACTTAGGGTTTCAAAATTCTAGGTTTTCCTGCTTCTCTAAGTTTGTCAATTGCTAGGAGTGCCGTTCCATTGATTCGCTCCTATTTCATTGTCAATTCTTGTGTGCTTGAATTCAATTGCTTGATTTTCACAATTGAGTATTGCTGTTTGTGGTTTAATTAGAGAGAAGAAGAGAGAAGAAAAGAAAACAAATGAAAAGAAAAGAAAAGAAAAGAAAGGAAAAGAAAAGAAAAGAAAATTCAAAAAAAAAAAAAAAAAGAAGAAGAAGAAGAGAAGAAGAAGATAAGAAGAGGTAGCACATTCAAAGGTTGTTACATAGTTACAACAAAGATAAGGAAATACATTTATTGATTGAGCTTTATCATCAAATGGGCTGAATGCATCTTTCTAGTTGGTATTTTGTTTTATAATTACTATTTTTCTTGTATAAATTCCTTGAGTTTCGTGTCATTTTATTCATTCATTGTTTCTTGGATCTATATTACTGGTTGGAATAATACAAGGTTGTATTATCTTGATTTTAGTTCAATTAGTTCTTAAAGAACTTGAGCGAGAAAACTATTGAGATAAAATGCAAGAGAGTGTGAGACTATTATCAGGAAAAAGCCATTTAAGAGTGAAATACGAGTGGAGTGCCATTATTCGAGTGTAAACACGTAAGGGAGTGTGTGAGGTTTTCTACCAACATTCTTTTGTGCAACACTTTACAATATCTACCGGAGTGGCTCTTCACCAAAGGGGATAGTAGATAACTTATTCTTTGTGTTGCAATCCATACAACAACAGTTTGAGCGGTTGAGCTTGGTGTTGGGTGAAGTGAAGGATATGATAGATCATCAAGATGCAGTAATTATAAATCTACAGGACAGGAGAGATAGGAGGCGAAGTGAGTCTAGTGTTGAAAATGAGTATGAGAAAGAAGAGTATGATGATTCTATTGTTACTACGCGTGCACTCAATACACAAATTAAGATGGATGATACAGAGCAGCAGAGCGAGAACATTTTTAATACTAGATGCCACATCAACAACAAGGCATGCAGTATGATTATTGCTTTGAGGAGTTATATTAATTTGGCTAGCACTACTTTAGTTGAGAAATTGAATTTACCTATCTTGAAACACCCTAGACCATACATGTTGCAGTGGTTGATTGATTGTGGGGAGGTTAGGGTAAATAAGCAAGTGCTAGTTTCCTTTTCAATTGGAAAATACCAGGATATGGTCCTTTGTGATGTAGTGCCTATACATGCCGGTCATATTTTATTGGAAAAACCGTGACAGTTTGATAGAAATGTGATACATGATGGGTTAAGGAACATGTACAGTTTTGAGAATGATGGAAAAATAATCAAACTTGCTCCTTTAACTCCAACACAGGTTCATGGGGACCAATTGAAACTCAAAAGTGAGATTTCTCAAAAAAGAAAGAGTGAAAATGAGAGTGATCAAAAAAGAAAAAGTGAGAGTGAGAGTGATCAAAAAAGAAAAAGTGAAAATGTGAGTGATCAAAGAAGAAAGAATGAAAGTGAGAGTGATAAAAAAAAAAGTGAAAAAGAAATTGAGTTAAAAAGCAAGAGTGAATGTGAGATTGAGAAAAAAGAAAATAGTGAGGTCGAAAAGGGGAGAGAGAGAAAAATGAGAGAGAAAAAAGATGTGGGTGAGGCTAAGACCTCAAGAAAAAGAGAGAATGAGTTGGAAAACAATTGTGAGGTCGAGAGTACAAAAAAAGATGAAGAAAAAAAGAATGATAGAAAAAAAGAGAGTGAAAGGGAAAGACTGAGTGAAACAGAAAAGTGAGTGGAAAGAAAAGAGAGAGTGAAGAAAGTAAGAAAAAAACAAAGAGAAAAGTGAGTTCATATGCTAAGGCGAGTCTTAATACTAATGAACTTACCCATCTTTGCCTAGTATTGTTGTCTCTTTGTTGCAGGGATATGAGGTCGTGTTTCCTAGCGGCGAGTTTAGTGGATTGCCACCTATTAGGGAGATAGAACATTACATTGATTTTGTGCCTGGTGCAACAATTCCTACCTGACCTTTATTTCAAGAACATGAGTCCTTGACACACTTGAATGGACAACAAGGTAAGTTGTTGACTAGAATGCATGCTAAGTGGGAGGATTGTATTGAGACTTTTCCTCATGTATTCAAATACACACAAGGTATAGAAAATTTTGTTGTTGATGCTTTAGCAAGAAGGTATGTCATTGTCTTCATTTTAAATGCAAAATTGTTGAGACTTGAGTATGATAAGGAATTACATGCTAATGATGATGACTTTGCTAGTGAGTATGGAACATGTGAGAAAGCATCGTTTGGTAAGTTCTATAAACTAGATTGGTACTTGTTTAGAGAGAATAAATTTTGTGTGCCTACTAGTTTTATGCGTAAGTTGCTTGTGTGTGATAGACATGGTGGTTTGTTAGGTAACCTTGATCTAAGGAAGACTTTTGTGTTGTTGCATGAACGTTTGTGGGAATATCATTTGCCATTCAATGACGTGTTGCATGAATATTTGTGGAAGTATCATTTGTCATTCATTGATATTTTGCATCAACGTTTGTGGGAGTATCATTTGCTATTCAATGACGTGTTGCATGACCGTTTGTGGAAATATAATTTCTTATTCATTGATGTGTTGCATGAACGTTTGTGGGAGTATCATTTGCCATTCATTGAAGTGTTGCATGAACGTTTGTAGGAGTATTGCTTTCCTTTCATTGAGTTTGTATATAATTGGAGTGGTCATTTTGGGGTCAAGAAAACTTTAGACATTTTGCATGAACATTTCTTTTGGCCTAAGATGAAGAGAGATGTTAATCGTATTTGTGGAAGGTGCATTACATGTAGAAAGACCAAATTTAAGATTTTATCATATGGGTTGTATACACCCTTATCCGTTTCTAGTGAGCCATGGGTAGACATATCTATGGACTTTGTTTTGGGGTTGCCTAGGACAAAAAGGAGTAGAGATTCTATTTTTGTGGTTGTGAATAGATTTAGTAAGATGACACATTTTATTCCATGCCATAAAACAGATAATGCTACAAACATAGCTGACTTGTTTTTTAGGGAGATAGTGTGACTCCATGGTGTACCTAGGAGTATTGTTTCTGATAGGGATGTTAAATTCCTTAACTACTTTTGGAAGGTGTTGTGGGGGAAATTGAGTACTAAGCTCTTATTTTTCACTACTTGTCATCCACAGACTGATGGTCAGACTGAAGTAGTTAATATGACTTTAACTCAACTTTTACGCACTGTTGTTCATAAGAATCTAAAAACTTGGGAGGATTGTTTTCCATTTATAGAGTTTGCATATAATAGGACCATGCATACTACTACTTCATATTCTCCTTTTGAAATTGTTTATAGATTTAATCAATTTACTCTTTCAGATTTAACACTTTTACCTGTTGATGATAGGAGTAGTTTGGATGGACTTTTCCAAATTCTTGAACAAATTAATGATAATGCATATCTAATGGATCTTCCAGGTAAGTATCCTGTTTCTGCTATTTTCAATATTACTAACCATTTTCCTTTTGATGCAGGTGGAGATTCGAGGAATCCTTTTGAGGAGAGGGGGAATGATGGGAACCAACGTGGGCTTAGTCTTAAAGATCCTTTACAACTTTCAGATGGGCCAATTACAAGGTCAAGAGCCAAGATGATCAAGGAAGTAATGCAAAGACTGATGCAATCCACTTGGGACAAATTTAGCATGAGCCCAACATTCAAGATGGGCTTGAAGGATGAAGATCAAGTTTTCATTCATTTGATAAGTTATGGAAGAGGGTAACAACATGACTTAAAGGCTTTGGGCACTTGAAGGCTTTCAACTTGTTTGATTCATTTAAAGGACTTATTTTATTAGTTTAAAATAATTGAGTTTATTATGGAAAGAACTTAAGGGGGGCCTATGCAAGGGCATGTTGGGAAAGTTATTATTTTATTAAACTAGGGTTAGGGTTAGTACTGTAGCCGAGTTACTGTAGCGCCGTATTGTAGCTGCGGCACTATTCACTCAAGGGTATTTTTGGAAGTTAAGGCTTTATTTTGGTTAGAGTTTTAATTATTGGTTTAAATACTCTTTGTTGCCTCATTTTAATAAGTTTATGAAATTTGATAAATTTATTCATTGTGAGTAGAGTTTTACTCCTATTGTTCTTAATTGAACTTATTAAAGGTAAATCACAACCTTTGTGGCGTTTCTCCTTGTAATATGGGTTCTTGAGACGGGTTTTTTAACGGGTCTAGATTTTAATGTAATTTAGGTTCTTGAAATGAGTTCTCATCGGGTCTAGATTCTCCATCCATTGACTTGATTTTTGGCTTTCTTGGGTGAGTTTTCAAATTGACTGTGGGTTCAAGGGATTTCATTCCCGCGGGTTCATATCATGAATGCCATCTTATAAGCATACAAGTATGTCACAAAAATATTTCTAAGTCATGCATGAGTTACTTTGTTTTATGACGACCTCAAATGCTAGGATGTGAGATTATTAAGTGGATCTCTCATGTCCACTTTGGAGTGTTTAAAATGGAGTGGAATCTCCTAGGATTGACAAGAAACCATCCATCAGACTCCGAATGGGTCCGATTAAACTGGATTTTGAAGCGAAGTTAGGCACCCAACACTAGTGGGGTCAAACTTTATGCTACAAGTA
This sequence comes from Juglans microcarpa x Juglans regia, assembly GCF_004785595.1. NCBI lineage: Eukaryota > Viridiplantae > Streptophyta > Magnoliopsida > Fagales > Juglandaceae > Juglans > Juglans microcarpa x Juglans regia. The sequence goes on along the minus strand of NC_054602.1, from coordinate 31,139,848 downwards.
CAAGCTATCAAGATATATTCACAGCTGGTGTAAGGACCTGTGATGTTGTGTGGTACCTATAGGAGCACATGGTCTATAAGGAGTCGCGGAGCGCCCATTATCACGTAAACACACATGTATAGAATGAATGTTTCATGTTCACGCAAGCGAGCATGCCATATTTATGTTAAGTTACGATGTTTCTAAGTCATGTTATGCATAAGTAAGCTCATGTTCATCAAGGATACATGTCATGCTTACTGTCATGCATGCTTATTTATACTATTGGAAGCTTAGGAGCTATACTTCCTGAGATTTTATAAATCTCACTATGGTAGACAATGTGTCAGGGAGCAGAGGAATAGCGCGTGACCATCTGGATGAGGTCTAATAGGCCAGGGAGGAGCTCTTAGAGTCAATCCTCCAGTTCTGAGATATTATTTTGGAACGTATAGCTAAGCAGCGTGAGTGACTTATCGTTCAGATTAAAATTCTATTTTGTCTGTAACTATGGAGTTATGTCTCTAGTACTATGTTGTTTTATTTATAGAATAGTTGGACCGATGATATGAATTTTGTTATGTAAATATTAATGGGAAAGTGTTTGTGTTTTGGGATTAGTATTCTAGTATAATGAGTATTGCTAAAAAGAAAACTATCCACTGCATTTACTGCATATTGTTAGAAGCATGCTAAGTGCATTGCATTCTTACCTGTCATGAACGGGGCCCAGGGGTATGTGACCTTGTATTGTATGTCTCGATACTTCAATGCCTATCAAATCCCAAGTAGAGTTTGGGGACCTCACAGGGTGGTATCAGAACAATACATATCTGGGTAAACCCACAAGTCCTTTGGCATTAGTACCAACATAGGATTGAAATTTTAAGGCTTGAATTTTTTGAAGTATTGGGTAAGGCACGCAAATCTGATACACGTGAGCATGTGTCTTAAGATTGAAAAATGGTGTGTGGAAGACTACCCAGAAATCGTGTTGAAGGCAACAATTAGGAGGAATAGAATCCTCCTATGGACGGAGGACAAGGCATGACAAAGGGTATCCATCTCCTGGCAGAGGTGCTCAGACAACAACAGCAATAGCAGTAAGTGCAGGGGCATAGACCTAAAGTCAAAGAATGTCCCTATAAGAAATTCTTGGTTTACTATGACCCAAATTTTTGGGCAACGAAGGGCCCACGAGAGCAAATAAGTGGATGATCGACTTGGATCGAACAACATTTGAAATTTCTGGGTGTACTAAGGATCAGAAGGTGTTGTATGCCAGTTACCTGCTGCAAGGTAAAGCCGGTATATGGTGGGATACCAAATGATAGCTATTGGAGAGGGAACTAGGAACTCTAGCTACCTTAAGTTGGGGAAGATTCCAAGAGGAGCTAGAAAACTGATTATTTCTAGATTCGGTTAAGTAACAAAAGTCGTAGGGGTTCGCATCTTTGGTTCAGGGCAACATGTCAGTGGAGCAGTATGTTGCTCGATTCATAGAGTTAAGGAGGTTTGTACCTCACTTGATTCCTACTGAAAAGATGCAAGCACAAAAGTTTTAGGGAGGTTGCAGCTAAAAATCAACAGCTAGGTGACTTATTTTTGGATCGAGAACTATCAAGAGCTAGTCAACGTAGCCACTATTTTTGAGGCAGAACATAAGTGCTTGGTCGCTCAGATTAATTCAGATTGAAAGAGGACTTTTTTGTACATAGGCCATTTGCTAGGCTAGACAAGGGCAATGGCTTCGTAATTGGGAGACAGATTACACCCTCGAACCTACAATGTGTGAAGGGCAACAAGTACCATGCTGGGGAATGCCGTTAAGCAGTGGGAATCTGTTTCAAGTGCAGACAACCCATCCACATGATTAGAGAATGCCCCAATGCAGCTCAGGGCACTGGAGCTCTTCCAAAACTGATAACAAGCCAAAGTCGCAGCCCCACATACCAGCACGAGTGTACACTATCACTCCAGGACATGTAGATGCTTACGCTCTAGAAACAGAGGAAGTTGGTGTCATTGTTGGTAATTCTCTAAGACCTCTACGTCGTCAAGCTATCTATGTTTGGTAGAATTACTGTTAATAGTAGTACTACTTTGTTGTCTATGCTAGAGAATGTCAATCTATTGAGATTCACAACTTGTGCACTATTCGATTTGGGCGCGTTGCAATCTTTTGTGTCTGTAATCTTTGTACTGATATGTAGTTTCCAAACTGAGTTGTTATCCCGTAAAGTAGTACTGACAATTCTTGACAGGAATACTGTAACTTGTACTTGAATAGTTAAGGAGTGTCCTATAGAGCAATAAGGGCCAATTTGATGGTTTTTAGTTTGATGGAATTTGATATGATTTTAGGGCTAGATTGTTTGTTCAAGGACTATGCTAAGATAGACCGTTAGAAGAGAGAAGTTGTGTTTGAACCCCCCCCCCCCAAATGGGGATAGGGTTAGCTATGTAGGAACATCGGTTAAAGCCACCCCTCTAGTGATTTTGGCATTACAAACTAGGAGGTGTATCGAGGATGGTGCCTTAGCATTTCTGGTGATGGTAGTCCACAAATAAGTAGGGACTAAAGAGGTTCCAGGGATACCCATAGTTGGAGACTTTCCCGAAGTTTTCGCTGATGAGTTACCAGGATTACTGCCCAATAGGGAGACTACATTTGGAATAGGGTTGGAACCTGCAACGACTTCAACATACAAGGCACCATATGATATGGCTCTCGTAGAGTTGAAGGAACTAAAGGCGTAGTTAGAAGAGCTGTTAGAAAAAGGATTCATTCATCTGAGTTCTTCGCCGTGGGCTGCACTTGTGCTTTTCAGGAAGAACAAAGATTGCTCAATGAGGATGTGTATTGACTACAAGAATTAAACAAGGTGACGAAAAAGAAAAATATATGTTACCTCGAATCGACAATCTATTAGATTAACTACAGTGAGCATCGTTGTTTTCAAAAATAGATTTGTGATCCGGATACCATCAGCTAAAGGTTAGAGAATAGGATATACCAAAGACTGGTTTTAGGACAAGGTATGGCCACTAAGAGTTTTTGGTGATGCCCTTTGGGTTAACCAATGCTCTTGTAGCATTCATGGATATGATGAACAGAATATTCGGACCTTACCTGGATAGTTTCGTTGTTGTGTTCGTCGATGACATTCTGATTTATTTGAAGAGCGAGGAAGAACATTAAAAGCCCCTTAGTATGGCTCTAACCATACTCAAAGATCTAAAGTTGTATGCCAAACTCAGTAAGTGCGAGTTCTGGCTCTAGAAGATTAAGTTCTTGGGTCACTTTATTTTTCAGTGGAAGAGTAGCGGTTGATCTTACTAAGATTAAGGCAGTGATGAATTGGCAGAAGCCAACCAATGTACAAGAGATTCAGAGTTTCTTGGGATTGGTCGGTTACTACAGAAGGTTCGTGGAGAGATTCTCTAGACTGGCTGAACCACTTACTACCCTTAACCAAGAAAAATGTGAAGTTTGTTTAAAGTGATAAGTGCAAGACTAGTTTTTTCGAGCTAAAGAAAAGACAGACAACAGTACCGGTACTACCACTGTCAAAGCCCTATATGTCTTATGTGGGGTATAGTGAGACATCCAAAGTAGAACTAAGATGTGTACTAATGTAGGAAGAATGGGTAGTCGCTTATGCTTTACGTCAGTTGAAGGACCATTAACAAAATTATCTTACCCATGATTTGGAGCTAGTTGTCGTAGGTTTTGCTCTTAAGATTTGGAGACATTACTTGTACAACGAAAAGTGTGAAGTTTTTACGGATCACAAGAGCCTCAAATACCTTTTTGAGTAAAAGAACCTGAATATGAGACAGAGAAAGTGGTTAGAATTGAACAGTCATTATCAGTGCGACGTAAAGTACTATCCTGGGAAGGCTAATGTGATAGCAAATTCACTAAGTCGCAAGACTAGAACTGAGGATTCATCCGCTTTGTCATCAGAAATGGGATCTCTTCTAAACAGTATGAGAAGTCTACTGATCAGTGACCGTAGTCAGAAAAACATTATGACCTCAGTCTAGGAGATCAACCCTTAAGATTGGGGAGAGCAAAAGAACCATCAAAGAGAGTACAGTACTAAATTGATGGAAGTTATACGTAAGATCGAGAAGTCAAAAGGGCTACAAGACTTCAGGGTCAGAGAAGATGAGACCCTGTATTACATGATCGGAGAGTAATTCAAGCCAACTTGGATTTAAGAGATAGATAGGGTGTTAAGGGAGGCTTATAATACTCCCTATATGGCCCATCCTGGAATCACGAAGATGGACCTGGATTTAAAACAATATTTCTAGTAGGAATGAATGAAGAAAGATGTAGCAGAGTTTGTGAACATATATTATTTATTCAAACTAGTTATGCTAGAGCAATAGAAATTGGTAGGTGTTTTACTGCCCTGTCAATTCCAGAATGAAAGTGGAAAGACATTTCGATGGACTTTGTAGTCGGGTTTCTAAGAACTACTGTTGGGAATAATACTATATGGGTGATAGTTGACTAAGAGCACCCACTTCATACCAATCAAGAACATTGATTCCTTGGAAAGAGTGGCTAGGGTTTATGTGTCAGAAATCGTCAGATTGCACAGAGTACCAAGGACAATCGTGTCTGACAGAGATCCTCGCTTTGCGTCCCTATTTTGGTAAACTCTATAGAGCTTGATAGGAACCAGTTTTAAATTATGCAATGCCTACCATCCTGAAACAGACGGATAGACCTAGAGGACGCACAGACTCTAGAGGACATGTTTAGGGCTTGTATTCTGGAGCATGAAGGGAATTGGGAGAATCAGCTACCTCTGGTAGAGTTCGTTTACAATAATAGCTTCCAGGCCACCATTAGATGGCGCCCTATGAAGCTTTGTATGGAAGGAAGTGCAGATCCCTGTTGTATTGGGACGAGGTAGGGAAAAATAAGGTGATTGGATCATAAGTCTAGTAGGACATAAAAGACTAGGTTCTAGTGATCAGAGAAAGAATGAGAATGGCGCAGAGTTGACAAAAGAGTTAAGTCGAGAATAGAAGAAGGAATTTGGACTTTGAAGTTGGAGATTGGGTCTATGTGAAGGTATCTCCCATGAGTACGGCTAAGCAAAAACCCGAAAACTCTGCTCCACTCAAACTCCTAAAGAATGGAGTCAGAGTCGGATGTTTTTTTTAATTCTTCAGTCGGAGTCCGAAGGTGTTGCTGGACCAACTCTGACTCCGACTCCGACTTTGCCCTCTAACTCCGATATTTTACATATGTTATAAAAATATTCATTTATCTATATATTTATCATATATACTAATATAGGTATATAGTTAATATAACTAGAACTTATATATTTAAATTCAAGCCTCACCAACATGGAGACCGGGGTTGGATGATATGAAGGGTATTGAGGCATGATAGGAGCGGCAGGGACGAAGGCATGGAGCCAGAGCACTCACCAACACACAGCAAATGGCCCCTTATTTGCCTTCTGCAATTTGTCCGGATAAGACTCAGAGCAGAAAATTCACAACCTCAATGATTGATCGAAATGTCCGGCTTGCCTTTTCATGATGGTGGTAATAGTAATACTACAAGCATGGAAGATTCCATCATATATATACATGTATGTACAAATAATTACCAATATTAACTTTTTAGTTATGATCATTTACTCGGTACGTAAATAGATACCATAGGATTTTAGAGGTCCAGATTTTAATTGGTTTCGTTAATGACTTGCCTTGCTTTAGAGATAATACAAGCCAATAAAAATTAGTATTATCAGAACAAGTAGTAAACATGATTACCAAGTCGAATCTTCCATTACTACATTGTTTGTGTTCAATTCTCCATTCTTCAAGGCTCTCGGAGAAAGAAAGTTGATGCATCGGTGACCTTTGTAATTGCAAGAAAATTAAGTAATTGCTACAAATACAAGGTAACCTAATCCGTACAAGACAGGGATGAGAACCTCTACGTGGGAGCGCCCAGAGAGGATTTGGATGGTGACTTGTATAGGACCTTTGTGTTCTAAGAGAGGTATTATGTTCTAATTTTAATGTTGAACAACTTAGTCATAACTTATAGCATGACTAAATATTCATATTAATTTAAATATCAAATTACGTATAACAAGTAGAACTTATATTTCGGCATTTATAAGTACTTTTAGTGTGACAAAAAATGAAAAGCTTTTCAAATAATTTGGATCGAATCTCTAGCCATATTTATATAGTTTGCTAGTGATGCGGAGGTTGACACTAATGATCATAGCCATAAAAACGTCTCAGAACGTGTTTCGCAATTAATTATGCGATCTTAATTACTAGGATATGTAATAAAATAATAACTTTAAATTATTATTGTCATTTTTCATGTGTACTTTCCATTCAAATTATTAAATAGATATTATGTAATAAATTGGTTGAATACAATGTTTATTGTGCTGGAATATTTATAACCTGCTCTATATATATATATATATATATGGTGAGCAAAATTCGTAGTATGTGATCTTATATATATATATATATATATATATATATATATATGGTGAGCAAAATTCGTAGTATGTGATCTGCCAATTAGTTGCAATACATACATACATATACATATATATATATATATATATATACATATTGTACTCCATAGTTGGTAAAAAGGTAATTAATTTTTCAGGTTGCTGTGAATGGCCATGTTTCGTATATATAGTTGAACGCAGAATATATATTTCGAAAAGAAAATAAACTAGCTAGTCAATCTTTTGAGTCTACATACTAAATCGAATTCAAATAAGATAATTACTTTGCATTCAAGAATAGTTAGAGTAATTAAAATGTGTTGTGATCTCTTAATTTACAACTAATCATTACTGTTATCCAGCTTTCTATTCAAGGAGTTTCATCGTCACAGATTTGATGAACAATCAGGTGCTACTTCAGAGGTCGATGCAGGTCGATGGTCTATACGTACCCAATCAAATCCAGAAGTCTTTCTTCCATTTCTCCTATTGCACTATTGCATGCAAGGTTTTGTCGCACACTAAATTGCTTAAAACGTTTTTACCATGTTTACCATATTTGAATAAAACTATTTACTTTTGTGAAAGTTGTGTTTTGGGCAAATCTACTAAACATCTTTTCATAATTGTAGTAGTTTCACCTCTTTCTTTTACATGTTAAAGAAATTAAACGGATTTTTATCATGTGCTTCATCCAAACATATTTCACCTCTTTCTTTTGCTTTTGCCTCAGCACTCCTCTTCTTTGTTCTCGCAATCACCGAAGTTGAATTAGAACCTTGGGCTAAGGCTACACTACTTTGTTCTTGTCCTTTTGGCTCAACGTTTCTCTTCTTGGTTCTTGCAATTAGTGAAGCTGAAATAAAATCTTGGGTTGGGGCCACGCTGCTTTTTTTCTTTTCCTTTTGGCTCAACTTTCCTCCTCTTCTTGGTTCCTATATATTAATCAATGGAGTTGAAGTAGAATCCTGGACTGGGGTTACACAGCTTTGTCGTTCTCCTTTTGGCTCAAGTCTCTTCCTCTTCTTGATTCCTACTATCAATGAGAGAATAAAGGTAAACTAACAATAAGATATTTTTTATTTTATTTTTTTAGATAGGAAACATAGTTCACAACAAGTAACTAACAACAGTGCGGTTACCTTTTGGGGGTGGTTTCTTCCATGTTAAAGTAATTAAGAAGATTTTTATGTGCTGCATCTAAAAATTCCTCAACCGCTTTTCTTTTTCTGGTTTGTTTCTTAGACTCAGATGAGAACACTGTATACTTTTCCACTTCGCTTGATCCATGGTTCAAGCTACTAGTTGTAGAACTAAGAAATTTCTCATATGAAGCCACTAAGAAGTGCACCACTATTTCGGCTCTATATACTTCATGACTTTTGGGTGAGAAACATTTCTTCTCCTTTTTTGATTTACAACTGCTTTTACAAATGGGAGATATCCACTTTCTCTTTAGTATTTTCTCCTTATAATCATATTTATCTGCCTGAAAAGAGGTATGTACCATCAACATAATTTACAAATATATATATATATATATATTCATATGCATGAACTCACTGAATTATCTCCTTCTAATGCTCCCTTGTTTGCTTTATGCAGTTTGTCCGGATAAGCCTCGTAGAGTAGAAAATTGATAACCTCAATGGTCGACCTGAACATTCGGCATTCCCTATCGTGATGGTAATACTGCATGCATGGAAGATTCCATCATGTATATACATATAAAATGTACACATAATTTACCAAAACTAACTTTATAGTTATGATCCTTTTAATGGTAAATAGTTAGACACCATAGGATTTTAGATGTTCATATTTCAATTGGTTTCAATAATAATTTATTTTGCTTTAAAGTTAATACAAACCAATAAAAATTAGTATTACCAAAACAAAAAGTGAACATAATTACCAGGTCAAATCTTCCATTACTACGTTGCCTGCGTTCAATTCTCCATTTTTCAAGCCTCTCAGAAAAAGAAAACTGATGTGTTGGCGACCTATGTAACTATAAGAAAATCAAGCAATCACTACAAAAACAAGGTAACTTCGTCACACACACACATACATACGTTCATAGACATATAGAAATGATGCAAAAGTATTTTATTTTTTGAGTTACTCAACAAGTAACTAAAGCAAATCAATAAATAGGCTACAACAAAAATACCTTATCCACCATTAATGTAACATCAATGTCACAATCTTCAGGTAGTTGGAAGGATACCCGAATTTCTCCAACTAGATGAGTTGGTGTATGTTTTTCCTGCAATATTGGTGCAACTGATTTGAGATGCAACTGCAAAAATCATGAAGTTAATGATGCTATATATATATATATATATATATATATTTCCTATGTGTATAATTAAAAATCTAATGGAAGACTTTTGTAATTAGTTTGGCTACCACATTCGGTGTTATAGCATTGATGGGAAAATCGTGATCTGCTGCATTATAGGATTTTGGGACAGCTACGAGTACACCATCTGTTGTTCTTTGTCCTGTTTGCGCAACCGATGTTTGTCTTAACTTTGACGTTGATTGCTATTTCAAATAAAATATGAGAAATAGTTAGCATGGGTTGTGAAAATCATATATATCCTGCATATGTAATCATGTTGTAGTACTACTCCTGTTCGACCAACATTAAACTTAACATGTAATCAAGTTAATAGAACAAGAAACTTACGACAATCATTTCTTTGAGGACTTGCACTAGCCGACTATGGTCGGGGTATTTTTTAGTGCATAAACCCTGATCCTGTACTGGACTTGGAACATAGGGTTCTATCTCCCACGTTGTGAAGTTTTCAAAGTCATTACCGGAATTTTGAAAGTTGTGCTCATTCGAGATCAGTGACATCTTGACCTGCATGGCAAGAGTGAGATAGAGATAGAGATTGAGATCAGTAACGAAGAGAGAGATTGTGTGAAGGTGGTAGAACAAGAGAGAGCTTATACATGTATATAGGAGAGCCCAACGAGTCTTTCCCGTACTGATCACGTACCTTTTCGTAGCCAAATAAAACATCTTGGAAATGACACCAAATAAGGTTTTAATTCTTTTCTAAATAATTACAACTTAAATTTAGAACGTTGTGTACATTCCATGCAAAGTAATTCTCTTTTTTTTTTTTAAAAAAAATAAAAAATAAAAACAAGAGAAGGAGTGACATGTCTATGAGTGATCCCCTCTCACTTTTATTATCCCTCATTTATGGCGGAGGAAACCGAACAAAAACTTGAAGGATAAAACTACAATAACCCACCCAAACACCAATATTGACAAAACCCAAAAAAGAACCCAACAATTACTGTCTATCCCAGCCGGATAGAAGGAATTCCACTTTTTTCAAGACGTAAAAACACTACAAGAAAAACGGATTTTTGTGGCCATTTAATTGCGGTGAAAAGACCATTTGTGATCAAAACACTCATTTTAACTGTAAATAATCATTTCGCTAGAATTAACTGATCACAAATAATCAATTTTCTTGTAGTGAAAGTAATTCTCTTAATTACAATATCTAAACCATAATTCTTAATGCAAGAATTTGAGACAGTAATTAACCGTAGTTACTATGTTTACCAAATTCAATGAGGAAAATGTTGCCTTCTACACCATTAATATCTATGCATGGTGACTAGTCTTCAATCCTATGGCATATCATGTGCTAAATATGCGGCGACTTTTAAACTAATTTAAACGAGTCGCCACATATATAGTTGCAATATTTATCTTCTATATATCAATGCTATAGAAACTCCAATACCTTTTAAATAAACTCAAATTACGGACAAAAAGTATGTGATGTTTACTTATTTTGAAGTGATTCTCATGTTAACGGTAAACGATAATTAACAGTCTTGTATTAATGACTATAGTCCAATCTTAATAGATTATGTCAAATCTGACTTCATTAGTATTAAATAGCAAATGGTTAATTAACGATTAACGATCGATGATCGTGTCTTGTAATTAATTAATAGTAAATAGTATATAGCTAATTGAGTGTCAACAATCATCTCTTGTACACTGTATACATCTTATGTAAATAATGTTGAAGAATCTGTTAAACTCGAGTATTGATGATTAAATCTGGTGGTCCATGTTTGCATTGATTTATTTCTTCAGAAAACTGTTTGAATTTCTTGCACTTATCATGGGTACGTTTTACCACACTAATACATATTATTTAAAAGAAAATGATATCCATCACAAATTACTGTAGCAATATGTAAAAAAAAAAAAAATACATTTTCAGCTTCGAAAACAATACTTCATTACAAACAGATAATATGAAAAGTTAGGCAAACGGAAAAACATATTACCATATCTCTCCGGATATATATTATTGTTCTGGCATTTTCTAAGCACTCCATAAGCTTTGAAATCGGTGCATTCCACATGTGAGTCAAATCTAGCTTCGGCGCTCGAATAAGCATAGGGATTAATGGTTGTGTTTCGCAATGCTGTCAAAATTTAAATCCATGAAATTTGTAAAGCGAGAAAGTCACTTGAACATCGAAAAAAGGATATTTCAAATCTTCTGCTGTCATAGGCTTCTGAAACTTGTAAAACAGAACACTCAAAAGGGATGATATAAGCGCTTGTACGAGACATTCACTTGAACATCGAAAAAAGGAAAAGAAGGAAGATCAGGCTAAGAGGGGATATTTTAGTATATTTTATAAAAGTCATGCGTTTTTGTTTTCTTTTAATTAAAGAGTAATGTTAAGAATAAGTTCTAAATACGCAAATTTTATATAAGATTTTTGTAAAAAAATGAGCCCACAAAAAAAACTATGAACCTTGAAGATTTACATGCTGATCAAATATGATATCATGGAATATCATGTATCATACTATTTATGATCTGTTTTCATGTAAACTCAAAACTACCACTTCCCTTGTGCATGCAGTACTTCATCTTCTTGGCTACCCTTAACCTAAAGTTGTTTGCTTTGCAGCGTTTGATGTAGCTTTTGAAAGATGATGAAAAAAGGGTACCAAAAAGATTTTCAAAACCATGAAACTCTTCTTGAAGAGATAGCGAGAGAGGAACAAACCCACCAAAAATGAGATTAAGCCATAAAAAAACCATTTATGTGCTTAAAACTCCACACTTTATATATAAACTTTAACAAGACATTCAAAAGTAGGGGAAACCTAGCTAGCTAAATTACCTCATGTTCCATTATTTTTAATCGCATGAGGGAACTATGTTGCCCCCTTTCGATGTAACAACCCTTCCAACATCCCGATGCAAATGGCACAATGAGTTGTGTATCTGATTCTGTGTTATTTTGATGAGCGCTGATCTCAGAAATAAGCACCATTGCGACCCTAGAGAGAACTCTTGAGAGAGAGAGAGAGACAGAGCTTGTGTGTGTGTGAGAGAAATGGAAGTGACCTTCATCCATGTACAGTTCCATCTATTTATATTAATCTTCGTGCATGAAGAAACGTACTTGGAAGCCACGTGCTCGTTGACGAGGTGGCGAGCTGGTAATTTAAGGTTCTGGGTTGTCTCCTTGGATATTGTAAATTTATTTTATATATTTATTTATTTTGGGTCGAGACTCTTAAAGTTGGTAAATAGTTCTGAGATTTTTTTTTTTTTCAAATGTTATTGTCATTGATTTAAACACTCAGCATAATTGTGCTAATATAAACTTCCAATTAAAGGCTTAAACATTAAATTGTAGGATGAAAAAAGAAGACGTAATATTTTACGTGAGATTGCTAGCCATAATTAATTTGCTAGTGAAGTGGAATACCATATAAAAAATGGTAGATGATTAAGTAAGAAAATCAAACATTTGTTTTCCTACCAATTATATATGGAATACCATATATAGTTCAACTTGGCAGATATGCTTAAGCTCACCTAGATTACGTTTTAAATGCATAGATACAACTGGCCGTCTATTTATTTTACATTTTATTAATTTATACACTATGAAAATTAAACATCTAAATGCACCGCAATATAATATATCTACTTAAACATTATTCTCTTATCTTTTCTACTTTCTTTCTTAGTAATGGAATATTTAAACATTAGAGAATTCACATAACTAATTGGCCTCCACTCACCATTAAAACAAAAGCTAGTACAAGAAAAATAGTTTTTCTCAGCGCCAAAAATACCAGCAACTAAAGATTCGCATACAAATGTTGGAACTGCTCATTTCCAGCGACTAAAGATTCGCCGTAAATAATCATCTACCATTTTTTATAAATTTTGTAGAAGGTTATTTCCAATGCTTTTATTCGCCGCTAATAAGTATTAATTCGCTGCAAAAGTATCTATTGTAGCGATTTTACTTTTCATCGCAAATTAATTCACGGCAAATAAGTGAATAGTAATGTCAGCATCAGCATTTCGAATACATTGTGTTGAAGTTCAGCGGCGAGACAAAAATCGCCACAAATAAGGGTTAATTGCTGGAAAAGACATTTTCTTGTAGTAAGCTGACTAGAAGAACTTGTTTAATTTGACTTAAAATTAATATTATTAATGGTGCTAACCAAGAGTTTGGATCCGTTTAGCCTCATATTTTGTCAAAATGAAGATATTACCCATAATCTATCAAAATGAACATTTGGACTTCAAAAAGATTCAGCTACCACCTAAGTACAAAATTTCCTTCTTTAAAAAAAAGAAATACAAAATTTCATAATTATTCGACGGAAAATATGATATTCTTACCGGTGAAAAAATTAAGTTTGTGTACACATTTTTATCGGCGATTTTTTTATACCATATATATCGCCGCAAAAAACCTTATCTGATTAACTCAAAAAATCTACCAGAAAATTCTTTTTTTGCACTAGACAATTTGTGGCTACTGTCCGGCGGGCAAATTGTCGCCGGAAATAATGTATCTTGACGATTTATAGGTGTTTTGCGGCTACTTTTGCTCGCTGCAAAATGAACATTTGAACTTCAAAATGATTCAGCTACCACCTAAATACAAAATTTCCTCCTCCCAAAGAAAAAAAAGTACAAAATTTCATAATACGACTACATGATATTGTTGATCATCATTAATGAAAATCAAAAGAACAAGAATTTCTATACTACAATAACTTTTCGATTATAATTAACATGTCAACATTTGATCTGGCTGAACATAATAAATGGATAGAGTTCATGTATTGTCCTAATGTTCAATTACAGTTAACTGTCATACATCAGAAGTCGTGAAGTACTCTATAATCATCTCCAAATATAAAGATGCCAAAAATAATTGATGCATTGAGTGATTTTGCTTATGATAATTAACTATTAACAGTTTTGTATTAATGAATTATATATTATATCAAATCCAATTTCATTAGCATTAAATAGAAAACGGTTAAAGGTTAACGTTCGACGACGTCAAATTTGATTTCGTTAGCATTAACTAGAAAATGGTAAACTGTTAATGATCAATGATCATGATGATGGCTCTAAGACTGTTCATCCAAGTCGTATTTTTTCCTAGGCCCGTCAAAACCCTGATAATTGGGTTCCGGTTACGGGTTTTGGCCCAGAACAAACCAGAGCTGATACCCGCATAGTAAAATCTAGGTACACCTGGTACCCTTTTTTTTTTTTTTTTTTTTTTTTTTTTTTTTTTTTATCTGGATTCAACTTCTTCTTGTTCAAATTTTGCGATCATTTCATAGTATTACAGTATTAATTACGAGATGCCTTGTTGCCATTAACGTAATCTTCAAAGCCCAGAAGAACCCTCCAAAAGTTATACTCCACAAATATTACATAATCTTTTTCCTTAGAACCGCACAGATTGAAGAAGTATAGAGAAAGCAAAAATATATTTTCAGAAATGCTAAATGCCTCGTAGATGTGTCCCGAAATCTTTTTTTTTTTATTTAATGATTAAGAAAGTATTTTTTATTGATATTGTAAATTTTTTATTTCTTTTTATAAATATTTATGATGATTAAAAAAATACATAAAATAAAAAAAATAAAAAATAAAAAAATACTTTTTACCTATTCGGTGGACTTTCGGGCTACATCTCTCGGGAGATGTAGCGCTGCTCATACATTTTTATTCTGCCATAGCCGTCTTTGCAGTGCGGGAAAGCAAAGAAGCCCCACCTCCCACAAATGAAATAAAACTACGACTATACCTTTTTGTTCTGGCATCCACTTTTTGGGTCCCTCACATTTTGTCTTTATCTATACCTTTTTATCCTTGTTAAGTTGTTCCCTTTTTAATGTCGTCTTCGTCGTGGCCTTCTTCTTCTTCTGAAGACGAGAATGACAATTGTAATGGCAGTCTCAGCAAAAGAAGAGCGAAAGATTTGGGTAATCTTTTTCACGTAGCATTAGGAAAAAGAAATACTATACTAGTTATCTGATTTTTTTTTTTTTTTTTTGTGAATTCTAATTTAAAATAAAAAACCAGGTTCAACCCGAAAACCTGGATTCATTCGGGTTCCGGACGAGGCTAACTTGGTCTTGATTCTGACTTGGATTTGAAACCTGGGTTTTAGTCTGGGTATACACGGATTTTCGGGCCAAAACCAGGATGAACAGTCCTAGATGGCTCCCATTATAAAGACAACAAAAATGTGAGGTGGTCTAAACTAAATTAATCTTATCAATTAGAAGATTAAATGATTTTGATAACTGTATACGATTAACAGCCATCTTATATCAATAAATATAAACGGATTGTTGTACATGTCAACTTAATTCTATTAGTAGTAGTAAATAGTATAGTATATAGTTAATTAAGTACTGTCAACAACCGTTTGATCTTAGATCAATATATAATGATGAAGAATGTGTTAAATTAAATATTAAAGGTTAAATCTTGTAGTTGGTGTTTGCATTAATTTCTTAATATCACATATATAATCTACCAAAGATTTTCGACAATATTAATTGCACATAATTTGTAGCAATATATATATATATATATATATATATATATATAGCAGATATATTTTTCAAATTTAGAAAACAATATTTAATGCATTGAACAGTTTATTCATTACTGAATTTTGCGTAAGATGCTCTTCTTTTGTATATAAAGATAATAATTTGGTTTTTATATATTCCATATGCTCTTCTTTTATATATTCCATATACTCAATATAGTTTTTAACAGAATAATGTGAGTCTAATTAATTCCTTTAAATAAAATTAAAGTGTAGTTTTAGAAAAATCTAAAAATTCCAAAAAGTCAAGCTATAGTTGTATTTCTTCTTTATTTCTCTTTTATTTTCTCTTTTCCTTCTTTTATTCAGTTTCCAGAATAAGGCGGCCGGCCATGAGCTAACAAAAGCTAGATGGAGTACATGTTGTTGATCAATTTGAGTGTATTTGAATCAATTTGATAATTTAATGACTTCCGGTTAGATATTGGGCTACGTAGTTTAATGGCTTGGACGTAAATTATAGTTTGACCAAATATTTTATATTAATTTTAACCATATCTAATTACGTACGGACTTATTTTAAAAATTAAGTAGTACTTGTTGTACGTGTGACAAAAACAATTTCCTTTGGGTGGATCAATATATAGTTATATTAGTTTGCTAGTGATGTCGAGGTCGACAGCGATTATAGCCGAGAAAACTAAGAACATGTTAATGCACCCCAAACTATATATCTAGTTATATACCAGGTTCCCTCAATTTACATTTAAAAGTACCTCAACATGATTTCTTCAATTTGCATAGCCTGATGTGATTATTTAGGACCATGCAGGGAGTCTTTTAGATTCAGTTATGATTAATAAACAGTTGATATATCCCATTTTTTCTTCTTCAAATTCAAGCATACGAGTGCGAATTGTACGTAGGTGTGAGATCTTAATTATGATCTTAATTAAATTAGTAGGATATGTAATCATCGTTCAAACAACAGTCAGACATAATGAACTCCTTGTTCGAATGGTTTCTGACCACGTCGAACATTACATCTATGCCCAAAGACTATATCGAACGTTTGAAGGACTTGTACTAGAAATATGTACGAATACGCAACAGCATGCATTCGAACATAGTGTATGGTCGAACACTAAATTAACGGTCAAATGTTTCTCTATATCAACACGTTCGAACAATTTGTTTTCGATTGACCACTCAACCTAATGCATTCGAACATACTTTTATAGTTAAAAATGTAATCGTCCTAAAAAAACTTACTATTCGAACTCTATCGAATGGTTTTGTTCAATTTCGTCCTAAAAAATTTTTTAGGACAGTGATATTGGGACGACCTTGGGACGATTTGTTTTCATTCTAAAAAATCTTTTGGGGAGACATCGTAGTTTTTTGGGATGAAATTTTTTGTCCCAAAAACTCTGTTTTGTTGTAGTGTCTCTTACAACAATTAAGATTAAGTTATGATTAATAAACGGTCGATATATTGCTTTTTGTTCTTCTACAAATTCAAGCAGGCGAGAGCCAATTATATGTACTCGCAAGACCTTAATTATGATCTTAATTATTAGGATATGTAATAGAATAATAACTTTATTATTGTCATTTTTCGTATTTACTTTCCATTCAAATTAATAATAGAAAGTAGATATTATGTCATAAATTGGTTGAATACAATGTTTATTGCTGGAATATTTAAAACCTATTCTACATGGTGAGCAAAAGTAGTATATCTGCCTATTAGTTGCATTATATTGTAGTCCAAATTTAGTAAAAAGGTTAATTTTCCGGGCTATGACTAATCGTCTCCAATCCGGCTATTTGCCGCCATTAATGACTTTTTGTGACGCCATATTTTTTACAGCCTTGTGATAAAGGATTTTAGGTCTTTCTTCCACGACTAGTACTCGCGCGCGGAAAATACCAATATATGTTGCAGTATCCACTAGCAAATTACATATGGAACTGGGAACCCATCTCACCCAAATCATTAATTTTTTGTCACACATCAATTTTAATTAAGTCCACTAGTAGTAGCCGGTTTTCTCTCCCAGCGTTTCGCTCTCTACCCAGCCAAAATCCATCCAACAAAATTCAATCTCCTCCACCCAGAGGGCGGGTGGAGCTTCGGCTCCTCCCTCCCTCATCTCATCTAGCTAGTCTAGATACTGTACTGCTCTTCTTTTTTTAATGTTTTTTGTTTTCCATCCAAAGCAAGGAGAAACACCGATCTGCTGCCTACCGAAGCCCAAGAACCACCACGCGCCCCACCGTAGGATTCCCCAGCCGCCGATTCTTCAGACGACTGAAGAATTTTGCCAAACGAAGCGGCACGTGAGCCACATGTGCGGATCAAAGAACGGGTGAGACCCACACGCCACTGCTGCCGCCACGCGCTGCATTCTGGGGGCCAACGACCCTAGATCCTTTAGATCCGACTGATTGCCACACTCCCAGCGTGGCGCGTGTCCCTCACGCGCTGCCATAATCACTAATTGTCATCCTTTGACGATTCGACGGCTCTCCTGTTTGCTTTCTGCCTATGCTTTCTTTTCCCCTAACCAAGGATCGTAGAAACGAGGTAGTGAAAGTCTCCTACAGCCAGTCCAGACCAGTAAAATGCCGCACAAATCACGTCACTGCGACTTTCAGTCGTAGTATCACAGAACGTTTATCGGACTGTATCAAAAATGGTTTAAGTGGCATCCCCTTGTGGGAATTGGGTCGGGGTCAAGTCTTTGAGCCCAAAACCCACTTTTTTTTTTTTTTCTTGTGTTGTTTTTGCTGGTTTGGGTTGAATGTTAGGGCCTCCCACCCTGTTGACTATCATATCTTATAAATGTTTAATATATCTATAATATGCTTGTTTGTGGGGAAAAAAAAAAAGTCCACTAGTAGTAGTATTTTCGTTTTAGGTTAATGTTTAGGACCCTGCAACTAGTACTATCCTTGACTTCTTTAGGAAATCACTTGCCATTTCCCACAAATGATGATTTCTTTTTTTCTTTTTGTCACGGTATAGCATATAGTAGAATTTTTAAAGTTGTTGGACATCCAAAATAATTAGCACAATAATAGTAATACTATGTTTCGTGATAGTATTATTTGTTTCAGAATGGCCATGTTTCACTTTGTTGAACCTAGAATATTGCAAAAAGGAGATAAACTAGTCAATCTTTTGAGTCTACATACTAAATCGAATTCAAATAACATTCATACTTTGTGTTGAAGAATAGTTAGACTAATTAAAATGTCTTGTAGGTCTCCCAATTTACAACTAATCATCATTGTTATCCTATCGTCTATCCAAGGAGTTTTATAGTCACAGACTTGAAAAACAATCGGGTGATACTTAAGGGGTCGATGGTGTATACCCAATCAACTCAAGTCTTGCAACCATTTTTCCTGTTGCACTAATGGCAAATAAAGTTTTCCATAGTATATGGCATGCTAGGCTTGGTCACAAACTAAATTGCTTAAAACTTTCTTACCATGTTCACCTTATTTGAATAATACTATTGACTTTTGTGAAAGTTGTGTTTTCGACGAATCTTCTAAACTTCTTTTCTACAATTGTAATACTTGCACCTGATCTTCATTTTTACATGTTAAACAGATTTTTATGTGCTTCGTCTAAAACTTCTTCAATTGTTTCTCATTTTCTAACTTCTCGAGAATCAAATGAGAACCATGTATAATTTTCTAGTTGAATGCCATGGTTCAAGCAACTATTTGCATAATCGAGAAATTTCTCATCTGAAACATCTAAGAAGTGTTCCACTGTTTCAATCTCATATCATTCATGAATATTAATTGGATGAGAAACATTTCTTCTCCCTATTTGTATTGCAGTTGCTTTTAGAAACTAGAGATGTACACTTCCCCTTTAGTATTCGTCCTCTATATTTGGATTTATGTGCCTGAAAAGCAGTACAAAAATCTGAATATAGGAGAAAAATACTAAAGAGTAATAACTTACTATGTAATTAACACACACATATTATATATATATATATATATATATATATATATATATATATATATGCATCACACCGAATTATCTCCTTCTGATGCCCTCTTATTTGCCTTTTACAATTTGTCTGGATAACACTCTTATAGCAGAAAATTCACAACCTCAATGGTCGACCGGAATGTTAGGCATGCCTTTTCGTGATAATGGTAATACTGCATGCAAGGAAGATTTCATCGTGTATATACATATATGTACATATAATTTACCAAGGTTAACTTTTTAGTTATGATCATTTACATGGTAAACTGATACCATAGAGTTTTGATGTCCATATTTGAATTGGTTTCGTTAATAACTTATTACCTTGCTTTAGAGATAATACAAGTCAATAAAAATTAGTATTATTAGAATAAGTAGTAAACATTACCAGGTTGAATCTTCCATTAATGTGGTCAATATTTAATTCTCCATTCTTCAGGCCTAAAGGAAAAAGAAAACTAATGCATAAATTAACCTAATTTATGACTACAAGAAAATTAAGCAATCACTACAATTGCAAGGTAACCTCGCGCGCGCACACACACGAATATAGAATTGGTGTAAAAATATTTTGTTTTTTGAGTTACCCAACAAGTAACTAAAGCAGACCACTGAGTAGGCAATAATAAAAATAACTTGCCACCGAATAGGGTTTTAATTCTTTTCCAAATAATTAGAAATTTATAACGTTGTATAAATCTATACAAAGTAACTGTCTTAATTACAATATCTAACTATATTTTATAATGATGATATCCTATTGAGAAGTTGTGTAAAACTTTTAAAATAATTGTCTCTAATTTATTTATTAATCTAATCCTCCTTAGAAATACATTGAGCAAAACACCCTATCTTTTATAATAAAATGGTTGTTATCCATTAATTATAGCGAAATTGAGAGTTCTATTCCTTAGATTGTAGTGACAACAAAAAACTATAATATGACTGGGGTTAGATGGGCTACACAACTTATCACCTATTCATAATTTTGATCAGTACGTGAATTGTACGTGTCATTGATCTCTATTCGGTCATACAACATGCGGTATTATGTGCAAATTTGAATGTTGAACAACCTAGACATAAATTATAGCGTTACCAAATAATCATATTAATTTAATTGTCTAATTACAATTTACATAAGGACTTAAATTTAGACATTAAGTACTTGTAGTGTGAAAACAATCGTTTGCCCATTGCGTAACGTGTGTATGCTCTGCTAGGGTTTCCTTTGTGCGGCGCAGGTCCTTTGTGGGTGGTGATGAGTGGCCCTCTAGTGGCCTCTGGAACCGGCTGGCTGGAGCAGAATAATCCGGCAGGGCCCCCTTTGGTGGCGCTAGAGCGTTCGGCCGGTAATAGTAATGAGGCAAGCAATTAAAGAATGTTTGTGGAGGCTTTGCAATGGCCATCCCTCCTCCAAAATTCAAATTCCCAATCTGGCATCCTAAGGTAATTAATGATGAACTTGGATTTGTTTTTTTGGACATTGAGATGGCGAGGGTAGCCGAAGACTTAAAATTTGCTTTGGTCCTAAAATTTATGAACACTAGACCATCCATTGATGTTTTGCCGAAACATATTATTAAATCATGGGGGTTTAGTAAGGTGCCAATGATAAACTTTATGGATGATTTTCACATCCTCTTGCACTTAGCGAATGAGAAAGACTATCTCCATGCATGGGCACGTGAAGGTCGGGTGGTGGCAGGAGTTCAGTTCAAGCTTTTTAGTTGGTCGGTGGGATTTTATGTTAAAAAAGAACCCTCCATTGCTCCCCAATGAATCTTTTTGCCAGGTCTTCCATTGCACCTATATCAGTTGGGTTGCCTTCAAAGTTTTGCTACAAGGTTTGGTAAATTCATGCGCACAGATAATGCGACAATTTATAGAACACGTGCCATAGGGGCGAGGTTGTGCGTTGAAGCGGACCTCAAGGATGATCCAATTGCAAGCTTTCCTGTGATGGTTGGCAACTCAAATCAGATATGGCAGCCGATTATATATGAGAAGCCAGGCTTTTACTGTGACAAATTGTGATACTCCGTATTTTAGTGTATTTTAACTAAATGATTATTTTAATTAATTTAAAATATTGGTTCTCTTGTTTTAAAATTTATTGGGTTTCTCATCGGTTTATTTCATGATTTTTAAGTTGTGAAATCTGTTTTGGTGTGCTTTCTTAATATTAAATATTGTTTTGCATTTAAATTGTTCTTTAATTTAAATTAATTGTTTGTGGATTTTAAAATTATCGTGTTGTTGGATTTAATTATTTTATTTTACATAGTCTTTGTGTTTAAATTATTTTATTTAAATTTATTAGTTTGAAATAATTTTCGTTGGATCAGTTTGTGACCCAAGACGTGATGATTGAACCTCATTTTTTTCCCTCATTTTTTCTTTTCTTCCTCTTTTCTTTTCCCCCCATTTCTTTTCTCCTATCTCTCTCCTCTCTCCTGCGCGCGTCCCCTCTCTCTTCTCCCTCCCTGTCCGTTTCTCTCTTCTCCCAGCCCACCGTCGCCTCGCCGCCGTGGCCTGCACCGCCCAGCCCTTTAGCTCCCCCTCCCTCCGGCGACCACCTCCCTCCATTTTCAGCCTCCTCGCGCCGCCGTTAGCCCCCACGAACTCATCAAAGCCGCGTCACATCTTGAGCTCCAGCACCGCCGCCGCGCCACCTCCGGCCACCATTTCTTCACCACTTCATCATCGACCTCCTAGCAACCCAATGCACCCATCTTTAGCTCTGATCTACCACCGGTGAAGCACATCCATCAACATTTTCGTTTTGAGCATTTTCGCCTTAAACCGCCCTTTACGCCGCCACCCATGGCAAACTACCACCACCATTGGCTTCACCGACATCCCTAAGCCCTACCTTATTAATTTCGGGTCTTGGTTTGTCTCCGTTCAAAAGTGAGTTTTTGAGACCCAGCCACAGTGTATTTTACATTGTTACGTTACTGAGCCACCACTTCTTGCAACTCTGTGATCCTTCAGAAATTATAATATAGCGCTGTAAGTATTTTTTCCAAAGAACTTTTGAGATTTAAATGTATTTTGCGCTAACTCATATTTACTGTGAATTGGTTGGTTGTACCGGATTGAGTCCGAGGAGTAAGGGGGTCGGTTGGATTGGATTAAGGAGTTGTTTGTGTGATTGGTTTATGATGTGAGATTTATTGGCAGTTTCAGGTTTAAATATTGGTGTTTTGGGTTTGACGTTGGTTACGGTGGATATTGATGATTTTAGAAAATGATGATATATTTTGGAATTATGAGGGTTTTAAGTTTTGAGGAATTAAGATAGGTTATTTTAGAAGTTTAGGCTTAAATATCGAAATACGTGATTGATTGGAAACTTACGAAAATTACGTGATTATTTTTATGGGTAACGATTTATAGTCGACTCGACATTTTTGAGAAAAATTCTGGAAAAGCTAAGTCGTTCAGGTAAGCGGGATCCCTATGCTAGATTTGCATAAAAAGAAATGAACTGAGGTTGGTTTGTAAAAATGTGCATGTTGTTTTAAAAAGAAAAAGTGAAAAACAACCTCAGTATATGTTTTGCATTCACTCATGAGATACGCATGAAAGAGAAAAGAAATGTTTTTGACATGAGCAATACTTGACATGTTTCTGAAATATGCAAAAGAGCGAATATGATATCATTGAGAATTTTTATGCATGTGGTATGAAATGATTTGGATCTGTTTTTTTTTTATCAAATGGAAATGATATGAATATGTTTCGCACTTGTTTTGATATGATATGGATATGATAAAACTTTGGCATACTTATCTGTTCTGAATCTGATTCTGAATATCGTTCTGATATGATGATATTGGTTCACGTGATATGGTTGTACCAACATGATATGATATGATATGAGTGCACCCACTTTGGAAACAAAGTAGTCTTTTACGTGTTCTTTCATGTGTGCACACTCGGGGCTTCGAGATTGAAAAAGGGGAAGTTTCACCATATGATACTGTCTGGTTTGGCCACCGGGGATAGCACAACCTTACCACGGGGGTTAAACATAGTATATGATATGATACGATATGATATGATATGATAAGATGAAGATGTTCAGTTATGTTATGCCAAAGCGTTTTTGAATATGAAACGGATATTTAAATATAAACTGTTGGTTTTCGAATATGGAAATGGTTTTTGAATACCAAAAAGATCTTTGATTATGAAACAGATATTTGAATATGAACAGTTGGTTGTTGAACATGAAAATGGTCTTTGAATATGAAAATAGTCTTTGAATATAGAAAGTATCTTTAAATATGAACAGTTAATTTTTGAGTCTGAAAAGTCGTTCTGATTTTCTGATAACACGCTTATGAGATCTGCATATAAAAATAAAATGTTTTATTTCTGCATACGGAATTTTCTAAAAAGGCTCATGTTTACATACTAGTATATGTTCTCTGCTTACTGAGTTGTTGATAACTCACCCCTCTTATCTCCAATATTTTCAGATAATTTTTGAATATTTCAGCTGACGATCAGGACCATGAAGAATTGGGTGAGATGACTTAAGAATAGTGGATTGAGAATAGAAAGCTTTCGATGAATATTGGTGATTTTTTATAATTATATTGTTGAAATGTGAGTTTAAGTGACATGTAGAGAAGTTGGTAATTTTTGGAGTTACTGTATTGAGGATTTTATATATGAGTATGTGTGCTTAATTAAATTTGAAGTGTTTACGTTGGATTTGGAGCTTTTGGAAGAGTATTAGCAATGTTGGAGTTGATTATCAAGTAATTTGAGTTAACTCTCTAGACCCTCGGGGACGGGGCGTTACACAAATGTTTTAGACAAGGTCATACCAAGGTTGTTTGTAAAAGCGGTTAACGTGCTAAACATAGTAATGATGTGAATAAGCATGGGAAAATGGGTGGAAAAAAGGATAATACCAAAGTCTGGAAGGAAGTGGAAAGGAAGAATCTGGTGGTTGAGACAATGCATGAGGAAGGAAATAAGGTTGATGAGTCTCAGGATAAGGCTAAGTCTAGCAAGCCTGGGGTCAGTACAGTGGAGATAGGTAAAGAAATTTTGATCGTGAGTTAGCCGGCCCAGATAGATAGCATGGACAAGGGGAGAACATGCAAAAGTGGGGAAGGGGTAGTGATTCCAATTGGCAACAGTCATGCCATTGAAAGTCTCATACCGCATGTTACCATAGATTCTTGCCAGGTTCATAACGGTGTTGAAGATGAGGTGATGTTGAAGATATTACGCATGAACAGGAAGTGGAAGAGAAGTTTGGCAGGGTTGATGGGATCCTTTGTCAAAATAGATTCAAAGCTTTATCGGAGGAGGAAACATTACCGGTGGTTGATGCTAATAAAGATTATACTTCGGATCTTGGTGACTTGCTGATAGGGGAAGGAGTATCCAAACAAGAAAGACCTATTGAGCTGAGGAGATCTAAGAGGGCCTTAGCCCTTCCCCCTCCCTCCCCCTCCCCCCTCCAAAAAAAAAAAAAACTTTTTTTAATGTTTGATAATATTGCAATTTGGAATGTCTGCGGGTTAGGCACTTCCAAGAGAAGGTTATGTAGTTTGATCCATAAGATGAATATTTCGATTTTGGCAATATCTGAGCCTTTTCAGGCGGTTGAGAAAATTCAAAAGTGGGCGTTTTGTATTGGGTTTCACAAGTCTACATCCAATATGGAAGTGGGAGGCAAAATCTGGCTTTGTTGGAAAGAGGATATAGACATGGACTTGGTAGCTGTGACTAACCAATCCTTCACAACTTTGTTCTCTCTTAACGGGGAGGCTATCATGACTTCTTTTATTTATGCCAAATGTTCGATGATTGCGCATCATGAGTTATGGGATCATTTAAGCAGTATAATTTGCACGGGTATTCCATGGGTTGTAATGGGAGATTTTAACATTATTCGTGTTGACTCTGAAAGAAGGGGTGAGAACCCGAGATCCCGTTTGCCTATTAGTGAATTTAATAATTGCATTGACAATTGTGGACTGATAGAGTGGTACCTTTTTGGTAAACAATTCTCTTGGTGTAATGGGCAACAGGGTCTAGCTCGTAGCTGGGCTAAGCTTGATCGTATTTTAGTTAATAATGCCTTTACAGTCAAGTGTGGAGGTGCTGAGGCCAGGCTTCTCAATCGTATTACGTCAGATCACTCACCCATTTTTCTTCAATTGACGCCTTCCTTCCAATGGTATGGTCCAGCTCCCTTTCATTTTCAGAATATGTGGTTATTACATGATGATTTTCTCAGGGTGGCTCAAGAGGCTTGGTGTGTGGAGACACCGGGAACTAATAATCTGATTATTCTAGTTGGGAAGATTAAGAAGATGAAAGTCATCCTTGGTGCTTGGAATAAAAATATCTTTGGCAGGGTGGATATCTGCATCCACGAACTTGAAAAGCGGATTGAAGTTCTTGAAGAGAGCCTTCAAACTAGCTTTTCTAACTAGTTAGATACCAAATTGTTGAAGTCCAAGGGTGTGTTGGATTCTTGGATGCAAAAGGAACATGCGTGGCTTACTTAGCAAGCTAAGAAAAAGTGGATTAAAGAGGGGGATCGTAATTTTAAGTTTTTTCATGTTGCTGTTGCTCAAAGACGTAGGAACTCGAGCATAAAGTCCATGCGAATTTCTAAAGGGGTAAATCTTTCTTCACGGGAACAAGTTCATGAGAGGCAATGAAGCATTTTGAGTTATCTCTTGGTCAGTCTGGGAATGGTGAAATTCCATATTTGACATCTCTCATTCAACTGTGTTTTGTGGATAGTGATTGAGATGCTTTTCTAGAAAAGCCTTCGAAAGTTGAGGTCAGAGAGGTGTTTACTTCCATTTCTTTAGACTCTAGCCTTGGTCCTGACAAGTTAGGGTCTGCTTTTTACATTGCTTGTTGCGACTTCATTAAGCATGATATCATGGCTGCAGTGAAGGATTTTTTCCAAGGTGTAAGTCTGCCTCGATTCTACTCTTCTTCTTTTATTGTGCTGATCTCAAAGGTGCCTAATCCCATGAGTTTTAATAAGTTTAGACCGATAAGCCTTTGTAATGTGATTCACAAAGTCTTTGCTAAATTACTGGTTAATCGTTTATCTCTGGTCCTTGGCAAGCTTATTTCTCTAGAGCAGGGTGCCTTTGTAAAGGGGCGCAATATTTTTCAGAATATTTCGTTAACACAAGAAGTTATTAAATTGCTGCATAAGAAGGCAAAATGAGGTCATTTGCTCATGAAAGTTGATATGAGCAAGGCGTATGATATAGTGGATTTGAGTTTTCTGATGCTTGTCCTTCACTCTTTTGGAATTCTTGATCACTTCTGCAAGCTTGTTTGGAATTGTTTATCCACTCCTTGGTTTTCTGTCATGATGAATGGTACGTATAAATGTTTCTTTAAATCAAATAGGGGTCTTCGTCAAGGTGACCATTTATCTCCCTACCTATTTATCCTAGTCTAGGAAGTCCTATCTCGGCTTATCTCTAAGAAGGTGAGGGAGGGGAGAATTAAAATGTTTTCTCTGCCATCTGGTGCTCCATTATTGTCTCACCTACTGTATGTGGATGATATTGTGGTTTTTACTAATGTTTCTAAAAGCATGGTCAGATCCTTGATGGAGATTTTTCATATGTTAGAGGCTTGGTCAGGACAAAAGATTAATTATGATAAGTCTGTTGTTTACTAGTCTAAGTGGTCATTGCCTAGTCATACTAGAGAAATCTTGGCTGATACTGGTTTCTCTCAGGGTCAATTCCCTTTCACCTACCTGGGAGCTCTTATAGTTGATGGCAGGTTCAAAGTTGCTCATTTTGATCCTCTTGTGGAGAAAGTAGCGAAAAAATTGGTGAGTTTGAAAAATAGATTGTTATCGCAAGGTGGTTCTTGATCATCTTGAGGAACGTTCTCACTAGCATGCCTATCCATTTACTTTTAGTGGTCCATATGCCTAAAACAATGAAGAAGAAATTGACTAGCATTTTTGCCACTTTCTTATGGGGTGAAGAGGGCGAGAAAAAGAAAAGGAATTGGAAGGCTTGGAAAAAAATGTGTATGCCATGTGAAAAGGGAGGTGTGAGTGTAAGGGACCTCAGTGAGGTTCAACAGGCTATGTTTCTAAAGTTCGGCTGGCAACTTTTGACGCAGGACTTTCTTTGGGCTAATTCTTTTCGTGCTAAATATCTGAAAAATAATCATATTTCTTTGATTCAAGAGGGGCGGCTAGGCTCTCAGTTTTGGAATAATGTTCTAAAACGTATCCCATTGCTGTTATAGAATTCTAAATGGAAAGTGAGGGAAGGAAAGGTCTCTCTTTGGTATGACAAGTTTATGGAGATCGAACCCTTATGTATGAGGGTGAATCACATCTCAGAGTCTCATCTATGGGTGAAAGATTTAGTGGTTCAAATAAACTCAATGATCTTGTCAGTCCTCAACTGGCTAGTGAGGTTATGGCTTTGGTGTGTGTGAATAATAAAGAGGACATGTTGATTTGGACCCCTGATAAACACGGAGATTTTTCTACCAGGTCGGCTTGGGAGATTATTCGTGTTAGATTCCCAAAAATTGATGGTGCATCTTGGATCTAGAATAAATGTTGCCTAGTAAGATATCTATTTGTATGTTGAAAGCTTACTTTAATTGCCTAAGTGTGGTTGATCAAATCCGCAAGATTGGTATTCTGGTCGTCTCTTGTTGTAATTGATGCAAGAACCGGCAATGTGAAGATCTTAATCATGTCCTAGGTAGTGGAGATTTTGCTAGTGCCCTTTGGAGGAAAGTGTCCGCTGAGATGGGGATTCCGTTTGTGGCTATTCAAAGTTGTAGGGAACGCATTTCAGCTTGGTTTCGACGGCTTACTTTCGTCCATTGTTGTGTGGAGATTGTGGCAACGTAGATGTACAGCCTGGAAAATAGGAAAGAGTCCGTCAATGAAGTTTGGCACTCGATTAAATTTTGGGTGCATGTGGTGATGGACAGTATCTCCAAAGTTATTAAGTTGAGCATCAGGGATTCTAGGCTTCTAAGGCGTCTTGAAATTCCCCTTGTCTTGCTTGAAGGGCTTCGTCTTTGCAGAATTGCCGATTGGAGGGAGGTTGATATTGATTGTGACTCTCAGGTGGTTGTTTCCTGGGTTCATTCCAGGAATTGCTCCCTCTGGTATTTGTGGGATTTTTGGGACCTTACTGTTGACCATCTTGAGGTGATGGAAATTGAGTCTAACCATTGCTTCAGGGAAAGGAACTAAGTGGCAGACTCATTAACTAAGGAGGGCGCACATGGTGTGGATATGTTTTACCTAGATATTCAGAGTCTTCCTCGTGATATTAGAGGCCGTGCTAGATTGGACAAATTGGGTTTAGCTTACATTCAGATTTAGTATCGATGTTGTGTCGTTTTGGTGGTGCGGCTTTGTGGTTTGTTTGCATCTTGAAGGTTTGTTTTTTTCTTATTTTTTGTTAGGCATGTTTAGAGGTTTTTTCTAGGCATGTTTAGAGTTGTTTCTGCTTTGGTTGTTTTGGTGGTTTGTGTTTGGGAGTGATTGATGTAATCTTCCAAATGCTTTTCTTATACCACGGTATTCCTCCGCCACAAGTGAATGCTTCTTTAATAAACTTGGGACAGGGCTACTATTAGACATGTGGCTACCGGTTCTTAAAAAAAATGTACTTGTAGTGTGACAAAGAAAAAAAGTTTTTCACTTGGGCATGGAATATCTAGCTATATTTATATAATTTGCTAGTACGCAAATGATCATAGCCATAAAAACGTCTCAGAGCATGTTTGGCAATGAAAATCTTTCTCATTTTTCTTTAACATGTAAAAGACTATCATTTGCGGAAAGATGGTTACGCCTCACAAATTCATTTTTTTTGCCACACAAAGTTTCACTTTTAACAGTCGATAGGGGTGTTGGGTAAAAATTCTCATCTCATATCATATCATATACTTTCCAAACACTACTCAAACATAAATATTTTCAAACTAATCATTATAATTTTTTCGAACTTTTAAACAAAAGGTAAAAAAATAATTCAACTTTTTCAAATCTCAAAACAAAAATTATATTAAAAATTATATTCTAAAAATATTTTAACCTTTGATTAATATTCTTCCTTAAATTTGATACCACATAAACACTTTTTCCTCTCTGAGACAATAGGTCTGAGTAGAGGTATTTTCTCTACCTAAGTGCAGTTTCTTTTTCCATCAATTCTCAATTGTTCTTTGGTGTTGACAGTGGCATGGCGGATGATCTAGATTGGTTGTATAAGTGGTTGTCTTTGACTGAATAGGAGGATGAGGAAGCGGCTGTGGAATCTTGTGAATTGGAAGATATTTCTCTGTGTCAAGGAAAGGGTTTGGTTATGACTCTTTTTACTAAGAAGCATTATAATCATGAAGTGTTCAAGTTAAAAATAAAGAGAGCATAGCGTCCGGTGCGAGGAGTGCATTTTCATGATCTAAATGCGAACCTCTTCCTTGCAGAATTCGACGATATGTGTGATAAGGAAAGGGTGTTGAGAGAGGGCCCTTGGTCCTTTGATAAGCACTTAGTGTTGGTGCAAGAGGTTGATGGGAGTAAAAAGGTGCATAAAATACAGATCTAGGAAGCTACTTTCTGGGTACGGATTCATGATCTTCCTCTGAGGGCTCAAAATGAACGTGTGGGGGCCCGTATTGGTAAGAAAATAGGGAGGGTTGAAGAGGTAGATTTGGATAAAGGGGAATTGCTTGGGGGAGTTTCTGGGAGTTCGAGTCACCTTGGATGTGTTGAAACCTTTGTTAAGAGGTACTAAGTTTTCAATGGGGGATGATGTCTCCTGCTAGGTAAGATTCTCTTATGAGAGACTACCAAATTTATGCTACTTATGTGGTTGTTTGGGCCATGGGGATAAGGAGTGTGGGTTGAGGAAGCATGTTGCATAGGTTGATATTGAAGAGTTCCTCCCGTATGGTGCTTGGTTAAGGGCATCAAGTTATGGTGATCAATTCCGTGATGGCCGTTCCTGGGAAAGAAGAGATAGTTTTCGAACTGGTAGACGTGATACTCAACCAGATGTTTCAAACTCAGGGGGATTGCGATGACCAGAAAAGTGGATGTAACTGCTCCTGGTTGTTCGGAGCAAAATAAGGGGATTGAGATAAATGCCCCTAACAGTTATGCAAATTTGGTGGATTGTGTTTTGGCTGAAAACGTGGGAATGGTTGTAGATGGAGGTGAGAAGTTAGGAATCGTTGCATAAGGGTTTCAAATGGATGGGCCAAATCAGGTCGTTCAAGTGGATGGGCTATTCAAGTGAAAGGAAGTCTTAGTATGGGCCCTGTTAAGAATGAAAGACCGGATGGGTATATAAGCCAAAAACGGAAATGACTGATGTTTCTCTCTAGCCCTTCCAGTTCTGAACATGATGTTTCTCAACAGCTCTTTCTTCCCAAAAAGAGAAAGGTGCTACGCATAGATAAAGGTGGAGATGTCAGACCTAGCAAGCGAGGTACTTCTGATGGTGGAACGATGACCAAGGACTCTTAAAGTGCTAACATTGGATCAGTGGTGGCTATTGAGCAGCACTACCATAGCCAATGAAAATTATAAGTTGGAATGGTCGTGGGCTTGGGAACCCACGGGGCATTTGAGGCATTCGAGCCCTCTGTGATTTGGTGAAGATGGAAGCTCCTGAAATCCTGTTCATATAGGAGACACGTCTTAAGGCACATGAATTTGAGGTATGTAAGTATAAGTTAGGTTTTGTGAACTGTTTAGTGGTTGATTGTCGTGGAAGGAAGGGGGTCTTGCTTTGTTGTGGGGAAGGGATATTTCTTTATCGGTTCTTAATTATTCACACTGTCATATTGATGCTTTGATTGAAGATGATCCTGAAAAAGGGTCTTGGTTTTTCGCTAGTATTTAAGGTTTTCTTGAAGCTAGCCAAAGGTTTAGAACTTGGGATATGTTACGACAATTGGGTAGATATAATGGTGAGGCATGGATTGTGATTGGTGATTTTAATGAACTATGGCATCACCATGAGAAATGGGAAGGGAGACCAAGGTCGAATTGGGAAATTTCTGCTTTTAGGTATGTGCGAAATGATTGTGATTTAAGGGATATGAGGTTTAAGGGTAATAAATTTACATGGAGTAACCAAAGGGTAGGGTCTCAATGTACTAGCGAGAGGCTAGATAGAGCTTTAGCAAATGTTCCATGTTTGGGGTAAATTTCCAAATGCATCTGTTACACATAGTTTGGAGGCCTATTCAGACCATGTTCCTATATTGGTTAATACTGAGGGGGAAGGGGGCCATACTCAATCTAGAAGATAGTTTAAGTTTGAAGAAATGTGGGTAGGAGAACAATCTTGTGAGGATATTATTAATGGAGGAGAGGAGAAGGGGGAATAGCATGTTTGAGGTAATGAATAAGATCGAGGAGTGTGGGAGTCAATTGGATAGCTAGAATAAGCATTGTTTTGGTAATGTTTAAAAGCAATTACATTTGGCACGACAAAATATGGAGATATTGAATGTCTCTGATCTATTAGGGGAACTTAAAACAGATCATGCAAGGGCCCGAGATGAAGTTTAGAAATGGTTGGAACGAGATGAGGTGATGTGGAGGCAAACGTCCAAAGCATTGTGGCTAAAAGATGGTGACAAAAATTCAAAGTCTTTTCACATGAAGACATCTCAGAGGAGGAGAAAAAACAGATTGGGAAGATTAAAAGATGGAGAAGGGGTTTGGTTGGTGAGCAAAGGAATAAGGTTCTTTTAGACTATTTTGAGAATCTATTTAAAAGTTCTAATCCAATGGGTTCTACTAAATTTCTTGAAACTCTTGCTGATTGAGTAACACCAACCATGAATGAGGAGCTAAGTCAGAGGTATACTAGAGCTAAAGTGCTACTTACTTTGTCTGAAATGAATCCATCCAAGGCTCTAGGCCCTGATGGGATGTCCCCAGTTTTTTTTTTTCAGAAATATTGGCATGTGGTGGGACCCTTAGTACAGGGAGATATGTTATAGGCTTTAAATTGATGTGATTTTCCTCCATCTCTTAATCATACATACATCACTCTCATTCCAAAGAAAAAATTTCTTATTGTTGTTGCTGACTATAGGCCCATTAGTTTGTGTAATGTGGCATATAAACTCATTTCTAAAGTTATTTCCAATAGATTGAAAGCTATTTTACCTAGCATTATTGGGGAGAGTTAGAGTGATTTTGTTCCTGGCCGTTTAATTATAGATAATGTGTTGATTGCCTATGAATTGGTGCATTTTTTAAAGCATAAGAAGAAAGGGAAACAAGGGTATACGTCATTGAAATTGGATATGAGTAAGGCCTACGATAGAGCAAAATGGTGTTTTCTCCAAAAGGTGATGGAGGTGATGGGGTTTCAGTCAAATTTTAATTCTTTGGTGATGCTTTGTGTTAAAACAGTCTCTTTTTCTATGTTGGTTAATGGAGAACCGAAAGGGCCAATCTTTCCTAGTAGGGGATTGAGACAAGGGGATCCTTTGTCCCCTTATCTCTTTCTCTTTTGTACTGAAATGCTTACCTCTTTGTTGAATGCAACAGGGATAAGAAAGGATATTTATGGGCTTAAAATTTGAAAGAGTGCCCCCAACATTAATCATTTACTTTTTGTGGATGATAGTGTTATTTTTTGTAAGGCTAATGTGGAGGAGAATAGGAGAGTGCAAGCTGTGTTAGATGTTTATGACAGTGTTTCAGGGCAGAAAATTAATAAGGAGAAAACTTCAATGGTCTTTAATAGTAATGTGGGGTTGGAGTTAAGGCAATACATTCGATTGCTATGAGATAATGGTAAAATTTAGTAGTATGAGAAGTATCTTGGGTTACCTCCTATAGTTGGTAGATCAAAATCAAGGGCATTTTAGTCTATCAAGCAAAGAGTTTGGTAAAATTTACCAAGTTGGAAAGAAAATTTGTTGTCTCAAGGGGGTAAGGAGATTTTGTTAAAGGTTGTTGCATTATCAATTCTAACTTTTTCCATGAGTTACTTTCTTTTGCCTACTAGTTTCTATTCAGAGTTAAAGGGCTTAATGTCTAAGTTTTGGTGGGGACAAAAGAATGAGGAACAAATGATTCATTGGATTAGTTGGAGTAACTTGTGTGAAGGGAAGGCTAGAGGAGGGATGGGTTTCAAGAACCTTAGAAATTTCAACCTTGCTCTTCTTGCAAAGCAAGGGTGGAGGTTAACGCAAAATGAGGATTCTATTTTACATAAACTACTCAAGGCTAGATATTTTTCTAAGTCTAATTTTATGGAATCTAGCTTGAGGCATTGTCCATCATATACGTGTAGGGGTATTTGGGAGGCTAAGAGATGGTTGAGGGAGGGATGTACATGGAGGATTGGAGATGGGAAGACTGCACAATTATGGCATGATCAATGGGTTCCAAGTCATAAGTCTTTGGGTATTGAGCTCGGTTTAGAGATGTAGAACAAGGATGATGTAGTGGCTTTTATTATTAATGAGGACACTAGGGGTGGGATCTTCAAAAGCATAGAACTCTCTTCAATCCAATGTTAGTGGCTGATATTATGAAAGTTATGGTTTTTCTAGAAGGTAAAGCTAATAAATTGATATGGAGCTAGGAAAGGAGTGGGCAGTATTCAGTGAAAAGTTGTTACAAGCTTATTATGTCCAAAACTGTTTTTGCTACAGTAGAATCTTCTTCAATGGGGAGACAATAGAGATTATGGAAATGTTTGTGGACGATGCCTATCCCTAATAAGATAAAAGTGTTTGCATGGCATGCATGTAAAGATAGTCTACCTTCAAATGATAAATTGGTGAAGAAACAGGTGATCACAGAAGCTACATGCAAGTTCTGTTTGCATCCAATTGAAGATCTTATACATGCAGTTTTTAGCTGCAGCCAGCTTCGAGATTCATGGGTTCAGTTCTTTCCTTCTTTGGCTAATCTTATACCTCTTACCTTTACTGATTTGGAAATGTGGTTTGTTGAAAGCAAGGACTTAAATAATTTGGCTCTATTTTTCTGTCTTGCTTGGGGCTTCTGGTATAGGCGAAATAAGATGGAATTTGACAAAACAAGGTTGAGTCCTTGACATGTAATTACTCATTCTTTGGGACTTGTGCATAGTTTCAAATCTATCTCTGTTAAATCCCAGGTTTAGTTTCGAAATCATTTCAGTTGGAAGCCTCCTCCTCTTGGTGTACTCAAGCTCAACACTGATGGAGCTATGTTTTCAGATATACATAAGGCAGGGGTAGATGCTATATTACGAGATTCATCTAGGAAAATGGTAATGGCTGCTTCTAAACTTGAATCAGATGTGGAAAAGCCAGAAGCAGTTGAGCTATTGGCAGTTTTCAGAGGCATGCAATTGTGTTCCACTATGGGCATTTCGCATATTAAGATGAAGAGTGGTTGCTTACTGTTATTCGAATCTTTGCAGCAAAATAATATGTTGAATTCAATGCTTGGTAATCTTTTTAGTGAAGTGCAGAGAATGAATAGTTGTTTTGCAAGTTGTTCTTTTCTCGTGTATAGAGAGGGTAGTAGGGCAGCTAATCAGCTTACTAGAAATGCTTGGAGAGTTGAAAATATTGAAATATGGTGAGATTGTATCCCAGACTTTCTTTCTCAAGTTTTATGGTTTGATAAATGTTTGTAATCGCTTATCTCAAATGAAGATGTTTGTTGCTATAAAAAATAATAATATTTTAAACTCATAATATTTTTTATTCAATTTTTTGTCTTTCATTTCGAAAATCTAAAAAATACATAACTATTTTATTACTATTCACAAACCATCTTAATATTATTTACAAAATTCTCATCTCATCTCTTTTTTTTTCTTCTACAAATACAAGCAGATCGACAAGTAGGTATGCGGAGACGTTAATTATGAGCATAATTATTAGGATATGTAATAGAATAATAACTTTAATTTATTACTGTCATTTTTCGTATGTACTTTCCATTCAAATAATTAAGTAGATATGTAACGATCCTGCCTAATAATACTAAGGTTGAAATATTGATAATTTTATTGGGCCTAAATTATATTTAATGGGTTATATTGGATAAGCCCACGAGCAATAGATTATTGAGATTGATTAGGAGTTTTAATCAAACTCAATAACTAGGTTAAATCTCATTCATTATTTATTGAACAAGTTAGACTCCTTTTAGAATTTAAAGATAGGCAATTAGAAATTTATTTCAATTTAAAATCATCACTAATTGAAGTCCTTTATGCATTCTCAGTCACAGTTAATCCCATATTGAATGAACTACTAGATTATATTTTTAAATTCAAACTCTTTTTTTGAATGATTATGACCGAGTCCAACTCGAACTTGTCATCATTCTATTCAAACAGGAATACAACTCTACAAGTCATCTTCACGTTAAAATTCTTTAACCGACTTTCTTCTCAATCTCTAATCTATGCAGTCTCCAACTTCCACTAGGATTCATGCTCCAATAGAACTCTCTTACAATACTACAAATCATCTTCACATTAAAGCTCTTAAACCGACTCCTTATATATATATATATATATAAATATATATATATATACTCAGCCTTATGCACTTTACGTGTATCTCATTCCTCTTCAAGCCTCAATGTAGTTTTTGTTTACCCAAAATCATGCAGAGCACCTCTAGTCTACCAGTATTCCTCACGTTTTCTCTCTCCTTCTAGTTTACATGATCGATTTCATATCGAAAATATTAGATTAACACTGCGAGGTAAGTAGCATAATCATACCCTTACACGTATGTACGGTAAACGACAAGTCTTTTATAAAAGGTATTATGCATGTACCCAAGTCATGATTAATTTGTAAATATCATGATTTTATGCATAAGTTTCGTATTAGTTGCAAAACATGCATCAAATATTTTATGAAAATCTATGATTTATGTGAAAATTTATGCATTAAAATATTTATAAAAATTTATGATTTTATGAAAGGAGTTATACATCGAAAGATTTACAAAAACCATAATTTTATGTTAGGAAACATGTGTCATGACATTTTATGAAAGAATGCGATTTCATTTGAAATCTATAATATGACAAGTATGCAAATATAATTATGATGAAGTATGAATGATAAGATACGTAACGGCCTATGTTATGATACGAAGAATGTACCATATGTTATAGCCATATTGCATTGCCAGGTTGTACATAGTGGTAGTGCACCTAGTGTGTCTTCCTTATATATGGATTTCACAACCTGCGACCATAGGCGAAATTGCAATCTATTTAGATCGCTAATCCTAACTCACGGGGTCAACAGTGGATATCGGCCTATGATAAGTGAAAGATAAGTTCATGTTATTTACGCATGTATTTATGAGTTTCATATTTTTTAAGAAACCTTATGTGCATTATGTTTATTGCATGATATGTTACTTATTAAGTATTCGACTTATTTTTGTATGTTTTTATGTTTTAACCACCCCACGTGATGATTTTTATGAGGATAGGACTGCAAGACAAGGGAGGCAAGACAGAGGCTTAGAGAGTTTATGTTATGCTTCGTTTTATGATTTTAGTGTAATAAGTTATTTTGATAAGCACATAATACTTTATTGATTTTAAATAAATGTTTTCCCAGACTCTCTTTTTTATTTAAAGTATTTGATAAAGATTGGTTTATTTATTTATAGAATCTTTTATATCTGGTGTTTTGTTAAGAAGATAAAATTTTAAGTCGAAGTTTAGTAGCACACCGATTTTTCGAAAATTCTAAAAATAACCTTATTGGAGAACATGGTGTTACAAGATATTATGTAATAAATTGGTTGAATACAATATTTATTGCTGGAATATTTATAACCTGCTCTTTTTATAGATTGAGCAAAAGTCGTATGTGATCCGCCAATTAGTTAATATATATAGTCCAAAATTGGTAAAAACAATTTAATTTTCCTAGTTTTGACTAGCTGTCTCCACTGTTTTAGAAAATTACATATGGAACTACTGACGTACTGGCCACCGTTCCCAAATCATTATTATGTGGTCACACAACAATTTTAATTAAGTACTCCACTAGTGGTATTGGTACTATTCGGGTTAATGTTCATTAGGTCTGTTTGAATTCGGAGGTATAAGTTAAGATGAGTTGAGATTATTTTAGATAAATTAAATAAAATATTATTAGAATATTATTATTATTATTATTTTAAGATTTGAAAAAGTTGAATTGTTTATTATATTTTGTGTGAGAATTAGAAAAAGTTGTAATGATGAGTTGAGATGAGTTGATGTGAGTTTCGAATGTAAATGGAGCCATTTGGAATGGCCATGTTTTGCTTTGTTGATCCTAGAATATTGCAAAATTAAGGAGATAAACTAGTCAATCTTTTGAGTATACATACTAATTAAAATGTGTTCTATGTCTCTCAGTTGCCAACTAATCATCACTGTTATCTCTTCCATCCAAGGAGTTACATTGTCACGGATTTGAAGAACAATCGGATGATACGTAAGGGGTCGATGGTCTATACCCAATCAACCTGTATTGCGGTAATTTGAAATAAAGTAATTTCCAGTAGTATATGGCATGCATGCAAGGTTTGGTCACACATGACTAAATTGCTTAAAACTTCCCTACCATCTTCAACTTATTTGAATAATACTACTGACTTTTGTGAAAGTTGTGTTTTCGGCAAATCTACTAAACATTTTTTCTATAAATTTTGTAGTTGCACCTGATCTTCATTTTTACATGTTAAAGAAATTAAACAGATTTTTATGAGCTTCGTCCAAAACTTCAACCGTTTCCTGCCATTTTCTAACTTCTTCTTGAGACTCAAATGAGAAGCATGTATAATTATTTTCTAGTTCATTAGTGCCATGGTTGAAGCAACGTCTATTTGCATCTATTTAGTTACCTTAGATTTATTCCTTGTATCTATTTATTTGACCACTCTCAATGTAAAAACAGATTATTGAAATACAAAGAATTGAGTTCTTAACATGGTATCAGCCTAATCACGATCCCTCCCTACCTGAGACCCCCATGGCTTCTTCTTCCTCTTCCTCTTCCACTGTCCTCTCTCCCTATATCCTCCATCAATCTGACTCTCCTAGCCTTATCCTTGTTTCCAGCCTTCTCACCGGTGACAATTTTTCCAAATGGCAAAAAGCCATGACCCGTGCTCTTAACACAAAAAACAAACTAGTTTTTGTCGATGGTACTCTTATCCCACCTGAAACTACCTCTCCAGATTATAGACAATGGAATCAAACTAAAGACATGGTCCTTACCTGGCTCCTAAATTCCATCAGTCCCTCCATCGCCAACTCCCTTGAATTTCACACTGATCCCCGAGCTGTATGGCTCGATCTCCAGTCCAGATTTTGCCATGGCAACAATGCCAGGATTTACCATCTCAAGCGTGAGTTATCCTCCCTGCAGCAACACAATCATTCTGTCCATGATTATTACAACCAAATCAAGTAAATTTGGGATGAACTCAGTCACTTACAACAAACCAACGACCTCAAACAATTGCAGCAACAAGCTGAAGATGAGAGAGTTTATCAATTTCTTCTTGGCCTCAATGACTCTTTCTCCCAACTCAGAACCCAGATCTTAGCCATGGAAACCCTTCCGCCCATCACAAAAGTTTTTTCAATTCCTTTTCAGGAAGAGCAGCAACGTCTTCTCCACCTCAGGCCACCACCGACGGACGCCCACATCCTTGCTGCTCACTCCGGTGGACCCACGAAACAGCCCCTGCAATGTACCATCTGCGACAAAATGGGTCACTCCCGTGACCGTTGTTGGCGTGTAAACGGGTACCCAGCAGGTCGCGACACCCATGGCAAATCACGACTGTCTCTCCTCGGCAAGCCACCATCAACCTCAGCATCGATGGCTCATCAAGTCTCCACCTCATCTCCATTTCCTGGTTTGACCCATGATATGTACCAAAAACTCCTTGATCTGCTTCAACCGAACACTCCATCCGCAAACTTCATGGGTAAGTCTCTTCTTCTCCTTCCTTTGACAGGCGCTCCGACTAGGTGGTGGATAGTGGTGCCACCAATCACCTCTGCCATGATCGACGCCTCTTCTCTACTCTGTCTCCCCTCTCTTATGACCAGAAGGTCACTTTACCAAATGGGCATATCATAAACATTGAGGGTGTCGGCACTTGTCATTTGGCCGAACACCTCATTTTGCATAGTGTTCTTTTTGTCCCTCAATTCTTATTTAATCTCCTTTCTGTTCCCAAACTTACAAATACTAATTCTTGCATTATTTCTTTTTGCTCTTCCATTGTTGCTTTTCAGGACCCACAGTCGACGAGGCTAATTGGAGCGGGTGAGCTTTGCAATGGACTTTATGTGTATCGGCCCCAACTCATTACTGCTTTTTCCACTCAAACTACTGCTAATAAGATCTTATGGCACCAACGCCTAGGCCATCCTTCCCGCTTAGTTATTCTTAGTCTTTTCAATAATCCTTGTGTTATTTCTAATTGTGACATTTGTGCTCGTTCTAAGCACACTAGACTACCTTTCTCCATTTCCGCTAATAAAAGTACTATGATTTTTAATAGAATTTTTTGCGATATCTGGGGTAGCTATCATACCTCTTCTATTTGTGGTGCTCATTATTTTCTTACCATTATTGATGATTTTTCTCGCACTACTTGGATTTATCTCATGCGCTATAAATCTGAAGCATACACTTATTTCATGCATTTTTTGGCTCTTATCAAAAATCAATTCCAAACCACGGTTAAAATTATTAGAACTGATAATGGCCAAGAATTTCTTTCTCACAAATTTCAAAACTATCTTCATGATCACGGCATCCTTCATGAACGTACTTGTGTTGAAACTCCACAACAAAATGGTGTTGCGGAACGTAAACATCGGCACATCCTGAATGTTGCTCGTAGTCTGCGCTTTCAAGCTCACTTACCCTTGAAATTTTGGGGTGAATGTGTACTCATCACTGCCTATCTCATCAATCACACTCCCAGTCGACTTCTTCAAAATAAATCTCCTTTTGAACTTTTTTTCGCTATCCCTCCAACCTATGCCCATTTACGCGTCTTTGGCTGCCTTTGTTATGCCCAAACTCTCCACGCTTCTCGTGACAAATTTTCTCCTCGTGCCTCTAAGTGTATATTTCTCGGTTATCCTAACACTCATAAAGCATACAAACTCTATAATCTAGACTCTCAGGTTGTCTTCTATTCTTGTGATGTCACTTTCCACGAATATCAGTTTCCTTTCTAGGATGTTTCTACTCCTTCACCTACACCTCTTCCTATTCTTCCCCTCCCAGTCCCTGAACCCATCTTACCACCCTCTACCCCTACCTCTACTATTTCTGACTCTCCTCCTCCTCTTCCTCCTACTCCTCCTCCTTCTCCTCCTTCTCCTCCTCCTCATCGTCCTCGTCGCACCACTACTCGACCCGCATATCTTCAGGACTATATATGCCCGACCATACACACCGAGCCCACTGCATCCTCACCTGCTGCATCGACCTCAGGTACTGCTCACCCTCTATCTGCTTTTCTTTCTTATTCTCGTTTCTCACATTCTCATCTTATTTTTTTAAATGCTCTCACTGTTTCTGCTGACCCTACCTTTTATTCCGCTGCTACTCGTCATGCCCATTGGCGAGATGCCATGACTGCTAAACTTCATGCTCTTGAAGATAATTCCACCTGGACCCTTGAGCCCCTTCCTCCTAGAAAGAAACCCATTGGCTGCAAATGGGTGTTCAAAACCAAACTCAAAGCAGATGGCTCCGTCGAAAGATACAAAGCTCGGTTAGTCGCCAAAGGCTATACTCAAATTGAAGGCCTCGACTACCATGAGACTTTTGCTCCTGTTGTCAAAATGACTATCGTTCGGTGTTTATTAGTTGTTGCTGCTTCTCGCCAGTGGATCATTCACCAACTTGATGTCAATAACGCTTTTTTACATGGCGACCTTGATGAGGAAGTCTACATGACCCCTCCTCCCAACTATTGTTCAAAAGGAGAGACTCCCGTCTGTCGTCTCCGCAAATCCCTCTACGGCCTCAAACAAGCCTCCCGCAACTGGTTTTTTAAACTAACTACTGTGCTTCTTGATGCAGGTTTTTCTCAATCTTAGGCGAATCATTCTTTATTCACCTTGGTTACTTCTGCCAGTGTCATTCTTGTTCTTGTATATGTCGATGATATTCTAGTGGCCGGCAATGATCGTTCCCAAATTGAGGTATTCAAACGTGTTCTCTCCACACACTTCAAAACCAAAGATCTTGGTCCTCTCAAATATTTCCTTGGTTTTGAAGTTGCTCGATCACCTCAAGGTATTTTTCTCAACCAACGCAAATATGCTCTTGAAATCTTATCTGATAGAGGACAACTCGGTGCTCGAACCGCTTCCTTCCCCATGGAACAAAACTTGAAGCTCACCAAACATGACGGCTCTCTCCTCCCAGATCCTTCTCTCTATCTTAGACTTGTTGGCCGTCTCATATACTTGACTATTACTCGTCCTGACATTGTTTTTGTAGTGAACATTCTCAGTCAATTCATGCACGCTCCTCGTGCTCCTTACATGCAGGCTGCCACTCGAGTTCTTCGTTACCTCAAAGGCAGTCCTAGACAAGGCATTTTCTTCCCCTCCGCCAACACTCTTCATGTTACTGCATATAATGATTCTGATTGGGCCAGCTGTCCCACCACTCGTCGCTCCACCACAGGCTACTTTGTTCAGCTTGGCACCAGTCCCGTTTCTTGGCGTACAAAACAGCAGACCACCGTGGCCTGGTCCTCCGCTGAAGCTGAATATCGCGCCATGGCCGTCACCACCTGCAAACTCACTTGGTTGAAACAACTTCTCACTGATCTCAGTGTCTCTCACCCCGAGCCTATCAACCTCTATTATGATAATCAATCTGCTTTACACATTGCTCACAATCCTATGTTTCATGAGCGCACTAAACATATGGAGATTGATTGTCATCTTGTTTGTGATAAAATTCGGTCTGGACTTCTTACCGTTGTTCACACTTGCTCCCATGAGCAAATTGCTGACATCTTCACCAAAGCAGTGGGTCATGATCTTTTTCACCATTTTTTATGCAAGTTGGGCATTACGAATCTCCATGCGCCAACTTGAGGGAGCGTATTGACAGATTACTTCCATTAATCAAGCCAAGATCTTCTCCATTTTTTTTAACACCATGATTTAGGATAATTAGCCGTTACTTCTGTAATTATACATTCATACCATACTAAATTAGTTACCTTAAATAGATTTATTCCTTGTATCTATTTATTTGACCACTCTCAATGTAAAAATAGATTATTGAAATACAAAGAATTGAGTTCTTAACAATTTTTGTGCCTGAAAAGCGGTACACAAATCTGAATATAGAAGAAAAATACTAAGGACTGATAACTTACTATGTGTGTGCGTGCGCGCGCAACATACCGAATTATCTCCTTCTAATGCCCCTTATTTGCCTTTTTCAATTTGTCTGGATAAGACTCATAGAGCAGAAAATTCACAACCTCAATGGTTGACTGGAATGTTCGGCGTGCCTTTTGAGATGATGGTAATACTGCATGCAAGGAAGATTTCATCGTGTATATACATATATGTACATATAATTTACCAAGATTAACTTTTTAGTTATGATCATTTACACGGTAAATAGATTAACCTTTTAGTTATGATCATATATGTACATTAGATTGTAGTGCCACCAAAAGACTATATAGTATGACTTGGGGTTAGATGGGCTACACAGTTTGTGACCTAGTTATAATTTTGATCAATTCATGGCTATGGTAATGGTTCCTGCATCCTTTTTGCATATGGGGACAATTTATTTACTTCTACCACAGAGATCATGTTTCATAGCTCAAAAAAGAAGGTTGTGGTTTTGTCCACAATGTTAAACCATGCGCATGCTTGTGCACCTAAAGGTCAGATTGAAATTGAAAAATCATACTTCGTATCACCTCAAGTTAAAGCTTGGCTTGTTGGACATGCGACAATACATCTAAATAGTGTTCTTTGTTGAGTGCCATAAGTTTAAGAAATAATCTTCGGATCAACCACTATTTGGCAGCAGTCGGAGCACACCTTACATGTCGGCAAAAAATTTTTTTTCCCTCCTCTCTCATTTCTGTAGACAACCCATTTCAAATTCTTTTTACTCTCTCTCTCTCTCCCCCCCCCCCCCACCTGCACCTGTATTGCCCATCTTCTCCCCCACCCTTGCATCGCCCATCCTCTGTGGGATCTGAAAGAGGTAGTCATGGGGAGGCTCGTGGTGGCTCATGATGGCGGATCTAAGCCGCGATGTAGGGAAAGGGCATGAGGAGCACGATGGTGCTAGGGTGGCTAAGGCCGTGGGTGAGAAATACTGAGAGAGAGAGAGAGAGAGAGAGAGAGAGAGAGAGAGAGAGAGAGGGGCCTTGGGTTGACTAGGTGGTGGCTAGGGGAAGCTATGGTGGAGCTAGTGGTGTCATCGACTGTCGAGGTGGCGTTACGGTGGTGCATATTTGGCCGTGAGGGAGAGGGCATGTGAGGTAGAGAGGAAGGTCGGCGTGGGCTGGGGAAGGAGAGTATGGCTGAGGGGTGGAGGTTCGGCGTGCTCGTGGGCTGCGACGTAGGCCATAGGTGGCGGGTCTGAGCCGCGACGTAGGGAAATTGTGTAGAAAGAGAGGGCATGCGTGCGAGGGAAGAGGGAGGAGCTACGGGCCTCGGACTGGGAGAGGAGGAAGGGCTCAGTGGTGGTGTTCGGTGGCTGCAGTGGGAGGCCCAGTCGACGGTGGCGACGAATCTGGGCTACAAAGGCAAGGACTCACGTGAGAAGAGAGAAACGGAAAGGAGAGGGAGAGGGGCTGCGATGAGAGGGAGGGGGACGCGGGATGAATCATGTTGAAGTGATTATGCGACGATTGAATAATATACGATTGCAAATATCTTTTCTCTTAATATAATAGATCATGTTGCTGAACTTCAGTCGCAGGGATAGAAATCTCAAGTGTTATTGGTTAATGACTCACCAAGAAGCTTGGTTCTCGAGCTTGCTTGCATCACTATAACTTCAACAGTTACAAGGCGACCTTTTAACTTCAACCTTCGAAACTCCAAAGATATCATCGACATTTAAGCTCTTAATCAACTTAATTGATGATGATCTAATGTATTCGTTCCTAATAACTCTAGTAAAAGTTTAATTGAAGGAAAAATAAATGGGCATACATCTCCATCGCTTTTCACCATTATTTGAAGAGTTTTGTTACTCATCATCTCACACACCACACATCATATTTATTTTTATTTCTATTTCTATTTTTATTTTTTTTGTTTTATTCCTTCTAAACTAATTGAGTTCTTCTACTCATCATCCTACACCACATACTTGATAAGAGAAAAAAAAAATGATAAAAAAAAATCAAGTGTGGCGTATAGTGTAGGGATGATGAGTAGAATTTTTCATAATTTGATTCATTCTATTCAC
This sequence comes from Juglans microcarpa x Juglans regia, assembly GCF_004785595.1. Classification (NCBI taxonomy): domain Eukaryota; kingdom Viridiplantae; phylum Streptophyta; class Magnoliopsida; order Fagales; family Juglandaceae; genus Juglans; species Juglans microcarpa x Juglans regia. Next base: position 31,094,888 of record NC_054602.1, on the reverse strand, counting down.
AAGTCGGTGTGAGAATACACCATCCATATCATTGTTATGGTACGATTTGATTTGTAAAATTTAAATTTATAAATTCTTTTACAAATCAAATCATGTTACATTAACAGTATAAAATATATGTTTTACCTACAGGCTTATAAATATTTTTTTTTTAATTTATGTTTTTGTGGGTTGGATTCTCAAATTTGGATTCTCAAATTATGAAATTTATCTTCGGTTAAAAATAAATATTCTTTAGCTAGAATTTTTGTTTGGACTCCGTTGTTTATAAGAGAAATAGAGATGTAAAACAAATAGACACAAACATTAAACACCCTAAACCCCACAATAATCCCATATTGTTAGTAAATAGTTATAAGGTTTCCTGCCGAACCCAAAAGACTGACTCAAAGCCCGACCTTAATGTTCAATCCAACGGTCGAGAATTACCCGCGAACCACAATCTCCAAACACGTTCGACATTTAACGCGGCACCCTTGCTTGGTTGGAACTTGGAAGGAGCTCAGGGAGAGAGAGAGTGCCGTTTGAGGTTCAAACTTTGATCCCTAACGTTTTGACGAACCGTCAACGGCCGTTAACCGATAGTGCCCCACTCCCTGGAATTTGATAACGGTAATAATCAACGGAGACGTCGGTGCTTTACTTACGTATCCGTTAACTTATATCTGCTAAAAATAAATAAATATTTATACAATTAGATTTCTTTTCACTTCTCTCTCTCTCTCTCTCTCGTTTCAACGGGCGAGGATTTTTCGAAACGAAAGCTCGTTTTCTTTCCCAGGGAAGCTTTTCTTAGGCTCCAATTTATCGGTCTCTTCGATTAGCTCCACTTCGATTCCCGCCAGTTCTCAGCGAGCAGAGGTGCTTTTTACTTCCGCAAAACAATTTCTTCTTTCTTTTTTGTTCTCCAAAAGCGGTTCTTCTGTATTTTATTTTCCTTATTTTTTTTCTAGTGTTTTTCCGAACCGGTTTTGGATTTTCTCGAATACCTGGAGTTCTGATTTTTAAAATATTTGTTGGGTCTTCTTTAGAAATCCTAAATTCTTTGTTTCTTCTATCGGATTATTGGTCTTACTCGTAGGTTTTGATCTGATAACTGATTGTAAGATCTGGGTTATGTTCTGTTTTCGTCTTTGGCGGTGGGGTTTTGTAAATCTTCGCCACGGGTGGGATTTTTAGGGTTTTGGGTGATTATGGTTTGTTTTGTTATATAGTTTTTTGTTTATTTATTTATTTAGTTTTGCACTGCTATTTTTGTTCATTAGGATTTTGGGTTTTAGAGATGATTGTGTTTGTAGAAGGATGAGATGGCTGAGGTGAAATTGGAAGAGTGTTGTCTTGAGAATAAGCAATCGACGGCTGCTTCCAGCTCCTCTGTATCCGAAGGCAGTGGTAGTGCAACTCTCAAGTCCCCAGGGACGTGTAGCCCGGCTCCAACATCACCTTCTAATCGGTACTAACCATTCAACTACTTTAATTTTGAATTTATTTTTAGTTATATGCGCTGTTGCTCGAATTTTGAGATAATGATTTTTTGTTCTGTGTCTTGTATGGACTTTTCTAAAAATAATAGAGTTTTTATTTTTATTAATCATCTTTAAGTGTATAATTGATTTTCTAATTGTGTTTCTGTACTCTGTCTATTAGAAGTGCTTTGTGGCCATTCTCATCGGTTGCTATCCTTTAAGTAAATTATCTGGCTAACGACCATTATGTGAACTTGGTCTTGCAGGAGGGCCACTGGCCCAATTAGGCGAGCAAAGGGCGGTTGGACTGCACAGGAGGTTAGTATTCACTATTATACGAAGTTCTGTATATTATGATGGAGTAGGTTTTCCTACGATCCTGTCTGTCAGCCAGCTTATGAAAGTGTGAGATCGATGCAAAGCAGTTTTTATCTTATCTGAATAGATTTTACGAGGTGTATGGTTCAGGAACTACTGGTTTACCACCGATTTTGTCTGTGTCATACGTGTGGATTGATAAGATCTTTGAAACTGCTGTCCTATCACATGGATGTAGCTCAGACATGCTTGCGTTCACCTGTGTTCACTTATTATAGCGCTGCCATATGTTCTCCTGTGTTCACTTATTGTAGCGCTGCCATGTGCTGCTTCAGATTTTTATTATTATTATTATTATTAAAATTTCTGGGCACATGTTACTAACAACATATTCACTTTCTGTAGGATGAGACGTTAAGAAATGCTGTTGCAGCTTTTAAGGGGAAGAGTTGGAAGAAAATAGGTCTCTCTTCCTCAGTAGTGCCTTGATAATGGTTAAAATTTTTGCTGCTTCGGTTGTCTACATTCTTAGAATGCAGCTGTTGGTTGTGAATTCCTATTTTTACGTGGCCATTTTCATGCTGCACTAAAGTAGCAATGATTCTGTTTGGAAAACATGTTTACTCTGAATTTAGAATGGTGAACTAAATACATCATGAATTAAATAGTTAGAATAAATACATCATCTATAAAAAAAATATATAGATCGAGGGATACACAATATTAAATTTGTGGTACCATCCAATGTTAAATTTGTGATATTTAGCACACATACTCTTTTCTATAATTAGTGAAACCTGTCTAATATATGGATTCAATTGTTTGCAGCTGAGTTTTTTCCTGATAGATCAGAAGTCCAATGTCTGCATCGATGGCAGAAAGTTCTTAATCCAGATCTAGTAAAAGGGCCATGGACTCAAGAGGTTGGCACCCAGCTTTTTCCTTCCTTTCATAGTTGTCCTTGCATATTCTACTTCAAGCTTTAAAATTCCTGTTCTTTATGTGTTTTGCAGGAGGACGATAAAATCATCGAACTGGTGGCAAAATATGGGCCTACAAAATGGTCTTTGATAGCCAAGTCTTTGCCTGGTCGTATAGGGAAACAATGCCGTGAGAGGTAGTTTTATACTTTTATTAAGTGATTATGATTAGCTGAGTATTTTTATAGTTTCAGTCGTACATTTGTGCATCATGTGTATTTCTCAAAATACGGTATTGAAAGTCATTTCTCCCCATTTCATATGATGATGATGATCATCATTGATAAATTTCCTGAGTCTCTATTTTGATAGCATTGATCTTCAAAATTTGATTTCTACATGACGAAAAATAAATGGTTTAACCTCTGTTTGTATTTACAAAAGCAATGTTTCTGATATCTTCAGGTGGCACAATCATTTGAATCCAGATATAAAAAAAGATGCTTGGACTTTAGATGAAGAATTAGCTCTCATGAAAGCCCATCGGGTACATGGGAACAAATGGGCCGAAATAGCAAGGGTTCTACCTGGAAGGTACTGGTTCTTGTTTGAGCTATATATTTTTTTTTTTTTCAAGGAAGTTGAATGCTAAATTAAGGTATTAATGAGGTTGACCAAGAAGAAAATGTTCCAATTAATAAGGTTTATGTGCATAGAATCTCATCTCATTAGTCATAACAAGGTAAAATATTAACATGTATACTTGGTCTCTCCCACCATCATGTGTGCACACAGCCAAATGCTTCTCGTTATTGTGGTTCCCAAAAATATATACTGTTGCACAATTCTTTTGGGACTTACATTATCGATATGAAAGTGTAAAATTCAAATAACTGTTCTCATCTGCATTGGGACTTCTTTTTTGCTGTGCTATTGACAATTCGGGTTGATTTCTTTTGGAATGTTCAGAATGTTTTATGCTGTTATTTACTTGGTTGTCAATCGGATGTTCAATGTGGATGAATCATTATATTTAGTTCCGAGTAGATGTTAAAGGTGAGGTCACACATATCTGTTCTTTTGAATGATGTTTTTTGGGACTTATGTTATCTGTTTGAAGGTGTAAATTTAAAACTCTGCTCATCTGCATTGAGGACTTCTTTCTTGCAGTGCTATTTACAATTTGGGTTGATTTCTTTTGGGATTTTCAGAATGATTTTAAGGTGTTATTTACTTGGTGCTCGATTGGATGTTCAATGGGGATGAAATCATTTTAATTAGTTTCAAGTAGACATTAAAGGTCATACATATCTGTTCTTTGAATGAATCCCTCAGAACAAAAATTGAAGCCAATAAGAACCGAAGCAAATTTGATAGTGATAATAAAACTTTTAGTTTCTATTACCTGTACTGAGATCCAATGAATGATGTTTCGCTTTGATGTATTAGTTTTAAGTGAAGTCTCTATTTTACTTTCTTTCTGCAGAACTGACAATGCTATAAAGAATCACTGGAATAGTTCCTTGAAGAAAAAGTTGGATTTCTATTTGGCTACTGGGAAACTTCCACCAATCGCAAAAAACAGTCCCCAAAATGGTTCTAAAGATACAAATAGATCCTCTGCAAATAAAAACTTGTTTGTTTGTTCAAATAAAGGCTCAGATTCAACTGCCCAATCATCATCAGGAACTACAGACATTTGTAAGACATATGAAAATAGCAAGGATCAGTTAGTGTCCTCAGCCCCGCCTCCTGATATGGGTGCCTCACCAAATCCCATCCCGAATAGTTCCACTGATTCTGAATGTGGAGAATGCAAGGCAGGATCATCCAATGTGGATCTTAGCTGCAGCAACTCGGGGTCATTGCCAAATTTTGAGAATTCTGGAATCAACAGCGAGCAGAAGATTGAGAATTGTGCAATCAACAGTGAGCAGAAGATTGAGAATTGTGGAATCATTAATGATCAAATGTTTGAGAAATATGGAATCAATGGCGAAACTGATGATGATAAAGTTAATGGAACACCTTTGCCATTTGAAACGCCAACATATGGTTCTTTATACTATGAGCCACCACAGTTAAAAAGTTATATTCCATTGGATGTGGGTCTTATGAACTTGTGTTACATTCAGCATGAATACAACCCTAGTTCAGTTGTGTCGCCCATAAGTTTCTTCACTCCACCTTGTGTGAAGAGCAGTGGTTTAAGCATGCAAAGTCCTGAGTCAATATTGAAAATGGCTGCTGAGAGCTTCCCTAATACTCCTTCCATATTGAGAAAGAGGAGGACAGAAGGTCAAAAGCATCTGCACCGCAGTAAAATTGTGAAAGCAGATGAGGAATTGGTTGAGGATGTCGTTCATGCTTCTGATGAACAGAAAAAAAGTAAAAACAATTTGGAGAAATCTGATTCTGTAGATGGGAGTTTGTGTGGGAGTCCTACTTGTCATGGTAACAGCATTGGTGAGGCTAATGTTAAGGCTTTTAATGCATCTCCTCCGTATAGGTTAAGATCCAAACGAACTGCTGTTTTCAAGTCTGTGGAGAAACAACTTGAGTTCACATTTGACGAAGAGAAGCGCGACAGTAGTACGAAATCCAAGGAATTATCCAGAAAGGGAAGCTCCCCTGTTACTCCAGATTGCTCACATGCAGCAAAGATTGGAGTGACCTAGGGATTTTATTGTAAGCTCTCATTTCACTAACCCTAGTTCTTTTAAGTTCTGGTCCATTGGATCTTTTGTTTGAACTACTAATTCCATATTCTACTGTGGCTCCTTTGATTATTTTTCGTTTTGTTTAACATATCATCAAAACAAAAATTCGTTTCTGTTCTGCTTGAGGATGGACAGTGGATACTACAATGAGAAATTCTTATATTTTGAATGAAAGTTATTGATGAGTCTGATCACTTCTCAGTCTATGACATATCTTTGAATGTACTTGCTGATTTAAATCCAGGATATTTGCACAGACATCTAGGATACAAGGAGAAGGATATCTCAATACATGTCACTGTGGTTTTAGTACTTTAGGGTTACTTTTCCTGGTCACAGCTATGTATGCGTCTTTAAATCTCTTTTTGTTGGATAGCTGCCCACAACGGTCCTCAATTTTCCAGTTTTGTAGATTTTATTAACTTTTGTTCTTTGTCCTCTTCTAGTTAGTAGGATGTGTATTTTTTGTATAGTTCCTATGTACATGGGTTGCACCCCTCTGCACTATTTATAAAATTTACTTATCAACGATATATGACTCTTTAGACTGTTTCCCTTGCCTCCGTTAGCCTTGTATGTTTGGAACTTAACTCATCAATATAGTTAATGCTTCTAGGAAATTAAACTTGTACCTACATAAGATTCTCGTATTCTGTTATCTGTTGGAATCCATGTACATAACTGTGGCTCCCTTTCCAAATAGAACAAAGTCAATTAGAGTATAAATAAATGAATTGATTGACTTGAAATGTCTACCGACTGTTATAAATCAAGGTTAACTAGTTGGATCTTGCTAAGTTTAATGATTATTTGATCAGATTATACTCTGCTACCATTAACTAAGCTTGATTTTGTTTGAGCATATATTCCTAGGTTTTGTGTTGATACATTCTGCTTTACAAATGCGTGGTTCTGAGACTGAATTGGTCCAACAACTAATCAGCTAATGCGAACCCGAAGAAACCTGATGCAGCTTTAATGCATCTTGAACCCACAGTTGGTACAAGCTACTTGACTTGGCAAAGCACGGCTTTGATTTATTTGGCTTAGTAACATATGTTAGTCACAATCAGTGTTTTACCGATTCAAAAATTCCCTGTTGGGCTGATATTGTTCAAGAACCGAGTGAAATAATAGAACTGTAATGTCCGAAGGGAGGCCCAAGCCACATCTAGGCCCATACTCCAAATAACTAGTCAATGGTACAATTGGAGCCGTTGGAATGATTATAAAAAACAAGAACTTCTCCCTTCCAAGCAATGTTGGATCACATACACCACCTACACTCACTACTCATAGTGAGTATGGGGGGTATCACAATAACCTTCGAGGACTATCCGTGGATGATAGAGGAACTCAAGATCTTCTTTATTAACACTCTCTTCCTTGGATTGTATCTATAGACTTTAATGGACTGATGTTCATAAATTGAGGATTGGTGTTTATATTTTATTGGCTAGATTCTTCTCTCCTTGAGCTTTTATACATTTCTCTATTGGGTTAGTGATGCAATGAAACTATGAACAAGTTCTCCTATATTTCTCTAACATTTTTTTTATTATTATTACTTGTGTATTTTGAGTTAGGGATAATGGCTGGAAATGTTTTGAAGTTGGCTGACCGTTTCCTTCAATATGGTGATCAAATTATGAATTCTACAAAGGCTGCTCAAAAGCAGTGGGGGATGACTTCATTACACGCTCAGAACGACATCATCATCATCATCATCATCATCATTATCATCTTGCAGATGACACAAGCGCTGCTGTTTTACTAGGTACACGGACAATTTTTTTGCATCATAGCTACATGGACAAAAGTGAGTGTCTGTAGGCTTCTGGTAAGTGTAGAATAAGAGGCGAAAGGTCCCAAATTACCTGTGAAGATATATTTGACTGTACTGGAATTGTAGAGATACCCCATCGTATTAGGAGAAATGATGCTTGAATGTTTTCAAAAACAAAAATTTAGCGCACTCCCCCGGTTTCGGTTTCATGCCTTTTCTGATTCTTTTCTGCATACAATCTTGAAGTGGGAGGTACCAATGTAATTGAACTCATAAGACCCCCTGTATTTAAAAAATCCAAGTGTTACTTTCAATGGTGCTTACTAACGTGTATTCAGCATGGCACTTTCTTTTTCCTTGTTATTCTTTGCAGATGTGTATGATGAACACCATTTTATTTTATGTGAGAGCCAATAGCAAGCTACTCTGATGGTCTCTCTTTTATTTTCTGATTTTTTTTATTATTATTATTTTTTTATTTTTTTTATCCTAATCTTCCTTAAATAGTCGATTTTGAGTGATGGATGATCAACCTCTGTTAGTTTAATTTTGAATAAGTTTTATTCATGATGAGTTACTCAATTTTGACAAAATTTATTATTTTTATTATATTGTATAATGTTGAGTTCAATTGAGTTTGTGCAATAGGAAATATCTTTATTACATACAAATGATCATATTCTTAAGGATTTAAATATATATATATATATATATATCATATTAATTCGGAACATGATTTCCTCTTTATTTTTTTAATATTAGAAAAGATAATAAATACGAAATTATACAAATTGAATTGAGTTGTGACATTTAAGAATCAATTATAATTTGGTTTTATTATTATTATTATTATTATTATTAAAATTGGATGTTTGAAACAAAGTGTTGACCAATTTCGATGGTGCACGACGATGGTGCACGAGCTTTCAGTAAGGAGTTTTTTGTAAGTACACATCGAATAATTCAAAGAAAATTTCTCAATCTGATGATTCATAAAAATTGTTTGCACCGGGATTAAAATCTTAAGAGTATATCGTCAAAAATAAAAGTCTTACCACTTTAGCCAATCCCTAGGGGTTAGAGACCAACCAATGATACCAAAAGAGTAATAATGCTATTTTCATCCTCCATTAAAACCATAATCATTCTATTATCCCTTGATGAGATATCAAAATGATGAAAAATTAGTTGTTATTTATTACTTCTATATCAATAATAATTTGATACTAAAATTGAGGGGGTCCAAAGGATGATTGTTGAAGGAACGATAAATAGTATTCTTTTTAAAACTTTGATCTTTCATGTTTGACTTATCTTTGCGTTAAAAATAAAAACAGTAGGAAAAAAAAAAAAAAGAATTAACTGATGCAAAACAATCGTCCCATTGCCTATAAATATGTGAATTTGATCATAAATTTAACCTAAATGGACTATTTGAGGCAACTCAAGTGTTTAATTGGAAGACATTAAAAGGAAAATCCAAAAATGGATACAGAATCAATGAGTTAAAATTAAAAGATCATGCAAATTTAATTAAATAGCTGGGATTAAGGTTAAATCATATATAATTAGAACTCGATATTACGAAACAATAATACTACACACAATATTCAGAGTTGATGATTTTGTCAAAACCCATGAACCCGACATGAACACCAATATGGAATTAGCATCATAAGATTGAGAAAATTAACCCGTTTAATTAAAAATAAAGCAGATTAAGATTGAGTAATATATAATCAAAATCAAACTTGAGACCATCCAAACGATACCTGCTCCTGGTAAATGCCAATGACCTCTATTGATGGCTATTAAGGTCTTGCCAACAAAATAAAATCGTTCGCGGGGGGGGGGGGGGGGGCTGCTGCCAACTCGTGCTCCTATTAAAGAGCATGGTCAAGATTCAAGACAGTACTCCAGTCTGTCCTAAACTCCAGGAAACACTTGCACAGGCCATAAAGAAAAAGAACAGGGGTTTAAAAAGATAAGCCCCCACGAGAAATCAGTGAATTAATGAACTGCTACATCGGTAAAGGATGGCCTTTCATGCACAAGATGCTCATTTATAGAGGAATTTCAACTACTTACTTACATAACCATAAGGAAAAGCAACATGTACGATGAAATGTAGATTTTCACAATATCCTTAAAGCGGCAGCAGCTCACCACTGATGTGATGATGAATTCCCACCTAATGAAACATACCGCAATCCGCTAAAAGGGAGCTGAACAAATCTCAGCTAGAGTTCTTTAAACATTATTTGGATACTTGTAATGTAGGCCCTTTTGAGGACTGGATTCGAGATAGTCAATCTCCAAGAATAGGAACAAGAGAGAGAGAGATCAAGAATAGACTGAGTATAATTCGAGATATGCCTTTCCCTCCTTTTTTTCTCCCTTTTATAACATTCTTCCTCCTTGTACTATACAATATCGTTCTTATGTTTACAAATGATCAAAATAAAAAAACGATGTCACTCTATTTATGATAGAAACTGACTCCTATTAAACGACATCATTCTTACTAAACAAAACGATACCGTCACCTTACAAGATTAACGAAATTAATTGCCCTTCTTTCCCCTTCTCTAGCTCTTCCCTTGCTAAATGGCACTGTTGTACAAGTGGAGTTGGTGTGGCTATCAGAGATTGGGAAGGCAACTTTATTGCAACAATGAGGATGAAAATATCCTTATATCCAGACCCCCGCCTTGCTGAATCCTATGCTACTCAATAGGCTGTCCTCCTAGCTGCAAACATTCTTGAAGGTGATGCCCTGCAAGTGGTGAATGAACTCAATGACACAAGTGAAAATTGGTCTCAAGCTGGTCTATTCCATAGATACAAGGATTCTTCTAAACAGATTTGAATCTTGGTCTGTCCAACATGTTAAAAGAGCATCCAATGGGATTGCTCATGTTCTAGCTAAGCATGCTCCTGTTATTGATGATGTAATCATAGAACTAGAAGACATTCCTAGTTGTATTGGCCATTTGGTCTCTACTTGATGAATAACTTCCTGTTGCTCCTTTAAAAAAAAAACCTTTAATCCATAATATACCCTTCCCCTTCAAAGCACCTTCTCCACAAGGTGAGGAAGTTTTTGACGAAGCTGCCAATAGGGCTCCCAAGTCTCAAGTGCCATCTTCAACACCATCACCTTGCCACTATACTAACACTTTGACTAAGACTCTGTTGTTTACCTCCCTACTGTGGCATTGAAGAATTTGTTGAGGCTCAGTCATAAGCTCTCTGTGTAGATCAACTGGTGGAAGGGTAGAGAATGGTGACACATGCTGGCCTAGCTTTTTTTTCAAACACAAAACGTGGAACACAAGATGAAATTGAGTCTGGGAAGGAAGATGAAGCTATAAGCCACATTACCACAATACCATTCAGTGGCGACAGTTTCAAATTTCACCTAACTTACAAAGAATGTTGTCTATAGGTTTGAAGCTTGAGATAAACCCAATCTCCCACTGCAAACTCTCTCAGTTCTGTGTTTATCATATTGTAACTTCATCCTCTCCTATGTAGCCATCAAATTATTCTTCAATGTAGTCATAATCTGATCTTGGGTACTTTTCAACAATTCATCAACTACTTGATCAGGTGTCAACCCCAGGTACTATGCCTGTAACCTGGTAGGAGGCATACCATAGACCACTTCATAAAGTATGTGGTGGATGAATGAAAGGTGGTGTTATACCATCATTCAGCCAATGGCAGCCAATCAAACCATAATTGGAGCTTGTCTTCTAAAAAACAACTCAAAAATGCTCTAAGCATTTGTTAACAGTCTCAATATAGCCATCACTCTGAGGATGATAAGCCGCAGAATAAGATAGATTCACACCTTGTAACTTGAATAATTCCCTCCAGAAAGAGCTAGTAAATGTAGATCCCTTGGATGAAACAATGCTTCTGGCATGCCATGCAATTTAAAAACATTATCCAGAAATAAGAAAGCTACATTGGCTACTCTAAAGGGATGCCTTAAGGCCTGGAAATGAGCATACTTTGATAATCTGTCCACCACATCATAATGATAGAATACCCCTTTGATATAAGTAGCCATTCCACAAAATCCATTAAATATCTGTCCAGATTTGTTGTGGAATCGGTTGGGGCTGCAATAAACCAGCTAGATGCATGTTTTCAACTTTATTTCTTTGACAGACATCACATTCTCTAATGAACATTCTAACTTCAGCCTTCAACACAGGTCGATTGAAGTCAGCTCTTACTCGATGTAAGGATATGTGAAACTTTGAATGTTCTGCAAGAGAGCTAGCATGGATAAAATACAAGATCTTCAATTTCAACTCCGCACAGTTAGGGATGTAGATTCTTCATTTCTTAAACCAGATGCCATATTTAAGAATGACATATGAACTAGAAGAGGAACCCTTTTGTAGTAAGGTTAACTGTTGTTGTACTAATGGATATTCCTTATAAGCAACTTTTAATTCTTCAAGCCAGATTGGATTTGGGAAAGTTATGGCAGCTAAGGGTATAGACTCATCAATGTTATCCCTTCTAGACAAGGCTTCAGCCACCTTGTTTTCTACACCCTACTTGTATTCGATACAAAACTCATATCTAAGCAACTTGGATATCCATTTCTACTAAACAAGTTGACAAACTTTCTGTTCTAATAAGTACTTCAAACTATTTTGATTAGTTCTGACTATGAATGGGCCTCCAAGCAGATAAGATCTCCATTTTTTTACTACTATTATCAAGGCCAGTAGCTCATTTTCATACATGGATAATTGCATTTTTCTACATTTTAAGGATTGATTGAGAAAAGCCAAAGGTTTCTGCTCCTGCATGAAAACAGGTCCTAGTCCATTTCCACACGCATCACACTCAATTACAAAAACTTTAGTAAAGTCAAGTAATGATAACATTGGTGGTTTTGTCACTACTTCCTTGAGTTGATTAAATGACTCGATTGCAACTTTAGTCTACACAAATGCATCCTTCTTCAACAAGGTTGTCAAATGGGCATTATTAAACCATAGCTTTTGATAAATCTTTTTATAGTAATCTATCATCCCTAAGAACCCACTCAATGATTACACATTCTTAGGTAGTGGCTAGTTTACCATAGATTCCAACTTCTTAAGGTCTACCCTAACCCCTTCCTCGGATATTATATGTCTCAAATACTCTATTTCAACACTAGCAAATTTACATTTAGACCTTATAGCATATAATTGATATTTCTCCAATGTCTGCAACACAGTGGATAATTGCACCAAATGGGATTATAAATCCTTACTATAAACAAGGATGTCATCAAAGAAAACAATGACAAATTACCTTAAGAATGGTCTGAACACATCATTCGTAAGTCCCTGAAATGTATAAGGTGCATTAGTGAATCCAAAAGGCATTACAAGGAACTCATAATGACCTTGATGTGTTATAAACGTTGTCTTGTAAATGTCCTCCTTCTTCATGCGAATTTGGTGATATCCTGGTCTCAAGTCTAGTTACATGACATAGTTGAGCCAAAAAGTTCCTTGAGCAATTCATGTACCACGAGTATGGGATACTTGTCTTTTATTGTAGCTTCATTCAACACACTATAATCAATGCACATCCTTCATGAACCATCAATCTTCCTTACCAACAAAACAGGGAAAGAAAATGGGGATTGACTTGGTCTAATCACAACAGACTAGTAATTCTTTCACAGTTTTTTCAATTTCAGTCTTTTGATAATAAGGGTATTGATAGGGTTTCACACTCACTGGTAATGCTTCTTATTTCAAAGGTATTTCATGGTCATGAGTTCTTTGTAGAGGTAAACCCTTTGGTTCCTCAAAAACCTTATCAAACTATCCCAACAATGCAAAAATAACCTGACAACCAGCAACATTAGCACTGCAATAGTCCCAATAGTGCAGAAATAACTTAAACCAGCTGCAACAATAAGCCCTCTTGCTCTATTTAAGAAATTCTTGAAATTTCCCTATCATCAATTAAGCTTCTACATGTGGAGGTGAGACCTTTCAAACGTATTAGCTTGCCTTTGTAAGTAAATTCCATCTTTAATTCCACAAAGTCCCAAAGAATGGGACCCAATGACAAAAGCCACTGCACTTCTTTTTTTTTTTTTTTAAAGATAAATTGATCTCATTAAAAGCCAAACTTATAACATCTCAGTAGCTACAATTGATTGAATGCAAAGCGGGCATTCTTCAATATCATATAGGTCTAAAGAGAAATTGAGAGCTGATTTAGCTAGGTAGTGTGCAGCTATATTAGCCTCTCTACACGCATGTGATCCTGTCCATTGACTGAAAGTGTTCAATATTTGTCTTACATTCTCAATCATCATTCCCCTTTGCTCCAGTTGGATCCCTTTTGTAGGAGATCAATGACTTGTTTCGAATCCCATTCCAGTATTAACTGCTTCAAGCCAATTTCCTTGCAAAAGACTGCTGCTAAAAGGAGACCTTGAGCTTCAGCATCAAAAGGATTTTTTGTGATTACCCGAGATGCCCTGAGTGCACCTATAACCTGACCATTGTGATCTCTAATGATTACTCCCATCCCATCCCCAGTCTACCTGTATTAAAACTCAAAGGTGCATCCCAATTTGCTTTCAAGAGGCCTGCTGCTGGTTTTTGCCACTTGAGTTCTTTCTGATTGCTCTCTATTAGATTGGGTTGGTGAGACTGGTTTGCCTCATGGAAAGAAACCACCTCAATTCTTGTTGTTTGGGATATGCTTGTGGGATGCCTGAAACCTTTACCATGCATACACTCGTTCCTTCTGGTCCATTTCCCCTTTAATGTTACAACCACCTCTTCCAATTCATTTCGATCCAATTGTTGCACTAGAGACATCCATATATTGAAGAACAAATCATTTTGGTATGACATCTTCTGGACCTTGATGCAACCACACATCCCTTGCAGCTGAACATCCCCATAGTGCATGGCCTGATGTTTTAAGTTCTATTCTACATATTGGACAAAGGGGATCTTCAATGACTTTCTTCCTCTTCAAGTTGGCACAAGTGGGGAGGGCTTCACTGCAGGCTCTCCAAACAAAGAATTTTACAGCAGGGGCAACCTTCACCTTCCATAACCTCTTTCGCCCATCTTTGTCACTATGCTTTCTCGATACTTCCCCTCTATTCCTGAATCCACACTCATCTGGTAGTGGTAACCACTTTTAACTGTATACTATCCATTGTTGGAGAATTGCCATGTCATTCTATCTTCTCTTCCTCGTAAGCTAATGGAGATGGTTCTGATGGCTTCAATTTCTTGGGTTGAGAACATCTCCTGCATGAGGTCTTCTCTCCATAATTTTAGGCTGGGGTCTCTTATGTTACTCATTGATTTACACCATACATTATTGTCTCTCGGTGATGAGATCTGGAAAGAGGGGAGTGTTGGAATCCACCTATCCCACCAAATGTTGATGCTGGTACCATTTCCCACCCTCCATATTAAACCTATTTTTAACAACGATAGGCTTGCATGGATGCTTCTCCAAGCATAAGAAGGCCCCGAGCCCAATTTTGACTCCAACACTATATCACAACCTCCCAGTGATAGTGTAAAAAAAAAATCAGTGAATAGGTTGTACCTTGCACCAGTATAACAATTGTATGTGCAAGCTGCTGACATGCTTATATTATTATTAAAAAAATTGAGGAAGAAGAAAATACAGACACAAAGAAAGTTTCTCAGTTCGCTTCCTCTCTCTCAAGTAGCAAAGAAAGTCTCACGCAGACATCTACCTCTCTCTCATATTTTGTTTAATCTTGCATCTTTTTTCTCCCATCGTTACAGTATCGGTATCATGCATATCATTTGAAAAAACTCTTGGCCGAAGCCTTGTACCCTGCCAGTGAACCCAGAGCAAACTCTTCACCGCCACACCGCCCACCCACTGTCTTTTTCACTGCCATCACCGAACAAGTACTCCATAAGCGACTCTTCTCTCATCTCCTAGATTTACTTTGATTTCTTGAGGTAGTTTCGCATTTCTTAGTATGTGAGTTGTTGCTATTTTTTGTTTGTTTGGTATTTAAATTTCAGTTACTAATAGGGGTGTAAATTTAAATTAGGAAACTGGAAAACCGATCCGGACTGGACCAATTAGTTCGGTTTTGAACCAGACTAGTCCAGAACCGATTCCTATATTATGAAAACCGGCAGGATCTGGTTCGGTTTCGGTTCCGTAGTTTTCGGGACCGGACCGGACCGAACCAGACCGATTGGAAAAAATATATATATAAAAATTAATTTTATATATTATACAAAATATTTATATATATAAGTTTTAATTATATATTAAATTTTTATATATAATATATATATAATTATATATCATATATGAAATGATTTTATATTATAATTTATAAATTATAACATAAAATGTTAATCTTAAATATGAACATTTGTAATTTGTTTGATCATGTGTTATTAATATAATTATATATAAGATAATGTTATTATAATTTATAAAGAGAAATCTTTAAAGCTGGTCCGGCTGGTTTTCACACAAAAATAGCCTACCACTTATACAATTACACGTATGCCTTCCATCATATCTATCCTAAACCAGCAAACATCAGAAAATTGATTTCAATCACAGAAATCCTTACACCCCCCTTCGTCCCTCGCACCACCCCCCTTCATCCCTCATCCTCGTCCCTCGCACCGTACGGGGGCGGTTATGACATCGTGCTCACCTACAACGGCCTCTCCCGCCATCCAATGAGACTTACTACCCTCTCTCCTCCTCCACGCCTTCCGATGACTTCAACTATGATCGCCCCCAGTACACCTCATATGCCGAGCCCTCCTTCTGTCGCGACGAGGCCCTCGAGACTGAATACAGCAACTATGCCCGTCCTAAGCCTTGACCCGCGCCCCCTCTATCCTGTGAGGGAGTTTTTAGAGGAGGTGAGTAAGGGGCCCGAAATCGAAGCTCAACTCGAAGTTGAAGCTCAACTCGAGATTGCGGGTTTGCGATGGTTTCACTGTTATTTTGAGCTTATTCTCTGTACTTGATGATCTGAGATTGTGGGTTTAAGATGGTTTTCACTGTAATTTTGAATGGATTATGGTTTTATTGTGGGTTGATTTTGGTTTGATTGTGAGTTGATTTTGGTTGATTGGGTTTTGATAGAGATGATCGACGGAGATGGGGGAGATTGGCGATAGAGATGCGTCGGACAAAGATGGTTGAGTCGGCGTCGGCGTCAGACTGAGGGCAGAGAGACCAGCGAGGAAGAGAAGGCAAAGGACGATGTTGAGAAAGAGAAGGCTAGCACGTACGACGTGATTGTCTATGATGGGGTGTATTTCTCTTAGAGTGTTTTACCTTAGGTGACTTGAGATGAATGGAGGGCTGTTTTTGTGGGAAAACCAGCCCGACTAGTGTGAAGCAGTTCTCATTTGTAAAATAAAAGTTTAATCTTAAAGATGAAAATTTAATTGATCATATGCTTTAAACATAATATATATTAAATTACTAATAACATTTTATCATAAGAAGTAACACTTTATTATATGTTTTTTACATTTTTAAAAAAATGAAAAAGGGGACCGGAATGGACCCGAAACCAGTAAAGTTGGAGGTACCGGTTTAGGAGGGTAACCGGGGCGTAATCGGTTTTAAAAAATGTAAAACCAGTATATACCGGTTCAGTCCTAGATTTTGTCTAAAACCGGACCGATTATACTCCTAGTTACTAAGCATTTTTGCGGGGAATTTGGAGCAAAAGAAAAGAAATATCTTAAATTTTGTTGCGTGGAGCTTCCCCCACCCCCTTTCTTTTCCCTTCGTTTCCCAGCAACCAATCCAAAATTATCTTCTCAGTTCTCTTCCTCTCTCTTAGATCGGTGGTCCACCGACACTTCTTGAGTCTCATTCTTAGCAACAATGCCTGTTTCCCATTTCCAATTCTCTCTATGTGGGTTTTTTCTTTTCCGCTACATGCATTGTTTCAACACCAGTTACTAAAGGTACCGTTTCATTAAACATGATGGAAGTTGTCCCACGAGGCCTACTGGTAGGACCCCATGTTTTGTGGCCTATGGCCAAGCCACTAGCCATGTCAGCCACATGCCTGCCAGTCGTGCCAACCATGCCCATAGCCCATGCCATGGGCCAGCCTAGGCCACCAAGGGCCAAAACATGTCACGGGCCACATTGGCCATGCAAGACCTTATCATTTTATCATTTTTATTTATTTATCATTTATTTTATTTAATAATATTCCAATGGACCTATTGGGGGTTTCTACTTTGTAATCTCTATAAATAGGACCCTTAGGCATTGAGTTAAGAACTTTTGATCATTTGACATTTTTTTCCATTGTGGACGGTTTAGGCTTGTTCTTGTGAACACTTCGGTACTTTTGCACTTGGGCTACTTGGGTGACATTCGTGAACCCCAAGGAGAAGATCATCACCTTGCAATTCTTTGGATAGGTGTTGTTCCATCTATCTATCTTTTGATTATTATTTCATCATCACCTTGAAATCCGTGGATAGGGGTGATTATATTTTTATTTAATATATGAGGTTTATTCAACTCTTGTGAAATCCGTGGATCAATTGTTGAATTATTATCATTTGGTTCATTCAAATTCTTAAGTATTATTACTCTTGTTCTTGGGTGTTCTTCATTAAGTTCTTGGTGTTATTAAGTTCTTGGTGTTCTTTTCATTGTTGCTCTTCCAATCCATCCAAACCTAATTTTCAACCAACCCAAGTGTTTGTCCATTTTCCATAAATCATTTGCTCCATACATTTTGCCCTAGCCGTAACCCACTTTCCTTATTAGTCACATTCAAATTCGGCAATCACTTGCCTTATTGGAATTACCCTAGCCGTCCACTTCACTTCCCATATTAATGTTCCTATAATTTAAGAACCCTAATTGCCCTCATCTTTCCATTCCCTTACTTACCATATTCGGCCATCATAAGCCTTCCCTCCATCAAACCCTAGCCATCTACCTCAAAGCCTATAAGGAAACTCATTCCTTTTAGGAGTCTTGACTTCCTCACATTCAAATTTAAATTCCAATTCAAATCCCTAAACTCAAGGAACCACTCTTGCCAAATTCAAATTCAAATTCAAATTCCTAAACCTAAGGAACAATCATAAACTTATTCAAACTCCATCTCATTTCCATAATCCAATCTCTTAAATCTCTCAACTTCTTCTAATCCATCTAGTCAACCAAGATCATCTTGCAAAACCAAACTACCCTAACATTAAGGGTGAACCAAACCCAAAGTCGGCCAACCCTAGACACCAAACACTAGTCCCATTCATCCACATCATCCTCAAACCCTAGCAACTCATCCTAGACTCCAATCCTAGTCCATCTTTTCCAATCTCGAAATCCTCCTTAGCCACCACATAAAACCTTAGCTACACTACTCCATTCAAACCCTAATCATCATCCAAGAGGCCCCAACATTAAGGGTAACCCTCATGCTGTCCACATTGCATCAAACACTCATAATTATCATTTAGAACACCCATTCCATCATCATCATCATCATTCCATCACTCAAACACTAAACCTTCATCAACCTAGGAATCCTTCATTGCCATTATTGTTCAAAGACCAAGTAAGAGGGCAAGGTCACTTGGTCATCATCCTCACCAAGACAAGTTCGTGGACTTAGTGTTTAGGGACAAGACCGGAGTCCCTAACGCCTACATCATTGTGCCTGTGTTTAGAGTTTTTCTTTGAGATCTCAGTGTCAGTTTGGCCCATCCATTAAAAAAGCATTCATTTGGATCAAAACATGTGAAAATAAACAATTAGGTGTTTAAGGATACTTTTCTCTCTTCTTTCACGAATTGTTTCAGTCCCACTTAATGACTGTTTTGGACAAAGTGGGTAAACCGATAACTCATAACTTTAAAATGGGATCCTCCCTCTTGGGAAGGGGGTGTTAAATTTAGTTGAGATGAACTCCATATAATTTAAAAGTATATATATATTTTTAAATTATATATATATATATATCGTTAGACCATATTAACTATCAAGAAGAAGAGGATAGATTGCCTAGCCCTGCACATATCAAATTCCCAAGCATGTGTTATATATATATATATATATCGTTAGACCATATTAAGTATCAAGAAGAAGAGGATAGATTGCCTAGCCCTGCACATATCAAATTCCCAAGCATGTGTACAGCTGCTCTCTGTTCGTCAATGGAAAATGATCCTTGGCATCCCTTTTGACAATCCTTTTTTACTACCATCATCAAAAGTTATTCTTTTTTATTTTTTTAATGTATACTTTATTTAAATAAAAATGACTTGTTATTGACATGCTAAGTAGCATCATCCGTTCGTCAATTACCAGGACTACATAATTCTAAATGCTTAACTTGCGCAGCCGGCTGCAATTGCCAAAGCAGCAAGTTCAAAAATTCCATAAACTGAACTCTGCTAGTGGAAGTAGACTCCAGAGCTCTCTTACTCAATGAGCTCACTTGAGAAATTATAAATAATCCATAATATCTATCATGCCGTTTCTATCCCCTGTCGATTGCAAAACTCAGTTGGGATAAACAAACAAATTATTCTTCTTATCATAAAGGGAGTAACAAGGAAGGAACTTATAATAAAACCAAATCCTGGTGTTACAAGAGTTCTATGCCGCAAGTTGTCCAAAAACACTTTAATCTGTAGTAGCTGCTCCTTGGTTTAGCTCCGCAAATCTCATGCCAACACGCATAGAGTGCTTCAGGAACTTCTCGGCACACCGACGCACACACGTCTCCTCTTGCTTGGTCAAGGATTTCCGTTGGAAGGTGTCCACACAGTCCATAAAACATCTCTCCACCAATGAATTATACATCCTTAGACTGTAATTTGTTTTCATCAAGAAAACAATAGGACAAAATTAGAGGCCTTAAAACTAGAACAACATTAACGTCTTTACTGAAGATTTTACTTTCTCATCTCAGAATTCAAAACTGGCAGTATTTATAACTAGAGAAAAGAACAAGTTCTATCATACAAACACATAAGAAACCAAACCGATGCGATGAATTACATTTATCATTTATAAGTTGCAATGAGAAGTATAATTTGTATACAGGCACAATGCAGTCCTTTCCTGTACTTAATTAGACGCCGTTATTATAACACTAATTATTTCCTTATCTGTCCACTACTAAAAGTTGCAGATATTTCTGGCTGCTAAAAATATCTGAGAACAGAATTATATCCGAAGAAAGAGAAAGCCTCCTTGGCCACACACTTTACACATCCATCTCTCAGGGCAAGGTCAACAATGTAAAATCTAGAGTAGATTAGGAATGATATTCTCGGAAGCATTCTTGGTTAGGTCTGTGATATTTATGGACATATACAACACACCATATATAGAAATTCCACAGACGATTCTTGCTTATTATTGCATATTCAATTTTTACAAGGTTCATGCAGATAGGCAGACATAGGGTAGAGGTCAGAACAGTGTAAACAATGTTTTGCACTAGAAATACCATGTAATGGATATTTAAAATCAACCAAGAATATAGGCTGGAGTTTTTTTAAGGAAAAAACAAAGACAGGCCATGCTATTGAAGAAGTCGAAACATTAGTCACAAAGGCCTCCATCAATTGTGTACAAACAAAATAGGAGTTCAAACACAGGGTAAGAAACAGCTTAGCAGTGGAGATATTAGCCATTCCTTGGAACCAGTAAAAGTCAAAGCATATCAAACTATTGATGCACAAATTATTCAGTTCTCTAAATGTGTCATTAGCTCACTGATCAACACCTCATATATCAGCCTTATAAGGTTTAGAATATAGGATTGATACCCTCAAAATGGAATGGTTTTGAAGGCTTCTATGTACTGTTTCATTGACTCACGTCTTACAAATTTATTCTTAATCATATAAATCGATATCTTTAAGATGAATAGCTGGAAAAACAGCCAAGCATTTTCAGCATTTTGGATAACACAGTGGCAACCCTCATATTAATTAGCATCATTTCCCAACAAGATAATCGCCCATTATTTTTCTATTCCATTCTGTTCCGAACTAACTACCCAAAAAATAACGAAGAAAATTCTTTTCTATCACCGCCCCTATAATTCCTTTTTCCTATCTTTGAGATGAAACGTCAATCGCAATGTTTACCTCTGAAAATCCCAATCTAATTAAGCATCCACATATCACTGCTTATATCTTGAATAAATTTAAAAGACCACAAGAACAAAAACACATTTGAGTTTGAATTCCCGTGCCTTTAAAGTTCAAAACCTTAAGCCCATAAAAAACTGCTGAAGACTAGAGTTTTGTTAACGAAAATGGAAGTAGCGGTACGATTTTGCAAATATAAATATAATCCAGGAATTGATGGGATTGATTAGAGAGAGAACCTGTCCCGGATCTGAAGCTGTTCGATCATGGTGGACATTCGAACCTTATCTTCTTCAGGAAGAGACTCCAAGTCTGCGAGCATGGTTTTGTCCATCTTTGATCCAACACCTCTCGAGATTTAGGGTTTAACAGCTCTGCTTTCCCGGCTTAGAACGAATAGGAGAAAGTGGTGCCTTTTTAACCCGGTTCCACGTCCTAAACGCTACAACAAGGGAACGGGTAATGTTTTATTTTTTATTTTTATTTTTTATTTAATCAGAGAACGGGTAACGTTATATACGCTAGAGTCCAGTCCCTAGAGTCCACTCTATTTAAATAAATAAATAAATAAAAACGAGCATTATTATTAAAAATATAATTTTTTTTATATAAATTTTAGATTTATATATATTTTTTAAAAAAAATATAAAAATTACACACTGTAAAACTGTAAATATCATTTATAAGATAATACATCACAATTTTCATAAAATTTATTTAACATTCAATATTTTTTATTCATCATCTTTTTAATTATCATATATTTGGATTATATTTAGGCTAAAAATATATATAATTATTTTAATTATTTGACGTCACTTTAAAAATTAATAAAAAATATTAATGATAACATTTTTATTATTTAAAATATTAATTTAAATCGTAATAAATATTATATAATTAATTTCATGGGTCTTTTTCACTTTCAACCTTTAAGAAAAATGATTTGTATAATATTAAAATGTGCAATCCATTTTTTTTTTTAATCTAAAGTATGCAATCTTAAATTCAAGAGCAGTGCTATAGGCACAAAAAAATTTTTATAAAAATAAACTCATAACTGACGTGGTACGTTAAATTGTAAAACGAATTTTACAGGTCACACATGATACAACTGAAAATTCTTAGAAAATCATAACATAATGCACAACATATTTAGACTAGACTAAACACAATCATATGGCAAGCATATGTTATTAACTTTTCTTGGGACCATATGTTTTACTTTTTAACTTCTCCATCCTCACCTATGGTTTGTCCTATAGGCTCCTACTGTTGCCCAGATCTTCCCATCACTACAAAGATGAACCAAATTAGGAATAACAAATTTAAAAACAAAATAAAAATTAATCAATAATTCTATTTGAAGGCTCTCAAAAGGTTAGGAATGACAGGGCTTCAAACTTCTCCTTTTTCTTTCAATCTGTCTTGTGTCACTCTCAAGCCACTCTTTAAACTTACTTAATACGAGTGACTTTCACTCTCCCTCTCGCTTCCTAATCCTAAAAGGAAAATTATTTACTCATAATATTTTTTACAACACTTTACACAATAATATTTTAAATGAATGGTATTTTTGTAAAACATCTTATAAAAATAACATCATTTTATAAAAATATCCTTATTTTATAATATTATTATATAAAATATTATAAAAAATATTGTGTTTATATCATTACTCGACCCGCGCATCTCCATTCCTTATTGGTTGTCTTAATTCCTCATCTTCCGCTTTTAGTTTCCATTGCCTTTTGCAGCCATCCTTGGTTTTCCATTAGGTTAAGTAAAAAAGATTAAGACTGACCGACGGGTTAATACTTCTCTTCCTTTCCTAGCTACCTTGCCCTTTACTAGTAAGTAGGCTGCTGCTGCTACTACTACTACTTCCTCTGTTGACAAATGGAGAACAGATTTCCTCAACAAATAAAAAAGTATAACCAAAACTGACATTTTTAATAACTCCGAACCTATGGGAGCAAAAAGGGTATCATGTAACTTACCTAGAGATGTAAATTCAAACTAGAAAATCGGTCCGGACCGGACCGGACCGGTTTTTCTAATTTTGAACCGGTTCGGTTCGGGACCGGTTTTTAGAATGTAAAAATTGGCCGATTTCGGTTTTAGAATTTTTCAGCCCTGACCGGACCGGTTGATTAAAAATATATATAAAAAAATAATATTTGTATTATTGTATATATAAGTTTTATACAAAATATTATATATATATATCAATAATTAATATATATAAGTTTTATATATTATGTATAATTATAAATATTTATGTGAAATTTTTATATATAATATATATAATTATATATATTCATATATGAAATAATTTCTTATTATAATTTAAAATTATTACATAAAATGTTAATACTAAATCACTAAAAGTTTATAACTAATACTAATAGTCTAATATAGACTAATAATTATAGTTATACTTATAATTAATACTACAAGTTTTTACTAAAAGTTTATAACTAATACTAATATATAACTTATAACTTATAACTATACCAATAGTCTAATATTAATACTATTATATAGTCTAATATATTATTTAGCTATACTAATATATAAGTCTCTATTTAACTATTTAACTAATACTAATAGTCTAATATAAACTATAGATTATAGTTATACTTATAATTAATACTCAAAGTTTTTACTAAAAGTTTATAACTAATACTAATATTAAATATATATTTTATAACTAATACTAATATTAAATATATATTTTATAACTAATACTAATATATAACTATACTAATAGGCTAATATTAATACTATTATATAGTCTAATATATTATATAGCTATACTAATATACAAGTCTATAACTATTTAACTAATAGTCTAATACTAATAGTTTAATATAGACTATAGACTATAGTTATACTTATACTAATATAATTATACTAAATCACTATAACTAGTACTAATATATAACTATACTAATATGCTAATATTAATATTATTATATAGTTTAATATATTATATAGCTATACTAATATATAAGTCTATAACTATTTAACTAATATTAATAGTTTAATATAGACTATAGTTATACTAAATTACCATAACTAATACTAATATATAACTATACTAGTAGGCTAATATTACTACTATTAGACTAGTCTAATATATTATATAGCTATACTAATATATAAATCTATAACTATTTAACTAATAGTCTAATACTAATAGTTTAATATAAACTATAGTTATAGTTATACTAATATAGTTATACTAAATCACCATAACTAATACTAATATATAACTATACTAGTAGGCTAATATTAATACTATTAGACTAGTCTAATATATTATATAGCTATAGTAATATATAAGTCTATAGCTATTTAACTAATACTAATAGTTTAATGTAGACTATAGACTATAGTTATACTTAAACTAATATAGTTATACTAAATCGCTATAACTAATACTAATATATAACTATACTAATAGACTAACATTAATACTATTAGACTACGGTTTATTAAATGTATTACAAATATATATATATATATTATATAGTCTAATATATAAAATATTTGACTATAGTATATTAAATGTATTACAAATATATAAAAATTTTAATTATCATTTAAAAAAAAAACACATTGAAAAGATTCAAAGAATTAAACTTTAATTAAATAGTAAAGGGCCAAAAGCCAAACGGCGCCGTTTTCATCTATTTGAAAACCCTAAATCGTCTCTTTCGTGAACTCAGCACTCTTTCCGCCTTCGTCTCTCTCGTCTGTCACTTCTCAGTCACAGTGTTCTCACTTCTCTACACATCACTCACTTTGCTCTCGCCTCTCGTAGCTCGCTCTCTCCGTCTCTTGTGCCGTTGTGCCGCCTACGCATTGCGCTCAGTGGCTCACTCTCTCGCAGCTCTCTCTCTCCGTCTCTCACTCTCAGCTCTCCCGCCTCTCAACTCTTTCGTCTCTCAACTATTTCGTCTCTCACTCTCAACTCTCCCGTGTCGCACTCTCTCGTCTCTCAACTCTCTCGTCGCTCTCAATCTCTCTTCTCTCAACTCTCTCGGCCCCTGTCTCAGTCTCTCTGCCGATCTGCCCCCACGGTAAGATTTTTTTTTTTTTGAAATTACAGACTAGCCTACTATGATTTTTGTGATTGAATTTTGTGATATTAGGGTTTTTGTGATTAGGTTTTGTGATTTTGGGATTTTTGTGAATCTTGATTGCCGATTGGGTTGATTGGGTTTTGTGATATTAGGGCAGGGTTTTTGAATCCAAAATTTATTAGTGTTTGTTATTGCCAATTGGGTTGTTGTTGGTTGTGGCCTAGGCTTTGTCGTTGAATTGTTCTAATGCCCATTCTCCTGTAATGAAATGAACCATTCTACTCAAACCTTAATTAGGTTGATCGGTAAAAGGCAGTCCATGTATGTGTGGTATTTAATGTTAACACCAGGTAACTTACCCAAATAAAATGAATGGCCGAGATCAGTGGATGGTTAACACGTATAGAAACCTAAGGAACCATGGGATTTTTCTATAATCTTGTATTTAAAATCTTGTATTTCCAGATTTTACAATCATTGCGAGTAAGCTTTTCTAAACATGATCAACAATTAATGTTTATTTTTGTTACTATAGAATCACATATGGATCCTTTAAATGAAACAGAAACACACGACAATATTCAACCTACAATGGAAATGAGTCAAAGGATTGTGGAACCAATGTAAGTAAGCCATCTATTGGTAGGAAAAGATCAGTAGTTTGGGATTATTTTACAAAGATTCGTACTAAGGATAAGTCGAAACCTAGGGCTTCATGTAACCTTTGTGGGATGACTTATGCTTGTGATCCTAATATAAATGGCACAAAATCAATGTTGGGGCACTTGGAAAAACATATAAGAAGTCTCCACTTAGGAAAGTAGATAGAGACCAATCTATATTGGGTTTCCAGTCTGGATCAAGCAGTGGGGGGCTTGTACCTATTTCTTTTAGTGTTGAGGCATGTAGAGAAGCTTTAGTAGAAATGTTGGTTCTTGATGAACTTCCTTTTAAACATGTGGAAGGGGAGGGGTTTAAGAAATTCATGCTTGTTTTACAACCTAGATAGAATGCGATTCCATCACGTGTAACGGTTGCGAAAGATATTTATAAATTTTATTTGAGAGAAAAAGACAATCTGAAAAGTGCTCTTAAGGGGCAGCGCATTTGTCTTTGCACAGATACATGGGCATCCATGCAAAATTTTAACTATATGTGTCTCACTGCACATTTTATTCATGAAGATTGGAACATGCATAAAAAAATTATCAATTTTTGCAAGGTTGAAAACCATAAAGGGTGAGACACTAGGTAAACAAATTGAAATGTGTTTGCTAGAATGGGGAAGGCCCAAAATATTTACAGTTACACTTGATAATGCAAGTTCAAATAATGGGGCAGTTTCGTATCTCAAAAGAAAGATAAGGAATAGAATGGATACTATTTTGGAACATGAGTTCTTGCATATGAGATGTTGTGCTCATATCTTGAACTTGATTATTCAGGATGGGTTGAAAGAATATGATCAATCAATTGCAAGAATTAGAGAAGCTGTGAAGTATGTAAAATCATCTCCACAAAGGTGGAACACATTTAAGCAATGTTGTGACAGTGAAGACATTACTTGTAAAAGTGGTGTATGCTTAGATGTAGCAACCCGTTGGAACTCCACTTATATGATGTTGGATAGGGATGAAAAGTTTAAAAAAACATTTTAACGGCTAGAGGATGATGATCCGGGATATCTTCGTAGTGTTGAGGAGGATGATAGTGAGGATGATGATGATGTTGTGAGTTGGGTAAGGGAGGGGCATCCAAGTTCGGGCCTCCAACCATGGATGATTGGGATAAGAGTAGGTTGTTTGCAAAATTTTTAAAACTTTTTTACGATACAACCTTGTGTTTCTCGGGGACCAATTATGTCACTTGCAACAGTTTTTTATTTGAGTTAGCAACAATTCAAGCTGCAATTAATTTGGAGTGTGTGGAAGGGCCTCATAATTTGAAGACAATGACATTTAGTATGAAATCTAAATGTGAAAAGTATTGAAAAAATATTAAAAAAATGAATCTTTTGTTGTATGTTGGTTTGGTTTTTGATCCTCGGTATAAAATGCGTGGTCTAGCATATATTTTTGAATGAATATATGAGGATAATAGTTCAAAAGTTCTTATGTTGGTGGATCGGGTTCAAGATGCCTTGACTCGTTTATATGATAGTTATTGTGAAAATGATGGAAGCAATGTTGGGGCACAAGATCAAACTATAAGTCAATCAAGCGAGAGAGAGGCTGGTAGTACAAGTTCAACTGCTGGGGTAGATCAATGTGATTTTAGATCATTAATCCATGCACAAATTAAGAAGTGTTTGGAGTCTGAGAACTCTTTGGCGACTAAATCTGAATTGGAGTGATATTTATTTGAAAAATGTGAAGAAGATGATATGAGATTCGACTTATTGACTTGGTGGAAGGTCAACTCCATTAGATACCGCGTGCTTTCAAGAGTTGCACGGGATATTCTTGCAGTTCCGATATCTACAGTGGCCTCTGAGTCAGCTTTTAGCACAGCAGGTCGAGTACTTGATCCTTTCCGCAGTAGCCTATCTCCACTTATGGTAGAAGCTCTTATTTGTACACAAAATTGGCTTTGTTCTTCTGCTCCGATTAACATTCGTACTTTAATGGATGATGTTGAGGAGTTGGAGAAAATTGCTATATGTATTTAGCATCATTCACCTTTTCTTTAACTATATCTAAAGTGTAAATCATATTAGTAATTTATTTTAATTATTATGCTTATTTTTTTCCCTTTTGTGTAGAGCTCATGGAAGACTTAGGAAGTTCTTCAAGACCTACTTCTTTGGCCGAAGATAATTAAATTTAAAGTAGGTCAACTTGTATAACATATTTCTTTAATTTTTTTATTATTTAATGTAATTACTAACTTTTTATTAGAATTAATTGCTTGATTTATTTTCATGCAATTGCAAGGATTGTTGAAGGGACTATTGGAGTTGGTGGCTTGGTGCATAGCTATTGAAGTTTTTTGTTGGATGTTCTAACTTCTAAGTTATTGTAATTTGGACTTGTAATTTGTTGGACTTTTAGACTTGTAATTCAGACTTTTAAGTGTTTGGACTTGTAATTTAGACTTTTGGACTTGTAATTTGTTGGACTTTTGGACTTCTAATTTAGATTTTTGAACTTATTTTACTCTATAGGCTCATAGACTTATTGATGTTCATTCTTGAATTTCTTGTGACTGCTCTAAAAAATGTGTAAGTACTAAGTTATTTCCTTTAACATGCAAGGACTTGTTGTAGACTTGCAGTGCTTTGTTTAATGTATGATGTGTAAATTCTGTAAGTTGTATGCATTGGACCATTAGTCATAGACTCATAACGGATGAAGCAGTTTATTGCAGATTGTTTTTAGTAAAGCAGTTTTTTGGAAAGCAGTTTTTACTAAAACAGATTTTAGTTAATCAAATTTTTTGTAGTAAAGCAGATTTTTTATTGAAGTAGTTTTTAGTAAAGCAGATTTTTTTAGTAAAAGTTAAAACAATTTTTTTTTTTAATAAAAGTATAAAACAGATTTTTTTAAATTAGTTTTTTTTATAAACTTTTTTAATGACAAACTGTGAAACTTACATTTAAAAAAAACCGAAAAATCGGACCGGACCGGACCGGAAACCGGTAAAACTGAAAGTACGGTTATGAGGGAAACCGGTGCGTAATCGGTTTTGAAAAATACAACACCGGTACATACTGGTTCGGTCTTAGATTTTGTCCAAAACTAGACTGGATCGGACCCGTTACACCCCTAAACTTACCAAACTCTTAAGAAATAACACAAAGTCCTACTCTTGCAACCCTCGTGCGAGCTTCGTTCCCCATGTAAAGGCTTACATCTCCCTCACTTAGCATCCTGAACCCCTTGAACCTACAAAGAATTAGACACATGCATGCTCTTCTGGTATCCCCCGAGGGGGACTCAGGGTAATGATAATTTTTAGTAGTATGAGTAGGACTAGGAGTTAGGTAACCTCTAAAGGTGTTTCTATTTTGAGTTTTGCTATGTACAAGCAAATTTGCGTACCAATCTGCGTATTAATGTAGTTGCCTTCATATTCTAAATTCAAATTAGCATTGTTTTCAATAAAATCTACTTTCTGACCAATCATATTGAATGGGCGCGCGTATTAGTGAGCAAAATCGCTTACAATTAGATTTTTCCTTCTATTTTATATCCTTAAACAGCTGTTGATTGAGGGTATTAGAGGGAACTCGTTATAGTCGAGTATTGGTGTTCTTACATAAGCCTTCTCCCTACTACGACTTGCTTAACATATTTTGTTTCGTTCTCATGTAAATGCATTTACACTACACACCATCTACGTGACATAATTTGATTTAGAAGATAAATTTTAAAATTTAAATCTTACAAATCAAATCATTTCATGTGGATATGGTGTGGTGTGGTGTGGTGCATGACACTAGAGGTATAAATAGCCATAAATAACTATGATATGATATCGTTTGAAATGGGATAAGAGAATTCCTATTATTTTATTTTAATACTCTCTTTTCTTCTCTTAATTAAAGAAAAAAAATTAGAAAATAAAATAGCAAGAAAAAAAATTAGTAATAACCCCAGATAGGTACATTCAATCCAACATTTTGTTCATTCCAACTTAATAGATTAGATTTAAAAGGTAGGTATAACTAGTCCATTAATAGCCAAATTCGCATTATAAAAGTCTCAATCGAAGCTTCCTAATAGGGGCCACCTAAAAGGATTTACTAAATTCATCATCAATTTGTACCAAATGATCAAAATGACCAATTATTAAAACAATTCATTGTGGTGATCAAAAAGGGAACAATGATATCATAAGATATATCAAAATCTCAAAAATGGGAGAAAGATAGACATGTGAAGTGAGCTCTACCATATTGATTTAGCCTTTAATACCACTTAAAGGATTCTCACTTGAGACATCAATAAATATTGTAAAACCCACTAAATTTAGTGTTTAAATTCATCCTATAACATATTTTAGAAATCATATACGTGATATCGCTACTCACCTTGCCTTCTAGCTTTGATTTCCCTCTTCCCTTCTCCAAACTCTACTTTAAAATCCCCTTATACCTTCTTTGATTCTAGAACTTCTTAGGAAATGAGAAACTTTTTGACAAAA
The DNA here is from genome assembly GCF_004785595.1 of Juglans microcarpa x Juglans regia. NCBI lineage: Eukaryota > Viridiplantae > Streptophyta > Magnoliopsida > Fagales > Juglandaceae > Juglans > Juglans microcarpa x Juglans regia. The sequence goes on along the minus strand of NC_054602.1, from coordinate 31,064,265 downwards.
GAAAAGGAAGAGGGGATTTGTTTACATAACGAATTTCAACCTCTTTTTTTTTCTTTGCCACGATACCATGCATGGACTGCCATTTCCACAATATACCTCATTGTAAAGAGGCCAACTCTTTCTAATTTTTCTTGGTACTATTGATGAGACAGTTCGTTGTTGAATTGCTCTCTAGATCTTTGAGGCTATTTCACTGCTTGATCGATGATCAGTGAGTAATTGTGCATACTTTATGCCTCTAAAATTTATATGATCCCTAGCATAAATTTTATCAAAATAATGATAATCCAGGAGTGACTTGCACTTGCTTTGGTTGTAAATTTTCCTTGTTACTTTGTTTGCTTTGATTGAAAAATCTAGAAAAGTCCAAAAATAAAAATACATGAAAAGTGTCAAAAACGACTAACAAAGGCGAAATTAATCCAGTTCCAACGCCACCAATCCGTCATCTATTTTGACACCAATAAGCTGGTTTCGAGTCGATCGAAGATAGATGTCCTTGGAGAATTATTCCAAGACAAAGTGATAGGAATTCCAAGACAACTAGTGTTCTTTGTTCTTGTTATTCATTCTAGTAATGTAATCCATGATGCATATATCAAAAACCACCACCAATGTCAGAATACAAAACACACTTCATAATATCGGTTTTCATTCATGCATGCTTTGTTTTTCAGTGTTTTTGTAAGAAATCCTGACGTGTGAAGAACCATGTCTACTCTTTTGTTATCAAAACAATCCTTAGAAGGTACTACAATCCATCTCCTTACCAAAACACTGGTACTTTGTAGGCAAGCATGCTAGGACGAATGAAGCCCATCTACATGAGCTCTAGCATGCAACTAAAGTTTCAACTCTCTTACCTCACACTCTTAGAAGGCAAGGATAGCATGATTGTTCCATGTTAAAAATATTTTTTAAAGCACAAAACCAGCAATTCCAAGAGTATAAAGAGAAATCAAATGTCCTCGGTGAGAATCAAATGTCTAGTCTGAGCTTCAAGATTTTCCTCCAACCCTAATAACCAGTTCCCCATTAAAACTGCCAAAAAATGAAATTTTGGCCAAACACATGCAAGAGAGAATAGTTAATTGTTTGATAGAAAAAGGTTTCATAAAGTGATTGATGACCAAGATTATAGTGTTAAACCACACAATTTAGGAGACGACATAAACTCTCCCACCACCACTTCAGCCACATCAGCAGAGGAGATTGTCCAGCAACTTTAGCACTCATCACCTTGTGTCACAACACCATTGTCTGGCATAGATCATGACAGTAACTCAAAAGATATCATCCACATGCCTAATAGAGATCAATCTTGACGCCAACATTCGAATCCCACTATTTCAGAATTCTCAATTGTTGTACATTCTCTGTATAGGAAACTACATATCTGTCAAATTTTGTATATTTGTCAAGTTTGGTCTTTCCTTTCCAGTTTACATTGTACAACTTATCTATATATTTGAGACATATTGAATGGTTTTGATTATCTTGATCAAAACAATTTTCTGCAAATTCATTTCACAGTACCAAGGCTCTTATAGGTTCAAACCATTAACTGGTCCAATTTTCTCTCTTACCCATATCTTTTCATCATGGATACTTCCTCACCCACCATTGCACCTGCACCACTTATTTTTCCAACCTTTACTCAGTTCACTGGTGTTAAACTTAACAACACCAACAACTTATAATGGCTTTCTCAACTTGTTCCAATCTTGTGGAGTCATGACATGTTGGGCATTGTGGATGGTTCTAACCTCTGCCCATCTCCAGTTCCCACTAATGCTAATGGGAAGGATACTACAAATCCTGCCTAGGAACTTTAGGTCAAGAAAGATCAATATTTGCTTGGGTGGATCAATATGACTCTATCTGAGTATTTGGCTTGAATACTTTGTTGGGCAATATAACCATTTACAAAATTAAATGTATTATCCAAGTAGATAATTAGAATGATTAAACAAGCAAACAATCAAAGCAAAACACAGCAGATTTTTTACGTGGAAAAACCCTCCAGTGTAAAGGAAAAAACCACGGGGCAACTCTGATCAAATCCACTATAATAATATAGAGTTTACAATACTCAAGTTTATGCTCAAAACTTGAGTTCTCAACAAATTGAGAAATACAACAATGATCAATCTCTAAGACAACAATAATCTCACCTCAAAGCACCAGTTTGATAATGTCTGTGATACCCCTACTTTGAATACTATAACTCTCTAGAGTATCCAAAGAAAAATCATCACTTAGAGAAATTCTCAATTTGTACTATGTAGAAAAATACCTGTGTGAAATCCACACCCAAAAGAGAAAAGAAAACATTTTGCCTTTTTTCTTTCCACTTGATGCGCTGTATATTATCCCTCTCTCTCTTTTTCTTTTGTTTTGTTGCTTGTCCACTCACTGCCCCGTAAACCACTTGAACTTCCTTTTTATAATTGCAAATCGAAGCCCTAATGGGCTTAAGTAAGACCTAAGCTACCACATGTGGGCTGGACCCACTCAACAATCTCTCCCTCCAGCCCATCGTAAGAGGAGATTATAATCTAACATCTCAGTTAGAGTCCATGCCGGCTAATTCGGCACAAAGCTCCAGCATCTCTCTGGTAACAACATTTGTCATCATGTCAGCTGGGTTCTTCTCAGTGTGAATCCTTTTCAGCAGTAATGATTGTTCCACAACTACCTAGCATAGCCAATGGTATCTCACATCAATGTGCTTTGTACATGAATGATATGTGGCATTCTTACTCAAGTCTAGTGTACTTTGACTATCACAATGAAACACATACTCATCTTGCTTCAAACCTAAATCTTGTAGAAACCATTTTATCCAAAACATTTCTTTCTCTGCTTCAGTTGCTGCAATATACTCAATCTCAACAGTAGATAAGGTAACACACTTATACAATTTTGACTGCCATTTTACAGCTTCCCCTACAAAAGTAACCAAGTACCCTGAAGTTGATTTTCTACCATCAAGGTCACCAGTAATATATGCATCTATATAAGCCTCCAAAATTGGTTTTGAGCTACCAAAAGTCAAGCACATCTTTGAGGTAACCCTCAAATATCTGAAAATACATTTCATTGCTTGCCAATGATCTTTACCAGGATCAACTAGGAACCTCTTGACAACTCTCACTGCATGAGCAATATCTGGGCGTATGCAAACCATAGCATACATCAAACTCCCAACTACAGAAGAGTAAGGAACGGTTGCCATGTTATCTTTCTCTTCCTTGGTAGAAGGACAAGTCTTCATACTTAGTTTGAAGTGACCACCAAGAGGAGTTCTCACAGGTTTAGCATGCTTCATAGTAAACCTTTCTAGTATCCGCTCAATATACTTCTCTTGTGATAACCACAACTTCTTAGCTTTCCTGTCACGAACAATCTCCATACCTAGAATCTATCGTGTTGGGCCAAGATCTTTCATGTCAAATGACTTGAACAACTTTGCCTTCAAACTTTGAATTAACTGAACATCTTATCCAACTATCAAATATCATCTACATATAACAAAAGAATAATAGTGTTACCATCAGGGAACCTTCTAACATACACACAATGATCTGCCTCTGTTCTGGTATATCCATGACCCATCATGAATGAGTCAAACTTTTATACCATTGCCTTGGAGCCCACTTCAATCCATAGAGACTCTTTTTCAATTTACAAACCATGTGCTCCTTCCCTTTAACTTCAAATCATTTCGGTTGAACCATGTAGATCTCTTCCTCCAAGTCACTATGGACAAAATCAGTCTTTACATCTAACTGCTCAAACTCAAGATCCAAGCTAGCTGCAAGACCTAACACAACGCGAATGGAACTCATCTTGACAACCGGAGAGAATATCTCAACAAATTCTATTTCCTTCCTTTGATTGAAGCCTTTTACCACCAATCGAGCTTTGTGTTTTACTAGCTTTCCGCCATCACTCTTACGCTTGAACACCCATTTGTTTCCTAAAGCCTTTTTGCCTTTAAGGAGCTCCACTAACTCATAAGTATCATTCTTGTGTAAAGAATTCATCTCTTCCTGCATAACATTCATCCAATTTTGCTATTCCTTGTGAGTTTTCACTTCTTGAAAACTTTCTGGCTCCCCCTAATCAGTAATTAAAACATAATCGGACTCGGAATATATAGTTGATGGAAGATGCTCCTTTATAGACCTCCTAACTTGAGGTTCTGGTGGAGTAGACCGCTCTCCCTGCTCGACACTCTCTGTGCCAACTTCATCATTCTCATCAATTGTTGCTAGCTCATCACCTTGATCTTCAACTTATATCTTTTCCCCATTAGTTGCACTCTTTAAAGACAAAGAGATATGTGTAAGTTTAGAAACACCTTCAGCTGCTTGTCTTTGCTTCTCTACTTTTTCAAAGTCTGTCAATGTCTAATTTTCTATGAAAATCACATCTCTACTTCTGATGATTTTCTTCTTCTCTAGATTCCACAGCTTGTAGCCAAATTTTGCATCTCCATAGCCAACAAATATATAGGGAGTAGCCTTATCATCAAGCTTAGCACATTGTTCCTTTGGCACATGTGTAATGCCTTGCACCCAAATACCTTCAAGTAAGAGTAAGGCACATCCTTTCCTGTCCATATTTTTTTTTTGGAACCTCGAACCCCAAAGCAACTGATTGAGACTGGTTGATTACGTAGCATGCAGTATGAACAGCTTAACCCCAGAATGGCCTAGACAATCCTACCATCTTCTTTATGCATCTGACCTTCTTTAAAATAGTGCGATTGATTCTCTCTACCACACCATTATGCTATGAGGTACCCAGAACTGTCTTCTCATGTCTAATGCCATTTTTTGAGCAATACTCCTTAAATTCATTAGACATGTACTCACCTCCGTTATCAGTATGAAAACACTTTAAAGATCTTCCAGTTTCTCTTTCTACCATGGCATGGAACTTCTTGAAATGCTGGAGTACCTGATCTTTTGTTCTAAAACAATACACCCACACATTTCTTGAAGAATCATCAATAAAAGTAACAAAATACTTATTTCCTCCTAAGGACTCCACTTCAATGGGACCACATACATCAAAATAAATTAAATCCAACATATTTTGTTTTCTAATTGAGGTTTTCTAAAAAGAAATTCTATGATGCTTACTAAGGAGACAATAATCACAGGGATTTAGTGACGTACCTTTGGCAAAAGGAATGAGAGACTTCATTCCCAAAACCTACAATCCCTTCTCACTCATCTGAGCCAGCCGCTTGTGCCACAAGTCTGGTGAAACATCATCTGTAGTTGCATTCACTGCATCACCACACACCTTTACTTCAATCTTGTAAAGTGTACAGTAGATCTTGCCTCTAGCATACACCATTGACCCCTTTGACAGTTTCCATCTTTTGCTGCCAAAATAACTCTCATAACATGCCTCATCAAGAGCATGTGTAGATATCAGATTCAGGCGCATATCTAGAACATGTCGCACATCCTTCAATGTTAGTGTACATCCAACATTTGTAACAATACAAATGTCACCAATTCCCACAATATCAGCATAACTTTCATTGCCCATATTCACCCTACCAAAGGTGCCTCCTCTATACACAGTAAAGAGTTCTTTCTTTAGGGTAACATGGTAGGAAGCTGCTAAATCAATCACCCATTCTACATAAGGATCTGCAACATGACAACACTCATTCTCTCCTACATAAAGTATTGCCACTTCTTCATTTGAAGCACTAGCTGTAGTTTTTTTATCATCCGCCTTCCTCTAATTTTTCTCCTCTTTCAATTTGTTTTTCCAAGCCTTGCAATATTCCTTTATATCACCATCTTTATCATAGTAGAAACATTTGACCTTTCCTCTTGTCTTTGACTGACTTTTGTAGTTTCCATGTCCCTTAGGACCTTTGTTCTTACTCCTTCCCACATTCTCTATAACAAGAGCCCGTGCATCATTCTTACCCAAGTCTTTTCTTCTTATTTCTTCATTAAACAAACTGTCTTTAACAAGAGTAAGTCCAAGCACACCATTCGAAGCAGAGTTACTAAGTTTTACTACCAGAGTCTCCCAACTATCAGGCAATGAACTCAGAAGTAATAGTGCCCCAAAGGCTATGGGCATCTATCTCTTGAGATATATGATAGAATACATTAAGATCAGCCCACTGTCTAATACACCGAATGGTTTTCCTGTTCATTTTCTTCCAGTCACTATCACTCATACTGCTTGGCTTGGCACTAGCACCCTCAATGGGTTCATATAACTCCTTACAATAAAGGATATCCTCCAACATTGGCTTCCAAATAGAATAGTTTGAAACCAATAATTTAATCATAGTACTGAAAGTATTCTCCATTTAATTTTGCAAGTTCACCACACCCACACAACCAAGCTCTAATACCACTTACCAAATTAAATGTATTATCGAGCAAATAATTAGAATGATTAAACAAGTAAACAATCAAAGCAAAACACCGTAGATTTTTACGTGAAAAAACCCTCAAGTGTAGAGGGAAACAACTACGGGGCAACTCCAATCAAATCCAATATAATAATATAGAGTTTACAATACTCAAGTTTATGCCCAAAACTTGAGTTCTCAACAAATTGGGAAATACAACAATGATCAATCTCTAAGATAACAATAATCTCACCCCAAACCACCAGTTTGATAATGCCTATGAGATCCCCACTTCAAATACTACAACTCTCTGGAGTACCCAATGAAAAATCACCATTTGGAGAAATTCCCAATTTGTACTGTGTAAAGAAGTACTTGTGTGAAATTCACACCCAAAAGAGAAAAGAAAACTTTTTACTTTTTTTTCTTTTCACTTGATGCGCCATATGGTACCCCTCTCTCTCTTTTTCTTTTGTTTTGTTATTTTTCCACTCATTGTCCCGTAAACCACTTCAACTTCCTTTCTATAATTGCAAGTAGAAGCCCTAATGGGCTTAAGTGAGACCTGGGCTACCACATGTGGGCTGGACCCACTCAACATACTTCTCACCAAGTTTGGCATGCTTTAGCCACTCAGTTTGCATCCCAATCCAGGTCAAGAGTCTCACATTTGAAGATGCAACTCCAATATCTTCACCAAGGCTCCAAAACTTGTATTAAGTATCTTCAATCTCCCAAACTCCTAATAGATCAACTTGCAGCCATAGGCAAACCCACAAAGGATGAAGATTTTTATCTCTTTTATTAGGGTTGTGCAAAATTCTGAAATTTCTGACTCCTCCCAACATCCTCTCCGACTCCGACGAAGTCGAAAAACGAGCTCCAAACACCGATTTTGATTTTTTTTAAAAAAAAATTAAACGACGCCGTTCCACATTGGCGTCGTTTCATCATATGGGGGTCCAAAACGCAGGGCCCCCCTTCCCTTCCCTTCTCCCTTCTCCCTCCTTCCTTCTTCCTCCTTCCTCCTTCCTCCTTCTCTCTCAAGTCTCACGTCTAGCGGGCTGAACCAGTGAATCTCCACCTCGCCGCCTCGTTTCCTCAATGTTGCCGCCGTGAGTCTTTGCTCCTTCGTAGTGCGCGACTTCAATCCGAGCTTCAGCCTATGGTGAGAACCCAGTTCCGAGCCCTAAAATTAAATTGCTTGATTTAATTTTATGTATTCCATTACTCATACTCTCATAGCATGCACGTCTGGGTATTTTGTTGCAATTGAAATGAATTTGTTTTGTAAATTTGTAGTAAGGAAATGTACTTGATAAAATGTGTAATATGATTGTAAGTTGTGTTATATGCATGCAATGTGTTTGATAAAATGTGTAAGAGATGTTTCTATTGTTATATATCAAGAACAACTGAAAGTATCATATTGTTATATGTTATATATAGAAAATAATGACAAGCTGGGACGTTTGAGCCTAGATATAATTGATTAATTGAGACCTTGAGCTCGTGACAGTCCATATATGCACATATAATAATAATTAATAATCATGTGTAATATAGCCTATATCTACATGGTTGGTGGATTATGCATGCTAGCTTGCTCATTAATTAGCTAGGTAAGGTATATGAGTGTAAGTTGATCCCATCCTAATCCTAGACCTTTGAATGCCAAGTTGATTTCCCATGATCTCTTAATATTAAATGTTTTTGCGGTTTTGTAAAATATATGATCAATGATTCGAGACATGATTACTAAAACAATGGACTCACAAGTTTGTTGTTGCAATGTTATTTTTTTTCTTTTGGGTATATTAATATTTTTTTTCTTATAACTTTATATATAAGTTTAAAATTTGAGCTTGAATTATTAGAAAACATAGTGAGTGTTTATATGTATATATGCACATAATGAGAGAGAGAGAGAGAGACAGAGAGAGAGAGAGAGAGAGAAGCATTCATTCATGAACCACGTATAACTACTCAATTTAACTTTCTTTGAGTAGGAATGTTGTCTATTATGAATTTATCTAATCAGCAGGAAGCAAATGAGCTAGACAATTGTTTTGGACTGTTTGGTGTCTTATAATTGTCAAGTATTCCTCCACATTAAAAATAAAATAAAATAAAATTTACCATATAGTTTATTTGATCCCCCAAAATCTAAAAAGTCATTTATAGCTTTCTCTTGTTCTTCCTTCCCAGCCAATTCTTAAATCCTAAATCTAAAATTTGAGTTTTGAATTAAAAAAAAAAAAAAAAAACTAAAAAAATGAGGGTTAGCACTTAACACATATAATGTTGTGCATGAAGTTATTCATACATGTAACACTACTCTATATATATTTGGTCATAATCATCCTATAAAGTTCATCCGTCATCGGCAGTCTTATTGACTGCATGTATAATAGTTTCGTCAATATTTTACAAAGTATAATTTTTTTATATTGATTTTGATCTTTAGTTTATGCTTTTTTTCTTTTTTTTCTTTTTTTTTTTTTTTTATGGATGAAAAAGGGTACGTAGGAGGGAGTAAGGAGAGGTGGTTTTCCTACCCATGCAATTAGTGTGATCTTGATTAGTTTGATCTATCTAATAAATATTGTTCATGCAATGTATAACAATTGTTTTGGACTGTTTGGTATCTTATAATTGCAGGTATTAAAGATGGTATTAAAGTGTATGGTAAATTTTGTTTGCATGATACCTCATTAAGCTATGCATTCCAATGCTCTTTCTCCATGCCAGCTCGATTAGATAGAATATCATCTTCCTGATTTTATTAATAAATATAGATTTTTAGTTGTTGGGGGTTCTTCGTCACCATTATTGCCATGATTCGTACGTGGTAGTTAGCATCAAATGCAACATACTAATCCATAATTGGTTGGTAGGCCTGGTTTTCCATGTTAAGGCCATGCATGGCTTTTGTTCTAACCTAATGATCCTTTGTCCAATTAATATATCTTCTTTATTTATGACTTTTTGCTCTAGTTTTTTCTCGGCTTGGCTGTTCATGTCCTATATCTTTGCATTGATTTAAATTTTTAATATAGTCTAGTTTATTTTTAAACTAATTTTTTACTTCTAATTTATTTTTTTAGCTTCATTGATTGTGATATGGATCCTAGACGTAGTGGAGATGATTGTCCACAAGGAGATGTGGCGGATGCCAATGCTACAACTACTACACCGATAGGTACTTCCACCCCTAGAGCCACATCTAGGGCAGCTACATCTAGAAAAACTACATCTTGTGCGACTAGTCAACTCCCACTCCCAGTAGATATAGAGGATGAAGATATGTTCAACGAAGAGGAGGAGATGCCCATTGAGCAAGATCAACCACCACGGCCTTCTAAAAAGAGGTCGTGGACATAGGAGCATTTCACCAAAATTCCTGGTGATATTGCGAGCCCGGTAGCAAGATGTCATTATTGTGAGCAACTTTGTGGATGTCATTCAAAAAAGCAAGGCACCAATGTGTTAATAGCACATCTAAATGGTTGCCAATGATATAAGATAGATAGCGAAGGGATTGGTAGCTACTGATCAGACCAACCTCAGTTACCAAACTTTTACAGCCATTGATGGTACACAGACTAAAAAATTGGTCATCCCTCAATACAGTGAGAAGATGTTGAGGGATATGCTTACAGAGATGATAATTAGAGAAAAGAGGCTTTCGAAAGTTTCTAAACTTTGTTGAGCCACGATTCCCTATTCCATCACGGTATACGGTGATACGAGATTTTATGAAGAGGCATGTGAAAGACAAGGCGGAGATGAGGAAGATGTTTATTACCACTAGCCAGAGAGTGTCATTTATGACTGACACATGGACGTCCATACAGAACGTCTACTACATGTGTATCACAGCACACTACATTGACAGTGAGTGGATTTTGTATAAAAAAATTATTGGTTTTAAAGATATTGTGAATCATAAAGGTGCATCCATTAGGGCGAAGATGGATGATTGTTTAAAGGACTGGGGAATTGAAAGTGTTGTGTATTACAGTTGACAATACCAGTACCAATGAAACAGCAATTGATTGGTTTAAGCAGAACAAGAAGGTGAGAGATGATGTCATTTGGGCCCACGAGTTTATTCACGTTCGATGCTGTGCTCATATCATCAATCTCATAGTTATTGAAGGGTTAAAAGAGGTTGATGATTCCATTGCCTGAGTCCACAGTATTGTATGATATGTGAGGGGTTTCCCTCAAAAGATTGCCAAGTTTAAGGTAATAGCAGAATATCTTAAGATTGAATGTTCTAGTATGTTGTGCTTAGACGTTCCAACTCGATGGAACTCTACATTCATGATGTTGGATATGGCACAGAAGTACCAAAAAGCATTCGAGCGGATAGAGGTCGAGGATGAGGTCAGAGGTATGCTTTGTTGGAGCCAGCAGGACAGAGGCTCAGTGCGCCAGACGCACATGATTGGACCAATGTGAGCTACTTTGTTGAATTTTTAAGAATTTTTATGACATAACCATGCGGCTATATGGATCCAAATGTAGGACTGTGAACTCATTCTTCAGCGAGCTCTCGGAGCTTCACTTTCACTTGGAAAATAGTTGTATTGACTTTGGTGGATTGTTATCTGCTATGGCTAGAGGATGAAGATCAAATATGATAAATATTGGGAGAATATTAAGAAGATAAATAGATTGTTATTTGTGGCTGTGATCTTTGACCCCCGATATAAGCTGGCCATTCTAGAATTTTGGGTAAATTCCGTCCTCGGGACAGTGAAGGCAATAGAGTATATTAGAGTGCTAAAAAGTGATATTGATGACCTATATAATCACTACAGCAATAGTTGTCATCCTTCATCCGCAACTGGTAGCTCCTCACATTTGAGGCCGACGGGGTCGACAACTTCCTCAGGTGATACTGACCCATCTGTAGGGGTTAAAGGCCATCGTATTATCCAGCAATATCATTAACTCATGTCAACAAGAAATATTATGCATTGTACATCTGAGGTTGAACGATATTTTATGAAAGCTGTCGAGGCACCTAGTGATGTATTTCAGCTATTAACTTGGTGGAAAGTTAATTCCACCAAGTATCCAATCCTTTCCCGTGCAGCCGGAGATGTGCTAGCTAATCCTGTCACTACGGTTGCCTCAAAGTCTGCATCTAGCACTTTAGGTCGCGTGTTGGATGCTTATCGGAGTTCATTGTCATCGTCAACCGTGGAAGCCCTCGTTTGCACACATAATTGGATAAGTGAAATGCTTATTGGACAAGATATTGTTGGCGTTGATGCCGAGAGCTATAAGCTTGAATCGAGTAACTTTATATGCTTTTAAATGATTATTTAATTATTTTTAATGTTTCTAACTTCTATTTTTTATGATTTTATAAATCTAATTGTAAACCCTAACATAATTGCCAATGACTAAGAGTCTGAGATGGACGCCCCTTGAGAGTTGGGATGGAGTTAAGAGAACCCCATTTGCTGGTAAGAATGAAATTCTACTTTTACCGTGTTCATTTTTTTTATCAATTTTTTTTTCATTTATTGATTGCAACTTTCTATCTTCATTTCAGGCATGATCAATGGACCATTGAGATTTGAGTGAAATGAGCATTTAATATTTATGTAGTTAACTTCCAAGGATAAGTCAATGTTGTTATTACGTTATAAATGAGATTGTTATAACTTATGACTACATCATACATGTTATTTAGTTTTTAAACTATTGTATTTAAGCTTTTTTTTTTTTTTTTTATCTTTTCAGCATTTGTTTTTTACAAGTTTGGACTTGGGTTTTGGTGATCATATTTAATAATTTATGTAGTTATATTTATGTAATTACATTACATTGTGCTCGATCCGAGCAAAAACTAAAACAAGGACCCACCACATGGCACATGACACTCTTATTAGTCTTATTGTCTTATATTTATTTTTAGATCAAGTCGTAGACACACTTACCTCTGTTAATAGTGTTATGTCATGTAATTGATCAAATTTATTTTTGCATATAATTTATTTAACAAAATAAATTGACCACATCATTTATTTAAGTACTATTATTATTATTTTTTTTAGCCCAATAGATGGTCTGACCATCCGATCAAAGTCGGACTCCGATTCTGTTCAAAGTCGGAGTAGGAGCAAAAATTTCGCTCCGAGCTCGAAAACAGCTACTCTGACGAAGCTCAACCCTATCTTTTATCATAAGTGACCTCTCTCTCTCCTTTAATTCCATTGTTACATCTTTCTCTTTACTTAACCGACACACCTCACTCTCTTTCTCTAATTTTCAAGCCGAACTTCTCAACCATGAGATATGCTACTACAACACCAGTAAAGTTCTACCTTATATCCTATTACGCTACATTTACGCTCTTTACGCAAAAGCAAGGGGATTCTCAGTCCAATTCTCATCCTAGTTCTCAACAATTATACAAAAAGGGAAAGTAATATAACAATAACAAACTCTCATCTTGCACTTCCTTCTCCAAATCACATTCAGGACCTTCCAGGACTCAACCTTAGACATAGCTAGGGGTGAAAACTTTTCGATCCCTTACCTATGAGAAATTTAGTTTTTGGTCCAATCTCGTGGTGTAGGTTTTTTGGACTAGACCGGACCAAAACCAACCGAATTATTTACATAGAATTTTTTAATATATATATAATATATTATTTTATATAGTAGTTGTATAAGTTAATTATGTAATATTATCTAATCTATTGTCATTGACTAGAAAAAAATGTTAAATAATACATGCTATCAATTAATAATATATCATATGATAATATATGTTATTATATGTAGATACATTCAAACATACTCTACTATTTACACTTAATTAAAGTAATTAGATAATTTTCTTAATATTCTTAAGTTGCAAGTAAGTATGAATAATTTATGGACAATGAAATTATTTAATATTCATTAATCATATATAAAATATTAGAATTTAAGTTTTAATATAGGCCATTATAAATAATCATGAATACTAACATCTAAGTTAATAACTATCAACATTATAAATATAATTATAATTAATTTTTTTATTAAGTTAATTACATAATTCACATTAAGAATTCACTTAATTTTAATTTTAGCAATTTAAATATTTTTTATTAATTATCCACCAAAAAAGGAAAAGATGAAACAATGTTCCTAGGTAATGTAAAAATGGCACCGTTTAGAATGAAATAGGATCTAAAAGACACTATTTAAATCCAATTAATGAATACTGAATTGCGTGAAACGACATCATTTCACGCAACTCAAATTTTTTAAAAAATTACCCGTGTTGAAACAGTGTCGTTTAACTTTATTTTCAAGCCAAACAACACCATTTCAACACAAGTGAATTGATGTATCAAACCATTGGCCCCCTTCTCCCTTGCACTCACTCTCTCATTCTCCCCCGATAAACCCTAGAAAAGCTCATGTTCCCACCGCACGCTGTAACTATATCTAAGGTACTAAATCTCATCTCGTGTTGTTCCATAAAAAAAGAATCCAAAAAACTTCAGTGATTTAAGTAACTAATCGATTGACCAAAATAGTCACTCAATTAACATGACACTGCATATATGGTACCAAATCCACCAAATTAAATTGTTTATTTTTTATTTTTTTTTAACAAAACAGATGTCATATTAAGCATGTATAATGTATTTTCTTAAATAAATTATGCTAATACTATAGTAATCAATAGTATGCCATTGTGTGATTGTGAATCGGTAGTTATTAGATTGTTTTTATTGTGAATCTCATAATCTGTGATGCTCAGTATATTTTGTTTGTGATTGTGGTTTTTGGTTTGTTGGTTTAGTACCCTTTGGTTTTTGTTAATTGTCTTAATTAGATATTGAAAGTTAAAATTTATGTAGTTTATTACTTATCAAAAAAAATATTGAAGCATAAACATTAAATCACTTGCTAGTGTCGATTGTGAATCTATGATGCTCAATATATGTTAATGTGGTTGTGAATCTGTGATGCTCAGTATATGTGAATTTGTAATTGTGAATCTGTTTTTAACTAATGTGTACTTGTTAAGTTAATTAATTTTTGTTAATTAAAAGTCAAGTACACTTACTTATTAATGTGAGAGTGTTGTGAAATATGTGAATCTGTAAGTGTGAATTTGTTTTTAACTAGTGTTTAACTATTTTTTCTTAATTAATTGTTAAGTTAAGTATACTTACTTGTTAAGTTAATTAATTTTTGTTTGATTCTTTTTTAGATGAATACTTCAAAAGAAACGATTTCGGGAAGAATCTACTAGGGATGATGCTAATGATTCAACACAAGGGCAAGACATTCATCCACTCCCACCCAATGTAAGTACTAAATCAAGTGCTGGTGGACCTAGTAGTGATAGAACTGGGTCAATAGTTTGGAATCACTTCACAAGAATACCAAAATGTAATCCAATTAAACTTAGGATTGCATGTAATTACTATGGTGCTTCATATGCATGTGATACGAAGGTCAACACTATAAAATCTATGAAGTATTATGTTGAAAGTCAATGTAAGAAATGTTCGTTTAATAAGACAGATAATCTCAAACTACTTTAGCTTGGAAGGTCGATGATAAAGGAAGCGGTAGTGGGTGGCTTGTACCTATTGCATTTAGTGTTGAGGCTTGCAGACAAGCCTTAATAAAGATAATTATTTTTGATGAGTTACCCTTTAGGTTTGTTGAAGGGAAGGATTTTAAAAAATTTATGCTTGTTGCTCAATCTAAGTGGGCAGGGATCCCATATTGTGTTACGATTGCCAAGAATTGTTATAGTGTATATTTGAAAAGAAAAAAATAAGTTAAGAAGTGCGCTTCAAGGGCAATGAGTTTCTCTTATCATGGATATATGGACATTAGTACAAAATCTCAATTATATGTGTCTCAATGCATACTTTATTAATGATGATTGAAATCTATATAAGAGGATCCTATCTTTTTCTTTAGTTCAAAATCACAAAGATGATACACTTAGTAAGGCCATAGAGATGTGCTTGCTTGATTGGAGGTGATCGAAAATACTTGCAATCACTCTTGATAATATAAGTTCTAATAACAAAGCAGTTTTTTTTTTTTTTTTTTGAAAAATAAAACCAAGCATAGGAGGGACATTGTTTTGGAACATGAATTATTGCATGTTTAATGTTGTGTCCACATATTAAACTTGATTGTCCGTGAGGGATTGAAAAAATATTATGAGTCTACTACCAAGGTAAGAGGTGTTGTGAAATACATTAAATCCTCTCCTCAAAGGTGAAGTGTATTTAAGTCGTGTATACAATTAGAAAAGATTACGTGCAAAATACATGTTTGCCTAGATGTTCCGACTAGATGGAATTCCACCTATCTTATGTTAGAGATGGCTAAAAATTTTCGAAAGGCTTTTGATCGATTGGTGGAACAAGATTTGAGTTCCTTCCTAGTATTGAAGATGATGTTGACAACGATAATGACAATGATGATATGATATGATAAGGAGAAGAACATCAAAGAAGTTAGAGCCTCCCAACAATGATGATTGTGAGAATGTAAGGTTGTTTGTGAGGTTTCTTTAACTATTTTGTTATACAACTTTACGTTTTTTGAGGGATCAATATGTAACTTGAAACTCTATTTTTACGGAGGTAGTTAAAATTCAAGATGCGATTGACATAGAGTGTGGAGAATGAAGCCCTATGGTGAGATTAATGGCAACGAAGGTGGGGCAAAAATTTGATAAATATTGGGACAACTTTGATAATATGAATATGTTGTAGTGAGCTTATTATTGATCCTCAATACAAGATACGATATCTTGACTTTTCATTGGAATTAATATATATCCATAATCCAACAAAAGTGGTTGATTTGAAATTGAAGGTGAAAAGTGTTTTAATCCATATATATGATGCATACGTTGAAATTGAAGAAGGGAACCATTTTGTTCAACAACAGTGACGCACAAATTGTAAAAGTAAAGGCTTAATACCTTGTTCAAAGTTTGTATTGATTTATATAGATTTACAAGATTAAAAGTTGACATTTATTGCTAAACTACCAACTATATATTTGACTTATATGGAAACTATGAACTGATATATTGCTAACAAAATAGCAAATGACGAGATACATGGAAGGAATTATGGCATGAATTACATAGACGTTGTCTCATCATTCCCCCTTAAGCTTAAGGCGGGATTGGATTGACACAAAGTTTGCTACGTTTAGGAGAGAACTTCGGATGGCACAAGGATTTGGTAAATATGTCAACTACTTGATTTGTGCTAGGAATGTAAGCAATAAAGATGATGCCATGAGCAACTTGTTCTCAAATGAAATGAACGTCGATTTCAATATGCTTCATCCAATGATAGGAGATTCGGACCCATGTAAATGGCAAAGCCGATAGTAGGCGACAATAATTGAGGGAGCCAACCCAGTTGACATCACAATACCCAGTGAGAGCAGTAAGAGGGCTCTAAGTAAAATGCAAGCCGTGAGTGAGAGTTCCTTTTAAGTAATGAAAAATCCTCTTCACAACAACAAGATAAAGAGTGCGTGGTTGCTACATAAATTGGCTTACAACATGGATAGCGAAGGCAATGTCAAGGCGAGTTATAGTCAAGTACTGGAGTGACCCAACCATTTAACGAAAGAGAGTAGGATCGGGAAGTAGATCACCTTCAAGAACAGAGACCTAAGAACTAGATACAATGGGAGTTGACACAGGCTTGGCACCATCCAAACCAAATTTCTATAATAAGGTCACAAGATAGCATGATTGAGTAAGCGTAAGAAAGCTCTTGTCACGGGCAACTTGAACACCATGAAAATAGTGGAGATTTCCAAGATTTTTCATATGAAAAAGAGTAGATAGATGGGAAATAAATTTCTGCATGGAGGAAGGATGGTTGCTAGTGAGAATAATGCCGTCTACATAGATGAGAACAAGCAGAAACTCTAAACCTTGATGCCGAAAGAAAAGTGATGTATCATAGGGATATCGAGTGAAACTCATATGCTGAACATACGTGCTAAATTTCATATACCTGGCGCGCGGAGCTTGTTTCAGGCCATATAAAGCTATATGGAACCTACAAACATGATTTAGTAGATTGGGGTCTTCAAAATTAGGTAGTTGTGTTAAGTACACCATTTCAGATAGTTCTCCATGCAGAAACACATTGCTAATGTCAAGTTGGTTTAAGGACCAACCTTGAGACAAGGCTAAGTGCAGAACCAATCGGATTGTAGTTGGGTTTACTACGGGATTAAATGTTTCATTGTAATTAAGGTCGTGTAGTTGATTAAATCCACGTGTAACCAAGTGTGCCTTATAATGCTCTAGTGACCCATCAGCTCGAGTTTTTATACCTTGAATGCCCACTTGCTACTGCCAAATTGACACTAGATGTGGGTGGAACCAAAGTCCATATATGGTTTGCATGGAGGGCATCTATCTCAGTTAGCATGGCTTGCTTCTCATGAGGGTCTTTGAGTGTTTGTTTGTAAGTTTTCGGTTTAGTAGGATAATTAAAAATGCAGCAAAACAAATTGAAAAATGATATTGCCATATTGCGCCTTTTCTGGATGGATATGGTCCATATTGCGCCTTTTCTCGATTGATAACCTTTTTTGGATGGATACGGTCCATATGGATAATTTTTATGTATATTTTTCCTTTTTTTTCTCTTATTTAGAGTTTTGATGATATTGGCATATTGTGCCTTTTCAAGTTCTTTTTTTCTGTTTTTAGTGTGTAAATTTTTGACTGAAAATAGAATAAAATGTCATTTGGGCTGAAATCTGTCTAGAAATATCAGTTGGGCCGAAAAACATAAAACTAGCCCATTTGGTATTAGGCCGGACCAGACGGACCAATAGCTAACGGTCTGGTCCGGTCCATAAGGGTATTCGATCCCAAAACCCCATATGGACAGACTGGACCGAACTGAATTCACCGTTAGACACAGCAACCATATGCTAGACAGAACTCTTTAACCCCTAACAAGATCCCTTGTCAGATATATGGGAAATAGTAATCAAACTACCAACCTTTAGACTGTTTCCATCGGATTGATTACTCCTTCTAGGGTCGACCTCCTCTATCCCAACTTCATGCACTGGTTGCACAAACTAATCATGAACTAGAAAATCAAAAGTGGTATGCTAATAGTGAGGCTAATGCCCATATCACCAATCCACTTGACAACTTGACTCTTCAGTATCCTTTCCAAAGCACCAAGACAGTCCAAGTTGGTGTTGGTGCAGGTCTTCTCATCTCCACACTCAGTTTTTACTTAATAATATTTTTCATTATCTAAAGGATTCAATTAATCTTCTCTTTGTCCAAAGATTTTGTGTTAACAATGATTGTTATTTTATACTCACCTCTACTTATTTTCCTATGTAGGACAATCGAACAAGGACAACTCTCTTGGAAAGCAAGGTTGAAAATGGGCTTTATCCTCTACAATGGTTTCTTTAAAGTGCTCTTTTAGGACTTGAGACTACATTTCCTGTATGGCACTTTTGATTAGGTCATCATTCCTTTGTAATCACTTCTCAATTAATAAAATATCACAATTTTCTTGTCTCAACTACTACACTTTGAGGATTTCTTTTGTGACTCTTGTCTACTTGGAAAAAGTAAGCAATTGCCATTCACATCATCTACTCGTATTTCTCATGCTCCACTTGAATTAATTCACACTAACATCTAGAGTTCACCCATCATCTCAATTGGTGATTGCAAATATTATATCATCTTTGTTAATGATTTCTCCTAGTATAACTAGTTTTACCCTATAAAGTCCAAAGCTAATGCCTTTGAATCCTTTGTTAAATTCAAACGTCTTGTAGAAAATCAATTCCCTTGCAAAGTTAAAAGACTCAAATTCAATAAATGTGGTGAATGCACCTCCCTTAGATTGCCATCCTTATTTAACCAGCACGACATTCTTCATCGTAAATCCTACCCACACACAATAAAATGGCCTTGTTGAAAGGAAACTTAGGCGCACCCTTGAAATTGGTTTAACACTTCTTGCTCATTCTTGCTTTCCAACAAGTACTGGATAGATGCTTTCCTCATTGCAGTATACAACATTAACAAAGTTCCCATTGCAATCCTAGATCACATATCCCTTCATGAGAAATTGTCAATCAAGTTCTTAACTAAATTGTATTCCATGTGTTTGGATGTAAATGCTTCCCTCTCCTTCACCCTTACTCCTCTCATAAACTTGAATTCAATTCCAAAGTTTGTATTTTCCTTGGGTATAGTTATGCAGGGTATCAATGTCTTGATAGCAATACCAACTGAGTCTACCTGTATCAACATGTGTTCTTTGATGAGAAATATTTTCCTACTAAGGAGCATGCTCAATCCAACCTGCCCTCCAAGGTCAGTGCCTCGTCTGATCCTCCATTTTACATTAATGTAAGTCTTCACTCTTCTTTTTAAACTGCAAACTCTTCCCCTCCAGAGCTTGATATTGAACTACCTACCCTACATTTATCATCTCCTTCTCTCACTTCTCCCTCTTTATCCTTATTCTCTCCTAACCTCAATGCTTATCCCTCAACTTCTGATCTCTCAACACCTTTCTTTCCATCTCCTCCTCCTGCCCTTCACGCCATGCTCACAAGATCTCGTACAAGATCTCTCCAGCCTAAATATTTTGTAGATTATTAGGTTTATAACACTCAGTAACCATTTACTGCCTTGGATGCTCAACCTTTGGATGTGGAACCAACTTCTTTTTTCAAATCCATCACTGACTCTCAATGGCAAAAGGTTATGACTGCATAATTTTCTGCTCTCTCCAACAACCAGACTTGGACCCTTTGTCCTAGCCCATTACATCATAATGTGATCCACAACAAATCAGTTTGCAAGATCAAGCAACTATTGGATGTGCCCAATGCCTTCATTCATGGTCATCTCTTGGAAAAAGTCTACATGGAACAAACAAAGGACTTTGTTGATGCTTTTTATCCTACTTATGTGTGCCGATTACAAAAAGTTATCTTGGTTTTAATGTCTGTCTACTACTCTACTAGATCTTAGGTTCATTGCTTCTCTTGTTGATTCTTCTACGTTCTTATTCATTCAAAATTATATTGAAACTTTTATGCTTATATATGTTGATGATATTATCATCACTAGTTCACATGCCTCTCTTATTTCGTCTTTAATCACTACCTGATATTATCGGCACTGGGTCACATGCCTCTATTATTTCCTCTCTAACCACTGCCTTGCATCGTAGCTTACCTCTTAAAGACTTAGGCCCTCTTAGCTACTTTTTAGGCATTCAAGCCATTTAAGACCTCTACTGGACTTCATCTTTGTCAGACTAAATATATCATTGACCTTCTCCATCGTTCTTGCATGCTTGGAGCTAAGCCAATGTCCTCTCCTTGCAGTTTGGATTCTAAGCTTTCTTGCCATGATGGTGAGTCTCTCTCTGATCCTACAACATATTGCCAGGTGGTGGGGTCACTGTACAATACTACACATTAACACAACCTGATATTGCTTTCTTAGTGAACCAACTTTGTCAACATATGTACTCTCCCACCACTTTACACTGGACAACACTTAAGAGAGTGTTGAGGTATCTAAAATACACCATTGATCATGACTTAATTTACTCTAAATCTTCATTGCAACTTCAAGCCTTTACTGACTCTAACTGGGCTGGTGATCCCGATGATCGAAACTCAACCACTAGCTTTGGTGTCTTTCTTGGCAATTGTCTTGTATCTTGGAGTGCCAAGAAGCAAGTTGTAGTCTCTCGATTCAGGACTGATGTTGAATATTGCGCTATGACCCTTTGCACATATGAGCTTTTTTTTATTACATATGCTCTTCAAAGAGTTGTGCGTCCCACTTTTGCAGCCTATCTTAGAGTGCCTTGGACTTAGCTTCCAATCACGTGTTCCATGCACGACTAAGCACATTGAGATCGATTATTACATTACCCTCAAGAAAATTCTCAATAGTGACATCCTCCTCAAATCAAGTGTTTGACATCTTCACAACGGGTCTCTTCACCTCTTGGATCTGCTTCCTTAAATCAAGCTTCTGGTTGATCCCCTCCACATTAGCTTGCAAGGGCATGTTAAACCACACAATTCAACAGGCCACATAAACTCTCCCAACACCACTTCAACCACATCAATAAAGGAAATTGTGCAACAACTTCAGCACTCATCACCTCATGTCGAAGCACCATTTTCTGGCATAAATCATGACAACAACTCAGACGATATGATCCACATGCCTAATTAATAGAGATCAATCCCAACACCAACATTCAAATCCCACTAATTTTGGATTCTCAATTGCTATACATTCTATGTATAGGAAGCTACATATTTGTCAAATTTGGTCGTTCCTTTATAGTTTACATGTACAATTGATCTATATTTTTTAAATGTATTGAATGGTTTTGATTATCTTGATCAAAGAAATTTTCTGAAAAGTTCTTTCATATAGGATAGCACACGTTTTATGATAAAACAAAGTTGAGAAAAGCATCTACCATCTAGTATAAGTTTGAGAGACCTAAGTGAGTAAGGAGAGTGAGACCTGTCTCAAGAGTGTGTCTTGATTCTCTCTCGGTCAATCCATTTTGTTTCGAAGAGTATGAACATGACTTTTGATGGTGAATCCCATGCTGTACCTAAAAGGATTGAAAATACATAGCATACTCCCCTTCCATCATCATGTTGATGTTTATGTATTCTGCAAGAGAACTGATTTGCAACAAATGCTTTAAATTGACAAAGCATTCCTACGTCAAATTTGGATGGAAGAGTGTAAAGTCACATGTATCTTGAAAAATTGTTCACAATGATGTAGTACTTACACTCGCCAATGGAAGGAAGAGAGGCAGTCCAAATATCTGTTTGAATCGATTCAAAGGGAGAAATTGACACTCTTGTAAATGCAGTAAATGACAACTTTTTACAAGATAGTATTATGAAGAATTGGTAATTGAAGCAAGAAAACATTGCTACTACATTATCGTGAAAAAAAAATATATGCTAATAGAAAGAAGATTGGTTGAGACCTTGGGACAGTGTGAAATGTGTTAAGATGAAATTGAGTTTGAGAGGGATGTATAATCGAGGAACCAGTGTTCTGAATATTGAACCCTTCTCCATCACCAACAACAATTGTCTCGTGACCCTAATAGAGATATTGAGCTGTTAGATTTTCAAGATGATGAGTGGAATACACGTTGGCTTGGTTTTCAGCATACCAAAGTTGATCTTCAAGCTTATAACTGGAATGTGCTACCCATGCATCAAGTTGAGAAGGTGGGTGGAAACCTTGGTAGGAGTAGTCTATTCGGGGGAAAAAAAAATTAAGGGTTTTATGATTGGTCTTGCCATGGATTTGGCACAAAGCCTTGTTAGTTTTCTTGAAGGTTTGAACATATATATGTTTGTTGCTATATCTAGCATGCAATGAGTACAAACAGAAGGCTTGGGAGATGCCAAGGGCCTGTGGCTTGATGGCACAGAACCCACATCTCCAAAATGGAGATCATGGGTTCAACCCCCCTCCCCCAATGTATTAAAAAAAAAAAAAAAAAAAAAAAAAAAAAAAAAAAAAAAAAAAAAAAAAAGAGGCTTGGGAGGTCCATTTCGAGGAGAAAATCTATATGCATGAGGATTTTTGCCATTCTTTTTTGAATTGTTGAGGACCATTGCAAAGAGAAAAGTACTTGTTTGACTGAGAAGCGCCTTATTCTTGCACACAGAGTGCAAAGAGCAAGGAGTTTGGTGCAGCAGATCGCTATTAATGTTGGATAAGCATTTCATGATGAGTAACTCGATCATCTAGAAATTTAATGAAGGACAGAGTAATATCTCGTGTGGCTAAAGAAAAAGATGTAATGAAGGGCATGATCATGTTCAACATATCATCAGGAGATGCTGATCCTTTTTCGCCCAAGCAGCATTGGTCAGGATTGTGATAACTTTGCAAATAGAACCAGTAACGGTGTGATGAGGGCACGGTTCAAAGTCATCCAAAATACCCATCATCTCATGACTTTTCAACACCCGAACCATTTGTAATCAAAGCTATATATCTGATAAAATATTTTCTGTGATCTGTATTCAATGCAGTTTCTATATCATCTCCTGTGCCCGCAGAGATTTTTCCATCAACCAGATTCAACAACCGATTGTTCATAGACTTTTCGATTCTGTTGCTCTTGTTTATGCAGTAATTGTTCGGTTTTCTTTCCCTTTTTTCAAACTTCATATAAACAATGATAATTAATTAAAGTATTTCATTTACAACAAATTTATTCATCATCCTCTTATCATCTATGATATAAAATTAAATAATTATATATTATTTATTATATTTTATTTATAAACTTAATAATGATAGAATGTCACGTCGATAAAAATATATTATTAATTATATTTTATTTATAAAATAATCATTTAATATTATGACATTTAATAATAAGATGTCACTGAGAAAGAATATAAAATAGCATTACTCTTTCATTTAATCAAAATTAATGTTACTTATAAACAAAGGATGTGAGGGAGTTCATCATTTTCTTCGAAGTTTGAACCAGTCTTGTACCCATCAATTATAACCAAACGGCAAAAACTCTTTCAGTTTACCATATAAAATTATTGGTGAGCTCGAGACTTTAGGGTCGATATAATAAAGACAATTAAATACCCTTTCCCTTTCATAATGCCACCCACCACCTCATAATCATACAGATGAATATTTATGTTACAGGAAGGCAATACCCACCCATCAATCCACCAATCATCATACCTATCTGCCCTTTGCTTTCTTCTTTTTCTTGCATTCACTTTCCTCAAGACTTCGACAAGGATAGAAGTAAGGAGAAATAGATGGACAGAGATCCTCCAATTATACGTCAACAAGCACATAATATGTGAATCAACGACAAATTGTTGACTCGGGTGCTCAAGTTTTTCCGATATTTTTTCAGATGAACTGGACAGCGCCTATAATTCCAGGAAATAGAAAATGAACTGCTATTTTCCGATTTAGAAGAAAGGAGTATTCAATTTTCTTTGGATTATAAAAAACTCGCTCTTCCCACATAAATATTCGCCAACCAAAGCAGAGAGCCCCAACAAGCATACACGACTTACTACCATCGTACAAAGAAAGTTAACAGACACCAAGCAAGCAGCCAAGGCTTCAGGGTAGCCCACAGCAAACCTTAGACTAGTAAGCTTTGCAGAAAGACACAGCCATGCTACTTTATTTTTATCAATATCAGTCTTAAGAGGAAACGAAACATGGAGAAAACACAACACTCATACATAGATATGACGACTAAATGCTAGTTATTAGTTTCATAAAGGCTAGACCATCTCTGCTTCAAAGACTAGATCTCTCTCATTTACAATTGCAAGGATCACAGGTGCAGTTGGATCCGCACTTGCAGCCATTCTCAGCTGCAACGCCCATCTCAGATCCCTCAAAGTGTCTGCATAATCCAAAATGATGAGAAAACGAACATTAGTTTGTTATACAAATGAGGGGATTATCAGTTAAAACGACATAATCCTGCTATGAAAAACAAGAGTAAGCAAATGAAATAGAACATACGTCTTCTGGGGAGCAACACCAACAATAAGAGTCTCGGTGGTCGTGTTCTCTGTGTAGCTCATGTCAGGGTACATCTTGCATCTGCACAATCATTATCAAAGGGAAAAAAGAAACCCATAAATCCATAAATTCGAAGATCTTCAGGAACGAAATGATTACAAAAAATCTGGATTTGTTCTCGTAACAGCTTCATCAAATGGTAAGAACTTTGGCAAAATGAAGAAAACAGGAAAAGAACAAAAAAACAAAAAAAGAACCAAAATCATGGTTTAGTTACTCGTGAATATTCCATGCAAGTACCCATCAGATTACTTTAGGACAACTTTTGGACTAAGCTCCGATCCAAAAGAAACCAAGAAATTCTTAAAGACATCTTTCAACTAAGATTTTATCTGAAAAAATCTCGAGAAATAGACACTCTTGAGCATGCAAAGTGATTGATTTTCAAACACAACTAAATAAGCACCAACTTTTTAAGAAAAAGTCAGATTATCCTTAACAAGTCTTGAAAAAGATATATGTCAGACGAGAGAGAGAGAGAGAGAGAGAGAGAGAGAGAGAGAGAGGCTCGAATAGAAACAGAAGGTTACCCTCCACAGCCGCTGCCGCAGCTGCAGCTAGAACCGCAGCCACAGTTTCCTCCGCAGCAAGACATTTTCCGTTTTCAAGAAAGATGGAAAGTAGAGCTGAAGAAGATTGATGCAATCGAGGGTAAGTATCAAATAATCAACCTCAACGAGTTTCTTGGGAGACCCAGGACCTTCATTTATAGCGTGATCGAAGAGAGAGAGAGTGTAATATCCACCGTCCACGTGTTGAGATCGTGCTTCGTGGTTATCCATGCATAAAGCTCCAAATTCCAAAGTCCAAACCTTTGGAAATATCCGTCGTTCCACTTCTCATCCTTCGTCTTTCCTGTCGTATACGCACATCGGATATTGTGGTCACTTCACATTATATATATTAACGGATAAAATAATTAAAATATTTTATATTTTACGCTAAAATATTATTATTTCAAGTATTTCACTTGGAATGAGCGTGTTATGTTTGAAATTTCAATAAAATGTCACTAAATTTCAAAATTAAATGATCATTGACGAGAAACCGTCCACGTTGCTGCGTTGGAAACTTAGTGCATACAAACAATATCATCTCATCGTTATAATTTTTTTAAATTTTTATATAAAATATAATAAATAATTTAATTTTTTAAAATTAAAAAGAATAATAATATTAACAAATAATATTTTATTTAATTCATTTAAAATTATATCATCTCATCTTATTTTATTATTCAAATGAGTCTTTAAGCTGTCTAAAAGATTCTTACACTCACATTTTAGAAAGAGATTTGTTATGTACAGTTATTTTTACGTAATTTTTGTATATTTTATTGATGTAATTTGTCAAAATAATTATTTTTTATTAAAAAAATAACATAATCAATTATATTAATAGAATGTATAAAAGTTACGTAAAAGTTACTGTATATAAGATTTTTGTTTTATAAAATTAAGTTTATATGTTCATATAAATTTATATAATGCTAATTCTTTTATAATAAAAATAAATTTATAATTTAGATATTTATTTTTATAAGATGTATTTAAACCTAAACATTTATCGAGATAACAACGATTGGATAGAAAAAGATAAAAACTGGACAATTCCACCCTGTTCATGAGTGCCCACCCCTTGTTATGAGTACGATTTTTTACCAAACTCACTTCACCATATATAGTTGAATTTTTAGGCATTTTTTTCTTTTATGGATTATGCTTTTATATTATACCTTAATTTCACTTATTACCAACCATTAGATGAGCTTTTATTTCTTAAAATAATAAATTTAAAATATATATATATATATATATATAAAGATGAAGTGTATAGTATTTTCTTACATAGTCGTGATCTCCCAAATTGAGTACTTTTGTATCAAACTCCTCAGGCATATGTATGATTAAGTTGGCAAAAGCTCCACCTATACTCACGTGTATAAACCTACCCTCATCTTTTAGAAAAGGAAAAGCCGAAAGTTACAAGTTGCATTACACACGACACTTTCTCAATTTGCCACATCTATGATGATTCTTCTTATCATCGCCTATATCATATATTAATATATAATTTATTATTTTTATTTTTTATTTAAATATATATATATTGATGTCTAAATATATATATAAATAAACGAATAAAAATAACAAGTCACATATTGGTGTATAGTATATAAATGATAAGTAACATTTCTCTACACACCAAAAGTGGTATTTTTTTTCTATTTTCTTGTATTTTTTTTTTTACATTGACTAATAAAATCTAGTAGAGAAGAGGAGAAATTCATAGCTTTTATTTTTTTTTTATGCTGCATGGATACTAACGAGTGGTTTGAATTCGGAGATGAGTTGAAAAGAGTTGAGATGGTTTGTAAATAGTGAAATAAAAGTTGAATTGTTTATTATATTTTGTGTAGAAATTTAAGAAAGTTGTTTTGAGATTTGAAAAAATTAAATTATTTATTATATTGAATAGAAATTTAAAAAAATTATAATAATAAAATATAATAAATTGAGATAAATTTTGAATTCATACTTTACCTAAATCAATTACCACATATAAATTTGGTGAGGCAAATGTCAAAAAGGTAATGTAACTTCACTGAATTAGGACGAAAAGGCCTTCCATTTTCAACGTTTGGGGGAACGAGTACAAGCGCGCCCGCCCGTCATACTAATATCACAATCACAAGCTATCTCACACATAAAGCAATGAAAATTACCTCTCATATAGTTTAGAGAAAATGATAGGGATTCCGCTGGAGATCCCGCTCATTTTTCCACTCTAATTTTTTTTATTTAATGATTAAGAAAATATTATTTAATAATATTGTAAATTTTTTTTAAAAAGAATATTTAAAAGTGTAAAAAATGATGTAAAAAAAAAAGTTTTTAATATTTTTTGTTTTTATCCCATCATTTTTTTAACACTTTTAAATATTTTTAAAAAAAGAAAAAAAAATCACAATATTATTGAAGAATATTTTCTTAATCACTAAGTAAAAAAATAAATAAATAAATTAAAAAAAAAAAAAAAAAAAAGCAAGCGGAAAAATGAACGGCGAGCCCCTAGCATTGTCCACAATTTAAAGATTTTTGTTTTTTTTGCATAGCATATATTATCAAAAGATCAATTTTTTTATTTTTTCTAACATATTTTGAAAACTAATTAGATTTGAGTTGCATATAAACATGTCGATTAGAAGTCGTCGTTTTGAGGTTGCAATGAGAAGGAAAATTGCTTCGACTACTACATTAATTTCTTATTAAACCAGTATACAAATTGACGTGACAATGTCAAACTGCATATCAATGAGAATAGCACTTAATATATTAATTTTAATTCCCATATAATACCGAAGAAAAATGCTAGTATGCCGTCTATAATGTACTGTTCGGTTTGATCGCTTGGTCAATTTTTTTTTTTTTAACTGAATGATGAAGTAAGTAATTTTAAATATAGTGATATATTTTTTTATTTTTTAAAAATATTTAAATATATTAAAAAATATGAAAAAAAAAAAAAAAACTAAAAATATTGTGCGGTACATTTGAGCGGGCTACTCTGCGAGCCCGACTCAATACTGAATTTAGTAGAAGACGTCATAACACAATAAAAAAAAAATTACCCATCATAGACTCGGCAAATGATACAACTTTAATAATGGACCCTCCCATATATCCACCATACTTTATGTTTGATTTGAGTAAAACAGATATCATTTTAACCATATGGGGAGTGTTAACGCCCAGAAAGGGCGTAGTCCGGAAGAGAATAAAGATCCATTCCCGGACCTATTGAGGTAGATCGGGCCTCAATTAATGAGGTGTGAAGCCTCCTGCAGTGATCCAGTGTAGCTGTATGGTATTCATGCATACATCTATAACGGTGAACAGTATTTAAATACAGAGAAAATAATGAGATATGGGCACACAGATTTACGTCGTTTGACACTAAGTTTAAGTCCACAGGGGTTTGGGGAGGAGAGATTCCACTATAATATGCTTTTTACAGTCTCTTGTAACTTCTCGTTTCTCATTGTACAATAAGGATTGGAGATCTACTTGTTGGAGAATATGTTCTCTCTAGAACTCTCTGTCTAGAGGTTGAAGAAGAAGTCGAACAAGCCATTGGCCAAAAAAGTCCCTCCAAGCATTCAAAAGAAAAGAAGTTCCTGAAACTGTAAGCACCATGTCTACTTTATCTGACCCTCTTTATGCATGTGATTCGATAGTGGTTAGAGATGTCTGCTTTGCGTATCTGGCCGTCTCTCTCTTTTCTACTTTCTTCTGACACTTTCCTGCCTCCTGATACCTTCACATCCTTGTCCCTTCTTCCTCTTTCATATCTTGTCTTTTAGTGATGTCACTTTGAAAGGTTGGCCTTGAGAATTATTTTGGGCCTAGTATATTTTACTCCCTCCCAAAAGAACTATGGGAACGAATATAATGCAAATTGTAGTACAATTTGAAGGGAACTCATGAATATTAAGCAAGGTATGAAAATGTGCTAGTACAGATGCAAAGTTGTACTACTAGATAGAAGTAGTAGAAGAAAGAGAGGCAATGCAAGAGATATCAAATTCTGTGGAGGCTTTTGGCAGTAAAGAATGGCTCTCATCTTTGCTTCTCTTCCAACCTCATATCATTGCTTTATTTATTGTGTACGGGGTGGGGTATCCAAGCTTTTTAAGTCTTTCCCTTTTTCTTTTTTTCTTTTTTTCTTTTTTTTTTTTTTTTTTGGTTTTGTTTTTTTTCTTGTACTATGTATTTAGGGAATCTTTATGAATTATTGTTGCTATTTTATTTCACTTTAACTGAAATCCTAATGTATTTAATTTTTTTTTTTCTCTCTACTTCATGAGAAGACCTGTCAGACAAAGGCCGAATAATGGAAAGATCAAAGAGCCCACTTAGGTACAGAAGATATTCATATAATGGTGGGCCCTAAATGAAGCTCATCCGTTGGGCGTGGGTGGTGGATTCCCTTGAGATATGGTCCAAAACGTCCATTTTCTTCGGCTTTTGTTCAGCCATCATCATTTTTTTTGGGGGGGGGTCAATGGGGAAGCACATGCATCTATCTCATCCTACACATGATTTATGCTGCAGCTTTTTCTAATATGAAGTTTTTATATAACAAGGAAAAGGACTAATTTATCCTCCTCCTTGATCATAAAAAGTGGTACCCAATTCATGTATATAAGTCCTTGATCTGCTTTGTGATATTATGGTTTTGCTAGGGTATTTGTCACGTACCCATTTGTTACCAATGCCATCCAATCATGTTCGGATTGACTTCAACCTGCATTTTTCAAGTGGGTTTTAACTTTATATTGGATGGCTTTGGCCATATCTTAACCTCAAAAGTTAGTTTAAGAGGGGAGGTTTGTTCTCACATTTATAAACAAATCACCAGCCTCCTCCACAATCAATGTAGGACAATTCCAACAATCCTACTCTCACACATCAGGTCTTGAGTCGGAGGTAGCGACAACTCGTTTCTCCTGTGGATTGTTAGGCTTGAGATTGTTGGTAAACCTGGGCTTTGATACTAGTGTTGGATAGTCTTGGACCTCTCTCAAGTCCAAAAGCTAGCTCAAGAGGTGAGACTTTCCTTCGTACTTATAATCCGACCACTAGCTCCTTCCACAACTAATGTGGGACAACCCCAACACTTTGAAGCTGAGTTTTGATTTATTCTCTCTCTTTCATCCATAAAATTAATTAGTCCAGATGTCAATTGTAACATTGACTAGCTTTTTAGAATCTTGTTACAAATAATATCAGAGTCAATCTTAATTTAAAGTGCGGGATTTGAGTCATGTCAATCTCAAAGTGAACTCATGTTTTAACACTAATTTTGGTTTATTTTAAACCAATATGTCTCTCATAGTCCCACCATATCTTATCTGGTTATATAAAAACCAAAATGGATGTGGAGATGCTTGGGTTACATGCATGCTTCTATTCTTTCTCTAAAAAAAAAAAAACAAAAAAACAAAAAACTGGAGGAAGATAAGATAAAGTTAGGCATGTGAGTTATAAAATATGGTGTGTTCACTGTGTCGGGCACCAGTAAAAAGATAACCATCATATTAATTCGTCCTAGCTAGCTAGCATTATGATTTCTTGTCAAAGACTACCTAGTACTCCCATATTTCTATGAAGAACAAAAGGAAGCATCACTGACTCAAATAATAGTGTTATCATGGGAACAATTAGGGACCCTTGCTTGCCTGTTTGTTCCCCCTTCTATGGTATAATTGAAACATCCAGGACATAAATTCGAGGTTGCCGCATCATGTTCATGCAGGAACAAAATGCAGATTGCACTGGGACACAGCTGATTGTGGAGTGGTCTTTCTTTTTCCATCTGAAATCAAAACGGTGTTCGAAACTCGTAAATGAAAAGGAAAAAAAGAAAAGAAGAATAAAATAGAAAGGAAAAGAGGTGTCCAGTAAGAGTAACCGTATTACTATTAGGGTGTGGAAAAAGATTAAGGTCGCCCACCGTGGGGCTCGAACCCACGACCACAAGGTTAAGAGCCTTGCGCTCTACCAACTGAGCTAGACGGGCTTGACGGACTCTACTTGAAGAGAAATAATTTGATCAGTTTATTTGACTTTATAAGAAGAATCTGCTTTTCAGACAACACCCGGAGTCTTATTTTGTGCATTGATGAAAATTTTCTCAGTTTTTCTTTTACCTTTTTCTGAAAGAGTCAAGGAAAGTGTAAGGATAGTTTTCCTACTTCACAAAATCTACTAGGTCTCCACCCAATACCTAGCTCAAAGGCCACCAAGTCCAAGTAGGGGCGAAACATCTACAAGGAAAATGAGTTAAGTAGTCGACAAGACAGGTTAGTCTGATAGCCTACAACCGCGTTCAGAACCTAGAGACTTGCACAGAGTGCAGCGAAAAATGCATCAGGCCCTCGATCCATCGGTATCAAACCATCTATGGCTCACAAGGGATGAACGCAAGGCCAGGAAGCCACGCCCTATTAATGACGCCACTACTAAGCTACATGCCACATTTATGGTGCCGTCACAGAGCCACACCACTTTAAAGGAGTCTAACAGCAGAAACAATAGAAGAGGCACGACCTCTGTAAGGACATGGACGATCTTCACCTCCCTCAACACACGGTATAAATAACAAGATCTAGGTATGAGAAAACTCTTTGATCCCTAAACTCTCTCACTTATTTACAAACTTCTAAAAATATTTACTAACTTTGGCATTGGAGACTTCCCGACCCCAAGACCACCCTCTCCTAGTTGCATTATCTCCTATCTTTTGCAGACCTATTTCAAAAGACCTGATCAGTTGTTGGAGTCTGGCTCAAAGATATGCGAAACACGACATTAACAAAAATGATAGAAAAATTTTCAACAGCTTCATACTCAATATATGTATTTGGTTTTACACATTACACATTGCATTAGCCAATGGCCTGAATCTCAGACACTGGGTTAGAGTGACAAATTCAGAAGTCACTAGGGAATCACTCAACTAAAAGGAGTTCATTTTAGGTGGCAAAGATTCATGGAAGACTTAATATAAAAGGGTATAATGATTTGAAAAATCCAAGCATGATGTGTAAATGATGAATGATATGTTCTGACATACTCCTTGCAGCCATTTTTTATTGGAGTCTAGGGTTCTTCAACTCAGCAATTTTCGAAGTGACAGCAATATTTTATGGAAGTCCAATGAACAATTTGAAAGGAACCTAACAATTAACAAAGTGTGTCAACACACATGAAGTCTCTTCTCAGTCCTTAGCAAAAATAATACAGATTATCTTCTTTTACACACTGTACAGTATGTACCAATGCAACGAGCAACTTCTTTCTCCTTTTATCTAATTTTCTTATTCTTTTCATGATGTTTTGAGTGAAACATCAAACTACTTAGTAACAGAAAAATTAGATGAAAATAAAAAGAACTTGTTCCACAAAGAACTTGTTCTCTAGCCACGAGCTCATGTCTAGAAAACTTCCTCTAACAGGTCGTCAAAAATCAAGTCCTCCAGCTCAAGCCCCACACACTCAGTCTCAAATTGAAGATTCATCCACCCATCACTCTTTGAAAGGTCTCTGCTCACAAAGTAATCCAGTGACTGATCAGAACCTGGTCTTGAGCTCAAGTACCAGCTCATAAGTGTCCAGACTTCCTCGAGAACATGGTGTCCTGATGGCATTGGCCTGATGTGGGAAAGGGGAGACAAGAGCTTGGGGCAATAGCTGTATGATCTTCCAAACATCTCCATAAGTACCTCATTGATTAGATCAAACAAAAGTGGGTGACTGCAATTTCCAACTTCTTTTCCAGAAAATTCAGCTTCAGGGAGCAAACAGCCTTCCACTTCCTCGTACACTGACGGGTTAACCGGCTGGTCATCGGAATGCCATGTTGCCAGGGTCTCATTCCCACTGAACCCAGATAGCTCTAGTACATCTCTAACGTAATTGAATTCAGCATTGTCTTTTGCATCTACTTCAAGATGCAGGGTTTTGTGATCTGAAGGAGTGTTAAAAGATTCCACTTCCTCATGTTCTACTCCACCTGCAGCCACTTTAGGAGTATCCATGCCAGACTCATGTCGCTGATTGGCCAGATTATCCGGTCTGTAGGAATTCCTGTCCTTTACTTCTGAATCTGCTTTTGTATAACAACATTACATAAAACATCCATTTCAGCTGGAAAGCATAAAAGTTGGAAGAAAGGAGCAGGTGATTTTGCATAACTCAGTTTTCAGGGAACAAATTAGAGTAGCGAGATGATTCGATCCAAACTGTACTTTAATGTTTTAATATATGAAAATCGAAAGCTGATGTTTACCGATGTTGGTTTAACCACAAAAAGATCTCACAAATGTAAACCCACACAAACTGATATGTGTTGATGTGATATGTTAACTTATAAAATTATTTCTATTATAAAGTAAATTTAACATATCATATAAAGGCATGTCAGTTTGCATATTTATATTTGTGGGATCTCTCCGTAGCTATAGCACTTCTCCTAAAATAATTAGCAGCAAGAAGTAGTCAAGGTCTTAAATCTTTTAGCCCAAAGGCAAGACCTTGCCATATAACATGATAACACAATCAAAGAATTAAGTACAAAATGAAAGAAAAATAAGAAACAAAATCTATGGGAAATATAATTTTGAAACTCTAATCTTATTTCAATATAATTTAAAATGATAAAACAAATAATCCACTTAAAAAATGGAAATGATGCTACGTAATAAATATACCTAACCTCTCTAACTAGCAAGAGAGAGACAGAGAGAGAATAGATGTTCTTGGTGTAGAGATAGGCAACTCTTGAATTAGGATGATAAAATATGACGTAAAGTTGACGAAAGGGAATACCTTCTCCCAAGGAAAACTGTTCAGGGCTCGTGGTATCATTTATGAAATTAGAGTCAGGCAGAGTAGCTGGAATTAGTTCTTCTAGTTTAGCAATGGCTTCCTTCATGGATCCAATATCTTCTGCTATGGAAGACTGTTCAGGGCAGGTTGTGTCCTCTACAAAACTGGAGACCGGAAGAGAATCCCGAATTAATTCTTCCAATCTAGCAATGGGTGTTGATCCAACCTCATCAGAAATACATGAATTATTTTCCCCAACTTTTTCTTCAATTTGACTTCCTACAAGTGTGTCTGAATGCAACTTATTTCCCAAATCAATAGGAAGGTCTAGCCTGCTCCGTTTATCAAAAACCCTAGACATCATTCCTGATAAAAAAGCACCAGAAGAGTCGCCACTTTGATAGATATATGATTTGAGATCAGGTAAAGAATGAACCCTTGACAGGGATTTTGTGGCGCTTCCTGAAGGTGAAGGTCTCTCTCCTGTAGTTAAGTTGGAACTCTCACTCTCAGAGATTTGCTGTTTGGATTCTCTGTTAAAACTTGTCTCGTACAACTGACAATATCTGTCCATTGATTCTTTGAGGGATGATGTTCTTCTCATGTGACGTATTTTACCCTTTCTGAGGGAAGCAACATCATTATAATCATCCTCATGACTGCTTTGATCGGGACTACCTTTACCCTCTCTATTCACTGCAGGATCCTTCAGTTGACTGGGAATCTCCTTCTCCCATTCATTGGGAAATCCTTTGCCATGAGGAATTTTGTGAAGTACAGAATCCATAGCTATCCGATGCCTCTCTTTTCTACTTTCCTTGATAACATGCTGTATCTTCTGTTTAATATCCTTGTAACGCTTGATAGCCATTTGATTCTCACGTATCTCACCTGTTTTTGTGTTTGGTTTTAGATTTCCATCTACATCATTCTCAACTTTTGATGGCATCGACTTCTGTGATTGACTCCCAATTTGCAACTTGCCTTTTTCTTTTGATGATCTGCCTGAAGGGCTAGGCAAAGGGAATGACCCCCATTTAGTCAATTCTAATTTTGCACTCAATGCCTGTTGATTGTGGAAATGTTGGGCCAAAGGAGAGCTTGGATCATTCAAAACTTTCAATAACAAATTCTTGTTTACATTGATAATGTCAAGAGCATCCAGGAATTCTTTTCTATGGAGCAAACCCTGATCTGCATGCACCAACTTCTTCTCCAACATATCTTGCTCTATGCTGTCCATCTTTTCCACAAAATGTGTGTTCTTCTCTGTTACTAACTCCTGATCATACTCATCAATCTGGTCATTCTCCCAGTATTCTCCCATAAACATGTTGCCGCACTCTTGATCATACCCATTGTCGCTTGTAATTGGGTCCTCAAAACACACGAAAGGGGGTGAATCCAATGTGCTGCTGGTAGCCGAAGAAGGATCATGTTTTTGTTGAAAAGTTACATGAGGGCTTCCAGTATCTGATACTATATCAGTAAGTGGATCCATAATATCTAAAGGTTCCAAATGATGAATGGAATCAATCCGTCGTAAATGTGATCGAGCCGGAAAGGTTTCACTCCGGTGATGCCAGCCCTTCTTTCTGTACATCTCCTCAGAAATCATTGCTTTTATTCGGGCTTTAACAGAACTCTTTGGTGCTGGAGTGAATCGTGTCATCGTTTCTCCAAGCTGATGCATTTTCAAATCAGACAGCAATTATTTTCTTGGAAATATCTAAATTGGAAGTCTATACATCGCAATTCTAAAACCAACAAGAAAGAAAACCTGACGTTCTTTCTATTCTATTAATCTATTTTTATGTAAAACTACTTTCGAAAAAACTACAAAATAAATGCGATGCTACCAGCAACCCTTTTGCGTCAACTTACGATACGATATTGATCCATCTCAGCACGATTCTGTTTATGCATTTTAGCTTTACTGCAGTCATTGGTACTATCGTTACCTGGATTTCCAACTCCTACATGGAAGAAAACTTATTATAAATCAACATTTTTTTATCAGTTTATGTCACAAGAGTTCCTGCAGATAGTGATACGTACCATTAGTGTTGTTTCCACCCATGACATGCATATTATTATGCTTGAAAAAATTGAATACAAAATTTTCTCTAATTCTCTGTCCAATTTAAAAAAGAGATAAACACATCATGTGATTTTTCATATTTAGTACTATCTCACACAAGCGTGTAATATTTTAATTACCAACATGTAAAATATTTAATTAATTGAAAATAAAGTTTGTAGTCAGAATTCAAACTCAAAATCCGAGTTTGATAGCATGCAAGAGAATGTGTTAATTTATGAAAAGGTTCGGTTTCAGAATTTCCAAGCCAGATTTGATTACATAAAATACAAATAAAATACAAGTGATAATATGGTACAAATAAAATAACTCTTTTTATCTAGTGATCATCTGATAGATAGATTTGATTATCTGAAAGATTTAGCATAAATTTTTAAGAAACACCAAATTAACATATCTTTCTAAAGCAACCGATCGAATTAGAAGCAATAACAAATACAACCTTGACGATATTGCAGGTTATTTCCCCACACAGACATGAAAAAAAAAAAAAAAAAAACCCGGAAAAAGATAGAGTTGCATGCATGCTTACCGGCCGCCAGTGAATGCCTACCGCCGGCACGCCTCATGTGTGTAAAAGTTTTCTTGGCATGACGCCAGTGATGGTACTTAATAATTTGAAGTATATTCCCAGTACATCCCGGATGATAATTACTTTCTATAGAAAGAGAGCGGTCTTGGTCTGCAAACTGCTGCTTCTTTCCCATTTCTAACAAATCAAAATGCACCAGCTTTCAAACCTGCTGGATCGGTCGAGCGACAAATAAACATTACTAGATTCTGCAAAATGGGATTATGACAGAAACAAAATGGATTGAGTATTACCTAATATCGAAAGAAATTGGCCGTAAGAAATTAGGAATTACTTACGTACGAAACAAATGGGGATCGATAAGATCAATTAGGAAGACGGCCAATAGCTAGGCTAGACATTTTATGTAAGATTCTATATTTGGTTGCAGAGAAAAAGGTAGGGAAATTATGCACCACAGAATTTTCTGGAAATATAGCCGCATATATTGCTGGATTTAATCACAAGCCTTAGACCTTTTCTTTTTCTTTATTTTTTTGGGATTTCTGTAAAAATCCATGATATTTATTGCCGGAAAGAGGAAGAGAGAAAGAGAGAGGATCGATCAGAGCATTCCATCCCCAAGCTTTCGAAAGCTCTCATGGCTGCCCTCCCCACGTTATTGACTTGCATGCATGCATGCTTGGGCTCTAACATGGTACGTGTTGGGATGTACTCCACGGTTGCAGTACTCTCAACGAACTTATAAACTGTCTAACCTCTCTTTCTCGGTTACTTGTACGGGAAGCTGTGAATTTGTCCCTTTTTTTTTTTTTTTGTTTTTAAAAATAAATAACATTTCGTTACACTAAAATGAGATATTGAAGGAGGGATGCACACCCCCAACAAAACACCACATTATAATTAATACCACACATAAGTAAAAAAAAAAAAGAACCAAAACATTTAATTAATTAATTAATTCACTACAAGAAAAACGGATATTTATAAACATTTTTTTGCGACGAAAACAAACTTATTTTAGCTGGAAATAGTCATTTCACTGGAAATAATTGGTCACAAATAAACAATTTTCTTGTAGTTTTTTATGCCAAACCACAATGGTTTTACAGTCTTACGACTAAAAGTCCACATTGGATAATGATCAGTCTTACGGTACCTTAATTTTGTTAATATCCCTCACTTATGATGGAGGAAAATCATGGTTACATTTTAACCCTTAGGAGTTACATATATTCAAAACTAACTAGAAGGACCAAACTTAGGCATGCAAAACTAACTAGACACTATACCGTACATTAGAACAAAATCAGCAAATAATAAAGATAAACCAAAATAACATAAAAGGCCAGTAAGAAAACAAACCTGTGATCAAACCTATTATTTCTAATGGAGGACATATAAACCAGCTTTATCTCCTAGAATAGTTAAAATGAAATCTTCGATAATAAAAAGTGATCCGACCAATGTTCCCCTACAAGAGACCCATGTTAGGCTAAAATGCCCTTGCCAAATATATGAATTTAATAAAACACGGCCTATATAATAAATCGAATTAGATATAAACAACCGACCTGATCCAAATCAAACTAGCCGATGTCAACCAGATTAATTCTCCAGAACAAGCTTCATCTTTATCTTCCTTTGCACTCCTCACTCTTCATTTACGAACATTCTTTTGTTCTTTCTCTTCTCCTTCTACTTTAGACTTCTTCTTTTCCAAAAAAAATTGTAGAACCATGTTTGTTCGTCGATCATGGCATGACCCACAATAGAGATAAACGGCCGCATTAACGTGATTGAATCTAACCACAGGGCAACCCGCGACCACGACAGAGATGGAAATAGAATAACTAGAAATTTCTTCGCTTTTGCACCAGATATCCACATGCTGCCATTGTCGTGGGTTTAAGATGGAGATTTATAGTGGGTATTTTTGTCTTCGGCTTGATTGTTCTAAGATTGAGGTTTTTGGTGTGTATTTGTGCTGTCAACTTGATGGTTCTGAGATGGAGATTTTTGGTGAAAATTTATGCCATGGAGTTGATCAGATACTATTGGAAATTGGTACACTTTACATGCTCGAGAGACAAGCTCCCATGTAATCCGACCAATTTGATTGAGAGTTGAATACCTATGGAGATCAGGCACAATACCCGAGCTAGTAATGCAAGCAAAGTGCTCGCCCAACGGATGAGAGATGTTGTTGCTCACCCTCGACGGCAAGCATTTCTGACTTTTTTGTGCTCTGAGACGAGCACTTTGGCAAACATCACCATATCATTTTTTTAATGCTCGCCCCTGGGAGGAGCGCCTCTCGAGGATAGATCTTGTGGTCACCATTCGAGAGGAGTACTGGTTGCTTGTCCTGGTGGGACACCCTTTACTCGCCTCGAGGTGCAAGGTTTTGTTTCTCACCACGGTAAGTTCAAACACTTTTGCTCAGTTAGGTTAGATCACTCTTTGATCGCACATGGGGTCTAGTAGCCTTTGCTTGCCCCGAGTTGCGACCACTTGCATTTCTAGGACACAAAGTGCTCGTTGTTGTTGCTCGACCTTCATGAGGAGTACTATGCTCGAGTGAGCTCGCCTTAGGGTTAGAGATCTCTGTGCTCGCCTTGCAAGAAAAGAGCTCTCACGTGATTTGAGCAACTTGATCGCAAGTAATTAAGATACATGCTCGGTAGCCTCTCTCCCTCGTGATTTAATGCCCTACACAAATCTCATATTGAATACAAGGACTTTTGCTCGCTTTGAGCAAAGGTGCAAGATGTTATTGCTCACCTAGGATGAGCACTTTTGAAAACATTACTTTATTTATTTTTTTGAATGCTCACCCTTAAGAGGAACACTTCTCAGAGTGAGCTCTTTTGCTCGCCCTCCGAAAGGAGCATTTTGCTCACTTGGGGTTGGAGCATTCTTTGCTCCCCCTTCACGCTCTTTCACAGCGCTTGACAAGGGGCGAGCACCATTGCTCTTCAAAAGGTGAACTTTGGTGCTCACCTTGGCTGCAAGCACTTTCACTTACCTTATGTGAGAGTTGTTTCTACTCACCCCGACGTTCGAGCACTTGTTGCTCGCTGGGGATGCAGATAGTCTTTGTTTATTTTGGTCTGATCAATTTTCTTAATCATCAAGCTTTGAACACCCTTTGCTTGCCATGGGGGTCAAATATATTTGGAGATTGGAGGTAAGATTTACATGCTCAGGAGTCGATCCCCAATCAAATTGGTTGAATCATGAGGGTGCTCGGCTCTCGAGTCTGTAAAGCATACCCTGACCTCCAAAAGTATTCGACCCCGACCAAATTTGTTGGATTACGTGGAAACTCGATTCCCTAGCATGTATAGCATCCTTGTTCTCGAAAATTATCCTACCCAAATCAAATTGGTCGGACTAAGGGGTTGTTTGAGAATAGAGTTGGTTTCATCTCAAAATTTCTCATGTCATTTCTTTCCCAAGTATCACTCAAATAGAAATATTTTTTAATTTCAAAATTTTAACTTTTTTATCTAATTATTATCTAATCATTACAATTTTTCTAAAACTTCTAAACAAAACACAAAACATAATTCAGTTTTTTCAATTTCAAAATAAAAATAATTTTAAAAATTTAAATTTTAACAATATTTTAACTTTATAATATTTTTATTCAATTTGTTTTTCTCTCATTTTCTAAAATATAATCAAACATCTTAACTCAAACTATTTCACTACTATTCAAAAAATTTCACTACTATTAACATATTTCTTATTTCATCTTATTCTTCAAGCATATCCAATGCTTGCTTCGAACATGTAAACCGTACCCCAATCTCCAAAAGTATCCAACCAAAATTGCTTGGTCCAAAAGGGCACTTTGGTCGAACTAGTATTTGTAGTAGGGCTATCATATAAAGCGTACCCCAAATCTCCAAAAGTAGCTTGCCCCCAGTCTAATTGGTTGGATCATTTGAGAGCTCGACTTCCAAGCATATATAGCATACCCGTTCTCCAAAAGCATCTAACCTCGATCAACTTGGTTGGATTACGTGGGAGCTCGATCAGCTCCTAAGCATGATATCATACCTATTTTTCAAAAGAATCCAACCCGATCAAACAGATCGAATCAAGTGGGAGCTCGACTCCCGAGAATGTAAAGTGTAACACCAGAGCCAGTCAAGCTACTTTACAAAATTTTGAATTTATAATTATGAAAAAAATCGTTTGGGATTACGAGTACAATTTTTAGAAGAGAGTTTGGGTCTAAGATATTTTTGGTGGAATATAATTTTTTTCAATAGGTTTGATAATTAGGTTTTAAAATCTTTAATGGATCAAGTGGATGTTCATCAGAAAAATTTATGGGATAAGTGTATTTGTTTTAGGTTGAGTTGAGACCCAAAAGTTAGGATAAAAGTTACGCAATAATCTCGTTAAGGATCCAAGACATGGGCCTAAATATATTTTTATTTTATTTTCTTTTTAGACTTAAAAAGCCCAGTCCGTGGAAGCGTTTTCCAGACTGGTTTATGTCCCTTTTTCCATTTTCATGCAGTCCCTCTATCCTTTCCCTCTAGGTTTTATTTCTTTACTATATATATCGTGTGTATATATATATATGCTAAGCATCATCAACCCTAGCATTGTGCCGCTCGTCCTCCTCTTCTCAAATTATTAAACTGAGACCTCTACTCCAGCCGCCTCACCACCTCCAAGTAGCCACAACCCAGCCATTGCAACTCCACGCACGGAAGCTCCAGCCTCTTTTTTCCCGTCGTCGCTGGCCTCTACCCAGCCTTTGTAAAAAAAAAAAAAAAAAAACTGCAAGCCTCGATGGCGTTAAGCCCCACCACCCCCACATCCAAGCCAACGTGTTGCTACTCCCCGAACTCAGTCCACGCACGGAACCTCAGCCACTCAAGTCCACCACTTCAGTCGTGTGCCATCACCCACTTTACGTAAAACACCACCTTTGTTTACACTTCCGAAAAGCATAACACCATACCTCTGTTTTTCTCATTCAAAATAGAGAGTTCTTACCACCGGACAACCACACCTAGCCAGTCACTCCAAGCTGTCACCACCTGCACGGAAAAGGACGCCGGACACCCAAAGACCACCTAAGCCCGTAGCAATCCCTCACGGTGAGCATCTGTTTCTTTCCACCCTTTCTCTCGCTCACCTCTCCCTCTCTTTCTCTCGTGCTCAGCGTAGCTCGACGGAAGCCCCGCCGCACTCCTGCCCTTCTGCCGCGCCACCACAGCCCCTCCAGCCAACCCCGTCGCGCCTTACCCCTCCACACGTGCCTCGGTTTCCCTTGGGTAAGCCCCTGCCGCCGCATACTTGGTGTGATTCCGTGTGTTTGTTCATTCTGTCTTGTTCTTATAAGTTATATACGTACATAATATATTATATATATATATATATATATATATATATATATAAAGTGTTAACTTAATAGTTGAGTACTATTACCAATTTACCTCAGTGAACTTTCCAGATATATGTTTTCAGATAATAGGTCTTTTTAGGTTATATACTTTAAGTGGGTTTAATTTTAAGTCTCATAAAATATTATTTTTGTGTAGATAATATTTTAATAATATTGCTAATTAAAGAAAGT
The DNA here is from genome assembly GCF_004785595.1 of Juglans microcarpa x Juglans regia. Classification (NCBI taxonomy): domain Eukaryota; kingdom Viridiplantae; phylum Streptophyta; class Magnoliopsida; order Fagales; family Juglandaceae; genus Juglans; species Juglans microcarpa x Juglans regia. The sequence continues at coordinate 31,021,538 of NC_054602.1, read as the reverse complement.
AAACATATTTTTAAGAGAGGAGTTTTTCATGGTGTATTTTATAAGATTTTTAAAGTAGTCTAAGTATTCTATTAATTTATAATACGTTGTCGGTACTTTAGATATTTTAAATATTACTTTTTATTGAGTTCCGTAATTGTCTTAACACTTGTTCAATTAAATCTCTTATTCGGTACGAATTCGATTAAGTGGATATTGATGGTTTTAGAAAATGATGGTATTTTGGGAATTATGAGAATTTTAGATTTTGAGGATTTAAAATTGGCTCCTTTAGCAATTTAGGTTTAAATATCGAAATACGTGATTGATTGAAAATTTACGAAAATTACGTGATTTTTATAGGTGACGATTAATATTTGTTCAGCTTTGTTGAGGAAATTTTTGAAAGACTAAAGAGTCCAGGTAAGCGGGGTTCCTATGCTACACTTTGTATAAAATAAAATGATCTAAAATTTATTTTAGAAAATATGCATGTTTTTGTTATGAAAAGAAATTTTGAAAACAATCTCAGTTATTTGTTCTGCATTACTCATGAAATTCTGTATAACGAGGAAATATTTTCTGACATGACTAATGTAGACATGAGCTTATTTTGACATTTTGTTTCTGAACTGTGCAAAAGAGAGCGAATATTAAATTTGTGCATAAATTATAATTTTGTGATCTGATTTTGTTCTATTCTGAAAATGTTCTGTACTCTGATATGATAAGATGTGATTTTTGAAACCTCTGGCATGACATTCTGTTTATGTTTTGACCTTACCATAGGTGTAAAATTATGGCCTCTGTTTGGGTTGGTAGTAACTTTTTTATTTCTGGTGCACCCACTTTGAAAACAAAGTGATTTTCTGTATGGTCTTTCCTATGTGCACACTCGAGGCTCTGAAAATGATAAGAAGAAGATTCACATTCTATTTCTGCTCGGTTGGCCGTCGAGTTTGCACAACTCTACCACGGTGGTTAAACATGAAATTATGTTCTGATATGATGTTTCAGTTATGTTGTGCCAAGGAAATTTTGAATAAGAATATTTTTGAACTTTCACTCTGATATTTTTTATCACATGTTCTGATGCTGCATTTTGAAAAGAAAAAGTGTTTTGTTTTGCATTCTGAACTGTGTAAATGCTCATGTTTGCATATTAGTATATGTTATCTGCTTACTGAGTTGTTGATAACTCATCCCTTTCTCCATAATATGTTTCAGATAATTTTGATGCAACAGCTGGAAATCAAGAATAGGGAGTACTTGCAAGTTTGTTGATCATAGAAGACTAAGTGCCTTAGGGTACAATGACTGTTGGAGAGTCTTTTGGTAGTGTTGATATTTTATGTGGCTTTGGTATTTTGAGTAATAGATATTCCTAGTCTTTGTGAGAAAGTTTATGTATATTAATGAGACACAACTGATGTACTCTTATGTAGGAACATGGATATGTGTATTGAACAAATAGGTTAATATGTTATGGAGACTTTGGTTTATTTTAAAAGTATTATTAGAGATAATTTTAGGTGCCAGAATCTCGAGATCGGGGTGTTACATAAAGCATACCCCAATCCCTAAAATATATATTTCTTAGATTATGGTACGCTTTAGATGCTAGGTAGCTCTTGGGTGATCGAGATACTCTTTAGTCGTCGCGGTGGACGGGTAATTATGTCTCTCATGGTTTTCAAAATATCAATTTTTTCCTTCAAATTTAAAATAGTGTATATAGGAGAACCCTACCTCCTATTAGTGAAATAAACATAAACTTATGAGAAATTCTAGAAAGCATACACAAAAAGTAAGAAACTGGAGACTTTTTGGTTTTTAGTGTGTAAAGTCATGGATTTTTTTTTAATTATTAATATTTCGAATCGTTGACTTTGAAGTTCTTGAGATATGATTACAATAGTGTTTTTTAAAATTTTTGTGGAACCGCATGCTCTCAATTCGTTGAAGTCAACTCGTCATTTAACGTTACTCTAATAACAAGGAGTACAAAACTGACAAGAGATCGACGTAGGCTCCAAAGTCAAAAGCCCACTCTTCTTCTTCATTAGCTTCTCCTCCATCTCTTTCAGTCTCTTTCTCTTCCTCCAGAGCACACCATGACCTAGCTAGAGCTTTGTTACAACACTACAGAAAAGAAAAGCAAATAAATAAATCAAGAAAACTACAAAATCATTTACGTCTTTAATTGCCTGTTCTATGGGAAACAATATCGGTAAGGCGTGCCATTGCCTCGATGCCGCCGGAGAGATCTCCCGGCGCCAGCATGACTTCCCAGTGATCCTCTCCGACCAACTCGATGAGGGCTTGGGTCATTCCTTCCGCTACTTCCCACCTGGCTTACCCTGGCTATTCTCTTCTTCCTCCACCTCCGAGGTGGACGGCTCCTTCGCAACGACTACGTTCAGATCGATATCCGGTGCCTCCGTCAGCGCCAACACCTCCACGCCTCTTTCCACCTCTCTCCCAGACCTTTGCAGCTTCTCCGTCATTGATAGGGCCTCCTCGTTCGCGAGCTCCACTTCCTTCTTTTCCAGTCCTCTCCAACCACTCCCTCGATGCTCCATCGCCGGTTCTGCTCCCTCGACAACGAAAAAGTTTGTGTCGGGCCCGATAGAGGAAGTATGCGGCAAGCTACAAAATGGAGGCCCCATATACAAGGCTAGAACCGAGTCGGAGAAACCTCGTTTCATTAATATCTTCAGAAAACTGATATTTCACATGAAATCCATTGCGGCAGCACTGATTAAAGCTGATAATAATGTCAAGAAACCCAATTCGAAGAAAAAGAACTGGAAAGTGACAGTGAGGCGTGGTGATAATTTGTATTCAAAACGTGGTGATGCTTATGATCAGGAGAGTCAGTATTCTATGGAGAAAGAGAAACTTCAGTGGGCGGAGGGGAAGGCAGGGGAGGATCGAGTTCAAGTGGTGATTTCTGAGGAACATGGTTGGGTTTTCGTGGGGATTTATGATGGGTTTAATGGCCCTGATGCAACTGAGTATTTGCTTTCTATTCTCTATTCGAATGTGCATAACGAGCTCAAGGATTTAGTTTGGAATGCCAAGTTTGAGCCCACATCTATCTTATCAAATTCAATTGAAGAGGATGATCAAACACAAACGAGGAATATAGATGAGGAAAACGACATGCTAAGAAATGCAGATATGGATTTGGATCCCTATTCAAATAGAAATGTTCAGGTTAAGAATTCCAAGGATATGCGTGAAGGGTTGGGGATGAAATGGAAGGGAAAAAGTCAAAGCAGCTGGAGTAGTTGTGAATGTGATGTTGAGAGATCTGTAGAGCCTGAGAGGAAGCTGTTAACAAGACAGCTGAGTCATTTGGAGGCTGACAGGCCAATGGGATCTGATATTCATTCAGAGGTGTTGAGGGCATTGTCCGAGGCATTGAGGAAGACAGAAGATGCTTATTTGGAGATTGCAGATGATAATGTGGAGAAGAGTCCTGAGTTAGCTCTAATGGGATCATGCGTTCTGGTGATGTTGATGAAGAATGAAGATGTTTACTTGATGAATGTGGGGGATAGTCGTGCAGTGTTAGCTCAGGAGGCCGAACTTGATGATCTTGGGCCAAGGAAAATGCACCTGGACTTCAAACAGATTAGAGAGGACACTTCAAGAAATCACAACTTGGTTGATCATGGTTTTGGATGGGGGGTATTACCCAATTTAATTCCCCTCCAACTCACTACTGATCACAGCACATATGTGGAAGAGGTAATTAATTTTGTTATTCAGAAATTATGTTCTTTTGATCATAATATGAGACCAAGGCCTTTTTGGATTTCAGGAAGTTCAGAGAATTAGAACTGACCATCCTGATGATGCTTCTGCAATTGAGAATGATCGAGTGAAAGGTTATTTAAAGGTCACTCGGGCTTTTGGGGTTGGATTTCTCAAACAGGTATCCTATAAGAAGCATGAAAAAATTGGAAAATGATTTGAAGTTATAAGATGTGCAAATCCTTTGAAAAAATGTAAAGCATACTTGGAAGCCACATGAAAAGGCCCATTTTTTTTTTTATAATAAGCCTCACTTTTTTCAAATGGATTGGGCTATACTTACACAGCTTACGATTATATCTAATATTACAAAAAAAAAATATGCATATTGTAAACTATGCTAGTTAATATATTCCATAAAATATTTGCATGCATAAAGAAAATATGTTCTTTAAAGAGTTCTGCTACTATAAAAACTAATGTGTAAACAGATTACCCATTACAGTCATAAAGAAAAACTAAAACACATACTTTTTAGAATAATGTTAGTATGCCTTCTCTTATTTTACCCCTTCATTTTGACTGTTTATTTATTTATTTATTAATTAAGGAAGTAACTATTAGTATATTGATATTTTTTTTAAAAAAAATATTTAAATATGTTAAAAAAATATGAAAAGAAAAAATAAAAAAAATAAAAAAGATGAATTTTACCTAGGTGGCACACCCAACGGTCACTGATGGACGGCAGCTTAGCATCACTCTACTTTTTATATTAGTTGATGTGATAGGTTTACAACATGCATCGGTTTTTTGATAGGGTTGATTTATTGTCTTGGTTCTTTGAATGGCTAGTTACCCAAGGGCAAGGGTATTATTTTGATAAGAACTGAAAATGATTTCCTTTGCATGCAGCCTAAGTGGAATGATGCACTTTTGGAGAAGTTTAGAATCGAGTATGTTGGGACATCCCCTTACATCACATGCTTACCTTCACTCTACCACTACAGGCTTGGCCCAAGGGACAGATTCTTGATATTGTCCTCCGATGGGCTTTATCAGTACTTAAGCAACGAAGAAGCTGTCTCTCAAGTTGAATACTTCATCGATAAATATCCTAAAGGAGATCCCGCACAACACCTCATCGAACAAGTATTGTTTCAAGCTGCTCAAAAACATGGTAATTTAAGGTTGCTTTCGGTAGTGAGGTATTCTGTGAATAATAATAATAAAATAATAATAAAATAGTAAATAATAGTAAAAAAATATGTGAAAAATAATAATAAAATAATTAATAATAGTAAATATTGTCAGAATACCTAAGAACTCAAACTAGTAATCTTTGATGTTCATCCTAAACTTTAAGAACAATGCTACACAATCTCTCATCCTCCACACACCATATTTTTTTAAAATTTTAAAATTTTTTAAAATTTTTTTAAAATTTTTTTTTGAATTTATTCTTTTTAAACTCAAAAAATAGTTAAAATCTAATAATGAGCTCATGAGCTCGAGGTAATTGCATTGCAGGTATGGAGTTGGATGAGTTACTTGATATCCCACAAGGGGAGCGCCGCCGTTATCATGATGATGTTTCCATCGTTGTTATTTATTTGGAAGGACGGATATGGCGTTCATATATTTAAAGATGAGAAATTACTCTTTCCATATTAGATTGTATCAAAATCTACTAATTTTGATATGAAAATTACAAAATATATATATAGTGGCTTTGATGTAACTTTAAATCATGTCAATTTGTAATATATATATATATATATATATATATATATATATATATCTAAAATTCTCTTTATATAAAAGCTTAGCACAAGTCCTAGATAAAACAATGCTTCTTCTCATGCTAGGGATTGGAATGGTTGGTGTAATATCCATAAAGATTTTTTTCTTTTTCTTTTTTGGAAAAAGAGGATCACAGTTAATTTCTTTTTTCTTTTTTTAAAAAAATAATCACAGTTAATTCTAGCATATCGTATAGATTTTATGAATTCAAATATTTTAAGATTCTCAAATTAAATTTAAGATTTAGAGTGAAAGAGAAATAGATACATGAAATATACCTTACAATACGATAAGCCTACTTCATGTGTCTATCCATCTTCTACTGTAGGCTCTAAAATTTTGATATGAACTCTAAGGGAATCAAATTCGATTCTTATTACACAACTCTCATTCAACGTGTCCAACCACCTAATCCGTTATACCAGTATTGTTACATGGTTAGGTATTATGGTAACATTATGGTAAGACTTGAAATACCTTGAGTATTTTAAAGAAAAAGTTTCAAGTTCAATTAATCATACGTGAAGTGCTATCAACACCTTCCCTCACGTGTAAGTTAGTATTTTTTCTAATCTTTATCACATGATAAGTAGTTTGAACCTTCATTCATTCTGTGACAAGATCTAATACCATAAAAAAATTCATAAATCTAACTTATCATCACATGATAAGTAGTGTGAATTTTCATTCATTCTGTGACAAGATCTAATACCATAAAAAAATTCATAAATCTAACTTATCTCCCTAAAGAGACTGCTCATTTACCAAAACCTAATGCTATCTTCCTCCATGCTTCCTTCCATGACGCTATCTTCCTTTAAAGTGGTGGTTCCCACTTGTTCCGTGCAAAAGCATTATAAAGATTAAAGAATCCAGATACATGCACGCGTCGTTTCCTTGACTTTTGCTCTTCCAATATTGTATCGAGAGTGTCCAGACTAGCTTACGCGCACACAAATATCTCTAATTTAATACGCTTGCATAGTGCGGAATAGACTTCACTAGAAAATGAATTTTACTTGCGTGAAGAATTCAGTCTCCACAACGTTGATATGACCAAATTTGATTTGAAGAGAACTTTAAAAAACAAGAAAAACAAAAACAAAACAAGTCCTTCCGTACATTTAATATGCATAATCCTAACAGTCATGTTAGCACCAGTAGATTTGACTTTGAGAGACGTGTTTCTAATTTAACAAATACAATACTTGTGCTTTTGAACATGTTAAATTCAAGCCACATCCTGGCTTGCCTGAAATTTAGGGATTCGTAGTGTCCAATTGCACAGGGTTTCAGAGTGAGAATAGCAGCACCGACTTTGTAAAGGGAATGCCTTGTAGCGCTTTGTAAACTAAACCAGCAAGAAGTAGAAGCCTCAAAATTCCATCCCTCGCCTCTGCCACCATAAGAATTAAAGCTATTTTCTCATTCCAAATCCTCGACGAAAAATACCGACACCCGTAAATGGCTTGTGCAAGGATCTCGTGAAAGGCCAAAACTTTCTACCAGATAAACCTCTGGATCCCGAGTTCATGGCTCCAATGGAAAGGCCGAAACAAAAACATCATCATCGTAAAAACATTGATGGCTAGATATAGAATCCCCATGAAAATCCAGCTTTGATAGTCGTTACTATGGGAATGAAGTACCAAGAAATAGAATGGTATGGTATAGTATCTGAACTCAATCAGTGGAGCAGGGACCAGAACCGCAGCAGTAGCCAAAAAAAAGGCCAAAACCCATATTTTCCTCTGAACTTTCCCTACCAACAAAAGATATAAGCAAGCTCTCAGTGAAACAGGAAGAAACCAAATAAAAACAGGATTTAATAATCATAATATCATTTGCTTTGTTTTTCATACTAATGGGGGGAGAAAAGATAGAATATATATATATATATATATATATATATATAAATACAGGAGCTGTGCTGCTGCATACTAACCCAATATACTGAGGATTGAAAACCATGAATAAACATAAAGAGGGACCAGAAGATACTTCATTGACCAATGGGCATTGATTACCTTCCGCCAGAGATAGAAAGGATAATGCCGATTGTCAGCAAGAAGATAGGGATGAGCTATGCTGAAACAGTCAAATTAACCAAGTGATGAAACTGCAACAGACACTAGGGTGATAACTAACTGCAAATCCTTTGGATTGCAAAAGCAGCAGGCTATATATCAAGGTTTGATTGTTCATGCTAAGCATCTGTATATGATATATGTTTTTTAAAAAAAAAGTGTTATTTGTAAGCCTTTTTTAATAATCATCATTTCATCATCCTCTAATGTGATAACAAACAATTGGAGAAATATTCATCATGATTCACTTATTTGCCAACCATCCTATTTATCTGCCAATCATCTAATGTTACATCAAAGAATGATGAGATGATAATGAATAATAGGTTTACGATCATATATATATATATATTTATATTAAATATATCAGACCAAAGAAAAGCTTAGAGAATCTCAGGAGAAAAATGATCCTTGTGGAATTGCGAAGGTCATTTAAAAGTTGATTTTTGTAAAACAATACACTGGTAGTCTCACCACAAGGAAAGTAATAATAAGTCCAATTCGCATTTAAATTGAAGAGCATCCTCTTCAGTAAAACAAATGTTAGCGTTTCTCTAAAAGCATTTATTTAAGTAGTTATAGCAGACAAACAACAAAGTCCCTATAGCAATTTGCTCAGTATGTTAACTGTTTCTCTGACCTGACCTGAAATAATGCACAGACAATAAGCCAAAGGTGACAGCCATAAACAATTGGAAGAAACTAATGGGTCTTCTCTTCCAAAATGACTGGAACAGGTCTACAAAATGACCTGAATTGTAGTGCATAGGAGCCACAGAAAGAGCAGAAACCAGACCAAAATACATGATCTGTGCAAAATGTGGGGAAACTGCATGAGCTTCTTTTGCACCTGCAATATTAGAATACACAGTGAGAGACAAAAGCAATAAAGGCCCTCCATATTCCGTGAAGTTAAAAGGAGCAGGAGCACGCAAGATGAACAGTACCTAGAACTACACTCCCATTCCAACGAACAAAAGCCAAAAAGGCCATCAATACCATGAGAAAAGGCATAAAGGAAACCAAAAGCTGTTGCTTCTTATGCCATGATGTTAAAAGAATGACCTGAATCTCATCAAGCAAACCTGCAACACAATGCTGCTAAATGTAACATAAAGGTTGAGAATATTCTAAAAAAAGTGCATGGTGGGGAAAGAAAATCCAAATTCCATGTTAACTTTCCACATCATATAGAGAATATGATCCGAGTCTAGTATAACAAACCTTAATAACTCAGTATGTTAATTAACTATAAATAAAAACTCGTTTAAAAATGTGAAATCAAACCTGATATCTGGTTTGCTGAAAAAAAGCTTCTTCTTGGTATAGAATGCTCATCGGTATCCAAGGCAGTGCTCAACTTTCTTTTTCTCAACTTCAAGGCCCGTGTGACATTATTGTTGGAAGTTATTCTTCCAGTTTTCCTAATTTCTGTGTCAATGTCATTTACTTCTACATTATTTTTCTGAGGGGTCAGAGTAGTATCCATAACCCCAGCACATGCCACAAAAAGCATCCAGATTATATTTGTCTGTCGAATGACAACAGCCAACGCACCAAGCTTCAGACAACAAAATAAGATTAAGTTCTTAATTTGCCACTGAATGATATATGTGCTTTTATGCATGACTTGATGTTCAAACAAACTACATGGTTAATGACAAAGGCTTGAGCTGAGTCCTTTACCAATGCACTGAGCCAGTATCTCTTCTTCAAACATGCAAGATACATAGCAAGCACTGCAGTTACCGATGCAACATCTGTATAATAGAGAAAAGAGAAGAACCAGTGGAGCGGGTATAAGGCTAGAACCACTGCATAAATTGTTGCTTTTCTTTCACTTAGAGTTGGTCTCAAGTGGGTAGTTATCTCATATACAATAATACTGCATAATGCCGCCAAAACACCATTTACAGACCGAAGAATTGCAGTGGTGCAGACTTCAGAAAATGATGGAGCTGCTTGTACAAGGAACATGCCTGGAAACAAAGAAGCAACATGGGCAAGTGAAATATAGTACCTGCAAGTTATAAATCGCAAGGATCAACTTCCTTATCACCAATTTCTTTCTGACTAGGGCAAAGTAAACCCAATAAACTTTCAAAGACCTAGCAGTCTTCTTCGTGTTAGATTGACAGGGTATTTCAAAAGAAATTAAGTATGGTGAATCCTGCATATGAAGTCCCTCGGCCAAAACTCCTCCACATTTTATATTTCAACACAAATGATTCATCAAACAGTTTACTTCTATTTATCAAAAAGTTTACAGATTCATTAATGCTAAATAAAGTGACACAAATGTTACAAAACCTATAACTCTGCTTCCATATGATGTTTAGTTTGGTATTCCACCCACAACTCAGAGTACAAGCTCAAGCATAGAAGAAGCAACATTCAAATGAATATTCATTGTTAAAGCAAGAAAACCAAGAGATGATGAAACTCTTTTCAACAGCAAAGTTAGACTTTATATTGCAACTCCAAGAAATTGGAAAAAGTTAAACTACGACCAATTAAAGCTCTCGGTATTATTACATGTTTCGTTTCAAAAATTTTAATTCAGAGTATCCCCAATTAAATATCAACTACTGGAAAGGGAAACAAAAGGGGAAAAGGGAAAGAAAATGCAAATAGTGAAGAGAACATACAGGCCAGGAGGAGTGGTAATCATGGGATCCCAACTTCTAAAATTGCCTTTACAGTACTGCTGAGCTTGTGGTATGTGGAATATCTCATCCTAACACGTCCATTGTAAGTACGTCAGTGAGCCCAATATGAACAAAATAAAAAAATATAACCAGAAAATTTTCTATTTTTTATCGTTTAGTTTCGGTTTTTACCATATAGGGCTCAGGAACAATGCGATTAACAAGTATGGAGACAGGAATGACCCACAAGCTCACGATCACTGCCACAGCTATTCTTCCCATCGCGTGTGCTGAATGAGTTTTCAGGACAACACTGTATTGTTTCTGGTCACAAGCAAATGCAGCAGCAATGGCCTGAAGAAAGGGAAGGGACGGGGCTGGGGGGGGAGGGGAGGTTGTAATAACGTCAGCAAGGTCCATTTGAACAGATTTATGCATGTTATCGATAGATTTAGGTCCATTTGAACAGATTGAACAGTTTTGAACAGATTGTGAAGATGACCTCCATTTATAGTTCTTTTAGAAATAGAAAAAGGTAGAGAGTGAAATGGTGACTGTAAAATATTCTATAAGGGTTCTAAATCCATAGAAAAATAAGAGGGAGAGAGAGATGGGCCAAATCCTCTACTGCAACCTTGCCCTTGGTATAAAAGTGCAGCTCTCAGATTTTCTGCATGGTAATGAATACCAAACCTGTGAATATTTATTGTAGGGATTTGGTCAATAATAAACATGACATGGCAAATTTGGACATATATAACTTAACAGTTTTATCTAAAGCTAAATGAAGCATCTAAAAGCTGGATTTTTTGGTTGTGCTTTGATGAGTGACACTTGATGGAAAAGTATCATGCCCAAAAGAAACCACCTTACTTTTGAACGAATTACAAAAGCAAATAAAAAGCATATAAGATCTACCCTAACTACAAAAAGAAATCACTTTTGTTCCTTAACAAGATTTTGAAGATACAAAATCCCTAGAATTGAGGTATTCTGGCACTTCTGTACAGTCTGCTCAGCACAATCAAAAAGAAAGTATCAAAAGTCAAATAAGACAATCCATCTTCAAAAGTTTCTAAAATGATATTGGAAACTGCTATGCTCCTTTGAAAAGTGAAGTTGGGGGCTCTAGGATTAATTAACCCCAAACATTTTTCAATTAAATACAAATCTATAAGAAATATTTGCAAAGATGAGTTTGTCATTGTCAAAACCAAACAGATAAGCATCAGATACGAAGCTGAGATTCAATATCCCTTTTCCTTTGTTCTCACAGCACCCAAAGAGTGCACAGAATTCAATGTCTAGAAACAAAAACCCAAGCAACGTATTGCTACGCCATTGACATCAGTCGGAGAAGGAAAAAAGCAAAATAAAAATTAAAGTTCAACGGATCAAATCATACTAATCAGCATCTTTATAGCAAGTTTTAAATTGTTTTAAACCAAAGTTACTACTCCCCTTAAATTTTCAACAAGCATACAAGACATTAAACCCCAAAATCACAAGCCTGGTGTGCAAAATCTAGCTTGCAAGCTCTCCTCAGGAACCTGTACATTCTCTTCCTGAACTGCAGAATCTTTCAGTATTTTGAGGAACCCACGAAAACTGAAACCCATCTAAACGCGCCCAGAAAACTACTACCTGAATATTTCACCAAATCCTCACAACACAAAACGTCAAAACCCTAAGCCTAAAGACCATTCTAATTAAACCAAAAATTCTGAAATATTCGGGAAAAAAACTAAAGACCAACCAAGCACAACCAAACGCACTGAAAAAGGTACAAATTCATAGAAAAACCAAAACAAAAGGTGAAAAGAAACGTAAATCCCTAGTAGTCAAAATTTTCAACGAGCAAATCTCGGAATGAAATTTATTAAGATATTATAGAAACACCTCCAAATCGATGGCCAAAGAAAGGAGAGAGCTTATTGAAATGAAGACCGGGCGGAGGAGGTGGCAGAATACTATGGGCTGCGGCGGCACCACGGTGGGGCAGCCTAATAACGGGGAGAGAGAGAGAGAGAGAGAGAGACTCACTGACTAGGCGAGGCGGCGACGGCGTGGCAGCGGGCGGACTGGGTGGGAAGGGCGGTAGAAAACTCACGAGAAGTTCGAGAGAATCGGGCTGGGGGGAGACGAAACGAGATTTGGTTTGGCTTTAAATCCTCATCCTCGCGGCGGTTTGATATTTTGCCGCAAAAAATAATTTCATAGTCTCAAGAAATGAAACGACTAAATTATAAAAAATGTTTTTTTTCCGTCAAAATACAAGTCGCGGCAATACAAAATGGTTGCCAAGCGCCCCTTATCTTGTAGGGAATTTCCTTGAGTTAGGGAAGAATTTTCTTTACTCTTTATTGAGAAAGTTTAAAGTCTCTTATTCTTTGTCAAGAATCTAATATTTTATTTCAAGATCAAACATATTCAGATCAGATATCATTTTATTCAATATTTTCTTAATGATGGTCAATTGATACTAGAAAAGATTTTTAAAAGCAAGAATCCTACAGATATGTTGACTAAGACCTTGTTTGGATTTAAAAACTATTTCAACTCATCGGATCTAATCATTAAAATTTCTTCAAATTTTTAAATAAAATAAAATAACTAATTCATCTTTTTCATTTGAAATTTGTAATTTCAAATAAAATTTTGAAAGAATCTTGATTATGATAAAAGAATAGAAAAAATTGAAGGTGAAAATACTTTCTCAAATTTATAAGCCTCGAGCAAGAGAGTGAAAAGAAAAGAAAAATATTTATTCAAATTCGTGGGTCTTCAATGAGAGATAGACACAAATTAAAGAAAAGTTACACTCATTATTCCTACACTACGTATTATACATAATTATTGTTTTCCTCATAATAAGCATGTGGTATAAGGATGATGAATAAAAAAACTTAATTAGTTTAGCATGAATAAAAGTTAAGAAAAAAATAAAAATAAGTGTGATATATGATGCGTGACATGATGAGTAACAAAATTCTAAATTAAAATGATTTCACAACAATTGTTTACTATAGTGTGAATTCAGTAAGTCCATTATACGCCTATCTTTCTCTTAAAATCCTTAGTTTAAACAAGAACTTGAAATCTCTCTCTAGGAGATGATAACATTGAGAAATTGCGAGAGAAGATAGGTTCCAATGGGGGCATGAAAATGATGAAGCATGTGCATATATGGGCTTTAAAAAAATAGTAACCTTTAAGCACTATAAAAGAAAATCTTTTGTAAAAGAAAAATAATATTTATAGTTATAGATTATGTAAGTTTTATACATTTTTTTTTTTAAAATGTGAGTTAATATAGAATCTATATAAAAAAAATTAATTTATTTAATAATAAATCTTATTCTTTTTTTAAAAAAAAAAAAATGTACGACGCTTACACAATTTATGATTGTACTTAATATTATTTTAATATTTACTTATTTCATAATTGTAAATATTATTTCTCTTATAAAAATAAGAATTTACTAAATTTTTTTTTTTTAAATTTTCATATGGGACAACTTTTTTATAAAGAAAATGTAGGAAAGGATCGATACATATCATCAATGATTCTATCTTTAGAAAAATAAAAATGTTACTTTCACCGATAGTTGGGTCTTGGAGGGATCTGACAATTTTATTTTTTATTTAATAATTAAGAAATTATTTTTTAATAATATTGAGAATTTTTTTAAAAAAAGTTTTTAAAAATATAAAAAATAAAAAATAATATTTTTGCTCTTATGGGACCTGTCTCCTTATACACACCAGGGTGAAGCACTCCAACAAGGGGGGCTTCATTATTCACGTGCTAGTTCGGAGTTTGGTATACCTGCCAGTCGTTGTGGTTTCTGGCAAGTCGTTTATTCTTACTCGCCAGTTGTTCTGGCGGGAGCTGCTGGCGCTAGCTAAGTGGAGAGTAGTTTACACGCGGTGAGAGATGCGTGGGCAGCCTTGCTAATGTTTTCTCCTCACCACTATTTCATGAAAAACAATGCATTCCAGTAGACGCGGGTCCCCATGCAATACTGTGCACTCAAATCATGCTTTTATTTCTCTTCTCGTCGTTTCATCATCTCACATACGAGTTTTCCCTCTCTTTTATATTCGTAACGATCTCAATTTATTTTATTATTATTTATTATTATTTATTAATTTTAATTCATAAATTTTATTACTATTTATAATTTATCTCAATTCATCTTTAAATTCAAACGATACCTGTCTAAAATTATTTAATTATTTAATATTAGTAATTAGATATAACTTGTACAATTTTAAGTATTTTTTTTAAATGTGTAAATCTGAAATTTATATAAAAACTTTATTTTTAGTAGAGTTTATTTTTTAGCATCATAAAATTGTATTTAATATTGTCCATCAACTATTAAATCTAAGCTCTTTTGATTTTGAGAAAGTTTATAAATTATGATTATGAAATTCATGTATGGTCAAGCAATAATAATGAAAGAGAAATACTACTTTGCCATTTGAAGTCTACCGCTCAAGTCTACCGCTCTCCATTTTTATTTTATTTTTTAAATTTTTTTCTTAATGATTAAGAAAATAATTTTAAATGTATTGATGTATTTTTTTATTTTTTAAAAATATTTAAAAAATGTAAATAGAAAAATTTAAGAAAAAATCTTGAAAATAAACTAGCAGTACATTTGAGCGGTGCTACTCAGGAAGCAGAGTAGCACCGCTCATAATGAAAATGAACGTATAAGAATTATCTGTGTGTGTGTGTGTGTATATATATGTTAATGTCACGTTTCGTACGCTTTGAACCAGGTTCCAGCAATTCAAATCTTCAAAATTGGGTCTTCGAAAACGAAGAAGAAAGAAGCTGGGAGAGGGCCACCATGGGGCCGTAGAGTCTCCGATACTAAAGTCAATAGAATATTTTGAAAGTTTGTAACTAATGAGAAAGTCTAGAGAGGTTTTTCGTACCTGAAAATTACTATTTATACCGGTAGTCTGGGGGTACACATCATGCCTGCCCTTGTGGTGCCCATGTCATTTTTATTGTTCTGTTTTTCAGAGTCTTTTAAATACGGCGTGCCTTTGTGACGGCGCCATTAATGTGGCTTGTTGCTCAGGTAGTGGTGCCATGAATGCGACGTAGTTTCCCAATTTGTCTTATTTTGCAAGCCTTGTTGGTCGTTCATCAATGTTCCATTGTCAGAAGATCAAAGGTTCTCTGTCTTTCTCATTTTGTCCTGTACAAGTCCATCAAGACCCAATGTTTTGTGGCCCATGGCCAACCCACAAACCATGCCATGACAAGGCTTAATGGGCCCATGGCTAATGCCCTGACATTGTCATTGACAACACTAGACAACCCCACGGCTCATGCCTCGACACTGCTATTGACATGCCCCAACAGCCTACAAGCAAGGCCTCGACAGTATCGCTGACATGTCTTGACAGCCCATCGACACTGTCGCTGACATGCCTTGACAGCCCATCAGCACCATCGCTGACATGCCTTGACAGCACCACAACAACCCCACAGGCATGCCATGGCCCCGGCCATGACATGCCCAGGACACCTACAGAGGCTAGCGACCAGGCCAGCGCGCGCGCAAGCACCAGCAGGCCCCCAGAGCCCTGACCCATTGCCTAGGCCATGCCAGCCAAGCCAACGCCTAGTCCATTCCTAGGCCATGCCAGCCACACACTAGCAGTCATGCCCATGGGCTAGCCTAGGCCACCAAGGGCTAACATGGGGCCCACCCAAGACTCATTTTACAATGGGACTTTTTAGTATTTTTCCACCTATGTTATCGTTTTAAATAGGACCTTAGTCATTTCATTTTACATCTTTTAGCTTTTTGATCATTTGACATTTCCCTTTGTGGAACAGTTTGGTGTGTTCTTGAAGAACATTTTCGGTGCTTTTGCATTTGGGCTCTTTTGGGTGCAATTCGTGAATCACAAGAAGATGATTAACATCTTGCAATTTATGAATAAGTGTGTATCAACCCGATCCTAAAATTAAGCCATAAAATAAGTTTTATGTATTATTATTATTATTATTATTGTTATTATTATTATTATTATTATTATTATTATTATTATCATATTTTATATTGTTCATTTTAATAAGATTCTTATCATTTCATTATTGGTATTTTATTATGAACCAATTTGGCAATAGATTTGAATTTTAAGCCTTGTTTCTTATCTGTTAAGCCTCATCCTTATTCCCTAATCGATTAATCCAAGTCCTACTAGAGACCAACTCGTATGAGAAACCCTACCTTATATCCTTCAGTTTTTCCTCTATAAGAAACTCACGAGCCTCTTATTAAATACAACACAAAACAATAGCATGCACGTCTCAACCACAACAAACCGGCGTCGCATACAAGCAAAACACAGAGCAGTCACCTCTCTTCCATCCCGAGCCAATTGTTTCGCCGGAGTCCACCAAAGAAGACGTCAGAGCGCCACCACTAGCCACCACAGAAGACAGCGGACCCTCCTCAGCAGCCACGGACGTGAAGAAGCCTCTGCTTCTCTTCCACGGTAACGACCTCAAGGGATGTCGAACCACCCCTCCGACGACACAGAATTTTCCGGCCATCTTTGTTTCCGTCGCACCCACTCCTTTTCCGATAGCCCACGACCGTCGCCACCCTTCTCTCTCTCTCGACAGCATTTCAGCGTGACAGAGCACCCTCTCTCCGACTCACGTTCTCTCTCTCGGCGTCTCACACCACTGCCCAGACAAAGCAGTCGAGTCGTGACCCCTGCCAGCCACCCAGCACCGCCGCACGTCAGCCTCCCTCTCGGTGAGTCCACCGCGGGATCGCAGAATCTCTCTCTCTCAAACTCTCTGCTTTTCTTTTAGTTTTAGCCGTGTGTTTCGGTTCTTGAAAGAACCCGTGGATTCCTTCTGATGGGCCCTTGGGCTTTAGGCCCTTATGCGCATGTGTTTGAGCTCATTTTGTTGGGCTCGTGTAGTATAATATTATTATGTTATGGGCCTGGTTGTATGGTTTACAGAAACTACTTTAATTATTTTAAATAGAGTGTTTTATCAATTAAAACTAGACTAATATTTTAAACCTAAAGTTTTTAATTAAATAAATATATTAGTCAAATGCTATTTTTATAAGGATATTTTGCGAGTATTTAGTTAACATTTCCTTTGTTGATTTAGTAGGATTTAATAAAATTATTATGTTAAGAAAGGAAACTTATTTTAAGAATTTAAGTTTTATGACTTATTTTAAAATAGCCCTAGTATTCTACTAATTTATAATATATTATTAGTATTTAAGTAATTTAGATACTAGGATTTATTAATTATAGTGTTAAACAAAAGATTTGTTTGACTATCTTCTAGATTGTGAATTTAATTAAGTAAGACATTAGTACTTATGTGTTTCCAAACAGATTTAGTAATAGTTATTATTGCTTATAGGTGTCGAGTTACGAAGTGTTATTCAAGAAAAAGAGCAGTGAAGTAAGTAATTTGATCACAAGCTTAGGATTATCACAGTTCAGTTTATAGATAATTAGTATTCAAGCCAGTTCATTTCCAGCTATTATTTATGATCCATTCATGTCATATGCAAACATGTCATCCAGCATAGCATACGATCATGTCATTCCGCATCATGTTCAGATTTAGAAATTATAATTATGTATGTATTATGTCATGCATCTCATGTGTATAAGACACGTAAGCCATCTTAAATTCAAGTGAAAGATAAGATCAGATCAGTTAATAAGATGGCCATTCAGATGCATGGTACCAATGCAGTTCAGTTTCAGGGTGGATGTGCAAGCCACGAACTCAGTCGTGGTCCACTATAGTATGCCAGAATACTATCAGCGGCTCCCCTTGTGGCCGCGGGATGTGGGGCCGGAGCACAACCTCGCACACAGGGTTAAGTGTGTTGGCGAGTCAGATAAATCAGATCAGTCAGATTAATCAATCAGATCAGTCAGTTAAAACAGTTAAAACAGTTATGCATAGCACAAACATCAGTATGAATAGTCATGAATTTAAACTCTCAGCATGATAGTTTTTATGAAAACCTTATGTTTAGTATGTTTACGTTGTGATGGATTTCTTGCTGAGTCTTCGACTCATTTTTGTTTGTTTCATGTTTTTAACCTCCCAAGTGAGGATGATGAATACGAGCAGGCAGGCCAGAAATAGAAGGAGCATTAATTTTTGTTCAGACTTTCTAATATAAAACATGTTTTTATGACATAAGTTTTGTTCAATTTTCTTCATTTATTGTTTTTAGAAGACTTTTTATTAGACATTTTCTACAAAATAAATTGCTGATTTCATTTATGAAATTTGAGTTCTCTTGCCGGATTTTATTTTTATGAAAAGTACGTGACACTCCTAGCCTACGGGAAGGGAGTGTTATAAGGTGTTATCCATTTATCTATCTTTGATTCATCACCTTGCAACTCGTGAATATGTGTTGAATCACTTATCTTTCTTTTTTATCGATCTTATGTTCCATCACCTTGCAATTCATGAATATGTGTTGATTCATTTTATCAATCTTTTGTTATTTTCCATTCTCTATTAAAAAATACAAAAATATATTGATGTTCTTATCTTTTCTAGTTGTTCATATATTTTCCTTGCATTTTCTCGCATATCACACACATCCTAAACCTATATTTTTCTACGGCCATATTTTTCATAAGCTCAACTTACCAAAATTAGCATTCGCCTTCCCTCATCCACATTAGCCCTAGCCAAAATTCTCATTGCCTCCATCATTCTATACACATCTCTTACTTTAGTTGGAAACCCTAGCCTTTCACAAGGACTTCCTAAACTTTAGGAATCCTATCCCTAGCATCCTTTCACCCAACTAAACCCTAGCCGAAACCCTAGAGTTCAACAAGATAATTCCTACATTTTAGAACTCTTCATCTCATCTTCTAAATCCAATCCCTAAAATCACTCAATCATTCAAACCACCCAATCCTTAAAATCTCCCAATTCCTAGAATCACTTAAGTCAACAATTTTCAAATCCTTCTTCCATTCTAAAAACCCAAACCCAATCAATCCCTAAACTAATTCCTACCATTTAGGAATCATAGCTCACTCATCTCTATCTTCCTAAATCCTACCAAAGATCCTCATCCTCTTGTCATAATCAAATCTTATCTTTCATCTCCAAATCCCTAAACTCTAGAAACAATCCTAAACTTATTCAGAAACCATCCAACTTCATCCTCTTACCATATACAAATCCTATATTCCTTATCTTACTTTAGCCAATCCCTAAAGTTAAGGAATAACCTTAAACTTATTCAAACACCAACAATCCTCCTTCCAAACCCTAGCAACCGATCCTAGACTCCAACTTTAGTCCATCAATTTCCAATTTCGTAATCCCCCTTACCACTACCCAAAACCCTAGTTACACTTCACCATACCAACTCTAAGCATCATCCAAGTGGCGGCAACATCATGGGCAACCATCAAGCCGTTCCACATTGTATCAAACACACCAAATCATCACTTAGATTACCCGAACTTATCATCATCATCATTTCACCACTAAACACCATACCTTCATCAACATAGGAACCCGTCATTACCATCATATGTACAAGGTCAAGCAAGTTGGCAAGACGCATTCGGTCATCACAAGGCGAGGCGAGCTCGCGACCCCCCTAATGTTTAGGGACCGAACCGAGGTCCCTAACATTAATTGGTGCTTTCATTGAGAGGATTCGTTGAGAGCTACCTTGCTTGGTGTTCTTGCGAAGTACTCACTTCTCCTTGAGGTAAACAATGCGATAACTCACACTTGTGGGTGGATTGAGGAATCCCTCTTGGATTCCATTTACTTTTATTATTGTGTTGTGAACCGAAGTTTGTGGGTTGAGGTAGAGGACGGAGTAGTGTGACTTGTAGGGATCGACTACCCTTGAAGGTGGGGGATCAGAGGTTGGACATTGAGCTTGTACGAGAGGGGTCGACCACCCTAAAAAGTGGGGAACCCAAGGTTGGACTTGTGAAGCCGTGAGCAAGTGTCCAAGTGAACCAAGTTGTTCTCCAAGATTGTTTTGTGCTGAATTTTCAGTTTGCAAGCCAAGTTGCAAGTTGTTTTTAGCCAAGAATTTGAAGCACAATGCACAGGGGCACTCTAGAAGACGAGGGGCAAAGTGGTTCCAATTGGGAATGCATAGAGGTCTTGAAAGGGCACACCACAAGCCTCACTAACATCCTGAATGAGGTCACCACTACTATGACCGAGTTAAGGACGACCTTGAATGCCATTTGCCGAGAGAGTGAAGAGAATAAAAGATCGATGGAAGCCATAAGAAGAGAGACAAATGCAAGCCTTGAGAGGCTTGAGAGAAGAATTGTAAAGGGAAATGGCCATGGGCCACATCCCAATCCGAATGGGCAAAGACATGAGGTCTTTATTGATGGGGCCAAGACAAGTGTTACGGGATCCATGCATGAGCCACCAAAAATTGAGTATAAAAGAGGAAGAAGAGTTGAAAATGAACATGTGGTAGTGGAGAGGTGGATACGATCATGAGAGGGATAGAGGCCATCGAGGAAGGAGATATGAGGATGACCACTATGATGAAAGAAGAGGAAACCAGACTTATGTTTTTGGATCTGCAAAGCGACATGTTTTTACACTTGTTCTAGATCTGCAAATGTAAATCAACACAAAGTTAGCTGCTTGCCAAACAAATTCTAGATTCAGATATTATATATGTTCTTTGCTAACTTTCTTTCCAATAAAAGGTTTAATATGCAGGGGACTTAAAAAATAAATTCTTTAATCAAGTGATGAACAAAAAATACAGAGAAACACAAATGAGGTTCAGAATTTTTTCTTTTTTTTTGGGTCGATTGAGTGCAAATGGGGAGGGAGAGGGAGAGGAAACTCACTGTATGCAGATCCAATTTACATTTCCTTGGGATGCCTACGTGGCACTTCATGATTGGTTGGTGTGAAATTTAATTTCACACCCGATCGGTCCCCAAAAATAACATCCTTGCAAGGAATTAGTAGCATTGAGATCATATGGCTTTAAATTATTAGACAGAGAGCGGTGTTGCCGCTTGAGTAGGATTGCTCCATTTGACCGCTAGGCTAAATTGGTCTTTTCTTCTTTTTTTCAAAATTTTCATATTTTTTTTATCATTTTAAAAAATTTTAAAAAAATATGTAAAAAAAATCAATATATCAATAGTCACTTCCTTAACTATTACGTAAAAAAATAAAATAGAAAAATATATGAGGTGTCAAAATAAAGGGACAAATTGAGTGGGCAAAGTAACATTTTTCTTAAATAGAATATTGACAAGTACGTAGCTACCAAAGTTGGTTTAATTGGTTGCTTTCAATCGAGTTTGTTTTGAATATTTCTACTTATTGAGATTTAATTTACATGAGCGAACGTGGCGTTGGCGTTCGATGACACAAGCTTGATAAAGTATACTATCCCTCATGGTAATTCTTATTTTCTCTATAATTATGATATTAATATTTGAGAAATATCGAGCAGGCTAATATTTGAAATTAGTAAAAAGAAAATAAGAAAAATGCTAGTTTGTTTCGGCCTGAATTTGACTATAGTGCATTTTAATCTTATTTTTTAAAAAAAAAAAGTTTAAAAATGTTACCATTAGTGAATTTGTATGTATTGTTTTTAAATTTTTAAAAATGTTTAAAAAATACTTAAAAAAATAAGGACCAACTATAAGAGTTGAGCGACACAGTAAAAGGGTCCAAAGAATAAATGTCAACTACGAACCATAACCATAAAATATAACTTAAGATCCCCAAATTTTCCAAATCTAAGGGATTTTGATTACCCCAAGGCTCAAAAGTGGAAGTTTTTGCATGGAGTAGAATGTTTTTTTTTTTTTTGATAAAAAAACTTTCATTAATAAGAAATCAGTACATAGCAACTTGATCAAACCAAAGTGCATGATCCACAAAAGTTGGGACATGTTCTCACCACATAAGAATATCATCAACAAAGTGCATGATCCACAAAAGTTGGGACATGTTCTCACCACATAAGAATATCATCAACATTCCAAGCAAAACGTGTCAAACTATGAGCTACCCTATTGCCATCCCTATAAACATGTTGAACTTGCAAATCTGGAAAATACATGACCAGTTCCTTAGCATCCTTTATCAGATTACCATTTGAAGAGAAAGACTCTTGAGTAGCTTGTAAGTCTTGCACCAATAATAAACAATTTGTCTCTACCACCAACTTTGGTATCCCAAATGGTAGACAAAGTTGTAAGCCTCTCAACACAGCTGTAAATTCAATAGTAGTAGGTGCATCAATAACATCTTCAACTTTAGTGGCAGCCATGACTACTTTACTATCTTCATCTCTTAAAACCAAGCCTACACCAACTTTTTTTCCATCTGCAAAATCAGCACCATCTACATTTAGTTTTAAGAAACTTGGTAGAGGTGGTTTCCATTTACAAACCTGGTTTCTCTCATTAGCATTATAAGTCTTCAATTGTATAAAAACTCTATGAAGGGATATCGCATGATTTACTGCTGCCATAGGTTCTATCACAGTTTTCTCCATTACCATCATATATATTACGTCTGAACCATAAACTCAATCCAATCAGAAACAACAAAGTAAAATCCTCCACATCCCCCTTTCCACAACAAACGTAACAGTTTCCATGAAAGTTGAGTAGTGTTGAACTTGCTGCAACAATGGGAGAAAGTGCTGCTATAAACTTCTAACCTGAAGGCAAAATAGAAGAGCATGTTCCACATCCTCCCTACTCGACTGACAGAAACAATAAGCATTTACCACATCAATTTTTTTTATGTCTCAAATTATTCAGAGTCGATAGAATATTTTTACAAACTCGCCATGCAAAAATCTTTATTTTTCTTGGAACTTTCATTTGCCATATAACCTTCCATATTCTCTTCTCAATCATAAGAGATGAACTCTCCCCATTAACACCATTGTTCAGATTTTGAATTAAACGATAAGCGCTCTTCACAGTAAAGTTCCCACTTGATTCTTCATTCCAAATCCACTTATCCATATAATCATTACTTGACAATAAGATCTGGAGAATTTGGTCTGCCACATTTGGATTGAAGAGAGATCTAACTTGACTTATCTTCCACACTTTTGTAGTCTGGTCAATAAGAGAAGCTATGGTTCCTTCCTCTTGTGTCTCATTAACTGAAATTCCATCTAAAGCAGGCCGTAAACATCTATGGCCCAGCACCCAAAAATCTTTTCAAATTTTAATACTCTCCCTTGTCCCAACTCTCCATCAACACCCTGTCCATAACTATTTTTTAGCTTCAAATATCCCTCTCCAAGCGTAAGAAGGATTATGACCCAACTTAGCTTGAAAGAAAGAAACATGTGGAAAAGATTTGGCCTTGTAAATTTTTTGGAGCAAAGAGCCATTGTCATGCAAAATTCTTCACCTTTGTTTTGCTAGCAAAGCCATATTGGAGGAATGTAAATTCTTGAAACCCATTCCACCTCTAAATTTTGACATGCAATGCCTTTGCCAACTCATCCAATGCACTTTCCTCTCCTTTTCCTTTTGCCCCTACCAGAATCTAGCCATCAACCTCTCCAAATCTCTACACAACCTTAAAGGTAGTTTGAAACAACTCATAGCATAAGTAGGAATTGATAATGCTACTGCTTTAATAAGAACTTCTCTCCCTTCTTGATATAATAATTTTCCTTTCCAGCTTTACAATTTAACCCAAACTTTCCTTTTAATATCCTCAAATGCTCTAGTTTTCGATCTCCCCACTAGGTTAGGCAAACCTAGATACTTATCATATTACTGAAAAATTCTAACACCCCACAAAGTAAGAAGCTCTCTCAGTCTCAACTCTAAAACATTTTTGGAAAACACTATAGCAATCTTTGTTTTATTCACCACCTGACCAGAGGCTAACTCATACTGATCTAGCAAAATCTGAATGTGTGAAGTTGTTTGAAGATTAGTTTTGTAAAAAATAAGACTATCATCTGCAAAGAGGATATGATTTACACTTGGAGCCCCTCTATAAACTTTTATGCCTCTCACTACATTTATCCTTTCGACATCTTTTAGCAAGGTAGTAAGTCCCTCAAGTAGGAATGATATGCCTTAGAGACTCACCATTCACCAAGATGGAAAATGAAATTGTTTTTACACATTCCATAACCAAATTTACAAAAGAAACAACAAACCCCAGCTTCAACATAATCTTTTCTAAAAACAATCACTCCACCCTACCATATACTTTACTCATGTCCAATTTGAGAGACATATAACCCTTTTGACCAATTCTTTTGTGCCTCAAATAATGTACAAGCTCATTTGCAGCCAACACATTATCAGTAGTTAGTCGAACCCCATAAAAGCACATTGTGTCTCAAATATAACATCAGGCAGCAAGCTTTTCAATCTATTAACAATCACTTTTGAAACTAGCTTATACACAATGTTACAAATACTTATGGGTCGGAAATCTGAAACCAACTCACAAGTCTTCTTTTTTGGGATTATGCTAATTAAAAAATGATTAAGATCTTTAGGAATCCTTCTCGAGTTTAGAGCAGGGACCATCCTGAGTGGTACAAAACTGCAAATCAATTCAATTTTGTATTTCAGATGTTGGTTGTTGTTTTTTGTGGAAAATAACTGCTTGAGATGCATCGCCACATGGGGTGGTGTGTGAGGGTGGCGCACGGCGCTCATGCACTTGGACCAAAGCATATTCACAATAAAAAGAGAAAATTCAAAGTGAAAAAACTACATAATTATCCTATCCTTAGAACGTCAGCAGGGTAGAAGAGGAAGCTTGCGGGCAAGGGCGGAACTAGAAAATCTAGTTTGGGAGGGCCAAGTTAAAAATAACATTTGGGGGAGGGGGGGGGAGGGGGGGGGGGGGAATACTAATTTTTATATAGTCTACTTTATAAAAACACAATTCAAAACTTAATTTTCATCAAATTTTAAAAATTGTTCCTCCCCTGCTTATAGGGTGCATGTACATCCTCTCCTTGAGCTATGTTGGAGATAATATCAAATAAAAAATAATTTGATAATTATGAAAAATCAAATCAAGATAATATCAATGTTAGAGATAATATCATTTACTCGTAGGTTGTAGGTCACGAAGTAAATATTAAATCGGCCACTGTAATTGAGCAACAGTGTTGGCAAGGGCCTTGTACTCAACCCCCATGTTCGAGCTAGCGGGACACCTTCAAATGTTTACAAGAACTCCAAGAGATTAAGTTTTTGCCAAGGAACACACAATAATAAGCACATGTTGAGCAATGCCCATCAGGACATGACCCTACTTAGTCAGCATCAGAGAATGCTTCAAGTTGCTATGTTTAGTGATGAGAAGACCATGAGACACTGTGAGTGAGGTAGCGTGAAATTATTTTCACAGCTTGCCAATGTAGTTTAGTTGGTCGATGCATAAATTGGCAAACTCGATCGGTAGCAAATGCCAAATCTAATCTGATAAAAGATAGTTACTTTAGAGATCCAACAATATTACTACGAAATAAGGTTTCAAAGGGCTTGCTATCATATGCAGACAGAGAATGTCATAGGTGCAAGAACCAACATGCATCGGTTAGTGAAACAAAATGAGAAAAAATACAAATAAAATAGACCATGAAGAGAGGTATAGAGGATCACCCAGTCCTCTCGGAAGTTGCAAAGAAAATGAGGGGGACTGTGTTTTTAATTCTCATGGCACAATTAGATCATACAATTTCATCACTTAGAAGTTCATTATTTATAAGAAGTAATAAATTGATGATGAGCTTGGCATGCATGTTAGATAGCAAAATCAATTCGAGTGATATACGACGACCTTCAAATTGCTTGGAATTTATATTTCTCACAAGATAAGAGTTTTCTTCCAAATTGATTCCTCCAACCCATCTATCTGAAACTCAAGTAGAGGAGCATCAATCTGAAACTACTACCTGCTAGGGTACGAAATGTAAGTCAATGGAATTAGAAGCTGAACGGAATGATGATATGAAGCTGAATTGGGACGCTGCCATTGATGATTCAAAGGATGAAGATTATGGCCTGGGATCGGATTAGAAGTTATGGTTAGAGACAGATAGAGAATTAAGGGGAAGTACTTCATTGCAGCAATCATGCATGTGTAACTGCTTGCCACTTAATTAATTATAGCAGACCCTAAAACGGCTATATATGCTCTATGGAAATCCCTCGCTCGGACATCACTAGTGATACATAATTCATGAGGAAAATGCGATGCTTTACGTATCATTCATGAGGAAGTCAGCAAGGATAAGAAAAGTAGTAGAAGCTGCATGTATATATATATGGGCAGTTGATCAAACCTTACGAGGGAACGTCAAAGCTGGCATTATATTATTTTGAAGAGTATATATTGATGCATGCAGACACGGGCATCCGCGCATACTGATATATATATATATATATAGACACCGGCATTCATGCACACACGCAGTTTATAATGTTTCTATTACACTACAAGAAATCAAGTCTTTTTCAACGCTCAAAATCGTTAGTGTGCACGAATGCCTGAATCTTTATGATATTTTTATATTAAAAATAATAAAATGATCGTCAAAAAAAAAAGAAAAGAAAAAAGAAAAACATCAACATTGTCATTAAATTAAAAATTTTTATATTTTAAAAGTAATTATAAAACGATCCGCAAAAAAAGAATGAAAAAGAAAAAGCATCAACATTGTCATTAAAGAAAGAGCTCATGATCTCATCTCAAGAATTTTGTCCTTAATACAGCTAATACACAATTGAATTAATTGCACAAATAAATAAATAAATAAATAAATAAAGGTACATCAAGTGATTGCACAAAACACCAAGACTTGTCATATATCGAAAATATCAACTCTTAGGACTCTACCATTTCTCCTCTCAAAAAATGCTTAATCTATGGTCTTTTGGAACCAAAAGAGTACACGCATCATACCATCACACCGCACCTAGTGTTGATTTACTAGTTTTACAAGATGAGATAAGAAGAGAAGTTGTTCGATAAGTACGTGATGATCACACACGGCCCGCGTGAGTACGTACCCACATGCCACCGTGATTCCATGACTTTGATGACCATGACATGCGCAGCATCGGCGGGTTCCATGGCTTTAGATCTTCTGAATGAGCATTACCCCACTCCATTCACATAGGTACATAGCCCTCACATGCCGATACAGTGTTTAGTATTCTTTGGTTGTTGCCAACCATCGATATTTTCTGTCTCTAGCTATCCCATTATGTTCCTATTTTATTCGAACAAGAACATGAAGACAATGAAATTAAGTGGAGTTCTCCTGTCAAACGTACTAGAAACAAAAACCACAATATCTTTTCTTCCGAATGTGGTTTAAGCAATTGATAGTATCACTTCACTAAAGAGCGGTTGACCTAAGTAGAGACTTGAGTGGGCCAAGGCCCCCGGCCCCCAAAACTTAAAAAAGAAAAGTACTAATACATACTATTTTTTTATAGTTTAGTAGGGATGATATTAATTTTATCTTGTGATGGCTACCCTCTACAAAATTATGTTGACCCTGTAGACCAAGTATTTATAAGCTCAACTTTAAAAAATCTAGCCCAATCTGAAAATAAAACAAATAAAAACCATCTCATACAAAAAATAAAAAATAAAAAAAATAAAACTATCTAATAGGATGATGACATGTTTTACCTACCACTAATGATAAAAACAAGAATTCGAATGGTGAGTGGTGCTACTCTGCCGCCTGAGTAGCACCGCTCTATTTGACCATTAGGCCATTTTGGCCTCTTTTTTTATCTCTTTTTTTTCATATTTTTTTAACATATTTAAATATTTTTATTAAGTAAAAAAAAAGCACAAATACACAAGTAGTCAAAATGAGTGGGCAAAGTGAGATTACAAACATTTTCCTATAGATTTTGTTTGGAGCTTAGTAGGGGTGCATGCACGGGACGATTTTTTCTGCTCTACCGTCACAAAAGTTGTTCATTTCGATTCTTCCAACTCTTTGGAGAAAACGTAAAGTTTATGTAGACAAAGGTGCATGGGACAACATGCAAAGGTAGACAAAGGTTTGGCTTCTTTCATGTATTGATGTTTGTTTAGTTTTTTAACATTTGTTTTAAGTGGAACCATGGGGTTTGTGATTCTGTAAATTCTAACAACGAATCCTATTACAATTATTCTTTTAGATAATTTGCTTTTAAAAAGAAAATATACATTATTTGATATAAAAAAATATTCATCGCTTGTATTTTTGCAATAGTTTTGTAAATAGTAAATTTCATAAATTTATATATGAAATCAAGTACTAATACATGATCTTGGCTTGCCACCTCTAGTTTTAGCTACTAGTTAGAATTCTTCTTTCTATTTCTAAAATAGATTGATTAGTACTTGGTTTGGCTATGATTATCTGTATTGAATGATTATTGATTTTGTAGTTGTAATTTGACTTTGAATTCATGTTTCACGAGTAATTGAATTCATGTCTAATTTTATTTTATATGTTGTAATTTGACTTTAAATTTAGGTTCATGAGTTATTTCCAAATTAAAAACTATCGACTCATTCTTCTAAAGAAAAAAAAATTAACATTCCATAGCATTCCTCTAAAACTCTAAGGGTTGAACTCGATGAACATCCTCTTAACTCTCCAATGGTGGAGCCTTACATCTTCAAAACTTAGTTCTAAAGAGATTGATATATTTCCTCTACAATGATACCTAGGTTTACGTCCTCCTACGTGGGACTATCAAATCAATCAATGCAATGAAATCAGAATGACTTATTTGTAGGGTCTATATCTTTTTTTGTAGTGCAAATATGTCTCTCGAAATACCCATTTTCTAGTTCAAAAAAGCAATTTCATCACTTTCAAGCTTCTTGGTTCACACAATTTGCATCTTGGCTTGAGTATTCTCCATCAAAGGATGCTGCATATTGTTTACCATATTATCATTTTATAATGAAAGCATTTGGACGTCTTGGATGAGATGTATTTACTATTACAAGATTTAGAAGTTGGAAGAAGATTAACGATGAAGAATATTATGCCCTTTTTAATCATACTAGGGATGATCATTGCTTTTATCATAATAATGTTGTGAAATCTTGTAATGATTTATTAAAAAAATTATAGTATAATGATAGAGTAATGAATGCACAAAGCTCTTAACAAGTTCTCAACAATCGAGTTAGGGTAAAAACATTTATTGATTTTGTTCTATGGCTTGCATTTCAAGGATGTGCTTTTAGAGATCATGATGAGATCCCTAATTCATAAGATCATGGTAATTTTCTTGAGAACTCTTGGCTTCGTATAATGATAGGGTTGCAAAATGGGAGGACATAACTATGGACTGTGGTCAGATTATCCCGAACTCCTAGAGGTAAGAATGCAATTTGGGTAAGCTAACGTGGTTATATGTTAAGAAAATAGTTAGACTTCATGGAGTTCCTAAGACCATTGTGCCAGATTGAGACCCAAGGTTCAAGGCTGATTTTTTGGAAGAGCCTACAAGCAGCAATGGGCACAAAGTTCAGATTCAGTAGTGCATATCATGCATATTGCGTGATAGAAGGAAAGCCATGTCCCACTCATTGAATTTTTCTATAACAATAGTTACCAAAAGACAATTTTTAGATGGCCCCTTACGATACTTTGTAAGGAAGGAAATGTAAATTGCCTTTATGCTAGGACAAAATAGGGGAGACTTAGATAATTGGGCCAGAAATTGTGCAGGAGATGAGAGAGCAAGTTAAGCTCATAAGGAAAAGAATGGCAACAGCTCAAAGTAGGCCGAAGAGCTATGTCGATGTCAGGAGAAGAGAGTTGACCTTTGAAGAAGGTTATTGGGCATATTGAATAGAAGTGGAACGCCGACAGGATAAGAAGAATCATCAGAGGGCTACAACCCCGATATCATATATGGTGGACCATGCTAATGAAATCGCAAGGCAATGAGGGGAGAAACAAATGGTCCAAGAAAGTGATGAACAACAAAATGACATGGTTGGCGAAGAAGTTAAGACACGAGAGAGCAGTAGAGACAGTTGCAACTAGAGCAACCAATGGAGGAGGCAAGATGAAGCATCTCTTGTCCTAGCTGGAAATTATAAAGGTTAGAGGGTGAACTGAGGAAAGGATGGGTCATCACCTCGACCGGCATTGATAGAGAACACCGAAGAATGTCTGATCGCGTGCACATTCCTTGAAGTCCCATCTCGAGGGATAGTCCTTATCGAATTTTAAGAACGAAAATCCTTGTTAAAGAGGTGAGGATAGCGAAGAAGCAGTGGAAGAGACTTTTTCCCAAGGGCTAGGTACTATGGAAAATGAGGCAGAGAGTCAGGCAAAGTGCAGCTAGTCCAAAATAAGGCAAGCAGCACTATGTAGAAAGTTTGGCTGACATATCCCAATATCGAGTGATAAAGAAATTTTCACCCTATGATCGGTAAGCAAGGACTGTGCAAATCGTACTCTATTGAGAATGAAGAGCTGAAGAGGTTGGTAGTTCTGAAAAATGACTATTCCTAGCAAAGGGCAAGCTACGGGGGAAGGCGAGTAAAGGTCAAAGGAAGAATATTGGTCAAGGATAAGAGCGATACGGATGCGAGGGCTCTCTAGGATTATGTGGAGATGCTTAGAGGCAATAGGTGTCGTACACAAAGGCCCATATTCCATTTGAGGCGTCACATCTGGAGTGAGTCTGCGAAAGAAAAAGATTACGAACATGTAAGCCATATCGTCTGATCTTAGAGGTATGGTCCAGCGCTATGTGAATAACCCTTATTAGGGAAATAACTGTAAGATTGGACCCAGGGCAAGCTACGGGAACGTGCTTGCCTTATCCCATCGGTCATCCAATCTCTACAATTCTTTAAGTCTAGTGGACAAATGGACAATCTAGATTAATGTCTCCTTTCAAGTAGTCAGGAGAACACCTAACGTTCCCACCCTATAAAAGGCTTTGGACAATGGAAAAAATCTCAGTTTTGAGATTGTAATGTGTTAGATCTTATTTGGATTCAAAGTGTTCAAAGAAAGCAAGTGACTTCAAGATTGTGAAGAAGAGAGAGTAGCGCCCCACCGTAGTATTTTAATATTATTCAGGTATGTTAGCTCCTAAAATTTTACTGGGAATGTGGGGCAAATGTGTATGAGTATATTGTAAGATTAGGCTTCACATATTCTATAACTTCTCTCTTTTTCCTATACGAAAATAATGTATATCTTCTTCATTATGTTTATGGATTATCTTTATATAGTGATTTTGAGATGAAGAGTTTGAATGGTGGTGATTGTGATTTTTGGGTGCATGAGTCTTTTTGGAAAATGGAAAAAATCTCGGTTTTGAGATTGTAATGTGTTAGATCTTATTTGGATTCAAAGTGTTCAAAGAAAACAAGTGACTTCAAGGTTGTGAAGGAGAGAGAGTAGCGCCCCACCGTAGTATTTTAATATTATTCAGGTATGTTAGCTCCTAAAATTTTACTGGGAATGTGAGGCAAATGTGTATGAGTATATTGTAAGATTAGGCTTCACATATTCTATAACTTCTCTCTTTTTCCTATACGAAAATAATGTATATCTTCTTCATTATGTTTATGGATTATCTTTATATAGTGATTTTGAGATAAAGAGTTTGAATGGTGGTGATTGTGATTTTTGGGTGCATGAGTCTTTTTGTGTGTCTATCATCATGGATGGGTTGAGGAGTCCCCGCGCCATTCCTACAGCACGTTGTCATGAGTTTCATACAGGTAGAGAAAGTCTCTGTGATGATCGGGGTGGAACGTTTTCGTATTGGTCTTACATGATAAACAGGTAGAGAGATTCCCCAAGGTGTCTTTGAGTCGGTTGATCTAGTAAAGTGATTTTTCGGGTTAATCATGTGTGCCTTCTTCAGGTGTATTGACTGGATTAAGTGATTCCTCGTGTCAGATGATTTGAATGGGTGAGTTAGCTTACATGTTGACTGGGTGGAGTGAGTCCCAGTGTCAAACTGTGGAGTGATTCTCGAATGGTATTTATATGATGAGATATGATGGATTTTTACGTACTTTGATAAGATGGTGAT
This sequence comes from Juglans microcarpa x Juglans regia, assembly GCF_004785595.1. Classification (NCBI taxonomy): domain Eukaryota; kingdom Viridiplantae; phylum Streptophyta; class Magnoliopsida; order Fagales; family Juglandaceae; genus Juglans; species Juglans microcarpa x Juglans regia. Next base: position 30,989,128 of record NC_054602.1, on the reverse strand, counting down.
TCCTTGCCTTGATAATAACTATGCTCAGAGGGTGATTTTTCGCCATACTTATATACTGATATTTTATTTAGAGGGTAGGTTCCTGGCCATAACTATGGATACATGTATTTATGCCAAAGGGTGATTCCACCTCATGCATAAATATATGTGTTCACAGATCATATACATGAAATGGTGCATGCATAATCATTTACATTGTTTCTCATTAATAGTGTTGTCATAGATGTTGAACCTACATTTGGTTTTGTTTATTGGAACCGTAGACCTTGATACAGATATAGCCCAAGAAGAGTTTTCTGAGGAAGAAGGCAGATCTTGTCCGAGTCATAGAAATAGAGGCCTGTCTCCATTATTTGTTGTTTATATTTTGATAAGATGTACTGTTTAGTCAGATGACAAATCATGCTTGATTTATCATACCTAGACTCAAGTGATGGACAAATGGTACAATATAATATTATTTGAGAAATAAAAATGACATTTGGATATTATTGTTGTTAATGGACAAACCTCTTACTAGTTTAGACCTCTAGTAGAATTAGTATTTAGTCTTTGGACTAAATCTCTACTTATTCTGCTATGACTTAGTTTACCTATTGCGTATTTTATCCATGATTGCGTGCCTAGACTAGACACCAACATCGGGGTGTTGCCAGCAGACTAGCATCCCTGATATCATGGATCCTCGCCAAACTCTTTACTGAGGAACGAGGCGCCACATCTGTTGTCTTGTGGAAAAGTATTATCCTTTTAAGTTTTCTAAGAATAAGAAAATTAGTTTAAAGTTTCAATTGAAGCATTTTGAAGTTTATGTGCTTAAAAATCCGAAACTTCAAAATTTGTCATCTATTGCAGACTTATGTCGAAAATTGGTAGAGATAGAGAAATCAAAGACATACTATCCTATTGATAGATTGATTCATCTTGTTTTGACTTTTCCAGTATCTATAGCGACTATTGAATGGCCATTTTCAGCTCTGAAAATTGTTAAAATAAGACTTTGTAATAATGTTGAGGATGAATTTCTAGCAAATAATTTAGTTATCTACATTGAAAGAGAAATCTCTAAGAATTTTTATTTATTTTCAAGTATGGATGATTTTGTTTCTTTAAAAAAGCCTATGTTACAATTTTAGACGCTATATATATTTTTTTTGTTTAATATGTTTGTATGAGTATCTTTATATTATTTCAATGATATATTATTCTTGGCACATGATATACTTTTTTATGATACATAGGTTATATTAAACGTATTTTATTTCTATTTTAGATTTCACTATCATATTTTTCTATAGAGTAAGAAAAATTATTTAGAAAAAAAAAATCTTGTTATTTTTAAAGGTTCCGACCCTCACTAAAATATACCAAATTATTTTTATTTCAACTCAAATTTTATTTATTTGTATTTGGTTTAAAATACAATTGTGTAATCTTATCATTGATATATGAAATATACACATAGTATCGATCACGAGCGGATTGGTATAATATGACGAGATGATATATAGAACGGGTAATTCTTATCCAACCAAGCTGGTCCCCAAGGCTCAAGCAGCAGACCACGTGCATGGATGCATCAAAGTTCGTAGAGATCAGGCCGTAAAAAATAAAAGAAAATAAAAAAGAAAAAAAGAAAAAGAAAAAGCTCGGATTTTCTACTCCAAATAATTTTAGAATTCGATAAAAATAAAAGTCCGAATTAAGTTCTATGTCTCTCAGAGAGAGATCTCGAGGAGGAGGATAAAGTTCAGCGAATGGCGAAGGATCCGATGCACAGAAACCCTCTCTCTCTCTCTCTCTCTCTCTTTATATATATGCTCGGTCAAAACCGTTTCCTAGCTGTTGCCTCTGATCTCTCTCTTTCGTAGACACAGAAGCTCAGGAGAAAAATTACCCAAGGCGCAGAAAAGATGGTGATTCAATTGATTGATTATTACGCACATTCCATTCTGTTTGCAGGAATATCTCTCTACACCAACAACACGATCTTCTGATCTTCTTTTTTATGTTCTACCTAATTACCTCGTAAATTGTTTACAAGTATGTCGAATTCAGAGCTTTTTCTCATCAAAGACGATGAAGATGAAGTAATGAGATTCAAAATCTTGGGGACAACAGCCTCTTCGAGATTCGAAGATCACGATTATGATCATGATCATGATCATGCTATGGCCATGGACGTGCCGGAGCTTCGTCAACGTATAGAACAAGAAGACGGAGAAAAGAAGGGAGAAGAAGAAGAAGATCAAGATTGCGATGTTTCGGTTCCTGCTGTGGTTTGCAAAAGGCTATCTCTAGGAGAATTAGTGGAGGTCGAGGAAGACGACGATGGTTTAAAAACTCCAACATCTTTGGATAACAAAATCCCAGCGATCAAACAGTGCCCACCTGCTCCAAGACCTAATAAGCAGCTGCCAATGAAAAGAAAATCCTCGATCGTACTAAAAAAAACCCCTCAACCACTGAATCTACTAGAAGAGATCGAAGCACTCTTTCCTCTCTGGATTGTCTCTGATTTGCACCGCAAGATCAAGAAAGCTCGACGAGACGATGAATAGATCAGACTGTAAATTTTAATTATTTGGTAAGAGAACTTTGAATATTAACAAGGCTCTAGATTCTAGTCCATGAACATGATATTGATCATGAATTGAGAATGATTTATTTCTTTATAGTCATTGTTATTGATCTTCTTCTTCCTTTTTTTTTTTTTTTTTTTTTTTTTCTTTCTTTTTTTTTTCCTGGTCTAGATCATGATTTGATGGGATTGTTTCTAAGACCCAGATGATGGCGTAAAGCGAAAGTTTTGCAAAAGAAATCATCAAAGATATTGAAGTACAGTCCTAGAAAAAAAAAAAGGAGTTAGATGTACTGGAATTCTACTTTTCTCTGCGCCCTCGGGTTCTTTTGTACGTACTCAAGGTGTTACGCTGTTCTAAAGATCGGAATTTATTCTCAGAGACCGAATAAAAACAATAGATTTTAAATCGTTTTCTTTCCGAAAGATTCTATCTTTCTTTCCTCTCACGCTTGTTGAGTTAATAGAAATGTTTTACCCAACAAATTTTATAAAAATAAAATTATAAATTTACGTATAAATAATAAAATTATTTTTATTATAAAATAAATTTAATATATTATATAAAATCATGTCAATTTATAAATTTAATTTATAAAATCTTTTTATATTGTAACACTTATCTTTTTGAATAATCTTTAAACAAGATGATCATTCAAAAATTTTCATCCATTTGCTTAACATAATATTATATGTATATGTGTATATATATATTATATATATTGACGAAAGTTAGAATATGGATAGAGAGAGGCAAACATCCTCCATGATGAAACTCAAACACATGCTGATTAAACTAATCAATTGTAAATGAATATTTATGGGAACATTCCCATTGTGTAAGAGTGTTTTTTTTTTTTTTTTTTTTTTCAATTCCACGTTGTAAACAGATATTAGTACTCGAATCCATGATCAGAGGCTATGAATGCGTACAATCCATATGGGTTTAGTGATTATTCTTCACGAGGTCGACTTATTTATTTATCTTATCCTGATCTTAACGTACAGTAGCCAGAATAAAAAAATAAAAAGAAATGCTTTGTAAAAAAAAAAAAATTATCAAAGAATTTCGTAAAAATATACGCATAAATTGAGATGATTTAGGACCCGTTTAGATACAGAATCGCATTTCATCTAATTTTAACTAATAAGTTTATTATTATTTATAAATTATCTCAACCCATCTCATCTTAATTTATTATCCAAACAATATGTCAAATTTAATTTTGATATTGTACACGAAGGCATGTCCGTTTATAACATCAAATTGTGGCCCAATGATATAAGAACTCTAATTACCGTTTCTATTAATTTAGCCATAATATATATATACTAAGCAAATTACTGAAGTTGGTTTGAGCGGGATGGATGGATCAGCACCCTTAATCTGGTTGCATATATGGCAGCTGGTTTTTTATGACGGAAGAAATTGTCACAAAAAACCCTTAAATACATTAATCAACAATCATTAAAAAAAATTTTGTATCATATTGTGACTTCTAGCTAGTACCTTTTCATGACTATTGGTTTTCATGACTGTTGTGAAAACGATGATAGATAAAGCAAAAGTAAATACAAGCAAATCAATTACACGACACAAAATTAACGTAATTCAGCAATGTGTCTACATCTAGAGAGTTGCAGAGGATTTTATTGTATTGAAGAATCACAAAATGTACTTTGGGACAAAATTTCACTGTCCAGAATCATAGAACTTACTATACTATTCATTAAGTACATATTTATAGTGTCACATGACGTAAATTTCAAATTTTCACTTTTATGCATTATTCGTTTGAGCTGAGTGTTGAGCGCGTCTCAACACAACTCTCTGTGTTAGCTTCACTCGAATTACTTGTTGCACGACCATCGAGTGAACTTTCTATCTCGTGCTTCCTTTGATCGCAAACTCTTTGTCTATACTCCATGACCCAAGACTCCTTGAAAATCTACAAAAAAATTATAATACATCATTATCGGGTAGAGTCATCAAATCAGGCTGACACACTAACAAACTATGTTCCACAAACCCAATAATGAGCATTAAGTTGACATTAACGTTTGAAAGTTTTTTTTGTTGAGAATTAAGCTTATTTTTGTTTCTTCAGTTCTTTATGTTGAATGTTAATATTGACATTCGAATGTCAATTAATATATTAAAATATTTATATTTATATTCAGGCAATATTAGATAATAATTACATTCGAACCGCTACCTTAATAAAACAAAATTATGTTCGAATATTAATATTGGCATGCAAACATTAATAATAAAAAATTGCTACGTTCTAATATTAAGTACCTCAAAAGTTATTGTCGAATGTCAACTTTTACACTAATAGGCGTTCACATGATCAGTAAGTATCTTGAGGGAAATTAGGAGTCGCACGGCATTACTATTATTGCTCAAAAAAAAAAAAAAAAAAAAGAAGAGAGAGAGATCAGAGAGAGAGCCTGCATACTGTAGTGGTACTATTGTGCATTTGGTGTAATTCCCTGGCCTCTGTTGTTTCTCGTCTTCTTGAATCTTCCATTTATACAGCCTCGCTCCCATCTTATAATTAACATCACCTAGCTCTTATATATATTTATATATATCAGTTAATAATATATATATATATATATATATTATATAGTCCCTAATTCACATTTCATGACTTTTCTAAAGAACGACTACTAATTTATAGCTAATTCCTTCCTATATTATATATTTGAAGAAAGGAAGTTTGTCCATCTCAGAATATTTTCAGGCCATCAAATCTCACGGTGACACATTGCGGCCGTTGGCCAACCTCTCCAACACGATGAGTTCCAATCTTATCTCCTAGGAGGACTATATGATGCTATAGTCACGTCAATATCTACTCGGGTTGATCCTATGTCTGCAGAGAATCTTTTCAATCTGTTATCCTAAGAGGTGTGATCATCGAATGATGTATCTCTTGAAATGATACCCTCTAACATGATGATGGTTCCCATAAGGGGTGATATTTAATGAAGTGTCACTAGACATAACCTTTTGATTTAGTCAAAAGGTTGTGTCACTTCTTAAAGTTGCGACCTTTGAGTTACCATTGGTTTACCAATAGTTGTGTCAGTTGCCAATAGATTGTGTCACTTCTTAAGTTTGTGACCTTTGGGTTGTCATTGGTTAACCAAAGGATGTGCCATTTGCCAACCAGTGCATGATGGCCAATAAATATGGGTCATTGGTGCACAAATGAATGCACTCAATTTCCTTTGTTTATCACCAACTTATAGGACAGATACCCTCATGGGAGTGTCACCATCTTGTCAAAATACTGCTTCCATTTGTTCTTTATTTCTCAACAGTGGTATCAGAGCCTAGGTCATGATAGAGAAAATTTTTCCGCGCATTGTGAAGACAATAAATAGGCAAGTGCTTGGTTTGGCAATCACACTTGCATATTATAATCTTCGCTTGCTTGAAAATCTGAGAGAGAAACTTTTTCAGATCACGGTGGGGGGTCTAAAGTATACTAGAAATTTTCAAAATCTTGTAAGTTGCTATTATTTTGAAGAAAAATATTGGCATTATTTTACACAAAGAAACAATGAGTTATCTAGCCCATTTGCACACATTGTCGCTGTTTCGGCCGGTCGCCGGAGCTCCTCACCGTCGCCGGACTTCGTGGACCTCGGGAGCACGTCAGAGTCCTCGTCGCCGGCCACCAACTGGTCTGACGGAAGTGAAGACACGAGCTTCACTGTTTCTGGAAAGTCCCAGCGTGAGGTTGAAGACAACCCAGGACGTATCGTCCAATGGTCATCCAGTTCGAAATCGGGAGGGACAAAACGACAATGTCATTCAGCCTGTAGATCCAAACAACAACGTCGTTTGGTCCAACAGTCAGGAATTTCAAATTCCTTCTAGACTAAATGACATTTTCGTTCAGTCTAAGGAGGAAAAAGACAATGTCATTTTCGGCACTAAAGAGACATAACGGTCACCTCCAAACGGCACCGTTTTGCCCCTTCAAGCCAAGCCGCAAGCCAATCTCCGAGCCGAGCCGCTTACTGAGCCGTTGACCGAGCCGTCGACAGTCGGTTTTCTCCAGAACCCGGTTTGAACCGGCTGAACCGGTTTACTCGGTTTCCTGACCAGTTCGTGATAAATTTTTTCAATCGGGCCGTACGAAATCATTTCAAGCCCGATTTGATCCGTTCAAAAGCCGTTGTGCTCCAAATTTCAAGCCAAAATATTACAAAGCACCTGTTGGTCGAAATTATCGCCAGAAATTCTTTGAAAAATGTGAAACATCAAGGAAAGGTGGTGGATATTCTCGATCGGGGCGTCACTTTCATTATTCTCCTTATTTAAAATATAATAGGAGAATTTCTAGGCTGCCACATTGGATTAAATCCTAGGGTTATTATTACTATTAAGTTTGTAATAGTTTTAATTTTTTCACAGTTGAACTATTATATTTAAATAGTATATAGTTATTATTTTTACATTTTTCTTGTTGATTAATTTTCAAGGTTTATTATTTATGGCACCAAAGAAAAGTATTGATCCCTCAAAGATAGAAAAATTGAATGAAAGAAATTTTCGGGCCTGGAAAAGGCATATAACTTTTCTTCTAACCCATGAAAAGACCTTATATACATTAACAACACCAAAGCTAAGGGAAGAAATTGTAGAAAATGATGAAAGTGAAAGTGGGAGTGGGAGCAGCGTTTCAAATAAAGATAAATGAATAGAACACAATGCATGGGCAAAAGCTTTAATTTTTCATTGCATGAGTGATCATATTATTCCTTTATTTGAAGACTATAAACTGCTAAATTATGGATGCAATTGAAACAAAGTATGATTTAAGATCGGATAATTATACAGTTATTATTGGATAAGCATAACCGGACTTGTATGAAAGAGAATGATGATATTGGTGATCATGTACTTCAAATGAAGTTAATTGTAAAAGAATTACATGATGCCAGTCATCCTCTCACTGATAAAATACAAGTTACAACCATACTAAAATGTCTTTCTTCATCTTGAGATCACATTGTTACTTCTTTAACACAGTGAAAATGAAGTAACAATAATATCGCATCCAGTACTTTTAGTACTTGAAGGAGAAATGATGAAGAGAAGAAATAAAAATAGTAAATCATCCAATTTATTGATGGTTCAGGACAAGCGTTCTACATAGAACAAGATGAAGTCAAAATAATTTAAGAAAAAAAAATGGTTAAAAAGGAAACATAATAAACAATTTTCTGGAAACTATTTTAAATGTGGAAAGAATGGGCATTACAAATCACAATGTCCTAATAAAGGAAAAGTACAAGAAAGTAAGGAAATTGTGATGACAGTTTCAGAAGTAATGCTAGTGGAACTAGCGTCAGATTCATGGTGGGTTGATTCTGTAGCAACAAGACATATATGCAGGAACAAAGACATATTTGTCAAACATGAAGATAAACAAACAGGAGAGCATAGAATGTATATGGGCAACAATACATACTGCGATGTCTTGGGACAAAGTACATGTAAATTCAAAGTGAATGGTTCCATTATTTTACTAAGTGATGTTTTATATGTACCTAGTATTCGTATGAATTTTGTATCAATGCCTGTACTAGATCAGAAAGGCTACACAGTTGAGTTTAAGTATGGAATCGTTGTAATTAGTAAAGGCAATGTATCAGTGAAAGGCATGAAAGATCACAATATGTATGTACTGAATGTTGATATTAATAAAGTACCTATTTCTGAGTATTTGAATGTGTCTACAGATTGTGCATATTTATGATATTTAAGATTAGGCCATATAAATAAAAATAAAATGATCAGAATGTGTAAAAATTAACTAATACCACAAATAAACTCAGATAATTTTGATACATGTGAACCATGTATCAAAGGAAAAATTAGTAAATCTTTTTCAAAAAGTTGGAAATCCACGACTTTATTAGAAATTATACATTCTGATGTTTGTGGACCTTTTAAAACAAAAACCCATAGAGGAATGAAGTATTTTATTACTTTCACTTATGATTATTCAAGATATGGGCACATCTACTTACTCAAGCATAAATCTGAAGCAACTAAGAAATTAAAACAATTTAAATTAGAAGTAGAAATTCAGTTGGGTAGACCCATTAAAAGTTTAAATAGTGATAGAGGAGGAGAATTTGAAGCTTTAGATAATTTCGATAAATTGAATGGTATAAGATACATTTATACTAAGCCATATAAATCTCAACAGAATGACATTGCAGAAAGGAGAAATAGAACTCTATTGGATATAATGCGATCGATGATGGCATATGCTAATCTACCAATACATTTTTGGGGTGAAGCATTATCGACGGCTATATATATATTGAATAGAGTTGAAACTAAAGCAAAATCTCTTACACCTTACAAGTTATGGACGTGACATAAACCAGACTTAAGAAAACTCAAAGTGTGGGGTTGTAAGGCACAAGTGCTTATCCCAAGGCTACTAAGGAATAAATTAAAACTAAAACTTGGGAATGCAGGTTTATTAGGTATGTAGAAAATATAAGTGGTTACAGATTCTATCATTCTGAAAGAGGATTGATAGAAAGTAGGGATGTCGTTTTTTTGAAAAATACGAACCTTATTACTCTTGTTGATCATATAGATTTATTAAATAATTTAGAGAATCAATAGATCTCCACAAAGTCTGACAATGAAAATTCTGATATTATTCAAATCCAGAATAATAAAAATAAAAGAAAGTCAGATGAAAATCAGTCTTCAGGTATTGATGTTGGAGATAATGGGAGTAAAAGATCCAGAAGACCATTAATATTATTTCAAGATCATTATACACTAAATACCAGTTTGGAAAATTTAGATAATGATTCTGAAAATTTTTCTGGGACAGTTAATAATATTGATTTAGATAAATGGCTTGACGCCATAAAAGATGAAATAGAATCAATAAACAAAAACAATATTTGGGAGTTAACAGATCTTCCAAAAGATAGAAAAGCTATTGGTTGTAAATGGGTTCTTAGAAAAAAATTTAAAGTTGTTGGTAGTTTAGAAAGGTACAAAGCAAGGTTAGTGGCCAAGGGATATACTCAACAACCAAGTGTAGACTTTGTGGATACATGTTCGTCTGTTGCGAAATTCACATCCGTAAGGATCATCATGTCCATTGTTGCCAGGATGAATTTAGAATTACATCAGCTAGATGTAAAAATAGCTTTTCTCAATTGTGAATTAAAAGATGATATCTTTATGATTCAACCAGAATGATTCCAAATTAAAGGATATGAAAAGAAAGTCTACAGGTTAAGGAAGTCACTGTATGGACTTAAGCAATCTTCAAGACAGTGGTACTTGAAATTTCACTAAGCCATTTTAGAAATGGGATATGAAATGAGTCCACTAGATCATTGTGTATACATATGGAAAAATGATAATAAATTAACATTATTATCATTGTATGTTGATGATATATTACTAGCAGGTAATTGTCTAGATATGATGCATGAAACAAAAGAATTCTTGAAATCTAAATTTGAAATGAAAGACATGGGTGAAGCCGCCTATATTCTTGGTATAAAAATTTCTAGAGACAGAAATTCAAATCTATTATATTTAAATCAAGAAAAATATCTAGAAAAAGTGTTTAAAAGATTTGATATGGAAAATTGTAAATCTTTAAGTAAGCCTGTTTGCAAAGCTCATACTTATAAAAATATGGATCCAAAAAATAATGAGAAAATAAGTGAAATGCTTAAAGTTCCTTATGCTCAAGTTGTGGGAAGCCTCATGTATGCAATGACAAGTACCAGACCAAATATTTGTCATGTAGTAGGATTGATAAGTAGATTTCAATCCAATTCAGATAAAGAACATTGACAAGCAGTGAAGCGTATAGTAAGATATTTACAAGGTACCAAAAATTTAAAATTGTGCTTTGGAAACAGTGATCTAGAATTAATTGGCTATAGTGATACTGATTTTGGAAGTGATATAGATGATAGAAAATCTATAACTGGATATATATTTCTATTTGGTGGAATAGCAGTTTCTTGGTTAAGTAAGAAACAAGGTTGTGTTGCTAAGTCTACTATGGAAGCAGATTATATTGCTTGTAGTACTGCAGTGAGTAATACGGTGTGGATAAAACGTTTTGTTGAAAGCTTGAATTTGGATACATCCACAGAACTAATCAATGTGTTTTATGATAATCAGTCTGTCATTTCTTTGATAAAAAGTGAAACACAGAGTTCCAAAGGAAAACACATTGATGTGCATTATCATTATATTTTAGATATAGTGGAAAGAGGTGAGGTCAAGGTTAATTTTATTTCCTCGACCAAAATGGTAGCAGATCCGATGAACAAAGGTTTATCTCTGGAGAAATTCAGAGAACATGTGACTAGAATGGGATTGAGAGAAACCTAGATGAAGCAATCTCATGGTCGACATGCATAACTCAGCAAATTCTGGGGACGCCTAGAAAATTGGAGTTATGGTGAGACCCAAATGAAAATTTCGGTCATTTGTAAAGTCACTGATAAGGTGATCAAGAAAAACCTCAGGAATAGCCTTAGGGTGAGTACTTGACGAAATTTCAGTGAAGGTTGATTAACCAGGTAAAATGTTGATCATGGTAAAGTCGCTGATAAGGTGATTAAGGAAAGACTCATGTGAGTAAGTACTTAACGAAAATTTAGTACCATTCACTAAAGTTTTAGTGAAATGTGATTTGATTATCCAAGTAAATGGTTAATCATTTGCAAAGGCATTGATAAGGTGATTAGGGAAAACCTCAGGAATAACCTCAAGCGGAAGTAGTTAACAAAAATTCAGCGCAGGTCGATACATGTGTTATGTATTCGACTGAAGTCGTCAATTGTGACAGGGGAATGAATAATTGATCCAATCACAAGATATGGATTAATTGATCCAGTTAGGGAGAATTGATGTCGTTCACTAAATTTTTCTTTTTAGTGAATGAAGTCACCCTTAATATGTGATCAGTGGGAGAACATATGGTAAATGGTGCGGTCATATAAGGTAATGACAAAAACGTGTGCATGTAGAGGCTTGTCATGCTCTGATGCCGATCTGCAAGAGTAGCAGATGAGAGTTGAGTAGTGGAAAGCTTATATTGGTATCAAGGTAAAATACTCAACTGGATCACACATTTTTGTGTAATCAAGTGGGAGATGTTATTCTAAGGAGTGTGATCACCAAATGGTGTACCCCTTGGAATGATACCCTCTAATATGGTGATGGTTCCCATGAGGGGTGATATTTAAGGAAGTGTCAATAGACACAACCTTTGACGTTGTGTCACTTCTTAAGGTTGTGACCTTTGGGTTACCATTGGTTAACCAATGGATGTGCCCTTTGCGAATCGGTGCATGATGGCCTATAAATAGGAGTCATTGGTGCACAAATGAATGCACTCAAATTCCTTTTGTTCATCACCAACTTGTGGGACAAATACCTTCACGGGAGTGTCACCATCTTGTCAAAATCCCACTTCCATTTGTTCTTTATTTCTCAACACAGTCACCTCTTCAACTTTGAGTTGAGAATTGAGCAAAATGACTCAACTCTAGAAGCCACTGTGGGCTTTGTCAATATAGCCACAAAATGATGGCTCTCAGGGTCATGGAGGGAAAACCAATTTCCAACGCTCTCCAAAAGAATATGCCTACCAGAACAACACTTCTCGTGGCCGTGGAAGAGGACACTGTAGGAGAGGAGGCCAATCTTCTTCCAACTCATGCCCTACCTGTCAAGTGTGTGGCAAGACTGGTCATACAGCAATTCGCTACCATCGTTTCGATCAAGCGCATCAAGGCATTCCAAACATGCTAGCATACCTAACGTCCCAACGCTCAACTCAGGACAACTCTTGGTATCCTGATATAGGACCAACCAATTATCTGACTCATGACCTTCAGAATTTGAACATTCATGCTGAACCGTATCATGGTGGTGACCAAATACAAGTTGGTGACGGGACATGTTTGCCGATCCAAAATATTGGAACCTGTGATCTCACTACTCCCACTAAAACCTTACTTTATCTCATTTACTTCATGTCCTTACTATTCAAAAGAATCTTATTTCAGTAAGTCAATTTACTAAAGAAGATAAGGTTTATATTGAATTTCACGTCTCTTCTTTTTTGGTGAAGGATGAAACGTCGGGGAAGGTGTTGCTGCGCGGCAAGTCTAAGGATAGGCTTTACAAATTTCCAACTACCTCCAGAGCACAACAATCCTTCCTCACTCAACAAGTTCCTCTTGAAGTTTGGCACCGCCGGTTGGGTCATCCCTCTTACCAAACCGTCCAACACATTGTCTCCAAGATTTCTTTACCGTGTTCTTCCAATAAAATTCCTGGAATATGCACTGCATGTCAATAAGGAAAAATTGTTGTTTACTGTTTTTAGATTCTCAGTCTAAATCCAATGGTCCCCTTGATCTGATTTTCTTGGATATTTGGGGACCCTCTCCAAAATTGTCTCAGAATGTTAATAAATATTATGTTGCATTTGTTGATCATTTTAGCAAATACACCTGACTTTATCCTATCTCGGTCAAATATGATGTGTACAAAGTTTTTTGCTCATTCCAAAAACTTGTTAAATGTCAGTTCAATTGCAAAATCAAATCTATTCAAATAGATTGGGGTGGCGAATACCGCTCCCTCAATAAATTTTTTCTCAACATTGGAATCCAACATCATGTTACATGTCCTTATACCTCTCAACAAAATAGGTCAGTAGAAAGAAAACATCGACAGGTTGTTAAAATGGGTCTCTCTCTACTCTTTCACAGCTCTGTCCCACATCAATTTTGGGATGACGTCTTTCTTATGGCAGCCTACTTAATCAACAAATCGCCCACTGCTCCTCTTGGTATATCCCCATTTGGAAAGCTTTTCAAACAATCCCCTAATTTTTCTCTCCTAAAAATATTCGGTTGTGCATACTATCCTTTCTTACGACCATTTAATTCTCATAAACATGATTTTTGGTATAAAACTTGTGTTTTTTTGGGCATTAGCAACATGCATCATGGGTATAAATGCTTGGACCCATCTACTGGGAAGCTTTTTCTATCCCGGCATGTGATATTTGATGAAAATCCTTTACCTTTTCATCAACCTGCACCTTATCCTGCCCCAAATGACCTTGCAAATTTCGAAACCACATCACTGTCCTTCCCTTTAAAGCCAACCGACAATTCAATTGGTCCTAAGTATTGTTGTGTCCAACCACTAGAAAATTTATCAAATAGATATTTAGAATGCCTTCCTTCATGGTGTACTGTCCGAATAAGTCTATTTGGCCCAACTCGTGGGTATGTTGATCCAAACTTCCCCTCTCATGTGTGCAAGCTACACAAAGCGTTGTATGGCCTGAAGTAGGCTCCTCGGGCATGGTACTTTCGCCCCAGTGAACACCTGCTCTCTCTAGGTTTCGCAAACTCAAGCTCAGACCCTTCACTGTTTATTTACAACTTTGGTTTGACCACTATTTTTGTCCTGGTATATATGGATGATATCTTAATTATTGGTTCTAGTGCTACTGGTGTCTCCCAGCTCATTACCGATCCTAGTATGGAATTTGCCGTGAAAGATTTGGGAGATTTAAGCTAGTTTTTGGGGATAGAAGCCCACCATATACCATAGGGAATTTTCTTGACTCAACGCCAATACATCCTGTACTTGCTTTGATGAACAAATATGGGTGAAGCCAAACCCGTGTCTTCTCCCATGTCTTCCTCTCAACAACTATCACTCTTTGCAGAAAATCCTTGTGCTGATCCTTTCCTTTATCGCAGCGTGGTTGGAGCCCTCCAATACCTGTCCTTGACATGCCTTGACATCTCCTTTGCAGTAAACAAAGTATGTCAATTCATGCGCAAACCAACTGAGGTTCATTGGTCTGCCATGAAACGCATTCTAAGCTATTTGAAATTCTCTATTGACTTCGGCATGCTCATTCAACCCAGTTCATCCACTTAATTGTTAATCTTTTCAGACGCTGATTGGGCAGGATGCCCTAATGATAAGAGATCTACCTCCGGATTTTGTATCTACTTTGGTAAAAATCTCATCTCATGGAGCTCCAAAACGCAACCTACTGTTGCTCAATCAAGTATAGAGGTTGAGTATAGGGCAGTTGCTCATGCCACTGCTAAGTCCCTTTGGCATCAGTCACTCCTCAAAGAACTTGGTATCTTTCTCAAACAGTGTCCCATTGTGTGGTGCGACAATATCAACGCTACTTACCTCACGACGAATTCAGTTTTTCATGCACACACAAAGCATGTGGAGATAGATTACCACTTTGTTTGGGAAAATGTCCAGCACAAGTCCTTGGAAGTTTGTTTTATCTCCAGTAAAGACTAGCTGGCTGACAAACTCACAAAACTACTGGTCTCTACACGTTTTTCTCTTCTGAGGGACAGACTCAACGTCATTCCCTCCTCGTTGAGTTTGCAAGGGCGTGTTAAGGAATCATCACAAGATCAAGCTACAATCGTGACAAATACACCATATTCAAAGGGATAGGATCACTGCTAAGGATCACTGTTGGATTACTCTCCTCATTCATAGGGATCAGATCACATACATCCCATTGCATCTTCTCCTTACAGGAATTGTTACAGCCTTGTATCAGGAATTCTGTCCATATTTTTAGCAATTCATATTGTGTATACATTGTAACACCCCGCTCCTTCCTTCTGACGTACTTTCCTTCTTTCTGACATAAGCAAATTCGAGGATGGGATCATGCAACTGTCCGCCCCTTCTCTCTAACTACTGCGAGCCTCGTCATGCATGTCGAATCCCGATGGCGTGTTTCAAAAGATATTAGGTGACTTCTAAGGCACGACCAGTGTTTTAAATGTATTGAAAATATTTATAAGAAGTATTTCCAATGTTATTGAACTAAGTTTGATTTTAAATACAACAATTATAATATTCTTGAATAGCTCCAAAAATATTATAATTTTCGGAAATCATTTTAATAATCGGAAATCATTTTAATATTATTATTAAAATAATTTCAGTTATTTAAAATATTATGGGATTTAAATTATGTTGAAAGCTTTAATTAATTAAATGATTTTATCCTTTTAAATATATTAAATAAGACTTCATCATTTATTAATGATGAAGGAATATTATTTTATAAACTAAAGTTAGTTTAAATAATATTCTATCTTAATTCCTCTAAGTGCTTTTAATTAAGTTAATGTTTACGCATTTTCAAATCAGTATTTTAATCATTCATCGTTAAATCGTTTTGAAGACCCCAAGACAAAGGGACTGGGTTAAATACCCAGACCCCTCTTCCTTCTCCCTCACTTTTCCCCAACCCTCTCTCTCTCTCTCCTCCCTCTCCCTTGTGGCTTGCACTGCACGATATCCTCCCCATGTCCGATTCCTCCACTACCCAGCCCGGCACCGCCGTGCAGCGGTGAGCCTCACCTCCGCCACCATTGGCACCTCCTCCCTTCGGTGAGTTCTCCCATGCCGGCCCTTTTCTCTCATGCTCTCTCTTCCTCTCTCTCGGCAGTGCACAACTCGAATGGGCTTGATGTTGCTGCGCCGCCGTCCTCCGGCGCCACCACCTCCACGGTAGCTTCTTCTCTCACTGGCCATCCTCCTCCAGCGAGTTTGGCCTCCACCATGCAGCCCTCCCTGTCCTTTAACGGTAAGTAGCCGAAATGGGTTTTTAACCCATTTTCCCTCCTTGCGCAGTCGTGCGCGGCCACCCACGGCCACCAAGCGCTTCCCCATCCCTCCCCTTCCTCCTCCACGTGACCCGAGGCCCATAGCCTCCCTCCACAACACGGGCTCTCTCCCTCCTTCACGCACGGGTTCTCCCCTTTCCACCGTCATGCGTCGCCACCCATGGTGTCCAGCTACCGTCATGAGCCTCCTCCAGCCACCACCGACATTTCCCAACCACCCATGGCCCCGATTTGCCACCCATGCATGCACAATCTCCCTCACTCTCTCTCCTGTACTCTCCCTCATTCCCAAGCTCAATCCACCTCCGTAGGCCACTGTGGCGCCACCACGAGTTCCACCGTACCTCCCTTAGCCCCTTCATGGCCAACCATGACCAGCCAATCTTTTCTCCCATTTCCATGCCTCAAGACCCATGGGTTCCCCTTGGAAAGCCACGGCTCCCTGTGTTCCGCCACCCCAGCCACCATGAGACCACCAACAACCTCCCTTGACCTCTCTTAGCCAAACCCTAGGTCCAAACCACCACTTTATGTGGTGGGTAGCCACTGCACGTGATGGACAGCCACTGCGCGTGGCTGACCGCCACTGTACAAGGCTAGATCCACCTTGTTACGCTCATTGCCACCATCACAAGGCCACCTTGAGCCCTTCCAAGACCACACTTAGCTATCCAAACGCCCAAACAGTCACTGTACTTGGGTTAGCCACCACGTAAGACCCTTCCGACATCATCAGCTGTGATGATCAGCGAGCAACACACGGGTTATCTCGTCAATGGTATATCCCTCTATCCTTCGTTATTTATGTTAGATGTTGATTAGTTAATTAGGTTGTAGACTGTGCTGTTAGTATTTGTGGAGTTCGTTGTGTTGTGATGTGCGGTGTAGTGAAGTGTTGGGCATTCTGTGTAGTGAAGTATTGGGTATATCTGTCTAGTGCGCTGTGAAGTGTTGGGCGTAGTGGGGAAGTGTGCTGTGAAGTATTATGGACTGTGCTGTGTAGTATGGTTGTGGAGTATGTGTTGTATTGGTAAAGTAGTATGTGGATTGGGAACAGTACACCCTGAGTGTACTCTATGTGTGACGTAGTATGGGATAAGGAGAGTATATGTAAAATATATCCTTCTGGCGTATTGTGGAATGGGAAGAGTACACGTGGAGTGTACTCTGTGTGGTGTGGCGTGTGTGAAGGGAGTACACATGAAATTTACTCCATGTGGTGGAGTGATGCACCATATGGCGAGTATACCATAGTGGTGATGTGGCATAGAGTGTGTGAAGGGAGTACACGTGAAGTGTACTCCATGTGGTGGAGTGATGCACCATATGGCGGGTATGTCATAGTAGTGATGTGGCGTAGAGTGTGTGAAGGGAGTACACGTGGAGTGTACTCCATGTGGTAGAGTGATGCATCATATGGTGGCTATGCCATAATGGTGATGTGGCGTAGCGTGTGTGAAGGGAGTATACGTGAAGTATACTCCACGAGGTAGTGACACTCCATGTGGCGTGTCACAGAGATAATGATGGTTGTGTGATTGATAGGCATGGAATGTGATGAGTAGCGTCGGGAACTGCGGAACAGTATCCCGAAGTAGTTATGGCGTAGCCTGTAGTCTAAGGTGACAAGTGTCACCGTGATGGACTTATGGCTAGAAGTATGCGTGAAGTGGCAGAACAAGTGTAAGAGTGTGCAGCGGAAGCATGACTGGGGAATGTCACGAAGTGACACGACCACTGGTAGTCGTGCTCATGATGGGTGAGGAGTTAGTGTAAAAATGGTGTAGCAGAAACGAAACGAGATGTCACGATGTGACAGGAGTACGTGAAGAACCGTACTCGTGATTAGTTAGGAGTTGGCGTAGAAATGGCATAGTGGAATGTCAGGTGATGTGACAAAGTCATGGCGTAGCTTGGGTATAGTCTCAAGCTATATGACGTGACATAAGGCGTGATTGTGAACGGAGTCTTGTCGTGTTAAGTGTTGGGATGAACTGTCAAAAAGGGACGGGTAGCATGAAGAGTGATGCTAACTGGGTTAAGAGAAGGTTGGTATCGGAGTATGGCCCTTGTCCCTATGAGCAGGTGATCAACATTTTATATGTTGGTCTCAGGTGATAAAGAGGTAAGGTACATATGTAATCTGGTTAAACACATGTGCTGGACAGATTCACCATATGTAATGGGTAATCTATCCTTGGCACAATTACACGGTGCTTAAGCCTCAGAGTAGCTTAGAGCCATGTGGCTTGTATGGATGGGAATGAGGATTTAGTGTGAGCTAAGGTGCATGGAGGTAGTGATGGGTGTATTATCTAGGATTGAGATGCGTGATTCCATCGGTCAGAATCATGAGTCAAATGTGGTTAGTAAGAAGAGTAAGACGAATGTCTTAGTGTCTTAATCTTAAAGTGAATCACGGGTTAACTTTAGTGGATGAGCACTCGAGGCAACACCTTGATTGGAAGATGTGGTAACCATAAGTGGTCCCCAAAGGGTTTAGCATAGTAAAGTACACGCAAGAGCACGGGATAGAAGGAGAGTGTTCCAAGTGAGGTGTAACTCTAATTCTAGTTTAAGTTGCTTATGCATTAGATAGAGAATGACGTTAAGGTTATGTGAATACATGTAGGTTGCCATCTAACACGCACATGAATGGACTGTATGATATGCAAGTAGCATGGAGTCCAGGTAAGTGTTACGTTCATACTCTTCTAGAGTCTTTTAAATTATAAAGAGACGAAACGAAACGTTTTTCTTTACGATGCTTTACGAAAAGACACGAAAGACGTTTTACGAAAGAAAAAGTTAAGTGTTCAAAGGTATACGTATGTACGGTCCTCATTGGCAGCCCATTTTTACGCAACGAAAGTATTAGTTATACGCATGTGAATGGATGATTATACGTTGTATCTATTGTATGTATTTTCCAAAGAAAATCCATGAGTTGATGAAAATGCATGAAAGACATGAAAACGGAAGTTTTATGGATCCTACAAACCGATGCTTTTATGAGTGCCATGAGATGATGCTTATGGATACCATGAAAGATGACGTTTAAGGTGATGCTTATAGATGCCATGAAAGACGACGTTTAAGCTCATGTATGTTTTCAAATGACGTTTCCCACGAATGAATTGTTAAATGAAGGATAGAGTTGAAATGAACTGAAAGTTTAAGCCCATAACTTAAACGATGATTTTCCATGAACTGAACTGTTAAATGAAAAGAACTGAACTATAAGAAATGACTGAACGAATGAATGTTTTAATATATGAAGATACGTAACTGCCAAATGAATGAGTGCAAATGGTACCAATGAATGGGCAGATTGCAATGCCGGGTAAGTAGTACTGGAAGTGCACCCAGTGTTGCCCCCCATGAAAGGGATTCCCAACCCGTGGCCACGGGCAGTGTCCGGATCCAAAGGAAGACCGCTAACCCCAAGACACGGGCGTAATAGTGTGTACTGGCCTATGAAAGTGATAAGAAAGAATGTATGAATGCATGTATGCATGAACGCACGAATTTTTAAGAAATGAAGGCAGTGATGGGGGAAACGTTTTACGAAAAGAAAGCCCATTTTAAAAAGAAAACTTCGTCCAGTGATGTTCTCAAATGAACGCATGTATGCATGAACGCACGCACTCTTGCAGAAATGAAGGCACTGACGGGGGACACGTTTTACAAAAAGAAAGTCCTTTTTAACAGAAAATCTTGTCCAGTGATGTTTTCAAATGAACGCACGTATGTATGTACGCAAGTACGTATAGTATATATGAAGGATGAATGCATGAATGAAAACCTATGTTGTTATATTTTAACTGTATGAAGTAATGTTTATGAGTCATCGACTCATTTTGATTTTTATGCATGTCCTTCCCCCCACAGGAATTGAATGACCAGGACGGACACGGCCCATAGGGAAGAGCACGAAAGTCTAGGCATGAGTTTTAATCGTACGAGAGACCCTTTTATTGTAAGATTAATATTTTCCGCTGTAAACCTCTTTTATTCTAAAAGCAAATATTATTTTATAAACGTAGAGTTGCACCCTGGGTATGCAAGTAAAAAGTTTTAAATCGAACGGTAATTCCCGTCGTCCTTTCTAAAAACATTTTATAAAAAATCTCACCACAAGGACGGACGTAACATACATCCCATACTTTTATCTATATAACAGATAGCTCTCTCGGTGTATCATGACACAGCAATTTCAAAACTCTCATTATTATAATATCTTATACAACACAAAAACAAGTTGATCATCAAATTGTTTATTTATTTATTGTTACCAAGAGTCACAAATATCCTACTAAGCTAAGATATGCCAATTTTATAACAAAAATTCTACTTTCACATGGGAGGCGTACCCCCCGCGTACCCATGGTTCTACGTCAGCCTAAGTGAAATGGTGTGTTCGGCGTTCGCATCATCTCATGAAACGGTACCCCATTTTCATTTCCTTCTGATTCGGCTGATCATGAAACTCGAAAGCCACCTCCTCGTTTGTTTTCCCTCACCCGATTGAACACCTCATTTTCACCTCAGCAAGGTACATGGCCATGGAACCCCGCACAGAACACAGCAAGCTTCCCAAGCAAGCTACGAAGACGATTCACGCAGGGAGGTACGGTGGGTGGTCGTCTTCTTCGGCTGAAACAAGCTGCCCCACAGACGTGCAGGAAGACGAAACTCGAAGGGAGGTTCCAGTTGTTCTCATCTTCTTTATCTCATCTTCTTCTTCGCATGCCCTAAACCGAATCGGCCATTGGTAGTGTTTCTTCAACCAACGATTTCGATGTTCCCAAAATCACTGAATCGGTATATGCACATGAGGAGGTTTACTGGAAACAAAAACCCTAACCCTAAAGGGAGATTTGAAATTCTTTTAGATTCAAAATATCACTTGATTTAGATTCGAAATTACACTTGATTTCAAAATTCGTTTAGATTCGAAACCCTAACCTTAATCGATATATACTCTGTTTATTTTTTTGTTCTTGATTGTTTCCTTTCATTTCTTCTTCTCCCTTCAGTTTGATTAGCAGTAGCAATGATTTCAAGTTTAATTGGCATGTCGAGACTTCAGTACTGATTGATAAGCATCTATTTCTTCCTTTTTCAAATGTGGGTTTTATTGTTTTGTATAGGAATAGATGAGTGTTCCCTTGAAAAGTCCTATTATACTTGTGCTAACATTCACATAGCATCTGAATTTTCCTTTGTGATATTGACTGAAAGTGTTTCCTGGAACAAATAAGCATAACTCATGTGCGTAGTAATTATTAACCTATAGTGTATCTCCAGAAACCGTACCTCACCCAACTTATCGCAACAATTTGAGTCTCAAAAATCTATGAACTTAGTATATGACTCATAGATCTGGGAACTTCATTAATATATAAATTTGGTCATATAGGATATCAAAAATGAGTATGGTTACGATATAATAACTTGTGTAATCATGTGGTGTTGAATGGGAGGCTATATTTAGGCGGCCAAGTGTTATGGACAATTACGACGAAAATAAGCGCTGCAAGATTTTGAACAATGCAAGATTTTGAACAATTGCATATGCAGTCCAAAAGTTTTTCTTTATTATCTCGAGTTTGTAGTCTGAAGCATTTGATATTCTATTAAATTTATGGAACTCTATATGCAGTACTTATGGAACTGCTTAGCTGTCCATAATGGAAGCATTCCTTCTTGGTCATTTTATATTATTATGCGCAGGTTCCAAACATTAAGGCTGAAATTGATACTATGAGTATATTATAATTAGCTTCTGCTTCTTTCTTGTTGTCTTAGATCATGTTGTTAGGATATATGTGGTCAACTCTAAATGGTGGGATGGGGCTATGTTGTGTTTGAGTTAAGGTGGGATGAAATCTTTAATATAATATTTCACCGTTATGTAATGGCATTTTAATCTTTTCTGCTTACTGTATTTATGGTAGCAAGCAACTAAAATGGTGATTAATTATTCACTTGGTTGTTCTATTTTTCTGAAAATTGTATTGGATTAAATTTAAGAATATGTCATCATCTACCATAGACTCTTCTTCATCTTTTGGTAAATGAAGTATAGGTCAACCATTATGCTTTTGTGAAGTTGAAGCCCAAGTGAGATACTCATCTACTACAAGAAATCCAAGACGACCCTTCTTAGGATATCCTAAGTACAACACAAAGGTAACTACATTCATGTTTAATAAAATTTTTAATATTATGTGCATCTAACATGTTTCCAAAATATGTTTAAAATGATTAGGGATTACCATATTGTAAGTATTTCAAGTGGGTAGAAGGGGATGAAGGAAGTCTGATCTTCGAGAAATTCACAATGAACTGTTAAGAATCAAGAAA
Organism: Juglans microcarpa x Juglans regia; assembly: GCF_004785595.1. Lineage (NCBI taxonomy): Eukaryota > Viridiplantae > Streptophyta > Magnoliopsida > Fagales > Juglandaceae > Juglans > Juglans microcarpa x Juglans regia. The sequence goes on along the minus strand of NC_054602.1, from coordinate 30,966,429 downwards.
GAGCTGAAGAAGATACTTGACGATATCGAAAAGAGCAAGATTGATCTCTGTAAAAGAGCAGATGAGATCGAGATGAGAGAGATGGCACTATCCCATAGAAATGAGGAGGTTGTGAACAAGGAGATGACGCTTGTTGTACGCGAAGCTGAATTAAGACGTTCACGCACACTACTCCAGGTGTATTGGGCATTTACATTTGTTGTAGCATGTTATTTGTATTGTCGATAAGTGACTTAGGATTAGTGTTAGAAGTTAGTTGCTATGTGTATCTAAATTGTTTATATATTGGTGATGTTAGAACTTAGTCTGATTGTGTAGATTAAGACACTCAGAATATTTTCAAAGTGTAAGTCAGAACTTTATTTTTATTTTTATGTTAATGACTTGTGGAAGAAATTGGATGAAGCTACCGTGTTTGACTTGTGTAGGCACATTCTTATTTTTATTTTATATTTTTATGTTAATGACTTGTGTTGGCACATTCCCTACTTGGGTGAATCTATTCTTGCTTGAAACCAAATTTTTTCTGCACCTGGGTGAAATCTGTCCAGAAATGGATGCACCGAACTATAATATGCATTTTTCTATTGTAATTACATGGCTCATAAATGCACCTAGGTGAAATCTGTTCAGAAATGGAATTACATGGCTCATAAATACACCTGGGGGAAATTTGTTCAAGAAATGGATGCACTGAAATATAATCTACCAAAAGTGACATTTACAAAGTGACATGAATATGTGTAAAAATATAACCTGCATTAACCTATCCCATTTACAAAGTGACATTTACAAATGCCATTTACAAAAAGACAACTTACAAGTTGTAATTACATGGCTTAGCATCCCCATATCCAATTTAATTTCAACAAAAATGTTTAAATACCCAACCACATAAACTATATATGCAAATATTATTTAAATTAGTTCTCTGGGCTTCCAACCATGGTTGAACTAGTTGTGATCCATGGAGTCCAATTTGCACCGATTGTGATCTATCCAACCCAATCGACATCGGTTGTGATCCATCCAAATCAAATTGCATCTGTAAGGATTAATATGCAAATATTAGTGTCATGTCAATGTTACTAATTGAATCTAAAAAGTGCAGAAATATTATACTTTCTTGACTCCCAACCACTATTTCTTCGAGCTGGGCTCCACCAATTACATTAACTGATTTGTCTTGAACATGCTAGTGATAAATAACAAAAATCAATACATAAATATAAGAACTCAAATATAAATATAAAAAAATAATATACTTGCACGTAACTAACATTGGACATATCTATCTCTGATGGGCCAAATAAATTCCTGCACGTGTTCGGCACTGGTGTATCTCCTACATCTCTCTAATAAATAAGTAGGATTGGCCATTTGTAAGCTTTTGCATTAATAAAATAACCAGCCTAAACATGTATATTTAAAATTGAATAAGGTGCACTTGCTTACGTTTCCGGTTTACTGGTGCTTTTTTTGTCTTTTCTTTAACTTTCCGCATGTCTTTCTCTATCCTGGATGCTCTCATGAGAGATGGGGGTCTACCTTTCCCTCTAACAACTACTGGACTGAGTACTTGCTTTGAACTACCCACTGTGGTTGTCTCATTTGTCATATAACCAACATTGAAACCAGTGAGGGTCATCGATGGGGTTCTTCATTCTCACTATATAAGTCAATCATAGCATATAACTCATGTGTGGCATCCTCAGTATGTTTTTTTTTAACCCGCTGCATGAGTAATCATTTTATAACAGATTTTCAATAGACTTGAATATCTGCTAACATCTGGCCGCTGATCTCCTGCGTCATAGCTGCTATGGATTAATGTGTATCTTCTTTTGATGTTTTTCCTTCATCGGTCTAAAATGTACTTCTCTGGTAGGGATTTTATCCCGTTACATTTAAATACGGCCAAAATGTGCTTGCGTAATATACCCCTCATCTAAAATAAACCACAATAGCACTTTGCATCTGCATCTTCCTGACTAAAGTCCACAAAATACTTAACCAACTTAGTAAACTCCTCCACATGAACTTCATCCTCTACCAGATAGGTCTTTATTGCACCATCCCTCTTAAGTAACTCTGAATCCAGATCGATAATGCTGGCAAGTTGCAGCTGAACTTCCCTAAATTTAGCATTTGTGTACAACTCTTGAAATCTTTTTTCGATTGGAGATCTAGATATGCATGGAATGGTAACGCTAAATGAGTGGAAGTCCGCGCTATTTTCATTCTCAATTTTTTTTTTCAATGCACTATCAAACTGGTCGACAAACTCTTTTAAGTTTGTCTTAGCATAAACATAACCGTCGAAAAAAGCATTTATGCTTTCCCTGCGCTGCGTTGTACTCATTCCAGCCCAAAAACACTCTTTCAAGAAGATCGGCACCCAATGCTCACGCTCAGTGTATAAACTTTTCAGCCAGGCATTCTCATGCAAGTTGTAAGTGTTGATTAACTGATCCCAAGATTTCTCAAACTCTTCAACACTTTGGGTGTCATAAACAAATTTCATCAATGCATTTTTCATCCCACTTTTGTAGGAAACATTGGGGGATAACTTTTCAGAAACTTTTTTCAGTATATGCCACAAACAAAGTCGATGTTGGCTTTCTGGAAAGACAACAGCAATTGTATTTTTCATCGCTCTGTCCTGATCGGTGATAATAGCTTTCGGAGCTATAACACCCATACACTTCAACCAGGTCTGGAATAACCACACAAACGTCTCCGTATCCTCACTAGAAATCAATCATGCTCCCAACAGAATTGATTGCCCATGGTAGTTTACACCAACAAATGGTGCAAATGGCATCTCATATCTATTCGTCAGGTATGTAGTATCGAATGTGACCACATCACCAAAGTATTGGTAGGCTTCCCTACTACGGGGGTCTGCCCAGAAGATATTTTTTAACCTCCCTTCATCATCCAAATCCATCAGCGCAAAGAAACAGGGATTTTTGCATTGCATCCTACAAAAATACTCTTGAATTACTCTAACACCACCTTTCCCAAGTCGTGGATGTCTTACCTTGTCGATATAATTCCGACAATCTTTTTCCAAAAAGGGAAGGTTCTCAAATCCACCAGCGCCAACGACGAGAGATCCGAAGCTCTTATTCATTTGGATGCCAGTTTCATCGTTGATATCTAAGACTCTTTTTACGGAGTCACTCATTTCTCTATTACATCGAAAGAAGCGAGATTTATTTGGACTGAGGCCGTGGTTATGGATATTATGAATTGTTGTCAATCGGAACTTTCCATAAACTTTTAAGGCATTATTCTTTGCCTTACATTCTGTTTTTCCTGTCGGACGTGGTCTGGCGACATTCAACGTCCTATTCCGGGCCTTCCCACCACGGACACAACCAAGGGTGACATATCGAGCAGTCTCATCATCCCCCTTCTCAGTCCTTCTTGTCATCACCCCAAACCCACATTTCTTAGCATACTGCTTATAATAATTCATTAATTTTTCAAAAGAATTAAACTCCATCCTCGACTCTGGCTCCTCAATCGTATTACCATCAACTACATCCTCTAACTGAGATGTCCTGGCAATGCCATCCTCAGTTTCCCGTGAATCTGGTGTATCTTCTTTACTTTCTTCTACTCTAAAAGAGGTACATGGAATATCACTGTGCCTACAATCAGGCGGTTCCTCTATGTTTTCAACCCTTCTGCTCGTAGCGGAGCTTGTAGTCATGAGAGGAGTCGGGTAACCAGCATTCTGCAAAAAGAGCGAAAAATCAATAACATTAAACTTAAAATAAAAAATAGGCCAACTTATAAAAACAAAAATACAAGAACACAATAGTAACCGTGCATGTAATTTTCAAAGTTTGGACAAGTTGATGGTATATCCTAACATGTTATTATACAACTTATTCATGTATTTTGGAAATAAATATCAACTCAACATAGTCTTACAAATATAAATATAACATACTGTGATTGGGAGATTTGAGCTACATGGTATTAGTAGAGATGAGTGTTCTTCCCCTTTTTCCATGCTGTATCGGGGATGAACTGCATGATTCCACAAGAGGAATTAAAACTGGCCATACAAGTAGTCCATCCTGAATGCAAAACTCTAAAATAAACAAAACTTTCCTATGCTTCCATTAAGCAACAAAATCATTTCTGGAATACCATGATTCCAAGACATTAAAAATATCTCTAGTACTTGAAAATGTTTTGTTGCTTTTGGAACATGGCGGGTAAAAATATCTCTCCCTGCTTTCTTTCAAATAGATATGCTCAATATGTTATTTAATTGTTGTACAAGGGAAAGAAGTTTGCTTTTGGTTTGCTGTTCTCTAGTAAATGTCAATTTGATGTCCGTTTAATAAAGAAAAATCATATTTATCTTGGAGAAATTTTATAATTTGTCATTAAGTAGAAACAATTTTGAAGGTCTTGTGTTTGCTCTGCTGGAGTGAATCGTGTGAGACACTTGGTTTTCATGTTGACTGGATGGTCATTCTATTTTCTTTTATAAATGCATATGACAATTAATTTCATTACTTGTTTCTATTTCCAAGCTAATATTGCAAATGTTATCAGCACCATTCAACAGGGTCTTTGAAGACAAAATATTTAATGAATCAACATTTAATGCAAATGTTATCAGCGCCATTCAACAGGATCGTTGAAGACAAAATATTTAATGAATCAACATTTAATGCAAATGTTATCAGCACCTGCTACATTTGCTTTCTTCCTCTCCAAATCAACATGAAATATTTATATGCATCCTTTTACTTAGCTCAAAAGCACTAGCTTGTACGTGCAAAACATCACAAATAAAACAAAATAAAATGTGGCTCCCGCTTTTACTTTAAGTTCAGGTGCAAAAATTGTTTGTCCCTTCTCACTTTAATGTGAACTTTCGGATTTTTGCTTGCATTTCAGTGGGAAAAAGAACTGCAGTGGGAGCAAAACCCAAGACCAAAAGTGGGAAAAAAAAAATTGCAACTTCAATGTAAAGAACTGCAATGGGAACAAAACCCATCCATTTTGTTTCTATAAATAGTAATCCAGGTTGAGAAACCTCAGTCAAGAATCAAAGAATGAAAAATACAATCAAACCTCTCAGTCTACCCTTTGTTCAAAGAATCAACGATATAGAAAAATAGAAGCATAAAACAGAGGAAAATAGAATCAAACCTTAGTCTACACAAGACGGCACGACGGCACTCTCTCAAACACAGAAATCGACCACCGGCGCAGATAAGGGTTCGACGGCACGATGGGGGTTCGACGGCACAGCGACGCAGTTTCTTCTGGGATGGGTTTTCGACGCCACGATGGGGGTTGGTTCGACCAGACGACGGCAAGTAGCGGCAAGTAGACCTTCGTTCTTCACAACACATTGGGGTATATTTTGATTTTGATCTGGTTTCGACGCTCGTGAGGGCATTTTCATCTATCTGAAATCGATTTTTTTTTTAATAATATCGGCTGACGTCAGCCGGTTACACAAAAGGTACGCCATGGTGGGTACCTGTAGCAGTTTTGATTTTATAAAGGAGACAAGCAACCATATGCCAACTTAGGCCTTAGCTAGATTGTGCAGCTTACTACTCTTGTATCAAATTGTAATTTTGTTTGTACAAAAATGATTGCGCCTAACTTATATATGTGTTTTAAGTATAGCTGACTTTAAATTTATCCATTCTACATGCAAGCCCTCGGCATGAAAGCCTCCATGAAAACCCTTTTAAAAAAATGAATTTCACTAAAAATCTTTTTCTGATAGGACCCACTTTTTTCTCATATGACTTGTCTGGCCGTGCCTGCATACATGGGACTTGTACAAGTTATTATCATACATACTAATACCTACTAAAGTGATAAATTTAAAAAAAAAAAAAAATCTATTTACAAATCAGTGTGAAAAATATATCCTTCACACCATGGATATGACAATATTTGATTTGTAAAAAATTTGATTTTTTTTTTTTTACAAATTAGGTATTGCCATATCAACAGTGTGAAAAATATTTTCTCTGACACCAACATATATACGAGTAGAACTACTCTATCTATATTTTAAGTAGTAGCAATGCTGACAAGAGCTTGATGGTGATCTAATAGTATATGATCCGGTTCTCCAAATAAAAAACCTGGATTGGAAACCCACCTTTGTGTAAAAAATAAAAATAGTAGCAAGTTAGCGACGCTCATTATGCATACAAAATTGCTACAAGCAACCAGGGTGGGTAACCCCTAGGGAATTGGTTGTGCCATGTCAGTGGAGATATTTTTCTTCTCTTTAATCTATTTGCATCTTCAAAATTCTCCAACTATATCTGGTAATAATCCCATATTTCTTTAAAAAAAAAAATCTCATATTTTAAAGCACACGATTCCACTTCGATTCTCTTAAAATCCTTTTAGAAAATCTCATTTTTGCACCTTTATGAGCCCTAGATTTCTGATTTTATTAGCTTAAAGTTTTCCTTCATTTTCCTTCGTTTTATGAGGGATAGGAAATTCTCACGGCCCCATGACTACTGTGCTCAAATTCACACCTTCCAAGGAAACGGCTTCATTCTCGTCACCCTGTTTCGCTGCTTCATATTTAACCACATGCACGCCGATCGCATTGCTAGCTCTCACTACACTCATCGTACCAAGTGGGATGACCTCTATATGAACACCCCCTACCACTTCACTTCCTTTAAACTCGTGTCTTTATGTGGCGAGTTCATTAAAAAGGGTATCCAAGTATCCGATGACAGTCAGAAAATAACGTAAGAGTTGTAATCTTGATAAGAATTCAAGGGAGAAATTTAGCACTAAGTGTTGTACCATACTGAGCTCGGATGGGTACACACGGGAGGTGTGGTCTGAGGACAAGATAGTGATACAAATGGGCAATTCGAGCTTGCATACGGTTCGTGGGAGCGGCGGTGCGAGCCCCGGGTCCGACAGTGGTAGTTTTGGGTCAAGTTCGAAAGATGGGGGCTGGGGAAAGTCCAATGTGGGGAATATTTTTTTTTTTTTTACGCCGAAGGTGATTCGTATGGGGCTCGAGTACCTGGAGGGAGTCACCATGCTGAAGGGGTTGAAGAGGAATGGAGCTGGAGTGAAAATGAAGCTTGTTGAAGACGAATAGAGGATATGAAAAAGGAAGGAAGAAAAAACATGGAGGGAAGAAACAGAAAAACGAGGCCAAAACGTCCATTTTTATTTTTCACGGGGGCAAGGTTCCCCCAACGATTCCCCCAAGCGGATTGCATATCATATTTTTCTTATGCATATATATGCATTTATCGATCTCTCTTCCATCCTCTAATAACTTTTATGATTTGCACGATCTCTCTCTTCTCTCTCTTTATTATATTATGAGTGTATTGCATGTTCAAACGTGCATGTTCGATCGTTTATTATTTGGTTTAGAAATGACCAAAATTAGACCCCATATGTATATACATACATATATATATATATATATATTAAATTATATCCCACCAATTAGGAGTAATGCTCGCAGCCCCACGCACGTACAGACGTGAAGAGATGTGACGAAGCAAACTCTTTTGACCGTTTCTTTTCCTCCAAATACATAACGGTAACTAACTACGTACCTTCCCCCTCCTTTTTCTCTCTTTCATGCTTCCTCCTGGAGCTAAGTCCCAATTCCTTCTCCTTTCCTCACGTTGCTGCAGACTTACCATTTTACGAATGCACCAAAAATGGAACCCAAACGAACCATGACGATGAACTGGGATGGCCTCGGCGACGACGGTGACGAAGATGCCGACCGCTTCCTTGAGTCCAATGATCGCATTTCCTCCGCCGTTTCCCTCGACCTTGCCTCCTCCTCCGATGACGAAGACTTCGACGAAACTCGTACATCCTTCGCCTCTGCTGTCTCTTCTCTTCGCTCTGCCAAATTTAGAAACTCGATCATCTCCGACTCCGCTGCTCCTGATCTCAACTATGATATCTGGATGGCTACGCCTGGTTCCATCAATGAACGCCGCAAGCGCCTCCTCCAAGGAATGGGCTTGGCCACGACCGGGATAACAAGAAAGACTTCCTTAGCTTTAAACGTGTTGTTTCCGATAAGTCTTTGTCTTCAAGGCCTTCTCCTCCTCCTCCTCCTCCTCCACCACCACCTCCTACTAATACTACTACTTCTGCATCTCCTTCTTCTCCAAGTAGAGATCAACTGAAACAAGTCGAGCCTCTGCATTCTCATTCTCGTTCTCCTTCACCCTCAGATACGCCTTCGCCTTCGCCTTCGCATTTACCGATCGTTCTAGTTCGGTCACGATCCGACGGGGACATTGAGATGTTGTCAATACCGAAACGGAGGAAAGAGGACCTAATCGGTAAAACATCGAAGCAACGGCTCACACGAACCTATTCGATGATATTAGCGCAACATGCTCGAATATGTCCTACGTATCTGGATGCCATCAGAATATCGCCAAAAGAAGCTGGACAAGTCTCCTCCAGACAACCAATTCGGCATAGCGGCACCCTGTCGCAGAGCTGTTTCGGGGCTTTCTTTCTAATCAAGAACTTGGATACGGGGAAAGAGTTCATCGTGAGTGAATATGGGGAAGATGGGATGTGGAACAAGCTCAGTGACCTTCAGACTGGAAAGAAGTTGACAATGGAAGAATTCGAGAAATGCGTCGGGTATTCTCCGGTGGTGAAGGAGCTAATGCGTCGAGAGAACGTGTCATCGAGAAATCTGAATAGTATCGATGGGAATGAAATCGACAGAAAAGTGGGCGTGAATTCGTATTTCTCGAAGAGTTTGAGAATGAGCAAGAAAGGAGGGGCTGCTCTGTTGAAGAACGTGAAGGGTTTGGCTAACTCGATGAGTGGAGTACTAATTGGTGAAAAGGAGAGGGAGATTTCACAACTTCCATCGGCGCCAGTGCTGGAGCAGAAACTGGGAAAGAATTCTAACTCCTCAAAATGGATAAAAGCCCAGCAAAGTGGCAAGTCGTGCAAGGAGCTCTCCGCTCTGCATTTGTGCCAAGAAATTCAGGCTCATGAGGGGTCGATTTGGACTATCAAGTTTAGCCACGATGCGCGGTTTCTTGCAAGTGCAGGAGAGGACCGTGTAATTCATGTGTGGGAAGTGCAGGAATGCGAGGTCATGCCTGTGAGGCTAGGTGAGGAAATTGGATATACGACCCCGCTTCATCATTCCTTGTCTGCTTCTGGAGAAAGACCTAATCCAACTCTTGGTGAGGCTATGTCATTGCCATCAGAGAAGAAGAAAAAGGGAAAGTCTAGCTCCAGAAAAGGGAACTCCATACCCGACTATGTTCACGTGCCAGAAAGCATGTTTTCGCTTTTGGAGAAGCCTGTCTGTTCTTTCCAAGGTCATCAGGATGATGTTTTGGACTTGTCCTGGTCTAAATCTCAGGTCAGTATGGTACAACAATTGTAGACAACATGATCTTGTACATTCTAAAAAACACTTCTCCAAAAATCCAGTATTCTGCCAAAGCCAATGTGGTTTCATGATGTGTAACAGTTCTTATATGCATTATCATTCAGAGATTGTAGTATAATCAGGTCCAATTTGAATGGATTTGCAGCTGTTGCTTTCATCTTCAATGGACAAAACTGTTAGGTTATGGGATTTGGAAACCAAGAGCTGTCTAAAGTTGTTTGCCCACAAAGATTATGGTAAGAAATCTTTACATTCCCAATACTATAAATTTACAGCTTTGTGGTTGGAGTTTGCATCTTCAAACCCCCTTAATTTGACAGGTATCAAAGCATTGCTACTCTTCTCTCTTATGTCCAACCATGTTTATTTTAGACCTAACACCACATTGTATCCCTAAATTACTTTGGCTTTCTGAATGTGGATTGGTTCTGCAGTAACTTGCATACAGTTCAATCCGATAGATGACACTTATTTCATCAGTGGCTCACTTGATGCAAAAGTTCGAATATGGAGCGTACCCGATCGACAAGTTGTGGATTGGATTGACTTCCATGAAATGGTCACTGCTGCATCTTACACCCCTGACGGCCAGGTCCAGTTCTAATTAATTACCTTTTGTCTCCATATATATATATATATATATATATATATATATATATATAGTTAGTCTACAGTTCCCATTTGGGAGACTGCTCATGCAAACTTATACAGTTATGTTTAAAAAAATTTTAAAATTACAATAATATCTTTTTTAAAATGATATTTTTTCTCTTTTTACCCTTGTTCATTAATGGAACTGCATACACAATCTCTTATTCAGAACTGCAAATAGAATTTCTCACATATATATATATATATATGTATGTATGTATGAAGCATGACTTTGTTCCTTCAGTGACAATTTATGTTTTGAAAGATGTAGGGTGCCATAATTGGTTCACACAAAGGAACTATTCGCACATATAGCACAGAAGGTAAGGATGAGTTGCTTTAGTACTGCAACACTAAAAATTCAGTCAAACCCTTGCGGCCTAACGTTATTATACTTTCGAATGCAATCTTATAAAATTGCAAATCATAAACCTTAATTGGTTGCATTTTATTTTGTGACCTTACCTAGGTTGCAAATTAGATCAAATAAGCCAGATTGATATTCAAACAAAGAAGAAATCTCAGGCTAAGAAGATCACTGGCTTTCAGGTAATCAATCTTACTTGTGTAACCTTTTTGTTTTCATTCCCTAAAGGCATGTTATAACTTTGTGAATGAAAAGTTTGCCCCAGGAAATCCATCTGAAGTGCTGGTTACTTCAGCTGATTCCCGGATTCGAGTTTTGGCTGCATCAGATGTCACTCATAAGTTCAGAGGTATTTACACAGTCATATTAAGTAAAAAAATGTCTCCTGATCCACCTAAAACATGCATGTTTTTACCATTTTTTGTCGGTAAATCTTATTGGGTTTGTCAATGTTGGATAGCAGGTTTCCGAAATACTAGTAGCCAAATTGCAGCCTCTTTTTGTCAGCGTGGGAAATATATAATCAGTGCAAGTGAAGATTCCCAAGTTTATGTTTGGAAGCATGAAGAGCCCCGAAATGGATCAGGCATGGGAAAAAACAAGAGCTTAATCACCACCCATTCACACGAGCATTTCCAGTGTAAGGATGTTTCTGTAGCAATCCCATGGCTTGGCACCATAAAGGGTGAACCACAAGCCATGCCAACACAATCAAAAAGGCAGTCCAAACGCTACCCCACACAACCAACTTCAATTAATGGGTCGCCAACCAGAGAAGACAACCTTATAGCCAACAGTAAAAGACAGTTGCCACCACTTCCCAAGAAAAGCACCAATAACAACAATCTAGAGAGTGCTTCAACACCCCAAGAAGATGTCGGCCTTGCTCTAGTTTCTCAAACAGATCAATCTGGGATCGGAGAGTCATTCAATTCGGTTTCGAGCTCAGGTAGATATGGTGATTCACCCTCTATTTTGACTGCTAGGAATCCATCAGCATCATCTTCATCTTGGTCTTCTTCTCGGTCTTGGTTTGATGTTGGCAATAACCATGTCGCCCATACCATCCAACCAACAGCATGGGGCTTGGTAATTGTCACTGCCAGTCTAGGAGGTGAAATCAGGGCATACCAGAACTTTGGATTGCCGCATAGGATTGGCCGCCAAACCAATCTCTTCGGAAGCCCCACATGAGTTGATTTCTGTTGATGAAGATAGAATTAATATTCTTTTCTTGACAAAACTTCAGCATACAATATGAATTATATACCTAAGAATATAGTTCTTTGATGTGGAATTAGTTGCCCATTTTCCATAAATTCAAAATGCAGGAATGGTACTAGTTCACATTGTAATTAATGCCAAAAGTTTGTCGCACGAATATTTGTAAACTGTTTTTCTTTTCTTTTTCTTTTTTTTTTTTATATATTTGGGGACCCAGCCACCTTCATTTTGGATGCTGGAGTTATGTCAATCAGGCCACATGCCTTTGACAGAATATTTGTAAAATGTAGTCAATATAAATCAAGGTAATTTTTGTACGTATCTACCTTCGCTCAAAACCAGAAAAATGTTTAGAATTTCTACACATGATCATAGGGGTCATAATCTCATGTAATTTTAGCTCACAGAACAAAGGGAATGGAGCAAATCCCCAAAGTTCAAGTCTCGTGTATATGCCTCTTTATTTCATCTTGATTGAGAATAATTGCATATTTACCTTGCAAAAGAAACTCTGGTTTGGTCTCCTTGATCGTGCTTTTTAGGGTGCTTGCAGAGGAAAATTCTCTGGCAGATGTTGGGGGTGCTAGCTTGCACACCAGATTCTAGTATTCTACATTTGGTTAGATCACTTTCATACGGGTTTCTTCAGTTTCATATTGATTCTATAAATGTTTCTTCGCTATGATGTAAATAGACATATATAATCATATATGCCTCTTTTGGTTGATTGTTGTCCGAAATATGGTTGAGATAATTGAATGAATGATGCTTGATTTGGAGAACTTGCTCATGAGAGAAGCAAGAACATAGAGAGAAAATTCATGGGTTAAGTTGAAGGAACCGAATATTTTTATCACTACAAATTCAAATGAGAAATACTTTAACCACAAATGGATTCTACAAAAATAAATTCACATAGTAACATGACTTGATGTGGTACATCAAATTGTAAAGTTATTTTTATTGCAATATAAATCTAACGGATCATATGAAACAACATTAGTTTACTTTTATATAATTCATTTGTATCTGTGGCACTTTTTAATTTAAAGAGACTATGGAATTTAATGAAGATTCCATAATAACTAACAAGATGCCCCATGATAATTCGACATTTACAAAAAGTTTATAATCTAAAATATGTTTCTCAAATATGAAACACGAGCTCGAAGGTATACCTAGTTGGAAAATGAAGAGCAATATTTATCAGTAGACATCCTTCAAAATCTAATTTCCCAACTTGGAAGTAATTAAGTAATTTGGGGATTCTTGGAGAACTCTCGAATATTACAGATCCCTCTCTAAAAGTAGCTAACGTATACTTTGAGATGGGAGGTAACTGGGAGAAAATTGAGGAGCTAGTGGGGAGTAACCTCTGTGAAAAACTGAAAATTCAAAGTATCGAGATTGTCATAGGTCTTGATATTCCTATACGGAGAGTTGAACAAAACGGAAATTTCTCTACACTTTCAGCTCGGCAATTCACATATGATCACAGAGACAAAGTGGAGCGGGCTAAATTGATCTAGCATAACTTATTGCCCCGTAAAATTTCTACTATTATGTGGGGAGGTATATATAAGGCTTGCCTTTTGACCAAAACATTATGAAGTTGAATGTCTCTATGGTCTCAAAATATTGATGTTGTAAAGTGGTTTCTTGTAAGTCCTTAGATCACTCGCTTCTAATGGGAGAGATGCCTAATTATGTTTGGAAGTCATTTGAATCAGTCCTGGGGCTGAACGGTATCTTAGATAACTGTTGTGTTTGGAATTCTCCCTTCTATTATCAGTCGATTCCTGTGGCTATACAGATGTAAAGCTTGCATGGAGGGGTTGCTGAAACAGGGGAGCAAGTGTGCTATAAGATCAAGAACTTTTTAGCTCAGATTATTCATATCAACATGACTAAACCTTTCCTCAAGACTTTAGATGTTGTAGTTTTAAAGCAACTCATTGATTATATGCCTGTCAAAAATAAGCAAATTCAAATTTTGAAATAGATGCACCCTGCACTGAATTTTGTTAAGTTTAATGGGGACGAGAGTAGCATCAGGAATCTTGGAAGAAGCGGAGGATGAATTATTAGAGATGAGAAGGGTCACATGATATTTACTTTTGTCAAATATTATGGTATCAATTCCAACAATATCGTTGAGATCCGAGCCATCTCGGATGATTTGAATCTCTGTGCACAGATGAATATAACTCATGTTGAAGTAGAAACTGATTATCAGCTTGTGGTAAACTGGTGGGAGAATGGTGGGCTTGTCCCTTAGAGGAGTCAGAAGTACTGGAATGAAGCTATAATTGATGGCGTATTCAATGGTGGTTCGGATTTTCCACTCTTTCAGATAAACGAATCACGTTGCAGACAGATTAGCTAAGTTGGGTTCTAGTGGCAAGGAAGCGTTCTTAGAGAACAAAAACCAAAGTTTTGAATTCCATACCGGTTGAAGTACTAGAGCAGAATATTTCAATATCGGTACGTTTTGGTGTACCGTTTTAGGATAGTCAATATATATATATATATAGAAAAATTATATTCTAAAATAATATCAATACAGTCTTAAAAATATATATTTGAACAATTCAATAGTATTTCTAAGTTTAGTATTTCTAAGTTGTAATTAGTTCTCAATCACATTAATAAAAAAAAATCAATGTAAAAAAAAACTGCTAAAAAATATAAAATATCTTCATAAAAAAAAAAAACACAGTGCATATAGACTGCCATGGGCCCCTTCCGACAATCTGTTGTTTCTGATTACCTTGGAAAGATCATAAGGTCTAATTACCTCTTTTGCCCATTTACTTTACTTCAATTTATGTATTAGCATTTCTTGAGTATTTATTTCTTTTTTGTTAGGTTTTAAGGGCTTTATTAACTTGCTAGTACGGAAAAGGATGTATATATCTATGATGAAAAGGGTTGAGGCTTTTACAAGTTTTTCATTTTCTTTCAACATAAATATCATGTTTGTATACATGTTTGGTTAGTTTTATTTTATTAAGGTATGCATCTTGTTTTCTGTTTTTGTTTTAATGCTTATTTTATTATCTTGTATAATGCTTAGTTATTTATATAGTTGTTTTTTATGCTTGGGTTTGGATTTTATGATTTATTGTAACTATTAGGTGTCCGATTGTAATCACGGTATCCCTCCGCTATAAGTGAGGTTATTAATAAAATTCGGGTATCATTCTCTTTCTAAAAAAAAAAAGAAAAAAGAAAGAAAGAAAGAAGTAAACACAATCAAAACAAATTGACTAAAATTATCAAGTGCATGTTGTTTGCCAAAGTAGTCTAATTTTGAACATTTTCCTATCTACAGTATCAACACAAAGAGTAGATTATATAACACTAGCATTAAAAATATGTGAAGTTTAAATATAAGTGACAAATCGATTGAGTCATTGACAATATAAGTCATCAAGAGTTTATAATAATGATTTGAGCAATGTTCATTATGATCTTTAAATTTATCATCAACAATCATATATGCTAACATGACATATTTAAATGATTTCATATATCTATCATTTAGATTAAAAGTTCCTTAAAACTTATCAAATCAATAGATATGATTAGAAATAATGAAATGATCTACATACGATGAATGATAACATTGAACCCATTATATATCATTGCATGTATTTGGATTAGTCGAGGAGAACTGCTACATACATAAAGATATTATATAAAATAAACCCACAAATTGATGTAGTTTCATGAAATTCGTTAGATCTATTTTATAATAAAAATAATTTTACAATCTGACATATCACATCAAGCTACATCAGTTTGTGGGTTTACTTTTATATAATCACTTTGTGACTAAATTATTTTCCTTAGTCGAGACAAGTTAATATTCAAACTAAACATGTAATTGAACAGATTACACTTGCATATTGAGGATCACCATAAACTTGTTCCCTCTTACTTGCAAAATGGAAGAGAAGTATTATACATGGAAATAGATTTTACAAAAATAAATTTTCTTATAAATTAAGTTGTATCAAGGTGGTGTGTTCTCATCCATGCTTGCAATGATTGTTTTTCTTTCTGAAATGGAATGGAGTGTGTGTAAATATATATCTAATCTATTATAATAAGTGGTTATCTAACTGTAAATAGTAATTTTTGTTTTTTCCTTTAACTTTTCTTGTTTTTCCGTTAAATCCGTTAAGTCTTGTTTTACTAAAAGGTCCTTAAAATTCTTGACAATTTGACGTGTAGTTCCCTTATAGAGTTTAATGAAGGATCATGTTTTACCAAAATGTCATTAAGACCTATGACCATTTGACGTATAAATCTCTTGTAGAATTTAATGAAGAATCATATTTTACTAAAAAACCCTTAATAGCCCCACAGTTAGATACTTTGCTGAAATTTAGATTTTTTTTAATGTTGATTTTTTGTCTTTCTTTAGGTTTGTATTTTCTTTTTTTAGTCAAATAAACTACTGTCTTTTTTATTTTTTTTATTTAAATCATTATGTCAGATGTACCCGTAGACTAACGCACCCGGGGCCGTTTCCTAGCGTGCGTGTGTGTATATATATATACTAGGTGAAAGTAATGTGCAAAGCATGTTTGCCTAATTTAATTATATGATTATTTTCAAGAATTAGTCCCTTCAAGGGAGTAAATGAGCTAACACCGTATCTGCAGAGTCCAAATCACAATGGCAGGATGAAGATGTCAGGAAAACTGACGTCACATTGGGGAGTCGATTAATCAAGGTTAGCAGAAAAATACAAGCTTGTATTTCAAAAGAGAATATGGCACAAAAGGTTTCATACTTGAGTCTATAAACAAAATGCACTTTTGTATTGACATAAAATAGCATATTCAATAGTTTCTTGATGACCTTGAAACCACCAAACAATTCCCTTAAGACAGATTAAACAAGGAGATTGCACTACACACTGCAAAGCAATTGATATGACAAGCACAGCATATGGGGCTCATTCATGCTTTTTTTCACGTCAACTATTAATCTCTATCAACAACACAATTTTTTGTGGGATTAACTTAAAAAAAAGTTACAAAACTATGAACGCCAATAACTTTTCTCTTAGAGGTCCTGGAAAAGTAGCTTACTCCTTAAAAAAATTCTGCATTTGTTGTTGACCTTCAGCCACAACCATGGGCTCCATACCCTGAAAAGAAAGATGAACGTTCACATAAAGGTCCATCTCTGCCATTCCCTGTCCAATTCAGATGAATCATTCAACTCATCTCCAAAACTGTCCCATATAGGTCCATCTCCATCCTGCAAATGATCCCCAAGACAATCTAGAAAAAAGATGAATAAGATATACTGCTGCTAAACTACCAAAATCTCATATTCTACTCCAAAAGAAATTTATGCCATAATAATTGTGAAGATAACAATTAAAGAAAATATCTTGCATGAGAAATTTCAAAAGGTAATTCTTGAGCAGAAAATGTGACGTTTTCTTAAATAATTGAAGAAGAAAATAATGTTTTTCTTTTTGAATGCAAACAATAGCAAAATGGGTTCACTTTCATTTTGAATATCCAAAGTTGTTTTGCCTTAAGGATGTAAAAGGTCAAAGCAAATGTATTCGATCATATAAACGCATGGGAAAAAAGGAAGGTTTTGCTAGTATCAAAATTCACATTTAAGCATGGAAATCTTTTCTTATGATAATGTCATGCAGACAAAGAAAGCAGCTACCAGAGCAAGGGTCTCTTTAACTTTCAATTGCTGAAATTTATTTATAAAAGAAAAAAAAGAAAGGAAATGAAACAAAAGAGCTAAACATAAGAAGTTCTTCTCTTTTTTCAATTAACTGAAATACCCATGGAAATGCACGCGACCTCATGCATCATCCATCCTTATGCAGGTTGGAAGTGCCACTCAACACAAAAATAGAAAACGTAAATAAAATGTAAAAAGCATTTGATCATAAGTTTCTTAGCCAGATTTGCCTTAAAACATATAAATTAAAGTAATACCATGCAAATCATTTTCTTTACTAACGAAAGTTGAAGAAGAAATTAAGTCTGTCTTGGATAGCTTCAGACTTTCAGAGTAAAGCTCTTCAGCAAGATTGTCCTCCATCTGTACAAGCATAAACAAGTAAAACTAAAGTAATAAAGTCCTGCATATCAATAAGTAAAACACCACACAAAAAATGAGGATTTTCAATAATGAATTATCCCAACGGCAGTATTCAGATAAATCGAAAAAATAAAAACTTCAAGTTGCATGGTGCTTGCATAAACACAATCATCAACTTTAGAGCACCAAAGTAGAGAACATAAATGGGCATGCCTGAGTACACAGGTATTTTATATGAGAGAGGTGCCAAAAACCCAAAATGACACATACGCACACAAATTCCACATGTAATCGATGCAGTTCCAAAGCAGAGATTTGAGTAAAATAAAATGACCTAGAGATTTGAGTAAAATAAAATGACCAAAAATACACAAAAGGAAAACCGATGGAATTAATGGAAAATCAAAGCCTGTGTCCAATAAGACATTTCAACAAATACAGAGAATGCCCAATATGAAACCAAACATCAAAAGTGTGAACATTTACCACCAAGATCGATATTCCACAGCAAACCAGCAATCCTCTATAAATTTGTTTTTCAAGTTCATATAAAGGAGGATAGTTTCAAACAGAAAAGGTAGAATTTAATCACAACCACAAAAGAAGTCGGCTACCCCTTTCCTGGCTCTCTCTCCTCTTAGCTGTCCTTTAGTCGCAACCACAATCTTAGTAGGAAAGTCAATGAGGAGCTCCTAGCATATTTTGATCATCTTAACAGATCTCATTATTCTTCTTTGCCTGCCAGTTCAAAAAAGTTTGAGGGTAACTGGTGGTATCTGATTAATTCTCTTGATGATAAGTAATCGAATCAGAGAAAAAAATAAAGGTTACCATGATCGTGGTTTACGGAGGTGCTGTCTCGTGCCTTCTTGGCAATCAGTTTAATTGCCTTAGCTATAACCTTGTTTCCCAAAAATAAATATTTTACATGGAAAAGGGTATAAGAAATAGAAAGGCCAACACATAATGCGATAAACAGAGCAGTTTAAATTGGCAGTGTAAGGCTAGTGAGTACTCCAAGATAACAGTCAATTTGACCCAACAAAGGGAGACAATATTAGAGTTTAGCATTCCAAAAGCCATAAATGAATGTATTTATCCAAGCTAACCTTTAAACTTTCGTTTCTTGTTAGCTCTCCTCCTCTTCCTGTCTGCTTGCGTAAGCTCAACTTCTTCTTTAATGTCACCTTTGCCGGTGAACACTTCCTCAGGGGCCAGCATAGCAAAATGGGTCCCTCGCTATGTTTAGACTTACTTCTTGGAGGAAGTCAGCCACCTCTTTCCTTTCAGGACATTTGAAATCCATAAATTCAAAAAACTCAAGAACTTGCTCACGGGGACCCTGATACACAATCTGGGTCCCCAGATTTCAAACCTAAATGCACAACTCAAACAAAAACCAAGATTTCAAACACACTCAAGAGCACATGCAAAAGCTAAAGTTTCAAAATTATTCTATCCAAAGACAGCAATGACACCAAGGCCTCGCCTTCGACAATGAAACCAGCACATTTATCCGCATCGCAGCCATCAGTGGGCTTTGGCGAACCAGTGTTCAGCAGATCAGGAAATTATAGATACGATTCACGAAGATCAAGAGAAAAAAAGAAGAAAAAGAGACAAAGAATGAAAGGATTTTGGTTTTTGGAGAGTTGTTTGTGTCGGTTTGTATTTCATTGCTGATTTATCCTTGTGCGTTGATTTAAAGTTATTATAACGGAGGCTTAATGCAAAGTCAAATGGAAAACAAGAAAATTCTGTTTCGCTCTTTATATATATAGAGAGATATTGTTCATCTCCTTCGTATCCATGCCGTTCTTTGTCGAGGGTCACCGTAAAACACCACACCGTAGGTGAAACTTGAGGCGGCAAAACACGATGCACGGAAGCAGAGCAGAAGGTTCGAGTCCTCTCGCAACCATCGAAGACATTCAGAGACGCCTCCTCCGTCCATCCTCTCACCACTCAACTTCTCAAATCTCAACCATCTCATCCTCGTTCTCTCTCTTTCTCTGTTTCATAACCAATTCTACTGAAATTTCTTTGGAATTTAATTTTTTAAGGTTGTTTCATTCAACTTCGTGTTACAGAGACGGTCTTGGAAGCCACAACTCCTCACAATTGAAGGTGAGTTTCACGGAATCCTTGAGGAAGCAAGATGCGAAAGAGATGGAAAAAACTAGGACGAAGAGGAAGCTCGAGGATTACCTGGATCTGTTTCTTATCTCTACAATCTCTTCCAAAATCGGTGTCGTCAAGAAGGTTCTAGAGACGAAGCCGAAAAAAGATACCGAGGATTTCGAGTGGCCAGTAGACCAGTTGAAGGTGTTCGTGGCGGATTCGAGCAGCAAAAACGGTGCAAATTGGAGGAGCAATAAAGCTGTGGATCTTGGGAAGGACAATCCGGAGTTGAGCGGCAAAGGTGGAGACGAAGATGAAGAATCTTGCACTCATTTTCGGCGTTTCGAACAAACTGTATTTAGTCATTTCAACACAGTCGGCGAAGCATAATGTTGACCATAGCACAATAATGATGCACAGTTTTTTGAATTTTGAATAGAAAACTCTTGTGAGGATTTCACATACAAATTTCCTTTGAAGAAATCCCACGTACAAGATCATCATAGGTCACATTTTCAAGCTATAATCACATACTCAGGATGTCATATATATCATATATATCAAGAATTCGCTTGGAAACTACCTATGATTAACTCCCTGAGATCATTAATTTAACTGTGCTTGATCAACCCGGAACGAGAGTGGGTCAAAATTGATTTAAAAGAAGCTAAGAATTTCCTCCTTTGATCTATTGAGGCTTTCTGTGATCAATTACAAATATTTAAGGAATTGAAACATTTTTTATAATTAAACTGGAATATTGCAATCCTAATTAGTTAGCAAAAGGTGGTTTTTATTACACAATGAAAATACAGCCAAAGGTCAAGGCTGCAGGTCGTCTGTCTTCTACAGCAGCTACAAGTCGTTAAGCAGAGTCTCCACATGCAAAGCTGAACTGTGGAAAAGGATGATTCTCTCTATTTTGTCTTTACTTGTATTTTTCTATTTTTTATTTTTTATTCTTAGTAAATATTAGGTTGATTAGCTTGATGCTATTTTTAGTATAGGAATTATGTTAGTTGTTAGGGTGGCAGTGTGTATATGAGGCCCTCTCCCGTGTCTCCTTGTCAAAATTTGCAAGGGATGTGCTATTTTACTAGGTGGCTATTGATGAATGGCTGAGGACATGACCACCATGGGAGCATGCTCAGAACTTGAAGATATAGAACCGTTTGCCAAGGAGGTTAATTTTAACCGACGAGCTGCTGAGGCGTCATTTCTTGCGGGGTTGGGAATCGGGGAGCTTGGTGCTGAGCGTACTAAAGTCTAAGCATAGTTGGACCCCGTGACTAATTAAGGTGATTTAAATGTAAGTTTCATGAATGGTGTAGATCAAGTGTGTTGATGTCGTGTTCTGTGGGTTTGGACAATTCTACGCAGACAGTGCTCGGATTGTCACCTGCACAATGAAAAAGGAGGACTTCGGGGTCTGTCGTACCTCCAATACTTGAGTTAGTTGTGATGTAGGAGATGAAGAGAAAATAACAATGAAGATGGGTGTCAAAGTTAACCTTCTTGTTCGCTGCAGGTAATGTTTATTTATACTTACCGACCTGGTCTCTATGGTAGTGGCGTGTTGCATTACAAGAGATTATATATTCACGTCGTCTTCACACCAAGCTATCCTTATGTCGTCCGCTTGCTGAGCAATGAAGTGTTTAGGTTCGTCATGTGTAGTTCGAGCTCTGGGTCGCATTTTTGCTCGGTACCCATCAAGCAAAGGAGCCATGCTCGGTACCCATCAATTAAAAGGAACCTTTGCTCGGAACCCATCAAGCAAAGGAGCCTTTGCTTGTTACCCGTTAAGCAAAGGAACCCTACTCCGGTTCCCATCAACAAGGAAGAGACTTGCTCGGTTCTCATCAAGCAAAGGAGCCCTGCTTGCTACCCATCAATTAAAAGGAACCTTTGCTCGGAACCCATCAAGCAAGGGAGCCATTGCTCGTTACCTGTCAAGCAAAGGAACCGTACTCCGGTTCCCATCACAAGGAAGAGATTTGCTCGGATCTCATCAATTGAAGGATACCTCGTTTGGTTTCTATCAATAACAAGACAAAGCGCATCGTTTGACGAAAGAAGACAAACAAATACAACAGGTGGAAAAAGAAGATAAAACGGGAGGTTAAAATCAACTGAGCTTCGACCAAACCAAAGGTACATTCATATATGCAAATTTGTCAAATTACATCAAAGACCCATGCAGGTTTGGAAACACAAAGAGGCTGAAGGTTAAGAAGGAGCATCACGAAAGGCTAGAGGCATGTCCTTTATGCCCATGGTCAACATTTCATAATAAGCTGACTTATTCGGAGGTAGTTCTCGAAGATTGAGGGTATGGAGATTGATCTCAGGATTCTTAGTCAATATATCTCGCATACGCTCGAGACCTTCCCTTTACCCATAAATCCAAGCCTCATTGTGCAGGCAGGAGCCCGTCTGAGTTGAGATTCAATAAGATTCGCGCGATGCCGAGCTGCATCCAAAGAAGACTCTAGATGGGAAACCTCGAGTTGAAGTCGCCGAGCTAAAGCCCTTAGCTTATCTTTAGACATGGCGATCCCTATGTATTTATGGAACATCTAGCAACGGACTTCGATGTCGCACCTTTTTTCCTTTGCCAATGTTTCGTTGGCATCCTTACACTACTTTAGCTCTTCTTGGATAGGCTCCAACTCGCACTTTAACCTCTGAATTTCAGCCTGGGCATTTTCTCTTTCAGTAAAAAGAAGCTTAGAGTGGACTTGAAGATCTTCAATGTTCTTCCTGGCATATTTCAACTCTTGGACCTTCGAAACAATCTCCGTATTATTCCCTCGATCTCCATGTTTCTCAACTGAATCTCCTTATCTTTGAGCTCAATCTCCAGGACCATCATATGAACCTGATAGTCCATCGCCTTGATTTTCCGCTCCTTCTCCCCAAACTACTTCCGTTGAGCACGAATTCTTCGATGGCAGGACCCATTGTCCTCCCTCAAGGAATTATTCTCCACGATTAAATCGTGGAGGTTATTGCTCATTTTCTTCTCCTGCAAGTGCATTAGGTTGTTTAATGCCTTCTGAGCCCTAAACTCCTCCTCAAGAACCTCTCGCTCTCTAGCAACCTTCTCGGCAAGTTGATCTGTGGCCTGAAAGATCAGAAAGACATGAAGTTTATAGGCAAAAGACAAAGGCTGGAAACCAGTTGACAAAAAGAAAATGCTTATGTTGGCAAACAGGGGTCTGAACTTTTAAGCCTGCGCTGCAAATAATTTCACCCGCGCCTTCTTAAAACCAGGCCCTGTCTCCTGCGATTTTGCTTTCCCAAAAGGGAGAGAAGATTCTACACACACCAACGGCGTGACAGCTTGAGCAGGTACGGATGGCAGACCAGACTCTTCCCCACTTTGAACATGAACTTCTCTTGGGGAGCCCAAGGAGGCACAAATGGAGATCCTGACTGTTCCCCAACCCGAGTTGAGTTTTCACCCTGAGAAGCCCCAAAACAGAGAGAACGATTCCCAGACAAAGGAGAAGCAGACGAAGAACTATCCTCCACTAGGATAACATCTTCGTGGCATAAAGAAATAGCCTCGGCTTGAGGGACCTTAGATTCTTGAAACAAATAAACAGCACAACATGAGACATATATATATATATATATAAAATAAAAAATAAAAAAGGAGGGAAAGAAGATTTGAGCAAAGGATGCAAGAAACAAATATCTGAGAGACTGAAGGCGGAGGGATTACTTCTGGAACCATTAAGGAAATCGGCTTGGAAATTGGGATAGAATTCATCCCAGTAACAGTCGGGATGCCCAATTCAGGAACAAGTGGAGGGTCGGCTCTAAGATTGATGAAGAGGACGGAACTTCAGAAAAAGTTGGCTCCATAACTTCCTCGAGAGACGGTTCCACAATCCCTAGAGGGGTCAGCTCCTCAGCTCCAATAGGTGTAATCTCCATAGCCATTGTCGAAGGCGAAAGTGGAGGGATGTCAAGACCCGTCAATACAGGAACCGTAGAAAAACTTGGGGGAGTCAGACCCAAGAGCTCCGGGGGAGAAACATGGGTGGTAGTTAAACATATGCCAAAGGCAGCTTCAACCTCGGTGAGCCTTTCCTCAAAAAGAGTTGGCTAGTAAACCAGTAGCTCGTGTCGGGAAGCCTCCTCCTGACTAAGCACCTCCTCGAAAGAGGGAAAAGCTCCCATCATTGGATCGAAATCTCGAGAAGTCGGACGATCAAACGTTTTGGAGAAAAGAGAGGCAATGGCAGTATCAGCCTCGTCTTCTCTAGCAGAGCCAAAAAACAAAACAAGTTTGTATTATTCTTTACTTAACAAGTGCAACAAGAAGGAAAATGGTCATAAATCTGGAAAAAAAAAAAAAAAAAACTCTCAGTGGGTGTTTGTTGGGACTCGGCAAGAAGGAAGGCAACTGGTAGGTTGCTCAGTGGGGACTCCTCTTCTCCTTGCGAGGGATTCCAAACGGAGATGAACACAAAGGATTCACGGGAACCCCCTAAGTAGGAATCTTAAAACTCGGGCAGGAACCTCGGGGGGCTTGTACTCTTGCACTTGGAAGGTCGGATGGGGAACTCCATACTCACTAAAAAGAGACGCATTGGACTAAAAAAGGGGGCGGTTTGGGATGTCTTGGATGGGCGAAGAGGAGGGCCACCAACCACATGATGAGCAAGCACAAAAGCGCCTTCCTCAGTTCGAGACCGCTTCACACAGCTACCTTTGGGCGGAGAGGTTGCACAACGCTTCTCCCTCGGAGGGGAAGGGGGAACCATCAAGAACTCTCGATCGAGCACATGTGAACGATGAGGAAGCACAATGTAATGCCGAATGTTTTCATCACTTAGCAGTGAATCAGACTCGGAAAGAATGGGATGAGCTGTTGCCCAGGACATTACGGAGGCAACCCTAAACTCGTCTCTCTCTAATAACTTAATGGAAAGAGATTCGGAACTTGATACCTTACCCCAAACGACTCGGACAGGAAACTCCTTCTATTCCCGCTCCCCTTATGAGAATTCCCAACCCAAACAAGATACAAAAAAGAAACGTTGATGCCACTCTTTTATCGAAGAATACCGCCTCTCCAGGGAAGTGAAACGTTTCTCAAAGGAATAGGATTGAAAACTACAAATGTTCCTATCAAGCCGGTTGATACGATACACTAACAGAAAATCCTAAGCAGTCAGGTTGGGATAATCCTCCGAATCACCAAGAGCAATTTAGAAGGCAACGTAACTAGCCATTATGAAATGCCAAGCATTGGGGTTAAGTTGTGCCGGAGCTAGTTCCAGGAAGACCAAGATATCACGTACCGGATGGTAGAATGGCAACAGTTATCCATTGGAAAACATGTGGGATAAAGAGCAATCCTTGTCGCCAAGCCATCAACATCTACCATTGGAACACGAGAACTGGGAGCTTCCAAAACGGTATCGAGAGGGATAGGGTATAACCTGCAAAATGAATGGAGGTTGTTACTAGTCATAGTTGATGTCCACCGTTTCCTCGCAAAGTAGTTGAAACGGACTTCATTATCGCCACGTTTAGTCATGATAAAAGGAAGCAGAGAGGGTAGAATTTTGAAATTTCAGAAAGACGAAGAGGGAGGACGAAGCAAAAATGGCAGAGAAGAGAATGAGGAGAAATGAATCAATCTAAATAATGCGATGGAATAGCAAGACTTCTGAAGCAGCGGCACGAAGTTCGAAGGGATACATCAGCCGTGGAAATGCAGAATGAAGCTTACCAGCAACACGCGTGCATAAAACAAACCAATCATGGGCGACGTTAAAGTTCACATAAGGAAACAACTTCAATTAATGAGGATATAGTTAATGATTAATCATGCTCATTAACGATGGAGATCTGTTCACATGCCAACAATCTGAGGGAGGTGAAAGGGTGAGTATATGCAAACTCGTTTACCTTCAACATGCTCGCCCAGGTCAGAAATCCTTATAAAGGCTCACTCGGCAAAAAAATAAAAAAATAAAAAATAAATAAAACTTTCTATAATTTTCAGCCCACAAGTGTGCTAAAACTTTGCGGGGTACTATGAAGGGAGTAAATCCCATGGGTCGGGCTAAAAGCAAGGCCCAAGTTAGAGCCCAGATACAAGGTCTGGGCAAGGCTGAACAGATTAGGAAGTCTTGGGTCGGAACCTGGGTATGAGATCCAGGTCAGACCATGCTCACATCAGGAACCTAGTCAGATGATACAAGAGAGGCTTAAGTAAGAAGGAATGTCGCATTAAATTCAAGCCAAGAAAATATAAGGTTGTTCACATCGAGCATTAATGGGATAAGAGGAACTCAGAGTAGAAAGCACGCCACATTCAATGCAGATCAGAGCAGAAAGCATGCCGCATTCAATGTGACCCAGAGCTCAGACTACACACGATGAACCTAAACACTTCATAGCTCGACGAGCAGACAACATAAAGATAGCTCGGCGTGTAGACGACATGAATATATAATCTCTTGCAATGCACACCCCACTACCATGGAGACCAGGTCGACAAGTATAAATAAACACCACCTACAGCGAACAAGAAGATTAACTTTGACACCCATCTTCATTATTATTTTCTCTTCAACTCCTACATCACAACTAACTCAAGCATTGGAGGTACAACACATCCCGAGTGCAGGTGAAGTGTTCAACAATAATTTGTAAAAAGAATTAGATAATGTTTTGATAGAGTTCTAAAAAACGTTGTGGCCCATTGAAAGTAGGTTTGGAGGTAAAAAGATCTTTGAGGGGTTTTTGGATGATATATATAGTAAATAATTTTAAATTAAATTTATTTAAAGAAAAAAAAAGAGGTGCTAGCGGGCCGCCCAGTGCTTACTGCTGGCGTACTGTTAGCCCAAACGTGTAGTTTTTTTTTTATCATTTTTTATTTTTTTAACATTCTTAACCATTAAGAAAAAATTTAAAAAATATATACAACTTCAATAATAATCACTTCCTTAATCACTAAGTAAAATAAAAAAAAATTAAAATATTCGAACAGTAATTTTGAGTGGTAACATTGATGGGGCTAAGCAGCATTTAAAAAAAATACAAACACAATGTGGTTGCCACCACCGGGTGGCCAACCTAGCTACTTGTGGTGTCCCAACCCAAATCAAGCCTACTATTGCCAGGCAGTTGAGCTACCCATGGTGATGTGCTCCATTTGGATGCTACAAGTATTTCAGATCATCTGTGAATGGTAATGAAATAGTTTGTAAATAGTTTATAAATAATAGTGAAGTAGTCTAAAAATGTCTGAGAACAATTGTGTTCCTAAACAAGTCCATAGACCCGGTTTGGATATAAGAAGTTTTTAATCTCATATCATTATTACAACTTTCTTAAATTTTCACACAAAATATAATAAACAATTCAAAATTTTCAAATCTCAAAACAATAATAATATTAAAAAATAATATTCTAACAATATTTTATTCAATTTTTAATTTTTATCTCAACTCATCTTATCTCAACTCACTATCTAAACGACACCTAAGAGTAACCTAGATCGAGTTGCCCTTGGTTGCCAAATACTAGGGCAAACACGAGGCAGCACAAATTGGATTGTTGTGGTGGCTAGAGTCTAATTTGGTCATTAGAGGGTGGCCATCCAAATGGCAGATTAGGCCACCTTTCGTGGCCAAAGTGTGGTGGCTTCCTTCTTCTTAATTTCTCTTTTTTTTTTTTTTTTTAATATTATCTAGAAGATGATTTCTTGTGATTTTGGTATATGGAAAATACCAATGAGCTTTTACTGGATAGACGTTGTTTGTTTAAAAATGAAAATATCTTTCATTGAAAACTAGAGTTGATCTTGGCATTCAAACATGTCTTTAGGGTCCCATTTGGATATTCAGATAAGATGCTATTAGATGAAAAGTTTGTGAATATAATAGTTTGAATTAAGATATTTTATGGGATTTTGAAAAATGATAGTGAAATGTTGAATAAAAATATTATAATGTTAAAATATTGATAGAATATAATTTTTTAATATAATTTTTAT
Source organism: Juglans microcarpa x Juglans regia (assembly GCF_004785595.1). Classification (NCBI taxonomy): domain Eukaryota; kingdom Viridiplantae; phylum Streptophyta; class Magnoliopsida; order Fagales; family Juglandaceae; genus Juglans; species Juglans microcarpa x Juglans regia. The sequence continues at coordinate 30,938,499 of NC_054602.1, read as the reverse complement.
TTTGAAATTTGAAAAAGTTGAATTATTTTTTATATTTTGTTTGAAAGTTTGGAAAAGTTGTACTGATTAAATTATGATAAGATGAAAAATTTAAAAATTTGAAATTGAAAAATGTTTATATTTGAGTGATATTTGAACATTTTTCATCTCATCTCAACGTCTAAACCAATTTGGTACCCCAAATTTGACTTCCGTTTTCATCCAGCCACTATGAAGCAACCGAGATCGAGCCATCCTCAACGAACAAAGCATGGTGAGGGTGGTCGTTGTTTCTTTATATATATATATATATATATATATAATTTTAAAGAAAAATGTTACTTTGTCCACTTATTTTGTCCTCTCATTTTGACACCTTATGTATTTTAATTTTTAAAATTTTTTTTATATTTTTTTAAAAATATCTTAAAATGATAAAAAAGTGTGAATTAAAAAATTGAAAAAAAAATAAAATGTTGAATTTGGCCTAGTGGTCAGATGAGCGGGCTACTCTGGGAGGCAGAGTAGCTCGACTCATTTTTAAAATATTATTTGAAAGATGAATTTGTGCTTAATTCCGGCCTTCTTTTTTAAATATTGGGTTTTTAGAATATAGATGTTGTATTTTGAAAATGAAAACATCTTTCAATGAGAAATCACCTCTGACTTCAGAGATAGTCTTGATGTTGAAGAAAAATGATAAACACACATGACTTTTCACTATACTTTACACAATAATATTTTAAAAGGAAGGTCACTTTTGTAAAATAGATTATAAAATTAATATCATTTTACAAAAATACTTTATTTTACAATATGTATTATGAAATATGTTATGAAATGTATTACGTAACTTTCATTACTCAATTGTCAATGTGGCACTAAAAAGAAAAAATTGATTATTACCTTGAGGCTCAAAATATGCATGATAAGAAGAATGGAACCAAATGGAGTTCGTGAGAAGACAAGGGTGGTGAACTCCCTCACCTTCCTTTATATAAGAAATTATGAGGATTTTTTTTTAAAATTTTTTATATATTCAAAATTTTAAAAAACGTGTTCACAAGTCGAAGAAAAATACGAGATCTCTTTATCACATTAGCTACACTAAAAAATTATTGATTTTTTTATTTTCTAAAACGATAATAGATTCCATTATTTATGTGTCAACGCACAACTTATGTATAGAACTCTTTTTTTCTTTTTTATTAAATACATGGGTGAGTTTGGATGTTAAAGTGAGTTGAGTTAAGATGATAAAATATTATTAGAATATTATTTTTTAATATTATTATTATTTTAGAATTTGAAAAAGTTGAATTGTTTATTATATTTTGTGTTAGAATTTAAAAACATTATAATAATAAGTTAAGATAAATTAAGAGTATTTCATATTCCAAACGAAACCTGAGTCTTGACGTACTTGCGCTTTCAACATCATGACTAAGGTTCCAAAAGTATTTGTGATATTACCAAAAGGAAAATAATTTATCAATAATATTTTTTATAACACTTTACATAACTATATTTTAAATGAAAAATATTTTTATAAAATATCTTATAAAATAATATTATTTTATAAAAATATTTTTAATTTATAATATTATTGTGTAATATATTATGTGTATATCATTATTCTAAAAGAGGGCGGGGGGAAAAAGCAAAAAGAAGAATTACCATTAGTGGAGGTTCCTTGAGCAAGTTGCAAGGCATGTTTTTTAAGGTGACAGTTGTGACTATCTCTTTTTTTTTCTTTTCTGTTTTAAGAGGAACTACAAATAAGGACTAATTTAAAGCTTCAAAAATAATGCATTAAACAGTATAATAAAATTTTTATTATTTTTATAAAAAATCTGTGACTTGATTGACATAATTTACAACTTTTAAAAATAAAAATCTGAAGCTGAAAACCCTCTTAAAAAAAAACATTCCCATCATTTTTCTTGTTTTTAAAATTTTTTGTTTATTGTTTATCTGCTAAACCAATATAATGCTTACACAGTAGTCGAAAATTCTGTGCAATAGGTGAAAGCTGGGCCTAGCCCAGATACACATGTGCACTCATTATAGGTGAGCATCGAAGAAGAAGAAAGAAGAAAAAAAGAGTCTTCCCGCCTGCCATTCTAGAATCTTTCCTTTCTTTGGTAAACTCATAAACTAGAGCATGGACACTTCGCCAAGGACAAAAGGGAAATTACGTGGAAATAATGCCTCTCCTTTAGGCATTATCATCTCATTTATTTTAATTATATAGTCTTTAACACAATTGAATCACTCCTTGCTAAAATTAATTTTATTATTTCAACAATGAAATTGATTTCATTCCGAAATATGTAGACATATGAAATATATAGACATAGACTTTACAATATTTACTTAATTTTAAAATAATAATAATATTAAAAAATAATATTTTATTCGCATTAAATATTATATTTTAAATTACAAGTTATAAGGAGGACCGGAGAGGAGTCAACATGGACGGAGAAGGCAAACATCCAAACAATCTGAAACCGTCAGTTTCCATTTGAAATCGGACGGCTCCAAAACTTAAAAATACCGAGAGAACATTCTCGAACATCCTAACACTATATAAGCTGTGCTCAGCCCGTCTCCTTTCTCTCACGTTGAAACCCTAGCTAGCTCTTTTCTTCCTTTTTTTAGCTTGCTTTCAGATCTTACTTTCCTTCTTGCGATTCTATTCTTTTCGTTCCGTCGGCAGAACCGTCGTAATGGCCGGGAAAGGAGAAGGCCCAGCAATTGGGATTGATCTCGGAACCACGTACTCGTGCGTGGGAGTTTGGCAACACGACCGCGTAGAGATCATCGCCAATGACCAGGGTAACAGAACAACGCCGTCCTACGTTGGCTTCACCGATACGGAGCGTTTGATCGGTGATGCGGCCAAGAACCAGGTCGCCATGAACCCCATCAACACCGTCTTCGGTGAGATCTGAGCTCCTGCGACCATATTTCTTTCGCTGATTCTTAGATCTTAATTCCTTTGTTTATGTTTACTGTTGTATTTCTAGATGTCTTTCAGTTTACCGAACACATATAGATCTAGCTTACTTTATTTGGTTATGTAGGCTGTACGTTGGTTATGTTTTTTTTTTTTTTTCTCGGCTTTCTTTTTTTTTTTTTTTTTTTTTTTTTTTTTGACTTTGCAGAAATTTTCTTTGTTTGCGGTCTGTAAAGTGATATTTGTTTTAGGCTATTTACTGTTTCTTTATAATCGTTCAGATCTTCATTGCTGAGTTAGTATTCCCGTTGACTTGTTTTATAGATTGGCACTGCAATCTATCTGCATAATAGTGAAGACTAGTTTCTTTTATTATGTCGTTTGAGGAGGTAATTATTCATAATCAATAAGTTCTCACGCTTTTTGCATGGGTAATGCTATTGCCTCGGTGTGGCAGGAGTAAGAAAATAAGGAAATAGGTTCGTGAATGAATAATTGTTTAAATAAAAGTCGTTTTACATTTATGTGGAATTCAATTTCTTATTTTATTGTTATTTAAACTGCTTGTAGAATGTGGAATCTTTAAGTTCTAGCTAGCATATTCCAGAAGGAAAAACTTGATTTACTCCTGCAATTATTTAACTGCATGCTGGAAGTTATGTTCATTTGTTTTGGTAGTGTATGCTTTCTTCATATAGAATAATAAACTATGATTCATCGAAACTGAAATCTCTAATATTCGTAATTACCTATCTCTGCAGATGCAAAGAGGTTAATTGGCCGGAGATTTAGTGATGCCACAGTTCAGGGTGACATGAAATTGTGGCCATTCAAGGTCATTCCCGGCCCCGGAGACAAGCCGATGATTGTGGTCAACTACAAGGGTGAGGAGAAGCAATTTGCTGCTGAAGAAATCTCTTCCATGGTTCTTATGAAGATGCGCGAGATTGCAGAGGCTTACCTTGGATCGACAATAAAGAACGCTGTGGTCACTGTACCCGCATACTTTAATGATTCTCAGCGTCAGGCTACAAAGGACGCTGGTGTCATTGCAGGTCTCAATGTTATGCGTATCATTAATGAGCCCACTGCTGCTGCCATTGCTTACGGTCTTGACAAGAAGGCAACCAGTGTTGGCGAGAAAAATGTCTTGATTTTTGATCTTGGTGGCGGCACGTTTGATGTCTCTCTTCTCACTATTGAAGAGGGTATCTTTGAGGTGAAGGCTACAGCTGGTGACACCCATCTTGGTGGCGAGGATTTTGATAATAGAATGGTGAACCACTTTGTTCAGGAGTTCAAGAGAAAGAACAAGAAGGACATTAATGGCAATGCAAGAGCTCTTAGGAGGTTGAGGACAGCATGTGAGAGGGCAAAGAGAACTCTCTCTTCCACTGCCCAGACTACCATTGAAATTGATTCTTTGTATGAAGGCGTTGATTTCTACTCCACCATTACTCGTGCCAGATTTGAAGAGCTCAACATGGATCTCTTCAGGAAGTGCATGGAGCCTGTTGAGAAGTGTCTTAGGGATGCCAAGATGGACAAGAGCACCGTCCATGATGTTGTCCTCGTCGGTGGCTCGACCAGAATTCCCAAGGTCCAGCAGCTTTTGCAGGACTTCTTCAATGGTAAGGAGCTATGCAAGAGCATCAATCCTGATGAGGCCGTTGCTTATGGTGCTGCAGTCCAGGCTGCTATTTTGAGTGGCGAGGGTAATGAGAAGGTGCAGGATCTCCTGCTCTTGGATGTCACCCCTCTATCCTTGGGTCTGGAAACTGCCGGTGGTGTCATGACCGTGTTGATTCCCAGGAACACTACCATCCCCACAAAGAAGGAACAGGTGTTCTCTACTTATTCCGACAACCAGCCTGGTGTGTTGATCCAGGTCTACGAGGGTGAGAGAACAAGGACCAGGGACAACAACTTGCTCGGTAAATTTGAGCTTTCAGGAATCCCTCCTGCTCCCAGGGGTGTTCCTCAGATCACAGTATGCTTCGATATTGATGCCAACGGTATTTTGAATGTATCTGCGGAGGACAAAACCACGGGTCAAAAGAACAAGATCACCATCACAAATGACAAGGGTAGACTCTCGAAGGAGGAGATCGAAAAGATGGTTCAAGAGGCAGAGCAGTACAAATCTGAGGATGAAGAGCACAAAAAGAAGGTAGAGGCCAAGAATGCACTGGAGAATTACGCATACAACATGAGGAACACGGTGAAGGATGAGAAAATTGGTGCCAAGCTTGGTGCAGATGATAAGAAGAAGATAGATGACGCCATCGAGCAGGCCATCCAATGGCTGGACAGCAACCAACTCGCGGAGGCAGATGAGTTTGAGGACAAGATGAAAGAGTTGGAGAGCATCTGCAACCCAATTATTGCCAAGATGTATCAAGGTGCTGGTGCTGACATGGGCGGCGATGTTGATGATGATGGTCACGGTCATGCCGGAGGAAGTGGTGCCGGCCCCAAGATCGAGGAAGTTGACTAAACTCCTTCTGCCTTAAAGTTGTTGTCCATTCGTAGCTTTTTATTGTATTTTTCTTTTCAACCATCGAATTTTGGGCTTTGAACTTGGTCGGTATTTTTGTTCAAAGCGTATTTTTGTTCAAAGCCAAAGTTTTACATGTCCTGTGCTACTTCCGTTTATTTAATTACTCACCCCTAAAACAAAAAATCTTGCCGGGCTACCTTTTTGCCAGGCTAATTTCTATACTTATGGAATATCAGGTCGATTCTTGCCCCGTATATGGTTTCTTTGTTTTCGTTATTATAATTTTACCTTATGTTTGGAGGTTTCGTAGTTACTATTACTATTATATTTTGGTGTTCCACAGATTTTGCGTATTTATGAGATTTTGTCTTTTTTATATATATAAGCTGCTGCCCGGGGCTTAAAGTTCATGTTAGTATCTAACCAATAGGGTGTCAAAGTGTGTTGTCGTGGCAAGTATGTATATTATATTATATTATAAGTCAACCTATTAATTAAGTTTATCCTATTAAAATTTCAAATTCTAACAAGATATATTACTATTAACATAAGCGTCGTTTTAATCTGTTTTGATTTGTGTCAATCTGTTTTGATTTATTTATGTAAATAAATTGATTTGTGTCAATCTGTTTTGATTTGTTTATGTAAATAAATTAAATAGAATAATTCGTTTTAATTTAAATATGTTAAGATTAAAGAGTGGTTTATATTTGGAAGTTATCTCAAGTCATCTCACTACTATTTATTATTATTTATCAATTTTAACTCATAAATTTTATTACTATTCATAACTTATTTCATTACTATTCACAATTTATCTCAACTCATTTTCGAATTCAAACGACACTTAAATTTTAATACGTTTTTATCGTATCATATTTGTATTTTATCTTATCATATTTGTATTAAATTAATAGATTGTATTACATAGCATCATCTCTTAACCATTTCTTGAGTTTTTTAGTTAATAGGAATACACTTGATCGAATTTGCTCTAATGAGGTCTTTAAATCTTAGCTTTTAGATTAAAATAAATCTCGTATTTTAAATTTAGATATTCTGATTTATCGAAATAATTAGATGGATTGATTGAAACATAATTTGCTAGTCTTAAAGGAGCCAGGCTGCAGACCTCCGGGCCTACAAATTCCTACCTCAAAACATCCAACCCCAATTAAATATTGCCAACCCATTATAGTCTCGTAGTTTATCTCGGGCCTACAAGTCTACGAGATACTTTGAAAATTTTAACTTTTTTTGTTTTTTATTAAGCGAGATTAAATAATTTGTGAAGGAGGAGCTGTTGTTCTTCCCAACCCTCTCCTTTTGTTGATCAACCACTTTTTGGCTATACTTCTGAGCAACATGTGTTGTATCACCATCTTCTCAAGTTGTAATACAACGTGCCATTGTGTGCCTCCCACGCATTGCCCACCGTCAGAGCTCCACACGCAACACTTCATCAAATTCATATGCCTCGAATTTTCAAGATTTAATCATCCACGCCCTTCCACAGTCGATGCATGAGTCTCATGGGTCAGTACATATCTACTTGCTTTTCAAATGTCTACCACTACCAGGTTGTAATTGAGTCTATCCTCTGCTCTAAGCTCCCTTCCTTTGAAGGGGAGGCCAACGTTAATGTAAAGGTCTCTGTAGGGTATGTTTACTCTGATCCAAATACGAGTGGCACGAACAAATGGGACCTATGAAATAAATGCACCATATGATTTTATTTTGTCGACAAAGTTGAAAATATGTGTTAGTATTAGTTGACGTGATTAAAGAAGCATGGATGGATGCTGAATGTGTAGGATGTTAGGTTAGTTACATTACATAGCATTGAGTTGTACTTTTGATTTTATTTTATTTTTCTCTTTGCTAGTTGGATCTCTGCCATCTCAGCTTCAATCAAACGAAAGTGAAGCGCGTGCTTTTTATTTTCACAATTTTGAAGAATTGTGAATAGTTAGCTAATTCTAAATACCTCTCATCTTATTTTAATCATACTAAGTAATATATGATATATTCATCGTCATTAGATGATAAAGAAATATGTAATAAATAATTATTTAATAGTGATAAATATGTCACATTTTACTTAATAAGATGGGTATATAGAATTTTCTTCAGTCATATTATATCATGTATGAGTATGCCATAAACCAATGCTTTACGACGCCGTTTCCTTGCCTCCAGCAGTCCTACTGCTTTACAATGTGAATTCGAAAACACTTCAAGCGGGATATGACATGCCGTGCCCGGTGACCAGATCCTTTACCATTCAAGCATCAATATCACGACAAGCTTTTTATAAATCTAAAAAATGGCTTCTCCAATCCCTTACTCTGTCGCCGACGACAAGGACCTCGACGACGCAGCTTTGTGGGCCGTAATCGACACCGCCGCAGCCTCTCACTCATCCTCCAAATCTCGCAAGCCTCTCGCAATCAAATATCCCAATTTCTAGCCAGTATCACCAATCTCTAACCCCGCGCCGCCGACAAAGTTTACTAGAAACCCTAGGACCCCTAACTTTGCAGATTCCGACCCTAGGATTTCTGCCGAAGGCGAGGTGGTGCAGGAACCATGGATTTATCGCCCACCTCGCAAGGTGGCGAGGACTTGCGCTTCGGTAGTGAGCGAGAGTAGTCCCCTCCTCGTGGTCAGGAACGTGCAGCGCACGCCCACTACGCCGGCGTATTCGTCTCCCGAAGCGCATTTGTCTCCGGATATCGAAAGGTTCGGCGTGAAGGAGATTAGTGCTCGTTCGGAGGGCTCGCCGGGGAGGTGTGGGTGGAGCGAGGACCTAAATATGAGGCATAGCTTGTCTGGGAGGTTCCCTTCGGTTTCGCTGTTTAAGGAGTATCAGAATGCAGCTATGGCGGTAATTAGTTTAAAATTTAATGCATTCGTTTTTTTTTTTTTTCAATGGATTGTTTTCGAACTGGTATTCCTTGCATACCAATTAATGTTACATGTGCAAATAATTTTTTGTTATGCTGAATTGCTGATGTTAATTATGAGAAATCGGGTGTTTATTTAATTTTTGAAGTGTTGTATATTATAACAGAGTAATGAATCTAATAAAATGATCGATTGGTGCTCTGCAACGGTCCTTCGCTCATCGCGATCTTTATAAATGTGTGATATCTGTGTAAAATGGTACATTTTTTATTCTTCGGTTCTGGCAAGGAAACTTTTGAAAGTTGAGCAAACTTAGAGGTTTGGATTCAAAACTCATCTCACTCATCTCATCTTATCTAACATTACAACTTTCACAAACTTTTATACAAAATATAATAAACAATTCAACCTTTTCAAATTCTAAAACAAAAATAATATTCTAACAATATTTTATTTAATTTTCATCTCATTTCAACTCACTATCCAAACCTCCCATTTTCTGCTAACTTATCACTTTTCTGCCTTTTCTTTTGATAAGTACTTTTCTGCCTTTTCAGACGTGTTCTGCAGCTTCTAAAGTTTGAGGTTCCGAGTTTTGATAGTTATTTGTTAGGAATGAAATCAATGTATCTGCACATGCACAATGCAGTGACAATTGCTACGCACTCTCAAAAATCGCATGCCACACGTAAAATATTCCAATGGAATCCCGGCACATTGATGTAGTCAAGTGCTTTCTTTGACAATTTGTCATTCCATGGACAGATTTTGGAGAAAACTGATTACACAATGATTTCTGGGAATCCTTTCATAAAAAAATCAGGTAAAAGATTATGGGTTTCTCCTTTCTTGCTGATTAAATATGAGAGCAATCGATGTAACATGGGGCATCTTTATTAAGCAGGCTGGAGGAAGATATCATTCTACTTCAATCTCTCTTTTGAAATCAAAGATAAGACAATTGAATTTGATGAGAACCGTAATGTTCAGCGTGCTGAATTTGTGGTTCGGGCATACATGCAGTATGTTCTCTAGCTTTTAAGGATAAAGCAATATCTTCTCTACTATATCTGATATATTTTATGCTGTAATTACTATTTTTCTGTTCTTTTTTCCCTAGAGGTGGTAGGTTCTCAGATGGATGGGGCTCATGTGAGCGGCGTGAGAAGAGATTCTTAAAACCAAATCATGATATACCAAGTACAGCAGAGACCAGAGCCAAAAATAAAGCATGCCAGGTACATATTTCCTTCTACCCGTTGGCTTCTGACTAATTGTGTTTTCTATTCAACAACTAGTTTTTTTTTCCCAAATGACAACTATACACTGTCAAGTTGTGTTGGTGGCCTTAGGTGGTGAAGCAAGGGTCCGGTTTCACCTTTTGTCTGTCAACCACATTGTTATGTGTAATAATTTACATACAAAAAGCAGCTTTGATCAAGTTGAGCTTAGCCTAATGTCATAATCATGCACTAGACTTGGCCAGCTTAGCTCACTTTTGAGTCATATGATATTGTTAAATTTCACCTTAGATGTTATTTCTTCTCTTTTTGTGAATCCTGATAGATTATCTAGGTGAGATGGACTGAGTTGTACGGGTTAGTAACTTACATTTAGGAGTGGGATCTTACTCCAAAGAACCAAGACTCTGAGCTTCTTCTCCATTGTGATTCGGAGTCGTTTCTAGACTCTGACTCTGAATCATAACAAATTTCGACTATGCGCTGCATGCTTGGAATCAGAGTGGAGTTGGAGCCACTCTTTAGAGTTGATCCAAATAAGAAAATTTGCGTACTTGCACATAATCAAACCCAAAACCCTAAATGAGTAAAAATCAAGCATGCAAAGCAGAATTCACAAGCACAAAGCACTGATCACACAAAATTAAAGCCACAAATTTAGCATGCTTCAATTCCATGGACAAGTAGAAAGTAAAAACTCACAGAATTTCAAGACACAAGAACAAGTAAAACCTACAAATTAGATTTGTTAAAACAAAAATAAAAAGAAGTCTTGGGTCTTACGAAGGAGGAGGAGAGAACTTGCTGATAAACACCATGAGAAGGGGATCACGAGCGGAAGCTGTGGATTCTGCAGTTATTCTCGACGTGAAACCAATGCCCTCATGTGGCGGCATTTAGTATTTGGCATCAAAATTAGAGGTGTCAAATCGTGTTAACGGGTCGTGTTCGTATTGTGTCAAGGCATGTATATTATACTATATGGGTCAACCCGAACACGACATGTTAAGCTTATTACGTCAAAATTTCAAACCCTAACATGACCCATTAACATAACAGGTTGACACGACACTACCCGTTTTGACCCGTTAGTGAATACTACAAAATAGGTTAACCCGGCCTGGCCCGATCCGTTCCGTTTCAACCTTTTTATGTAAATGGGTTGAATAGACCTGAAATTAACCCGTTTGACCTTATTAAGTTTAGCTTAATTTTATATAAATGTTAAAATAATATCTATAAAAAAATATAAAACTAACTACAAGTCCAAAATTACAATCCAAACAATAAAAATATCGAAATTAAAATCTCAACAATTTTACTTTTAAGTATAAGGGTATAATTGTAACTTTAACTTTCTCAACGGGTTAGTTGACCCTTTATCAACCCATTAAGCAATCGTGTCTTAACGGATCAACCCGTTTTGACCCAATCCCGTTAAGATTAAACCCAAACCCGCTATTATCGTGTCATGTTTGTGTTAAGTTAACGTGTCGTGTCACATATTGTCATCTCTAATCAAAATCAATGCTCCTCAAGTGGCAGCTTTTGGCATTCAACATGAAACCAAAAGTATAGAGAGAGAGAGAGAGAGAGAGAGAGAGAGAGAGTAATATGTTTAGGGTATCCAAAAGAGCACCGTATTGGATGTTAAAAAAAGAAAAGCCAAAACAGTGCTGTTTTGGATGATAAGTAAATACAAAAGTGTGACTATGTATTGGGCGACAAATGGTACTAACATACAACCTCATAGAAATTCTTCTAAAGCATGCTAGTCACTACACCATTTCAAATTTTGTTCACTGAAGCAGCGTTATTAATACACAGACACATGTAATAAATTGTTTTCAAATAAATTGGAGTTGGGGTTCAGCCTTCAAATTTTTTTCCGAGTCTTGATGGATTCTGAACTCTGTCACCCACTTATTTTAAGCAGAGCTTCTAAAATTCCAGCTCCTCTCGAAACAAAAGTTAGAATGGAGGTTCAAGTAGAGTTGGAGTTTGGAGTTTTGCACAAACCTACTTACATCGTCCCTGAATTGATGTTTAAAACTTATTAAGCTGATTGTCATTGATCACGTCGTTTTTTGATTGACAAAGACCCTTCGCCCCTTGTTTATTTGGGACTTCACCCTTTGCCCCCTGGTTATGGGAGGGAGGAGGAGATCCCATTTGGTCCAAAGACCATTGACTTTACCATTGGTCAATGTCTAGTCAAGTAGACAGAATTAGTAATTTTCTTCCCTTGAGAAGAGTATCCTAGACGTAGAAGTATGTGACTTGATGGGTTCTTCTGTAGAAACTTTCTCATTGTTTCTTAAAGCTTGCTTTCTGTCAAGTGTAAACTTTATGTTAAAAAATTGCGATATGGGTGAAGATAAGTTAGAGCTTTGTTGCAAAGATTATGGATGGCACTAATACAATGATTTGGGATGGATTTTTAGACAGAAAGATGATGATTTAAGATTATTAGTTGAGAAGTGATGCAATATTGCGTTAGATGTTTCCATGCCTCAAAACTTCAGTGGCTGAAAGGTAATTGGCTCGAATACTTCGCTGTTTGAAAGAACAGAACAAGGCCGTCTCACTGACCTCATCAACTAATTCATTGTGCTTTGACCCAAGGTGTACACTTGGCCAGCAAGCTGAGCTTGCTGGTTTGAATTCCCCCTCCCTCCTCCCCTAGGACCACTCATCAAGGAAGAAAAATGGAAATGAAAACACTGCCTTGAGCTTCGCCATCTTCTCCTTAGCCAACCAACAAGCTGAAAATGGAGCTTCACCATCTTCCAGATGCGCTTTTTAATTTCCAAGTCCTATTCTTATGGTGATATCAGTTGTCAATTTGCAAACATGATTTGAATTATTCATGCACTGCTGCTTGCTGGAAAGTTATTTGCAACAATATCAAAATATCTTGCATACAATTGACATTGTTTTCTTTTGTTCTTTTGTTGTGTTTTGTTTTTTTCATAGCACGCTAGTGGCTGGCACGCTCTGTACAATTTGAAGCTTCCTTAGAATCACTTATAAAGTTCCATTTCACCTATTAAGTAATATAGGACTTAGCACACATAACTACCTTTATAACTAACCACCCACTCCATCTGGGTTATTCATATTTCCCAATGTGAAATTCAGGTGTTACTGTTACATAATGGGTCATGGATGGATGTACTCATTCAAACAATGTTAAATGATCTCATTGTCAGTATTATAGAATATTATTGCATGAAGATTAGAATCCACACATTTGCAGGACCTGCTTGGAATCGGAGAATATCGACCCGGTGCATGCCAAGTCCAACGATGACAGGATCAATCTTGTGTCCAGTTAGCAGTTCTAGTTGCTCTAAAAAAAAAAAAAAAAAAAGGGTGAGATTGCATGTGGCATTAGCAAAAAGCTCTGGGCAGTCAAGAAATGTGCATTGAATTTGATTTGATCGAGAATTGTAAAGGAAAAGCAATCAAAAGTTTTGAGTCTCCACGTGCTTGTTGAATGAGGAGAACGCTGCCTCATTGCTTCTTTGTGATATTGATGACATTGAAGCAGAAATATTTTTCTTTCTTCTCTTTTTCCCCGTTCTGGGGGGATTAAGCCTAGTTTTTATTTCTTTTTTACTTTTTATTACTCTTACTGCCTGACTATTCACCACATTTTACGACGTCGGTGGAGTTTGGGGGGCTGAATTAGGAGATACCGACCGAGTTTTTGTCAAACGGAGAGAGAGAGAGAGAGAGAGCTTGCGGGACAAAAAAGCAAAAGGTGACATTACAAAGACCGGATGAAACAGTCGGATGTCTACCAAAGCAGAACGGTTTCCTTTTCAATTTTTCAGTCTTAGCGTGGCGTCTTCTCCTCCTTTCCCTATCAAAAATGATAAAGCCAGGAAACACAATTTTAAAAGATGATAATTTTTGTTTTTTTTTTTTTTTTAACAGTTCGTTCTGGGATCTAAACGAAAAGACTATTGCATCCTTATAATTTTTTAAAATTTTCATACAGAAATATAATATAAAATTTAATATTTTTAAATTTTAAAATAAAAATAATATTTAATAATATTTTATTTAACTTTTAATAAAACATTTTATCTCATTTGAACTCTTTATCCAAACTTATCTTTTTATAATTTTTATAATTTTTTTATAATGAGAAAAGCTTCAAATCAGATGGGTGACTTCGTTTGTTTTATACCCCACCAATGAAATTAAGACATCTAATAATCTAATGAGAATTATGAGTCAAGTGGAAGCCCTCTTCTCAACTGATCATCTTCTCCCCTACAAATCTCTTTCTTCTCAACCCTGAAAAATACAGCTGCAAAAAATGTTGAGATGTTGAACAACACAGCTGCAAAAAATGTTCATGGGCTCGAACCATATATTTGATACTACAAATATTTTGTCTGGGTGAACATGTTGGAAGGATAAGGGGCATCTTTGAACACTTGGAATTCTTCAGGATTTTGTAAATAATATGATTAAAAGAAGATATTAAGATGTTGAACAATACAGCCGCAAAAAATGAAAGTTTAGTAAAACTATTAGATATAAACGTAAATATGATTAATTTCTCTATTTTTTTTTCTGAACATCGTTTCTGTAAATACAAAGCAAATACATCCACAGTTGCAAATATAGAGTAAATATACCCACATTGGCATCAACTACAGGCCCAGCCCTTGCCATTACAGAGCAACAAATACAGCCAGCCTAGCCCTAAAATTATTATAACCATGCAATATTTTCATTACTTAAAATTGTGTGGGATGACGAGTGACGACAAGCAACTTTGAGAAGGGGGACAATGAATGACGAGGGAGGGGTGGGGGGAGATGGGGTTTTTGTTTTTTTGGGGAGAGGCTACAGAAAATCGGGTTATTTTTGAGGAAGATGGCATAATGAATGAAATACTCTATATATATTCTTATTGTTCAACTTAGTGAGCCTCCTACATATCAAATTTTTATTAGTGGGTGTAAAACTAAAAACCTCACCCGATTGGCCTGTAACTGCTCCCCTTTTTAATGTCAAATCAAATGGATTTCATTGCTAAAGATTAAGTCAATCAGGTTGTGTCATGAAACAATTCAAATCAATGGTTTTTTTTTTTTTTTTCCTAAGCAAACATTTCTTAGATAAATTAAGTGGTTATAAGATACTAAATTCAATAGGGTGGGAGTCCCCAACAATCATCTCAAAATAATAAAATGCAATATGGGAGAAATAAAAAAGACGAATCTGGAGTAAAAAAGGCTCTCACCCATTTTTCATTAAGGAGAAGTCACTTGAAGCGATTTTTGCATAGTCTAATAAACAAACTTTAAATTACGACCAAAAGTCGTAGTAGAATGTTGTGTGCTACATTTTGTTGGTCTAAACTAAATGAATGAGACTTTCACGATCACTTTATCTTAATCTTTGGTTAGGAAAAATGGAAACATAAGGAAGTAACAACCGGAAGATGAGTTGATACGTCGGTATAGGACAGTCATTGGATGTGGAGGTGCATGTGGTTCACGCGTCACTCTTGGAAAGAAGGTAATAGTCGGATCTAAAAGATTCAAAGCCACTAATCCCAGTGGTGCCACGCATGACAGTGGCAAGAGAGTCTGTTGGTGGGGTGCGTGGTGGTCGTACGAGGCCAGTAGTCATTAGATCGGCGCATCTTGGTGCTACGGAAGGAAAACTATAGAAAAAACTTAAAAAAAAAAAAATGCTATGGACAATTTTGGCATTGGTAGGTGAAGAGGAGGGAGGGAGGAGCCGAAACTCCACCCCCGTCTAGGCTGAAAGGATGGGATTTTTAGTTACTTTGGTAGAGAGAAAAAAAGCCTCTGGAGAGATGAATGAAGGAAAAATTCAAATCACTTAATAACAAAACCTTTAATTTCTCCAGTATCATGAATAGAGAGTATAATCAATAATGTAGGTATGTAACATATTCAGTATCGGGATTTTGTAGAGGCGTACTGAAAATGTATTTAGATCCGAGAAAATCTAAAACTATGTTATTATAATTTGACAAATTGCTCGAATTGTCTTAATTTTTGATACTTTGTGAAACGTAAAGATGATTTTAAATTATTTTGTATATTAAGTTGTTTGGATTATGAGAAATTATTCAAGAAAAAATCTTTATTCACAAATAGTATCTAAATTCTAAACTTTTTTAACAAGAATCTGATCTCTTAATGACATATGATCCTATTTTTCAAAGGAAAAACATATGTTCTAAAACCCTACCCCTTTATAACAAATAAATAAATAATCGAAACCTTTTACGGGGGTAATATGGTAATTTAGAGAGAAATTCCTGCCACCCAGTCCCCTTCCTCTCAGTGTCCGAGTGGCCCACCCTTCTGGCTCTGGTTTCCCTGCAGCAAGGCGCTTCCCTTTTTATCTCACTCCCGTACAAAGATTATTCGCACTACTGTGATCACCTCCGTCTAGGCCATTCTGTCTGCCCAACCACGATTTCGTAGAAAGAAACGGGTAGAGACATCATTCTCTCCATGGATTTTTTTTTTTTTTTCCTTTTTTGTTTCGACTCTATTGTGCTTGAATCAGGCAATGCGGTTTTGAGTACAGCTTGCCATTTTCAACTTTCTTGTGCTTCTTCTTCTACTGATCTTCATCCATCTATCGAGTCCCTGCATTCTTTTCTTTGCCACTCGCTTTCTTGTTCTGTATCTATGGATTAAAATCATTATAATTTTTATTTATTTATTTATTTACTTTCATGTCCATCTTTTCTAATTTCTATTTTATCCTCTTCTTTTGCTTTATTCTGCTATGACTTGGTCAGAATAGGGAACGATGGTACTGGAGTGGAAATGACAGTTCATTCTTTTCTCTGAGGTGCTCGCTGGACTTCTCATAGTATATCAAATCAGCCCAAGTTTTCTAAATCCTTGGGGCAGCTTGAGAATCATGGCTCGTCAGGTATCTCTGATCTCTTTCTCTTTCATACACAAACACTGCGTAATGGTACTAAGTTAAGATCAAGTACTGATTGGTTTTGAATGCAGGAAGAGGGGTGGCCTCTGGGGTTGAGACCACTGAATGCGAGAGTTGGGTTGGTGAGAAATAGTGATTCGTCTGGATCAATCTCCTTCAGCACTTTGCTCACCGGTTCTCCCACTTGTTCCTCCCTATCTTCTTCAGATCTTGATACCGAGGTCAGTATGATCTTGCCCAACTGCAACTCCTCCCAAAAAAAGACAAAAAGAACATGAGAAGAAACGAAAACCCAACATGATTGATCTTTAACCTATACCTGGAATTTCCCCCCCTCCACGATGTCTTGTACCGGTATGCATGCTTGTTTCTTCGATGACTGTTTTTCTTCTGCTTGCAAACAGTTTTTGATGGGCATGATATATAATACAATAAGAAGCCTAGTTTTCCCTTTTATTGGTATGTACAGGTGTGTCTAGTGGGAAAATTTTAGATATCTTGCTCGGATTTTACGTCTCGGAAAAGAAATACACTTTATGTTTATTAATTGTTGTACGTCATGTAAATTTAAAAATTTCAGATAGCATTTAACGCCTAATGAATGGTTGCGAGATTAGATGAAATAAGTTAAAATTAAAATTAAAAGTTAAATAAAATATTATTAGAATATATTTTTTTAATATTATTTTTATTTTGAAATTTGAAAAAATTGAATTATTTATTTTATTTTGTGAAGAAATTTAAAAAAATTGTAATAATTAGATTATATGAGATAAGTTGAGAGAAATTATGAAAATCAACTAGGTATGAGTGATGAAATTTTCAAGCTCTAACTTTTTAATAATTTCTTTATAAATACGTGTTAATTAAATGAAAGGTACCGATCTTGTCAAATAATAATGCTTTTACAACTAATTTATAAAAAAACTCTCTCTATTAAAAAATAAATAAAATAGAATTGTGTCTATAAAATTTCCCCATCTCATATGCATGCAGTCTCTATACCTCTCTCTCTCTCTCTCTCTCTCTCCGAAATTGAGAATCGAAGATCTCATCATGTATAATTACCGCACAATATGAATGGCTACTGGTTTTTTTTATTTTCAAATATATATGACTACAATAAACATCTACGTTTCCTACGTGCTGTTCATGTATGTGTGGATCATGTGGGCAGTTAATTTATCAGTCTCCTGGTCATGATTATATATATCATGTATAGTACTTTACTCTTTCCACATGGTTTTCTATGATGGCGTTTAATTATATGTATACTTGAAAGTGTTACTTTAGATATCATGAATCTCATGCTTTGCTGTTTGCATTAAAAAAATGTTTAGTACTAATTAAGTACGTGATGCTTCTCAATATATACTCAGCTTCAGCTAATTAAGTTCAATGTAACGAAAACCCATGTTACTATAAGAAAACTGTTTATTTGTGACGAGATATTTCTTACAAAATTGATTATTTTCTATTAAAATGTGTATGTTTTTATCTCAAATGATCAAATTAAACTACTTTTGTGTATATTTGATATGGAAAATTAGTAGTTGCTCTCGGAGGATTGATGACAATATTATGGTCCGGTAGTACTACTAGTTCTATCTTATCATAATTAAGATGTTATGCTATTTAAATTATATATCTACGAGAGACAAGTATCACAGTTACAAAGAGATTTTATAATAATAAATCTACAAATTAACATGATTTTATATATAGGATACATTAGATTTATTTTATAATAAAAATAATTTTACAATTTAACGTATCACAAACTACGTTAGTATATAAATTTAATTTTGTAGAATCTCTTTATCATTAAAATAAATTTATATTAATTTATAGATTTATTTTTGTATAATCTCTTTATGAAATAAGTAACAATTCTCTTTAAATATGACTATGTGTCCCCAAATCTCACATTGTCCAAGACTATCTAATAATGATATTTGTTTGATATGGTCTTCCATGCGGTGTTTTTCTTTCTCGTCGAGCTGATCTTCAATGTGATTGGTTTCAGTCCACCGGGTCATTCTTCCACGAGAAAAGCATAACGCTTGGCAGCCTGATTGGAGTTTCTAGCATGTTAGAGCTTTCACGAAGATCGACGAGGGGAAGAGCAGCAGAAACCGTGAGAGACATGAGAAAGAACAACGTGTACAAGCCCAAGCTGCCTGCATGGCTGTTCTCACTCTGCTCAAAACTCAGCACTGATGCCGTGAACGCCAGCAATAATAGTACTCCATCTCTTGGTCACTTTCTGGAAGCAGAGAGGAGAACTGCAGGCATATACAGAAGGAACCTGCAGAGCCCAACCTCCATTGATATTGTACCTTGTGATTTCTCATCCAGTACCCTCCCCATTTCCGATGCAAACTCGCTGTTTGTCGGTGGCCAAGTTGCTCCTCAATCGAGTTTTCCAATACTGGATGATCATGAGAAAGGTGGTGGATCAAAACAATCCAAAAACGAATTTTTAGAGGCCGGCAATGGGTATGGGATTCCATTACTATTCTCCTGCTTGCGTGGATACCTCATAAAATGATGGACTTCAATCTATCAATGAACATTATATTTAATTTCATGTTGTATGTTTGTCTTGGGTCTACTTAATTGGTTCCTTAATTGTCAATGAGTCAGATGCAGATGGGGCGTTTTTGTTTTCAGGAGTACGAAATTCTAAGGTCCAACATGTTGAAAAGGTGGGTTTTTTTGGCTTATTTATATGTCGAGGTGCGAGTGTTGAGGCAAGCGGCAACTTTGACAAACAATTCTGCATATGTAGCATTAAAAAGTACTATATAATATTGTTGATTAGGCTGTCTTTCAAAATATTCTTTGTGCTTTACCCGTTAATGGAATGCGGCCTAAAATCAACAGAATGGAATTATATAGGGGAAACGAAAAACGTTTTTAAGAATCAAAAGGTAAATTTGGGATCATATGATTAATTGTGATTTTTTTTTTAAAGATAATGTGCGAAACTTACGTATTAAAATTGTATCTAACATTAAGACTACGTTTAAACGTTAAATTGAATTGAGTTGAGATAAAATTAAAAATTGAATAAAATATTGTTAAAATATTATTTTTTAATACTATTATTATTTTAAAATTTGAAAAAATTAAATTATTTATTATATTTTATATTAAAATTTTAAAAAGTTGTAATGATTAAATAAGATAAATTAAAATGAATTGAGATAAATTTGAAATCTAAACTGGCCATTAAAGTTGTGTTTGAATATTGAACTGAATTGAATTGAGATGATAAAATATTATTAGAATATTATTTTTTAATATTATTATTTTAAAATTTAAAAAAATTAAATTATTTATTATATTTTATATTAAAATTAAAAAAAAAATATAATAATAAGTTGAGATAGATTTAACAACTGCCCTAAAGGTATCAATGGAGTAAAATATAAAATTCAAAAGAATGGGTCACTTCAAGCGTGCATTCATATAAGAGTGGGCCGTGGCTCTACAGCGATCTCAATGGGACCCAACAGTGCAATTTGCACTTCTATAATATTCAGTGTAGTGGTGCACACAATACACTATAATTCATTAATTTCTTCTCTCCAGATGGCTAGATTGATGCCACATAAAGTGTACAAAATGGCTATTCTCAAATAGTGACTTCTCCCAAGATTATTTCTTTTTTTTATATATATATTTTTAATACTTTTAAATATTTAAAAAAAATAATTTACAAAATCTTAAAAAAATAATTCCTTAAATATCACTAAATATATATATATAAGGGTTTAGCATTTCTGTTCATATAAATATATATATATATATATATATATATATTTATATATATTTGTGCTTGAGGCATGCATAACCAGCTTAGAAATAAATAGATGGGAAAAAAGGAAAAGAAACTGAAGAAACATAAAATACACTAGCTAGGAAAGAAATATTAAGTCCAGATTTTCGGACCATTAGGAATAAAAACGTGGTATTGTTCATGACATGAATGAAATCCATATACTTTTCATTGATTTGAGCTCCACAAAGCATTGCAGGAGTAGAAATCAGCTCTAGAGATCATGAGTAGATAAGCACTGCTCGAGCTCGGCTCTTTCAGGTCTTAGACCCCATTAATTCTTAGTGGATTAAACAAGTAAGATCGATTTGGAGAAAAACAGCAGCTCCCAACTACAAACAGAATCTTCTCCCAGTTTCCATCAGTAGGATATACAGTTGATCTACTTCTCGGGAGTTGTCTATTTGGAATTGTCCATGATGGTTGAGCAATCAAAGAAAATTGACTATATTTTCGAGGAAAAATAGATTCTGAATACTTACCTGATGAACATCGATGCTTCTCATTTACAGAGAAGCTCTCTGACTAGAATAGTATCACTTGAATGAAGCTCATCTCTATAGAATGGAACTCATCAACCTAAACTTACCCAAGGACCCTTAACTTCTCTATTCTCATATTCTTTTAGAATATTATGATGTATATATATATATATATATATATAAATGGTGTTTGATATTCATACCCCATGTGGGTCTCAGTTCCCAAGCAAATTCAGGATTTCCATAATGCCCCACTCTGAGAAACCAAGTCCAGGGTTGCTACTTCAAGGCTTGTCAACCACCACGTTGCATTCAGCAGCAATCTTACCTGGACTGAGACCACCCAGTCTAGCGAATGAGCCCATGGCAGATAAGCTCTTGAAACTGCTGCTGCCTTCACTGAAATTGGACTTCCTTGATCTCCTTGGCTTCGAGTTCGAGGGACTAAATTCAAGTTCTGAATCATTGCTAGTCTCAATCTTGGCAACTACTAGTTGGGTAATGCTACTTCTGCAAAATGGGCAAACTGGGGCAGTTGGGCAAGCAGCCGTAGGGCTGGGCTTCTTGTAGCAGCATAGGGCTAGGATGCAATGAGCACACATTTGATGACCACATGGTCTGACCTCAATTGTGCATACCTGGTCAAAGCATATGCAGCATAGCTCCACATCGCTGGCCTGTTAATTTGAGAACATTTCACCATTAAATAAGAAGCTAGATGCGAAACATACAGCTCCACAATTCACTAGTTCAGAGGTAAAGCTATGCTGATAAATGTGCTTCTCCTGCATCTTGGCCGGGCATTCCTTCATCGATCCCTGGTCAACTTGGATTATTCATACTCGTACAAATTAAATTAATGCATATTTATTGATGTCACATTTCTTCAACTTAATTGTAAAACATACGTCATCTTAAGAATGGATAAGTATACATTTTTATACAAACATCCTATAAATTCTTTATTTTTTTATAAGTAACATCCTGAATAAATTCTACCAAGGGTTTTAGGTTTTCATCGAATAGTGTTTTCGAGGACTAAAATACATAGAATTTACATTACAATTATCCTTCTACAGAAAAAAAGGGGATATTACCTCAGATGCATTGTCATCCGCTCCAAAAACAGAATCCAGAGAAGATGGAAGTGAGTACACAGTCTCCTTTAATAGGGCCTTCTCCCTCTCCATGTTTGCTTCCTCCAAGGCCCTCTCTAACAATGTTTTTGCCTCCGGATTGAGCTCACTGATGAATTTTAAAGGTGATGGCCAGACTAGAGGCTCTGCTGATGAAGGATCCAATAAGGCTGCACAAACTCGATGCTTGTGTTTCAGTGCAACCGTGTATGGTATTCTCCTGCAAAAATCATTCATTTTCAAGTTTCCGCAATAGACCTTCAAAACCAAACATTCTCACTATGATCATTATACAATGCAAACTTCAAAAATTTTAGGACAAAGGAAAACCGCATGGGAATAAAATCAAGTCAGGCTCGAAAAACATTGAGTGCATTTTTTGTGATAAATGAATTATTAGTTGCTGTGATGCTTTTTTTCCTCTTTATATCCAACCAATGCTGTTGGTGCTACACTATTTACATGCATAATGCAAGGCCCATAAGGTTCAAGTTGGTAGCCTACTTGTAAGAAAACAAATTCACACACCGCTACTCTCCTCATTACAAAGAGATTTCCTGTATTTAGAGAGTAAATACATAGAAAGCATGAATCAGCTTTCGGATTACTAATTGGCAAAGTTTTCGACCAAACTAACCCATTGATACAAACAGTCCAATGGCAACAGGAAATTTACTAAAGCCTTGGATAATCAAAAGGGAGAACTGCTAGTTTTCAAAAAGTAGAAATTCACCCTAGTCACTATGAATATCTTATTTGTGCAGTCCATACAGATATGGTCCGAATTCTTAATAGAATAACTTCTTGGATGTATTTTTCAGAAATATAAAAGTATGGCCCCAGAGAGGGCTTTCCAACCATTGAATTAATAATCACTGTATTCACTTCTTCTAAAATACCCTTTTGACCCAAACATGTGCAGGGAATCAAGGAGATCGAATGGGAGTTCCAACAAGGCAAGCAATAAGTAAAGTACAATCATAGCATTAAGAAGCAAAATTTACAGTTGATCCAAAAATTAAACAAGCACATAAGTTAGGTTAATCACGGGCGGTTGATGAATCTTACCCAGATGAATCTACTTGATGCCTATCTGCTCCCCAGGCAAGCAATTTGCGGACACATTCCAAAGAACCACCACGAGCTGCTAAATGAAGCGGTGCACTTCCTAGGTAGCTGCAGATCATGGTACCTTCATCAATCTGAGTGACAAATGATAGCTATTTAGCCACAGTGATAGAAACGCCTCAAATTAAAAGCATTACCCATATCCACCAGTTGAAGCACAAACAAGAGCCCCACTGTCTAAAAGGATATGAACGCACTCTGGCCGGCTTTGACGAGCAGCTAAATGCAGTGGAGTTGCACCCCCGCCATCTCTTATGTTCACAAATCTTGCAAATCCCCTGCCCCAATGTCACCCAATGCAAATCAATCAGCAATGATGTGAATCAAGGACACAGAGAGACGCAGAGAGAGAGAGACAGACAGACAGACAGAGAGGGTGGAAGAGACGAACCAAGAATCTGAAACAGGGGTGGAATGAGCAGCAGAAAGAATAGCTTGCAGGCAATCTGAATGGCCATAGTAGGCAGCATAATGCAAGCAGGTTCTTCCATGTAGAGAATCAAACATCAGTATCTAGTAAATTACACACAAAACATCAGCATAATAGCTTGACGACTCACATCGTTTGAACGTAGCAGTACAACTCAAGCCACGATCAATACCGATTTATTTTGATGATCAAGTAAGAAGTTTTACCGAGAAAATTCTCATAACTAAAATAAGAAGCAACATACATTCGCTCCTGCTTGAATAAGCTTTTGCACGCAAGAAATCTTCCCGTGCATTGCCGCCAACATCAACGGGGTCTAATCATTCGCAAACAAAAAGAATATTCAAACAAAGCACGCAAACAAACACTTTTAGTACGAGACACATTAAAGGCTAAAAAGCTGAACCTGTTTATTGCGGTTCAAGATATCTGGATTAAGGGACCGGTCCAAAAGCGCAGAAACAACCTATTTTCCCATCAGTTCAGACCCAAAACCCAAATGAAACCATCAAAATTCTCCCAAGAAAATGAAAGATAACCATACACCATCAAAACGGAAAGAAAAACGAGGAACCCACCTCGATCCGACCATTTGAAGCCGCCACATGCAGCGCAGACAACCTCCCATACCCACTAGTCTCTTCCAGGACACTTGGGTCTGTGTCAACCATAGCCTCAAGGAGCTCAACCTCACCTTTCCAAACCGCACTGAACAGCCCACTCTCTTCACGTTCTCCGCATCTCAGCGCCTGCCCCATTCCCTCTCCAACCCTGTGTTCTTCGCTCAGCACATGGAGAGGTTCTCCCGGGACTTACTCACGCGCAACCTTCCTGGTGGCGCTAGGCAAAGCAATGCAAAGCAAGGAAGGGAAGGGAAGGGAAGGGCAGCAGAGAACAATTCACCGGATCAAGTAGAGGAACGCAATCTTTTAAGTTTTAAGCATTGGAGCAGCCTCGTAGTTTGGAACTGCCCGCATAGATTTCGGGTAGCTTCACCCCGTGTGAATGATTGACTATGTCAGAGATCGGGCAGCTTGTCAGATATTTTTCCTCGGGCAAAATTTTATTTTTATCCAATAAGACTCTGCAGTCTGTACTCCTCATTTGTCCAAATTAGACTGATCCCAAATGGCCCCATTTTTTTATTTCTTTTCAGCACCATTGTTTTGAAAATTAGGACTTGTTTGAAAATTGATATATTTCAAAATTTTCATTTCATTTCATATTTAAATATAATTTAAGAGAAAATATATTTACAATCGTAAATTATATAACTGTCATGTAATTTATTTAAAAAAAATGAATAAAATATAGAATATAAATGAAAAAAATTAATTTTTTAATAATGACCTTACTCTTTTTCAAAACAATTACACAATATTTATGCACTTCACGATTGTATGTATAATTACTCTAATTTAAACTGAAACATTTTCAAACTAATCATTACAACTTTTTCAAACTTTCAAATAAAAAAAATAATCAAAATTTTCAAATTTCTAAACAAAAATAATATCATAAAACTATATTCTAATAATATTTTAATTTTATAATATTTTGTATTCAATTTTTTTTGTCTTTGTTTTCACAAAACTCAAAAAATATTTAAATTAAAGTATCTTATTATTATTTATAAATTATTTTATAATCATTTATAAAATTCTTATCTATCAGATCTATTGATCTGTCACCCGTTCTTGTTCATAGCCGCCAGATCATTCTCTTTCGTAACATGTAAAAATACATTTATTTAATATTTAAAACGTTTAAGTCTTCAATTATTTTTCCTCACATGTTATTACGATATAAAAATAATAAAATTCGGAAGAACTAATTAGGTGAAAGAAATAATAAAAGTGGATATGCAGAAGAAAAAAAATATTATAAAAAGAGAGGAAAAATAAAGACATTAGTGCTTAGATATCAACCTTTTGTTGTTGAACGACAACCAATATTCTCCTTTATAGACTTGTTCCTCTTACGTGTTTGAAGAAAATCATCAACCTTGTTGTTTTGTTTGGTTCTTTTTTCTATTTCATTCTTCGGTCAATTAATTACAGCCCTAAAGTAAAAGGCTAATGAACCAAATAATTAAAAAAGTGAAAAAGATGTGTCATATCAGGCATGCTTGCTTGCTTTTTATTGCTTTTATTATTATTATTTTATGTGCCCAAGGTGGTCGTATGGGCAGTTGGTGCCTTATATCATAAAGTTTTCAAGTGTTGTTTTGTAAGTAAAAATGAATGAGAGATTGTTTTGTATAGAATAAGATAAAGATGTAGGAATATTATTATTTGCACTTATTGGAAGGTGATGAGGAGAATCATATATTTGTGTGATGCATGAGCGGGATTCAACTGTCTACGGAGCTGGATTTTTTTTTTTTAAACGTCTAAGGAGGATTTGAAACTTACACCAATAAAGAGGATGCTTGACATGTGTTGTTAGATTTCAATCTTACACAAATAAGAAAGATTACTTTGATGGTTTTTAAGATTTTTAAAATACAAGGCTTATTTTAAATTTTTAAGAAACCCAATCTATATTTGAATTTTAGAACATTTAAAACTTTAGGATTTACAATATATTTGTAATCTTATGGATGTTTTCAATATATTGATTAGGCCTGCAACCCGACCTGTCCAAGCGGGTTTTGGGCCCGACTCGATCCGACTCGCTTTTATGGATGTGCCAAACTGACCCGACCTAAAGAGTCCTGTCAGGTCGTAACTGGTTATATATATATATATATATATATATATATATATATTGTCTTGCCTTGCCTTGCTTTTGGGTGTCTATTGAAACAAAAATGAATAGATGATTTATAAACAGCTTAACAACAAAGAATTAATTTACAAACATATTTGAAAGGGATAAAACATCCCAGACCTAGATAAGTTAAGCCCAGCCCATCAAAGAGCCCCTACTGGAAGACAATAGAAGCAGAGAGCAAGAAAAGACAAGGAAGTGACAAAGGCTGAGGGGAACATGGTGTCAAGAGGAGAATGAGAGAAATGACATAAAGGATATAAGACGTGACATAAAGGCTGGAGGGACTGAAAATAAAAGGGGCTTCTTCCAGACGATTGGGAGGACTTCAACTTCTTTAGTTTCTTCAACCTCACGAGAGGGACTCTAGCGACGAGATCTCCACCTGAAGATAGAGCTCGTATCTCCATTGTACAGCGAGAATGAGAGACCATGAGAGACTGTAAAACAATAATATTATAGTAGATTCTCCCCTCTCCAAACTCCATAGACGTAGATATTATGCCAAACCATGTAAATTTGTGTGTTCTCGTCTCTGTTTTTTCTCTATATTTACTTACTGCTCACTGTCATGGATGTATGCAAGTATACCGTATGACCGCACCGAACCACCTCTAAGGGCTCCACACAACACCAAGCGTGGCCTGAATCGCCACAGTGGGCCGGGAATGAATCTTTCTCCCCTTCCGGCATGTTGTGCTATTTTTAGGCATTAACAGTTAGCGCCGTCTATGAGATCTGAGTTACTTTCTACATCAAAGATAGGAGAAGAACGTTTTCCAATGCGCTAAATAATCACCAAGCGAGTAGATAAAAGTTTTCTAGATAAGTAATACTGTTCCAAGAAGATTAGGTGGGATACAACTCATCACCCATGCAATCAGGTTCACTATCTATGCACAAAGGACACCAATATTGGGGACAATGGAAGTGCATAGTGCACATAACACATGCCTGAGCATTGCATGCACAGTGCCATGCACAAAGGCTTGGGGGTGCACACCAGAGGCACACAGCTGTGGGCTAAATGCACGCCTCCACTCACATGAGGCCTCGCTGCCGGGGATGGCACCATTGGATTGCCAGGCGGGACCAGCGGAGATCACCTCACCTGGTCCACTCAGAGCGAGACCCACGAGCTGGCAGCCACAAGAGGGGACATCCACCAACGACCCTCACAAGCAGCAACGGCAGCCAAAGCCCCACATTCGGGACAAGAGTCATGTGAGACCTACGAGCTGGCGGGATCCATCTCTCCAACCACAAGGGGGCCCAAGATAGCCACCGGTGGTTTCTTCTTCGGTGAATCCTCCCCTTCCCAAAGCATGACGGCCGCTGAAGCCTCAAATCTGGGACACGCATTACACAAACGCTCGTAGTGGCTAGCGGGCAACAACCACCATGGACTACGGCCACAAACTTCTCCACCAATGCCATCCTGTCGTGCACCTCCCCAGCACAGTCTCGCCATGTCCATCCCATCCACTGCATCCCGGCCAACATCTCATCCAGCCATGCCCATCTTGGCCACTAGCATATCGTCCATTGCGTCCTAGCCAACATCTCATCCCAGCCAACTCCCATCCTGGCCACCTCCCATCCCATCCCACCCTGCCCATCCCGGCCACTAGCATCCCATCCACTACGTCCTGGCCAACATCTCGTCCTGGCTAACTCCCGTCCCGTCCAACATCTCGTCTCGGCCAATATTCTGTCCCGGCCAATGCACGTGGACAAATGAGTGGCTGTATGCACCAATGCCATACACGACCATCTTCCTCGTCCCCCCCATGCACAGTGAGAGCTTCCTAGAGTCGTTCGGCTACAGAGCCTCACAGCAACATGGAGAGGCCTGACCCATGTAACGTATTGCACAACCATCGTACTAAACGAGCCTTGCGAGCTCCTTCTAAGGCACGTTGCATGGCCCATGCAACGTGTTGCACCACCCCTTGCTCGACAACAGAACTTTCTTGGCCACCCACCAACACCATGCATGGCCACTGCCAAGCTGTTCAGACCAAGAGTTGTTAGGACACATGTACTGCAGGCACATTCCTCTCAACCTAAGCTCGGAGTTGCTCAGCCGCCACTCTCCTTAGCCAGATTGAGGTCATCATCCATTTTACCACCTTTCAATTCCTAGGCCCCAACAGTCGATACCTCGACCACAACTTCCTGGGCCACATAGAAAATTGGCTCCTGTAGCTTGATTAACTGGCGGAGATCATAGCGTCGCACACTAAAAATAGGTCGACCAACAGAGTCCCTTGTGCACATGTTGCATGTCCCATACAACGAAGATTGTTTGACTGGCCTGCAGTACACGTCAAGAAAAAGAAAGAAAAGAGAAAAGAAAGAAGGAGAAAGGAATAGGAGAAACAACAACTAGCAATGGGTAATTTTGGTCAAGCAAAAATTGGATACAGAAGCTAGAACACTTCAGTTAGTCTCTCTCTAAATTTATGTAAATTCTATTTTCATTAACATAATTGATTCCTATGGTGCGAAACACCGCCTACATAACCCCACTTGGGCACTGCTCGGAGGTATTAATATGTCTCCATCAGAATCTATTTCTTGGCATTAATATGCATGCAGACACCTAGAACCTATGTCATCGCCAAAACATGGGCTACTTATTGGCTTCGCCAGCACACATCAAATCTTCGTAGCACACCAATGAGACGATTCAGGTGTGCAAATCTCACACTTGTGACTGGAAATTATCTACGCTAACCGGTTTAGCTTTTGTAGTATGGTCAAGTGCCCTGACTACTCATCTCTCTCACACCTACGAGGGTCAACGAGTCAAATCCAATCTTATGAATTGCTCGACCTCTGCCATGACAACAAGGTGAGTTCAGTCTTATAAACTACTCAGCCTCCCCTACATTTACGAGGGTCAATGAGGCAAGTCCAGTGTTACGAACTGCTCGACCTCCATCGCGGCAACAATACGAGTTCAGACTTATGAACTACTCGACCTCCCTCATGTCTATGAGGGTCAACAAGGCAAGTTCAGTCTTATGAACTGCTCGACTTGCATCATGGTGAAGAGCAGGTCCGGTCTTACGAACTAACTGCCCGACTACTACCTCCCCCGTAAGGCTAAAGAGGCGAGTCTAGTCTCCAAGCTGCTTGACCCCTTTCATAGTGGAGTGCGGGTTCAGTCGTATGCATATCCCAACGTTACTCCAGGGACGACATTTCCACCAGCAAACGCCGGGAGTCCACACTCATGCCATAATCGATGCCAGCAGATTACCTTCGAGAATGAGACTTCGGATTTAACGTACCTCCGAGTTCCACAGCTGCCTGGTGTGGGTTACCTAGGAGAACGAGTCGATGGGCTTGACAACCGCCTAAGGTGGGCCCAGGTGGTTGACAGGCTCCCTGACCACTTTGCGTGGGATACTACAAACAAACTCTAAATATTAACACCAAAATGGAAACATTAACAACAATTCACATCAGAGAAGGAAAAATTCACCAACATCATCGGGAAAAAAAAAACGTTGGATGAATATACGCTTTTCGACAACGACAGGCGAGTTTAGTCTTACACACTGCTCGACCTCTGCCAGAACAATGAGGCAAGTTTAATCTTATGCATTGCTCAACCTTTGTCAGAACAATGAGGCGATTTTAGACTTACGCACTGCTCGGCCTTCGCTAGGACAACAAAGCGAGTTCAATCTTACGCACTGCTTGACTTTCCTAACTTTTACGAGGGTCAACAAGGCAAGTTCAGTCTTATGCATTGCTCGACTTCCTCACTTTTATAAGGGTCAACGAGGCGAGTCCAGTCTAATAAACTGCTCGACCTTCCTCACAGCAACAAGGCCAGTCCAATCTTACGAATTGCTCAACCTCCATCACGCCAAAGAAGTGGGTCCAATCTTTTGACTACCTAGTTTATCACCATTTTCATAACGTATCAACAGATGGAAAAGGTTAGGGACCACCCTACCTTCAAAGCCTGAATAGGCGGGCAAGTCACTTGATTGCCCGACCACCCTCACGAGCATAAAAGCTGAGCTCCACGCTCGCATCTTACGCGGTCGAGCAAATCCCCCACCAAAATCAAGCTCTCACCTTATGCAATCAAGCATATTTCCTGCCAAAGCTGAGTTCCATACTTGTAGGCTACGCAGTCGAAGACATCTCCCGCCGAGCACAGCGCTCAAACATTACGCGGTTGAGGAGATCTCCCACCAAAACCAAGCTCCACGCTCGCACCTTAACGTGGTCGAGTACATCTCTCACCGAAACCGAGCTTCACACTGCACCTTGTGCGGTCTAGCACATCTCATGTCGAAGCCGAGTTCCTCGCTCACACTTTGCGCGGTTGAACACATATCCCGCCAAAGCCGAGTTTCAGGTTCGCTCCTTACACGGTTGAGGACATCTCCTGCCGAAGCCGAGCTTTGCGCTCGCACCTTACGTGGTCTAGTACATCTCCTACAAAACTGAGTTCCACACTCGCACTTTACGTTGTCGAGGACATCTCTCGCCGAAGCCGAGTTTCGCCTCACACCTTAAGCGATCGAGTACCTCTCCAGCCAAAGCCGAGCTTCGTGCTTGCACCCTACTCGGTCAAGTACCTCTCCTGCCAAAGCCAAGCTCCGCCCTTGCACCTTACGCGGTCGAGCACCTCTCCCACTAAAGCCAAGCTCCGCGCTCTCATCTTATGTGGTCGAGCCCATCTCTCACCTACTCTCACGCTCGAAAATCTTTATTGTTTAACGCACACGAAATAGAAAACCAAGGACTCATTCTCGAAATTTACTTTTCTACAAATTTCTTCGGACTACCTCTGTCGTATATTTTATCTATAAGATTCTCAAGACCTTCTTTTGGAGCGAATCGACCTTAAGAATCGCGGGAAATTGAAGGAGATAAAATATCCCAAACTCTAATAAGCCAAGCCTAGCACATCAAAGAGCCTCTACGGGGAGACAATAGAAGGAGATAGGAAAAATCGACAATGAGGGGACAAAGGCTTAGGAAGGACATGATGTCGGGAGGAAAAGGAGAGAAGTAACATAAAGGAGTGGGGACATGACAATGAGACATAAAGATTGGAGGGACTGAAAATAAAGGAGGCTTCTTCCAGACAACTTGGAGGACTTCAACTTCTTCCAGAGGGAGTCCAACGACAAGATTTCCACCTGAAAATAGAGCTCTGATCTCCATTGTACAACGATGATAAGAGACCATGTAAGACTGTTAAAAATCATATTATTGTGGATTCTTCCCTCCCCAAACACCGTGGACGTAGGCATTAGGTCAAACCAAGTAAATCTGTGTGTCCTCATCTTTTTATTTTTTCCTGCATTTACTTACTGCTTACTGTCATGAATGTACTTACAGACATCGTATGGCCGCACCAGACTACTGCCGGGGGCTCCACACAACACCGAGCGTGGCCCAAATCACCACAGAGGATCGGGATTAAATTTTTCTCCCCTTCCAACCTGTTGAACTATTTTTAGGCCTTAATAGTATCAACTCCACACATATCAACTCTTTATTACTAATTGTTACACCCATTATTATCTCACAAACATAAAATTAAATTATCTTAAAATTTAATCTAATCCAAAACTCATTATCATAGTAATCACGCATGCTTTTTGATTACATTCCTAATATCAAAGCAATAAATTTTCTATCAAACACTTCGTTTTATTGGCTGTCACCGTATAGATCTTGTAAGCACTTCTTTTACCTAATGGCGGCAAACAAGAGAAAGCAATACACATCCATTTTATTTTTTATTTTTATGTTTTCTAAGCAAGCAAATTTCATTAAAATAAAAGATGATACATGTTAAAGAGGGTGATATTCCCCAACAAAATACCCTAAAAACAACAACCACAGTACAAATGTGGTGAAAAAAAGAAAAAAAAAAAAAGGGTTCTGAGACCAATTTATTGGTCTCTATCCAAGCTCTACTAAGAGGAAACCTTCTGAAAAGACGTTTTGAAGGTAAGCAATACACATCCATTTAAAAACAAACAAAAGGCGAAAAAGAGAGAAATTGTGCCATGTTAGTAACACTTACATATAGCTCTTCTAGCTTTGAAAGCCTTCCAAACATATCACTCAACTGGTTATTCAGTTGATTAGTACCAAGATTTCTACATGCACCATGCAGAAATCTACTAAGTAAAACTAGAGTTTATTTACAGGTATTTGTGAGATGAGTTATATGAGAAATTGAATATCACCACAACCACTAAAGCCATTATGAGAAAGATCTCTATACATTAAATAGAGTAAAGACATAACCCACCACTTTCTCAATAACCGGCTATATCCCATAAGCTGCAACCTACACTTGAATATAGGCAGGTAATGAATGAGAGCAAACTGGGCATGCCAACATATAGTAGATGTTAGTGTTAAACATATCAACTGACATGCACACTATCCATTCAACTTTACTAGTTTGAACACCAATAATCAATGTGATCTGAACTAAGTTTATTCATTCTACTCAAAAACCACTTTTATACTACAAGCTCAGAGTGCAGAAAGGAGAAAAGAGAAAATATTGAAGGACAGTAGTCCAACACTACATAGTTAAAAACATAAACTTTGAAAGTTCAAAACTCATTCATAATCACAATCAAAATTTAGGCATGAAAAACAATGAACAAACCAATCAAAAAAATAAGTGAGACATCAACATCAATGAAGATGGTTCATTCACATATGCTCATGTACAATAGATTAGTTCATAGAACAAAATGGACAACGACACACTCACATATTTGAGCATTGTATAAATAAGATTTGTTCCTAGGGGTTTTGGTTCAATAGTTGAGCCTTTAACTCCAACTAACTAGAATAAATGACAGATAAAAATGCAGCTTGTACATTTTAATAGGCATGGATATAAATTCTTTACCCTCAAACATGTTCTTCTATTCATGGAAACTACAAAACAGGAATCAAGGATCACAGTTTTGGAAAGTTTATAGATATGATGAAAGATGCTACCAGAAAGAGCTAGCACAAAAATAATGTAAGATAGATATCAGACCAAACCTGTTGAGTTTGACTTGATTTCCTGTTGAAAATGCCATTTTTTAGGTTTGAGTTGACTGTTGCTTAACCCTACCTCAAGCAACCTTGGCTCGACAGTTCGTTCGACAGTCTGCTCAAGCGAAACTTCAAATAGAAAGTTCACTTGACACCCGCTTGACAGTCAGCTTGAGCGGGAGTCCAACCCGTGAGTTCGCTCGACACTTGCTCGACAATTAACTAACTGTCGAGTGAGTGCCTGCCCTAAACGTCCACTCGAGCTCCGCTCGACACTCCACTCGAGCGAATGTTCTGAAATTAGGAATACATGTTGTTTTTCATGCATTGTTGCTTTTTGGGTTCATTTGGAGCGGTCAGAACTCAAAGAGGGCGCCAACAAGAGAGAGACCTCCTTGTGAGTTCTATTTGTGAGCTTGAGAGCTCATTTGGGTGTATTGGGATTTTGGGATTAAGGAGTGTTTTGTTATACTTCTCTTGTACTCCATCTTTGATAGTGAATTCCTAATTTGAAGATTGACTTCGCCAGTGGACATAAGCTATGTTTTAAGTTGAACCACTTAAATCTTGGTGTCTTTATGTGATTGTCGTTATTTCTTTTATTTGCTTCCACTGTTATACTTCAAATTAGTTTTTGATAGCCGGTTTATCCTAACAAAACCAAATATTGAATAGAATATTGAGTACACAAAATTTGAAAAATGAACATTTATTTTCTATATTTGCTTCACATAGATACGAGAACTGCTTTAGACATAAAAAGATTATACAAAATAAACTCACAAATTGATGTTGTTTTATAGAATCCATTAGATCTACTTTATAATAAAAGTAACTTTACAATCTGATATACTACATTAAGCTACATCAGTTTATGAGTCTACTTTTGTATAATTTATTTGTAGTTAAAGTATTTTCTCATATTAATAGAACCCAATCAACCATAAAATGCCTTAGATACCCAGTAAAAATAAGTGTCAAGGGTCCCAATAAATCAATGAAATTCTCAAGTAGAAGCATGATAAACCTTCATGCTTCCTTTAAAGCCGTAAGCATTTCCAAAAATTAAACTACCATTTTCACAAGCACGCACTTATAGAGAAGACACTCTGTGTACAAAAACATAATAAAAGCATTTATCAAAAAAATAAAATATAGTCTATAATGTATTTTCTAAAAGAATTAGGGAAAAAAGACCAAGCACCAACAAAGTAAATACCTAATAGAGAATTCAAGCATGTAGTAGTAACTGGGCATCCCTCCAAGTTCATTAGAGAAAGCTTGTGCAGACTTGCAACACAGATAAAAATTCCCACACAAATTAATGTAAACTCCCCCCCCCCCCCATCGACATCAGTCAAAGCCACTTTGAGACTGTCGGGATATGCAAATTAGCCCAGAAATCCAATGACAGTCTGAAAAGGAATATGTAACAAGTGGGGGTTCTGATCTAGGATTTCTCTCTTAGTTTTGTACAAAGGTTGGAGGGGTCGAAGGAAGTGGGTATCGGGACTTAGTGTACTTGGATGAATTTCACTTCAACTGAAGCACTTGTCGTGGACTGGGCTGAATAGAAACTAGGCTCAGAAGACTTTGCGAGTTGGATCTGCCAGTGCTAGTAGATTTATTTCGTTTAGTGGTTTATTGTGTGTTGGGTCGAGAGTGTGTTGCCTGGGCTGATTATACTTTTTTATTTCAGTTCCTGCATTTATGGACCGACTTTTAACCTTGTTATGGCCCATGGACTTAGTTTTCTAGTTGTTACGTTTGTTTGCAGTGTTTCCGTTAGGGACTCTGACAGCATATATGTTGGGCAACATCCTTGGAGGAATTATTCTAAATGCTAAAACAATTATCTTGTATTTTCCTCTTTTCTCTCTCTTTTCCTATTCTTAGAGGAGCTTTATTCGATGAGAGCAATCCTAATTTGTTGAGAAATATCTTGGTTTGTTACAATAGTGGTATCAGAGAGACACCGATTCCTGTGTTGTCTCTGAGATTGCTTATTACAACCCACGACAAAAGGAACTAGGCTTACGCAGCTACAAGATGGGCTCAATACCCTAAAAAAAACCATTGACTCACAATACAAAACCCTAGAAAGGCAAATTGATGCCATAGTCCAACAACTGTCAATGATAATAGGTGAACTACAAAGAAGAAATCAAAATCAGAGCCTTGAGGGATCTTCATTTGGTCTCCATTCCACTAATGAAGAGGGCAACTCAAAAGGCAAGTGGGTGAGGTCCAGACAAGGACCATTTAGCCAGACTTTTCCACTTTCCATGGTGATGACCCAAAAGGGTGGATGTACAAGGCACAACAATTTTTTGCTTTCCATAATATTCTGCCACAACACAAGATAAAGTTAGCTTTTTTTTACATGGAAGGTAAAGCATTAACATGTCTTTTATTATTTTCTCTCTCTCTTTTCCCATTTCCATTTTTGAAGGAGTTCCCCTTGAAGAGAGCAACCCTAATTTGTTGAGAAGTATCCTAGTTTATTATAGAATAAGGCGATGACAAACGAAGGGGAAGGAATAAGCGATGACAAATGGAGGGGAACAGAGGCCATGACGAATGGAGGCCATGTCGATGACGAACTGAGGCAATAGCAATGACGAAAAGAAGTGGGGAGGTCTAGCTGACTAGTGTTTTTTTTTTTCCTGAAGGAGGGCGGCACCTCCGAACTTTCTTAAAAAAAAACACTTACTTGTGGCGGAAGAATACCATATAAACAAATGAATCAACCAAAACCAATTCCAAACAAATTAAAACCAATAAAACATAGAAAAACTTCCCAAACTACCTACGAATATAGACAAACCCAATCGCTCCAATCGCAAGAATCCTTTTATTTCCATGGGGAGTACATCATATACATCATACCTTCTATCACAACCTTCCTCACCACACCTTGCTAGAAAATTGGCAACCATATTTTGTCCCCTAAATTGATGAGAAATAGTGAAAGATAAGCCATTCAAAGTAGCAGTAAGTTCCTCCCAATAAGTTTAAGCGTTTCTTGAAAGAGAATATTTTCTAAACCGAGCTTCTGTTAAACCCTTAAAAACTTCCTCCAATGAATGGTTGTCACGTTGTCATCCCATGATACTTACATTGTACCACATAAGACATTACCCTCCATTTCTAGAATCTCACAACCTCGTCCAACGCCCTCTCGAAAATTGTGACTTTCTCTTCCAAAAATTCGCCGAAGACCCTCTCTCCCATAACTTGACTTTTAGCAAGTGCAGGTATAGGCTTTTAGCCATTAAAAATACTGGGATCTTTATCTTCCTCAAACTTGACTTCTTGTCCAAAATTAACAAGATTGAGAAAGATTTCAAGCTTAAGTTGGGCTTAAATGGAAAACTCTCAACTTGGATCTAAAACTTAGACCTGGGTAGGTTAGAGGTCAAACTTGATTGAGCCTGATTGAAACTAAAATCTTGGTTAATGTTCGTCAATTTGAATATACAGATGCAATTAATATTCTCACTAGCCAAAAGAAAAAGAAAATAAAGTTTTCTGGAAAAGAATTTTGGCTGAGAATGTGAAGAAGAAACGAGTTTGGAAGTCATCAATGGTGGCGTGGCTTTTGGTTTTTCTCTCGGTGAAAATCATTCCCTGGTAAAACACCTACGGGAGAAGAAGAACGAGATAGAAGCTCTTCTCTCTTCTCGTACAGGACCGGTACTCGTGTATATATGACCCAGTTGCTCTGCTCTTCTCTTTTCTCTCCCTTTGAGAACACTGTCTTCTTCATTCCCACAAGAGAACCAGTCTTGGTGCTGTAAATCTGCCACCAATACACCACAACCACCGTTGTTAGAACCAGAAACCACCATTAGTCGTTTTGTACACTCGACGTTATGGGTTGAAATATTGAGAACATTCGTGATATTATTTTTTAGTGTGTGTTTGGCTGCTTAGAAAGTTTAGGAAACTGAAATGTGAACTTTTTTTAAATCAATTGATGGTTTTCAGCTTCTTGAACTTTCCTCTTTGAAATTGGTTCCCAAAGTTTACTTACAAATTGAATGATGACTACTTTGTTTCGTTAGACCTTCACCTATGTTATTTGATTGGATGTAAGGAGTCTCATAATATGCAGTGAGTATTGCTGATGTGGCTGGCTATTATTGGAGGTTGTTAAAGCCTCAAGAACGGAACGACCATTTCGAAGAGGAACTTTGATTGAAAAACTCTTACGTACCAATATACAACTTTTAAAAATATAACCTTTTAACAAAAGTACTCTAGCACTAATAGCACTAAACAGTAAATAGTTTTTCATTGATACAACTCAGCTTTTTTCACTTTACAACAATCTCAAACAAGCAATTATTATACTAGAGAAATTATAGTTGTAGTCGTGAATGCACAAGCACTGCGCAATCACTTTGAAAAAAGTGAATAAATACTATACCCATATGAAAAAAAAATTTAATTTTTTAATAGTGGACCTTACTCTTTTTTAAAATGACTGCATGAAATTTGCGCACTTCACGACCATATATAGCATTAGTCATAATACTAAGAGCATTAGCATTGGTCTATGCATATGCATATGCAAAGTCATATTTGCATAATATGACCCTAAAATCATTCACATTGTCTTATACATATCCAAATATTTAGCTACCTATGAATAATGCTTATTCAAATTTAGATAACCACTATTCACCCTACAAATCATATTTTAATCATTATTTCTCTCTCCCCCACTCTCTCTCTCACAATCATTTTCTTTTCTCCCTCCTTGAACAACACAACAAACATTCACTTGTATATTCATTTTATTATTATAATATATTATATATTTTTTTTCATTTTATTATATTTTTAATATAATATATAAAAAAATTATATTTTTTATTATTGCATTTGCATTATTAATGTCAAATGTATGTAGTGGATGCTAATTGTAAAATATATATAAAAAAATTGATTTTAGCAAAAAATTAATAATAAAAAAATAATAATATTTATTATTATTTTGTCTCAAATATGCATAAGCTAATGTGAAAATTTTGCTTTAATGGTAAAGTGAATATGTAAAAGAGGTGATTTTATATACGTATATATATAGATCAATGCTAATGCTCTAAGAGCATTTCCTACTATCGCTAAAAGAGGGAGGATGCTATTCTTTCAGATTTTGAGGCCCAAAAATTAAGATGACGAGCGTAATTCTTGAAGGTGAGTGATGAGTCCAGTGTTTGGGAAGCTCCTAAAGCTCACCCCCATTCGACCCAAAAGATGTAATTGATATTTCTGCTTTTGCAAGTGGGCTTTATCATTTGAAAGTGGGCTTTACTATCTGAAACTGGGCTTGATTGATATGGGCCATTGGGCATCTCCGAGCAGAAAATTTTGAGCTTTTTTTTTTTTCTTTTTTTTTTTTTTGAATTAACCTATACCCCGACCCAAATTTCTGAATTATCATCCTTTACAGTTCAGCCCAGCTATCCAGATATTTATTTCTATTTCTAATCCCTAAATCTCATAAAAACAAATTATTAAATATTTTCGTACAAAAATTATTAAGTATTTTCACGATATATATTATATAACTTTTATTTATAATTATCAAAATTATAAGAAAATATTTTTAATATATTTTTTATGAATAATATTATTTAAAAATCTTTATTTATATTGGCATTTATAAAATTTAAAATTTAAAATTTAAAATTTAAAATATAATTATTTTTTATTTTTTTAATTCATTAAAATAGTCCGTACAGTAGTAGTGGGACCCGATAATTAC
Organism: Juglans microcarpa x Juglans regia; assembly: GCF_004785595.1. Lineage (NCBI taxonomy): Eukaryota > Viridiplantae > Streptophyta > Magnoliopsida > Fagales > Juglandaceae > Juglans > Juglans microcarpa x Juglans regia. The sequence goes on along the minus strand of NC_054602.1, from coordinate 30,899,326 downwards.
TCCCAAAAAACAAAAAAAACCAAATTGGTTATAAAATCCCCATTTTCTTCCAAAACCCCCTCGCATTGCAATCGCCTCCACTAAAACCCTAGTGAAGAAACCAGCCGCTCTGCTCACAGTAGCTCTGCCCAGCCATGTCCGAGATGGAGCTTTCTCGCTCGGAGAAGAAAAAGAAGAAGCACCGCTCCAAGGATGAGACCCCTGTCGTCTTGCCCGAGCCACTCTCTTCTCTGGGTTCGGAGCCCACTCAGAAGGGCTCCGACTCTGGGGACTTCATGATCAAGCCCCAGAGCTTCACTCCCTCCATTGACACCTCTCAATGGCCCATTCTTCTAAAAAACTACGACCGCCTCAACGTTCGTACCGGACACTACACTCCTCTCCCCTCCGGCTACTCCCCTCTCAAGCGTCCTCTCGAACAGTATATCAGGTACGGTATTATAAATCTTGATAAACCCGCTAACCCATCTTCACATGAGGTAGTTGCCTGGATCAAACGGATCCTCAAGGTCGAAAAAACGGGTCACAGTGGTACCCTCGATCCCAAAGTCACTGGGAACCTGATTGTTTGCATTGATCGAGCCACTAGACTCGTCAAATCGCAACAAGGCGCTGGGAAAGAGTATGTCTGTGTTGCTAGGTTGCATTCTGCGGTACCCGATGTGTCTAAGGTTGCTCGGGCACTCGAAACCCTCACTGGAGCTGTTTTTCAGAGGCCGCCTTTGATTTCTGCGGTGAAGAGGCAGCTCAGGATTCGGACTATATATGAAAGTAAGCTTCTTGAGTATGACGCTGATAAGCATTTGGTGGTTTTCTGGATTTCTTGTGAGGCGGGGACTTATGTGCGGACGATGTGTGTGCATTTGGGTCTGATTCTTGGAGTTGGAGGGCATATGCAGGAGCTGCGGAGGGTAAGGTCGGGGATTTTGGGCGAGAAAGATAACATGGTTACCATGCATGATGTGTTGGATGCACAATGGATGTACGATAATTATAGGGATGAGACCTATTTGAGGAGGGTGATTATGCCGCTCGAAGTGATTTTGACGAGTTATAAGAGGTTGGTTGTGAAGGATTCTGCCGTGAATGCTATTTGTTATGGTGCGAAGTTGATGATTCCGGGATTGTTGAGGTTTGAGAATGATATTGAGGTTGGAGAGGAACTTGTGCTCATGACTACCAAAGGAGAAGCAATTGCATTGGGGATTGCAGAGATGACAACTGCGGTGATGGCAACTTGTGATCATGGTGTTGTCGCGAGGATTAAGAGGGTAGTGATGGATCGGGATATGTACCCAAGGAAGTGGGGGTTGGGGCCGAGGGCATCGATGAAAAAGAAACTGATAGCGGATGGGAAGTTGGATAAACATGGGAAGCCAAATGACAATACCCCTCAAGAATGGATGAGGAACCTGGTTTTACCCACTGGTGGGGATTCTGTGGTTGCAGGCATTGCAGCTGCTACAGAACCTGCAGTAGTGAAGGAAAAGAAAGAGAAGAATAAAAGTAAGGATGATGATGATGATGGGGAGGGGCGTAAACGGAAGCTGGATGAAAGCACCGATACCCCTGTTCCCCTTCCTTCGAAGAAAGCTAAAGCTTCTGAAGTTACAGAGATTCAGAAGGAAGAGGGCGTGAAGGTTAAGAAGGTCAAGGAAGAAGAGGCAGAGGTTGAAGTTGAAAAGAAAGAGAAGAAGAAAAAGAAAAAGAAGGATAAAGAGGATGGCGATGCAGGGGCTTTAGTTGAGGAAAAGGCCGAGAAGGAGAAGAAAAAGGAGCACAGAGATAAGATTGAAGCTGGTTCACCTGAAGCAGACAAGTCTGAGAAGAAGAAAAAAAAGAAGAAGAACAAAGACGCCGAGGATGGTGGGGCTGCAGCCCTTACTGGCATTACTAATGGTGCAAGTGATGGTGAGGCTAGTGTGAGTGAGAAGAAGAAAAAGAAGAAAAAGAAGAATAAAGATGCCGAGGAAGAGTAGAAAGGATTATGATTTTGGTCTCTATCTGGTAGAACTCTTGAATGTATCCCTATCTGTTTTTCATTCATCTGCAATGAGTCCTTTATAGTTTTGTGTAACTTTTTGATGCATTTCCTGTAGCTGCTTTTCATCGTTTCTCTTTGCATGACTTATCCCCTCCCCCGCCCCCCAAAAAGAACTGTTTCTATTTGCATGCAGGCTATTTTCTTTATCTCATTTAGGTTTGTTAATTTGTTATTGTTAACATTTTGACGACTCTTTTCTAACTTTGTCTATGTGCTAGTAATGTTTGTGATTTTTTCTATGGAATTAAATGCAGTAGTCTGGGGATATTGGGACGTTTAGTCAATGTTGGAGTTATATACGTTATGTGGTTTTGAAATTATCTTGTTTAAGAATGAATTAGGTTAGTAGTATCTGAAATGAAAATTACGCTTGACTCGTAACATTTATTGGCTAGCCTAGTTATCAAGTGTTCCATGCCCTTTGTGCGGTTGATAATCTTTCCCAGCCTTGAAGTCGTGAGAATATAATCTTCTCAAATCCAGTTGGAGACTTGGTGTTCTGTTTCAACTTGATTAAGTTGAGTTTACCTTTGCTTTGCTGTTCTATTGGTTTCTTCTGCAAATTCATTATGCTAATGATCACAGATTTTGCTAGATAGCTTTTGTAAATTTTCTTCAATCCTTGCGTGGGTCAGTTTCAAATTTTTTTCTGAGAGCATAAATATCCCTCTTTCAAGTTTCATTTTCTCTCACCACACTTCACCTCCTGTGCCTATAGCTTGACCACAACCTTGAAATTCCTGCAGCAATGCTTTCTCTACAAAGCTAATGTAGCCCACAAATCGAAGGAGAATGGATTGGACCTTTTGATGAGAAAAAGGAAAGGAGGCTAGGATGGTAGTGCTGCATCGCCCACTGGCTTTTTTACTGGTGCCGGTGAAGGTGATAATGAGGCTGAAATGAGCAAAAGAGAAGAAACAAGAATAAAGATGAAGAAGAATAGATTAATTGGTTTTGATGTTGGTTTTTAATTAGCAGACTCTAGAACGTACATCTGCTCTTCTCCAGCAGTGATTACTGCATCGTAGTAACCTTTTAATCCAATTTTTTCTGGAGAACTACCTTTTGCGGTTTAGTTCCGCATGTTAATGATGTTTTCTTAATTTGATATTCTTAATTTACTATAACTTACATGGTTTTTGAGTTGTTTTCCAAGTTTCTAACATGAAGGTATTATATTCATTGCAGTAGCATGTGTTTGATATATAACTACAGAACCTAGTATATAGACATGGACACATTTAATCAAATGCTCACTTACATATGCTAATATGGTTTTAAATAGTTTGGTAGAGGGATTGAAGTAGTCGGTACTCTTTTGGAGGGGCAGGAATTAGTTAGTGTCTGCGTTGTAGAAAGATTAACTTTTGCATGCTCTCTGGTTGATTGTAGAAAGAGTTGTAGCCTGTGTTGTATATTTTGATGTTCATGAAACTTCCCAAATGTAGTTGGAGATGATGGGATGAGAGGTTTGGATTTGATAAAATTGAGTTGCATCTACATATTTTCTAGCGATGGATCACCAGTTTTCTTGATACCTTCCGCAAGTTTGCATTATTCCTTGCTGGTTCAGCTGCAAACCGTTGGTGGGAAGACGGGCTGTCCTGCGTAAATATTATTAGGTACTCACGAAATATGGACAATTGGTACTCACATTTTATTACAGCTTGGGGCTGCTGCCCCCACTCCGCGCCTTCGTGGGCCCCCCGTTTGGATGTTGGGGGTGGATTGCCCCCAAAGCCGTCCCACTCATGGCGACCGGCGAACAACAGCCACAAGTAACCCTCAACAACAACTAGAAGAGAGAGAGAGAGAGAGAGAGAGAGAGGCTGGGCTATAAAGAAAATTTGTTTATATGTATATATATAAGCTGGACCGGAGGACAGGGTAAATCCTGGATCTCGTCCCTTGGCGCCCAGGGATACTCACACAACCCTCGTCTGCAGACTGGGGTCGGACGGGGTGGGTGGGTGGCAGTGCCCCGCCACCCATCTCTAATTACAGGATGTCATGTTAATTAAAATTGATGCTTGCGTGACATCTAATGATAAGGTGAGTACCACATTATCCTTATTTTGAGAGTACCTAATAATTTTTTGTTCATTAATTGACTTCTCATTTCTGTAAACTATATGCTTCCATTCCCCTGTAGGTAAATGCATCTAAGAAATGCAAGGAGAAAGATACTTAACCCTTCTCCAACTTACCGACCGTGCCCATGTTGTCAAATAAACTAGTTTGGTCTGTAAAGAGTAAATCTCGCCTTCTTATTGGAATTAACAAGGAAATTATATATGGGAACGAGTTGAAGTTTTTTACTTATCCAGAAACAGTCAATTATAAAATTCTTCCCCAAGGGTATTGCAGCCATACTTTTCCGGTGAAAAGGGCTGTGTTCAATGAAACTTTAGATGGATTTGAGAGCGGAAAATTTTGAGGTTTATATAGTTTTTATGTGATACGTTACATCTATTTTACAGTAAAAATAACTTTAAAACTTGATCTGTCACATTAAAATACGTCAATTTGTGAATTTATTATTATATTTCTTTGTGGATGAAACATTTTTCCATAATAAAAACTATAGAATTCATATGCAGGGACCAATACCAATATATTAAGAGTAATATTACATGTAGTCGTAGAGTGTGCAAGCGTCGTGCAATCGCTTTGAAAAAGAGTGAGATATATTATTAAAAAATTAAACTTTTTCATGTAGGTCTCGTATTTATTTACTTTTTCAAAGTGATTGCATGACGTTTGCGCAGTCATGACTAAAACTATCATTTCTCATATATTAAAGAAAGCATTTTCTTTCTGTAAGCATAGAATGTCCCTATCCAATAATTAATGGAAATGGATAAACACAACACTTTTTATAATACATTTCATAACTATGTTTAAAAAATGAGGAGTATTTTTTCTAAAATATCTCGTAAAAGTAACATTATTTTATAAAAATATCCTTATTTTGAAATATGAAAAGACTCTTTTACACCTAAATTTGATTTAGAAAAGCAAAATTACAAATTTAAAAAGATTATTGTATTAAGAATCTTACTTTTTTTTTTTTTTTTTGAGCAAGTTGATAGTGATATATATTAAATCATAATCCAGAAATACAAAGTTCAGCGGAAAGTAAAGATAATTAAACGTAAAGAGTGAGTGAATCTTTTCCACTATGAAATTGCAACAAAAAAGGGGGAATTTGTAGAAGAGGGATATTACCAAATGCTTGCATTGCCGCTACCCATTGCACCAGATTATGCGTGCATCGATTTTGGGATTGATGGATTTTCCTCACCGTCCATTCTTTAAATGAATATAAGTGGTGTTTGATGTCACTAATGATGGGACTCAGGATCCATTCTTGGATGGGAGAGTAGTGTGTGATAGCTTGGATGGGAGACCTTTGAGTCGCCTTCAAGAATAATTTCTTCCAGTCTTTGGCTTTCGGCTTCTTTGATGGTCATTAAGGCTACTGAGGCTTCTCCTAGATTCGGACTTACACTGTAAATGAAATCTATTTTCGCAAATAAAATTTCACCATTGTCTTTCCAGCATACAGTTGCAAGAATGCTTCCCTGCTTTCTGACTGCAATATCAAATGTGATAAGGTGATATCCAATTGGGTGCCTTTCTTCATTTTCTCCTAACTGGTTGCATTCCATAGACCATGCTCTTGAGTGTTGAAAAATATTATGGACTGACTCAACATAACCCGAAAGCGTAGGTACCGTCTAGTTGTACTCCAATTTATTCCTACTATACCTAAGGTTGTCCATGGCAATAATGGCAAAATTTTGAAAGGATTGATGCTCTACCTCAAGTATTTTGAGAATCTCCGAATGGTTGATTATATTCTTGATCTAGTTGGAGAAATGTTGATTTGCGAAAAGGGAGGTATCTATAGGCCAATTGGAATGTCTCCACAATATTCTTGAATAAAAATAGTTGAGGAACAGATAAGAGAGATCTTCTGGCTCGGTTTTACGCAAAGGGCAAAGAAGATGATCCTCCTCAAGAGGGATGACAGTGTTGATCAATGTTTTTGTTGGAAGGATGTTATGGCTAACTTTCTAGAGGAGCAATTTTAGACGATCTTGTAGTTTTAGTTTCCATAATCATTTCCAATTGATGGAGTGGGCATTGGGAGTAGAAGAATTAATCTCACTAATAATTGCTGCATACGCAAATTTGACAGAGAAAATATATGAAGAATGATGAAGCCACTTTATTTTATCAGGTATAAGATCAAAATTGTGGTTGGCCAAGGGAATTTTCTGGATTTCTCTGGAGGTATTATCCGAAAAGAGGGTGTCCAACAGAAGAGTATTCCAACGCCTAGGTTCGAGAGTGAGCTTGGAGACTTTAAGGTTATGTTTGAGGACTGGATTGTTAGGATTTGGAAGTGGCATGAAGAAATGGATGGTAGGAATCCAAGAGTCGGACCAAAATCTAGTGGAGGTGCCATTGTTAATTTGATAACAAACACTAGATCTCAAAAACTCTCTTTGTTTAAGGATACTCTTCCATAAACATGAATCAGTAGACTTTAGGAGAACTTCAAAGAAAGTTTTTTATCCTAGGTATTAGGGAAATGATCTTTGTCTTCTAGCCCTGAAGTTTGTTTTGAACCTTATCCATTAAATCAGAGAGAAATTTTTTCTTGTCAGCTCCGTTCGGAAGAGCTAATCCCAGATAATTAGAGTTTGGAGGAGAGACTCTGAAATTAAAGTAGTTTTTTACTACATTAATTGAGTTCGGAGTGATATTTCGGCTGAAATGGATAAAAGATTTCCTTTAATTGATGCATTGGCTTGACCAGGAGTTATAGAGGTCAAGGCAGTCAATAAAAGCTTGAGTAGTTTGGGCTGTGGCAAAACCAAAGAGAAACATATCATCTGCGAAAAGGAGATGGGTGATAGAAGGCCCTCCTCTTGACAGTTTAATGTCTTTGCTATAATTATGGTTTTCCTGTTGAGTAATGAGTCTGGACTGGACTTCAGTTCTAAAAATAAAAAGGAAAGGAGATAAGGGGTCTCCTTCCCTGAGACATATTGAAGGTTGAAAGAAGCCATGAGAGGCTCCATTGACAATGGTTGAGTAGGACATAGTAGAAATACATTTATTGATCCATTGTTGTTTAAAACCAGCTTGATGAAGGACAAAAAGAAGGAAAGATCATTCCATAGAATCAAAAGTTTTTGCCATGTCAATTTTGATAGCCATATGTCCCATTGTACCCAACCTTTTTTTCATTTTATGAAAGATTGCTTGGGTCAGGATGACGTTTTCTTGAATGAGACAACCAGAAACAAAAGCGGATTGACAAGGGGAGATAATGTTTGAAAGGATAAATTTGAACCTATTAGCAAAGATTTTTGCAATTATTTTGTAGCAAATATTGGAAAGGCTAATAGGTCTGAATTGACTAACTTCATTCGGGTTGTCGATTTTAAGAATTAAGACCAGATTGGTGTGATTGAGTTCTTTAAGAAGCCTCTCATGAATGAAGAAGCTTTTTACGGCAGTGATCAGATCAATTTTGATGACTTTCCAAAAAGTTTTGTAAAAGAAGCTTGTAAAGCCTTTTGGGCCAGAAGCCTTTGAGAGAATGAGTTTTCTCACAATGGGTGTGATTTCCTCATCAGCAAGAATTTTGCAGAGAAAATCATTTTCACTATCAGTAATCTTTCTAGGAAAAATATTTTCAATGCCAACAAGGGGGGTAGGGTGAGAAGAGGTGAAGATGTTTGGGAAGTGATCCTGGATCTTTGAAATGATGGTAGAATTATCTGTCATCCATTGATTCCTTCCTGTTTTAAGACACTCAATGTTGTTGTGCTTACGTCTAATGGAAGTAGATGGATGAAAGAACTTCGTGTTTAGATCAGTGGTGGTGAGCAAATTAACTCTGGATTTTTGCTTCCAAAGGAATTCCTCCCTTAAGAGCAATTCATTGATATTTTTCTTTATATTGGCTTCCAAAGTATTGGATTGAGGAGATGAATCTTGGTCTTGTAGAGAATAAAGGACGTCGGTTAGATGCTTGATTCAAGTTTGGATGTGGCCGAAACTTTTTTTTTTATTTCAAATATGAAGAACTTTCTTTGTAGCTTTGAGCTTTTTTGAGAGAATGAACCAGAGAAAGAAATGTTCTAAGCATCCTTTATGGTTTTGAAGATGGAAGGGTCACGAATCCATAATTCTTTAAATTTGAAAGATTTGAAATTTTTCTTATTCGAAATATCTAAAAGAATCGGAGAATGGTCGGAAGAGGCTCGAGTGAGGGTAGTTAAGGATGCTTGGGGGAAGAGATCAAGCCAGGAAAGCTTGGCAATACCTCTATCGAGTCTTTCTTTAATCAAATGGTGACCATACCTATTGTTGGTCCAGGTAAACTTTGGACCAAAAGATCCTAGGTCGACATAGTTGAACCTATTCATAAACAATTGGAGACCTTTAGGAGTTGAAGATTGAGCAACCGGTTTACCTCCTAGTTTGTCAGACTGAGAGAGAATTGAATTGAAGTCTCCTATAACTAGAGAAGGGCCATTGAAAGAGTCTGTGATGTTGCTAAGATGGTCCCAAAATTTTTTGTTTTTACTATATGGAGCAAGACAATATACAAGGTTTAAAAGCCACGAGATGTGGGAGGGATCGAAATACACCAACATAGAAATTACATTACTAGAAATATTAACAAGTTCTATATCAAGTCCAGACTGATACAGTAGCAAAAGTCCCCCCCCTCCACCCATTTTCCAGAAGGGGGCGTGCACAAAATAAGAGAAACCCAACGTATTAACCATACGAACAGTGTCATAAGAATATAGTAAAGTTTCTAAAAGGAAAATAGCCTCAGGGTTATAGACCCTGATATTTGCCCTAAAGGATATGATTATTCGAGGACGGACAATACCTTGGCAATTTCAGGTTAGAAGCCTCATGGAATCTTTGGTGGCAATGAGGATCTTGCCACCTCAGTCGTTAGGTTCATGGGAAAAATGTTCATAGTCTAGGTCTAAGCATTGTTACCCAAGTCCTTCAATTCTTGGTTCTTGCATATCAGACTATATTGGTGCTGTTCTTCGGGATCTTCTGTTGCATCCTTTCCTTCTTTGCTTTTGGGTTACCTTGATTTTTACTGGGACCTTACGGGATGGTTGAGCCTCATCTCCTTTTGTAGTGCTGTCGATTCCTTCATTTTCCACAGATATAGCTGCACTAAGATAACATTTTTTTATGGGGGAGAGGGGGATGGAACATCTCATTAGATAAATCATTTCTTTTCTTCATAGTCTCGTAGGATGGGCTGATGGGTGGGGATGGGATGGTAATGGGAGGTCATCTGTTTCTTGTTGAGGGAATGAAAATTGGGGGAAAAACCTTTCCCGGGGGGAAGGGGGGGGAGGGAATATCTGGGTGAGGGGCCTGGTGGGCTTGGGTTGGGCTTAACTGAAATGTGTTAAATATTATACAAGCCTTGCCTGAGGGATTGACCAGAAGAGAGAGGTTATGATTGAGCATGGTAAATTCGGGTGGCCCATTCTTAGACTGGAGCTGAGCAATGATTTGTTTAAAAAAGGAAGGATTGGGCTTGGGCCCTTCAAAGAGGCCTTCATTGAGAGGAGCGTTCGACAGATCAAGGGAGGTCCCCATTAAGATGTCTTGGTAAGGGTCTTAATGAGAGATGGACCCAAATGGGAATTTGGGTTTGGCAGGTCAGATTGATGAGGAGGTACTTTTGTTCCCAAGAGGGACACTTGGAATGAGGAGGGGCTACCTTCTTGTGTTAGAAATGCTGGTATAAGAGAGACCTGATTGTTGAAGGCGATAGGTTGGCTGCTCTCAATTAATGGTACATTCGAAATTGTTTGGAGACTTTGATCTTTGCCACGTGGTGGAGATGCGGGTTTGCCTGGGCCATTTGCTCCGACTTTTGAGGATTAACTCACTGCTTGATGAACAGTATCATCATGTATATTCAACTTGCTACTGCTAGTTGCTCAAGAGAATAATTGTTTGATACAAAACTCTTTCTTTTTGTCGTCTTCCAAGTTGATGATGACAGCTTTAGCTTTTCCAAGATGTTCAACCTGGACGCTTTTCACCAATGCTGCGATGGCCCTTGAACGCATCTACGTCGCCCTTGTTCTCTCAAAGGTTCCTTAAGTCGCACCATGCATCTTGGATCCTGAAGGTCTACATGCATCCATGGATCGAAACAAGGCTCCTCTGCAATGCTAATATATATAGGAAATGCCTGCTGGAGATGACCTAATCTTCCATAACCATAGCAAAACTTTTGATAAACGCTCATATTTGAAGCTAAGTAGGGCTTTTGTTGATTCTGGGCAAAGTGAATCCCTCATAAAGGGGTTTATCCGTATTTATCTCCACCTGAATTCTTAAAAACCATCTAACACACATGTTTGGTGGAAAAGATGGATCAATACCAATTAAACGTCCTAGGACTCGGCCTATTTTCTCAGCATTGTCTTCTATCATCATTTATAGGGGTAATCCATACATATGAATCCAGAAAGCAGAGTGGGAATGATCTATTTCCTAGAGACTAAAACCTAGAGGCCATTCCTTCAGCACCATGTGATAGCCTTTAAAATTCAAAGGCCTTTGGTGGAAAACTCTATTTTTTTCTAGAGGGGATGGAAAAGCTAAGAGGAAGGTATTGGTATTAGTTCCTAGGTCTTCAATAGTGAGTCCAGGTATAAAGCTCCAAACCACCCTTATAGTAGAGTGCAAAGCATGTTTGTTTAGAGCTTTAGTGGAGACAAACTTACCAATAAGAGGATGATTTGAGATCTTTACGGTAGCTTCAGATGCTGGGACCAGGATGATGTCATCCCATGTTAAAGCTTTCATTTGTTCAATGAGCAGATCTATATTCGCCTTGTTTTTTAACATGGCTAGGGGAAAGCGGGTGAGAGGAAAAAGTAGAAGAAAGATAAGTGGAAGATGCTGGATAAGAATGAAATAAAAGGGAGGCTAGGGATTGGTTAGGTGGAGTTCATGAGGTTAAGGAGCGATTAGGTGGGGATCATAAGGACGAAGACTACGAGGAGGAGAGAAGGAACTCATCTTCAGAGAGAGAGAAGTTGTATTTGGATGTTGAAGTGAGTTGAATTGAGTTGAGTTGAGATGATAAAATATTGTTAGAATATTATTTTTTTAATATTATTATTATTTTAGGATTTGAAAAAGTTGAATTGTTTATTATATTTTGTATTAGAATTTGAAAAAGTTGTAATGATGAGTTGAGATGAGTTGAGATAAATTGATGATCCAAACGAAGCCAGAGAGAGGGAAGATTCAAGAATCTTACTTAACAAGCAACTTTTATAATATTTATTTTTATCCTTTTTATTTTAGAAAATCTTAAAAACGGATGCGGTATGAATAAAATATTGACACCATCCAATAGGAGGTCAAGACATCATCTTATAATTATTTTCACTATGCCGAGAAGTATGAGATTTTCTCTCATTTCAAGATTGTCTCTCTCCCCGTCCCTTTTCATCCTCCGAAACTCTTCACTGTAAATTTTGAACACAGAATCGATTTGTGGCCAATAGTGCCAAAGCAATGACCTCCACATCCAGAATGTAGAGCCCTTCATAGATTTTTTTTTTTCCTAAAAAAAAGGGTCAAATAACCCAAAAACAAGTGAAGAGATTCTAAGGTGATTCAAAAGTTGTACACTCATCAATGGACAAAGATAAGATTGGTAAAAAAAAATTGAAGCTCTAATATCAGATTTTCAAAGAAGCTTATGCAACAATACTTATTCCTCTCTGGTCTTTGGAGACTGAAAGTGATAATTCTACCCACAATCTGAAAATGGAAAAAGGAAAACACTATAAACACAAAGGAATCCTACAAAGGGATTCCACCTTGATGTGGCACACTGCTCTCTCCCCTATTTTTTTTTTCTTTTTTCTTTCTCCCCTTCTCCTTGTGCCCGCCACCCCTGCCCTTTCTCCTTGCCAGCAATGGTGGTCGGGGAGCACCTCAGGGTAGGCAGAAGACGCCGATGGTCCAAGTGGCACCGTCGGCATGGAGCTCGCGGCAACTCGCCATGCACGTTGGTTTCCATTTCGCACACTGTGTGCGTGGTCGACCGCTGTGCAGCCGCCACTAGGTGCTTGGGGTGATTGGGATCTGAGCCGAAGGCTTGTGTGGTGGACGGTCATTGTCCTTTGGCCATTTGTGGTGGTAGGGAACCATCCTGGGAGGGGGAGAGAGAGAGAGAGAGAGAGAGAGAGAGAGGTGCACACTGTGTGCGTGGTCGACCGCTGCGTGGACACCGCTAGGTGGCCGGGGTGGTCAAAATCTGAGCCGAAGACTTGCGTGGTCAATGATCACCGTCCTTTGACCAATTGTGGTGGTAGGGAACCACCCCGAGAGGGAGAAAGAGAGAGGAAAAGGGGGAGGAGGGGGAGAAAGAGAGAGAAAAAAAAAAGAAAGGAGATGTGACACACTAGCAGTGTATCACATCAGTGTGTGAGATCTCTTTGTATCTCTAGCAGCTCTCTTTTTTTCTTCTTCCTGTAGTTTTCAGGAATGAGACTGCTACTTATATCCCTGAGGTCACTTACCAATACATATAGATTTTGGACAAAATATGTATGTACACACACACACACACACACATGCACGGATCCTATATGAGATTACATGCTTAACTTCATTGTATCAATGTATCTATAGTAATAGACATCATATCATGTACCAGACTCCATAAAGTGTGTCAAAATATACAAGACATCAAGATAAGTATTCTTCAATCAACTATGGTGCAAGCTATATATATATATATATAAGACAACTTTTATACAATCATTTAGAGTGCTTTCTTCAATGCTGCTTAACATATGGCCAAAAATCTTTGTTTGTCTTGGCTGCTTCACCTTTTCTTCTTCATTAAATTAGATCTCAAGTTCCATTTTCCTACATACATAAGTTTTCACAATGTTATGTAAACCTGACCATGTAATTTTTTGGGAATGAAACTCTAGTAACAACAGCCGTATATACTCATGTTTAACTTAAATCCTATACATAATATGTGCAGTGTGGCTATCCCTATCAGCACCCAAAGCTTTATATGCATGATGGAATGACACTTTAACATATTTATATGTGTGTGTCCACTTCGTGTTGCCACCACCACAATAGATGACCCTACATCATCCACCACTAAGATGTCCAATTCCAACACAAAAACATGAAAAATAGCTTATAAATATGGGAAAATAAATAATCAACACAATAACAACAAATACACACATATTTCTATATTTTGCAAGTTTACCTGTTAAACAAGTGTGGCAACACAACAATCAATATTTTCTTGTATGGAGAATTAGTTTTGTTGGGAAAACATGCATGCGCTGATAACTCATCCCCATTCTAGCCAAAATAAAAAATTATTACACCAACCATTGAGATTAAACATTAGCTGACCCACACTCCTGACCTTCCAAGTTTCCAACCACCCAATCATCACTTCAAAAACTTACTCCCAAGTTGTCTTCCGTTAGTTTCCAAAAGGGCCACCACCATGGCCTCTCAAAATATATTTATGCAAAAAAAATCTACTCAAAATCTTTACTCAGCAACCTAAGTCTCTCTTGGAGACTCCTTCTGAGATTGCTACTGTGACATAGAGTAGGACATAAATTTGTTGAATTCAGCTTGCTTTTGTAATAGATCCCGCACATTTGACTTTAGATCCTCAAGCTGGGCCAAAACTTTGCGGGAAAAACCTATAGATGGAGTTTTCCCATTTGCTGTTTAGAATCCATAGATATTGGGGAGTGAGTTATCCATTTTTCAATTCACTTCATAAAACATAAATGCACAACTTGTATGACTTTAGTTAAAAGCATGATTAGAAGTTGTTGTCATGAACTGTGAATGCACATTTACCCAGTGTAAACAGAGGCACTGTCCCATCTCAAAATGAAAAACACATCCTCTAGAGCACCAATAGAAACATAGTTTTCTATTAAAAAAAAAAACCATTCATATCCCTATGATGTCGTGGCTATAAAGAAACCATATATATTTCCCTTATTTTAGAATTAAACAGAGTTTATGAGAATTTAATCAAACAAATGGCATGCGGTATCCCCCAAATCCGTTAGAAACACACAAAGGATGTAAATTTAAGCATTTCACAGTAGTGATGTATTGATTATAAGGAGTAGTTCCTAAACAATGTGATGGTAAAGTCAAAAATTAAATTTTCCAAACTACAATATGAACATGCCCAATCATCTTGCAATCATATAAGCAAGAAATACAATAATTCAAAAAGGCCAATATAGAACAGAGAATGCAAATACGAAAATTATGTAGGTTTTTGTTCTATTTGCAATGCATGAGAATTGATAATTGACTGATGCATGGAATTAGAAAATTAGATGCACAAATGCTCCAAAACTAGTAATACGTTATTAGACAAAAAATCATAGCACAGAACATTATTGGTAGGTAGGTTATGGCCAGAATATTAGAGCACATAAAACAATCTTTAGATGTTAGATTGAAGTGGGTTATACCTTGAATGGAGTAGCAAGGCAATGGTTGTGCACCAAAAAAACAAGTTGAAAGCTGCGGAAGTTGATGTGCAAATACCTACCACTTGTGAGCAAAACATGGATTTAATGGAGATCGGGTCAGAACAAGAGAGAAATTGTCCATGTGAATATTACGACTTCCTCTGAACAATGTGTATAAAAAAGGACGGAGCTTGGAACCCACTTGACATCCCTCAGCGAAATTAGGTTTCACTGAATTTGGGAGAAAGTTGTTAAATGAGATATTCTATTGCAGCAATAAAGTGGACACAAAAAGTAAATTGTCTGTCGCAATCACATGAAAAGTTTTTTGTGCCTGAGTGGAATTGTTGCTTAACATATGAAAGTTGGCAGCTTTATCTGCGGCAACATGTATAAGCCACAAATAAAGAAAAAATCGTCGTAGAGGAAATTTACACTGTTCACATTACAATATCTGACAATTTGCGACATTGTTAACTTAGCCACAACAAATGTTGTTTAGCGACAATTTATGGGACACCAGAAAAGAATTGGCAGCAAAAGGCCGTTTGTGTTATAGTGACTTGCATATCCCTCGATCCACAAGAATATGATCTCTTATTTTGAGAACTTAGGCCCAGTTTGGATTCACAACTCACCTCAACTCATATCACTATTATTCAGTACTATTCATCAACTTTAACTCACAAATCTCACTACTATTCACAACCCATCTCACTACTATGCACAACTCATCTTCGAATCCAAACGAGACCTTAATGACACTTAATTTGGTAGTTAAGGTTGAAGCGAATTCAAGATAGAAAAAAACATATTCTAAATCTTGCTTATTAACATATAAAATATATGAGAAATGCTATAATCATAAAGAAATTTTATAAAAATAAATTTACAAACTAATATGAGTTTATATATTACGTTAGATCTACTTTACAATAAGAGTAGTTTTATAATCTGACGTATCACATCAAACTCATATCAATTTGTAGATTTACTTTTATAATATATCTTTATGACCAAAACATCTCTCAAAATACATTATTAATCCTAAAAATACATATATCTCTTGTATAAACATGTATTCCACGTTAATAGGATCTCCCCTCATCTCACAAGAATAGGATCTACTACTCCTAAACTCAACGGCACCTAATTTGGAGGTTAAGGATTAAGCAAATTTAGGATAAAAAGATCTATCACAAGTATTTTATTAACTCAAAAGATACATTATATGTAGAAACTTTTCACCTATTTAGCATAAAAAACATTTGTATTTTATTTTAATTTTTTGTAATTATACTAACAAACATAGATATGCAACTATTGTAAAAATTTTACAGAATTAGTCAATAAAATATTATTTTATTTGGATTTTGTTCGATCCGGTTTATGAATTAAAAATAATAAAATATTAGATAATTAAGGTTTTGAATTAAAAAAGCTAATATAATATCAGATAATTAAGAAATTAAAATAGATTGCTCAACAAAATACCAAGTAGTGGGGACACTAATCAATCATCTAATAACTATTTTAATGTACTAATCCCAACTTTAAAAACCAAAATCAGTACGAGAATAGCGTCTCCCTCCCACTACTGCGCTTTATTAAGTAACCAAAAAGACCGACCATAAAAGGATGAAGCACCAACGCCACTACCTCCACTGTCCTTCCGCTCTTTTCTCGCTCACAATCTTTCGTTTCCAATTTCTGAGCCCATTCCCAATCTCCAGCCCTTTATTCTTCACTGCCGTTGGATTTGAAGGCTCCGGTTTGCTTCCATTTTGGAGTTAGTTTGAGTTTCATCAGCATGGACAAGGAGGAAAAATCTTTGGTACTCCGGAAGCTAATCGACGTTGCCAACGAGATCTCTGAGATATCGGAATTCAAATGCGTGATCAGGAAGCAGTGTTCTGACCTCGGCAGGAGGTTGAGGCTGTTGACGCCTCTGTTCGAGGAATTGGGAGAGACCGAGGAGAGAGTCTCGGAGGAGGCAGTCAGAGCTCTGGCTATATTAAAGGATGCTCTGGAGAAAGCCAAGGATTTGCTTCAATTTGGTAGCCGAGGAAGCAAGATTTACATGGCGCGTAATTTCTCCTTCTTCTTCTTTTCTCTCTCTCTCTCGCTCTCGCTGTTAGCACTCTTTATTTTTCAAATTATCTATTTGGTTGGTGAGAAAAAGTGACCGAAAACTACAATTTTTAATTATACTATTTTTCTCTTTTGGGACCCTAGAGAAAAACAAAGAAAGCCCCGGCTTTTTCTTTTTCCAAATGTAACTTTGGTTGGGGTACTTGATTTCATCGACATGCCCATTAAGTAGATTCTGTTGTTTGTATCCCGAGATGCGGGTGTGAAGCTCTGCGATTGACTCCTTATGTGTGTGTGTGTGTGTGTGTGTGTTGCAACTTTCATGGTATGGTTTTCTATCCTTGCAGGTACTGAAGGGAGAGCATATCAAGTCTCAATTTGAGGAACTTATAGTTCACTTTGAACAAGCCTTGAGTGATGTTTCCTACCACGATTTTGACATTTCAGTTGAAGTTAAAGAGCAGGTGAACGTTTACATTTTAACTTTTTTTGTTGCTGGACAAGAAGAGCTTGCCTTGGTTTAATTCGTCCACACAGAATGTCCGCTTCTATGCATCCTAGTTTTATACAAAAATGACAACTAGTGTTTCCAATAGGATGAAGAAACCATGTTTTCTTGTCATGGAAACTGTAGTCAGGATGTTATCTTCTTTTTTTTTTTTGTTAGCAAAGACATAAGCGAATTTTGCAAGCACTGATTTGTTTGTTATATATATATATATGTAATTAAATCCATATTATTAAAACCCAAATCGTTCAAAGTAACCTACAAACGACACAAATCCAGTCAAGAGGTTGGATTACACACCGATACATAAGAGAGTACAACACCCTCTGAAATTCCCTATACAACCACAATTAGATAGACACCCAGAAACAATACAGTTAGAGCACAATTGGTAGAAGCACACCTATCAGGCGAATACAACTGGTAGCAAAGTAATTTGCACAAGCTCAAGATGCAATGTAGCAGAACAACTCACTCCACGATTCAAACGCAATTCGCACAGATACAAAATCCACTTGGTTTCGTACCTTATGAAACCAACTTGACCTCTTAGATGGTTTAGAGAAAATAGAAACCCAAACTTCAAACAAAAAGCTTTCCTTCAAATAAACTTCTCAATCTTCCGGCGTTGTGGTAACTTGTATCAGGGTCTCTCACCATACTGAGGCGTACACACGAAAAATAGCTTTTTGCCAAAGTAGTTTCATCTATACGCATCAAAATCATTAACAACAGAGGCCACAAAAATAAGTTAATCTCGAAAAGACAGATCTTTCTTACAGTCCTCTTAAACAAGAGGCAAAACTACAAATCCATCGCTGTGAATCTTCGACAAAAACAAAAAAATGTCTAAAAAATAAAGCCATGAAGCACACAGACCTACCACATGGATTTGGCCACAAAATCGTTTCTTTTCAGATATGGGAGAGATCTCCCTCACAGACACACAAGGCTCGGATCCCATGCAGGAGACCATCGAAAGACCCATAGTTGGAGAAAGAGGCCTCTCCTCAAATCTGCACATGGCTCATTCAAAGTTGGAGAAAGGACACATCTCCCAATGGAATCGCAAAAAAGTCTGCAGCAGTGCACATCCACTGTGCTAAGCCCCTTACACGGAGAGTCCTTGCTGCTATTGAGGGTTTCCAAACAGGCCCTCTCTTGCTGACTTGGAGCCCAAAATGGGGTCTTTTTAGTTTAGAGAGTCAGCATATGGCCCAAAATGGGGTCTTTATCAAGCACCAATTCTCTCGTGTTTTAGCTTAACAAATTTGCAGTCATGTCTAATGGTGTTTTATTTGTGTTTTATCTGTTTTTTTAATGTTAACGTTCATTATTCAAATGTGCTATTTTCAGGTTGATCTTGTGCATACTCAATTTAGAAGAGCCAAGGAACGGATTGATGCACCTGACTTGGAGCTGTACGAGGAACTTCTATCCATCTATGACAAGAGCAATGATATGGATACTGATGCGGGGGCTCTACGTATATTATGCGAGAAGCTCAAGTTTATGGAAGTTGAAGACATCAAGGAAGAATCACTAGCTCTACGGCAGATGGTTGGTTCCCATGATGAAGGCGTAGATCATACTGTAAAGAAGATGTCTATGCTGCTGAAAAAATTTGAACATTATCTGCCGACAGAATATTGCAACATTAGTCCATCATCCAGTAATAATAATTCTGCACGTTGTAGTGACCAGGAATGCACTGAGAAGTGTTCCCAATCACCAGTTGTACCAGAAGATTTTCGTTGCCCAATATCACTGGAGTTGATGAAAGATCCTGTCATCATTTCCACAGGGCAGGTTTGTAATTAAAATAAAGATTTGAGTAATTTATGTTGGTTCCTTGTTCTATTCTTTTGTTGTGTTGGAAAGGTTTTTCTTTATATATTTTCTTGTGGGAAAAATTCTAATATGAAGCCAGTGAGTGTAAATGTTAACCTTCTCTATCCAGTGACTTGTGCTCAATGTGTTTTTTTTAACGAATAATTATAAATTCTCATTTCTGCCTGCCCATTTTCGATTACAAAGTTCCGGAGTTTGATTTTTTAAGAGTGCTGATTTTACTTATAAACTTCTCACGAAGCACTTTCTGTTTTTGAAGACTTATGAACGAGCTTGCATTAAGAAATGGCTTGAAGCAGGACATGGAACATGTCCAAAGACACAGCAGATCATTTCCAATTCCATCCTTACCCCCAACTATGTTTTATCTAGCCTAATATCCACATGGTGTGAGGTGAATGGGATGGAACCCCCTAAACGATCAGGCAATTCACACCAAGGTAGGGTTGCGTATGCTGGTTCAATTGAAATTGTGGAGCTTGAAGCTCTTCTGAGCAAGCTAACCTCTGACAATATCGAGGACCAGAAGACTGCTGCAGGTGAGCATTACAAAAGTTTGAACATCATGGGCTTTCCCTCCGAATTTCTAAGATGGAAGATATGGTTTACTCTTATCTGCAACTTTTGCTAACACGTGCCTCCCTTTCTTTTGAAATGTTCCTGTCTGTATGTCTCTGCCTTTGAAATATTTGATTTTATCCAGCAATGACTTAAAAATATGAATAGGTAAATGTTTGAGCAAGTGCTCTTGATTGCAGTAAAAGATATAAATAAATCTGCCATTCATTTTATATGTAATTTTTAGAGGATGTTCTATGTGTAGTTACTGCACGTGGTAGAATAGAATGAAGAAAAGGAGAACCAATCAAGTGAACCTTGTTATCCTACACGTGTTTAGGCAGTAAATAACCCGTGACTTACAACAGGTTTTGGCTTGTCAGTCACCTATATATATATATATATATATATATATATATATTGTTTGTTTTGCAATAGTGCAAAATTAACATTCATCGCAGGTCACCACTTCCAGTGTTCTGTCATTCTCTCTTTGTTAAACATAAGTTTCATAGAGAGCAAGATTTTTCTTTATCAGACTTCCTTTTATACAGGACTCAAGGACGAGCGTTTTTAATTCCTCACTGAGGTCTCTGAAACCTTTCATAGTTTCATAAATTACATTTTATATAACAAGTTCTAAACTTGTTGCAGGCAAGCTCCGTCTTCTTGCCAAGCACAATGGTGATAACCGTGTGTTGATAGCTGAGGCTGGTGCCATACCCCTCCTTGTTGGCCTCCTATATGTACCTGACATTCACACCCAAGAGCATGCAGTTACTGCTCTATTGAACCTATCTATTTGTGAGGATAACAAAGGTAGCATAATATCTTCTGAGGCCATTCCTGGAATCCTCCATGTGCTCAAGAATGGGAGTATGGAGGCACGAGAGAATGCAGCTGCCACTTTTTTTAGCTTGTCTATGGTGGATGAGTACAAAGTGGCTATTGGTGCATCTGGAGCAATCCCGGCACTGGTAACACTTCTAAGTGAAGGTAGCCAGAGGGGGAAGGTAGATGCAGCATCAGCACTTTTCAATTTGTGCATATATCAAGGGAACAAGGGGCGAGCAGTCAGGGCCGGTGTTGCACCCATGCTGATGACACTACTTACAGAATCTGGTGGTGAAATGGTGGATGAGGCATTGGCCATGATGGCACTTCTGGCTGGTAACCCTGATGGAAAAGTCGCCATTGGAGCTTTGAATGCTGTGTCAACTTTGGTGATGCTAGTCGAGAATGGATCTCCTAAAAATAGAGAGAATGCAGCTGCAGTGCTCGTGCACCTTTGTGCTGGAGATCCTCAGCATCTCTCGGAGGCTAAGGCACTTGGTGTGATTACTCCCCTTGTGGACCTGGCAACAAATGGTACAGAGAGGGGCAAGCGGAAGGCTGTTCAGTTGATTGAGATTATAGGTAGATCTGGAGAGCATCATGAACAAACTCAGATGCAAGCCGGTGCCCATCCTCTGGCTCAGCCATCATATCAGCAATCTGTAGCAAATAGCACAGATGATATCTAAGGTTTTAATTTCCATTTTGTTTCATGTCAAGCATATTATTGTTCAATACTTTCTTCTTTAAGGGAAAGTCAGTCAACTGGCGTCATAATGTGGTAATTTATGTTAGGTAGTCGATAGGTGTAGTAAAGAGTTTTTTTTTTTGGAATGTGTAAGGTTGAGGTCAGATATAATTGCCTATTAATGCAACTCTCTGATGAACTTGAAACTTCTGCAGTGGAACAAAATCTGTAATGGAAAGTATATTTGCCTAAATATTTTTTTTGGAGTCTGCATTCATACGTTTCCTTGTACAATATTATATGCATCTGGATCCCAACCTGGCCCATTGGATCTCAGTCTGTATGCAAAATTGATCTGTTCATATGGCTACAGTCGCTGCTTTCTCGAACATCAACTATTAACTTTTCTTTCTTTTTTGTTTTTGTTTTGTTTAGGCAGTAAGGCAGAGATAAGAAATAGAAGGGAAGGATAGTGAGATTCTGAAGAAAAAGGCAAAACTGATTGTCATTACATTTAAGGCGGTGCCAATTCATGTTTGAGAGTAGTGCTAATCAGTATCAATTGGAAAAGAGAGAATTGCCAATACATTGAGGGTGGAATATTATGTGGTTGTCACTCCAACATGGCCCCAAAAAAAAAAATCATGTGGTGAAGAGAGGCCATTATCTATTCCTTAAAGGTCTCGTTTTTATCCAACCTTTCTTTTTCTTTTTCAACTAATCAGCAGCCCTTTCGCCAAAAGTGAAATTTCCAAGAAATTTCGAATCGACTCTCATGAGTCTTCTCTTTGGAGAGTCAAGTTGGATTTGCAAGATATTTGAATGGGCCTCTCACAAGTCTCATTGCAGGCTGTAGGATATTGGACCATGGATGCGAGTGTGTTGAAAGAAAAATACTTTAGTCATAAATTGATTATATAAAAATAAACTTATAAATTGATGTGACTTGATGTGATATCTCAGATTGTAAAATTGATTTTATGAAACCATATGTGAATTTATTTTGTATAATTTATTTGTACTTGTAGCAGTTATATGAAAGGAAAAATAAAAAAAGGTAGGGAGTCCGTACTTTATGAACCAGATGGATGGAATTTGACCTTGTAGTTTGTCTTGACCTGTGAAATATTGTGAAGGTGTTGGTGCCTGCAGACATTGGCGGTACAAGATTAATGTAAATTCATTTGTCTGCTACGTGCCAACCCTGGTCTTGTTCTTATTTTGAAGTCAACACTAAAGTCGAGGAACAAGATATTCCAAGAATTGGTTTGGTGACTAATTAAGGTCTTCATTAATCACGACTTATAAAGTGGTTACAATGTTGGCATTGACTTGGGTTTGGTTTGGTTTTGACCTATGTGGTACATGCAGTACCGTTGGTTAGACAAAACTTCTATGATTCAAACATTCTCACTGTACTTGGACACGTTATATAGATTGATCTACTCATTATTTCATATTTAGATTAAATTACTTGCGAGGCGCTGTATTTAATATTAAAAAAAAAATCATATGCTTTGTTTTTTTCTTTGAATTGTATGAAGTATTTTGGTCGGAAAATTGAATACTTTTTAATTAATTTATAATTGTATATATGTGTGCGCATGTGTGTGTATATATATATATATATTGACAATGCTAATTGTACTCATAAAAAACTTCATATCCACTTAGTTTTCTTATCTTTCCACAAATTTCTTTAAAAATAAATAAATATTAGAAAAGAAAAAGATTGTAAAAGGCCAAATTGATATGTTTATTAGATTTAGCATTTTCATATAAATATAAATATATATGTATATATATATATAGGAAAATGCTAGTTTGCTCCTTAGGTTTGACCACTAGTACATTTTAATTTTTTTAAATGTTTAAAAGAGTTTGTTTAAAAAATGTTTAAAAAAAGTGAGATTGCACTTAGAGCAATACATACAACCGTAAAATTTGGCATAGTAGAAAGATTATATATATATATATATATGGACAATGTTAGAATGCACACCAAATTAAATGTGCACCCTAAATATGTATACCAGTGTAAATCGATTTTTTTCTTTTTTTTTAAATATTTTTTAAATATCTTTAATCATTAAAAAAATATAAATTTATAAATAATCATTTTTTTAACTATTAAAAAATTAAAATATACGAACGGATACATTTGGTGACTATGAATAGTAATCATAGTATAATTTTTCTAGAGAGAGAGAGAGAGAGAGAGAGAGGGGGATGGGGACAGGACATATATACCTGACAGACAGACAGACTAGCGTATTCTCCGCGCTCTTGGAATTTTTTTTGCTTTTGGAGCTCAATTAGATAAAATAATATCTTTTGCTTCTTAATTAAATCATCTGCTGCATATATTCTATTGTTTTTGGTCTGCTGAAGGATCTTACAAAATCTCTCTTTCTCTCGCTCACACGGCCACCAGATTGATGCGTTGAAGGCTGGCTGGCTAACTATGAAGATATGAACTGGGGGAAAAGAAAACAAACCTAATTTAATTAAATATATATCGATCGGAGTGCTTCCTCACGCAAGCATCCATTCCATGCATATATATATATATATATACACACACATACTTGCATGTATGTATGTATGTGTATGTATATATATATATATATATATATATACACTCACCCGGCCATCACATACATATATATTATAAGAAAGAATATAATTATGCTGTGCTCATAAACAGACCAATTTGTAAATATGGCAATAATATATAGTTGTTGACAATTAATGTCATAAATTATTATTATATTTGGAGGACAAAACACATCAAGAAGTACTTTGTTCTGCATGCGGACGAACACGACACCGCACTTTGCAAAGGATGAGATCCTACACCTATACATGCTATAGCTGAATGCTTGATCTTCCTTCTTTCTTTCTTTCTTTTTTTCTTTCTGTTCTGTTTAATTTATGCAAGAGCGAATTAGCTAGCTCTGAATAAGCATATATATATATATGAAAAATTATTCTCCCACTATTCATTATTTCATACCTTATGAAAAATACCCGTACATCCTATGAAAGAAATACCTATAGGTACTGTGGGGTGTGAAAGTGAATAGTACTGGCTGATGTAGAGATGTAAATTTAAACCGAAAAATCAATCCGGACAGGACCGAACCGGACCGGTTGGTCCGGTTTTGAACCGGTCCGGTCCAGGACTAATTTCTATATTAGGAAAACCGGCCGGATCCGGTCCGATTTCGGTTCTGTAGTTTTCGGGACCGAACCGAACCGGTTGGAAAAAAATATATAATTATATATTTCATATTATAATATATAAATTATAACATAAAATGTTAATCTTAAATATGAACATTTGTAATTTGTTTGATCATATGTTATTAATATAATTATATATAAGATAATGTTATTATAATTTATAAAATAAAAGTTTAATCTTAAAGATAAAAATTTAATTGATCATATGCTTTAAACATAATATATATTAAATTATTACTAATATTTTATCATAAGAAATAACATTTTATTAAATATTTTTTACATTTTAAAAAAATCAGAAAATCGGACCGGACCGGAAACCGGTAAAACCGGAGGTACCGGTTTAAGTGGATAACCAGGGCGTAATTGGTTTTGAAAAATGTAAAACCAGTACATACTGATTTGGTCCTAGATTTTTTTCAAAACTGGATCGAACCGGACCGGTTACACCATTAGGCTGATGCATATATAGAATTCCTATATATATATATGTGTGATTTTACCAAAGTTTATCATATATTTTTATCAATACGATCGAGGGTTGTAATTTTAATATGAAAGATCCCAAATTTCAAATACCTAGAAAAGTAAAGATTTATTATACATGATGGCATACAATTTTTCTTAATTTGGGTACTATATATATACATATACTAATTGTTTGGTAAGACACAATTACTATATATAATTTGAAATGATACATGTGAATGTGTGGGAGTGATCATTAACTAATGACAAAGCATCCATCATCATGTAATGGCTAATTAGTACTATAGCAGGCCCTAGTACTTTTCTTCATACTTAATCTTAAAATAATGCCAATATATAATAATGATAATATATCTGTCATAATAATTGCTGAATTAATGGCCATCTCATGCATGCACAGAATTATTCGCGCCATTCAATTGATGCATCAATTAAGGCTTTTTTAGTTTTGCTAATCATCATCAGTCGACTGCTAACACAATGCAATATATATATATATATATATATATATATATATATATGCCACATATTGTTGGAAAAGTAACTTCATTGGATGCTAATATATATATATATAAGCTAACCTACAAAAGCTGGCAAAAATAGAGCGTTGTTTGGCCCGTAGGCAGGGGACCCATGCAGCTCCATCCAGATTATTAATTTCTTATTCTGGAAAGCATTCTGTGCGGGTGGGACAAATCTTTAAAATAACCTTATCAGATTGAACTTTCTTATCGTTTAGGAAACAATTAAGCTAGCTAGCTAGCTCGCCAGTTTCATCTGGGTCGATCGGGAAATTTAAATTTGGTATTCATGAAATGATCTATATTGAGCTAAAGTCCTGGACATCATGTGCATGATTAAGCACATGTGGGAGAACGTGATCGAGGAGAAGTTGATCAGAAGCAGCTCGATCTTGGAATCTCAGAATATCTAACTTTCTTAATTTCTCCACGGCCTCTTACGTTCATGGAGATTGTCTAAAGAGTTATTAAGAACCTTATAAAAGTAAAGCTGCTGTGTGTGTGCGCGCGCGCGCGCGCGTCTGAGCCATATAGAGGGAGGACTCGCATGCACATCGATCCATGCATGTGGGTTGTGGGCATGATCAACATGCATGAAGAGATCATCATATTGTTGAACGTACAGAAAAAAAAAAAAAAAATAGAGAGAAGGAAGGCCGGCAAGAGATCATCTAGGAACATTTTAACAGATTTGGCTTGGATTTTCGAGCCTTCAAATCCTTCTTGTACCAAGTACTCTATAATTAATTCGTTCGTACAGTTAAGTTCCTTCTTTACATGGCCGGCTACGCCTATTATCTTTGCAGATCATACAGTTTGAGATATATTATTCGAAATTAAATACCCGCATTTCAATATCGAAAATTTCGGATCACTATGATTACGTACCCCTCCCCTTGATTACTGAACACATGCATGAAGGAACCGACAGCCCAACCGTGAGATAGACTAAGATAGTCATCTATGTGACTGTGACTGTGACTGTGGATGTGTGTGTGTGTGAGAGAGAGAGAGATAGAGAGAGAGAGAGAGAGAGTTGCAATGTTTTTTGACGGTTTTGAATGTGCTTTATTCGTTCCTGGCAAGCAGCCTTGGTTCTTGCAAAAGCAAATCCAAACACTCCCCAAGATTCCTTTCTTTCAAGATGACCAACCCCAAGTTTGGAATATATATATATATATATATATATATATATATATATATATATTTGTGTGTGTTTGTATGTATGAATACAGTACTCCATCTTTGTATTAACAGTATTATTGCGGCTATATCTCGGAAGTTTCTTAAAGACTGATAGATGGCGTACGTGTTCTTTGTTATTAATTATTTTATTGCTTTTAAGATTTAGCTCACATTTTTTTTTTTTTGCAATAAGCATGCATTGTGTATAATTAATAATGCAGCGATCCACTAAATTCATCAAACAAAGAATGTTATATATGTGTGTGTGTGTATATATATATATATATATTGTACACTCAATAAAACGTTTTAAAAAGTTTTGATGTTATAACTTCAATCTGGTCGAACATCTTGATCTTTTCTGATCACCTTATTCTATTTTATTTCAATGTTAGTGATGATAAGTCTCACAAACTGTTTTTTTTTTTTTTTTTTTTTTTTTGCTTTATATATATATATATATTCATTACAATAAAAGGAGTGTTACATCTACAAAAAGATGTCATCCAATTGATGTGAGTTGGCGTGGTGAATTATAATCACGTGATCAGTTTGTGAGTTTACTTTTGTAAAATCTATTTGTGGATGAATAATTTCTTTTACATCTACAAAGATATATCATAAAAATAAACTTACAAATTAATGTAACTTGATGTGATATGTTAGATTGTAAAACTTTTTTCTTTTAAATACATCCAACACATATACCACAATAAGTTATATTAATTTATGAGTTTATTTTTATAAAATTTGTTTATGGACGAAGCATTTCTCTTAGATATTCGATAGTTTCAGACATTTCTATCCAACTTTTTGCATATATATTTCAAAATTGAGTAATGTTATACACCACACTCTCATCCTATTTTGATGATATTATATGGTATGTGGCACATTCATCACCATTAGATGATAAAAAATGTACAATAAATGTCATTTAATGGTGATAAATGTGTCACATCATACTTAACGAGATGAAAATCAGATGGTAGTATAATGTATAGAATTTTCTATCAGAATTTTTCGCCATAATTATAATCATCTTAAAAGACAGGCATCATCAATTTGGTTTCTGAAATACGATCTGTTAATTATAACATGAAACCCAGCATTCAAATTCCTATAAAAGCTCATGAGCAGTAAACCTCAAACAAACCAACCAACCAACCAAACCCTGAAACTGTTCGCAAGTGAAGTCCTTGATGTTTGGACCACTCTCAGTGTCAGAAACATGAGCGATCGAATGGGAGCGGAGTAGTATATAACAATGAGGCAGATTCAAACTTCCACGCTGCTACGGAGCGCGTGTACAACAGGAAAAAGACACCACTGTCAGCTTCCTCACACTGACAGAACAGTACCTTATTTTCTTGCGAGTCGTGACGAGACACTCCCTCACGCGCGTGGAAAACGTAAAAGGGACAGACATTCTTCTTTGACTCACGAGTTTGCATAGGCAGGTGATGTTCTTCCCTCCAGATTTCAACATTTATATTCTTCAGCAACAAAGTTCGAGAATTCTGTCTTTAACAGTTTTCAAAAGACGACCCAAATGTCCTATTTATAATTATTATGGCTTTCCTTTTCCTTGTTTGTTTCTGAGTTTTTTTGTTTTTTTTTTTTGGGTCATGGTTTTGAGTGGCATTTTGGCGTCTTTTGAGACGCAGCCTTTGCCTTACTCCCCAAGGACTAATTGGCAAGCTGAGATAGATAGATGGAAGCTCAAGAAATGAAAAGAAGTGTTAGTATATATAATATAATAGCTATCAAAATCACGAAATTAAGGCTTAATGACCTGATCATAGCCTTGAGTCTTTGGTCACATCTACAAATTATTACAAAATCATTCCCTTTACTATATAGATATATATATATATATATATATATGTCATCCAGTCTTACCTACCCATGCAGTCACTGCCATTTCATGATTACTAGTAATTGAGGGGACATAATAATAATAATGCTCTTTCTCATGCAAAAGTAATAATTTATAAAATATGCATACATATATATATAATATATGTGAGTATATATAGAAAACTGTTTATATAAAAAATTATATAAAATAAATTTATAAATTGACGTGATTTCATAAAATTTGTTAAATTTATTTTATAATAAAAATAATTTTATAATTTGATGTGATAAGTTATATTAGTTTCTAAATTTATTTTATGTAATTGTGGCTAAACTATTTTTCATATATATTATATATATGGAAGAATTTTGGTTGTTTGGAAAGTCAGTTGGAAGTCACTAAAGTTGTCGACTTGGAAAACTGCAGGGATTTTGGATCTCAAGCACTGTATCCGAATCCCGTTAAATGATTAACTTCTGGAACTCTGTGTATGGCTGCACAAGATGGTAGAAGAAACAGTCAATATTTTTTTTCCCTCTCCCTCAGAATTTGAAGTTATTCTGAAATATTCCAAACGGATCTCTGCTATTGCAATAGTTTGTGATGTCGGATATATTAGTAAAGCCATGAGATCGACTTGGGATAATGTTCACTACCGATGATCTGCAGATTATGATAGTCACGTAATGCTAAAAAGAAAAAAAAGAAAAAAAGTCCATTTTCTGACCGTCAATTTAGGACTAGACTCACTACAAAAATAGAGTAAGACCGTCTCTAACTCCGATAACGATGACTTGGTCAGATCGTATCAGCAAAAGGTGGTCGTCCCCGCGGTCGTAAGGGTTTTCTGATCACTGTCAAGCATTCTTGCATGCGGTCGAGCGCATTCCCCATGACTGAATGTCAGCTTATACAACACTGCGCAATTGACTGCATATAATAATATGATAATCCAGTGTCGTACGTACAGTTTCTTAACAAGGGATCAATTAAAGTCCATATATTTATCGACACATGATCTGGTCAGGTTTGTTAAAATTCATTCTGATAATACCTGCATTCTCTACGTTCGACCCGACAAATTTCAGATATCAAAAGAACAACCGATGAGGCGATGAGTAAGAACCTAAGAGCCGACATGTTATACGTAGTGGAAGTGGAGCCATTATTTCAAGTTGGAACAAGTATTACATCTGTCGACGGGTGGGGTGATCTGCTCTCAGACTCTCTCATATATATATATATATATATATATATATATATATATATATATATATATATATATATACACACACACACACACACACACATATAAATATGGGTTTTCAAACAGTACTTCCAAATAAGAGATGAGAAAGCGATGCAGATGGAGACAGCTCAATATTGCAATACCTGATCGAGATGAAGCTGATTGATGCAAGATGAATTACCTCACGTAAGTTGATAATTAATTGTTGACGTAATCGTCAAAACAAGAATCAGTACCAAACATATTTAAAAATTTTCAAAAAAAAAAACATCATCTTGGTAGTTGAAATAGAACCCACATGAGGGCCATAAACGTGATGAGATATCCATTCCTGACCATTACTATAGCCAGCAGAAGCCATGCACGCTTCATTAATCGCGTTTCTTATTAACATGATAATTAATTCATGATCTATGTTCCATCCGTACCGTTTCATGCCGTTTGATCTGCGTTCTATGATCTGTCTGTTTCATGATTTAAAATGGAAGTAATTATATCCTTAATTACAACTGTCACACACATATATATAGAAACAGTTAAGTGGAATGAAACGAATTAACGACGTAGCATATTAATTAGTACTGTCTATTCGTCATGATAATGTTTGATTACCCAATTAATTGAAGTGTATTTAGATACTGCTGTTAATTAGTTGGTTGTATGTTAAAATCCTCTGATCATGCATGCCTAACTAATTTTAACTGTGCAATATTAATTAATCGTATTAAAATCACAGTACTCATATCTAAACTGCAGGGCAAAGGTCAAAATTAGTCAAGTTGGCCTAATTTACAACTCTCAACATGATATTAGTAACTTAATTGGTTGAAACTTTGCCAAGATTATTTCTCAGAGCAGCATTCATTTATTATATATATATATAGTAACCGACACGAAACTTTGACAATGTTGTAGATATATAGGAAAAGTGATCAAAACACTAATTAATTATATGAGAAAAGGTTCATGAGAGTCATCTTTACCCAAAAAAGAAAATGGATCTCTGGGATGATCGTCAAATTAGAAATTACATAAACTGTTTGACCAAGATCTTATAAATGAAGGTCAGCTGCTATATATATATATATATATATGGGCCATTTTGTCAGCATAGAAGTACAGCTTGAATTAAAATCCTTGATCAAGACAATGCTTATGATGACAGCATGTCTGGTTGGTTCAAAAACTTCATGATCTCATAACACTCACTATCGTAAACATGTTCATACACTCCAATCTAAAGCTAAAAGAGAAATGATCACAAGAAAAAACAAAAAATGTAAAAGAGCTAATTAAGTGGAAGAAATTACCAAAATTAAATAATAATAATAATTAACCTACCATATTTCTAGGGTTTTCATGAGTTGATCTGGAAACAAGGACGTCCTCGGGATCCGTCGCAAGTTTCTTCATCTTGGACAAGCTAGGAACTTAAAAGGCACGTACGTACGTAGATGCTATGGATTTGGATGAAATTACGTCTTTGAAGTTAATTTTTGAATTTTTGATTGCAGCCACACTAACTAAAAAGAAACCAAAGCTTCATGATCATGGAGATGAGCTTCTTGATCAAACCACGTGGAAGCTAGCAAAACTCTATAAGGGGTTTCTGGTAGTGGAGGAAGAGCTAAAACCAGAAAGATCTGTCCATGCAGTAGTACTTGTATTACCACTCCAATACTGTTCATTGCCAGGGATTCCCGAGAACTGCCTCGACAAATTCAGTTCCTGATTGTTTTCTTCCATTTTCACTGAAGCCGCCTGCTGAGTAACTCCCGAGCTAGACGCCTTGACTCCGCCCTGACTCGCTCCACCCACGTAACTGGATGCATCAACACCACTACCAAACAACCCCGGTACTGAATTAGGATCCAAGCCACCAAAGAAGGGAAACTGCTGTGTTTGCTGCAGCCGCCACTGCTCTAAACCCCCACTCGATAACAAGGATCCTCCTCCATCGGTACCAGCACCTCCTCCCAAAGCGTTTCCTATGTGGAAATTCAAGTCACCAGCCACTCCCATTGGTGCCGAGATCGCGCCGTAATTCAAGCCATAGTTCAAGCCGATCTCGCTTGCAGCAAAGTCGTGAGTGAGTTGATGCAAGTTAGGAGTCATGAAGCGCAGCGGTGGCATAGTCGGGCCTAGGCCTATTACATCCCCGGCGGTTCCACTATTAGAGGGAATTGAGCTGGTGGAACCAGCACTACCGGATTGGCGATCGGCGCTGCTTGCTGGGGACTTTGAACTGCTCCCTTTGCTCCTTTTGTTCCTCCTGCAGCCTCCTCCCACGGGAACATTTCTGAGAGCGCCACCTCTAGTCCAGTACCTTCTGCAGGTCTTGCAGAAGTGGCGAGGTTGGGTGAGGCTGTAATTGTTGAAGTAGCAAAATTTAGTGTTTGTAGATTCGCATCTTGGGCATTTTAATGCGGTCTCTGGCATCGGTATGTTAGCCATGCGAGCTCGATCAGCCATTGAGCCAGGCCGGATCGAGCCGGAGCTGCCGCCTCCATGAGGTTGTGGAGGTGGCGGCGGTGGCGGTGGAGGTGGAAGAAGCTGTGAGCTCGCAGCAGCAGTAGTTCCCGGGGGATGATTTGGTTGCTGTAAAACACAAAGAAAGAAAGCAGATGAAAACAAAATTCAAATATCTGGTATATTCAAGAAGATATTACAAAAGTAACAGGAATATTTATCTTTTGAATTTTCGCTTTTTTGGCAAAGAAACCATAGGAACAAATTCAAGAAACCCTTACCTGTTGCCAGTTGGCTGGATCAAGATAAGCTGGGATGGAAGAAAAAACCATGGTTCTTGCTCTTTCTCTTTTGTAAAGGTTGGATGAGTTTTTTGGGAGAACTGTGTTGGAGAATCAAATCAACAAGAGAGAGAGAGAGAGTTTGCAGAGAAAGAGAAAGGAAGAAAGAAAGAGAGGAGATAGAGAAAGGAAGGTTGGGGGGGGGGGGGGGGGGGGGGGGGGGGGGGGGGGGGGGGGGGATCAATGGAAATGAGGAGGAAAAATAAAGGAGGTAGCTAGGACCCTTTTATGTATTTATATATGTATATAAATTTTAGTTTATTATTGTTTCTTAAGACTAGGCTCTTTTTGTTCTACTACTACTGCTTTTTGGGGTTTAGAGAATGCTATCAAGTTTCTTAACACATAAGCTTCTTTAGTATTCTCTCTGGGAACTGTGCTCGGAGACAGAGATCAGGAAAAAAAAAAAGAGGTTAGTGAGGTTAGTGGTTCTCCTCTTGCATGAAGAAAAGGTGATGTATGAATCTCCCACAGAGGGAGAGAGAGCAGCAACATTCATGTAATTAATTTAGTAGTACTGTAGATAGATATGTCATGCATGGCCATATACATATATCATCCATCATCGATGGGGCAATACCTGCAAGTTTAAATATGATTATATTATAGTAGTACTAAAATACTATATATGTGAGGAATTCATGTGGTAAAGATGAATTATTAGGTTAATAGTAATTAAGAAAAGTGGGTTCTTGGGGAGGTGTAAAAAGTGTCCCGACCCAGCAACCCTTTTCCATGGTCTGCACTGTTCCCTCCCCCATCCATCCCATCTTTTTTTTTTCTTTTTCTTTTTTAATTCTTTTGCATGGGGAATATTATTATAGCTCACCGCCTTCTCCACGCACCCTTCAAGGCCGTGCTTCCACTCATCCATCTTCTTTGTGTGTATATATATATATATATATATATATATATATATTGAAACGCGTTATCAAAATAGAACAGTAGATATGATAAATTAAAAACCAATAATAAATTAATGCATAAATTAAAACCTACAAATAAAGAATTGCATTTTTTAAAATAGGTACAATATTAATCCAACAAATATTATTTATTTTTATGAATTGTTGTAGAAAATAAAATGAAGATAATTATTATTTTTTTCAAATAATATTAAAAAGAAATATAAAAAATATTTTATGAATTATTATGTATAGAATGCTCGCAAGTCGCACCGAGAGGAGTAACAACATCTCTCACTGGGGCAAGCAAAGAGTACTCGCAACCTAGGGCAAGTACACGTAACCCAGTGGAACTTTGAATAGTAATAGTACTCGTATTAAGACGAGCATCGCAAAAGTGTGAAGCTCGCCTCCAAGAGAGAAATCATGCCCAAGGGAGACATGAATATTCGCACATGAAGCAAGCAAAGAGTGCTCACACCGGAAAGCAACAACATCATCTCACATCAAGTAAGCAACGAGTGCTCGCAACCCAAGAGAGAAGAAACTCAGGACCAAGGCCTGTATGCTAGTACTTATGCTCATCTCAACCTTGGATTTCTTCTCTCCCAGGTTGCGAGCACTCATTGCTCGCCGAATGTGAGATGTTGTTCCTCACCTGGTGCGAGAGCCCTTTGCTCGCTTCATATGCAAATACTTATGCTAGCCTCGAGCGTGATTTTTTTCCTCCTGGAGTAGAGCTTCACACTTTTGGAAAGAAAAGTAAAAAAAACAAAAAAAAAAACGTGTAAAGGCGCCAAAAAGAAGACATCAAGATCCTCGAACACAGGGCAAGCAAAACGACCAAAAGTCGCCTCAAACACACATCTTCCATTGCACAACTAGGGGTATTTTAGGCAAAAGACACATTTTTTCACATCTGATAAGGATAATCATGCAATCTTAAGTTCACAATCATACGAATACCATCAGGCAAAACAAAATAGACACATCATAGATATGTTCCCCCCCCTCCCCCTTCCCCAAAAAAAAAAAAAAAAAAAACACAACCCTAAATGTAATGTAACCATTAACACAAATCGTTGTTCATATACTAATAGGTGCTTTTATAATAGAGATATATATATATATATATATATATATATATATATATATTTCGAACCCATAGCTGATTGTTTGAAAAATTCTATCCCCAACTCGTTAATCAACATTACCTTCCGATCCCATAACAAACTCTATCCACAGTCTCCTTCATCACCATTCCTTTATGTGACATCTAATGATTGGATAGTGTATTGCATTTCTCAGCTTGTTTACTTTGGTTTATTTGTTTTTTTAGTATTAAGACAGTCCCATGAATCTAAAACTTTTATTTAAGGCCTAATAGATTTTCAATTTAAATTTTTTTTCATTGGATTTACAAAATTCATTAATTAGCTAGGTTGCTTCGTAGTCCTCCCACACGATACTCAATGAGAATGTGACACGTAAGAAAATCAACCCTGAAGTATAAAAAACAACAAAAAAGTGCCACCTCAACTTAAAAGTATTAATATATATTTAAAAACTAATAAAGTAATTTTATTTATAAAAAAATGATTTATGCAAGGCATAGGGCGTGTAAGCCTCCTCATGAAGGTCATTAAAAATATAAATAAATAAATAAATAAAGAAGAAGAAGAGGAGGAGGAAGTGCTTGAAAAAAATCTATTTTTACTGTAAATCCTACCTTTTTTGAAAGAATTGCACGAAAATGGCCCATTCTAAACTTGTATTTAGGATTAATCATTGAAAAATAACAATATTATTAAAGAAGTACAGTAATACCATATAATTCTAGTATAGGTGTTTTGGACGTGTTTCACCTCCATCACCTCACGATTACATGTAACTAAAGAGTAGAGGGCTTGAGGGTTCAAGATAATGCATCTGATGCCTAAATCAGTGACTAAAAATAATAACAATAATAATAATGAATTTGATCCCTTTTACGTACTTGGGTTCTTCTCTTATATAGAGCCTTAGAACCATTCTGTTGTTTAAGTGATAATAGATATATCTATTATTCAAATTCAAACTTGGGGATGAGGGTTCTTGCTCTAATGGACTGTTATAATAACTGTCCTTTCTTTATCGCCGCTGGGTCGTTACTTAGTCAGCAATGGGAAGTGGGTTGGGCCCTTCTCGGCTTTAATGGGCCCCTTCAGTATTTGGACTCAAATTATAAGTAAGTGAAGGCCTAGGCCCATATTGTCTAGGTAAAAGGAATGTCCTCTCCAGTTACCCCACGAAGTCTCATTACATCTGGTGTGATGGGACTTGAACCTAAGCATCGTTTCAGTTTTCGAGGAGTGTCTGAGCTCTGTTTCACCTTCATTTTTTGGGCATGTCAACTGTCACCTCATGTTCATTCCTATTTAATGCCTCTTTGCTATTAATTTCCCTCATTTTTCAAACTTCTGCCTCTTTCACATTTCTTGCTCTATTTCTGAGTTCTTGCTCTCCTTTTGAGTTCTTGATCTCTTTCCGAGTTCTCATTCTCTTTTTGAGTTCTTATTCTCTTTTCTTTCTCCATGGCTTACTCTGTCAATTTGAGGGCCCCTACTCCAAACCAGAAGGCTATCGATGCCAAAGGTATGGTTGTTTCTGTTGCCCTTTACTTTGCTATGTTTACCATGGGGCTTTGATTGCCCTTCATTCTACCAGCCCGCAACGTGTTAGACGTCCTAGGGCTTGTCCCAGCTCAATTAGTGCCCAATGCCTGGAGAATTTTGATGGCGTGCTGCATTTTGTGGCGAAGGGTACTGGAACCCGTGGGCAATCAATATCCAGACTTAACAGCCCGTGAGTTTTTCTCCCTTCACGAGTTTAGGCGTTTGGATGGTTTTAGGGCCAAGAGGGCATTGGTTGAATTGGAGCATAAGTATTCACATGTGAAAGATTGGACCAATAAATTTTTTTACTGCTTACTGGCGAGGGTTGGGAATTTCCAGCCGATGAAGCTCTTATTCGAGAGTTTCCTGTTAAGGCGTGTTGGTCTCCTATTCTTGATGGGGATGACTTTAAGGTTATTATTTCTCCTTGTGAGGAGGCTCATGTGAGGTTGGTTGATTCCTGGGCTCAGGTTCACCCAACTTATGTTTTTCGGATGTGCCTTTGACCCCCGGCAATATTGAGAAGTTCCTAATGGTTCCCGGTTGGGCCCATATATTAGGATGTGAGTTTTTGGATGCCCCCCATCGGCAGGTGACTTGAGGAAAAAGAAGCGCCCTGGTGTCGATGGATCAAAGAAGAGAAAACTCAAAAGGGCTCATGTCTCACCTCGTTCTGATATGTCCATCTATTTGAAGCGTGACTCCTTGCTCACCATTGCATTGAGTGGAGGCAGTAAGTTGGCTCCTCTTCGGGAGCAACTGAGTGAATTGACGCCAAAGGCAAATGAATGTGACATTAATATGGCCCCCCTCGGTCTAAACAAGGTGGAAAGAGTTCCCGGGCAAGTGGGAGCATGGAGGCGGCGCCCCAGGAGAAATTGAGCAAACTATCTACCTTCGTGGTGCCATCAACTTTTTCCTTGGATGATGTGATGTCTCTGCTGCTATAGTCGTTGTACAACACTTAAACACATCGGAAGATGTTTCTACAAAGAAGGGGTGATAATCCTCAGGGAAAGGATGATATGATCCTTCTGAATCCTGACTTGTTGGTGCCTCCATCTACCCAAACGAACTTCCAATCTTTCGAGGCTCCTCTGCCTACATTACCTTTGTCCCCCCTGCCTTCTGCTACTTGGTCTCTCGATGTTCCCGTGGAACCTCCTTGGGTGGAAAATGTCGAGAGAGAAAATGTTAAGGTGGAAAATGTTGGAGGATATGTTGAGGGAGTAGCAGCAGAATATGTTGAGGGAGTAGCAGCAAGTTCTGGCTCACCACTTGCTTCGACGATATCTGGTGGGGCTACTCCTAGTTTACCTTTTATTTTCTTAGCCCTTTCTCTCGCCAGTGGGAGCAAGGTTTTAATCCATTCCCCCCCCCCCCCCCTCCCCTTTAGTGTTTCTCCTAGGGGAGGGCGAGCTGCCCCTGATTGTTCCTGAGGAAGATTTTCAAGTTACTCGGGGACCATCTCACCAGGATGAGGTTGAAGTGTGTTCGGACCCAAATGTTGATGCACCTGCAAGTCTCCCGCCTGATCAGGCCGATGGAGCTTCTCTTCAGGGGCTATTCGCTACTACTCATATTCAGGCGTCTAACCCAAGGGGACCTCTTAGCCCTCATTTGTCGGGTTCCTCACCTTCCTCGCATGCTCATCGTGATGAGGCTTTCAACACCGTCATTCAACATCTTCAGAGTATTTTTGCACTGGTAATCTCTTCGTATCCACTTCCCCTTTTCCTCGTGTTTTTCCTTTTTTTTTTTTTTTTGAAAAGATAATAACATTCAACACATTCTGTCTCTTTTCTTTTTTTTTATGGTTTTAGGGGGTCGATCGCCTTGCTACCGACTTGATGGAAGAACGATTACGTCTAGAAGAGGAAAAAGATCGAATGGCTCATGAGTTGGCCCTACTGGAAGCTCGTTTCCAAACGGCTGACAATGAATTGGTTGCTCTCCATGTTCAGGTTGAGTCATTTTGGGAAGAGTTGGCGAATTCTACTGTAGATGCCGACTACTACCGCTAGGAGGTGGTTGCACTCGGGAAAGAGTGAGATGATCTTGTTACTCACCTAAACCAAACGAAAATCATTGAGCAAGAGCGAGATGATCTTGTTGCTCACCTAAACCAAACGAAGAACATTGAACAGGAGCGAGATGATCTTGCTGCTCGTCTCCCCCAAGCTGAGATGGCTACGCAGGACAGGGATGAGTTGGCCACCCAAGTGGAAGCCTTGAACAAAGAGAAGGATGAGTTGGTCACTCGAGCGGAGCTTGCTTTGAAGGCGCGAGATGATCTAGTTACAAGCCATGACCGAATAAAGGCAGAGCTTGAAGAGGCAACGATGGACAAGTCTGACTACGCCTCTCACCTGGCTTCCCTAGAGGACGAACAGCTAGAGCTATTTATAAATTTGGGTGTGGCGGAGGGCGTGAAAGTAGAGGCTGAAAAGGCTTTGACTGAGGTGAAGAAAAAACTTAAAAATAGCGACAACGAGTATCTTCAACTCAGTTTGGCTGTCGATTCTGCCAAAAAGAAAATCTCTATTTTTGAGAAAAAAGGTATCCAAGCTAACTCTCGCCTTGGAGGAATCCTAGCAAGACCTCAACTGGCTTCTTCCCCAAATAGCCACCTCTCCCAAAGTTCGGGCGCGAGCCTTGGGTATTGGTTTCAAACTTGGTGTGAAACAACTCCAAAAGCTTCTTCTTGCCAACCTAGAGACAAACCTGCAAACTTTGGACTGGAAGTCTATTCGTGCCAGCAAGGTTGCTTTGCATATTTGTGACTTCTTTGGTCGTGCTGAAATGCCAGATGCTTTTCCTTGCCCCTTATAAGACTTGTTTATTTTTGAAAGTTTTGTACCCCGTGAGGGATTTGTTTAACTTTTGTGAAGCTTTGTATGCAATGAGACTTCCTGCTTTTATTAATGATACTTTGTGACCATCTTTATAGATGCCTTGTTTTCTTTTGAACTTTGTTTACGGATAATAAGCACTCTTTGTTGTTTCTTGGTAACCTGCGCATAACTATAGTTCCAGGCGAAACTATTCATACCTTAAGTGTTAGGCTTGTGGGTGAGTTCTTCGGCCACGTCAACTTTTTGGCAATAAGGTGTTAACGAGAGATCCCTAAACCGTTTTAACCTTTAAGTTTTTCGGCTAGTGGGAGATCCCTCGACCACTTCACCTTTTGGCAAGAAGGTGTTAACTGGAGATCGCTTAACTATTTTAACCTTTAAGTATTATCAGGCTAGTGGGAGATCCATCGACCATGTCACCTTTTGGCGAGAATGTGTTAACAAGAGATCCCTCGACCGTTTTAACTTGAAGTATTATTAGGCTAGTGGGAGTGGGAGTGAGAGATCTCTTGACCACGTCACCTTTTAGCAAGAAGGTGTTAACGGGAGATCTCTTGACCATTTAAACTTTGAAGTATTTTTAAGCTAGTGGGAGATCCTCAACCACGTCCCCTTTTGGCGAGAAGGTGTTAACGGGAGATCCCTTGACCATTTTAGCTTTGAAGTTTTTAGGCTAGTGGGAGATTCCTCGACCACGTTACCTTTTGGCGAGAAGGTATTAACGAGAGATCCCTCGACCGTTTTAACTTAAAGTATTATTAGGCTAGTGGGAGTGGGAGTGGGAGTGGGAGATCTTTCGATCATGTCACCTTTTAGCAAGAAGGTGTTAACGAGAGATCCCTCGACCATTTTAACCTTGAAGTATTTTTAGGCTAGTGGGAGATCCTCGACCACGTCAACTTTTGGCAAGAAAGTGTTAACGGAAGATTTCTTGACCGTTTTAACCTTTAAGTTTTTTGACGAGTGGGAGATCCCTCGACCACATTGGCGAGAAGGTGTTAACGAGAGATTCATCGACCGCTTTAACCCTTAAGTTTTTAAGCTAGTGGGGGATCCCTCGACCACGTCACCTTTTAGCAAGAAGGTGTTAACGAGAGATCTCTCGATCATTTTAACTCTTGAGTTTTTAGGCTAGTGGGAAATCCTTCAACCACGTCACTTTTTGGCGAGAAAGTGTTAACGGGAGATCCCTCCACCATTTTAACCCTTAAGTTATTTGGCTAGTGGGAGATTCCTCGACCATGTCACCTTTTGGCGAGAAGGTGTTAGCGGGAAATCTCTCGACCGTTTTAACCCTTAAGTTATTAGGCTAGTGGGAGATCCCTCGACCACGTCACATTTTGACGAGAATGTGCTAACGGGAGATCTCTCGACCGTTTTAACCTTAAAGTTTTTATACTAGTGGGAGATCCCTCGACCACATCACCTTTTGGCGAGAAGGTGATAACGGGAGATCCCTTGACCATTTTAACTTTTAAGTTTTTAGGCTAGTGGGAAATCTCTCGACCACATCACCTTTAGGCGAGAAGGTATTAACAGGAGATCCCTCGGCCTTTTTATCCCACCTCCTTATTTTCTCTTCAAGTCTTGGTCATATTTTTTGCATTTGTCAAACAAAGAACTAAAGAAAAGGTGGACAAAATGTGTAGGCATTTATTATTGAAAAATTATATCAATAAGCAAATCAACAAATGAAATAAAAGAAAACTACATATCTTTCCCTTAAACGTAGTACTTTCGTAGGTACTCTGCATTCCATGGGTGAAGTAGCTGACGCCCTGCAGCATCCTTGAGCTGGTAAACTCCCGGTCTGTGGCTTGCCACTACAACGTAAGGGCCTCCCCCATCGAGGGCCTAATTTCCCTTCTTCTCCCATGGTGACGTTGATTTCCTTCAGCACTAAGTCACCTGCTTTGAAAGATCTAGGCCTCACTCACTTGTTGAAGTACTGCTCTGCTTTCTTCTTAGAAGATGCAACTCTGATTTTTGCATCCGCCCTTATCTCCTCCAATAGGTCTAGATTTTCTTCCAACCTTGCTACGTTTTTTTCTAGATCAAAGTGTTTTCCTTCTGTAGCTTGGTAACCCGACCTCGACTAGTGCCATCAATACACTTCTATATGCTAGGGCGAAAGGTGTTTGGCCTGTTGAGATTTTTGGTATTGTTCTTTAAGGCCACAAAAAATTCTCGAGAGCTCGTCAGCCCATAACCCATTTCTGTCGCCTATCTCCTTTTTCAGTATCCCCATTATGGTTTTGTAGTTGCTTCCACTTTTCCGTTTGCCTGGGGATGGCCTGGAGAAAAGTAATTGACCTTGATTCCTAGCTCCGCACACCATTGGCGATAATGTTCAGAATCGAACTGTTTTCTATTATGAGAAATGATACACTAAGGTATCCCAAACCTACACACTACTACATTCCACACGAACTTTGTCTCACTTTGGGTGGTTATTGTAGTCATCACCTCAGCTTCTGCCTACTTTGTAAAGTACTTGATGGCTAAGATGATGAATTTTGTTCCTCCTTTGCTGGGGGGCATAGGGCCTACCAAATCTACTCCACATTGGGCGAACGACCATGGGGACGTTATGGACCGCAACTTTTCGGGAGGTGCACCTGGGATTGGTGCATGAATCTAGCACTGGACACACTTTTTCGCGAAATCCTTCGCATCTTTGAGTGTGTTTAGCGAATAGTATCCTGCCCTTACAATCTTTGCAGCGAGTGATCGTTCAGGATGATCGTCCTCCTGAGTGACTCTCACAAATCCCCTCGTGTACCTCCTTCATCACGTACTTTGCTTCCTCATTTGTTATACATTGCAATAATGGGTTTGAAAAATCCAGCCTGTAAAAAACTCCGTCAACTATAGAAAACATGGTCACCCTGCTTTTCAACTTTCTCGCATCTTCCTAAGATGGGGAGAGATCGCCTGTCTTTAAATACTATTGTATATCATTAGCCCATCCTTGTGTACTTTCACCTACCTGCAAACTTTCCCCTCCTACTGGTGAACTAGCCATCCTTTGTAAATCAACCTTTCATGGCAGCACTTCATCTTACTTTGCTGAGGCCGCGCGCCAATCGATCAGCTTTGAAATTGTCTCCTCAAGATATCTTCTCGATTCGAAAATATTTGAGACCTTTGCACTACTCCTGGACTTAGTGAATGTATTTTATTAGCTTGGTTCCCCTCGCCAAATACTCCCTGGTGATTTGCCCAACTACTACCTGTGAATTGGCTTTCATTTCGGCTGCCTTGTCTCCTAATACCCTTGTTATTACTACCCCAGCAAGTACTACTTCATATTCAGCTTCATTGTTTGTTACCTTAAACTCCAATCGTACTGTATGGTACGACTCTTCCCCCTCACTCGTTACTACATGCACACCAACTCCTCCTCCTGCTTAGCAGGCTTATCCATCCACATATACTTGCCAAGAATTCTTCTCAGGTGGTTTATGGATTTCTTCTCTGAAGTTTGAAAACTCTGCTACGAAATTGGCCAAGATCTGTCCCTTCACAGTGCTTTTTGGTATGTAATTGATGTCATACTCGCTCAACTCAATTGACCATTTGACCAACCGTCCCAAGATGTCTAGTTTCTACAACACCTTTTGCAGAGGTGATGAGGTGATCAACTTTATTGGATGGGCTTGGAAGTAAGGCCATAATCGCCTTGTTGCTACCACCATGGCGAAGGCGACTAACTCAACCTTTGGATATCTGGCCTCAGCTCCTTTTAGGGCTCTGCTTATGTAATACACCGGCTTTTGTTCCTTCCCCTCCTCTCGTACCAATGCAACTGACACTGCGTTCGGAGTCACTGCTAATTATAGTGATAATGGCTCTCATGGCTTGGTGTGAATAAGCAATGGCGGCTTAACTAAATATTCCTTTAACTGAGCAAATGCTTCCTTGTACTTGGTATCTCAATCTCGTGCTTTTTTAAGTACCTAAAAGAAGAAAAGACATTTATCCATTGATCGGAATAAATGGATCAATGGATATCTTGCCTGCTAGCTTTTGTACCTCGTTCAAGTTTATAGGCGACTTCATCTCTATTATTACTCTGAGTTTCTCGAGATTTGCTTCGATTCTTCTTTCTGACACTATAAAACAGAGGAATTTTCCTGATTGCACTCTAAATGCACACTTCATTGGGTTGAGCATCATTTGGTACCGACGTAAAACCTGAAAAGCCTCCCTAAGGTCTTCCACATGTTAGTTAAACTCCATACCTTTCACTAGGAGATCGTTGACATACACTTCCATGTTTCTTCTGATCTGGTCTTTAAACATTTTGTTCACCAACCTCTGGTAAGTTGCCCCAACATTCTTCAAGCCGAAGGGCATCACTTTATAGCAGTATAATCCTTGGTCGGTTATAAAAGTGGTTTTTCTCCTGATCAGCCTCCTTCATCCTAATTTGGTTGTATCCTAAATAAGCATCTATAAAACTTAACATTTTATACCCTGCTATCGCATCTACTATCAGATCTATCTGTAGTAATGGAAAGCTATCTTTTAGGCAAGACTTGTTGAGATCAGTGAAATCTACGCGCATTCACCACTTTCCATTAAATTTTTTTTTACCAATACCATGTTGGACAGCCACTCTAGATTCTATGCTTCTTTGATGAATCCAACTGCTAATAACCGATTCACCTCCTCCGCGATTGCTTCGTACTTCTCAGTGCTGAAGTTTCTCTTTTTTTATTTTACTGGGCGTACCTTTAGGTCTACGTTCAGCTTGTGTTCAATGACCTCCTCGCCTATCTCGGGCATATCTTTATGACTTCATGTGAATACATCTTTATGGTTTAGAAGAAAATCTATTAGTTGTTGTCTCTCTTCCTATGTTAATTTAGTCTCGATCTTCACATGGCTCTCGGAATGATTTTGCTCAAGAGTGACCAACTCCAAGGGCTCATCTGCCCCATGCTTCAAAGCATCTTCATCTCTATTATCTAGCTCTATCATCATTACTTGGGGTCCCAGTGGGAGGATCGCGTGTTCTTCAGCATCCATAACACTGACATCTCCTTATCCCTGTCTGAGTTCCTGTATATAACATTCTCTGGCTAAAAACTGCTCATCTCTCACCTCACCTATTCCACGTGGGCCGCGCACCTTGCCTATTGGGAACTTCATCTTTAGATGATAGGTCGAGGTGATAGCCTTTAAAGCATTCAACGTGGGTCGTCCAATAATCTCATTATATGTTGACTGAGTTCTCACTACTAAAAACTCATTCATCGTCGTGGCGACATAAGAGTTTGTGCCCATAGATATTGGTAATGTAATGGACCCCATTGGTTGTACCGCATCCCCGGTGAACCCTTTCAACGTAGTTGGTGCTGGTTTCAACTGACTTTCGCTGATTCTCATCTTGCTGAAAGCATCCCAAAATAGGATGTCTGCTGAACTTCCGTTGTCAATTAATATCCTTCTTATGGTAAAATTTGCCACCAGCATTGTTACCACCAAGGCATCATCATGTGGATATACAATCCCTCGACAATCTTCTTCGTCAAAGGATATTGTAGGGGATATATGCACTCAGGGTTGCTCGACGGGTCTCTCCACATAAAAAACCTCTTCAAATCTCGTCCACCTAGCATACGCCTTTCTTCCTAAAGAAGTTGGGCCAACTCCCGCATATCCACCGACAATCATATGAATTTCGCCCAGGGGCGGGTGGGTTTTTGCGGGCATCATCTGTTCTCGGTTTCAGTTCACAAGGTTCATGTGACCTCCTCCTTCTTCTTGGTGATTCCTGCCTCCTGGGGCTTTCACTCCTCCTTCTTTTATACTCTAACTTTCGATCGTTCGTGCATCTTGGGGGGGTAATGTTCTGGGCGATCAAGCGTTCCAACTTGCCACTAACCTTCATTTCTTTTACTTTTCGCTTCAAGTTGTAACAGTTCTCA
The DNA here is from genome assembly GCF_004785595.1 of Juglans microcarpa x Juglans regia. Taxonomy (NCBI): domain Eukaryota; kingdom Viridiplantae; phylum Streptophyta; class Magnoliopsida; order Fagales; family Juglandaceae; genus Juglans; species Juglans microcarpa x Juglans regia. Next base: position 30,854,451 of record NC_054602.1, on the reverse strand, counting down.
GTTCTGTGACCTCTTGTTTTGTGATAAGCGCAGTACTTCTCGGTCTGTTGCTCATTGTTTGGTTCCTCTTCCTTTGTTTTGTTGCAGTTTTGTGTACTAGAGTAGTGCACATACCCTCCATTGTGTCTTCTTAAGTTATTATCTCTATTTACCTCATGTTGGTTTTTCTTCACCTTTTGGTTCCCATCTCGGTCTTTCCTCTATTCTCCAATTCTCCTTTGTATTCCCGTTCATTCATTCTTTTCGATTGGGTGGTCAAGGCAATGAGAGTGTCTTCACAACGAGCATGTGAGGAATGCAATGAACCTGACAAATAAGGGCTAGGAGGTCCCCTCGGGTTAGACGCCTAAACAGGAGTAGTAGTGAGAAGCCCCCAAAGAGAAACCCCGAAAAGCCACGAGCATGGGGATGAGGGTGTCTTCAGAGTTGACAAAGTTGACAAAGTTGTCGGCCCTATCCATGAATTCCCGTAAAGTGGAAGGGTTCCTCCTGGCCAGTTCGGCTATAAAGGGGCTCCTTGGCCAAACACCGCCCAGCAATGCTGCCAGCATGATTTTTTCGTCTTGATCGTCGACTGTCATCTTTTCTTTATTGAAACATGTTAAATACGCTTTCAAACTTTCATCCTCTCTCTATTTAATTGTTAGCAAGTACGCGACTGATCTCCTGCGCCTTCTACTTACCATGAACTAGGTGAAAAACTACCGGCCCAGTTCTTCAAAACTTTCTATGGCATTTGGTTGTAGTGCACCAAACCATCCTCTCGTTAATCTCTTTAGAGTCGAAGAGAAAGCCCTATTTCTCCTGGGAAACCATGCAGCATCATATGGGTTTTGAAATTCTCCAGATGCTCCACAGATCTTTTAAGCCATCATATAAGTCTATCGACAAGACTTTAAATTTTGGAGGTAGAGGCATTGTCATAATTTCCGTAGAGAATGGTAGATTTGTGCTGGACAGCTTCTTCGCCTCCTCGTTCTCTTGATGGCCTTTGCCAACGCCTGGGCTATTTGCCTCCATCTTTACCCTGACAGCCTGACTAGGTGTCACGTCTTCTCTTGACGGCCCATTTCGTGACTTGAGAGTCTCATTCTCCTTGCGCAGTGAGTCCACCTCTATGGAAAGTTTCTTTATAATCTCCTCCATTTTCACAAATTTCTCCTCTATGTTTTGTGAAGTTTTTCCCTAATCCCTAATTACCTAAGACCGAATGGTAATGAGCATGTGAAAAGCACGTTAAGTGTGAGACTAAACAAATTCCACAGACGGTGCCAACTATTTTGGACGTGTTTCACCGTCGCCACCTCACAATTACCTATAACCAAAGAGTTGAGGGCTTAGGGGTTTGAATGAACACTTCTGATGCCTAAGTCAGTGATCGAAGATAATAACAATAATACTAATGAATCCAATCCCTTTTACGTACCTAGGTTATCCTCTTATATAGAGCCTCAGAACCATTCTATTGCTTAAGTGATAATAGATGTATCTATTATTCAAATTCAAACTTGGGGATGAGAGTTACTACTCTAATAGATTGTTATAATAACTGTCCGTCCTCTCCAATAGGGATAATAAAAAGCATAAACTTGGTTTCAAAGAGTAAATCCTATAAAATGAGTGTACAAACAGGAAAGATCCCCTCGCCTAAATGAAGTGGCCGAAAAGCCACCTCTGGCTCTGACCAAATATGGAGCCCATGAGTCATCCCTTAAAAGGTGAATCGAAACGCACCTGTGAGGGGTGGCTATGGAGTTCGGTCATGAGATCCACTCACGAGCCATCCATTGATCCCTTTTAAGTCGGCCCACGAAGGGGTCTCTTAGAATGGCATGCTCGCAGTAATCACCCCTTGATGTGGCTTTCCGACCGAGGATATATGTTATACATCAGTCACACCCCACACTCCACACTTGATGTGGTTTATTATTATTATTATTATTATTATTATTATGTCAGAGCCATCTCTCTCAACGACCTCTCTCGCCTCAAGCTCTCTCTCATCGAACCCCCTATCTCTCTCATCAAGCTCTCTCTTCTCAAGTTCTCTCTCACCGAACCCCACCCCCTCCATCTCATCGAGTTCTCTCTCTCTCACACACACCAAGTCCTCTCTGTCCTCAATCTCAATTTTGGGTTGGTTTTATTTTCACTTTATTTTTTCTCATCAATTTTTCTACATGCCAGGCATTGAGGGGGGAGAAGAAGGGGTTAGGGCAGGATCAGGGCAGGATCAGTTCACTTGTTAGTAAATGCAATTTACCACGTAGGGTGTAGGGGTGTGTGGTGGTAAATTGGCTGATGGGTAAATATTTCTTATGAGAAGTTTCTATCCCCTTTACAGGAATAAAATTATTTTAAAATTATTTTATTTGGCAATTCTATACCATATAATTACTGTAGAAAAAAATAAAAATATAAAAATTAAAAATAAGTGTATGGTGTATTACTGCTTAATAAAAAGTTTTATTATTTTATTGCTCTGTTTGTCACGTCAGCTCAATGGAAACTTGTTCGTTATCTAATCACTTTCGCGTTTCCCAACACATGAAATGCAAAAAACACAAGGTCGATATACATGTCGGTGCTCTCCTTGTCACTGGGGGGTTTGGGATACAAGTGGCAATTAGACTCATTAATTTATTTGATCGAGCATTATTATACGAGTAATTCTATTTATTATTTTAATTCTCATCATATTCTTATTATCTTATAATATTACATTAAATAATTAGAAATTATTTATTATATTTTACTTATAAATTTATCATCTAATATCATATTATGAGATGACAATGAGATAATAAGAAAAATAATGATGAATATTTCTTTTTTTTTTAATTTTATAATGGTTAAGTTTTCCAAATCCATTACTTTTTTTTCTGCAAAATGAGAGATGGGGGCGACCAGCGTAGCTACCTTCCTTGGACATGACTATAAGAGTCCCTCCTTGAAATTCCGATTTGAGCTATAGCTACTGTCCAATGGGCGAGCTCGTCACTACAGTACTACCAAGCTGTCAGCCGATCTAAAGCATATCTCATATACCCTTAGTTAGGCACTACATCAGCAAGCGGTTTCAAATCCATTACTTAAATTGATATAATTAAAAACTTAACAACGCTTTTGGAAAATTTTGAAAACTTCGGAGCTCTTTTCGTACTTAATATATTTTTTTTAATAAAGCTTTTTAGTTTTAAGATATAATTTAAATATATAAATCTACCTCTTTTTATTAACTTAAACTTACAAGACAAATACTAGTTTTATATAATATCACAGCAGAAATTCTAAATTCTAATTCTAATTCTACACTTAATAACTAATTAATTAAATATTTTACGAGTTATTTAAACAGGTACTTCATGACTAATTGAGCTAAATATTAAAACAAAACTAATGAATATTTGGATTGAGAATTAACCTCAACTCATCTCATCACTATAACTTTCACAAATTTTCATACAAAATATAATAAATAATTCAACTTTTTCAAATCTTAAAAACAATAATAATATTAAAAAAATAATATTCTAACAATATTTTATTCAATTTTCAACTTTTATCTCAACTTATCTCATTTTAACTCATTATTCAAACGTAATCTAAGATAAAATTACAGGAGAACTATATACTTTTGAAGTATACGCATGGTAGATGCCATCCCATTAAGTTCCAAATTCCGCATCAATATCAGAAATGCTCACATCTAGAATGCAGCAATAATAATAATTTTAAATTACGATATATGATACTTTCATTATATTATAAGAACTATACTTTATATAAAGGTTGATGAAATTTTTCAAAGAATGCAAAATTTAACAAGTTCAGAGATTGGGAAATGAGGTAGTTAATAGGCTTGCTTGTTATGCTTGCAGTGTTGAGGATATTGAAATATGACGGGATGATGTTCTAATGTCTGTATCCCAAGCTACATGGCTTGACAAGAACAATTCATAATGTTTTCTGTTAATGACGTGTTTTCTTGTTAAAATAATAATAATTAGAACTTTATGAAAACAATTTTTAAAAACATGACATTTTTTCTAATAAAATGAGACCATTGCGTCATCCATTCTAGGGGTGGGTAGCGGGGGCCCGCCCCCTGTTACCCCGCCCCCGTCCGCCTTGCCCCCATGGGCGGGCAGGCTACCCCGCAGGGGTAAGGGCCCCCGCCCCGCATAAAGGACCCATAGCAGGGGCAGGGGGCGGGCTGACCCTAACGGGACCCCACTCCGCACCCCACTCCATCTCAAAAATAATAAAAAAAAAATTATTTTTTATATTTATATAAATATATACAATTTGTTAAAAACTTGAATTCAAGTTAATAAATTGCCTTGATCTCCTAGGCCAACCTTTATAGAGGAGACCAAGGCAATACAATAGTCATTCTTAAGCAATATGAAATTATAGATCCAATGAATCACTAGATTGAGCGAGGGGCAGGGCGGGTTGCAGTTTCAACCCCACCCCCTGCTACCAAGGTAGGGGGCCACGGCCCCCGCCCCCCGTCTCCTGTGGGTGCAGGGTTGAAACCACACCCCCCGCTCAATTTTCTGGATCCCATATTATGTCGTCGTACAAGTCATTTGAAGGAAGTATTGCGCAAAAATTAAAAATCCTTGAAGCTTTTTACTTTTAAAGTGTGAACTCAAGAGACTAATCTTACAATTAGCACTAACGTTTTAACGCCGACTGATGCTGAAATCTCCAAAACGTTTTAAGGAATATATACACATTGGTAGATTCCCTTCTTTTTTTTTCTTCTGGACAGCAAATGTACTTATATTTCCAAGTATAATAAATTCATTTGAGATGTGTTTCAGAGTTCCAATGAAACGGTTTGGTGCCTCGAGGTGTGACTGAGCTTGAAGAAGAGTGAGCCGAAAAACTTTGAGAAGCATCTATACTTTCTGGCTGTTGGTTGTATCTCATCAACTCCAGAATATAAGCATCATCATGCAATGAGAAAGGTGTGCTGTCAAACAAAAACAATGTAACAAGTCTGAGATTCATGGCTATCAAGTTCTCTTCCCTGTAAGCAAAATCAATGGTGTACCTATTGAAGTCAAAGTGAACCAATTGCATGTCTTCAGAAATCTCTATCTCAACAGTAGCATGAGGGCTTGTCTGGGGGAGAGAGAGAGAGAGAGAGAGAGAGGGGTTAAAGTCAGGCAATGCACCACCCACATCAACAGAAACTGTAGAGATCAATTCCTATCACCTAAAATGTATATCTGTACATTTCCAAAATCAATAACTTGACTTCTACATGCATTTGATTAATAACAACGAAATATATTTTTCAAAAAGAAAAGAGAATAAAATTGATTTGTAGTTTAAGGGGAATGAAACTTTCTAGAATCTTCAACAATTTTGCAAGAGGGGGAAAAGAACAGGGACTCATCTTTATTTATTTAACTCAAAATCAATAAGCCTAACTAATTTTCGGTTCATCCTAATCCATAAACAAAATAAGCATGTACTTCAGAAATAGAATCAGATGGGAATGTAGACAGTACGGCTATACATTTCTCCTTTAGACTAATGGGTAACAAATACAAGGAAAATGATGGTAGAAAATATATACCTGAACCAGAATAAATGGCAAAGAAAATCCTTCTGGAGATGCACTTCCACACTTGAGTAACTGACAATTGCGCGTCAGCAAATCTTGGAGACCTACAATCTTTTTTTTTTTATTGAAAACAAATACAGAGAAATAGTACATTTATGCCCTTAAATAATTAAAAATAAAATAAAATACAATCTTTCCTTACAAGAATAGAAAAGATGAAATCAGATCAATCCATAGAGTTCAATACTTGACCCACCCTCTCATCCAATTGCCATGAATGTACCCGTTTAACACAACAATATTACTATATATAACCCCAATTAATTCAAAATATTTTCTAGACTTGAGAAAATATGCCAATATCACATGGATATGGGTATAGCTTATAAATTGTGTGTAGTATTGTTAAATCTCCTGTTGGTTATAGCTTCTATCTAAAGTCAAAGGAGCATCTCTTCGCTAAAATATAAAGCCCTACTTACTGGCCATTTCTTTTAGCTTTTGGAATAAAATAATCAATTCAGAACGTGTTCCACTCACATAATGTGTCTAAGATTGAAACAAACTAAGAAAACCAATTAAATGCTCCCAAATTTACACTGGAGACCCCTTCAAAATATAATTACATTGCAAACCTAATTATCTATTTCTCTTTTAAAGCAAGGGATCTCCAGATCATACTATGTAGCTACATATGAAGACAAGGATGAAAGTTAATAGACTTTATGAGAGAAATTAAATGTCCAACATAGATACCATTATTTGTTGAAAGAATAAGTAAAACTATTTTTTATTGGACCCAGGTGTCCAACTAAATTCTAGGGGTGCACAAGCCCTCAGCAAGGAGTTTCCCACAAGTGCACTTTGGATAATTCAAAGGAAAATTCTCCAATCAGATGGTCCTAAGAATGTGAATGCAGAGTTTCGAACCCAGGACATCCGGTTTATGCGGCTCACCCTAGGACCACTATGCCACCCCTTGGGATTGAAAGAATAAGTAGAACACTAATGCTGGAAACTTCTTGTAGGTAACAGTAAATTAACAATAATTTCCTTGGCACTACCTTTTCTTCTAGACCTTTCAAGTAGGCCACTTTCTTTCCAATCTTATTCACCAGCCGAAGTCGCAATGCCTGTGAAGATCAACAGCAAAATTAACATGATTGGATTATAGAAATATTATGGGGCTCTTTAGTACGTTTATATTTATGTGACAGAGAAGGAGGAAGAGAGATCTATAATTGTTGTATCACTCAAATGGTCAAGGAGGCTGTGCACAACCTTAATCTCTTCCAAATCCTTTATTCGTGTATTTGGTAGTCCCTTCCAATGGATTTCCTTTTTGTCTCCGGCAATAATATCCAGTGCCAGAAGAACATTTAATGCATCATACACCCGTCGTCTTATGTTCTTCTCATCAGACTGATTAACCAAAATGATCATTTTGCAACACAATCATGAAGCTTCAAGTGAAGCAAATGTTCTAGAATAAATATTTAGAATTATTGAGTTGAATTGAACCTCTGACGATGCTGCCGCATCACCACGTGCTCCGGAAAACTCTGCAACGATTTCATCTGCGACCTGAACCTCATCAATCAATTCACTAAATTCAAAAATTTAAGGCACAGGAGGTAATCAATCAAACAAGCAAGACTCTTCTACTAATCCTAGTGAAAACATGAGGCCAACCATTGTTGGCCAGTCATTTGGTGTAAGTTTATTTAGAGAAGTGGAAACAATATTTCCTAAGGTCTTACTTCTCTTGTCTTTCAGCTAGGTTGCCAGAAGGCCCATTGCTTGATTTATAAAGGAAGACAAACCAAAAAACATTGATATTCTCCATGATACATTACCCAGTTGTTTGAGGACAACACACAGCAGTCTACAATCCTAAGTGAACTCCCACAATCACTGTACTGTTACTAATAACATTCAACTTAAACATTACAATTATGGCTTTCAACCAGAAATATTGTTTTGATGGAAATAGAAAGTGAATCGTTAAAAGTCCAATATTTTTAATTTAAAACAGCATAAAAATTAATAGTAAATTATGGCTTCTCAAATATGAAAAAAATTCTTATGTTGAGTTAGCATAATTATTATTTGGATAGTCATAGTGAACTCCCACAATCACTCTTATATCTTCATTGCCAGAAAATAAGAGCTTATCTAATTTGATTAAGGAGATAATTAGTGCATAGAACAGCTCTAGATTCTCTTCCATAAAGCTTCTTACAAAAAAATTAATTCAAAATTAAAATATAAAATTATACCTCATTATATGTTGTTCTAACCTTGCTCTCCAACTTCTGACAAACTGGAAAAAAGGAAAACAATGAATTAAGTGCCCAGCAAAGATTTACTTGTAGCACCATTGACCATCATTACTAAAACATAGGACCATTGGGAGTTCGACATTCCTATTTTGGATAGATTTTAAAGCTGAACTGAGAGAATATGCTAAATCACGAGATTTAAGAAACACATATGGAACAAACCAATATTACTGAACTGGCGCAGTCCTCCACCCTTTAGTCTTGATTCTCTTTTCTTCTTTGCTGCTCTGCTTCTGTTTTTTAATAAAAAGAAGAGAACACAATCAAAGCTGATAAGAACACAAACAAACAATTAACTTGTTCCAGTGTAGGCATGCCAGTTATTGTTTGTCATGTAAATTCTTGAATAAAAATACTCAAACAGAGTAACTTCTTTCAACTGAAAAGCAAGATACTAACCCCTCATTGAAGATGCTGGCATTCTCACGATGGGAAGCCATATTGTTTGTTCCATGGTTACTCTGGCAATGAGTTGGCACATTACCACAACTCATTGAAGCTGCACCTGGACCTTCTCCACTAGACGTTTTCAGATTCAAGTGGCCAAAAGTGTATCTAGTGTACCTATCTTCCATCAGATTGCAGAAGTCACTTTATTCACCCTCACTCCCCAGGCAGTATTTGTAAGGAAGAGCTGTATATGTTAATTACTACGTTTTCAATCTCTTGTTTCAAATTACAATTTAAGAGGAAAAGAAAAGGCAAGAAAGGAATTTGATGATAACTAATGTTGTAATTATGTTCTTTTCTGAAAGGTAAACGTCTGGTTGAGTATTGTGGAATTTGACGGATTCAAAGGTAATTTCATAAATAAAGCACTTCAAAATGCTTTCCGGTCTCTTGTATCCCATCCACATTTGGGTTGAAACAAAAATTGGGGCTTGAGAGGAATGAAACTGATCCCCAAAAAAACTTGTATACCCTCAATGGTGGGTTCCATTCCTCCATCTCTCCTTCCCAAACAACATGCAAATTGGGTGGTGAAAACGTGACTTCTTTAGAACTTTTCTACAAAACTAAAAAAGAGTTTCTATTGATAATAATAACTCAAAAAAAGTTGACAGAAGGCCTTGGTAGCTGGCAGAAAAAGGTAAGGATATAAACTTAATATACTCCAATACCTACAGAGATCATGCTTTTCAAGTCTGGGATGATGGAAGTGGTCAAGAATATCTCTTTATTTGAGATATCGACGTTGTTTTCAGTCCCCTGTCAATCTTCTCCCATTCGAAACAGTTTGCACCTGAAAACTGGTGGTGGGGCCGACAATGATCTTGTTTTTTCAATGGATTTGATTTGGCTATAGTCCCATTAATATCTTGCACATTTCCACATGGCTCTTTGTAGAATTTGGCCTATTGGCAACTCCTACAGATGTCCCAATGTGATCACTTTACTCTCGGAATAAAAAAATTTCGACTAACCAGATTCCCAGCCAAAAAGGAACGCCATCGGATACAAGATAGTGTGTAGAGAGAAAAACAGAGCAAAGCAAACTCTGTACTTGGAAATTCCAAATTTTAAAGTGAAAACCTCCGAGACAAAGGAAAAGAAAAAGGGAAACCCTAAACAACATGGCATCCATGCAAATACGTTGCGGTTAAATTTTGAAAAATCTATAGACGAGGGAAAAGAGCGACGTACCTGACGATCAATGTATTCGTTCTCTCGAAAGAAGGAACCCTAGAAACGTTAACAACATGTTCTTATGTCTTCCCGCTTCCCGCAAACTACGGATAGATCCACCCGAAGCATTCGAATTCAAAATGGCACAGTGCTCAACGACATGGCCAAATTGTCCCTCCGGTCCCGTTTGTATTAAAGTTTGGTTTTCGCCGGGACAGGTTTATATTCGTAATCTATCTTAATTCATTTCAACTCATTTCAACCTATCTTATTATTATTTATTATTATTAATTAATTTTAACTTACAAATCTCATTATTATTTACAATATATTTTATTATTATTTATAACTTATCTCAACTCATCTCAACTCATCTTCGAATCTAAACTATACTTAAATTTCAATCAACTTTTTATTTTTATTTTTTTAAAGTTTTTACCTTTTTTTTTTTCAGTAATATTAGATATAATAAAGATTTTATTAGTCACTACATAGAATACACACTATATAATGTTGATGTGGTAAAATTTAATTTGTAAAAAATAGTTATAAATTTAAATTTTACAACTCACATTATGTCACATCAATAATATGGATAATATATTTTACGTACTGGATTGTGAATAGAATGATTTTAAAGTGTAGTTTAGATATTGAGATGAGATGAAATAATTTTAGATAAAAATTAAAAATTGAATAAAATATTATTAACATATTATTTTTTAATATTATTATTATTTTAAAATTTGAAAAAGTTGAATTGTTTATTATATTTTATGTGAGAATTTAAAAAAATTATAATAATGAGTTGAGATGAGATAAAATGAAATGAAATACTTTCACTATCCAAGCCAGACCTAAATCTTTTCGAATAGGTTCCGTTTAGATAGTGAGATGAGATGAGATGATTTTAGATCAAGGGTATGCTATACAACCTCCTACTATTCCCCTACTTCCAAACACGGTTTTTCCTTTTTTTTTAGCATTGGTATTCATAAGCCTTACATATTACATACCACAATTTTTTTTATTTTTTATTTTTTTTAAAAAAAATTTGGTTTTATTTTTCTTAAAATAATTGAATTTTTTTATTTATCATTCATATACCACATATTTGATAAGAGAAAAAAATTATAAAAAATGTAGTATGTGGTGTAAGAGGCTTATAAATAGAATTTTTCTAAGAAATAACCCCCCATCCCCCTCCCGCGTTGATCTCCCCCCATTTTCTCTTCGGCATTTTTCTCCCCCACCGCCCACCTCATCGTCTCTTCTGCCCAACTACTTGATCTTGCTGCCGATACCCACCATCAGTCTCCTAGTGCTCTATAGACAAGTCCGGTAAGAAATGAAAGAAATGATTTTTATTTTTCTATTTGAAATGAGGTCTCTCCATTTCTAGTATATTGAGTGTTTTTGTATTTAATAGATCTGTGAGTTTGTTTTTATTTTTTGATCTATGTTTTGTGTGGTACTAAAGTGTGTTTTGTGGGGTTTTTATTTGATCTTTGAGTTTGCATAAATAACAGGAAAGCTTGCAAATTTTCTCGCGATTTTTGTAGGGCTTTTGGTTAATCCGTGGTTTGTGTTCATTATATTTGTCTGTAATGTTAAAGACTGCAACTAGACATGGCATTGTTGTGCGAGTCTAGAAATCATGGCATTGGTTGATCTGTGAGTTTGTGGGGTTTTGATGACCTCAATGTTGCTTCAAAACCTTAACAATTCACTTCAAACTTGACCAATTTATTTTTGTTTTTGTCAATTTAATTAGCAGAAGCAGATCAACCCCCCCCCCCCCCCCCCCAACAGGAAAAGAGAGAAGGGACCAGGGTAAATGATATGCTGGATGCCACTATATTAGCCTTTGCTTAGGCACAAAAGGAAATCTCTATTATTTCTGTTATTTATATCTTTATTTTTGTATTTGCAGTTGAAGAGGGTGGGTGTTAGTCACCAGTAATTGAATTTGAGTTAAATAGTGTGATGGGTGAAGGGGGAAGAGTGAGCATTAGGCCCCATATTATAACTAGACACATTTTTCAAATACTTTGATGTTAATTGTTATCTTTGCTAGCTGCAGCAAAAGGATTTATAGCCATTTTTTTCTTCCATAAATATCAACACTGAGTTTGATGATGAAGTAGAGTTGAAACCAAAATATCAACTGCATTTTTTTTGTTTAAGGAATATGTTATCACTAATAAAGAGAAACTCTGGTGGCATTGGCTGTTCAAGTAGTTTTCTGATAATGTCATGCATGCCACTTCGAACTTGGTGCGAATCAATCCTTGTGAATTTGCATAGCTGTTAGTGTTTATATATTAAAGCATTGGCATTGAATTAGCCAAATACATTTTCATCTTCAAATTTAACAAATATCATCCATATTTGCTCCACATTGAATTAGCTAAATTGTTTTCATCCAAACTATAAGTTACAGTAAATCCATTCTTCTTTTCAAATATTAAAAGAACTATAGCAAGTCTAAAAGTATTTTTTGAGATTATTATATTATTGATATGAGATTTTTATTCATATGAGATTTTACCATCTATATACATATGAGATTATTATATTATAAATTGTTAGATTGTGAAAATAAAAATAAATATGATTGTTGGAGGTTATTGAAGATTATACAAATAAAATATAAATTAATTAAAAAAATATAAATAATAAATAATAATATTTTATTATTATAAAGAGTGTGATGACTAATCTAATGTAGACTTTAAGTTTTGAATGATTAGCTAAAAGTGAAAAAGTTACATATTAGTCAAAATTTGAAGAATAGAATTGTCAATCCAATACTAATGCTCTTAGTAAATATGAGTTTATTTTAGCGGATTGTAGTTACAGGTATATACGTAGCAATTAGTGTATATATTATTGTCATGACTTTTTTTTTCCCTTTGTTGATACATGTATAAGCAATGAAGCTTCAACGTGCAAAGACGCTAGAAGTTCAAAAGCCTACTTTCCAATGAGAGGATTGATGCTCACTTAATAATGCATAGTTTATGGAACTATGTCACTGCAACTGACAAATTGGAAGTTGAAGAATTTTGAGATGTTTGAATTTGTAGTGTAATCTGTTTGGCATTGGGTTATATCCAAACTTTGTATTTTGCTACTTGTAGTAGTTTGAGAATTATTGTATCCAACCTTGGTGTAATTATTTTGATTTTAAGAATAGATGGATGTGAATGCATAGGCAAATTATGGGTTGCAGATGAGTTGGAGAATTATTTGCCAGGTGATGAATGTAGTTTTAAATGTTAGAGTTGATAGATGTAATTTTTCTTGTACACGTTTTGGATTACTTCTACAGATTTGATCAATGTAATTTTTCTTGTAATGTATTGCTTATAATAGGTGTTGAAAGTGATTGAATACATTATGTTTTACCTCTCCCACCATACCAAGATGATACAGGTGCTAGAACTCCATGTTGGTTGAGGTTTTATATAGGATACGTAATTATTTATTTCCTTCCTTTACTTAAATTAGGTTTGTTTCACCAAGAGCTTTTTAGAATAATCAGGAAATTGTTGAAGTTGAATTTAGTACATTTTTTTCTCTCAATTGTTTTATAAGAGTGTAAAGCTCAGGATGTGATTGAGATTATGATTGTAATGTATTAAAGGAGGTCCCATGGATTTCTCATGAATTTTTGAATATATTAAGCACAAGTTAAATCTAGTTAATTGTTGCAAAAGCAACCATGACTGAACAACATTTTTCTTTCTTTTGACTGAACAACAAATCATGGTCAGGCAAAAATAAAGTGCAATAGCCAACAACTAGCAAGCATCAAAATCTAATCTGGAGTCTCCAACCATTACATTTATTTACCAATCATACAAATATCATATTTTGGCATACAATGACAAACACGGGGCTGGAATATAAAACTCATGCCAAGAAAGAATATTACAAGAAGTTAAAAATTACATTACTACCAACTACTTCACAATAACAATTAAATGAAAACAACACAGATTCTGAAATGGCCTCAACTTCTCCATTGAATGACCTCTTTTCATCACATTGTATCTTCATCTCCTGCACCATAAAACAAAACAAGGGGCGGTGAGCATTGCTTAAATAGCTTAAATGAAGAAAGTTCACCAATTGTCTTGTTTTAAAAATTAAGGACTTTCAATAGCTTTCAAATTATGTTTTTCAAATACTCCCTATTGGCTTTAAATACTCATTAAAAAAGGATTGTATACTTTTGTTGTGGTTAAATTGTTTACAAGTATTGCATAAACGAAAGTCAGTCTTTGATAAATCAAAGCTTGATGATGGGCAAGAACAAATAATCTCAGTTCAGTATTTCTGCTAAACACATGATGGGCAAGAACAAATATCAAAGGATCAAAAGATAAATCACGGAGAACAACCTCCAAACAGGAAAATTACGCACAAAATCAGTTCTACAAATATTCCAACACATCTACTTGATGGGGATCAAGCTAATTGCTCACAGGCAAAATAATTAATTACAAATATTCAACATAAGCATACAAAACTTTTGTATCACTGTCTGCAATTTTGAACATGGCAAAATGTCTTTTTCCCAATTTCATACGATATTTGTGACAATAAATCTCCTAGCTACTTTCATCTTCAAGTGGTTTGCTTAACAAACGCCTTACCAGTTAAGAACTTGGGCAAGCCAAATGAATGATGACATAAGATGAAGCATTGGGAAGATGAACAAAGCACTGGAAGGAAACTTGCAGAACGATGCCGCAAATCTGGATGCACGGGAAGGTTTGAATGTTGTCTAAGGGACACACGATGGAGAAGCAACCAGTGACACATGCGAAAGTCTATTTCTGGACGCAGACACACGGATGGGGGTCGAGTTTGCCATCGATTCGAGCTTGCCGCTTGCCCTAGATTCACTACGATGGATCGAGTATTCAAGTGCCAAGCAATGGGGGGAGAGAGAAAGGCTCACGAAGGGGATGAGTTGAGTTGATGCCAACGATGTTGAGAGAGAGAAGAGTGCATAACAGGGAGGGAGCGCTTACCGGGTTAGGACGACTTCGAAGAGATAGAGAAGATGAGAGTAGAGAGAAGATTTAATTCGTGTTTGTGTTGGATGAAAGAACCGTGACGTGGAATTAGACCCGATTTGCCATGCTGGAGAGTGTGTGGAGTGCGGTGGGAGACTGAGGGCTAAGCAGATTTTTTCTTAGATGAAAGTAAAAGTTGAATAAAATATTATTAGAATATTATTTTTTAATATTATTATTATTTTAGAATTTAAAAAAATTGAATTATTTATCATATTTTTTGTAAAAATTTAAAAAAATTATAATGATAAAATAAGATAAAATAAAACACTATATCCAAATGGCGCCTTAAGTGTCGTTTTTAAAAAAAACTTATATGAGACTTATAATGAACACGCATCGTATTTTTCTTTCTATTTGCAACTTTTATACAAAGTAATGTATTATAATTAACAAGAAAATTTGTATTTACTTTTAAACAAAATATGTGAGCCTAACTCTTGTTTCAAACCAACGATGGTCGTCTTATCTTTGTCTGAGTTTTAGGCTTCGTTTGGTTCCTTAAGTACTCTCAAGTCATCTCAACTCATCATTACAACTTTTTCAAATTCCAATACAAAATATAATAAACAATTCAATTTTTTTAAATTCTAAAATAATAATAATATTAAAAAATAATATTCTAACAATATTTTATCATCTCAACTCAACTCACTTCAACATCCAAACACACTCTTAATTGAAGAAAAATATTTTAATCAGGATTAGAGCATTGTCAATGGGTTAAAAAAGTATACATATTTGTCCAAAATGAATGTCCAATGGATTATGCATCCAATATGTATTTCCCATTTGTCTAAGGTAAATCTGCTACAGTATTGTTCATCATCTAAAACTATTTTTATTATTATTTTTCTTTTCATCCTCATTTTCTTTCTCTCCTATTTTCACTTCATATCCTAGTTTCTCATCATATACCCAAGAATTTATTAAGAATATTCTCGTAATATAATCCTATTTTTTCATCTTTTGATTTTATTTATAGTTTTTGTTTGGCTTTTATTATATCACATTGTATATGGAAAGATATAGTAAATATTAAAAGATATGAAAATATTACAAACTCATTGATAGTTAGAGGAAATATTTTGAAATAAAAAAAAATATTTAAATGATATAACTAAAAAATACGAATGTTGATGATGTATATTAAAGAATGAGATAAAGAAATTATTGAGAATACTCTAACTAACTTTCCATTAAATCAGGTCCTTTACATTCTTCACATTTTTTTTTATATGAAATAGACTTCATTTCATCTATGAAGGAAGTTACATCTATGATTAGTCAATACAGAGAAAACTCTAAATACAAGCCAAACTACACATATGTTGTACGCCTCACCGCACACAAATTACTTTACGACGGACATTGTCTAAACTTCTAGAAACTCTCATAAGAGAGTATCACTCTCTGTATAAAATAGAGATAAAACACATTCATACCTCTAAAGGAGGAAAGGGTATCCCAACCACCCCCATCCTTCAAAGGAGGAGAGGTATCCCAACCAACCTCATCCTCCATAAGGGGAAGGATATCCAACCATCCAGTTTTAGATATAAGTCCAATAGTTTATTTCTTTTTTTTAAAAAAAAATAGATAAACAAAATACAAATACCAATTAAAACCCTGCAAATAGCAGAGGTACCCTACACAAATAAACAAAACACAAAATCCAGCCTGAAAAAGCCTAGCCTAAAAAAGGGCAGCCCTAGGGTTTCATCTCTAACTTATGGCCGCCACCCTTCTTCAAGTTTCTTTTTCCACTTTTTTCTTTTTTCTTTTTTCTTCCTTCTCTTTTCTTTTCTTCTTCCTCTGTCGCCCGAAACGCTTCCTCCTTAGCCCAATCTTCTTCCGCCACCCATCCTTCACATTAGTTCTTCTTTGAAGGGTACAATAACCTCACCCATACTAGATTAAAAATTTTGAAATTCAAAATAAATAAAACTAGAAACAAGACATTGCAATTCGGCGCCAAAATCTAGCATTCGATTCTCGATGCTAGTGCTACAAAGCATCGAATCAAGCCTCTGGTCGGATCCAGCAACTGGATTGTAAAAAAAAATTGAAAAATCGGTTGAAACAGAACGGACCAGACTGAATTAGTGGATTTGATCTGATTTGTAAGCAATTCGGTATGATATTGATTCTTAAAAATCAAAATCGGTCTTAAACCAACACGGTACCAATTTTTATATTTTGAAAACTAGTTTAAACTGAACTGGATCGGTATATATTTATAATTTTTTATATTATATTACATATATTATATGTTAAATTGCTAATTTATATAACATGAAATCCTAATCTTATTATTCAAGTCTATTAATCTTATAACATGTGATATAATATAAAATTAATCTTATAATTTGTAATATAACATTGATATAGCACATAAATTCTAATCTTCAATATAAACATTAATATTAAGTTATTAATATAAAATTACTTTTGATATATATATATACACACTATAGCTAAATTCAATATTATACCAGTATGTATTAATTATTAGAAAATAATGTATTTATACTATAATATAAATATACTAATAATTTAATATATGTAAACATCATATTATTACTAACGTAAATAATACGTAAAATCGAAAAAATCGGACCAATTACACCCCTACTAGCAACCCCAACATTAGAGATTTTTTCGATTGCTAAAAACAGAACTAATGATTCTTTTTCACCGTCGATCATGATGGTGGTAGCCACAAGCGTAGGTGGCAACCGCCATCCCAAGCAACGACCAAAATAATTGTATTTTGAGATGGTTGTGGCCACCACCTTGAATAACAATCATATTGGTGGCCGAAAGTTGTCTTAAAAATAATTGGCATTGGGGTTTTTAAGAGTTGTTAGGGTTTAAAATTTTTCCTTCTTAATTAAATTTGATCGGATGTGGTTTTGCTTATAATAAAAATGATAGAACAATGAAGTAGTTGCTTAGGATTTGAATGTATAAAGCTTAGATTTTCCACCCTACAGTTGGAGAAACTGTTTTATTTTTATTTTTTTCAGTTGAAGGAAGGAATGCAAAAGCAGCACTTATGACCATCTTCCGAGTGAACCGAGACCTGGTAAGATATATAATCTTAAAATTAAAACAATGACTCGCTTACAATCATTCAGGCCCATCCAAAACAATAGCCAGCCACTGGAAAGAAGCAAAATTTACAGAATCATCCATTATCTCGATTGGTAGATGGTATTCTTGTTTGCTCAGAATATATATGAATGCATAAAGAGGCTTCAATCCCCTACATGGATGAGGATTTATATTTAAAATGAGAAAAGATGGAAATAGTCACTAGAAAATCATTATACTCATCAGCACAGCTGTTTCACTGTATTCAATTAGAAAGAACCTGTACACATGCATTTCACTGAAAACAAAGTAGTTCTCCAGATAATAACCCAACATTGCAGGTTGAATAAAAAATGGTGGGAAAATTTGAAGCATTGCAAGATTATTTACACTGTTTAGACCTGAAATTTTCTAAATCAAGAAGTTTCACTATTAGTTTTTCTAGTCTCTTTGACTTTACAGTTGGTTTAACTGCATTAGGATTTCCGTAAAAAACACAAGGATCTTTACCTAATACAGAACTCCCCACACACCAGCCACCTGGCGTAAACTGTCCATCTGATCTCCTTAGTATCTCTTCATCGATTTTTTTTAGAACAGGATCATCTTTGGCAAACCTATGTGCAAAAGGAGCACCACTCTGGAGCATGTCATTGAAGTGTTCTAGTGTCAAATTCATCGGGTGTTCCTTTGGAGGGTTGTCCCACTTTGTATATCGCAAATCATGGTTTACAGTTGTGTTCTGATAGTCTTTGTGGTTGCAAGCAACAGTGTGAAAGTAGCCCTCAGGCGATGAAAGGTAATTTGTGTAGTACATAAGCAAAGTGCGAGGAAGATTATCCCATCCCCAAACACAAAACTCTAGAAACGATTTGGTCAGCACCACCCATGCAGAACCTGTCAAATAAAGTTTTGGGTTCAGTAAATTAGCTTTCAAGCACCATTACTTAAAGAGAACAATAAAGCAAAGCTCAGTATCATTCTTGTAGACATTCACGGAGGGAATCCTTTCTTTTATTCATTGATTTACAACAATATATATATACTACATACAATTGACGATTATATCCTCACAAGTTACACTTATTACAACCATGTTCTCTAACACTCCTCAAGCTGGGACATATATATCATACAAACCCAGCTTGAAACATATAACTTTAACCGACTACAACACAATGGCTTAGTAAACATATCTGCGAGTTGATCTGCAGACTTCACAAAAGGTGTAGAAATGTCACCACTTAATATCTTATCTTGAATGAAGTGACAATCAATCTCTATGTGTTTGTTCTCTCATGGAACACAGGATTAAAGGCAATATGCACTGCAGCTTGATTATCACAAAATAACTGAAGAGGGACAGGAGCTGGAAACCCAATCTCTTGAAGTGTTGCAACCATGTCAACTCACTAGTAGTGTGAGCCATTGCCCTGTATTCAACTTCTACATTAGACCGAGCTACTATTACTTGTTTCTTACTCTTTCATGTAACCAAGTTACCTCCCACAAAAGTACACTCTCTAGTAGTAGATCTTCTATCTAAAAGGGATCCTACCCAATCAACATCTGAAAAGGCTTCAACCCTAAGATGTCTATTTGGTTGAAACATCAATCTAAGACCAAGAGCTCGCTTAAGATAACGAAGAATATGAATTACAACATCCCAATGTGAGACCCAAGGCATTTGTAAAAATTAACTTAGTACACTAACTGTATAAGAGATGTCTGGTCTAGTGATAGTGAGATAATTCAATTTCCCAACAAGTCTTTAATACCTACTTGGATCTCCAAACAACTCTCATTCCTCTTTCAAGAATTTACAATTAGGGTCCATAGGAGTGCCAATAGGTTGTGAACAAGCCAATTTCTTTCAAAACATTAAGTACATATAACCTTTGAGATAAGTTGATACCTTTTTTAGATCTACTGATTTCAATTCCAAGAAAATATCTAAATTTACCCAAGTCTTTTGTCTGAAACTGATCATGTAAAAACTGTTTCAGCCTAGCAATTCCAGCAAAATCACTCCTAGTAATTACAATGTCATCTACATATACAACCAACAAAATGTGACCTGCATCACTATATATGTGAAATACCAAATGATCGGTTTGGCATCTATTAAGATCAAATGCCAATACAACATCAGAAAACCTCCCAAACCATGCTCGAGAAGATTGTTTCAAACCATATAATGTCTTTTTTAACTTGCATACAATACCTTGATACTCCCACTGAGCAGCAAACCCAGGTGGTTTGTTCCATGTAAACTTCTTCATGGAAGTCACCATGTAGAAATGCATTTTTAACATCTAGCTGAAATAAAGGCCAGTCTAAATTAGCAACAAGAGAGATCAACACTCTTGTTTGAGTGTAATCCTTAGCAGCTAAGCAGGCTTTTAGAGGAGATTTTGGAGACTGGGGAGAAAGTCTCCTCGTAATCAATGCCATATATTTAAGTGTAACCCTTAGCAACCAAGCAGGCTTTCAGACATTCCACAGAACCATCAAGATGAAATTTGATTATATATACTCATTTACAGCCAATGGGTTGTTTAGCAAGTGGTAGTGGGACAAGATCCCACGTCCCATTATGGTGAAGAGCATCCATTTCATTTTTCATAACTATTCTCCATCCCGGATCAAATAAAGTATCCTGAACTATCTTAGGTAGGGCTAAGCAAAAATCCAAAAATTCAACTCCAAGCATGTGTGTGTTAGAGTCCAAACACGATTACTATTCTTATTTCCTTTTCATAATAAAACTCCTAGCTACCGGATTTTATTCTATATATTTCAAACACGCACGAAATCTAATCCACTTCCATGCACGTACGTTTCTTCTCCTTTTTCACTAGGATTTTCACTAGTCTATATATAGAGCTAGGCTCATTACGTCCAACCCGAGCCAATTTTTCCAGTGTGAACCACCAGCCTCTCCTCAACGCCGCTGCTAGCCCACACCCGGTAAGCCACGAACACACAGCCTTCCTCCACCACCTTCCCTCTGTTCGTCCACACACTGGCCAGTTGCACCCAAGACCTCCTCCGTGACGACCACCAAAAACCACAGCCATAGCCCCACATTCAGTCCCGCAGCACGACTACCACAATTCACCACCTAACGTTCACCCTCCAACACCCCTAGCTCGCGTCTTCTCCCTCAGCCAACGCGTAATCGAGAACCACCAACTTTCCCACACGCAGCAACCGTAGCTCGTCCCTCCACCACGTCCCCCAGCCGTTGAGAAACCACACCAAAATACACTATTTTACTGCACCAAAACAGAGGATATATCCTCACCCAAACCGAGAGCCACGTTCTGCCACTATTGGGCCGCGACGCCACCGCCAGCAGCAACAGATGACGCCGGAGATCTAGCCTCCACCACCCAGTGATGCCCAGCACCACTGCCCGAAGCCCCATGCACGCTGCGTGGTGCGTAAACCTTCTCCCCGTAATCTCTCTCTCTAAGATTCAATTTCTCTCTCTCTCTCATAACTCTCTCTCACTCTTCGCCTCTCTCTCTCTCTCTCTCTGAGCTTTGCCGCCGCACTCGCCACCCTCTCCTCAGCCCCCGTTTTGTCGTGTGCTTCCTTCCTCGATAAGGATATCGCACGTCTCTCCCGATATTGTTTCGGTACAAAATATAAGTTGTATTCTAGGTATTCCATAGGTTATTTATACAATTACAAAAAATGCCCTTTGTATTGTTTTCCCAAATGCCCATGCCCAATATGTTGTTTTTCCAAAAATACTCATGTCTATTTAGGATTAAAAGATAAGAATATTTTAGTGTTAGGAAGAATCTAGATTTAAGAAATCTAGACTATTATAGTATTTTAGGTTTTAAATAAAATCACATGTTTAATTAGAAATTTATGCAAATTATGTGTTTATTTTATAGGCGACCGATTACGTGCCGAAAATAGTAGACTAGCACTGCAAGGTAAGTAGCATGATCATATCCTTACACGTATGTACGGTAAACTACTTGTCTTTTTATAAAAGATAGTATGCATGTATGCCCTTCGTTGGAAGCCCCTTTTTACGTACCTAAATGCATGATTTTATATGACAATTATTTTATAAAATTATTTATGAAATGCATGATTTTATGTGAGAGATTATTCATAAAATTATTTATGAAATGCATGATTTTATGTAAGAGTTATTTCATAAAATTATTTATGAAAAGTCATGATTTTATTTGAGAGTTATGCATAAAATTGTTTTATGTGAGAGTTAGGCATAAAATTTTCCATGAAAAATCAAGATTTTATGAGAGTTATGCAAAAAATTATTTTATGTGAGAGTTAGGCATAAAATTTTCCATGAAAAGTCATAAATTTATGTGAGGAAACATGTATCATGATATTTATGAAAGAATGCGATTTCATTTGAAATCTATGATATGATATGACAAGTATATATGTGATTTCTTTTGAAATCTATGAAATGACAAGTATGCAAGTATAATTTTGATGAAATATGTAACGACCTATGTTATAATATGAAGACGGTACCTACATTATGGGCATATTGCATTGCCAGGTCATGCATGCTGGTAGTGCATCCAGTATGTCTTCCTTATGTATGGATTCCACAACCCTCGGCCACAGGCGGAATCGGAATCTACTTAAATTTGCTAACCCTAACTCACGGGGGTCAATAGTGAGTAACGGCCTAAGATAAGTGAAAGATAAGTCCATGTTCATGTTCATGTTAATTATATATGTATTTGTAAGTATGCATGTTTTTCAAGAAACCTTATGTTTATCATGTTTACTGTATGATGTGTTGCTTATTGAGTATTTGACTCATTTTAGTTTGTTTTTATGTTTTTAAACTATTTCAGGTGATGACATTTATGAGGATAAGACTGCAGGACAGGATTTGACCCCGGGAGGCGAGGCAGAGGCCTAGACAGATTATGCTATGATTTTTTTTCTATGGTTTATATTTTAAATAAATTATTTTGATAAGCACATAAGACTTCCGTATTTTTTTTTAAATAAGTGCTTCCGCAAACTTTATTTTAGATTTTCAGTATTTATTAAAGGTTGTTATTTATGAAAATCTTTCGCATCTGGCGCTTGTTAAAATGAAAAGCTTTTAAGTTTAAGTTTAGTAGTAGCACACTGATTCTCCAAAAATTCTAAAATGTCTTTTTGGGAAGCGGGGTGTTACACCGACACTTAGACTTCTATCCAAAATATTAATTACATGTGTGTGACTGCTCACTTTATTGATAGTAATTGAAAGTTGCATAAGTGGATCATTTCATTTGTTCGGATTAACGACCACAAGGGGGCAACGATTGGGAGGAAGTTAGAGGAGTGTATGCTTGAGATTGGGGCATTAACAAAATCCTCACAATTACAAGTAGCTATAGGCTCTTCGGGATCACAATTGGGCACTCTTGTGAAGTGGGCCCATACCAAAGACCTATTCTTAGGAACTCTACTACCAGGTGGAGGGCGAGGGTTAGAACAGAAGGCACTAGGAGTGCCTATCAAAGAGTCTATTGGTCCGCTAGACTCTTCAACTATGGGATTGGGAGTATCAATAGGCTGTTCTGGTTCTGGGATGCCAGGACAAGATGCAGTTGTGGATATAGGAGTGTTTGTGCCTTCTATATTCATGATTTAAGAACTAGAACACAACAAACAAACAAAATAGTATGGTTAAGACAATCACTAAAACAGCCCACAGTTACACAGCTCCAAAAGCACAATACAAACTCATTAACTCAACATTTGGCTGTTTTACAATCACTAAAACAGAAATATATCATTAATCATATATTTGAGAAAATATGTATTCATCTTACAACAAAAAAAAAAATCAGACCCAACAACATCACGCAGCCCCTCTCTCCCCGTTATTTTCTATTTAAGATGTTTAAGATGACCAATCTTATGATTATTCAATCTCCAAACAGATATGTTATATGTACAACAACAACCATCTCCTCTAACAATTCTCAAATCCCAATCACTACAACCTAGTTCATTCCTATCATTTCCAAGTAACATTCTAGTTCAGAATCAAATTTGAGGTATTTAGAGTGAAGAACTACAGAGCATATTGTAAATAATGGCTCCCTGTTCTAATGGATGGCCAAAATTAGATGACAACCAACACCACGATACAAATATTAATCAAACACAAGCAGGAGGCCAGTGCAGAAGTTGGTTGTGGGTTGCTAGAGCAATCTTTATACAAGACAATATCACAACACCATAGAGGATAACATTCTTTGAAAACAATCACAAATGACTACGAGATTTTAGTTCTTGAAATGAAAACTCATATTATCAAGTAAGCTTTTGCGGAAGAATCTCCGAAAATATTAGAAATGTATCAGGCTTTAAGGATCTTGACATAATCTTTATATCAATGCTGCACAGGAAATTAGCATCCAGAATGCTAAGAACTTGAATCTGAGAATAACAGGAGGTTGCGTCCATTTTAAATTACATAGTTTCCTATCAACTACAATACTAAACTACAGCAGCAGAACTGAGAACCTGCCTAAGATTTCCACAACCTTAGTAGGCTGCCATCAGAATATCTAATAAGTAATAGGTCTCATCCATTTATATCTGATGGGAACTACTTGGTACCAATCTACGTTAATTCAGCCGTATAGCATATGCAAAGAAAACTATCATTGGATCCTTCATACTAGCATATCAAAATAGAACATTACTTGAATAACCAGATAAGTAATTCAACAATAAGACAGTGTCAAGCATTACCTGTGAATAACTTGAAAGAAGCAGGAATAGACCTTTTCTCCTTAGCCCAGAAAACACCAGATTTCTTGGCATGATACAAACCCGGATCTATTATGATAGGTCTCGCTCTCTGATTTCTGTGAGGATAAAGTAAGTAGCACATATGTATAAGCACAAAAAGATATTATAACCCCGAGATCGACAGAGACAAGATCAAGAGAAAGAATGGTAGGCTCACTCTTTCCATCCAATATCACTTGCATGCTCGAGGAAGTTCAGATCCTTGGGCAAGTATGAGAAAATATGCAAGAGATCTATTATCAAGATGAATAGAAAAACAGATTAAGTTTTACATAGTGGGACAAACACAAATCTGAATAAATTTATCAAAAGCAAAAATATGCCAGTGTGGGACAAACACAATTCACGTCATCTCTCAAAATGTAACCCAACAGCTGAGACACAATGCAATTATATCCCATTCCAACTCCCAGATTTCATATATTGTTACAAGTGTCTGTCACACCATTTAAAACTCATTTTTCTTATTCAATTAATCATAAACAACATTACACGTCCATTAAATGTTCAAACTAAGCAAAAGTAGAAGCGTGGAACAAGACATTACAGGAACCCACAGATTTAGTTTCTATTACAAGCTGTACAAAAGATGGCCCAATCAACAACAAACGCACATCAGATTCAATGAAAATCATTCAGCACTAAAACGATACATAAAACCAGAAACTTGAAAATTTAGCATTGGCATTACCATCTTGCGCGACGAGAGGATAATCCGAGGCACTGAGATTAATAAACCAATCCCAATCCTTGGCTCGCTTCAACAGTAGCGCAATCGCGTGCAGCGTGCAAGCAATCATCGTCGGGCCCTTATACGTGACCAAATTGGCCTTCCCAACCACCATCGCATTCCTGAACTCCCTAATCACATTCTCCGATTTCACAAACTTGGCTAGCTCAAGCCTTTCGGCATCAGAAGCCTCCAGATCAAGATGCAACAGATAATAATTCCTCGGGTGATACACCGCCTGAAGAAGCCGCCTCAGGCGCGGACCATCCCCGCTTGTGCCCGATAACAAGTACGCCAATCTCGGCAACTTCGGAAGCCCTAGCCGGTCATTCCCCGCCCCGAAACTCCGGTCCAGAGCCAAGAAACTCGGCCGTTCATAAGAAAATTCGGCCGACGAAGAAATCTTACTCTGCCCTAGGGTTAGCATAGCAAGTAGTATGACAGAGAGTACGGCAACAGTAAGCAAGGGCATAAACCATTTTCGATCCAGGTAAGACGGAATGTGACTTTTTTTCATTGCTATAATGGGGAATCGGAAGCTCAGAAAAAGTAGATTTCAGTACAGAAAAGCGTAACCGAAGCTCAGAAACTGTTAAGATTTGTGAAGGGTGTCGCCGGTGGGATGAATCGGGGAGAGAGGAGAGAGTTGTTGTGTCGGCAGTGGCGTGAAGAAGTTAGTCTGGTTATGAGTGGGTTTGAATGGGGTTGTCAGTGGGTGGAGAGGGGGAAATCGTACGTACGGGCCTACTCGAATTAAATTTGAATTTTTTGCTCAAAAAAAAATAGAAGAGTAAATACTTTGTCGATTCGGTCGTAACGTGTGGGCTGAAAACCGACCGAGTACCTTTTTTTGGGAGAGAAAACCGGCCGACCGTGTAAGGGAATAAAATTGCTTGAACTAGTTGCCGGCTGGTTTACGGTTGATTTATCAATTTGCAACAGACTTTATCGACGTGAAAAGATAAACATCTAATTGTAAAGAGATTCAACTTTCAAGTGAGAACAAAGTTACAAAAATTGAAAATCATACCTAAGAAAAAAAACATCAACGTGCGGCGGACTCCGTGGACCATTGGGGTTTATTTTAAGACGCAGTGGACTCCATGAGGGGGACAGAATTGGAATGGGATTATAAACACTAGGGTTGCGCCGTTTGTTGGAGGCTAGAACTGGAGGTGGAAGTGGAGGTGGAGGGCTAGAGAGTGGAGGCTGCAAAGTGCGAAGTGCGAGCTGCGAAGTGCGAAGTGAACGAAGTCGAGAAGAAGAAGAAGAGGGAAGCAGCGGTGTTTAAACCCTAGGATGAAACGGCACCATTTGGCTTAGACTAAGCTGTGCCATTTCATTTAGTTATTTTTTTTTAAACTACAGACCCTTAACGACATCGTTTCACTTATTTAAGTGAAACGACGTCGTTTTAGATAGGTATAATTTTAAAAAATATATATACGTATGGGGTCGGTCGGTTCATCGGTTTAACACAGGTCAAACCGCTACCGAACCAACCCACATCGGTTTTGAAGAAATTGTACCGTCGGCTGACCGGTTCCCTGTCGGTTTCGGCCGGTTCCTAGCTCCGGCAGCCGGTCTGAGTCGGTCATGATCGGTTTTTTGATTTCTTGTATAGCCCTAGTAATGTGGTATGGTCTTCCTAAACTCAGTTGAATAGTTCGTACAAAGATGTCGCATTGTAGAATTCGTTGTCGTGTACCCTCCAAACTATTGTTTTTTCTTTTTTATTTTGGCACTGCTACAACAACCATTCTTCCTTCCCGCTTGACATGGAATGCCAAGTTACTTTTTTTTTCTTTTTTTTAAAACATCATTTACTGCTTCCTAAAAATGACCCCCCAAACCCATCCCCAACAGATCTCGCCCCTTGCAAAAACCCCCCGACACCCCTCTCCGAAAGATCTTGTCTAGCACCGGTACTAGTTTGCACGGCACAAGAGACCCATTTCCGGTATTCTTTCTTGTAGCTCTCCTCTATCCGACCTCCAATCCGAGAGGTAGATTGCTTTCCTTCTTCCTCAAACTAAACTACCTCTGTTATTTTTGGATTTTGCATGGTTTGATAGTGTATTTTGTACAGAAAATCCTACAGAGATAGCAGGTGGTGCCGCATTTCTTTGGGCAAATTTTGGTGGTATCTTATAACCTTCAGAGAACAAATGATGCAAGCGCCTATGTGGAGATGTCATTGAGCATCTTTAAAAAACAGAGACCAAAATTAGGACTAAAAAAACAGAGTCACTTTGTCCAGCACTATCTTCTACATGGTTCGAGTCTGTTCACATGGCAATTTTCTAAATATGAATTCATTTGGACAAGCTAAAATGAAGATGTGCCAACAAACCAGGAAAATAAATTAAAAGAGATGTAACTTTACCAAGCATATGTAGGTAGAGGGGAGAGGATTTTCGGGAGGGAGAGATGGCTTGAAGAATGTAGCGTTTTCATTTTCGGGAGGGAGAAGCAGATAGGGTTTTTGAGAAAGGGTTTTCGAGAAGCAGGGAGAGGGGAGGGAGAAGAATGTAGCGTGTTTTCGGGAGGAAGAAGTAGCCATTTTCGAGATGACATTTTTTAATATATTAAATCATGCCATCTGGATGCCACATCAAGCGGGACACTCAAGCGGGAAGGAAGAGCGGTGGGACTAGCATTTTCCTCTATTTTTTTGGCCACCCTCCAAACTATTGTCGTTCAAACATACCACCTATGGTTACGATTCTACGTTTCTTTTTAAAAATTAAAAAGTATTTGAATTTATATAATTACCAAAACTTTTCGTAACATTAGGCATGTTTGATTATAAAGTTGAGAAATTTGTAAGTATTAATGAGATAATTTATGAATAATAGTTAAATAATTAGAATTAAGATTTTATAGAATTTTTAGAAAAGAGAGGGAAAAAATTGAATAAAAAAATTAGTAAATTAAGAGAGGTTTAGAATATAATTTTTGTTTTGAAATTTGAAAAAGTTGAATTATTTTTTGTGTTTTATTTAGAAATTTGAAAAAATTGTAATGATTAGATAAAAAAGTTAAAAATTTAAAAATTTGAAATTGAAAAATATTTGTATTTAAATAATATTTCAATATTGAGATGAAGTGATTTTAAATGTTTGTGAAACCAAACAAGGCCTTAATGAAATTATTCTTTGACATGCCTGTCAATCCATGTTTTTCTATTGAGATTATAAGAGAAAACAAAAATTATTTACCATCTTTTTCGATTGAAAAATTATTTATATCAACCTACTGTTAGTTGTAACCGCAGCACATTTAGTGTGTTGAGGAAAAAATAAATAAACACCATGTAAGGTATGCGGAGAGTGCGACTGATGTATAGCCGCACTCTATTATAAATCATTTCACTATCTTTTTATCTGGTATCAAATTATTATCAAATAATTAAAAACTAATAATTAATAAATAACTTTTCGCTCAATTTGCCTCTCAATCTAATCATGTAATATGAAGCCCTTTTTTCTTTCTGTTTTTTTTTTTTCTTGTGTATATTGATTGCATGCCTAGAAAATGGAGGGAACAAAAAAGCCTATATTTGTGTTTAATTTTATTTATAACTTGATTGAGGAAAATTTATTATACATGATGTTTTTGTATTATTGAACCTAACAGAATAAATAAATGAAAAAAAATATTATGGACAAAAGAAGATGAAACCATAATAACGAATAAGCACCGTTTGGATATAGAAACGATTTCATTTTATCTCATCTCATCATTATAATTTTTTCAAATTTTTACATAAAATATAATAAACAATTCAATTATTTCAAATCTTAAAATAATAATAATATTAAAAAATAATATTCTAATAATATTTTATTTAATTTTTAACTTTTAATTTTTATCTGAAACCATTTTATCTTACCATCCAAACGGGACCAAATAGAAGTAACAATCAACAAAACGATAACATATAGAAAGTGTAAAAGACAAGTAATAAAGTAATAATAAATGACGGAAGTAATAAAAGCAAAACAACAACAGAAGAGAAGTGGTAATATTATTATGAATTGGTAATAAAGATTAGTTAGGTGCGGTTTAAATAGTGAGTTGAGATAAGATAAATTAAGATAAAGTTAAAAATTTAATAAAATATTATTTAAATATTATTATTATTTTAGAATTTAAAAAAGTTAAATTATTTATTATATTTCGTATTAGAATTTGAGAAAGTTGTAATAATGAGATGAGATGAGATGAAATATTTATTGTATCCAAATGGGGCCTCAATGTTTGCAAGAAAAGTAAGAGTTATATTATGATCATTCAAATTTTAGTATTTTACTCTTATAATTTAAGTTGCTTCTCCGAAATAATTTAAAAATCTAGTGGAATCAGTACTATAGTGGATTAAAATCAATAATACCCAAATAAAAATCAATAATACCCAAATAAACATGCATGATAGTGCCTAAAATCTGACGCATAAAAAGGATTCAATCTTTAGCAAGCAAATACTTAAAGTATTTTTTTTTTTAAAAATAGAGAGAATTACAAAAACCATAAAATAAAAAAATAATAGTAAGTATAAGTCTTAAATAGACAAGTTCTGTATAAGTCATTTCTAAAAAAAAAAAAAAAGTCTAGAATAGTATTTTTTTCTTTTTATATATATATTTTAAAGTGGAGTGTGTGGTATTGGGGTTGCTGTATAACAGGACTTTTTGATTAATAATAGTTTAAGACCCCCAAAACCCCAGCTCTGAAGACTCCCTTCAAAATATTTAATTAAGTGCTCTTTAATTTGTTCCTAGAGAGACAAAGAAGAAGATGAGAATATAAAATGAAAATTAAGCAATTTTTAAAAAAGAAGTGCTAAATTCAAAAAGAGTTTTATAAAAATAAAATTATAAATTGATATGATTTAATATGATATGGTATATTTATTTTATAAAATTATACATTATAATCTAATGTAACGTATCAAGCCAAATCAACATATAAATTTATTTTTATGAGATAGGAAAATGATAGGGATCTTGTTGGGGGATCCCGTTCATTTGTCCTGTTCCGAATTTTTTTTTTTATTTCTTAGTTGTTTTTACATAGTGATTAAGAAAATATTGTTTAATAATATTATAAATTTTTTTATTTTTTTAAAAAAATATTTATAAGTGTTAAAAAAATTATGTGAAAAAAATATTTAAAGGTGTTTTTTTACATCATTTTTTAACACTTTTAAATATTTTTTAAAAAAGAAAAAAATTCACAATATTATTAAACAACATTTTTTAATCACTACATAAAAAAACTAAAAAAAAAAAGTAACGGGGTCACTATTTTAAATACCATACCGTACCGGCCAGTACAGTCGAAATATGCCGTACGGGCCGTACCTTGGTATATGTATTACATATATTTCGCACCGGCCTATATTTTAGCCCGTACCAACCGATATTTCAACATTTAATTTTTTTTTTCATTTTTTCAAACTACAGTCTCAATTTTTTACCTTCAATTCAGATTAGACTATTTATAATTTATATACATATGTATTTATATATAATTATTCATATATAAATTATTATTTTGAAATATAATTTATATATATTTATATATATAATTTATTCATATATCGACTATCCGAAAACGGTACATAAAATGATATCGATATCGAAATATTTCATTTTAATACCTTAATCGATACAGCGTCCGATATGATATTCAAAACATTGAACAGGATGCTTGAACGGGATCCGATCCCTAGCGTTGCCCTTATGAGATAATTTTAATTTATTTATGAGCTATGTATTTCTCTTTTTAAGAGAATAGAAGAAAAGATATAATCATGTAAGAAGTATAACATATAGTGTTGGACCCCACGGCACCAACCATGTGGATCCCACGTGTGCACCTCGAGTTAAGACCACATGATGATCACATGTTAAGACAAGCGACATTAGGAAATTTCCTCCTCTAGGCTCTTAGCTATTCACATGTAAAGACTATATTTCGAATATTATTGCATTAAAAAAATAAGTAATTTAAAAACTTCACATACTTGAAGAGGAACACTACTCCCATCAAATTTGTCTATCGAAATTTATTTTATTACTTCATAATTAAGAATTTTATTTTTAATAAATGTATACATTTTATTTTCTTTTTTTAAAATATTTAAAGTAATTTAAAAAATGTTGGAAGAAAAAAATTAAAAAAATTGCGCTGTTCGGTACCTTTTTGGGCGTGTGGGTGTGAGTAGCACCACTCGTACTTTAATCCTGATTTACGTACAGCTAAAGCAAACCCCAAACAACTTTATGATTTTATCTTTATGCAATACCGTGTTGTTATGACAATCATCGAGGATATAACATCAAATTAATGACATGTTTTTAAAAAGGAGCCTAAAGAATGATGTTTTTCCTTTATAGAGGAAGTAGTCCGGTTTGAATTTAGAGATAAATTAAAATAATTTATGAATAATATAATAAAATATTATTTTTTAATATTATTATTATTTTAAAATTTTAAAAAGTTGAATTATTTATTATATTTTATGTGTAGATTTAAAAAAATTATAATAATTAGATAAGATAAATTAAATTGAATTTTAAATCCAAACAAGCGTTAATAGCGGAAAATGTCAACAACAATTCACATCAAGAGAAAAGAGGGGAAAAGTGGGACATGGTGCCGAGTGGAGGCAAGGTGGGTATAATATAATTGAAAGCCAATTTGTTGAAGTTGGGGAAGAATGGAGACCAACTATATATTTACATTCATAATATATATTAGAGTTGTGTCATGTACAATTACTTTTATTTATTTTTTGTATACTCTATTGATGTAATTGATCAAAATAGTTATTTTATATTATAAAAGAGTGACAACCAATCACATTAGTAGAGTGTACAAGGAATACGTAAAAGTGACTACACAAAACTTTTTGTATATATTTTAATATTTTTAATAGGATTTGAGAATTTATCTAACACATTAAACAACTTAATATTTAAATCCATATCTATTTATTATATGTACGTTTTAGTGTATTTTAGTAAGACATGGGGACTTGTATATAGCACATAAGATTTTATGCTACTACTATCCTTGGGATGATCTCGTAGTTCCTACAGGATGGAGACGATGGGGTCGGTCTATATATCTTATATGAAGATTAGAAGTATGACATAATTCAATCATTATATATCAGTATTCATAAAAAATTTTGTTAAACTTCACTCTCTTTGTAAATCAGTATGTAGCATTGCTCTTTATTTATTTTGTAATTTATGCACTGAGCATGTAAAATATTAAAGATCTTCAAGAAGATCAATAATTATAATTTTTATTTAAAAGAAGCAAAAGATATAATCATAGCTCCCTATAATTACTTGTAAAGCTAACTTTTAATTTACACAAAACATGACACTAATATACATATATAGCACTTAAGCAATGCTTTCATGACAAGTGAACCAACCAATATGATCATGAGATTCAACCCATTGTCTTCACAATCTAGCTAGCTAGGATATTACAGAAAACATAATATTCTACAAACCTGTTAATTCTCACAAAAGAAAACATTCGATGGGCCTTTCATATGTTCATAGAATTAATTTCGGACTCGGGTTAGTCGGGACTTTGTTCTTGGACACTCAGTGTTAATTAAAAAAGAAAAGTATTATTTAATTAAAATTGATAAAAAAAAATTGGAAACATAATAAAAGCAAGAAGAAAGTTAATTTCCCTTTGGCCTTTGTAAAGCCTTATTTTTCTCTTCGACAATCAGTTTGTCATGCAGTATTCCCATCATAGTTATTATACAACAACTTCTTTAATTTGGATTATTGGCTTAGACTAGGATTGATGATCTTGAAAAAATTTTTGTCGTGTCAATTGATAATGAAATGAGTGTATTTTGGGTAGGGATGCAATTTGGATCCATGAGTCATATTTGTGTAATTGTGTCAAGATATGGATATTATGTGACTACATGGCTTAACATTAACCTGATCTTTTTAATTAAATTCGTAAAATTCTTTAACACTAACGGATTAATAACTAGTTGAGTCGTGTTACCTATAACTCATTTAATAAACCGGTTATGTTGGATTGACTCGAACACTACATGAATCAATTCATTTTAATTTTTCTAATCAAATTAACAACATATTTTCATAGATGATAAGAAATTAGAATAATGATATAAATTATAGGAATTCTTGACAAAATCAATTTTAAAAATCACTATCAATAACCATCACCCATAGACATATCCATTTCTATGCACTTGTCTAAATATCCAAAAACCATGTTACATTCCAACAAATACATGATTATAAAAGCTAGCTAGCTTCATCACTAAGCATCAATATCACGAATTATTAAAATTTAACAGCAATCATTATGATTATCTTGGGGTTTTCTTTTTTAATAAAAAAAGACAATTTAATTGTATGAGTTATGCTTTAAAAGGTTATAAAGATGATACCTTTATATGAATTTGTTGTAAATGCTATATTAATGGGATCCATGAGCAACTGGCCGGTGATAGTACTACTTTGTTTGGTGAGTGAGAATTTTGGGTGGCAATGATTAATGATGGGTTTTGTGATGCATTTTCTTGGGGTTTAAGGCTTTATCTTGAGTGGTTGTGGTTCATTTTCAGGAACAGGGTGGAGAGTAGGGGATTGCAAGAGGCCGGGGGTAAAAGTAAAACAACGTAACTGAATTCTATGGATAGGAGAAGGGGATCGAAAGGGACGGGAGGAAAATGAAAGACATGAATACTTTTACAAATTTTTTGTTATAATTTTGTTTTAAATAAAATATATTTTTATAAAATAATCATACTTGCTCTCAATTTATTTTTTATTTTTTTTATGTGGCTAGGCCTTTCAGACTCGTTCTTGCAAAGTAAATCCCGATCCCGTATAGCATATTCTCAAAAATTTTCCTACACGAAGCTACTATAAAAATAACTATCTCCATCGTTACTCAAATATATATAGCATAGTTATCATGCACCTCAAAGAACCAAAAGGCAACTTTTTATTTTATAATTTTTTGTTATTTTTATTATTAATGGACACAATTACTTAAAAATTATAATAATCTATGGTCTGACCGTCCGATTAATAACACTGTATATTTAATTGGTGCAACCCTTGGTCTTTGTAGAAGTACCCTAAATTATAACACTATAAAATAAAATTGATCATGATCTCTAGGGAGGAAGTCATCAGTCGAATCATTGAAAAACAGATGCAAATTTCCTGATCAAATCAAACATTTTCCTGAAACCTTAATTTAAAAGAATTTGGTGAGCTGTCTGTCGATCAACTTTTTTCTCTCCGGTTTATAGGGGGTTTTATAAATAATGGTACTGGTCTACCTAAACGAGACTTTAGAAGCAAGAAAATTCTAAAATGAGTGAGACGTCCCACTTGCTCATCTCATCTCCTAGTAATCATACTGTCTTGCCCTTGTGATAAGATTCCCATACTCTCTTCTCTTCACTGTATGTAGGGGCCACCGATTGCAGAGGCTTGATTCTAGGGTTCTCCAGAAAAGAAAATGCTGATTCCAGTTACCCATTGCCCTTTTTACTATTTTCTCTGTTTGTTTAAACTCTACAGTTAGGAAGGAAGGAAGCAGATAAATATAATTTCAACATTAAATACAGTAAAATTTGGATATAAACACAGTGATGGGTGCACTGGACAAGGATCATTTCTCAGTGTTCAATCAAATGTTGCATCTCAAGAAGCTATGCAGAAGTATGAACATTAAGGTCACTTTGCAGATGTACTCCATTTTTTCAAGAGGGTTGGAAAAGTAGGACAAAAAGAATAGGCAAAAGAGCCCAGAAACTGATTTGGCTCTTTCCCAGTAACGTGTCACTTCATTCTACAAACATCCATGATTAAAGGTAAATATGAAATTCCACCCATATGGAGATATTTCTGACACTTGGATGAGATTTTAGAGCTGGGATTTCTCCGAGTTCCATAACTATGGGATTGCACACGCTTCCTTCTCTTCCATTTCTCAGCTTCCTCAGCATTAATGGCAGTTTTTGTTCTTTATCGATCTGAAGTACCCTGTTTTCGACATTAATACAGCTTTAGTGCCTTGTTTTTTTTTTGGATTGCCCACTGATCAAATATATTTGATTCTCTGTCTAGCTATCTTGATGTAAAGGGCTTCAAACTTGTTATTTCTCAAGTGTTAGAACAGAAATTATTCAGGATCGATCAAAACAGAATGTCAGAGATCTGTAACCCTAATTAATTGCCTGCCTTGAATTCCCTCATCTCCTTGGTGCTCGAAGCCTCTCATGATTCCAACACTTACACTACATTTTTTTTTTTCGGTGAAGTGGTGAAAAAGCAAAACAGTTAGCCTTCTCGCCAAACAAAAAAAGCACTCACTTTTCCAAAAGAAGAAGAAAAATAAAGGAGAGGAAGATCAAGAATAATCTCGGTAAATACTGTCAAACCAAGGCAGAGGCATCCGGCAAACCTTGCTGATTATCTTCATCTCTGGCCGAGGCCGTGCCTTTAGGACGCTTAACGGCGATAGAAGCACGACAAACCGGACAATTAGAATGAGAACTGAGCCACAAATCGATGCAAGAAGCATGGAAAGAGTGTTTGCAGACGCTCAACTGCTTCACTTCTTCGCCGTTGGCAAAGACTGACAAACACACCGGACACTCACCTTCAACGTCTTTGACATGGGTTTCCTTCTCAAACTTCACATCCAAAACCACCTCTCTGCTGCTGATGCTCCCCTCGTTGTCGCTGGAGAGTCTCCCGGAGAAGCTCCGGTGGCGTCGTCGAAAAGGGTTGGGAGGGCACTTCACGGCGAAGAAGAAGGTGTAGACCAAGGCGGGGATGGTGACCACGGCGACGAGAGCGAGAACGAATTCAAGCGGGGACAAATCGACGCTGCGGGGCGGTGCAGGGAAGGGAGGCGGTGGTCGGCTGATAATGGTAGGGGCGCTCTCCATGGCGGGGGAGAGTGGTATTGCAGCAGCTTATGCTTTTGATGTTTTTTTTTTTTTTTTTCTTTTTTACCTCTCTGGTTTTTTTTAGGAGCTTGGAGTTAGAGCTGAAAACGTTAGCATCTGAGAACGGTGGGGTTCTCTGGAATTTTTAGGTGCAATAATTGACGGGGAAGGTGGAGGATATAGAAGACAAAGCTCACGTACCATCATGATCGCAACACGCCAATACTCTCTTACCTAGAATTTATATTTCTGTGCAAAAATAAAAAATCGAATAGTCTAATTACACAAAAATAATTTTATAAATTAAAGTGATTTTATTGTATTTATCAAATTATAAAATTATTTTTATTATAAAATAAATTTAATAAATAAAATAAAAATACGTCAATTATAAAATTTTTTTATAAATATAACAGTACTCTTTTATCAGTATGTGGGTTCAAAGACACAAGTATTAATTGGGCTAAGCTGCCCTTATTTTCTTGCAGCAGTTGTGGGTTTGTACGACCCAGAACAGAAAGCCATAATCAGGTTGTGAAAGGCTACCTGGGC
Organism: Juglans microcarpa x Juglans regia; assembly: GCF_004785595.1. Lineage (NCBI taxonomy): Eukaryota > Viridiplantae > Streptophyta > Magnoliopsida > Fagales > Juglandaceae > Juglans > Juglans microcarpa x Juglans regia. The sequence continues at coordinate 30,817,610 of NC_054602.1, read as the reverse complement.
TGAGGCTTTGACCTCTAATGTAGATTCAAACAAAGGACCTTTTAACCTGCCAAGGGCATGCCGGCTGATGTTACAAGATCCATATCTCCAAAAAATAGATTATTGTTCGACCCCAACTTCTTGTTTGAATTTGTCAACTTCAAATGAGAAAGAGATATATATGAATAGATAACAAGAATAGTTTTTCTACGAATGAAGACTAACGGATTGCGGAAATAATTAATACCAAAACGTATATATGACGATGATTTTAACATGTTTGCAATTGACCAAACGCTTACCTCTATCTTTCAAATGCACAGTCTACCTATTGCCACGAGCAGTTGGAGCCGTTTAACTATACATTCAATCGTGCTAACAGGATTGGCAGGCTTGAAATGCAAAGCCATCTATCAATCATTTGAAGAAGAAAATCAAGCTCCATAATCCTGCAAGCCATGGACCTCCGGTGGCGGCCTTGCCAGACTATTTGGCAAAGACAGGATTGCATGCCGCGAAGGCATAGTATCAGCACGACAAAGGGGGCAATTAGAGTGGCAGTTAAGCCATGTATCAATACAAGTGACATGAAACAAGTGTAGGCATTCAGGCAATACTCGAATCTCCTCGGCTTCCTTAAACTCACACAAACACACAGCACATGTTTCTTGTTCAGTTTCTTTGCAGTATCTGAAAACTGGAAGGAGTTGTACCATTGAATTGCTTGTGCTGCTAGGCCTATCTTCTTGGTTGGTTTGAGGGGCTAACTGGTGTCTGCTAGGTGGGCTTTGTGCTGCCAGCCTCCGGTTGCAGCAGGCAACAGCAATGTAATGGTATGTTGCAACCACAATTGCCCCTGCAATAACACCAAGAACGCCAATAAAAACTGGGCTAAATTGAAACTTTCGGTGGTCTCCATCCATGAAGGAAGAAAGAACATTATCTTGGTGAAGAAACCTAGGTGACTAGGGGTTCATGCTCGATCTTTTTATAATGTTGTTTCTTTGTACATTTGCCTATATATGTTAACAAAAGAAAAGCACTGTGTCACTTGTTTTCGTGGGTGACACGGACATGGTCGAATTGAGGGAGAAGGAAAATGACCTTTAAGATTTATATTTTGGTATAAGATCTGGTTCTGTTTCATTACATTTGTTGATGAAATGCCCTTAAAATGGTTTTATCGAAAAGGTTTCAAGTCTGCAGGGCCAGCAAGAGCAACTTTTCGTCTTCTTTTACCCTATAAGATACCTTGGCCATATCCCATTTTTGTCAACTGTATGTAAACCCCACCCCCTTATATCTGCCAAACTAAGGTAAGAACACAAATAACACAATAAATAATTTCGCATTGAATTGAATTGAATGTAACATAAATTACATAAACAAGCCGGATGAGCATCTTGCAAATTCTTCATTCTTCAAGGGGTATAGAATCTTTTATGTTTCGGTCGATGGTAGTGGATTGCGGCTCATGGGCACGATGCAAAGCTAACATTAACTTGATCGCCTTTACAGAATGACAGCAAGGCCTACCAAAAGAAGATTGGGTTGGGTAATAGGCTCAATGCCTATCCCATTTCTTGGGAATTACTTAGGTGTACCCACCGATTAACCATCATAAACCAAGAGAAATTTTAAGTCGATCTACACAAATATCATATAGAATAAAGTTTATATACTGATATGGTTTAATGTAATCCATCAAATTGTGATTCTTTATTATTTAATAGATCTGACGTATTATATTATGCTACGCTTGTGTGTAAACATCATTGCATAAGATTTTTTCGGCCCCGTTTGTATTTGAAACTCATGTCAACTCATTTCAATTCATTTCATCTTATATTACAACTTTCTTAAATTTTCATACAAAATATAATAAAAAATTCAAAATTTTCAAATCTAAAATAATAATAATATTAAAAAATAATATTTTAACAATATTTTATTAACTCATATAAAACCATCTCAACTCATCTCTGAATACAAATGGGGCTAATATTTCTCGTAAAACTAATTGCTTATTGAGAATTGATATCCACACAGAAAAACACGAACATGAAACACCAACTTGTGTTGCTAGAGGATGATTTATAAATTCGCTTAAAATGTGGCACATCAAACTATGTGATGATAAAATTCATTACAAAAGCATCGTTACTTTGGTAGGGATCATATTCATATTACGTTAACTGCATGTTGGGGCTTATTTGAAAAAGATCCTCTCAGAGTTCTTTCTTGAATTTAAAAGTTTCAAGTGAGAGAGAAATAAACAGATGAAATGATACAATTCTTATTAAGCATTCAATGGTATTAGAGAAATCTAGACGGTAGTAATAAATGTTATAAGACGGATATCCTGTATGATCTATCTCTCTCACACTTAAAAGCACTAAGAGTAATGATATACTCACAATTTTTTTACAATTCATTTTACAACTAACTAATGTAATTGTGTAATATTCTTAAAAATAATATCAATTTTACATATATAGGTACTACCCTTCATTTGTAAAATAGTTATAAAAATAGTTGTAAAATGATTATAGTTTATTATTTTCCTTCTCTCGTTATAGTACTACTTAAGTTACTTTTAACTATCATGCAATTAATTATCCATGCGCGCATGACTGCTCTTTTACGCATTTTTCATGTATTTTTAGGGGAAAAAAAAAAAAAAAAAGGAAGGCCAGTGGTGGAGGGAGGGGGTGATAGATGCTAGGGGCAAACGTTAAAAAATTAGAAACAGTGCGGATTACATTAATCATTCATACCCATTGTAAGATAGAGGGGCACCCACATGGGCAGACCCCTTCTATGTTGTAACGGCATGTTACATGCTTCGAAGGCCCCTTTAATACGAGGATTGAAGGTTGGCCTTGAGTGGTGCACAAGAAGGGCTATATATAGCCCTTCTATATAGCCCTCCTCAGCAGGTTCCCACATCCATCGTAGATTAGTACAGAATCTCTCTATTTTTATTTTCTCTTGAGTAAGCATTTAGGCTGTGGAGTTAGTTGAGTGTTACTTTAGTTTATTCTACGTAGTACATTTCACCGCTAAGAGGAGATGCTTGAGGCTTATTGGATTATTGGTCAGACTAGATAAACTTGTGGAGCAACTTGAAAAGTTGTGCTTGAGGTATTTTGTTGTGCACTCTAATATTGGTATCAGAGCATTTTTTTAATAGTTGCTTCCAGTCTACCAAAAGCCTATTTTTCTTTTCTTGCATATATTTTAACTGCAAAGAGTGCTATTTATTTTTTTGAGTTTTAAAATTTTGACCACATGATGAAGCAGCATCTTAGGGCAATGTCGACCGTGATCTGTGAACTCAAGACGGCAAGAAACAGCCTGACTGATGAGCAACAAGTCCAAGCAGTGATACTTTGGCTACCCAATTCTTGAGAGACAATGAGTCAGAATCTGATGCACGATGAGAACATCAAGGACTTTGATGATGTCTCGTGTCATTTGAAACTTGAGGCTAAGCGCCTAGAGGCTGCTAAGTCCAAACATTCAGCCTATTTGGCCGAGTATGGTCGAACAATGCATCTAGGCCTAAGCGCAAGAAGTCCAAGATAGAGGTAGCTACTGTAAAAATGAAGAAAGGGTCAGGATCTTCTCAGCGCAACAAGAGAGGCAAGCGTGGGAAGAACAAGTCCAAGATAGAGTGCTTCAATTGCGAAAAGAAATGCCACTTTGCTCGCGACTGCACTGAGCCGAAGAAGGAGCAATCGAGCACATAACGCGAGATTGAGTTCGAATTTGTGGAGTATCTTCAGATTCCAGTTGGGAGTCATGATATTAAGGTGAGAGAATGGAGCTAGCATGGAAGTGCTGAGACTTGGTACCTACAAACTAGACTTGCGAGGAGACTATACTTTATTTTTTCACGATGTGCTATACGCTTCCGAGATTCGACAAAACTTACTTTTTATAGTTACTTTATTAAGACTTGGTTTTCGGATTGTATTTGAAAATAATGGTGTTTCCTTATATTTGGACAATTTTTTTTTTTTTTTGTGCTTTTCTATCAAGCGGTTTTATGACAATGGATTTGGATTATTCAAGTATGAATGATACTATTGCTTTTCTTTTTGCATTTGATAATCTGGATTCATATAAACGGCATGCTAGGCTTGGCCATATAGGGCAAGAGAGAATGACTAGGTTAGTTAGAGAATGTCTTATAGGCAATCTCGTTAAGGTCACGTTGTCCATATGCGAACATTGTCTGATGGGAAAAGCTAAAATAAAACCGTTTGAAAATGCCACAAGGGCCTTTCCATTGCAAGTAGTCCACTCAAACATATGTGGCTCAATGAGTGTGAGGGCAAGACACGGGGTGTCTACTTCATCATATTTATAGATGATTTTTCACTTTATAGTCATGTCTACTTAATCTCCCCTAAGTTTGAAACATTGGAGTGCTTTAGGTGATATCTTAAAATGGTAGAGAATCAGTTAGACAAAAGCTTAAAAGCTCTGAGGACTGACCGCAGACGTGAATATCTATTTAAAAAATTTAAAAGGCTTTATGATGAAAAATGAATCAAGAGATAGTTGACGATGCCAAGTATGCCACAATAAAATGGCGAGGCAAAAATGAGAAATTGGACACTACTTGAGATGGTTAAGTCAATGATGGCGCAAGCAAACCTACTAATTTCATATTGGAGGATGCACTTTTGATTGCTACCTACATTCTTAATCGAGTGCCCTCTAAATTAATACCTTCCACCCCGTATGAATTATGAACCGGTGTGAAACCTAGTTTGAGTAACTTGAGGCCATGGGATTCAGTGGGTTTTATACATAATACTTCTTATAAATATGAGAAGTTAGACCCTAGAAAAAAGAAATGTATTTTTATAAGATATTCAGAACACTCTTGTAATGCATGTTCTTGTGGTGAGAATTTAATAAATAATTTTAGAAAATGAGACAAAAATTATTAAACCTTTTAAAATTTTTTCCTTTCATTCTTAGGATATAAAAGATTTTATGTTTAAAATTAAAACATGCTTTGCAATTAAAAGAGAGTTTACAACGGAAATTCTTAAATTAAATTAAAAGTCATTCTACAACAATTTACTCTTTCATACATTACATAAACATTACCTAAGCTTCTGTCACTCTTCCCTTAGGCCATGTTTGTCCTTACGCTCCATTCTCATTTTGTTACAATCTCATTTCTCTTTTGTTACAATCTCAATGCCCTACATATAGTTAGGGCATGGCCCAAGGGAAGGACATCAACATCATGTAGAAGAAATGAAATCTATTTCTACAGTGATATGTGCCATGGCATGATATTCTACTTCAGAGTTAGATCAAGAACCAATGTTTTGTTTCTTTGCAGACCAGAAAATATAGTTGCTTCCCAAGAAAATATGGTAGTCTGTGGTAGAGCGTCGAGTATGAGGACAACCTACCCAATCTGCATTAAAAAAGACATGAAAATCAATTGTAGAGTGGGAACTAAGATAAATATTAGTATCAATTGTACCATGTACATAACAAAGGATATGTTTCACTATTTTGTAATGAGCCATTGTAGGGGAGAGCATAAATTGAGATACAAAATTAACATCGTAGGTCAAGTTAGGATGAGTAGGAGTGAGTTATTGAAGTGCACCAATAATGCGTTGATAGTGGGCCACATAAGGAAAAGGGACATCACTACTAAGGCCTTTGGTTTTGGGCATCATGGGAGTACTCATGGGTTTACAATCTCGCATTTGAGCCTAATCCAATAATCTCAAGAGCATACTTAGCTTGAGATAAGATAAGACCCTAGGATTATGAGAGGGTTGATTTCCCAAAACATAGTGAATAGGACAAGGTCTTTTATAGCAAACTGCTGAGTAAGAACACCACGAAGTTATTGAGATGTGTGGAGTTTGAACCAGTTACGAGAATATCATCCACATAAAGTAATAAAAAAGGGTTACCCTTAGAAGAGTGGTATATGAATAGGGTATGATTAGCGAAGCTACATACAAAACCATAAGCAATGAGAAAATTATTAAATTTATTGAACCAGGCACGAAGTGCTTGTTTTAATCCATATAAGACTTTGTTTAGCTTGCAAACATGAGAGGAAAAGAAAATGATGGATAAAATGTGGAGGTTGGTCCATAAAAATAGCTTCATAAAGATCACCATAAAGGAAGACAATCTTGACATAATATCCCAATAGTGGACAAGAGCTACAGTAAGGACGATCCGAATGGTGCCGGGCTTGATGACAGGAAGGAACATCTCTGTGTAGTTGATACTGTCAATTTGATGGAGGCTGTTTTCATGCAAATTGTATTGGCATTTACAGCACCTGATTTATAAACTTAAAAAAAAAAAAAAAACAACTTATATCTACATTTTATAACAAGACATATAATTCAGTCTTTTGTTAAAATCAAATGACTCCAAATTAAATCTCAAGCTATATATGTATTAAATATTGGACTACCATCCATTCACATAAGCCTGGTCAATAAACTTCAGACCTTGCCCTAAGACTGGTGCATCAAATGCTCAACAACTCTTTCGGTGCTCAAGAACCAATCAAAGGCAGTGTGAATGATGCAAGATTTGATTCCCACCAACTAATAGAGATGGTTGCTTTTCCATTATTAAAGCTTGTGCTTTTGGATGATCTGTGATACGAGTAGGATCCCAAATGCCACCAATCTCTGTCAACATCTGCACACAGTTAATGTTTCAATTATTGGATTATTTTTTTACCTCTAAACCAAATAATTTTTCTGCCCTCTCTCTTTTCTCTTCCAAAATTCAACTTGATCTTCTCAAGTGTCTTCTTTTTATAATGTCTCATCACTATGACTTTGAAACTCCATCACGTGTCTAATTAAGTGCCAATATAGTAAGGCTTATATTTTAATCTGCATAAGAGAACTACAGTCATCCACAATATTTAAAGGAAACAAATCTCTGCAATTATCTCTGATGCTAAAACCAAATCTACCAACTGCATTTGGCCAAAACAACTCTCCTCCAAGTTTTTCTATATTTTTTAATAAATGCGTATTAAAAAAAAAATGAATACGTACAAGAGCTTTCTCAAACCTCATGATCTATGTATGTCTCTATGATTGTCCTGCACAAGCACCACCATTGATGTTATTTGCAACAATTTATTACCAGTCCCAAGAAAAGGAAAACAAAACTGTTCCAAATTTCTTATTTTAAACAGGAAATGCTTGGTTGATACACGATTTCAGATTTATTTCTTATTTTTTTGTTGCTGATGATCTTCTAATATGATTCATGGGGCATAATATGGTAGGAAAATGGATCACTTTTCACTGTTTGGCCTGGAACACGACATATAATACAAAACTTGGTTCACCCTTTTTTCTGTCCAATTTACCTGCTCTTTTGGAATAGTCTAGTTTTATATACATAGCTTACGTCTATGGATCGTTTGGAGACGAAATCCACTATATCAAATGGGCTTACAGTCTTTCATGACTTCTTATATATATAGCTCTCAATATAATGGACAAATAGGTTTGATGGAGGTTGAAAAAGATACTGTCCTTGTAGAAATTTGGAGAGGGAAGAGCCGATCCATCTTTCTTGATTTGTAAAGATTCACTCATTTATAAAGCCCCCCCCTTTTTTTTTTTTTTTTTTTTTTTTAAATAATTAAGTCATACTTACCTTATATCACTTTTTGTCGATCAATTGTCTTTTATCTTTATCAGTTTATTATCACTTCTTATTTTTTTTCTCCGGCAATGGACTTTCAACAGGTTATACTTTAGTTCATTTCATATCCATCAATATAGAAGTCCCATGAAATCTTTTTATTTATTTATTAGGAATGTACCACCCTTACAAGGAACTTACTAAGGGAGGTTTTTCTGATCATGCTTTTCTCTCTGAAACATTATTCCTGCACTGCAGTAGTCAATATATCAAATAGATCAGTGGCAGGATGCCTTATCAAATTAAATAATTATAGGGCCATCATCATGTGGCTCTGCCTTATAATTACCATTTCCGACTCGTACGTATCTGGATCTAGAAACCACCAGGAAAGTTTCAAACACAGGACAGAAGAACCTGAAAACGCACAGGTTTTATCTGAGGAAAATGTAAACTTTAGGAAAGTAAAAAAGGTGATATCTTGATCTGCACTTTTTCCTATTAAATAAGCCAAACACCCGCTCTTTTTTTTTTTTTTTAATAGGTGGAAGGACTAAACCACTGCATGCAATTTCATCTCCCCTTATCAGTTACTATATAAATTTCAAACATAAAAAGTTCTTGGTCTGTGTAAAGTACACACTGATGAATGACACGTCCCGGTTTTGTTGTTACTTTTAATTATTTCTCTTAATAAATAATGCAATCAGTGCCAAAAAAGCATTCATCCTAAGTAGAGTGCATTGCACTTTGTCAATTCTTGTCTTTTAAGAACGAATTAGATAGTGTGTGTGTGTGGGTGTGTGGAATTATTTAATAATCAGCTAAAAACAAACAAAGAATCTAGAATTATTTAACCTAAAGATCATGTTTTAACTTTTAAATTCATTGGAGCTAGGTTTGAAAGGACTAATATTCCAGTACAGTTTTTGTTTTATTTTCTTCTTCTAGATTGTGTTTAATTCCTTTTTTTACTGAAAATGTTTTTTCTATTTTGTAATATTTGAAAATGTTATCTATCTTGAAGTTGAAGGGATGTTCATAGCGCATGAACACCACTATCAACTTAGGTCTCGTTTAGTTATATAGATAAGATAAGATAAAAATTAAATAAAATATTTTTAAAATATAATTTTTTGCTATAATTTTTAATTTTAAAATTTTAAAAATTAAATTATTTATTATATTTTGAAATAAAATACTTTGTGAAAATAAACCAGATCTTAGAAGTTAGAATTGTTTCGATATTCGACTGTCCCCAACCACACCCTTTTTGTGTGTTTAATTTATTGATTTTTTTTCCGCTGTTTTATTATTGGAAATTAAAGAGAGAGAATGGTCATGACTCATGACTTGTTGGTTATTTTCTTGATTTTTTTTTTTACTTTTTCTTTTTTTTGAGAAAAACATTGGATGGGTTGGTGGGTTTTGAGAATGTCCATTAACTAATATTTTTTTAAGAAAAATTATTTACATCAACCACTGTAACTACAACATATCGCGTTGAGAAAAAAAAAATATCATGTTGAGTGTGCGGCTTATACATATCATTGCTATTCTTTTAAACTCTCTGACAAAAGTGGAGCATGCCATTACAAATACATACATATATATATATATATGAATCTCGAATTTTTTCTAAAGTTTTGGTTCCAACTACTCTCGTACTAACAAGAAATTCTAACAAAAATATGTGATGGAAAACACTACAAGAGAATGGGTTTTTTCAGACAAAAAATTTTGTCTCAAAAACCTAAATTTCATCCCAAATTATTTTTAGAGATGAAAAAATCTCATCTCTATTTTGTATCTAAAAGACCATCTCAAAAAATCACTTTTAGAGACGAAATTGAGCAGAACTAGTCGAAACTATTCGAACGGATTTTTTTTCTAGACAAACTAATTTCGTCTCAAAACATTGTTCGAATGAAATATTTCTCAGCTCGAACCAACACGTCCGTTCGAACAATATGAAATTTTGATTCGAACTAATGACTATATTTGATCATGTTCGAACGGAAGGAATGTTTGAATAGATTTTATGCGTTCAAACTAATAAATTTTTTAAATGACTTATGTTCAAACATAAATTCTGTCTTTCAAACAGACATTTTATTTTTAGAAATTATATCCGTTCGAACAGGATTTTGCATATTAATGTTGTTCGAACCTATATTTTATTATTCGAATGGTCGAACGGACTGTATTTCTCGATTGTCGTTTGAATGTGTTAGTTTTTGTTCAAATGGATTTATAAATGGTAATTTACCATTCAAACGGTATTAATCAAACAGAACAGAATTTAATTAATAATATCATACGAATATTACACAAATTGTAATTCAAATATCAATTATTCAAATATTTTGGAACATCATAATATAAAGGCAATTAAAGAAAAAATAAATTTTAAGATTGTGGTGGTGGTATAGAGTTTTGAGACATAATTGATTGGAACTGTTCAAACATTTTTTGGTTATTCAACTGTAGCCTCTCTTCTAATCTCGCCTCTAAATCCACTGCTTAATCTAATCGGGTCAGTAACTCTTTTTTCTTGGACCTCAATTGTTCTATTTAAAATGTTACTTTTTCCAATTCCTTAGTCTTATCGTCATTCGATCTAACTCGAGAAGAGGATAATGATGTTGATGATGGCTTCATGCAACGTCCTAGGCTCCTCCAATATTCCGAACGTGATCCAAGAACTTGAGAAATAATCTGAGCATAGTTGAAAAATGATTCATCAGATGGATCTGCATCAATTTCTTTAAGAGATATTATCTTGTCATACAAAACAAAAACATTAAAGTTAGTATAAGTAATAAAAATATTAATAGACAATGGAATTAAAGAAATTTAAATTTAAATAATTTGTCTCTGCTTCAGGACTGGTTTAAACACCATCATAATTTTTTGTGCTTTATCATACAATTGGGTCAGATCATAATCAGCAAGACTTTCTTCTTCCTACAAAAAGAAAATCTATATTATAACTTAAATCAGAAAATTATTTATATGTTAATATTTAACGGGGATGAGAATAACTTACTATTTTTTTAGAAAAATGATGAAAAGATCGAAAACCCGCATGATGATATATTGTTAATTTTAATCTATTTGCTTGGTTCACAGGACTCTATTACTAAAAAAAATTACGTCTATATGTTTAATACATCTATCATATACTATTAAAAAAATATAGTAGCGAAATTACCTGATAAGCAGGATCTTCAAACATATCACAAACATTCTCTCATTTGTTTGGTGACATTGCTTGGAATGGATTTTGGCGCGCCTCTGTTGTAGTACCGAACTTCTTATAGTGTGCATGTCATCGACCTTTGTACCTCCAGAATGCATTCGACATTAGTTCCTCAACCGTTAATTGATCCTCTTGTCGGCCAAAATTAAGTTTAAACTCGTCCTTTAAAAAATTATAAATAATTAGTATAAATACAAAGTAACTTTAAATTAACATGTTATAGACTTAGTTGCTTGGGATGTAGTTTATTACCAAGCAACAATTTTTGATGTGGTCTTTCACATCTTAGGGAACTTTAGACCAAGAGAATGTAGCCATCGGTGCATACGTGCAAGTAAGCATACCAACATAAAAAGCAGCCACGCTGCAGAATCTATGGAGCCATCGGTGTGATAATCAGGAATATCAATTTTAATTTTACCTAATTTCCTTACTTTCTCTATGCAGACACCTCTGGTAGTACCTTGACTTTGGCACTGACTTATAACAACTATATACAATAATTAAATAATATATTTTAATTAAATTATTTTATTTTATAGATATAAATTATTTATATTGAGCATAAAATGTGGTATTTAATTTAATAAAATACCATGTTCTAGATCTGGTGATATTGGCCCACTATTGATGGCAGATGAACCACATGGAAAGTCAGTAATGGATAGGGATGACGCACGTATTGCTTTGCGTTTAAGAGGCATATCTGTTTGAAATTGTAACAAATTATTATTTGAACAAACGTTACGGATATTTGTAAAAATAATACTTACAAAAATATCTGTTTGAAATTCATTTACTATTAGTTTTGCTGGACCAGTCATCCTCATCCTCACTAGACACTTCATTTGATTCATCTTCTTCTGACTTTTCACCCTTAATTACTTTGGGTTGAATATCTTCTCTACGCAATGAGATCATGTCATATTGGCTTAAATAAAAAAAAAAAAAATTGATATCTGGTTTGTTTTCTTGATATGCTTATTTATTTACTGGACTATCAACTTTTTCTTGTGGTTCCTCTACCTGTGGAATGTAATCATATACATTTTTTGGTGCAAACTTCTCCACTACTCGCCATGGGTTCTCGTCGTCTGGATCATCTAAATAAAAAACTTAATTCATTTGGCAAGTGAGAATGAAAGGATTATCCTCATACCATTTGCAAGATGTATTGGCAGTCACAAAATATTTATTTTTACGCATTTTCAACCTAAGATTTGAGACATTCTACCAACTACATTTAAATGACCAGACCATATATCCCCCCACGTACTTTAACGCTATGATATATTCAACAATTTCGTAGAAGTCAATGTTATCATCTCTATGGCTTCCTTCAACTACGACCTCACAATTTTGAGTTTTCCTATATCGTTCTCTGTCAGATGTGTGAAATCTATATCTATGCACCAAACATCCTCAGTATTGGATGGCCCATCTGGACGAACCACATGCTAGAGCATATAGTTCTGACGAGATTTCTTCTGAATTCTCATCATATTTCGATACAACTTACATCGATAAATATTATTATAGTTATATTAATGTTAGATAGAAATCTGTGGAATTTGGTGGTATGTAGTTTGTATTATAAGATAGGGTTTTACAGTAATACCGTATGTTCAAATCACGAGGTAAATTCCTCTTCTTGCGTCTATTCTACGTTAGTTACACCATTCTTGCGAAGTAGTTGTATATATTCGCTGTGCATCTTCATGTGAACTATTAATTTGTAACAAGTAATACAATATTATTATACATGAACTTAAATTAGATACTATTTATTTAGAGGATCATCACTAACCTCAAGTAGTGGTCAATCTCTGTGCAATTATTCAAGACATATCATTAAGCTCTTTCAAACTCTCGCTCACATAGGTCATAGCCCCCTTGTGCGCCTATGAGATGTACGGTTTGAGAATAAGGAAAATGCCGATGAGACTCCCATTTGTCCACTTCATAATTTTGATACGGTCTCATAAATCTAGTATCAACCCCACGAAAATATATTGAACTAAAGATATGCCATTCATTATCAATGTATGACTCTGCAATCGAACCTTTCGGACAAGCTTTATTCTCCATAGATCACTTAAGTTTTTCTAAAAATTGTTTAATAGGATACATCCATTTATCCTGAACTGGGCTAGCAACTAAAGTCTCACGAGGTAGATGTATAGCCAAATGAACCATTACATCAAAGAAGGAAGACGGGTACAAACTCTCCAATTTGCACAATATCATTGCAATGCTAGCTTCCATTTTTAAAAATGCATCAACTTTCAACGTTCTACTACACATGTCCTTGAAAAATCCTACTAACTCTGTGAGAGCTGTACGAACATCTTGAGTAAGCTTTCCATGCACACCAACCTGCAATAGACGCTGCAGAAATACATGACAGTTGTGACTTTTAAGACTAGTTATCTTCCAATTATGTTTTCGAACACATCTTGACATGTTTGAAGCATAGCCATAGGGTAATTTGATTGTCATGAAACAATCATAAATTTTTTTCTCTCATCATTTGAAAGTGTATATCATCCAATGAGCATATAGGCTGACAACTTATTATCTTGTAAATGCAACTCCGATCCTATCCCTAACTCTTTTAAATCTTTACCAGATTTAGTTGTCTCTTTTATCTTCTCTTCTATTAACATTAGAGTGCACAATATATTCTCACATATATTTTTTTCAATGTGCATAACATCTAGATTGTGGCGCAATGTCAAGGTAGACCAGTATGACAACTCTAAAAAAATATTTTTTTTTGTCAAATTCAACTCCATTGCTTGTCGTTTTCTCTTTCAAACTCTTGTATCTTTTTTAAATCTATTTTCTGAAATATCCTCCAACTCCACGATAATATCATTCCTAGACAACTCTGGCGGTGATGCCTACGCTCAACCCTTTCATCAAATATCGCTCTATTTGAACGCCATCTATGATCATGTCGTAAATATCGAAGGTGTCCCATGAAACATAATTTCCTACCATTTGTCAACTAGTGAAATTGTGTATCTTTATTATAAACAGGACAAACCATTTTACCTTTTGTGCTCCACCCATTCAAGTTTTCATATGCTCAAAAATCATTTATTATCCATATTACTTCAGTATGTATTTTGAACTCTCGTGACGAGGTTGCATCATATATACGGACACCCTTATCCCACAACTCTTTCAACTCTACAATTAGTGGTTGCAGATATATATCTAATTATTTCCCTAGTAACCTTGGCCCTGGTATCAGTAGAATCATCATAAAATACGGATCCTTCATATACTTCTAAGGTGGTAAGTTATAGGATATTAATATGACAGGCCAAGTACTATGAGAAGTGCTCATGTTGCCAAATGGATTAAAACCATCCGTTACTAAACCAAGACATACATTGCGAGATTCTTCGGCAAACCATGAATACTCCACGTCAAATTTCTTCCATTGTAAGGAATCTGCAAGATGCGAGAGGAAGTTTTCATTTTGGACTCTTTCTGTGTGATGTCAAGACATATCTTTTGCAGTCAACCGGGACGTAAACAATCTTTGAAGTCGAGGAATCAACGAAAAATGTCTTGACACTTTTTTAGGGTACATTACATTTATCGGATGTCCATCTTAACTCATGACACACTAGACATAAATCAAATTCTGCATATTACTGCTAGAAGAGAACACAATCATTTTTACATGTGTGGATGATATTATAATAAAATCCTAACACTCGCTTCTATTGCTTCACTTTATAAGCATTACAGGGTACTATGTTATCCTGAGGGAGAGCCTCTTTAAATAAATTTAGTAACATGTCAATGGCCTTGGCAAAAATAATACAAATATACTTAATATGGAGCAACCTTACTGTGAAAGATAACTTACTATGACGGGTACACCCCTCGTACAACTCTCGTTGTGCATCCTCCCACAGTCTTCTAAACTTTCCATTTCCCTCAAATGATTGTGTAGATGTTCCTTCTCCATCCCTCGTTCCTAATATTCTTGCACCCATATTGCCTAACATCTCAATCATATTCTCTCAATTATCATCACTGTCATCAGAAATATCCATATTAATGTCGTCCATGTTGATGTTGTTACCCTCTTCCATTTGATTGGACTGACTGTTAAATCTAACTCTTTTAAGAAATGTTTCGCTATGTAAGACCCAATGTAAGTATTTAGGATCAATTCTCTTTACAAATAAATGATTCTCCACTACCACCAAATTATAAGAACTAAGATTTTTGCACTTCTTGCACGGACATCTTAAAAATCCTCGATTGTCAACACTTATGCAAGCAAACTCTATAAAAAAAATTTATGCGAACAAATTAAATTCGTTTGAATGAACAGAACATTATGTTCGAATAGAGATTTTCTTAGTTCGAACTATGAAGTTACATTACAATAGTTAGTTCAAACATAATATGTTTCGTTCGAACTAATTATTTCAATTTATTTCAATATAGTATAATTTTTCAATAATATAATTATACAATTATTTTCATTATATTCTTACTTTTCTTGTGGTTAAACAGTAAACTAATGGCATTTAGTGGAAGAAAACATGCGAGAGATCAGACTTGCCAAAGTAGTGGAGAAGCTCATGCTTAGGAGCCGAGGCCTATACTTTTCGAGCGGGAGATCATTTCATGGGAGGGACAGAGCATACAGTCCATCATCACAGACAGGGAATGGACACCGATTTGTCAGCAGCGGAGGACTACATATCCAAAGATGGTCGGTGAGTTTTACCGTGCCATGGGAGAGCATGACGCTAATGCTCTGTGCTACACCTTAGAGGTCCAGGGAGTGAGTATTACTTTCTCTCCCTGCATTATTGCTGAGCTCCTTGATCTTCCGATCATGCCCGATGCATATCCTGCAGCGGCTCCACCATCTGATTTGGACACACCGACCGCATCCTTATCGCTAGTACCGAATGCTAGTGAGGATGAGAATCTACCTGATGATGGTCTCACAGAAGATCAGGTCCGTTTGCTAGTGCGAGACCCTTCGGCTCCTCCATATGATGGGAGCAAGGTGATTTGACAAGCCGACTGTATAACATTTTTCTGAATGCTTATTTTGATTGTTGGGTATGACATCGATCCGAAAAAATACAAGACTGATTTTGAGATCGATCAAGCTAGATTTTTGTTGCTGATAGCACAGGGGGACCCCATTGATCTGGCATTGTATTTCTTCCTCCACATTCGATCGGAGTCACGCTATTTCAGTGGAGATAGTATACCATCTGCACTGTTGATATCTAACCTCTCACTCCGATCGGGGGTTACAGTGTCCGGGACTGAGCAGAGGTCACCACAGATAGGGCCCCTTTAACAAGATTACATTCAGCAAGAGCAAGTGGCACTTGCGGAAGACTGCACCAGATCAACCTAGTGGCACACAAACTGATCCAGCTTCTAGTAGTACTGTCGATGTTGAGAGATAGCCTCCTGGAACTACTTTAGATCATGTATGAGCTCTGTTTGTGGAGTTCGTTGAGCCCATCATAGAGAAATTTAGGGATTTGAATGGACGTATTAAAATGTTAAAAGATGATTTTGATCTACTTAGCAAGTAGATCGCTTTGGTTGTTATTTTACTTTTTTATGTTATATTGAACATTATATATTTGTGATGTAATTAATGTATGGTTTTTATTTTTCGTGTTTGCTATCTTGTTTATTTTTTTCATTTTACTTACTGTTCATGATAATATAAAAAATAAGACTATCATTAAAGTTATATTTATATAAATTTAACATAAAAGAAATCACTATAAAATTTTAAAATTAATTACATTAAATTAATTTATGAATTTATAAATATTTTAACTCACCGTAAATCATAATATATAATATTTTTATATTTTGAAAATGATAACAAATTAATGGAAAAAATATTTATTACTTTAATGGAAAAAATATATACACAAATTAATGATGATAAACAATTTTTATATAATTTCCAACTAAATTAGTTGTTCGAATGAATAAATATGGTGTTCGAACTAGTTTGAACAATATTTTTTTTATTCGAACGGTAAAGCAATCTTGCCACCACATTTTCTTACCAAATCTAGTCCGTTTGAACATGTTCGAATGGTTATGAACTTTTAGTGGGAAAAATAAATTAATTTCCTGTCAAGATTATTATTCGAATAGATTATATACTGTTTGAATAGATAGTAATTCCCAGTTTGAATCTATTTTTTCCGTTCGAACGGTCTTGCTTTTTTGAGACGATTTTATTCGTCCCAAAATATCTCGTTCGAATGGATATTTATCCGTTCGAACGAATTTAGAAACTCAACCATATTTTGAGACTTCGTCTCTAATAACGACTTTTAGGGACGAAATTTCATTTGTTCCTAAAAGTAAAATTTCTTGTAGTGAAAAATGGGTAAATTACTTTCGTACTTTGAATGATACGTTTTATTTAAGAGTAGTGCTATATGTACTTACACTTATACTTATAATTTTACTTAAGACTCATTTTCTTAGTTTTCTTTTAAAATTTAAATTTTGAAATTTAAATTTTATAATTTTCAGTATATCAATAATTGACATATAGAGAAATAAGTTTTTTGTAAATTTTTTTAAGTATATTTATCATTTTCCTTTATTCAAAGTATTACCGAAAATCTGGTGTAGAAAGAAGTAACTCCAATTCTAAAAGCATTCATCTAACCCATTCGTCTTCATCATCAACTCTCATAAACGAAGTAGACGAGCTTGAATGAAATTGTGTTAGATTAGATACAATTTCATGCACATTTATAATATATAATATCGATACCCTTCTATCAAGAAATGCAATAGTTTGTATAAACCACTAATATTGGATACTACCTTTATTGATTAGTGGTCTTTATTGATCACTGATCATAGCCTTATATTGAAGAAATATTCTATAAATTTGACACCATAAATGTGGCTTAAGGTTACCATGTTGTTCCTTATGTCGCTTTTCACGCTTTTCTTCAGTGCCATGATGGGGCCAAGAAGACATTTCTTTATGGACTTAATTGCTTGCTTCAGCTATAAAGAAATTTAATAAAAAAATGTAATTTCGTATGATATATTAGATCTATTAAGTAATGCTCCTTATCATCTAAATTCTCATCTTTATATCATCATCTCATCTGTTATATTAGATGATTGGAAACTATTTATTATATTTCACTTATGAACTTATCATTTAATGCCACATGATGAGATAATGAGAAAAAAGATGATGAATATATATATATATATTTTTAAGTTAAAACATTTCTCTCTCTCTATATATATATATATATAAAATAACAACAACTTAGCTATCTATGTGGGGAAGGTACTATTTTGGGTTATTTATAGATAGCTAAGTTGTTGTTGTTATTATTTTATATATATATATATAGAGGTGAGATATTCCTTAGTTACATGAAGTAGTAGCCCAACAAAAGCATGTCCTCCACAAAGTCAATATGCTTCAAAACATTATAAAAAGCAATCCCACTTTTCATTGGATGGAGAAAGAGAGATGCATGAGAGGTTTGGGCACTAGGTCATTTGTGTGATACCAATTATGATAGCCACACCAAAACATCAAATTTAAAAGAGAGTGGGGTGGTGGACAACATGACTTTCCTCTTTTAGCTTTTTAGAAAGCTACTTAATTAATTCCTTCATCATTAAATCAAACAATTAATACTTTAATCAAATCCTTTTTTTTTTTTTCTTTAAATTCTTATTAGGAAACTGCACTTAGGTTAGAATATTTTACCCATCATAAATTGCAAACCCTTAAACACATGTTAATGTTTTTAACATCGATCTAAGGCAAAAGTAATTTTTGAAATGCAATGGCTTGCATGAAATCTCGATCGTAATATAATGGAACAAAATTTTTAAATATGATTAAAAGCTAAAATAGTCTCTATGATTTGCCTTTTCGACATATTTTAATTTTGTTTTTGTTTTTTTACTTCCTATGCTTTTAACTTTGATCATTTTAATGTTTTGTTAGTCAACCGTTAATAATCATTAAACAATTGTCCCAACGGCTAGCTATAGGTGGTACCTCTAAAATTGAAAAAAAAAAATGTTTTTTTTTTAAATAAATAAGAAACCCTAAATAGGGTTGGCTACCCAAAGCAAAGTTTGGTGCCACCGAGCTAATTTTTCTTTATTAATATGATTAAATACTAAAATGGTCTCTGTGGTTTAACAGAAGTTTTCACTCTTTGTCGTTTCAAAGTTTAATCATATTCATCCTTCCCTTAAAACTAAAAAACAATATAAAACTCTGAAACAACTTAAAACTACAAACAAATTAAATTCAAAAATGCAAAACTAAGAAAAATAAAAACACAAAGATACTATTATTTGTGTTTTTTTTTTTAAAATCATTTTTCTGACACGTAGCAAGCCACGCAAGCATATTTATCAATATACTAATGGAATGCTAAAAGTGATGCATGAAAATGTGCATGAGAAATAATTTGTTGTTTGGTATTCTACATTAGGTTTGATCGATCGTACTCTACCATGTTAGCTTAATTGTGTTATATGAATAAAATTGCCCTTTTTACCTCCTCTTTTCTATTGCCGAAATTTTATCATACACACCTCCCTACTCCCTCTCTTCTCGTAGAGCTAACTATTTTGCAACAACACACACCAAAGATGGCAACCAAAGTAAACAAGCATACGATCAAGTAAACACACGACACACAATTTACGCGGTTTGACAACTTGTCTATGTCTACCGAGATGCAGAAATCTTATTAACCAGAAGATATTACAATCACTCAATCTTAACTCACTTTTTTTAAGACTTAAAACTACAAACAAATTAAATTCAAAAATGCAAAACTAAGAAAAATAAAAACACAAAAATACTATCATTTGTGTTTTTTCTTAAAAAAATCATTTTTTCTGACACAGCATGCCACGCAAACATATTTATCAATATACTAACAGAATGCTAAAAATGATGCATGAAAATGTGCATGAGAAATTTGTTGTTTGGTATGCTACATTAGGTTTGATCGATCGTACTCTACCATGTTAGCTTAATTGTGTTATAAGGTTATGAATAAAATTGCCCTTTTTTCCTCCTCTTTTCTATTAGTGAAATTTTATTATACCCACCTCCCTACTCCCTCTCTTCTTATAGAGATAATTATTGTGCAACAACACATACCAAAGATGGCAACCAAAATAAACAAACACACGACACACAATTTATGTGGTTCAACAACTTGCCTACATCCACCGAGCTGCAAAAATTTTATTAATCAGAGGAGATTACGTACAATCATTTAATCTTAACTTACACTTTTTAGGACTTTTTCTCTCTCACATAATATGCACTCACTTGACTATTGTTCTATCTGAAAATATGTTGAAAATTGTACACAATAAGTTAAATATTACATATTTATAGCAAATGACGCTATAAATCCTAATAGTAAAAAATTGGGTTCTTCGCTCGAGTGGCGCATCGACCGAACACTAGGGTTTGTGCCTCGCTCAAGGCCACTGTTGCATGAGACTCGAGCAAACTCTCAAGTTGAGTTTCGCTCAAGCGCTAGGTCAAGCGACAGTTGAGCGAACTCTCTATTTCTCAATTTTTTGCTCACAAACCAGTTCTACATACAACCCAACACTCATGCATGGAGGCATATTTTTATTTCCACATCTATTACCTTTCCCCTCTCTCTCTCCTCTCTCTTGACTAAAAATGTCATATTGATGAAAAAAAAAAAGTCATATAATAACCAAAATTCAGGATACAGCCCGTTTGTGTGAAGGAATGTCTTCTTTTTGTGGAAAGCAATATGCATCTTATATGAGAAATATTTTAGTCCTAAAATGATTACATAAAATAATTACATAAATTCAGATGATTTGATGCAGTTTATTAGATAATAAATTACTTTTATTGTATAATAAATTTATCCGATTATATAAAATCAAGTCAATTTATGAGAATATTTTTATATGAGTTTTTTGTGAGTATACGTAACACTCCCCATCTTATATTCCGTATACCGAATCAACCATCTAGTTTTTTCCCCACTGACCATTCAAATGTAAAGTTTATATAATTTTTCACTTTTTCGTAAATTATAGCCACATCCATTTTATTTTGAGCAGTGCTGCGGTTATCGAAAAATTAATCTGAATAAGTTTACTGAATAGTATATTTTTTTTTATGTATTTTTTTAATTATCATAAACATTTTAAAAAAATAAAAAATTTATAATATTATTAAAAAATATGTCTTTAACCACTAAATAAAATAAAAATAAAAAAAACCATTCGGATACTATTTGGGATTCGGGACCAAAACATTTCTGTTTTATTTTTCCTTTATGGCCAATCTTGTCAGTGGGCAAAGCATGGCTTCTCCTTTATCCCTAAATATTGGTCGTGTTTTTTGTTTTGGTAATAATCTCAGGGTGTACTTGTCCTCGTTTAGATCTACTTTGATTGTCTTGTAATCAAAATTGACAAGTACCTTAGGACTCTGTAATTGTACCATATATTCATTACTTTTGACCATATATTTCCTTTTGACAATATATTTTCTCTTTACTATAAATTTACTTTTTCAGAATATAGTAATACTACACTTTATTGTAGATTTTATCATTTATAGTCAAACCTAACGATGTGTCACATTTTAAAATGAGTGTTCATTTAAGTAGCTGATGTATGAAATTATTTAAAATAACAACCATATGATCATCAAGTGTATCTAGGATGATAAAAAGATGAAGAACTACATTTATAAAAACTAAAATTAAAAGAAAGAAGGAAGGAAGAACAAAAGATATCTTTAATTTATGAAAAATTATATTCTTAAGTCGGTGTGTAGAATACACTTAAAATCTTACAAATCAAATCTTAGCATTTAAGTAAAGTAAAATGTATACTGCTCTACATACCGATTTAAGAATAAAATAACTCATAATTTGTTTGAGATAACTTTTTTCAATCTATTTAAAAAAGATAAATTATTCTCATCAGCTACTATTCATTCTTCCATATCTCACATCTTATGAAAAATACTCTACATTTTACAAAAAAAAAAAGAATTATAAACGTAAAGTGTGAAAGTAAATAATGACTGATACATAGAATTTCTCTTTAAAAAATTGATATGTGCATCTTAGTCACGTGAGGCGCACATAAATTTTTAATGAAAGACACATGGCAAGTTTTTAACTTAAGACTTTTAAAACTACATGTGCATATCACACGCTCAATAAACACTTGCGATTTTTATAAATAATTTGGAGGAAGTTGAAAACTATATACTTCATACGCGAATATGATATGTGCCAATTTATAGAAAAATTCAAAATGTTCTATTTTTTTTTTTTTTTTTAATTTGATATGCAAGTGTGAAAAATGTACATCATCCATGCCAATTTATAAATAAAATTTTTGGATAAAGTTATACATCATCTTAATAACTTTTAGAAAAAATTAATTTCAAATTGATATGCAGAGTACAATTAATAAAGTGATTACATATTTCAATTAAAAAAACTCTTAAAAGTCAAATTTTAAAAATTAAATTTTATCATTTAAATAATATTTACGATATTTGATAATATAATAACTCTAAATTCTATCCCACAAGACTATTTTCTATTTATTTACTAATCATCAACGACAATAAAATTATCATGATTAAAAAAAATATTTGTTAGAGAATATCACTGTCAACATACTACTACCCTAAGCCGCAGCCCACAGGACCCTGTGTAGTATACTGACCTCAAAGATCACGCGCGCGCGCGCGCACCTACACACGGGCGGAGAAGGGAAACCGTCACCGTATATACAAACGGCGAACTTGTGCGGTGATATCTAGTGCGGGCGTTTACTCACGAATGTCGTCTATATAGTGAGACGAAAAGTCACGGCTTCTTCTCTCTCTTCAGTCCACCCTCTTCCCACACGCTCTCGGTTCTTCTCTGTTTTCTTTTGACGGAAAACAAAATTTAAGGGAAAAAATACAAAACAAAAACAAGGGGAGGGGGGCAAGGAAATGGTCGTTGTAGATGATGATATGGTTGAAATGAGCATAATGGTCGTCTTTGGAGCTTCTTCTTCCGCTCGATTCCCTGGTGCTTATCCCAAAAGGTAATCTTTGAAGATCCCCAATCTTCTTCTTGGGTCTCTGGATTTTTAAATTTTTTTACTCTTTTTGTGTGTGTGTGTGTGTGTGAGTGAAAAAAAAAGAAGGAAAAAACATTGGTTTTTATGGATTTTATGGTTTTTATTCCGTGTTTCCCACCTTTGTTTGGAGGATTTTGGGAGATTCTTGGGCTGGGGTTATATATTGCCTTTCTTTAGCGTTTTCTGAATTTCTTTCCTGGGCTAGGTAAAAATTGAACTGATAAGTTTTATCCCTTTTAAATTGTTAATACTCCAAAAGATTTACCTTTTCCTTTTGTTTTAGTTGGGTTTATTGAGTAATATTGTTGATTATTGATGTGGGTTTGTGGGGAATTTGTTATCTGATTGATAAATCTAGGGTTTTGATGGAGGGGAGATATACTGGGGATTGATTCATTTGATTGAAGGTGTTTATAAGGTTGTTTTCTTGAATTGTTTGTATTGGGAATGGCAAAATATTCAACCCCACCAGCAACAGAAACCATCACCCAGGAGATGAGCTGAGAAATGGGAGATTCTCTCCTCACAGCCCTTTCTATGGAGAATCACCACCCATCCACGCTCTTGTCCATGGACTCCAGCACCTCCCCACACGACGATTTGGATTTGGAGATGAATCGACAAATCATTCTTCCCCGTCCACCGGATATCAATTTACCCTTGTCGGCCGAGCGTAGCCCACCTCCGCAGCCATGGAATCCGGACCCCTGTGATATTTTAGATGTTGGGCTTGGTTCACAAGTTTACGAGACCGAGAGTTTCCTTACTATCCCTAAGGCTGGAAGGAAATGCGCCAAGCGGGTTGATAGTATTTGGGGTGCCTGGGTTTTCTTCAGCTTTTACTTTAAACCCTCATTGAATGAGAAATCAAAGGCCAAGATTGTGCGGGACAGCAATGGAGTATCCGGGTTTGACAAATCTGATCTCAAGCTCGATGTTTTCATGGTTCAGCATGACATGGAGAATATGTACATGTGGGTTTTCAAGGAGAGACCGGAGAATGCATTAGGTAAGATGCAACTTAGGAGTTACATGAATGGGCATTCTCGTCAAGGAGAGCGTCCATTTCCATTTAGTGTTGATAAGGGTTTTGTACGATCTCACAGGATGCAACGAAAGCATTATAGGGGTCTGTCGAACCCCCAGTGTGTGCATGGGATCGAAGTTGTTCCATCACCCAATCTTTTGGGTCTTGATGAGGAAGAGCGGAAGAGGTGGATGGATCTCACGGGCAGGGACTTGAACTTCTCAATTCCACTAGAAGCAAGTGCTTTTAGTTCATGGAGAAACCTTCCGAACACAGATTTTGAGCTTGAGAGGCTGGCTCCTCCGATAAAGGGTGCCACAAATCCCCACTCAAAGAAATTGCTCAATGGTTCTGGCCTGAATTTGTCAACTCAGCCATCTCACCATAGCAATGGTGATGCAATGGACCTATCACCTGTCAGCGGCAAGAGGAGAAGAGATTTTTTCCCTCATGGGAATGATGATGATTGCTACTCGGCTGTTAATCCCCCCTTGGATCGGATACCAGATATGGAAGCTCACCCTAATGAGCCACAATGGTTGAGTGACTTTAGTGGCGTAATGAAGAATGTGTATGGACCTGTTACTGCTGCAAAAACAATATATGAGGATAAAGAAGGATATCTGATCATTATCAGCTTGCCCTTTGTGGATCTTCAGAAGGTGAAAGTCTCTTGGAGAAATACTCTCACTCATGGTATCATAAAGGTATCTTGTGTGAGCATATCTTGCATGCCATTCATCAAGAGACATGATAGGACTTTCAAGCTTAGAGATCCATATTCTGAACACTGCCCTCCAGGGGAATTTGTTAGAGAAATCCCACTTTCAACCCGAATTCCCGAAGACGCTAATATAGAAGCTTATTATGATGGCCCAGGATCAGTGCTCGAGATTATGGTGCCAAAACTTCGTGTGGGGCCAGAAGAACATGAGGTTCGTGTTTGCCTTCGCCCTCATCTAGGAGGCAATGATCTTATGTTGACTTGAGATATGCGTTCATTGAGAACTGTAATGGTTATTGCCATGGATGGTGATTCATTGTTTTACTTTGTACCATACAGTGTATTCTATGATATCAAATGTGCACCTCACATTTGTCTGTTGCAATTTTGGCTCACTAATTGTTATGGTATTTGTGTCCATGAATCTGATTAGCTCTTGCCTGTAATGATTCTTGATTTTTGAACTTATAATGGATTCTAATTATTCGGAAATTATTATATCCGCTTCTAAATTACCTTCTTGCTTGGTTTGGAGGGAGATATATATATATATATTGTAAATCTTTCCATCACTTTGATCATGCGCTTAAGACTGCTCATGAAGGTTCAATATTGAGGTGCTTAAGACTGCTCTGATGTGATTATGCGGGATAAGTATGGTTTCCAACTGAAAAGATTATACAGCGAGTTTTGTCCATCAGTTATCTTCTGATCACAGGTGTTCTTGCTGAATAATAATTAGGTGCTTTCATAGTACCAACATGAGGTATTTCCATCTTATTATAAAATGTCATATTGATTAAAATTGGTGCTTACGTACGTAAAGCAATTTAATAGTAATAAGATGCGAGTACTACGTCATTTGTACTATACTTTTTCGATTTTGCCTACTGTTTAATCATCGGTCGGTATGAATTGCTTGGATATTTTCAGCCATGAAGTTCAGTAGTGGGGCCTAAGAATAAACGTATGTATACTCTTGTGCTGCTTGGATATGTCGACCAACCCAGAGAGATGCAGCGCCACGGTTTTTTTGCATTCAGATGTTTTGGTCCATTGAGTGGTGTAGAATTCGTGTAACATCATCTTCATTCCCAGCAACAGTATGCTTCTGAATATGCCAGGATGGTCCTGATCGTTTATAGAATCTATCTTTACAGAAAAGGAAAAAAAAGAAAGAAAAGTAAAACGTGGAATCGTGTAATCTATCACTAGGATTAAGAAAAGTGGGTCTACTTGAGAGGGGCAAGCGAATCACATCGTTTTATAATTCTCTGCAGTTGGAAAAGAGATACACCAGACCTCTCTCTCTTCAAGTTTTAGACAAGTGTTTGGAGAGAGAATGGTAAAAGACATATAATTCCTTAGTAGTAATTGGCAATGTGCTCTTATAAGATTAATCCTTGTAATCATAGGTATTGCCGCTGAGAGCAATGACAAATAAGTATTTGAGAATGACAATTAAATCAGATTTTTCGAGTCTTTGTCATTTGACTAGAAAGATATAAACACAAGTTTGTGGACCATGTTGTAGGTCATAAGACTTACATATACTTGTGTTGTGACCGTAGGTGATAAAACTTACAAATCCACAATGGCGACTGTGGTATTAGGTCGTAGAAATCTACTACCAAGCTGTGGTTATACCATCATAGACTGCAGCTTGGCTGTGGGTGGAGAAGAAGAAGGTGGTTGAGAATAGGAGAAAAAGAAGAAAGAGGAGAAACAAAAAGAAAGAAGATAAAGTATAGCAGGTGAATTGTGAGGGGCACCAATGTGAGAGCAGAGGCGGAACTACCTTAGGGCTTGGGGGGCTTTGGCCCCTCTAAATTTTTTAAAATTTGATGAAAATTCAGTTTTAGAAAGTGTTTTTTAGAGTAGATTATATAAAAGTTAGTATCTAACCCCCCCAAAATTATTTTTTCTTAACTTAGCTCCCAAACTATATTTTCTAGTTCCGCCCCTGCGTGAGAGGAAGGGGAAGAAGAGAAGAAAAAAGAAGAGAATGGAGAGAGAAGAAAAGGCAACAGGTTGGAAGAGAATGAGAGGAGTGAGAAAAAATGTAATATATATATATAGGTTTTCTTATATAGATTATACGGATGGACGGACGAAATCTTAGACAGGTGAATTCTGCCATATGTGTTTCCTAGTTAGGAGCCGCCCGCACCCGAGATAGGCAGGCCGGGTTGCTGGAGCCTGCCACCCAGCCTTAAAGCACAACAAAGATCTCAAGTGAGATTGCATAAAAACATGTGTATTTTTATTTATGTCATTCTAGGAACGGGGTCTCGACTAAAGTTTTATATTTGTCCCTTTAATTAAAGCAATATTACTTGTTAGAAAATGCTAAACATCTTCTACTAATACGGACGCTTGAGTCAGCTTTTAAAGTCTTTTTGCGTGTGTGGAGAGAGGACTAGATGATAAAAAGAATGTATAATATGGTCAGGTGAATGAAAGTCAAGGATGACGTCTGCGTGTTTGATATTTCTATAGTTGCACTGCAATCTCTATTTGTTGTATTGACAAATAAAGAAGTTGAAAATAATGTAATGTTCTCATTCCAGATTGACCCAAAAAGCTGATTCATCCTCCAACCTAAGAGGCTATTGATCGAGGCCTGCTTCGTCGTGAGCTTTCGCCATTTCAATACACACACATATTGATTTCTTTTTGTCGATTGTGGAGAGATGGTATGGGTTTTTGGGTAGAGCTCGAAGCAGAACTATGTACAAAATAATAGACTCGGAAGGCGATGTAGTCCCCAATAAAATGACTTTTGAGGGGAGAGATTGGGATCGAAGGAATCTAGGGAATTGGGATATAACCGATAGTTTGGTTCGATTTTGAATAAAATTTATAATCGAATCGGTATGTATCGATTTTTTATTTTTTAAAATTGATTACGTTCATATTATCTTTCTAAATCGGTACATTTAGTTTTATCGATTTCCGATCCGTCTGATTTTTCGATTTTTTTAAAATGTAAAAAATATATAATAAAATGTTACTTCTTATGATAAAATATTATTAATAATTTAATATATATATTATGTTTAAAGCATATGATCAATTAAATTTTCATCTTTAACATTAAACTTTTATTTTATAAATTATAATAACATTATCTTATATATAATTATATTAATAACATATGATCAAACAAATTATAAATATTCATATTTAATATTAACATTTTATGTTATAATTTATAAATTATAATATAAAATTATTTCATATATGATATATAATTATATATTATATTATATATAAAACTTATATATATAAATATTTTGTATAATATATAAAATTAATTTTTATATATATTTTTTTTCCGGTTCGATTCGATCCGGTTTTGAAAACTATAGAATTAAAACTGGATCGATTTTGACTGGTTTTCATAATATAAAAATTAATTTTTTTAAAATCGTAATATAAAAATTAATTTTTTTAAAACCAAACCAACCGATCTGATCCAATTCGGTCCGGATTGGATTAAATTTACATCTCTACTAGAGAACAAATTAAAACAAGTGCAAGGATTACAATTTACAGGAAGGCAGTCAAGAGGGAGTTTTTCATACTGGTTAAAATTTAAATGCATCATATCTTATCTGTTTGTTTTTCACATTTTCTCTTCCATTTCTGACCTTTCATCTTTATAGACTCTTTTATGGCATTAAACAAATTTTTTTTTTCTGTACTTTGGCAATTAAGTCAACGTGAAGTTTGAATTTAAACAGAAAAGACAAAACTACAGGTGTTAAGCATGAAGAGCAAATTCTGTCAGAGTATATATTCTTACATGCCAAACATTCAATAAATCACGTGCTCCACCAGATGATGAACACTAAAATATATAAAGGTAACCGCAATAAAGAAAGCTCCAAACTCAAGGTTAAATAAAAAGAAAATAAAAATAGGGGGAAGATAATCAATTTACGAGGAAGAATCGTCTAAAGGAAATATCATATCCCAACTAGTATACAAATTTAGCTTGGCAAAAAGGTTGCCTGGCAACAATGCCACGACTAAATCGCGTGGGTAAAATAAAATCTAAGGAGCAGCGGCATAGGACATTAAATTTTGGCTTTGAACAAAAAATACTGATAAATGTTCAAAGCCCCGAAATCCGGTAGATGCATAAAAGAAAAACCATAAATTAGTCAACTTCCTCGATCTTGGGGCCAGCACCACTTCCTCCAGCGTGACCGTGACCGTGACCGTGATCCTCATCATCAACTCCACCGCCCATGTCAGCACCAGCACCTTGGTACATTTTTGCAATGATTGGGTTGCAGATGCTCTCCAACTCCTTCATCTTGTCCTCAAACTCATCTGCCTCCGCCAATTGGTTGTTGTCCAGCCATTGGATGGCCTGCTCGATGGCGTCGTCAATCTTCTTCTTATCATCTGAACCAAGCTTGGCACCAATCTTCTCATCCTTTACCGTGTTCCTCATGTTGTATGCGTAATTCTCCAGTGCATTCTTGGCCTCCACCTTCTTTTTGTGCTCTTCATCTTCAGATTTGTACTTCTCTGCCTCTTGAACCATCTTTTCGATCTCCTCCTTTGAGAGTCTACCCTTGTCATTTGTGATGGTGATCTTGTTCTTTTGACCCGTGGTCTTGTCCTCCGCAGATACATTCAAAATACCGTTGGCATCAATATCGAAGCATACTGTGATCTGAGGAACACCCCTTGGAGCAGGAGGGATTCCTGAAAGCTCAAACTTACCGAGCAAGTTGTTGTCCCTGGTCCTTGTTCTCTCACCCTCGTAGACCTGGATCAACACACCAGGCTGGTTGTCGGAATAGGTAGAGAACACCTGTTCCTTCTTTGTGGGGATGGTAGTGTTCCTGGGAATCAACACGGTCATGACACCACCGGCAGTTTCCAGACCCAAGGAGAGAGGGGTGACATCCAAGAGCAGGAGATCCTGGACCTTCTCATTACCCTCGCCACTCAAAATAGCAGCCTGGACTGCAGCACCATAAGCAACGGCCTCATCAGGATTGATGCTCTTGCATAGCTCCTTCCCATTGAAGAAGTCCTGCAAAAGCTGCTGGACCTTGGGAATTCTTGTCGAGCCACCGACGAGGACAACATCATGGACGGTGCTCTTGTCCATCTTGGCATCCCTCAGACACTTCTCAACAGGCTCCATGCACTTCCTGAAGAGATCCATGTTGAGCTCTTCAAATCGGGCACGAGTAATGGTGGAGTAGAAATCAATGCCTTCATACAAAGAATCAATTTCAATGGTAGTCTGGGCAGTGGAAGAGAGAGTTCTCTTTGCCCTCTCACATGCTGTCCTCAACCTCCTAAGAGCTCTTGGATTGCCACTGATGTCCTTCTTGTTCTTTCTCTTGAACTCCTGAACAAAGTGGTTCACCATTCTATTATCAAAATCCTCGCCACCAAGATGGGTGTCACCAGCTGTAGCCTTCACCTCAAAGATACCCTCTTCAATAGTGAGAAGGGAGACGTCAAAGGTACCACCACCAAGATCAAAAATCAAGACATTTTTCTCGCCAACACTGGTTGCCTTCTTGTCAAGACCGTAAGCAATGGCAGCTGCGGTGGGCTCATTGATGATCCGCATAACATTGAGACCTGCAATAACACCAGCGTCCTTCGTAGCCTGACGCTGAGAATCATTGAAGTATGCGGGTACAGTGACCACAGCGTTCTTTATTGTCGAACCCAGGTAAGCCTCTGCAATCTCGCGCATCTTCATAAGAACCATGGAAGAGATTTCTTCAGCAGCAAATTGCTTCTCCTCACCCTTGTAGTTGACCACAATCATCGGCTTGTCTGCGGGGCCGGGAATGACCTTGAATGGCCACAATTTCATGTCACCCTGAACTGAGGCATCACTAAATCTCCGGCCAATTAACCTCTTTGCATCTGCAGAGATAGGTAATTACGAATATTAGACATTTCAGTTTCAATGAATCATAGCTTATTCTTCTACATATATAGAAAATGTGCGCTACCACTACCAACGCATACAACTTCCATCACGCCGTTAGAAAACTGCAAGAGCAAATTAAGTTTCTCCTGGAATTTTATATCGAGCGGTGTACGATTCAACGTTCAACAAGCAGCTCACTATTTGCAAATCAGGTGTCCTTATCGATTTCTCTAACTATTACTAAAGTTCGTTCAAATCATCTTCAATGCAATTAAATAACAATAAAATAAGATAAACAATTCAATTTAAATTAAAGTATCATGCAATGGCTTAAATCAATTTCGATGAATAACAATCATTCATTCTGGAACCTACTTATTCGCTTATTCCCGCCACTCCGAGACAATACAATTATCCATTTAAAAAGGTAACAAATGCTCGATTATGAATAATTACCTCTTCAAAACGAGATAATAAAAAAAGTACCCTTCACTATTATGCAGATAGATTGCAGTGCTAATCTATATAACAAATCCATGCGAATACAAACTCAGCAATGAAGATCTGAACGATTATAAAGAAACACTAATTAGCCTAAAACAAATATCAACTTACCGACCGCAAACAAAGAATTTTCTCTAATATGTCAAAAGCATAAACCCAAGGTCAAAATGCCAAAAATAACAAAGGAATCAAACAGAAAGAAAGCTAGATCTACATGCGTTCTGGCAAGTAGACATATAGCAGCAAACATAACAATTAAGATCTAATAACAGCGAAAGAAAAAAATGTCAGAGGAGCTCAGATCTCACCAAAGACGGTGTTGATAGGGTTCATGGCGACCTGGTTCTTGGCCGCATCACCGATCAAACGCTCCGTATCCGTAAAGCCAACGTAGGACGGCGTTGTTCTGTTACCCTGGTCATTGGCGATGATCTCGACGCGGTCGTGTTGCCAAACTCCCACGCACGAGTACGTGGTCCCGAGATCGATCCCGATCGCTGGGCCTTCTCCTTTGCCGGCCATTATGATGGTTCTGTCGACGGAATGAAAAGAATAGAATCGAAAGAGAGGAAAGAAAAATCTGACAGCAAGCTAAAGAAAAAAGGAATGAAAGAGCTAGCAAGGGTATCAACGAGTGGAAGAAAAACGTAGCTGAGCGCAATTTATATAGTGTTAGGATTAAGGGTTCGAGAATGTTCTATCAGTATTTTTAAGTTTTGGAGCCGTCAGATTTCAAATGGAAACTGACGTGTTCAGATTGTTTTGATGTTTGCTTTCACCGTCCATGTCGACTCGTCTCCGGTCCTCCCCATAAATTGTATTTTTAAAAATAAAATCTATGTAATATAAAAAAATACTAAATCTATTAAAAATAAATTTATAATATTTTTTTTTTATAAAAAGGTAATGGATTTTGAACCTATATTTTTTTATTTGGAAAATCTAATCATATGTCATAAGGCTATTAAATTCTTGGTAAAAATAAATTCATAAATTAATATAACTTAATATAGTATATTAAATTTTAAAGTAGATTTAGGGTTGTTTGGATCCTTAACTACTCTTAACTGATCTCAACTCATCATTACAAACTTTTTAAATTCTAATATAAAATATAATAAACAATTCAATTTTTTAAAATTTTAAAATAATAATAATATTAAAAAATAATATTATAACAATATTTTTTCATCTCAACTCAACTCAGTTCAACATCCAAACGCAGCCTTAGGCTTTGTTTGGTTATTGAATTGAACTGAGTTCAGTTGAGATTAATCTAATTTTAAACTGAGTCTAACATCCAAACACCCAACTCTCAAATTACTAAACTTATCACAACTCAAAACCTTCTTACACATGGGACCCATAACTTTTTTCAACTTAAAATATCTTTATACGTGAGACCCATAACCTTTTTTAATTTCTGATAAAAAGTACTGAACTCATCTTAACATCTAAACATATTTTAAACTCAGTTTATATGGGTCTCACATAATTCTCTTTACTATTTAACTCACTACTATTCATAAAGAACTCAACTCAACTGAGTTCAGTTCAACATTCAAACACAACTTTAGTATATGGTTTCAGTTTGTGAATTTATTTTTATAAGATTTCTTTATAATTATAACACTTCTTTTATTAAAATTTCATATACATTAATTTTAGGGTTGTTATCTTTAAATTTTATCTTAGAAGCTGAGTTTGGACTCATTAACCAAAAAAAATCACTTCAAATAAGAGAGACACAAGAATTCTCTATAATAGTATCGCCCTATATTATTTAAACGCTCAATAAATATTGTAGTGCTCATTTCACATTTTTATCTCTTGTCAGATTAAAGTTTTCAAATCTAGACAGTGATTAAAAAGACTTCCAAGTTATTCAACAATGAGATTAAAGGTAGGTTGACCGGACTTTTTTTTTTATATATATAAATGCTATTCATTATTCTTACATTACATATCGGTCGTGATTTTTTATTTAAATACGAATATTTACATATAAATATGAGTATTTAAATAGATGAATAAAATAAATAAATTATATATTAATGTGTGGTGCGAATAATAATAAGTAGAATTTTCTTTTTTATTTATTAAAAGAGAAAAGGGGAAGTGTTCATGGGTTTCATGATAGGATTGGGGTATACACATTGCTTGGAATACGGGAAATGGGACTGATTCTCCCTCCACTCAATCGTCAAGTGATTCTAGTTGATGATAGTGATCACATGATATGACGAGGTAATTGAAGTAGATCACATATATCTTATAAAAAGATTACATATGACTTTGATGAATAAATAAACTATTCTTATAAATATCACAAAATAAATTTTTTCTAATATAACATGTGAATTCATCTATAATTTGTATGTACATTAGGATCATATTTATGAAGATTCAATAAGATTTGCAATTAGGATCGTAAATCCAATTATATTTGTGAATACTTTATTATTATTGCAATGTAAGAAATTCAAAGTTATGCAAATTAATACAAGTTGAATAAGTACATAGATTTTGATTTCTTTAAATAACGAATCTAAGCTTAATTAATTCGTTTATTAAAAAATCCTCATTTGTGTTAACATATCTTAATCAAGTTCGAATTCTTAAAATACAGGGCTATTTATTATAACTTTTTTGTTAAAAGAAATGATATTTACACTTATAAAATGTGCAAACATCGCACATTCTTTTTTAAGAAGTAAATAAATATAAAATTTTTATGAAAAAATTAATTTTTAATAATAAACCTCACTTTTTTTCAAAAAAAAAATGATATAACTACCGAAGATTTTTACCGATTATATGTATTGAAATGAGTATTTTTTAGCATTTGAGTTTTTATTTTATTTTTATTTTTTAGTATTGTATTTTTTATTTTTTGTATTTAAAAAAAATACACAAAAAATACTATAAGAAAACAAAAAATGAAAAAAAAATGCTTCAACACTGTCAGTACAAAAGGTCGTAGTATTTATCGGTGCATGTAGCATTATTCTTTTAAAAAAGAATACACGACGCTTATACAATTTATTATTATATTTAGAGCATTACTCTTTTACTAATTAGAATTTCATTAAAATAAATTAGAGTTGTAAGAGGAGGAATTAGGGAATTCTAATATAAACTTGAATAATTTGCTATTTATTATTTTTTATAGTGTTATATCTATATATCTATATTATTTTTTTCCCTTCTCGAAGTGTCCAGGTTTTATACAGTTGGAAATTAATGTGTTCAGGTCCGTAAGCCGTAAGTTTGGGGGCCCAACGACAACCCGTCAACAAAGGAAATGAAGATTCCTAAAGGAGGACGCGGAAGACTTTTTCTTTATTTTCTTAGCTGGCCACCTATAATGAGGGTGCATGTGCCTCTGGGCTCGGCCCAGCTTTAAACTATTCATGGACCATTCAGTGAGCGTGCTTCTTTAGGCTCAATCATTGAGGCCGAAAACAATTTTATTTTTATTTAAAAATATTGTATACAAAGAATATTCTTCATTTTTAGTAGATAAATAATAAACACAATTTAAAACGACAAGGGAAACTAGAGATAATCACAATAACTACATAAAAAGCATGCCCTTGTAGTCGCTTCAAATTCACTCGAGGAAGCTCCACTAGTGGCAAGTCTTCTTTTTGTTCTTTATTTCCGTTTTTTATTTGGTAAAGTTGGAAATTAAATAGTTTTGAAACTGAGTAATACTATACATCACACTTTTATCCTACTTTCATCTTACTATATAAAATGTGGCACATTTATTACCATTAGATGGTTGGTTATAAATGTGTCATATCTTATATAATGAGATAGTAATGTGGTGTATAAAATTTTCTTTTGAAATCCTAATGGTCTCTCATATTTGCTTTCGACTTGTGAATATGTCTTTTGCATATAAAAACTCATTTCCTTTACAAAATGAGGTGAGGGAGTTCCTCACACTCATCTTTCTCTCGCTACAATCTCTCCATTTAAAAGTTGAAGGCAATAAATGAGAAATTATCTTCCTTGTGCCTCCACCATGTCATGAAGGAATTCCCTCCCTCTCACTGTCACACTTCAGTTCATCTCAACAGTTGTGGATCGAAGTAATGATGGGCTCAGTATGGTTTGTAACAACCTGTGGCCTTATTAGTAGTTACTTAAGTAATCGTGGGTCGGGCATTGGCTCATCGTCTTTATGTTCTTTAAATATGGTAAGCCATTAAATCCAATTTAACTAATGGCGCATGACCATTAGTTAGCTACAAGTTGTCAGTATATGTAGTGTGTTTTCCCTTTTAGAAGGACATGTTAAATCTTAATCAAAAAGTTACTTTTCCTTTCCTACCTCATTCTTTCTTCTTCATCTTCCCTGGAGGTTGCTCCCCTTGAAGGAGTCTGATTCTAGAAAATTAACATAAGTATTTGAGGTGTGTTATAAATTGGTATCTAAGAGACACCAGTCTCCGTGTTATCAAAATTTATGAAAGAAATTTTTGCATCATTACTCAAAATTAAGGAGATGGTGGAACAACCTCAGCAATGCTATCAAGTTCTCCGGCAACATTTGAATGATTTTCGGGACAGCCACATTGAAACACACCAAGTATTCCGACAGTATGTAAACAAAATTGCGAGCAACTTTCAAGAAAGTTGCAACCAGTTGGAGGATCGAATCTGTGAAATACAGAAAGAAAAATATGCAGTTACTGTGGAAGAAAAAGAGAAAGGTCCAGAAGATTCGAGTTATCGTCAGGAAGAAGGACCTCAAAACAATCTGTTTGTTGGCTCACACTACTTGCAAAATCTCCTTCTCCACCATCAAAATCCCTACACTTACTTCTAACACTCGAGATGGGAGTTTGACCCCGGCGGGGGTGTCAACTTTCTGCCCTCACCACGAAAACCCATTCTCAAAATACAGTTTTTTCCTCCATTTTCAGCAATCATCAAAAACTCATTTTCATTTTCTACTTTGCCCCTCATTTTCCTTTCGACACCCATGTCCCTTGTCATTTTCCTCCACTCCTTCAACCTAACTTTCGCTTGGCACTCCCTCTTCAAATTCAGTTGCATATCAAACTTACAAACCTATCAACTCAGTCATATATCAGAGACCCCAACATCCCCAAAAATCACAAGCCCTAGTTTCTCAATCCAAAAAATCTCAATCTCCCACAATCTACGACAAGGACACCCAGTGAAAGTCTCTCACTAATGTCCTCCATGATCGGCTAGCCACCACAACCTCGCATGCTCCTTTATCTCTTTCGGTGGGGTCTTCATCTCGAAAAAGCCATTTACAAGAATCGCCAGAGTCTCTATCTCTTATAACAAATTGATGGCAGTGTTCCAAATACCCTAGCCATTGCAAAGTGTGAGGTTGTCAAACCTATGTTTGCAGCTACAAAGCACATATCTCAGATCTACAAGGCTACGGTCGGTGTAGAGGAGCTCTTAATCAAGTAACTTCTTAATTAAGATTCAACATGTCTTTCTAACAGGGAAAACCCACTACATATACTGACAACTTGTAGCTAACTAATGGCCACGCGCCATTAGTTATATTGGATTGAATGGCTTACCGTATTCTCTCTCTCTCTCTCTCTCTCTCTCTCTCCATAGCACTTCGGTCAGTGAAATGGTATTGAACTCCTTTCCTCCCAATGCCCTTTGGAGCACAAATTGTATTGCTCACAAAGATCCAAACATAGATGAGAATTCCTTCATGAGCATAGAAATTAGTGTACCCTTACCTACTCCAAAAAGACCACTAATAACAACTAATTTGTCACCATTGTCCCTCACGCCATTACTCCAAGGAACAACTTCATTCTCCAATATTTTTCTTAGTTTCCTAACAAATTGGGTATTCACCTCAAGAAACTATAAGCAATCATTTGGGGTAGAACCTGACACAATACGATTCACCAATTCGCCTCTTGTTTGATCAAAAATATGAATCCCAAGTGATAATGATGGTTCATCATTAACTCCCCCAATCAAATGTGCTTTGTTACCGATAACAGTGTTGTTTCACAACCTTGAGATTTTAAATCAAACCCATTTAAATCAAATATGCAGATCACCAAGAGGGCTAGCTGGCACTTCACCTATGGAGAACTCTATGCCTCCAATTCTAGAATTCTCTTGCCATTAAAAAAAAAAAACCCCCATTCAATGTAATCATGAGTACAAGTAACCCCCCATACACCTCAAAAATCCCAGCTGCTTTTTCATACAATGAACCATGCCAACAACAGTTTATAAGCATATTATAGGTGTACAAACTAGGGTTAAACCTCAGCACTCTTCATGCTAGCTAGAATATCCAAAATCTTATTCTAAGGCATACCCATTTTTCCATACACATTTAGAAAGACATTACAAATTATCAAAGTAGGCTCGCATCCCTTTTCTCCCATTTTCTTACAAAACTTTACAGCCTTATTTGGCAAAGAACACATCCTAGCACAGGTAATCAGAGTCAAGAATGTGACCCTATCAGATTTTACCTTCTCCCAAGCACTTCATCAAACAACTTCTCTTCTCTAGCCAAATCCCTATACTTTCCAAGTTTTTCATCAAGAATCACTTCCCTATTTGGTTTTAGAATCACATCATCTTGTTTCAAAATTTGTTCTTCTAAAGCCCCAAAAACTTCAGCATATATGTTTAAAAGCAAGACATATTAACCATAATTAATTGGGTCTACTTCACACAATTTTCTATGAGCAACCTTGCCCAGCTCAACGTTTTTGTGGATTCTACAAAGCCTCAAAACTTCAACAACTTCCTCATTTGGATTACGTGAATTCAACAACACCTTCGCAAGAGAAGTGTACCTTCCGTCATAGGGATGCCCCAACTCCAATGAGTGCACCACTTTTCTGCTCGTCATTATAGCCATATGTGCAGTAAGTTCCACCCATTATTGTCACCAAATCAATAATAAACATGTTAAGAAGATCAACTGCTGGCAGAAAAATATTGACACTGCAACGTAGTAACAGGTCACTAGCCTTGGAATGCCTTCTCGTCTTGCAATATCAACAGCATCACACACCACACACACAACACCAACAAGCAAATCAGATAAACATATTGTGTTCGAGGAGGGGTCGAATGCATTTCTCAAAGAAATTCTTTGCGCCACCGTCCCACTAATTTGATAAGTCTGCACTTCCACCATGACTGTCGCAGACTAGAACATCATAAGTATCGCCACCACAATCCCATCTTGCTTCCCTACACCAGAGTATTCTCCACAAGTTTCCCTCAGCATAATCTTGCCGTTCTCTTTCACCATTCTATGACTGCTAAGACAATAGTATGCATGAAGAAAAACAGCTAGATTCCAATTAGTTAAAGTAAAAGGCATCTGACCATTAAATTAGCTCCAGGCATAGCATGATTCTAGCCCCTTTGTCTTGGATGGAGTAGTAGAGTCATCAATGAAGTTAGAGAAGATGAAGGAATGTTATGATCTTGAGGGTAAAATGCTTAACCAAATAATATCTAACAATCCTAGGGCTTTTGAATCAATGATTGGGTCTTTAAAAATTACATTTTAATCCAGCCTATAGGTCGTCCCCTCCATGACTTGACCTCGTAACGTAGAACCTTACATTTCTCAAGGTTCTCTGTGCCATCGTCCCACTAATTTGAGAAGTTTGCACTTCCACCATGATTGCCGCAAACCAGAACATCATAAGTATCGCCACCACAGTCCCATCTTGCTTCCCTACACCAGAGTACTCTCCACAAGTTTCCCTCGGCACAATCTTGCCGTTCTCTTTCACCCTTCCATGATCACCAAGACAATTGTATGCATGGGGAAAATTAGCTGGATTCC
Source organism: Juglans microcarpa x Juglans regia (assembly GCF_004785595.1). Classification (NCBI taxonomy): domain Eukaryota; kingdom Viridiplantae; phylum Streptophyta; class Magnoliopsida; order Fagales; family Juglandaceae; genus Juglans; species Juglans microcarpa x Juglans regia. Next base: position 30,778,467 of record NC_054602.1, on the reverse strand, counting down.
AATTAGTTAAAGTAAAAAGCATCTGACCATAAATTAGCTCTAGGCATAACATGATTCTAGCCCCCTCTGTCTTGGATGGAGTAGTAGAGTCATCAGTGAAGTCAGAGAAGATGAAGGAATGTTATGATCGGGTTAAAAACTTAATCAAATTAGTATCTAACAGTCCTAGGACTTTTGGATCAAAGGTTGAGTCTTTAGAAATTACATTTTAATTCAGCCTATAGGTCACCCCCCTCCGTGACTTGAACTCGTGATGTAGAACCTTGCTCTGATACCAATTGTTAAAGACTCAACCATTTATCCAAAAGCCCTATGACTGTTGGATACTAATTTGATTAATTCTTTAACCTTCAGAATCATAACACTCACTTGCATCTCCGCATTTATAAGGTGGAGTTGTGGGGTGGGAAGATGTCCACCACCTCTGCACGTTTGGAGATCCCTCTCCAGTAGTCATTACATGAGTTATATGATTATTTATGATGAAGTTCCTTTTTTTTTTTTTATAATGATTGTTTGCATGTGGAAAGCAAGTATATCAACTTTTTTTCATTAAGGTAGGATTCTGGAACTTAAATTGTCCTGCATTACATGACTTGAATCTATTAAATTAAGAAATTGATTCTTGAAAATAAATGGTTGAAAAAAAAATACATGCCTTCTAAGATTCCCTTACATAAAAACTTTTTTGTTTCAAATTGCGTTTGTAGGGGAATACATAAATCACAATATTTGGAATTGAGTCAAAATCATAAGCTCTTTATATATATATATATATATTTATATATATATATATATATAATTGTGATCTTCATAATGATCATCATATATGTGTACGATATAGATGAACTTGTCATTAGAACTTCAAATTAATAAGACTACTTGGCAAGTTGCTTGAGGCTGATTCTATCCGACTCAATTTTGACTCGATTCGTTTATTAGATTAGTTATTTGTAAATATATCATGATTGATTGCTAAATAAAAAAGCTCATTTGAAGTTTGTAGAACTGGAAAATGTCTATTTAGCAAAACTATTCGAACAGTTTTCAAGCTGTTCGAATTGGCTACCTTTTAGTTCGAATGAATTATTTTCTATTCTAATAGTACTCAGTATAATATTTTACAACTTTCCATTTTATTTATATTCATTGTCTATTTTTTTATGAATAGTGAATTAATGGCATATGTTGGAAGGAAATGTGGGAGGGAGGGCCAACCTAGCGGTGAAACTAGTGAGCCAATGAGGCCGATATTGGTTGAGTGGGAGATCATTATAGAAGACTTCCACGATTTTGTTTAAGATCGGAGCCTATTATCTATTATAGCTTATAAAGAATGGAGCCCAATTTGTCAGCAGAAGGGGTGGCCTATCCTGACATGGTCAGTGAGTTTTATCGGACCATGGGTCAGATGAAGGCTAATGAGGAGTCCTTTTCGTTTGTTATTCGGGGAGTGAGTATTACTATCTTAGTAGACATTATTGTTGACTTTCTTAGGATCCCCTGTGAGCTTGGTGCATACCCTGCACAACAACCGGTAGATGGTGAAGATGTCATCGAGGATGAGGCTCCAACAGACGATGGTCCCACTCACGATGAGATTTGTTAGTTGATGAATGACGTTTCGAATCCTCCATATGATGGCAGCAAAGTGATAAAATAGGTTGATTATATCTCATTTTCTCAAGTGCTGAATTTGATTGTCTCCCATAATATTGATCTGAAGAAACACAAGACTGACTTCGGCATCGAACGGGCTCGATTTATGTTACGAATAGCACGAGAAGAGCCGATTGATCTACCTTCATACTTCCTCATCTGCATCCGATCTGAGTCACAGTATTCTAGTGGAGGTAGTCTACTATATGCATTGATGATCTCTAACCTCCTAGTCAAATCGGGGGTTGATGTGCTAATGACAAAGCGGAAGCAACCACAGATCGGGCTCCTTTACAAGATCGCCTTTAGCAAGAGTGAGGGCCACTTGTGGAAGACTCGCGTCAATGTTCCAACGGCACAAGATAGTATCACAAAGCGTGATCTAGCTTCTACTGATACTGATGTTGATAGATAGGGTGCAGGGGCTACTACCACAGAGATGCGATTTCTGCTTGCAGAGCATCAAACACTTTTGATCCAGGACATGGAGAGAATCGTGGAGAGGATCACTGCGCCCATCATGGTTCGACTGCAAGAGATTAAGGGACGCATTACTATCATCCAGGAGAACTTGGATAATCTTACACAGTAATTTTATTTTTTATTTGACCCTTTGTTTTTTTATCGAAAGTTGTCAATTTAATTATTTTATCGTTTTTATTTATTATATATAGCTAGCTTGTTTCTTATAAAAAATAATATTCCTTATTTTACTTATCAGTTCATGATAATATAAAAAATGACATTCCATAGAAGATAATGTTTTTTTAATTGTAAATTCTTATTTACCATAACAAAAGTCATTAATTAATTTTTAAATTAATTATATAAAATTTCTAGGACGACATATATGATATATTTTAATTTATAATAAATAATAATAAATCCGTATAGGTAGATTTTTTATCTTTTGAAAATGATAATTCATAGACTTAAATAATATTTATTTTTAAAATATTTGAATGTCTTTCAATAAATTTTTATAATTAAACTTATTTCGATTGTCTATGCTATCGTTCAAACGCCTCTTATGACAATTCAAACGGTTTATAACTCCGTTCAAACATAAAAGTATCGTTTGAACGCTATAGCAACCATCCCCGTCAGATTTATTTATAATTTCCCACCAAAAGCTTCATTCGAATGATTAAATATAGTGTTTGAATGGTTTCGAACTTTCCCCGGGTGAAATTGTGTATATGTTCCCACCACGACTATTATTCGAATAGTTATGTCAACATTCGAACGTGAATTAAAATATTCTTCGAACGTGTATGGGAATGGTTGAACAGTATTGCAATCATTCCCGCCATATTTATTTATAACTTTCCACCAAAAAATTAGTTTAAATGATTAAATATCTTGTTCGAATGGGTTTTTTTATACACTATATTTTGTCCTAGAAAGTCTAGTTCGAACAGATATTTGTATGTTGGAACGAAGCTAAAACTGCTTCCATGTTTTGAAACGCAATTTAATTTTCATCCCAAATAAGTACTTTTAGAGACGAAATATTTTAGGGATAAATTAAATTTTGTCTCTAAAAATCAAATTTCTTGTAGTGTCTAGGGGCCGGAGGGGAGACGAACTCGCTCACCCTTGCCTCTAGCTTTGGCCCATTGCATTGGAGATACCTTAAAAGCTGAAACTTGCTGCAGGTGAAGTTTTAGCAAGAGTGTTTAGGAGCTTTAAGAGCTGTTTAAGGCTATATTTGGCTACTTAATTTTATCTCAAAATTTTTCATAATTTCCTTCTCAAACATCTTTCAAATACAAAATACTTTTCAACTTTTTATCTAATCATTACAAAATTTTCAAACGTACAAACAAAATATAAAAAATAATATTACAACTTTTTTAAATTTTAAAACAAAATTAATATTAAAACAAAATTAACTTTATAATACTTATTCAACTTTCATTTCTCAAAATTCAATAAAACTTCTTAATTTAAACCATTTTATTACGTATTATTTACAAATTATTTTACTATTATTCATATAATCGTCATCTCTTCATCACCCAAGCATGCCCTAAATTCCTCGTTTCTTCTCGTGGTGTGGTCAAGTACTACTGCACAAATAGGTATGTTGGCACATTATGTTGCCAGATATGGAAGTTGTGCTGGCACCATAACCCAATATAAATATAGTATTTTATCTTCTTATCCAATTTGGGTGGTGTAAATAGTCAGCAAAGTTGCTTTGATTGGATTTAAGTCATAAGCCAATTTCTTGAGCTTTGTGTTTTTTGTTATTAATTTTTTAAATTTATATCAAACTCGATTTGAACACCTAGATTACAATTTCAAGTAGGAACTCTTGAAAATATACGTACATACTAGCTTGTTCTTTGGAAGACATGAGTGGTGCAGGTTTTCTTCGGTCGTTAAGTTTGCCCGATACCCATTTTTTTTTTTGGGGGGGGGGGGTGGTATAAAGGGAACTTAACTTATATTTCAAGACAAATTGATATTTATAACTAGTTATTTGTGATGAAAATGATTAATTACAACAAAAATGAGTAAATTCTCATCGTAAATGAGTCCATTAACTAAAGATCTCAACTGAGATGTTTGTATTAAAAGTTAATGAATTGGAGAAGTACTTGAAGAAGATCTCCACTCCCCTATATTAGAAAAGCGGTTCTTTGAAGAAGGGATGCGGAGTGAAGTGATGGCACGTGAGATCTATGCATATTCAAGCTGGTAACCTATTTATCTAAAGCTCCAAATGATAGAATAGTAATTGATGGATGAAAATGTGGATCTTGTTGCAAGGATTAATTTGCCAAATTGACTCATATGTGGTGTTATCTTACGAAATAAAACATAAAGAGAATGATGATTGCAAGCAAGAAAGACATTAGGACACTGAGCAACATAGCTACAACACACAAAGAAATGTATGCAACATCAAAAGCAGATATGAAGTACTTTGCAATGACCAAGAAATAGATGCAGTAGCCAAAGTTAAAATAAAGCACACTGCAATAGAAGAGAAGTGAAAAGCAACGGCAAAAAGAAGAAGGTATTGTCATAGAAAAGCAAGGGATCATATATGAATTACATGCCTGAACACAAAACAATGTCAAGAAATCAACATGTAAAGCACTGCCTAAACCATGTTCATGTCCATAAAGGTGCAGTCGATTACTTTTAACTAAATAAGAGATTAAAAGTTTGTTTTTAGAACTTTTCTTTTCTGCTTTTTGTAATATATATATAGCAGTAGCTCTTGTATCAAGAACATATCAATGAGAATGAGATTTTTCTCTACACTGCTTATTCATTTCGAGTTTCTATTCATGTTTTAACATGTTAAGGTAGCAAATGCAGAAATCTTAGATGAGATGAGATGATTTGTGAACAGTAGTGAGATTATTAGTTGAAATTAGATAAGATGATGTGAGATGAAACACTTCTGTATCCAAACGAACCCTAAATCTTCCATCTTCTATATATATAAAGATAAGAGGAAAGCTTGAAAATAAATATACATAGTACAATAAAAATGGCTAGAGATCAGGGGACTCCTCCCCACCCAAGCATGCATCAGGGGCTTTTAGGCAGTGACAAAAAAGTTTAGAAAGTCAACCGATCAAGCTTCACTCTTGTTTGTTTAATCACCAAAGAAAATGTCAATACATATTAATTCATATAATTAGATTACAGCTTCCCACCAGTTTAGTTTTTTTAGACAAATTATGATTTAACATATATATTATCAGACTGCATGGGAGAAGCATTGATTTAATAGAAACCCATCAGAACTTCACATAGCTTTAGGGTCGGTCCAAGGATAAGGCTAATTAGGCCATTTACTAAGGAAAATGCTAAATGTGGTCACTAAAAATTTACATATTCTTGTGGCATTTTAAAGTTTTTTTTCTTATTTATTTTTTCAATGAAAGTTATATACAGATGAAAAAACCAATATGTAAGTTTTTTGTGAATACAGTTAGGATTGCCATTACATTAAATAAGAGTTTTTACTTAATGTAATGTGTGCAAGACCTACTTTTAAATGAAGCCTTATTTTAAATAACTTTTCATGTTTGCAAGTCCCCTATACTAAATATTATACTTAATAAACAAAACCATACTTAATATAATAAATCATTTAAATCTTTAAATAATATCTCTTAGATTTTGCTAAATAGAGGCTTAAGACAAAATTTAAAATGGTGTTTCATTTTAAATTATTATATTTAATATAACATCTAAAAATTTTATTTAAACCTTTAAATAAACCCTCATTTCATTTAAAAAACTTAATATAATCATCTATATTTCATTATATTATAAGTAAAAACACACATTTTAAATTATACCTTAGGTCTCAATTTATATTGGGTTTCCCCGTCCTTACACACATTTTAAATTATACCTTAGGTCTCCACTCCACTATCGAGCGAACTCGCTAGGTCAAGCGACAGTCGAGCGAACTTTCTCTTTCTCGATTTCCTGCTCACTAACCAATCTCCCACTTGGAGACTGGTTCTTCACATGCCAGTCACTGTTTCCAGCCAAAACCTATCACCTCTGCAGTTCACAGCTCCCGTCTTCAAGTCAGAAAATGCACTAAAGTCGAGCCCGACTTCAATCTCTCACATACATCGCCCTAAGTTAGCACATCCATTGGACAACTCACAACTTCCACTGCATTAGGAGTATCTAGTCTCGAACCGATCCTAACAACCTTTGCCAACTTCCCCAGGCTTACACGAGGAACAGCAAAACTGACTCCATTTTCCTTTCTCATCTGTTTCACGCGATCAAGCCTACCTTTTTGCACTCTTGTATTTCCCTGCACATCACTAGACCCTGATGTTAAATACAAACAGTTAGATCTCTTACCATGCGCCAAGACCAGAGCTCCCTTAGCAATCTTCCACGCTCCTCGAGAGAAGCTACTGCATAACCGTTGTCATCAAGTTGTCCCACAGAGATCAGGCTTTTCTTTAGATTTAAAACGTGTCTGACTTGTTGTAAAGTCCACATGCCTCTGTTTGGAAGTGTGATGGGCACATCACCCACTCCCACTACATCCAGTGTCTCTCCATCCACTGCATACATCTTCCCAAAATCACCAGCAACATAATTCCACACGATCTCTCAATGTGAGGTGCTATGGAATGAAGCCCCTAAATCCAACACCCGATCATCAATCGGACTGTGCATTGCAAGAATTAAGGCATCTTGTATTTATTCAACCATTACATTCACAGCATCATTCTCAACACTTTCTTGATTGCTGCAGTATCTCTTGATATAGCCTGGCTTGCCACAACTCCAGTATGTGATATGCTACCCAGATCTTGTCTTACTCTTGCCTCTACACTTGGAACTTGACTTGTCATATCTTCTGGCCCGATTATCAACGTTCAATGCTGAACCCAAACCTGAGAACTCACCATAATCTCTTCTACGCACCTCTCCAGTAAGGATCATGTCATGTATGCCATCATAGTTCAATTTTATCTTGCCGGCTGAACTACTTATCACCATCCTCATGGCCTCCCAACTATTTGGCAATGATGCCAATAGAATCAACACTCTAATCTCGTCATCAAATTCAATCTCTACAGAAGATAATTGATTTGTGATCGAATTGAATTCATTCAAGTGTTGGGTAACAGACATACCTTCTGACATCTTGAGATTGAACAATATTTTCATCAGATGCACCTTGTTATTTATCGATGGCTTTTCATACATACCTAACAAAGTCACCATGAGATCCACCGTGGTTCTCTACTTAATAACATTGCGCACCGCTATTCTAGATAAGGTCAGTCGAACAACCTCTAGAACCAGTCGATCTAATAGATTCCAGTCAGCATCGTCCATGGTCTCCGGCTGATTTCCCAACAGTGGAAGATGAAGCCTCTTCTTATATAAATAGTTTTCGATCTGCATCCTCCAATACAGAAAGTCAGTGCCGTCAAACTTCTTGATCCTGGGTGCTTTTAATTTTTCTCCAGCTATCATTCGTAAGGGTGAAACGGGTTTAGTTCGGTTCGGTTTTGGATTTTTTTAGAACCGAACTGGTATATACTGCTTTTGAGATTTGAAGAACCGATACTGCACCAGTTACACCCCTAAATTGGTATTTTCGATTTTACCATTTTCAGTCTGATTTTTCTGGTATATTATATAGTATATTATAGTATATAATAATATAGTGATAATATATTGTAATATATTATAATTATTATTATAATTATATTATAGATTATATTGATATATTATAGTATATTATAATATATAGTGAGATAGTATTAGTATAACTATTAATACAAATAGTTATAGTCATAATATATAGTTATTTATATAGAATTTTAAAATTTAATATTATATTAATTAGTAATTTATCATATAATACAAAATTATTTTATATATAATTATATATAATATAAAAAATCATATAAAAATATTTTATACAATATAAGAAATTAATATATATATATATATATGAACCGATCCAGTGTTAGAAAAAGAAAAATTGAAACCAGATCAATTTTAACCAGTTTTGAGAAAAATGAAACCAGTACCAGTCTGATTTACCCTTTTTTTCACCTCTAATCGTTCTCATTCAGATCCAACTCTGACTCTTAATACCAATTGTTCTGCAAAACTTACACATCAACGATGGCAAAACAAATAAAAGCAAACAACAATCAAAATCACATGACACATAATTTATGTGGTTCGACAAAATGTCTGTGTCTGTAGAGTGGCAATACGGCCGAAGGCCTTTACCGAGGAGCTATGTCGTATTGCTTTGGTAAAAAAATGGGTATAGAATCACCTATTTGATGTCCTCTTAGATGCTCTCCTCGGGGAGGAAAATATAAGGGCCTTTTTACCTCCCCTTAGTCACACCGTTTTTTACGATAGCACCATTCCTATGCTGCTCAAAGCCATCCCGGCTCGGAAGCGTTCCTTGAATCTTCCTCCCACAGGAAGATGCCAATGTCTACAACCGCTTAGTGTCCCTTCCTAGATTTCCTTTGGGGCAATCCTCGGCACTAATTGAGGTACGACACCCTCTCTATTTGTGCCAGCCCCACGGCCAGCCCCATCTATCCATCCCTCGAATCCACCAATTAGGCAAGGGGGAAGAGTCCCTGCGGTGCTCGCCGCACCGACGGGCTCTTGCAGGTTTTCCAGGGGGGACTACATGCTTTCAATGCACTTCTATAGGGCCCTCTTGGAACTGGCTCCTTGTCGATCAACTCTGGTAGAACCTCCTCCTGAGTTCAACGTGGAGATGATCTCTTCCTCTCCATCCAAAGTGCAATCCGCCATCAAAGGTTAAGTCTTTGAGGGTGTTGCTGAGGATTGCACAGAAAGCTCCAACCTAGGCGTAGAGAGGACGTCTTCCCCAGAGTCCCCTTGCGCCCAGCCATCTTCTAGCTCACGGTGGCCTTGACAGAGGAACCTGTTGGGAGAGCTTTTGGAGGGAAAGGAATGGAGCCAAAGTTAGCTATGGTTCCTGACCTCGCTGCTGAGAAGACGATTGCTACTCTCACTCTCGTGCATGTCGTAAGGTCACCTGCTGTTGAAATTGAGATGAGATGGTCATGGAGACGAGAACTAAGGGAGAGAACCCGCGGAGCCCCAATTAGAAAGGGAAACCTCAAAGTCCTGGCGAGGGACTTTCTTCTGCCACCGAGGGCACCTTCTCTCACAGCCCTCCATCAACCCTGCAGAGAGGGATGCATGAATAGTTGAAGATGTGGAGGCAGTTACCCCACCATCCCTCAAAGAGATCCCAGTGGAGGCCATTCCTCAATCAGAAGTGGAAGGAGCTCGAGCAGAGTCCCTTGAATGGGTGACCAAGTTTTTGATGGACTTCTTCTCTGAGGTCTCTTGCATTGGTTTATTCTTTTTTGCCATCTTATCCATTAGGAATCCTATACTAACTATTCCCACATTTATTTTTATTGGCGATAGGGCGCATCCTAGCTGGCCGCTTTTATTATGGATGCCAAAGAAGGAGTTGATGGGGAGAACCAGGCCCTCCGCTCACTAGCACTACAGGCCCTGCAATGCGCCTTGGCAGAGAGGGAGGAGAAGGAGCGTCTGGAGGTGGACCTAATGAAAGCGCAGCTTGCTCACGAAAGTCAGAAGCATGCCGAATTGACTCGCAATGATGTCTTGACTAAGTCGATAGTGAGGATCTCGGTCAATGGGTCAGCTGATAAACTAACTGCGAAGGTGGTAGCTGAACCAAGCAACAAGAGTAATATATTCATCGAAAGTATAAAATTCTCTTAGAATAGAATTACCTGAACCAGAATCTCCTGAAGAGTTATCCCTTGAAGAGGAAAATGCACATGAAAATAATTAGATCTTGATATATTATGTGTACAAAAGAACTATTCAATAAAAATAAAATTATTGTCGACAACATATTTTCATTTAAAGTAACTCTTGATATCACCAAAAATGATGATGGAAATTAATCAAAAACTGTCGAAGAATGTCAACATAAAAACGATTGACCAAAATGAAAAAAAGAAAATCATGCATAATTGATGTCACTAGTAAAGCGTGAAGTATTTGAACATGTAATCCAAACACCTGAAGATATGATGGTAGCTTGATATAAGTAGCTATTTATACTTAAACGTAACAAGAAAAATGAAATTATGATATACAAAGCAAGACTAATTGCACAAGATTTCTCGTAGAAGCCTGGTATTGATTATAAAAAAAACATATTCCTATGGATGCAATTACATTCAAATTTTTTATTAATTTGGAAGTTACAGAAAGTTTGAATATATGTTTAATAGATGTTGTTACAACATATTTATATGGATAATTGAATAATGATATACTAGGCTTATGTGAGAAACCTCAAAGATATACCATCTTGGTATTGAATAATTATATATATATATATATATGAAAATTCTTGGAAGATATAGATTGCCTAAAGCATTTAATTCAAAATTTTGAAGTATTTTTTCCATCATGCTACAAAGATTTTTATATAGGTTAAAGCAATAGGACAAATAAAATCTAATAAAAAAAGAATTTGAAAATAATCCAATTTGCCCCTATATTTTCACTAAAAAGTCAAATTCTAAATTTGCTATTGTTATGGTATATGTACATTATTTAAATCTTGTTGGGACTCCAGAAGAGCTCATGAAAATCATAAATTATTTAAAAAAATGAGTTTGAAATCAATGACTTGGAAAAAACAAAATTTTTTATTGGTTGGCAAATTGAGCACTTTTCAAATGGAATTATTGTCCATCAGTCAACATATACAGAAAAAGTTCTAAATACTTTTACATGGACAAACCTCATCCTTTAAGTACTTCAATGGTTGTCCAGTCACTTGATGTGAAAAATAACCTTTCTCGCCCTTAAGAAGATGATGAATAAATTTTGAATCTTGAAGTACCGTATCTAAGTGTAATTGGAGCATTAATGTATCTTGCAAATTGTACTTGACCTGATATTTCATTTTCAGTTAAGTTATTAACAACATACAGTTCTGCACCAACTCAAAAGTATTGGAATTGGGGCAAACATATCTACGCTACCTTCGTGGAATATATGACATGAGATTATATTATCCAAAATGATTGAATTCTCAATTAATTAGTTATGCAGACTCAAGTTACCTTTCTGATCTACATAAAGAAATCATAAACATGATACCTATTCACTTGTGGTGGTATTGTTATTTCATGAAAATTTGTCAAACAAACATTAGTTGTCACTTCTTCCAACCACTCAGAGATTATTGAAATTTATGAAGCAAGCTGTAAATGCATTTGGTTAAAATCAGTAATTTAACACATTCGAGAAAGTGTGGCTTATCCACAATAAAAAAATAAGCCAACAACATTATATGAAAATAATGCAGATTGTATTACACAAATCAGGAAAAGCTATATAAAAAGTGATAGAGCCAAACATATTTTATTAAAATTCTTTTATACACATAAGTTCTAGAAGAATGGTGATATTGATGTCAAGAAAATACGATCATGTGATAATTTGGTGAATATATTCACTAAGACATTATTAACTACAACATTTAAGAAGTTAGTATACAACATTGGAATGCGTCAATTCAAAAATCTTTCATCATAAAATATTGAAACTCTAAATACTTTTGAGGGGGAGAAAATACTTATACGGATTGTATTCTGTTTCTTTCGTTAAGGTTTTTTTTCATTGGGTTTTCCTTTACAAGGTTTTAACGAGTCAATCCTAAAGCATTCTAAGATAAACAAGAATGTTGTAATCTTTTTCATCTTTATTAATTTTTTCCTTCATTTTTTCTTTGGAAATGTTTTAACGAGACATGTTCATTGTGTATAGTCATTAAAGGGCAAAAAGAGTGTTATAAATGCATACATGAACTTAGTGGTTGAACATTTAGATTACACCTCTTAGAAATCTAGGTCATTCATGCATATTCTTAGAATTTCTAAATTCATAAATATATCTTATTAATTCATATATTATAATTTCATATTATTTATTAGCCTATACTTTTAGAAAATTATCTTATACAACATAAAAAATTCAAAATGAATAACCCAAAAAAATTAAATCTTATACTGTAATCTTTCAAGTTTTTCACTATTTTCATTTTTCAACAAGTATGTTTTTATATTTCATTATATTTTTTTTTTAAAGTGTAGTTTTTATGATAAGTAATGATATCTATACAACATATTTTACAATATACTTTATAATATCTATTATAAAATGAGAATATTTTTATAAAATGATATTATTTTTATAAAATATTTTATAAAATTATTTTTTATTTTAATATTTAATTACGTAATGTATTGTAAAACATGAGGTGTGTTTATTTTGTGGCTACGAAGGAATTGAATTTCACAGGGATTTTGGAATCCTAGGCACAGATTTTGTGGGCAAAATGACATGATAGTAGTCTATCGGGGGACCACACACATGGACTTCATTTTCAAACATAAATCCGACAACCACCGAATCAAAACTTAAAACAAAGCAACACAGACGGCTTTTATTTTCGCAGTTAGTACTTTGTCTTTGCACCTACCGGTAACTGTAAAGTGTAAACTCCAAAGGACGTTTGTTTAAAAGCCGTCTCAGATTCCGAAATCCCATCAACACCAAACCCCACCATTCCTCCTCTGCTCACGTCCTTCCTCTCCTATAAGTAAAGTATATCCCAAATTATAGAGCAAAGAACTAATATTTATTTATAAAAAAAAAAATCCAAAAAGTAAAAACAAATCATAATAATAATAGAAATGTGAAAGTCAAATACAAAACAGATATTTTCCTGTTTTTGAGTTTCAGATCATGCTTTCCGGTTTTTGGGTCTGTAAATTTCCAGGTTTTAATCCGAAGACGACTAGGGTTTAAGTGGCGATGTCTGTAGGAGTTTGCGGGAAGCGTGTTGGATTCGAAGAGATTTTCGGATCTTCGTCTCCGACGTCGTGCTCCGCTGCTAAGAGACCTAGGTGGTCGAGTTTCGGATCCGGGTCCGAAGACACGGTCTCTCTTCTGCTTCAAATGTTCCCTGACTTGGACCCTGAGGTATTTTTTCTGTGATTTTTAGATATTTTGTTATTTCTTTCCCTAGAATCAAACACCCTGCAGCTAGAATTTTTATTGCACATTAGAAAGAGTTGTTCTTGTTTAAATCAGTAATATTATGCTTTGGTGTTGCGTATGAATTGCATTTCGTCAAATTTATAATTCCTTAAAAAATATGCTAACATAGCGGTTTTTCTTCACTTTGTAATAAAAATGGAATTTTATTATCAGTGGTTTTCTGGACTCGAGATGTTTGGGGTGTGCTAAACCATATTTAGTTAGCACTAATGTTGTTACCTATACTGGTATAATTATATACATTTCTTGCATTCTTGATATCCAGAAATATGCAATTAACGCGTGCTTTATTGGGAAAAAAAAAAAAAAGGAAGATGTTGGCCAGAGATAGGAGAATATGTCAGAGTTATCACTTTTCTAGTAAAATTTCTTGAAGTTTAGATTTAATGGTCTGAATATTTTCTTTTTCTTTGTATTAGTTGGTGGAAACAGTTTGTAGAAATCACAATCATAAGGTTGAAGATGCTATTGAGAGTCTACGTGCACTTTCTTTTACTGATGTTAGTGCAAGAAATCAATCACAAAGCTTCGATTCCACAACTTTTGTTAATTGTGGTAACGTTCCTGGTCAAAGCACAGCTACCTGTAAGTTGTTTATCATATTTTCCTTAATTAGTTTTCTTAGCCATTGGATTAATTTCCTTAAATGTATCTGCGGTAGGCTTAGACCACGTTTCCTTCTTTTGGATGTGTATTAACCAGGCAGTCATATATCAGATCAGCAAGTTGAAGATGTAAAGGAAATGAGATCAACCATTAGTTATGGAAATTCGATAGACAGTTCCAAATGGGTGGATTTGTTCGTGCACGAGATGATGAATGCAACAGATTTTGATGATGCCAGGGGCCGTGCAGCAAGAATTCTGGAGGCTTTTGAACAAAGTATAACTGCTCCCTCGAAGGCATCAGAGGAGGTAATAAAAGGCGTACTTCTCTAAATCTTCTCTGTATGAGGGGGATACCAAATTGTAATGCTCCCTGCTGTTTCAATTATGTATAATTACCTCTGTACTCTTATCTTCATGGAGCAGCTGGAGCATGCTTCTTTAAAGGAACATCTGCAGAGCTTGTTAAATGACAATCAGATTTTAAAGAGAGCGGTTGCAATCCAGCACGACCGCAATTTGGAGCATGAAGAGAGGACAAAGGGAATAGAACAGCAAAAACATTTGTTAAGCCAGTATCAAGAACAACTTCGAAGTCTCGAGGTGACCTTTTACCTTCTTGTCATTTCTGCAACATTTGAATGATTTAATATCGTATTTAGCATTGGTCAAATAGTATTGAGCTTGAATATTTTCTTGAGTCTGGATAGGAATCAACCTACATTTTGCTTTAGGTTCCCACTTGACATGTTTAATTTCAGGGAAGGCGTGCTTCTCCTCTCTTCCTGTCTATAGTATGTATGCCCTAGGCTTTGTCATGATGGTACTTCTGCTCTTCCGAGAGTAATATGGATTGTCTGAAGAATATTATAGCCAAGAAGTTTCAGAACTAGATCAATTGTCCATATTGTTGCCCAGTGTTGTTTTATTGATAGGCAACATTGAAATTTGGGACAAGTAGTGGGTTTGATTGTGTGTCATCATATGTTTTGGCTTCAAACTCAATAATTCATCATGCTGATAGATTAGAACAACAAAATCATACGGATAAATTGTCCTTGAGCTTCCCTGAGTAAGTAGGAACTCTTATATGGGGATCCATGACATTTTTACACTAGGTGACCATAAGAGGTGACAGTAATTTCTTCTTTTGATACAGCTTACCAACTACAGCTTGAAGCTTGATCTACAGAGGGCACAAGGGCAATTTCACCCATACTGAGGTTGTGTGTGTTTCATCACTTGATTTGCTGTTTCCCATTATATCTATTTAGTTTTTTTTTCTATTTTAATATCACAGAGTATTGAGCATCATTAAGACCCATACAGTATTGTAGTGCGTTCAGCCATTACCTAAATCCAAGCCAAGCACACTTTGGCAGTTTGTGTGGAAGTTTCAGTATAGCTAATTAATGGTTTAGTGTGATACAAGTATTTTATTTCTAATGTGAAAAGCGTTCTTTCCAATTTCCCTTGGAACTTTTAGTCCATAGCCCATCTTAGTTGTTGCTTGTTTGATGAAAACTGAAGAAATTTAAGGTTGGAAACAAGCTGGGTTTGTGTAAACCATGAAAATAGGAAAGAGTTATTCTGCACCGCAGCCCTACACCACACACCTGTTGTGTAGAATTTTTCCTACTTATCATTGCACCCTTCAACTATGGGTAT
Source organism: Juglans microcarpa x Juglans regia (assembly GCF_004785595.1). Lineage (NCBI taxonomy): Eukaryota > Viridiplantae > Streptophyta > Magnoliopsida > Fagales > Juglandaceae > Juglans > Juglans microcarpa x Juglans regia. Next base: position 30,762,886 of record NC_054602.1, on the reverse strand, counting down.
TGACGCATTGCACCCTTCAACTATCAAAAAATTATAATAACACTTTCATTGAAATAGGTGAAAATTGATTGTGGTGACACAATCTCAACTGCCACAAACAGTGCATATTGCAATTTTTTGATAGTTTAAAGGTGTGATGTGTTAATGTTAAGAGTTTGGAGTATAAAACGTTTTTTAGTTTAATGGTGGAAAGCGTACTTGCCTCAACATATTTATCACGCAAGTAGCTTGTTCATTCAAGCCAGGTCTTTTTCAGGCCCGAAACAAATCCGGGCCAATACCTGCATAGAAAAATCGGGATACACTTGGTCCTTTTTTTTCGATTTGAATGTTTTGATGTTTCTTTTTTTCTTTTTTCTTTTTTGTTCTTTTCTAGCAACTAAATGGATAGAACTCAAAAGAAAAATGCATATTGTATCTAATGAATCATCCATTTTATGTTTTTTTTTTTTTTTTTTTTATACTCTTCTCCATGTGGCTTTTTATTGGTGTTAAGGAACATGTAGGCTTTGATTTAAAAAATTAAATAAATAGAGTTTGAATGGTGTATCAACATTTTTTTTCATGAAAAAATATTCATAATATGTAGGCTTTGATTAAAAAAAAAAAATTTGAGCGCAACCAAGAACCCAGATTCTGGGTTTTTAAAAATCGGCTTCAATCCGGTTTACGTGGTTCAATTCGAAACACCAAGGATGACAAACAAATAAAAGCAAGCAACGATCAAAATGACACAACACATAATTTTTCAGCAATGTGCTTACGTTCACCAAGCAGCATAAGTTTTATTAATTCAGAAGAAATTACAATCACTCAATTTCAATTCATATTCTCGAGGACTTTTTTTCCCCTCATATGCACTCAAACTTTACCTCTTTTGTTCTCACTAAACACTGTTGAAAAATGTGTAAAATAAAGTCAAAATATGACATATAAATACAAACGGCTGGAAACCCTAATTTAGCAAAAATTTGGTCCTTCGTTCAAGTGAATATTAGGGTTTGTGTCTCGTTCAAGTCTACTCACGCGAGACTCGAGCAAACTCACGGGTTGAGTTTCGCTTGAGCCCACTGTTGAGCGCAACTCGAGTTCATTGTAGAGCGCACCTCGAGTGAAATCATGAATTAAGCTTCGCTCGTGTGCTAGGTCGAGCGACAATTTAGCGAACTTTCTATTTCTCGATTTCTTGCTTACTATCAACTCTCCTCATCCAACTCAACAATCTCCATCTTAGAGACTGATTCTCCACATGCCACCCATTGTTTCCAACCAAGCCCTACCACCCCTGCAGCTTACAGCTCTTGTCTTCAAGCCAGAAGATGCATTGAAGTCGAGTCTGACTTCAGTCTCCCACGTACATCGCCCTAGTCAGCACATCCACTGGGCGACTCACAACTCCCACTACACTAAGAGTATCCAGTCTCGAATCGATCCTGGCAACCTCAGCCAACTTCCCCAAGCTTACATGAGGAACAACAAGATTAACTCCATTTTGCTTCATCATCTGTTTCGCACGATCAAGCCTGCATTTTTGCACTCCTGTATTTCCCTACACATCACTGGACTCTGATGTTAAATGCAAAGAGTTAGATCTCTTACCATGCGCCAAGACCAACGCACACTTAGTGATCTTCCACGCTCATCCAAATAACACTACTGCATAACTGTTATCATCAAGTTGTCCCATAAAGATTAAGTTTTTCTTCATATCTAAAACTTGTCTGACTTGCTCTAAATTCCACACACCCTTGTTTGAAAGTGTGATGCGCACATTACCCACTCCTACTACATACAATGTCTCTCCATCAGCCGCATACATATTTTCAAAATCATCAGTAACATAATTTTGCATGATCTCTCGATATAAGGTGCTATAGAACGAAGTCTCTGAATCTAACACACAATCATCAATCAGACTGTGCACTACAAGAATTAAGATATCATGTATTTCTTCAGCCACAACATTCACAGCGTCATTCTCAGCACTTTCTTGATTTCTACAGTCTCTCTTGATGTGGCCAAGTTTGCCACAACTCCAGCACATGATCTGCTACCTAAATCTTGTCTTGCTTTTGCCATAACTCTTAGAGCTTAACTTGTCATGTATTCTGTCTCGATTGTCAACGTTCAGGGCCGACCCCGAACCTAAGAACTCACCAAAGCCTTTTCTACGTACCTTTTCAGCAAGGGTCATGTCACGCATGTCATCGTAATTCAGTCTCATCTTGTCGGCTGAACTACTCACTGTCATTCTTATGGCCTCTCAGCTATTTGGCAATACTGCCGACAAAATCAACGCTCTGATCTAATCATCAAATTAAATCTCTACAAAATATCATTGATTTGTGATCGTATTGAATTCATTCAAGTGTTGGGTCACAGACATATCTTCTGACATCTTTAGATTGAACAATTTCTTCATTAGATGCACTTTGTTATTTGTTGATGGTTTTTCATACATACTTAACAAAGCCGCCATGAGATCCATCATGGTTCTCTCCTTAATAACATTGTGCGCCACTGTTCTAGATAGGGTTAGCTGAACAACCCCCAAAATCTGTCGATCTAACAAATGTCATTCAGAATCGTCCATGCACTCCGGCTTCTTTCCCAACAGTAGAAGATAAAGCCTCTTCCCATAAAGATTGTTCTCGATCTGCATCCTCCAATACCCAAACTCAGTGCCATCGAACTTCCCAATCTCGAGTGCTTTTAATTTGTCTCTAGCCATCGTTGTCCTTCAGATCCGACTTTGGCTCTTAATACCAATTGTGTGCAAAACACACACCAACGATGACAAACTAATAAAAGCAAGTAACGATCAAAATCACACAACACACAATTTATGTGGTTCGGCAACATGCCTACGTCCACAGAGCTGTAGAAGTTTTATTAATTCAGATGATATTACAATCACTGAATCTCAACTCACATTCTCTAGGGCTTCTCTCTCTCTCTCAATATGCACTCACACTTTGCATCTTTTGTTCTCACTGAAAATTGCTGAAAAACGTGTACAATAAAGTCAAAATATGACATATAAATAGAAACAATGCTGGAAACTTTAATCTGGAAAAAACTGGGTCATTCGTTGCATCGAGCGCGCCTCGATCGAATAGCCAATCAACATTGGCTCAAACAATGTGTCGAGCGCAGCTCGAGTGAACACTAGGGTTTGTATCTCACTCGAGCTCACTGTCGAGTGCACCTCAAATGAATTTATGGGTTGAGCTTTGCTTGAGCAGTAGGTCGAGCGACAGTCGAGCGAACTCTCTGTTTCTCGATTTCTTGATCACTGACCAGTCTCCACATACAACCTAACAAATATTTGTGAAAATATGATACATTCATACTTATGCATATGACATGTATGATTTATACAACTTTGACTTTTGTTATCTTATCTTATTTGGTTAACATGCATTAATCCTGAGGTGGTACGAGGATGATGGGTAAGAGTCGACCAGTGGTTTCCATGACTGTCCCAATGGTTTCCTATGAGTTGGGTGGCGTTGGAGACGTAATGGGTCACTGGGTATCTCAGGTTCACGCATATGGGGCTCGTCCTTGTTTTTTATTATCCTTAGCAAGGCGGGGTGTACTGTTTTGGTGGTTCCAAAGGCTGGTGCTTGTGGTTACGAGTAGGAGTTGGGCAACATAACTTTTTGGCGTGGTTGTGGTTTTGCTGGGCAATGGCACCTTCATGAATTGAGGTGTCTTTCGATTAGAGAAAAGCAAAGGAGAGAGAGAGTGAGTGAGAGGGTGGACGTTAAAAGCTTGCCTGTGTGTTAGGTGTCAACAACGTTGCTCGCCCTATTCTCTAAGGAAAACTCTTGTTGAAGGCGACTTTGTGCACCGATGCGCACCAAAAGCTGACGTGGAAGCTGGGTTTAAATTGAAAATGAAACGATGCGTGTTGATGGAAGGCGGGCCATATAAAACCCAATTTTGTGGGACTATGGTGATTGGGAATAAGGGTGTGGTTACCAGATAAAGAAGAAGACATAAATTCAAGCACGAGAAGTGAGTGGGCGAGGGTCATTTTTCTGAGTTTTTTCCTTTCGACGAGAGAGATTGAGGTTTTTAAGTTATTGATAGTTCTATTATATCTGTATTAGGTACTGAAAAATGAGTGGATTGTGATTCCACTCCATGATTCTCCAATCCTAAATGAGACGAGAGACAGGGCATTTCTTTATATATAGAGTGAAAATGGGAAAAACTGTTATTCAAAAAATGTGGATACGTTGCTTTTTGGATTTAGTTGCCCACTAAATTTATTTATTGGTGGGTTTTGTGAGATTGTTAACTGGGATGATCGATAACATTCCTATAAATAAATCCATGGAAGAAGGGATCGCATCTGAGCACCATGGAAGAATGGGAGCTGTGGCTTCTTGGCTTTGGCGAGTGCAGAATAGAGATAAGTTACCTTTCAATTTTGAAGATAGAACAATGCAACCCATATCCACTTTAGTGTACCTACGAATGAGTAACAAGTGTGGGGGGAGGTGGTTGGGACTGTGAAATTCAGAATAGGGAATGGTTTGTGGACTAGGAGCAGGACTAGACAGTAATACTAAACAAAAAGCCACACCTCTCTGCTTTTTTGCTGAATGGTGAAGGGAACGAAAATCAAAAATTGTGAAAATGGGAAGCGGAGGGGAGACGAAGACGATCCAGTCTTCTTCTTTCGTTTTCATCTTTTGCTTTTTCTCTCTTTATTTTAATAAAAAAACTAAATATTTCCACATCATCTTTGGTACACGTTTGGTACAAAATTGCTTGTACCTAGTGTTTCTCATCTATCTCAATTATGCTGCATGACAGTCAATTACGCGTACTCGTTGTGCACTCCGTCATTTCAGTGGCAATACTCGGCAGTTATTTTATATTAAAAAAAAAAACGCAGCCAATCACATCAATTTGTACTAAAAGAATACACAAAAAAATATACAAAAATAACTGTATATATAATTAAATTATTTTTAATCTTTTTTGGCTTGGTGGTTTCCAGCAGTTTGTAGCGTTCCCTTTATCTTCGACCGACTCCGAATGGTTTAATAGTTACTGACGACCATGTGAGTTGTGTGCTGGAATTTTGGAAGGAAAGGGGAAGTGAAATAAACGTGAGAAAATGACTCGATTAAGATAAATCACATTGCTACGTAAAATCTCGAGAATAATCGAGATAATCCTTCTTTTTTTTTTTTAAGCCGAGATAATCCATTTATTTAGGGAGAAAAGGATCCGATAGAATTATCTTTAAAATTAAAGAGTTACAAATTACAATGGAGTTTCCCTAAAATTTCGAAATAATAATATAATAAAAATAAAAATAAAGTCTTATAGTGTTTTTATCGGCTTTCCATCACTCAGCGGGATGGAAGCGGCTGCTTAGATTTCGTCCAACCAACAAATGTCGTGAGCCAAACCAAAGAGTTTCATAAACAACAGCAAGTTCTCCTTTCAAAAGTTGGTATACCTCGCAATCCAATTAATGGTTTAACCGATCACCCTCTTGCAGGTGGGAAATGTTGGTAAGTTTCTGGAGATGCCGACTGTCCTGGAGGAGTTCTTGGCCTCGCATATTCAGCAAAAATTACCCATCCATCAAGAAACTGCAACACCAAGCACAGCAATAAAACATTGACTAAGTTTGTGCCAAGAAGAAATCTAGTCAAATTGCACCTACAATACAATGGCAAAAAACTGGTTTGGTCTGACATTGTAGACAAAATCAAGCATCCTCGTGTGTGTGTGTGTGTGTGTGTGTGTGTGTGTGAGAGAGAGAGAGAGAGAGAGAGTGAGAGAGAATCCAACTTTGGTCCAACGAAATTCCATGGCAAAACTTCCAAGCAACTCAATTCTGTGATGTAATCAGTACTACCAAAAGGAAAGCTCTCAATCTCAATTAGTTGGTATTGCTATAACAACTTTCAAGTCAACAGACATTTCTTGTTTAAAATCCTACGGGATAATTTTCTTCCTGACTTCTAAACATCAAAACTATCCGTTAATAGCAAAAACCTAAAGGGTAAAAACAGCATAAACAACGGTCAATATGCACAAATCAGATATGTTTTCCACCAATTGCTCAAAATGGTTCAGACACCGGTACCATCTTATCCTGTTTTTTTTTTTCTTCTCTTTTTTAAATCAAGAACAGAGTCGACAGAAATTTCAAGTTAGACAGACCTGTGCATCCATCCCTTTGATTCCTTTCTCTGCATCTTCTAAGGTGGCATAATTCACAAAACCAAAGCCCTTTGAGTATCCAGAATTACGGTCCGTCACCACTCTGGCTGGAACATAGGGAATAAAAACCAAGATACGAATAACCAAGAATTCTCTATGAACAGTCAAGATCAATGATCGCAAAATGGTCATGATCAACCCAATACATGATTGAGAATTTTTTTTTTTTTTATAAGAACCCAATGCATGATTGAGAAATAACATAATAAACCTAATGGTGACTTTTATATATGTGTGTGTGTGATATTTCGGATGGGTAAAGTTGCACATGCATTAAATTTTGAACCATATTACTTAAATATTAAACAGGCTAAGTGCCAATCCAAAGACCCCAGTAAATCCCATCCAAACTCTTTTACGTTAACTACTCCAATTCCTCCACATCGAGGGCCACTTATCTGTTAAGTAACATGAGACTCATTATTTTGTAAGTGGCAAGAGACTCAATTATACTGCCCATTTGTCCTTTCCCATTTCATTATAATGCCACCATATAATTGTGTACTCAAAAGTTCCCATAAGGCCACGATGATATGTGAAGATATTTGAGACAGAAAGGAATTGTTCTGATCATTCAATTATAAGATGCCCTTATTTAACTGAATTGGAATTTCCTGGTTTGGTTAAATCATCACTCCTCCCAGACAAACTCAAGGCCTAAATCATTATGATATTCTGTAAATGGCTCAATATTGACCAAAAAACAAGGGTGAAATAGAAATCACACCTCCAAAGCAACTGACAATTTTGATATCCAAAAACTAATCGAGTTTTAGTTGTTTAGTTTGGGGTTCACGTTAACAAAATGAAAATCTTACAAAGTGAGGAATGCACTGCTTCATATACAGCAAAAAGACAGGAAAAAAAAATAATGTGGCACCAGTAAGAAACATGATATTACCGTGAACAACTTCACCAAATTTAGCAAATTCTTCCTGAAGTTTCTCTGACGTGGTTCTTTTATTAAGCCCTGAAGCACAAATGTTGAATTATTCTATGAGGCCATAATCATGCATATAACCATAATTTCCTGCTAATACTAGTATCTGCCTGGACACCAACCACGGTTAAGAATGTAATTTGGTGCACCATCCTTATAAAAAAATTGAACATGAATGAGAAAACCTACCCCTAACCCCTAACCATCCATTAGCTTTAAGCGGAAGGTATAAGGAGTCTATGAATACTAAATTTAAAAGAAGATGGAGATTTCCTCTATTACAAGACCAACTAGCTATTAGAACCCGCTTATCTTTGATTTGGGAAAAAGCTCACCATTTTACAATAACATAAAAATCCCAATTTCCAGACCTATTCAATACAACAAATCCCTTTCTTTAGAAGGCGGAATATTGGAAATCACAACTGAAATAAAAGAATCACCAGGATGAACAGAGTATCCTCTCGGCATGCAAAAAACCTCATAGAGACAAAACCCTTACCAATCAAATCAACTCATGGTAGACAGGAACACCGCCAAATAGTAATTGTGCTGAAGAAAAAAATTACCGGAGACAAATAGGGTCATCGAAGGAGCAACGGCAGGTTTATCACTAACAGTGTTAGCAACAGAGGCTGAACCAGTAGCGGTGGCGGCTGCATAGGATTGAGAAGAGAATAACGAAGTTGATAGAAACCGCCTCATGAGTCCGGGCCTGAGCGCCATTTGTAGTCGGGTTGGTCCGATGTTGTAGTAGAGCAAACAACACAGCTGTCAGGTGTAGCAGACGAAAGGGGAATGAAGTTAATGAGCCAACCAAAAACCCTAAACCCTGCTGGGTCTATGACTCTATACTCTATATATGAATTATGAATTTATTTTTATAAAAATATAAACATCAGCCGCAGCACATCGTTTGCTGGTTAAAAAAAAAAAAAATCAGGTGGGTGTGCTGCGGATATAGAATGGTTCTTTATTTTTACTTCGGGTCCGGACTGTTGGTTTGGGAGTAATGCTACCTACGACGGCAGAAAGTGCTGGGCATCTTTCTTTTTCTTTTTTTAATAAAATTTATTATTAAAAAATAATTTTTTATATAAATTTTAATTCTTTTTTAAATAAATGTGTACAACTTAAGAAGCTTAAAAGTTATAAATATAATTTATCGTTATTTTGGTAGCATAAAAACTTAGAAAACACAATAATAAGTTAAAAATGATATCTATATAATTCTTTCAAAATTTTTTATATAGTTTTTATTTAAATAAGGAATATTTTGTAAAATAACTTATAAAGTAATGTCAATTTATAGAAAGACCAATAACATAAAAAGTAATAATATAAAAAATAATTTTATTGAAAAGACTTTATACCACACATTATCATAATTTGATTACAAAAATAAAGTTTTAGATCTAAAAATTACAAATGAATTTATGCCAAAAAAAACAAAAATTGTACAATCATTAGTTTTTCTATTATGATATGCCGTATGATTCTTTATTGCAACGATTAACTTATGATTACATTTAAAGTGTGTCGAATTAGCTACCCAAAATAACATTGACATGACCTGTTTGCAATTTTCTATTAATAGACTAGTAAAATAAATAATAATACAGATATAATCTTAAAAGTTATTAAAAGTTATAATACAGATATAATCTTAAAAGTTATTAAAAGTTATTATTTTACAAAAATATCAAATATTTAAAATAAAATTACTAAAATTTGTAGATAATGTTATATCTTTATCATTTTTACGTGATGGGAGGGAAAAAGGTAACAAAAATACCTTTTATATGAAGCATAGATGATGCATATTTATTTAATTTCATCTCGAAGATCTATGAATAAGAATCCCATTATCAAAATAAGTGTAAGGAGATTTTCTCTACTTCACAAAGTCTATTGGGTCTCGGCCCAATGCCCTGCCCAAGAGTTACCAAGACCGTACAGGGAGCAATGTGTCTACCATGAAAAAGAGTTGAGTAACCAATAGTACAAGGAAAAAGAGTCTAGTAACCAATAGTATAGGTTAGCCTGACATCACATGGCCGCATTCTGAACCTGGGAACTTGCATAGGACACATCAGAAAATGCGAAAGACCCTTGATCTATTGACATCAGAACATCTACAGCTCACAAGGGGTAAAAGCAAAGTCTGGAAACCATGCCGCATTAATGGCGCTGCTGCCAAGCTACATGCCACATTGATGGTGCCATTGCAGAGTCATGCCGCATTAAAGAACTCTGACAATAGAAACAATAGGAGGGGCACGAACTCTGTGGAGACAGACACAATCTGCACCTCCCCAACCCACGGTATAAATAACAAGCTTTAAGTACGAGAAACTCTCTCTAATACCTAGACTATTTTATTTATTTACAAACTTCCAAGAATATTTACTAACTTTGACATCGGAGACTCCCTGGCCTCAAGGCTGCCCTCACCTAGCTGTCTTTCTTCATATCTTTGCAGACCCATTTCAGAATACCTGAGATGTCGCAACCTGACCCAAATGTGTGCGAAACACGACGTTAACAATAGCGCCGTCTGTGAGATCTTTATTAGGTCTTACGTATACTTCGTGCACCTGAGGCAACTCGTTCCATACAACTCGGAAGCTCACCAATATTACCAGTGGCATGGAAGCTAACCAGCAAAGGAACTAAGTTCTTAGGAGTGAAAAGGGCACAATGGAAGAAAGCTATGAACACACCTGCAAAGAGATGCCTACGAATGGCAGGGTAAGCAAGGCATATCCTGCGGAGGATGCCTGCACCTTGTCGCCAACTCCAAACTACACGAAAATCATAAGCGAAGTTTGAGATGAGCAGGGGCTCAGGAAAGTGAAACCAATGGTAAAGGGAGTTTCCCCAGTCGGTGTTTTCATTGTGACCCGATAGGCCCACAAGATGGCAGGGAGTTCTTCTGCCCACAGCCGCTTCTTGAGCATTTCCATTAGTGTTTTGTTAGTCACCTCAACTTGCCCGTTAGACTGGGAGTGTCCCAAGGATGAGTACTGAAACTCAACCCCCAATTCCCGGCACCAATTGTTGTAGTGATCAAATTCAAATTGCCTCCAATTATTCAATATGATGGTACGCAGGATGCCAAACCTGCAAACTACCATCCTCCATAGAAACCGCATGATGTTGTTCGTTGTGATCGTTGCTAAGGCCTCGGCTTCAACCCACTTGGTAAAGTAGTCCACAGCTACCACCACAAACTTAACTCCTCCTTTGCCCAAGGGAAGTGGGCCTACCAAGTCGATTCTCTATTGGGCGAAACGTCAAGGCGACGTGATCCACGTTAATTCCCCCGTTGGGCAATGGGGCATCCTGGTATATTCTTGGCACTTCCGACACTTTCGTGCATAGTACTTGGCGTCCGTAGGGCCTGAGGCCAGTAATAACCCACTTTCATTACCTTTTCGGCCAGCTCCTGTCCTCCTGAGTGATTCCCACAAATCTCTTCGTGTATTTCTATCAACATGTATTATGCTTCTTCCGAGGAGATGCACCTCAAAAGAGGCGCCGAGTGACCCCTCCGATACAAAACTCCCTCGATTAGAGTGTAGCGCGCTACTTTATTTATGATCTTGCTAGCCTCCTATCTGTCCTTTGGTACCTCATTGGTTTCCAAATATCTAATTATGTCCTCCGCCCGGTCTGGGGCTCCGGGCAGTATTTCCATTACCTCGATCCCCACAGCAGGTACTTCCACAGTTCGGATCACTGTTTGCTCTGGCAAGTCCTGTCCAAACGCCACACATGCCAACTTGTCCACTTTCTGATTTTCTGCTCTTGGCACTTGCTGAATTTGAAAATACTTGAAATGGGTGAGCACGACCTCTACTAGCGCTAAATATTTTTTCAAATTTTTGCTTTTAACGACAAACTCTCCTCGCACTTGATTTACCATTACTTGAGAATTGGCTCGTACTTCAATCTCGGTGGCACCTAGAAACGTGGCTACCATTAGCTCTGAAAGTAGCGCTTCATACTCCACATCGTTGTTTGTGGTTTTGAACGCCAATTTGATGGCGTAGTTGTACTCCTCTCCCTCGGATGTGACGATTTGCACTATCACTCCCCCTCCAGGCTGGCAAGATGAGCCATCAACGAAAACTTGCCAGGATTTCACAGAAGGTGCATCATTGTTCTCTGCCGAGAAACCAGTAAACTCAGTAACAAAGTTGCTAGCACTTGCTCTTTGATGGTGTTCCACGGTGCATAGTCGATGTCAAACTCACTCAACTCTACTGCCCAATACATGAGCCGGCCTAAGGCGTCCGGACGTTATAACACCTTTTTTAGGGGGATTTCTATGAGGACTCTTACTGGGTGAGCTTGAAAGTATGGGCGTAGCTTGCGTGTTGTTACTACCAGCGCAAAGGCTAGTTGCTCTATACGGGGGTACCTATCTTCGACCCTGCGATATGCCCGACTGGTGTAGTAGACCAGCCTTTGGACCCCATCCTCCTCGTGCAATAACGCCGATGAGGCAATTTGAAGGGAGACCGCCAAGTATAGGGTCCTTGTTTCTCCACACCGGGGTTGGCTGAGGAGTAGTGTGCTCGTGAGATACTTCTTGAGGGTTTCGAAGGCCTGGTCGCACTCGTCATCCCATGCATGTGCTTTCTGCAAGACTTTTAAGAAAATTAGACACTTGTCGGTGGATCTTGATATAAACTTGTTGAGAGCGGCCACTCACCCAGCCAGCCTTTGTACCTCGTTTATGTTTTGGGGTGGGGCCATGCTGAGGATGACCTCCACCTTCTCGGGGTTGGCTTCGATTCTGCGTTTGGACACCATGAATTCTAAGAACTTTCCTGATCCGACACCAAAAACTCATTTTGGTGGGTTCAGCTTCATTTGATACTGTCGTAGTATCGTGAAAGCTTCCCTTAAGTCGTTCAAGTGCTATGCTATGGTCCCGCTTAACCAGCAGGTCATTCACGTAGACATCCATGTTTCTTCCTATTTGGTTTTTGAATATACGATTAACCAATTGCTAGTAGGTGGCGCCCGTGTTCCTAAACTAGAAAGGCATCGTATTGTAACAATATAAGCCTCATTCAGTGATAAACGAAGTCTTCTGTTCGTCTTCAGGGTTCATACGAATTTGGTTATACCCAGAGTAGGCATTCATAAAACTGAGCATACGGTGACCCGTCGTGGAGTCGACAATCAGGTCAATGCGAGAAATGGGAAGCTGTCATTCGGGTGGGCTTTGTTGAGGTCGGTGAAGTCAATACACATTCTCCACTTGCTGCTCGGCTTCTTTACGAGCACTAGGGGTGTGCAAAATTCTGAGAATTCCGACTCCGTCCGACCTCCGCTCCGACGCCGACTCCGACGGAGTTGGAGTTGTCGGAATTCGGAGTCGGAATTCAGAACTACTCCAACTAGTGATTCGGAAGCGGAGTCGGAGTCGGAGCTCCAGGTAGCTCCGACTCCGACTCCGAAATTTTTTTTTAAACCCAGCGGTAAAACGACGTCGTTTTACAGCTGGGTTTAAAAAAAAAATATTGAACGACACCGTTCCACTTAATATGGAACGGCGTCATTTTATATGGCTTCCTAAGGAAGCCTTCTCCCCTTCTTCTTCCTTCTCCAGTTCTTCTTCTTCTTCCTTCTCCCTTCTCTCTCGCGTCTCCCGTCCCAAACTCCCAGTGACTGAACCATCCATTCTCTCTCGCGTATTCCGTCCTAGTGCCAGCGTGCCGCCGTTCGTCGTTGCTCCTCCGTGCCGCCGTTCCTCGTTGCTCCTCTACTCATCTTCCACCTACGGTGAGCCCTAAATTTATGAGCCCTAAATTTAATTCAAGCACGTCTCTTATGAATTGGAGCCTGCAGTTGTGATTCTTGTGAATTGGTTGTATTGAATATTCAATATAGTCCCAACACGGCGCTCAAAACCCTGAATTTTACATTGTATTGCAGACTTGCGCTCGAGCGAGGTGTCGAGCGCAAGTCGAGCGCACGTTGTATTGAACATTGGCTCGAGCGCCATGTCGAGCGCGCGTCGAGCGAACCTCTCTGGATGGGTTTTGCTCGAGCGTTACGTCGAGCGCACGTCGAGCGAACCTCTCTGGATGGATTCTGCTCGAGCGCCATGTCGAGCGCACGTCGAGCGAACCTCTCTGGAGTCTGGAATCCAGACTCTGGATGGATTCTGCTCGAGCGCCATGTCGAGCGCACGTCGAGCGAACCTCTCTGGATGGGTTTTGCTCGAGTGTCAAGTCGAGCGCACGTCGAGCGAACCTCTCTGGATGGATTCTGCTCAAGCGCTATGTCGAGCGCACGTCGAGCGAACCTCTCTGGATGGATTCTGCTCGAGCGCCATGTCGAGCGCATTTCGAGCGAACCTCTTTGGATGGGTTCCGCTCGAGCGCACGTCGAGCGCATGTCGAGCGAACCTCTCTGGATGGTTTCCGCTCGAGCGCACGTCGAGCGCACGTCGAACGAATATCTCTGGATGGGTTCCGCTGAGTCGAGCGCAAGTCAACCGAACCTCGATGTAATAATACATCGATACAATAATATATTATGATACAATAATACATGTCCTATTGTATAATACAATAGCCTAGTTTATTTTTAAACTAATTTTTTGCTTCTAATTTAATTTTTTCAGCTTCATTGATTGTGATATGGATCCTAGACATAGTGGAGATGATCGTCCACAAAGGAATGTGGCGGATGCCAATGCTACAACTCCTACACCGGTGGGTACTTCCACCCCTAGAGCCACATCTAGGGCAGCTACATCTAGAGCAGCTACATCTAGAGCAGCTACATCTTGTGCGAGTAGTCGACTCCCACTCCCAGTTGATATAGAGGATGAGGATATGTTCAACGAAGAGGAGGAGATGCCCATTGAGCAAGATCAACCACCACGACCTTCTAAAAAGAGGTCGTGGACATGGGAGCATTTCACCAAAATTCCTGGTGAAATTGCGAACCCAGTAGCAAGATGCCATTACTGTGGATCACTTTGTAGATGCCATTCGAAGAAGCAAGGTACCAGTGTGTTAATAGCACATCTAAATGGTTGTCAATGATATAAGATAGCGAAGGGATTGCAAGCCACTGATCAGACCAACCTCAGTTACCAAACTTCGACAGCCACTGATGGTACACAGACTAAGAAATTGGTCATCCCTCAATACAGTGAGAAGATGTTGAGGGACATGCTTGCAGAGATGATAATTACTGATGAGATGCCATTTACCACAGTCGAGAAAAGAGGCTTTCGAAAGTTTCTAAATTTTGTTGAGCCACGATTTCCCATTCCATCACGGTATACAGTGATGCGAGATTGTATGAAGAGGCATGCGAAGGACAAGGAGGAGATGAGGAAGATGTTTATTACCACTGGCCAGAGAGTGTCTTTTACGACTGACACATGGACTTCCATACAGAACGTCTGCTACATGTGTATCACAGCACACTACATTGACAGTAAGTGGATTTTGCATAAAAAAATATTGGTTTTAAAGAAATTGTGGATCATAAAGGTGCATCCATTGGGGAGAAGATGGATGATTGTTTAAAGGACTGGGGAATTCGAAAAGTGCTGTGTATTACAGTTGACAATGCCAGTGCGAATGAAACAGCAATTGATTGGTTTAAGCGGAACACGACGGTGAGAGATGATGTCATTCGGGCCCACGAGTTTATTCACGTTCGATGTTGTGCTCATATCATTAACCTCATAGTTGTTGAGGGATTAAAAGAGGTTCATGATTCCATAACCCGAGTCCGCAACATTGTACGATATGTGAGGGGTTCCCCTCAAAGGCTTGCCAAGTTTAAGGCAATAGCAGAAGATCTGAAGATTGAATGTTCTAGTATGTTGTGCTTGGACGTTTCGACTCGATGGAATTCTACATACATGATGTTGGATGTGGCACAGAAGTACCAAAAAGCATTCGAGAGGATGGAGGTCGAGGATGGGGGTCTGAGGTATGCTTTGTTGGAGCCAGCAGGACAGGGGCTTGGTGCGCCGGACGCACATGATTAGACCAGTGTGAGTTATTTTGTTGAATTTTTAAGAACTTTTTATGAGATAACCATGCGGCTATCTGGATCCAAATATACGACTGCGAACTCATTTTTCAACGAGCTCTCGGAGCTTCACTTCCAGTTGGAAAATAGTTGTACTGACTCTGCTGGATTGTTATCTGCTATGGCTATGAGGATGAAGATCAAATATGATAAATATTGGGGGAATATTGAGAAGATAAATAGATTGCTATTTGTGGCTGTGATCCTTGATCCCCGAGTTAAGTTTGCCGTTCTAGAATTTTGGATAAATTCCGTCCTCGGGGCAGTGAAGGCTGCAGAGTTTATTAAATTGCTAAAAAGTGATGTTGATGACTTATATCATCACTACAGTACTAGTGCTCAGCCTTCATCCGCAGTTGGTAGCTCCTCACATTCGAGGCCGACAGGATTGACAGTTTCCTCAGGTGATACTGACCCATCTGTAGGGGTTAGAGGCAATCGTATTATACAGCAGTATCATCAACTCATGTCAACAAGGAATATTATACATTGTATATCTGAGGTTGAACGATATTTTATGGAAGCTGTCGAGGCACCTAGTGATGTATTTCAGTTATTAACTTGGTGGAAAGTTAATTCCACCAAGTATCCAGTCCTTTCCCGTGTGGCCCGAGATGTGCTAGCCATTCCTGTCACTACAGTTGCCTCAGAGTCGGCATTTAGCACTGGAGGTCGCGTGTTGGATGCTTATCGGAGTTCATTGTCACCGTCAACCATGGAGGCCCTCGTTTGCACACAGAATTGGATAAGTGAAACGCCTATTGGACTAGATACCGTTGGCGTTGATGCCGAGAGCTATAGGCTTGAATCGGGTAAGTTTATATGCTTTTAAATGATGATTTAATTATTTTTAATGTTTCTAACTTCTAATTTTTATGATTTTATAGATCTAATTGTGAACCCTAACATAATTACCGATGATTGAGAGTCTGGAACGGACGCTACTTGAGAGTTGGGATGGAGTTGGGAGAGCCTCCTTTCTTGGTAAGAATAAAATTATTCTTTTACCGTATTCAATTTTTTATTATCAATTTTTTTTCATCTATTGATTGCTACTTTCTATCTTCATTTCAGGCATGACCAATGGAACAAAAAGTATTTGACTGAAATCCGTGTTTAATCGAATTGTAGTTATATTTTAAATTATAGTCATATTGTTATTACGTTATAAATGAGACTGTTATAACTTATGGCTACATCATACATGTTATTTACTTTTTAAACTATTTATATAGTTATATTTATGTAGTTATATCCCGAGCAAAGACGTGAGATAAGTACTCTTTATTCTATAATTTCTATTAGTACTTATTCATCCTCTCTCAAACGTTTAGAATTTATTATCCAACTGAAATTAATCGAATTATAGAAATTCGTACCATCATTCTTTTTTATAAAATTTTAAATTTATGTAATTTTCAACTCATGAGTCATGAGCACTTTTAATGCTAAATTTCAGGCGGACATAAAACAATTAAAGATATAATCAAAATTCAGTAACAAAATCAGAACGAATATTTAAATTATTGAGAACTCTTGAATAAACCAAATATTTGTAGATCGTTTCACTTTTTAAAAAAATATATATGTTGCTCACTATCTGAAACGAAATTGAACAATAAAATTTAAATAATAATAAAAAAAAGAACAAAATTTTGTTTGGAGTTCGGAAATTTTATTCGGAGTCGGAGCTCCGATCGGAGTTCGGGGCTCCGACCTCCGTTCGGAGTTCCGATCGGAGTTCGGGGCTCCGACCTCCGATCGGAGTTCGGAGCTCCGACCTCCGATCGGAATCGGACTCCGACTACGTTCGGAGTCGGAGTCGGAGGGAAAATTCGACTCCGACTTTTGTCGGAGTCGGAGGTCGGAAATGCCAACTCCGACTCCGTCGGAGTTGGAGCCCACCCCTAACGAGCACTACGTTGGACAACCACTTCGGGTTATGGCCTTCTCGGATGAATCTCGAGCTCAACAGACAGTCCACTTCCTAGGCTATGGTGATGTTCTTTTTTGCACTGATGCTTCGACGCTTTTACGTCACTCCTTTGGCCTTTGGATCTATACTAAGGTTGTACTATATGACTTTGAGCGCTATTCAAGGTATATCTCGCGGCTCTAGGCAAATACGTCTTGGTGCTCGGCAAGAAGTTGCAGTATGGCACTATGGGTTTCATATGTCATTTTGCTGCTAATCCTTGCCTAGACTTCTAGTCAATCTGGGTTGAGAAGGATGAACTCCAATGGCGGGCGGGAGCGGGTCCAAACTACTCAAACAACCAACCTCCCCACAAAGAATGATTGGTGTGCAGGTGGCTCAACCTCTTCGTCTGGGAGAGTGGGACCAGCCTCCTCGGCAGCTCGAATAATTTACTCCAACCCCCATCATGACAAAGGAGCGGATCAACCTACCTCCCCACAAAGAATAATTAGGGTTATAAGACTATCGATTTGGTCTGGTCTAGATGGTTCGGGTCGATAGTCTTATAACCCTAATTATAATTCTGATTTATAATTATGGTTTTGATATATGAACTATCATTTTTTTTACCCTACATTCCAAATTATTAAAAAAATTAATTTACACTTTAAATTACATGTATCTTTAATTTATATCATTGAATAAGACATGCCCTGTAAAATGAAAAGTATTTTTATTCCGCCTCATCTTTTAAATCCATTGATAGGATATTGCATTTTGATACTCATCACTACAAGAAATCATGTGTTTTTTTAGCGATTTTAAGATTGCAGTAAAAAAAAATTACCACAAATAGTCCTTATTTGCAATGATTTTTGGGTCGTCGCTGAAATCCAACGCAATGTATAGGAAATGTTGATGCTGAATTTACTGTTCACTTATTTACAGTGACTTTTCTACTTTTTTCAGCAATTTTTTATCGTCACAAATGAAATTTATGATCATCATTTCAGATTTTCAACCTTCGATCATATTGATCATATTTCAATAAAAAGTTATTAAAAAATTTTAAAATATAAGTAATATGAAAAATATTAATTATATTTTAAAAAAACTTATTTACCTACGTGTTAATTATTAATATTTTAAAAATTATAAAACTTTCAATTTAAAACTTGAGTTTAAAAAAGAAAATAACAAAATAATCTTTTATAAATTTTTTATAAATTAAAAATTATAAAAGTTTCAATTTAAAACTTGAGTTTAAAAAAGAAAATAACAAAATAATCTTTTACAAATTTTTTATAAATAAAATTATAAATAGTACTATTTAAATAATATTACACTCTAAAATTATTAAATAAATAATCTATTCCAAATTTCTAATAATTGAACTCGAGATCAAAACCAAATCGATCTACTAAGATGAATCGAACCGAGTGTGGGCCGAATCGAGCACCCATAGCGATCCCAAAGACATTTCGGTCTGGTGTAAGGCTGCGTGTGAATGTTGAATTGAATTGAATTGAGTTGAGTTGAGTTGAGATAAAAGTTAAAAATTTAATAAAATATTATTAAAATATTTAATTTTAATATCATTATTATTTTATAATTAAAAAAATTAAATTATTTATTTTATTTTGTGTTAAAATTTAAAAAAATTGTAACGATTAAATAAGATAAATTAAGATAAGTTGAGATGAATTTGAAATCTAAATTTCCCTTAAATTATAGATAAAATAAGAGAAATTGAGATGATTTATAAATAATAATTAGATTTAAGAATTAAAATATGTAAATAATAATTCAATCCAAACCATTTCTTATCTGACGGCCCGTATTCCCGCTCTTCCTTGAAGAAGTCGAGAAACACGAAACAAGCCATCCTCAAAAGTGCTTATAACAGTAGCGCCACATCAGCGACTGGAGAGAAAACACAATCCTCCCAAAACACTCTCTGACAACAATCATCCGTTGATTGAAACGTTATCGACGACTCAAACTCATCAACAGTGGATGACGCGGATCGACTTTATGAACCGTTCATAACTTCCCAAATCCAACAGTTGAAAACGCATCCCACTGCTCATACAGAAAACACAAATCTCACCCGCCACCGGTGTTCCCTATATATATCCAATCCTCCTCTGTCAACCGCATACAGCGAAATTTCACCGAAGCAAAAGAAAAAGTATTCCCAATTCAAAACCCTAGATCTGTCTGAGTGTGGAAATGTCGGGTCGTGGAAAGGGAGGCAAGGGTCTGGGTAAGGGAGGAGCCAAGAGGCACAGGAAGGTTCTCCGCGATAACATCCAGGGCATCACCAAGCCTGCTATTCGCCGTCTGGCTCGGAGAGGCGGCGTCAAGAGGATCAGCGGCCTCATCTACGAGGAGACGCGTGGTGTACTGAAGATATTTCTCGAGAACGTTATCCGCGACGCGGTGACATATACGGAGCATGCTCGTAGGAAGACGGTGACCGCCATGGATGTGGTTTATGCGCTCAAGAGGCAAGGGAGGACCTTGTATGGTTTCGGTGGTTGATTTGGTTTGCTATTATGCTCTTGTAGAGCTGTAAATCAGTTAATTGCCATTGCTGTAGTCGTAGTTTCTGGTCTAGAGTTCTTGGTTATGTAGGTTGGATTGCTTCTAGCGAAAACTTCTTAGCCCTTGGTTCAACTTATGCTGAATTTCTCTCGAACTATTATTTGAACTTTCTATGTTACGTCCTATGATTTCCAGGTAATTTCCCAGATAGCACAAGGTTTTTGTGTAGCTTGAGTTCTTTTTACTGTTAATGTTATCCTTAATTGTTCTTGGAACGAGTAATTTGTTTTCGTTTAATTTTTTGTGGGGCCTGGGTATGGGCGGATTAGAAGCGTTTGGGAAAAGCTGGTCCAGATTTTAGCTGTTCAATTTCAGATCTATGGAGATAGTTCTTACTTCGTTACCATTTGTGCAATTTGGTAGCTTTTTAAGGAAGGAAAAATGATTGTCTCGAGGTTTCGATGACAATAAGGCATCGGGCAAATTCAGCCAAGCTAATTCAACAAGTTGGATTAGCCGGTTGGTACTCTTTTATAAATTTCTTTTTAAGCTTTTCAAAGCAAATTTCAAACTTTATATAATTGAGATGGCTCGACAATTCAGCAAATTTCAAATTTCATAGCCTCGGGTCGTGGTCCCTTCTGTAATGGTGGTGTGCAGCTAAGTCGGTGTGAAAATACTCCATTCCCAGTTGTGCTCGTCATGGGCGGTTCGAGCATTCAGATGTTTGGATTCAAAGTGATCTTATTTTTACGGCGTAATGGTGCACGTATAATTTATTTTTATGTTTAAAGAAATGAAAGATATTTATTTAAATAATGTTCGAGGGTTATACGTTTGTATTTACCTTTTAACTTTTATTCTAATTATATAAAATGTTATAAAAATTGTATGTTTTTATGTTTTCCGTCTACTTATATTTCAGTAAATGTAATAGGTTCTGTTTCAAGTTTTCAACACTAACAGCTTTGTCCCGAGCGAGGGTAAAGAATACGGTTCCTTGGGTCGGAAGGTATTCGGTATTTGTGTATGGAATTGAAAAAAGAATTATAGAATAAATGATATTGAAAAAATAAATACGGAATATTAAATAGTAATAAAATGTATTTTGAAATATGTAAATGTTACGTAATTATAATTGTAGAGTGGATAAATATTATGTAATTATTTTAAAAGAAAATGAGGTTTATTATTAAAAATTATATTATTTTTTTATATAAATTTTAGTTTTTAATTATTTTTTTTAAAATAATTACGTAATGGTTGTAAATATTTTTTTTTATGTAAATTATGTTATGTGAGGTAATGAGCAAGGCATTGGGCTTCCGCGTAGGGCCACTGCCATTCTCTCCTGTCAGGAATGGGGGAGAGATCGAAATCGTAATCGAAGTCGAAGTGATGTCGCAAAATAAAAAAATTAATGAACAATAACAGAAAGCAACAAAACAAAGTAAGCAACACAAAAATCATCAAAAAGGGAGAGGAACAAGCAGACGCATCTTAAGGGGATGTTTGGAAAGTCTTTCGTATCATTTTATTTATTTATTTATTTTTTTAAACAATACTAAAATATAAATATTTTTAAATTAATAATTAATTTTGTTTTAAATTTTTAAATAAAATGTAAAAAATAATTGAATCTTTTAAAATATTAAAAAATTATATTTTAATAATATTTTAATTTTATAATATTTTTTATTTAATTTTTTCTTTTTTTTAATATTAAATAACATTAAAATTTAAATTATTTTACTATTATTTATAAATTTTTTTATCTCATCTTATTCTTCATGTATCCTGTCAAGGACATATCTCAATCACACTTTCGGGCATTCAGGGGATGAGAAGTTTATATATATATAAAAATATATAAACATAAATATATATTTATATTTTATAAATTGTATATATATGTATTGATAAATTTAAAAATTAATACATTACAATTTATATAAAATATGTATTAGTAAATTTAAAAATTATATAATTTTTAAATTAAATTTGTACTTAAAAATAATTTTTAAATCAAATAAAATTTATTATTTTTTTTATTAAGTAAATGGAGGGTGGAGGTTTTTAATTGAACCTCAATTCTTGTTGTATCAAGTATTTAAAGCCAAATATTTTCATAATTTGGATTTTCTGCATTCAAGTTTAACTTGTAAACCATATGTTTAGAGAAGTATTTTTGTAGCTAAGGAGTTTTTTTTTTTTCTTTTTCTTTTCTTGGTTGCATTTGGCAAATAGGGAAGGGTGATAATGTTCATATAATGCAAGATAAGTGGCTTCCATTTGATTGTCAGATCTAATCTATTTCTCATCATCATTTCATTCAACCTTCCTTTACTGTCGATTGCTTGCTATTATAGAATTTATCTTTGTGAAATCGAGAGTTGGTGTATTCCATTTTCCCCCCTTATGTGGCTTCTAATATATGTTCACTTCTTGTGCTGTCTAGATGGGAAGATGATAGAATTGTATAACAGGGTAACAAAAATGGTTATTACTCTGTTAAATGTGGTTACCGTACAACTTTGCAATTGTTACTTCGATCCGACGCAATTGAGGAAGATGTTTAGTGATCTTTATAGCTGTCTGGTATTTCAACATGTTTGGGCTATCCATTATCCATAGATTTTATCTTATTTGAGGCAAGTTGGAAGTTTTTCAGATTTGGTGTGGGTATTGCTGAAATTCAATTCCAAGTTAGTTCCTATTTTCCTTACCATTTTATTGGGTATTTGAAAATATAGGAACCTTAAGTTGTTTCAGAATTTTGATTACTTTCTTTTAGAGATGGTTGATAACCGTCTTGCGTATGTTGAGAGTTATCTTCACGTGAAGAGTCAACATGTGGTGGTGTATAAAGAACATTTGCTCTCATGGAAAGCCCCCTCCTCAAGGTATGGTGAAGCTTAATTTTATTTTTCTGAGCCGGCCGGTATTGGAGTCATTTTAAGAGACGCTCATGGGACTGTTATGATGTCTTCCAACTATAACGAACATGGTCTTTTTGAAGTTGATATTGAAGCTTTAGCAGTTTTGAGGGCTTTACAATTAATTTTGCATATGGGTGTGAGTAATCTGAATTTAGAAGGAGATTCTTTAACTATTGTTGAATCTATTCATTCAAAAAAACCTAATCTATCTAGACAGGGGTCTGTGATTGTAGAAATTCAAGATCTTCTTCTTCTATTTATAATGTCTGATCTACTCCATATTTTTCGTCAAGGAAATGAAACTGCTTACCTACTTTCAAGACATGCTAATTTTGCGGATGACGTTACAATGGTGACATCGTTGTCTAGAATTTATTCATTCTAGAATTTTTTTAATTGTAATTGATCGGTTATGGATTATGTAATTATCTTCATTACGAATGAATGACTACTGTTTCTTTAAGAAAAAAAATAGGTTATCTCCATTCCATTATAAATGACTAAGACTGTTCATCCGGGCTGAGTTTTTTCCCGACCTGGTCCGGAATTGGATAACTGGGTTCCAGCTCGGATTTAATCCTGGCTGGTACTCGGATGACTAAACCTGGATATAGCCGGGCCGGGTACTGGATTTAAAACTCGGAACTCGGGTTAAAAAAAAAATTCGTAGGATCAAAAGGGTCGAAACCCTTATGGACTTCATCTTCTGGCCGCAGCCTCTCTCTCTCTCTCTCTCTCTTCGAGTTTCTCACTTGTGGCTCTGTCATCTTCTTCTCTCTCTCTTTCTCTCTCATGCTGAAACCCTAGCTCCTGTCATTCTTCTTCTGTCGATCGAAGATTTGTTCCTCGTGGCCATCGTCTTCTACGTTTTCGCTCCGTCGTTGACTTCTACAACCCAATGTTACTTTTTCCCCATTTCAGATACTCTTTCTCTGTGTTGGTGCTATTATTTTGATTTTGGTTGTGAAATATTGTCTTTAGGTTAATTCTTCTTGACAAATTGAAGGTTCGTATTTCCTTCTTTGGGAAATATCCCCGAAACCCATGCTTTACACTTTCAAATCTGTGTTTTTTGGCAGTGTTTTAGATCTGTAAGCATGTGGGAATGGATTAGGGTTTGTTTTTAAACGTGGGGTTTTTTTTTTAATTTATTTGGGTCTGTTATATGCTGTTATTTTTGCTAGATCTGCTATTTTTTCTGGTCTTGGCTTGCTTTCTGCGACTGGGTTTTTGTTCTCTCAGTTGATTTTGGGTTTATTTTGATGTGAATGTTTGAATAAGTAATCTTTGTGTAGTTTTTTTAATGGGTTAGATCTGGATTTATGAGACCTAGAAAGGAGACGACTGAAAATATCCATAACCACAGAGTCTCCTAAATTCCTTATAAGATCTGGACTGGGTTTGTGAGATCTGGATCATGGGTATATAACTTCTATTTTGCTTTATGCTTTATGCTTGATACTCATTGCTTTATGCTCTAATAAGCTCAAAAATTTCCTTGGAACTCCATTGCTTTATGCCTTCTTTTACGATAATGTCATTTATGTGATGCATTGAGCCTCCCTGCTCACTAATATGCATTACTCATAAGCCATTATTATGCTGCCACATTTAGTAACTAATTAATTTTCTTCTTTGGTTCAATTTTGCATTGCCTCATCATAGCTCGGATTGTTGGGTGAGAATGATGTGGTCTGTATCCCACAAGTCTTGTAAAAGCAGTTAGGTGAGGTTGTCGGTGTCATGGGTCTGAATTGTGACATTTTTCCTTCTGTGAATTGTCACTATTTTTCAGCTAACATTAGCTTCTTTTTGTTCCAGTTAGTGGTAAATCTGATTCGATTTTCTTTACTTCAGTGTCATGGGTCTTACTTTCAATTGTTTTCTTTATATGATATGGAATGCAACAACACCTTAAACATGAAGGGGAAACTTTGTTTAATTGGCATAAACATGTCCAAGTGTGGTGACTTGGATTTCCTTTTTAAGTATGCTGTGAGAGATCAAATGTAAGACTGTTCATCCGGGCCAGGTTTTTTACCGGCCTGGTCTGAAACCCGGATACACAATTCTAAACGCTAATATTTTTCAGCTAGCAGCAGTTGATATTTGTTTGTCTTTTCTGAGTAGGGGACAAGTCATCCTGCAATAACCAATTCTAAAGATGTGTAGGGCGTAGAAGTTTTATAGAATCCTACTTATAAAGGTATTCCCAGAAATCTGTAGATGTTAATTTCTGTTAAATATGGTGATAATTAAAGTTATACAAAGTTGTTTAATTTTGTACTAATTTTGTGATTTTATAATTGCATTGCACATTTTAGTATTTTTATTTTTTCTCTATTAGCCCATTGTCTAGTAATTTTGTACTGACATTTTTTGCTTACAGAATGTGCAAGATCTCTGTGTCAGATCACTTGAAGTTGCTACTTGCTGGAATTATTTTGTAATTCATATCTTGTAGTTTTGTATTTTGCAATATAATGTAATGTGTAAATAACAAAATAGTGTAATATGTAATGGATTGCATGCATTTTAGTTTTTCATTTTTATATATTTTCATTATTATGGAAAATTTTAGTATTATGCCTTTTAATGATGACTCAAATTTTTTTTTTCATAAAATATATGCTTTTATAAAAAATTATAATTTTCAACACTTCTTTTAAATTTTTTTAATAAATATAGAAGAGTTATGGTTTTCAATATTTTAATTATAGGCTTTTATAAAAAAAAAATAAAGAAGCTTCTAAACGCTTTATATGGACTTAAAAAAAAAAAATCTGGGTACAACTTGAAACCTGAATTTCTGGGTTTAAAAAACTTGGATCCACCCGGGTTCCGGCCTGGATTTGAAACTTTGGTTCCGATTCGAGTATACCATGGTTCCCGGATCGGAACTTAGATGAACACCCCTATAAATGACACAAGAACTTCTAGATAATCAATTTTTTACGCTAAATTTTAGACATTATATCGCCCTATTTAAATTAGAATGTTATTTACAGGTAATTCTATTATAAATATCACGAATCAATTTTTGTACTTTCGAATGAAATTAACTTTACTACAATTTGTAACTGTGTCCAAGTGACATCTACTTTTATATTCTCAGATCACTGGTATTGGCCTAGTGGCTAGTCAAAATTTGGCTAGGTAGCTTAAAAGTGGGCTGCATCCAAACTTCCACTTTTGAGCTACAATAAGAAGGGAGATGAGGTGGGGATAATTCTATATCTTTTTCCAAATTTGACTAGTAACTGTTTATCTCCAAACTATTATTTTACTCTACAATTATTCCCAACAAACATCTTCCTTCCCTCGTTTTTCAGTTTTTCAGTTCTTCACTTTCTTTTTTTTTTCCTATGTGATTTCAGCTGTGCTTTTTCTTTTTCTTTTTCTTTTTTATCATGAATACGAAAGCTGGAGTCTTGAAACTTCTGTTGAAGTAGAAAAGTCCAGCTAAGGAAGACTTGTATGTTTGCAAATGCTCGTGGACATACTCATGAAAATTATAAATAAAGTTATGAGATATAATATAAATAATTTATTTTGTTAAAATTTATTTGCAAAATAAAAAAAAAGTTAAAAAAAATTATTAAAACATATAATATTATATTATTATTTTGACTTAGTCCAGTGTAGATTAACCTCTTCAAAAGTTTTGGCTTTAGCCAAAACCTCAAGTTTAATCAAAATTTAGATTTGACAAAATTTGGCAATGCTCTTAGAATCACTATAAAAATACAAAAAATTTTCTATCACAAACAATAAATTATTTATTGGATTGAGAAACACTATCAACCCATCTCATCTCATCATGGCAATTTTAACAAACTCCTACATAATATACAATAAAATATGAGTTGAGATAAGTTGTGGAAGAGATAAAATAAACACGGCCAAAGTAAGCCTACTAGACTCAGTTCAAGGGGAATGTCCCACTACAAGAAGATAAAGGAGGAGAGAGGAAGGGGAGACAAGGGAAATGAAGATGTCAGGATAAAGGGACATAAAGAAAAAAAAAATAGAAAGTGGAGAGAAGAAAGGATATCAAAGACGAAAAAGAAACGCGGCCAATCTTCACCTCTCCCTACATCACGCGAAAATTGGGGGCGTATAAAAAGATACGACTAGACGATTTAAAAGGAAATGAATAGACGATTTAGAGATGAAAGTTAAAAAGTTGAATAAAATATTGTAAGAATATTATTTTTTAATATTATTATTATTTTGAAATTTGAAAAAATTAAATTTATTATTATATTTTGTGTAGAAATTTGAAAAAATTGTAATGATGAGATAAGACGAGTTGAGATAAGACGAGTTGAGATAAAATGTGGAAGGGATAAAAGGGGTGGTCTCACCACTAGAAGACAAATGAAGATGGAGGAAGAGGAGATAAGGAGGGAACAAGCAACATAAGGGTGTCAGGAGAAGAAATGAGAAGAAAGGGAGACAAGGAAAATGAAGATGTCAGGAGAAATGGACAAAAAAGAAAAAAAAGGAGAAAATGGAGAGAAGGGAGGATGTCAGACATGCAAAGTAAAGACGAACAATCTTCACCACTCCCTATGGGCACACGAAAAGATGGGGAATATAAAAGCAAACGACTAGACGCTTTAAAAGGAAACGGCTATACAATTTAGAGATGAAAGTTAAAAGTTGAATAAAATATTATTAGAATATTATTTTGTATTATTATTATTGTTTTGGAATTTGAAAAAGTAGAATTGTTTATTATAGTTTGTGTAGAAATTTAAAAAAGTTGTAATGATGAGATAAGATGAGTTGAGATAAGTTGTGAAATGTATAAAATATAAACGGCCCAAAATAAGCCTTCTAGGTTGAGCCCAAGGGGATGTTGCACCACTGGAAGACAAAGCAAGAGAGAGAAATATGAGACAAGGAGGGAACAAACAACAGGAGGGTGTCAGGATAAGAAGAGAGAGGAATGAGAGATTAGGAGGGGACAAAGGAAAGCAAGATATGAGGACAAAGTGACGGGAAGGAAAAAAAGGAGAAAGTTGAGAGAAGAGAGAATGCCAAACACGTAAAGGAAATGCGATCAATCTTCATCACTTCCTAGGAGAACGTGAAAACATGGGGCATATAAAAAGAAATGAATAGACGAATTTGATATGAAAGTTAAAGGTTAAATAAAATATTGTTAGATATTATTTTTCAATATTATTATTGTTTTCTAATTCGAAAAAGTTAAATTGTTTATTATATTTTATGTAGAAATTTGAAAAAGTTGTAATGATAAGATAAAAGAAGTTGAGATAAGTTGTGTATAGGATAATGTATACACGGCCCAATGTAAGGCTACTATGCTCATCCCAAGGGGGAGGTCCTACAAATAGAAGACAAAGGAAGAGAGTGGAAGGGGAGACACTGAGAGAACAAGCAACAATAGGGTGTCAGGATAAGAAGGGAGATGAATGAGAGATAAGGAGTGGACAAATGAAAGTAAGATGTTAGGAGAAATGGACGAGAAGGAAAGAAAGGAGAAATTGAGGATGTCAGACAAGCAAAGAAAATGCGGACAATTTTCAGCACTCCTTAAGGGCACCCGAAAAGATGGGTTATATAAAAGTAAACGACTAGACGATTTAGAGATTAAAGTTAAAAGTTGAATGAAATATTATTTGAATATTATTGTTGTTTTGGAATTTGAAAAATTGAATTGTTTATTATATTTTGTGTAGAAATTTGAAAAAGTTGTAATGACGAGATCGATGAGTTGAGATAAGTTGTGGAAGAGATAAAACATACACGACTCAAAGTAAGCCTAGTAGGCCCAACCCAGGCAGGAGATCCCACCATTAGAAGACAAAGGAAGAGAGAGGAATAAGAGACAATGAGAGAACCAACAATATGATGGTGTCATGATAAGAAGAGAGAGGAAGGGGAGACAAGGAGGGGACAAGGGAAATGAAGATGTCCGGACAAATGGATGGGAAGGAAAAACTGAAGAAAGTTGAGAGAATAGAGGATGTCAGACATAGAAAATAAATGCAGATAATCTTCATCACTCTTTAGGGGCACATGAAAAAAAAGGGCATATAAAAGAAAAGGACTAAACCATTTAAAGATGAAAGTTAAAAGTTGAATAAAATATTGTTAGAATATTATTTTGTAATATTATTATTGTTTTGGAATTTGGAAAAGTTGAATTGTTTAATATATTTTGTGTTGAAATTTGAAAAAGTTGTAATGATGAGATAAGATGAGTTGAGATAAGTTGTGTTGATGCGGTAAAAATCGCTCAACAGGCCGGAAGGGGAGAAAGAGTCATTCCCGGCCTACTGGGGCGACTTGGACCTTGTTTGGTGCTGTTTGGAGCGCCCGGTAGTGTTTCGATGCGGTTGTACGGTGGAGGTACGTACGTCCATGGCGGTGAATGGAAAACATAAGTGTAGAGAAATAAAGAGATGAACACATAAATTTACGTGATTCGGCATAATGCCTACCTCCACGAGCATTTGGGGAGGAGAAATCCACTATATCATTCTTGTTTACAGTCTCTCATGGTCTCTCATATATTTCTGTAAAATGGTGATGTTGAATGTAAATTTACTGGAGAAAGGCATTCGCTAGAGCTCTATTTCTTCTCTGGTTGCGTGCGCCCCCCCTCCCTGACATCCCATGCGCCCTTGTACCCCATGACCCTTCTGACCCCCTTGGCGTGCTGTCCCCCGTGGCCCTTCTGACCCCCCTTGGCGTGCTGTCCCCCCTAACTCACCTGACTCCCATGACTCCCCTGACCGCCATGTCCCATTGTCTTTAATCTTGGTGGGCTAGGCCTAGTGGTTGGGCCTGTATGGGCTTATTTATTTTCCTCCCTCACAAAGTATGAAAGGAATAAAATATACATGGCCAAAAGTAAGCCTACTCGGCCTAGCCTAAGGGGAGGTCCCACCACTAGAAGATAAAGGAAGAGAGATGAAGAAGAGATAAGGAGGGAACAAGCAACATGGTGTCAGGATAAGAAGGGAGAGGAGGAGGAGACAAGGAGGGGACAAAGGAAAGGAAGATGATAGGAGAAAGGGACGAGAAGGAAAAAAAAGGAGAAAATGGAGATAAGAGGGGATGTCAGATACGTAAAGGAAAGACACACAGCTTTCACCACTCCCTAGGACCACCCGAAAAGAGTGGGCATATAAAAGCAAACGATTAGATAATTTAAAAGGAAACAGCTAGCCGATTTAGAAATGAAAGTTAAAAGTTGAATAAAATATTATGAAAATATTATTTTTTAATATTATTATTGTTTTGAAATTTGAAAAAATTGAATTGCTTATTATATTTTCTTTAGAAATTTGAAAATTTATAATGATGAGATAAGATAACTTGAAATAAGTTGTGAAAGTAATAAGATATAAATGGTCCAAAGTAAGCCTACTAGGCTCAGCACAAGGGGGAGGTTCCACCACTAGAAGATAAATCAAAAGAGAGAAATGGGAGACAATGAGGGAACAAACAACAATAGGGTCATGATAAGAAGGGAGATGAAGTGGAGACAAGGAGGGGACAAGGGAAAGGAAGTTGTCAGGGACGGGAAAGAAAAAAAAGAGAAAGTGGAGAGAATAAAGGATGTCAGACACACAAAGTGAAGGCGGAGAATCTTTATCACTCCTTAGGGGAACCCGAAAAAAGGTGGCATATAAAAGGAAACGACTAAACGATTTAGAGATGAAAGTAAAAAATTGAATAAAATATTATTTTGTAATATTATTATTGTTTTGAAATTTGAAAAAATTGAATTGTTTAATATATTTTGTGTAGAAATTTAGAAA
Organism: Juglans microcarpa x Juglans regia; assembly: GCF_004785595.1. Classification (NCBI taxonomy): domain Eukaryota; kingdom Viridiplantae; phylum Streptophyta; class Magnoliopsida; order Fagales; family Juglandaceae; genus Juglans; species Juglans microcarpa x Juglans regia. The sequence goes on along the minus strand of NC_054602.1, from coordinate 30,732,403 downwards.
AGTTGTAATAATGAGATAAAATGAGTTGACATAAGTTGTGGAAGGAATAAAATATACATGATCCAAAGTAAGCCTACTAGGCCAAGCCCAAGGGGGAAATCCCACCACTAGAAGACAATGGAAGAGAAAGGAAGAGGAGATAAAAAGAGAAAAAGTAACAGGAGAGTGTCAGGATAAGAACGGAGAGGAATGAGAGACAATGAAGGGACAAAGGGAAATGAAGATGTTAAGAGAAATGGACGAGATGGAAAAAAAAGAAGAAATTGGAGAGAAGAAAGGATGTCAGACATGCAAAGGGATGGCTGCCAATTTTCACTACTCCCTAAGAACACGCGAAAAGAACGGGCATATAAAAGAAAACAACTAGACGATTAACAAGGAAACAACTAGAAGATTTAGAGATAAAAGTTAAAAGTTAAATAAAACATTTCTATATTATTATTTTTTAATATTATTATTGTTTTGAAATTTAAAATAGTTGAATTTTTTATTATATTTTGTGTAGAAATTTGAAAAAATTGTAATGATGAGATAAGATGATTTGAGATAAGTTGTGGAATGAATAAAATACACACGGCGCAAAGCAAGCCCATTAGAAGACAAAGGAAGAGGGAGGAAAATGAGATAAGGATGGAACAAGTAAAATGAGGGTGTTAGGAGAAGAAATGGAGATAAGGAGGGGAGAAGGAAAAGGAAGATGTCGAGAGAAAGGGACGAGCAGGAAAAAAATGAGAAAGTTGAGAGAAATGAGGATGTCAGACAAGCAAAACAAAGGCGGATAATTTTCATTACTCCTTGAGGGCACAAGAAACGATGGGGCATAAAGAAGCAAATGACTAGACGTTTGAAAAGGAAACGGCTAAACGATTTGGAGATGAAAGTTAAAAGTTAAATAAAATATTATTAGAATACTATTTTGTAATATTATTATTGTTTTGAAATTTGAAAAAGTAGATTCGTTTATTATAGTTTTTGTAGAAACTTGAAAAAGTTGTAATGCTGAGATAAGATAAGTTGAGATAAGTTGTGGAAGAGATAAAATATAAACGGCCCAAAGTAAGCCTTCTAGGTTCAGCCCAAGGGAAGGTCCCACCACTGGAAGACAAAGCAAGAGAGAAATGGGAGACAAGGAAGGAACAACCAACAGGAGGGTGTCAGGATAAGAATGGAGTGAAGGGGGACAAGAGAGAGTAAGATGTGAGGAGAAAGGGACGGGAAGGAAAAAAGGAGAAAGTGGAGAGAAGAGAGAATGTCAAACACGTAAAGGAAAGGCGACCAATCTTTACCATTCCTTAGGGGCATGCGAAAACAGGGAGCATATAAAAGGAAAGGAATATACGATTTTGAAATGAAAGTTAAAGGTTGAATAAAATACTGTCAGATCTTATTTTTCCAAATTATTATTGTTTTAGAATTTGAAAAAATTGAATTGTTTATTATATTTTGTGTAGAAATTTGAAAAAGTTGTAATGCTGGGATAAAATGAGTTGAGATAAGTTATAGATAGAATAAATTAAACACGGCCCAAAGTAACTAGGCACAGCCCAAGGTGGAGGTCCCACCACTAGAAGACAAAGGAAGAGAGAGGAATGTGAGATAAGGAGGGAACAAGCAACATGTGGATGTCAGGATAAGAAGGGAGAGGAATGAGAGACAAAGAGAGAACAAGAGAAAGTAAGATGTTAGGAGAAATGGACGAGAAGGAAAAAAAGGAGAAAGTGGAGAGAAGAGAAGATGTCAAACATGCAAAAAAAAATGCGGACAATCTTCAGCACTCCCTAGAGGCACGAGAAAAGAGAGGGGATAAAAAAGAAATCGACTATACGATTTAGAGATGACATTTAAAAGTTGAATGAAATATTATGAGAATATTAGTTTTTAATATTATTATTATTTTGAAATTTGAAAAAACTGAATTGCTTATTATATTTTGTATAGAAATTTGAAAAAGTTGTAATAATGAGATAAGATGAGTTGAGATAAGTTGTGGAAGAGATAAAACTTACATGGCCCAAAGTAAGCCTAGTAGGCATAGCCCATTTGGGAGGTCCCACCATTAGAAGGCAAAGAAAGAGAGAGGAATGATAGACAATGAGGGGGATAAATAACATGAGGGTGTCATGATAAGAAGGGAGAGGAAGAGGAGATAAGGACGGGACAAGGGAAAGGAAGATGTTAGATACACAAAATAAAGGCGGACAATCTTCATCGCAACCTAGTGGCACGCAAAAAGAGGGGACATGTAAAAGGAAATGACTAAACGATTTAGAGATGAAAGTTAAAAGTTAAATAATGTATTATTATAATATTATTTTGTAATATTATTATTGTTTTGGAATTTGAAAAAATTGAATTATCTAATATATTTTATGTTGAAATTTAAAAAAGTTATAATGATGAGATAAGATAAGTTGACATAAGTTGTGGAAGAACTAAAATATACACGACCTAAATTAAGCCTACAAGGTCTAGCGCAAGGGGGTGGTCCCACCACTAGAAGACAAAGGAAGAGAGAGGGAGATGAGATAAGAATGGAACAAATAACAGGAGGGTGTCATGATAAGAAGGAAGAGGAAGGGGAGACAATAATGGGACAAAGGGAAAGAAAGATGTCATGAGAAAGAGACAAGAAATAAAAAAAAGAAGAAAGTGGAGAGAATAGAGGATGCTAGACACGCAGAGGAAAGGCGGCCAATTTTCACCAATCCCTTGGGGCACGCAAAAAGAAGGGGCATATAAAAGTAAACAACTAGACGATTTAAAAGGAAACGGCTAGGCGATTTAGAGATGAAAGTTAAAAATTGAATAAAATTTTGTTACAATATTATTTCTTAATATTACTATTGTGAATTTGAAAAAATTGAATTGTTTATTATATTTTGTTTAGAAATTTTAAATAGTTGTAACAATGAGATAAAATGAGTAAAGATAAGTTGTGAAAAAAATAAAATATACACGTCGCAAAATAAGCCTACTAGGCTCAGCCCAAGGTGAAGTCCCACTACTAGAAGATAAAAGAAGAGGGAGGAAGATGAGATATAGAGTGAACAAGTAAAATAAGGGTGTTAGGAGAATAAGGGAGAAGAAAGTGAGACAAGGATGAAAGAAGGAAAATGAAGATTTCAGGAGAAAAGGACGAGAAGAAAAAAATTAAGAAAGTGAAGAGAAGGAAGGATGTCAAATACGCAAAGTAAAGGCGGACAATTTTCACCATTCCCTAAGGGCACACGAAACGATGGGACATATAAAAGGAAACGATTAGACATTTGAAAAGGAAACGGCTAAACAATTTAGAGATGAATGTTAAAAGTTACATAAAATATTATTAGAATATTATTTTGTAATATTATTATTGTTTTGGAATTTGAAAACGTAGAATTGTTTATTATAGTTTTCGTAAAAATTTTAAAAAGTTGTAATGATTAGATAATATGAGTTTAGATAAGTTGTGGAAGGAATAAAATATAAACAGAAATTCTTTGGGTCCAGAATTCGGGACCCAAATAGTGTCCCGAATGGTTTTTTTTTAAAAGAAGTGTTTTTTAATGATGTTGTGATTTTTTTATTTTTTCTAAATGTTTATGATGATTAAAAAAATACATGAAAAAAAGGAAAAAAAAAAAAAAAAAAGAAAGATGAAATGCACTATTCAGTAGACTTATCCGGGCTACTTTGTCGTTAGCCGTAGCACTGTTCAAATATAAATGGTGCAAAATAAGCTTACTAGGCTCAGCCCAAGGGGGAGGACCCACCACTAGAAGACGAAGCAAGAGGGAGAAATGGGAGACAAGGAGGGAACAAACAACATGAGGGTGTTAGGATAAGAAATGAGAGGAATAAGGGACAAATGAAAGCAAGATGTGAGGAAAAGGGACGAGAAGGAAAAAAAATAAGAGAAAGTTGAGAGAAGAGAGAATGTCAAACACGTAAAGGAAAAGCTACCAATATTCACGACTCCCTAGGGTCATGCGAAAATATGGGGCATATAAAATGAAAGGAATAGACAATTTAGAAATGAAAGTTAAAAGTTGAATTGTTTATTATATTTTGTGTTCAAATTTGAAAAAGTTATAATGATGAGATAATATGGTTGAGATATGTTATAAATATGATAAAATATACACGTACCAAAGTGAGCCTTCTAGGCCTAAACCAATGGGAAGGTCCCTCCATTAGAAGACAAACGAAGAGAGAGGAAGGGGGACAATGAGAGAACTAGCAACAAGAGAGTGTCAGGATAAAAAAGGGAGATGAATGAGAGATAAAAATTGGAGAAAGGAAAATAAGATGTAGGTGAAAGGAATGAGAACGAAAAAAAGGAGAAAGTGGAGAGAAGATAGGATGTCAGACACGCAAAGAAAATGCGGACAATCTTCACCACTCCCTAGAGACACGTGAAAAGAGGTGGGATATAAAAGTAATCGACTAGACGATTTAAACGGAAACGACTAGACGATTTTGAGATGAAAGTTAAAAGTTGAATGTAATATTATTTGAATATTATTTTCTAATATTACTGTTGTTTTGAAATTTAAAAAAATTGAATTGTTTATTATATTTGTGTAGAAATTTGAAAAATTTATAATGATAAGATAAGATAGGTTGAGATAAGTTATGGAGGTATAAAATATACATGGCCCAAAGTAAGTCTTGTTGGCCCAGCCCAAGGGCGATGTCCCACCATTAGAAGAGAGAGGAAGGGGAGACAATGAGGGAACAAACAACTTGAGGATGTCATGATAAGAATAGAGATGAATGGGCGACAAGGAAGGGACAAGGGAAAAAAGATGTCAGGAGAAAGAGACGAGAAGGAAAAAAAGGAGAAAGTTGAGAGAAGAGAGGATGTCAGACACACAAAGTAGAGGCAGACAATCTTCATCACTCCCTAGGGACATGCGAAAAGAGGGGCATATAAACGGAAACGACTAAACGATTTAGAGATGAAAGTTAAAAGTTGAATAAACTATTGTTAAAATATTATTTTGCAATATTGTTATAAAAAACGCTAGCTGCAGTCTCCCCGTGCAGTCGTTGCGCAAACAGGGCTGAAGTGGCATAAAAACCAAAACGCACCGTATTGATATTAACGACGAGAACGCACCGTTTCGGATGGGATGAGATCTGTCCTACCTCCTTCGATTTCTCCCTCGACCTCCGAATCCCTCCCTCTCTCTATTCGTATTCTCTCTCCTCTGTGTGTTCTCCCTCGAAGACTCCTTCCCTCTCTTCCTTTCTCTCCCTCGAAGACAACCTCCCTTTGAATCCCTCCCTCTCTATGTTCTCCCTCGAAGACGACCTCCCTTCCATTTCCCTCCCTCTCTGCCTTTCTCTCCCTCGGAGACGACCTCCCTTTGAAATCCCTCCCTCTCTGTGTTCTCGTCGAAATGCCTTCCTCTCTGTGTTCTCCCTCGAAATCCCTCCCTTCCATTTCCCTCCCTCTCTGCCTTTCCCTTCATCTCAAAACCCTAACCCTAACCCTAACCAGAAAGCCCATTTCCCTTCATCCTAAAACCCTAACCTTAACTCTAACCCTAACCCAGCCCCTTTCCCTTCATCCGAAAACCCTAACCCTAACCCTAACTCAGCCCATTTGCCTTCATCCGAAAACCCTAACCCTAACCCCTTCATCCCAAAATCCTAATCCTAGAAGACGGTGATCAAGGAAGCAGCCAATTAGTCCCCTGTTCTGTCCTAGAAGACGGTAAAAAATGGATTGTTTGGTACCGTTGGTCGATTATTTTTTTACAACTTTGCCTGATGATGTAGAGTAGAGCTGTATTTGTGAAAAAAAAATGGATTCTTTGGTGCTGTTGGTTGGTTGATTATTTTGTTACAAGTTTGCCGTATGATGTAGAGTAGAGCTGTATTTGTGAAAAAAAAATGGATTCTTTGGTGCTGTTGGTTGGTTGATTATTTTGTTACAATTGCAAGCTCTAGAAGTGAAGCAAGCATGACATTATTGCACTCACTTCTTGGATGTGCCTTATCTGATATGTTACAAGTTTGTCTTAAGGTATACATTTTTTTCTTTCCTTTTCATTTATTCATGATAAGACTGATGGATAAATCAATTTGATTTGTCACAACATCCAAAAAGTATTTTGTTTCTATTTTAATATTTAGTTCTTCTAAGTTTTATTTGGTGTACCCCTATCAATTTCAACTGCCACGATGCTTAAAAACAGTGTACCCCTCTCAGTTTTACTACTGTCAAATGGATTAAATTGTGCTTTTGATATGTGTGCCTTTCCACTGTGATTCTAGTTCATGTTAGAATGTCGTCGTCATCATTGTCTACTTCATCCTTTGTCAAACGTACTTTGGCTCAACCATTGTGCTTTTGTGGGGTTGAAGCTACATTGAGATACTTAAATACGAAAAGAAATCCTGGACGCCCCTTCTTTGGGTGTCCAAAGTACAACACAGTGAGTAAATACATAACTTGTAATGTAACATTTTTTATGTAACATTCTTTGGGTGCCGTTCATCTAACCTTTTTTATGTGTGTGCAAAATATGAGGGATTACCAAACTGCAAGTATTTCAACTGGGCTATTACTTGTAATCAATACATAGAGCCGGATGTAGAAGAAAGACAAAATGGACTGTTTAGAAAGGAGAAAGAGCTCGAGAAGAGACTCAGCGATGTCGAAAAGATGGAGATTGAGCTCCGTAAGATAGCGGCTGAGATCGAGAAGAGAGAGTTGGTGCTTCTTGAGACAGAAGCTGTCGTAAGGCGTTCACGCACGCTATCTCGGATTTATTGGGGTTTTGTAATTCTCCTTTGTTGTTAATTAATGAAATGGTAGTGATATACGTTACATCTTAGTCTAAATTTGTAGTTGTAAATGTTATAAGTTATTTTTGTGTTAGATTTGTATAATTAAGTGTTATAAGTTATGTAGAGAACTGATTTGTACTTTAGTCTGAATGGGTAGTGGTTTATGTAAACAAAATAGACAGCATATGACTGTGTAAAATGTATGTAGAACCAACTTTGATGAGAACTGACCAAAGTTTTGTAGTTGATCTTTAATTGTTGCACAGGTTATTTGTTTGAGTTGACTACCAATGTAAATTCATGTAATTTTTCGGAACCAGTAAAAGTAGATTCATGTAAATTTGTGTTCACAGATCCACATTGTAATCTATTAAGATGAGCGGTTGAATGTGAACAAAGTTGAGGAAAGAATTGTAATTCACTGGAATTCCACTGAAAGCATTGTCAATACAGCTGAACAAATCTAACAAGTTGTCAATACATCTGAACCTCGAATGTTATCCTCCAAACACAAGTCTAAATGTCCAAGTAAAAATCAGCCAATCAGTATTTTGCGCAACTTTTTCGTGTGGGAATATTGGTTCACGTGCGGCATCACAACATAACCATAAAAAAAAGCATTCATACTCTTGTTGCACTGGGTTGTACTCATTCCAGCCCAAAAGTGCTCTCTTAGGTATACCGGTACCCAATGCTCACGCTCCACATATAAACTTTTCAACCACACATTCTCATGTAAGTCATATGTGTTAATAAACCCAGCCCAACATTTCTCAAACTCCTCAATTGTTTGTGTGTCGTACACACATTTCATCAGTTGAGTTTTCAGCCCACTTCTATAGGCAGCATATGACCCAAGTTTCTCAAGGACTTTTTTCAGTATATGCCACAGGCATAATCTATGTCTAGTTTCAGGAAAGACAATAGCAATTGCGTTTTTCATTGCTCTGTCTTGATCAGTAATAATAGCCTTTGGAGCTATACCCTCCATACATTGCAACCAGGTTTGAAATAGCCATGTAAAGGTCTCTGTGTCCTCACTGAAAATCAACCCAGCTCCCAAAAGAATTGACTGCCCGTGGTGGTTTACACCAATAAATGGTGCAAAGGGCATCCCATACCTATTCATCAGGTATGTGGTGTCAAATGTCACCATATCACCAAAATACTGGTAGGCTGCCCGACTACGTGGATCTGCCCAAAAAATATTTTTTAACCTCCACTCATCGTCTAAATCCATCAGCGCAAAAAACCCATTATTCTTGTACTACATCCTCATAAAATAATCTCAAAGTGCTCCAGCACCACCTGCACCAAGTCGTAGATGTCGCGCTTTGTCGATATAATTGTGACAATCATTTTCCAAAAATGGCAGGTTCTCGAAGCCACCTGCGCCAACGACTAGAGATCCATAACTCTTATTCAGTCGGATGCCAGCTAAGTCGTTTGTGTCTAGGACTCTTTTAACGGTCTCACTCACTTCTCTGTTACATCGAAAGAAGCGGGATTTCTGTGGGCTGAGGTCGTGATTATGTGTATTATGGACTGTTGTCAACCGCATCTTTCTCTCAACTCGTAAGGCATTAATACGTGCCTTACAGTCCATCTTTCCCGTCGGACGTGGGTTGGCGACATTGGAAGTCCTATTCTGGGCCTTCCCTCCCCGTGCACAACCAAGGGTGACATATTTGACACTTTGATCTTCGGATCTCTCACTCCTTTGTGTCATCACCCCAAACCTGTATTTTTTAGCATACTGCTTATAATAGCTCAATAAATCTTCAAACGAATTGAACTCCATCCCCGACTTTGGCTCCTTAATGTTATCATCAACAACCGACGATGGCACTACCTATGGTGTACCGGTAGTGCCATCGTTACTTTCCCGTTCATCTGTTCTATCCAAATGAATTTCTTCATCTTGTCTATCCAACTGAAGTTCTTCATCAACTCTAGCAGAAGTACATGGTGCTTCAGTTTCCAGACAATCCGGTCTATCTTCTTGACCAACTCTTGCGCTCGTTGTGGAGCTTGTAGAGATAAATGGCCTCGGAAGTCCCATCCCATATTGAAATGGGTAACCAACGTGCTGCTTGAAACACAAAAATGAAAACATTGAAACTGTTTAAAAAATAATTAACTAATAAGTAAAAGAGAAAAACGAAGTTGAAAAACCACCTGAATGTTGCTTGGATTTTCGTTACCATCTCGATATGGCAGGAAAGCTAGTGATCATGTTGGCACTGGTCCAAAGTAATCGTGCATGTAATTTGGATAGTTTAGTAGACCAGTTTCAGAGTTGTCCTAACAATAAAATAATAATAATAATAATTAGGATGCTAAACATTGAGTTGTAATAAATTTTTTAATTATGAAATAACATACTGAGTTTTGGAGATTTGAGTTAGATGGTGTTAGCGGAGATAGGTGTTCTTCCCCATTTTCCATGCCCTGTACAAGTTGTTCAATATCAAAGGTCAGTCTACATGATAAGTTTTCAGAAAAATTAATTCAATCAACCAAGAGTGAAGAGTAATACTGTACATACTTCTTCCAAGAAAAAAAAATTATCAAACATGCCTAAATACACATGCCAAACATGTACCAAATCCATCAATAGCGATGACTAAATCAAATATCTAGCATATATTTAACAACAACTAAACCACAATAATTAAACCACAATATTTAACCAGAAAATTATTATTTTCAGCAAATAAATTTCTAGCAATGTGTTTTTAGCCAAGAAATATTTCTACATATCTAACTCTATGCAATGCAAAAATCTTGTTAACAATAACTAAATCACAACATGTTGTGGAAGAAAAAAACAAACTAAATCACGATTGTTTAACCAGAAAATTAGTATTTTTATCCAAAAAATTTCTAGCAATGTATTTTCAGCCATGAAATTTCTACATATCTAACTATGCAATACTTTAGTTCTTGTTAACAATAACTAAACCAGTGGAAAAGGAAAAAAAACTAAATCACGATTCTTCATCAGTGACCAAAGTTGCAGATTGAAGCACAAATAAGCGTACGTATTGGTGGCGACGGGATGACCCACGAAGCTGACCCACGAGAAGTTGACCCACGGAATTGACCCACGAAGCTGATCCGAAATGTTGGCCCACAAAGCTGACCCGAGGTGCTCGCCCACGAAGCCGACCCAAACCAAGCCCACCAAGCTAACCCAAAGACGCTCGGGCTTGACCCACACCAACACCTTGCGCTGACCCACCCAACAAAGATGCCCACCCCAATCTTCTGGGTTCCACATGATGAAGAAGCCCGTGGGAGTTGGTTGGACCGACGAAGCTCTTGCGCACCTTCAGATTTCCCTTTGGTCTCGTCTCCCACGCAGAGTTGAAGCAGCTCGAAGCGGGAATGGTTTTCGATTTCAATCTGCCACTTTTCTTTCCGTATTCATTTTTGTTTCGTTTCGTTTTCATCTTTTTTTAATATCAGGTGACGTGGCATGACGCCACGTCAGCCGACTGCACAGCGTCTACCCGAGATGACTGTGTATAGAAGTATTGTATTGTTATTGTTTTGAAATTTGAAAATATTGAATTGTTTATTATGTTTTGTGTGGAAATTTGAAAAAATATTAATGATAAGATAAAATGAATTGAGATAGGTTGTAGAATGGATAAAATATATATGGCAGAAAGTAAGCCTACTAAGCTCTGCATAAGGGGAGGTCCCACCACAAGAGGATAGATGAAAAGAGAGGTCGATGAGATAAAAAAGGAACAAGCAACATGAGAGTGTCAGGATAAGAAGAGAGAGGAATGAGAGACGATGAGGGGACAAGAGAAATGATGATGTCCGGAGAAAGGGACGAGAAGGAAAAGAAAAAAGAAAGTGGAGAGAAGAGAGGATGTTGGACACGCAAGGGAAATGCGGCCAATTTTCACCACTCTCTAGGGGCACGCAAAAAGAGGGGACATATAGGAGCAAATGACTAGACGATTTAAAATGAAATGGCTAGACATTTTGAGATAAAATTTAAAAGTGAATAAAACAATGTTAGAATATTATTTTTTAACATTATTATTATTTTGAAATTTAAAAAAAAAATTGAATTATTTATTATATTTAAAAATTTGAAAAAATGTCGTAATGATGAGGTAATATGAGTTGGGGTAAGCCTACTAGGCTCAGCCTAAGGGAAGGTCTTACCAGTAGCAGATAAAAGAAGAGAGAGGAAGAGGAGATAAGGTGGGAACAAGCAACCACAGGGTGTCCGAATAAGAAATGAGAAAAAAAGGAGGCAATGAGGGGATAAGGAAAAAGAAGATGTTAGGAGAACGGGACGAGAAGGAAAAAAAGGAGAAAATGGAGATAATTGAGGATGTCAGACACGCAAAGTAAAGGCGGATAATTTTCACCACTCCCTAAGGGTACACGAAAAGATGGGACATATAAAAGCAAACAAATAGACGTTTTAAAAGGAAACGGCTAGACGATTTAGAGATGAAAGTTAAAAGTTAAATAAAATATTATTAGAGTATTCTTTTACAATATTATTATTATTTTGAAATTTGAAAAAATAGAACTGTGTAAATTTAAAAAAGTTGTAATGATGAGATAAGATGGATTGAGATAAGTTGTGGAATGGATAAAACATACATGGCCCAAAGTAAGCCTTGTAGGCCCAGACCTAGGGGAGGTCCAACCATTAGAAGACAGAGGAAGAGAGAGGAAGGGGGACAATGAGAGAACAAGCAACATGAGAGTGCCAGGATAAGAAATGAGAGGAATGTGAGACAAGGAATGGACAAGAGAAAGTATGATGCTGGGAGAAATGGATGAGAATGAAAAAAAGGAGAAAGTGGAGAGAAGAGAAGATGTTAGACACGTAAAGAAAATGCGGAAATCTTCACCACTCCCTAGAGGCAAGCGAAAAAAGGTGGATATAAAAGTAATCGACTAGACGATTTAAACGGAAACGATTAGACGATTTTGAATTGAAAGTTAAAAGTTGAAAGAAATATTATTTGAATATTATTTTTTAATATTATTGTTATTTTGGAATTTTAAAAACTTGAATTGTTAATTATATTTTGTGTAGAAATTTGAAAAAGTTGGAAGATTAGATAAGATGGGTTGAGATAAGTTGTGGTAGAGATAAAACCTGCACAGCCCAAAGTAAGCCTTGTTAGCCCAGCCTAAGGGAGATGTCCCATTGTTAGAAGACAAAGGAAGAGAGAGGAAGGGGAGACAATGAGAGAACAAACAGCAAGAGGATGTCATGATAAGATGGGAGAGGAATGAGAGACAAGGAAGGGACAAGGGAAAGAAGACGTCAGGAGAAAGAAACGAGAAGGGAAAAAAAAAGAGAAAGTTGAGAAAAGAGAGTATGTCAGACACACAAAGTAAAGGCGAACAATCTTCATCACTCCCTAAGGGCACGCTAAAAAAGGGGCATATAAATGGAAACGACAAAACGATTTAGAGATGAAAGTTAAAAGTTGAATAAACTATTGTTAAAATATTATTTTGTAATATTATTATTGTTTTGAAATTTGAAAATATTGAATTATTTATTATATTTTGTGTAGAAATTTGAAAAAAGTATTAATGATGAGATAAGATGAGTTGAGATAAGTTGTGGAAGGGATAAAATATACACGGCGCAAAGTAAGCCTACTAGGCTCTGCCCATGGGGAGGTCCTACCAGTAGAAGATAAAGGAAGAGAGAGGAAGAGGAGTTAAGAAGGGAAAAAGCAATCGGAGGGTGTCAGCATAAGAAATGAGAAGAAAGGGAGGCAAGGAGGGGATAAGGAAAATGAAGATGCTAGGAGAAAAGAACGAGAAGGAAAAAAAAGGAGAAAGTGGAGAGAATGGAGGATGTCAGACACACAAAGTAAATACGGACAATCTTCACCACTCCCTAAGGGTACACGTAAAGATGGGGCATATAATAGCAAACGAATAAACGTTTTAAAAGGAAATGGCTAGACAATTTAGAGATGAAAGTTAAAAGTTAAATAAAATATTATTAGAATATTATTTTACAATATTATTATTATTTTGAAATTTGAAAAAGTAGAATTGTTTATTATAGTTTGTGTAGAAATTTGAAAAACTTGTAATGATGAGATAAGATGAGTTTAGATAAGTTGTGGAATGGATAAAATATACACGACCCAAAGTAAGCCTTGTAGGCTTAGGGAGGTCCCACCATCAGGAGACAAAGGAAGAGAGAGGAAGTGGAGACAGTGAGGGAACAAACAACGTGAGGGTATCATGATAAGAAGGAAGAGGAATGAGAGACAAGGAGGGGACAATGGAAAGAAAGAAGTTAGGACAAAGGGACAGGAAGGAAAAAACGGAGAAAGTGGATAGAAGAGAGGATGTCAGACACACAAAGTAAAGGCGGATATTCTTCATCACTCCCTAGGGGCACGTGAAAAGAGGGGGCATATAAACGGAATTGACTAAACGATTTAGAGATGAAAGTTAAAAGTTGAATAAAATATTGTTAGAATATTATTTTCTAATATTATTGTTGTTTTAAAATTTAAAAAAGTTGAATTGTTTATCATATTTTATGTAGAAATTTGAAAAATTTGTAATGATAAGATAAGATGAATTAAGATAAGTTGTAGAATGGATATAATATACGCGGTCGAGAGTAAGCCTACTATGCCCAGCCTAACGTGAAGGTCAAACCAATAGAAGACAAATGAAGAGAGAGGAAGGAGAGAGAAGAAGGGAACAAGCAGCATGTGCGTATCATGATAAGAAAGGTGAGGATGGAGAGACAATGAGGGGGTAAGGAAAATGAAGATGTTAGGAGAAAGGGATGGGAAGGAAAAAGAGGAGAAAGTTGAGAGAATTGAGGATGTCAGACAGGAGAAAGAGATGGAAACGAGTAGACGATTTTGATATGAAAGTTAAAATTTGAATAAAATATTGTTATAAAATTATTTTGTAACATTATTCTTGTTTTAGAATTTGAGAAAGTTGAATTGTTTATTATATTTTATGTAGAAACTTGAAATAGTTGTAATAATGAGATAACATGAGTTGAGATAAGTTGTGAAAAAATAAAATATACACGGCGCAAAGTGAATCCACTAGGCTCAGCCCATGGGGAGGTCCCACTACAAGAAGACAAAAGAAGAGGGAGGAAGATGCGATATGGAGTGAATAAGTAAAATGAGGGTGTTAGGAGAAGAATAGAGAAGAAAGTGAGACAAGGATGACACAAGGAAAAGAAAGATGTCAGGAGAAAGGGATGAGAATAAAAAAAAATGAGAAAGTGGAGAGAATGAAGGATGTCAGACACGCAAAGTAAATGTGAACAATCTTCACCACTCCCTAAGGGTACACGAAATGATGGGGCATATAAAATCAAACGATTAGACATTTGAAAAGGAAACGGCTAAACGATTTATTTAGAGATAAAAGTTAAAAGTTAAATAAAATATTATTAGAATATTATTTTGTAATATTATTATTGTTTTGGAATTTGAAAAAGTAGAATTGTTTGTTATAGTTTTTGTAGAAATTTGAAAAAGTTGTAATGATGAGATAAGATGAGTTGAGATAAGTTGTAGAGGGGATAAAATATTAATGGCGTAAAGTAAGCTTACTAGGCTCAGTCCAAGGGGGAGGTTCCACCACTAGAAGACAAAGCAAGAGAGAGAAATGGGAGACAAGGAAGGAACAAACAATAAGAGGGTGTCAGGATAAGAAGAGGGAGAATGGGAGACAAGGAGGGGACAAGAGAAAGGAAGTTGTCTGGAAAAAGGGACGTAAAAGAAAAAATGGAGAAAGTGGAGAGAAAAGAGGATGTCAGACACATAATGTAAAGACGGACAATCTTCACCACTCCCTAGGGGAATGCAAAAAGAGGGGGCATTTAAAATGAAACGACTAGACGATTTAAGGATGATAGTTAAAAGTTGAATAAAATGTTTTTAGATATTATTTTTTAATATTATTATTATTTTAGAATTTGAAAAAGTTGAATTATTTATTATATTTTGTGTAAAAATTTAAAAAGTTGTAATGATGAGATAATATGAGTTAAGATAAATTTTAGAATGGATAAAATATACACGGCCTGAAATAAGCGTACCAGGCCCAACCCATGGGGAAGGTCCCACTACTAGAAGATAAATGAAGAGAGAGGAAGAGGAGACAATGAGGGAACAACCGAATAAGTGGGTGTAAGGATAAGAAGGGAGAGGAATGAGAGACAATGGGGAGATAAGGGAAATTAAGATTTTAGGAGAAACGGACGGGAAGGAAAAAAAAGGAAAAAGTGGAGAGAAGAGGGGATGTCAGACATGCAAAGTAAAGGCGGACAATCTTCACCATTTTCTAGGTGGACGCGAAAAGAGGGGCATATAAAAGGAAATAATAGAAGATTTAGAGATGAAAATTAAAAGTTGAAGAAAATATTGTTAGATATTATATTTTAATACTATTATTGTTTTGGAACTTAAAAAAATTGAATTGTTTGTTATATTTTGTGTAGAAATTTGGAAGAGTTGTAATGATAAGATAAGATGAGTTGAGATAAGTTTTGGAAGAGATAAATTATACACGACCCAAAGTAAGCCTATTAGGCCCAGCCCAAGGGGAGGTTTTACCACTAGAAGACAAATGAAGAGAGAAGAAGAAGAGACAAGGAGGGAAGAAGTAATATGAGGGTGTTAGGATAAGAAGGTAGATGAATGGTAGACAAGGAGGGGATAAGGGAAAGGAAGATGTCACGAGAAATGGATGAGGGGGAAATAAAGGAGAAATTGGAGAGAAGAGAGGAAATCATGCAAAGGAAAAGCTACAAATCTTCACTAGGGGTGGGCAGCGGGGCCCCGTACCCCGATATTGCGCCCCTTTCCGCCCCGCCCCACATGGAGAAGGCCTAGTGGGAGTTGGGGGGGTGATGACCTCAGCGGGGCCCCACCCCGCCCCCTTCTCCACTCCACATGTAAATTTTTTTTTTATATTTATATATATTAATAAATATATTGTATATAAATATATATAATTTCTTAAAGACTTGAAATTGTATTCAAGTCATTGGATAGCCTTGGCCTCTTAGGCCAACCGTAGTAAGTCTCACATTGTTTAAGGATGACTATTATATTGCTTTAACCTCCTATATAAAGGTTAGCCTAGGAGAACAAGACAACCCAAAATCTAACTCTAATGAGTTTATGTTTTTTTTGTATTTATAAATTTTAATTATTTTATAATTTGGGTCTAAATTTTTTTTTTTTAGACCCAATGTGTGCCTAAAAAAATTTTGACTGCATATTTTATATTTAAAGATTCTCAAGGTCCTTTTTGGATCAAATGACCCTTAAAAATCATGGGCTATTGGAAGAGATAAAATATGCACAGCCCAAAGTAAGCCTACTAGGCCCAGCCCAAGGGGGAGACCCCACCATTAGAAGACAAAGGAAGAGAGGAATGGGAGACAAGAGGAGAACAAGCAAGAGGAGGGTGTTAAGATAAGAATGGAGATGAATGAGAGACAATGAGGGGACAAGAGAAATGAAGATGTCAAGATAAATGGACGGGAAAGAATAAAAAGGAGAAAGTGGAAAGAAGAGATGAGGTCAGACATGCAAATGAAAGGCAATCAATTTTCACCACTCCCTAGGGGCATGTGAAAAGAGGAGGCATATAAAAGGAAACAACCTGACAATTTAGAGAGGACTTCTTCTTCTTCTTCAACCTCTGGAAAGGGTCTCCAGCGTGAAGATATTCTCCAGCAAATATATTCGAGATTTCCATTGTATAGTGAGAAAGGAGAATTTATGAGAGACTGTAAAATAAGCTTATTATAGTGGATATTCTCTCCCCACAAACCCTGTGGACGTAGGTAATATGCCAAATCACGTAAATCTCTGTGTCCATCTCTCTTTTTCATTCTCAGTATTTATTTTTATTCACTATTATGGACGCACGCACAATAGCACCAGAGCACATCGGGGGCTCCAGAGTACATCGATCGAGGTCTAGATCGGCATAGCTGGCTGAGAATGACTCTTTCTACCTTTTCAAACTGTTGTGCGATTTTTGGTATTAAGAAATTGAGATGAGTTTTATATGTAAACTGAGCATAACAAGAAAAGTGATGCACATGAGAAACTTATTATTAAAATGAAAATTAAAGAAATTAAATTTAAGAATTAAAGAGATGCATTTTTTTTTTTTTTACAAAAAACTAATACCGAATGTAGTAATTTGATTTCTACTAATCTGATGTCCGATTTGAACTTTCGATCCATGCTGAAATTTGGCTCGGATGCACACCTTTAACAATATACCTTTAACAATCCAAAGATACTTTGACCATAACTATATATGTTACTTGTTTTACACACATACACGTATATATATCAATGATGTCGAGACTTTACAAGCATCTGAGGAATCCTTATTAGTGCTAGCTAGGTAACCTCATCTCTGAGGTGAAGAATATGCTAAAGCAGTTCCAAGAACATCGGGTACAACATGTTTCCGCATGGGGAATCAAGTAACTCACTTCTTAGCTAGACATTATTGGAGAGTACAAGATGTGGAGAAGTGGATGCATTTTGTTACTTCTTTTGTTACTCAATACGTTTGGTTGGACAATTCTCATTTGTAATTTGAGTTTATCTATGAGTGAAGCTACTTTTATAAAAAGAAAAAAAAAGAAAAAAAAAGAATGATGTCATGATGGATTTCGATCCTATTTTCCAGTAATTTCAAATCAAAACATTAATAATGTTATTTTTTATTTTAAATCTTGTCATGTCCAACCTGCATACTTGATGATGAAGCGCATTTTAAGTAGTTTCATATGTTTTCCACTTAAATGGTAGCTATATAAAATGTAGGGATGACAAGATTTAGGATGAAAAACAATATTTTTATTAAAATACGAATATCTTCCGAATATGCAACTAAAAAGCCAGCTTGATATTGGTATGGCTTTGAGGAACAAAATGCCCTACATTTTTGTTGCATTGCAATCTGACAACGACAAAAAAAGGATCGATATTGTTGTACAAGTTTCCATATTTTTCTCTTTATATCAAATGGACAATTAGGGTAAAGCAAATCTGGGAGCCAACAAATATGTTCTTCGTTATTAAGAGGCAATTGTGATTATACCATCACTTATGGTAAGGATTTAAAGCAAATGCAAGGATTTCTTGATCCAATCTATCGAATGTATCTGCTTGGCTCCTAGCCAATACATGTGTAGGAAGGCCTTCCGATACATAAGCTAAAAGATTACGACTACAAGAGATGCCGAAAGCGACTCACTTCTATTCTGTTGGGACTGGATATAGATGGGGAATCTATATATCATTGTAGTTAAGAAATTTCACTAACTAACATACGATAGAATCTCACGAGGAAACAATCACTGAAACACAGTTGGATGATTCAATGAGTAGGGAGGTGTATGATGAACACTTGCAAAAGGAAACAAGAGCTCATGATGATCAACGTTCATCTAAAGGGCAATCCATGAATCACTTAAATTTTAGAATTGTTTATGTGAGATGGAGGAGTGCCCACATGGACAGAAATCTCCTCTCCTATGCCATAACGACATGTAATGCACGACCATAATGGTTAGGCGCTACATGCTTCAAATTGAAAGTGGTCGTGCCACTTTCATGAGGATTAAAGGTTGTTAAGGTCAGTCGTGAGTGGTGCATAGGGAGGGCTATATATAGCCATTCCTTAGTTGTTTCCCACACCATTCTTGACAGGCACATAATCTCTCTCTTTTTTTTATTCTCTTTTGAGTAAGCATTTAGGTTGTGGGGTTTCTTGAGTGTTACTTTAGTTTATTCTACGTAGTACACCTTACCACCAAGAGGAGACGCTTGAGACTTGCTAGATTATTTGGCTACGCTGGATAAACTCATGGAGCAATTTGAAAAGTTGTGCTTGAGGTATTCTACTATGCACTCTTACATTGGTATCAGAGCATCTTAAATAGTAGCTTCCGGTTTACCGGAAGTTTTTTTTTTCCATATATTTTTTAACTATGTCGAATGCCATTTTTGTTGTTGTTTGAGACCTGTCTGTGTTTATTGAGAAGTTAGCAGAGCCGCTGTAAGCACCAGTAGTGCTGCATGCACCATCAACGGGGTTACAATGCACCAGACGGTGTTGGGCACACCAAAGCCATTGCTGCCCACAACACTACCCACCGTGGTGATGCTGCGTACAGTGGTACAACATGCACTAGTGAGTGCACCTCCTGCCTGAAGAAGCATCGAGAGGCGGTGGTTCAGGCATTGCTGCATTTTTTTTTCTTTGCTATTGTTCATATGAACACTTCCCTTAACATGAGGAAGAAGATGACTCTAGTCATATGTGTTTAAAAAAGGGGCTTGGGAGTTATTTTAACCCAGCCCATCAGCTTTCCTTAAAAAAAAAAGGAAATGCTAGGTTGATTTCGTGGCCCAGTGTTTATTGGCCGAAAGTTTTTTAAAACAGAGAAAGTGGCACACCTAGCTTTCCAACCCAGAACCACCTCATAAAACCAAGGGTTTGGGCGCGCCACTAGGTTGTGACTTTCTCTTGGTCTAGGTGGGATTTTTAAATATATTTGTTATACATTTACTCATTTTAAAAGAAAGTCCATTGGCACGATTTATTTGTCTCGATACATGCAGTTTTTTTAATGTTATTGTATATTATTATATTTAATGTGATCTTTTGTTTAATATTTTATTTTAAATATGATTACATGTATGTGTGAAATGAACATGAGAATATATCCTTAATTTTTCAACTGTGTTTGTTAGGCTTGTATGTTTAGATATAGCTTTCATTTTTATAGTGGTAAAATAGAAAGTTTCCACTAAGTGTCAATGTGAATGAAATGATGAAAAGATTGTGGTGACCCCAGTAAGAACTGTAAATGCATTGTGTAGCCAAATGATTACAATGACCCCAGTAAGAAATATAAATGCATTGATGGACAAGAAAAATGGATGGTAATTATCTTAAAAGAACCATCATTGTAGACTAGCCCAACAAGTTGCCATAGTCTGAGTAGCCGATTTTGTAGACTGGCCCAACAAGTTATTGCAATCTGAGTAGTTGTCCTTGTAGACTGACCTAAAAGGTTACTACAGTTTTAATAGGATCTGTTTTTACTTGTGACTAGGAATAGATGACTACTTAAGATAGTAGAAGTATGGTTGAGAATAATGATGATTTGATCTCCCATATAGTTTTTTTAAATTTACGCGAAAACTAGGTTAAGAATTACTAATTAGACATTATGGCGCAAGAGATGATTATGAAGCCTGAACTTTTGATATTGTGACGTGTATGTATTATTTTTCTTCTAGCTTGGATGGACGTGATAGATTTATTTGGTGTATGGGTAATATACCATTTGCGCATTTTGCAGTGAAATGACATCCAACAATATAATTGTTGATTTGAACAAGGGGAGAAATTAGATGGGGATAACTATGACATTTAACATCACAAGATTTAATATATCTTAAATGAGCAGGAGGTCTTGGAGATCTTAACTCATTCCCTAACTAAACTCGAGAATGGGGGGACTCAGACCAACCTAAGAAAGATTATGAAGCTTATGATGGATGGTCTAAGAAGAACCGTTGTGCGCGCATCATCATGTTAAACAGCATGCACAATGATCTTATGTGTGAATTCGAAACCTATGACATTACCCAAAAGATGTGGCAAGTATTGAAAGTGAAGTTTGGGGGATCTTTAGCTACGAGTTTGCACGGATTGACTATGAGGTTTGACTCTTACAAGATGGGCTTTGACCACACGATTAAGCAACATCTTAGGACGATGTCAACTATGATATGCAAACTCAAAACGTCAGGAAACAACCTGACTGATGAGCAACAAGTTCAGGCGCTGATACACTTGCTACCAAATTCTTGGGAGACAATAAGCCATAATATGATGCACAATGAGAACATCAAGGATTTTGATGATGTGTCGCGTCACTTGAAACTTGAGGTTCAGCGCTAGAGGCTGCTAAGCCTAAACATTCAGCCTACATGGTTCAGTCTGGTTTGCGCAAGGCATCTAGGCCAAAGCACAAGAAGTCCAAGGTACTGGTAGCTACTGGACAAGTGAAGAAAGAGTCAGGATCGTCTTAGCACAGCAAGAGAGGCAAGCGTGGGAAGAACAAGTCCAAGTTATAGAGTGTTTCAACCGTGGAAAGAAAGACCACTTTGCTCGTGACTGTACTGAACCAAAGAAGGTACACTCCATCCATTCTTGCTTTATTGTAGTTAGCTATGTGATGGTTGCTCATTCCTATCTTGTGTGGACTGTTGATTCAGAAGCGAATGAGCACATAGCGTAAGATCGAATCGGATATATGGAGTATCGTTGGATTTCAACTGGGAGTCATGATATCATGATGGGGAATGAAGCTAGTGTGGAGGTTCAGGGACTTTGTACCTACAAGTTGGACTTGTGGAGCGGCCACACTTTATTTCTCTACGATGTGCTGCATGCTCTTAAGATCTGACGAAACTTACTTTCTGTAGTTACTTTATTAGGGTTTGGTTTTCGAACTTGGTTTTCAGATTGATTTGAAAACAATGGTGTTTCCTTATATTTGGGCAATGCTTTTTATGGTTGTGTTTTTTTATCAAATGGTTTTATGATAATGAATTTAGATTATTTAAGTATGAATGAGACTATTGTTTTTCTTTCTGCATCTGATAATTTAGATTCATATAAAAGGCATGCTAGGCTTGTCTATATAAGGCAAGAGAGAATGAGTAGCTTAGATAGAGAAGGCTTTATAGCATATCTCGCTAAGGTCACATTGCCCACATGTGAACATTGTTTGATGGGAAAAACTAAGAGGAAACCATTTGAAAAAGCCATTAGGGCATCTTTTCTATTGTAATTAGTCCACTCAAACATCTGTGGCCTAATGAGTGTTAGGACAAGACATAAGGGTGTCTACTTCATCACATTTATATATGATTTTTCACATTATGGTCATATCTAGTTTAGGCGATACCTTAGAATGGTTGAGAATCAGTTAGACAAAAGATTAAAAGGTTTGAGTACTGATCCCGAATGTGAATATTTGTATGAGCGATTAAAAGACTTTGTGATGAAAAAAGAATTAAGAGACAGTTGATGATGCCAAGTATGTCACAACAAAATGCCATGGCGGAAAGGATACATTGGATACTACTTGAGATGGTTAGGTCAATGATGACACAAGCAAACCTGCCTATATCATATTAGGGGATGTACTTTTGACTGCCGTCTACATTCTTAATTGAGTGCCCTTTAAATGAGTACCTTCCACCCCATACGAATTATGGACAAGTGAGAAACCCAATTTGAGTAACTTGTAGCCATGAGATTCAACTAGTTTAGATCATGAAACTTCTCATAAATATGGAAAGTTAGGCCCTAAATGAAAGAATTGTATCTTTAAAAGGTACCCAGAACACTCTAAAGGGTATGCGCTAGTAGGTGGAAAAACTAATGGAAGTGTGATCGAGATTGAGTGATGAGATGTAGATTTCATAGAGGATGAGTTTCTAAGTAGGGCTGAGGTTTATAGGAGTTTGGAACTCCATGAAATTGTGGGTCAAGAGGAAGGCACTTCAAGTGCTCTAGTTGAAAATGAGGAAGAAATTCCTCAAGCTTCTACAAATTGTGAGTGAGTTGTCTCCAAGTGGGAACACACCACTTGTTAATCAACCACAACAATCATAGCCTTGTAGAAGCACATGTGAAAGTATTCTTTGTCGTCGTTTTGAGATTGAAATGGAAGCTTTCATGGTAGCTCCACAAGATGATGATGAGCTTTGAAAAATTCATGAGACTCTCTCACCCTCTACTAAAGATGAGTAGATGAAAGTATTAAATGATGAAATATAGTCTATGAGGACCAACCAGGTCTGGGATCTGGTAGATCTACCATCAGGGCACAAGGCCATTAGGAATAAATGAGTTTTAAAGATCAAGCGCAAGTCGGACGGATCAATAGAAAGCTACAAAACTCACTTTGTGGCGAAATGATATACCTAACAAGAGGGTATAGACTATGATGAAACCTTCTCACCAATGGTGTGGCTTGTCTTGATTTGTCTCGATTTGCCTGATTCTAGCCATAGTAGCGTACATGGATTTGGAACTTTGCCAAATGGACGTTAAGACAATATTTCTCGAAGGAGAACTAGATAAAGAGATTTATATAGATCAACCCATGGGCTTTATAGTCAAAGTTCAAGAGCGCAAAGTGCGCAAGCTTAAATGATCTATATATGACCTAAAGCAATAATCTAGACAATGATATTTCTTTAGCTAGAAATGACAAAGAATTGATAATTGCCACAAAAGAGTGTTTATCCTTCAATTTTGAGATGAAAGATATGGGTGAAGCACAACACATTTTGGGAGTTAAGATCTACAGAGATCGATCAAAAAGACTTTTGTGTTTGTCCCAACAAACTTACATAAAGAAAGTTCTCGAGCGCTTCCAAATGTGTGAATGTAAACCCATGACACCTTTATTGCTAGAGGCGAAAGCTTGTCCCAAGATATGTGTGCTAAGACTCAAAGTGAAATGGAAAAAATGGCTTGTGTGCCTTTATACAAATGCTAAGGGTAGCCTAATGTATTTAATGATGTGTACTGAGCCAGACATATGCTATGCAGTTGGCTTGGTGAGTAGATTCCAATCTAACTCCGAACTGACTCACTGGAAAGCAATCAAGAGGATTATAAGATATCTTAAGGGAACTGCGGACTATGTGTTGTGCTATCAGGGTTTGGATTTACAGTAAAGAGGTTACAATGATGCTGATTGGGGTGGTGACTTAGATGAACACAAATCAACCACTGGGTTTTTTTTTTTCTGCTCAACAATGACACCATTACGTGGAGTAGTAAGAAATAATCCTGTATAGCTTTATCCAACATGGAGGCAGAGTACATAACTTGTTCAACAGAAGTTCTAGAAGATATTTGTTTACGAAGGTTCCTCAAGCATATAGAAATCGGCACAGATACTTCAAATCTAGTGACTATATTCTACGACAACATGGAAGCTCTCGTATATGCTAAGGACTCAAAGTATCATGGAAGAATCATACACACATATATATCAAATATCACTACATGAGACACATGGTAGTGCAAAAGGAAGTGGTCCTGAAACACATTTCTACGAGTTGCATGGTTGTTGATTCCCTAACAAAGCCTATAGCAAGAGATGATTTTGTGGCTCATGTTAGTGATTTAAGACTGTGCAGATTGTGAATGTAATTTATGTTTCTGTTGATGTTGAGATGTAAAGTTTCATTTAGGATATGCATATAATACGATTTTATTTAGTTCTTGTCTTTATCATATAAGGTGAGGTGAATTGGTTGACAAAAAAATATGTTACCTTAGTGGGAGCTAAGATGAGATCTATTGTATTGAGAGGTCCCTGCATGAATATCCCACAATCTATGTAGCTTGTGGCTAGCCAGATGCGAGACCCTCTTTGGCGTCTTGGAGGCGAGCAAATGGAGGGAGTCGGGCTTAAGGATCAATGATACTAACATCTGTATGGTATTGATATAGAAATATGCTCTTAGAGAAAGAAAAATATACCATAACATGTATTTCATAATACATGTGCTTATTCGACCAAATGATGAAGTGAGTAAATGGATTCATTTTTTCAAAAGATAGAGGTTGTGATGTCTGTTACTTTGGCATGCTGTCTATGACTATGATTGATACAGTCTAAAGAGATATTGCTGGGAAAGCGGTTCGACCAAAGTTGAATGACGTGAGGGCAAAGAAAAGACTATTCGACATTGTATCTTTGATGGAATTTGCTTATGTCAAACTATGACTCTACATTTTGGTAGGGACTAAGGTTGTGAACACATCAAAATGATTTAGAGGTGGTCAATCATTGTTCTAAGTCTTTTTTTTTTAAAACTCAAAAGATTTCAAAATGCTTCATCTGATGCGATCGATTAGTCTAGAGCATGACAAGACACTTTAGGGAAGTTAAGATATGCCAGATTCCACCAATGCAAGTATACAAATGGAACTATTGCTAGGGCATCCCATGCTCTGTTATTTTTTTTTAAAAAAAAGAGTGAAGTACACCATTTCACTAGCCTTTTACATAGGGGTGTAAGTTATTCAGTCCAGACCGGAAAACCCGACCAGATGGATTGGTTCAATCCCAATCGAATCGAACCAATCCATATATACTTTAGAATTTCAGTTTTTGGTCTGGTCCCGGGCTGTATTTTTTTGGACTGGACTGGACCAACCGAAGTATATATATATATTTTAAATAATATAATATTTATATAAGTTAATTATGTAATTTTCATCTGACTTATCACCATTGACCATATGTATTTAGAGTTTGGATGATATTACATTTTTCAATACTATTTTCTCTATTTTTTATTTTTAACTTTATTACGATGATTGCTAATTATCATGGATGGATAAGCATAATTTTGATAATTTCTTCAACTTTTTTTAAGCTATTTTCAAGTGCAAATAAAGATAAATAGTTGACATTCAAAAGTGCAAGCATTGTGGGCTTTTTGGTATTGATGGGCCAAAAATAGTCAAAATACCCATAAGAAGTGATTTTGGGCTTCTTGTATATTTGGCCTAATTTACACGGACTCAGACCAATAGCTAACGGTCTAGTCCGATATATAAGGGTAATTGGTCTGAAACCAAAACTTTTGGTTTGTGACGCTTCTGGACCGAACTGATTACACCCACTACTTTTATCTCACGCCTTTCCCTTCTCCTTCCTCACCTTTTCTTCTTCCTCTGATATTTTTTTGCTCTTTCTTTAGCCAAAACCCACATCTTCAATGACCCCCCCTCTCTCTCTCTCTCAACTATGGCGAGGAGCTCAAGTGTTTTTTGGCGCCAACTTCCATGACAAGGTTAGTGCCGCCGATCGAAACAACGCAAATTTCTCTTATAAATAGGCACAAATTGAAGCAAACAAGTTACACTAGTTCTCTATTCTCATTTCTTGTTCTCAACTTGGATCTCTCTCTCTCTCTCTCTCTCTCCCTCTCTT
Source organism: Juglans microcarpa x Juglans regia (assembly GCF_004785595.1). Taxonomy (NCBI): domain Eukaryota; kingdom Viridiplantae; phylum Streptophyta; class Magnoliopsida; order Fagales; family Juglandaceae; genus Juglans; species Juglans microcarpa x Juglans regia. Next base: position 30,706,536 of record NC_054602.1, on the reverse strand, counting down.
TCTTCACGTTCTGGTATTCTCCTTCCTAATTAGACCCTATTAATAAGACTGATGGAAGCCGCTGTATATTTTGTTTAGAATATTAATTTCCTATCTTTGGGGTATGTAGTTTTGTCTCTAATTAATAAGATTGAGTAGAAATTTGAAACTTGTTCTATGCATGTTTTAAACAAATGCCTTATATATATGTTTTCTGGCAGAGAATGTCACGCTTCTTTTGATTTCTAAACGATATGTATGTTTAATTCGTTCTCCTTTCAATTTCGGAAAGTATTGAAGTTGGTTTTAGTGTTGTATTTAGTATCCCATTTCCACATATATATATTATTTGCACCGGTGGAATTACGACTAAGTTGTAACAAGTCTTCATTGAAAAAGGATGCTAATGGGTGTTGAGTAAATATGTTGAAGTTGTTAGAATTTATAGTTATAGTCTGGTTAATGATTAGATCTTGTGATTTATAATGTGAAAAAAAAACTATTTTGAAATGGGAAAGTCGAGTTTCATCTAGCTAGGCTATATAATATCCTTGAGCATATGGTAACAAATTGAAAAACCATGTTGTCTTGATTGATGTTTAAATCACTGATTATTGTTGTATTGTTGACTTGTTATGGAGAGGTGATTTTTAGAATCTAACTATTTAGGAAATGCAAGGTGTTATTTCAGAAAATGAATTTATTTTGATAATTAGTCTTAGGACTATGCATTATTATAGTTTATGGAATAATTTCAAAAGGGTGTATTTGGGCTATTGCATAAATGTGTTGCAACCTCAAATTAGTTCTTTAAATACACCGATGTTAGATTCTTGTGAACTTTGAACAAGTCTGAAAAAGCAGTGGTTTTCCCAATCACTACACCTAGAGGGGGGGTGAATAGGTGTAGACACCAAATTTGTTGGTCTTTACAAATTTATAAACAAACAAACAGTTAATCAGATAACACAAATAATCAACACAATGATTTTGGTCACGAAGTGGAAACTCATTTGAAGAACGTCTTCAAAATCTAAAACCACTCCGGGTGTAAGCCACCACCTAAAATCCACTATAGAAAAAGTTTATTACAACCAATTTAGAGACACTCACAAAACCTTTGTAGTTCCTAAACTTGGCTTGCAACATCATGAGTGACCCACTCGATCTCTACACGCATATAGTGTCGAAACTCCGATCTTTCTATAGCATCCCACGAGAACCTCTCGATCTCTGCATCAACAGCAGCTCCGGAAACCTTCCGGCCAAACAAAACGTCCACTTCAATGGACTTTGAATAATATTTGATCTTGAGTGTAGTGTGGTGGAGATGTGTTTGTCCAAGAGAGATTCAACAATGTGGAAAAGTGTCTCTCTATGGCTCTTGAGGCAACTAGGGTTTTTACTCTATTTCTCCACACCAAAAGAACAGAAATAACTTGTTCTATTTATAGTCCCAGCAAGACACGGCGTTCAAAATTAGGTTGTCTTGAACATTGGCTCGAGCAAGGTGTCGAGCGAAGGTTGAGAGCACGTTGTCTTCTGAAACTGCTCGAGCAAGATGTCGAGCGCACATCGAGCGAACCTCTCTGGATGAGTTCTGCTCGAGCGCCACGTCGAGGTCAAATTGAGCAAACCTATCTAGATGGGTTCTGCTCGAGCATTATGTCGAGCGCACCTTGAGCGAACCTCTCTGGATAGATTCTGCTCGAGCGCCACGCCGAGCGCACCTTGAGCGAACTACTCTGGATGGGTTCTGCTCGAGCACCATGTCGAGCGCACCTTGAGCGAACCACTCTGGATGGGTTCTGCTCGAGCGCCACGTCTAGCTCACCTTGAGCGAACCTCTCTGTATGGTTCCGCTCGAGCGCTGCGTCGAGCGCACATCGAGCGAATCACTCTATATTGGTTCCGCTCGAGCGTTGAGTCGAGCGCACGTCGAGCGAACCTCTCTGGAAGGTCCCGCTCGAGCGCCAGTCGAGCGCCAATCGAGCCATGTTGAGCACACTTCAATCTTTTTCATATTACACTGCTTCAACACTTGTTACAACTCAATTTTACACAGGTTTTCACAAGAATATGCCAATCAACTAATTTTTCCCTCAACAATCTCCCCCTTTGGCATTTCTGTGACAAAACCTCTAACCTATACATAGGACCTAATCCTGACACACCCCAAATAGGATTCCCATGATTTAGACAAAATCTTGAACATGTTGAGAAATTTCTGCAAACACTTAGCAAACGGTTAAACGAACCACCAAAAATATGCAAGAAATAATCTCATAAGCATAAACAATGTTAGTTGCATAGTTTTCATAAAAAAAACTTTTCATTAAGAAATTAATCAGACATTGAGTTCAAGAGACAAACAATAGCAGCATGCAATTAACAACAAAAGCTGCTCCCCCACAAAAACAATGTGATACTATTACTAACAAAACAAAAACTGCCCTTACAGCTTTCTTGCTACTCTCCCTATATCTATACCACTCTCCCTGAATATGTACTACTCCCCCTTTTTGTCAGGACAAGCCAAGGGTCTCAAGTATCACCATGAGGCTGACTGCCATCATCATCAAAGTGCTCCTCTATATCCTTGAAGCGTTGAGTCACAAGCTGCTGCAGGCTGTTAACTTTAGCATCAAGGCTATCAAACCGTGCATCAAATCGGGCTTCAAGACGGGCAAGGTACTCAACGACCTGCTGAAGGCTGGGCTCGGTCAAACCAGGTGCCGATGTGGATGGTACCGAGCTATGTGGCTGTGAGCTTGAAGGCCGAGAGCTCGATGGCTGAGAAGAGGGTGGTGGAGGATGCTCAACATCCAGAGGTTGAGGGGCAATGTGAGCCCGACTCAATTGCATGGTCCTACGACCAATAGGAGCTTTAAGAGAGACTCTAGGCTCATGTGGAAGAAGCGCAACTGACCGAGAGAGGGCTAACCTAGTGATGAGGCAAGCGAAAGGCAAACTAGTCCGTGTTTTAGGGGAATTAAAAGCCTCAAGCATAACCCGGCACAGATGACTCCCCAGGTCTATGGAGACATCGTTGATCAGTGCATACAAAAGAGTGGCACGGTCAAGACCCACATCACTCTGATGACCAGTAGGATAGAGATTTGTAAGGACTATCCTACTGAGAATGAGAAAATCAGGTGGAAAACGTGCCGTTAGAATGGGTGACTTACCATCCCAACTAGAAAATGGACCAATTAGACACTCAACAATGACTGACGGACTAGGAGGGGAAGTCCGTGTATAGGGATACACAGGATTTGCCACACGCGGGGCATTTAGCAAGTCCGCTAACATGCCCGGAGTCACTCGGAAGACAATGTTCCGGAGACTAACATCAAAAGAGCCATCATCAGAGATGGCATGAGTGTTGGAGTAAAACTCCTTAACCAACTCCATAGAAGGAGTGGTTGACCAGTGGTCAAGGCCAGCCACTGGCGAGACTCAAAAATATGTGGGATAATAGTCTCAGAAAGCTCACCGAGGGTGACTACCCACTCGACAATAGGAGAACGGTTAGAAAAGTTCTGAGCGTAGAGTTCTCTTGCACGAGCATCGTGGAAAAGTGCTTGAGCGGGGGCAGGAGGATTTTGGCGTGGACGAACACGTCGAGACATGCTTTTGGCTATGGACATAATCAGTGACCGTTAGACAAGACTAAAGGAAAAGTGAAATGTCCAATGCATGTCTAAAATGCCCAATGCATGATTCAAACCAATGTATACTTTGCCAAAATTAGGTTATAAAAACCCATTTCAAAATCAAGGCATGAATGTTGTCAAAAACTATTTTAACATGCACAATGCACATGCCCAATATCATAATTTAACAGCCCATTTCACTACCCAACAAAATAAAATTTCAAGGTTGGGTTTTAAAAAACCCAATGGAAGTCCCATGACCCTCCTAACACTAGGATAGACATGAAATGAGTATGGGAACAATGTTATGTTGATGCATGATGAAAATGAGAAACCAAACCTCATTGAGGCATTTCACCGAACACTTGGTGTGCATCCAAGTAAAAACCAAATGAAAAACTCCTAGGGAGTTCCATGATCCTCCTCAATACAAGAGTGAGAGAATCATTCTCTACACCCAAATAATAATCAACAAACACCCCAAAAGAAATTCTCCATTTCGAAATCCAAAACAAAAACCCTAATTTCTTAAATACATGTTTATGGAAATGCATGATGGAAATGGAAAATAAAAAAACCAAAATGATTGAGAAGAAGTAAGGATGAGAGACTTACCGTGATTAAAAATGGATTTCTTGAGAGAAATCAAGTGAAATGCACAGGGAGATCAAAGAGGAGAAGTCGCACGAAGTGGGAAGAGAAAAAGTCGCAGAGGAGAGAAACGGGCTGGGGAAAAGAAAGTGAAGCGGGGGTTTTGAAAACACTTTCGCTCAAGCGTAGTTTAAGTTCGCTCGAGCGGAGGACCAAAATTTTCAATCTCTGCTTAAATCAGTGTGATCCAACTATTAATGGAGTCAATTTTCAAATCATAAGTACATGTCAAATGTAGAAGAGCATCATATCCTCAAAAACACGCAGGTAGTAAAAGCAAAGTACCACAAGTAATAAAGACAGGCGTGTTAACAGGGTCCTTGCTCAATCAAGAAATTTCAACCGAAAGGTGTGAGCGGGGTTGGGCTGTACAAGAAACCATAAGTGTTTGAGAAGCTCTTCCAAGGCGCAGAAAGTCAAACCAAATGCTGCTAGAACCTGGGTTCTTCTGTTTGATTACTTGTATCAATATCAAGATATTTGTTTTCCCCCCCTTTTTTTATTTTATTTTATTTGCAACAACATTCCTTTTTCTTTTCAATGATATACATTATCATCTCTTTTCCTTTTTCTTTGCACAAGGGAACAATAATTTGCAACAACATCCTTTTTTTTTTAAATGATATGCACTATCATCTCTTTTTCTTTTTCTTTTCACAAGGGAACAATAATGAGGTTGTCTAGCCCGGGGTCAATTCTGTGTGTAGGTAGAGCTTCCTAACACTTTTGATTGCCTCCCCAAAACTCACAGTGGTGAAACGTCGATTGACTAAGTAGGGAGTGAAGTGTGTGATGCTAGTCACAAATTACAAAAGATACACGTTTCAAATCTTTGTAAGCCATAGATATATGATACAATTCTCAAAAGACGCATGCACCTAGATTTTTAGAATTAACAGCACCAACAACTAATATCACAACCATGGAGTGCATGTATAGGCAGCAATAACAAAAATGAAATAAGAAAATGAATAACCACAAAACAATAAAAAATAAATGCATGTTACGCATGTTTCAACCCTCAGGTCAATGCACAAATACCAATAACCTTTCTAAGTAATTCAAACCGAAGCCCATCCAAGGGTTTAGTAAAAAGGTCGGCTAGTTGGTGTTCGGTGGGAATGTACTCAAGAGTCACAACATGTGTTTCTACCAGCTCTCGAATAAGATGATGTCTAATGTCAATGTGCTTGGTCCTAGAGTGCTGGACAGGATTTTTTGAAATGTTTATGGCACTGGTATTGTTACAATAAATGCTCATCACACCTTGAGTAATGCCATAATCACATAGCATTTGCTTCATCCACAACAATTGTGTGCAACAGCTGCCTGCAGCAATATATTCAGCCTCAGCCGTGGACAGCGATATGGAGTTTTGTTTCTTGCTCATCCAGGCAACAAGGTTTGTGCCAACATAGAAACATCCACCAGAAGTGCTTTTCCTGTCATCTGCATTACCTGCCCAATCAGCATCTGAATAGCTTGCAAGCTCAGTATTAGAGTCTCTAGAATACCAGATCCTATAATTGACTGTCTCATTTACATAGCGAAGTATGTGTTTGACAGCTACCAAATGAGATTCCTTGGGATTGGCTTGAAATCTAGCACAAACACCAACACTAAAAGCAATGTCAGGCCTACTTGCAGTGAGATATAGTAGACTCCCAATTATGCTCCTATATAGGGATTGCTCAACATTCTTGCCTGACCCATCAGTGCTAAGCTTAACACTCGTGCTCATGGGGTTCTGGCATGACTTTTCCCATCTAATCCGAATTTTTTGATTAATTCCTTTGCATATTTGGATTGAGATATCAACAACCCATTATCTAACTGTTTCACTTGGAGTCCTAAGAAAAAGGTTAGTTCACCTACCATGCTCATTTCAAATTCATTTTTCATTTCTTCAGCAAATTCAAGAGCTAGGGCATCAATAGTTGATCCAAATACAATGTCATCCACATAGATTTGAGCAACTGTTATGTCTTTTCCAACTTTTCTGATGAACAGTGTTCTGTCAACACTTCCTCTCAGAAAATTGTGATCTTCTAGATACGAAGTCAGCCTCTCATACCAAGCTCTAGGAGCTTGTTTCAAACCATACAAGGCTTTCTTCAACCTATAGACATGATTAGGATATTTTGGATCATAGAAGCCCTTTGGTTGTTCGACGTATACTTCTTCTTGGAGGATCCCATTCAGAAAGGCACTCTTGACATCCATTTGATACAGCTTAAAACACATGTGGCATGCAATGCTTAACAATATCCGGATAGATTCAAGTCTGGCAACTGGAGCAAAGGTCTCGTCAAAGTCTATTCCTTCCATCTGGGCCTACCTTTGAGCAACCAATCTTGCTTTATTTCTCACTATTGTACCATTCTCATCCGACTTATTCTTAAAAATCCACTTAGTGCCCACCACATTGTGATTCTCTGGTCTTGGCAACAAATACCACACATTGTTCCTCACAAATTGGTTTATTTCTTCATGTATAGCATTCAACCAATTCTCATCATTTAAGGCTTCTTTGACTCTTTTTGGTTCAATTTGTGAGATGTAGCTTGAGTAAGCCAATAGATTTATCACTTTCCTCCTCAGCCTCATCCCTTCATTTATGTTTCCTATGATGTTATCCTGAGGATGATTTAACTTTACTCTTGAAGAAGGCTCCTTTTGGTTACTCACCTTTTCATTTGAAGAAGTCTCTAAGTTCTCATTTAGTGTACCACAATCTTCTTGTCCAGTCTCACTCGGTGGGTGAGTTGGCTCTTCCTTGTTCAACTCCTCTCCAGGAGCATCGTTCACCACTACATTTATAGACTCCATGACGGTTTGGGTGCGTAGATTGTAGCTCCTATAAGCACGACTGTTTCTGGAATATCCAAGAAATATCCCCTCATCACTCTTAGGGTCAAACTTAGCTAAGTTTTCCCTATCTCTCAAAATGTAGCATTTACTTCCAAACACCCAGAAGTATTTCACATTAGGTTTCTTTCCTTTCCACATCTCATATGGTGTTTTGGAAGTGCTTGGTCGTGGATAGACTCTATTCACAATATGACATGCCGTGTTCACAGCCTCTGCCCAGAAGTGAGTAGGAACATTTTTACTGTGTATCATGACTCGTGCCATTTCTTGAATAACTCTGTTCTTCCTTTCGACCACTCCGTTTTGTTGTGGAGTGATAGGGGCAGAAAATTCTTAACAGATACCTTCTTCATCACAGAAACTCTCAAGATTTGAGTTTTCAAACTCTCTTCCATGATCACTCCTAATTCTGACTATTGTTTTCCCTTGCTCATTCTGAAGTTTCTTGCACAGAGTTCTAATCACATTAGGAGCTTCACCTTTTTCTCTCAGAAATTCTACCCAAGAGTATCTGGTGAAATCATCTACCATTACCAGTATGTATTTCTTTCCCCCCAGGCTCTCAGTTCTAGAGGGTCCCATAAGATCAATGTGTAACAACTCTAATGGTCGTTCGGTCAGGATAGTCGTTGTTTTCTTGTGAGATGTTCTAACTTGTTTTCCCAACTGACATTACCCACACATAGGAGTCTCTACTTTACCCAGCTCAGGCAATCCTACCACCATCTCTTTCTTGTCAATCTTAGACAGGTTTTTGTGATTCACATGTCCAAGTCTTTGATGCCAGAGGTCAGTAGCCTCACTCTTAGCACTATTGCAACTATACTGAGGTCTAGGGCGATGCCATAACAATTATCGGAGGTCCTTGTTCCCTGCATCATGCAATTTTCATTATTATCTGAAACAATGCACATATCTTTTGAAAAACGGACTTCTGAACCATTGTCACACATTTGGCTTATACTGAGGAGATTTGCTTTTAATCCATCAACAAACAGGACTTCTCTCAAGACGGGCAGTCCAGGTATTTCAATCTCACCCCTTCCTAATATGTTAGCTTTTCCACCATCTCCAAATGTTACTGTTCCACACTTGTACTCTTCAACCGTTTTAAATAGGCTTTTATCACCTGACATGTGGCGAGAACATCCACTATCAAGGTACCATATATAAGTATCTCTTGTCTTAAGAGCAATGTGTGCCACATGGCACTTGTGTCTTTCTCTCGTTCTGACCCACATGTTTCTAACTTTTGGAGAGCTGCCCTTTTGCTAGTTGATAGTTAGTCTATCTTGACATTGAGCATCTCATTTTGTCTAGTTAAGGCCCTGACTTGACTCCAAAGATTCAAATGTCCTCTTTTCGATTCGCTATTTCCATTTCTCATGGGATTCCTCCTAAGCTCATAGCAGTTTGGTCGAATGTGACCAACCTTACCACAATTATGGCACACGTAATTCTCTTTGCGATCTCTTTGTCCCCTGAAAGATGAGGCATACTTAGGGGCAGTTATGAGATTTTTACCCATTTTTGGAGAGTACACACTTCTACTTTGAGAGCGTGTATGCTCATACGTGGTGTATCTCTTCAACTTAAAACAATCTACTGCAACATGACCAGTCTTGCCACAGAGATGACAGATAGGGCTTGTATTTCGAACTTTTGACTTTTCATGAGACTGAACATCTATTCTTAAATGTGAGGATTTCTTACCCTTGTCAGATGGGTTAGTATTCCCATTTGTGGTTGATTCAGGAACAAACACAGTTTTCCTCCCATTTTTATAGGAGATTTTTGAGGTAGTAGCTCCATCAGATTTCTTTGCATCATATCCTAAGCCACTCTTGTCACCGGAAGGCTTTCCTGACCTCAGGATTTTATCCAATTTTTCTTTTCCAGTAGACAAAGATTTTAGTATATCCTTCAGCAAAAACATCTCACTTTCTTGTTTTTTAAATCCTCTTCCAGAGAAACATTCCTCGTCTTCAACTGATCAACTAGACCAATGGCCTCAGTTAATTTGCCTTGAAGCCCTTCATTTTCTCGTTTGCTGAAGTCTATCTCCTCAATGCGCGCTTTGTTGCGTTTTTTCAATTTAACACATTCCTTGTATAGCTTCTCGTAGATTTCTTGCAACTGATCTTCATACCCAGATTCATTTCCAGATATGCACCCATTATCAGACACTGGTTCACTACATTGACTTTTATTACTAACAGAGGCAGTGAACGCCATGTAGTTAATATTTCTTTTTGGAGAAGAGTTATCTGATGCACTCGACTCTGACTCACTCTCACTTAGAGATGCAATCTTAGCTCTTTCTTTTACCTTTTTGTAATTTGCACATTCCAAACGAATGTGTCCAAATCCGTGACATTCATGACACTGCACCCTTGATTGTACCTTGTCTTTATTTGCTCTAGTGTACTTCTCAGTGCTTCTCTCCTTGTTCCCTGAACTTGAGCCTCTATTGTATCTTTCAACCTTTTTCTTCTCTGGCCTTTGGTTCTTGTTGTTTCCAGCCACAAACATTTTCCTGAACTTCTTAGCATAAAATGCTATTTCTCTATCACTCATAACTGACTCATCGGATGACTCATTTGACTCATCTCTAATGGTATTGAGGTCTATGGACTTGTGTTTCTTATCCACAGGATGAGTATGTTCATATGTTTGTAAAGAGCCCACCAACTCTTCAATTCTCATACTGTCTAAATCGTTACTTTCTTCAATAGCAGTAACTTTAGGGCTAAACCTCTCAGGAAGAGATCTGAGAACTTTTCTCACAATTCTGTTCTCAAGAATTCTGTCCCCTAAGTTAAAATGAGAATTGACAACATCATTTAATTTGGCATAAAAAGCATCAAGTGTTTCATCATCCTTCATTCTAAGTTCTTCAAAACTAGTGGTCAGCATTTAAAGCTTAGAATTCTTTACAGCCTTGGTACCTTCATGGGTGACCTCAAGAATATCCCAAGCTTCTTTGCAATTCTCACACATAGAGATTCGCTTGAACTCCACCTGAGATACAGCCATGAAAATCGCATTCAGGCCTTTGTTATTCCAACCACACTCATTTAATTCATCCCTAGAGTAGTTATCCACATTTTTGGGGATTTGAACTCCTTCAATAATAGTAACTGGTTCTCTCCATCCATTTGTTATGGAAACCCACACTCGTTCATCCACAGATTTTAGGAATACTCTCATTCGAACTTTCCAATAAGCGTAGTTGTTTCCATCAAAATATAGTGGCGATGTGAGAGATTGAGACTTATCCATCTGAACCACTACAGCAGGATCACACTCAGGAATTTAATCCCAGCGGAGTGAACCTTCTCTGATACCAACTGAAAAAGCAGTGGTTTTCCCAATCACTACACCTAGAGGGGGGTGAATAGGTGTAAACCAAATTTGTTGGTCTTTACAAATTTATAAACAAACAAATAGTTAATCAGATAACACAAATAATCAACACAATGATTTTGGTCACGAAGTGGAAACTCATTTGAAGAACGTCTTCAAAATCTAAAACCACTCTGGGTGTAAGCCACACCTAAAATCCACTATAGAAAAAGTTTATTACAACCAATTTAGAGACACTCACAAAACCTTTGTAGTTTCTAAATTTGGCTTGCAACATCATGAGTGACCCACTCGATCTCTACACGCATGTAGTGTCGGAACTCCGACCTTTCTATAGCATCCCATGAGAACCTCTCGATCTCTGCATCAATAGCAGCTCCGGAAACCTTCCGGCCAAACAAAACGTCCACTTCAATAGACTTTGAATAATATTTGATCTTGAGTGTGGTGTGGTGGAGATGTGTTTGTCCAAGAGAGATTCAATAATGTGGAAAAACTTCTCTCTATGGCTCTTGAGACAACTAGGGTTTTTGCTCTATTTCTCCACACCAAAAGAACAGAAATAACATGTTCTATTTATAGTCCCAGCAAGACACGGCGCTCAAAATTAGGTTGTCTTGAACATTGGCTCGAGCGAGGTGTCAAGCGAAGGTCGAGCGCACGTTGTCTTCTGAAACCGCTCGAGCGAGACGTCGAGCGCACATCGAGCGAACCTCTCTGGATGAGTTCTGCTCGAGTGCCACGTCGAGCAAAAATCGAGCGAACCTCTCTGGATGGGTTCTGCTCGAGCGTTATGTCGAGCACACCTTGAGCGAACCTCTCTGGATAGATTCTGCTCGAGCGCCACGTCGAGCGCACCTTGAGCGAACTACTCTGGATAGATTCTGCTCGAGCGCCATGTCGAGCGCACCTTGAGCGAACTACTCTGGATGGGTTCTGCTCGAGCGCCACGTCGAGCGCACCTTGAGCGAACCTCTCTGGATTGGTTCAGCTCGAGCGCTGTGTCGAGCACACATCGAACGAATCACTCTGTATTGGTTCCGCTCGAACGCTGAGTCGAGCGCACGTCGAGCGAACCTCTCTGGAAGGTCCCGCTCGAGCGCCAGTCGAGCGCTAGTCGAGCCATGCTGAGCACACTTCAGTCTTTTTCATATTATACTGCTTCAACACTTGTTACAACTCAATTTTACACAGGTTTTTACAAGAATATGCCAATCAACTAATTTTTTCCTCAACAAAGTCTTAAGTAAAATTACAAAACATAGCATGTCTAAATCTTATAAATAGTGTTACTCCTTTATTTAGGTTCTAAGTGATACTGTTGCTATTATCATGGTAATTGGTGTATTCGGGTAAGTGGGTTTAATTAATTTGGTATTTTTATTAAAAGTTTTTGAGCACTATATTTTTATTAAACATGTTATGAAATGTTAATAGTTAGAAATTATTTTTGCATTGCATAATAATTTGTTGGAAAAACTCATGACAAAATTGTATTACACGAAATGTGACTTTAGCCTACAAGAAGATAATGCTTTCATAGCATGAAATTTTACGTATATTGTCATGGAATATTCATAGAAGACTTTTGTAACGTTATGTGAAGTATGGTACGGTTATATTTACATGAAAAATATATGCTACATTTTTTTATGGAATTAATCACATGATAGGATATGTGATGCTTATATTAGTACAGTACTGTTACTATATTATATTGTGGAGGATAACTACACCGAAAGATTTTGAGAATGTGTAGACCTGCACAATGAGAAATGTATGAGGATAACAGCTACACTGAAAGGCACTGGGAATGTGTAGACCCTAAATAGAGAAGTAAATGGGAACGATAATTACACCGATAGACATTGAGAAGGCGTAGATCGCAAATGGAGAGTAGTTTATAGGAATGATGGCTACCATTGGAATGGGTATTTTCTGATATGGAGAAATTTTTGAAAGTGCTTCTTTACATGATATAAGATTTTCAATTTACGTTCAATATTATGATTTCAGTTTTCTTTTTTTGTATTCAACATTTTTTTTTTTTAATTTAAGAAATGAGACTCACATGTTACACCTAACTTGTTTAATTGTATTTACTGAGCTGTAGACTTACCTTCCACTTGTAAAATTTTTTATTTTATATATATTAAAGAGGTGCATGCAATTGAGAAAGCTTAGAAGGCTCATGGGAGGTTTAGAAGGAGAGCTATACATTAGTGCCATCTATGGAATAGTCTAAGTTGTTGTTGTTGTTATTTATTTATTTGTTTTTTTTTTTTTAAATTTTTATTTTCTATTGAAATTTTATGAAAGAACCATTTGAGTTGGTTTGATGGTTTGAACTCAATTTATTATATCTGAAGGGTTTTGGCTATTATTTTTCTTTTTATTATTTTAGTCACAATTGTGATGTCAATAGATTCACCTTCAATATTTAGAAAAAATTGGGTTTGAGATTCTTGAGATTTGGGTTTCGGTTAATGGCTTCGAATGGATTAGATCTTGGCTAAAAAAATATGTCTTTCAGATGTTTTCGGTTTCTAGTTAACAGATGGTTTTGTTTGGATCTTTAACTCATTTCAACTCATAATTATAATTTTTTTAAATTTTAACATAAAATATAATAAATAATTTAATTTTTTTAAATTTTAAAATAATAATAATATTAAAAAAATAATATTTTAATAATATTTTATCAATTTAATTTAACTCAATTCAACTCAACCTAACATTCTAACGTAGCCTTAGGCTCCGCTTGATTCCCTCACTGCATTGAGCGCAATTCACTTTTAAACATCTTCTGCAATCCAAACACTAACGTAGACTGCATAGTAAATAAATTCAGTGGTCTATATTCTATATAGATGTAACCGGTCCAGAGCAATGGCAGCCTTTTTGTAGTGGCATCACCGCATCATTATGCCTGCAGACCGTAGGTTGAAAAAGAAAACTCATGTTTTATCCATTTTGCCCTTATCTAACTTTAGGTGGATGCACTATAAGAAAAACAGATTTTTGTAATTAATTTATTGTAATTAAAAGATAATTCGTAACTAATTTTAGTTACAAATAATCATTTCGCTGAAATTAACTTGTCACAAAAGTCCATTTTTCTTATAGTGATGGTTGTCGGTGCAGCTTAAAAGAAATAATTGTCCTTTTAAGGATTTGACATCTACAGTTCATTTTTAATATGTCGGATAAATAGTTGAATTTAACGAAGAAATTTATTTATTTTATAATTTTTTATAAATATATTTAAATTTATTTTAATATCTAAACATATTTAAATTTATTTTAAATAAATTTCATAAAATTTACTTAATTATCTCAACATTACGATTGATATAAAATTTAACTCAACTTAACATCATTAAGATTTTTGTAAGAGTGGATTTTCGGGTGACAGTTTAGGGCCGGTTTCAAGGCGAGCAGATTTCACCCATAAAAAACTTTAGTTTTTTTATTTTTTTATATGGAAAGAGAGAAAGTGAGAGAGCATTGGTGAGACGGTTATGAGAATAATATATATATAGAGAGAGAATGCAAGACTCAACCATATATATATATATATATATTTGAGAGCGGAGTTAATTGGTGGCGGCAATATCAAGGTGCGGTGGTGGGCGGCCCCATGTGTCGTAGGGGAGGGCCGTCTGGGTAGACGGTTTTGGGGAGACAGGTTGGGCATTTTGGTTTTGAAATGGGTTAATTTGAAATTTTAGAACTTGATATTTTGGAGCCGACTCTCTTTTCTCAAAATTTTCAAGTAACGTGGCAACGCAACGTAGATAGGAGGGTTACGTGATAATAGGTCGTATAAACTAAGCGTTGTGGGACTATATATATATATATATATTTCCGTTATCTTAAAAGTGGCTATAAATTACTGTTTACAGTGCTACACTAATAAACAGTGCAGAACGGTGTTACAGCAAACAGTACTACATAAATGAACAGTACAAAACAGTGCTACAGGATCAACCGCGTTGAACAGTGCTACAATGTGCTACAGTATAAACAGTCGCATAGTATGAACAGTGCTACGTGCATCGCATCCCTGCTTCTTTACAGCAAAATCACCGTACAAATCACAGCAAAATCACCAAATCACCACACAAATTATAAAATCACTACAAAAATCATCACACAAATCACAAAATCACCACACAAATCACCACATAAATCTCAAACCTTCATCTTTAATATACAGATTTGATCCAACAGTAGATGTTAAACTAACTTAAAATAGATAATTAAAATATAAATTCAACTTTAATTTATAAAATCAGACAAATCACCACATAAATCTCAACCATTCATCTTTAATCTATAAATTTAATCCAAGAGTAGAGATTAAACTAACTTAAAATAGATAATTAAAATATCAATTCAACTTTAATTTATAAAATACTAATCTTTTATCATTAAATAAATGATAAGATTTTTGTTAAATATTTTTAAGAGAATAAAATCATATATATAATTAGAATTTTTAATATAATTTAAATCTCATAATATTCTTAATTAACTAAAATCATTTAGATAAAATGATTTTCTATCATTATAATATTTTTGGAGTTTCTAAAATAGAAGAGACTTACTTTAATGATGAAAAAATATGAGAGCAATATAAAAATAAAAGATTATGTATTTTTTCAATGCTTTCTAAGTCATTGAGTATTGTAGTTGAATTCTACACAATTCATGTATTTTGCTAAGAAAACTATTGTTAAAATATCTAAAATTTTTTAATTTTCATACTACTCATATTACTGTAATGTTTTGTTATCATTATGATGCTTGTTAAAATTTATTTTCTTATTCCTGTGCATTAAATTATTAACTAATTAATTTTTTTAAAAAAAAAACATATTATTTTTACACATCATATTATTTTTTTAGACACATCATTTTCAATTAGATAAATAGGCAAACGTGCTTTGTACGTTATATAACTGGTAGTATATATATACACACGTATATATATTCTCTTTCATTTATACAAAAACTATAAAGATATCTCCACAATTCCGTATACTACTTTGTCCAAGACAGACAATTGATGAAACCAAGGACTTAAGGATTCTTAATTATTATATATATATATTTATATGTAAAGGATTCTTATTATATTATATATATGTCAATGAGTCTTTGTTTCGAGCTTCCCTTTGCTGTACTTTATATATTCCACCAATATTTGTCCATATTTAAACAATGAGAAATAAAACTTATCCAAATTCCTACATATAGTAGTAATCCAAAGTTTTGGTTATCTGACTCATGTAAATTAAGGAAGTCATGTTTGAGTGCTTGGTACGCATACAGATTGTCAATCAAATTAGGTGAAGATTTAATTTCCAAATCACAAAAATGAAGCCATCATAGTGATTAAACTATAATTAATGAGTCAAAGCACCATTTCCAAATCATATTTGCATCATGTTGCATGTAATCAACACGTTATTAGTTATAATCACCCTAATCAATAATTATATGCAAGACTTTTTTTATTCTCTCTATTTAATTAACCATGGACGTTTTGAACTTCTTATGTATATATGTTGTCATGCCGTGTATTGCAATTCGAAATAATCTGATCGGAAGAATATGCTCGTATGAGATTGTATTTGCCGAAAGAGATTGTATACATAATCTATTGTATATTCCTTTTATACACATGGAGTATACTCTTTTAAAGTGCTATTAATTGTTACATCATGTGTTGCTCTATGAATATTGGTGGTCTGTGGACCGTTAACAGTAGTAATTGTCTTATCTTTTGTCTAGGTATTCCTTTACCACCCAATTCTTTCATTTTGTGGATTGAGTTATTTTATTCTCAAGCAGCTAGTTATGTGTAGAGTACATCATTCAAATCACTTAAATATTTGTAAGATTCAAGTTTTAAAATTACTTTTTAAATCAAATTATGTCATGTAAATATTTGACTAGGTGTGCTAGCTCTACACACTGATGTAATTGCATGTGAAATGTTTCTAGGTGGGTACTCATGACGGCCTTTAGTCTTAGGAAAAATCTAATTGTAAGCGATTCTGCGCACTAATACGTGCACCCATTTAATATGATTGGTCAGAAAGTAAATTTTATTGAAAACAGTGCTAATTTGAATTTAGAATATGAATGCAACAATATTAGTACACAGATTAGTACGCAAACTTGCTTGCACATAGCAAAACTCTTATTCTTATTAGGCTTACACCACAGCACCGTGGTCGAAAAAGTGTGTTCCCTCATATGACACACATAGTAGGTCATCTGTTTTTGATAAAATACAAATAAAATCTAGGTCTTTGAAAGTGTTTCCCTTCATATTTGCTTAGTTATTATAGAATGTAACTTAAAAAAGTATGCACCATGTCTACAATACCAAAAGAAAGAAAAATAACAAGACTAGGGCAAGAAAATGCGATGCATATTTATACTTTAAAAAGAAAAAAAGAATTAGGCCAGTCCAATGTCCAAGAGGAACCCATTCCCAAATTTATTGAGAACCCTCACTTTTGGCAAATGAAAACCTTGATTATTATAAAAAGACACTTGGGTTTACAAATAAAAATAGAAAAACCACCCAAGTATCCAAAAAAATCAACCTGAGTAAGCAAAACACACCAAACGAATAAACAAAACAAACAAGTGACCCTAACAACTAGAATCCAAAAACAATGTAGCACCAAACAAATAAAAAGACGATGAACGCTGCATTCACAACTCATCAGAACTCCAGAACAAAAAAATTCATCAACATCTCAAATAAGGTAGACCCGATCTATCTATTCTCAAAATTCCTTTGAACAGGTGGGGTACTTTATTAAAATGTTGCCACACTCTTGAACAATTTCCAGCAGCCATACGAGCAAGAAAATCTGCCCCAGAGTTACCCTCTCAGAAAGTATGTTTAAATGTTACCTGCATTCCGACAATCATATCAACAATATCATCCCAATAATCTTCCAAATACAAAATACCACATCTCCCCTTCTCAAACCATTTTATTATGAGAAGCGAATCCATCTCCACTTCTACCATAAGGATTCCCAAATCTTTGCAATGCTTTAAACCATAATGAAGTGCCAAAAATTCAGCCGAGTTATTCGTCCCTTGTTCTAAATATTTCACAAAAGCCAACAATAAACTTTCGTCATCCCTCTCAACAATTCCACCAGCTCTCGAAACACCCGAATTTCCCAAGCAACTGCCATCAACATTTAATTTAACCCAGCCAGAAGCTGGTTTTTTTTTTAGCTAATCAAGCAACTTGCTTCCTTTTCAACAGCTTAAAAGGAATATCGAAAGCTTGCAATACACGTTCATCTCCCACCTTATAATTTTTTCCTGCACGAATTCGAAAATCCACCCAAGCAATGGCCATTTTAATAGACAACAATAAGGACTCAACATACTTTTTTATACCTTCCATACGTGCATTACATCGCCATACCCAAAGAGACAAACTTAAAATCACCGGAGTTACCCCAATAAGTTGACGAGCTTGAGATGTATTAGAGGCTATTCTCATCCCTAATTCCATTCTTTCTCTCCATGATCGACTTGAATCAAAAGGAATTCCAAGGTACATAGAGGCATCATACCATACTTCATTTGCTAAATGTCCATGTGCAAGGACATGATCCTAATCTTCTACACTGCCATCTACACAACAATCACACTTCGAGACAATTGGGATACCCAACTCTCGAACTTAGCTTTCCACACTAAGTCAATAATTCAAAGCTTTCCAGCAAGTAATAGAGTACTTTTTGGGTAAGGCTGAATTCCACAACCAATCATTCCAAACCATACGAGGTCATTTTATACGAAAACACTCCCAAGCTAACTTCAAACTAAAACCTCCATCTACATTTGGTTTCCATATCAGGGTATCTGCACCACTTTTATACTTGCCAAGACCTTCAATGATTTCTTCCAAATTACTGTCCCCCACCAAGTTTCTTAGAAGCCAAACGTCCCCGCCATTGTTTATCCTGCATTATTTTACTAACAATTTCAGACATCCATTACTAGGGAGCACCTCAGCCAATACACTAGACTTCAACCACTTATCTCTCCAGAAAGGGACATTTCCCTTTCTAAGACGCAAAATAGACTGATCTATATTAGCCACTGAAATATGCTGGTCTTTTAAATATTTTGCTTTGACAATAGAAGACCAAAGAAAATGCTGAGTTAAAAGCTTCCAACCAAACTTCATATATAAAGCTCATTGCACATCATCTAGCTATCGCAATCCAATACCCCATTCCTCTATTGGTTTACAAAACTTATGCCAAGCTATCCATTTACGTTTTGGATTGCCATTCATACATCCCCAAAAAAATAAAAAATAGCTAAAAGTCTTATTGAGATAACTAATAACTTTCTTGGGAGCTCGCATAACCGAAAATAAATGAATAGGAATACTAGCCAATACATGCCGTAATAACAAAAGTCTTGCACCATTAGATAACATTTTCGATTGCCACTCTTCCAGCCGAGATCTAATTTGATCCAATAATTCATCAAAATATGTAGTTTTCATGTAACCATATATCAAAGGAAATCCCAAATACTTTGCAGGAAAACAACCTTCCAAAAAATAAGTCAACCGTAACAAGCTTCTTCTTCTACTAAACGGCATGTTTTTAGAAAAGAAAATTGCAGACTTTTCTTTGCTAACTCTCTATCCAGACCAATCCTAAAAAATATTGAAGATATGCAAGATCCTTTTTATAGATGATCTTCCACCATTAGCAAAAACAATAATATTATCAGTATACAATAAGTGGGATATAAGAGGCACACCTCGAGGATGAGAGAAATAACCAATTTTGCCACTTTGAAAATTGTACTTCAGCAACCGAGATAGCATTTCCTCCACAAGAATAAATAAATAAGGCGACAAAGGGTCCCCTTGACGCAACCCACGACCACTCAGAAAAAATCCTTTTGTCGTTTCATTCATCACAATTGAGAACCAAGAATTTGATATGCATTGTCTGACCAGGTCGCAACTCTGCTTAGAAAATCCAAAGGATTTCATTACATGTATCTAGAAACTCGATCAATACAATCATATGCTTTTGTCATGTCTATTTTTAATAAAACATTTCCCCCATGACAAAACATTTCCCCCACGACTTGGTTGATTAATCATATGCACTATTTCTTAAGCCAAAGCAATATTCTAAAAAATGCTTCTCCTCGGAAAAAACGCACATTGTTCTGGGGATATAATTTTCTCCAAACTTAGTGACATCCTTTTAACAAGAATCTTAGAGAAAATTTTATATATCACATAACAAAAACTAATTGGATGGAATTTGTCAAAGCTAGATGGCTGAGACACTTTTGGAATCAAAACTATGCATGAGGTCGAATAAAACCTAGGTATACGAGTACCTTGAAATAAATCTTTGATAGCCTGCACAACATCTGCTTCAACTATATCCCAACAAGATTGATAGAATCCGGATCCAAACCCATCCGGCCCTGGGCTACTATTTAAAAGAATTGCAAACAGTGATTCCTTAATTTCTTGGATTGAAGGGAGCTGAATAATAGCTCTGTTTTCCTGCTCCACCTCATCACCTTCAACATATAGAGAAAGATCAGGAAGATCTCTAGGAGGCCTGGTAGTAAGAAAAGATCGAAAATAATCAACAGCACCTTCATGTATGGTTTCGGGAATGGCTAAAACCGTACCATCCGCCATCTTCATCTCCTTAACCATAGGCTTAGACAGAGAAGCAAAAGTCTCAAAAAACAGACTAGAAGCCTTTCCTTTCTCTAGCCAATTCAGCTTAACATGTTGTGAGAGGCGAGTATTTTCTCTTTGCTGCCACAAATCTAATTCCTTTTTTGCAAGAAACAAATCAGATTCCAAAGAATCTGGAAAACCTCATTGAAGTTGTAACTCAATAGCTTCAATTTTGTTTTCCAGCCTTTGGATATTCACATCCGTGCACCCAAAAACTCGAAAATTCCATTCTTTAAGCTCCAATTTCAATCTCTTTAATTTAGCCGCCAGACCAAACAGCCCCACCTCACAACTGATTCCTGCCAAGACTCCTTAACCACATCTAGGAAACCATCATGAGACACCCGCATTTGTTGAAACTTAAAAGAAGAGGGCCCATATCGAAAATTATTCGAATTCAATGAAACAAGTAAAGGAGCATGATCCGAGGTTGTTCTTGGCAATAACCTATAAAATGCATTAGGCAGCATTGAAACGGCTTCTAAATTCCACAAACCACGATCAATACACGACCACCTTCCCGCCATTCCATTTTGTCCATTACACCATGAAAATTTACTCCCTAATGCCTTCATTTCACACAAACCACAAGACTCAATGAATGAATTAAATTCCTCCATAGCCTGTCACAAGTGAGGCCTACCACCACATCTTTCACCATCTTCACGTATAGTATTAAAATCGCCAATACAAACCCAAGGCTTGTTTTGTGGCATATCATTAATCAACGAACTCCACAATCTTCTTCTCTCAATGTGACTGCACTTCGCATAAGCCACAGAAATAAACCAACGCCTACCTCCAAAATTCGGAGAAATCGTGATATGTCACACTAGAATTCAGAATTGCCAACTGAAGACCATTTCTCCATAATAGCAAGAGTTTACCCCCAAAACTTTGATTCGAATAACAACCTTCAAAATTCAACTGACTTTTCAAAACTTCCAATCTAGATTCCTTAACAAATAGCTCTGCTAACATAATATAATCAATCTTAAATTGTTTAATTAACTTCTTCAACCTTCTTCTAGAAGAACGAAGGCCACGGATATTCCAGAATAGTGGACAACACATCAATAATTAAACCGTACGGTTTTGCTAGGAACCGGAGAAGAACTATGAGTAACAATTACACACTTACCATCTTTAGTTTTCACTGGAGAATCACAATCAGAAGCACACACCTTCTTTTTGCAAAGATGATCACTGTGTATGCCATCAAGAGCTGAAACATAACTCTCTTGAATCGCAGGATCTTCATCCTGTATCTGCACTTTTGTTTCAACACTACCCAAATCCACCACAACTTCATTCATATCCTCTAACTGAACATTAATCTCTTGCCCAGGATCAACATTAACAGGAACTAAAACAAGAGATTGTTCCCCAACCAGATTTAAACATTTCTTTTTGTTTCACAAATTTCCCCTTCCTCAATCAATGGCCTCTCTATATCTTCAACTTCCTTCAAACATATATCCTTTGGAGCATCAATCTCTTTCGTGTTACTAGGACCCGCCTTATCCACATTCTTCTGTTCTGAATCAATATACATTTTCGGAGCCTTCTCAATCTCAATCTGAGGTATGACATGATCAATCACAACAGTATTTTTTTCCTTCCAAACTTTCATTTTTTTCTCCCCTTCAATCTTCTTTTTTTCCACCTCCTTTTTCTCTAAAATCTTCCATCTACAGGTTTTCAAATTATGTCCTTGAACATTATAATTGGAACAAAAAGCAGGCAATGTTTCATACTGAACCTCCACATAAATGCTCGACACCTGGTGGGGATTACCAATCCATATCCCACGAGCAGGTTTACGCACAACATCAACCAACAAACAGACCCTCGCCCCATCTATTCTTGTAAAGCATCTGGTCGCATTGTCCCGGTGTAAGAAAATTCCAATCGGAGCAGTGATATTTGTGAGAAACGATTCCTGATATAAATGTGGGGGTAAACCAGGACGAACAATCCAAATTGGTACCAACGAAGGCTCTTTGTCTTCATTAAAATCCGGTGACCATTGGAAACAATCATAAGGAACTCCATCTACATCAGTGGCTTCTCTCGATAGTGCCTTCAAAAACTTAGGTTCATTCGAGAACCTCAAAAAAATATTACGCGGCCTTCGCATCGTTGAAACAACTGGCTGCTTCTCCAATCCCTATCGATTTCTGATAAATAAACGAATAGCATCCAAAGATGGGGGTTGTCGGATGAATTTCATCACCATTGAAAATTTGAGAGGCATTGCAGATCTATCAATTTCTTCCTTAGTGAACAAAATACATAACTCGCCATCGATGACTTTAGGAGGATGCAGGGGAACCTCCACCAGAGGGATCGGTTGAGGCGATTGTGCAACCAAATCAGCAAAAGTCCTCTGTCTATTCACCGACGTCGAAGAGCCAGAAGGGCCCCAACAACAGCCATAGCTTCTCCACAAACTCAGCAAACCAAAACCCTAGTAGAGCCTAAGACTTAAGATTCAGTTGCAATGCATATTTATACTTAATATTATATCTCTAATTTGATATTCTTAGCATTATATATAATAATCAATTGACATTCGACCTTGTTCTTGTGCAAATACCAGATCACAATATATGAATATATCCAAGAAACCAACGTCTATTTACATGAATACTTAATTATAATCTCCCTATGTTCATTATATTCTAAACCAATGTACCTATTATATATTAATTAAATCATGATTTAGAAACTCTCTTCTTACTTACGTACTTAACTAAAATATTTATACTGCACACAAGAGAATATATATATATATATATATATATATATATATATATATATATTAAGAATTGAATCCCACCCACTTTTATTGATAGGAATTAAATGATCGATTCATGAGAAGTACTAGATCGATCATCGCTAGGAATGACCATCTTTTATATTTTGCAGCCTAATTTACATGACCTTTTTAGAGTCGAGATAACAATGAAAAAGAAACGTGATAATCCCCACTATTTATGGCCAATTGCATCCCTCTGATGATATTTCTGACCACTGGATCGATGGATAAGGTTAAAAAAAAAAATAGTAAGTTATTAGCAAGAGAGTTGTGTGCATATCAAAATCTTTTTTCTTTTCATGTCTTAGACTGTGTGCGCATGCTGCATGTAACACTGCATTAAGATTAGAAGTTGGATGGTCGATCTAATTTTAGAAAGAGATAAATACATCAATGAGTCATATAACAATATATTTAATGTTTTCAAATAGTCATGTGAATCCCGAATATATAAGTATTTAATGTCGTATATATATCTTTCTGTGCATATATAGCGCACCGTCCAACTGGATCAAGAAATTAGAAAATCTCAAAAGATGGCGCATTTGATGTTGTTCATATATATAAATTGAAAATGAAAGCACGAGAAAGCTAGCGTTTTTATCTAGAAATTAAGTAACTAGACATTTACACACGGACATCTTGCAGTACGTAACAATATAGCTAGCTATCTCCCTCATCCCTGCAGTGTATTAGTCATGCATGGCATGATCGTCAGAAAGCAAGCGCCGTACGTTGACAAACACGAGGCTGGCAAAAAGGGGGGAAATAACAACACTGATAGAGACCGTCTTCATATGCATCCTGCAGTGTTGTTTCCGTGGGCAAAATTAAAATGCCACTAAAGATTAATTCCCACGCAACATGAATGCATGCATGCATGGCTAGCTAGCTGGCTGCAGATGCAAGTCTGAATGGATCAGGAGCCTTGAGTTTTCGTGGCCGACCATGATTCCTATTATTGTAAATATTGGATCATTGAATAGAGTCACATATTGAGACAAAAATCTGCATCATGCCAATCATCTTTAACCAACGATCTATTAATTTGGTATATTTGTGACATTTTTTATGGCAGAATAAATATCATGTGTGCATGGTGGGTCATGTCGCTTGATAGCTAGCCATGCCAGGCTATCAGACATTCAGCTCAAGACAAAACTCCAAGTATTCTGCATACATGCATACATATATATATATATATATATATATATATATAGAGAGAGAGAGAGAGAGAGAGAGAGAGAGAGAGAGAGAGAGAGAGAGAGAACAAGAATGAGAATAAGATCAATAACGTCTTAGCCTCTCCTATTGTCAAGTACTCACAGTGGACAAATGAAAGTCATCGATTATCCTCTACAATGACATTGTTATAAATTCTTAAAGCAAAATAACTTAAGAATATTGGAAAATTTTCTAATTTAATTTATTAGCAAAATGAGAGAAATTTATTCCACCTAATTGTCACTTTAATTATAATTGCATACGCATAAGATTATATATAGTGTTATATTTGTGTACAAACTCGATCCCTCCAGCTAGCTAGCTATATATGCAAGGTACCTGTCACCACAGTAGTTTATCCGAACTGTGATACACTTTGAAGATTTTCTATACGATGGCTAGCTAGCTCTTTAAAATTCAAAATTATATCAGTCAGATCCAAATTTCGGGTTCATGTGAAGTGCGATTGTTAACTTTATTTAGACAGTACCCTTTTGCAAGGGTCATGTGATTGTTCAATAAAGAAGATCAAAGCTTTTATATATATATATATATATATATATATATATATATATAGGAAAATGCTAAATAGACCGTTGATTTTGTCACCTCAATTTGACCACTTGTGTGTTTTATTTTTTATTTTATTTTTTTATTAATGGTTAAGAGCACTCTCATTAGATTAGCTAAAAGTTAAATCCATTGAAGATTTAGCTATTAAACCATAAAATGTGATCACATTAGAATAACTACAGTCACTTCTAAAATTATTTCTAAATTTGAAAGTAACTATTTATTCATCAAATACATTTTATATTAATTATTTCTCTCTCCCTTTTATATCAATTACTTCTCTCTCCCTTTTAAATGACAATTGAAAAAATATAATTAAAATATGATTACTAATTAATATATAATATTATGAAAAGTAAAATATGATAAAATAAAATAAATTCATAATTAAAAAAATTAAAATATTTTTGAAATTATTATTTACTCATTACTATTATATAATGAATAAATGAATAATCTAATGTGGAGATTTGATGTGAATAGCTAAAGCCAAATTCATCTTATATTATTTTATTGTCATATAATGAAAAAATAACTATTCCAATGTGGAGACTTATGTGAATGGAATAGCTAAAAACTAAATTTATCTTAAATTCATAAAAAAAATATACTTTAACTTTAGCTAATCCAATAAGAGTGCTATAAGAAAGTGACTACAAATGAATGTGTGTATTTTTTTAAGTGTTTAAAATATTTGAAAGAAAAAGGAAAAAAAAATAAAAATGCACTAGTGACACGACTAGCGGTAAATGCTTGGCGACCCCTAGCATTGTCCTGCATAATATATATATATATATATATATATATATATTAGAATTAGACATTCTAATTCTGGCCATGGTGGTGGTTAAAAACCTAAACTGTACATTGGTCATCCTTTGGGGGAAAAAGGTACAAAATGAATAGTTCTAGATAAAAGTTTTCCTTACCATTTCAATAATCCAATATTGCATCATAAGTCAAAGTCAAGCCCAAAATATCAATGTTAATATTATCATTATTTGCTACACCTCATCATTTCTGAATCTTCAAGGTTTAAAAACGTATGCTATATATGTATTCAGCATAAGATATGAAAATTGAGATTAAAAGAAAACTTTTTGGTGGAATAGTCACGTTGTGTATAATATCTTCACTCTCAATAGTTACATACAAGTCTATATAACATAGAAAAGCGGGATGCCCATGACGTGTATGTGTGGGATGAACCAAAATCTATATATTAATCAGACATGACTGATTATGTCCATCCATCTTGTATATAAATTTTATACAGACAACCTTAAATATTATAAAATTCACATAACGTGTCTATATCTTTCCATAATTGTAATATTTAATTATTTAAATTTTGATAAGAAAAAATGATCTCTAATATTAAATATATAAGAAATATTTTATTTTAATCATTATATTCTTAAGATAAAGTAAATTAACTTGTGAAATGATACACATTTTATAATCACCCTTCAGCATCCCTTGTAGATTATATTATATATAGCCTTTCCGAGCAGCTTCTCAACACGTGTCACATAGATGTGCTTGTACGGCTTTGAGGTGTGCGCCGCTTCGGTTGACCAGCTCGGTTTTTTTTCACCCTCAATTAGCAGCCTCGACAACGTGGACGTCGACGAGCCGGTGGAAGTCAAAACGTCCACATGCACCGAAATGACCGATATGGCCTCCGATCCCACTGTATCGAGGCAAATTAAAAATGTGCTCTTTCTCGCCAGTACGTAGTTATTTGTTTATTGGGTATATATGGATATGTCATTTTGAAACTCACAAGAGAGTAAGGAAAATGTAATCATAATTTTATAAGGAGACGTCTTTGAACATTGAAGCAAAGACAACCTTAATGTCGATTACTTCTATGAAAGGAACTTTACCGTTGAATTAATGCATTCTTTTTATTTTATCGAAAAGTTATAATTTATTGATGAGATGACATAAAGGAATATGCAATGATGATAAACAATATTACAATGTATATAATAACGAGATGAAGGTAAGATAATAGTGTGATTGGTAACACTCCTTATTTGTATATACATATAACTGTCCGAGACTTTCCTAAAGAAGTCAACTAGCATTATCTATTATCTTATAATAAGTGTTATCTAACTGTGAATATTAACTTTTGTTATTTTTTCGTTAACTTTTCTTTTTTTTTGTTAAATCCTATTTTACCAAAAGGCGATTAAAACTCTTGACCATTTGACTTGTAGCTCTTTTGTAGAATTTAATGAAAGATCTTATTTTACCAAAAAGTTCTTAAGACTCTTGACCATTTGACGTGTAGCTCATTTGTAAAATTTAATGAATGATTATGTTTTACCAAAATGTTCTTAATAGCTTCGTGGTTAGATATTTTGCTGAAGTTTAATTTTTTTTTAATCTTGATCTATTGTCTTTCTTTAACCTTATATTTTATTTTTCCAAACAAATAAGTTATTGACTTTTTTATTTTTTTTATTTAAATTATTATGTCAGGTGCATCCCGGGACTAACGCATCCGGAGCAGTTCCCACGCGTGTGTGTATAAATATATATATATATATATAATTATCTTGGTACATGGTCATCTTGGATTTACATGACATGATTTGCTTTGGGAAACCGATATTTGCTCCTGATTAGGAAGTTCATTTTACAAAATGATTATAAATCGAGTTCAAAACTAATCTGATTATTGGTGGCACGTCACTATTATAATAAATATACTTTGAATTTGTGTTTTGTCCGTAACATATATATGATGATCAGTATGTAAAATTCACGCAATTAAATTTCAAATATCACTGCCATATATAACATACCTGGTTAGGAAAACCTTATTAATGCATGAGATTAGTGATGATCACCGTGGGCAGGGGAAATTTACACACGGCATGCCATCTTGCATCTATATATATATATAAATTTCAAAATGTTTTATCCAGCTAGCTAGCTGTTCCGGGCCTTTTTTCGTTGGAAAAATACCCACCGTCCAAAATCCAAAGAATCCTGTCCGTACTCTTTCAATTAAATGAAGCAAAAGTCAAAAGCAAATTATCAACCCCGCCCCATGAGAACTCAGCGGTATGGCCATTTAGGAGACTGGCTTTGACCATCATCACCTCCGGACTCATCTTCTATAAATTAAGCTAATACCCACTGTACTACTCTGATCTGTAGATTGCTTAGCTTAGCTCCTCTCTCACCTTCTTTCTGCGCTGAACTCCGATCCATTGATGAAACAGAGAAGAGAAAGTGATAGCTAGCAATCTAACTTTATATATATTGGGTAAAGAAAGAAATTAAGATGGTGGTCAATATAACTTCCATTAAAACCTCATCAAATGGAGCCTGGCAAGGGATAATCCCCTCGACTATGCCTTCCCTCTTCTCATTGTTCAAACCACTTTAATTCTCGTCGTTAGCCGCTTCCTCGCCTTTCTCCTCAAACCCCTCCGCCAACCCAAAGTCATTGCCGAGATTGTCGTACGTCTCTCTCTCTCTCTCTCTCTCTCTCTGCTATATATCTGATCTCTGATGCACACACAACACGCATACGTGCAAACGCACATGCATATCTGTATGCAGTATGAATTTCTTCTTCATTATCTGAATTATTCGTGTTTCAGGGTGGAATTCTGCTTGGACCGTCCGTTTTGGGAAAAAACAAGCACTACTTGCACCGAATATTTCCCTCGTGGAGCACCCCGATATTGGAATCTGTGGCAAGTATCGGTCTCCTTTTCTTTCTGTTTCTTGTGGGTCTTGAACTCGATCTGAGCTCGATTCGTCGGAGTGGCCGAAAAGCCTTTGGCATAGCAGCCGCCGGAATTTCTCTCCCTTTCGTTTGCGGCATCGGCGTTGCCATTGTCCTGCGAAAAACTGTCGACGGAGCGGATAAAGTCGGTTTCGGCCAGTTCCTCGTCTTCATGGGAGTGGCGCTCTCCATCACTGCCTTCCCCGTACTCGCGCGCATTTTAGCAGAACTCAAGCTATTAACCACCGAGCTGGGCGAGACCGCCATGGCCGCGGCTGCGTTCAACGACGTGGCTGCGTGGATCCTGCTGGCGCTAGCCGTGGCACTCGCCGGTGACGGTGACGGTGGGGCCACAAGAGCCCCTTGATATCAATCTGGGTTCTCCTCTCAGGTGCCGCATTCGTTACTTTCATGCTGGTCGTCATCGCACCCGCGATGAAATGGGTCGCCCGCCGGTGCTCGCCGCAGAATGACGTCGTTGACGAAGCCTACATCTGTTTGACTTTGGCAGGAGTACTAGTTTCCGGATTTATGACCGACCTGATCGGCATCCATTCTATTTTCGGAGCATTCGTGTTCGGTCTAACAATCCCAAAAGGGGGACAATTCGCAGACAGATTGATAGAAAGGATCGAGGACTTCGTTACGGGTCTGCTTCTTCCTCTATACTTCGCTTCAAGCGGGTTGAAGACGGACGTGGCCAAAATACGCGGGGGAAAGGCATGGGGTCTGCTGGCGCTGGTGATATCCACAGCCTGTGCCGGAAAAATCCTGGGAACTTTCGTGGTGGCGTTGATGTTTATGATCCCAGTGAGGGAATCTCTCACGCTGGGTGTGCTTATGAATACCAAAGGCTTGGTGGAGCTCATTGTTCTCAACATCGGCAAGGAGAAGAAGGTTAGTTTGTTCTTTCACGCATATTAATTACTTTATTAATTATTCTGAATTTTTATCTTCCATTAATTGATGGGTAATTATTTTTTAAAAGATATTCTATTTAAATGATTGAGTAAGAAAATTATTTAAAAAATTTTATACCCTAGTTTGTCTTTACAATTATTATCATCTTATCGCGTTTAATTATTATAATTTTTTTAAATTCTTATATAAAATAAAATAAATAATTTAATTTTTTTAAATTTTAAAATAAAAATAATATTAAAAATAATATTCTAATAATATTTTATTTAATTTTTAATTTTTTTTTTTAACTCAACTCATCTGTTCTCTCGTCTCCAAAACCAACAGGCCTCAGTGATGAGATGAATAAATAATTAGATCATTAATAATATTGGGCTGATATTAGGTAGCAGTTAGTTGGCAAGAACGTAGTACAGGCGATAGAGCTAGAAGTCATGGCCCGGGCTGCTATTTTCAACGGTAGTAGGGGAAAAGAAGTTTGTGCTAGGAAAAATCAAATATCTTGTCCGATCTCATGAAAAATGAATGATATCTAGCTACCCAAATTTTCAAAAAACAAGAGGCCGGCAGGTACTCAATATCAATAAGATTGCAGGCAGTTTTTGACTGATGATAATTAATCTGCAGTCTGATTTTCTTGAGTCATGAATTTTTAGGTCATCCTGTAAGACTTGGGGGGTGGGACCGTGGGAAATTGCAATTAAAGAGCTTAATATATTATATATGCATACCGCGTACCGCGTACGCGTACGTAGCTTATTTGATCGATCTATCTGAAATTTCCCCGTCCTTGCCTCATTTTTCTCAATTTAATTTTCTGGTCAACAAATAGGAAACAGGTCCATTGTGTCAACTAATCCAAAGAATCCTTTGATAATTCATGATCATCAACCTCGTTTATGTCATGATCTCTCGTTTTAAAGTAATATATATCCAATTACTAGCTTGTCTAACACTCAATTCTACTAGAATTTCAACAACTATCAACTTAAAAGTCATTTTCAATTTTTACAATAAAAATAATTTTACAATATGATATATCACGTTGAATTTATTTTTGTAAAATTCTTTTGTTCTCCTTAATTAACCAAATCGGATTCATCTCACAGTTCACCAAATCCAACTTCCAAGATCTAGCTCATGATCATCAGAAATTCTTAATGTGGAATAACATGCAAGTTGTGTATTATTTGAACAGGTGCTCAATGACGAGATGTTTGCTATTCTAGTCCTCATGGCACTCTTTACCACCTTCATCACAACCCCAACAGTCATGGCCATCTACAAACCAGCACGTGGCAATTCCGCCCACACGCACCGCAAATTGCGTTTGACCACCAGTACCCAAGACATCACGGATGAGCTTCGTGTTCTTGCTTGTGTTCACGGCCCAGGAAACGTACCTTCACTCATCAGCCTCATTGAGTCGACTCGCAGCACTAAGAAGTCCTTAATAAAACTTTTCGTCGTGCATCTTGTCGAGCTCTCTGAACGATCTTCCTCCATTGTCATGGTCCAACGTGTCCGAAGGAATGGTTTTCCCTTCTTTAACCGGATCCGTCGAGGCGAGTGGCATGACCGAATGGCCGGGGCATTCCAAGCCTACAGTCAACTTGGCCGAGTCAGGGTCCGACCGACAACAGCAATCTCGGCGTTATCTACTATGCATGAGGATATTTGCCATGTTGCAGAGGATAAGAGGGTGACCTTGATCATCCTGCCCTTTCACAAAATATGGAGAGGGGAAGGCGATGAGACGGTGGAGAATGTGGGCCATGGCTGGAGAGGAGTAAATCAGAGGGTGCTAAAGAATGCACCGTGCTCGGTGGCTGTGTTTGTGGACCGCGGACTCGGTAATGGCGCCCAAACTCCAGTGCCGACGACGACCACCGCAGCCCAACGGGTTTGCGTAATCTTCTTTGGTGGACCAGACGATCGTGAAGCCTTGGCACTGGGTGGTAGGATGGCGGAGCATCCCGCAATTAAAGTTACGGTTATAAGGTTCGTAGAGAAGGAAGGGAAGGAGAGTAGGGACATGATGCTGCGGCTCTCATCAACGACCAAGTATAGTGAACATAATTATAGCTTCTCCACCGCTAAAATGAACCGTGAGAAAGAAAGGGTACGTAACCTCTTCTACTCTCTCTTCCTAGTTTCTTGTCATGTTTATTTTATACAAAATCAATTTAATTATTTTTTTAAGCAATTGTTCATGTCTTGTTAATAGCTAATTCATCGCAGCAGCTTACCTTTCATTCAACATTTTATCATACTCGTACAAGTAATTTTATGTATTTGTTGCATAAATAATAACTACTTAAAATATAACTCAATGACAAACGGGATACAAAAAAAAAAACATATCTCTTAATCATATATACATATATATTGACATTAGACTATAATCATTTTCTGTATAAAACAGGAGCTAGATGAAAATACAGTTGCTGAGTTTCGAAGCAAGTGGGATGGGATAGTGGAGTTTTCGGACAAGGTGGCTAGCAATATTGTTGAGGGGGTTTTGACAATCGGGCGAAGTAGGGAGTACGAGCTGATAGTCATAGGCAAAGGGCGTTTCCCATCAACAATGGTAGCAGGATTGGCAGGGCGCCAAGCGGAGCATGCAGAGTTGGGGCCTATTGGAGACATATTAACGTCGTCAGGGAGTGGCATCGTGTCTTCAGTGCTGGTCATTCAACAACATGATCTTGCCCATGCAGAGGAGGCTCCTGTGTCAAATATTGTAACGCACGCGAACAACACAACTAATCATCTCGGCCATGATCAGCCGTCGAGTAGTGTTAGAGAAATTACCAAGGATTTCGTGTGATCAAAACACATGCAATTTGGCCGTACGTAACAATAAAACATGTACGTCGCTGCAACCAACGAGCTTCGCTTTTAACGATTTGGGGCTAGCTAGTCATGATGTAAAACTATATTAGATGTGTGATCTCTTGAGTATCAATCGTCGATCTTAGGAGGAGGGCTTTCGATTGGTCTAGATCAGCCTGTTTATAAGGATAAAGATCATTCTGTTAAGGATAAAGCTCAAGCAGGATAAAGTTCAAGCTGTTCAACCCTCTCCAGTCTTCTAGTTCATCACGCATGGTTCTATTTGATTTCTATAACAGCTCTTATCTAGATGTTGGTTAGAAATCTGTAGCTAGCTTTTCTCTTATAGTTTATCTCTTGTAACAAACATGTAAATCCTCTCATACGTTTGTAACAATTTTGTGTATAAATATGATAATGCATACACACGTGTTTCTGGTGTGAAAAACCAGAACAGTTTCCCATTCTTTCTAGTACTAAAGACCTCTCAACCTCACGCTTCATTCGTTCCTATGGCTGCTTTAGGTTCCTCATCTTCCTCTTCTGCTGCCTTTCATCACCTAGCACAAGTTATTCCCATCAAGCTCGATGGTACTTTCTTAACTGGAGTGCTCAATTGCTTCCTCTTAAGCTATGCTTTGATGGGAATCGTTGATGGTTCCGATCCCTGTCCACCTTAATTTTCCAGCAATGATCAAAAGGCCCAGGGTGTGATCAAAAGGCCCAGGGTGTTCTTAATCGTGCTTATATGGTTTGGCAGTCTAAGGACCATATGGTGCTTGGCTAGAACGTCTCCTCTTTATCTCCTTTGGTGATCTCCACCATTTATGGTCTTGAGACCTCACGGCTTGCTTGGCAGGCCCTTGGTTTGCATTTTGCTGCACCTTTTACCTCTCAGATTCCTCTCATCAAGAGAAAACTTCAGTCCCTCTAGCAAGGTTCTATGTCTTGTCAGAGTTTTCTGGATGAAGTCAAATCTCTCTCAGATGAATTGCCGACTGTTGGAAAATCAGTTGAAGATTCGGATTTAATTCTCTCTATTCTTAATGGGCTCAATTCCTCTTTTCACTCATTTGTAACGACCTACATGCTTCTTGCTAAGGAGGAATCAATGCCCTTCTCTGACTTCCACGCTGAGCTGCTGAATTATGATCTCATGTAGAAGTTTCATAATCGGTCTATTCAACCCAAGACTGGACCCTATGCTCTTTATTCTCACAGACCTGGTTCCAAGGCAGGATCCTGCAACAACAACAAGTCTCGGTCTTCGGGATCTTCAAAGCCTAGTGGGCCGACCTCCTCTTTTTCTTAGTTTCGGCACTCACTACCTCACTTGCCCTCTTTGACACCTGCATCTTTGCCATCTGACTCTAACCCTCAATCTCCTTGTCAAATCTGTAGGAGAGAGAATCATCAGGCACTTGATTGCTTCAATCGCATGAATTATGCTTATCAGGGACGCCATTCTCCTACAAAATTGGATGCCATAGTTGCTGAGGCCAATACCACCTATCTGAATCGACACCAATGGTATGTTGATTTTGATAGCACTGCCAATATTCATGTCATTTCGGATGTTGCCAATCTTGCAACTTCTCAACCCTTTGAAGGCGATGACTTCGTGGGTGGAGGTAATGGGGCAGGTTTGATCATCTCACGCACTGGCAATGCCTCCATAAACAACTCTCTCTTCTACTCTTGCCTTAAATGATGTCGCTTATTTTCCTCAAGCTTCTGTGCATCTTCTTTCCATCAATAAATTTTGAAAAGGAAATAATATTCTTTTTGAGCTCATTAGTTCTAATTTTTCTGTGAAGGACATCACGACAGGGGTCACACTCTTAATGTGACCAAGTGATAATGGATTGTACCCGATCAATCTTCATCAACTGTCTACGTCTAAGTTCCATGCTCTCACCATGACCATTGGCGTCAAGGCTCCTACCTCCACTTGGCATTATCGTCTGGGGCATCCATCTACAACAACTCTTCATCGTGTTCTCACTAGTTTCTCTCTTACAGTTAGTGATTCGCTTAATAAACAGTCTGTCTATGTGTCCTGTCAGCTAGGAAAGTCTAAGCAGTTTCCATTCTCTAATTCTTCACAAGAATCTACTGCTCTTCTAGAGTTAATTCATTCAGATGTTTGGTCCACTTCCACTCCTTCCTTGAGTGGTTGTCGTTACTATTTAATTTTTATTGATGATTTTACTCGTTTTTGTTGGTTGTTTCCCATTTCTAATAAATCCGATGTTTTCTCCACATTTGTGAAATTAAAAGTTTTAGTGGAAAAACAATTTACTCATCCCATTAAGTAATTTCAAAGTGACAATGGTGGTGAATATTATTCCTATACTTTTAAGCAGTTTCTTAGCTCCAGTGGGATTTTTCATCGCCTATAGTGTCCTCATACCTCTTAGCAAAACGGCCTTGCAAAGCGAAAACACCGCCACATTGTTTAAATGGAACTCACCCTCCTTCCGCAATCTTGCTTACCCAAGAAATTTTGGGTTGATGCCTTCTTAATCTCTGTCTTTATCATTAATCGTTTACCCACCCAGGTTCTTAATTTTTCATCTCCTTTTGAACGTCTCTTTCATTTCCTCTCGATTTTAGTTATTTTTGGTCCTTTGGTTGTTAGTGTCTTCCCTTCCTTTGTCCCTACATGCCTGATAAACTTTCCTATCGTAGGACACCATGCATTTTGGTTACTGTTCTAATCACAGAGGGTTTCGGTGCTTTGACCCCTCCTCCCGGCATGGCTATATCTCCAAGAATGTGATCTTTGACGAAGTTGTATTTCCTACTCGTGTACAGTCC
Organism: Juglans microcarpa x Juglans regia; assembly: GCF_004785595.1. Taxonomy (NCBI): domain Eukaryota; kingdom Viridiplantae; phylum Streptophyta; class Magnoliopsida; order Fagales; family Juglandaceae; genus Juglans; species Juglans microcarpa x Juglans regia. Next base: position 30,671,278 of record NC_054602.1, on the reverse strand, counting down.
CTTATCACTGACTTTGGCAACCACGTGACCTCCTCAGGTATATCTCAACCCTTACTCATCTCTCCTCCTTCACATATTTTGTCTTCTCCCTTTGAACCTTCTCCAATTCCCAATCCTTCTCCTCCTCCCCTACAGCCTACTACATATGTCCCCTCTGCCTCACCCGAGCCTTTCTTAGACTCTCCCCCTCCTACTACACCTTCCGTTCTCAACGCCTTTAAACCTTAGCATCCTGCCTCTCCTTCTCCTGCCACTCCCTATCATGTTGTCACTAGGTACCGGACTAGTCACCTTCAACCTCGTTCTTTTCCTGATTTCCGTTGATATTACTCTACACGTCACCCTTTTTGGGCCTTGCATGCAGGTGCCATCATCTCCGAGCCCTGTATCTATGCTCATGCGGCGTTTATGCCTACGTGGCATGCAGCTATGGAAAGTGAGTTTTAGACGTTGTTGAAGAATGAAACCTGAACCCTGTGTCCCCATCCATTGGGTAAGAACATGGTTCCCAACAAATGGGTTTTTAAGCCCAAATGCAGGCCTGATGGGAGTATTGAATGCCTTAAGGTGCGGCTGGTTGTTGTTGGCTATCTCCAACGTAGTGGGATTGACTACCATGAAACGTTCAGCCCAGTCATCAAACCATCCACTGTCTACATGGTTCTTGCTCTTGCCGTTTCTTTCAACTAGGACATTCAGCAACTGGATGTTTCTAATGCTTTCCTCCATGGCATTTTAGAAGAGGAGGTTTATATGGCTCAACCGAAGGGGTTTGAGGATTATGCGCATCCAGAATTTGTGTAAGCTTCATAAGTCAATCTATAGTTTAAAACACGCCCCTTGGGCTTGGTTCAATAGATTGTCCACTGGCCTTTTGTCTCTTGGCTTCCAGGGTTCTCAGGTTGATCCTTCTTTGTTCACCTATCACCATGCTACTGTGCATGTTTTATTGCTGGTGTACGTGGATGACATCATTATGACCTCTAATGATCGGTCCTTTGTTACTTCTCTAATCTCCAAGCTGCAGCTAGATTTTGCTATGAAGGATCTCGATTAGTTGTCTTATTTTCTAGGTTTTGAAGCCACCCATGATTCCTTAGGTCTGCATCTTCGCCAGACAAAGTATGTCATTGATCTCTTGGACCATGTCATGCTTTTTGGCATCCGTCCTTATCATGCTCCCTGTGTTTCCAACTCCAAACTGTCCAAATTTGATGGTGAGGTACTTTTAGATCCTTTCGAGTATCGCCACACTATGGGTGCCTTACAATATGTCACTCTCACCCGTACAGATATAGCTTACTTCATGAATCAGCTATGCCAACACATGCAGACCCCAACTATTGCTCACTGGACAACATCCAAACGAGTGTTGCGTTATTTGAAGAACTCCCTTGATTATGGCTTCTTCTACACACCTGGTTCCTTTTCGATTAATGCCTGCTGTGACTTTGACTGGGCCAGTGATCCTGACGATAGAAGATTGATGCGTGGTTATGGTGTCTATGTTGGTCCCAACCTCGTCTCTTGGTTTGCAAAGAAGCAACCTGTGGTCTCCAAATCTCGTATTGAGGCCGAATATAGATGCTTAGCATTGGTCACGGCTGAGGTTCATTGGCTACATATGCTTTTATGTGAGTTGCAAATTTCTCTTGACTCCCCTCCTGTCGTTTGGTCTGATAACATTAGTACCCTTGCCCTTGCTTCAAATCCCATCTTCCATGCACGGTCTAAACACATTGAAGTGGATTACCACTTTGTACGTGAAAAAGTGGCCAATCGAGACATTCTCCTGGAACACATCTTCACTTCTCTTCAACCTGTTGATTATTAAGGGTCATACTGCTAATCGGTTTTGTTTTCTTTGTGACAAACTGTCTGTCTCTAACCTCCCTGACAGTTTGCGAGGGGATGTTAAGGATAAAGATCATTTTGTTAAGGATAAAGCTCAAGCAGGATAAAGTTGAAGTTGTTCGACTCTCTCCAGTCTTCTAGTTCATCACGGCTTGGTGCTATTTTATTTCTATAACAGCTCTTATCTATACGTTGGTTAGAAATCTGTTAACTAGCTTTTCTCTTATAGTTTATCTCTTGTAACAAACATGTAAATCCTCTCATACGATTGTAACAATTTTGTGTATATATAAATATGATAATGCATACACGGTTTTTGGTGTGAAAAACCAGAGTAGTTTCCCATTCTTTCACAGCTTGCCACCTCGGGTACTTTCAATTAATCAGCTCCTAAAAAATGTAAATAAGGTGTGAAGGGAGCATAGAAAATTGGGTTTGGGGCATATGCTTAATTGCTTGCAAAGTAAGTGGGCTTGATTCATAGCTTCTACATTATGTAATTAATTGGGGAAAAAAAAAAAACAACAATTTACTGCAAAACTTCTCTATTTTACAGTTTTTGCCAACAATTTTCTTTTAAAACTTATTCATGTAATGCTAAGGAACAAGACGTAATTAATTGTCTGTAAATAAATATAATACTAGACAATTCCCTCGAGATTATAGCCTTATCAAATTTGAGTGGGAGTCACGTGCTCACGTATTGTTTGGATCTTTGTAATAAATATAAACTATATGCATCTTTAAACAATGTAAAAGATTCTGATTCCATCCAATATCATGAATCCCTATATCCATTATTGTTTAAAAAATCCAAAGTTTTTTTTTATAGATACGATTATAAGATATAACGTAAATATATTTGTTTTATGAAAGTTTAGTACCTCATGATCAATAACTTTGAACTTGGTCGAAAATTAATAAACTGATTGTGAATAGAAAATGTAACTCATTGAGAAGCTCGAACTCAACCAAACATACAAAATTTGCTTATCCACAACTTGCTTAGAACTAACTAATTTATACCGATACATATTATCTTTGAAATTTCGAAAATTTGTGTGAGAAACTAAATGCCTGGTAGATTGAACATAGCTAGCCCATATTTGGATTTATTATGGGCTTATGTCGTTAACCATGCACTAGAAAGCTTAGCACGTACAAAGAAATATTACATGTCAACTCGAGAATCCTTGATTGTTTTTAAGTAATCCTTGGATCTCAGTTAGTCTAGGCCTTTGAACGTTGGCTGCCGAATACTCAGATCGAGCATTTGGTAAGCGTTTTAAATCATTCAAATTGAAAGAAATTTGTAGGATTTAAGGAATTCTAGAGAGTGATAGAATTGCCTGGTTCCAGCATTTTTACTCCCACACCACACAACCTCTAGACTTGAGCATTCACTTTTCAGCATGCACCTAACCTATATATATATATTTATATATATATTTATGGCTGGTTTAGCTCCACCGCAGTTAAATAAAACAAAACCAGCCACAGGACAGATTGATGAGATTTTTTGAATGAACGACAACTTCTCATACCAGAGAATACGACGCACAAAAATGATAAATAAAAAATGTTGAGAGGACAAATCAAAAGATAAGTTGAGTTTTCAGGTCACAAATAATGTTTCCTCAAACAGAGTAGACCCCTCGTCTGATTGGCAAATGGCAATCACCCTTCCCTGATAACAGTTGTACAGATATAAACTATTCTCAAACAAATAAGATGTTCCACAGAAATTACATTTTAAACTTTTTAACAGATTTAATACAGAAGAAAAAAAGAAGAGTTTATGAAAATATGCGAACCTTGAAAAAAAGCATCACCTATCCATATTGGATTTGATCCAATCGCAACCAACAACTTTCTTATCAGCTGCATTCTAATTTTCACGTTCATTTTTAGAATCGTCACGGCAAGCCACCAGCTTTCGTGCTACTATAATTTTTGTCCACCATTTACTTAAAATGCAGGAATTCGCTAAAACCACGACACAATTCCACCTAGCCACAAAAGTGAGCATAAATTCAATAAAAGCATAAAAGTTTCCCCATGGTGATGTAAACATATAGAATCAGGCATTTGTTCATACTATCTTACTAAAGAACAATAAAATTAAGAGATAAACCCCCATTCCAACAAGGTAGAGAGAGAGAGAGAGAGATAATTGTGAACTACCTTAGAGAAAACCTCCCCCAGTCCATGATGCATCTGATTTCCCATTCTGACCAACGGCTTTCTTATCCGAGGCACTCTGGTAGAAATTATCATATCCATCATCTTTGGCATCATCCCAGCCAGCCCAACCATCACTGTTATGGGATGCTGCTCCCTTTGTTGATTCTTCCTTTCTGTTGTCTTTGGTGTCCCAATCATCCCAAGAACTTGAACTGTAAGAATTATGCCCAGTTGATGATGACTGCCCTCCTCCAGAAGATGAATTCCATCCTTTGTTCTCCTGTTTAAACTCTTGATAATATCCATTTGTCTCACCATCATTCCGTTGCCAGTTATCAGTCTTCCAGTTGATGCCTTCTTTAGTGTACTCTTCAACCTTCTGTGAAGCTATTGCCATGACTCCCTTCATGATCCCCCATGTCTTATGTCCAATCTCTGATGTCTTTGCAGTGACAACGTTAACAGTCTCATTTACCTTATAATCATAGCCACCCTCCTTCACCTGTAACAAATGTTTAGTCACACCTTGTTTGTCTAACATCGTGTATAAAAAGCCCTTAAAATTGCTAGTAAGGAGGGCCGGGTCGGGTTTTCTTTTTTTCTTTTGTGTGTGTGTGTGTGTGTGTGTGTGTGGGGGGGGGGGGGGGGGGGGGGGGGGGGGGGGGGGGGGGGGGGGGGGGGTTTGATACAATTTAATCCCAAATGGAACATAAGTTTTGAAATATTCTATAAGAAATTCAAAATTTTGGTTCTAAAGATTTTTGAGAAGTCAAAAAGTATATATTAAAAACTCATAGATTGTAATCTCTCTGCATTCTTCTTGGAGTCATCTTCAAGAATTTTCTTTGTTGTTATATTTTATCTTTTCTATGCATGATTTTTCTTCATTTTTTTCTCACAAGTTTATTTTATCTTTCTTTGTAAAAATATACACATTGATCGCATCATTTTTCTGTTAAAGAAAGAAAACTTATATCTATCTTTTATTATAATGTGTCCTATATCACCATAATCAATAGATCTATTAACAATCTTTTGTATCTCAAATCATTTTTATAATACCTTTATATTGTATATAGTACAATATATATTAAGGAAAATATATAAAACAAGAAAAAAATAAATTCTCGGATTCACCACAGTAAAACAAAAAATGAAGCAATAACAATAACCACAAAACTAAATGCTGCTGCACAAAAAAAAAAAAAAAAAAAAAAAAAAAGTTCTAATGTTAAGCAAAGCAAAATTATTTTACACCGCTAACAAGAAAAACTTCACCCTGAATGCAACAACAAGAGGCATGGATATAGAAATAAATCAAAAGATAATTCCCTTTGTTTTGCGTACTCCAGAGGATGCCTTCACGACGTCATTGTATAACTACCCAAAATTTACCCTCCATTTAGATCACAAAATAGAGGGACCCATAGGAACACCACTAAAATACTAAAGATCAGAAGCTAATTACTTCAACACATCATGATTTCCCTTTTAAATAAAAATACTTGAATAACAACTAAAAAAGCACCTATTCAAATGAAACAGAATCCACAATAGAAGAAAGTTGATAACTTCTAGAACCAAACAGCCTTTCACCACCAATTCAGCCAGAGTCAATTTTTTTTTATAAGTGACCAAAACCAAAAATAAAGTTACTAAACAATCATTGTCTATTATCAGTTGCCGTTCCCCAACGGGGTAACCCTCAGCTAATCCCCTAAGTTCTCATAATCACCATTATTTCAAAGAAACAAAAATAGTGTTGCTCCATCAATGATGCTAGTAACAACAAACTCCAGGTACCTGCAACTCTCAGACAACATTATCCAAATCAGTTCGTTATTTCATGGACACCACTTCCACTAATTATTAATAACGGTAGTGTTCTAGTCCCACTTATCAGAAAAAAAGAAAAAAAAAAAGAAAAGGGTAGTGTTCTAGTCCCACTTATCAAAAAAAAAATAAAAAGGGTAGTGTTCTAGTCCCAGTCACTGAAGTTCACCTGATTAATCCTTATCAGCATGTCTAGAAAGGAATAATGATTCTTATCACTGAGACATTATTACGCTCTCCTTAATCACAAGCTTGTTCTTGTGAGACAATTTTTTTTTTTTTTTTGATAAGTGATGAGACAAAATTTGTTCACACAACAAGTTCCAAACTCTTCTGAAAACCGACCAGTGAGTGATGTTTAAAACTTAGATTATTTTAGGTCATCACATATGATCTTGTAATCACTCTGTTATCTAGATCACCTCACTCAGCCAGCCTCTTACTACGGCTCTTATCTTCTCTCTCCTTTTAACTGCACCCAGAGCAACCCCACCCCCAACAAAAAATTAACAAGATACCACCAATAATTAAGATCAAAACTGCTATATGAAATGAAATAAGTAATTTCCATCAAAGGAATGATACACAAACTTTTTTTTACAACTCTATTTTAAATGCAGGGCACTTCTGTAAAATTTGAGATTCAAATTGGGAAAAAAAAAATCAGTAGTTTTCATGAAGTGGCACTATAACATTGATTGGTCCTAAAATGTGCTGTAAAATAATTATATGAACATCATTATTCTTTCCATAAACTCCAGTACATTGGACAACATACTGAGAGAGGCAATTTGAAATACGTCTGATTTAGAGGATACATTGCCGCAATCACTAGTTTGTGTGAAATGCTGTAAACGGACCCATAAAAGTATAATTTATCTGGTATTACTTTTTAAGTCTTAAGTGATGCTACAGCTTTATGTGGATGGCCATGTTAGTTCGTTGAAAAAAGAGACAACATAACCCTCTGTACGAACGACATTTCTTTTAAAATTAAGGTATGATTTACTATAATGACGCCGAATTGGTGTGGCCAATATGAGAATTAGACATCATAGAACCGAAAATGAATAAAACAATCAATTACTTGGTGAATGACCATTCCTGCAAAGAGAATTCATTCCAAATACCTTAGAAGTGAGCTCTTTTGTGCCAGCTTGGACAACATTCGCAGCTGAGTGGGCCGCAGAGGCAGCAACAAAGGATAGCTTACCAAACCCCTATACAAAATTGATAGAATTATTAACATTCACATCCAGTTGTATTATAAAGACGGAAAGGTAATGTAAAGCATCAGAACTGTAACCTGAGAAACAACAGAAAGGACATCGCTTTGCGGATCATTCCTCTGAGAAGGCGCGGGAGTCGATCCGAAGCCAACATATTTACCACCTTGCGAGGGGGGGAGGCCTTCCGGGCGCGAGTCGTTCTCCGCCAGCTTTCGCGCGAAAAAGCTCTCCTTGTTCGCGGCGGAGGCCTCCAATTGCGACCGCGTGTGGATATCCTCGGTCGACTTCGACCTTACCGGCGCGCCGCCCGCTCCGACAAAACCTCTAACATCGCCAGTGGATTGGTTTCGCCTAATATCACCACTGGAGGAGGACTTGAACCCGTCATCATTGTCCCAACTATCCCACCCTCCATTGCTGCTCCCATAATTACCGTTTCTGGTTTGCCCCAAAGGGGGCTTCGACTTCCCACCCCCGAGGTTCTCCTTGACGACAGTTGGATCCCGCCAGGGTCGGCC